>NC_140589.1:68628795-71128795 GCF_964204655.1 Triturus cristatus
TCCCATTCAAATTTCGCAATCCGGTTTCAAGTACTTGGGGGTCTACGTATCGTTGGACCCGGCGGTCCGTCACGAGCATAATCTCCTTCCCCCTCTCCGGCGATTGAAGTTGGACGTGGCTCGGTGGCGTAGACTGACGTTGTCGCCACTCGGTCGAGCGGCACTTTTTAAAATGATGTCCCTGCCCCGATTTCTCTACGCACTCCAGAACTCCTTTGATATTATTCCGGCGGCCTACTTTCGGGAGGTGGAGGGTTTACAGAGGAGACTTGTTTGGGACGGTCGCGCACGCATCGCTCTTGCAAAACTGACTCACCCCTGGTATGACGGGGGCATTGCGCTCCCGGACATCAGGAGGTATTATTGGGCCTCCCAGTTGTCCGCCATCAACCATGCTACGTATGCACCCGGTCCAAATCCGGCTTTCGAGCTAGATAATTATCAGTTGCCTGGTGGCAACTTCAACAGAGCGCTCTACTCTCGGACGGCGGGGAGGAACCTAACGGGACCCACTTAGATTGCAGTACGTGTGTGGAAGGATGCCAATGTGGCTGTGGGATGGAATGATCGCCTGACACGAGCGACCCCTATGTTTGCATCGGACAGATTGGGATGCCTCTGGACGATGAAAGGTTTTGAGAACTGGGATACGATTGGCATTAGCAGAGTGGGTGATCTCTGGGTGAAAGGTGCGGTCAAATCCTTTGCGGGGCTTCAGAGTGAATATGAGTTGAGTGAGAGGGAGTTCTTCAGATATGCACAGGTCCGCCACGCTTTGCTGTCGGTCTTCGAGGCCGGTACCACGGTCCCTGCCTCTTCACCTCTCGAGGACCGTATACTTGACGGTCATCTGCCCGATAGTTCGATTTCCTTGATCTATAAGAAATTAATCAACAATCGGGCGGACCTCCTTGTGCGTCTTGGGGAGGCCTGGACCGGAGACGGGTTGGAGTTGGATGACGAAGACTGGCAGTCCGCACTGTCCTCCCCGAAAGAGGTTGCCATTCCTGCCCGTCTCCGTCTCGTCCAGCTCAAAATTCTTCACCGTGTTTATGTGACGGTCCTCGTTTGGTTGTGATGGGTTTTTCTTCGGACGGGTTGTGTAAGCGCGGCTGTGGAATGAGCGCCACCTTCCTTCACATCCTTTGGGAGTGCCGTGAGGTTGCGGCGTATTGGCACCGTGTGCATGCTGTAATGGAGTGTGTCACTGGGGTCGCTCTGTTGCCTGAAGCTCGTCGATGTTTGTTGAATGTATGGGAGCCGAATGACTACAACGTCGCCCAGGCCCAGTGGGCGGCGCTTGGGAACATGATTGCAAAGAGGGACATTGCGCAGCTTTGGGGTTCCCGACGGCCTCCTACCGTGTCAGTGTGGAAGGAGAACATGGACTGGTGCATGTTCAGAGAGAAGACGGTGTATCTGGTTCGGGGCAAGCCTGGGGCGTGGGGTAGAATTTGGGGTCAGTGGAACACCTACCGAGGTAACAACTGTACGCCCCCTCTTGTAGATACCCCGGACACTTCTCTGTCCCCCTGATCCTGAGGTTCCTGGACTTCTGTACCCTTTTGGCTGATTGTTCTGACTTCCCCGCTGCCTCCCCCCCCCCTGGTCGTTTCTATTGTCCTCCTGATTCTCTACCTGGTGTGGTGGGATCCCCCCGTTGGCGCTCGACACCGTCTAGCCTGTTTCTCGCCTTGAGTTTTGTTTTATTGTTTCTTTGTTTGTTCTTTTCTGTTCAAATTTAAAATATCTGTATCCTGCCTCGCTTTTGAGTTGCCGAGAATATCTCCTGTAACCCTGCGGAGCCTCTGGGGAGCAGTCGCTGCTTCGTGATTTTACGCAATTGACATGCATCTACTAGCGGCCGGCCCTGGTGGTTGTAGGCCCATATTTGTAATGATGCTATTTTGCACAATAAAGTTTCTCACAAAAAATAAAAATACATAAATAAAAAGAGTGGGCAAATGGTGCATTTTCAAGCAAATTTGAGAAAGCAGGAAGGTTAATAACGCAATTGTGAATCTGTTCTAACAAAGACAATGACTGGCAAAACTGTCTATCACTTGTTCCTAGGCGTGCAAAAAGAAACCAATATACTATTGGGTGTAAAGTTTGTGCCTGAAACAAGAATATTATCATGCACACATTGACACATGCCCCAGTGATTTATGGCACAAAAAGGGCAGGTGCACGCACTGCCAACCCTTTCAACCATGCTCAAAGGCCAGACAATTCTCCACGCAGCACTTATACTTATTTCCTTTCACAATAAAAGGGATCCTTTGAAGCGCCCAACAGCCCTCCCTTAATTTCAAGTACCGAAGCAATGATGAAAGTATCAATGTGAAGGGCATTCTTGAACGGGGGCCACGTCTAAGAAAACCCTTAAAAAGAGCACAAAGAAGAAAGAAAACGCATTACAGTGGATTAGCAAACGACCAAGCACTCATTAATCTGTCCACAAAGGACAATTACACTTGGCTGCAGAGTTCATGTTCCATGCAATTACAATACAATACCGATCCCACTACACTATAATTTACTATGGCGACCAGGACAATCTGCCTACCCTGTAATATTGGACTGGTCTATCAGGTACTCTGGCACTGCTAGGAGGACCAGCTTGAAAAAGACAATGTGTACATCGTTTTTGGACGTAATAATGGGATTAAAGAAATATCTTGTACACTGGCACTTCCAGACCTGCCCATATAACAGTGCAAGAGTGCCTCAAGGGCCAGATCAACACTAGTGCCAACTTGACCTGCAATTACTGAATTAACCAGCGGTAACCATTGTGCGGCACCTGGGCAGCATAATTCACAAATAAAGCTAGCAGCGCAAGCAAGGCCAGCAGCCAAGGAATCCCAAGATCTCTATCAACACCTTAAAACTGCGGGCAGATGATCACATATAAAACCAGAGTGGTAATGCAGAAATATTCTCAACATATCTCGACTCGACTGCCAGCAACATGCCAGTCACTCACAAACACTGCCACAGAAGGCGAGCTCTCAGTGACACGTCTTACTGGCAGCCTGCCCGTGCCTCCACTTCTAGCTTCACTTCAAGAGGAGCTTATACAGCAACTAAATGAGCAGACACTGCCCCCAAAAACAATCATTTTCCTGCCGAATAAGAAATTAAACTGCAAAAATAAGTTACCGTGCACTATCTCCAGGGTGCAGTGATCGATAACTCCCTGATGCTGCTGGCATCTCTGCCCACACAAATGCAGCGGACGTAGGTGCGAACTTGGGCCCGGACCGCGCTCTCCTCACCTCCTGGCAGGTTGCCATAGATGACTATTAGCAGTTGGCATGCATGGTGTAAGGCCACTCGCCAGGCCACTGTACCCACTCCGTGACCTGCGCGGCACTGAGCAGGTGGATGGAAAGGAGAGCGCTGACCCACAGGGGCAGTAGATGGCAAGTGGCAGCCACACGATGATGAGCTTATTTCTGGGCCTTGCCTCACCCTGTCGGCCAAGGCCTGTCTGTCATCGTCCTCCCACTCATAGCACTATTTGCACGGCCACGCGCTGCCCGTCGGCGCACACAGGCTCTCTACAGGCAGATGACAGTGGTTACCGCAAGGCGCTGGGGTCTCTGTTTACCACGTAAGCGGGGAAGGGCCTGGTGCAACCTCTCCTTGGGACATCGTAATCTCAGTCCCGACAGGCAGTAGCAGCAACGCTGATGAGGTCTCAGTCTGCATCACATGAATATTCTGCAAGGCGGCGCGGCCCGCGGAGTCCGTTCACCTCGCCACCTCGCTCTCCTCCACGGCTCCGTTGCAGGGCTGTTACCAGCTCCCGCTGTCATGGAGGGGCTTGCGGTCGGAGTCCGAGTCCGGATGTCAGTCAGTTCCAGGCAGCGACCCCCTCCTCCTTGACCCTTTGAGCCCAATGGGCGTTGCGCGCCTGGTGGCAGCTGCCACTGATGACCTGAAATAACCCGTCTCCTGACGCTCGATGAGAACAGAACTCTAAAGGGGCATCTGTTCTCCTCTCACACTTCTGTGTGTGGAGATAAATGCCGCATAAAGGAGGTGGTTTAATAAGGTACATGAAATCCATATAAAATAACTAGCAGCGGGATCATGGATGCCGCTTATTATGGCCGCAAAAGGACTGTGTAATGATGGAAACTGCCCTGCTACTGTGTGCTACTCAAGGAGACGAATTCCTTTCTTGCCCAGACCCCGAACGACTGTGCTTTACTGTTGCAGCTGTGTCCCCTTCCCGTCCCCCTTCCTTCAAAACGCTGGCATGGAATGGTTGGCCGCATGAGACCTCAGACTCCTCCCGGTGCACAGGCCCATGACTGCATGGAGATGGGCTTGACTGTCGCCTTGTTTAATCGCCCGGTGTATCATGGTTACCGTAGTCCCCATTAGCGCCTACAAGGACTCGGACACGTTCAGTGCAGCAACATTTATGTGGCCAAGATGGGCCAGTGAATTAGACAGAAACAGAGCTCGCCGCTTTCACTCCACCAATCCCAGACGGGCGGTTTGTTCACTCCTCTTGGCCGTAGACTTCACCAGGTCAAGTGAACAAAGTGAGGCGAGGAGGCCACGTGGCAAAGATGCACATTTCACCAGCAGGAGATGTTATTTGACTCCGTGGCACAGTGTGTGATCCTCGCCAAGTCACTCTGATGTTATCCCTGTGAGCCCCCAGTGGTGGCTCAGTTCGTTGTGTGTGCAAGCACATGAGACAAGTCCACTTGGAAACAGAAGTCAGAGCCCACCCCATTGGCGCTCATCCTCCCAGTCCTAAGGTTTTGAGGTTCCCCCGCTTCCTCAGCGCCCTCCCATGTCCAGTGTTTCCACCGAGTACACAGCAGTCCTCGTTTCGAGAGCAACACAACACTGCACAACCGGGCAGCCAGGGTGAGTGTGGCCGCGCTCTCTCGGTCCATCCAGACCTGCACAGCAGTGGTGTTAGGATAGTCTGGCGGACAACTGCTTCCACTTTATGGCGTCTGTCTTTTACCTGAAATTCATAGTTTCAAATCCGGGTGACGACCTTCATCCTTCTGAGGCCGATAAAGCGAGTACATTCCGTTGGGAAATATTAACATGTTGCCAACTTCTACAAACGATTCAGTTTGTGCACAGCACTATGTAAGTATATTGTGAACACACACCCAGAGCAGTCTCGCTACACAGATATCTAAGAAAAGGGCATTTCTGGACCAAACAGCGCTGCTACACCGGTGGCACGTACTGGCCACAATTAGGTCTCTAACAAAAGCTGCCAGCATGCCGGACCTAAAAAGAAACGAAAACGAACCTTTAGGAATCAGGGCAGCGCAAGCCAATTGGACAAAATGGTTGCTGGTCTGCAAGCACCTGTCCTGGCACATGCCTCATCCTTTCACATTAACTTTATACCCGCCGTCAAATTAAAGAGGTCCCGTTAAAAGAAGTGAGCCCGGCATCTATCATCCAGTTCCAGTTTGAACCTCCACCCCTCCTTCCTAGATACGGCTCACGACTGTCCCTGACAGAACAGGGAGGCTCGCCGTGTGCCAGCGGCTGATTAAAAAGGGACTCATTTGGGAGCCGCCAGAATTACAGATGAAAGGACAAAGGCCCCCTGCGGCTAAAAAAAAATGCAAGAAGCTGCCAGCGCTGCAATTTTGCCGCCCTGGCAAACGTGATCTGTACAACTGCAACGTAAATACTGCATTTCATTAATCACTGAGGCATTCGCGGCTGCAATACTCGCGTGGGGGTGTCGCGCGGGGGAGTTTTAAATAAAACTTACCTGGCCGGGATCCCGCGTTGACGATCTGTCTTCAGTCTGAACAGGAACAGCCTCGTCACAACCCCTCTCAGTCAATACTGGCTGAAGAGGGGTGAAACCCCGAAACCGGTCCTAGGATGCTTGTTTCCAGTCCAGGGAGGACCTGGCTTGGCAGTTCGGGCTGGACTGTTCCCATTGGGCACAGGGTCAAGACTGATTTGCATATGGCTGGGTTCAAACTGGAACGGCATGGTGAGCAAAAAAACGATGGATTTAGGCCCAGATCTCTGTACTGGGGCGAATGTATGACATTGTTCTGCATTCTGTCCATCAACTGTTGTTTTTGCATCCGCTGCTGCGCCAGCTGCTGCACCAGGATTGGCTTAGCAGGGTTACTAGCCACCCGCCTGACCATCCAGGTTTGAGCAACCCTCGCTCTCCTAGTGGGCATGCGCCAGCCAGAGCAATGGACGCACCGCCCCTGGAAAGAGGCAGCCGCGTGGCATGAGGAAGAAAGGTGTGAGTTCCTGCTTAAGCGAGAAAGGGCGCACAATCTTCGAATCAGACCAAGAGCGCAAAACATCGCACTCCCCTCACGAGGGAAGTGGAGATCGGTATAGAGGGCAGCGCTGGAACAAAACAGAGGTAGAAGAAAGGCTGCTATCAGGGCTTAGAGTCAGACCGTCCACTCGTCAAAGAAGAAGGGCTGACCAAGAAATCAGGAATCAAGGAAAGCTGGCGCTCACATCGCCATGACGCAGGAAAAAAACACAAGATGAACACTCACGTGCACACGAGCAGAAAAGCGATGAGGACACGCGCTGCTCCCCACGGATGCACGGTAAAGATAGACCTACCCCCATTGAAATAATAGCAAAAGAGGACGGCAAAAGTTTTGTTTACCTGTTTTGGGACCATTTAGCCAACTGAACTGGGAAGAGGGACCGATATGACTCGTATTGGCCTAGGGAAGGATCGTTTGAGCCTGAGGATATGGAGGTGGCAGAGGATTGCGTCAGACATGCAGGAGGAAATCCCAACTGGAACTTCTCCGCAAAATGCAGCAATGACTCGTAAAATGGAAAAAGAGGCACGAGAAGGAGAAAGAGAGAGAAGATGCAGAGAGAAGCTGGGATGGAACCGAGTTGCCACCATGAATTCCCGGCAACACAGCTGGGAACGTGTGGTCTTGGGAAGAATGCTTTTAGCCACATTTTCACAGAAAGCCGATGTGGGTACCACTGCAGGGGTTCAGGAAGGAGGAAGTATGTAGCAGAAAGACCCCAGAAGATTGTACAGAATAAGGAGGCCAGACATCACAGAACACCCAGTGGCAGGACATGGTCGCACTTCCTCAGCTCGCAGGAGTAGATAGGTTGTGGGGACAACAATGGTTGATCCAATGTCCGGTGAATGGAGAGCACGCAGACATGCTCCGCACTATCAGTCACGCATCGATCTGATGAACAACCCACCATAACAGTGCTAGTAAATAACATGCTTTACAGGTTCCTTATAGACACGGGGAAAACCAAGTTATGCCTAAGGGAAAGGATCGTCCCCTTATCCAAAGACTCCATGGACACCTATGACTTTTCAGGTACAGTGATGAGGGTCCCATTCACAAAGCCTCTAGAATCGGAGGTAGGTGGCAAGTTGCGTGAAGGAACAACTTTTAAATCACCCCTCGTCTCCCACATATCTCTTGGGGTCTAGATTTAATGGCCAAACTAAACATGACCATTCACTTCTCTGACAATGGGACGATGACCTGCTCCACCACTGGGGTTTCTCCCCTAAGACTCAAGTGCCTAAAACGTCCTTATGGCACAGATGGTCCAATGAGGTCGTCCCCTAGCAACCTGACTGCCTTCACTAATGCAGTCCTCATGATTGTCACTAATGCACCGGAATTGCTGGAACAGAAGTTTCAACTACCCAATTAATTCATATTCCGCCGGGAGGGACACCATGGCTGGAAACCCCAGGAGGCAGTGTTGTTCCACTTAGAGGCAGTTGAGATACTGCCTGCCTATGGGGTCTTGCTGGCCACCGACCAAGCAAATGTGATGTGGACATGTATCATCTATGTAAAACCCAGCCTCAGTGTACTGGAGGTAACAGATGACCAGCTGTTCGGCAAGTTCCTGGGTTCCTCAGAAATTATTTTCGCAACTCGATTGAGGTTGTGGTGGAGCTGCAAAATGTGGCCCAGGTACCCATAGTGGTACTGACAACCTTCCAGTAGCAGGACTTGTCGAAAGTGCCGCTGCAACTGTGGGCAAAGGAGACGTATGACATGGGCCTCATTAATACTGTAGAATCTGTGAAGATAACATCGAGAGAAGGGACCACCCTACTCAGAGTGCACCAAAACCCACTCTCTAGGAAAACTGATGAGGTATAGCGCCCACAATTCAGGCACTGATCGATCACTGCGTCCACTACGTGGAGGTATCCCCCTGCAATATGCCAATTTTTCCCATTCAAGAAGAGTAAGAGGGGGGAACGTGGCACCTGGTACAGAGCTTGCGCCCCCTCAATTACAATGTGGTCCCAGAATTCCCTGTGGTACCAGACCCACCCATCATCTTAAGGGATATACCGGAAAACGCCAGCCATTTTTCCTGTAAAAGACATCAAAAACACGTTCTTTAGCATCCTGCTGCACTCCGACTGCCAGTACCTGACTGCATTTACATTTCGAGGGGTTCAGCTGCTATTCCAAAGGTTACCACAAGGGTACGGTGAGTCCCCAAGTATCTTCAATCAAATACTGAAGAATGATGTTGCTAACTTTTGATTGAATTGCACCCCGATATAATACGTGGATGACATTTTGATATGCAGCCCTTCGGAAGCAATATGTAGTCAGGACATGATAGCTCTCCTCATTGCACATGCCAAGAAGGGATACAAGGTGGACCAGGGGAAATTGCAGTATGTGCAGCAGGAGCTTAACTATTTAGGCCAACTGATTTCAGGGGCTGGTCGACAGGTCACCCCAGAACGTGCAAATTCCATTAGAGCTATGACACCACAACAAACAAAAAGGGGCATGCAAAAGTTCTTGGGGCTTTGGAATTATGCCCGGCATGGGGTGTTACATAACTCTCATAGCCCCCCTACTCGAGACCATGAAAAGGGCGAAACCCGGCAATCAGAAACTGACGTGGATGCCCGAGATGCACAATACCGTCTGTAAACTTAAAACGGAGATAACTCGCTCCCCTGTGCTAGGGACATCTGACTATAATAAGGAATTCTTCTTGTTTAGCCACAACTATGGGTAAATCATGTCAGCAATCTTGACACATAAGTACCCCTTGCGGCACAAACCCCTTGCGTACTAATGTGGGCAATTAGACTCACTCATGCAGGGTCACTTCCCATGTGAGCAGGCTCTGGCGGCAGCAGCCTTTGCCGTCGGTAAAAGCACCTCCATTTGTAATGGGGGCACTGTGGAAAAGTAGCTCGTAACTGAACATTATCTGCGCCATCTTGTCTCTCCCCAGCGCGACACACAGGAAAGCGCACGGCAGCCATTTTAGGCACCCTGGTCTCTCTCCCTGCTCATTGCCGATCGCCAGCGTGTCCCCCTGGCGCTGCGAACATTCCCCCGCGCGCCGGCCACCCCCGCTCTCTCATACATGGGCCATAAACCCTCTCCTTCTGCGCGACCCTGCCATGGAACCACATCCCACGCCTGACCGACATCCCATACATGGTCATACATCTCTTTGATAACCCCCTTCCTCTGCGCCCAATTGTCCGAACCGATCCCAGGCCATCACCTAGCCCTGCGGATGCAGTTTATTGCCCCTACTGTAAGGGAAACACCCCACATCAAAGGGATTACAGTAGATCAAGGCCCCCCACCCCCTGAGACCCGACCAGTCGCACACACCCCCGGGAATTGGCGGAATGTCCAGCTGTGTGATAGCCATCTCCTACTGTGTGTGGGGTGGGGACTTCCACTGTAGATATGTGTGGGAACGAGCTTGAAGTGGGGATTCTGAGGATGTTCTTTCATGTATCAAAGCGATCTCAAGAATGTGCCATGTATGATAAACCTGCAATAAAGTCATAAACCTGTGTATAAGAGGCCAGGCCTCAGAGATGTGGTTAGAGCACCTCGTGACGATACCTTGCTGTCTGATCTGATGTGTTCTCCTCCGGAGAGAATAAACCTTGGTTTCCTGCCTTCCAGTCTCCGGCGCCTGCCTCTTTGTTGGTTAATTATCGAATGGTATAAGAGGCGATTACCGCCGGGCAATACTCGAAAGGTTATCGACTGCAACTGCCGCTACCTTTTAACAATTGGCGTCCCAAGCGTGGGGCCCATCAGCGACACGTGGATCCAGTGGGAGAGGTCCCGACGACAGAGTGAACGACTGCAACGATCGGAAAGAGCTCCTGCCCGATAGACCCTCGTCTGGCAGCCGATCATCCGAACTTCACTGGTTCCGAACCGACCTCTCTCGAGTGATCTACGGTCCTGACTGGGAACCATCAGGAGTGCCGCGGCAAATACGGAGAGTAGAGGACGATCGGGCGCTGGAGGCGGAAGACGAGAAACTGCCCATGCGGTCCGGGTAAGGTTGTGAAACACGACAAATTGCGAAACGATTGATTGATTGATTGAAAATACTAGTATTGCTTATCGATTGTTCTCTTTGAGATATTCGCTGTCTACAAACGGGGAGGAGTAGAAATACTCTCTCTTCCTTTGCAGATAGTGAAGGGTAGGTAACACAGACTTTTGTCCCCATTGTAACCCGTCGTGCCTATTTTTATCTCCCCACTGATTGATTGTCCGAACATTGATTGTTTTGAAGAATAGTGCTCTTTGAGATATTCTCTGTTTGCAAATAACGTAGAATAGAAATATTCTGTCTAGTCTTTGCAAATAGTGAAGGGTAGGTAACGCAGACTTTTGTCCCCATTGTAACCCGTCGTGCCTATCTCTTTCTCACCATTGATTGATTGATTGTCTGAACACTGGTTGTTCGATATTGGTTCTTTGGAGGTTTTCTCTGCTTACAAATAACGTGGAACAGAGATATTCTGTCTAGTCTTTGCAAGCAGTGAAAAGATAGGTAGTGCAGACTTTTGTCCCCGTTGTAACCCGTCATGCCTGTCTTCTCCCCACTGATTGGTAGTTGGTTCTGCCCGGACCGCTTATTAGAGATGAACCATCCGGCTCCTCTGGAAGGCACCCCTAATAAGGACATGTTTACTAAATATGGACTAGTCGCTGTAGCTTATAGCAAACTATGGCATAAATATACAAAGAAGGACTCCGAAAACCAGTAGACCACTGATGGGATCCTTTTTCTTTTAAGAAACACTAGGAAATAGCCCTTTGCGAAAAATATGAAACTAGGGGAAGGAGCCAAGCTCACGGTCAAGATGGCCACGAGGTAGCTCAGCTCCATCGCTCTCGCTGCCTAAACATGTCTGCCCTACCACCCACCCCGCCCAGTAAACACGACAAAATCCTGCACAACCGGAAGCCTGCTGATACCCACCATCGACGTCACCGAACTGGGCTAGATCACGCACAATTGGGCTATGTCATTTTTCGATTACGCAGTAACATCCTTGTGCTCGTTGCCAGATTGCAAATATGTACAACACTCCAACAAAGTAGTATGATTAAAACATTTTAATAACTTATAGGTATAACAACATTCCGACAGGGTGAACACGTTAAAACACGTTTTTTAACAACTATTTACATGACAGCCTGCCGCAACCTCCATCCCAAAGCATTCACGTCCGCGTGACACAGTCCTCACCCTCCTTCCTCGAAGTAGCAACATTGGCTTGTTTTGGGCGGTCCTTTTAGTCGGCTTTGGGCTATAAAAGACATGCAAAATCCATCCGCCTGTAGGGCGGCATCAGTGGCGGACGGTTGTGCGAATAGGCCGGAGGCTACACGCAGCGCTGGGACCCTGGCGGCGCCGAGGAGGAGTCTAGCGGGTTTTTGTACTGGTCTTGCCATCCTCTTCTGCTGCCCAGATCGACAACGAAGGGTGCCCTGGCGGGGGGGAAGGGACGCGAACGGGCCTCCCCCGCCTCCCCAGGTGGAGGCTCACCAGCCGAGAAGGCACCCCTGCCGTTTCACTCTCCGTCCAGCTGAGTAGCCGCCCCTGCACTCACCGGCCAGCTGCAGCAGGGGAGCCATTTACGTCCCGCCTGCCGGACGACCACCCAGGCACGGGTTCTTTTCTGCACCAAGATTGCCATTAGCGTTCGACGCAAGAAGTGGGCCCCCGCAGCCAAGTGGTCGGAGGGACCCACCCCGGTGGCTGTAACGAAGAGCTGCTGCTGCTGCTGCCACTGGACTCTCGAAATGGCGGTCGGCTCTTCAGATTCAGGCCTGGTCCACTAAAAGATGGCTCTGGGCTACCTTGGAACTCGGAAGCTTGCCTGCTCGGGCATGGGCCACACCCTTGAAAACGCCCTCTCAGCTTTGCAGATTCTGCGGGATTCATTGGCCTTCGACTCCCGTGGACTTCCGGTGGGGGCAACCGCCGCTATTGCTTGATCATTCCACATTAACTTGTCTTTGCCCCGGGCGGCAGCCATCTTGCCTCCTTTTGGTGCCCTGAGAGAGACTGATTCAAGGCGTCGGCAGCGAGACCCGCCTGCTGTCCCGCCCTGAGAATGGATCATGGCATTTGCTGCGAGACCGTGGTGACGCCATGCTGACGCAAGCTTCTGTTTGAATTATCAGGAGACACTGTAGCCTAGCCGCTCGGATCAGTTCCGGTGGAACCTCAGCATGACCCGGTAGGAACAAAAACTGTGCTTCCCCACCCCCGAATCACGATTCATGCTGTCTGTTCTTTCCGTTGGCTCTAACGAAAGTTCTCGAACTGACGAAAAGGATTCTGGTCTGGCAGCTAGTTAGTGGAAGGACTTAGACTGTACGCTGGACCCGCCCGACCTCGCCCCAAAATGGCGCCGATGTAGGGCCTACAACTCCTTATGGCGTTTCAGTTATTTGACATTTATGTTAAAAGGATATGAATGCGATGTTTTCACACATGATGGGCGGAGGGACGGGTGGGTACTGATCGGGCATACGGACGACCTTATTGATGCTGTCCTCCCCATCTTTATTATCATTTTTTATTTTCGCATTAAGGTAGTATTGCTCATGATACTCGACGCCTCTTGCATCGTGGCCGGCCTATACGGTTGTAGGCCCGTATTTGTATACTGACATTTTCACAATAAAGGGTTTTCGAAGGAATTATGGAATCAGCGTCTTAACAATCGTCTAGGTTGGTAGGGTCTTGAATAACGGCTGTCATTCCCAAACAATAGAAGACAGATAATGCAGGCCCTTTACCTGAAGTTTGGATTAATGAAAATTTGTATCCATGTAAGGTATGGTATTTTGTCCAATAATATGCGGCTAATTGAGAAACAAATGCACGAAGAGGGAACTCGAATTTAGGGAAAAATAAAAAAAATGAAGAAGTTTTGGTATAGTAGAAAAGAAGGGTATAGTACACAGAAAGAAAAATGCGAAAAGGATAGTCAAGGTCTGTGGTATTACCCGCCCCTGCAACTAGCCTGGTACGTGGTAAGTAGAACTTTTTCGTGTCTACGCGCGCTAACGTACTTTGAATGCTGCATACCCCCCCCCCCCCTCTCTTTTCTCCTCTGTAGGTCACATCGGAGTTCCGACTGAAGAATGGAGTGAACATGGACCGCACCGTGCTCAATATAGGGAAAAACATAGACAAACGTTGTGGGATGGTGCACACCCGCGTGTGCAAGGAGCGTACCCCCATGCCAACAGTGTAAGTACGACACGTACCCCCACCCGCGTATGTATGGAGCGTACCCCCCACCCCAACAGTGTAAGTACGACACGTACCCCCACCCGCATATGCAAGGAGCGTACCCCCCACCCCAACAGTATAAGTACGACACGTACCCCCACCCGTGTACGTATGGAGCGTATCCCCCACCCCAACAGTGTAAGTACGACATGTACCCCCACCCGCGTATGCAAGGAGCGTACCCCCATGCCAACAGTGTACGTACGACACGTACCCCCACCCGCGTATGCATGGAGCGTACCCCCCACCCCAACAGTGTAAGTACGACACGTACCCCCACCCGCGTATGCATGGAGCGTACCCCCCACCCCAACAGTGTAAGTACGACACGTACCCCCACCCGCGTATGCAAGGAGCGTACCCCCCATGCCAACAGTGTAAGTATGACACGTACCCCCACCCGCGTACGTATGGAGCGTACCCCCCACCCCAACAGTGTAAGTACGACACGTACCCCCACCCGCGTATGCAAGGAGCGTACCCCCCATGCCAACAGTGTAAGTACGACACGTACCCCCACCTCGTATGCATGGAGCGAACCCACACACGTGTATGTTCTAAGCGTACATATTGTGAAACAGGAGGGGTGTGTGCAGAGTCCTCCCAACAGTGCCCAGAGGCAGGAGGGGTGTGTGCGGAGTCCTCCCAGCAGTGCCCAGAGACAGGAGGGGTGGGTGCAGAGTCCTCCCAGCAGTGCCCAGAGACAGGAGGGGTGTGTGCAGAGTCCTCCCAGCAGTGCCCAGACACTGGAGGGGTGTGCGCAGAGTCCTCCCAGCAGTGCCCAGAGTCAGGAGGGGTGGGTGCCAATCACTCCCAGCAGTGCCCAGAGGCAGGAGGGGTGTGTGCAGAGTCCTCCCAGCAGTGCCCAGAGACAGGAGGGGTGTGTGCAGAGTCCTCCCAGCAGTGCCCAGACACAGGAGGGGTGTGTGCAGAGTCCTCCCAGCAGTGCCCAGAGGCAGGAGGGGTGTGTGCAGAGTCCTCCCAGCAGTGCCCAGAGGCAGGAGGGGTGGGTGACGAGTCCTCCCAGCAGTGCCCAGAGACAGGAGGGGTGGGTGCCTATCACTCCCAGCAGTGCCCAGAGACAGGAGGGGTGTGTGCAGAGTCCTCCCAGCAGTGCCCAGACACAGGAGGGGTGTGTGCAGAGTCCTCCCAGCAGTGCCCAGACACAGGAGGGGTGTGTGCAGAGTCCTCCCAGCAGTGCCCAGAGACAGGAGGGGTGGGTGCCTATCACTCCCAGCAGTGCCCAGAGACAGGAGGGGTGTGTGCAGAGTCCTCCCAGCAGTGCCCAGAGACAGGAGGGGTGGGTGCCAATCACTCCCAGCAGTGCCCAGAGGCAGGAGGGGTGTGTGCAGAGTCCTCCCACCAGTGCCCAGAGACAGGAGGGGTGTGTGCAGAGTCCTCCCAGCAGTGCCCAGACACAGGAGGGGTGTGTGCAGAGTCCTCCCAGCAGTGCCCAGACACAGGAGGGGTGGGTGCCTATCACTCCCAGCAGTGCCCAGAGACAGGAGGGGTGTGTGCAGAGTCCTCCCAGCAGTGCCCAGAGACAGGAGGGGTGGGTGCCAATCACTCCCAGCAGTGCCCAGAGGTGTAAGTACGACACGTACCCCCACCCGCGTATGTATGGAGCGTACCCCCCACCCCAACAGTGTAAGTACGACACGTACCCCCACCCGCGTATGCAAGGAGCGTACCCCCCACCCCAACAGTATAAGTACGACACGTACCCCCACCCGTGTACGTATGGAGCGTATCCCCCACCCCAACAGTGTAAGTACGACATGTACCCCCACCCGCGTATGCAAGGAGCGTACCCCCCATGCCAACAGTGTACGTACGACACGTACCCCCACCCGCGTATGCATGGAGCGTACCCCCCACCCCAACAGTGTAAGTACGACACGTACCCCCACCCGCGTATGCATGGAGCGTACCCCCTACCCCAACAGTGTAAGTATGACACGTACCCCCACCCGCGTATGCAAGGAGCGTACCCCCATGCCAACAGTGTAAGTACGACACGTACCCCCACCCGCGTACGTATGGAGCGTACCCCCCACCCCAACAGTGTAAGTACGACACGTCCCCCCACCCGCGTATGCAAGGAGCGTACCCCCCATGCCAACAGTGTAAGTACGACACGTACCCCCACCTCGTATGCATGGAGCGAACCCACACACGTGTATGTTCTAAGCGTACATATTGTGAAACAGGAGGGGTGTGTGCAGAGTCCTCCCAACAGTGCCCAGAGGCAGGAGGGGTGTGTGCGGAGTCCTCCCAGCAGTGCCCAGAGACAGGAGGGGTGGGTGCAGAGTCCTCCCAGCAGTGCCCAGAGACAGGAGGGGTGTGTGCAGAGTCCTCCCAGCAGTGCCCAGACACTGGAGGGGTGTGCGCAGAGTCCTCCCAGCAGTGCCCAGAGTCAGGAGGGGTGGGTGCCAATCACTCCCAGCAGTGCCCAGAGGCAGGAGGGGTGTGTGCAGAGTCCTCCCAGCAGTGCCCAGAGACAGGAGGGGTGTGCGCAGAGTCCTCCCAGCAGTGCCCAGACACAGGAGGGGTGTGTGCAGAGTCCTCCCAGCAGTGCCCAGAGGCAGGAGGGGTGTGTGCAGAGTCCTCCCAGCAGTGCCCAGAGGCAGGAGGGGTGTGTGCAGAGTCCTCCCAGCAGTGCCCAGAGTCAGGAGGGGTGTGTGCCTAACACTCATAGCAGTGCCCATGAAACGCAAAGGGTGGAGTAGCCACAGATACCATGCCCACAAATTTCAGTCAGGTGCACAAAGACCCTGCAGTACATGTACCACATGTGTGCGAGGCTGGGAGTATACGCATGCATAGCGCAGAAAATAAAACATGTACACATGAAGTCATGTCAATAGTCCACATACACAAGTACAATGACTACCAAGAATGCCACGAATGATGCAGGTGGAGACATCGCTCAGCATGCATGTGCAAAGTAGAAGGAGTCCGTCACACACCCAGCTAATGTACACACAGCTCTGCGCTAAATATTGGGAACACCCTGCAGGGAAGATGTCAGGGTACACAGAGGAAGGAATACACCTTTGGACAATTTCACCATGCAGCAACTGCTTACATGAACACAGAAACCTAGCTAACACCGTGTGATGGCACACAGATCCCAGGGTCCCCCCTATGACCAGCACACTACTACATTTCCCACACAACCAACACATGATCACCACCCAAAATCATGTAGCAGCCCCACCAACAGCAATATCAGAAAAGCAGTAGTGTTCAAAGGAAACAAAAATGGCTTTAATCAGCATGATCAAAAATTGTATGTTCGTAGAAAGTTCATTATTTACAAAGCCCATAGGGCAGTCCAAAAGTCACAGCTGGATGGGGGACACAGTGGGATGCGTGTCCCCTAGCTTGCCTGCACAGTTACATTCCGTCGTCTTCCACAGGGGTGAGGGCATCATGTGGGGGGGAAGAAACAGGCACCGCAGGGACAGGAGGGTGAAGAGTAGGCGTCGTGGGTGCAGGGATGGAGGACTCCACCACAGGGGGTGGGGCAGGGCCAAAGGTGGAGGCCAGGATCTCGCTGCACACCTTAGCAAGGTCCTCCGGGGAATCCCCTGCACCCGAAGGAACCATAGGCCCCAAGGAGGGGGGGAGGGGGTCAGAGGGATGGGTCGCAGCGCCACTGGGGGAGGGTGTAGACAGGGGGGGGAATCAACCACCCTGACCGAGGACTTTCTTGACCGCTTGCGTGGTGGCGTCACTGTGGGGCTCAGGGACAGAGCGGCCATGAAGGAGTCTTTGGGGGAGATGTGGCCAGGAGAGCTGAGGGGAGGGGATTTGGAGGGAGTGGATTGGGTGGAATGCGGACTCCCACTCTGGCTGCATGTCACACGTTTGCCCCCCGACCCAGTGGGTGTGCCTACTTCACCCTGTGTGTGCGTGTCAGGAGGTGTGCGGTGGACCTTCCCTGCTGGTGTGGTGCCTGTGTGTGTTGTGGTGGGTGCATGCTGACGTCTGGGTGTACGTGGGACAGGCATGGGAGTGGGAAGTGTGGATGGGGCAGGGGTAGGGGGTGGGACATAGCGCTGCAGGAGACCCACTGCTGCAGTCAGTGTCGAGTCTATCGACCTCAGCAAGCTGCGTTGGTCAGCCTGCGATGAATGAATGCCCTCCAAGTATGGCTCCATGTTGTGCAGCACTTGGCTGTGGCCATGGAGGACATTAAGGATCGCAGCCTGACCAACCTGCAACTGCCGCTGGATGTCCACAGACTCGGCATTGGCGGCAGCAGTGGAGACAGGGGCAGGGGGTGCGGTGCCTGGCAGGAAGGAGACATGTGGTGACCGGGCACATTGGGAAGGGACATGAGCAAGTGGGAGGCGGCTGATGGCAATGGAGGGGGCGGGGCGAGATGTAGTGCCGCTGTCAGCTGCTGGTGTAGCCGCCACCCACTCGGAGAGATCATCCTCGGACCCGTCAGCTTCATACTCTGTTGTGCCAGTCGACAGGTCCCCGGCTTCACTCTCCTCCGCCTCAGTCCCACTTGATGTGCCAGCCCCGATGTCACCGCTGGCACTGGTGCTCGGTCCCTCTGCTCCGTCAGTGCCCATGTCTCCCTCCGTGTCCCCCGACGATGCAGTGGGCAGGGTGAAGAGACAGAAATTAATCATACACCTGTATACATATGTCACATGAGTCCAATCTACATAGGTCACAGTGCATAGCCTGAAACAAAAGAAGAGTTACATCTACAAAACAAGGTACATATGTAGGGCATGCAAGACACAGTTGTTTGACCCACCATGCCACCGATAAACTATGGAGAGCATGACACAATAGCAAATGAGATGGAATGGAATTTTGACTGAGGAGCAAGGCCCTGGGGACAATCCAGCACTGCATCTGCACCACACAGCGTGGCAGGAAATAGGGATGAGCAGGAACCATATCCAGGAACAAGAGGCACATGCAGCATAGGTTATACTGAAAACATGCCCACCATGACTGGCCCACTGCACCTTGAGTGCATGTCCAGACAAACATCACACACTGGCCAGTCCTAGCAAGGAGATATCAGGTTGTGACATGAAGGCCATGCCCGCACCACCCACCCCCTACATGAGACTATTATTTGGAGACACAGGAAGCACTTACATCCCTTAGTCTGGGTGAAATACACATGGGATGCAACAAATCAAGGTTGCACACAAAATACCCAAGGTGCGCCTGTCCAAATAATCATGTACAAATGGCCATCATCAGATGATTGTAACAAGACACACAGGCAATGTCCACCGTGAGTATGAACAAGGAAAATCAGGTCTGTCTGTACAGTGGACACTTGTACTACATTTCACGTCAATATACATTTGGCCAGGGGACAATGGCACAGAGCACAACCTATGCTGTAGACACAGAGATTGTCAACATATTCGGATTACACACATGATACCTAGGAAACTCTGCCCCTGGGGACAGTAGTGGCCACACAACTCCATGCTCCTGAATGGGAATGACTGCAACACACGCTACCATCCCCGCACTATGTGAACCGCACACTCATGCACATCATGTCACAGGCCACCACATAGGACATGCGTGCTGTAAGGCCTCACACTTGAGAGACTAACTCCCATGTCTGGACTCAGCATTAGTGCCAACTGACATGGAACCCACAAGACCAGAACTGGACAGGGCACAGGCAAGGTCCCAAAACCTGTTACACACCACCCCCACACATGATGCTGCAGGCATTGTACACGTGGAGAAGGTGCCAGGCTACATAACCTTGTGACGGAGTGACTTCACACAGACCAGGGAACACATTGCAAGGAGGGGAAGGGAGGCAGAAGAGCACTGCAATACTGTGGGTAACAGGATCTGCACAGCACCATTAAACCCTGGCAGTGCATCCATGGAACAGTGCACTTACAAATGCTGGTGAAACACAACAAACACACATGTACCTACCCCCTTCCTGCTGCTGCATCTCCTGTAAGCGCCTGTCCAAGTCTGGAAATACCACCGCCAGCACACGCTTGTGGATGTGGGAGAGACGGCGGCGCCCGCGGTTCTTATGGCTCTCAGGTGAGTCCCCCAGCAGGACCCGTGCGATCCTCCGCGTCCAGCACCGGATATCCTGCCAGCGTTTCCTCACCTGGGACAGGCGCCGCTTCCGACCATCCGCACTCCTCACGGCACTGACGGCGGTCAGCCAGATCTGCTCCTTGGCAGAGGCGCCTACCTGTGAGGATGAACAAGTGACACTACATCAATACACCTGCAACATGTCACAGAGACACATATGGGAACAAATTAGCTGGTTACAACAAGGCATGTCATGCAGCCAACGCATTGCACCTTTGCCATAGGGCCATACTCCTCTGGGGAAGGGCAAAAGCAGTACGTGCCAGTGAAAGTACACAGGTGGAATGAGGGCAAAGACACAATCAATTATCAAGGCTCACACTGTGCATCACACCCACCCCTCCTGACTCTGGGCACTGCTGGGAGGACTCTGCACACACCCCTCCTGCCTCTGGGCACTGCTGGGAGGACTCTGCACACACCCCTCCTGTCTCTGGGCACTGCTGGGAGGACTCTGCACCCACCCCTCCTGTCTCTGGGCACTGCTGGGAGGACTCTGCACACACCCCTCCTGCCTCTGGGCACTGCTGGGAGGACTCTGCACACACCCCTCTTGTCTCTGGGCACTGCTGGGAGGACTCTGCACACACCCCTCCTGTCTCTGGTCACTGCTGGGAGGACTCTGCACCCACCCCTCCTGTCTCTGGGCACTGCTGGGAGGGCTCTGTACACACCCCTCCTGCCTCTGGGCACTGCTGGGAGGACTCTGCACACACCCCTCCTGCCTCTGGGCACTGCTGGGAGGACTCTGCACACACCCCTCCTGTCTCTGGGCACTGCTGGGAAGACTCTGCACACACCCCTCCTGTCTCTGGGCACTGCTGGGAGGACTCTGCACCCACCCCTCCTGTCTCTGGGCACTGCTGGGAGGACTCTGCACACACCCCTCCTGTCTCTGGGCACTGCTGGGAGGACTCTGCACCCACCCCTCCTGTCTCTGGGCACTGCTGGGAGGACTCTGCACACACCCCTCCTGTCTCTGGGCACTGCTGGGAGACATCAGGCATTCCCCCCCCCCTGGCACCCCCCCTAAAGTACATAGCATGTGTGTCACACCTGGACACAATGGCAGAAGTCACAGTCACAAAAAAAGGGACACAGTCTGTGCTAGTAGCTCTGCACTCACCTGATACCCTGGTCGCCCATACAGCAGGGGGTACTGTGGGAGGATCACATCCAGCAATGCCAGGTTCTCCTTCAGGGTGAATGGCTGTGACCTCTCCACAGACCTTGACATGGTTCCAGGGAATCAGGAGCAGCAGCAGTGTGGTAGAATCGAAATATGTGCAGGCAAGTGATCCCTCATGGGACCTGGCTGCCTTATATCTGCCTTGCTGGCCTGTTTCATGCACAGGAGTACAGAGTGATTGGTCACTCACCTTTGCATCCTATGTTTCCTCCAATCCCTTCAAACCTAGCACAGTCAGTGGGTTCTTATTGTGTTTTTTTCTTCAGCATGATGTCAACCCCACAAACACATTGCAACAAAGTAGATTCATTCCAACTGACTTCTGCTGTGCACCTTCCAGAACAAATTCAAACTTAAAACGTGGTCTCCATGACAACCAGCATGCATGTAGGCCTTAATACTTGTCCCTCATGTGTTCCCTATGTAAAATTGAGCTTCACCCACAGGTACGGTGCGTTCCGGGCCCCTAGGGTACCCCAAATGCATAGCAACGGCCCGTACACGCGTGCGTACGTTCACTATCACTATGGGTGCCCTCGCGTATGCGTACTCGTAGTGATAGTGAACGTACAGGCGTGTGTACGGGCCGTACCACTACGAGTACGCATACGCGAGGACACCCATGGTGATAGTGAACGTACAGGCGTGTGTACGGGCCGTACCACTATGAGTACGCATACGCGAGGACACCCATGGTGATAGTGAACGTACAGGCGTGTGTACGGCCCGTACCACTATGGGTGTTCTCGCGTATGCGTACTCGTAGTGATAGTGAACGTACAGGCGTGTGTACGGGCCGTACCACTACGAGTACGCATACGCGAGGACACCCATGGTGATAGTGAACGTACAGGCGTGTGTACGGTCCGTACCACTATGGGTGTTCTCGCGTATGCGTACTCGTAGTGATAGTGAACGTACAGGTGTGTGTACGGGCCGTACCACTACGAGTACGCATACGCGAGGACTCCCATGGTGATAGTGAACGTACAGACGTGTGTACGGGCCGTACCACTATGGGTGTTCTCGCGTATGCGTACTCGTAGTGATAGTGAACGTACAGGCGTGTGTACGGGCCGTACCACTACGAGTATGCATACGCGAGGACACCCATGGAGATAGTGAACGTACACACGCATGTACGGGCCGTACCACTATGGGTGTTCTTGCGTATGCGTACTTACTGACCGTACACATGCCTGTACGCTCACCATCACTATGGGTACACATACGGCAGCACTCCCATAGTGATATGGGAACGTACACAGGCCCTCTTAGCAGCAGTACGGTGGTTTTCACACATCACAGTGGTGACAGGCAGCACACAGGAAGGAATAGGGCTGACATACTTGTGCATGGATGGACATCAAGGCATTGTCTGGGCAGTACTACATGTGGGGGGCACAGGTGTGACAGGCTGTGATGTGGCACATTACTCCTGAGTCGAGAAGGCACCAGATGTATGATGAGATGTGTACAGATGTAATGTGTGTCGGTGCAATGTGTGCCAGGCATGCCCTTGACTCCTTTGACATGTGTGCATGTCGTACTGCACACTTGGGATGACCGACACTGGCATGGCACTGACACCAACACACGGAAGTGTCCCCTGATGCCCGGTACAGGGGTTACCACACCTGACTTGTCACTACCCACGGTGCACGATGTGACTATGTCATGTATGTGTGGGGGGTTCCCATTAGGTTGATGTTGGAGCACCCTCAAAAGCTGCAGCTGTTGCAGCAACGAACATGTGTCTGTGTGTAGATTGACATTGCACACTGTTCCGCACACCATGCCACATGTGGTATCGGATGTGAGGTGCGTATGTATGCATGGGACACGGAGTAGCGTAACAAGGACATGTCTGCATCCTCTCTATGAATGTGTGGTGAGTCATGACATGTGCACCTTCATGGCAAGGTGTGTGGGCTGTCCTAGTGTAAAGTCATGTGACCTGTGGCTCTAGTGTTCCGCTACCAGTCTCTGAAATCGACATCCTACTTCTGCTGATGTGTGGGTGTATGTCACTCCTGTCTTGCGTCTGGCTGTTCACTTGCACTGGGACACAGCTAATCCCATGCCATGGCATGTGGAGGTTCTCAATCTCCCTGTGTAGCTGGGTCTTGGTAGGAGTGTCACCTGCCAGCCATACGTGTCCAGGGCATGTGGCACATACCTGACTCCGTATGTAGCATATGTGTATAGACAGATTAACATGTGCTCAGTACAAATTAATTGTTGTTGTGGTGCACTCACTCTTCCTTGTCACTTCCAAATTACTGCAGAGCGCCGCCTCTTCCCCGACCAATTCCGGACTTGGCTGCCATGCGGGAGAATGACTGTATTCGGTGCTACCGCTTCCTCCAACGGTTGATTCTGGATTTGACGGCGAGACTGGCACCACACCTGCAACCGCTGCACAGGTATCCTACGGCACTGACACCCAAGCTGAAGGTAATGGCAGCCCTACATTTTCTAGCCACGGGTACCTTTCAAAATACCATAGCTCATGTTGGTGGCATGTCCCAGAGCATGTTCTGCCGTGTGCTGCATGATTTCTTAGAGGCCATGTTGATTCACCTGGATGACTTCATACATTTTCCTACCCCTGAAATGTTGACTGGGGTCAAGCGTGGATTCTATGCCCTAGGAGGGATGCCCCATGTCATTGGGTCCATAGATGGGACACATGTTGCTTTGGTACCACCACAGGCACAGGAGGTAGCGTACCGGAATCGCAAGCACTACCACTCCATCAATGCCCTTGTGGTGTGTCTGTCCAACATGGTGATTTCACATGTCTGTGCTCGTTTTCCAGGATCAGCACACGATGCCTACATCATGAGGCGTAGCAGGGTGCCTGAAATGATGACGCAGCTGCGCAACGAACGAGCATGTGTTGTTGGTGGGTACAGTCTGTCTGTCCTGTATTTTGCGTAGACTTCCAGCACGACCGTTTCTCCTGTTCTAACGATGTCCATGTGCTTTCCATGTAGGGGACGCTGGCTATCCCAACATGCCATGGCTGATCACACCTCTCCGCAACCCCATCACGCCGGCCCAGCTCCGCTACAACACCGCCCATGGCCGGACAAGGCGAGTGATAGAGAGGACGTTTGGCCTGCTGAAGAGCCGATTCAGGTGCCTACACAAGACCGGCGGCGCACTCCCATATGCCCCGGCGAAGGTCTGCAAAATCTTCATGGTCTGCTGCATGCTGCACAACATGGCAGTTGAGAAAGCTGTGCCACTCATCCTGGATCAAGATGACGAGGACCATCCACCCGTGGAGGACGAAGGGCTTGGCAATGGGGCTAGTGATGTGGAGGATGTGGAGCCGCAAGAGGACATCCGGACTCGGCTCATACGCGACTTCTTTGCTTAGTGGTGAGTACCAGTGTCTGAGTGTGCACGCATTGGTCCCCGTGTGGCATGTGTTGTGATGTGTGTCTCCACCTGCATGTATGGGACGTGAGTCAGAGGTGTGTGTGGGTGTGTCACTGGAGTGATGGTGCCAGTGATGGTTGTATTTCCCCAGTCATAATTGTGACCTAGCATGTTGTCATCCATACATGTGTCGAGTAAATGCACATGCAAGTGGCTGTGCTTTTTGTGGCTGACTTCTTGTGTGTCTCTCTTCCCCTGGTACTTGCGCATGCCGTCTGCTGCTTGCATTGTTGTGGCACTGCTATTCCTCATGGACACGTCATTGTGTGCTGACTCAGCGTTACAGGCACGGACACGTTTGGCAGTCTCCTTAGGGTAAGGGATGCATCAGGGGTGTATTGGGTGTGGCAGTTGTTCATGATGTATGCACACTGCCCCTGTCGATGTTTGGTTCCTCTGCAGACATGTTGCATCACCATGGTACACATGACATGCAGCTGGGTACACCTGAATAGATGGTCAGATTTGTTGACAGTCATCAGTGATGGGATAGTGGATTGTGATGATGGCATCAATGTGTGTAACACTGCCCTCGGACACATACAGTTTGCATTGGCTTGACATGCTGTGGGACTTCCACATCAGCGGATCAATGGTGTATGGCAGCCTCTCCGTGAGCAGCTGGGGGTGTTTAGCTGTTAGCCGACACTTGTGTGCCACTTCCATGGCTATCACGCATTTGTGCTGCAGAAGGGGGGTGCCAGTGTTAGACCCACATGTTACTCCACATGAAGTGTTCATGTGTACTTCAAGTTGCCTCTGCAATCCCGAAAACATGACTAATAAAGGTGTCCCTATGCCTCCAAGGTGCCTCTTCTCAGTCAATGCTGGTGTGTTGCCACGGTGCATCCAGCATGTCTGGCATGGTTTTCCCTGATAGTGGCTATGTGTCTATGTGTCGAGTAGCAAGATGCAAGCTGTGTGTGTGGGATGAGACTGTGTATTGTGCATGATGTCCATGACTGTGTGGGTATTGTGACATGTGCCATCCCCATGCATCCAACGTTGGCCAGGCCCCCATTATCTGCATCCACCAGACTCAAGCTTGCAGGACATGGTTCTGCCACCTGTCTACACATACCTGGGTGCCCCCCAGGACCCTGGACATGATCCCTGACCTCTGCGCATGACTGTTGCTGTACTCAATGTGTCTGTCAGCACGGTTGTGCGGCCACCCCCTCAGCTGGTTGGGCCCATCACGGGTGTGTATGGTGCTCCATGTCTGTCTTGCCTAATACACTGTGACCCGTGTGTCCTGTGCCAGACTCAGGCCCCAGGGTGTGGATGGTTGGAGTCAAAAGGGAGCTCAGGCATGTTTCGACTTTTCAACACACATGTAAGGTAATAATGCAACCAGCAGGCATCTTCTCTTCATGGTGTGAATTTTTATTTTGGGGGGGATGGGGGGGGGATAAAGTGAGGGGCTTTCCGGGAGTTTGGAATCCAAAGTTCAGTAGGGGAGTTGGTGTCCTTGCCATTTGAAATCCTCAGAGTCCATGCCACAGTCTTTGTTAACATTGGTCAGACAGTGTCCAGCAGGGCCATGTGGCAGAGAATGTCTTTTGATGCTGTGATGCTGTTGCTCCAGTGGGCCAGGTGCCAGGCCAGGTGTCCTGGGAGATGGTGATGTTGCGCCGACCCTCACGGTCTTTTCCGTGGACGACCCGTCCTCCTGCGGGGACCCTCAGAAGCAGGCCGTGACGACGTCTGGGATGCTCCATCGGATGTTTCCTACTCCTCCTCCTGATCCCTCCCTGTGGGTGGTGATGTTCTCCGCCTTCTGGCACAGGGAGGGTCGGCCATGTTGTCGGCCATCCGATGGAGTGTATCGTGAATCCCCTGGAACACCGTCACTTGCTCAGCCTGTCTGTCCTCCATCCTCCGTTGGTGTTGCAGTAGACAGGCATGTTGCTGGGCGTGCTGGGTCTTCATCTCATCGAGGGTCCCCTTGATCTCATTGAGGGTGGACACAACCTGGGCCATGCCCGTGGTGTCCTGCCGGTATGTGTCCATGATGTTACGGACATGGGAAAATACCGGTTCCCCAGCCAACTGGTCAGGCTCGCGCCTCCGCCGTCCTCCACTCCCACCACCCCTGCCCACTTGCACCTGGCCTGCCCTTGTGGGTACATCGGGTCTCCGGGACCCCTGAGGGGTGGCATTGGCGTTGTCGCCTGCCTCCTCCTGGGTGCCCGGGACACCGTGTCCCTCCTGGCCAGCCTGGCTGCATTGTGGTGGGGGGGCAGGGATCCTGGGTGTCTCCTGGGATGCGGCAGGAGTGGGGGTGGCGGTTGGCCCAGTTGTACCTGACGCAGGTGCTGCAGGTGGTTGGACACCAGAGGGGCCAGGTCGGTCGGGGTCGTCCACAGAGTGGTGAGAGTCGTCGCTGCCGGTGGGATCGGGCTCCCGCAGATCCGGGTCCTGTGAGTCTTCCCCCCCAGTGTTGGGGGGTGAACCACGACGTTGACCTGTGTGTGAGAGAGACAATGTTAATTTTGGTCCATGCAACATCCATGTTTCATCAGTTTCAAAGTTGGCACTTTTCCTCTTGGAATTAGGATCTGTCTTGCATTCCACTCACAGTGCACTTGTGCATGGGTGTGTCCCTTGGACACCACTTTGGCCCCTTTAAATATGTGTGGCACAGTCTTACTTGCTGCGTCAAGTGTGACTGCAGTCAGCAGTGGAGTGGGCAGGTGTGGCGAGCCATGCATTGGCGCCTTCCGTGTAGCACTGTACATGTGCACATGGAGTGGATCCACACACTTATATAATGCAGGTAGCTGTCGTTGTGCTCGTGAACAGGTTGTGACATGGGCCTGTGTTTTGCCATGGTGAAGAGTGGGGGTTCTGGCACTGGCCACCCTTGGCTACATGCACGCAGTCTACCTGCTGACGAGCAGACATTCCCACACACCACACGGCTGATTTGCTCTCCCTGTGTCTCCCTCCCTCTCTGTCCCCCTCTCCCTCCCTCTGTGTGTCAGCCTCCTCCCTCTGTCCGTGTCCCTGTGTCTCCCTCCCTCTCTGTCCCCCTCTCCCTCCCTCCGTGTGTCTGCCTCCTCCCTCTGTCCGTGTCCCTGTGTCTCCCTCCCTCTCTGTCCCCCTCTCCCTCCCTCTCTGTCCCCCTCTCCCTCCATCTCTGTCCCCCTCTCCCTCCCTCTCTGTCCCCCTCTCCCTCCCTCTGTGTGTCACCCTCTGTCACCTCAGCCCAGCTTCATGGGCACATACTGTTAGCATATCTTTGAATGGCTCTTGGCTTGTTGATGTGAGTTTGTTTCTGATCTCCAGGCACCCATTGGGTGTAGTGTGTGTGTCTGCGCTGCTGCTGTGGTGGTGTGTGCTGCCACTCTTTCACAGTGTTGGCTGTTCATTAGCTGCTGTCATGTGCAAAACAGTGCCTTCACCCCATGTGTTAATGCAAGGCGTCCGCCATTTGCTGGCGAGTCTTTCCTGTGTGGGGACACACTGTTTGTCTGGCTGTGACCTAGGCCATATGGGCAGAGGGCATTGTTGTCTGCTTCTGAGTTGCACTATGTGATTTTTTGGGCCCACCCTCCCGCCATCCGGGTTACCGTGTCATGTGTTGGTGTCTTCTGTGGCCTGTGACTTGACATTGTCCAGCTGGGTGCATGGGGCATGGTGGCGCCAGTGGCATGTGCGTGTTCATGGAGTGTGGTTGAGTCATGCGATAGCTTGGGGTGGTTGCGTGCCTGTTTGTGAGTTTGGTTGTGGATGACGTTCCCCCCATGTGAGGTGCGTTGTTTGTGTACTCACCCGGGTCTCGGAGTCCTCCTAATTCTTCGACTGCCTCCACCGGCAGTATGGCCATCACCCTCTCCTCCCAGGGATGGTAGTGTACGGGTCTGCGGGACGGCCCTCCTCCAGTGACGTTGGCCTGGTTGTGTTCATCCGTCATCTTGGCTCGGACCCTCCTCCGCAGATCGTACCACCTGGCTTGGCATTCCTGCTTGTTCCTTCTGGTGTCCGCAACAGCATTCACAGCATCGACGATGGTCTGCCACATGGCTGTTTTTTCTGAAATGCTGGTCTGTCTGACCAATGTTCCAAAGAGGTGTGGCTCGACTCTGAGGATTTCATCGACAAGGACCTCCAACTCTCGGTTACTGAACTTTGGATTCTTGTTAGTGGGCATGGTGAGGGGTGTGGGTGTGGATGGTGGGGGGGGGTGGATGGTTGTGGGTGTGTGGGTGTGGTTGTGCAGGTGTGTGTGTGAATGTGATGAGGGGGTGTTTGTGAAGGTGGTTGTGTGAAGGTGTGCAAGTGTAAGGTGTGGTAAAGCTTCTAGTTTGGTGCTGTAGGTTGTCTGTGGGGTCTGGCAGCAGTGAGTCTGTTGCAAAGGCTCATGGTTTGTGTGTGTGGGCCCTTTTTATTGGTCCATTGGTGGGTGTGGCTGTGTTTGAAGTTTGGGTGGGTGTGTTATAAGGAGTGGTGGTGTTTTGGGCCTCTGTTTGTTTTTGGCAGTTGCAGGTCAGTGAATGTGTTGTTTTAGTGGTTGTTGGACATGTTTAGTGGCTTTGTGCCATTCGAATGGTGTATTCTTGTGTTGTTTTGTTTAGTCCTGGTTGTGTACGTGCGTTTTTAGCGTGTGTACGGGGTGTACATGGGCCATTTTGTTGTACAGTGCTGTCCTTGTGTGTGGCTTGGTACGACTCGTACATGCGGTTGTGATGTTGGGGCCTGGGGTGCGCTCCGTACTTAGGAGGTTGTGGTGGGGGTACGACTCTGACGTACACGAGTGTACATACACGGGTGGGGGTATGACTCTAATGTACACGGGTGCACATACACAGGTGGAGGTACGACACGTACAGGGGTGTACATACACGGAGGGGTACGACACGTACAGGGGTGTACATACACGGAGGGGTACGACACGTACAGGGGTGTACACACGGGTGGGAGTACGACACGTACACGGGTGGGGGTACGACTCTAATGTACACGGGTGCACATACACGGGTGGGGGTACGACACGTACAGGGGTGTACATACACGGGGGTACGACACGTACAGGGGTGTACATACAGGGGGGGTACGACACGTACAGGGGTGTACATACACGGAGGGGTACGACACGTAGACGGGTGTACATACACGGGTGGGGGTACGACTCTAATGTACACGGGTGCACATACACGGGTGGGGGTACGACACGTACAGGGGTGTACATACACGGGGGGTACGACACGTACAGGGGTGTACATACACGGAGGGGTACGACACATACACGGGTGTACATACACAGGTGGGGGTACGACTCTAATGTACACGGGTGCACATACCCGGGTGGGGGTACGACACGTACAGGGGTGTACATACACGGGGGTACGACACGGACAGGGGTGTACATACACGGGGGTACGACACGTACAGGGGTGTACATACACGGGGGGTTCGACACGTACGTACGGGGGCTGGGGGGGGTCGGCGCGTACATACGGGGGCTGGGGGGGAGTTGGCGCATACGTATGAGGGCTGGGGGGGTCGGCGCGTATGCGGGCACATGTCTCCATGGTTGCTATGGGTGTTCGGTGCGGACGGTGTTTTTTCCATACGGTTGTAACTTCTGACGCACGGGATGGATCGTGATTCCGCGGTCGGACTTCACTTTTCACATTTGTACGGTGATTCGTCCGAGGACGTGTCGGACACTTTTTACGACCCGAGGACATGTGGGGAATGATTCCCAATGCGATTCGTATGGTCTTTTTGCCATGCGAATCGTAATTGGCAGTTTGTACGGCACTTGTACGATTCGTACGGTAAAAAGACCGGATACGTATCGTACGGGCTTTTTTTTTACCGGATCGTAATCGGCACATATGTGTGTGTTTTTGTCAGTGGGGGCATGCAACGATCCCAGGAGATTTCCAACAGACACTTCACCATACCCAACTGAAACCTCTTGTACCCAACTATATACAACAGAATTAATCCTTTAAGGGGTGTAACACCCCAAACAGCCCCCGTGGAACTACGTTCCTGCCTGTGATATAAAACGTGTCCAAGTGTTTGCTAGTGGTTGAGCCTAGGAAATCCTATAGTGTTCGAAAGGTGCAGTTGTTAACAATAGGCCCAAGTGTGGTGCACTCCTTAGATCTTAGACGTGTGCCAACCTTTGGTTCAGTTGTACAAGGTAATAATGTTTTTTCAAAAAGTGGTGAGAGAGCTTGGGTCCACTTGAACATCCCTACTGAACCAGATGGTCTTTTTAGCTGCTTGAGGGGTAGGAGGGATGAAACAATACCAATTAAAATTCAATACAGTGTAACCAATTTAGTCACACAATAATCCACTCAACAACTAAATTCGAGATTAGTAAAGTTTAATTGTAAATTCAAAAATTAGATTGATATAAATCATTCTTATCACCACAGTATAGAAATGCAGCACAAACAGAATGAATACAAATCTCCTATGTAGATTTACCCTATATAACAGAAAGCATAAAACTAATTCCGATGCAAGTAATCAGAAAAAAGAATTGAACAATAAATTGCATCAAATGAGTCTTAAAGGTAAGCATGAGCACTATCTTAAAGGGACAACAGAAGCATTGAGTAGGAATGAGTAATAGAAAGATGTCAATTGTCAGAGACTTCAGATAGCTTGTTTTAAAAAATAAGTTTTAACGATATTTATCTCTTATTTTTAGGCTATGTTAATTATAAGTTTAAGAAATGTATTGTGTATTTTATGGTTCTAATTGCTTATACTTTTATGGTTGTAAAAAAACGAATAAAGTTTTATTATTGATTGATTGATTGACTTCAGTAGAAGAAACTCCAACCAAGAGTCAAGTAGCATGAAGCCACGCAAGGAAAAGCAGAGGTCTGTACCTCATGAATTCTTAAAATGTCTCTCTGACCCTAACTATGTTACAACAAAATACATTAGTTGCACTCAAGGTAAGTCACGCGTTCATCTATCGTAACTTTCCACGATTCCAGCACAAATTGGTTACTGGCATCACCTTTCCCACATCAGTATCTTCCTACTTCATGCGTCCTTAGCCATTCTTCTCCTTTTCTATGGGAACACGTCTTCTTGCTTGTTACCTCATTTCTCATGCCAAGATCCATCGTCTCATACCTAGCTATCTAACTAAAACAAAAACCCTTCTTTAATAACTAATAAGGCTTTGTCCGCACCTGCAGTAGAAATGAAAAAAATACAAACAAACACATTTAAATTGAAGGTTAAATACAAATTACATGTCAGACTTTAAACGTAAGCTTGTACTAAAACAGTTCTCGAGGTCCAAAAATCATGTTGTCGTAGCAGTGCACAGGGTTACAAATACATGTACATTTCTACATACATAGCAAATGCAGTTTCTTAACGCATGAATAAATTGCAAAAAGATTATGAAATTATCAAATACACCATATTTCAAATACACCAATATGAATATAATTTCTTGTTACACATGTAAATGCTTAAACATTAGTCTACACATACACTTTATTTAATTAGCTTCACAATGAGACACGTCTAAACTTTGATTTTTTTCTAGAATATTGTGTAAATGTTGCAAAGACCTTCATTAGTCACATTTCTATACACACAATGTATAAGTCCCATTAGTTTTTAAGTGGAGTACTTCAACTATGCAATACCCCATCTTTTCTTAGTAACATTAATCACACAGAAAATATTTGAGTGCTGACTACACCGGATTATAATTGAGGCTCTCTGTATTCCATTTTTAATGATTTTTACAGATAAATACAGACAGAAAACAATTTATTTTCTTGTCTGTATTTATTTTTAAATGTGGATAAAAAGGAAATTGGGTGCTTTTTGAGTGATTCTAAATACACTTTGCCATGTGCCAGGCCAATAACTATGTGGATTGATAGGTAAGGGGAATATAAAAGAAAGGAATTTTAGTAAAAAGGATTAAAGAACAGTAGATATGCACAAAGCAGATACTGAAATGTGCATATTTATATGTAAGTGCATTGATTTATCTTCTGCAGGTGTTCAGATCACTGAAACCTGGCAGACATTCAAGGATGACTGCATATTTATTGGTTAAATAAATGTGGAAATGTACCAGTTTCAGCTTTATTTTTTCACAAAACCCATAATAAATATGGATAAATACAGATAAAGTTGACAAAAAATAAATATGGATAAATACAGACGGAAATGTCAAAAAACAAATGCCATAAAACCGGGAGCCCTAATTATAATGCACTACTACAGTATCTTAGGATGGAATCAAAATTACTCTGCTCCAGTGGCATGTGAGTTGAATAGGGAAATAACAAGCCATTATATTGTACTAAAAAGTGCCAGGCATTGACGGTGCAGTTAACAGGGTTTATTTACTTAGGCACATTAGTGACTTCATTGCAAATCATTGTTTTTGGAGCTGTTGGATGAACTGGGTCTGTGTGCACCACCATGTGCGTGAGGCGCTTGTTGGTACTAGTAGTGCGCAAATTGCGCCTGTGCACAGTTTTATTAAAAGAGTGGGTCTGGCACTCGAAGCCCACAGTCCTTGAAAGTTCGCTCCAGTGTATACATTTTATCCAGAGTTGTGTGCCTGCTCGAACAAGTTTGATTAAAAGCACATGCAGTAGTTAGTCTAGTGCCAGGGCACAGGAGGTAGGGCACCTGTGCACTTCAAAGGGAAGTCTCTGGAACTTCTCCCCCAAGTCAAAGGCAACACTGTGCATAAATATTGGACCTCAGACATCACCTTCATTATACTTCTGGACTTGTGGATACTCTGCCAGGAAGGAGGACTGCTGTGCTGCTGAAAGGGCTGCCACTCTATTCAACTGCTGTTCAGAAAAACTGCTGCCCTGTTGTGCTGACCTGCAGCCTTCTTGCCTGGGTGAGACAGACTGGACCTGCATCTATTGAACCCAGTGCCCCCCAGTGTCTCCAAGGGCCAGTTGGCTGGCCTCTGGATCTGAAGCCTCAGCAGCACAACAGGCTTCCAACGACCTTGCACCTGCACCTGTACTCTGCCATTTATGAGTCTACCCTGCTAAGTGGTACAACCCTAGTCCTGGACCCATGGAAGTGGGCTTAAGGTGCTCTGCCAGTCTTTGTGGATCCAGCAGAACTGACACATCTCTGCTGTGCAGCGTATCCTCAATCAGAGCTGATGTATCACTACTGCTGCATGAATTGGAACTGTCGCAAAGACCCGCATCACCTTCCCAGCTTCCTCGGAACTTCCGCTGTAAGATGCATCCTCGGTACAGGCCCTGCAAACCTCCTCAACTGCAGCCTCGACGAAGACGACGGACTCCCCATCTCAGCCTCGCAGCTCTTCGGAACCGACGCATCGCCTCGACTACATGACACATCTTCAACACCAGACTTCACATCACAAACTGCCAGCAACTGGATCCTAAATGGCAATGCAGGACCTCCCACCGCAGCCTTGCCGCATCTCGGAACCAACACATTGCTCCGGCTGCGTGGAGGATCTTTGGCGTAGATCCTCGCAAAGCTTTGCAAACCAAGACTTAAGGAACTCTGTTCGGAAGGCCTGAGTTCCTGTAGCTGGCCCATTGCGGGTAGCCTGAACTTGTGACTTGGTCCTGGTCTGGCGCAATCAGATATCCACAGTTGGTGCTCTGTGCTTTTAGGCACTATTTATACTAAAAAAGAATGATTAACTATCTCCGGTTCTACTGATTGAATTTCTGTCGCTTTGGTCTTGTTTTATTAATAGAAAAATGCTCTCTTTTTGTAAAACTGTGTGGGATCCTTTTGTGGTGTGTTTTCATTGTGCTACTTTTTGAAGTGTTGCACAAATACTTTGTACATTACATCTAAGTTAAGCCTGATTGCTATGTGTCAAGCTACAAGTGGGTTAGGCGCAGGTTAATTTGGGGTTGGCTTGTGCCTTACTCTGACAAGGATTGTGGTTGCTGCTTGACCAGGACTCACACCCTAGTCAACCAACAATCCAATTTCTCACACCCTTGCAATGTTGGCTTGCTGCAGCTTCTTCTTGATCGGGATAAAAGCACGTCTGGCCACCTGCACCATCAGAGTGAAGTCAGGGAATGGAGTCAGTGAGGTCCCTTGATATGACAGGTCACGTTCCCCTCGACAAGGAGTAAGGCCTGGTCCCTACTGCAGTAATGGAGAATCCTGGCAATTATGGATCAGACAGAGCACCTGGAGGCAGGTGCTGGGTGAGGGACCTGGGCGCTCATTCTGCTATAAAAACTTCTGAACAGTCTGATGTGCCGAATAAGACAATGAATCCAGTCTTTGCTCATGTTTCCATCTGGCTTGTATTGGTGGCCTGGCATTCTCTCTTTCATTTGGTCGACCCGCAGTGTCAGGGAGCCTATTTTGCCATCAGTTGTGGTCCCGCTGTGTTTCATGGCATGGAGCAGGCCTCCCTTGATATCATTGTGGTCACGCTGTGTTTCATCGCATGGAGCAGGCCTTGGCGTCACGCGCCGCTTTGATTGTTTCATTGTGTTCATCGTGGTCGCAGTCAGACGTGCTCCTCGGCTTTCTGAGGTCAAAAGTTCATTTGGATTGTTCCGGTTTGTTCTTCACCTGCCTCCTGCCATAATACAGCATCTGGTCGTTAATGTCCAGTAGCATCCAGTGGGGATAGTGCGATGGGGGTGGCGGTCACAATCATCACTTTTCTCCTCATGTATACAATGCAGGCCTGGGGGTTGGAGGAGCTGGTGATCTGCTACTACACTACACGCATATATAGTGCACATACAGTGAAGCAGCCAAGCGCGAGCCTCACTGAAAGTATCACCAGTGCGTGACTTCAACAGACTGCAGGCTGCGCACTAAGATTGACTTGTAAGTGCTCACAAATCACCTTATATACAGCACTTACACTTCCAGCGCTTATACGCGGTCACTGCTGGTTGTCTCTTAATGTAGGCACCACTAGCTCGCTGTGCAATCACTACAGGCGTCTCTGGCTTCTTACCACGCCAGAGGTCTGGGTCTAAGATGCAACCAAGTGTGAGCGGTCTTCGCAGCCCACGACCCTGATGGGCCCATCCCTGCATACCCGAAATGAACTCGTAGTCTCTCCCGCATGCGGGGCTTTAAGTGGGCCGGGTCTCACTGGTGCTGAGCACCGGCAGTTTTTTAAAGGGGGCCTCGAGACGGGTCTCTCTGTTTTGTGCCCTGGCACAGACGGTCAGTTTTTCTCCAGACTGCAGTGGCAGCAGGCACATGGATGTGCGTGTGCTCACACTGCTCTCTTCTCACCAGTGGAGAAGTTACGGCATGACATCATGCCAGGTGAGTATTGTAGGGGAAGGGAAATCTTTTAAAGAGTCAGTTTCTCTCTGGATTTCTCTTCTCTTTTTGAAACTCAGAAGCAACAACATTGTCGTGGTGTCACCAGAGCTTTAAGTGGAAGCTTGTTCAATATTATATACAAGCCATAGTTGCTGCTTATTTATCTTATGCAACTAACAACCATTGACAAAGCCAATAGTCCTGGCTTGTTATTGGTGTAATGTTACTTGTTGTGCTATATATCTGGATGCAATGACAGAAACAGCAAAATACAAGTCGGGCGGCACACTATGCTAAGCACAGATTTTTTAGCTTACCTATTTTTAAGCCACGCCCTTAATTACATTGGCCACGCCCCCTTGAGAGGCCCCCCAGTTTATCCATCCCACTTAAAGCCCTACCCGCGTGTCTATTCTCGCTCGGGCCCAGCGCACAGCGGCCGCCACTGCCGTGTCCCATGGGGTCTCATCTGGGGCCATGTTTGCTGCACTCTCACTTGCACCTCGTCCAAGGACCACAGCTTCTCTGCCACTGCAGTCTGAACGTCCCTTGTAGCTTTTATGACTCAAGCAGGTGGCGCGCGTCGGCGACCCACAGCATTCTCCAAGACAGCTGTTCGGTCGGCCCAATGCAGCTCTGACAATGATTCTCAGGCCCAGTTCGGCCGCTGGTAGGCCTGAGCAGTATCACTACCACCGAGTTTCAACTGCTGGCAGGGTCACTGCTGCTCCCTGCCGGCTCATGCATGCTACTGCAGCTGTTGCTGCTGTCGATTCACTTTACTCCAGCTGAAAGGTTTTGATGGTGTTTCGCTCTGTATGACGGAGCTCGTCAGTACACGGCCATCTTGGCTGCAGCTCCCTAGCGCCCCCTGGCTACTGCTCTAGATGACATGAAAGTATTTATTGATGCAGTTGGACCCACGTCGAGCCCAGCCTCCGGGGACCCTATAACACTTGCCACATGGTGGCGCAATTTAAGGATGAGCAGAAAAGCAGTTGTTTGTTGATTCATTATACATGAAAAACAACTGATACCTGCCACCAAAGCCATTCTTAAAGCTTTGGGAGCCTCGAGCAGTCTGAACTGTCACACCTGTAGCAGTGTGACGGTTACTAGTTGGGTAAGTACAGTGGCCATGTGTGGTGCAGATTGAGATGGCCTCTTGACCGGGCCCGGCACTTATTCTTCTTACAAATTAAGCTTTGGCTGTTTCTCGAACTTGTCACCTAGAGTGTAGCACACACAGCACTCTTAAAACTTGAATCAAGCTCTAAGACACACACAATCATTTATTTGGCAGTCATACGTTGCGGTGCATAGGTAGAAAGAGTATTAAACCTAGACAGGCCTAGTCACTGGTACATTTGATTAGACAGCACCATTGTATGGTAGGCAGAAACAAATACATATATACTGGCTGGATAACAGATAGAGACAAACCATGGCTCTACCAGGTAACAAAGCATACATTAAGCACTGGAGACAGGTAACAAAGCATACATTACGCACCGGAGACAGGTAACAAAGCAAACATTACACACTGGAGACAGGTAACAAAGCATACATTACGCACTGGAGACAGGTAACAAAGCAAACATTAAGCACTGGAGAAAGGTAACAAAGCAAACATTAAGCCCTGGAGGAAGGTAACAAAGCATATATTACGCAATGGAGGAAGGTAACAAAGCATACATTACGCACTGGAGACAGGTAACAAAGCATACATTAAGCACTGGAGAAAGGTAACAAAGCAAACATTAAGCCCTGGAGGAAGGTAACAAAGCATATATTACGCAATGGAGGAAGGTAACAAAGCATACATTACGCACTGGAGACAGGTAACAAAGCATACATTACGCACTGGAGGAAGGTAACAAAGCAAACATTACACACTAGAGACAGGTAACAAAGCAAACATTAAGCCCTGGATACTGCAATGGCACTGAATGCTAAAGGAATGTTACTACGAGATTGCAAGAAAGCAGTTCCATTAACGTTTGACTTATAGCTTCTGTAGGTAGACGAAGAAGCATCATATATAAAGGAGATTTTTTTTTTATAATCACATTTTATTGTGTTTACTAATTTATATAGTAACACAACAGTCGACAGACCAGGAGTAGGTACAAAACGTATTATCTTGACATAGAATATCAGATGTCACTTCAATGTAGACCATGATATGACAACCATCTCCCCCAGACCCTCCCATACTTTCGGGGGCACCCACTTGCTTTGTAGATCCTCTCCTCAAGTTTAGCACACTGGTCCATCAATCCACACATAACTTTACTATTGGTGGAAAGTGTGACAAGCTGTTTGGACCATTTCAAATGTACAGCTAAATCCACGGTTTGATTTGCCCGCCACGTTAAGAGTAGGTGGAGCTGCAGCGCTCGTGCATGTAGCGTGGCAGGGGCCCTGGGTAGCTGGGCCTAAACAGTGCTACTAATGAATTCACACCACACAGTTAGGTACAGTATAGCGGGAAGAACCCGAGCGGTCTTTTGCCGTTTATTATATCTCCTCGGGTCGAGCCTGTCCAGAGGAGTGCATGCTGGGCACATTGTATAGGAAATCCCGGGTGGCTCTCCACATCCCTCCTTTTCTTTAGTGTCTGTTCACCACAGTCCGCATGCCTAAGGAGATGTGCACAGGAAGCCCTTCAACCTTTGGCTGGGTGCAGGGTTCGACCGGAGACCATACTTCTGACTTCAGGAGTTGGAGCTGGTCACTGCATCTGCCTGGGTATTTGGGGAGGGGGTTCAGTCACAATGTCCCGGCTATGACTTTGAGTGTCAGTCATGGCTTGTCCGCTTCCTGCTTGTGAGTGTATTGGTGGGAAGGTCACAAGCCTTGGCGAGCTGATCGGAGTGTGACACGGAGGTCTCCTCCGAGTCGGTGTTCAAACAATGGGTTCTCTTGAAACATGATACATTCCGGGTGACCACCGGCTGTCCTCTCTGCACTGTGACCATGGTCCCTTGCACCTTGACAATGGTCCATTCTTCCGGTTCGTACAGCGTTCTGAATTTCCAGCCAGGGTGCCTGTTTTTAACCACGACCCTATCCCCAACTTCCAGACTGGGGCTCTTTCGCTCCTCTGGTAGCGCTGGCCTTCTGGTTGGTCACACTCCTCCTAGCATATGTGGCTATGTTGTCCCTCTCTGGTGGTTCCCATGCCAAATCAGTTGGAATGCTGTCCTGTGGGGCTCTTTTGAAGAGCAGGTGTGATGGGGCACACCAGGTGGTGCTGTGGGGCGTTTGCCGGTATGCATCTCAAAATTGGTTGAGTGCCGACTCAACGTCTTCCCCTTGATCCACGACGATGCGCAGAACCCCGTTGAGCATGCGCATGAAGCGTTCCACCTTGGGGCCACAGAGGGGTGATCTTTCTATGGCGGATCGCATTGCTCTCTAGGTCCCCTTGGAACTTGTGGTCTTGGAATGGAAGCCCGTTGTCCGAGCGGATTTCATCCGGCAGGCTTAGGAGGGCAAAAATCTTATTCAGAATTTTCGTGCGTGAATGACGTTGACGCTAGCACTTCTGCAACTGGGAACTTTGAAAATAAATAAATGAGCACCAACGTGTGGCGGCCATCGGGGAAGCTCCCAAAGTCAATGCTGACCTTGGACCATGGGAGTTCACTTGGCTCTTTGGTGCTTGTGCCGGGTTGCCGCCCGTGATGGTGCATGAGTGACAGTGTTGCACCGTCTCCTTGACTCGGGTGTCGATTGCCAGGAACCAGACCTTGTTTCACAGCCGAGCTTTGGTTTTCACCATCCCTTGATGCCCCACGTGTGCCAGCTGGACGATGCGGTCCTGCAGCGCCTTCCTGATCACGATGACATGCTCTCTCAGGACTACTCCCTGTTCTCCTTCGCTCAGCTCGTGGCGGATCTGCCAGAGCTGTCGCCGATCATGGCTCTCTTCTGCCAGGAGCAACTGGGCCCCATCCAGGTAATGGGTTCACCCGTTGTTCAGTAGGGCGTTTTTCACCCTGGAGAGCATCTCGTCCTCGGCCGTTGCTTGGCCAATCTCCTCCAATGTCATGGCTTTTAGGCACGCCCCGTATGAGACCATCTTCACGAATGCCTCCGAATATGCCACATCCACAGGCGGGGTTTGAGCGACTGATGGCTCATGGTGACGTGAGAGGTAGTCTGCTGGGTTATGAGCCCTTGGAAGGAATACGACCTTGAAATTGTACGCCTGCAACTGAACGGTCCACCTTTTAATCCCGGAAGGCACCAGCCTCGATGACCCTGCAAAGAGTGGGAGCAGCTGCTTGCGGTCCGTCACTACCTGGAACTCCTGTCCATACACATAGAGATGAAAATGTTGACACGCCCACTTTATTGCCAGTGCCTCCCTCTCGATCTGGGCGTATCTGGTCTCTGGGTCTTATAGCGCCCGGCTGGCATAGGCGACTGGTTTCCATGTTTCCTGGTCATGTACCTGTAGGAGGACTGCTCCCAGGCCTACTGGGCTGGCGTCTACCACCAACTCTGTTCGTCACCCTGGGTGGAAGTAGGCCATCACTGTCTTGTCCATGAGGGCAGTCTTGATGGAATTGAAGGCTGTGTTGACAGCTGCGGTCCAGTACCACTGACGGTCAATGCGGGTCAGGGCGCGGAGAGGCTCTGACAGAGAGACCAGGTTCGGAATGAACCTGCCACAGTAGGTGGCCATGCCGAGGAAACTGCGGACTTCTGTGGGGGACTTCGAGGTGCTAGCCACTTGGATGGCCATCGCTTTCTTGGGGTCCACCCTCAACACATCTCTGGTAAAGATGTATCCGAAGAAGTCAACTGACACCTGGTAAAAAGAACACTTAGCACTGTGGAGAGTGAACCCGCAATCTTCCAGCCGCTGGAGGGTAGCTCGGAGAGGAGTGTGGTGTTCGAGAACACCAGGATGTCATCGCTCAGATTTATGATGCCCTGCAGGTGGGACAGTGCTTCCTGGATGGCATTCTGGAAGACTTCGACTGCAGACGACACCCCGAAGCTCAGTCTCTTGTACCTTCTGAGGCCGATGTGGGGTAGAATGTTGTGATGTACCTGCTCTCAGGCTCCAGTTCCAGCTGGTGGTACCCCACGTTCAGGTCTAGCTTGGAAAATCCACTTGACCCCTTTCATGTCCACCACAATGTCATCCATGGTGGGGGTAAGTTGGCGTTCCCTTTTGACTGCCACGTTCGGGAGCCTCATGTCCACACAAATGTTTTGGCTTGGGGGCCATGACCAATGGGGACACCCACGGGGTGGGGCCAGACACCTTCTCACTGACGTCGATGTCCTCGAGTTTCTTCAGTTCCGCCTCTACTTGCGGGCCGAGGTTGAACGGCACCCTCCGGTGCCTCACGTGGTGTCAATGTGGAGCTCGAACCATTTCCCTTTTGCCTTGCCAAGTCCTGTGAATAGTGCCAGGAATTCGTGCAAGATGGCGTCAGCGTGGGAGTCGTGAATCTGATGAGCGAAGAAAACCAGCCTGATGTATTCTGGGGTGTGGCAGCTGAGAAGGGTGCCTTTCCTCCCTTCTGTAATGTGGAATCGGGCTCTTGTGACGTGTTTGTCGCTGGTGACCTCTGCCTCAATGACCTCCCTGAGGGGCAGAGGGTGCGTACCTCCATTGGTGTAGATCCGGACCTTGGTAGGTGCAAGAGGAGGTCATGGTGACAGCTGCTCGTACTGCTCTGAGTCCATGACATTGATCGATGTGCCCATATCGATGAGCGCCTGGACTGTAGACACTCCAACCAGGACACAGCACATCGGCGGTGGCCTTCGATGCTTGTCTGACCTGCTGACGAAAGAGAAGACAAACATCTCGTAGTCATCTTCTTTGAGCGCAAGGCAGCGCCCCATGTCGAGTTGCCATCCTGCGGCTGTGCATCATTGAGTGGCACCTGGCATAGACGTTGCGTCACACTTCGAGGCCTGGCGTATGTCTGTCTCGACCGGCTGCTTCCGCACACCTTGGTGAAATTATTTACCTTCCCGCAGTGGGATCATGTCTTCTCCTTTGCTCCGCACACCGCTGTTGGCGGGTGTTCCACTCAACAGTTGTCGCGTGCCTCACTCGTAGACGGTTGTGGTTCAGGGCGAGCTGTACTTGGGCACCATTGTATGGCCTCGACTCTTTCTTCCTTAACGGGCGTGTACTTCAGTGTCTGTGGTGCCGCGGCGGTGATATGCAGGGCAGCTTCCATTTCGCCCACCCATGCATCTGAGAGCTCGTGGGACCTGGCCCGGATGAGGATCTCGTCCAGAGAGATCCCCGGTTGCCAAAGGATCCGTTTCCTTAGCAGCATTGAGCGGCATCCTTGGATGACTTAGTCGCGTATTTCTTCTCTCCAGTCTGTGAAGGGGCATGTGCCCGCCAGTCTGCGTAGCAGCACATAAAACATGTCCACGGACTCTGTGTCCGACTGTGAGACCTACGTGAACTTGAAACGCTCAAAATCAGGGTTCAGCTGGGGGTCGAAGTGCCTGTCGAGTGCAGCGACCGCAGCTTCATAGTCATCATCATTCCATGTGTTGGGCAGTGTCTAGAAAAGGTCACAGATCTCCGCGCTGCCGTAGTATATGAGCAGCGACCTTTTTACAGTTCCGTCCATTTCTCTAGTGCCCCTGAAATAATGGTTAAAACGTCCGATCCATGCTTTCCAACGTGGGGCTGCCGTTGCAGGGTCAGCGGTCTCGCTGAAAGGTGGTAGTGGGGAAACAATTGTGTGGCTGTGACCCGGGGGCAGGGCATTCTTCTCTCTTTGCGATCCACCAGCTCCGGCTTGCTGGCCACCTGTGCTTGCAGTTGACGGCGTGCTCATGGCGTAGGCACGCTTGGCTGCAGTGTCGGCGCTATGAGTCCTGAAAACCTTGTGTGGTTGGCGTGCAGCCGCGTACTTGGCAGGTCTGAGGTGGCACACTGCGTCAGACTTTCCTCCATGGGCTAGGTGGCTCTAAACTACTGTGGGCTGTGTGGACACTCCCCTGGAGGCCTGGCTGTCTGCTCGTGGGTTGAGCTCAGCTTGTGGAGCCTTGCAGGGCCTGCAGTGCCTGGAGGGCTCCTTCTGATTCAGGTTGCTGGGTGTAATGAGTGCCAGTGGCCACCGGGGGCCTGCCGTGTGTCGCCGGCTCTCATGCTGCAGATGGGGGGGGGGGGGGGCACCGGCCACCTGGAGCACTTCTCCTGCCTGTCACTCAAAACCATGCGCACCGCCGTGCGCTGCTGCTGTGGCTCCCCCAGGGACACGGGACTCACCGGTGTGCTTTTGTCTTCCTCCGGCCCTCAGTGTGCTCACCGCCGACACGCCCCCGGTTACTCGTGGAAACGTGCGGGCGGGTACAGGGCGTGCGCAGTTCCCAGCAGGCCGTGACGACGGCAGGGAGGATGGTGATGCGCGGGCAGGCTATGTTGCGGCCACGCCGGGCAGCACCACATGGTGGAGGCGAGGTGAGAGGCTCGATGGTTGCAACAGCGCAGGGCACAGGAACCCCAGCTTAGGCTGCCGACAGCAAAGATATGCTGTTCTCTGGATGATGAAGCTTCGCGGGTGGGATCCACGGGCTCCGCAGCAGGCAGAGATGAAGCACCGGGGTATGACCGCCCTCGTCGCCAATGTAGTGGGGCAGGGGCCCAGGGTAGCTGGGCCTAAACAGTGCCACACAGTCAGCTATAGTATGGCTGGAAGACCCTGAGCGATCTTTCGCCGTTTATTATATCTCCTCGGGTCGAGCCCGCCTGAGGTGTGCATGCTGGACACATTGTATAGGAGAGCTGGGGTGGCGCTATACAGCGTAGTCACGCGGCCCTGAGCACGTATATTAATTAATAACAAGGTGTGTACATTCACAATGGCAGGTAACCCGCATCCTCTGTTCTGGGGCAGCCCCATCTCACAGACTCTCTTCCGGAGCAGTCCTGTGTGAGTAATAGTCAATTATAATGCAATCCCTTAAAGAATCCCTCCCTGAGGGTCCAATCAGCGGGGACTAATTAACATCCTTCTGCCCATCAGGCGGTGTCAGTTTTGCCGCTGTCACTTTGATTAATAACGGTAGACACACCGCACGGATAAAGACAGCACATTTTAAAAGCGCGCAGGCATCATTAAGGCGCACCTACTTTTGAATGACAGATTTGACAACACTTTTTTAATTTTAATCTGACATGCGGACATTCCAGGAATGAGAAACTCCAAAGGAAAACAATCGCAGGATCTGTGCCATGTTCCATTCTGGTTTTTCAGCAGGCAAATGAGACGCTCGCCCCAGGGGAAATTAATACCAGTTTTTATCCTAAAAATATACAGAATAGAGCCGGAGCTTCGCAGAGCGCGAATCCTGCCAACCACCAGCGCTGAGCTCGGGGCGGGAGGCGGAGGGACACCAATCTATGGCCGAGGTACGAACTGGGCGGAGGCATCTTCTTCTAGGGTCTCATTACCGCGGCCCCGTGTTTGGCGCTACATTCATCAAACCGGTGAAATAATGACGCCGTGGGGTACATTATTTATTGGGTGCTATAGACAGCACTGTTGTGAGTGGTTTCCTTGAAACGGGTAGTAACAAGTGGCGCTTGACGCTTACAACCCAAAACCTGCTGGACCCAGAATTTGCAGAGCCCTTCCCTCCATTTACATTTCATATAACTCGACCTGCTAGAATGCTACAGGGGGTGCAGCCTTTATCACGCCGTTATGCACCAGCGAGAAAAAAACGGTAAAGTTCCCAAAACTGTTTAAAGTGTTTTCGGTATTTCTTTATGTGTATGTGTTTGCTGCTTGTTTGTCATCTGTAGTTTAGACATTATGGTTATGCGGAGTGGCCATTTACCCTCGTTAAATTCTGGCAAGTTTATTGGCGGAAGCAAACTTTATCGCACGTGGTAATTACTGGGTGGAATACACTGTGCGCCCACTGGTGGCCGGCATCTGTGGGGAGGGGAAAGCAGGCGCGGGCGATCGCTAATGAAATAAATAAATGTAAACACTTACCGAGTCCTCCGCACCAGACCTCTTCTTGCTTCAACTGCAGCCCGGCTACCAGGAGACTCCCTTGACCAATCCTGGCGCAGATCAACCGGCATGAGAGCAGCGCCCTGATGAGAGGGAGCGGCCTCTCGGCGCTCCACCGCGCTCTGGAGGCCTGCACTTGCGCTAACCCAGATCTCTTAAAGCAGCTGGGTTAGAGATGTTTAAACTGCGCATGTGTGCTGGCCATCACAAGATGGCCAGCCAAAAAGACACGTACACTTTAAGCAGTGCACACACAGTCGTCTTCCCTGCTGCTGTCACTCAGCAGGCCTCGCCCCGTCCTGACGCTCGGTTGGGGACGGGGGGCTGAAAACCACTGCTCCGGCCCATTTTAGTATCTCGCAATTATCTACTAGAACCCACTCTGGTCGGATGGAACTTTTTACTTGCCCAATAGTGTAGAGGGAATAAACACAATTATCAAAATTACTGTCCACAATTTGCCATAATCAAGGACGCGAAACTTAATCTCTTGGCTCTCTGGCTTTTATTATCAGCATAAAGATTTGAAGATACAGAGTCCTCAATACGAGGCACAACAAGTACATAGGCACTAACACAAATGCTACTCTACGAAGAATCCGCATACGGCTAAAAATAACTAAAAGCACAATTTTTAAAAGCATGAGGTAGAAAACTACCAAGCCAATGTCGATATTAGGGATACTGGACCATACCATCTCTGTCCCTACTCTGTACTAGATGACATCCCTACTTAGCAATCCCCAAGACCCTCAATCGAGTAAAAGGTGTCAGAGTGAAACTTCCTAAGAAGTCTTCACTTAGAGAGCTTGGTCTAAGTTGCCCCCTCTATCTCTTCGCCTAGCCTTCCTCTGCTCAGGGCCGCTCTGATCTGTGTCCACCCTCGGGGCGCTGTCCCTAATACAGAACCCCAAATCCCAGAACACGCCCTTTGCGCCTCCTCTTCTGCGGGGTCGACTTTCAGTGATTTTCCACAGAGTGCTGTCCAGTTCCATCGTCCATCGCTTGGCCTTGAGTCCCAGACGCCATCCGCACTAGGAGTTACGATTGGCACATTCCAATGCACTCCCATGTCTGGCTTTTTCTACATAAGTCAATTTGTGAACAAAGAGCTTCTCTACTAACGAGCAACTGTCCTTGCACCTGGGGTGAGATCATGCAAGGCAGAAATACTTCACATCTTTTAACTTGCAATTTACTACAGCCTAAAACCTCTACTGGAATAAATCCTTTTTGGCCTATTGCCCTTGGCTAACATAAGAAAATACCAGGCCTTTCGCCTCAACGATATATGCGAATTCTGGCCACTACTTCGGTTACACAAGCAGGTCTAAATCACAGTATTGACATTTACGTCTTTCTTTCATGTGTGGTCAAACTAAACAGTCTACAGACACGAATTCTAAGTTACACATTTCTAACACCACATTACTTTTCATGTAAGATACATTTCCCTAAAACGTGCACAATATGCTTGTACATAGCTAACACTTCTATTAAAATCGACATAGGTTATACAATTCTTAATATATTGCACACAAAATACCTGAGTACACATTGATTATATGCGGGTGCCGACTAACAGTGAATATAACGCACCCCTACGATTTTCAACCTTCTAAGCGCTACATCAGTTCCCCCCTTTGATGACATCCGTCATCACACCACTACAATCCCCTCTTTCTGAACTGATTTAAACCGTACTAGTCATGGCTCCGCCATGTCGAATTCCCTCCATTCTTTTAAGACTCTCATATTGCTGCTCCTGGAGCTTCGCCATCCTCTTCTCGTTTGCCCTAAGAGCTCTCTCAACCTTGCCTCCTTGATACCACTTCCATGCTTTCACGCATCCCCACAAACAAATCACACAAACTACAGCAATGATAATTGGCTTCAGCACTGATCCAAGAAATCCTCTTCCCAAATTCGCAAACCACGTTCCCACTCTTCCAAATCCTTTTCCAATCTTCTCCCATACATTCTCCTCCGTCAAGTCCATAATCTCCTTGTGAATAGTTGTGATGTTATCTATGTACTTCCCTATCTCCTTCGTGTTGTCTGGAATATATGTGCAGCATTCCCGAACCTTCAATAATTTGCAGACTCCGCCTTCTTTGGCTAATAACACGTCTAACGCAAGGCGATTCTGCATAACCATATTTCGTATCAACATCTCTCCAGCCACCAGCAACAGCGACCTCGCCGTGTTCATAGACAACTCATCAACTACAGTCGCCAACCTCCTGATCTTCACGTCATTCAAAACCACACCCATACTAGGTATCATTGCTCCGTATATGTCCCCAATCACTGCACCTGCATTTGCAGCCCTACGTCTTCTAGAATGTTGCTTCGTCTCTAACAACTCCAAGTCCTCTGTGTGATAAATCTTCGGGAATATGATAGCCAAATAGCATATGCCATACCAATTCGCGGGTAGCCTGACATAAGCATTCTTCCCACAGACATAATACACTGTCGGAATCACTTCTACTGGACCTTGCATAAAACCCTTAACAGAAGCGTCCAGAGTGAAAGTCTGAGAACAGGTGCTATGTCCTACCGCAACCTTCTCTGTGGCCGATTGAGGCCGCCCAATGCACAAATTCCCTCTTTGCACTTCATCTAACGCTATTGGTCCATAACTTCCCTTTGATCTGTGAGCCCTCTCCTCCTCTGTCCAATCTACTGGACTATCTCCGGTGTCTCGTGTCTGGGTCAACTTTCTATACCTGTCTTCTACCTGATCAATGAATTTTTTCTCCGTCTCAGATAACGCACATGTCAGGTTATTCCGGTGAGCATGCGCCGTATCCAACTTCACAGTCGGTCTAAAATACTTCAGGAGTCTGTCCTCTTTCTTATAGTAGTCATACTTATTCAAATGCTTGATTGCTGGAACTTCAGGAAGTACCGTATCAAAATTCGAAAAGAAGTACTCGAACTGTCTCCTGTCGTAAAATAAACTAAGCAATAAACTACAAGAAATCCCATATGTCAATGGGAGATGATGATACTTGATACCCTCATCCACTGAAGCAGGCAACTGCATGCACACATAGCAATCCTTCACATCCATCGCATCAACATACTCCTATAGCAGCTTTGCATACGCGTTAAGCTTAAAATCACCCCTCGACAAATCCATGTGGAGTCTGCGATCATCCCTCAACTTTGATGTTCCCTGCTCTCTGATACTGACACCTCTCTGTTCTGGGGTAATAGGTGTGGGTGCTCCCTGAACCTTCCCCTCTTGCTTGTGAGCCACCATGTACGAACTTATCACCACTGCAAATATGGTGACTATCACAACTCCTATCAATGTGCCTATTATCAATTTAGCCCTACGATGTGGGTTTGCAGGATCTGCCATCTTCGGAATATACTCAGTGTCCAATACAGTCTCTGGAAAGGTAAGTCTCTTTCTCATTAATGTCTCTTTCGCGAACTTAGGCAATCCTCCCTAACTTTTCTTCGTTCTATAACGGAAAAATCCCTAATTTTGTTCTTCTTCCGCTCAGGTCTAGGTTATCTTCTTCTCTGCTTGCAACCCTCTCAAATCAATCCAACATAACCGCTGGTCCCAACAGTTCCAGGACTCCCTGCAATATCTCGAGCTTAAGAATGATCAGTTCTTGTGGGTCTGGCACAGTAGTGAACGTCGGGAACTCCAAATTGTCCAAGATCATACCTCGAATGACACTCAGGAAAGGCGGACTCGGAATATGAATTGTTAGGATTCCTTCGATCTCCAATCCCGGAACTTTCAGCAACACTTCCACCCTCTGGAGCGGGACACTGTTGACCAATGTCATCGACCTCAATCTTCCCGTGCTCGGTAACCCTGGCATCAGTCACTTGGTATGCCCACTCTGGTGAAGCGTACTTCCGACTTGGCACTCTTGTTCTCTTTGATCTTCTCACACCTTGAGGATTCTCCTCGTCGCCTGATTCTTCTTCTGGCTCCTCCGAAACTGGTGCAAGATCTGTGTCCGGTACCGACCTCAGGTTTACCCGGTTCTGTCTTGCGGGCCAAACCCTTTCCACTTCGGTGGCACCTCCGATCTTCCCTTCGATACCCTGTGCACTGATCTCCTCCTCTTCGGCAGAACTCGATTCCGTACTACCCACTGCACCTCTTGCTCCTTCGCCTGTTTCTGGGTCAGTACTTCTTTCACGTCCTTCCCCAACTCGATTCAGTGCACCATCAGCCGCTTCAGCAACCCTTACAGCTTGACTGGCCCTCTCAGGTGTTTCTATCGGCTCAGCTGGACTTTCGATCTCGAGAGGGGCTGTATCTTCTAAGGGTGCTGGGACTCGGCGGGTATGGGAAGCATGCACCCAGTTCGGTAAACCTCCACACTTGACAGCTGTGTTCGTAATGAGGATCACTTGAAACGGGCCACGCCACCTTGCATCCAAGCAACTCTTCCTCACGTGCTTGCGAACTAGGACCCAGTCACCTGGACACAGGTCGTGGCACAAGTCACTCGCAGCTGGAACCGTTGCTGTCTGCACCTGCTGAGACACAGAACGGACCACGTCAGCAAGGCCTTTACAATAGTCCAGGATCATATCATCAGTGATATTTATCAGAGCAGTGGCAGGTATTGCAGGCAAACGCATCACTCTTCCCATGAGAATTTCATGGGGAGACAACCCAGTTCTTCTATCAGGCACACTTCGGAGGCTCATAAGGACCAAGGGTAATGCATCAGGCCACTTCAGAGACGTAGACGAACATACTTTCGCCATCCGAGCCTTCAGAGTTCCATTCACCTGCTCCACTATCCCTGAAGCTTCTGGTCTATAGCTACAATGTAGTCTCTGATCTATATTCAGGGCAGCACAAAGCAACTTCATAACTTCGCTATGGGAATGAGTTCCTCTGTCCGATTCAAAGGACGTCGGGAACCCGTACCTTGGAATGAGTTCTCTCAATAGTAGTTTTGCTACCGTGAGCGTGTCACATCTACGTGTAGGGTATGCCTCCACCCACCTGGAAAAAACACATACTATGACTAATATGTACCTCAACCCATTACACTTCGGCATTTCGACAAAATCCAGCTGCATCCTATTGAAAGGTCCTCCTGACCTCCCTATGTGGCTCAGCGTCACAGCTGTCCTCTTTCCAACATTCATTTGTTGACAGGTAACGCACCTCTGGCACACAGTTTCAGCCACTGCCCGAAACTTTGGGTTGTACCAGGTCTGACGAAACACTCTCATCATTGCGTCTCTCCCAAGATGCACAGCACCATGTATTAGCCTCGCCATGGGGTTCAACAACCCTTCCGGCAACACTGCTCGTCCATCATTCGAAACCCATATATCCACATCTCCTTTCTCACATCCAGCTCGTATCCAACTGTCTCGCTCCTGATCAGAAACTCCTTCCTGAAGCTGTTTCAATTCTTCCCATGAGTCTGCCATTGCTAACATTTGATCATACACCAATTCCTTCTCAGTTTCTTCAATGTGAGTCCCCGTAAAATTGCATCCCTGCTCTGCACAAAACCGAGCTACTTCATCAGCATAGTTGTTACCCAACGAAACAAAACCATTCCCCTTCGTATGTGCAGCACATTTAACAACGGCAATTTCATCAGGGCCTTGCAATGCATCAAGCAATTTTCGTACGTGGTCACCATTTCTTATGGGTGATCCTGACGACGTCATAAACCCTCTCTGGGACCATAGCTGTCCGAAGTCATGAACCACACCAAACCCATATTGGCTGTCCGTGTAAATCGTTACACGGATCTTCTCAGCTGCCAAACAGGCACGAGTCAAAGCAATGAGCTCGGCCACCTGCGCGGAGTGTACTCCTTCTAGACAAGCGGCTTCAACCACACCCGTGATGGTGCATACAGCAAACGCTGCTCTCAGTCGACCGACACTGTCTCTTAAACATGAACCGTCCACAAAGAAAATCTCATCTGAAACTGGGAGTGGTTCATCGACAATGTCAGGTCTCGGTTTGGTGCATAGTTCCGTAACGTCGAGACAATCATGGTCCTCACAATCTTCATTATCATCTATTTTGGGAACAGGTAACAATGTAGCAGGATTTAAAACAGCACACCTCTTCAGTATCACATTATCGGCTGCAAGAATAACTTGCTCATAACGAGTCAGCCTATTATTCGTGAGGTGCTGTGTTTTAGTCCTAGTCATCAACAATTCAACAGAATGTGGCACATGTACAGTAAGAGGATGACCCATCACAATGCTCTCACATCTCTCGATGCTGACACCTGTTGCCGCAACGGATCTAAGACATCCGGGCAACGCAGAAGCTACTGGATCTAAAGTAGCTGAGAAATAGGCAACTGGTCTACGGACACCTCCATGATTCTGAGTTAACACTGCTAATGCGCAACCTTCTCTTTCGCAGCAGAACAATGCAAATGCCTTGTTGTAATCCGGCATTCCCAACGCAGGAGCGCTACATAAGGCTTCTCTCAGCCTCAGAAATGATTTCAAACAGTCGTCGTCCCATGGTACCGGATCACTTACATCCTTTCGCGTCAGCCGCTGTAAAGGCTTCGCTTCAAAGGAAAAGTTTGGGATCCACTGGCGGCAATAGCCCACCATTCCCAAAAACATTCTAACTTCCCTCTGGGTCGAGGGAACTGGCATTCTTAGGATCGCATCAATGCGATCTGGAGACACCTTCCTTTTACCCTTTTCGATTCTGTGCCCCAAATACTGTACCTCAGGTAAACAGTATTGCAACTTGCTTGGAGACACCTTGTGACCATTTTCTCCCAAGAAGTTCAGCAACACAATTGTATCAGTCCTGCAAGCGTCTTCTGTTTCTGACGCAACAAGCAGGTCGTCAATGTATTGCACCAAAACAGAATTTCGCGGCAACACAAGACTTTCGAGATTCTTCTTTAGGAGCTGATTAAAAAAAGCGATGGGCTCTCCGTATACCCCTGTGGGATACGACACCACGTTAATATCCGATTTTCTAGCCTAAATGCGAAAAGAAATCTGCTCTCCTCGTGTAGGGGAATCGAAAAGAATGCCTGACATAAGTCAATCACTGTGAACCATCCAGCTTCACATGGGATCTGAAACAGTATCACGGATGGATTCGGTACCACTGGACAACATGGAACGACTATGTCATTTATTTTTCGCAGATCTTGCACTATCCTGAACTTCCCACTTGGTTTCTGCAGTCCCATAATGGGCGAGTTACATGGACTACCCATAATCTCCACCAGTATTCCCTGCCTAATCATAGACTCGATCACAGGTTTGATCCCAGCAATCGTTTCAGGGGATAATTGATACTGAGGTGTTCTCGGGAATTCCGCGTTTGGCTTAACCTGAATCTTCACTGGTTCCACTCCCCTGACTAAGCCAATCTCCTCTCCGCTTAGGTCCCACACGTCAGCCGATACTGATTCCCTCAAATCCTTTGGAAGCTCTTCCACTGTCAAAGCTGGGTACATTTCCACGCACACCCGCTGATTTGCAACCTTAAAGGTCGCATCCTCATCTCTTGTCTGCACCTCTACTCCTTTCGGGGTACAGTAAATTGTGCAATTGAGCTTGCACAATAAGTCTCTCCCCAACAAACAAACAGGACTAGAATGGCACACCACGAACTGATGTCGATCCCTAAAGTTTCCCATCCTAACTGGAATCGGTTCTGTCAAGGGGCTAACTAGCCTTTTGTTCGCTACTCCAACCACTTGTATGCTTTCTCCAGAAAGGGCTACACCCGGAACTACTGCTGATCTTATAGTTGACCTGGTAGCCCCCGTATCAACCAAAAAGGTAGTAGGGTGTCCGTCAAGTTCTGCTTCCACAAAGGGTCCTCTCTGATCCACCTCTAGAATAGCCCTAAGTATGCAATCATCGTCCTGGCCTACTCTCAACTGGGCCAGCAAATCCACATCTTTCTCTTCGCTTACTTCAAACATGGGCATCTGTAAATGAGTTCAAGCTCCCTGCTGTATGTTCTGTATTCTGGGTGGCTGGGGAACCTGCACTTGCGAGATGCCGGTCCCCCCTTGCATCATTCTCGGGACCGTCACCGTCTGTACCTGTTCCGCCCCAGGGACCTGACCCATTCCTCCCTCTATCTGTGGCTGATTATAGGGGTTCAAGGGACACTCGCGCCTCCAGTGTCCCACCTGGTGACACTGGTGACAAGCTGTCGTCTTTTTCAGTATTGCTACATCTATGCCTGTCCTAGGGTCTACGGGCCTCGGCCTTCCCTGACCCTGCACGTTCTGATTCCCTGTCTGGTAGTTTCCCTGTCTCCTTACCATTGGACCCCCATTCGGCGGTCCCTGAGCAGCTTGCATCTGAATGAGCAATAGGTTATCCTTCATCTTCTTGTGTTTCGACTCAATCTCATCCGTGCAGTACCTGGCGTACCGCAAGATTTCATCTACGGGCTTATTCTGCCAACAAATTAAATGCTGCTGTATCATGAGACTAACCTCGGGCTTCAAACCCAGCACGAACTTAGACACAAACTGTCCTATATCCTTCGTTTCCAGCTCATCTAGGCCACTGTATTGCTTAAAAGCCTTCAAAAGTCTCTCATAAAACTCATGTACTGTCTCCTTAGGCTCCTGCACCGTCCTGTCTATTTTCACCCAATCAATGTCTTGGGGTGAAACCTTCGATTTCAACCAGGTAATTACCTTCTCATACAGTCTCATCACCGCGGGCGACGGACCATTTGTAATCATATTCCTCTCAGGCTCATAGTCCGGCCAATCAACAGCAATTTTACATGCGTTCCACAGATCTCCTGGAACCACAATATCAAATAAGGTGTTCAGGTCTATCCACAATACCTTCGAAATCTTAACAAAACGCTCAACTTGCTTGTACCACTCTGCAGGCTTCTCCCTGAGCCTGGGAAAATCATTCGTAAATGATGCCAAATCCCCCCTGCTCCATGGTACATGCACATACCCTCCATTCGCCACTTCCCTCAGGGGAAAGATCTTTGCTAGTAACAACCCTTCCCCGGGGTCCCTCCTTCCGCTCCCCTAGAGGTCTTTTTCCTTGACCATTTCTCTTCCCATTTATCCAGCGTCAGCCATGGCCGCATGGCTAAGACCAGTTCTCTGGCATGTGACCTCAATCCAACAACCCTCTTCTCCTCCAACTCTCGCTCAGTATAATGCATCCTATGACTTCCTTGCAACACCCTAGTCTTGGATAAATCCACATCATATTCCTTCGCCAATCCCCTCAATTTCTCGTGTGCCATTCGTGCTTTCCGCGTCACATCTTTCGCCACAAAAAACAGCTCATCTGGATTGTAAGATACTATCCTCTCAAGAGGTAGACTTCCATATATAATTTCATCTACCTCTGCCTTGAGCCTTACTATGTCTATCATCCCTGCCTTCAAAGCTCCTTTCAACACCTGACAACTTGCTCCACGTCCCCCATCATATTCGCATTCTGGTTCCTTCCCTCTCCTCTCTTCTGGTGTTTCTATGGGAGCAGAATAACTCTTAAAGTCATCTTGAGTTTTCTCTGCTTGGGCCACATTCCGGTTCAGGTGCCTCTCCGACGGTACCCATGACCTTAAATCTGATCTCGACTCCATCAGAGTCCTCGGCCTCACCGATCTCTGGTCCTCTTCGCCCCTAGATGTATCTGACACCGCTGCTAATGGTGTACTCCATTGTACAGGGCTTGGAGGTCGGGCCGTTGCCCCTTCCAACCCACTTTCCCCGCTTTCTCTCCTCGTTCTTTCTGCCACTCGTTCTGACCTCTCTCTTTCCTCTGATTCCGGACTGTATATCGACACAATCGGTCCAATGGTGACCGGTACCCTCAATGCATCCGGTAACCTCATCTCTCTTTCAATCCTCCCACTAGCCTCAGACTGACCCTGTGAACTCGCTGTTTCAAACGAAACCAACCCTTCTACTCGGGTCTCAGGTTGGATCGTTACCCTTCTAGCTTCTCCCCTCTCACCCCACCTATCATCCTCTTCGTCCGGATTATAAGGAGGTGGTCTCTCGTCTAACAGTCTTTGCAATACCCCATCATCGGAGTCACTCTCCTCTTCCTGTGCTTTCACATGCCTTATCCCCGTCGAGTCTATCAGCAAGGGATACAATTTCTCTTCCTCAATTGTCTGCACTCTCCATCTTTTCTCCGCTGCGTCCCACTTGGCATCCTGAAATGCCCTAATCGACTTCCTCATCCTCTCCTGACTTCTTCCCTTTTCCTTATCATGCGCTGCTCTAATCCACGCATGTAATGCTTCGAACTGCGCCGGTCTTGGCAAGGGTCTTAAGGACCCCATCACCGTCTTCAGTTGGTACAGCACTGCTAGTCTAAATGAGCCATACCTCGGGAAAGCTAATTCCCCTTCACCTTGTGTAATCTTGTGCCAATTCTCGATCCAAACTATAGTATGTAACCCCACATTCTTTGCCATGTAATGTGCTGGGGTGTCCTCGGGAGGGGCTTCTTCTCCCTCACGCACGACCACATGTTTATCGCCTCTACACAATTCCCGCAAAACCCTAAGACACTTCATGACGAGCGAATTTGATCTCGCGCTCTATTTACTTCTTGTTCTTAAATCCTCCAATAACAGCGCGACTCACACCAACCGGCCTATCACAGCGCGACACCCTCTGACGTCACCTTCCTCCGTTCGCAGCAGTTCCCTTCTCCAAACACGTTTCATGCTTGCTCTCGTCCCATTCATACACTGAAATAACCAATTAAGTTACCTCTCTGGCTGTCCGTCCACAGCCTCTGACTGTTCGTCCACAGTCTCTCGACCTTGCTGACCTCGTTTGGCGCCCGTCTGCCCCCGTCCGGCCAGACAGATCGCCACTGATAGGTTACTAACACTCCAATCCGCACACAACAACCCACGACCAGCGTTAAGTTGCCATACACACACACGTTCGCTCCCCCTATCTCGGTCCAGGTGATCGATGGTACCTCACGATCTCCTTTGGGTGGTCAACAAAATCTATCTCAGGTGTCTTCTACACCACAATTCCCGGGCTGCGCGCGCTCACAGCCTGATCTCACAATCACACGACATACACATCAACTCCGCAAGACATCACACAACAAATCAACACCGCAATCTACAACATCTCATTTTCATACTCACTCCTGGAACTGCTGCTTTCGGCCGCGCTGCTACTCGCCGTCGATGCTCATCTGCTGCCGTCTGCTGCTCGCCATCTGATGATTCAGCATCACTTATCGTCTTTTGGGCCTCGAGGATCACTTATCCTTATCTAATCTAATCGTCCCTCGCTATCGGAAGTAACCATCCGTTTCTGCTACCAACTGCTCCGGCCCATTTTAGTATCTCGCAATTATCTACTAGAACCCACTCTGGTCGGATGGAACTTTTTACTTGCCCAATAGTGTAGAGGGAATAAACACAATTATCAAAATTACTGTCCACAATTTGCCATAATCAAGGACGCGAAACTTAATCTCTTGGCTCTCTGGCTTTTATTATCAGCATAAAGATTTGAAGATACAGAGTCCTCAATATGAGGCACAACAAGTACATAGGCACTAACACAAATGCTACTCTACGAAGAATCCGCATACGGCTAAAAATAACTAAAAGCACAATTTCTAAAAGCATGAGGTAGAAAACTACCAAGCCAATGTCGATATTAGGGACACTGGACCATACCATCTCTGTCCCTACTCTGTACTAGATGACATCCCTACTTAGCAATCCCCAAGACCCTCAATCGAGTAAAAGGTGTCAGAGTGAAACTTCCTAAGAAGTCTTCACTTAGAGAGCTTGGTCTAAGTTGCCCCCTCTATCTCTTCGCCTAGCCTTCCTCTGCTCAGGGCCGCTCTGATCTGTGTCCACCCTCGGGGCGCTGTCCCTAATACAGAACCCCAAATCCCAGAACACGCCCTTTGCGCCTCCTCGTCTGCGGGGTCGACTTTCAGTGATTTTCCACAGAGTGCTGTCCAGTTCCATCGTCCATCGCTTGGCCTTGAGTCCCAGACGCCATCCGCACTAGGAGTTACGATTGGCACATTCCAATGCACTCCCATGTCTGGCTTTTTCTACATAAGTCAATTTGTGAACAAAGAGCTTCTCTACTAACGAGCAACTGTCCTTGCACCTGGGGTGAGATCATGCAAGGCAGACATACTTCACATCTTTTAACTTGCAATTTACTACAGCCTAAAACCTCTACTGGAATAAATCCTTTTTGGCCTATTGCCCTTGGCTAACATAAGAAAATACCAGGCCTTTCGCCTCAACGATATATGCGAATTCTGGCCACTACTTCGGTTACACAAGCAGGTCTAAATCACAGTATTGACATTTACGTCTTTCTTTCATGTGTGGTCAAACTAAACAGTCTACAGACACGAATTCTAAGTTACACATTTCTAACACCATATTACTTTTCATGTAAGATACATTTCCCTAAAACGTGCACAATATGCTTGTACATAGCTAACACTTCTATTAAAATCGACATAGGTTATACAATTCTTAATATATTGCACACAAAATACCTGAGTACACATTGATTATATGCGGGTGCCGACTAACAGTGAATATAACGCACCCCTACGATTTTCAACCTTCTAAGCGCTACATCACCACCATCTTATTTTTCTTCCCTGTTGCTTTGAGGGTACTTTAAGTGGGTGACGCGCCTCCGTTCCAATGCAGGAGCCACCCCTGTGTGTGCCACTTGTAATTGCGATCCCGCACAAACAAATTTTGGTGCAGAGATTGCAAAATAACAGGTGACCTTTAATTTGGCCCTTAGGCGAAGCAAAGAATGACTTCACAAACACAGGTCTGATTCACGGATCCGTTAGCATTGTAAGATTGACTTTAAAGTCCAAATGACTCAATTTCAAGGTGAAGGTAATTCGCATATGTCATTAAGGGTGTGGCTTAAACCGGTAAATTAACCTTCAGTGATTCCCATTGTGTGCCACCTGGCCAGTATTTTGGTTCCTCTGCTTTTGCAGCTGCATAAATATATAACACAAATAACATACATCTAAAGCCAGCCAGCACTATTGAATTTGTCAATGGTTTTTAGCTGTTTAAGATAATTGAGTAATGTTAGAACTGGGGGTCTCTAGTTGGCTGAGGCAGTTACCTTAGTCCAAATAGGGACCCTTACTTCTAGTCAGGGAAAGGAGAGACTCCCTCTTTGATAGCCCCTGCTCCCCCCCGGTAGCTTGGCACGAGCGGCCAGGCTTATCTTCAAGGCAATGTGTAAAGAATTTACAACCACACTCCCAGTGACACAGTGAAAACACCACAAATGGACACCACACTGATGTATGAAAATAGCGGTATCTTTATCTAGAAGAAAAATACTGTAAGACCAAACGATAATAATCCATCATATGCGTATTCATAATATTTCACTCTGCCGGTTATTGGGCCAACAAACACTTGTAGATTCTTGCAGTATTAATGAGCAGTTCACGATGTTTAAATGCAGTCCCAATGCAATGCTATGCAGTTCGTAATGCAGTACGTATTGTCAGACTAATGCAGTTCATAATGCAAGAATAATGAAATCCTCAATGCAATTAATCAGGCAGTTCATAATGCAAGAATAATGCGATCCTCAATGCAAATAATCAAGCAGTTCGTAATGCAAGAATAATGCAATACTCAATGCACGTAATCAGGCAGTTCGTAATGCAGGAATAACGCACTCCTTAATGCAAGTGATAAGGCAGTTCGTAATGCGAAAATAATTCAATCCTCCATGCACGTAATCAGGCAGTTCGTAATGCAGGAATAAAACAATCCCTAAGGCAAGTAATAAGGCAGTTCGTAATGCAGGAATAATACCACGCCAATTTACGCGATTAGCACGGGTACCACTAGGCCCCAACCACAGACAAAGGTCCTGAACTTCCGAGGGTGGCCCCAGTACTGCCGGGCATGTCCGAGCTGCTCGAGAACTCAGCGCGTCTAACGCGATGCAGCGGGAGAGAGACGAGAGCAGTCCTGTACTCCTTCTGCACACCTCCCCAGGCCACACATGCTTGCGGTTCACGAGCGGATTTCAAGCCTTACCAGGGGAATGTGCTGCCTCGCTCTCTCTCTCTCTCTCTCCCCGCTCGTCGGACGTCCTGCTGGGCACTCCCGATGACGACGCAGCTCCGATGCAAGGCGATGCTGTAGCCGGACAGGTTACAGTGCTGCCTTCTCTGTTGCTGACGATCTTGGGCAGATTCTTCTAGTGAACAACGATCACGATTTCCTCACGACTTCCTTGGCTTTACGAAATCCTTTAGCACGTTGCGAGTCGGGCCGGTGGCGGCGATCTTGATCCGCAGCCTCAGTTACGATGATGGCTCAGGCCACAAACAGCTACACAGCAGCGTGGACGATGATTCACGCTGCGGGGGCACTGCAGTCACGAGGCACTTTCCAACCAGCACCACGGACCCCACGGCAGTCTCAGGTGGCACACGCACAAAGTGTTGCTGAGACTCGGTTGGCCTTCGGGCCACACAGTCCTGGGACAATGTTTACGATGGTCTCAGGCTGCAAAAAGCACACGCACACAGCATCGCTGAGACACACTTGGAAACTTTGATGTTCCTGAGTTTCTACAACAGAGAGCCAGCTCTCCTCGGGCCCTTGGAGACAAAGTTACTTTGGGACACAGCACACAGCAAAGTCCTTTCAAGAAGGGGGACACAGCACACACCAAAGTCCCTTAGCCTCTCCTTAGTTAAATCAGCAAACTGCAGGTCAGCCACAGAACACACAGCTAGGGTCATTCCTTCTCTTCAGTCTCTTCAGCTGTTCTTCCTTGACAGAGGTTCCTCTTGACCACTAAGTAGTTTCAAGCCTTTTCAGTCTTGATCAGTCCAAAGTTCAGGGATTTCAGCTCTCATAGTTATAGCCCTAAATATCTTTGAAGTATTTTTGTTCAGGGGGCACTGACCCCTGTCCAAACCAGTTCTGGGTGTCTTCCTGCCAGTGGCACCTTCTGCCTTTGATAGTGGGGGTCTGGTTCCTCAGACAATCAGCAGGAGGTGGAGACATTCTTTTATGGCAGCAGCCCAGGCCTCTTCACATCCAAGGGGCTACTCCTCCCCACTACCGTCCAGATGCAGGTCAGCCTGTTGCTGTCTCACCTACCCCTCCCCTGGGTCAAGACACTCCCAGATCCTATCACATTCAAATCCAGACAGTCAATCCACAACCAGGCAGAGACACACAGAATTGTAAAAACAAAGAAAACCAGCCACTTCTAAAAGCGTGGTTTCTAAACACACAATTCAAAAACCACCTTCACAAAAAGATGTGTAATTAAATTGTGAGTTCAGGCACACTAAACTTCACCTCTCCATCTTAAGCCTATGGGAAGATAGGCTGGAAACATATTGCACAGCCTTCCCCATTCTATCCTATGGGCAAGATGGCCTTGCAACAGTAAAAAACGAAATGGAGAGTATTTCACTGTCAGGACATGGTACACACCTCAGTACATGCCCCACCTTTCACAGACACTGCACCCTGCCCAGGGGGGAACCTTGGGCCTACCATAGGGGTGTCTGATGTGCATGGAAAGGGAAGGGTAAGGCCTGGAAAGTGGGTGCACTTGTTAGGACAACATGGCAGTTAGCAAACTGCGCGCAGGCACTCAGTGGCAGGCCTGAGTTCTCTCTTTAGGGCTACTTATGTGGGTGGCACAATTAGTGCTGCAGGCCCACGAGTAGCATTTGCATTACCAGCCCTGGCACACATAGTGTCCTTTACTAGGGACTTTACTAGTAAGGCAAACATACTAATTATGGACAACCATGTACCATAACACTTTATATAGGGAGCACTTGTACTTTGACACTGATCAGCAGTGGCAAAGTGCCCAAAGCATCTAAGTTGGCAACACCATGTCAGAAAAAAGGTCTAGGGGGAAGGCAAAAAGTTTAGGGAACTTTAGCAAAAAAGGGCCAAGTCCAACAAGTAACAACATATTTTTGTTGTACATAATATTGAAAATCTTTCAATTCTGAAATTTTGAGACTGAAGTAACAGCAGTGAGGCCTGAGGAAGGGGTAGTTGTCTTTGGAGTGTCTTGGTCACTCCCGCTATGTTCACTCTGTGTTAGACATGTACGCCCTTTTCCTCTCTACGTCTTGCCCATCTGCATCTCTTTCCTCCTCAGCACCCTCGTTACACTCTCTCCTGAATGCACTTCCTTGCATCTTTTTTGACTTCACCACCTCCAAACAAACAACGCACTCACTCACCTCTAATCACTCCATTCTCTTACTTTCGCCTTGTCAATATTTTGAGAATGGTCTACCCTTTCAGACACATTTGCACAAAATCTAAATTGCCTCAGGAATACGTGACCATTGCTCTGTGCTCTCTGCAGAGAGGCCAAGGATTGGATGCTGATGTATTGCAAACACCTTTTTGACCCACTGACAGGCACTGTGAGAAACTCGCACTGCCTTCAGCCTGAACTTCGGAGCTCTCAATCGTCGCCCATTATAAACATCCGGAGGCGACTGACTTCAAAGTATTTTCTATACAAGAGTAATTTGCTACATGAAAGAACATCTATGAAATAGCTAACACTCTCAGGAAATGGAGAATTAAGTAAAAAATTGAAAATAAACAGGAACTTAATTTGCTGACATGGATTACCTTGTGGTTTTTCACATTCATTGTTCAGAAATCAATCAGTGTTTTTGCCAGTAAACTTAAAGACCGGATTGTAGGGCACGAAGTGACTCGTTGTAATATCTGTTTTAATTACAATCAGATCTGAGACCCCAAGGGACCTGACCCACTTAAAGCCCAGGATGTATGTATCCATCGAATGTCTCATACAGTGTCCGAAACTGCACCAGTGCAGATATTCAATAATTCAACAAAACATACAGTCCTCTACAGTGCCCTAATATTCTGCTGACTTACTGGAGCTGTTGCCCACACTTCTGCTTTGCAACAGGACCTGAAAATGGCACCTTGGTGCCTGGCACATCATGGAGTCGGGCAGTGGAGCTGGAACTAGAGGCTCAGGAGGTGCTGAAGCACCCACTTAAAACCAGGGGCAAAGCTTAGTCAGTGATATTCAGGGGGTGTGAATCTCCAAATTCCCAACTGAAAAGCAGTGGGCTGCAGGGCAGAGGTGTGAGGGGAACAAGGTTCAGGATGTGCTGATTTCATGAGCTAGAGAGTCATTACTGATTTGCATTAGGTGGGCCTCTGTCTAGAGTGGAATCCTACCCTGTGTGATTGCCACCAGTTAGACTATTTGCAAGTATTCATCCCATCACATTTTGGGTGTTTGATTGCCAGTATTATGCCTGGAAGCCTGAGACTGTCACACATTTCCGAGTCTACTACTGCCAATGTTAGTGAAGTCCAAAAAGTAGTACATTTGCACCCATTCCAGAAGAACTGCCATGGGTGCAGAGTTACTATTTTTGGGGGGTAAACCAGTCACTATATGGGCCTGATTCACAAATGTAACATACACTTTTGAGTAATTTGCGCTTTTGAGTATGTTTACTACTTTTTGGCTATGTTAGAAAGTCATCCTTCTGACCGGTTGACCCCCATTTATTTGCGTGGTTACTGACTCTGGATGTGCCCAGGGCTCTGCTGACATGTATAGGGTACACTAAGTATTAGGGTACACTTACAATTGGCCTGACAGACCCTATAATTCCCTATTAGGTAATAGGGCAAGGAAGATTAATCTACCTATAAGCGTCTAGTAGATAATAGGGCCTGGAGATTTAGAAGCACTGCAGATTTTATGCACTTTTCATGTGTGCACTGAGTGGCTGCCTGTTATTTTAAATGCAGCCTTGCCTTGCAGAATGCCTTTAAAATTAAATTCTTACAATTGACATGACCTACCCTATATGGCCCTAGTATATAATAGGGAAGGGGGATTGAAACTACCTAAAAGACCCAAGTATATAATAGGGCATGGAAGTTTAAAGGCCAGCAGCCTTTTTGCACTTGCATGCATGCACTGCTGAGTGCCTGATGTCAATTTGTCTTTCTACAAATCTGTTTATTGAAACATTTCAAATAATACAAGCATCATCATATTCAGTATAATTCAGTGAGAAGGCAGTGTAAATTAACAGGACATCAACCAATATATGCAATGTGAGCAGCGTATGGGTATCAGGCATCAAGAGGTGCATATATGTTAGAAAAATGCATCATCAAGAGTGTAGGAAAGTAGGATCTGCTTTTTATGGTTTTTATGGTTACCACCACCTTTTGCTAAATGTGATACTGTTTTTGACGAGTCTGACTGGGATCCTGCTAATCAGGACTCCAGTCTATCTTCTTTCTCCTTAAGCTGTTATGCTATTTACTAAGGTACACTCCAGATTGAATGCTGGGGTACCCTTGTCAGTCCCTAGTATATGGTACCCATGTACCCAGGGCATAGGTACCCCAGGGGCCTCCCATGGGCTGAAGCATGTATTATGCCACCCATGAGAGGCCATGCAAAATGGAACTACAGGCCTGCTATTGCAGCCTGTTAAAGTTGGTGCATGCACCACTTACTTAAGACATAGGTTTACTATACCTAAGTGTCCCTGCACTTACAACCTATAAGTCACCCCTCTAGCAGGCCTGTACAATCCTAAGGGCAGGGTGCTTGGTTCTAAGTAAGCATGAGCAGGACACCCCTGCAGCCTACGGGGTCCATTTTCCCGGGTTGTCAGAGAAGCAGCCATTTACGACATATAGAGTGGCATTATGCGACCGCGTGATGACCAACTCTAAAACAGCTGAAACAAACCCTATTGTGTTTGGTATCAATCAATCAATCAATCAATCAATTATTTGTAAAGCGCACTACTTACCAGCGAGGGTCTCAAGGCGCTGGGGGGGGGCGCTACTGATCGAACAGCCAGGTCTTGAGTATCCTCCTGAAGGTCAGCAGGTCTTGGGCCTGTCGTAGGCTCAGTGGGAGGGTGTTCCATGTCTTGGCGGCGAGGTGGGAGAAGGATCTCCCGCCGGTGGTTGTTCTTCAGATGCGTGGGATGGTGGTGAGTGAGAGGTCGGCGGAGCGTAGCTGGCGATTGGGGATGTAGAAGGAGAGCCGTCTGTTGAGGTAGGCTGGGCCGGTCTTGTGGAGTGCTTTGTGTGCGTGGATGAGGAGCTTGAAGGATATCCTCTTGTTGAAGGGGAGCCAGTGCAGGTTTCTCAAGTCGGGGGTGATGTGGCCGTGTCGTGCTACGTCGAGGATCAGTCGTGCCGAGGCGTTTTGGATTCGTTGTAGTCGTTTGATGAGCTTGTTCGGGGCTCCCGCGTAGAGGGCGTTTCCGTAGTCGAGTCTGCTCCTGACGAGGGCCTGGGCGACTGTCTTTCTTGTATCTGTCGGGATCCATCTGTAGATCTTGCGGATCACGCAGAGGGTGTTGAAGCAGGAGGAGGAGACGGCGTTGACTTGCTTGGTTATTGAGAGCGTTGAGTCGAGGATGATTCCCAGGTTGCGTGCGTGGTCGGTGGGTGTCGGGGCTTCCCCCAGTGCCGTCGGCCACCTGGAGTCATCCCAGGCTGAAGGGTTGGAGCTGAGGATGAGGACCTCTGTCTTGTCCGAGTTCAGCTTCAGACGGCTGATCTTCATCCAGTCGGCGACGGCCTTCATTCCTTCGTGGAGGTTGGTTTTGGCGGTGATGGGGTCCTTGGTGAGGGAGAGGATCAGTTGAGTGTCGTCGGCGTAGGAGATTATGTTGAGGTTGTGCTGTCGGGCGATGTGTGCGAGCAGGGCCATGTAAATGTTGAACAGTGTCGGGCTGAGGGAGGATCCCTGGGGTACGCCGCAGATGATCTCGGAGGTTTTGGAATGGAATGGGGGAAGGCGGACGCTCTGGGTTCTGCCGGAGAGGAAGGAGGTGGTCCATTCCAGAGCCTTTTCTCGGATCCCTGAGGCGTGCGCGTAGTGTGCGGAGGCAGATGGTGTCGAAGGCGGCGGAGAGGTCTAGGAGGATGAGTGCTGCGGTCTCACCGTTGTCCAGCAGGGTCCTGATGTCGTCCGTGGCGGCGATGAGGGCAGTCTCGGTGCTGTGGTTACTGCGGAACCCTGACTGGGAAGGGTCCAGGATTCTGTTTTCTTCGAGGTATCAGGTTAGCTGTCTGTTGTCGATTTTCTCGATGACCTTGGCCGGGAAGGGGAGCAGAGAGATGGGCCTGAAGTTCTTGAGGTCTCTTGGGTCTGCCGTAGGTTTTTTGAGTAGGGCGTTTATCTCAGCGTGTTTCCAGCTCTCTGGGAAGGTCGCGGTCTCGAGGGAGAGGTTGATGACGTTGCGCAGGTGGGGTGCGATGGAGCTGCTTGCTTTGTTGAAGACGTGGTGCGGGAATAGGTCTGACGGAGAGCCGGAGTGGATTGTGCTCATGGTCTTGATGGTGTCATCGACGCTCACGCTGGCCCAGGCTAGCAGGGGGTCGTGATCGATGGTGTTGCGAAGGGTCTGTTGTGTTGCTGTCTGTTGGGGCTGTCTGGGTGTTGAAGCTGTTGTCGATGTCTGCTATCTTGCGGTGGAAGACGGTGGCGAGGGAGTCACACAGGGCTTGCGACGGCGGGATGTCATTGGTGTTGGAGCTGGGGTTGGAGAGTTCCTTCACGATGTTGAAGAGCTCCGTGCTATTGTGTGCATTGTTGTCGAGGTGGTCTTTGAAGGAGATCCTCTTGGCTGCCCTGATGAGGTGGTGGTGGTTGGGGATGGCGTCCTTGTGTGCTGCGTGGCTGTCCGGAGTTTGTTCACTGTGCGATTGCTTCTCTAGTTTCCGGCAGGCTTGCTTGGAGGCAAGGAGTTCTGGGGTGAACCAGCTGGCCCTCTTGCTGGTGTCTCTGTGGGGGGGTTTCTTCAGCGGGGTGAGGGTGTTGGCGCAGTCCTCGATCCAGCGTCTGAGGCTGTGGGCAGCGTCGTCAGTGTTGGAGGGTTCGTTGGGTGGGCTTAGAGCGAGGTTTGCATGTAGTTGGTCTTCGGTGATTTTGCTCCAGCAGTGGCGGAGGATCTGTTGGGTGCGGTGGTGTGTGGTGGGTTTCTGGAAGGCGAAGTGGATGCAGTGGTGGTCGGGCCAGAGGAGTTTGGTGGTGTGGCTGACGGAGACGTGCGGGCTTGAGGAGAAGACGGGGTCGAGCGTGTGGCCGGCGGAGTGGGTGGGCGTTGTGACGAGTTGCTTCAGTCCGAGGTTGGCAAGGTTATCGATCAGGGTTGTGGAGTTGTTGTCGTTGTTGTTCTCAAGGTGAAAGTTCAGGTCTCCGAGGAGGATGTAGTCGGTGGAGGTCAGGGCGTGCGTGCTGATGAAGTCGGCGATGGAGTCGCTGAACTGGGGACGGAGTCCGGGGGGTCGGTAGAAGACGGTGCCTCTGAGGGTGGAGTTAGGGTCTGTGTGAATCTGGAAATGCATGTGTTCGGCGGTGCTGAGCGCGTCGTTGGTGCTAGTCGAGACCCTGATGCTGTTCTTGTGGACGATGGTGATTCCTGCTCCGACTCCGTTGGTGCGGTCTCTGCAGGTGATCTTGTAGCCGTCTGGGATGCATATGGCGATGTTGGGTGCGGAGGAGTCGTTCAGCCAGGTCTCTGTCAGGAAGGCGATGTCTGGGGATGTTGTGTTGAGCAGGTCCCAGAGCTCGTCGGCGTGTTTGCGTGCGGAGCGGGTATTCAGTAGTATGCATCGGAGGTCGTTGGGGTCTTTCTTGCTGGGTGGTTCGTCGGCTCTGAGGCTGGTGTAGCTGCAGTTCCGGCAGGTGAAGGGACCATGTGTGCGTTTCGGGGCGGCCTTGAAGCAGGTGTGAGTCCGTCCAGAGTTCAGAGCGTGCAGAGAGCTGGCGTCATAGTGATGGCAGTCGTTGTGGCGCGTGCAGAAGGGAACAGAAAGCAGAAGGGCACAAAAACGAGGGAAAACGAGTGGCACAGAAGGCAAAAAGGGCACAAAATCGAGGTAAAACGAGTGTTACAGAAGGCAAGAGGGCACAGAAATACAGGGAAAAAACAAGTGGCACAGAAGGCAAAAAGGGCACAGAAATACAGGAAAAACGAGTGTCACAGAAGGCAAGAGGGCACAGAAATACAGGGAAAAAACGAGTGGCACAGAAGGCAAAAAGGGCACAGAAATACAGGGAAAAAACGAGTGGCACAGAAGGCAAAAAGGGCACAGAAATACAGGAAAAACGAGTATCACAGAAGGCAAGAGGGCACAGAAATACAGGGAAAACGAGTGTCACAGAAGGCAAACAGGGCACAAGAATATAGGGGCAGCTGAGAAACAGAAGGCAAAAACGGGCGGAGAGGCACGGGGGCAGCGAGGGGTACAGAAGGAAAAACCGGGCAGACACACAGGGGCAACAGGGGGTACAGAAGGAAAAACCGGGCAGAGACACAGGGGCAGCAAGGGGTACAGAAGGAAAAACCGGGCTGAGAGACACGGGGACAGCGAGGGGAACAGATGGAAGAAAATGGGCACGGACCAGGAACAGGCAGCGGGAGAAGACAGAACAACAGCAGTCACAGACACAACAATGAAATACAGGCAATACAATAAAACAATAGAGCGGAAGATGAACAAACCTACGGCCTACCACTGGCCACCAGGAATGAGGTGCAGGTGGTAGCCTGCCGGTGGTGGAGGGCCTCGAACTTCCTCAGCAGCAGCGGCAGCTGGGGCAGGGACACATAGGCGGTGCTGTGCGGAGGGGGAGGTATGATTCCACCCCTCAGAAGCGAGCTTTGTTGGGTCCCTGGTGTTCCCGGTACTAGCCTTCTAGTGCCGAGCAGCACAAAATGGTTGCTGCCAACCAGAGACACATTTCTGCCCTCCTGCTGCTGAGCCAAGCTCGAGCAGGGGAAGACAGAACAATGGGCATCCTGTCACAGGGAGGTGTGACCACCTCCCAGACAAGATTTAGGCTGGGTGGGTGAGCTTGCCAGCGACCAAATGTCTGCACGAGGGGCACTTTTGGTGTCCATGCACAGTCCAGTTCAAACCAGTCCTGGGAGCCGTTGGCTCTTGTTCTGGCAACTGGACAAAGGACATAGGAGTAGCCTCCCCACTGTCCAGACCCTCCCCTGAGAGGGTCCCCTGAATCTGTCCAACCCTCTCCGGTGGGTACAAAAGGGCTTACCTGGCTGTAGGACCCTAGATTCGACGTGGACAAGATTCTAAACCAGAAACCACTGAGCTTCGACCGTCTGGACCCTCTGGACTTCGCTGGACTTCGTTTAGGCCTGACTTCGTCTCCCTCTCAGATGTATATATATCCTGCATTATAGGACCTGCTTAAATAGGGAGACCAACTTGGCCCCGGGGGAGCCGGGATGGCTTCGGCAGCCTCTGATAGATATGTTTCAAATGATGACTTAACAAGAGAAGTCGTGGAAAAACAAAGGGTAGGCAAGGAACAAAGGAGGGGTCAAGGTGGGGTTGATAGGATGAGGGCGGGCTCGGGGGGCAATCGCTCTGGCATTTAGGGAAAGAGTGGACCACTGTCCGGTCCATGTGTCGGGGGATCTACTCGAGAGTTGTCTCTGGAGTAAGGCAGGAGGGAGTCCTCAAAAAGCTGGAGGGTTGCAGTCTAGGGGGGGTCAGCGAGCGTTTTCTGTTTGGGAAAGGTGTTGGATAAGGGGTTGCCAGGTATGCATGAATTTAGTGTCCATGTGAGAAAGGCGGGCTGTCTCTAATTCCATTGTCATGACATGCCAGAGGCGCAGGAATCATGTAGTAATCGGAGGGGGAAAGGTCGTCTTCTATTGGAGTGCAATGGATTGTCTTGCTGCTCCCAGCATCTGTGTGATAAGGCGCCAATCGGAGTGTGTCATGGCTACAAGTTGAATTGGTCTTATATCCAATAAGGTCACTAAGGGAGAGTTTGGTATAGGGAATCCCTCTGTGTCTTTGATATGACTTAAGACCTCTTTCCAAAACATCGCTAGGAGCAGACAAGACCACCAGATATGCATGAAGGCACCTATTGCTGTCTGGCATCTCCAGCAAAGAGGGGAGAGGTTAGGGAGCATTTTCTGCAGTCGTGCAGGGGTATAATACCAAGGCATCATTAATTTGTATGCTGATTTGCTTTGGGGGGTGCTCCTGTAAAGAGATCTCACACCAAAGTTGTTCCCAGTTTTGTGGGGTCACCTCTTCCCCAGTATCAGCTGCCCACTGCTTCTCATAGGTGTGGAGTTGATTGGGTTGTGAGAGTTGTGGTGCCTCAAATGTACAGGATATTACACCGCAGGTGTCCTCAAAGACCCGGACCAAAGACTCAAAGGGAGTGAGGGGTCTAGTGGCTTCTTGGGTGTATTTGAGGACAAGCAACCAGTGGCGAAGCTGGTAGTACTGTAATCTATCGGATTCAGTGACATGGAAAGATTGTTTGCATTGTTCAAAAGTTTTAAAAGTGTCTCCCTCAAAGAGGTCCTGGATTATGCTGCATTCTCCGTGACTCCAGGATGGGAATGCGTGTGACTGTAAGGCCGGTGGGAACATGGGGTTACGGGCAATGGGCGTGTTGGGGGAGAGAAAGGATGTCAGGCTATCCCGTCGATCACGATCTTGTCCCAGATATTGAGTACTGTTTTCGTTGGGGTTGCTATATATGTGCTATAAGGCCACGCCGTTCTGGAGAGCCAGGCCATGTGGAACCAGTGTTGCGAACCACCCACTCAGAGATTTATCGAAGGTGAAATGCCCAGTAGTATTCTAAAAGGTTAGGGCAAGCGAGACCGCCACGGTCACGGGGCAGCATAAGCAGTTTGTTTGAAAAACGGGCGCGACCTTTGCCCCATATAAAGGAGGTTAGATCACGTTGAAGACTCTGAATGACTACCTGAGGGATGGGTGCAGGCAAGGTTTGAAATAGTAGAGTATTTTGGGTAGGAGTATTATTTTAAGCGCGTTGAGGCGGCCCATCCAAGAGATTGGGAGTTTTTTCCAGCTCTATGTTTCTTCCCGGACTTCTCATCTATACGTCGGCCAATTGGCCTGGGTCCAGGAGGAGAGCGACGGGATCAAATTGAGGGCCTAGGTATCGGATTGAGTTTCCCGACCAATGCAAGGGGGTGAGAGAATGAAGCCGCTGTTTCTCCGGAGCAGGGACGGTAAGATTTAGGGCATGGGATTTGGTCATATCAATCTTAAAACCAGAAGCTAGTTCAAAAGAGTAAAGGAGAGAGGCTAGCACTGGTATGGAGGGGGTTGGGGCAGTGAGTTAGAGTATGAGATCTTCTGCAAACATTGACACTTTGTGGTCATGGCCTCCAAATGCGATGCCCATTTGGGATACCGTTATATCAGGCGACTGGCATATAACAATAGCCAGAGGTTTCATTGCTAGAGCAAAGAGAAGAGTGGTGAGTGGGCATCCCTGTCAGTGGGCTTCCCTGTCTGGTGCCCCTGTGTACAGAGATTGTGGGTGTGAGTTGACCATTGATATAGAACCGTGCTTTTGGGGGTTAATGGGTTCCCAGGGGCATGCAGTGAGGAAAGAGATAAACTCTCCAGGCGCATGAGTGGTGGCAGTGTAGAGCTCTGTGTAAAACATAGAGAAAGCTGGTCCATTGCCTCATTCAGTTATAGCCCATATTTTATCTGAGTGTTTATTTTTGAAGATATAAGCTTCGGTTGTTTGGGCCCGAAGGCGGCATGCTAGGGATGCCCCCACCTTATCTCCCCACAAAGAATTTCTGTTTAAGTTACATGAGTGCCTGTTCCGCTCTGTTAGTGTGATGCAGCCTTAGCCGAATCTCAGCTAGATACACTGGGTCCGGTAATATGTGGGGTGGAAGGCGCCATCTGCAGGGGGTGTCCTGTCGTCTACCAGGGACACGGAAGGTCACCGCTACATGGGCGTGATATATGGATATGTCAGAGATAGTGGCTGTTTCCAGGGATCTTATCAGAGAGTGAGAGAGGAAGCAATAATCAATTTGCGAGCAGCAGCAGTGGACATGTGAGATGAAATAATAGTCTCGGGAGTCCGGGGATTGATATCTCCCGGCATCCACTAGGCCACAGTCTGTAAGGTCCCTCTAAAGGGACGCCGACATTGTCCCTGTACCCTGGTAGGTAGCGGTGTGGCGGTCCATATCTGGATCCCAGACCATATTGAAGTCACCCCTGAGTATCACTGATCCCTCTGGGGATCGCAGATGGTACCTCAGCAGAGATCTCAGGAAGGCATCCTGCACCTGGTTGGGTGCATAGATATTGAGAAGAGTTAGGGGTTGTGCGCCCAAATGAGCTTTAATTTTTTATTAGCGACCCTCAATGTCTTGTATCACCCGAGGGGATAATTTCCCCAGTTTGGATTTGGTTAGTATTGCAACCCCCACTGCTTTGGAGGCGGCAGACGCCCAGTATTGATAAGTATACTTAAGGTGGGCCATGAGGTGTGTGACCGTAGGTAACAAATGTGTTTCTTGTAAGAAAATGATATCGGGATCTTGAATGAGCAAATGTCGCCAGATCTGTTGCCTCTTGTTAGTGGAATTGAGCCCTTTGACGTTAAGGGACAGGAATTTGAGTGGGGTCGTGTTCATAATGTTATGAGGGGTAGTCGAAAGTAGTGTTGGAGCTGTGGATGGGGAGGTTGTATCACCCTATGAAGGAGTAGTGGAGGGTGTGTATCGAGTGATGAGTGTTCCCTGTGTGAAGGATATGCAAAGTTGGTTGTAAGAGATCCCTTTGTTGAGCTTGTCCACCCTCCAGTGTAGGGATGGGAAGTAGAGGGAAGAAGAATGATATTTGTAGCAAAGTATAGCCAACAGGGCCTGTGGGGTGTACCGCTATTCTGGAATAGCTCTAAAATCTAAACAGTAGTCATTCTGAAGATGTCACTCTTCTGAAGGGCATTACGTGTGTGGGGGGCATAGTAGATGGGAACCTCAGTGAGTCGGTCTCCGCAGACCGCGACCATGCTCTAGATTAGTGGCAAGATATACCAGCTTTGGATCCGCCAGTGACTAGAGATAGTGGGGTAGTAGTGGGGTCATGCGATCGGTCTCTACAATCAGCTGCCACTCTCTAGGGTTGTGGCAGAAAAAAACAGTAGATCCGGTTGACGCCGACATGATACGTGGCCACATCACGGAAAATTTTAACGCGTAGAGGGAAACCACGTAGTTATACCCCTATCCAAAAAAAAACACATTAATTTGACGGCAAGACAGCCAAGTAACATATAGGAGGAGTGGCAGCAGAATTTCGAGTGCTGCATTATCAGGCCGCCCCATATATTGTATAGGGCCTTGATTAGCCTATCGGATCAGAAGAGCGATCTTTGAGAAATAAGAATGCCATTTGAAATATAAGAGATACATAAGGAAATTAAAGTACAAAGAAATGAAAGAATAACCATAGTCCAGACTATGGCTGTCCAGACTATATATAGAAGCCCCTCATGTAAGAAAATTGTCAAATATTTGGACGGGAGCGTGCCTGAATCAGAAGAGGTACTGACTTAACTATTGCGCAAGACCCTTGTTCATTTTAATCACTTTTTGAGAGTCAAGATTGTGGTCTTGAAAAAGATGGAGATATAATTAAACCATCGAAACGCGTCGACGCCTATTTTCCTACACGAATCCGTTTACACGGGCGACAGTTAACGAGTATTAAATACGAAAAGTACCTGGTTCTACGCCCTAGATATTGTTACTACGGATGTGTAATTTTCTCTATGACATATTGTGTTTGTCTATATTAGTGACTCTCATTTTTCTTGTTTATAAGTGATTGTCATTTTGTATGTTTTATGAATATAGGTTGTTCATTTTTATTGTAAGTCATAGGGTACTTATGTTGAATTATTGTTTGTATGAAATAACCCTTGTGTTTTTAATATATGGTGAACATCCAATAAATTTACCTGTGAAGTCATATTTTTAGAAGTAGATTTTCTTGTTCTGTGTATTCTTGATTATATGTATTACAATCCTCCTCGATATGGATGAATGATTGAAAGGATAGGGTTTGCACGAGGGTTCTTGTGGTACTATTATTACTTGCACTCATTTGTTTGATCCAAAGGGTACTTTTTTCACATTACTTAGAAAGCAACAGTCATCAGGGTGTCTGTGTTCACTGAAGGAGGCATGTTAGTGTGTGCTGGGTTTCGGAGTGGGACAGCAACGTCCATAGAAGCCTCCAGGCGGAGGAAAGCAATCAAGGCATATAAGATACAGTGGGTTAGTACTGTCTGAAGTGCGGTGCGTCCGTTAAGTTCCCCAGAGATCCAGATGAAGGTTGCTGTTTTTTTGGAAGCTTGAGGCAGGGTTGGCACCACACCAGGCATGACTCAGTCCGAGGCCTCAGAAGTGCAGGCCGGTGAATGAGGGGCACTCATGGAGCAGAGATGTTTGATAATGTCTTGCTTCGCTTGAGAGGAGATCTGTTCTTTACCTCGAGGTCTGTGCTTGGGGGCGGCACAGTGGACCACTCCGGCCGCGCCGCCCCTCTACGAGGGTCCCGTGGGGAAGAGGGACCGGCATCTCCGGTTTCCGTTGGGATTTGTAGAAGTTGCTTTGCGTTTCTCAGCGAGTGGAGAACATGACGCTTGCGCTGCAAAGAGAAGACCACCGCAAAGGGATATTGGTATTTGATTTTGAGGTCGCGAAGTTTGTTTGTGGCTGGTTTGAAGTCTTTGCATCTACAGAGAGTGTCCGGGGCAATGTCTTGAAAGACCTGGATTGGGTACCCATCTTGATGTCATTTTAAAAGCAGCCCTGCTTTGCAGCACTGCTTATAAAAGTAAATTCACTGCAAACTCAACTTTGGTGATATGGGCACTTTAGAAATTATAATCTACATTATTTCTACATATAAGGTACCCCCAAGGTCTCCCCTAGGAGTCCCAGGGGTGGGTCATGTAACTATAAGCAGTGTCCTTATAAAAGACGTTTAATCAACCCTGGTGAGGAAAATCTGCCCATTTTAATTTGTTTCTCTTTGTAGATACTTAGCCCATTGGCTAAGCTTGCAATATTTTATTCACGCATAATTATTGCTCGGAAGGGAATAAATATAATTCAAAGACTTAAAAGATTGGTATTGATAAATCCAACAACTTGTCATTGTTGAATTTATCATAACTGGTACAGGAAAGAAGTTATGAAACGTTTCTTTCTGTAAGCCAGAATCCAGCCTTCTGGAGGTCTTCCCTGATTGGTCAGTGCTAACAGGCTTAGTCAGGCTGCCTTGATTAGGTGATAAGTGGCTATCTGCTGGAGACAGCTCTACAGCTACACAGAAATGCCAGAGCAGATGGGAGGGGTCATAAAGCTTGAGGATTCAAAGGATAACAGGACGGGCCGGGAATGTCAGCCTTACCTGTCCCGCCCCCTGTGCCATCAAGCAGATAGCAGGCTTAAGGAAGGAATTTGTAGATATTAGGAGGCGAGCTATGGAAATGAGCCAGACTGCGAGTTGCTTTAGCTGGCTCTTGCCGCTCTGCTGAGATTCTGCTGTGATGGATTTTGGAGGAATAGCTCTTTCTGGGGCAATAAGATGCCACACTTTGGAGGTAGTGGTCATGTGCCTGGCTGGTACCCTGCATCCCATTGGTCATAGGTGCCCCCTTCTTGGTGCTCAGAAGCTGAGAATACATATGTGAGAGGTGCATAGCCTCTCAGTTCTGCTGCATGAAATTACAAGGAAAAGAAGGACTGTCCTGCTGGAATCTGTATTTGCACCCACAGGCTTGCACTCTGAATGACTACGCCTGCTGCACACTTTGGTACCACAGCTCTGGAGACTGTGCTTGCTTCAAGAAGGATTAAGGAGCGGACTCCCTGCAGCTACAGGTTACCAGAGCCCACCTGTATCATCTCCACCAAGAGTCCCCATCCTGATGTGCTTCTAGTGGACTTTTAAGGATTTGGCTAGGTGCATTGTGAGAATTGTAGTCCAGACCTTCCAGAGACCATCCAAGACATTCCAGACCTTTGGATATGTGTTTTGGGCACTTTGAGCCTACACGGATACCTTCAGGAAGCACCTCCTGAAGTTTGGAAAACTTTGGAGAACATTTGGGAAAAAACTCCATAAGGTGACTGACTCGACTGTGAGAGTCAAACCGGTTAATACCTTCAAGATTTCAGGTTCATCCAGCTCCTAGCTCCAGAGCTCCAGACTTTCAGGACTTGACCGGAGCCTCGCTGAAAGTCAAGCTGGCAATCCCTTTCTGAATCTGGTCTGCTAAGGAGTGTCGAATGCCATCGGGAAAAAAGCTCCAAAAAAGCTTTTAAGTGTGAAGGTGAAATTTTCACTGGGGCCTCCCACTTAGTGTATACGAACAAGGTTCCCTTGCAGTCGGCCTAAAACGTTGGCTTTGTCCCAGTCAAGTGCAACCAGACATCTCAGAGTGGCGCTATAAATTTATAAGCCCTATAATGAGGTTAATCCTAAAAACTTCAAGTCTCCAGTTCCCTACATTGGGATTTCTGTTGTTTTGATGTCTATTTGTTCATAAAAATATTTACTATTTTTATAAATTGTTGTGGGATTTTTATTGTGTGTAGTGTCTTACTTATTTGATGTATTGGTCTTTTTAAATGCTTTACACTCCTATCTCCTAAGTTAGGCCTGACTGCTTGTTGTCAGCTACCAAGAGTTGAGCAAGGGGCTAATTTACTGAGACCTGTACTGGACCCTATACCGTTTTAGTGCGCTTATTATTAGCCGTAGGTGCATAATTACCCCTACACAGAAACCATTTTCCAACATGCTCTTCAAAAAAATCCAAGTGTAAATTTACTCCAAAATGTAACTTACATGTCTCCACCAAATTTAAGGGCCTGAGGGCTATTCACAAACTGCATTTTGCAGTCTGCTTTGTAGCACTATAATAGTACTACAAATGTACTATAAAATACTTTTCACAAACTGCACTTCTTTAGTACAACTTCAAAAATAAGCTGTACGTTAGCAGTGCAGTTTGTGAATAGTATTTTGTAGTATGTTTGCATTGCTACTATAGTACTACAAAATGTACTATAAAATGCAATTTGTGAATAGTACTCAGGCCGTTCATGCATACCCTAAAGTTTTCATGTAAACACTAAGGGGGCGATTACGATGTCTGGCGGGTGTCTTGTAAACGGGACCGGCCGACCTCCGGTCGGCGGTCCCGCCCTCCTCATTTGGATGTCGCATTCTAACATTTCCCTATGGGAGCATGCATTACGACCGTAAACCATCCGTAATACATGCTCCCATAGGTAAATGAGAGGTGTTGTTCAACCCTGCACCCGTGGCAGGCACCTCAAGGTGCCTGCCACGGGGTGCAGGGATCAACAGGAAGGCACCATAGGTGCCCCCTCAGCCCCCAAACGAAGGCCACACACACAAGAGGGCCCTGCTAGGGGCGCTCAAATACTTTTTCCGATATGGTTTCCATGTTGGACAGGCCGGCATGAAAACCATGCCAGAAAACGTGCATCATAATCCCAAGGGCGGAAAGGCCCACCCTTTGGTATTATTAGCCGGTTCCGACTCTGTCAGAAGCCAGCTGGAATGACCGGCCGGTTTAAATTCCGACCGCTGATACATAATTAGCCAGTGGGAATTGAAACCGATGATGGGTGTCGGAAACCCTTTCCAACCCCCATCGTAATAGGCCCCTGAATGTGGCCTGGCTTCTTATTGTAGATGGAGCAATGTTACAGTCTGTTAAAACATTTGAGGCTCTTGTACAGCACACATCCTGAACTCGAGTATTTAAAAGTGCTCATATATGTGCTCATAAATTATGAGGAGGCTCTGAAATAAATGTTTGCCCAGGATCACACTCTTAGTACAAGAAGGGAAGCTGTCTCCTGGAACAAATTGCTGCTTTTCAGATAGTGCTTTGTGATACAAGTGATCGTTATCAGCACGTGATAAGGATTAACTGGGAACTAAATTATAATAAATCACTTAGGGTAATTTCATTGGAGGATGAGGAGGCCGTACTGTGAAAAATAAGATGGAATCCTTACTCGTAAGATAGCTGTCATGGCTTAACGCCTCACTCCGCCACTTCTGAAAGGCAAGGCTGCACCATATGTACAAGGATATATAGACACTGGAATTAGCTTGTGAAAAAATACAGCTAGAGGCACTGAAGAAGCAAGATGGGGATGTAGCCAACAATTCAGGCTGGGAAACAATTATAACTTAATTGGTGGACCATTTTCATGTTAAGTGTAATAAAATCTTCTCCGAAGGCTTCCTATAACCATCTGGTATGATAAGACCAGGTATACAGAGGAATTAAGGATATTAAGAAAAAAAATAATCAAAACCACCGGATTAATAAAAAACATGGTCAAGAAGAAGATAGAATAACTATCAAAAACTCTTAGACAAAGGTATCAAAGGGAGTGTTGGGCACGAAGTCCACATTTGAAACCAGGATGTGGCATGATATCAGTAAATGAACCAAAACAAAGGACACCAGGAGCTTTCGGAAACTCATTCCTGAGCGAGAGGAGCCAGAATTTAAAACAAACAGCACTGAGTAGGAATGCTTGGAAAAGTATCTGACTCAACTTTATTGCGATGAATCATTAATGAAGAAACAAGACCAAGATACCAAAAGGAGTCCTTCACTAACTCAACAATATGGAGAATCCACAAGAATAAACTCCAGTGGGCCAACCAATAGAAACGTGCTCCTGGGGCCATCAACATCATCGAGGTACCCAAATGAAGAAGGCCCTTGTATGATAGAGAGTATAGAGCAATTGAGAATGGACCAGCTGTTTATCGGTGATGAATACTTGGTTTATAAGAAACAGAGCTAGTTTAAACATTTTTTTAAATGAAAACCGGAGGGGCAGTAGGTCTCGTGGTGTTCTGCCGGCAATTTTCAAAGATGACTTGGAGTATGCTGTTATCGACATGGCATAAAAAATGTCCTGCCTCTGAAGCAATACCAGACTACTAAAAAGGATCCATATTACATCCCATCCACAAGAAGGGCGATACCACCAATCCTCAGAATCAAAGAACCATTGCTTTGCCGGACACAGAAGTAAAAGTCTTTGCAAGATTAGTCTTGGTCGACCTGGAAGATTGAAATAATAGGATTGACTTCCTGCCTATGCTTCAGACAGGCTTCAGCAAAGGTGGCGAAACATTGGATACCATCACAGTGATGAACCTTTTAGCAAAAGCAATTGAAGACAAATCTTTCTTATATATGTATGCTTTTGAGATTATAGCTTAGCCTTTGACAAAGTACCACAGGGCACACTGTGGCAAAAGTTAAAGGCATGGAACATTCCAGACAAACATTTCACTGCCATCAGACTGCTGCACACTGATACATGTTTAGGATTAAATTGGGCAACTGTTTGACTTTTTCTAAAAAGATTCCAAAGAAAAGGCGGCTGAAACAGTGTTGTGTGTTGGCACCAGTCCCTTTTAATTTCCTCACTGCAGACTTATTGCCAGCACTGACCAGTATGCCCCAAATTTGAGAACCAATATTTGCCACTTCTGCAGTATGCAGACGAAACTGCTCTATTATACCAGACTGAAATTGGCCTTACGAGGTTGTTAAATGGTCTCTAAAAATACAATGATCTGAATTACCTAAAATTAAATTTGGCATAAACACAAATAATGACGTTTGGAGTATCCAAATCTAAGTACACATTTAGGATAAATGGCCAAGAGATATTCCCTACGGAATGGTATCTATACTTTGGAGTATGGATAGATTCACAGTTAATGTATAAAAGTCATCTTAAAACTTTGCATAGCTGTGCCTGTTATCTCTAAAATCAACTGCGAAGAGTGAACAGCAGCGTAATGAGTCCGACCGGGATGAGAATATTAAAAATAATAAAAGTTAGAATGTGGCACCAGCATTATTCTACTGGTCCCCAACGTGGGGGTCTAGTTTGCAAGAAGAAATAGACAAGATGTATTCGATGTCATAAGGGTAGTATTTGGGCTACCTAAACGTTCTCCAGTCTACCAACTCAGATTGGAATTTGGTATAGTTAACGAATCCACACAAGCAGATACCTGATTTATCAAGTATTGCTTCTGACTAAGAAGTGCACAAAAATCCTTGAAAAACTTTATTTGGAAGAAGCAGCAAAAACATGGCAAGATATACACAAGCAATTGAATTCAAAATCTAACAAACATCTTGAAAGGTCTAGAGGTAATGAAACATTTGGAGGAAGAAACAGATTACAGCTACATCAAACCTCAAGTTACGTTAGCGCTAAGGCTGCATTTATATATGAAAAACCTTTAGTCATTTAGAAAACTGTCCAGAGCCACTTTATTACCATCTTCATATGATTCTCTGTTTCCTCAGTTATGTTTTTTGCAAAATATGAAACAATTTGTAAGAATGAAATGTATTTGACAAAGGGTTTTGTTACTTCCTCTCAACTCGTTAGATCATTGGAAGTACCTCTCAGACTGTGAATGCTGTTATGTTTTTTGAAAAATATGAAACAATTTGTAAGATTGGAATGTATTTGACTAAGGGTATTGTTACTTCCTCTCAACTTGTTAGGTCATTGGAAGAACCCTTCAGACTGTGAATGCTGTTGTGAATGTGGCTAACAGGTGGGACCGCTGTCACATATACTATGTTTATATCCACGCTTCTTGATTATAAGAAGAAAGTACTTGTGCCCGTGTTTGAACAGGCTTGGTGCAAGATCAGTGGAGGCAACAACCATGGGATGCTTGCATGGGTATGACGTACAACTTACAAGCCTTCTCTTAAAGTATCTGGATCTAGTAGCGATCGACCTGCAGAAAGAATCAATAATAATAATTGGTTCCTCCTGTCCAAGTTCTGGAATGAAAGCCTGAAGCCGTTCTGCAATGGAAATAAGAAATAGAAAGACTTTTGCAATGTGGAACATGCGACCAGCCCTCTGAATATCATTGCTCACTTCAGCATACCAAGAAGAATGGAGAACTCCAGACGGAAAAATTGCTGTTCGACTTTTTTGGCCATCAATATCTCTTTACCTTTTGGCTAACGTAGTCCTAAGCATTACTGTTAATGTTCTCCAAGGCTCACTTATTGATAAGCACCAGCCATGCTCCTATTCTCTTTTATTGCACTTTTACATATGTTGGCTGATGCAGCACTAATGCACTTTAACAGTGCACTTTAAGGTATGGGAAGCAACAAAGAGCAGTTAGGCCTAATCTAGTATTAAGCCTTGAATCCCAATGACTGAGGGAGTACTACATTTTTAGTGGTCTTAGTTGGGAAGCAACAAAGTCCAGTTAGACCTAATCCAGTCTTAAGGTTCGAGTCCTAATGACTCAGGAAGCACTAAGGTGTTATTGGTCTAAGTGGGGAAGCAACTAAGTCCAGTTAGGCCTGATCTAGCATTAAACTTTGAGTCCTAATGACTCAGGAAGTACTGAGTTATGAGGGATCTTAGTTGGGAAGCAACAAAGTCTAGTTAGGCCTCATTCAGTCTTAAGGTTTGAAACCTAATGACTCAGGAAGTACTAAGGTATTAGTGGTCTTTGTTGGGAAGCAACTAAGTCCAGTTAGGCCGAATCTAGCATTAAACTTTGAGTCCTAATGACTCAGGAAGTACTGAGTTATTAGGGATCTTAGTTGGGAAGCAACAAAGTCCAGTTAGGCCTAATTTAGTCTTTCGGGTTGAGTCCAAATGACTCAGGAAGCACTAAGTTATTGGTACTCCTGTTTTTCCTAGCACTTCTAGCATCTTTAGGCTTTTTGGCCATCGCTACTCTAATACTCTTTAATAAATGCACTTTAGAATATTTATTGTCTATTTGTGCTCCGAAGTATTGTGGGGGTCTCTGTCCGAATTATAATATTGTGCAATACTGTTTGAGAATAATAGTTTTAGTAGTTACATGATCTTTTGATTTTTGATAACGTGTCAATTTTAGTTTATTTTAATAGCTTATCAGATACTTCAGTAGTTGTCATTTTAATACTGAATGTATGTGCTGTATCGAAGTATGGTCTGTTTATGATGCGTTCTATGATCTGTATCTTAATGGTTTTTATTAAGCAAACAATACATTTGATTTGATTTATTGACAAGCAGGGAAGCCAGTATTGATTCCAGGTCTCCTGTTTTCACATTTTAGAATCCAGGTATAGAGCTCTGTCTCTGTTTACTGTCTTTACAGCAAAAGTTGCTGTTTTGGCTTGTATTCATGGCGACAAGCAAAAACTGGCACAGACATAGCAGACCCGACTCAGTTCCCCTTGACCCAACTACCAGGCTAACAATGAATGTATTTGGGGAGTGGTGGACCCCAAGCAGCCCCCTGAAGTTTGCTCTTGCCTAGAATTTGAAGGAGTTTGGAAAGACATTGAACAATAAAGGAGCCCCTCAGAACTTTAGCTTCAGGCGATATTGGTTGTGTTTTCAAAGAACCCCTATGCCTTTAGGTAGGTGAAGTTATTGGCCATCCTCCTCGCCATTGAACAGAAGCTCGACAAGCGATGAACCAAGCCGGTGAGTTTATTTCCAGGCAGCCTAGCTGCAAGTTCCCAAAATGGCACCCACACATTAACCCCCCCCCCTCCCCGCTCCCCAGGCCCCACGCTGGGAACCAGAACAAAGCCACCCCAACATTCCATTCCCACTGTAAACATGTGTTGAAGCCCCACTGGAGTCTGGAAGCCGCACAGGCTTCTGTGCTGGGAGTATGATGCACGGTGGTCTTCAAGGCATAGTGCCAATGCCACATTCATAAACTCACCTAGCGCTGTGTTTTAAACATGATATTATCTCGTCCTTAGGGAAGCAGCCCTCGCCTCTTTACTGTATATTTCTGTGCCGCATTGGATGGTTCCTTGTGGTTAATTGCATGGTAGACAGACCTGCCACACTTCTATCACTTGCCGCTACACAGATTTGCTCTGAAGGCCTTTAAAAGGAGTCCATGATCGGCGCCTGTGCGGCGGGACATGACGGCTGACGAGTGCGCTGCCGTCACTCCGCCTCCGGGGGTTCCACCCAAGAGTTGGGTAATTAGAGGGGTGTCGCTGCACCCATCAGCGGAAGCTCCCCTCCGCTGTAGGCGTGCGGGCTTCACAGACGCCTGGGAGAGTCGAGGGAGGGGGCTTGAAGTGCTGTAATTGACAGAGGGAGATGGCATATCTCGTGGAAGAAAGTGTTCTTTTTATACTTCCTGGAGAAGAAGCAATCATGGAGCCTGGCATAGGCCTGCTGACACAGACTGACAACAGAAGTGATGAGTCTTTCAAACTCCGCAGAAGGGAAAGGTGTCAGCAGTTTTTCAGAGCGGGCCGGCTAATCAGGCGCCCTGGGGCTCCGGCCAGTCCTGCCGGCCGGCCCCGTGGGCTGCGCTCCTTGCTGACTCGGGGCTTTAAATGGCGGTGTTTTGTGCATCTTTCAGCGGTGGGATCCACGGCTGCCTTTGGCTCTGCTCTCTGTGGGTGCCCTAGGAAGGGCAGGTATCTGCAGCTACACAAACACTGCATGCTGGAGGGGAAAGCCCAGCAGGCCAAGTCGAGTAACCAATCAGGACTGCCGGGGGAGGGTTCTCCTTTAAGCAGTCGCCTTTACAAAATCCTTCTCCTTAAAACACAAGGGAAGTGGCGGAGTTAGGTGTTACCTTTCAAGGCTTAACGCCTCACTCCGCCACTTCTGAAACGCAAGGCTGCACCATATTTACAAGGATGCGGTGCAGCCTTGCGTTTGCGTTTCGCCCTGTGCTGGCGCTACACTTAGCAGTGTAGCCCCCACATATGAGACCCTCGCCCTACCCTTGCACCATGGTGAAAGGGTGTCTGCGTGCAGGGGAGTATTGGGTATGTGTAGGAAGGTGTCCCTTCCTGCATATAAACAATCCTAAAATGCAGTTTTGTCACCTTTATGTGTGCTGCTTCATGCAATTAAAGAAGTGCCGGTACTCAGTACCGGACAGCACCTGCCTACTTAAAGCATTGAACAGAAGGGCAGAGTCTCTCCTGTTAAATGTGTTGCAGAGGTGCTGAGAAGTGCAGGGACTCTCCTGTTGAAAGTATTGCAGCGGTGCTGAGAAATGCAGGTCAGGACTCTCCTGTTAAATGTGTTGCAGCGGTGCTGAGATGTGCAGGGACTCTCCTGTTGAATGTGTTGCAGCAGTGCTGAGAAGTGCAGGGACTCTCCTGTTGAATGTATTGCAGCAGTGCTGAGAAGTGCAGGGACTCTCCTGTTAAATGTGTTGCAGCAGTGCTGAGAAATGCAGGGACTCCCCTGTTTAATGTGTTACAGCGGTGCTGAGAAGATCAGGGACTCTCCTGTTGAATGTGTTGCAGCGGTGCTGAGAAGTGCAGAGACTCTCCTGTTAAATGTGTTGCAGCGGTGCTGAGAAGTGCAGAGACTCTCCTGTGTTCTGTGTTGCAGCAGTGCTGAGAAGTGCAGGGACTCTACTGTTAAAAGTGTTGCAGCGGTGCTGAGAAGTGCAGAGACTCTCCTGTTAAAAGTGTTGCAGCGGTGCTGAGAAGTGCAGGGACTCCCCTGTTAAAAGTGTTGCAGCGGTGCTGAGAAGTGCAGGGACTCTCCTGTTAAATGTGTTGCAGCGGTGCTGAGAAGGGCAGAGTCTCTCCTGTTAAATGTATTGCAGCAATGCTGAGACGTGCAGGGACTCTTCCTATCCAATTAAAGAAGTGCCGGTACTCAGTACCGGACAGCACCTGCCTACTTAAAGCATTGAACAGAAGGGCAGAGTCTCTCCTGTTAGATGTGTTGCAGCGGTGCTGAGAAGTGCAGGGACTCTCCTGTTGAAAGTATTGCAGCGGTGCTGAGAAATGCAGGCCAGGACTCTCCTGTTAAATGTGTTGCAGCGGTGCTGAGAAGTGCAGGGACTCTCCTGTTGAATGTGTTGCAGCAGTGCTGAGAAGTGCAGGGACTCTCCTATTGAATGTGTTGCAGCAGTGCTGAGAAATGCAGGGACTCTCCTGTTAAATGTGTTGCAGCAGTGCTGAAAAGTGCAGGGACTCTCCTATTGAATGTGTTGGAGCGGTGCTGAGAAGTGCAGGGACTCTCCTGTTAAACGTATTGCAGCGGTGCTGAGAAATGCAAGCCAGGACTCTCCTGTTAAATATGTTGCAGCGGTGCTGAGAAGTGCAGGGATTCTCCTGTTAATTGTATTGCAGCAGTGCTGAGATATGCAGGGACTCTTCCCTATCCACTTAAATAAGTACCGGACAGCACCTGCCTACTTAAAGCATTGAATAGTGCTGCTTTGTGTTCTTATAGAAAGACTCAACACTTGTGTTTTGCATCCGGTATTCTTTGCTGCAAATGTTTACATTTCTACTGTGCGGAATACTTTGTAAAGTGGTCTGCATTGCATTATTTTTCTGCTGGGTTGTTTATTTGTGTTTCTGCGGTGGAGTTTACAGGAGTCTCGGTTTGTCAGATGACCATCTAATTCGGTTTTCTTTTCAAATTCGCGGACTTGCAGTCCTATTTTCGTAATCCAGCAGCTGAGTGTGCAAGTACCAGGGGGAATAGAAATAAGCAAGGAGAGGATACCCTGTTTACGCATGTAGTGGCAACCAGCACTGGCCTTTTAGCCACAGGGAGCCTGCATGCTGGTTTTACACCCATCGCTCTACTGGGAGCGTGTCGAAAGTAAAAGATACAGAATGCAATGTGCTTCAAGGAAGGGGGCACCCATGACACCAGCATGTGTCTGGAGTGACACATCAGCAGTGGTAGCACTGGTTTTCAACCTCTTGCATACCTATTGTGAGGCAGCAGCCAGCTGTGTCCAGCTGTGCCTCCCAGGTCAGGTGCGCTTTTACACACCAAGCACTTATGCCATATGCTGAGTGGCCCAGTGTAAGGCACATTTGGTTGCTTTCAGTTCTGTAGTAAAATCACAGTAAACTGTTTCACAAAGATCTAGGACAATCTTTCCAGAACTTACCATTCAGGAAGTTGATGTAGACAAATATCACTACACGGTGGAGAAGGTAGACGTTCAAAGGGGTCGGGTGGTATTCTGATATCGAAGGAATGGTATTCTGATATCGAAGGAGTGGTATTCTGATATCAAAGGAGTGGTATTCTGATATCGAAGGAGTGGTATTCTGATATCGAAGGAGTGGTATTCTGATATCAAAGGAGTGGTATTCTGATATCGAAGGAGTGGTATTCTGATATGGAAGGAGTGGTATTCTGATATCGAAGGAGTGGTATTCTGATATCGAAGGAGTGGTATTCTGATATCAAAGGAGTGGTATTCTGATATCGAAGGAGTGGTATTCTGATATCGAAGAGTGGTATTCTGATATCGAAGGAGGGGTATTCTGATATCGATATTGAAGGGAGTTGTCTCCTGATATTGAAGATGTGGTATTTTGATATCGAAGGAGTGGTATTCTGATATCGAAGGAATGGTATTCTGATATCGAAGCAGTTGTATTCTGATATTGACGGAATGGCATTGTGATATCGAAGGGAGTGTTATTTTGATATCGAAGGGAGTGGTATTCTGATATCGAAGGGTGTGGTATTCTGATATCGTGGGAGTGGTATTCTGATATCGAAGGAGTGGAATTTCGATATCAAAGGGAATGATATTCTTATATCGAAGGGAGTGGTATTCTGATATCAAACGGAGCTGTATTACTGACTTTTAAAGGGGGTCTTGTTATCCCTACCATCCCCCCCTAACCCTTTAAATTAAATAATTGATTGGATAAGGTGATACGAAACTCAGAGACTCTAGTAGCCCAGCAGAACTATATCTCAGGCTTCAAAAACATTACAAACTCAATTAATTTTAATTCTCTATTAAGATTTGGATCTCTCATGAGGTCCACTTCAAAATGAGACATAGCTAAAGGATCGTAGATCAAAACGAGATAAACCAGTTACAAATTACATATTTATGTACTTTACCGTGATAAGTAAATTGAATTAAATACATAGACGAATTGGTATATAAAATTTCAATAATGTAGTAATTCATACTGTTGGACTAGGCCCTTCTGGCAGGTTCACACCAAAACTTTTTGCGATTATCCTAGCTTTTTCCCTATGTCGTGTAATTGGTTTTAGGCCTCTAGGCGCTTTAACACTGTGTCCCAGTGTAAAGTGCGTGCGCTCTGGGTTACATTGAATGAGACTGACCTGCCCTCCCATAGGAATGCATGGGGAATGTGTGTGTCCATGGTAGTTCCTGATGCGTGGTGAGTGCAGGGTCGAGTTTGGCATGTGCGAACTCGTGAGAGTAAATGCTGTGCGATGATGTGTGCGGCGTTACTGTGGCTAGTGTAGAAGTGCCACTTCTAGACGCTGGCATAAATGTGCAGTAACTGTCTGGCGTGTGATTGGCTGGTGTGCCTGGCTCCAGGAGTCAGGATGGGTCTGCCCCAGTGGTGAGTGTAGAGATCTGCATGTTGATGAGTGGGAGAAGCACACCTGGGACCTGAATAGGGCTGGGCTCACCCCACACAATGCTGGCTCCGCCCCCTGTGGTGCGACTGATGACCCTGGCCTGTTCTGTGAATAGGGAGAGGGGCTGAGCAAAACAAAGTGCTCAAGAACCAGTTGCATCTGGTTCGCCCCTTCCCTGCACCTTGAAACAAAGGTAACCTGTGCATAAAAAGGGGCTGTGACCCCATGTAAAATGTTCTGCTGATCCTAACTGAAGGGGGAGCCTGCTGCTGCTGCTGGGCGCCAGGAGGACCGCCACTGGGGACTGCTTTTCTGCCTGGAGGGCCCTGTGAGCTGGCCCCTGGGCCCAGCCCTTGCCCCCCTGCCTTCCTAAAGACTTTCCCTGGACTTTGCCTTGCTGAGGAGAAGCTCTCCACTTGTTGATCCTGGACTTTTGCCTCTGGCTCCCTGGGAGCGCTTTTTCCTTTATTTGAACAGAGCGTGTGGTTCTTTGACCAGCTAGGACGAGGCTTGCTCCGTTGCTGCCGGCAGCGCTGAGCTGCGACCCTTTTAAAGGAATCCCCGGCGTGGAGATTCCTCCCCCCCCACAGCTGCTGTTTGTCAGGCAGGTGCCCACCCCGCCGGTGACTTTGTGTTGCTTCATACCCCTAGCGGGTGCCCACCCCGCCAGGGACTTTGTGCTAGTGACAGGAGCCCACCCCGCTTCTTTATTTACTTTGAACATAAGCGGGTGCCCACCCCGCGTTATGGCTGCCCCTTTTTAAGTATACCCCTAGCGGGTGCCCACCCCACCAGGGACTTCGTGCTAGTGACGGGAGCCCACCCCGCCACTTTATTTACTTTGAACGTAAGCGGGTGCCCACCCCGCGCTATGGCTGCCCCTTTTTAGGTATACCCCTAGCGGGTGCCCACTCCGCCAGGGACTTCGTGCTAGTGACGGGAGCCCACCCCGCCACTTTATTTACTTTGAACATAAGCGGGTGCCCACCCCGCGTTATGGCTGCCCCTTTTTAAGTATACCCCTAGCAGGTGCCCACCCCACCAGGGACTTTATGTAAAGATAAACGGGAGCCTACCCCGCATTGAGGAATTCACCGCCGCTGGCCCGGGGACTTTGTTGCAAGTACTGGGCCCACCGACGTCAGCAGCAGCCGCGCTGGGATTGGTCCCGGGCCTCACGGATTGCCGTCGCGTCACCGCTAGGCCGTGCCGGGATTGGTTCCCGTTCCTTAGCGTCACCGCCGAGGCCGCGCTGGGATTGGTTCCCACAGCGCGGGTCTCCAAGTGACCAGGAGGCTTGGTGTTGCAGCTCAGAGTAAGAAAAAGGTCCCGGAAGTACTGCATGCCCGAGCGGGTCTCTCGTGAGGAGGAGAGAGTCCCGCCGCCACCGGAGACGTCGGAGCAGCGCGTGGAGTGTCCCGGTGAGTGTGGGGGCAGACCGGGTGTATGTTGAGTGCCCACAATGCACAGTGGTGGCAGTGCCTGCGTCCGTCAGCGGCCCCGCAGGAGAGCGGGCCGCTGCAACTTGAGGCCACAATTGTTGTTCTAGAGTCCCCTGGGGACTCCATCGTTGGGGGGGCATTATTCCCTGTTTTAGAGCCCCTGAGCGGGACTCCAACGTTTCAGGCACATAGTATTATAAGGGCTCACGAGGCCCCCGAGCGGGACTCCAACGTCGGGGGCATTCCCTTTGCGGTAGAGCGGCCCCGGATGACAGCAGGCCGCTCCCACGTTGTCCCGCAGTACTGGATGAGGTAGGGCCCACGAGGCTCCTGGGGATACAGTTGTTTTCTTCTTAGAGCTTACAAGGCTCCCACGTTGTTTTGGGCCCTATTATTCATTAGAACCCAGAGGAGAGCCAGGAGGCACGCTGGTGCCAGGCTCGGGTTCCCAGCTGCCCAGCAAGTAGTGGGCAGCTGCAATGTTTAGGCCAAGTCTTTGCGCCTTCTGCCTTGACTGCGTGCGCAGTCCTGCCCTGACTCTGTGGACAAAGGGCATTTGAGCCCCTGAAAGGCCAAGTTGGCCTGGTGACAGTTTTCTCGTGTTGTGCCCTCTCCTAGGGTACATGATTATTTTTTTACATATGTACTTTTGTGCCTGTGCATTGCCTGTATGCTTATGTTCTATTCCCAACTTTGACCAGTAGTTACAGGTTGTGCGCTACATTTCAGATTTGTTCTACCTTTTATGTGCATTGCCTCTATGCTATGTTTATTCCTAACTGTGCCTATGCGTAGGGGATGGTTTTTCCTAATATAGGTTGTGCTAGTGAGTTCATGGTTCCCTGCGTGATATATGCCTAAGGTGTTTAGAATTGCGTAGGGTGTACTTACCTCTTACCATTGGTTACTGGTTGTGCTCTACATTTATTATTTGTTCTACATTTCTACATTTACAATTTGGTGATTTGTGATGATTGTGACAGGGGTCCATGTGGTCCTGTCTTGTGTAAATAGTCCCCAGTAAATTCCGCCCAGTGCCAGTTGGCACAGTGTAAATTGTGTGAATAGTATCTAATGTGTTTTGGTATAATACAAAGGTTATTCTTATATATAACCTTGTGTGGAGTTTCCTTTGTGGTAGGCCCTGGGTGTTGTTGCTGGGTGCGTGCGCAAACGCTTTACACATTGCCTCCGGGATAAGCCTGACTGCTCGTGCCAAGCTACCAAGGGGGTGAGCAGGGGTTATCTTTGGCGTGTAACTGCCCAGCCCTGACTAGAGTGGTGGTTTCTGCCTGTGGCTTTGGCGCAAGCCCTAGCCAACCAGAAATCCCATTTCTAACACATTCAATTCCAGTTTTGTGCAAAAAACAGAAAGAAAAGATCACAGCCATGAAGCAGCAGAGGTTATATACAGATTCAAAGGAGCAAGAGAGCAAATACATTTATGACGGAGACTTCATTCTTCCATAGCAGCAACACTTGAGTGCAAAATTTGGATAAAAAGGTATAGGGGCACCAGATAAAGCCAAGTACTAGTGGAATTGATGACAGATAAAGCAATAGAGTTGGTTTTCGAGTACAATAATAATTCCTTTAGCGCAACAGATAAATAGAAATAATTATTTACACAATTTGTTAATACAGAGTTACATAAAAAAGTGAGGGGCAAAAAAATCTATTAGAATCTGAAATTAGGAAGAAGGATTATATGACTGGTTAGGACAGAACCCTGTGCCCCCCTAGCTAAAGCAAAAGCTTGAGCAATAATAATGGAGTTTGAGATAAAATTAAATACAATTCCTACCCCCTGCAGTGGGTTCTCCCTTTCAGGGTATAGTTAATGTAGATAGTGTATATTACTAATATAAGACCCTGAACTTTATTTACTTTAAAATAGTGGTATATTAAAAAGATTAAAATAGATCTGGAAACGCCTTGAAAAATGTAAATCATTTTGAACTAGTTCATTCTTTGGAAAAAGTAGAAACTCACGAGCTGCTGCTACTGTTTTGATGTTATTCTGTATAAACATTGGTCGTAACAGACGCATGCGGTATGGTAGTAGGGCTGGGCAAACAAACAGAATATGGTTGAGATTCTGGGTGCCCAAATGACACATATTGCAATATCTCCCTGTATTCGTGGTGGAGGACAAATTTGCCGTTAAGCCATTTAATGGTAATAAATTCAAACTAAATAAAATCAGCAGACGGCGAACCCCAAGTTCGAAATTCCAATATAAGTACTTGTGCGCTACTCTCGGGTTACAAGATATAATTATTGTCATAAATTTTTCCTTCAATCAACAATACTTGAGATCTCCCTGGAAACTGGTAATGCAGCTAGCGCTTTTTAGGAGGGCTTTAAGTTTCAAGGGCGAGAGGGAGCACAAGCTCCTCTTTTTTGTCGAAATGATTTAGCACCAAAGTAAAGTCGTTTGTGAAGGAGTATTTATCTGCCTTTGCACCAAAGATCTCCTGACACAGGAGACCCTTTATTGTATTCGGATCACTATTCTTTAACAGATATCCCCACCGAATCACTCTAGCTAAGCCTTGAACAAGTGAGCTTATCAAACCAAATTCCAGGCGAATAGCCGAAGACAGGACCACAGTATTAAAGTCATTTAGTTTACGTAAAATCTGGCCCTCTATTTTATCAAGAAAGCTCCATTCTTCTACTTGAATGGATTCGATAGCATATAGAAGTGTTGATGGTACCTTCACTTTAAAAACATATATCTGCAGAAAGTGCCTTGACCCATTTCATTATAAAATCTTCGTAGACCACTTCCATATAACACAACTGTACTAGAGCTGTGGTCAATGTGGGATTTGTTCTTGGTATTACTTGCTATCCTTTTTCCCAAATAAAGATAAGACTCTACAGTCTAAGGTTTCTCGGAGCCAAACCTCCAGACAAAATTGCGGGCCTTTCCGTTGCTTCTGTTTTTAAGACATTCATCTTTAGGTACTGTGCCATCGTATATTTCTGCAGAGCCATTCATTTCTTACTACATTACAAACTCAGGGCAGGAACACATGGTCAAAGCTTCAAGTGACACAGGAACATAAGCTTTGGATTTAGACAGGAGAACTACTTCTCAGGTTACAGATGTGTGCTTAAGACAGCAGCTAGCACTCTTTAGACAAAAAGGCTGTCTCAGCTTGCAGAGCGTTTACATGTGCTTGCTTTATAGGTAATAGACAGCAGTAGTGTGTCCCAGGCTATACAAAATGTATAGGTTCAGGCCTTAAATTGCAGAGCTATCGTTCACTTTAAACGTGCAGTAGAACATCAGGTCTCCTATAGCAGACCCATCTCACAGGCTCAGACCTCTGGATTTATAGCAGTCTATCCAGTTGCACAGGCCTTGAAGCCTGGTTGTGAGTTAATGTTCAAAGGCCTCAGCGCCTCATCAACAGGCTCTGATGTTAGACTGCAGAATTACCCCACAGGAGATGCAGAACTGACAGGTTCATGCCTTGTGCAGCAGGGACTCCCTCATGGTGCACAGAACTTACAGGTGTTGGTGTCACACAGAAGATCTATCACTCTTGTGTATAGAAGAGTTACAGCTTTGAAATCACAAAGCCTTCATGGATTTACAATAGATGGCAGAGATATCGCTCAGGTTACCCAGATTTTACAGGTGAGAACAGCTGTTACTCAGCTTACACTAATTTTACAGGAACTAACTTTTACATTGAAGACCAACATCTCCGAAATCACAAAGCTTGCACGGATTTGCAATAGACAGCAGAGATCTCTCTCAAGTAACCTAGATCTCACAAGTGTTTGCTAGAGAAAGAAGAACTTTCCCTCAAGTTCCACAGATCCTAACGGCCCAGGTGTCAAATATCAGATGGTCCCCTGATCCCCGTCTGCACAGACTCTGCAGGGACAGGCATCTGATGATAGAGCAGCACCTCCAGTCACTGACTCAGAAGGTGGAAGCTCTTACCCAGGGTAGCTGGGCCATCTCACAGGTGCAATCCTGACACAGCAGAGCTGTCACTCAGATTACAGGATTTAAGAACCTGAGAATTTAGGCAGCAGAGCTCTCACCGGCTATACAGCCCCTATTACATGACTGATTAAACATAACGTATATCAAGCGAGGGAGTTTCCTAGGCTCACACACAGAGCAAGCAGATATTATTACTGTGTCACCTTTCTTGAATGGGCAGCAACTATGACTGTTTAGTAGTGAAGCGGCCAGGTTTCACGTTCTAGATTTACTCTGGAGCCCCTGGCCGATGTCTCTTTTTGTCTGATTGTAAGTGTAGAGGGGAGAAAAATCATTATTCAATCATGCATTATCATTCCTATGACTCAGAAGTATCACAGGCTCCAGATCCAAAGTTTAGTAGGTTTATTACAAAGCCAAGAACAGTTGGACATACAGACACCTCAAGACGAGGGTGTAAAAATACATTGGAACTAATACAAAGCCAAACCTACGGGTGAAATTAGGCCAGTGCAGCATGCACAGAATAACCATTTCCAGAATCAAGATACAAAAGATGATGGCTCCAATATCAAGAGTCCCCTGCATCGGAGGTTCATAGGTGAAAAGCATTAATCTGCCCGTACACTACTACTAACGTGGCATACCTACTTAGCATTCCCCAGGCAAGTTCCGTAAAGGTGTCAGCTCGTGAAGGCTTCCTAGGAAGACCATTCACGTTGAATGGGTCAAGTGGCATAAAGCTACAGAGCTCTTTCTAAGATGCTCTTTCTCATTGCAAGGCAGAAGTCCCCAGACTCTGTCCTTAACTCTAATAGATGAACCTGTAAAAGACGTCCCACTATGCTACGCAACATCGCCCCATCCACGCAGGCCACCTTCTTGTAGGAAACCTTCCATGCGGCAATGATGCTCCCAGGTCTTGGCTCGATGACCTTGATTCCCAGGCTATCTCCGGTGAAAAAGAACACCGCCCCACATTATCAGCATCACCGCTCACATGTATCTTCTCCTCCCAAAGCCTAACTCCTAAAACAAAGACTTTATTCTAACAAGAATGAATTTCTCCACCTGCAACAGAACAGTGAGAAAGACAAATTCTACATACACATGAAATTTACTAACAAATCTTAACTTGAGAACCACCAGGGAGAAGTACACGTAAGGCCTACAGAATTCAGCCAACATAAGAGACATCACATTTACTTAATAAACCACACCTATAAGTGGACATCATTATGGTGCACTTTTAAATCAATACATTACATAAGCGCACTAATCATTACATTTTCATTAGCCACATGTACAGTTCTACAAATTAACGTTTTCATCTAGTCGCGTATAATTTCAACGTTGGTTTTCTTCACGTTTACACTGAAAGTATAAAGTATAAAGAAGAATAAAGAAGCTTTTTAAGCGCTCGAATGCCATGAGGCGTCTTGGCGCTGGGGTGTGTGAAGTCAGCGGAAGGGGGAGCTAGTAGCTAGTGAATGTTGAACAACTGGTACTTCAGGGCCTTCCTGAAAGAGGGGAGATTCTGTTGAAGTCGCATAGCCACAGGTAACTTGTTCCATAGTTGGTTGCACAGCTGGCAAATGAGCGGCCGCCCCATCTTGCCAGTCTGTATCTGGGGGTGCATATAAGGCCAAGGTTGGCCGAACGTAGGTCCCGGGAGGGGGTGTAAGGCCTAAACCTATCCTGACAGTCCACTGAGCCCCCTCCAAACCGTGCCTTGTGCACCAAACAGAGCGCCTTAAACTCAATTCTCTGCTGAACCGGAAACCAGTGTAATGACCTTCTTCAGTTGGAAGTTGGGTGACCCCTAGGTAGATTTAAAATAACACGGACAGCAGCATTTTGCAGTGACTGGATCTTGCAGACCTGGTGCTTATCAATGCCCAGGAACATAGCATTACAATAGTCCAATCTGGACATAAAAAGAGCAGCCATTACCGTCTTCTGCAGCGCCTGGGGAATGAAGGGGAAGATTTTTCGCAGAGTTTTGAGCAAAAGAAAACAAGATGAGGTTAAGCTATTAACCTGGGCTGACATGTTCAGCTTGTCGTCAAAAATCACCCCAAAGTTCCTCACCTTAGTAACCGGTAGAGGACACTCCCCGGCCTCTGGTGGCCACCACAGAGTACTCCACAATGGGGAACTCTTGCCAAACTCCATGACTTCTTCCTTCTCAGTATTTATCTTTAGGAAACTCTGACGCATCCACCCCATAACGTCCTTCAGACAGGCATGAAATCTTGCTGCTACTAGCTCTGGTCTGTTAGATACTGATATCACCAATTGTGAATCATCAGCATAGGACACAAGGGTGAAGACATGTTTCCTAACTACTCTGGCCAATGGCCTAACATACACATTGATTAGGGTAGGGGACAGAGCTGAGCCTTGTGGGACGCTGCAGGGCAGGATGAAGTTACCCGATTGTAAGCCCGCCCAGTTCAGGCTCTGCTTTCTGTCATCTAGAAACGAGGAAAGGAGGGCCAAAGCCCGCTCGGTGATCCCTACATCCTTTAGTCGCCGCACCAATACTGTATGGTTAACGGTATCGAAAGCGGCAGACAAATCAAGGAGGACAAGAATTGCCCTCCCTCCCCCGTCTACCGCCGCCCGAATTCCCTCAGCTGCAGAAATAAGGGCCGGCTCAGTGGAGTGTTTTGGGCGAAAGCCATGCTGGGACCAGTCAAGCAGGCAGTGTGTATCTAGGTACTCAGTTAGGATAGTGTTTATAGCTCTTTCCGTAACTTTGGCTACCAATGGTAGGCCAGAGATAGGTCGATAGTTTTTGAATTCTGCCTGCTCCAATGATGCCTTCTTAAGGATAGGCTTGACGCTGGCCGTCTTCCTGGCAGCAGGGTAGGTCCCAGCAGCCAGGACTTGATTAATCAAAGACATGAGGGTGGGGCTGATCCTTTCCACCGCCAGATGCATAGTTGGTGGGGGACAAGGATCGGTAACTGACCCTGATTTAATAGATCTTAAAATATCTATTACCACCTCTTCTGACAGGGGACCAAAGAATGTGAGGCTGCACCGCAGATTCTCCTCCTCACACAGTATCAGCTGCTTACCTGATGCAGATTTTAGATTTGATGAGATGGCCAGGTCATCATATATTGTCTGCACCTTGTTGTGAAAAAAGACCGCTAACTGATCACAAAAGGCCTGATCAGGACTAAACAAATTAGCCTGCTGGGAAATACCTCTAACGCTTCACTTTTCACATTATTACAGTACACAATCTATTGACACACATGTTTCTGTGTACTTCTCTAAGATTCACATTTTAACTGTTGTTCACATTATGATATGACTAGCACAGTATTTTCAGTGTTAATCTTGTAAACCTCACCTGATCTTACTTTCCCTGCTACTGTCCTCGTTCAGCCACGGCTGGTGCCGCTTGAGCGGAGGGACTTACACTGCAACACTTACTTGCCCCACCGAAAGTGAGTACAATTCCTCTCCCAGGGCCACGCTATAGACGCCTCTCATTTCCCTCGGCCTCCTTCCTTCATAAACTTGGAAGGGGCGCTGACGCGCAGCTAATCCCTCGCTGCAGAAGGCTAGACGCGGTAACCTGTAATGTGTATTTCTCTAAGATTCACATTATAACTGTTGTTCACATTATGATATTACTTGCGACGTATTTTACGTATTAATCTTGTAAATCTCACCTGATCTTACTTTCCCTGCTACTGTCCCGTTCCGCCACGGCTGGTGCCGCTTGAGCGGAGGGGCTTACATGGCAATACTTACTCGCCCCACCGGAAGTGAGGACAGTTCCACTCACAGGGCTGCGCTCTAGACGCCTCTAATTTCCTTCCGCCTCCTGCCTGCATAAGCTTTGAAGGGGCGCAGATGCACAATGGACACACTGGGCGGCATGCCAAAGGCAAGCCCGTCTGCGCCTGGCTGCTGCCAGCTGCCGGAACCCTGCCTGTTTTCCTCTCTGCCTCCTTCTCAACTACATTCACCATTATTTATTAGCTCACCTGTATTTTGTCCATTCTAATGGCAGTCCAACGCTACTCGAGCTTAGAACTCAAGGCACTAAATAAGCAACGCTCGGTCAATCCCCCGGTTAATTTCCTAGCAACCTCTTCATCACCTTTTCCTTGTAATTCAGGGACAGAACATTCTACAACTGAACCCCTCCTCCATCCCAATCCGGTGTTGACAAACACAACAGGGTTTGAAGGGGCTGAACATTCTAAACATCCTAAACAATTACAGGGCTCTACTTTAACGCCCGGTCAATCCCTAAACACACCCTCGAGATATGGAGCCTGCTCGACTTTGAAAAGCCCTTCCCGATGTGGCAACTGCCTTCCCCTCGGAGTACACATTGAACAGACTCAATAGGAATAAGAGGAGAGGAGGTGTCTTAGCAATTGCCGCCAGGACCGACACCAAGATCAGCATACTTGATACCTTTCTCGTAATGGGTTGAACTGTGCATCTTTAAAATTGAGAACTACACCAAGGGAACCTGGAGAGGTGCCTTAGTCTACAACCCCCCATCACAAAAACTAACTTCACCAATCATTTGATAGAGATTATTGCCTCACATGTGCTAGCAGCCGACAACTTTCTCCTCATCAGCGATTTTAATTTTCATGCAAAACGTCTTGCTGAAACCGACACTAGCCAACTGATCTCTAATCTTAATACACTGGGTCTAAGACAATTGGTAACAGAGCCCACTCACTCAGCAGGCCATACATTAGATCTCCTGCTCACAAATTCATTCAACATGAAAGTAGAACCCCCTATCCCTGTACTCTGGTCAGAACACTGTTTACTAAAACATTTTTTACAGCCTGCCTCGACTTACAGTAATCGCATTAGTGAACAAAAGTGGAGTTGACCCTGGAAAAAAGTTCGGCTAGCCAACCTCTCACCCCACCTCAGCCTACCATCCTACAAAGACACCGATAATATAAAAAATGCAGAAGAAGCCTTTGAGAAGGCAATCATTCAGTCCCTTGACATTGTCGCACCCATGACCAAGGTCAACCTCAAGCACAAAGTATCACCAAAGTTTAACGAAGACTTAAATTAAAATCAGATAAACTGGCCAGCAGGAAAGCCGAGCGCAAATGGAGGAACACCAAACACATTGAGGATAGGCAGGAGTACAACCTTATACACAGACACTATCTCGACAACATTAAATCAGCTAAAAAAAGATACATTAGCTACAGAATTTACAAGGCCGCAAACTCAAACAAAGAACCGTACAAAATATTAAAGGAATTCATGAGTCCCTCCTCCAGCCAGTCTGAAAATCCCATCTCAAAAGATTGGGCTAACACACTTTCCGCCTTCTTTGAGGAAAAGATCAACATTATTTATAACCTCTTTCCTGATTTAACAACTGAATACCATGATAACGCGCGCGGTAGCAATCCGAAACCTCCGTTGAATTAGCTAATTGAGTTCACGAAACTCATCCAGAGGGACGTGAGTCTTGCCCTCTTCAAAGTCAAATCAGGCTCTCCGGTTGACCCTATCTCACCCCATGTCCAACATTGCTCCAGCTCTCCTTAAAAGTCTAACTGACCTTTTTAATCTATCTCTAAACTGTGCCACTGTTCCCTTAAATTGAAAGGCAGCCAGAGTCAAACCTATCCCGAACAATCCCTCTTTTGACCCTAAAGAACCAAGCAACTATCGACCAGTCTCTCTCCTTCCCTATTTTGGAAAAGTTCTAGAGTCCTTGGTTAATAAGCAACTTACAACCTTCCTTGAAAGCAATAAACAGTTGGACCCCTCTCAATCGGGGTTTAGGGCAGCCCACAGCACAGAAACATCACTGCTAGAGGTATTTGACAATATTAGACTTGCCCAGGACAATGGGCAGTCAGCTATGCTTGTCCTACTTGATCTGTCAGCTGCGTTCCACACCATCTCCCACAGAACTCTAATACACCTACTGTGGGAGATGGGAATCAGGGGAAATGACCTAAACTGGCTCAGGAGGTATCAAACAGATCGAACCTCAATGGTTCAAATTGATACCTTCGCCTCTCAAAGCCAGATGGTGGATAAGGGAGTCCCCCAGGGAACTATCCTGAGTCCCACACTTTTTAATCTTTATGTGGCACCCCTGGCAAGGGTGATCAGATCCCATGGGCTCGACACAGTGTTGTATGCAGATGACACGCAACTATTGATCACTCTTGGCGCAGATCCATCAGACACTAAACTCAGATTCATAAACTGCATGGCTCATATAAGCACCTGGATGCAAACCAACCACCTTCAGCTCAACGCCATTAAGATGGAGGTTATCCACTTCGGGAAGGCCAGTGAATCCTGGTCCAGTGACTGGTGGCCTCAGAATCTTGGCCCCTGTCCTTCCCCTAAGCTCGTAGTCCGCAACTTGGGAATGATGATCGATAACAAACTTTCCATGAAAGACCATGTCAACCATGTAACAGGCATTTGCTATGGATTAATGCGAAGCCTAATCAAGGTCTTCCAATGGATTCCAGTTGAGTCAAGAAAACCGCTTGTGCAGGGTCTAATCATGAGTCGGCTTGATTACGGGAACGCCCTAATGGCTTTCATCAACGAAGAGCTTCTTATACAACTTCAGGTGCTACAAAATACCGCTGTCAGACTAGCACTAAATCTACTGTCACGGTCCCCGTCGGCTCCAAGTTTGAGAGCTCTCCACTGGCTCCCCATCAGGAAACAAACCCGTCTTAAGATCAGTCTGGTACACAAAACCATCCACGGCAATGGGCCAAGTAACCGAGAACCAAATATCTCCTCACTCCTCTCAGGATCCCTACTGCCAGAAATGGTGGCAGATCCCTTTCACATCTCACCCACACTCCCCCTGCAGTTACGTATGGTTGCTGACCACAGCTAGTTTTAAAAAGGCTAAAAACCTGGCTCTTTTGATCACTTCTCTTCTTCTGCTGTCGTCTCTCCCTCTTTTATATGGTTTTGAGACCCTTGGGTGATATGTGCGCTTAATAATATGACTATGACTATGTTAACAAAATAAAGGATTATATTTGGGCATGAACTACTCATGATTACAATGCACCCCCACAAACAGAGCAATCTGCGCTCTATCAGTAGTATATTCATATAAAATATGTATGTGGAATCCCTTACCCTCTCTTCATTTTTGTTTTCTCTTTACCTTTTGCTCTCACCGTCTTACTTTTCCTCTATCTTTGCACTGTGCTGTAGAACAGGAGGTTTTATTACAAGTGGCTACCAGCCACAGGGCCCCACCCAGTGGGCCACCAGCATTCCTTGCTATGCGACATCTGCTTCCGGTGCTCTCCTCAGAGTAAGTTTCTAGTTGTTTAACCTTGTTGATATAATGCGTACCATCAGTCTGATCAATTAAACCCCTTTTCTCTGGGTAAATTCTGGGATCCACAGCATTTACTTGAGGTCCATTGGTAAATTATACACATGTCAAATTATGTGTAGTCTGTGTGTCTCTGTGAGCACATATGGTGGGCTGAGGTCCTATAGTAAATATCGTTGTTTCCTTGCTTGTGATCACCTATGGTGATCTGAGATCCTACACTGAATGCCGTTGTCTTCACGTTCGTGAGCATGTATGGTGGACTGAGGTCCTACATTGACTACCGTTGATTCATTGCTTGTGAGTGTATTAGGTGGGCTGATGTCCTTCAGTGAATAGCGTTTTCTCCAGGCTTGTGAGCACGTATGGTGGGCTGAGGCACTATAGTGAATACCGTTGGTTCCTTGCTTGTTAGCATGTATGGTAGGCTGTGGTCCTACATTGGAAACAGTTGTCTTCAGGTTTGTGAGCATGCATGGGGTACTGAGGTGCTAAATTGGCTACAGCTGATGCCTTGCTTGTGAGTGTATATGGTGGGCTGATGTGTCAGTGAATGCTGTTGTCTCCATGCCTGTGAGCAAATATGGCCGGGCGAGGTCCTACAGTGAATACCATTGGTTCCATGATTGTCAGCCCTTATGTTGGGCTGATGTTCTACAGTGAATACTATTTTCTTAAGACTTGTTAGCATGTATGGTGGGCTAAAGTCCTACTATGAATACTGTTGGTTCCTTGTTTGTCAGCACGCATGTTGGGCTGATGTCCAACATGGTATACAGTTTTCTCCAGACTTTTGGGCACGTATGGTGAGCAGAGGTTCTACAGTAAATCCAGTTGTCTCCAAGATTGCTAGCATGTATGGTGGGCTGAAGTCCTACAGTTAATACAGTCGGCTCCTTGCTTGTGAGCACTTATGGTGGGCTAATGTTCTATAGTGAATATCGTTATTCCTTGCTTGTGATCACCTATGGTGAGCTGACATCCTATAGTGAATGCCGTTGTCTCCAGGTTTGTGAGCATGTGTGTTGGACTGAGGTCCTACATTGGCTACAGCTGATGCCTTGCTTGTGAGTGTATATGGTGGGCTGATGTCCTTCAGTGAATGCTGTTGTCTCCATGCTTGTGAGCAAATATGGCTGGCCGAGGTCCTACAGTGAATACCATTGGTTCCATGCTTGTCAGCCCTTATGGTGGGCTGAGGTCCTACAGTGAAAACTCTTGTCTCCAGGATTGTTAGAACATATGTTGGGCTGATGTTCTACAGTGAATACTGTTGTCTCCATGCTTGTGAGCACGTATAGTGGGCTGATGTCCTTCAGTGAATACCGTTGGTTCCTTGCTTGTGAGCACTTATGGTGGGCTGATGTCCTATAGCGAATATTGTTGTTTCCTTGCATGTGATCACCTATGGTGAGTTGAGATCCTACAGTGAATGCCGTTGTCTCCAGGTACGTGAGCATGTATGGTGATCTGGGATCCCACAGTGAATACTGTTGTCTCCATGCTTGTGAGCACGTATAGCGGGCTGATGTTCTACAGTGAATGCCGTTGGTTTGTTGTTTGTGAGCACATATGATGGGCCAAGGTTCTACAATTAATGCTTTTATTTCCATGCTTGTGGGCAAATGTGGGCGAGGTCCTACTATAAATATATTTGATTCCTTACTTGTGAGCACATATGGTGGGCTGAGGTCCTTCAGTGAATATGATTGTCTCCATGCTTGTGAGGAAATGTGGTGGGCTGTGTTCCTACAGTGAATACCTTTGTTTCCATGCTTGTGAACAAGTATAGTGGGCTGATGTCCTTCAATAAATACCGTTGGTTCCTTGCTTGTGAGCACTTATGGTGGGCTGATGTCCTATAGTGAATATCGTTGTTTCCTTGATGGTGATCACCTATGGTGAGTTGAGATCCTACAGTGAATACTGTTGTCTCCATGCTTGTGAGCACGTATAGTGGGCTGATGTTCTACAGTGAATGCCGTTGGTTTCTTGCTTGTGAGCAACTATGGTGGGCTGAGGTACTACAGAGAATGCCGTTGTCTCCATGCTTGTGAGCACATATGGTGGGCTTATGTCCTACAAGAATACTGTTGTCTCCAGCTTGTGAGCATGTATGGTGGGCTGAGATCCTACAGTGAATAACGCTGATTCCTTGCTTGTTAGCCCGTATGGTGGGTTGATGTCCTACAGTGAATACAATTGTCTCCAGCTTGTGAGCATGTATGGTGGCAGAGGTGCTATAGTGATTACCATTGGTTAAATGCTTCCATCTAATAAACAGTTCTAATAAAAGAATATTTTGGTGTTGCTTTTTTCTGTCTTATTATTCAACTGCTAAGTAAATGATGAATGAATTCTCACCAAAAAGAGACTATGTTGTTGCCTTTGCTATTGTCACATGCAATTAATTTGTAATCGAACAGGTTAAGGGTTCCTTATTTCCCCAAGTTTTATGTTTTCCATGTTTCTTTCACCTTTACCTTAAACAATTTTTTGTTTTATTTATTTAATATATTTAAAATCTTTTTAGGAAACTTGATATCATGATGTTAGCTCTTGCTCTCAACAAAGCTATCAAAGGCTAATGAGAGGGTAGTGAGAGGCTAACCCCAGGTCAGGTGGTGTGAGACCCAGTTGAAAGGACTTTCAGGGAAAAATGATTTCATGGAATATCAGTACTGAGAAACCATTTCGCCTGAACTGTTTAATGGAACTTTTCAGAATGAAAGGCATTTATCATTTCATACAAACCAATTCATAGAATTTCTTTTTGTTCGAAATTGGCATTTTAATGTTTATTTTTTAAGGTGTAAACACAGTGGTTGACCTCCTGAAACCTAAAAGCCCCTTTTACCTCTACAATCCACCCCTATGCTCCAGCCATACCTGTGACGTAAAACCCTTCACTACCTCTAAACTCCACCCATCCCTGAACCCTATAAGCCTCTTTTTATGCCTAATCCCGACCCATCTCTGACCACTTAAAACCCATCACCACGCCCAAGACCCACCCATCTCTGAACCCTAAAAAACCCTCAATGCCCTTAAACCCCACCCATCCATGCCTCCCAAAACCCCTCACCACAACTAAACTCTACCCATCTCAGGACCCTAAAATCCCCTTTCTATAGTCAAACTCCACCCATCGCTGAATCCTTAAAACCCCTTGCCAGTCTACCCTCTACCCAGTTCTGAACCCTAAAAGCTCTTCACCACCCCTTAACCCCTTCAGTGCCACGCCCTTTCCCCGCCCTGTGCCGGGCGTTACATTAGCGGGCGGGGTTCATGACGAGATAGTCTCGTCATGGGCACAGCGCAACCGTGCTCCATGACGAGACCATCTCGTCATGGGCACTGAAGAGGTTAACCTCTACAATCACTGAACCTTAAAAACCCTCATCAGCCCGGCTCTGCCCAACCATGAATGTTAAAACCCATCTACATCACTGCACTCCACCCATCACTGAACCCTAAAAACTCCTCACACCCCTAAACTCTACCCATCCCCCTAAACTCTACTCACCATTAAATTGAATTGCACATGAGCACACACTCATCACAACGTGAATCATCATATTAGAGCTTATCTTCAGTGATGCGCTCACCAGTATATTGATTTATACAACATAATGTTGCTCCACCACCATAGTTTTTACAATCTAAGGGTGATCCTCTGATGGAGTGGGAACTATGATTTCCTATGTTTTGGCTTATGAAGACGTTTTTTGGGGGGGGGTGTACTTCTCAAAGAAAACTAGCCTAATTAAAGCATTCTTTATGTGTTATTGGTCTAGGAGAAATTAAAACATTACCTACCTCCTGTGGAAAATCCAGTTGATTTAGATGTGTTTGACTATGCTGTGAAACAATTGTGCAATAGATATGGAAAAAAATAACACCATATTGGAAAGTTTCAAGTTTTATTCAAGAGTGCAAAAAGAAGAAGAAGGTATAGTGGAGTAGGTATTGGCCCTTGGAGCTTTAGCATCTTCATGTGTCTTTGAGACCATAACGTAGGGCCAGATTTTAAGAGATCAGGTCATGATGAAAATGAAAAGTAAGAAGGTGCAAGAAAGGCTCTGGTTGGGAACTGACATGATGTTGAATACCACTATTAGTATCACAAAGAGCATCGAGCAGTCAATACTATTAAATGTGGCAAGGAAAAAGTGTTCCCATCAAAAAGAAAGTGTTTACAAGTTGTTACGGATGTGGCAGTAGTTTTCACCTTGGAGATTTTAAAGGTTTTCGTGCAGTTGACATGTCTCGTAACTGTTGGAGGAAAAAGGGGCATTTTGGAAGAGTGTGTAAAAGCAAACCTGAAACAAGTGTCAACTGTTTAGTGAATGAGGAGGATCAGGAAGAGTTAAATCCCAACACAATATTATAGTGCCGTATCGGATCCTGGAGAAACCGGGTACGAACCGTCGGTCGGAGCGTTTTCTCCGTCCGACTCGTACCCTGGAAATAAACATTACAAACATGCAAGTACGATTCCCACGGAAACACCATTTTCGTACCAATCGTAAAAAACACCGACCGACGAAAAAATACATACCAATGTGATGCGAGACAGCGCCGACGTGACGTCGGGACGCATTCAGGCTGCGGTTCACGAAACAGGAAGTATGATCCGCACCGACGTCACCCCGCACGGATAAAATTCTCCGCCTGCCAAAAACTGCCGGGAAATCAGGACGACGCGCACAAGGAGCACCTGTACGCGACGGACAGCCATGGACCCGAACCTACGTGTCATCCCAGCCCTCATAGCAGTCCACCTGCTCTACAGGCACCAACGCAAACGCCGCAGAAGGTCAGAATAACACCCAGGGGCAAAGGGGGGGGCAGGGGCAGGACACATAACCCCCACCCAAGTCACAAATTACACATGCCCTGGACATACCTGACCTGCAGGACCTGGTCACCTCGAGGGGGTGGGGGCGTGTCCAGCAACGCAAGCGTCCGCCACAACGGAAGTGGATGTTGACGCGAACCGGCAACACAACAACCCAGTACCGTACCCAGGCCTTAAGAGCGTGGGTACGGGTCGTACCACGCCCACCACTACGTCACCCCAACAATGGCGGTACAGCCCGTACCCACGTTCTAAAGGCCTGGGTACGGGCCGTACCAGCATTGTTGGGGTGATGTAGGGGTACGCATGGTACGACCCGTACCCACGCTCTGAAGGGCTGGGTACGGTGCGTACCCCTACATCACCCCAACAATGCTGGTACGGCCCATACCCAGGCCTTAAGAACGTGGGTACGGGCCGTACCGCCATTGTTGGGGTGACGTAGGGGTGGGCGTGGTACGACCCGTACCAATGCTCTGAAGGCCTGGGTACGGTGCAGACCCCCAATGGGGTGCCGCAGGGGTACGCACCGTACCCAGCCCTTCAGAGCGTGGGTATGGGTCGTACCATGCGTACCCCTACATCACCCCAACAATGCTGGTAAGGCCGGTACCCAGGCCAGTAGAACGTGGGTACGGGCCGTACCGCCATTGTTGGGGTGACGTAGTGGTGGGCGTGGTATGACTCGTACCCACGCTCTTAAGGCACCCACACCCGTGTATGAATGGAGCGTACCCACACACGTGTATGTCCTGACCGTACATGCCCAGACATAGGAGGGGTGTGTGCAGAGTCCTCCCAGCAGTGCCCAGACACAGGAGGGGTGTGTGCAGAGTCCTCCCAGCAGTGCCCAGACACAGGAGGGGGGTGTGCCTATCACTCCCAGCAGTGCCCAGATACAGGAGGGGTGTGTGCAGAGTCCGCCCAGCAGTGCCCAGACACAGGAGGGGTGTGTGCAGAGTCCTCCCAACAGTGCCCAGACACAGGAGGGGTGTGTGCAGAGTCCTCCCAGTAGTGCCCAGACACAGGAGGGGTGGGTGCCTATCACTCCCAGCAGTGCCCAGACACAGGAGGGGTGTGTGCAGAGTCCTCCCAGCAGTGCCCAGACACAGGAGGGGTGTGTGCCTATCACTCCCAGCAGTGCCCAGACACAGGAGGGGTGTGTGCAGAGTCCTCCCAGCAGTGCCCAGACACAGGAGGGGTGTGTGCAGAGTCCTACCAGCAGTGCCCAGACACAGGAGGGGTGTGTGCCGAGTCCTCCCAGCAGTGCCCAGACACAGGAGGGGTGGGTGCCTATCACTCCCAGCAGTGCCCAGACACAGGAGGGGTGTGTGCAGAGTCCTCCCAGCAGTGCCCAGACACAGGAGGGGTGTGTACAGAGTCCTCTCAGCAGTGCCCAGACACAGGAGGGGTGTGTGCAGAGTCCTCCCAGCAGTGCCCAGACACAGGAGGGGTGGGTGCTTATCACTCCCAGCAGTGCCCAGACACAGGAGGGGTGTGTGCAGAGTCCTCCCAGCAGTGCCCAGACACAGGAGGGGTGTGTGCCTATCACTCCCAGCAGTGCCCAGACACAGGAGGGGTGTGTGCAGAGTCCTCCCAGCAGTGCCCAGACACAGGAGGGGTGTGTGCAGAGTCCTCCCAGCAGTGCCCAGACACAGGAGGGGTGTGTGCAGAGCCCTCCCAGCAGTGCCCAGACACAGGAGGGGTGGGTGCCTATCACTCCCAGCAGTGCCCAGACACAGGAGGGGTGTGTGCAGAGTCCTCCCAGCAGTGCCCAGACATAGGAGGGGTGTGTGCCTATCACTCCCAGCAGTGCCCAGACACAGGAGGGGTGTGTGCAGAGTCCTCCCAGCAGTGCCCAGACACAGGAGGGGTGTGTGCAGAGTCCTCCCAGCAGTGCCCAGACACAGGAGGGGTGGGTGTCTATCACTCCCAGCAGTGCCCAGACACAGGAGGGGTGTGTGCAGAGTCCTCCCAGCATTGCCCAGACACAGGAGGGATGTGTGCAGAGTCCTCCCAGCAGTGCCTATGGAAAAAAAGGGTGCAGTACCCACAGATACAATGCCCACAATAGTCAGTCAGGTGCTCAAAGACCCTGCAGAACACGTAACATGTGTGCGAGGCGAGTACACACATGCATAGTGTGTAAAAGGGAACATGTCCACATGAAGTAACTTCAATATACTCCACACACAAGTACAGTGACCACCAAGGATGCCACAAATGATGCAGATGGAGACATTGCCCAGCATGCATTGCCAAAGTAGAACGGATCCGTCATACACCAAGGATATGTAGACACAGCTCAGCACAACATTTAGGAAACACCCTGCAGGGAAGATGTCAGGGTCCACAGAGGAAGGGACACACCTTGGGACAATGTCACCATGCAGTAAGAGCATACATGAACAAAGTTATTTGGCAAATACCTTGTGATGGCACACAGATACCAGGGTCCATCCCATGAGCAGCACACCACTACATTTGCCAGACACCTAACACATTATCCCCACCCCAAACATGGAGCAGCACCACCAACAGCAATACCAGAAAAGCAGTAGTGTGCAAAGGGAAAAAAACATAGCTTTATTCAGCATAAAAAAACGATTTGTAATTAAAAGTTGAATATGTACAAGGCCCATAGGGCAGTCCATAGTCCAATTCCTAGTGGGGAACACATAGGGACGCGTGTCCCCTAGCTTGCCTGCACAGTTCATACCTCCTTTGCTTCCACAGGGGGGGGGGCATCATGTGGGGGGGAAGTACCAGGCACCGCAGGGACAGGAGGGGCAAGGGTAGGTGTTGTGGGTGCAGGGACGGAGGACTCCACCACAGGGGGTGGGGCAGCGCCAAAGGTGGAGGTCAGAATGGCGCTGCACACGGTTGCAAGGTCCCCCAGCGTCTCCCCTGCACCCGAAGGAACCACAGGCCCCAAGGGGGGGGGGGGGTCGGAGGGATGGGTCGCAGCGCTTCTGGGGGAGGGTGTGGACAGGGGGGGACTCAACCACCCTGACCGGGGACTCCTTTGACCGCTTGCGGGGTGGTGTCACTTTGGGGCTCAGGGACAGAGCGGCCATGAAGGAGTCTTTGGTGGAATCCTGGCCAGAAGAGCTGAGGGGAGTGGATTTGGAGGTAGTGGGTTGTGATGAATGTGGACTCCCACTGTGGCTGTGTGTCTTCCGTTTGCCCCCCGACCCAGTGGGTGTGCCTACTTCCCCCTGTGTGTGCGTGAGAGGAGGTGTGCGCCTTGCCTTCCCTGGTGGTGTGGTGCCTGTTTCTGGTGGGGTGCATGCATGGCTACGTCTGGGTGTGCTTTGGACAGGCATGGGAGTGGGAAGTGTGGATGGTGCAGGGGTAGGGGGGGGACGTAGCGCTGCAGGAGACCCACTGCTGCAGTCAGTGTCGAGTCAATGGACCTCAGCAACTGGCGTTGGTCAGACTGCGCAGCTGAGATGCCCTCCATGTATGCCTCCATCTGGGTGAGCACTCGTGTGTGGCCATGGAGGACATTAAGCATCGCAGTCTGACCAACCTGCAACTGGCGCAGGATGTCCACAGACTCGGTATTGGCGGCAGCAGTGGAGACAGGGGCAGGGGGTGCGGTGCCTGGCAAGAAGGAGACACGTGGTGACCTAGCACGGCGGGAAGGGACCAGAGCAAGTGGGAGGCCGGTGATGGGAATCGAGGGGGCGGGTAGAGATTGAGTGCTGCTGTCAGCTGTGGGAGCAGCCTCCGCCCCCTCTGGGAGATCAGCCTCGGACCCGTCAGCGTCATAGTCGGTGGTGTTACTGGACAGGTCCTCCGCCTCACTCCCCTTGGCCTCCGTGCCACTCGATGCGCCAGACAAGACAGCACTGCTGCCACTGGTGCCTGCTCCCTCCTCACGGTACGTGCCAGTGTCTCCCTCGGAGTCCCCCGACGATGCTGTGGGCAAGGTGAAGAGACAGGAAATGATCAGACACCTGTATACATATGTCACATGAGTCAAATCGACATAGGTCACAGTGCATAGCCTGAAAAGCAACATGAGTAACATCTACAACACAAGGTACATATGTAGGCCCTGCAACACCCAGCTGGTTGACCCACCATGCCACTGAGAAACAATGGAGAGCATGACCCAACAGCAAATTACTTGTTATCAAATAGGACAGAGGAGCCAGGCTCTGGGGACAATCGTGCACAGCATCTGTACCACACGGCATTGACAAAAAAGGGATGAGCAGGAACCATGTCTATTAATTTTTTGCACATGCTGCAAAGCCAATACATTAAAACATGCACAACATGACTGGGTCACTGCACCTTGAGTGTATGTCCAGACAAACATCACACACAGGCCAGACCTAGCAGGGAGACTTCAGATTTGGACATGTAGGCCTTGCCCGCACAAAGCACCCCCTACCTGAGACAATGTGATTGTGACAGAGGAAGTACTTACACCTCTTACTCTGGGATAAAAACACATGGCCTGCACTAAATCCTGATTGTACACAAACTACCCCTGGTGCCCCTGTCCACATATATCATTGACAATCAACCATCATCAGATTGTTGTTCCAAGACACACAGGCACTGCGCACTGTGAGTATGCACAAGAAGCAAAATTGGGTCACACTGTACAGTGGACACATGTAGCACAGTTTACGTCAATACAGATGAGGCCAGGGTACAATGCCACAGAGCCCAACCTATGCTGAAGCCACAGAAAATGTCCACATAGTTGGATGACACACATGATACCTAGGAAAAGGTGCCCCAGGGCACGGTAGTGGCCACACACCTCCATGGTCCTGGATGGATATGACTGCAACTAAAGCAACCGTCCCTGCACTATGCATTAATCCCACTCATGGACATCATGTCAGAGGGCACAACATTGGACATGCATGCTGGAAGGCAGTACACTTTAAAGACACACTCCTATGTTGGGACTCAGCATGAGTGCCAACTGATATGGACCCCACAATGACTGAACTGGCCAGGGCACAGCCAAGGTACCAAAACCTGTTACACTCCACCCCCACACATGATGCTGCAAGCATTGGGCACTTGGATTGACAGCCAGCCTAGATTACCTTGTGCAAGAGTGACTACACACAGACCAGGGAACACATGGCAAGGAGGGGAAGGGAGGAAGAACAGCACCGGTTTACTTTGGGGAACTGGTTATGCACTGCACATGTAAACCCTGGCAGTGTATCCATGCAACTGGGCACTTCCAAAAGCTGGTGACACACAACAAACACACATGTACCTACCCCCTTCCTGCTGCTGCTTCTCCAGTAAGCGCCTGTCCAAGTCGGGGAAGACCACCGCCAGCACACGCTTCTGGATGTGGGTCAGACGCCGGCGCCCACGGTTCTTCCGGCTCTCAGGTGAGTCCCCCAGCAGGACCCGTGCAATCCTCCTCGTCCAGCACCGTATATCCTGCCAGCGTTTCCTCACCTGGGCTAGGCGCCGCTTCCGACCCTCCGTATTCCTCACGGCACTGACGGCTTGCTTCCATATCTCCCCTTTGGCATGGACGCCTACCTGTGAGGATGCAAAAGTGAGAATACTTTAATTCACCTGAGCAATGACACAGAGAGACACATATTAACAAATTGTCTTCTTTGAACAGGCCATGGTATGCAGGCAACTCATTGCACATTTGTCATAGGGACATAATCCACTGTGGAAGGCAAAATGCACTACGTGGCATTGAAGGTACACAGGTGGCATGAGGGGTGCCACACAATCAATGATCCTGGATCACACTGTGCATCACAAGCTACACAAGGATTATGTACAACACCTCAAAGCAGTCACATGTCCCAGCTCACTGACGCTACCTCAGCAGAGTACACAGAGACACACAGGCACAGGACAATCACCTGCCATTGGCAACTGCGGGTACAAACCTCACTCTGCCCATGTGCCACTAGACTGGGGGGTGTCACAGGTGTGGGGCTGGCTCAGCACCGCAGTCACACAGCACTGCTCCCTGCTCACATCACATGGGCAGGGTATATCCATCCCTCATGCAGCTGGTGTGCAACACTACCCATATGCACTCACCCACAATACAGGGGACTTACACACACACCAATGTCCAGGGGACGAACACATCAATTGGACACTCACAGCACAGGTACACTAAACAAACACACATCTATGGGTACTGTCACCTGTCACACTGGGGGGACCACAGAATCACATCAGGACTGTAGCAACAACATTCCCAGGAGGAGTAGCCAGGCAGAATGTGGCATGCACCATGCATTGATTGTCACAGTATGCACAATGCAAGTGAGGAGTGCACACAGGAACCACAGCATGCTCTGCATGGGAGACATGAGGCCTTCCCCACCCTGTGACCCACTCCAAACAACATTGCATGTTTGTCACACAGGGACACAATGCCAGAAGTCACAGTCACAAAACAGGGGCACAGTCTAAGCTAGTGGAGTCTGCACTCACCTGCTCCCCTGGTCGACCATACAGCATGGTTTACTGTGGGAGGATGACATCCACCAACGCCATATTCTCCTCCATGGTGAATGGCTGGGCCCTCTCCACAGACCTGGACATGGTGCCAGAGGAATCACGAGCAGCAGCAGTGTTGTGGAATGAAAGGTTGTGCAGGCAAGTGCTCTCTCATGGGACCTGGCTGCCTTATATCTGCCTTGCTGGCCTGTTTCATTCACAGGAGTACAGAGTGATTGGTCAGTCACATTAGCATCCTACGTTTCCTCCAATCCCTGTAAACCTACCCCAGTGAGTGGCTTTGCATGGTTTAAAACTTGAGCATGATGTCAAGTCAACAACCACTTTGCAACAAAGTATATCGTTTCCAACAGACTTCTGCTGGCCACCTGATGCAATAATTCAAACTTTAAACTCGGTCTCCATGACAACCAGCATGCATTTAGGCCCTTATACTTGTCCCTCATGTGTCCCCTATGTTATTTCAAGATTTACACACAGGTACGGTCCGTTCCATGGCCCTAGGGCACCCCAAATGCAGTGATACGGACCGTACACGCGTGTGTAGGGTCCCTATCACTATGGGAGTGCTGGCGAATGCGTACGCCATAGTGATACGGACCGTACACACGTGTGTAGGGTCCCTATCACTATGGGAGTGCTGGCGTATGCGTACGCCACAGTGAAACGGACCGTACACGCGTGTGTAGGGTCCGTATCAGTATGGGAGTGCTGGCGTATGCGTACGCCATAGTGATACGGACCGACCCTACACACGCGTGTACGGTCTGTATCACTGTGGCGTACGCATACGCCAGTACTCCCATAGTGATAGGGACCCTACACACGCGTGTTCGGTCCGTATCACTGTGGCGTACGCATTCACCAGCTCTCCCATAGTGATAGGGACCCTACACACGCGTGTACGGTCTGTATCACTGTGGCGTACGCATACGCCAGCACTCCCATAGTGATAGGGACCCTACACACGCGTGTACGGTCCGTATCACTGTGGTGTACGCATTCGCCAGCACTCCCATAGTGATGGGGACCCTACACACGCGTGTACGGTCCATATCACTGTGGCGTACGCATACGCCAGCACTCCCATAGTGATGGGGACCCTACACACGCGTGTACGGTCCGTATCACTGTGGCGTACGCATACGCCAGCACTCCCATAGTGATAGGGACCCTACACACGCCCTCAGAGCGTATGTACGGTGCGTTTCACACCTGACAGTGGTGACAGGCGGCACACAGAAAGGAATTGAGCTGTCATACTTGGCCAAGGCTGGACATCAAGGCATTGTCTGTGCAGTACTACATGTGTCGGGCACAGGTGGGTCAGGCTGTGATGTGGCACTATACTCCTGAGGTGTGAAGCTAATTAAAGTATGATGAGCTGTGTACACATGTCATGTGTGATGGTGCCCTATGTGCCACACATCCCCTTCACTCCTTTGACATGTGTGCATGTAGTACAGACTTGGTGAGCCATGCGTCACTGGCATGGCACAGTCACCGACACCCGCAAATGTCCCCTGATGCCAGGTACATGGAATATTACCCCTGACAAGTGAATGCCCGCATTGCACGCTGTAACTATGTCATGTGTGTGTCATGTGTTCCCATAGGTTTGCTGTAGGTGTTTGGTCAAATGCATCTGCAGTTGCTGCAACCAACATGTGTCTGTGTGTAGATGGGCATGGCACACTGTTACGCACACCAGCACACATGTGTAATCCGACGTAAGGTGTGTATGTATGCATCGACACGGAGTTTCAAAACAAGGACACATCTGCATACTCTCAATGTATGTGTGATCAGTCTTGACATGTAATCCTTCATGGCAAGGTGTGTGGTCTGTCCTTTTTCTATGACATGTGACCTGTGCCTCTAGTGTTCCGCAACCTGTCTGTACAATAAACATCCTTCTTCTGCACATATTTGGATGTCTGTAACTCCTGTAATGCGTCTGCCTGCTCACTTACACTGGCCCACAGCTAGTTTCATGGCATGGCATACTGAGGTTGAGAATCAACGTTTGTAGCTGGCTCTTGGTAGGAGTTTGACATGCCTGGCATACGTGTCCAGGGCATATTGCACAGACCTGACTCTGTATGTAGCATATGTGTATTGCCTGTTGAGCATGTGCTCAGTACATTGACATTGGTGGTGTACTGTACTCACTCTTCGTTGTCCCTTCTAATTCACTGCAGGGCTCCGCCTCTCCCTCGACCAATTCCGGACTTGGCTGACCTGAGGGAACATGACTGTATACGCCGCTACCGCTTCCCCCAACGTTTAATTGAGGACTTGACGACATGGCTGGCACCACACCTCCAACCGCTACACAGGTATCCTACTGCACTGACACCCAAGATGAAGGTGATGGCAGCCCTACATTTCTTTGCCACGGGTACCTTTCAACATACCATTGCCCATGTCGGTGGCATGTCCCAAACCATGTTCAGCCGTGTTCTGCATGATTTTTTAGAGGCCATGTTGGATCACCTGGATGAGTTCATAAAATTCCCAACTCCTGAGCAGTTGACAGGTGTCAAGCGTGAGTTCTATGCACTGGGAGGGATACCAAATGTCATTGGGTCCATAGATGGAACACATGTGGCTTTGGTATCACCACAGGCACAGGAGATAGCGTATAGGAACCGCAAGCATTACCACTCCATTAATGCCCTTGTGGTGTGTGTTGCCAACATGGTGATTTCACATGTCTGTGCTTGTTTTCCAGGATCAGCACACGATGCCTACATCATGAGGCGTAGCAGGGTGCCTGAAATGATGCTGCAGCTGCGCAACGAACGAGCATGTATTGTTGGTGGGTATACTCTGGCAGTCCTGTATTTAACGTCATCTTCCTGTCTTACTGCTTCTCCTGACCCACTGTTGTCCATGATGTTTCCATGTAGGGGACGCTGGCTATCCCAACATGCCATGGCTGATCACGCCTCTCCGCAACCCCAGCACGGCTGCCGATCACCGCTACAACAACGCCCATGGGCAGACCAGGCGAGTGATAGAGAGGACGTTTGGCCTCCTGAAGAGCCGATTCCGTTGCCTCCACAAGACCGGTGGCGCACTCCCATATGCACCAGGTGAAGGTCTGCAAGATCTTCCTCGTGTGCTGCATGCTGCACAACATGGCAGTGTAGAAAGCTGTGCCACTCATCCTGGATCCAGATGAGCAGGACCATCCACCCGTGGAGGATGAAGGGCTTGGTCACGAGGCAAGTGATGTGGAGGAGGAGGAGGCGGTAGAGGGCATCCGGAGTCGGCTCATACGCAACTTCTTTGCTTAGTGGTGAGTTCCAGTGTCTGAGTGTGCACGCATTGGGCCGTGTATGGCATGTGTTGCAATGTGTGTGTCCATCTGCATGTCTGCCAAGTGAGTCAGAGGTGTGTTTGGATGTGTCACTCGAGTGATGGTGCAATGGAAGAATGTTTTTCCAGAGACATCATTGTCACCTAGCATGTTGACAACCTTATACGTGTCGAGTGCATGCACATGCATGCGGATGTGCTTCTTTTGGCTGACTTCTGGTGTGTCTCTCATCCACAGGTACTTGCGCTTGCTGTCTGCTGGTGGCATTGTTGTGCTCCTGCTATTCCTCATGAACACAGCAATATGTGCTGAATCAGCGTTACATGCACGGACAAGTTTGAAAATCTCCTTAGGGTAAGGGATACAGCACGGCTTTTTGGGTGTGGTATTTGTTTGGAATGTGTGTGCACTGCTCCTGTTCATGTTTGGATACTTTACATACATGTAGAATCACCATGGGGCACATGACATGGAGCTGAATTCACCTGAATTGATGGTCAGACTTGGTGACAGTCATCTGTAATGGGATTGTGGATTGTGATGAAGCCATCAATGTGTGTAACACTGCCCTCGGAAACATACGGGTTGCACCGGGTTGACATGGTGTGTGAATTCCCCATTAGAGGCTCAATGGTGTATAGCAGCCTCTCCGTGAGCAGCAGGGGGTGTTTAGCTGGAACCCGTCACTTGTGTGCCAGTTCTATGGATTTCCAGCATCTGTGGTGCACAGGGGGGTGCCAGTGTTGGTCCCACGTGTTCATCCACATGACCTGTGTATGTGTTGACAGAGTTGCATTAGCATTCCGACACACATGACTAATAAAGGTGTCCCTCTGCCTCCAAGGTGCCTCATCTCTGTCAATGGTGGTCTGTTGCCACTGTGCATGTGGCATGTCTGGCATAGTTCTCAGAGATGGTGCATATGAGTCTATGTGTAGAGTAGCAAGATGCAAGCTGTTTGTCAGGGATTAGAATCTGTATTATGCATGATGTCCATGGCTGTGTAGGTATTGTGGCATGTCAGTCTCCACGACAGCCACTGTGCTGCATGTGCATCCATTGTGTGTGTGTGGGCCATGTTGAACCAGACAGTCCTTCCTTGCCATACACCGTTTGCATGGTTCCTTCCTGAGATCCTTGTCTTTGTGTGCTACTTGTGGCATTGTTTTCTTCACATGGCGCATGCTGTTACAGGCCCTGCAGCATGGCCACCCAGTGTCCACGCAAACGAGCTGGTGTTCATCATGGATTGTTTGCTGACATGTGCTATGCAGATCAGCAGCATCTGTGCCTCATGCTGCTGCACACTCTGGATTATGCACAAGATCCCCAGTTCCATCCACCTCAAGGCAAGAGAGACCATCCCCCAGGTCAACTACGACATCCGTGTCTAATCCTACCCTGCACTCTACGGACGTGTGCGTTACAACTCCCATGATACTTGTCCACATCCAGGGTGCATCTGCACAGCTCTGCTTCTACATCCGGCGACCAGGCCACATCAACGTCCAACAGAGATGGGGGGAATGAATCACTGCCAGCTGCAGGATGACCTTCTCAATCCACGCACACACTCAGGATTCAGCCCACAACCACAACACAACCTTGTGGCACTGTGATCCAACACCCCATTGTGCCATCTCCATGCATCGAACGTTGGCCGGCCCACCATTCTCCACATCCACCTGACTCAAGCATGCAGGACATGGTTCTGCCACGTGTCTACACATACCTGGGAGTAGCACCCCAGGACACTCCACATGATCCCTGACCTCTGTGCATGACTGTTGCTCTTCTACATTGGTCTGTAGGCACAGTTGTGCGGGCACCCCCTCAGCTGGTTGGGCCCATCACGGGTGAGTATGGTGCTCCATGTCTGTATTGGATGGTACATTGTGACCCATGTGTGTCCTGTGCCAGACTCAGACCCCAGGGTATGGATGTTTGGAGTTACTTCTGAAATCAGGCATGGTTTGACTTTACAACACACACATGTAGTGGAATAATGCAAAATGACGGCATCATCTTGTGATTGTGATGAATTTTATTAGTGCTGGGGTACGTGTTTGGGGGGGTGACAAGAGGTGCTTGGCTGGAGTGTAGAATCCAAAGTTCACAGGGGAAGTTGGTATCCTTGCCATTGAAAGTCATCAGAGTCTGTACCACAGTCTTTGTCAACATTGGTCAGACAGTGACCAGCAAGGCCATGTGGCAGAGAATGTCATTTGCTGCTGTGCTGCTGTTGGGCCAGAGGGCCAGGTGCCAGGTGACCTGGGAGATGGTGATGTTCCGCTGACTCTCACGGTCTTTTGCGTGGACGACCCACCTTCCTGCGGGGACCCTCAGAAGCAGGCCTTGACGATGCTAGGGACGCTCCGTCAGATGAATCCTCCTCCTCCTCCCTCCCTGTTTCTGGTGCTGGTCTACGCCTGGTGGCACAGGGAAGGTTTGCCAGGCTTTGGGCGATCTGACGGAGTGATTGGCTCACGTCCCTGTGCACCGCCAGGAGCTCAGCCAGTCTTGCCTCCATCCGTCCATGGTGTTGTAGATGACTGGCATGATGCTCGACCTGCATGTTCTTGATCTCATTGAGGGTCTCCACTACCTGGTCGATGCCTCTGGAGTCACGCCGGTATGTGTCCAGGATGTTGTGGACGTGTGACATTACCGGTTCCTGAACCAACTGGTCAGGTTCGCGCCTCCGCCGTCCTCCACTCCCACCACCCCTGCCCACTTGTGCCTGGCCTGCCGTTGTGGGCACATCGGGTCTCCGGGACCCCTGAGGGATGGCATTTGCAGTGTCGCCTGCCTCCTCCTGGGTGCCCGGAGCACCTTGTCCCTCGTGGACATACTGGCTGTGTTGTTGTGTGCGGGCAGGGCTCCTGGGTGTCTCCTGGGATGTGGCAGGAATGGGGGTGGTGGTTGGCACAGTTGTACCTGACGCAGGTGCTGCAGGTGGTTGGACACCAGAGGGGCCAGGTTGGTCTGGGTCATCCACGGAGTGGTGAGAGTCGTCGCTGCCGGTGGGGTCCTCTTCACGCAGAGCCTGGTCCTGTGAGTCTTCCCCCCCAGTGTTGGGGGAGATCGACGACGTTGACCTGTGTGTGAGAGAGACAGTGTTAATTGTGTTACATGCGACATCCATGTTCATTCATTTTTGATTAGGCACAGTTCCTCTGGGTGGTTGGATTTGGCTAGCATTCCTCTCACAGTGCACTTGTGCATGGGTATGTCCCTTGGCCACAGCTTTCGACACTTTACCTATGTGTGACACAATCTTAGTTGATGCATCTTTTGGGAACGCAGTCAGCAGTGTAGTGAGCGGGCGTAGCAAGCCATGCAGAGCCGCCTTACGTGTTGCACTGTACGTGGCCAAATGGTGTTTTTTCCATGCTATTTGAGAATGCAGGTAGATAAATTAACAATTTGTGACAGGGTTCTGACAAACACAGTGGGTGGGTATACTGGGTGTAAGGTTCTGTTTGTGCCTGCAGCACGGATGTACTCGTGCACAGATTGACACATGGCCCAGTGTTTATCAAAGGTTGAAGGGGGGGTTCAGGCACTGCCAAACCTTGTCTACATGCACATAGTCCACCTGCTGACGAGCGGACATGGCCACACCACCCAAGGGTGATTTGGTCTCCCTCTGTCTCCCTTTCTCCCTCCCTCTGTCAGCCTCCTCCCACTGTCCGTCTCCCTCTGTCTCCCTTTCTCCATCCCTCTGTCAGCCTCCTCCCTCTGTCAGCCTCCTCCCTCTGTCCGTCTCCCTTTCTTCCTCCCTCTGTCAGCCTCCTCCCACTGTCCGTCTCCCTTTCTCCCTCCCTCTGTCAGCCTCCTCCCTCTGTCCGTCTCCCTTTCTCCCTCCCTCTGTCAGCCTCCTCCCTCTGTCCGTCTCCCTTTCTCCCTCCCTCTGTCAGCCTCCTCCCTCTGTCCGTCTCCCTTTCTCCCTCCCTCTGTCAGCCTCCTCCCTCTGTCCGTCTCCCTTTCTCCCTCCCTCTGTCAGCCTCCTCCCACTGTCCGTCTCCCTCTGTCTCCCTTTCTCCCTCCCTCTGTCAGCCTCCTCCCTCTGCCCGTCTCCCTTTCTCCCTCCCTCTGTCAGCCTCCTCCCACTGTCCGTCTCCCTCTGTCTCCCTTTCTCCCTCCCTCTGTCAGCCTCCTCCCTCCCTCTGTCTGTCTCCCTGTGTCCACCTCTGTCTCTGTCCCTCTCTCTGCCCCTCTCCCTCCCTCTGTGTGTCACCCTCTGTCACCTCAGCCCAGCTTCCTGGGCACACACAGTTTGCAGGTCTTTCAAAGGCCATTGGCTTGTTCATGTGGGTTTGTTTCTTCTCTACGGGCACCCATTGGGCGGAGTGTCTGCGCTGCTGCTGTGGCGGAATGTGCTGACACTTTTTCAGAGTGATGCGTCTTCATTAGCTGCTGTTATGTGCAAATTGTGCCTTCATACCCAAGTCGTCCTTCAACGCGGCCACCATTAGCAGGCAAAACAGTACTGTGTGGGGACACACTGTTTGTATGGCTGTGCCCTAAGCCATATGGGCTGAGGGCATTGTTGTGTGCTTCAGAGTTGCTCTATGTTAGTTTTGAGGCCCACCCTCCCGGCATCGGGGACATCCTGTCTTGTGTTGGTGTTTTGTGTGGCCTGTGACTTGGCATGGCCTTGCTTGGGGCATGGGGCATGGAGGCGCTAGTGGCATGTGTGTGTTTTTGGAGTGTGGTTGTGTACGGTGCAGGCTTTGGGGGGGTTGCGTGCATGATTGGTATTCGGGTTGTATATGGCGTTCCCCCCATGTGAGGTGAGTTGTTTGTGTACTCACCAGGCTCTTGGACTCCTTCTACTCCGTCTACTCCCACCGGCGGCAGCGTGGCCATCACCTTCTCCTCCCAGGGATGGTAGTGTACCGGTCTGCGGGCCGGACCTCCTCCAGTGATGTTGGCCTGGTTGTGGTCGTCCGTCATTTTGCGGCGGACCGTCCTCCGCAGATCGTACCACCTGGCTTGGCACTCATGCCTGGTCCTTCTGGTGGACCCAACAGCATTCACAGAATTGACAATCCTCTCCCACATGGCAGATTTTTCGGATATGCTGGTCCGTCTGACCAATGTTTCCAAAGAGCTGTGGCTGGACTCTGACGATTTCGTCGACAAGGACCTCCAGCTCCTCATTTGTGAACTTTGGATTCTTGTTAGTGGGCATGGTGTGGGGTGTGGGTGTGGATGGTTGTGGGGTGTGGGTGTGGATGGTTGTGGGTGTGTGAGTGTGGTTGTGCAGGTGTGTGTGTGTGAATGTGATGAGGGTGTGTTTGTGATGGTGTAAGGTGTATTGATGTATTGATGTATGTAGTCTGGTGCAGTGCGTTGTCTCTGTGGTCTGGCAGTAGGGGATCTGTTGCAAAGGATCATGGTTTGTGTGTGCTGGGCCTTTTTATTGGTCCATTTGTGGGTGTGGCTGTGTTTGAACTTTGGTGGGTGTGTTATAAGGAGTGGTAGTGGTTTGGGCCTCTGTTTAGCTGTTTGTCAGTTGCAGGTCAGTGTATAGGATGTATTTGGGCTTGTTGGATATGTTTAGTGATGTTGTGTGCATCGAATTGACTCTCCTTGTGTTTTTTTGGTTTGTCCTGGTTCAGTACGAGTGTTTTTTGCGTCTGTACGGTGCGTACATGGGCCATGTTGTTGTAGAGTGCTGTCCTTTGCTATGGCTTTGTACGACTCGTACATGCGCGATGTTGTGTGAGGGTGCTGGTGTGTGGGCCTGGGGTAGGGTGCGTACGAACACGGGCAGGGTGTTGGTCCGCACTGTCCATCGGTGGTGGTGTTTCGCACTGTACATACAGGGGGGGCTGGGTGTAGGGTCCGTACATACACTAGTGGGGTGTGGGTACGGTCCGTACATACACGGGTGGGGGTACGCTCCATACATACACGGGTGGGGAGTTGGTACGCTCCATGCATACACGGGTGAGGGTACGGTCCGTACATACACGGGTGGGGGTACGGTCCGTACATACACGGGTGGGGAGTTGGTACGCTCCATGCATACACGGGTGGGGGTACGCTCCATACATACACTGGTGGGGGTTCGGCGCGTACATCCGTGGCCTGGGGGCGTTTTGCGCGTACATGCGGGGGATGGGGGTGGGGTGTTCTGCGCGTACATACGGGGTCTGTGGTGGGGTGTTCGGCGCGTATGCGGGCACATGTCTCCATGGTTGCTATAGGAGTTCGGTCCGTACGGTGTTTTCTCCATCCAGTTGTAAAATCGAAGGGACGGGAGTGATCGTACTTGGGCGGTCGGACTTCATGTTTCTGATTCGTACGGTAAATCGTCCGGGGATGTGTCGGACACATTTTCCGACCCGAGGACGTGTGGGGAAATTTTCCCAATGCGATTCGTATGGACTTTTTCCCATGCGAATCGTACTTGGCAGTTTGTACGCTACTTGTACGATTCGTACGGTAAAAAATCCGGATACGATTCGTACGGGGACATTTTTTTCCAGGATCGGAATCGGCCCCTAAATGTTTGCGATGGAGCGGTAACTAGCTTTCCAAATTGTGTAGTCAACATAAATGGGAAAAGTGTAGAGGTCATGGTGGATTCTTGTGTTTGGTATAGCATCATCAGTAAAGCTTTATGGGAATCAAATTGGCAGAGTGAAAAATTGTTGAAGCACGATGTGCGTCCTGGTGGCTATACTGGTGTCAGGATCCCTAGCTCCAGTCCCAAAAAGATTCGCAAACGATTACACACTAGTTGAAAACCAGGCGTCAGGGTTGAAAACCAGGCGTCAGTGGTCGAGTTGTTGGCAAGTCCGCAACTCCAAGATGGCCGCTAAGGTGCTGGGGTCTGCGGTCTAGTTGATTACAAGATTCTGGAGCGAGCTGATGTGACGCGAGCACACCTGAAGCATTGCGCACTTCACTGAAGCGTTTCCACAGAGAAGACAGAATTTTAGAGCGTCCGTAGTTTAAGGCATTAATACCCTTAGTGCTCGAGTTTTAAGAGAGTTTATCAAGCGTCCTAGTTAGTCATAGAACCACAATAGATACCCGAGGTGAGAGAAAGAAGTCATTCGGAATCTCCGAGCAGAAATACCTACCGACATCCTGACAGAGCTTTGTTGTTCTTGCTTTCGAGTCAAGTGGCGAAGCTGCTAAACCTGAGAAAAAAAGAAGAGGAAGAAAGCTAAGTGAACTTCTGAGAGAATTTCTAGAGTGATAAGTTATGATAAGTAAATGTAAGAATACCAAGTCGTTAAGGTAGAGTCTTACTAATGACAGCAGATTTGAAGACTCAGGAACCTGTAAGAAATAAGAGAAGATTAATGATTTTTGGTTGCGAGAAGTCCTAAGAGATACGACATCAATAAGACATTAAAGACAGTAAAAGAAAAGATAAAAAGTAATACCTGAGGAGAATAATCTAGTATAGAACTTGTACTGAAAATTCCTGTGGAGAGAAGCTGAACCAAGAGAAAATAAAGAGACAAGAAAGAAACAATCTAAAAGACAATAGATTAAATCATAAGAAAGAAGCAACGACATATTAAGAGAAAAAACCCAGTTATTTCACATCTGGTAGGTTAAAGACTAGGAGGGGGACGCAATAGGAAACAAGGAATAAATAGGTAACAACAAATTAAATGTTTTATAGGAAAGAAGACCAACTCGAACCAGAGAGAGAAGAAGGCAGCATAGAGCCAAGGAGAGGGGCACAGAGTTTTAGGATCTTGGGTAGGTAGCAAATCAAAAGGAAAATGTAGAAGCAAGAAGTAGGATAGAGTAGAGGAGGGAAAAACAAATAATTGTTGTGTGCTTAGTTTTTCTAGGGAGACATCAGCTAGCCAGATCAAAGGCGGAAGAAGGTTTCCAGATAGAAAAATCAGAAGGTCCAGAACCAGTCTCTCTTATTGTTTATTATTTTATCCACTTTCCCCCTTCCCCCTTACTGATCAGTTAGCGCCAAGTATTCTTTGGGGCTGAGTGGTTGGTAGTGGGAGTTGGGAAGCAAGCAACTTCTGTTCCTGTGCAAGACTACAGTAACCAGCGAGAAGCTGAAGGTGAGCCCTGACAGAGTGAAGTGCCCACGTCCTAAATCTTGCACCCGAACAGAAAAGAAATGGTTGAAGGAATAAACTTACAGACCTTAGGGTCGGTCCTAGAGGCTATACAAAAGGAATTGGTAGCGGTTAAAGAAGAGAATCAAAGTCTAAGGCAGGAGGTCATGAATTCAAGGAAAGAGACGACAGAACTAGCACAGAGAGTTAGGCAACCGTACACTGCAGGAAGGGAGGGTCCAACCACATCTATGGGAGACACAAATAAGCTAACAACACAGGTAATACATTCCTTGTCACCAGTAATACCTTTGGCAGCACCCGAGAGATTCAGTGGGGACCCACAAAAGGCGCAGGTGTTTATTACGCAATGCTCACTTCATTTCATGTGTCGCCCTTCTATCTTTCCTGATGCGCAATCTAAGGTGGCCATCATTTTGTCATACTTGAGTGGTGATGCAGCGGCATGGTCGATGCCGATAGTCTCACTAGATGATCCATTGTTGCAAAATTTTGACGAGTTCAAAAGAGAATTCCTGAGAATCTTTGACCAAAGGCGGATCTCTCAAGCGGTAGATAATGAACTATTGGAGCTGAAGCAGGGAAATAGAGACTTAGTGGTTTACCTAGCTCAGTTCAACAAGCTTGTAACGGAAACGGACTGGCCGGAAAGCAAGCGGACTGCAGTTTTCTATCGAGGCCTGCGGGACGAACTGAAAGATGGTTTGGCTCAGATACCCAACCGTCCAACTGAAATCTCCGCCCTCATAGATTTGGTTCTAGAGTTGGATTTCAGGCAAGGGGAGCGAAGAGGAGAGAGAAGACGAGAGTATCGAAGTACCGTTCCACGTTTCGACAGAGCAAAGACTGAAGTTGGGAAGAGCACAGAAGTTTTCTCAGGATCAGAACCTATGCAAATAGGAACTATCCGGGGGCCGCTTACTAAAGAAGAAAAAGAGAAAAGGCGAGTCAGCAACTTATGTATGTACTGTGGTTCTAGTGGGCATTTTGTGCGAAATTGTCCAAAGAAGCCAAAGGGGTCATTTAAGCCGAAGGAAAACTCGCAGCACCACCTGTAGAAGGAGTTGTGCAGGTGGATGCGAATCAGGAATCAACTCCCCAGGAACATCGGTTGGCGAATACGTTACAGTCGTCATCACCGCATTTGATTTTATCCATGACAATACGATTCCGTCAAGAAATAATGCAAGGAGCAGCAGTTATGGTGGACTCGGGAGCCACAGGCAATTTCTGTGATCTGAAGTTCGCGGCTAAGATTGGACTGCAAGCAATCGCCAAGGCAAAGGGTGAACCAGTTAGAGCAATTGATGGTACCAATCTATCCTCAGGGCCTATAATCAGTCATACTGAATTGGTAGAGTTGATTCAAGAAAATGGGTATAGAGAAGCAATACACTTTAATCTAATCGATGCCCCTCAGTTTCAACTCATATTGGGGCTTCCATGGCTCACGGAGCATAATCCCTCAATAAATTGGAATGATAGGACAATTGAAATGAATTCAGCGTATTGTAAAGAACACTGTTTTGGAACTTTAAAGGAGACAAGTAAACAGAACCTGGCTCACGCCTTATGTTCAGCCGAAGTGTCAGTGTGCGTAATCAATACGCAATCAATACCACCGGAATATCAAGATTTCGAAGATGTTTTCAACGAGCAGGAAGCCGAACAACTGCCACCTCATCGTGTCTACGACTGCAAGATAGACCTAGAGCCAGGGGCAAACTTGCCTTGCAGTCGGGTGTACGCATTAACGGAACAAGAGAATCATCACTTGAGAGAGTATATCGACAAGTACCTCGCAAATGGATTTATACGTCCTTCCCAATCCCCAGTGTCTTCACCACTGTTTTTTGTGCCTACAAAAGAGCAGGGCGAGCTGAGGACGTGTATCGACTATAGAGCCATCAACCGCATCACAAAAAAGAACAGGTATCCTCTTCCACTTATCTCCGTCTTATTGGACCAGATTAAAGGGGCGCGGATATTTACGAAGCTGGATTTAAGGGGAGCTTACCACCTTATTCGAATTAGAGAGGGTGATGAGTGGAAGACGGCATTCAGGACACGTTTGGGGCTATTTGAGTACCAGGTGATGCCCTATGGTTTGTGTAATGCTCCCGCAGCGTTCCAACATGTCATAAATGACATACTCAGTGAATTCATTGATCAATGCGCAATCGTGTATATTGATGACATACTGATCTACTCAGTAGATACGCAGGAGCATCAAACACAAGTCCGAGGAGTCCTACAGAAACTGCGAGAGAACAGGTTATTTGTCAAGTTGGAAAAATGTGCCTTTGGAGTTTCGCAGGTGGAATTTCTGGGCTTTGTGATCTCGCCAACTGGAATCCATATGGACAGACGGAAGATTCAGGCTGTACTTGAATGGAAGTCACCCACCAGTGTCAAAGAAGTCCAAGCGTTTATTGGATTTGCAAACTTCTATCGGAGGTTTATTGAAGAATTTTCTCGACGAATCCTACCTCTTACGCGATTACTGAAGAAGGGGGTACGATTCGAGTGGTCAGAAGAAGCAGAGCAAGCCTTTAAGGAATTAAAGAGTGAGTTCACCACTGCGCCTGTCGTCCTACATGCCGATCCGATGGAGCCCTTTTATGTAGAGACAGATGCCTCTGATTTTGCGGTTGGTGGAGTGCTTTCTCAAAGGAATAAAAAGACTGGCCAATTACACCCGGTGGCCTATCGATCTAGGAAGTTGACGCCAGCCGAAATTAACTATACGATTACGGAAAAAGAGTTGTTGGCTATAAAAGACGCTTTCAAGGAGTGGAGACACTATCTAATGGGAGCTCACCATGTAGTAACAGTTTACACGGACCATCGAAATTTGAAATTCCTGAAGTCTGCCAGAACTTTGACACCTCGCCAACTTCGTTGGTCACTTTATTTTGCCGATTATGACTTTGTGATAACTTATCGGCCTGGTACGCAAAATGGGAAAGCGGACGCCTTGTCCAGGATGGGAACTGGAGAGGAAAAGAACCCACTTAGTGCTCAAGCGATCATACCAGATACTAAAATTATTGGCGCCACAGACATACTGAACTTCAAGGAGAGGGTGATCCAAGCTTTGACCCCCGAAGAAATGCTGACTTGGGCGCAGCAAGAGCATGGAAGAGAAGTTCGAGATGAACTACCTTACAAGGAAGGTGCTTTGTATTTGCCAACAATAGCATTGCAGAACCAAGCATTACAGGAATGTCATGATCATCTGTTGGCAGGACACAAGGGAGAGTTCAAGACGGCAGATCTAATCAAAAGAAAATATTGGTGGCCACAGATGAATAAGGATATAGAACAATATGTGAAAACCTGTGAGATATGCGCTCAGGGAAAATCAGAACGGCATGCTCCCCAGGTGCAGTTGCAACCTTTGCCCATCCCTCCTCATCCTTGGCACACAATCACCTTAGATTTAATCACAGATTTACCATCCTGCCATGGAATAAACACAATTTTGGTAGTAGTAGATGCATACACGAAGATGACACATTTCTTGGCCCTAAAGGGAATTCCTACAGCGAAACAGTTAGCAAGTCATTTTAACACACAGGTTGTAAGGTTGCATGGGATACCCAAGGTCATAATATCGGACCGGGGCACTCAATTTGTCTCACATTTCTGGAGGACTTTTATGAAGGGATTAGGAGTAGAAACTCGCTTTTCCACCAGTTTCCATCCGGAGACGGATGGGCAAACGGAACGAGTGAACCAGGAATTGGAGCAATATTTACGATTATTTTCCTTGAAACAGGATGGAGAATGGCCTGACTACTTGTGGACAGCAGAATTTGCTCACAACAACGCGAAGAATGTGTCCACTGGGTATTCACCGTTCTATTTAAATTACGGAAGACATCCCAATTCCGCAGTCCAAGATGTTGAGCTCTCAGTCCCAGCAGTCAAGGACTTGGTGGTTCATTTAAATTCTGTACATGAATTAGCATAAAAAAACCTAGAACAGGCTAAGGAAAAGTATAAGAAGTACGCAGACAAGAAAAGAAAAGAACCTCCTCCTTTAGAAATTGGAGACGAAGTCTGGTTGAATACCAAAAATCTAAGACTAAAAGGGAACCGAAAATTTCAGCCCCGGTTCATTGGTCCTTACCCCATTGCAGAGCAGATTAATCCGGTGACCTGTAAATTGACTTTGCCCTCCAAATTAAAAATTCACCCGGTGTTTCATGTTTCCCTATTGAAGAAGGTAGTTCCAAATTTGAGAAAAGAGCCGATTCCGCACCCAATTCAGTTAGATACAGGAGTGGAGTTTGAGGTAAAAGAAATCTTAGACTCAAAACTAGTCAGAGGAAGACTGTATTATCTGGTTGATTGGAAAGGCTATGGTCCCGAGGAGCGATCTTGGGAATTAGATTCAGATGTGCATGCTCCTAGACTAATAAGACTTTTTTATCAACGCTATCCAACCAAACCCAGGGTGGGAGGACCATCTTTGGTGGGGGGTACTGTCAGTATCCCTAGCTCCAGTCCCAAAAAGATTCGCAAACGATTACACACTAGTGATCATTCAGGGTTGAAAACCAGGCGTCAGTGGTCGAGTTGTTGGCAAGTCCGCAACTCCAAGATGGCCGCTAAGGTGCTGGGGTCTGCGGTCTAGTTGATTACAAGATTCTGGAGCGAGCTGATGTGACGCGCGCACACCTGAAGCATTGCGCACTTCACTGAAGCGTTTCCACAGAGAAGACAGAATTTTAGAGCGTCCGTAGTTTAAGGCATTAATACCCTTAGTGCTCGAGTTTTAAGAGAGTTTATCAAGCGTCCTAGTTAGTCATAGAACCACAATAGATACCCGAGGTGAAAGAAAGAAGTCATTCGGAATCTCCGAGCAGAAATACCTACCGACATCCTGACAGAGCTTCATTGTTCTTGCTTTCGAGTCAAGTGGCGAAGCTGCTAAACCTGAGAAGAAAAGAAGAGGAAGAAAGCTAAGTGAACTTCTGAGAGAATTTCTAGAGTGATAAGTTATGATAAGTAAATGTAAGAATACCAAGTCGTTAAGGTAGAGTCTTACTAATGACAGCAGATTTGAAGACTCAGGAACCTGTAAGAAATAAGAGTAGATTAATGATTTTTGGTTGCGAGAAGTCCTAAGAGATACGACATCAATAAGACATTAAAGACAGTAAAAGAAAAGATAAAAAGTAATACCTGAGGAGAATAATCCACTATAGAACTTGTACTGAGAATTCCTGTGGAGAGAAGCTGAACCAAGAGAAAATAAAGAGACAAGAAAGAAACAATCTAAAAGACAATAGATTAAATCATAAGAAAGAAGCAACAACATATTAAGAGAAAAAACCCAGTTATTTCACATCTGGTAGGTTAAAGACTAGGAGGGGGACACAATAGGAAACAAGGAATAAATAGGTAATAACAAATTAAATGTTTTATAGGAAAGAAGACCAACTCGAACCAGAGAGAGAAGAAGGCAGCATAGAGCCAAGGAGAGGGGCACAGAGTTTTAGGATCTTGGGTAGGTAGCAAATCAAAAGGAAAATGTAGAAGCAAGAAGTAGGATAGAGTAGAGGAGGGAAAACAAATAATTGTTGTGTGCTTAGTTTTTCTAGGGAGACATCAGCTAGCCAGATCAAAGGCGGAAGAAGGTTTCCAGATAGAAAAATCAGAAGGTCCAGAACCAGTCTCTCTTATTGTTTATTATTTTATCCACTTTCCCCCTTCCCCCTTACTGATCAGTTAGCGCCAAGTATTCTTTGGGGCTGAGTGGTTGGTAGTGGGAGTTGGGAAGCAAGCAACTTCTGTTCCTGTGCAAGACTACAGTAACCAGCGAGAAGCTGAAGGTGAGCCCTGACAACTGGTCACAAGATTGATCTGCTTGATTATTTCTGGGTTAACTTTTGTTAGGGAATATTTATGTGGCTGCCAAAGGTGATTCCATTTTGGGATGGCCTCATCAGCAAGAATTGAATATGAAATTAGTTCCTAATGTTGGTCCACCTGTTTATGTTGTGTGAAATGTAAAACATGAACTATGTGTGAATGATGAAAAGTCTGAATTTCCCAAGGTTTTTTGTGATAAATTGGAGAAATTTGTCTGGTTCAAACACAAAATTATTTTGCTGGGTAATGTGGTACCATTCAAACATAAAATTCATAATGTTTTCTTTACAAACAGAGTGAAATTGAAAGAAATTCTACAGGATTTGTGCAACAAGGAAGTGATTAAGACGATAGAATCATCACCATGGGTTTCCCCTGAGGTTATTGCCTCAAAGCATTCAGGAGATCTCCGATAATGTGAGGACCTTAGAAGTCGAAACAATTAAATATGGATGGACAGACATGCGGTACCAAATTTACATGGTTTTTACACTGGCTGGGCAACAGTTTACTCCACCTTAGACCTTTCCAGTGCTTACCATCAGATCAAGTTAATAGAAGAGACATGCCAATTGACTGCATTTATTACACCGTAAGGAATGTTTCAGTTCTGCAGAAGGCTTTTTGGTTTTGCAGTACAGCGTCTGTATTCCAACGATTAATGAAGAAACGTAGGAAGGTATCCAGGGGGCCATACCATTCCAAGATGACATTTTAGTGTATGGTAGGGATGATGAAGAACATTTATTTAATCTAAGAAGGGTTCTTCAATGACTCTGTCAGAAAGGTCTGACTTTAAATAAATTCAAATGTAGATTGAAATGTGAGGAGGTGGACTATGTTAGGAAACTCTGTAAAAATTATATTAAACCTAAGCAAGATCATGTTATGGCTGTAGAGGATTCACCTGTCCCAAAAACAAAGGAACAATTCCTACCGTGCTTGGGTCTCACAGAGTATTACTTTAGATTTATCGACAACTATGCTGCCAAGGTTGGGGGTCTCTGTCAATTGTAAAAAAAGAACAATGAATTTTCGTGGTTGGTAAAGCAGGACAATGCTTTTATGGATCTCAAAACAGAGCTGGCCAACACCCCTTTTCTTAAGTCATTTGAAATAGGTAGGGACTGTATAGTTGCCATGGATGCCAGCAATTATGGATTGGGGCCACGCTGCCTCAGAGAGAGGAGTCTGAGGAGTATGTGGTGTTGTATGCTTACTGAGCATTGAGGGAGTCAGAAAGAAACTACTCAGTTACAGAAAGAGAGTTGTCAATGTCAATTATGTTTTATTGTATGAATAATAAAAATCTTTACAATGTCAGTGCAAATGCTCTAAACAAAAGCAATACATGAGTCATGAATAATAAAGCAATATCCAATTAACACAAGCACATAAAAGGGTGTTAACATGCCTTAAAAAGACTTTTAAAATAGTATTTATCAGATTGCATTTAATATACTAAGAAGGACTTCAGATTAGCAGTAGCCACAAGAGTGCTCAGTGGTTACTAAAAATAGCTGTGGGTGCAAAGGGTAGTAAAAGTGGTAAACACCCAAAATATCGATTCCAAAATATCGACTGCCCAGAATATCGAAGTTAAAATATAGAGTGGACAGAATATCGAATTATCAAAATATAGATAGGTCAGAATATCGAAATTGGGATACAAAATATCGATTACCAAAATATAGACTTTAAAAATATCGAATACCATAATATCGAATTTGAAAATATAGATTACCATAATATCAAATTGTTTTTTTTGTGTTATGTATGGTAGTTTATGTGTTAAAAGGATGTATTATTTTTGTAATGTATGTTTAATTTATTTCAACAAATGAATGTTATGTAATTTAATTATTGCGTAATTTAATTCCGTAGCGGGTTGTGGGTTTATAGGGGAATAGGGTGGGAAGTAATTTAATTATGGTTAATTAAATGTTAATTATATTTATATGTTTTGATAATTAATTAATTGATAATTAATTATTAATTGGCAATTAATTTTTATTAATTGGTAATTAATTTATATTAATTGATTAATTGATAATTATGTTAATTGTATTTGTTATTATTAGGAGTGGGTTGTGGGTTTGTAGGGGAATTGGGTGGGAAGTAAATTAATTGTAATAAAGGAAATAATTAACTTTTTTATTTATGTGTATTGATAATTAATTGATAATTAATTAATAATTGGTAATTAATTTGTATTAATGGGTAAATAATTTATATGAATTGCAAAATAATTTTTATTATTTGCAAAATTATTTTTATTAATTGATTAATTGATAATAATTTTTTATTATTGGGAGTGGGTTGTGGGTTTATAGGGGACTTGGGTGGGAAGTAAATTAATTGTAATAAAGTAAATATTAATTTTTTCATTTATGTGTATTGATAATTTATAATTAATTTTTAATTGGTAATTAATTATTATTAATTGGTAATACATTTTTATCAATTGATAATTAATATTTTTAAATGGTAATTAATTGTTATTAATTGGTAATTATTTTAATTAACTTTTTATCGGTATTGATAATTAATGTAATCTTATTTTAAATTTAAATCATTACTTTCCCTACTTTTGCACTCTCAGGAGTTTGAATAGTATTTTTTACCCTCCGCTATCCAACTCTTTCCCTACTGTTGCACTCACTGGAGTGGGAATAGTAATTTTTACCCTCCTGCTATCCAACGCTTTCCCTACTGTTGCACTCTTTGGAGTGGGAATAGCAACTTTTACCCCTACGCTATCCAACGTTTTCCCTACTGTTGCACTCACTTGAGTGGGAATAGTAATTTTTACCCCTACGCTATCCAACGCTTTCCCTACTGTTGCACTCACTGGAGTGGGAATAGTAATTTTTCCATTTGCGCTATCCAACGCTTTCCCTACTGTTGCACTCTCTGGAGTGGGAATAGTTAATTTTATCCTCCCGCTAGCCAACGCTTTCCATACTGTTGCACTCTTTGGAGTGGGAATAGTAATTTGTACCCCTACGCTATCCAACGCTTTCCCTACTGTTGCACTCACTGGAGTGGGAATAGTATTTTTTACCCCTACGCTATCCAATGCTTTCCCTACTGTTGCACTCTCTGGAGTGGGAATAGTAATTGTTACCCTCCCGCTATCCAACACTTTCCCTACTGTTGCACTCTCTGGAGTGGGAATAGGATTTTTTACCCTACGCTATCCAACCCTTTCCCTGCTGTTGCACTCTCTGCAGTGGGAATAGTAATTGTTACCCTCCCGCTATCCAACACTTTCCCTACTGTTGCACTCTCTGGAGTGGGAATAGTAATTGTTACCCTCCCGCTATCCAACGCTTTCCCTACTGTTGCACTCACTGGAGTGGGAATAGTAATTTTTACCTCTATGCTATCCAACGTTTTCCCTACTGTTGCACTGTTTGGAGTTGGAATAGTAATTTTTACTCCTACGCTATCTAACGTTTTCCCTACTGTTGCACTCACTGGAGTGGAAATAGTAATTGTTACCCCTACGCTATCCAACGCTTTCCCTACTGTTGCACTCACTGGAGTGGGAATAGTAATTTTTACGCTCTCAGTATCCAACAAAATCTCGACTTTTTTAAATTAGTTATATTGGGCCATATGTAGGAAGCCAAATACCGGTCGGTAACGGCCGATTTTCGGTAAATATCCCGTTACAGACCGGTATTTAGGCTTTTGGTATGTAGGGGGCATATTTCAGGATTCGGTAATTTACCGAATCGGTAAAATTGCCGAATCGGTAATTTTACCGATTCGGTAAATACCTTATCCTGAAATGATATGTAGGGGGAGTGTGTCGGTGGTGTGGAGATTCGTTATTTACCACCAACTAAAAGTTGATGGTTAATGACGAATACCTGTAAAAAAGCATTTTTTTTCCATTTGAAGTGTGCAATGTGGCAGACATACATGCCCTTAGGGCATGTATGTGCGCCACATGTGCACACATGGACGAATCAGGGGTGCAACAGGGTGTCAATGTGACACCCTGCCACCCATGATGATGCCTCCCCCATTACCGATTCGGTATTTACCGAATCGGTATTGGCAACTGGCTTCCCATTCATTCCTATGGGCCTCCAGGCCCATAGGAATGAATGGGAAGCCAGTTGCCATTACTGAATCGGTAAATACCGATTCTAAAATACCGACATATACCGATTCGGTAATTATTTACCTACATTACATTTACCGATTCATAAATACCGAATCGGTAAAATTCGGTATTTAAGAATCGGTAAATGTAATTTACCTACATATGGCCCATTATGTTTACATTTTAAGCTTTTTTATATTATATTATGTATGTTTTATTTAATTGTTTTTAATATTTAATTAATTTTATGTTATTTTTAATACATTTAAAAAATTCGATATTTTGGCTAACTATATTTTGACAGTCTATATTTTGGAATCGATATTTTAGTACTTACCTGTTTGTAGATAGGGAGTCGATATTCTGTCCTTCTACATTTTGGTGTCGATTTTTTGTGTAGCCGATATTTTGTCCCTCGATATTTAGTCACTGAACCAGTAAAAGTGAGGTAGTAAGAACATAGAAGCAAAAATCACCATAGTACAGGTAGAACAATATTTAGAAATAGCTTAAAAGCATAGAAAAATAATATCAGCAGTATTGAAGTAAAGTAAAAGATCTAGAGGTAGCAATCAATGTTAAAGTACATTATGTTGAAGGAAATAGCTGTAATGTGCAGAAGGTCTTGAAAAAGGTCCATAGAACGAGATTGGGCATAACCTCAATGATGGCATATATGGTGGTTGTTAAAAAGGCAAGGAAAACAATAGTTTTTACAATGTTCAAATGCTGTGCGTTGTGTTGCAAAGTGCTAAACAGATTCAGAGAAACTGTGTAGTCTTACACATGGTAAACACAACAACCTGCATGCCACCGCAAGCTTTCTGCAGATGATTTTTATCTTTTCCAGATTTAAGTTTGGGCAGTCTTGTTGAGGTCTTTCAGGAGGTCACATATCACTCTAATGTTTTTACAAAATTTAGCCAATTCAGTTGGCTCCATCCTTGTGAAATCAAAATCCCTAGCCTCATTGCAGGTTCTTATGCTGTGGCTTAGGAAGAGTGGTTTTAACAGAGTACGCCTGGCAGGGAGCAGCACCGGGCAGCAGCATAATCAGTGGCTAAAAGATTATTTTTTATACCCACAATCTTGAAAAGGGAGGGCTAGTTTGGGTTGATTTCTTTAATTTAAAGACCCATCAACATTGCAGCCAGTATTTGTTTCCCAATTGAGCACTGAAGGTATAGTTGCAGCTTTAAACAGTATGGGTAATTATTAGTGTATGAAGTTGCCACTGCTTCTAATACTGGTGTGCTCTTTAGTTTGTCCATGTCACTTGATTTTGACATTTCTTTTATCTACTTTTTCAGAATAGTTTTAAATGCTGTGTACGAGAGCAGTAATTTGTTCAGTGTGGGCAGGTTTATTGGAGAGTATCAGCTGACACATTTCGGTAAGTGGACCAAGGGCTACTCTTAATTTGAAAATGTATTCAAGGTGTTAGGCATGGCCGTAATACATCTAAAGTAGTATTTTAAAAAGGTGCCTATATCGGGCCATGCGTGTCCCTCAAACCCGAATTCAAGTCTAATCAGACAACCTCTTATAAATTGGAGCAGGCTAAGGACTCTCTTTTATATTTTTGGATGGAGCTGTTCCATGGTTTCAGTAAGTTGCTCCGGGAAAGCTTTATGGGTGGAGGTGTTCACAGGTAGTAGGGTGGCCCTGAGCACCCTTCGTATTGGGACAGAAGAGGGACATTCTAATACATTGCTAAGCTGGCAAAATCTAGTAGTGATTAGTGCAGCCATTGCTTTAGGTGTCTCAAGTGGGTTGTAGTGCTGCCGTTTGTGGAAAGCCACACACCCAAGTAATTGTACGATTTTGCCCCAGTGATTTGTAGAGGGCCAATAGTCCAGCAGTAGTTTGATTTCTTGGTCAATCAATCAATCAATCATAGCATTTGTAGAGCGTGCTACTTACCCGTGAGGGTCTCAAGGTGCTGGGAGGTGGGGGATGCTGCTACTGCTCGAAGAGCCAGGTCTTGAGGAGTCGTCTGAAGGACAGCAGGTCTTGGGTCTGCCGTAGGTGGATGGGGAGGGTGTTCCAGGTCTTGGCGGCGAGGTGGGAGAACGATCTGCTGCTGCAGGTCGCTCTTCGGCTGCTAGGGACTGTGACCAGGGTGAGGTCGGCGGAGTGGAGCTGGCGGGTGGGGGTGTAGAAGCTGAGTGGGCTGTTGAGGTACGCTGGTCCGGTGTTGTGGAGTGCCTTGTGTGCGTGAGTGAGGAGCTTGAAGGTTATCTTCTTGTTGACGGGGAGCCAGTGCAGGTCTCTAAGGTGGGGTGTGATGTGGCTGCGGCAAGGGATGTCGAGGATGAGGCGTGCAGAGGCGTTCTTGATGCTTCAAAGCCATTTCAGGAGTTTGGCCAAGGCTCCTGCGAAGAGGGTGTTTCCGTAGTCCAGCCTGCTGCTGACGAGGGCCTGTTTCGGTGGGGATCCACCTGTGGATCTTGCGGAGCAGGCAGAGGGTGTTAAAGCAGGAGGAAGAGACGGCGTTGACCTGCTTGGTCATGGAGAGGGTGGAGTCGAGGATGACCCCTAAGTTGCGTCGGTGGGCGTTGGAGCTGATCCAAGTGCGGTCGGCCACCAGGAATTGTTCCAGGCCGAAGGGGTGGATCCGAGGATGAGGACCTCCGTCTTGTCCGAGTTCAGCTTCAGTCAGCTGTTCCTCACTTATTCGGCGACAGCCTTCATTCCTTCGTGGAGGTTAGTTTTGGCAGTGAGGGGGTCCTTGGTGAGGAAGAGGATCAGCTGGGTGTTGTAGGCGTAGGAGATGATGTTGAGGTTGTGCAGTCGGGCGACGTGGGCGAGTGGTGCCATGTAGATGTTGAACAGCGTTGGGCTGAGGGATGAGCCCTGGGGTACTCCGCAGATGATCTCGGTGGCTTCGGAGCAGAAGGGGGGGAGGAAAAATGCTCTGTGTTCTGCCGGAGAGGAAGGAGGTGGTCCAGTCCAGGGCCTTCTCTTGGATACCGGCGTCGTGGAAGCGTGTTCGTAGTGTGCGGTGACAGACCGTGACGAAGACGGCTGACAGGTCCAGGAGGATGAGGGCAGCGGTTTCTCCGTTGTCTAGCAGGGTCCTGATGTCATCGGTGGAGGCCATGAGGGCAGTCTCGGTGCTGTGGTTGCTGCGGAACCTGGACTGGGACAGGTCCAGGATGCTGTTTTCCTCGATGACCTTCGCCGGGAACGGGAGCAGGGAGATGGGCCGGAAGTTCTTGAGGTCCTAGGGGTCTGCCTTGGGTTTCTTGAGTAAGACGTTGATCTCGGCGTGCTTCCAGCTCTCCGGGGAGGTTGCTGTCTCGAAGGAGATGTTGATGGCTTTCCGGAGATGGGGTGCGATGGCGGTACTGGCTTTGATGAAGATGTGGTGTCGGCAGGGGTCTGACGGAGATCTGAGTGGATGGTGTTCATGATCTTGATGGTGTCGTCGTCGTTGATGTTGGTCATCCTCCTGAAAGTTATAACTTTTGTTTTTGACTCATTTGCCATCATTGTATTTGCCTTGTTGTACTTATTGAGGGCATTTAGGGCTTTCTGTATCCCAATTTTAGAATGGTTCAGCAGGACGATATCATCAGCATAATATAGTATAGTGATCTTAACATCTCCATTTTATAGCTGGGTTAGATTAGCATATTTTAGAGCCACTGACATGTCCGCAGTGTACAGATTAAATAGCAGGGGAGCAAGGACACAGACTTGCTTTAATCGGTCATTCGTGGATATTTTCCTCATTATTACCATGTGGGACAGCTTAACCCTCAATCATGTTGAGGAGTACAAAGATATTATCGCATAAAGCAGATTGTTTGGGATGCCCGAGACCTGAAGTTTCCTCCATAAGTTACTCTGTCTACCGAGTGACATGCAGCCGAGTAATCAGAAAAACTTGTGAAGAGGGGGGATTGCTTCTGACTAGTTTCTTCGTGAATTAGGTAAGAGAGTGCGACTATGTTGTCTGAGGATGAAGAGTTCGACCTAAAGCCCATTTGACAGAATGGAACAATCTCATTACTTTTTTACATGCAGTATCCACAAAGTTTCGTCAATTGCCCTATTTCTAGTGTGTCGCCAGTGTTAAGAAGACACTGGAAGCATAAAGTAACGCAGTCTTTATTTCAGTCTCCGCTCTCCGCATTAACAATGCCTCACAACCCTCTTCACACGAGATTTGAACCTCTCAGCATTCGAAAGCCAAATCCAGCAGAACGGCTGGAATGTCCAAATGAGTACAGGAGGGGGAAAAAGGGAAAAGCACAAGGAATAAAATAACATGGAAAATAATATCAAACTCCAATGGGAGAACACAATAAGAAAGGTTAATAATTACAACAGTTTCCTTGCACATTTTGTTTTTAATGTATCTTCATAGGTCAGCCTGACTGAGTTTGCCCATAAGTGAGTATGCATGTAACCACTCTTTCTCCCTCTGTTGACTTTTTATAGACTAAACAAGTTGATTATGTTGTTTTGTTCAGTCCCTCAGTCTCGACTACTGATCCGACTTGGTTTGCAGGTTGTGTATTTATTGCTTTAATTTCCCCAGCCAGTGGATATTCCGCTTGCTTTCCAAAGCAAAATGAGTCATTGGCATGCACTCGGACAGTAGACCATTTCAGGGGGAACACGGTTTGTGATAATAACTGATCACAAACCTCTGGTTTGTCTCCTTTCTCCAGGAGGGGGCAGGTGTTTGACAGCTAGGCTGGCATGATTGGCTGCAAAATTGCAATCTTATCAATTTAAGATTGAATATGTGCCGGGAAGGTTGAATGTTCATGCTGATGTTTTGTCACAGTTACCTTTAAATGTGAAGTCAGCTGATAATGAAACGGGATGATTGTGAAGTAGCATATACTATGGAGGACGGGGCATGAAGGACATATTGGAAATTCTGCCACAAAGAGATGCATTTGGGAAATCTTCTGGTGGCCAGGTATGGAAGGCATGGTGGAGAATTTTCATGAGGGAATGCACTTTGTGCACCAATAGTTACAAAATGGTAAAACAGTGTGTTACTGAATCTTCTACTGTTGAATTTTCTCCAAGGCCATGGAGGTAGTTGGGTGCAGAGATTTTGAGTCCATTTTGGACAGTTCTGAGGAAATTGAAGAGCCAGGTCTCGAGGTTCTTCCTGTAGGTGTGCAGGTTTGGGGAGCGTCTGATGTTTGCTAGGAGCTCGTTCCAGGTCTTGGCTGCGATGTAAGAGAGGGCGCGTCCACCAGCTCTGTTTCTGCGGATGTCAGGGCGAGGTCGGCGGAGCGGAGGTTCCTTTTGGGTACGTGGAAGGAGACTCACTCGTTGAGGTATTTGGGTCCGATGTTGTGGAGGAATTTGTAGGCATGGGTGAGAAGTTTGGAGGTTACTCTCTTCTCGACGGGGAGCCAGTGGAGGTCTCATGGGTGTTGGGTCATGTGTTCGTGTTGTGGTGTCCCTAGGACAAGTCTTGCTGCGGCGTTCTGGATGGTTTGGAGCTTGTGTAGCAGAGTTCTGTTAATTCCGGCCTAGAGGGAGTTGCCGTAGTCCAGTCTGCTAGTTATGAGTGCATGAGTGACGGTCTTTCTGCATTTGGGGGGTATCCATTTGAAGGTCTTTTGGAGGATGCGAAGGCAGTTGAAGCTGGTGGAGGCGACGGAAGTGATCTGGCGGGTCATGGTGAGGGTGGAGTCCAGGATGATGCCGAGGTTCCTTGCGTGGTCTGTAGGGGTGGGTGGACTCCTGAAGGCAGAGGGCCACCGGCTGTTGTCCCAGGCCGAGTTGAAGGGTCCTAGGATGAGGACCTTGGTTTTTCTTTGAGTTGAGCTTCAGGCAGCTGTCTTTCATCCAGCAAGCGACGTCCTTCTTTCCTTCCTGAAAGCCGAGTCTGGTGTCTTCATGGTTCTTGGTGAGGGAGAGGGAGAGGATGAGCTGGGTGTCATCGGCGTATGAGCCTATGCTGAGCTCATGCTGTCTGACAATGGCAGTGATGAGGGCCATGTAGATGTTGAAGAGCGTGGGGCTCAGCGACGATCCTTGGGGTACTCCGCAGTTGATCTCTATTGTTTCGTAGAGGAAGGAAGGGAGTCCGATCCTCTGGGTTCTGCAGGAGAGGAAGGATCGGATCCAGTTGAGGGCGGTTCCTCGTATCCCCGAGTCATGAAGTCTGGCTGAGAGCGTGCTGTGTGAGACGGTGTTGAAGGGTGCAGAGAGGTCTAGTAGGATGAGGGCCGCGGTGTGTCCCTGGTCGAGTAGCATTCGGATGTCATCAGTGGCGGCGAGGAGCACGGTCTTGTGCTGTGGTTGCTGCGGAATCTGGACTGGGAAGAGTCTAGGATGGAGTTCTCTTCGATGAAAGTGGTCAGCTGAGCGTTTACGAGTCTCTCTGTGACTTTGGCAGCAAAGGGGAGCAGGGAGATGGGCCAGTAGTTTTTCAGGTCCGTCGGGTCGGCCGTGGGCTTCTTGTGGAGGGGTTTGACTTCTGCCCGCTTCCAGTCGTCTGGGAAGATGCCGGACTTGAAAGAGGCGCCGATGGTCCGTCCTAGTTCAGGTGCGATGGCGGCAGCGGCCCTGTGGTAGATGTGTGGAGGGCAGGGGTTCGTGGGGGCTCCAGAGTGGGTGTTGTTCATGGTCGCCGTGACGTGTTCCACCGTGGCGGGATTCCAGGTAGTGACGGTCGGCTGATTGTCGGTGGTGGGGAGGGGAGCAGTGTCCGGTGTCTGTTCGCTGAAGTCGTCGTAGAGGGCCTTGATTTTCAGATGGAAGTAGGAGCTGAGCTTGTTGCAGAGTTCCTGGGATGGTGTGACGTCGGTGGCTTCGCTGGGGGGTTTAGTGAATTGGTGTAAGAGATTGAAAAGTTCTTTGGCGTTGGTTCAGTTGGTGTGGATCTTGTTCTTGATGAAGGTCCGCTTGGTGTCCCTTATTTGCCGATGGTATTCCTTCTGGGCGTTCTTGTGGGTGTTCAGGTCCTCCATGGTTTTACTGTTCCGCCAGGTTTTCTTGAGGCGTCTGCAGGAGCGTCTGGCTTCTTGGAGTTCGGTGGACCACATATTGGTCGCCATTAAGTAGGGGATGGGGGAGGGACGTGCAGCTCGTAGGCGGGAGCGGGGGCGGGTTGCGCCGCGAACAATTCACGGTGGACAAAAAGGAACAGCAGCAGGGAATACGGCGAAATACGGAGCACAGGAATACAAACAGCAGCACACAGTGCACAATGAATACAATACAATACCTACAATAACAGTGATACAGTAAGGGGAACAGCGGAATGCTACAGTGGGGGCACAATCAGATTGACACTGACAACAACAGAGGATACAAAATAAAATAAAGGGGGAACAGCGTTATTAGGCTATAGTGGGGGGATGCAGGAGAAAAAAGGAAATTCTGGCGCTTCAGCAATGCACCAGCGTGAGCCAGCAAGGTGCGGTCTCGAACCCTGCCTGGGTAGGACCGTAGGCAGAGCACAGCAAGGCAGAGCTGCTGGGGAAGAGCTGATCTCTTACCGAGGGTCAGGGACCTAGCTCTGCTCTGGTTAGAGAGTTCATTCAGTTGGCAAGTAAGGGAGGTTTGCCTTGGAGAAAGGCTCTGCAGGCCACATTACTGTCATATCGCGCTATGCCAAAATCTGTTACAGGAGGTTCGCCATTTGAACTACTGCGTGGAAGGAAGCTGGGATCCATGCTGGCTCTGTGGCGGTTAAAGGACTGTAGCGGAGAGTCAAAGGTGTGCATTGAGTATAAGAAATTCAGGGTGCGAGTGGAAATGTGTCAAGTGAGAATGAAGAAGGTTATGAATAAGGTCAAAGGGAAGTCTTCTGGTGTTAGTATTTGTCTGGGTGTCTGGCTTCGGATCAGGAAGTTGATAGTGTAGTGTAGTTCCTATATCCCTGATAGCCTCTGCGCATTGGAATAACATACACTATAGATTTGACATAGGACTAAGGTCAGTATGTCTCTATCGAGTATATTAAACTTAATTACTTGTGTCTGCCAGCTAACTCAGAGGTCACTAGAAACTTCTCGAATATACAAGAAGGGATTAGTCTCTGACAACCGCATAAACATGACAACTTTGTTTCCTTTTAGAATCGGAACAGTCTCAGAATCATGGAAACAATAGATAACAGTTTCACTCAGTCAATCGTGCATGCTTCGTTTGTACAGAGTTGCACAGAAATAGAGAGACGGGCGTTTCAATAAAAGGGTTTATTGAACATACTTTTTTCTCATGCAAGAGATATGAATTGCTACAATCGTAAGACAGACTGCGAAGTACAATATGTACGAAGTTAGCAGTAAGATAAAATAATACTGCAATAGCATGGTTTGTAGCTATGACATATATTAATCAAAATACATACATAAATAACATAAGCTAAAATGTAATACTCATCTGATGCTTCTAAATTGTTCCACCCCAGTGTACCTAACCTAAGTGCAGTATTAGGTTTGAAGTAGGTGCTGTTTCTAAAGTATAGCTAGCTATATTTTAGTTTAGCCAAGAGTTGCCAAAAGTTTCTCTAAGTTCTAGTCAGCTCCATACCTTAGAATGAGAGAGGTTGGAATCTCTTTTCTGGACTCGATAGTCTAACCCCCCGCCAGGGAAGTCAGAGAGCATTGGAGCTGGATTCTCTGCGAGGAGGATGGCAACATCAGGTCAGTGCATCAGGCTGGAACTCGATCTCCTTCCGAACTTGCCGTGGTGAACCGCGTAGTCTGGGGTGGATCGAATCCTCCGGGAACCACAATTTGCCGGGGCAAGTGCTGGTATATTTATACCTTGAAGGTGTCTCTAGGAATGCCAGTATTGACGTAAAAGTCGGGCAGAGGAACGTCATGAATGAACCCCTAAGGAATAGATGTTCATGCATACTTAATGAGTTCTTGGAGAAATCAATATTCAAGCTGATGGAAATTCCTAAAGGCTTAAGGGTCTGGTTTTCCCAGAACTCGTTGTGACGTGGATGGACGGATGTAGGTGGCCATGCCTGTATTTGGTTTGTACGGACAATGTCTAAATAAGGACCCGATTTCTATGTCCAAATAAGGGCAATGTGAATTGTACCTATATAAGGGCATAAATCGGGAAACCTATATAAGGAATCTAAATCTGCACATAACAATAGTCAGCAGAAAGGAGTTACCCAAATGGTCAGATCCCATCAAGGTAGTGCAAGTTTAGGATTAAGCTGTAAATATTTTATTGAGGGAAAATGTGGACTATGAGTAGGGTTTCTGATTGCAGAAGTCCCGTGTGTGCTGTGTCGAAGGATGTTGAGCAATTTCCCATGAATGTGGATGACAGTAATGTTTTCATAGATGTACCAATTTGTGATGGTGGTGTGGTTCAATGTGAAACTGAAAATGCGCCTATAAATTCATATTATACTGACGGAGTTCAAGAACCAAATGTTTTTCAGCAAAATGTTCTGAATATGTTAAATATGTGCCATTTGTGGGTGAAGTACTGTATTAGTTATTTGTGTTTATTTCTACTGAAAATCTGTAGGTTGGATATGTGTACATATATATATATATTTTATTAAGTCTTAGTAATTATATCGTTGCTGATTGGGTTAGTGTATTATTTGCCAAAGGGGGAGGCGTGTTGTGTTCTGCGTCTTGGAACCTGGGAAGGCCAGGATGCAGGTGGAATTATGTGGGTCATATGTCAGTAATGGAAGGTTGTCGAGGTTCTAGTAGAGACAGGTATTACGCATTAGAGACCTCAATTGCTGCCTATGGCTGCTCCTGTTTATGAGACAATAAACCTGCCCGTGAACCATCCCGTGGGAGTGTCTCCGTTTCTACGTTTATGGTCTCTCGCTTTTCACATACATCAGTGGGACCCAGGTGACCGCGCATGTCCAGACTGTGACATCACTTCCGCAAGCCTACCCTCTGGATTTCCTAAAGGGCATTTCCCTTAACTTCAAACCTCCAGATTGTCTACACACAGGCAATAGCTGGATTATGAATGGGGACTGTAGTAATGTGGTAAGTTAGTGGAATGTAGAATATACACATTGTAGAGTTAGAGTGGTTAGAGTGTTCTGAGTTGTAGTTTGATGTTCGGAATGTTGGTGTGGCAGAAGAGGTGAAGCAGCTGTTGTGCTCACACCTGTACCCCAAGCTGTGCCAGATTGCCAATGACGAAGAAGCGCACAACTTACATGTTCCTGAGTGATTCCTACAGGGTCGTAGACATGTGCCTGGAAATTTGTGACGTCAGAACATTCCCAAGGAGTCTAATGTAAATTCCCTAAAACTCTCCAATTTTCAGTGGCTTGCGGCAATAGCTCTTATGTCTTTCAGTGGCTGATAGAAGCACATTTTAACTCCTTCCTGATTTGCATTTGCAAAGACTGATGAGAGGGGAATGTGACATGCTATACACAGGAGTCCTACATTTCAACATTACTAAAGTTTCGGATCCACTGTGTGTGAATTTGATCAATCGCCTCTTCCAGCGGTCTGTGGATGGTGTGCGGTGGGTGGTAGGCGTCAACCACTGATGTTGTAAGAAATGACAGGTCTCTGTGGTTACAAGAAAGTCCTGCAATAACTGTCAACACACAAAGAAACACGCATTTACAAATATTCCTCCTGAACGTGTATTTAAGACCCTGACCTGATATTTTAAACAGTGTGATTAATTAATTTTACCAACTACGTTTGAACGTGAATTTCAGCAACATCTCGCGCTTAACAGCTAATTAGTGAATGTGCAGAAGTGTTTACTTTTTCGTGGGGTGTCATGATGGATAAGTACGTGTAACATCATATGCAAATTGTTTAGCGCTATTTACCGTAAGGTAATATAGAAACGGATAAGTACAGCAAACCTGGAATGCCACATCTAACACAATGTATCTATGCTGTGTTTTTTCTTTGCATTTCTGTACCCAAACATGGATGTTGAATGTGGGTGCTTAATCACAGGGTGGGCAAGGGTAAGAGGAAGAAAGTCCCAAATGTCCATTGTGGGCATCTGTAAGATGGCTCTTCTTGGGGGTCTGCTGCAGAAGCAATTTCACACATTCGTTGTCTGGAAAGTACTGCCCTCGTACCAGCTCACTGAAGATTGTACCCGTGTCGGTATATTAACCCCTTCGGTGCTCATGACGGAACGGTTCCGTCATGAGCCACGGTTGAGCTGTGCTCATGACGGAACCGTTCCGTCATGACCACGCCCGCGCAAGATTCCGTCAGCACAGCGGCGGAATTTGCGCAGCATGGAAGGGGTTAAGAGGTTGCCCATAATGGCAGCTCCATCAGCCTCTCAGTGTCTCTGCCCTGGTCAGAGGCTGAGAAACACTTCTGCATTCTGAAACCTCCAATCACAGAGAACTCCAGTGACACAGTGGGCGGGACCTGATATGCTGGGTGGAGCAGTTTATGCAGCAGAGGCAACGGCGACAGCATTAGCTTAAAGGGCTCCCTAAATTTGACACTTTTTTTTCCCGAGACTGCTTTCTTTAAATGAGAGACAGGTCTTCTCCCAAAGTGTGGAGCTCATATTTGGGCAGTTCTTACGATATACATCATCACAGGCCAGTGGACAGTATCTGTCAGAAAGTGGATGATTACTTTGGGTGGATGAGACCCCACCACGAGGAGAAGTCCACAGCCTTGTTAGGTCAAACACAGTTTGAATGAATAAATGACCAACATTTGTAAAGTGCACATCTACTCCGTCCGGAGTGTCCCGGCGCTGACAGTTTCAGTGATTGATACCTCGGCTCAACCCTGCCGTTTAACTAAAGAACACTGTGTTCAGTTTTAGCAGGACCAAAACAGAGGAAAATGTCACAACACAATAACAATTCCACAACCAGCTTCCAAAAATCAAGAAAAATGTAATTTTAAAATGATTACATCTAATTAGCAGAACTGGACATATCATTTGTTAATGTTTTTGGGTTAAAAAGCTGCAAGAAATAGAATTGTGTCTATGGGTGCGGGAGATTGGGACCGAAACACATGTTGAGGCCGACAGTGATGCACCCGATCCCGGGTAAGCCTAGTGCGAAGAACTGGTCAGAGAAGTTATCTTGTGATGCAATCTTTCCTTATGAAACTTGCAATCTTCTTGAGAGGCAAGGTGAGGGCTGTGCCTGACAAAGTCCTCTTTGCTGAGGTTAGGGTGACCAGATTCTCAAAACAAAAAACGGGGACAGGTCATAGACGTAGAAGTAGGACTACGGTTTGCAGTAACCATCGACATAAAAGTAGGACTATGTAACCATCGACATAAAAGTAGGACTATTTGACAGCTGTCATAGACATAGAAAAAGGACTACAATTACAGCTCCCTCCACAGACCGAGATGAAGCATTACAGCCAACAAATCCGCTGTCTTTTATTGGCAACCCTCTCCTTCACACAGCAGCATTAGTACTTTTTATTACATTTACACTTTTAAGGACTATAGCATATATTTGCCAAAAATCAATAAAACATCACAGGCTAGCAAACGCCAGATTTACTAGCTTTATCAATGCTCGTTTCTATAGCTGCATGTCAGCACCACATAAAGTACAACTCACCAATGTTGCTCAGTTGCTCATGACAGAAAAGCAAGGGAGGTAAACTGCGGAATTCTAAATTGCCAAAGGGCAGCCATGGACCAATGTAAAAAAAAAACACTTCTCTCCAGGTATTACTGCCTTAGGGTCTTAAGGGTGTCAAAGGCTGGCCGACCACACAGTCCTCCCACATTTGCGTGGTCACTGCTGGGATGTCATGTTCCCTTACTGGGGTATGTATAGTGCACTCTAGCCATTGGTATCAGCTCATAGTGCAATAGTGTGAAGACCTGAGCAAAAAGCTCGAGCAGCGCTGCTCGCCTCTCCCACAGGCGTTAACCCTGCTCCTTTAAGTCCTTTCCAGCTAAACAGTTTGCCATGATCTGAAAGGTCAGTCAAAAGGTCAAGTCATAGCTTTGATATGGAGAACACAAAGCATGCATCAAATGGTTATGAATAAAACATGCAATGAGCAATGCATTAATCCTTGCACGGTATGCATAAGGGCTTCTGAAAAGTTTGTATGAATACAAGCTACAGGACGAAGAAATATTGTTTTATCCAAAGTAGAAACTTTGGCTGGCACGATGACGTAGGTGGGGCTGCGTGTAAAATGTTTCTTTTCAAAGGATTTCCCTTCTTGCTACAGCGCTCACCTCAGTGACGACACATGCCGTAAACAGTGCAGAGAGAGCATGCACGCCCATGCTCAACCGGAACAATGAAAAACAGGGACATTTCTGTGTTTAACGGGGACACTGTTTGAAAACAGGGACATTTGAGTCACTTGGAGAAAAGTGTCGGGACACGGGGACACTTCCCCAAAAACGGGGACGTCTGGTCACCCTAGCTGAGGTCCCACTGAAGCTGTTTTTTGGTCGGGAAATCTCCAAGAGGGCCAATCCAAATTCAGTGTCTCCGAAGTCCCATCATCAGTACTTTTCATGCCTTTGCCCAGTTAAGAATTATTTTTTGGGACTTAGCGGGTAATATTATAGCCTTATAGCCCGCCGTAGCGGGCTATACTGGCTATTAAAGGCCCGCTGCAGCGTTAAAGGCCCGAGCCGAAGGCGAGGGACTTTAACAAAGCAGCGGAACTTTAATAGCCGGTATAGCCCAGCTACGAAGGGCTATAAAGCTATTAGAACATTCTGCCACTAGAGGGCAGAATTTTCTAATAGCGAAAACAAAACCTTCAGGGAGCGCGAGGGGATTGAAATCCCCTCAGGCTCCCTGAAGCCTTTGTTCACAGCCACAGCTGTGAACAAAGACACATTGGAATGTTGGAGCTCCGGGCTTATACCAGCCATTATAAGCCCGGAGCACTCCATTGTTTTCACTGGAGCTTCCAACATTCCAATGTTCTAATAGAGTTTGCAGGCAGGGTACATCACCCTAGAAGTGATAAAGTCACCTGTCCGCCAAACTGATGGTCTGCCAGCTCTATTTAGATTTGAGTTGACCTTCATGTTTCTGCCAGCAGTGCCCGTGCTGGCTCTGCTAGCAGAAGCCTTACACTGGCCGTAGCGGGCACCGGGCAATCCCCCGGTGCGCCGTACGGGTATGGGCCGGTTTTGGGCCCCCAGGGGCCGTTTTTGTTACAGGGCCGTTTTTGCAGCATAGCTGCAAAATCGGCCCTGTAACAAAATCGGCCGAAAACCGGCCCTCGCAAAGAGTTCGGCGGCACACCGGGGTGCCGCCGAGCTCTTTGCCAGGGCCAGTTTTGGTTCCCAGTCCGGCCCTGCTTACACTGATGGCCCGACGGACGTAGGGCCGTCACTGTAAGTACCCAATCATATTCCCTATTCAGAGCTGGCAGTCCGATGCACTTTGTTTGTGTTCGTGACCGCCATGTTCCGAGAAGAAGAAAAAGAAAACAAACCCCACACTCCGAGAGAACACCCAGGGTGTCAGGGGCATTAGAATTTTGTTTCGCAAAAATAAACTTCTGCATGAAATATGGCAGCTGGTCATTAAACATTTAGGCCCAGATTAACAAATAACTCACGCAACGCAGCACAGCAGCCAAAAATGCTAAACTGCTTTGCGTGATGAGGAGAGAGCGGGAGAGTGCCATATTTACAGGAATATGGCACTCTCCTTCCCTCTTCCTAGCACCAGCGCTGAAAGTTGCTGCTGTGTGCCACACACACACCTTTGCACCATAGTGCAAGGGTGTGTGCGCGAGCCTAGCATAGGCTTTCTACTGGATACTATGCTTAGACTAACTAAAAACGTTACCACTTTGTATGTGTGCTATACAGTGCAGCACACATGTAAAGTAGGAACAGAAAACAGAAAAAAGCATTTCTCTATGATAGCGCCTATTTGAAATGGGTGTTGTCTACTTCTTTTATTAAATAGGGTTTTGCATCAAAAGTCTTGGGTGGTTGCATGAGAATTCCCATGCACCACCCATGGAACGCTCCCTTGGAGCTAAGTGATGCAAAGCAGGGCTCTGCGCTGCCTTGCGTTACTTTCAAGTGATTTTCCGGCACAAAACAACTTTTGCGCTGGAAAGTAAGGGCCAATGTGGGACAAGAGCGACGAAAACCTTAAGCTAGATTTTTGAAGCCATGCATAGCCACTCTATGTGGCTTTGCGTGGTTCTAAAAATCTGGAGTAACGCAACACCACGCAGCGCAAATCGCTGTGTTGCATTACTCTGCCCTGGGTACGCATTTCATGGACATTGCATGGGTGTTTCCACACAACTCCCCTGGCTTTTAAGGCATTTGACACGGCCTTATAAATCTGTGAATGCAGCCAAAACCATAGGAGTTGGTTGGAACATCCATGCAATGCCCATGGAAGGCCTATACAGGGCAGAGTAACGTAACGCAGTGATTTGTGCTGCTTTGCATTACTTCATATTTTGGGAGCCAGGCAAAGTACAAAAAATATGACAGTTTGCATTGGTCTTGCACAACGTTGTGTGGTGCAAGGGCGACGCAAACCGGTTCATGAATATGGCCCACAGTGCTTTCAGAGGAGTTCCTGTGGTGGCTGCTCCTTTGAATGCAAAATTGTCTCTGCCAGGCCACTGGAGATTGCTAAATATGAAAGGCAATAGTCTGCCAGGGTGGTTAAGGTGATTATCCCTGCCACCCTAGCAGAAGATGGGCCACCCACCAAACTATTACAAGCATTCGCAATGCAACAGGTCTCGCATTTGCGAGAGTGTAAGCTATTGGCATTGTAAATGACAATGCAATTTATTGATGTGTTTTGCAAACCAACGCATTTAAAAAGGTATTGTAATTTCTTATGCCAATAGCTCAAACTCTTGCAAATGCAAGACCACTTTAAGGGTGGCCGTGCTCCTTTCTTTAGATGCTGCTTGCCGTATTCAGGTTACATCGAGCTGTGTATAAAGAAAGGGTTTTTAAAGGACAAGGGTACCCCTTATGCGAACCTGGGGTGATACAATGTGGAAGAAAACAATGGTTCGGGATGGCCTAAGAAGGTCCAGTGCAACGAGAAATCCTTAGGAGGGCGGATGATTTGGTATAGGTTCAAAGACTCATACGGGAGAATAATACTTAATATAGAGAAACAGGGGACAGGAAAGGTCAATATATGACACTTATTTATTGTACATAGGTTGAATTCAAGTGCTCACATATTTAGTGACAAAAAGCGTGACATGCAGGTGAGGGTGGACTCTTTAAAAAAGAACATCGCATTGGCAACAATAGAGAACCATTTTTTCTTGGTTAAATCAGTACAAAAAGGTTCAAGTTGCGTAAGGTCGACGACGTTTCGAACTCAATTATTTAAGTTCATCTTCAGGACAAATGTGAGCATATGAACTTGAGCATATGTAAGGTTAAGTAATGGGGTTGTCGTCAGTTAAGGAAGATGCAACGGTGTGCTCGTCACAGCAGTGAAAAGTCTCGATGGGAGCCAGTGGCTGGAGTTACAAACTTAGTCCAACCTTCCCAATGTATGGGGGCGGGGTTCCGGTGCCGAAAAATTCAATGAATGTATCGGAAGAGACTAGTTGCTGGAGTGAAGGACTTAGTTCAACCTGCTCAATGTATGGAGGCGGGGTTCCGGTGCCGGGAAATTAATTCATTACAGGCGGCACACGGTTCAGTCAATGGGGGTCTCGCGGGGGGTGGAGCGGGTCCTGGATGCGTGCAGGACCCGCTCCACCCCCCGCGAGACCCCCATTGACTGAACCGTGTGCCGCCTGTAATGAATTAATTTCCCGGCACCGGAACCCCGCCTCCATACATTGAGCAGGTTGAACTAAGTCCTTCACTCCAGCAACTAGTCTCTTCCGATACATTCATTGAATTTTTCGGCACCGGAACCCCGCCCCCATACATTGGGAAGGTTGGACTAAGTTTGTAACTCCAGCCACTGGCTCCCATCGAGACTTTTCACTGCTGTGACGAGCACACCGTTGCATCTTCCTTAACTGACGACAACCCCATTACTTAACCTTACATATGCTCAAGTTCATATGCTCACATTTGTCCTGAAGATGAACTCAAATAATTGAGTTCGAAACGTCGTCGACCTTACGCAACTTGAACCTTTTTGTACTGATTTAACCAAGAAAAAATGGTTCTCTATTGTTGCCAATGCGATGTTCTTTTTTAAAGAGTCCACCCTCACCTGCATGTCACGCTTTTTGTCACTAAATATGTGAGCACTTGAATTCAACCTATGTACAATAAATAAGTGTCATATATTGACCTTTCCTGTCCCCTGTTTCTCTATATTAAGTATTATTCTCCCGTATGAGTCTTTGAACCTATACCAAATCATCCGCCCTCCTAAGGATTTCTCGTTGCACTGGACCTTCTTAGGCCATCCCGAACCATTGTTTTCTTCCACAGTGTCTAAAGAAAGGGGCACAGGCACCATTGAAGTGAAAGCACGGCATGGGGTGCTTTTACAAACAAATAAACATTTATTTGCCAAGTTCACAAATATATATATTTTTTTGTAAAGGTGGCCCATGCCTTGCTTTCACTTTAATGGCGGCAGCGACCCTTTGTTTAGTCGCGGCTCGCTATAACCGGAATACCGCAAGCAAAGTCTAAAAAAGGGGCGTGGCCACTATTAAATTGAAAGCATGATATGGGGCGTTTTCACTGACGAAAAAAAAAAGTTTTGTAGCACGGCCTCTAAAGTTAAAGCGGATCACGCTGACAAATACAATAAATAAAGAAGGGTTGCAGTAACAGCGGACCGCTTTGGCAAATTAAATAAAGAAGTGCGGAGGCTATACTTCAAGCAGACCACGCTGCCAAAGTAAATAAATAAAGAAGCGCGCCGCTATAATTAAAGCAAACCGCAATTACTAATTAAAATATAAAAGAGGGCGGTGTGCTGCCTTGTAGGAAAGCACGTCGTGTGTTGAATAGGGGAAAATCATTAAAGAAAACACTAGACTAGATAAAGCAGACCGTGTGACACAGGTAAAAAACCTTGTCGAATAATTTGGTAATCTATTCCGGAAAATTCTAGTAGCCCATACAATGCTATACCTCTGGAATAGTGGTGTGGGTGCTCTCATTAATATGACATCCGCATTTCACAGGGAACTGTAAATCATGTCCATTGTTCACTGTGAAATATGTTTTTTTCAATACCACTGTATCTTGCGCAGTAAAAGTATACAAGCACATATATGAGTGTGCGTGGGGGTACATAAAAAATATATATATAGACTTAAAATATATGTAGCTGTACATTTTTTATATGTAAAAAAACTTTTATTAAAATCAAAAGCTCTTGGCTAATGCCAGATATAAAAGTCAATTTGAGGTTCCATATGTGGGCAGGCTCTCCTTTCGTAGTGCGACATCATAGAATTATTAGCTGGATTATGCGAACCAAATCTCTCAACCTACTGTCTTAAGATCTCGTTCTTTGATTTTTTTCTCCCCTTCCACTTAAAAGGCCAGTGTCACCTCAGTGCATAAGAGGTGTGCAGCACCAACGAGCTTTGTTCCAGCGGGAGGAGCACTGTTCCGTAGAGCAAAGGATTCCACAGTAATTCTGTCAGGAGGAGCAAATGCTTGGCAGGGCTGATGTTTCTCAAATCAGGCGATATATAAGTTATGATTGGATTCCCTCACGAAACTAGGCTTGACTTGTGTATTCCGGATAGATATCAAGTATAAAAGGTTTAGCCACTTGACATTTTCACAAACTATCGAAACATTCAATATCCATTTTATTGTTTTGAGTTTCACCGAGGCAAATGAACAGTGAGCTGTGTTGGAGAGAACAAAAAACACGGGTTACATAATGGGGTAGATGGGATTTCACACAGACTGGCTGAATCATTAAATTGTAGTACAGTGAGGTGAACGCTAGCTGTGGACATCCGCAAGTCACAAGTCCAAATCCCAATAAGGACAACTGAGTCCTCTATCAATCTAACACTGGTAAACGTAGGACCGTTCAATTAACGAAGAACTACCCCGGTTACTTACACAGCTCTTAGCAGCATAAGTGTGAATGAAGAACTATATTGAAAAAAAAAAGGATTATATATTGCACTCCCTTGGTTTTTAAATGCTGAGCTGCCTTTCATACAGTTCTCGCCTTAGAGTGATGGTTGGAGGATGGACGTCTAAGCACACGGTGATAGGATTCTATCCGTGAAGTATGTGGGATGTTAGGTTATAGCGGGATTGAAGATCCCAGAGTGGCAATGAGGTACCTTTAGAGGACAAACCTCAATTAAAAGTAAGATATGTGTTCTTCTGGAATTTTGAAAATACACCGCCATGAATAGCAGAAACCAATTTCAAGAAATGCAAATATAAGCCAGCATGCAAAAACCGACACAGACTTGTTTTAAGCCTTAATGTGAATAGATGCAGTAAGAAATCAGATTAATAAAACACCAAAAACAGAAAGACTGTCCAAACCCAAGAAAAGACGAGACAAATGAACCTATACGGTTTTATAGGGAGGCCGTGCGGCCGCGAAAGTGATCGCGATCAAACATCAAAGCGGAAGTGAAAGTAATCGCGGAAAAGCGCGGCGCGCGCTCCCGCGCTCATGCACTGTAGCTCTAGGCTGGCCTGGTAGCACTTTTTGGAGCCCTCTCAAAAAGTCTAGCCAGACCAGGGCATGCGCTGGGTCAGGCGAGACCTAAAAAGGGCCTTAGTCCAGTACTTCCCAAACGTTTTAGGACTACAAACCAATTTTTAGAATAACAGTTCTTTGCGACCCACCCAGCTTTAATGGACATGAGGCCGGCATTTTTTCAATGTAACTAAAGCCTCGTGTGGTAGCTCACAGTCATTTACAGACAGCATGTTCTCCATTGAAATGGGCACTACATTTGCACAGACATACAGTTGTACTGATAAAACTACATGGCATTCAGTGAATATATATCCTTTGTGCATCACCACGTAAAATGTCTTGATTTGTTTTGATCCTATTAAAATTGTTGTTTCCATCACACTTCAGAATTACCCAAAAATGTGCTTCTTTTTTGCTTTCCGAACTGCTAAATATGTACAGTTCATTATAGGTATTTAAATTTTGCTGTGTGTTACAACAATTAGATACAACAGCTTTCCTTTCACACTCCCTGTATCCCATCATGATTGTCACATAATTCACTTTACTTTACTTTTCTCTGACTGCAAAGTGAGAGGAGGTTGTAATCACCAATCTCCATGTTAAAAAATAAGCAGCAATTTTTCTGAAGGCGTTGCCTGACATTTAACCTTTGGCTTTGAAGCACGTCAAATGTAGCACAATAAATACAGCATTTAAAGGCATCTTTATGTATTGCTTGGACTTTCACCAATAATCAGCTGAGGGAAACACTGGCTTAGTTTCTTTTGTGGAACTTGAAAAGCTACAGCAGGAGGGAGCCTGGAGGGTTTAGCCGGGCAGGGTTACACTGACATAGTATACCTTAACTGTAAGGGTGGCTGTAGCATTTTTTGGGTTCCAAACAGTACCAAGTGAGACCAACTTGATTTTATTGCCAACAGAGGTCACACATTGGGTGAATATGCTTGGGAAGTAAGTCCAGTTCCTATATAGGTCGAAAGGTTTCTAAGTCCCAACTTTGCCTTCTTTTCCTCTTCATCAAACCTAAGGCTCCCAGGACCTTGGGACAGCATGTGCAGTCTTGGAGCCCCTCCAGCAGAGGTCACCAGAACAGTCCAGTCAGGGTTTACTTGCTACTGGTGACTCCAGTACAATGCCTCTTACAGCTTTTAATGTCCTTATAGCCACACAGAATAGTCAGCCAATTGAATCTTGGGGTCCACTTTTTAATCTTGGGTACAAGTGGGAGCAGAGCCAGCCCTTTATGTCTCTACACAGGTCACAGCCAGTAGGCTTCATCCAATTCCGTTCTTACTCAGGTCCAGGTGTGTTCTGAGGAGCTGGGTCTGAGGTGTCTCATTTGTTTAATTCACTAGTCAGTAGGTGGGGGTAACTCCTAAACATTCCCTAACAAATGTGCCCAAGGTTCCCACAGACAACCCTGTTTTGGGGCACATCCGCTTTGACTTACAGTCAATCTATCAATCAGTCAGTATTTGTATAGCGCAGCACTGTGAAGTGAGATCCAGCAAGACATAACCTTTCTGCCCCTGGAGGAGGTTGGTGTCCCATTGAGGGGAAATGAGCAGTCCCTAGTTCTGGCTCCCACTTATAATATGTTTTAGGTGAGAGAACTTCATTCATGTTGAAAAAGTGTTTGTTGCCATAGATATTTGAATATACACAATATCATCATGAAAAGATTATAATACAGTTCTGGATAGGATGTGTATAATCATGCATCATTAGTGTGTACCCAGTATCAAATGTCAAATCTTTGATAAGAGGATAACATCTAATGTGTTCTAAATATATAATGGAGAATAAAGGGGGCAATTTACATCCCTGTCTCATTTCATGTTGTAAGTTAAAACAGCGTGCTAATATTCTAATAATGTCTGTAAATGTTGGATCAAAATCAAACCAAGAAAGACATTTGAATAAAAATGGCCAACTAATAGTGTCAAGCACTTTTTCTGCATCTAATGACACCTGCCAAAGAAGTATTAAAAGAAGAAACTTTCGGTATCATATGCATAAACATTCTTGTATTATGGAAGGCATGTCTACCTTTAAGACATCAATACTGATATGATATCAGTAGAAGACGTGTATATGCTTCTGATGTATTTGGTAAAATTTTGTTTAAATCTTACAGTTGCTCTTAGTGAAATAGGTCTGTAACCTTTACAGTATCTATGATACTTTTCAGGTTTGGGGATGAGTGTGATGAAATCTTCCAAACACGTGCCACAAGCTTTAGATTTATTTGAAAATGAATTGACTAATTGTAATATTTTTACTGCAAAGATTTCAATAAACGAGTTTCCTCCCTCATGTACTTTACTGTTTTTAAACTTCTTCAAAATAAATGTCACCCTCTAACATCTTAAAATCTACATCAACATTATCTTAGTTTGAAATATTGTTAAAGTATTCATTAAGTTCTGGAGGCAATTCAGGGAGTTCCTTAGTATCTAGTTTAAAAATTAATTGCAGAAAAGCCCTCAATATATCTTTGTTAGATTCTGATGTGGACCTATGATCTTTGCTAATCATACACTTAATTAATTTCCATTATTTTTTTAATTTTCAAAGAATAATTTATTCTGTCCCATATCATTTTGCTTTACATTTCTGTACTAAATTACAAGCATTAACAGCAGCAAGTTTAATAAGCTCTGTTCTGGTTTCAACTAAAGTAGGGAGTACATGTATAGCCTTACTGCTTTAATGGTCATGCTCTAATAATTGAATTTGATGTAATAACTTTGTATTTTATAAGGTGTTTTGCCACATTGGAAATAACAAAAGCTTTAAGAAAAGCTTTATAAATGTCTAAATGAATTGATATTGAAGTATTGTTAGGATCATTCAAAGTAAAATATGATTTCATAAAAGTAATTATTGTTTGTTAACAACGTGTTTTGTTTGGAAGTAATGATTGAATCAAATTAGGTGACCAAAGGAGAATGATCGAATATAAATATAGCACCAATTTCAGATGTATTAGATTAGAAATAAAGAGCCCCTAGGAATGAATTGGGAGGTATTCCTTAATTGTGAATTGCAATTTGCAATTCGCAATTAAGGAATATGTAGGATTCGCAAAATTATTTGCAAATCCTACATACATAGCATTTTGCGATTCTCAAATAGCGATTCTCTAAAAATCGCTATTTGAGAATCGCAAAACCAAAGTTTCATACATATGGCCCCAGAACCCTCCTCCATGTGCATTTTAAGCAATGCCTGTTCTTCGTTGTCCAAGCAATGCTGTGTCAATTCATATAGCCCTTTCTCTTCTTCTGTCGATTTGTAGGCTATAATGTGCGTAATGTTGCTTCACTTGCAAGCAGATAATGTACATGGTTCTATGACAGAATATAGAGAACAACAATAAGGTGACACCAGAATATCGTGTCAAAAATATCGCCACAGAAATAATGAGTTTACTTTGTATGTAAACAGCAATACATCAAGTCAGAATATCATCAAAAGAAAAGTTACGTTTTTAGAAAACATTACATTACAAATATTAACATTTTAAAAAGTGACACTCATCAAGTATATATTAGAAAAAATGTATGTCACACTTAATAAAAAAATATGAATATAAAAATTAAATGCAAATTGAAAATTGCAGTTCTTTCTTTCGAAAATGAACAACATTAGCAAAAGTGTTGGACTTCAAGTCAAGGAAGTCAGATTTAATATTCTAACTGCAATTTAAGCAAAGGTAGAGAAAGTATTATTCTCTCGAGGGGTTAGAATCCCTATTCCAATAACAAAGTACGCAAAAGCAGGAAAACTCTTAGGATGTAGAAGGGTTAGTTTTACTATTCATATTCCAGTCAAAGGAGCAGTAAGGAAAGTGTTGGAATTTAGAGGGTATAGATTTACTATTCAACTCCAATGTAAGCAAAATCAAGGAAAGTGTTGGAATTTGGAAGGGTTAGAATTACTATTTCCAGTCCAATCTAAGCAAAAATAGGGACAGTGTTGGACCATGGATGTGATCCGATTTAAATTTCCTTTTCCAATCCAAGCAACAGAAGTAAATATTCCTAATCATTTAAAAAAACATTTAAGTACCTTACAACATAAAAATGTTAAAACATATTTAGAATAAAGAATACATAGATTATAAATAATACAATTAAAAGTAATATAAAAAAAATAATGCAAAAAAAATTAACAAATATAAAATAAAACAAATCATTGTAAAATATTTACACTTCCCTACATAAAAAACAACAAAAACTTTTAAAATAAAATATAAATAAAGTGAGAATAAAATAGTAACTAATTAAAAAAGAAATAATAAACACAAAATAAATATAATTTTAAAAAGTTCATTATTGAACCACTTATGATTGAATTACATTTAGTAAAATACAACAACTAATTCATATAACAAGTATTCAATTAAATAATCAAATGCATTTCATAATTAATTACAAATTTACTTAACTTTAACTATAAAATTAATGTAATAAAAAATCAAACCATTGCAGACGCCTGGAGGAGAGCTGGATAAACACCAAAACTACCGAAAGCTACTCCACATACAAGGACGTCATGACGGACTACCACAACCAAATCAGAACCACCAAAACGAATTTATCCACAACAAAATCCTCGCCAACTTGACCAACTCCAAGGAACTCTTCAGTGTCATCCAGGAATTCAACAACCCACGTAGCGAAGCCACAGACATCACCCCATCCCAAGACCTTGGCGACAAACTTGGAACCTACTTCCACCTCAAAATCAAAAACCTCTACGATGACTTCACCAACCACCCACCAGAAGTCATAGCCGGACCCGCGCCCCCTAAAGACACCAGCCTCCCCACCACCTCCAACTGGACACCAATCACGACCGAAGACAACGCCTCGACCATGAAAGGCATCCACTCGGGGGCCCCCACCGACCACTGCCCTCCCCACATCTACCACAGAGCCATGGCCGCCATCACACCCGAACTACAATGCACCATCAACACCACCTTCAAAGCAGGCATCTTCCCAAACGATTGGAAATGCGCAGAAGTCAGGCCCCTGCTCAAGAAACCCACGGCGGACCCCAATGACCGAAAGAACTAACGGCCCATCTCGCTCCTCCCCTTCGCAGCCAAAGTCGCAGACAAGACAGTCAACAGGGAACTGACTCGATTCATCGAAGAGAACGCTGTTCTCATCCCCTCCCAATCTGGATTCCGAAGCAACCACAGCACTGAGACAGCCCTACTTGCTGCCACAGATGACATCCGCACCCTCCAGGACCAGGGCCACTCGGCACCACTTATCCTACTCGACCTATCAGCAGCCTTTGACACCGTCTCCCACCGCACACTAATTGCCAGACTACACGAAGCTGGCATACCTGGAACAGCCCTGGACTGGATCTGATCATTCCTCACCGGAAGAAGCCAAATGATCAGACTGCCAGCCTTCCTCTCTGATCCCACGAAAATCACCCGCTGAGTCCCATAAGGGTAATCTCTGAGCCCAACCCTCTTCAATATCTATATGGCCCCCCTAGCCGCCATCGTCCGACAACACAGCCTCAACAATGTATCCTACGCCGACGACACCCATCTCATACTCTTCCTCACCCTCACCAACGACGCTACCATGGCCAAACTCAACTTTCAGAAAGGAATGCACGATGTCACAGTCTGGATGACCAACAGCCACCCTACTGCCCCTACTGCCCTGCAAACCCAACAAACTGCTGCTAAATTATAAATTACTAATTAAATGTAAACACTAATTACGCATGAAAACGTACAAACTACAAAAACAATATAATACTAATACCAAAAACTTAAATAATAATAAATGTATGGTAAATTAAGTACAACACGAGATTTAGTATAACTGCATCATTGTAAATGATAACATGTACAATATTTTCGATGTCACAATATTTTTGACATAATTTTCTTGCAACTTGATTTTTTGGAAAAGATGCTTGTGTCATTCACTGGTGTACAATACTCTATGTGCTTGCATACAACATCATATGGATCTGTGTGGCTCTAACCAGTGAAGGTGTCAATGACTCAGCCAACAAGCTAGTGTCACTCTTCTCTGCTTCATTTGTGCCTATTGATGCTGTTTTGGAGACAGCCGGCAAACCACCCCTCCTTGTGTAGTTATTCAAGATATGTATTTAATTCAAACAATGCCCAGCCAACACGTGTTTCCTCGTATGGGGACTACCCCCAACTTCTTCAGAGCTGGAAATGATACAACAAAGGTCCGTATAAACATCATGGGGCCGATCCACAGAACTAATCTGAGATAAAATCCTAAACTTACTACTTTTGGTATTCACAGAAGGCATTTAGTAGTAGTAAAGTTAGGACTCCTAACTTTACTACTACTAAACTGAGACAAAATCCTAACTTTGCGACTTTCGGTATTCACAAAAGGCATTTAGTAGTAGTAAAGTTAGGAGTCCTAATGCCTGTAAGAACAAAAATGGTGACCACATATCACCTTATCGTGGAAACCCATAGCAAGCTTGCAGTACATATTATATGTGACTGTACATTCACAAACTTGTGGAGCCATTAAATCAAAATAATGGCCCATGTGCTTGAAAACAAACTAAAGGGTGACAATAGCTCATACAAAATATGATGTCAAGGTGAGTAAGTGCACGGTGTACTCTCATAAGTGATTGTAATCTTTTCAGACCCCTCACGCAAATACGCCCAAGATTCTAGGGTCATTGTTCATTCATTATGGCTTTGTGTCAAAGTTAATCATGCGATCTCTGTGGAACATTCAGTTCACACTGAATACAATTTATGTAGGGATCCTACCTGTCTGGCTCCTTATAATTTAATTTCAGTACTTAAATATGGGTATAAATATACTTATAGTTTATTTTTTGACAGACCATAATTCTATAAGTCAGCACTGCGCAACACTCAGTTGTCAGATCAAAAGGTGTATCTCACCTCTCCGCTGGTTATAATTCCGACCCGGCTGGTCAATAAATCCTTTAATTCAACTTTAAAATTCCCAAATATTCAGGTCCTTGTGTTCCAAACCTATAGAATAATTACTTCACATGAACTCATATCTACACGGACTGGGTGATAATTCATAAAATTAATGAGCCTCATGTTGTGCCCCTTACCTCCAAAATTGGACGAATAACATGTCCTAAGTAAAGCGGCTATCTGGAGGCACGAGTTTCTATTATAGAATCCAATATGCTTGAACCCTGTAACATGATAAAAAAGAACCGTCTAAGATTGTGCCGAAATTAATATCAAGGTTATCGTCCGTTTAAGATTCAGTGCAAACTTATCGGCACATACCTGCAGCGAGTACGCTGTGTTTCAAACCCAGGCACCAAGTACGCACTCTGTATCGTAAGCGGTCAGATGCGCGACCCCAAGTGTATATAACCAATCAGGGGTTTCGCAACACTAGAGCGATAACCCTCCCGACTTCAGTGTAAACCAAAAGGCATAGACAATTGGAATGTAAGCACGTATGATGCATGTCTGATCCCTATGCAGTAAAAAATATAGTGGCTTAATTGTTAGTCGGATCAGCACAATTGTATTCAATTTTACCAGCTGGTGCGATGGCAAGCCTTCCTCTTGCTACGACCAAGATCATGAGAGCGAAGTCCACAATTGTTGTAACCGATGCGTAGAGTCTAATTGTCATAAACAGGAACTGCACTGGTGATCTTACGGAGACAACTTGTTTATGTTGCATGGTGCCCCTAACTATTTGGGAGCTTTCCAGTATAAGTTGTCATGAGCTTCAACAGCTAAAAAGAAAGCTCTAGAGCAAGTATTATGTTGTGCATATGATTACTATGTATTACACTACCACTGCTTCACCCTAAAAAAACAACCAGCTCTGCAGTAATCAGGCATCGTAGCACACCCACGAAACATTTGGTGACCAGGGTGGGAACCCTATGATGGTAGGTGAGTGAGGGTTCTTTTTATTATTGCAATTTTTGCAATTACCTATTTTGCAAATGCATTTAGGGAATCACAATTTGCGATTCTCTAAATGCAATGCAGGAAGCAGTTACAAATTGTGATCCTGTGTTAAGGAATCGCAAATTACTACCAACTTCAAGTTGGTGTTAATTTGCCAACCCTTAGAGAAATGCACATTTTTGCATTTTTCTAAGTGCCATGTGGCGCACACACATGCCCCTAGGGCATGTATGAGCGCCACATGTGCACACTTACCTTTTTTGGGGGGGTGCAGCAGGGTGGTCTTTTGGCCCCCTATCACCTTTGAAATTGCATTCACAATTTGTGATTACCAATTTGGTAATCGCAAATTTCGAATGTCTTCCCATTCATAGGAATGAATGGGAAGGGATTCCTTAATAGCGAATCGCAATTGCGATTCGCTATTAAGGAATATGTAGGAATCACAATTTTTTTTAGCAAAACCTACATACATTGCATTTTGAAATTCAATAATAGCGAATCAGTAAAATTCGCTATTATGGAATCGCAAAAGGCAATGTTGATACATCTGGCCCAAAATGACAATGCTTGTGAACTGTGGCTAAGAAACAATGATTCGTATGTGTGTACAAACTTAAACACTCAGCAATAAAAATTTGGCATAGATAATAACTAGGGGTTGACGGAATTTGCGAAAGTGACTTTCGCAAATTATCGCGAAAATGTTAAAAATCTCCGCAAACACGCGGAAATATCGCGAAGATGCGGAAGTTTTTTTCCTGCCCGTTCGAGGTATTTTCTGCGTGGTCGCGGCTCGCCAACTTACACATGCGGTTGCTCGCGGGCGCGGCCATCTTGTTTTCACTCTTCTCGCGGTGCATGATCGCGAGAAGAAAGACGTGATCGCGCGACCAATGGCATTACTGCGGGCGCGAACTGTCACGAGACAGCGCAAATGGCTACCAACAATCCAACATCTCGTGGAGAGCGCAACCGGATCGGGAAAACTTGTCGGCAAACGCGGGGATTCAGGTAAGGCGATCGCGCGCGCGCGAGAATGTATTATTTTACAGCGCGAGCAAGAAACAAATTATCGCTAAGCTGCGGAATGCGGAAATTTTGACATTTTCGCACTCTCCGCGGAACGCGAAAATGTCAAATTATCGCAATTTCCACGAGTGGAACGGAAATTTAGCCCAGGCCTAGTGGAGACAAGGGGAGAGATGGTTTTGCAGCGATGCACTGATGGCAGGGGGAATGAGGAGGGGCATGCTGAACAGAACATCAGAAACTTCATCCATATTAGAACTAATGACATCTTAAATGAAAATGTGGCATAACTATTTGTCTCATTATCTACCCTTCTAAATGACTTGGGTAACTCGATTTAGATGCAACATCATTAATTCATCGGTTACAACTCTATGTATTATAAAAAAAACTAATTATGTGCAATAATTGCAACACAATTTCACACATTTTCATATTTCATAACACTATCACAAAACACCAACAAATCTGTTCATTATTACTGTGTAATTTGAAAGAGCTGATTAATTATCCATAAAGTAAATTACAGTGTGAAAGAGTTTAAAGAAACCTATTTTAACCAGCAATGTGCTATAAATCTCTGCGAGGCAGGCTGTGTCTCCAAAAAACACCTGCAAGAAAAAACATGTGTACACCCGAAAAGATAAATGACCAATTTGGACTTGGAAAAGGTTGGCTGGGGTCCTTGTGGATCATGAGGTAGACATGCATAGTTCCCCCAGGGTAGATTGACAGAGATTGGCTCTGACAGATTCCTTTATCAATATATCAGCTTCTTCGTGCCGCATTTGCTCATACTTTTGTGCATGGTTTCAGGACTCATGAGCTGTTATCACTCTCCCCCTGGTGGCTAAGCTGTGGAAGCACATCATCAGCCATTACCTTCAGCACAGTAGCTGACGTCATAAGTAGGAGGAAGATGAGAGTCATGGGTGTCAGGAGCAGCACATTAAGGCGCAGACTTGCATGTGCAGCTCACTGAATTGGACACAGTTCCTGTATCTGGATTATTGCCTTCATGCAGAGACATTACTGGTGCCCATGATGAGTTCATGCAGGTGCATTATTTAGTTTCAGCACAAGCGAGGGCATCTTGGAGGCTTTTTGAGGCAAGGTCTGCAATAAACAGCCTCTATCGCATGAAATAAGCCACAGATGCTGCAGATGTTCAGTGTCCTTACCTGCAGTGATGTCAATAGAGAGAGGCATGCTATACCGTAAAGGGTGTATAACACACGAAACACAGGGGGTCTAACAGCCAAATTTGAGAGGCTACACTGTCGATACTGAGTCAACAAGATCTCAAACTATCTTTATCGCACACACATAACGTATTGATAAAGATAAAGAAGGAAAAAAGGCTAACACTACATGCATAGAGGAGACCGGTACATCATCGATTATTCGTAAAATGGCTGATTAATCCACAACAGATTGTGAAGGGTTTCCATCAAATTAGACTCAATGATCAGTCCTATCATTTGGCCAAACCCATGTGCAAATGAGGCTGGCCCCCTGATCAGTGGGACACTCAGCTCCGCACCTTATTGTTGTATCAGGATTTGGTCCACCAAATACACAAACCGTCCATGATGACTGATCTTTTGATGGTAAAGTAAGAAGAAATAGTGCAACGAACAAGAAAGTGATTTAAAATAGGATGGAATGTCCTCCTTCTAAATACTTTATTCTACGGACTGGACACGCCTCCTAATTAAAAAATAGAACAGTGCAAAAGAAGACAGTGACAACAACCTGTAACAACCATGGACATTAACCCTACGATTCACAATGGTTACTGTGAATTCCTTTGTGGTAGGGCAATAGACCTCACCTCACCTGGACACTGCTCAGGTACTAAGAGGCCCCGCACTTTCCGTCGGTACCTCAAGCTCCCATCTGAGACTTGGGGGAGGCCTCCCCCAAGTCTCAGATGGTTGTTACAGGTTGTACCGTTTCTAACCAGTTTTACTATAATTTGTTTTTGGTGATGGTGGTGAATTCTATATTTCACTATTAGGAGTGCAACTATTATACGAGCAGAGGCCCTGACAAATGCCAAGGAATTAAATACCCGTTAGGCAGAAACATGTTGGCCCTTATGTAGACAGATAATTGTCACTGTCTTCTTTTGCACTGTTCTATTTTTTAATTAGGAGGCATGTCCAGTCCGTAGAATAAAGTATTTAGAAGGAGGACATTCCATCCTATTTTAAATCACTTTCTTGTTCGTTGCACTATTTCTTCTTACTTTACCATCAAAAGATCAGTCATCATGGACGGTTTGTGTATTTGGTGGACCAAATCCTGATACAACAATAAGGTGCGGAGCTGAGTGTCCCACTGATCAGGGGACCAGCCTCATTTGCACATGGGTTTGGCCAAATGATAGGACTGATCATTGAGTCTAATTTGATGGAAACCCTTCACAATCTGTTGTGGATTAATCAGCCATTTTACGAATAATCGATGATGTACCGGTCTCCTCTATGCATGTAGTGTTAGCCTTTTTTCCTTCTTTATCTTTATTAATACGTTATGTGTGTGCGATAAAGATAATTTGAGATCTTGTTGACTCAGTATCGACAGTGTAGCCTCTCAAATTTGGCTGTTAGACCCCCTGTGTTTCGTGTGTTATACATTCAGTTGGTGCTGGGTATAAAATCAGGTGTGGGTCTTTAAAATATATATCCCTTGGACCCTATTTTAAATGGTTTTGTTTAATCTATACCGTAAAGGGTCCCAATGAATCTATGGTTTGCCATCAAGTCTAGCTAACAGGAAGTTGTGCTGTACTGGCATCTCTGCTGACGCAGGCGTCTCTGCTGAGAGTCTGAAGTGAACCAGGGTTTCTTAGATGAAATGGTGTGCAGTCCATCATTACAGGGGGGCATGAGCTGCATGACCAGGCAAAGCAGGAGTTTAATGATAATGTTGGTAAGCATCAACTTTGTAGACATTCTCTATTGGAGTAATAACGGAGTGCTAGCCTTTGTGTAAACCTTCGTTTCCTGGTTAGTCTCTACCTTTCCCCGATGTCCTGGGCATCAGGACACTCTTTATAGGGTAACCATTGAACTCTACAAACCTCCCAATCAATCAATCAATCAATCAATCAATAAATAAATCATTCAGTCAATCTTGCATTAGGATGTGTGGCAGGTGGACTTGCTTCTCTTCTCACAGATTCTGCTCATCCACACAGTCCACGGTTAATGTGTTTGAATTGGGGATGCTGAGGCTGGCTTCAGTACTTCAATCTGTTTGCAGGGTATGCATACAGACCTTTGTGAGTATGTGGCTTGCTTCCAAATAGTTGTGAAGTGGTAATTGTATCCTGTTTTTAGCATTGTGCTTCCTTTATCAGTGTGCTTTCTAGTGTGCAATGTTCATGTGTGCTTTACATTGCACTTTACTTATGTAGAAATTATTTTAATTGCACATGTACCTGTGCCAGCTCTTTAACTTTAGTCTGCTTGGAAGACTTTGAGGTTTGCTACAAAGAAGATTGTGTTTATTTTTTCTAGGTTTTCTAGGTTTCAGACTTTGCTTTTCTTGGTGGGCGTGATAAGATAAATCTGCTTATCTTCACTTCTGATATATTTTATTATGCTCATTTATCATGAATTTATAGGATATTGTGACTTTCACTGTGAAATGTTGTTATCACAGTATTTGGCGATTACAGCTTGCTGGATGAGACCTGTTGGTGTGTGAGTGGCTGACCTGCATGGGTTGAAAGTACCCAGTGTAGCCCTTAAGTATGGACAGCGAGGCACAGTGTGTCATGCACTGGAGGGTACCGTAAGGAGTGCAGCGGTGTCTGCTGCTGGCCTCCTATGTATGGGTTGGGTACCTCTTAGTAGGATCTCTTGTTGTGTTATGACTTGGAAGATACTCTGAGTTGTGTAAGGGTTGTGTTAGACCTGGAATCATTGGCATGAGTCTCTCCTCCATTTTTTTCCGTTTGCCTCCTCTGTTTTTGCTGGAATATTGCTTTGGGCACTGTGCCACTGCTGATCAGTGCCACAGTGCAAGTGCTCCCTATGTTAAATTGATACATTGATTGGTATTACCATAATTGGCTTGGTTGACTTACTGTTCAGACCCTAGTCTAGTGCACTGCGTGTGCCAAGGGCGTGTAAGTTAACTGCTGCTGGTGGGCTTGCAGCACTGGTTGTGCCACCCACAGAAGCAGCGTGTAAAATGTGTCTCAGGCCTGCCATCGCAGAGCCTGTGTGCAGTCCCTGACTGCCATGTCGACTTGGCAAGGAAACCTACTTGCCAGTCTCTAAAACCTTCACTTTGCCACATTTCAGACACCTCTATGGTAGGCCCTAGGGCTGGGTGCATTGTGGGTAAAAGGTAGGTCATGCCCTGATGTGTGTGGCATGACCTAATAGTGAATTACAGCCATTTTCGTTTTTCACTATTGAAGGGCTACCTGCCTCCAATAGGCCAGACTGGGCAGACTGATTATTAACTCCATTATAATCTAACTGACTCAGGGAGCATGGTAGCAGGTCGAGTTTAGTATCCCTGAACTCAGAATTTAATAACACACCCTTTAGGATGGATGGTTTTTAAATTCTGTGTTTGAAAATAGCCCTTTTAGAAAGTGGCTATTTTCTTGTCCAACTATCCACCGGTCTCTGCTGGTTTGGTGTGTGTGTCAGGGGCTGGGTGGCTCCAGAGGTCTGAATGAGTCAGTGTGGGGTGAATGAGGCATCTACACTTAGAGTGGGGGAAGAGTAGTCCCTGATAGCCTGCCCTGCCTGACACAATGCTGGCTCCACCTCCTGCCGGGCGACTGATAGCCCTGCTCCTGCCAGTGACAATACTGGCTCCGCCTCCTGCTGGGCGGCTGAGGACCCTGCCCTGCTCAGTGAATAGGCCAGGTGCCTCTGCCTGGCAACACCCACAACAAACCCAGGATGGGGGGAATTTCCCTGCCTGGACAAAGGGAACAAAGCAGAAAAGGGGTATAAGAGAAGGACCCCTGAACCAAGAACTCAGATCACTTCTGACAAGGAAACCTCTACCAAGGACAAGAAGCCTGCTGATCTAAGGACTTTCCTCCCCCTTCTGCCAGTGTGCTGTTTGCTGGGGGGAACCTGAAGCTGCTTCTTTATTTTTGCCAAGGAACAAGGAGAGAGGAACTTGGTGTGTACTCTCAAAAGCTTGCTAGAAAATCTCCAAGGGCTGGAAGAGTGCCAGCCTCCTGTTGAAGTCACAAGGCCAAAGGACTTCACCCCCTACTGAATTGCTGGTTGCTGGAAAGTGTTATTTCCAGTGCACTGGGGAAATCTGCAGTTTCGATGCCGCCGACGCCGCCGAATCCAGCTCGACATCGTGAGTAACGGCTCCAGTGTTCCGAGCCTTCGACGCCGGCTGCCGGGCCCGATCGACGCCAGTAGCGACGCCAGGAGTAGTGAGTATCGGCTCCAGCTCTAAGCGACCCCGTCTCGACGCCGCTGCTGATCGCATCGACTCGACGCCCTTCTCGACGCCGTGAGCACTGCTCCGGCCCGACAACCTCTTGACGCCGCTGCGGATCGACCCGAATCCGAGGCACGATCGACGCCGACCTCGACGCCGACATCTCGACGCCGTGGATCATCGTTTTCTTTCTTCATTTCCAAAGGTACTGTGTTTGTGGGTTCTGTTGCAACTCCAGGCTTGACGTAGCGCTCCTCGCGGTCGACGCCGAACCTTGGGAATATCGTAAACTCGACGTCGTGTGACTCCTGTGGGGGTCACATTGTTGCCAAGAACTGTGTTTCAGAAGGATACTTACTTTTGTTGCTAAAGAACTATTTCCTAAGAAGAAACTTTACCTGAACTATTATTTTTCCTTCCAAAGAGTATTTATTAAGATTGTGGTATATTTTTGTCGTTATTTGGTCTTGTGCTAAGCCTTATATAAAAATACTATTTTTATAATAACTCCTGTGTTGTGTCCATTTGTAGTGTATTCACTTTATTACTGTATGTGGTCATAAATGCTTAACACACTGCCTCTGAGATAAGCCTGTCTGCTCTGCCAAGCTACCAAGGGGGTAGCAGGGGTTATCTGAGTGTGTAATCCCCTTGCCCTGACTAGAGTTGGTGGGTCCCTATTTGTCAGAAGTGTATACCTCTGCCAACTAGAGACCGCCGGTTCTAACATTGGTGGCAGCAGTGGGATTGAACTTTGCATTTATGACTCATGTGCAGTGATTAGTGTACGCTACATAGTGAAAGCAGACCATAGCGCAGCCACAATCTGTTTTGGTAGGATCTTCTATTTTTGTTCTCCGCTTTCCTGGAGCTTATTTTTTTTAAACACTGCCAGTTTTGACCATGGAGGATGCCGGAGCTGCTACCCCTTCTCTTATTGTTGTGGAGGAATTTGATAAGAAATTGATAAATAAGTACAAGTTAAAGGAGCTACAGCAATATAGCAAGCAGTTTAAAGTTCCTACCACAGGTCTCAGATTGAGAGACGACTTCCTCAAAGCACTGAAGGCCTGGTTAGAGGCCAGAAATCCCTCTGATCCGGGGGTGGTACCGGAAGAGGAAGTGGAAGTGCCCATGAATGGGCACGTGGCATCTCCCCGCAGCAGTGTGTCCTCTAAGAGCCTTTCTCCTGAAGAGTTGGAAGACAGGGAGAAGGAGAGGGAATACAAGTTAGAGATGGCAAAACGTAAATTAGGAGGGCAGTTGGAATTAGAGAATGCAAGAAGCCAAAGGGAAGCTGAAATGGAGAGCAAAAGATTAGATTTTGAAAGAGAGAAATTAGCGTTTGAACGTGAGAAGATGTTGAGGGAGATGGAGCTTAAAACTAAGAGTTTAGAGTTGAATCCCTCTGGTGGCAGCACTCCATCTGTACCTGCAGAAAGTAGGTTTTATTTTCCCAAAGATGTGATAAAAGATTACAGTAGAAATGAGGATATTGGTCAATGGTTTAAAGCATATGAGTTAGCATTGTTGGCCCACCGGGTCCCTGAGAAAGATTGGGGAGCGGGGTTGTGGGGTTGCTTTGTCAATGAAGGGAGAGATACCTTGTTGGACATGCCTGCTGAGGAAAGGATGTCTTATACTCATATGAAAGATACTTTAATGTTGAGGTATGGCTTAACTCCAGAAAAGTACCGACAAGCCTTTAGAGAATGTAAGAAGTTGCCTGGTACTACATGGGTTGAATATGTGTCCTTCTTTTGCAGAGCCATGGATGGTTGGGTAAAGGGTAGCAAGGTGGATAGTTATGATGCTCTTTATGATTTGTTTGCATGGGAGCACTTGTCTAATAACTGTTTTCCAGAGCTACGCCAGCACCTTATTGATAGCAAGATATCTAACCCTAGAAAACTTGCTGAGGAGGCGGACCGCTGGGTCAGTACCAGGGTCCATAAGGGTCCAGTGGGAGACTCAGCCAAAGGTGGGCTGGGTCCCCAGCAGAAGAGTGGGGGGGACAGGGGTAAACAGAGGGAGTTTCAGAAAGGGCCCCAAAGTAATCCCCAAGGGAACCAAGGAAAGGGTTCCCAGCCTCCCCCTGTAAAGAAGCCAGAGGTCCCGACAGGTAAACCTGTTCCCAGGGGCCCAATGACCTGCTACGTTTGTAAGCAGGTGGGACACCGTTATTATGATCCCCAGTGTCCCATGAAGGATTCGAATGCACCGCCGCGTGCACCCCCCGTCAGGTAGCGAATGTAGCCCTGGGAGGGAGTGAGATGGGTGCCCCCGGTGGGTGGGGTCCCGCAGAAATGTCCCTGGTCTCTTTAGGAGATGTGGAAATGGTCCCTCCAACCCCTCTGCCTAGTAACACTAAGAAATATAGGCAGTGGGTGACCATTAATGGCCATAGGGTGGAAGCTCTCCGAGACACTGGAGCAAGTGTGACAGCTGTCAAGTGTCACTTGGTGTCCAGAGAGCAGGTGGTCCCTCATGCATTCTACCCCGTTGTAGCTGCTGACAACTCACAGAGTAAGTGTGAGGTAGCTCAAGTTCCTTTTGAGTGGGGGGGGTCTCAGGTACTCTTCAGGTTGCTGTGAGGCCCGCCATGCCTGTTGATTGTCTCCTGGGCAATGATTTGGAGGACTCCCCTTGGGCTAAGGTGGAGCGAAAAGCGCATCTGGAAATGTTGGGTCTGCCGGAGTGGGTGTGTGTGACCACCCGGTCCATGTCAGCTAGTAAGGGTGTTGATGGGGTCCCGGAGCCTGAAAGTATGGCCCAGGACCCAACCATGAAGAGAAGAGGCAGGGGGCGCGGGAAACCGTCCCCCATCGTTCCCACGGTCCAGGAGGGAGCAGACCCTGAGGGGGATGCCCTGGAACCTACAGGGGAACAAGTGGCTGAACTGGGAGACCTGCCAGAGCTGACCCATTGGCAGCAGGATGGTGGTCCCTCCAGGGAGGAATTTTGTGCTGAACAGAAAGTGTGCCCTTCTCTTGTGGGTATGAGGCAGCAGGCCTCAGCCCAAACGACAGGTGATCAGTCAGGGTCACATTGGATTTACTGGGAGAACGACCTCCTGTATAGCAAGCCTAAGGCTGCTGAGCCTGGGTCAGCCCGTGTGCTGGTGGTACCCCAGCGCTTCAGAGCCTTCCTACTGGGGTTGGCTCATGACCTTCCGTTAGCTGGACATCTGGGGCAGGACAAGACCTATGACAGGCTTGTCACCCATTGGCCCCAGATGAGAAGGGATTCAGACATCCATTGTAGGACCTGCCAAACTTGCCAGGCAAGTGGGAAAAGTGGGCGGAAGCAGAAGGCTCCCCTCCAACCTTTTCCCGTGGTCAGTATCCCCTTTGAGCGAGTGGGGATTGACATTGTGGGGCCACTGGACCCAAGACAGCCATGGGCAACAGGCTTATCCTGGTCTTGGTGGACCATGCCACCCGGTACCCGGAAGCCATCCCTCTCCGCACAGTGACGTCCCCCGTGGTGGGACGGGCACTGATGGGTGTTTTCTCCCGCATGGGGTTCCCCAGAGAGGTGGTGTCAGACCGGGGCACCAACTTCATTTCTAATTATATGAAGTCTCTGTGGAAGGAGTGTGGGGTAACCTACAAGTTTACCACTCCTTACCACCCTCAAGGTAATGGGCTGGTTGAGAGATTCAACCGGACCCTAAAAGGCATGATTATGGGTCTTGAAGAACCAATGAGGCATAAATGGGACGTCCTCTTACCATGCCTGCTGTTTGCTTACCGTGAGGTGCCACAAAAGTCTCTTGGGTTCAGTCCCTTTGAGCTTTTGTATCGACACCCGGTAAGAGGGCCTTTGAGTCTGGTCAAAGAAGGCTGTGAGCAATCTCCCAGGAAACCTCCCCAGGATGTATACAGTTACATGCTGGCCTTTAGGAAGCAGACTCGGCGCTTCAGATATCTTGCTCAGGCAAATCTGAAGGCCAGCCAGGAAGAGATGAAGCGGTGGTACGACCAGAATGCCACTCTGGTTGAGCTTCAACCTGGTCAGAAAGTTTGGGTCATGGCCCCTGTAGAACCTTGTGCGCTCAAGGACAGGTGGTGTAGTAAGGACTCCCTTAGTACGTACATACATTGTTAAGTTAGCATAACCACGTTAGATGTTAGAAAGCCATCTTGCTGCTTTTGCGCACGACACCGCGTTCACATGTTATTGCTTAAACAAACTGCTGACTCGAGCTTTGCCTCACACGAGAGCAATCTGTTGTTACCATCCAGAGCTCTGCGCAGCGACCTTGGTCTGTACATGATGTGACAAACAGTCTGGGTTGTTAGACAATGCATTTTTTCCACTCTAGGTTGATCGACCCACTATTTAGCCATAACACACAGGCAGCTGCAAAATACCTGAAAGTTGGTGCTTTTAATATTACAGCCCTCATGTTTAATATTCAGACCGAAGACGAGCCTTCCTGCGAGAAGACTCCTGATGCTCCCGTGATGTGATTTCACTAAGCTGATCTTTGAGGTATGGGGTCCCCTATTCAAGCCTAAGAGACCTTCTATTAGCATAATAATAATATTAGCTTCTTAGTAAAGGGAAGGTGGTAGTATCCACTGTCATTATAACATGATCACCCCTTTTATATTCTATGGTATTGTAACGATGCTGATGGTTTTGATTTTAATCATTTGTCTGCTTGTATTAGCCAAAGTACTGCATCTTAGGACACGTGGTCTATAAAAATAAACTCTTTTTATTTTCACCGTGTCTCTGTTGATTCTTGTTGTGGACTGATGTGAGAATAATATACGAACAGGTATTTCCGATTCCCACCATTCCTGAGAGTACACTGAGTAGCTTGTTCTGGGTTGTCTTTTCATTGGGATCGCCGAGTTAAATCTCGGATAACGAATGGGACACTTATGCTAGCCGGATACTGGGTTCTGGGTTCTGAGGTGAGTTTCTGGTACACCACAATTCACTGAGGTCCTGGGGTTCTACGCATAGTTCTGTATATAAGCAGAATCCCTGCAACATGGCGCACCTAACGTTTGGTCTATGAGTTGAAATGCCTTAGTAGTGCTTGTATTAGTCCACAACACCCTCATTCTTGTTTCCGGATAACAAGTCTGACGGATTTAAACCTACCTATTTCTGTTGATATAGGTTTCTTCAAGCTTGATCATTAAAAAGGTTATTGAACCCTTGTGCTACTGAATACTTCGAGTGTAGCTTGTCCATATGGCGGTAGATATTGCGGCGCATAGCCGTGCAGCTCTGAAACGTCATTTGACGCAGTATGGGGTGCCGGACACTGGTATGAACGTCATCTTTGTGGTGGGAGCCGATGCGGCTCATCCCTATGAGTTGTTCTACTCTTGGGTGACGATTCCGGCGGTGAGTGCGGATGATAATACCTTTCATTCTTACACTGCCACTGCCGTGCCAGCGAACTATACACCGTATAGGACACAGGAAATACCAATATCTGCTTGGCAGCATCATATTTGGTTTAATGGCGCCCTTCCCCATGTGGTTATACCGCCGAGAATGGGCCCTTTATCAATTGCAGGGGCCACTTGGCCGGTACTAGCCGGATTTACGCCTCATCCCCGTTACCTCACGGTGACGGTGGCTGAGTTGCGTGTACTACACACTGCCCTTATTACGGTATATAGGGCGTTAGTGCAGTACGTGTCGCGCAATATGCAGGCGGGGGCACCTGCTGTTGCGGGGCAGCCTACTGACCACCACGCGGTAGTCATTAGTCCTGTTATGGTTAATTCTGTTATGGGCAAGCGCCCCCAAACTAGGGATGATTTCCCCTTTTGGCTTGCTGAAAAATTTGACCAAATAGAGGCGGTATACCCGAATACATCTCCTGTGGAGAAACACAGGATCCTCACCATTAATTTGCCTAAAGACTTGGTCCCCAACGTAGATGATTGTGTTAACTGGGGTAAGGTCTTTGCAGCGACGTACGCGCAGTGCTTTGGCACTCCGTCTATGTTGCAGCTGCCCTCCATTATTAAACGTGTTCAAGAGAACCACGGTGCGGAGTCTGCGATAGAATTAGGGATGCGGCTCCTCGGACAGTTTGACCTGGTGGCTACCATGATAATGGGTAACCTTAAGGGTGATGCTTTGCAATTCCAGGTTCGTAATGAACTGAAGAAAGTTGCTGAGGAGGATAAGCCGCAGGAATTTGCGAAGATAATCTCAGGTGCATACAGAGATTTAGGTCGTAGCTCTTTAGGAGTTAAGCCTGTGATCAAAACTCCCGATATTAAGCAGCAGGGTAAGGCGGAAGCCTCTGGTAAGGATGACCGGCCAAGCTTTCCAAAACAAAATTGGCGGTCTAAACAACAGGGAAAGCAGCAGCAGAAACAGGGCTCTCTGCCTGCCTCTCCCGTTCAGTCAAGTAGTGAACGCACTTATGATCTGCGAGATCGTGCTACTATTAAGTCTCCTGATAGATTTCAGGTTTCTGAACAACGTTCTCCTCGTTCTTCACAGGAAACATCAGCTTCACAGTCCGGTGGCGGAGGCGGTGGCAAAGGTCGGGGTGCACCACAAACACGTGACCAGCCCCGACAGACTGAGGGTAAAGGCAAGCAGGACGAATTTGCACGACAAAGACCCCCGTTTCAGAAGAAGAAAGTGGCGGCTCTGACGGCAAGGTATGCCTCAGATAGTGCGGACACAGCTTCGGAACCGGACATGGGCGCTGACGCTACTGGACAGCGCAGCGGAAATTACCATAGTCCGTCAAGCTCTGCGTCCATTTCTGGCGGCGACAGCAACTGATATATTGGTTACTGTTGAGACAGCTGACACCAGAGTGGCTCCCCCTGACAGACTTTATGAAATTGTCTTGTTAATTGAGGGTGACATACAACGCACAATAAAGGGGATTTTTTGGGATAATCTGACTACCACCTATGATATCCTCCTAGCGGAGGCAGATTGGCCCCCAGCTTTCATTTTAGAAGCTCCTAGAGGGGAGGAGGTCATCCTCCCGTCCTTTGCGCACACGGTGCCTAAGGACCAGGCTGAAGTGTACGCTGAGGAGTGGGCGCTGGCGCTTGCGCCGGCGATATATCGTACTCAGGTGGGATGGGACCGGTTGCCCCCCTGCCATGAGATTCCATTGCGGTCTATGCCCCAGCCTCAACCCCAATATCCCATGCGTCGTGAAGCTAGGCCACACGTCGCGGCGATCCTTGAACAATTGGAATATCAGGGTGTTATTGAAACTTGTGTGTCCCCTATGAATAACACTTTATTCACTGTAACGAAGCCTGACGGCTCGTACCGTTTAGTTTTGGATTACCGGCACCTAAATTCCCATTGCCGGACCTGCGCGGTACAAAATACACATAGCTCGGCTCTTGTCGACAGTCTCGTGCGTAAACGATTTAAAACGACACTTGACATTTCCAATGGCTTTTTTAGCCACAACCTGTCCACACTGAGTAGCCAGTGGACGGCGTTTACTTCGGGCGGCAAACAAAAACAGTTTACGAGATTGGCCATGGGCTACAAAAACAGCCCTGGCGTCTTTTCCGCTCGCGTGGTCTCTCTCTTAGAGAGAATAGACCCCGATGCATACTCCTATTTTGACGATATCTATCTCACGGATGATGAGCTGATGCCACATCTGTCTCGAGTCGACAATATTATTGTGAGTTTTGCAGACTATGGCTACAAATTTAATTTTGCGAAGTCTCACATCGCGGAATATACAGTGTTGTTTTTGGGCTACGAGCTCAACAATGAGGGTAAGGGATTAGCTCCTCACTTTCTGGAGAAGTGCGCATGCTTGCGCGCTCCTACAACGCTGAAAAAATTACAATCTCTCCTGGGCTTTCTGAATTTCGGACGTACGTATATTCCTGATTATGCCCAGCGTATCAAACCGCTTTATGCCTTGGTACAACCTTCCTTTTCGAAGTCTAGCTGGCAGCTAGAACACTCTGCTATTCTACAGTCTTTACAGGCTGATCTTCTTGCTTCACAATACTTGCTGACGCGTGATAACCGCACTAACCTGGTAATTAGAATAGTACCAGGCGCCGTGGGTTTCACGTATTTAACGTTTAATGAGGGCGATACAGTCCCCATTGCGTATAAAACACACTTGTACACCTCTGCTGAATTACGTTTTTCCACGGTCGAGAAAGTTCTGACTGCTGTACAGATGGCGATCCTTAAAGAACACGCACTGTCGCATGGGAAACAGATTCTGGTTGTAACACCGTATCCTGCCCTAGAGGCAGTGACTAAAGCAAGTGTACCAAATTCTAAAGCTTTGCATCCACGGTGGATACAATGGGCAACAACTCTGACGTCGCCAGATGTCACTTATATCTTTGACGCCTCATTACAGACTCAAGAGTACTTGCAGTATGAATTCGTTCATCCGGCTCCTCTGTCTTTGCGCCCGCTCGAAGATTACCATTGTGTCATATACACTGATGGCTCGGCGCAGCCCGCGATTGGATCAAAGCACGCTTATTCTGCGGCTTGCGCAATTGTCGTAGGTACATTCGTAAATGGTGAATTCCAATCTGATGCAGTGCATACGCAGTCATTGGGTGATTGTACCGCGCAATTGGCGGAGCTTCGGGCTCTGGTGCTTGCACTGGAGTTTGCTGATCCCCGTGTCACGACTTTAATAGTTAGTGACTCTTTTTATTGTGTCCAGTCATACAATGACAACTTACACTTCTGGTCTCAAAATGATTATCGAGACACCAAAGGTAGCACAATTAAGCATAAACTGCTTTGGGTTCGAGTGGCAGACTTTAAAGACCGTCTCTCACTCGTGAATGTTATTCACACTCTTGGTCACCAACGACTTGGTGTCCATGCCGTCGGTAACAGCTTGGCTGACGAGGCGGCAAAAACCGCAGTGGCTACATACTTAGTGGCAGCAGTTACAAGGTCCAAAAGTAAGATTGATGATGACATCTTGGCAGCTATTGCTGCTACAGAGAAGGGAAGTGATTACCCGAAGGGTTTTCCTTCTCGTTATTTTTATCATTTAAGTCCTGATAACGTCCCGTTAGTGAGGATTAACGACGTTGGTGACAGAATTATTCCCAACGCGGACTGCAGACCAGCACTGATTCTAGCTGCACACGAGGGGTTGGCGTCAGCTCACGCCGGTGTGTCCGCTACTATATCTCTGTTACAACAACGTTACTGGTGGTTTGGTTTATATAAACAAGCGCGCGCTTATGTTCTTGATTGTGACATTTGCCAACAGATTAAACCTTCTACTGTTGCGCGTCCACCACAAACACAGTTGTATATATCTAATAAGCCATTTGGTTGTGTTTATTTAGATCACTGCGGTCCTTTTTCTTCTGATACTGCGTACAAGTATATCTTGGTTGCAGTGGATTCGTGCACACGTTTTCTCTGGGTATGGCCACAAAGGAGTGCTGACTCACGGACTGTCATCAGGGATCTGCGTGTCTTTGTGGGAACTTTTGCGTGTGGTACCTTCCATTCTGATCAGGGCCCTGCGTTCGCCTCTAAGGCTTACAAGGAGGCTATGAGAAATTTGGGGGTCCTAGTCAAATTTTCGTCCCCCTACCGACCTGAGGGTAATAGTGTGGTGGAGCGAATGAACCGTGACTTAAAGCAATCATTGACAGCACGTGTTTTAGGCACAGGCCGGAACTGGCTTGCCCATTTGTATAACGTCCAACGTGCACTTAATAATCTCCCTAGAAGGTCTCTGGGTGGGCGGACCCCATACATGATGATCTTCGGAATCAGAATGTTTGTTCCAGACCTTGATGGTCTAGACATGGCGGCGTCGACCGCACCCTTTGACGTAGATGATCACTGTGCTGTTTTGCAGACGCTACAAGAAGCCAGAGACACTCTTTCGAAGGAACACTTGCCCTCCACGTCTGAAGCTGAGGTTCAGATTCCGGTAGTCGGCTGGCTACCCCGAGTTGGAGACCTGGTCCGTGAGAAAGTGGAGAACAAGAAGGAGTTCGGCCCCTCTTATCGTGCACCAGTTCCAGTGCTTGGAGTGCAGGGTACAAGAACAGTCATTTTACCTCCACATCCTGGTCGAAAGGACAACAGGTACATCTCTATTGACAATGTCAAACTTCAGCGAGTGGCCGATACTTCTTAGCCTGACTCCAGCAGTTTCATGCCAGACGATGCAAAGAAATTCAATGTTGGTTCCTGCTTCTACCACCTTGTCTGATGTTGCCATCGAGATGCAGTCAGTTACTGATCCCCTGTTAATATCTCCGGCTGGTGGTCTGCCCGACGAGACTGAGTATGCTTATCCTACGAATGGTCACTCGCCTGTTTTACAATCTACGGCGCTTGACCAGTCCCGTTTCTCCTTTGACACTAACTCATTGCCCTCCACTCCCCCTTCGAACATTGCTGTTTTTGCTAGTTGGTTTAAAAGACATTTTTTGGTTACCCCTTGGACATACATCTGGCTATTGCTTTTCAGTATTTTTTTGTTTATGTCCATTGGATTTGTAATAGTGTTTTTCCGTCTGGTGGATGGCCACTATCTCAAAGAGAGATCTACAATTAGACTTATCAATGGAACTTTGGCCCCCCACTCCTCGTCCCACATCATGAAAAGAGACCAGACTTTTGTGAATATTACTGCCTGGCCCGTTTTGGATGGAATCGCGTGGGATGCTGTTAAATTCCAAATTCATGGACCCACAGAGGTCATCAATGTACCTAATGTGTTTCGTGTTTCTATGGGTGATGTAGTTAAACAGAACATACGTTCTGATGATTGGGATGTACACGCCATTGAAGCACTGTTTTCAGATTTGAAATATTATGCCGCTTTTGATGCTGAAGATTTGTATGAAAATGTGGCTAATTATGCAGAACAGTATTGTTTTCAGCATTATGGCAATCACTTCCTGCATAAGGCGAATACATTTAGAAATTTTGTAAATTTTACCCAATGGGAACACTGTCCCACCCCCTCTTTTGGCAGTTCACCTACCTTAGTTGATAAGTATACTTATTTTACTGATTTCGGTATTTCCGACCCGGCATCCTTTTATTTTAAAGTTATGCCTGAGTCTGCCTCAAAGGTTAGGCTGACACACACCAAATTACTTTATTCCAAGTCCTTTATGGATGAGTTGTCAATCAAAGGTTATGATCTATGGAAGGCTACTATTGATCTTAAGTCGGTTTGGGGTTCCAAACCGTGGCAGGTTCAGGGAACTGAAGCTTTACACCGTGCCTGTCTCGTACCAAATCATATGTTGTTTTTAAATTCAACCATCTTCCAAACCACCTGTTTCGGATTGGCCACTTCAAAAAAACTAAATTCACCTTCTGTGCCGGATCTGGGCGCTTACCCCAATTGCGATAACCACACAGATCTGTCCCTTCCTGCTTTGCAGTCATTGGTTTCTAATACATCTTTCAATATTTCGAAATTTTGTAGTGAGGGATGGTTAACTTGGCAAAGCAGTTCTGATACCTGTCAACGTCGTTTTCTAGGGCTGAAACCAGGGTATACTCAGGAACGCGTAGACCCTCGGTTTGAGTCGTCACATACAGTCACTACATACTCTGTAGGGAAATTATGTCAGTCCTGGCTGCGACATTCCACCTTGGCATCTGTCAAAGTTCATTTATCAAAATTACATGACAAAATAGATTTGAATGATTTTGTTAAAGGTTCTGTGGGTGGCAGATCCAAAAGGTGGGCGTATGCTATTTACAACGAAGTATGGAAATTGTCGCACATTGAGGCAGCTTCACGATTGAGAGCTATTGATCAGGCTAATATGGAAAAGGTATTAGCAGTTATTGATAACAGCATTAGCACTCTATCTTCTCGAATTTATACATTAGATAATATTGTTTCTTCAATTGTTGATATTGTACATGATGATGTGTCGGTATTGTATCATGGTCAAAACCAGTTGCGTTCTGTTATGCAGTTTGCATGGACATTACAAACGTTAAAGGCAGGGAAGGTCCCCTGGGACTATCTGAATACAACATCATTATTTCTTCCCTTTAACCTTACTGACAAACAACAGTTCATGTCCATGAAAGATGCTTCATATTCCTTGTTACATATTGAAAAGTTGGAGCCGTTACCTTTCTCTGTGGCGGAATTGGATTCAGCAGTGTGGTTATTACACGGGTTGATAACTCTCCCGTTCGCGCTTTTTAAGTTTACATCTTGTATGAAACACTATGCTCTGGGTAGATATGAACAGCTGGGTACCGCTTTCATACATGAGGTCTGGTCCCTCCCTTTTACGTATAGATGTACAAGAGACGGTACTGAGGTTTATCTGAAAGGGGAGGAATGTACAACGACACCTGATCATTCTGTGTTATGTAGGCACATTCAGTTGCACGGTGCTTGTAATGTACACGCCCCGAATTTGGCCTGCGTCCTCAAAGGTATCCCGCTACCAGTGATTACAACGTCTTTCACGCTGCTTGCAAACGGTAGTTATTTGATTTTGAATAATGAAGCTTGCTGCGGGATGTTAGTGGGAATCCCATATATAGTAACTGTATCGCAGAGAGTGGTCTGCTGCAATAATGTTCTCTTTCCACCCCCGCATGGGCGGCTGGATGTTTCCATCTGGCCTTCGATTCCGACCTTGAAAGCAGAGTTCAACAAGATGAGCAGAATAAGACCTCTATTGTCCCAAAAGGAGGTGCCGTTGACTTACTCCCGAGAAACATTTGTCCTTCACATAGCGAATACGCGCACTGAGGTACAGGCGCTTTTAAATACTGACCTCCCCCTGCATTTTGGAGCTTTGATCCAAACAATTTTCAATGCCTCGTCCACAACCAGCCTGGCTCATTTTTTTAAACTTGTGGGCTCAGGCCTCGTGACCTCTTTCCAAACTATTTTTGGTGTGATTCCGGCATTTTTTCATTCTATTTTCTCGAGCGTCTTTGGAGGTGTCCCGTTGATTCTGGCGCTAGTGGCAGGTGTGCTACTTTTACTTTTCATACTACGGAATGGCTGCTCTTTCTGTGCCACACGACAGCCTGTCCCGCCTGCAGCTTCTTCGTGACAGGATGCTTGAATACTATGGCGTCCTGCCATTGGCGACTTTGAGCCTGGCATATGGATTATCCTTCCGGTATTCCTACTTCACCTGCGTGCAACCTGTCTTTCACTGCCTAGATTGTTCCTTTGAATGGCCTCTGGATTTGTGCTTAACCAACACGGTGTCTCCGGACCCAGATTATGATCGACTGATGAGGCCCTTAGTGTCTCACGAGTTCGCCTGTTCTGGTGTTCGTATTATGGCCTGTGGTGCGGCGCATGGAATCCTGGGTAATTGGGACATCGTAAGGGCGGCATATAACTTCTTGGATATGAGTTATTTGGAAGTCCACGCTGGTTGCCCTCTGATGGTGCTAGAGGCTCCGCTAATGGAAGAACATGTATGTTCCTTTTCTTTGATTAACTGGATGGCTGAAACCTTCAGTGGCCGTGCCAACGATTTTCTGCTGGAAGCAGTGGCCACGTATGCTGCATATACGTTCATGGATTGAGTGAACTGTAGTCCACTGTGTTTTCCTCACGTGTCTTGAACAGTCCCTGTGCCTCTGCACTTCTGCCCGGTGAGGCGTTTTTTCATTTTTTTCACCCCCATTGCACGTTTGAGGTTTTTTGTTTTTTCTTTCCACTTTTGGTTTTTTCATTCTCGGACTTTGCCTGAACTGAAACTTGTTTTTTTAAATTGAATACGCCTTGTTCTGCTCTGTCGCACTTGAACTCTGCGTTCTCTCTTTTCTTGCATACTAAGTAGTGCTTCGATCAAGGGGGCATGTAGTAAGGACTCCCTTAGTACGTACATACATTGTTAAGTTAGCATAACCACGTTAGATGTTAGAAAGCCATCTTGCTGCTTTTGCGCACGACACTGCGTTCACATGTTATTGCTGAAACAAACTGCTGACTCGAGCTTTGCCTCACACGAGAGCAATCTGTTGTTACCATCCAGAGCTCTGCGCAGCGACCTTGGTCTGTACATGATGTGACAAACAGTCTGGGTTGTTAGACAATGCATGTTTTCCACTCTAGGTTGATCGACCCACTATTTAGCCATAACACACAGGCAGCTGCAAAATACCGGAAAGTTGGTGCTTTTAATATTACAGCCCTCATGTTTAATATTCAGATCGAAGACGAGCCTTCCTGCGAGAAGACTCCTGATGCTCCTGTGATGTGATTTCACTAAGCTGATCTTTGAGGTATGGGGTCCCCTATTCAAGCCTAAGAGACCTTCTATCAGCATAATAATAATATTAGCTTCTTAGTAAAGGGAAGGTGGTAGTATCCACTGTCATTATAACATGATCACCCCTTTTATATTCTATGGTATTGTAACGATGCTGATGGTTTTGATTTTAATCATTTGTCTGCTTGTATTAGCCAAAGTACTGCATCTTAGGACACGTGGTCTATAAAAATAAACTCTTTTTATTTTCACCGTGTCTCTGTTGATTCTTGTTGTGGACTGATGTGAGAATAATATACGAACAGGTATTTCCGATTCCCACCATTCCTGAGAGTACACTGAGTAGCTTGTTCTGGGTTGTCTTTTCATTGGGATCGCCGAGTTAAATCTCGGATAACGAATGGGACACTTATGCTAGCCGGATACTGGGTTCTGGGTTCTGAGGTGAGTTTCTGGTACACCACAATTCACTGAGGTCCTGGGGTTCTACGCATAGTTCTGTATATAAGCAGAATCCCTGCAACAGTGGACTGGACCATTTGAGGTTGTGAAGAAAAAGAGTGATGTCACCTACTTGGTGGACTTGAAGTTTCCCAGGAACCCCTTGAGGGTCCTGCATGTCAACCGGTTAAAGCCCCACTTAGAAAGGTCCGAAGTGGGCATGCTCCTAGCCACAGATGCTGGAATGGAGGAGGAGAGTGAGTCTCTTCCTGACCTCCTGTGTGCAAAAGAGCAAGATGGGTCAGTGGATGGTGCTGTCCTCTCTGACACACTGACCCTTGAGCAGCAGCAAGATTGTCGCCATCTGCTGGGACAATTCCCTGATCTATTCTCCTTAATCCCTGGTGTCACTCAGTGGTGTGTCCACGATGTGGACACCGGGGACAGCACTCCTGTGAGGCACAAGGCCTACAGGGTGACTGACAAGGTCAGAGCATACATCAAGGAGGAGGTCTCCAAGATGTTTGCCTTAGGGGTGGTTGAGTTCTCTAGCAGTCCTTGGGCCAGCCCAGTGGTCTTGGTCCCAAAGGCTGCAGCGCCTGGTACTTCACCAGAACTTCGGTTCTGTGTGGATTACCGAGGACTCAATTCGGTCACCAAGACTGACGCGCACCCCATCCCCAGAGCTGATGAGCTCATAGATCGGTTAGGGGCTGCCCGGTACCTTAGTACGTTTGATCTAACGTCTGGGTACTGGCAGATCGCCTTGACCGATGGGGCAAAAGAGAGGTCTGCATTCTCCACACCAGATGCGCACTACCAGTTCCGGGTTATGCCCTTTGGGATGAAGAATGCCCCTGCCACATTCCAGAGGTTGGTCAACCAGGTCTTGGCTGGACTGGAGGATTTCAGCGCCGCCTACCTGGACGACATAGCAGTGTTCAGCGCCAGCTGGGAGGAACACTTGCGCCACCTCCAGGAAGTGTTGTTGGCCCTGCGCAGAGCAGGCCTCACAATCAAGGCCAGTAAGTGCCAGATTGGGCAGGGTTCAGAGGTGTACTTGGGGCACCAAGTAGGGAGCGGCAAAGTGGCCCCCCTGCAACCCAAGATAGATACCATCCTGGCTTGGGAACCGCCCAAAACCCAGACTCAGGTGAGAGCCTTCTTGGGTCTCACAGGTTACTAAAGGAGGTTTGTCAAGGGGTATGGCAACATTGTGCACCCCCGCTGACTTCCAGGAAGCAGCCGAGACTTGTGATCTGGACTGACGCCTGTCAGAAAGCCTTTGACACCCTGAAAACTGCAATGTGTACAGCACCGTTCCTCCAGGCGCCCAACTTTTCAAAAGAGTTCATTGTCCAGACAGACGCTTCAGAGCATGGTGTGGGGGCTGTTCTAGCACAGATGAATGAGGAGGGCCGGGACTTACCTGTAGCCTTCATCAGCCGGAGGTTACTTCCCAGGGAACAAAGGTGGAGTGCGATAGAGCGTGAGGCATTTGCTGTGGTCTGGGCGCTGAAGAAGCTAAGACCCTACCTGTTTGGGACTCACTTCCGGGTTCAGACAGACCACAGGCCCCTCAGATGGTTAATGCAGATGAGGGGTGAAAACCCAAAGCTGTTAAGGTGGTCCATTTCCCTACAGGGGATGGACTTTACGGTGGAACACCGCCCTGGTACAGATCCCGCCAATGCTGATGGTCTGTCCAGATTTTTCCACCTTAGTGATGAGGACTCCCTGGGTGAAGGGTAGTTCTCCCCACATTTCAGCTGGAGGGGACACGTGTTAGACCTGGCATCATTGGCATGAGTCTCTCCTCCATTTTTTCCGTTTGCCTCCTCTGTTTACGATGTTTTTGCTGGAATATTGCTTTGGGCACTGTGCCACTGCTGATCAGTGCCACAGTGCAAGTGCTCCCTATGTTAAATTGATACATTGATTGGTGTTACCATAATTGGCTTGGTTGACTTACTGTTCAGACCCTAGTCTAGTGCACTGCGTGTGCCAAGGCCGTGTAAGTTAACTGCTGCTGGTGGCCTTGCAGCACTGGTTGTGCCACCCACAGAAGCAGCGTGTAAAATGTGTCTCAGGCCTGCCATCGCAGAGCCTGTGTGCAGTCCCTGACTGCCATGTCGACTTGGCAAGGAAACCTACTTGCCAGTCTCTAAAACCTTCACTTTGCCACATTTCAGACACCTCTATGGTAGGCCCTAGGGCTGGGTGCATTGTGGGTAAAAGGTAGGTCATGCCCTGATGTGTGTGGCATGACCTAATAGTGAATTACAGCCATTTTCGTTTTTCACTATTGAAGGGCTACCTGCCTCCAATAGGCCAGACTGGGCAGACTGATTATTAACTCCATTATAATCTAACTGACTCAGGGAGCATGGTAGCAGGTCGAGTTTAGTATCCCTGAACTCAGAATTTAATAACACACCCTTTAGGATGGATGGTTTTTAAATTCTGTGTTTGAAAATAGCCCTTTTAGAAAGTGGCTATTTTCTTGTCCAACTATCCACCGGTCTCTGCTGGTTTGGTGTGTGTGTCAGGGGCTGGGTGGCTCCAGAGGTCTGAATGAGTCAGTGCGGGGTGAATGAGGCATCTACACTTAGAGTGGGGGAAGAGTAGTACCTGATAGCCTGCCCTGCCTGACACAATGCTGGCTCCACCTCCTGCCGAGCGACTGATAGCCCTGCTCCTGCCAGTGACAAAACTGGCTCCGCCTCCTGCTGGGCGGCTGAGGACCCTGCCCTGCTCAGTGAATAGGCCAGGTGCCTCTGCCTGGCAACACCCACAACAAACCCAGGATGGGGGGAATTTCCCTGCCTGGACAAAGGGAACAAAGCAGAAAAGGGGTATAAGAGAAGGACCCCTGAACCAAGCACTCAGATCACTTCTGACAAGGAAACCTCTACCAAGGACAAGAAGCCTGCTGATCTAAGGACTTGCCTCCCCCTTCTGCCAGTGTGCTGTTTGCTGGGGGGAACCTGAAGCTGCTTCTTTATTTTTGCCAAGGAACAAGGAGAGAGGAACTTGGTGTGTACTCTCAAAAGCTTGCTAGAAAATCTCCAAGGGCTGGAAGAGTGCCAGCCTCCTGTTGAAGTCACAGGGCCAAAGGACTTCACCCCCTACTGAATTGCTGGTTGCTGGAAAGTGTTATTTCCAGTGCACAGGGGAAATCTGCAGTCTCGACGCCGCCGACGCTGCTGAATCCAGCTCGACATCGTGAGTAACGGCTCCAGTGTTCCGAGCCTTCGACGCCGGACGCCGGGCCCGATCGACGCCAGTAGCGACGCCAGGAGTAGTGAGTATCGGCTCCAGCTCCAAGTGACCCCGTCTTGATGCCGGTATCGACGCCACTGAGTAGTGAGTATCGGCTCCAGGTTTAAGCGAACCCGTCTCGACGCCGCTGCTGATCACATCGACTCGACCCCCTTCTCGACGCCGTGAGCGCTGCTCCGGCCCGACACCTCTCGACGCCGCTGCGGATCGACCCGAATCCAAGGCACGATCGACGCCGACCTCGACGCCGACATCTCGACGCCGTGGATCATCGTTTTCTTCATTTCCAAAGGTACTGTGTTTGTGGGTTCTGTTGCAACTCCAGGCTCGACGTAGCGCTCCTCGTGGTCGACGCCGAACCTTGGGAATATCGTAAACTCGACGTCGTGTCATTGTTGCCAAGAACTGTGTTTCAGAAGAATACTTACTTTTGTTGCTAAAGAACTATTTCCTAAGAAGAAACTTTACCTGAACTATTATTTTTCCTTCCAAAGAGTATTTATTAAGATTGTGGTATATTTTTGTCGTTATTTGGTCTTGTGCTAAGCCTTATATAAAATACTGTTTTTATAATAACTCCTGTGTTGTGTCCATTTGTAGTGTATTCACTATTACTGTATGTGGTCATAAATGCTTAACACACTGCCTCTGAGATAAGCCTGTCTGCTCTGCCAAGCTACCAAGGGGGTAGCAGGGGTTATCTGAGTGTGTCATCCCCTTGCCCTGACTAGAGTTGGTGGGTCCCTATTTGTCAGAAGTGTATACCTCTGCCAACTAGAGACCGCCGGTTCTAACAGGTTGTAACACTGGTGTCTATAGTTGTGTACCTGGACCGGTTGTAACATACCCTCTTGTGTCATGGGTTCAAAGATACCTTAACTTTTGTAAGGGACTGTGATACCCTGCAGTCAGTGTATGTGTAGTTTTCCTATATGGACAGAATGGTACACTGTGTGCCATGATTTAGAGTTGTATAAGAGTTTTACACCAATCAAAGGAAGAGGAGGTTACTCAACTTTATGATCTGTCATATACATGTTTTTCAGTTGTATATCTTTTCTTGTGATTGTGTCAGTAAAGCGCTATGTAGTATATTGTATTTTTGTTGTGATATTCTTCTGATGCTCTATGTATGTAAGGTATCTGTTGGTGCTGTGGATTGATTTTGAATGGAGTCTGAATAAACTAAGTTGCCCACAAGAGCCAGAGCTCTTGGTAGGGCTTGTCGGATGGAGAAAAACACATTAGTATATATAAAGAACACAATTAGCTTGAGGGCAATGGAATGCTAAGAGTAAATAGAGTAGTCTGTGGAACACATGTCTAATCTTCAATAAAAACACCCATCTATATTGACCGCCTTTAATCTCATTCAAAGTTTCTTCCATACCATGTAAACCTTGTGGCCATAACTAAACCCTGAAGTGTTCAGAAAAAAACACAGCCACCGGGCGCCTATCACACTAACCATCCATCCTTCACACATACACCCTGAAGGAAACCACTCTAGTCAATATTTATTTACTGTTTAGTTTGTTCAAAGTCTTTACAAAGGACAGTTAAACTGAATAAAAATGAACATAATTAGATCAACAAAGTTTCCAATTCAATAACAACTAAACAAAAATAATTTTCAAAAACAATGCAATGCCTAAATCACTCTTTTTGGAATCAAGCATGTGAGAAATTGGGTTGTTGGTTAAGGGGGTGTGAGCCCTTCTCAAGCAGCAGCCACAATCCTTGTCAGTGTGAACCACAAAAAGTCACTAAATTAACCTGTGCTTAAGATTCTGGTAGCTTGGCACAATAGCAGTTAGGCTTAACTTAGAGGCAATGTGTAAAGAATTTATGCAGCACTTCAACAGTAAAAAATGAAGAAAAAACACAAGAAAAATTTCACACCAATTTGGAAAAATAGAGTGAAGTTTAATAATTGTTTTGGCACCAAAACAACTAAATTCCAATCAATAGAAACGGAGATAAGCAATTTAAAAAATCTAAGGTAAGTATAGCTCCTAAAAGCACCAAGCGCAACTCCCAATTGTCTGGTTGTGCGAGACCAGGTGAAAGTCACAAGTTGAAGCTGACTGTGATGGAGCGCAGGATGGATACAGGGACCAGGTTAGTCCCGCTGAAAACGTTTCCTACTAAAACCCAGTGTGAACACTTCCATTCGTGGTGGAGGAGGCAGCAAGGAGTATGGAGAGTGCCGCGGATGTGGAGTCCAAGGGTCCAGGACCTGTGAGGCAAATTTTGGGGATCAGGAACACACTCCAGCAGAGGCCAGCAGGACTCAGGCAGGTCCAGTTGCAGGTCCAGTGCAGCAGATCAGCTGGGCAGTTGGTTGGAGGCTTCTGGAGCTTGTTGTGTCCCTGTAGCTCTGAACAGGCCAGTCAGCTGACCCTTGAAGTCACTTTAGCCTGCGAAGAAAGGTGCAGGCCCACCTTTCCTTCTCAGACAGCAGGACAGATCTCAAGCAGAAGGGCAGTCCTCTGGCAGCAGGGTAGTCTGTCTTTTGTAGTATCCACAGGTCCAGGAGTATACTGAAGAGTGGGTCTGAGGGTCCCATTTTCATACCTGTTGCCCACTTTGAAGTGGGAGAAACCTCTAGAGACCTAACCTTTCAGAAGTTTCTGAAATGTCCTGCCTTCTTGCCCTAGTCCCAGTCTGTCTACAGACACAATGTTAGTTTGAAGCCCTTTGTGTGTGAGCTGACGCAGTGTCTTTGAAGTGTTACAGGTGAAAGTTCTGGCCCCCAGAACAAGTCAGGATATCCCATCCTGCCAACACCTAGACCCTCTATTGTATGTTTGTCTGGGAGGAATGTACAAAGACCTATAGTTAACTGTAGTGTCCTCCCCAGCCTGGGATAAAGTACACGATCACACACACACTGAGCTCTGTATTGCACATCTTTATTCTTCAGAGTGTAATCGTTAACTGTACACACTGCGTAACAAACGTCATTACCCACAACCAGACACACGCCATTGATTACGTCATTCTACTACATAGTCCAATAGAGACCGCAGGGGTCCTGCTATCGCTAATCACAAGACATTACATCTTTCCCTTTGTTATCTAAGAAGTATAATTTCTACATATATACATCATAACTCTTCAATGAGTCGCAGAGGTGTCAAAAACAATCTTCCAGATCTCGTTGTGTGAGTTTGATGAGACACAGGAGAGATATCCACAGCAGGCACCGGTGAGACGGACACAGATGCGTCACTTAGGTTTTCAGTACTCTCAGGTGGTATGGTCTCACTCCTGACATCTGGAACCAATGAACACCAAGGCAGGCACTCAAAATGTGAAGAGTCTCTCATAATGGACTTTCCAGGACATTGAGCAGTCACCATGTGTCCTTTGCTAGTCACAACCCTCAGAGAGTCAGCATTGAATGGATCATCAGACTTGTATTTGCATTTCTGCTTGACAAGGACTTGGCCTCCCTTCTCAAAGACAGTATCCCAAATACATTGGCGCTTATCCACATAGGTGTTCATTTTGTGCTTGGGAGATGAATCGGTGATGCAAATCTTATTGATGCCAATCGTCTCCTTGTGTTTGCTTTGTTCGCCCTAAGTTGGCAGGGTATGCCCAGACGTGGGTCCCTTGCTCACTTTGCCACTGGATTCATGCTAGCCTGGCTGATGAAGGGTGTTACTCAGAAACCATCCCCAAGATGCTTGTTTCCGGTTCAGGGAAGACCTGGCTTGGCAGTTTGGGCTCGACTGTTCCCATGAGGCACAGAGTCAAGACTGATTTGCATATAACTGGGTCTGAACTGAGGTGGCGAAATGATCTAAAGAATGATGATGGATTCAACCCAGATCTGTGACTGGGGTGAGTGTCTGAAAAGTTTCAGCGCTCTGTCCATCATCTCCTTGTGATTGCGGTAGTCAATTGTGGCAATTTAGCTCCCATGGCTCTCCCAAACATTAGGATGGCAGGGCTTTCACCTGTCATGGATTAGGGCAGTAGGCACGAAAGGCAGAATGAAGAACTGATTTGAGTTCCGGCTTTTTCAGCACAGTGCGCCGAATTGCCCTTTTGAGGGTGCCCATGAAGTGCTCAACAATGCCTTTGCCTATGCCAGAGAGGTGTGCTTTTCTGATGCTTGACATTTAACTGGGTGAGAAAATCTCTGTTGTTGAAAGGTGAGACATTGTCAGACTTCAATATCAAAGGGACAAAAATGCAATCTAATCTTGCAATGACTTAGGGCCTAATTACAAGTTTGACGGTCCATCAGAACGCCAAACTCGCAGTGGAGGTGCAATGGTGGTTGGGGACCACCGCACGGGCAGTCTGACTGCCGTATTACAACTACGGCAGTCGGACCACCATAGTACTACCACAACTGCCAGAGATTCGTGATCCCTGGCAGTGGTGTGGCAGTCAGAGGCTCCAATATGTTTGGCAGTGCCGCTGCAGCACTGTCAAGCATACTTGGAGTTCCCTCACCTCTGCAGTTTTCATGGCAGTGAGGCCACCATAAAACCTGTGGCCTGTAGGGTCCCCTTTGCCTCAGGGCCATGGAATGTAGGCAGGGGGGAATAGTGTGCCCCCTGTCTGCGTACACCCCCTTTCCTGCATGGCATGGATTGGATTGGCTTGCACAGTCCATGCCGTGCAGGAACGGGATTAGGTGCTCTGATCGCAAAGCCGTTTTAATAAGCAGCACCGTGGAAATGCCAAAAGACTGATGTAAAGATCCACCTTCACGTTGGTTATGGAAATAAAGTAGCTTTATTGTAGAGCAACAGTAGGTACCTCCAGCTCAGCTTCACAGCTATCAGCAAAATACAATCCTATTCAAAGGATAACATTCCAGCCTGGCAACAGGCTTAACATTCCATCAAATGTAAGATAACTCCACACATCTCCCCCCTTATACACCCCTTTCAATAATAACAGGATTCATAAAATATTATTAAAACAATTAGTTGACAAGAACAGGCCGAGGAACACGACATTTGCATACATTACCAGTGCTCCAAGCAGAACCGTCGGACAAAATAACAATATTATTTCTTTACAGATTTCACTTGCATTGGTTCAGAGAATTTGCTGTCACCTTTAATACCCATTCCACCACGCCTTACAACCACCCAATCTCCTAATTTTGTATCAAGACTTTTTTCACTCTTCTTGGCATTATAATACTTCATTGCAGCCCATTGCTGCTGAGTTACTTTATTTTCCACAGCAGTTCGATCGACCCACACACAATTCTTGTCTTTCAACCATCTAGGGACTTCCTTAACACCCGGTTCATGCCCTTTAAGAGAAATAACCGGCGATACTCCAGTCATACAATGCGGTGTCACTCTATATGACCACACAAGTTTTTTAAGTTCCTCATGCCATGACAATCCATTAGAAAGTGACAATTGGATGCTTTCCATTATCAAGCGGTTGATTCTTTCAACTAAACCATTCGCTTGTGGCCTGAACATAGCAACTCTTTCATGATTGATTCCAAATTTGCGTAAAAATTCTTGCATTTCCTTTGACACTAGATGGACACCATTACCTGATACCAAGATTTTCGGAATTCCTTCATTCAAGAACACTCTGTCCATGAATGAAATCACCTTCTGTGTATTCACACACTCTGTGGTGTCAACCACAATCCATTTGGAATGATAATCAACTAGAACCTTCAAGAACTTGTTACGTGACCCAAGTCTGAAAATTGGGCCCAAAAAAATCAATTGCTACTCTTTCCTATGGATGCTTAGGAAATGACATACATGCTAGAGGAGGTTGTCTAACTACCTTAGTTGTATCAGCTTTGGCACATGCACAGCATTCCTTCACTACATCTTCTATGTCACCATCCATACCCGGCTACCAATATGACTGTCGCACACTTCTTTTAGTCATATTTCTTCCCAGGTGCCCCTCATGGGCAATATTCACAATTTTACTCCTTACTCCAGCCGGCAGCACAAACTGACACCTTCTCATTAACCTCCCGTCACACACACTTAATTCGCTTTCCACATGGAGGTAACTTTTAAAGCGAACATCCTTAATGAGACTTTCATTCCATCCTTTTGACACACATCTTACTGCATGCTGCAAGACTTCATCATTTGACATAGCATCCATCCATTCCTGTTTACTAAAAGCAGCTTCCTCGCTACCACACTTAAACACCTCCTCAATCACATCATCCACATCAGAATCAACTTCTTCTATTGGCATTCTGGACAAATAGTCAGCCACAACATTTCTCAACCCTTTAACATACTCAACCACAAAGTTGTATTCAAGCACCGACAACATCCACCTGGAAATTCTGGGAGTAACACTACCCTCCAAACCTCTGCCTCCTTTAAATAAGTGAACTAAAGGCTTGTGATCTGTGCGGACTTTAAATGGTAAACCCCACACAAAATATTTAAAATGTTTTACCCCCCCCAACAACATGCCAGGGCTTCCTTCTCAATCACCGAATATGATAATTCAGCATCACGTAACCCCCTAGATGCGAATCCAATAATTTTCTCATCTTCATCACGCACTTGAGTTAGAACTGCACCAATTCCAACTGCACTAGCATCGGTTGTAATGAAAGTCTTAGCTCTGACATTAAAATGGCTAAGGGTAGGAGCATTCATAATATTACTCTTAATTTTGTTGAATGCATGATCACAGTTGTCATTCCACTCAAACACAACCCCTTTTTTAATTTACATCCTCAGAGGTTCAACTATTTCTGTGAACTCCTTGACAAACTTCGAGCAATACTCTGCAAAACTAAGAATGACTTTAACTGGTCCTGATTATGAGAAATATGGGCATCTTTATTGGCCGTAACTATACTTTTCTTAGGCTTGATACCATCTTTGGATATTTCATGTCCCAGGTATGTTACACAACTTTTCTTTAGTTTACATTTTTCTCTTTTTATGGTCAGTCCATTATTCGCCATTCTTTTCAAAACCTCTTCCATTACCACATCATGATGTTCATCATCTTTCCCCACAATCAACACATCATCCTGGAAACATAAGATATCATTCATGTTTTCAAAAATTCGTTGCATCACCCTTTGAAACACCGTTGAGGCAGATGCTAAGCCGAAGGACATTCTGCAATAGCGAAATGCACCCAGCGGTGTAACAAACGAGATGGGATGTCTTGATTCTACATCTAAATCAATTTGATGATATGCAGCAGACATATCAATTACGCTAAAGATGGTAAAACCACCCATAGCTGTCAACATCTCAGAAATGTTGGGTAGAGGTTGCCTATCCACCCAAATGTTTTTCTTTAAGTCGTGCAAGTCCACACATAAGCAGATCTTTCCCCCATCTTTGGGTGCAGCCACGATGGGAGCCAACCATTTCGAGGCTTCGATGGGTTCTATGATCCCTTGTGTAAGTAACTTTTTAAGTTCACTTTCCCACTAAATGAAATCACCATCCACTTGAGTCCTAAAATATCAATAGTATTTCCACCATACCCAACAGCTTTAATATCAAGCCTGGTCCAGGACTCAGCATCACTTCCATCTTTCCATACCTTGGAGTACATATCCATAGATAATAGCGTATACAAACTCCCTGAATCAACCAGCATTGTAACATCATGCTCCTCCAAATTTATGACACAGTGAGGTTTGTCCAATAAAGATGTACTTTCTCTAACAACATTACACTTTAAAATAGCATGATCATGATATGGCTCCACTTGGTCATGGCATGCTTCGGCAGGAACATGAGAATTATTGCAATCATCAATACATAACATGAGTTCTTGAACATGTTCACACATATCGTCCACTTCTTGTATCTGACCAAACTGAGTCTTGGTCCTGCAAGATTTGGCAAGATGACGCCTCTTGCCACAAGCCCTACGTAAAGCATTTCTAGCCATACACTTGGGACTAGAAACTATATGCCCAGGGGCACCACAACAACAGCACTTAATAATTCTTGTACTGTTCCAAAACTAGCTGCATTTGCATGAGGAGTATCATTAAATTTATTTGCAAGTTTATTAGAGGATTTGGTAAACTGTTTCACTGCTTTAGTTTCATCCACACATGTTTGAACTTCAACTCCTTTTCCTGTTTGCTCCTTTGGTACTATGGAATTACTACAACTTTCCATTTCCTTTATCCACAAATCAGTATGTTCTAATCCCTTGGCAATTTGTATTGCATCATGTAAGGTTGGATGTTTAATCAGCAATTTCTCACGGACTCTCTTATTATTAGCACATCTCACTATTTGATCACGTATAAGGGAATCCGCTAAACTCTCAAAGTGGCAAGTCAGTGAAAGACCTCTTAAGGCAGCAACATAAGTCCCAATATCTTCATCTATTTTCTGCTTACGACAAAAAAAACGTATGCCTTTCTAGCACAACATTCACTTTGGTGGCGAATCGTAAATCTAGCATCTGCATAGTCATCTCATAAACATTGTTTGGTTGACCATCACCCATTCCTAAAGAAATTTCAGGCAGATCCTCGTATAAACGGCGTCCTTCAACACCTATGTGGTGAAGTAAAATTGAATGCCTACTTACAGGACCATGCTTATCTGCGCCAGTAGCAAGGATATAAGTTAAAAAACAAAATTCCAATCCTTCCAAAGAATAGCAGGGTCACCTGGTGTAGGGAGAAAAGTTGGCGGTGCAGATAATCCCTGATCAGCCACATTATCTATTAAATATAACTATGAGATACAACCAGTCCCACCTATAAGAAATTGTTAGATTGAACAACAAACTAATATAATAAGCTAAAATAAGAATGATAAAACAACAAACCAAATTATTGCTTGAAGAAATGTTCAGTTTAGTCCTCAAATAGTTCTTTCCTCGATGTCGATGTGGCAAAATATAAACAGTTTGTTGTTCGGCTTTGTTATGATGGAAACGTCGTATCTCTGTGCAAAGCAAGGGAGTTGTTCCCAATCACCCAAAATGGCCGCCAAAACGTCAGGCTTGCGTCGATTGTCTAAGGGAAATTGACCTTGTGAGTGCGTGAATACAAACGTAAAGAGAGAAGGAGCGCGAGTGAAGAATGCTAAACACAGAAAGCAGCCTTAAGTATCTCGGTGAGAGTTCCAAAAGGCTAGTGTTTACTTTTAAGATTGTTACAATTCACAAGATGCCTGTTAGGAATATCCGTTTAACATTTGCAGGTTGTAACAACTTGGCACACAGTCTTTACAAATCGGCAATGCTGACAAGCCTCTTGAGCAAAGGAAATGTAATGTCCAAAAATTTGGCAGCCGCTCTGAAAAGACATCCATTTCAATAGCCTCCAAATGATTGACGAGCAATTTTCGCACTGTAATGATTGCAGCGCAATTTACACACTGTCACAAACTTCTTGCCAAACAACTTCCAATGTATGATACGCAACTTGCACGCTCTCGAAATCCTGCCAATTAATTTCCGTTAATTAATCACACTGTTTGTTGTTATGCAGAGTAATTTCAACCGTAAATTCAGTCAGCCAGACAACCCAGCACTATGCTAGTAGTAAAGTCTCCAGGCTGAACGGGTGAAATACAATCAATCAGTGTCACATCCAAGTAGAATATACAGCCACAGAGGAAAAGGATGAAGAGTAGAGTTGTATTCACAGCACGCAGCAAGGAAAGAGGATGTAGGAATAATAGCAGATGATTACGCAAAGAAAGTACTTATAATAGTATGTTTAGGCTCATTTGTAGTGGAGTTGTAGTAGGTTGCGGTAATCTTGAAATGGTTTCTTAAGTAGTAATCCTTTGAATGGGTCCTTTAGTAGTAGTAAATTCATCCAAGGGTGGAGGTACTGGTTATCTGCCCCCTGCGCAGATAAGGTCAACTCGTCACCAATGTAAAGATCCAACTTCACGCTGGTTATGGAAATAAAGTAGCTTTATTGTAGAGCAACAGTAGGTACCTCCAGCTCAGCTTCACAGCTATCAGCAAAATACAGTCCTGTTCAAAGGATAACATTCCAGCCTGGCAACAGGCTCAACATTCCATCAAATGTAAGATAACTCCACAACTGCCCACAAGACCACTAGGTAACTCATAATCTGGCTGGTGGCTGGTGGTGTGGGAGCGGGCTAGTGGTGTGGTGGCCCGCTCTCACACACCAAACTCATAATCAGGCCGTTAGTCATGAGTGGTTGACGAGAGGTCTTCCAGAAGGGGAAAACGTGAGTACTAATCAATAATTACCATGACATGATATCCAAGGGGTCCAAAGAAGTCAATGGCAATCCTCTCCCACACATGCTTTGGAAGGTCAGACATGTTCAAGTGATGCTGAGTGGGTTTGGGAGGTAAACAGTTACACAAATGACCTACCATTAATTTCTTCTCAACTCTTTCATCAAGGCGAGGGAAGATTTTGATATTTTCTTGGCTTGTGAATGATCGTGTAATCATCTTTCTGAAGTCACAACCCCCACCTCTTTATGCGAGGGGTATGTTGGCTTTAGGATTGCTAAAAATGGTGAGAGGCACCTGGTGATCAGCTATGAGAGTGAAAGGTTTTCCGTACAGAAACACATAGAAGTTTTGACAAGCCCATACCACAGCCATGCTTTCTTTTTCAGGTTGTTAATAGACACAATCAGTAGGTGACAAACTCTTGCTGGCATATGCCATAATGTGCCTTGAAGCATTTGAATGTCCAATGTTTTGGGCAAGGACCACGCCCAACCCTACAGGGTTTGCATCCACAACAATTTCTGTGTGTAATTTTGGATTGAAATAGGCCATTTAGGTGACGTTCTCAATTGCATGTTTGATTTTCTTCAAACTCTGGTCACAATCATGTTACCATTGAAATGTAGCATTCCGTTTCATTAAGTCTCTCAGTGGAGCATTTACTGTGGCAAAATCACAGATATATCTGGAGCAATAACTGGCCATGCCAAGAAAGGATCGCAGCATGTTTACATCTCGTGGGGGACAGGTGGATGACAAGGTTTGTACTTTAGCTGCATCTGGAGTTGTCCCCCCATCAGAGAGAACGTGCCTGAAGAACCCGAGCTTTGACCCTCATTACGATAGTGGTCGGTCAGACTGCCGACCACCATCGTATCGGGCAGGTTACCATCTGACAATGAGTCGGTGGTCCCACTTGCCCTATTAGGATAAGACCGCCATGCAGGTCAACGTAAGTGCCTTTTTCTACTGCGGCTTGTGCTCCAGCCTAGGAAAAAGACTGCAGCACAAGCCACAGAAGAACTCACAGGGCACCTGGCACACGGTGCATGGATGTGGGGGGGGCACTGGATATGCCCCCCGGACACTGAACACTGGCCTACGTGGGAAGGGGCCCTGCTTTTTCATGGCAGTGGGTGACTGACAACATTCAACTGTGTAATCATGTCTGCAATGTATGGACCTGGATGTCATTCTCTCTCGATTGCCTTGTTATCCTGGAGCACATCAACACAAATGCGCACAGCCCCTCCACTGTTCTTTATTGGCACTACCTCTGTGGATGAAACCCATGTATTGGACTAGTAGAGTGCCCAATGATGTCATGCTTCAATTGTGTCTCTAGCTCTTACTCAATAGTCTCCTGTAGATGGAATGCAATTCGCTGATGTCGTTGAGCAACAGGAATGTCCTCATTAATATGAAGTTGCACTTTCATTGTGTTGAGTTTTCCTAGTCCATGATACAATGATGGGAACTGGCACACTATCTTCTGATACAAATTTATATTGAAGTTTACAGAGATCAGCCCCATGTCAGCAGTAGTACTCAAACTGAGTAAACGTGCACTCGTGTGTACCATGAAGGACATGAATTGGTGCATTTACTTTCATCTTCTTGTGTCTCATGGTTGCTGTAAACAATTCTTGAATCTGTATCATGTCAAAGTAGCCCATGTATACACCATGGTTTTCGACAGTGTGAGACTGGGCACTGGAGACAGGTTATTGTACTTATCTACCGGCATAATGTTTATCGATGCACCACTGCCTATGATAAAGGGATATAAGCAACAATTCACTTTCAGTATGATTTTAGGACAGTGTCCAAATAAATTGCATGATTTCACTTGACGAACTTTGTTTAAGTCGTATTCCTCCTTACAAGTGGCCAAACCTAAATGCGCATGTCTTTTGGCGGTCAACATCTCTCATCCATCTTCTTCACTGTAGTTTGACAATGATGTTGGAAAAACCTCTAGACTAGGAGTTTGATGTCAGCTGACCTTGTTCAGTTTCCCCTTGCCTTAACTGATGATGCAGTTTGGCCTTGTGGGCTTTGTTACAACATTTCTGGAACTTTCTGGTGCCCGTTTTCTCGACGTGATACACTTAGTTTTTCAATCACTATGCAAACCGTTATGAAATGGTTCTCTTTCTAGCAATCTTTGCATGACTGTCCAATGGCGGGACATTTACCTTCATGTAGAAAAGAAAATCCACATTGAAAACACAGTTTCTTTTTCATCTGAGACATCAGTTTGGGGCCTTCCACCTTGTGTCTCCTTTTTCTCTTGCTTTTCATACTCAGTGCTGATCCATTCTGGGCTGTTTCAGCCTCCATATAGCAGCTTGTCGATCAGCCGTTCCTCTGCTCTGGAAGCCATGAGTACTCTGTCTAGACTGAGCGTCTCTCTCAGTACTTGTCATCTGAAGGAATCGGAGAGGCACCCATTGATAACTCTGAGACTTTGGCTTCCTCATCATTGAATTATTAAACTTGCAATGTTTGAGTGAATCAAGTCTTTCAACAAACTCATCCATTAGCATTGTGTCTTTCCTGATTGAACATGTACCTTTTATAGTCAACATTCAGCATTGGATTTAACTTCTTTTACTCCTTCACTTCCTACTACTTCATACTTCTTTTACTCCTTCACCTGCTAATTTCTTTAGACTTTTAATGATCTTTTTGGCATCTGCTCTTTAGCGCATCAATGAAATCATCGAATGTTTAGATCCTGGCAGGACATCTGGCACCAATACTGTGCTTTTTGGTGACATCCAATGGAGGTGGTAGTTTTAGAAAGGCAGCAGCACCGTACTTGGTGCTCATTTCCACAGCGATTGGAGCGCTTCAAACCCTTGAAGACCTTTTGAGATGTGCTGAGAGCACCCGGGAACTTTGGTAGTTTGCCGCTTCAGGTACCAACAGCTCTGTAAGCACAACCCCTGTGGGTTCACTTAGATTGCTGTGCCCGATGCTGAGGTCAGATGGCTCTCTTTACTCTGGCTTGGCAGTTGTACTCTCTGTACCTGGTTGTCACTACCTCTATTGTTTCCCTGTGTCTGACTATTCGTCTACTGGTGCTTTCTTGCACCTGGTTGTTGCTGTGTTTAGCGCTTCTCTGTACCTGGCTGTTGCTGCCTTTAGCTCTTCTTGTACTGTATGGATGATGGCTCTGTGTCATGTTGTGGCTCAGTACCTCTTTTCCCGGTCTAACCAGCAGGTTCCTGGCCAACGATGAGTAAACTTTTCTGTAGGCCTTCACCTTCTGCAAAAGCCTTGCACTGGCTGAAGTGGCACTTTGACTCCACAAATGCTAACCGTCAATTTTCACTTTGACTGAGGCATATGTGGCATGCATGAGCTGTTTGCTGGACCTCAGCAAACTCTCTGGGAGAGTACTCTTGATTCTTCGGGTTACAGATCCCCTATCTCGTTGCCAGTTGTAGCATTCTCCCCAGCCCGGAAGCATGTAAATGGTCATGCCACATACGGAGCTCTGTATTACATGTCTGCATTCTTCAGAGTGCTGCCATTAGATGTATGCACTGTGTAATGTACTTTATTAACCACACCAAGACACGTGGAATATGTCATTCTACTATGGATGTTACACCAACTAATATTTTGATCCAGGAAACAGTCAACAGGCACCAAATGTTTAGGGCAAGACAATGCCAAATTTCCTAAAGTGCCCTTTTCAGAACTCAGACACCAAACATGATACTTCCATCTGCTCTGAAACAAACGTTATCACTTATTAAAGGTACTAGGGTAATCCAATGGTATCACTACCAGGACATGTAAAACTTGAAAGCACATGTTCAACGTTTTAAACATAACCTAGCCTGCCCTGTGGGCGGTTTATGGTCTACTGTAGGGGCAACTTATATGTGTTAAAAAGGAAAGTTTAAGCCTGGCGGGGCGCTAGGTGGCGCACGCAAGGAATGGCCGCGCTGTAGCGAGGCTCCCGCATCCCGGAGCTTTAATCCTCCATTTATCCAACTCACCGCTGCACTAGGGGACTGCCCCGGCGGGTGTAAGCCTGCAACCATATAATATATACTCGCTGCAAGTCTGGAGGAAATCGCCCCGATGGATCCGGAGAAATCTGACGACGAAGTTTGACCGGGAGATGGCGGCGGAGCTCGGCGCTGACCTGCAGCGGCTGCAAGAGGCACTCTAGCCCGCGGCTCCACACGAGGAGGTAGGCCTAGAGCCGCGACTGGGGGCCGGGCAGCGGAGCGCTGTAAAGGTAGCGCGGGACGGTCGAATGCCCCAAGTAATTACCCCGGCACAATAAAAAACAGCCGCCAGAGAGGAGCACGTGTGGCACTGGAGGCAGCAGCACATAACTACAGAGACCGGCGAGTGGGGCGCTCCGCGTGCGACGGCAGCCGGACGATTGGGGGCCAGCACCGATGGTCGAGGGCTAAAGAGAGGTGCAACATCACAGCGGGCTGCCCTGCTCGACTGCGGAGACAGACCTCTGCGACCCCCGAGGCCCGGTCCAAGCCCCAAAGTGCCTGCTCGGCCGGGAACCTTGGCATAAAGGTCACAGTGAATACCGAGTAACTCGCCTCATAAGATAAGGCAAGCGGAGGAGGTGGCTGATGGTCGGCCGAGTGGAGCACCAGGACAGGAGTGGAAGGTGGGATCGTCGCTTTCCCCCACAACATCCAGGACGAAGACACGGTATGGGGGGATAGAGAAGGCTAGCAGGGAAAATTGACATTGCAGTGAATGAGGGACTGGCCCGAATCCGAGCTGCGGAGAAAATAACTGCCTGGTGGGAAGAGTGAGGGCGGCTGCCTGAAATAGGCTGGGTAAGCGGGAGAGCCTCACGGAGCGGAGAGGGTGCTGAGGGCCGGCGAAGACGAGGGTAACGCGACACCGGAAAATCGCGTCCAACATAATGCGGCAGAGCGGTGTGTGCTGAAAGGACACATAAGCCAGTAGAGGGGTGATATATATCTAATAGTCGGCCCACAAGACCAATACAGCAACGAAATGGGCAAGCCGGATGCCAAACAGCCGAAATTGAATTTCAAAACAGCGAGACGCTGAGGTCAATCTCACCAGGCAAGTCAGCCTTCAGAGGGACAGAAAGAGGGGAATGAAGGGTATCGGACACTCAGAACATTCTTCAAGAAATCAGGCAAGGCTTTGCCACTGTGGTAGAAAAAGTGGAACTTATGTCGGCCAGAATGGACACCATAGTGCACAAAGTCGAGGGGCATGAGGAAAGGATTCAGGAAGCTGAAAAGCGTATATCTACAGCGGAAGATACCACCACTAAACACAGCACACAGCTTGCTCGAATGGATAACCTCTTGCGAGTTATTGCTGCAAAGAACGAGGATTTGGAAGCGCGCAGTCGGCGTAACAATGTCCGCATTTTGGGTATTCCGGAATCCACCAATGTGGGAAAGATGGAGATATATGTAGAGAAGCTATTGCTGTCTGCCGTAGGCGAGGAGGCGTTCTCTGGCCAGTTCATCGTGGAGCGTGCTCATCGATCATTGGGGCCCAGGCCGATGCCAGGTGCTAGCCCGCGCCACATCATTGCGAGACTGCTGAACTACAGAGACCAGGATGTGGTACTACGGGCCGCCAGGGGGAAGCAGTCCATGACATATGAAGGTAATACCTTTTCGATATATCCCAACTTTACGCCCATGGTGCAGGAGGAAAGGCGTAAGTTTATGGACGTCAAGGTTAAACTGCGTAAGGCGCAAATTGACTATGCACTGCTATACCCAGCGCGACTAAGAGTAACACACCAAGGGAAACAGCACTTCTTCACCGCTCCAAACCAGGTGGAAGACTTCCTTAGACAAGTGAAAAAAGCGGCGCGCAATGTCGACACAGCATGCAGAGATGGAAGGAGGCAACGACGAAGCTGCATGAACTGCCGCCAATGGGCCCGGCTGGGTTTGCGCGGACTTGTGACTACCTGCTAATGATCACGCGGAGTTGTATAGCTGGGGCTAGCTAAGGTTACGGGTTGAGATCAAAAGGCTGAGTACATAATATGATCCCTCCGGGTGCCTCTGGCCCCCCTAGGTTTTTGACTGCTTATCGGGGGAGCCTGGTGGGGTTAGAGGAATCAGTGTAGCCACCTAATCAGGCCCCCAGCGGGTATTACCCCAGGTCCAGCGCTCACGCAACTTGCAGGGGCGCTGTGGTACTGTTAGTTAAGGTGTTGGAAAGGGGTGGGATGGGGAGGGAACATATCGCTGGCAAGTTGGGGTTGCTTCAGTGGGAGGGGGAGGGGGCTATTGAGGGGACTGTTGAGTTGTATTTGTTTTACTCCCTCCTAGATAAAGAGGTGTTGGGAGGGGAAACACGCAGGCAGAAATCAGACGTGAAGCATCACAGGGTGTCCAAGGAGCAAAGCTGTATGGGGGGCATGGCCTAGGCCGCAGGGACGGGCAGATGCTCCGAGACCCGTGTGGCACTCAGGGGTATGGCTGAGGGAGGAGCCAGCAATTTGAATATCCTCACATGGAATGTTAGAGGACTAGGGGATGCGCGGAAAAGGCGCCAAGTGTTAGCTTATTTAAACAGGCACCACACACATATCGCAATGCTACAGGAAACACACTTCTCCCCCCTGGGAAACGGCAGGTTTGCGAGCACTTGGTCGGACCACAGGGTTTTCTCCTCCTATTCCTCATACGCCCGTGGCACGGCAATACTTATAAAGAAGCAGGTGCCTTTTCATCTTGGAGGGAAGATGGAGGACCCACAGGGTCGTTTTTGTCGAATGTGGGGACGGCTGGGTTCTGTGTCAGTGACACTGGCATGTTGTTACGGGCCTAATGTTGATGACCCCGTCTTTTTCTCCTCATTATGGGCCAAGATTTTTGAAGTGGGTTCTCAGCACCTCATTTGGGGGGGAGACTTTAATGTTACATATAACCCGGGTTGTGATAGGTCTCACCCTGCCCCGCATCACCATACCAGAGCGGCCGGACTGGTCAGAGACACCATTGAGACATACCAGCTTATAGATGCCTGGAGACACATGCACACGACGGCACAAGAGGGTACGCACTTCACGGCGCGTGCAAATTCCTGGGCGAGAATCAATTATTGGCTAGTTTCAAGGGCTCTGGGTCCTGCGATAACCCAAGTATAACATCTAGCGAGAACGTATTCGGACCATGCTCCGGTGAAGCTGGCATTGTCGTCACCGGACCTTCAGGTACCGTGTGGTGGCTGGTGATTGCAGACTACCATGCTGCTAGACACGGTGTTCCAAGAGGAATTGAGGGAGGAGGTGCGTGACTTCTTCATCCGCAACAAAGGCTCAGTAGACAGTGTGGAAACTATATGGGAGGCCTTTAAGGTCACAATTCGTGGCTTTTGCATATCCAAGGGGTTCGGGGTGCTTAGAGACATAAGTAGGTCACTCTAAAAATTGGAAGGGGACTTGAAACTGATGGAAGCGGAAATGGCACGAACCGCGTCCGCGGAGGTGCAGACGAGATTTCAGGATATGCTTACGGGATACATAGCCACAGCGGAAAGGGAAGCGCACTTCCTGGGGAAATATTGGAAAGCCCGCAGTTACGGGGAGGGAGAGAGACCCGGAAGGGTGCTGGCGAGTCTAATTAGAAAACCCCGATATACGAACTACATTTTGGAAGTGGAAGACATTGAGGGACAAATCTTTCGAGACACAGCTAATATACTCAAAGTGTTTACAAAACACTACGGGCAGTTGTACACCACCCATAGAAGAGAGGAGCTGGACCCAGAGGGTTTTCTGAGAGACGTAACGCTAGGATGGCTCAGTGATAGGCAACGAGAATTTTTGTGCGCCCCCAATTGAATTAGATGAAGTAAGAGATGCTATTATGAGTATGCAATCAGGTAAGGCCGCGGGGACAGACGGTATTCCAATAGAATTCTATACAACATATATTGACATAATGGCCACGGTTCTACGGGAAGTATTCGAAGAATCACTAGAAGTTGGCTGCCTCTCTGCATCAATGAGGGAGGCGCTTATGGTCTCCCTGCTGAAGCCGGGAAAAATGCCGCGGTCGTGCGACTCCTATAGACCACTCTCCCTCCTGAACTGTGATGCAAAAATACTAGCAAACTGATCGTTAATCGCCTAAGCCTGCTGCTTGATAAATTGATACTCCCGGACTAGTCGGGCTTCGTCCCTGGTAGAGCCACATCCCATAACTTACGTACGCTATTTACGGTCCTTAATAACATCTCGCCTGATCTGCCGCTTGCGGCAGTGTTTCTGGACGCCACCAAGGCGTTTGACTCGGTAGAGTGGGACTACGTCTTTGGAGTAATGAAGCGAATGGGATTCTCGCCTCTATTTTTATCGTGGATCCGATTATATAACCTGCCGGTGGCCAAAATATTGATAAATGGGCATACGTCAGCACCGCTATCTATTACACGGGGAATTCGGCAGGGATGCCCGCTCTCTCCGCTGCTCATAGCCATGGAGCCGCTGGCGGCGAAGCTGAGGTAACATCACAAAGAAAGAGCGTTATGGTGCAATCTGTGGCAGATCCTAATCTCACTATACGCAGATGATATCACACTGTATATCCGGAACCCCCAGGAAAACCTGAACCCAATCTTGAGTGAATTTATAATATTTGAGAGGATGTCCGGAATTGGCATCAACTGGGGTAAATTGTGTATATTTCCACTGACACTAGCGACCCATAGATTCTCACTCGACTATCCCCTGGAATGGTGTGAAGAGAACCTGCGCTATCTTGTGGTGCGAGTGACCAGAGACAGAGACGATCTAATGCGACTAAACTATGGCACGTCGATAACGCGCATAGCAGACTGCGTAACGAGATGGATCACCCTGCCGTTGTCAATGGCCGGGCGGGTGTCTCTGATTAAAATGGTGATCCTGCCCCAACTACTTTACCTATTTCTCAATATCCCTTTTTACCCAGGGAAGCACTTCTTTGGGACACTCAGGTCAGAGCTGACACGATTGGTTTGGGGTGGCCAACAACCACGGCTGCATTGGAATGTACTCACAAGACCATACTCGCGAGGGGGGTTTGGCGTACCCAATTTCGAGATATATTACCTTAGCGCGCAGGCTCACTATGCTTGGTACTGGGTGAAGCAACCCAGGTATGCGCCGCAGGTGGCAGCGGAGCACTGGCTGGCGCATCCGATACCCTTGGAGGGCGTGCTTTTTACACCTGTGACACCTAGAGATAGGAGCTCTACAACAGTTACTTGCACGATAGGCGCTTGGCGTAGGATCGGGCTCCTCATGGGAGCTCCCATGCAATATGCGACCGGTATGCCTCTTGCATATCATCCAAATATGCCTCTGTTACAAGAGAAGCTGTTTCTCCAGTTCAGAGATTGTGCCCATATAGCGACATGGGGGGATTTATATCGGGAGGGGAAGTTCTGCTCAGTTGAGCAAATGCTACAAGGACTACAGCAGACCCCAATGGACAGGTTTCTGTATGTCAGATTGAGACAAGGAATACGTACGCTCACACCGAATTTCCCAGCGGAGCCACAAACGCTGGCTCCGCTGCAAGTAATGCTTAAATGCACAACGGCCACACGACTTGTCTCATTGATCTATAGAACAGTGCACACACAGAGGAAATATGCAGACCCAATCTCCAGGGCGCGCTGGGATCAAGAATTGGGTATGACACTCTCAGACGGCCAGTGGGATATTTGCTGCTAGCAAACTGAAAGAGTGGCGGCCAGCAGTAGACTTCGCATGATACACTATAAATACTTACACAGACTATACTATACGCCGGCTAAGATGTACCGATTCCGTTTGAGAGATACAGACCGCTGTGACAGATGTAGGGCGCCTGGAGCGGATTTTTTACATCCAGCATGGGAATGCTCCGAGGTGTGTAAATTCTGGAACCAGGTCTTTGAAGCGTTGACCCACATGACGCATACATCCATAGACCCTACGCCACTGATGGCATTGCTTGGATATGTCAAACCGATCCAGGCGGCACATCGGAAATATGTTGCAATGGCACTCTTAATGGCGAAGAGGAGGGTGGCCTGTCGATGGGGCAGAGGGAGAGCCCCTAAGTTCAAGGAATCGATTACTGATCTGGTGACATGCCAGGAGCAGGTTGTGCTGTATTCGGAGCTCTTGCCTAGGGCTTCTAGGCCTCGGAATATATGGGCACCGTTAATATGCTACTTGCTTGAACATCCATTAGAAGACAGAGATTCAGAGCGCGAAAGAAACACACATTAGTGGAACGGGTGAGAGTTGATGAAATGGGTTGCTCAGGCTGTGCAATTTGAACAAGACCGAGTGCCGACTGAATGGGAGGCTGCAGGATGTCAGATGTAGTAGGGGTTTCATTAAAGGGAACACTGAATGTGGGGGTTGGAATATGTTAGCGGAAGGTTACTACACGGGGGGGTGCCAAAGGCGGATATGTTTCCTTCTGCTGTTCCATGTTTGTCATTGCAATACGACAAAGACTGGACGCACAGTGATGCAATGATGCTTTAATATGTGTGCTGTAAACGTAACTGAACTGCGGATACTGTCGGAATAACATGCGATACAACTGTTGATTCTATGGTTTGAAAAAGTAATAAAAAGAAGTTTAAAAAAAAAAGTTTAAGCCTGGCAAAGGGTTTATTTTCCCATGTTGAAATGGCAGTTTCAACCTGCACACACAGGTTGTAATAGCAGGTCTGAGACAGGGTATAAAGCGCTACCTAATTGGGTGGCACCATATGTGCTGCAGGTCCACTAGTAGCATTTAATTTACCCACCCTGGGTATACTGTATGCCACTTTACTAGGGATTTACAAGTAAATTAAATATGCAAATTGGGTATAAGCCAATGTTACCATGTTTTCAGGACTGAGTACAAGCACTTTAGCACTTGTTAACAGTGGAAAAGTGTGCAGTGTCCTAGAGCCAACAAAAATTAATTGAGTAAATTAGGAGGGAAGGTACAATGTCTGGGAGAGAACCACACCAAGGATGTCAAGTCAAACAAAGCATGTATACATTTTTTAAAGCATTTTCAATAGTCCAAATATTGGCCTGTTTGTAAAGAGATTGTTAATATTTTCTTTGTTTCTCCAAGGTTGAAGGGCATATCAGCTTTAAATGACAGATTTTAAATTGATAATTAAAATTACTTGTTCATTTACATTACATGTACATGTATATTCTAGTGACTATGTTGTGCTTTCAGTATCAGGCCACATCTCATTAAAATCAAATATGTGACAAGAGTTATCTAATCAAATATCTAATAAGGATTAGCTATGTATGCTCAGTATTTTCCATTCCAGATGTGGTCCTATGCATACAGAGAAAGTTTAAGGACGTGTTGCTATTGAAATACTTTTGATAACCATTAAAAAAGTTTCCATTGCCACTATTTTTAAATGCGTTTATCAGCCATAGTATATGCTCTATCCCCAAACTTGTCCATATCTCAATTCAAATAACATTTTTGAAATAAATGACACTGTAACATTTTCACTAAGAAGTGCTTTCAAATCAAAATTTAATCCAGGCATGTAGCAGCTAAAGATGAAACAGTATTACTGAGTAGATTACTTAAAAATGTAATTCTCAATGCTCCAACTGTTCTGGGCAAACACAAGTGTAGGCACGTTTTTACATATTAGAAAATAATGCATAATTTAAATGTGCTTCAGTTAGCATGGCTAGGCCACAGCCAGCTTGCGTTTGCAGCTATCCATATTTGCAGAATAATAGTGCACGTTTATTTAATGTTAGTGAGTCTTTTTCTCTTTCTGTTGTTCAGGAAAATCACGGAAAATCAAGTCTCAGTGTCAGTGTCTGAACAGGTATAAAATGTAATATTTGTGTTATCTCAGGATATTCCTTTATTGTGTACAAGGTTGCCTGCCGATGTCCTCTGTAGGTCATTCATTAGCCGAGCATGACACTGTATTAGTGTGTTACATACAATTGCAATTTGTTTCCTTGATTAGTTATGCTACACGTAACCAATGAGAAGCATTAGGAAGTAGGTGTCTAGGAGCATCTTGTATATAAGAATGATGATTGGTTTATGTGTTTCCAACATTACTAGCCCAACCCTGTTATGTAATGTACTACCATGAGATGTGTGGTTTCTGTACTCTGAAACACTATAAAAGCTGCTTTATTTTGGAGAATAGCCTGTTGTTTCTTGGCCTTCTTTCAGAACAGAATATATGTCAGTTTGTCTGTTTGATTTTACTAAGGTATTTGCATCTGCTTACAGAGCAGACTCAATGTCAGTCTGTCTATTGATTTGTATTTAGGGCTTTCTTTGATTTCTTCAGATGTGCACCTTGTGTTAGTCCTCTTGTAGAGTTATACTTTGATCATTTGTTTACGCTAATCCCTAATTGATTAACTATGTATAACGATTTTTTTTATTTATTTCTGCAATGATCATATTTTTTAATAAACCCATTAGGTTTTAACCTGGAATCTTATCACACAGAGGTTTGTTTATTACCCTTGGACTAAGTATTACCACGACGCACTAAGTTTTAAAAAGACTGTGACTGTCCTGATCTTGCACACTGACACTCTTAATTACCTAGAGTGTCAGCACAATACTAGTTAAGGTTGCCTAGCCTCCGGTGCATTATAGTTCATCTTGTTTCCTGAGCCCAGTTGCCACTGCTGACTGTGTTCGAGGCCCGCCTCCACCCGCAGGATACCACCTGCGCCTCATCCCTGGTGGCCAGTGGTAGGCCTGAGGTTTTGCTTGCATGCTTTGTTTTTTGGCTGTATTTGTTATTGTTTTTATTGTATCCGTTTTTCGCCTCCCTCATTCCCCTGTTCTGCTGTGCCCTTTTTCACTTCTGTACCCTTCGCCGTTCCCGCTTTCCTGCCGCTGCGTCCCCTGCGGCCCCGCCCCCCGCTCCCATTCGTCCGCTCCCTCCCTCCTCCCAGCTGCTCCTCCCTCCCACCTCCCCTTCTTATAGCGGCCGCTGCCCGGTGAAGAGAGTGACACTTGACCCTGTCTCCAGGCAGGCAGGTCGCTCTCCACACCGCACAGCTCCACCTGACTCTGCCCGTGTCCTGAGCCCAGCTGCCACTGCTGACTGTGTTCAAGGCCCACCTCCACCCACAGGCTGCCACATGCGCATCATCCCTGGTGGCCATTGGTAGGCCTTAGGTTTTACTTGTTTGCTTTGTTTTTTGGCTGTATTTGTTATTGTTTTTATTGTATCAGTTTTTTGCCTCCTTCATTCCCCTGTTCTGCTGTGCCCTTCTTCACTTCTGTACCCTTTGCCGTTCCCACTTTCCCGCCGCTGTGTCCCCTGCGGCCCCGCCCCCCCGCTCCCATTCGTCCGCTCCCTCCCTCCTCCCAGTTGCTCCTCCCTCCCACCTCCCCTTCTTATGGCGGCCGCTGTGCGGTGAAGAGAGTGACCCTTGACCCTTTCTCCAGGAAGGCAGGTCGTTCCCCACGCTGCACAGCTCCACCTGACTGTGCCCGTGTCCTGATCCCGGCTGCCACTGCTGACTGTGTTCGAGGCCCGCCTCCACCCGCAGGCTACCACCTGCGCCTCATACCTGGTGTCCAGTGGTAGGCCTTAAGTTTTGCTTGCTTGCTTTGTTTTTTGGCTGTAATGTTATTGTTTTTATTGTATCTGTTTTTCGCCTCCCTCATTCCCCTGTTCTGCTGTGCCCTTTTCACTTCTGTATCCTTCGCGGTTCCCGCTTTCCCGCCGCTGCGTCGCCTGCTGCCCCGCCCCCCCGCTCTCATTCATCCACTCCCTCCCTCCTTCCAGATGCTCCTCCCTCCCACCTCCCCTTCTTATGGCGGCCGCTGCACGGTGAAGAAAGCGACACTTGACCCTGTCTCCAGGCAGGCAGGTCGCTCCCCACGCCGCACAGCTCCACCTGACTCTGCCCGTGTCCTGAGCCCAGCTGCCACTGCTGACTGTGTTCGAGGCCCACCTCCACCCACAGGCTACCACCTGCGCCTCATCCCTGGTGGCCAGTGGTAGGCCTTAGGTTTTTCTTGCTTGCTTTGTTTTTTGGCTGTATTTGTTATTGTTTTTATTGTATCTGTTGTTCGCCTCCTTCATTCCCCTGTTCTGCTGTGCCTTTTTTCGCTTCTGTACCCTTTGCCGTTCCCGCTTTCCTGCGTCCCCTGTGGCCCCGCCCCCGCTCCCATTTGTCCGCTCCCTCCCTCCTCTCAGCTGCTCCTCCCTCCCACCTCCCCTTCTTATGGTGGCCGCTGTGCGTGAAGAGAGCGACCCTTGACCCTGTGTCCAGGCAGGAGGGTCGCTCCCCACGCTGCGCAGCTCCACCTGACTGTGCCCGTGTCCTGAGCCCAGCTGCCACTGCTGACTGTGTTCGAGGCCCGCCTCCACCCGCAGGTTTACCACCTGCGCCTCATCCCTGGTGGCCAGTGGTAGGCCTTAGGTTTTGCTTGATTGCTTTGTTTTTTGACTGTATTTGTTATTGTTTTTATTGTATCCGTTTTTTGCCTCCTTCATTCCCCTGTTCTGCTGTGCCGAAGGCGCACCTAAGGCAAGTCCGTCTGCGCCCGTCCACGCCTGGACCGTGCCCAGTGCCAGAACCCCTGGCCCCCGCGAACGCCACGACGCCCGCCTCCACTACGACTCCAGCTCCCTCCACCCACTCAATGCCGGACGATCACGCACCTGCTGCCTGGCCGCCCCAAAGCGCACCCAAGGACCCTTCTCCTGCCGGAACTGCAGCTTCACCAGCATCCGACCGGCCAACCCACCGACCAGGAAAGAACCCAACCACCTCAGATGCATCCTCCTCAACACCCGCCGGATTGAGTATCACCATGTTGTTACAGGGTTCTGGAAAATTAGGTGGTTTTGTAGTTTCGTTATCTGTATCTGAAGAACCTTCAAACTTTTGCTGGTTTAGACTGAGAACGAGTGATTGCCAAAGCACCTTTGTTAAAATGTGTCACTTTCAGTTGTAAGAGTGTGACTAAGGCGGTAAGTAAAGAAGATTTTTGGGATTGAATATTGGCCCTGCTCCTTGCAGTGCTTGATGTCTAATATACAGTGCTTTGAATGTGATCCATAGAAACCTGATAGCTAGTGCAGTCATGAGTGCTGTGATACTGTGATCCCAGGGCTTTAGCATTAGGAGTAGCTCAGCTGCGAAGTTTTCCTCTTGTTGGTATTTCTTTAGGAGTAATGTTGGCAGTCCAAAGTATACTCAGTTTGCATGGTTGCTCAGCTTACACTTCTGAAGAATGAACTTAAGATAGAGGTCATCCAGTATTTAAAAACTTCAAAACGGTGGCAGCTTAGCTGGCATGCCATAATTGAGGTTTTTGAACTTGAGGATGTTCTATGTGCCATCTGCACAAATTAAACAAGTACGACGAAAGGCTGAACCCAGGCAGTGGGATGAGGTCCATGTGTTGAAACAAGTGAAGCCAAATGTTGAATCAAGCCAGGCAGTGGGTTGAAGTTCATGTGTTGAAACAAGGCCAAAGGATGAAACAACCCAGGCAGTGGGCTGAGGTCAATGTATGAAACAAGTATGGCCAAATATTGATTTAATCCAGGCAGTAGAGTGAAGTCCATGTGTTGAAACAAGTAAGGCCAAAGGTTGAATCAATCCAGGCACTAGGTTGAGGTCCATGCATTGAAACAAGTATGGCCAAAGGCTGACTCGTCCCAGGTAGTGGGTTGAAGTCCATGTGTTGGAACACATATGGTCAAATGTTGAATCAGTCCAGGAAGTCGGCTGAGGTCCATGTGTTGAAAGAAGTAAGTCCAAAGGCTAAATCAACCTGGCGGTGAGTTGAGGTCCATGTTGAAGATGAAAAGAAAGACAAATTAAGCACTGAGGGACACTGTTATCATGTAGTAAGTATTAGAAGTTTATGGTGTAAAAAAGCTGATGTGGTTATTTTTTTAAGAGGAACTAAAACATCCTATCAGCACCAAGTTCTAGGGGGTAACCTGGGAACAGGGTCTCGGACACCTTTCAGGAATGGTTTTGATCCTTGATCCTTCTTCTGCAATCATATGCAGTGAGTCATACAAGGCTCTTTCAATCTGACATGAAGCACCTGTTCTATGGGTAGGAGGCTGGGCCCATACTGGGAAGGCTTTGTTTCCTTTGCCTACGTTCCACTTTTATTTGGCAACAATTGATTCTTTAATTTCTTCTTTTAGAGATCTGTTTAAAGTAATTCAGGAAACCCATGAAAGTCTTGTTGGTTCTTCAATTACTCAGCCCATCCTCTTCTCTCCTCCTTTGGCTCGTGTGCTGTGCTGTCTCTATTGGAGCTGTTTAGTTTGAGTGTACCATCTTCTCTCACTTCTTTGTATTTGCCTTTATTACATTGTGGGTCATCTTCGATTTTTACGGGCATTTAGAGAGTGACAGATGGCCCACTGGTCCAAGAGGACAGCAGAGGATATAACTTCCAGTGTTGCGGAGAATTCCTGCCCTTCATTGTTAAAGAGCCCTGCCGGTCTTATGAGCATTTCAAAATTCTTAAATGCTTTAATGTAGTGATTGCACTGAAGGAAGATAACTTTGAAATACGGGCACCAAACATGTTTCTCTAGCTCTGGAAATATTTTTGTTTTTCGAAAACAATCTCAAGGCAGGAGTTTTCATTACCTCTGACATGCTCAGAATTGTCTTTCAGCATGAGGGTCATTTGAATTTTTTCCTATTTAGAACCACCATGTATTCCTGATGGCCTCAAATAGGAAAAATGTGTGTTGAAAGAACTGTGCTAAATAGGGTGCACCATATGAAGTACATTAACCAATTGCCCTGTCACAGAAGAGTGCTGGTCAAAGGAGTCCAGCGCCAGCGCTAGCTAATGCTGTGCCGCCAGAAATCAGTACTTTCACCACATTTACAAAGGGTGAGTGAACCACATGTTTAGAAGATGTGGTATCTACCACTTTTTGGCAGCTGCATTGCATGTTGACCCCCTAAGTGCCTTCTGTTTTGGACAGGGTACCTAGTCAATGTGATTTACTCAAAGGAATTACCTGTCAACATTTCATTGATCCGCCTCCGATTGTTTTGGTGCCTGCACCTGGGATCCTGGGCATAGATGTAATGTTAGGTGCCTCAGGGGCTCTAGATAACACTTGCCACACTGGTCACAATGTTTCAGCAAGGTCTCCCACTGGCAATCTCCTCAAGCTAAGAAAGACTGGTCTAACTGATTGCTTGGGAATTATGCTAACCCAAATTCCCAATAAGCTTGAGGGGAATTTTTGACATTGAAAATGGAGAATCACAGGTGGGGTATCCAGCTGGTGGAGTATGGCATGAAAACAGCTTTAGTAGTAGCCATGATAGCTTAAATGAGGTGCCATGCTGGAGAGTGGCATACTACATTTTTATTAGTGCTTAATTTGTGAGACATAGGCTGTGTATCAGCCCTCTGTATTCCTATCATGTAGTCCTAATCTCTTTTCAGTAAACCAGCTCTTCTGGGCTCTTCTCCTACCTCATTTATCAATACCCTACTTGCTCATACTCTCTTCCCAATTCTGCTTGCCATTTAGCCTCCCGTAAAGTAAATCCCATCTTCTGTGCTCAATAAATCCTTGATGCTAGAGGTAGTTCTGTTAAAGCCATGGGGGCCTGGAGCCAGAGCTAGAACTGGTAATTGTGCTGATGTAGAATTGAGATACTGTGATATCAAACTAACCAGAAGACAAAGGGCAGACTCAAAGCTTGAGGGTGGACCTCAACAGCCACCTTCTCCTCTCATCAATTACGTCTGCTTTCTCGATGCTCCTCAATAACTCTCCTTCTTGTAGTTCAACAAATAACCTGCTTTGAGTTTAGGAGAAATGCCAGGAAGTGCTTAAAATGGCCTCAAATGTAACCCTTTAGGTTTAGTGGGGTACTCTCAGGCAAACAAACTAATCACAGCTAAACCTCAGGAATGACAAGCAAGCCAGGATTGCTCCCTCAGCCTTCTTATATTTTCAATCTCCTCCTATTCCTTTGAGCTCTCTCCTATGCCACTTTCGACTCGACCTCTAACCTTCTTTTCCTTTCTTCCATCCAAACATACATTTTTCAATCCCTTCCTTCATCAAATCTTTCTGCTATTCATCTTTAAATCCCTCCCACCATCAAACTTTCCTGCCGCCCATCCTCAATCCATCCTGCCACCAAACCTTCCAGTTATGTATCCTTCAATCCTGCTGTCATCAGATAATCCTCCAATCCGTTATCAGTCCCTCCTGCCATTAAACCCTATTGCTATCCTTCCTTGAATGCCTCCTACCATGACACTTGAAAGCTATCCATCCTTCAGTCCTTCTTACCGTTAAACCTTACAATCATCTATTCAGTAAAATTGCCATAGAAATCTTCTAATCAACAATACAGTTCGAAACAGGGGGTCTAAGGGAACTTTTAATGACCACAACAAGATTTATTCCCCATAACAGTAATCACAAAACAGTATGAAATCTTGGGGTCAATGGACAAGCTTCAACGGAACTTAAATGTAAAAATGTGTATCAACCTCTCAGATCTGAACCAAATGACTAGATCTCACAGTATAAAGCTGTGGGCATATCCCTTTACAGGACGAATTCCCTCACTCACCATAGGTGACATGCTTCATCATATGGGAATCTCCTCCCTGAGGAAAGCTTAGTTCCCCAGGGGGCTACAACCTCCTCTCTACGAGGAAGGAGCTCAGGGATGTTTTGTTTATACACCTAGATGGAATTTACTAAATCCACAGATGATGAGTTAAAGATATAAGTGAGGAGGGACGCAGCGCAAAGAAATTAGCTAAATGTGCTGGAAGTGCAATTAAAACTAGTTAGAGTGTGTGAAATACAAACTTTACTCTTATACACACCCTACTAGGATTAAAAATAACAGTGCACCAGCAGTATAGATTTAAACCGCTTTGGTGAGATGGAAAATATTTTCTCCTCGTAGAGAGGAGGTTGTAGCCCCCTGGGGAACTAGGCTTTCCTCAGGGAGGAGATTCCCATATGATGAAGCATGTCACCTATGGTGAGTGAGGGAATTCGTCCTGTAAAGGGATATGCCCACAGCTTTATAATGTGAGGTCTAGTCATTTGGTAGATTTCATACTGTTTTGTGATAGAAATCTTCTACTCATGAAACTGCTGGCCACCTCCTAAATGGCCTCTTTTTAACTTTGTTGAAGCAGAAAAGCAGTACCCATCATGACTAGAAGCAGCTTGAGATCCTCAGAAAGCCATCAAATTACCTGTGTGAAAACATATATATGTAAAAACATATAGATATATATATACACACACACACATATATAATATATATGTGTGTGTGTAAATATATATTATTTTTATTTTATTTCACTGTCAGTACCAAAGCTTACAGCGATGTTATATTTAGGAAATTGAATTTTAAAAAAACGTAGAAATTCACTGAAAAAGCCATGGGTTACATGAATGTTATAGTTAGGCTGACATTTCACTTCACAAAACCAGTGAAATTCAGCAGTTACAGTTACCTGAGCCAACTATAACTTACGCCCCCGCAATGCACTGCTTATGATCTCACATATTATATCACTCATGGCATGGCCAGTGACAGAACTGATGACATTACTGATGACATCACTCAAGACATCACTGATGACATCTCAAATGACATCACTGAAGACATCATCCACAGAACCACTGACACACCCACTAAGTCACATTGCAGGCACTCATGCACCTTACTCCCTCACCAATATGCCCACTCACACACCCAGTCATATATACAGACACCTACATATCCACTTCACACCAATAGAGTCTCTAACACAGTAAATCTGTCACCCATACAGCTACTCGCACACCTACCCACTCATCAATACAATTACTCACACATCCACTAACTCATACATATACTAATACATGTACTTACTCACCTATCCAGTCACTGAGACAAGCACATGCTCTCCCATACAACCTCACTCACAGTCACTTACCCAAACAGCACTCACACACCTGTCTAAATCACCTTCGATTATGTTTGCACTATAATCAGAATATATATATAAATAAAATGCTCCCTCTTTCTGGAGATGTCTTTGCTTCATGTGAAGTGGGCATCTCAGAAGATGAGGGTGAAAGCTGGCAGTACACCAGTTCACAATATGGTAGATGTGTGTGTGTGTGTGTATATATATATATATATATATATATATATATATATATATATATATATATATATTCAGTGAAAAAACCATAGGTTTCACACATGTTATAGTTAGCTGTACATTTCACTCGTAAAAAACCAATGAAATTCCCCCGTTATAGTTAGTGCAGGCAACTATAACTCACGCGACCGCAATCCTCTGCTGATGATGTCAGATATTACATCACTGATGACATATGTGTGTTTATAAAAAATAAATATTTGTAATATATGTATAGCTAAAGATACAGTATTAGCATCAACAGAGGATTGCGGTCGCGTGAGTTATAGTTGCCTGCACTAACTATAACGGGGGAATTTCATTGGTTTTTTACGAGTGAAATGTACAGCTAACTATAACGTGTGTGAAACCCATGGTTTTTTCAGTGAATTTCTACGGTTTTTTAAATGCAAATTTTTTTGGGAGATTTTTTGTAAACCTATGTATAAAATAATATATGTACTATATCCTGCATTATGGAAAGGTTTTTTTTTTTTTTTATGCATTTTTTTCCGTGCGCGTACGGTAAGCTGACGGTACGCGCTCCGTACATCATAAGTACGGTGCGCGTACGTAATAGGATACGCGTACGGTAAGCTGACGCTACGCGCTCCGCACGTCATAAGTACAGCGCGCTTACGTGATACGTGCGTGACGTACGCGTACACGCGGAAGCAACGTCGCGGTTACGCAGGGGCGTGTAATGCGCATGCGCGAGTGCATCTTACGTACGCGCTCCGTAAGCGCTCCGTAAGCGTCATGTTTGCGCATGCGTACTTGTTTACGAGCGCGTACCGTAAGCTTACGGAGCGCGCACGGTAGGTCATGTGATCCACAAAGAACACTTTTCATTGGTTGAAATTACTTTCAGTTCCAGAAACTTCCCACACCACACCCATTCCCCTCATTACTGCTTGAAAGAACACTTTTCATTGGTTGAAACTACTTTCAGTTCCAGAAACTTCCCACACCACACCCATTCCCCTCATTACTGCTTGTGATTCTCTAGGAGCAGGAGCTGAATTGTCTTTGGGATACAATGGCAGAACAGCAGACCTCTTTTGAGAGTGAGGCTAGCAGCACCACCATCATCCAGAGAAGGAGGAAACAGAAGAATTCTTTTGTATGGGAGTATTTTACTTTTCCAGAGGGGGAGAAAAAGGTCAATGCTCCACTGGTCACTTGCTCACTTTGTGACCGTGTTTTATCAAGAGGAAATCCTAGGAAAAAGTATTCCTTTGGAAATCACTCTATGATGAGACACCTTAGGGATAAACATCCCAGGACCTTTGCTCGACATACTGGAGAAAACTCTTCAGTAAGTCACCAGAGCCCAGCCTCAGAAGCTCAGGCAAGTACATCATCGGCAGCTCAGCTGAGCCCTTCCTCTGAGGTGGGAGCATCACCTTCTTCTGCTCCTCTGGACGTTAACCCTCGATTTGGGAGGGTTGTAATGAGGTGTATAACGTGTTCTGGTCTTATTGTTTTTGGGGAGACCAGTGTTCCCCTTATTAACAATAAGATAGACCAGCACGTTTGTAGACGCTCATAATATTCCCATTTTTTCTTTCCTCCATCCCTCTATGAACCCAACGGCTCTTTTAAGAGCCAACCTTACCTCACAATTTTTTTTATTTTTTTTTAAGCTTTCCTTTTTGAATTTTTTTTTTTACCGTGCGCGCACTGTACGCGTAATTACGCGAATTTCGCAGAATTTCTCCGTTTACGCCGTGCGCGTACGCTGCGCGCATTCGGCGATTTTTTTAAAAAAAATGTAAATTAATTTTTTGCCCTTGGGGGTCCTTCTGAGACCCCCTGACAAAGGCTAGGGGGTCAGGAACTGTCCAGCCTGCCCCCTTTTCACGTTATCCACCTTTGTTTTACACCCCCTCAGACTGCGAGAGACAAAATGGCGTCCGACACTTCCTGATTTCGACCGATTCGAATGTTTACTTTGATCTAACAACCAATCAGAATCGCGCTCGCGCACGGCACCGTGCGCGTACGGTAAGCTTACGGTAAGCGCACGGAGCGCGCTCACAGATATATATATTGATTTAAATGCTATTTTCTCAGGAAATACTGAACAGATTTACACAAGACCTGCAAAAGGCACATCCCTGACCTGAGGACTACCTCTCTGCCAAATTTCACATAATTCTGTTCAGCCGTTCGGGCTGTAGCTGTGTCTAAAGGTCCTATGGAAAAATGCATGGGGAAAACGCGTTTTGGGACCCCCCTTTTTTCTCAGCCCCCGCTTGACGAATCACCCCGAAACTTTCAGGGTAGGAGCGGAGCGTAGCGCCCCATTAGTTTTGAGAAATTCGCGAGGATTCGTCAACCGACGCCAAAGTTATTCCAAATAGAATGTTGCGGATTTCCTATGGAAACACGGTCCTAACTATAACTATCTACTGGCGACCGCCAGTAGATAATATATATATCCACACCAGTCCCACTTCAAGAATGGGCTCGACACATGCTCCGAGGTTCAGGTAAAGATTTATTGCTTCTTCAGGCATAGAACAAATGTCCTGTAAAATGCGGTGAAACGCTGGGCAGACGCGTTTCAGCCTGACGGCTTTCCTCAGTGCCCGCTTCACTATATATATATATATATATATGTGTGTATATATATATATATTGCTAATGAAAATACTCCACAGCAGGGAAAGAAAGTGTGACTAACACATTGGTTTTATGTGTTCCAATTAGGCAGATAAAGGCAGCTCCGTCAACACCGTGCCTTTCTAATTCCACATGTAAAGTCACTGCTGTGCTGAGACACCATGTAACAACTGGGTGGTGCGAAGAAGGAGTGAAACTGATGAGGCTGAAAATATCAAAGGGGATATAATTTCTAAATCCAAAATAAAATCTCTTACAAGATATTCTAAACTCTAATTGACTGTTGTATATTGAGTAATATATCAAGTTCTTTCTATTTGTTTGTGTAATTCTTTTTATTGAAAGTTGTTCAGTCAAACAGGTTCAGGCACGGAAAACTTTGCTTCACATATAGCTTGCAGTATACAGTGTAATATAAATAACGTGCATCACGGCTGATGATCAGTCTCACACATCTGCATCATCAAATGTCCCAATAAACCCCTTCATCCGACCTCTTGTAAGTTCTCTTGTGAGGGAGATACATATATAACCTTTATGTGCATTCCACTTTCCCATTCTTTGTCCCATTTTCTGGGGCAACCTCTGGTAAGTTCTTTCTATTTTTAAAAGTTTATGACATAAAATGAAGCAGTCAGCTTTCACATATGTGGTAAATGGAGCTGACGAGATATAAGATTAATGGAGATGCTCTCAGACACCCATCAGACACTCTCATCCAGCGTAACAACTCTTCATACTTGTCTGCCTACCCTCTCACCAGTATAGTTGTCGTCAAGATCCTCAGCATCTATGGCTGGATTTGATTGTGTATACCAACTCACACATATTGAAACTTACATAGCTGTGGAAAAGCCCAGGGTCCATTGATGGCGTGAGGATCTGTTTTGCCTTGGCAGTGGCTGGCAATGGCGAGGTCAGAGTTACTGGCGTTGGAAAGGTTAGTTTGGTTGCTCCTGTTGTGGTAGTGGAGGTGGGGTCCATTGATGTAGCTGGAAGAGAATCAGATGCTGCCTGAGGCTTGTAGAGTTGGCTTTCGATGGTCATGGGGTGCTCTGGCGACTGAAGTTAGGGAGCCTATAAAGCTCTAATTGTTCTAATAACATGCACCCTCCCCTAGTCCATTCTGTACTGCAGGAGAGGGAACAGTACAGCCCCACGGTTGCGGCACCAAGGCCGACGGCCGATTATTGGAGGTTAGAGGTTACAATTCTTTTGTTACTGTGGCTATTGATGAAAATCTGTTGCATTTGAATGGCTTCCAACTGCCTGGTACTTTATCTGTACCACCAGTAATTGAGGTGTACAAGCCAATGCCCTTAATTAATAAATAATGGCAATCAAAAGGAAAGCATAATTTTTGTTATTGCATGTCTTTCTTTTTGTCCTACTGTGGTGTTTAGTGCATCACATGCTTCCTTGTACTATTTGGGTGGTCCACACTGTTGATATTTCTTTAAAAAAATCTTTGTGAAGTAACAGTTTGAGATTGAACTGTTCCAGCTTCTTGATATTCAATAACGTGATTCTGAAGTTGACAAAAACTCTCCTGAAAGGAGGATAGGCAGGCCACTCTTAGTCTTGTTTGCTGTTGTAGTAGATGTTCCTCACCATACATAGTTCCAAGGACCAGACCTGAAAGATCTCCTAATTCAGGCAGGAGAGTCCCAATTTTTAAATTGCAAATTATGTTATTTTAACCTTCTGCCTTGTAACTCCTACCACCCCTACTTCAATGGAAGCTAATGAAGAAATTACATTTCCACGATTTTGTCTCCAGACCGCCATCCTAAGCAATCAAAAATGTTGCTATATATGTTGGCTTTTTCCTGTAGGTTGTACAACTCAACCATGTATGTGTACTCTTTATCCCAGAAACAACGTTCTGCATCATCTGGCATTCTTTTCTTTTTCAAGTTTAATGAGCTTTATTGAATAATACCTATTACAGGAGAGACAACAAACCATGAATATATTATTTACTAAAATTGCAAAAAAGGAAAGCAATAAAACAGAGTAGAATGCTTTTTTCATTTTGATAATATCATAGGGAAGGGGGAAGAGGAAAGGAGGGGAAGCGGGTTCACAATACGAGTCTGCAACTGAAGATCGAATGACAGTAAAAACTTCTCGAACGGTAAAGAAATAATCAGAATAACCAACAAACAATGCAATAATGAGAAATAATATAGAGGAAAAAGCAGAGGCAATAACAGTTTATGGTGGTTGAAAATTTTCAGAACAATTGCGTAGTACACGAGTACTTGTAACTTTAGTTAAGTAATTAGTTAATGGTGATCTAAATATATCCTATTATTAGGTTTAAAGGAGGAGACAAAAGCAATATCCAGTCAGTGATAATAACAAAGATTATTCCACCAGAATGTAACTGAAAGTTTGGTAGAACATTTCCAATTTAGTGTTATTTTTTGAAAGGCTAAAGCCAACATCAAGTCAAATGGACCCTTTTCATGTAATGGTAAACTTAACGACTCTGATAAACTTCCTGTAAAAAGAACAATATTCCATAATGGAATGTATAAATTAAAAATAAGTGAAATTTGAGACCAAATATTCTTCCAAAAAGAAGATACAGCAGGGCAGGAAACCAGGCGGTGCATCAAATCCGCCAAGAGATCATCACAAGTCCAACAGGTCATGTTATCAGTGTGTGTGAAGTGAGCTATGGACAGGGAGTAAAATATAGTCTAAGGTATAGAAAAAACATGGATTGAGTGGTAGAAGCAGATCTAGAGATCTTTAATGATCTGGCCCAGATCCTGTCCCAGAAATCAATGCTCCAAACACTGCCCAAATCCGTCTCCCATGCGAGTTCCAATTAAGATTTAAGATGATCAGAATTTGGGAAATGAAGGTGTTAATAGATCATGGAAGCTTTGGGAAGTACTGCCAAAATTCTAAGAAGCAGATCTTCTGTGGGAGTAGATTAATTTGAGGGAAGAGAATAAAAAACAACTAGAATTATTCCCATAAGAGTTGAGATTTTATGCCAAAACGAACGAGGACACTTAGAGAGATCCTGAAACTGAGGAAAGGAGCAATGAGATATACCATCAAACAAGTCATGAACCCAAACTATTCCCCTAAGTCTCCAGGATTTCCAATAAAGAGGTCTGTTATTGATGGTAATGAGACGATTGTACCAAAGAGGAGAACAGAAAATAAATCCCTAGAAATTATTTTTAAGTGACAGTGAGGCCATAATAATGAGCATGTGTGTTTAAACAACGGAAGAGAAGTGACATTTACTTTTGTAGTAAAAGCAAGAACTTCCTTTACAGAAAAAAGAGCAAGTTAAGACCGTTCCCGTAAAGGTGTAAAAGGGAAAGAGTCAGTACAAAGACATTTAGAGGCCAATCGAAAGCAGAAGGCCTTGTTATAGGGCCGAAAGTCCGGAAAATTTACTCCCCCATTGAATTTAGATTTCCAAAGCTGTAATAGGGACATCCTAGATTTCTTATTATTCCATAAGAATTTAGAGAGGAGGGAGTCAATTTGTTTTAAAATAAATGGACAGAATATGAATGGGAATCATGGTGGGGCCGATTCACAGAACTAATCTGAGTTAAAATCCTAAACTTACTACTTTTGGTATTCACAGAAGACATTTAGTAGTAGTAAAGTTAGGACTCCTAACTTTACTACTACTAAACTGAGATAAAATCCTAAACGTACTACTTTTGGTATCCACAGAAGGCATTTAGTAGTAGTAAAGGTAGGACTCCTAACTTTACTACTACTAAATGCCTTTTGTGAATACCGAAAGTCGTAAAGTTAGGATTTTGTCTCAGTTTAGTAGTGTATATAATAAAAAAGGAGTTATCATCATTCTAGTAGAATCAAGACGTCCTAAACAAGAGAGAAAAAGAGGGTTCCAAGAAAAGAGAAGTTTAGAGATGTGGTCCAACCCTTCCTTCATATTGATTTTAACTGAATCCGAAATACAATTATTAAAGCAAATGCCTAGATACTTGATTTTAGAATTATTCCAATGGAATTTGGTGGACTCAAAATGATATTTGAAACAAACTTTAGTGATGGGAAAGATTTCTGTCTTGTCTGAATTGCTCTTATAACCTGAAAATAGGATGAGATATAAAAAATAAGATATTATCCGCATAGGCGGATATCTTCAAATGTTGCTCACCGTAGGAATATCCAGATAGAAGTATTCTGGCAAATACGGGATAAAAAGGGTTCAAGTGATAAAATTAATAGAAGAGGAGATAAGGGGCAACCCTGATGTACATCCCGTTGCTAAGGAAAGAATTGGGAGGTAAGATCATTAACGACGACAGATGCTCTAGGAATTGAATACAGCAAGGAGAAATAAATCTAGGACCAAAACCATGCCAATGAAGAGTTCTAAATAACCGCCCACCAGATTTGGATGCTGCATCCCCGCCAGCCTGTCTATGGTGGTTTATCTGCAATTGAAAGGCTGGTGGGGATGTACTTTGGGAGCCCGTTACGGGCCCCCCTTGTGCAGGGGCATGTCGAATTTGCACTTGTGGGGCACATAAGGTCAGGGTACGACTGGCCGCAGCGGGCACCGGGCAATTCCCCGGTGCATCGCACTGGTGGGGGCCGGTTTTGGCCCCCTGGGGGCCGTTTTTGTTACAGTGCCGTTTTTGCAGCATAGCTGCAAAATCGACCCTGTAACAAAATCGGCCGAAAACCGGCCCTGGCAAAGAGCTATGCGGCAACCCCAAGCCCCGGGGGCCGGCCGAGCAATTTGCCAGGGCCGGTTTTGGTTCCCAGTCCGGCCCTGCATAAGGTGCCCCCCTACAGTTCCCTACACCAGGTGGCAGGCAGCTCATGGAGCCTGCCGTGTAGTGCAGGGAAATGAACAACATGCATTTTTACCTTTGTGGCGGATGCTGCAGCCAGCAGCACCTGCTGCAATGGCAAACATGCACAATGCGACCGCCAGAGTGGCGGTCGCATTGTAATGTCATGTGCGAGACCGTCGCTATATAGGCTGCTGGTCCCAATCCCCTGGACAATGGCGTACAAACTTAAGTCCGTCCGCCATCGTAATCAGGCCTTAAGATAGGTGTCAATAAGAGATATAGATGAGGAGGACTCTGGAGATTACTGATTGTTATAGCATTTCATAAATTCATCTGATGTCTTTGTCTTTAAAAAGGAGCTTTCCATCTGATGAACGAATGGAGTCTATCAATTCATGCTCTTTCTGAGATTTGAGGTAGTTAGCCAAAGGTTTGGCAACTTTATTTTGTCCACTAAAATAATGAGCACTGGAACGAAGAAGAATGGATGAAGTATTATCTGTAGTTATTTTATTAAAATCAAGCTTCGCACAAACCAGTTCCTGTAAAGTAGAGTCTGATGAAGAAGTGTATAATTGGTATTCTAGATGTTCAATAGAGTTTTATGATGAGTAAGTGAGTGTTTCTTTTTCCTGGAAGCAAAGTTTATGATAAAGCCATGGGCAGTGGCCTTAAATGTGTTCCATATCAATGAGGTGGAAGCATCTGGATCTGCATTTAAATTAAAACATTCCTCAGCAAAAGAAGTAAAAGAGGAAGAAAAGGCTGAATCTTGCAGAAGAGAATTGTTAAATCACCACCTGGAGGACCCGGGCTGTGAGTGGAGCAGATCGAAATCAGCAACAACCGGGGCATGATCAGATATAACAATAGGCCCAATTGAGGAGGAGATAACATTATGGGTCAGGGGTTTAGAAAGGAAGATGTCATCTAAACGGGTCAGAGAGCCATGGGGGGGAGAGAAGAAAAAGAATTCTGTTGCGTCTGGATTACAAAGTCTCCAGGCATCTACAAGATGTGTCTGAGAAATGGTACTGTCGAATAGTTTATGAGTCTTATGAGGGATAAAACGGACTTGGGATTGGTGGTCGATAAAAGGATGAATAACCTGGTTACAGTCACTTCCTAGGATAATAAAAATTTTCATTATATTGAATACATTTTTTTGTAATGTTAGGCCAGAAAATATAATCCGGTTGAGTTGGACCATAAACATTACTGTTAACAATATATTATTAATGAGAAGTTTAGCTATTAACCATCTACCCTCCAAATTAGTTTCTTGAGAAATAACAGAACAATTAAAAAATGTTATGACATAAAATAATGACTCCATTTTTCCTTAGTGTTCGTAGGAGACACTAAAACTAAACAAACACAATTCCGTTTAAGTTTCAAAGCTTCAGACTCCATAAAATGGGTTTCTTGCAACAAAACTAAATCAGGATTGTATGAAGCTAAATGGAATAATATTATCTGCCTCTTCATGGGGTTAATAAAAACTTTCACATTCCAGGATATTAATCTGAATGCAAATAAATTGAACTAAGTAGCAAACAACACGATCAACAGTGATAGAAAGGGGTGAATAAATAAGAGGAGAAAGAAGTACATACGATGAAAAATACAGTACGGTCACTAAGCAAAGACTTAAAGAAGGATAATAGGAACGAAAGGAAGGAAGTGAGTGAGTGAGAAGTAAAGAGAAGACAGTACATGTCTTACATAGAATGATGACTGTAGTACGTACCTTCAAAGGGAAACAAGTAAATAACAAGAGCTGGCGAAAGACTGTAAATACGGCACATCCAACAAAGGGGGAAATGTACCACATCGGGAGATCAATAAAAAACAGGGAATGGGTATGTAAGGACTCCAGATGATCTGTAATAATAACAAAAACAAAGAAATGACAAATAAAGATTACCTAATACAAATATATCCTACAAAATGCAACCTGTAGGGAGGAAAAACAAAACCATCATGAAATATTCAAATTCTCAGAAACTGTCATAAAAGGTCAAGTGACAGAAGAAAGACCAACTGTATCAATGGAAGCCGTAGTGTGTACATGCAGAAACTTTCGAAGATCTGCAGGGTCTTCAAAGGAGGGGATATGATTCTGAAAAGTCACTTTAAATAAGCAAGGGTGAAATAGGCCATAGGCTGCCCTCAAGGACATAGAGCTGGTTTGATTTCAAGATCTTCCTTCCGATGTCTAGCCGTCGCTATAGACACGTCTTGGGACAAGAACAATTTGGCACCGGACCAAATTAATTGTTTAAGTTTGGTGCATTTAGAACTTGCAAAAGATCGGTCAATTTAAAAAATAGAAGGATTACACCACAGGGCCATTGAAGGTGCAGATGAAGAGGAGAGACGTGGACCCAGTCTATGGGCATGTTGTATATTCAAAGACACTGACACAGGAAGGTCTAGAAGCTTCTGAAGAAAAGAGGTGAAGAAGGATACTGGGTCATCACCCTCAATACCCTATGTAAGACCCTAAAGGTGAAGGTTGTTGCTCCTATTTCTGTTTTCAAGATCCTCAGCAGACTTCTTTAAGAGATTAGTATCCTTCTCCAGAGATGAAATCCTTGAAGAAACATCTTGAAGATCACTGATGTGCTGTTCCACGACTGACACCCTGGAGTCAAGTGAAGACAATTTAGTATCCAAAACTTGGAAACGTGTGTTGGTTGCTCCAATGAATGATCTCAAAGTACGAATTTCCTCCAAGACAGTGTCTAAAGAAACAGGTGAAGTAGATTTCGGTGGAGAACGGGGGTCCTGTTTAAGCCTTTTATTAGAAGAAGAAGGCAAATGCATTTTGATGGCGCAATATGCATAGACGCTGTTTTGGGAACGTTAGAGTGAGCCAATTTGTCAGAAATATGCAAATCAGCCATAGGGTGCGTAAAGGAAACAGAACCCAATATAGGCAAACCAGCAGTAATCCTTTTATTTGGAGTGCAGCAAATGTTTGGATCTGCCCATGTGTAAATCAAATACTATTAACCCTACATCTATATAGGGCGGTAATAAAATCTCCTTTGAATGAAATGTAGTAATGAGAAAAGTCCAGATGCAAATGTCCTTAAATATAGCTAAGAGAAAAAACAGAACCTTAATACATTTCCATGGTAGAAATGAGTTCCTTTAGTCAGAAGGAAAAACAAAATAGCGGCCGGAATTCAGCAATCCCTGTCACTTGACGTACCAGACAGCTAGAGGCAGGGAGGAGAAACATGAGGACAGCCTCCCATTCAGGAGGCATTCAGCTGCAAAATATGTCCCATTGGAATAGTGGAGCGTCTCTGGAAATGCTAAAAACAAAGGCGTATCTCTGGATGCGGTTCGGAGCTCCGAGCTCAAGCGGCCATCTTGCGATGCATTGCACGCCGCTCTCCATCATCTGGTATTCTTTAAGTTGACCTCTGAGGCAATGACAATTCACGTAATTTAACAACAGTTGCCATGTTCCGAATACTTAAGGCCAACTCATTCTTTCCCTGTAAAAGGGTGCTGGAATCAGTTCAGTAATTTAAGTTTTTCTCTCGATTTATCATCACACTGTCTAATTCCTCCTCTCTCTCTCTTTCTTTTTCTTTGTCTCTATCTATCCGCGGCAAATTGATCTTTGCCATTGTGTTAGAGATCAGGAGCTGTAGATTACATAAATTAAAATCACAATTGCTATTTTAAATCCGTAAATAATGAGAGTTAGGTGTAAGTTTTAAAGGTTTTGTTATTCAAATGTTTATGTCATCTTTATTTAAAGTCATACATTTTAGTCATATTTATCTCAATAATCAAAATATGAACAGAAATCGATATAAAAAAAATTGGTTAATCATAAATCAGAATGAAATGCATATAGCGCGTTCCATAAAGGAAATAATTCCTATTCTAGAAATCGGGTAAGAAAAGGCGTTAGTCTGAACCAAAAAGAAGTTCTAATTTGAGACAGTGAGAGATCAAGCATAGAGCTCATAAATCAGTTCAAAAATCAATAATTGATCAAAGCCGAATTTCTAAATAAAGAGAGGTTCGAGAAAGTCAATGAACTCTCTGGTCAATGGAGAATAAGGCAGAATATAAATGCAGAAGCAATAGCAACCGCAGAAAAATAGGAGTGGAAGTGGTGGTGCTACCCCCCTATTCTAGGAACACGCAATATTACAGACAGTCGAAAATGAAGTTGCAGTACATGATGCATCTTCTCCTCTATCCAATCAGCTTTCGGTGCTCTGCTGGAAACAGGTTCACTCCTCTACTTCTGACACAAGTGCCATAGCCCACAGAGAGCAACATTAGTTTTAACCAAAATGTATCAGTTATAGATTTATGTGGAACACTTTCTCATTCAAAACTCCTTTACCACATACCACATTTAATGTCTAACCGTCTAAATCAACTTGTACATTTTAGTTACAATGATCGATGTAGAACTAGAAACATATTAGGCACAGACCTATCATAAGTAAGTTAAAATGTTAAGTTCAATTTAAATGCTGCATTTATGCTTGCATTACTTCATTAAACATCATTTACAGCCTTCTTTGTGAATTTGGAAACATATCACATAGTTATGTCAAATGTATTATTTGTTTTAAAAAAAAGTAGAACATTGAAACGTCAAGAATTAGACATTGTATGCGTGCTTCAGCAAAACTGGTGAATATGTTTGTCAAACAATGAGCCAATACCTCACTGCGTTCAAGGTTGAGCAGAACGGGCCAAGTACAGTTTCCTTTTGCTTTCGAATCATTTGTTGTATCCCCATCTGCATGAACTGTAGTACATGCGCTCCTCTGCTCCGCTTGATTTGAAGGACCCTTGTGGAATGCCCAGTTTAGACAATGGCATAGAACATGCATCAGCTCTCTCCATCATTTCTAATATATGTCAACCTCATATGAAAGATTTTTGTGCTCTCAGGCTACGTTAGTTCGTAAATATTATACACATTTTGCCTGGTATTCATAATTGTAGGACTTGGCTCTTGTTTTAATTACTTTCTACATTTCTAGGGAAGCAGGAACATTATTTCACAAATGTTATAGGACTTCAACCTTGTGTTTTTAGGTCGGGCCTAGGCAGCGTGCGTGCACTATCTGCAAGACCTGTTGTATTAAAATAAATGATTTTGATCCCTTCTGCTGTTTACTATAGGTTCACGCCAATGTCGCTCTTTTTTGCTGCCCCCCAACTCAATGTTGCTTTAGTCATTTTAAATATGACTGCTAAGTGCCTCTTAAATTTTTCAAACGCGTTTCATTTTTTTATTAAAGCTTGCATGTTAATTTCGAACGTTTATTTCAACTATATTATCATAGTTTTATAAAAACCATCTGCAAGGGGATGGAGATGAATGCAGATATAGGGAGGAGTCAGAGGTCCTAATTTCTAATGTAACCTTTGCAGAACAACATTGCATGCAGAGTCCTCATGTGTGACATCATCTCTTGTTATTCATTAGAGTATGCTAATTGTAAACTGATGAAAGGGGCTGCACACCCAAGCACAAGTGTTGAATGTCAGCATTATTTGGGAGTCTCAAGGCATAGCATGGATCAAAGGCCGCACCCCAAGATCATACAAAAACCAAACTGTGTTGGGTCCATGACCCACATATGCTATGTTGTGGTTGAAAGGAGTTTCAAATAGAATTTATGTTCCCTGTAGGCTGCGTGTGCGCACTCGGGGGCTGATGTACAAGCGCCTTGCGCTGCCGGTGCGTCACTTTCTTACTCAAAGTGACGCAGTGGCGTTCCAAAAACGTTGGTGTAGATGCATGTCTTTAAAATGGTGCACATGTAAAAGGCATCATGTCTGTTGTTGGACGACACTCTGAGGAAGATAAAGGAACCCTGCTGGGAAGGGGACCAGACATGCCATGCCCTGTGATGGGAGCAAGTTCTGCGATAAGCCTGGAGGTGGTGAAGACTGAGGGGGGAGGGCTTCTGAGACAAAAGGCGGCTCTCATTGTTTGATGCACAGTTAGAAGTGCATGAGCCAATAAATTAAGTTGAGCAAAGTTAATGATCTCAATTCGCACAAAGGCAGACCTTGAAAATGGTGGATTTAAATGTAGATTATGCAGCAAACGCCACATAGAAATATGATAAAAACTTTTCAAAATTCGAAAAAAGAGCATTTCTTGAACATTTTATCTCTCACTGCACTGCGAGACATTTATCAAACGTGATATTTTTTTTTAAATGAACTCAATTACATTCAGGCCTCTCCCACGCATAACAAATCAAGAGTCAATCAGTTGTCTTGTGCGCCCAGTATATACCCTAGATTCTTATTATACCTGAATCAACAGCATAGTCTATTAAATCAGCACACAAGAGGATTTTGAAGGTGCTTTCATATGTGATAAATGTTTTCATAGTATCCAGTGCTCTACTTGGAAAAAATTTGCTGCAGGAACCTATAAATTGAGGGTCAAGGTGTGACAGAGGAAGGCGGAGCTTGAAAACCAGACTTTGACAGTGGATTTGCTTATTTATTCCTCAGCTGCTACATGTCAACAAGGCAATATGTAACTAAGGCCCGGATTTGCATCATGGCAGACGAGTTACTCTGTCACAATGGTGACGGATATACGGTCCTCCAAAATATAAATCTCATAGCCCGTCACCGTTGTAACGGTGTAACCAGTCCTCCAAGATCTAAATCCAACCCTATTTCTATTCTAGATTGCCTAATTGGTCACAAAGAGGCTGCATTTTAAAATATCTTATAGGGTTGAGACACCTGCTGCAGAGATCATTGTGTGCCCAGCAATTCTGAAGGGATCATAAAGGTGGTAAGATTTATCTAGTGGTAGTCACAGTCTGACTACTAAAGTAGCATAAGGGTTAGTATGCCTGCACACCGTGTAAAGTGCAGAGCACAGACTTTTATTTTATTTATAGAGCTAAATGGGTTAATGCTTTTGACGCTGAGATCATTTTGTTACTTTCAGTTCAAGCTTTCTAATGTACCAAGGGTTGCTGTTGATTATATTTAGGGCCATATGTATCAAGCAAAAGTGCGATTGCAAATGCCGAAATTTGCAGAATTTTGGCGTTTGCGATCCCAATTTTGCTTAGTGGTATGTATGAGGCAAATCTGTGTGCAAAATAAGGAATCGCAAAATTTGCAATTCTTTATTTTGCGATTGCATTTAAGGAATCGCCAATTTTGCGATTCCTTAAATGCAATGTAAGAAGCACCAAAAAAGTGCAATTTGGCCTAAAGGAATCGCAAATTACCACCAACTTCAAGTTGGTGGTAATTTGCGATTTCTTTGAAAAATGCACTTTTTTGCATTTTTCAAAGTGCAATGTGAAGCACATACATGCCCTTAGGGCATGTATGTGTGCCACATGTGCACCCATGCTTATTTCAGGGATGCAACAGGGTGTCCTTTTGACACCCTTGCACCCTTGAAATTGCATTCTCAATTTGCGATTCTCTAATTGCTAATCGCAAATTGAGAATGTCTTCCCATTCATTCCTATGGGCCTCTAGGCCCATAGGAATGAATGGGGAGGTATTCCTTAATTGCGAATCGCAATTTGAGATTCGCAATAAAGGAATATGTAGGATTCGCAAAATTTATTGCAAAGCCTACATACATAGCATTTTGCGATTCTCAAATAGCGATTCGCAAAAAATCGCTATTTGAGAATCGCAAATGAGGATTTTGATACATATGGCCCTTAGTTCTTAAAGTGTTTTAGTGTAGTGTTAAGGAGGTCAATTCAGGCTTTGGTGCGCTGTGCAATAGCACCATTCGATAAATCAACATTATCAGTCTGAAAATCACACCATTACTACTGTTTTAAAAGAGTATTCAGGAGATCCCTTGTCCAGAAATCAGCTATCTGGAAAATGTAAGTTATTGGGCCCGATTCACAGAATTAACTTAAGACAAAATCCTAAACGTACTACTTTTGGTATTCACAGAATGCACTTACTACTTTTGGTATTCACAGAATGCACTTACTACTTTTGGTATTCACAGAATGGATTTACGACTACTAACTTTACGTCCGCACTCGGGCTGGAAATTCCGGCCCGGAGGCGGAGCTTCTGGCCCGGAGGCGGGGCTTCCGGCCCGGAGGCGGAGCTTCTGGCCCGGAGGTGGGGATTTAGCCATGGCCAAAATCTCCACCTCTGGGCCGGAAGCTCCGCCTCCGGCCCGGAAGCCCCACGTCTGGGCCGGAAGCTCCGCCTCCGGGCCGGAAGCTCCGCCTCCGGGCCGTTATTTCCGGCCCGAGTGTGGACGTAAAGTTAGTAGTCGTAAATCCATTCTGTGAATACCAAAAGTAGTAAGTGCATTCTGTGAATACCAAAAGTAGTAAGTTTAGGATTTTGTCTTAAGTTAATTCTGTGAATTGGGCCCATAGTGTTTTGAGACCACTCACACTTACGATGCAGAAACTCAAGGAAAGCTAGTCCATTTTCTGACAGCTATTTTATTTTCCATTTAAGAGTAATTCTTGGTAGTGGCCACTGAGGATGCAGACACCTATCGCTATTAGTGTCGGTGCAGGCAGCACATTGTGATTGTTCTTCACTCACTGAGTAGAGTTTGGCGAAGATCAAACAGTTGGATAAAGTAAGAGAACAGAGGCTCCAACAGAGCACTGTTTGCTCTTAAGGGTAAAATTCCATTCGTATTAGAGTCCAGTATTCATCTTACGCTAAGTGTTTAGTCTGAGTCTAAGTACTCATAAATGGGAGCAGAGGACAAATAATTATTGACCAAGAGCACACAATTTCGGAAAATTGGAATGTCAGTATTAAAAGCCATGCCATACATTTAGACTTGCCCACAAGACGACATTTGGATTGTGGGTGGATCTGATGGAATGGCTGGCATTAATATGGTGTGGTTGTATGTCAAAATAGAAGTTCAAAAATATTGTGCAACTGTAATACCGTGGGCACATTATTGAGCACTGAAATATCAAGAAGGTAAGTGCTTATTGCTAACTGTAGATTTACTATTGTTAACACCACATCTGAATACCCTGAAGATAGATCGATCGATCGATCTATCTATCTATCTATCTATCTATCTATCTATCTATCTATCTATCTATCTATCTATCTATCTATCTATCTATCTATCTATCTATCTATCTATCTATCTATCTATCTATCTATCTATCTATCTATCTATCTATCTATCTATCTATCTATCGCTCTCTCTCTCTCTCTATCTATCTATATATCTATCTCTCTATCTCTCTATCCATCTATCTACTGGCGGTAGGTAGATAAAGGATTTTTTGTTTTTCTAATAACTTTGGTGCTGTGTGGCAAATATTCCTGACATTTTCAAAACTAGTATGCCAATCAATTCCTCTAGTGTCTGGAAAGTTTTGGGTGAATTATCAGGCGGGAGCCAAAAAAAAGGAGGAGTCCCAAAGCGCGTTTTCCCCATGCAAATACCCATAGGGATTTAAGACATGATTACAGCCTCAACCGCTAAATGGAATTACACCAAATTTGGCAGAAAGCAAAATCTTGGTCCAGAAAGAGCCTTTTTTAAAAACATTTGGTGTAAATCTGTTCAGTAGTTTTGGAGTTATTAAAGAAAAAAGATTGATGCACATCTAGGGACACAAATCCTCTGTGGATACAAAAGATCTAAAAATGAGATCGGATTGGTTGAAGTGTTGGCATCCATCTTGGAACTCGAACTTAGCGGAGTCCCAAGAAAAAAATAAAAATAATAAACAGAAGGGGTCAGGGTAGGAATACCCTGGCCATCTAGGCCTGGTGGTGAGGTCCCTATGGGACCTTGCCAGGTCCCAAAAACATTGTTTTACATTTCTGCCGCAAAAATCAAGCGATCGGCAAATTTTGGCCAAAATGGAACAAAAACAGCACAGTCTCCCACGCTTGTTTAAACTTCTGCCCCAGGTGGGCCAGGTCAGGGGGGAAAGAAAAACAAGTATATTGGGGAGATGGTGTACGCAGCCCCCCCCCTCCCCATGGCCAATTTTGGCCCTGTGGACTACCACGTCCCCGAGGCCATACCAATATACATTACGGGTGAATACACCCATGCAGTCCCTCTTCCCAGGCCATTTTTGGCCCCGGGGACTGCCACCTACTTGTTTTAAGAAACTATAACTCATGCCAGGTAATAATAACCTGCACCTTAGCCATGCACTGCTACTTAACCTTCATATCACATCAGTAAACCCATCTTCTATGACATCATTCATAATATAACTGCAACATTTGCAATAAAAGTAGTGATGAGAAAACTCTGTATAGCAGGGGCAAGTGTCATAGTTTATTTATTTATTTTATTTTGAAGATTTTATATAGCGCGAACAAGACCCTTGCGAGTATCAGAGCGCTTTACAAGTCATATGTAGAAAAGAAGATAAAGGACACAGAGATATAGGTGAAACCGCTATATATAGCTTATACACGTACACATAAGCTAGCGCAAAAAAGAAAAGGACAACTATGGAGCACAACAATACAACTAGTAATAATATACAGTAAAAGGACAGAGAGTTCACGTATATATAGCCATGAGGATCGCTTTTACTTCTTTTTTGAAGGAGGCAGTGGACGGGTTCATTTTTGTTTTAATGTGCAAAGCGTTCCAGATCCTAGGAGCCATACCAGAGAAGGATCGGTTATAAGTTTTTTTCTTGTCAAATCGTTGTGGTTTTAGAAGAAGAGTCGTGGCACTCCTGGAGGCTCTGATGCCCACAGAGAGCACCAATTTCTGAGCTAGGTAGTGCGGGGAATTGTGGTGTAAGACCTTGTGCATCATACACGCGATTTTCAGATGAATTCTAGCTTCAAACGGTAGCCAGTTGAGGGCTCTCAGGTCAGGCGATATTTGAGAGTTTCTCTTTGAACCCGTGATGAGTCTCGCAGCTGAGTTGATAGTGGCTCTTAGTGGGGCTGTCGATGACCTTGGGAGGCCTCATAAGGTTACCGCCCCATATGCCACTCTAGGGATTACTAGGGCTTGAACTGCTTGTTTGAAATCGTAGGATGGCAGAAAGGGTTTCAGTTTTCGCAGGGTCTTCAAGTGGAAGTTAGCTCCTTTTGTGGAGGCGCTGATATGCTTCTGCATCTTTAGGTTGCTGTCAAGCGTTACACCTAGCGATTGATAGTCGACGATGAGAGGTTGTCCTTTGAGAGCTGTTAAGTGCTTCAGCCAATCCAGGATAGTTACCTTAGGGCATAACTTATACTTCTTCAGATAAGTAAAAGTTGTACTGTTGAATTTCTATGGTGTTGTGCGTGTAAAATCTAAACCTAACAATAACGTCCCTGTAACCTTTAGCTTTTAGTGAATATATAGATACACACACACATACATACATACATTTTGAGTTAATTATAGCAAACTCATACTTACCTTTAGAGTCATACTTTGTGGATATTTTGGAGCTCCATATTTTTCCAAAATATTATGGTAGCACAATACATCTGAAATTATATTTAGGTGGAATACCTTAATATGTTTGTTTACCATTGGTGTCTGACAGTCTAAGACACAATTTCATTCTAACTAAATACCAGACGTATTCGTTTTGTACACTTTTGTCTTCATTTGGGACATAAAGCAGAAGTAACATAATTTAATGCCTGACAAATTTGGTCCCTGTCTCAACACTATGCGGAGTCATCCATTGTCTCCTAGTTGGGGATTTCATCCACACTCATTGTCTAAAGCTGTCTTTCAATATGCTATGCAGTCATGAATGTTGAATTCCATTCCCCAATATTGTCCTCAGAAATGCACCTTAGTTTCAAGTGATCTCCCTAAATTGGAAGAATTCATTGGTCACACCAATGCCTCTAACATAGCAACGGGTTTCACTTTTACAGAGGGCATAAGTACTGTATTATATAGTATTTTATTGTAGCATTTAAAGCACTCCATACTCCTCATAAGTGCCTGAAAGGGATTTCTGCGGGCGGGGGGGGGGGGGGGGGTAGGGGGGGGTTAACTTAGTATTGATGTATAATTGATAAAGTGTTAGTTTATAGTGTGGGATGTTTAGCGTAGTGCACTAGATTTGAAAGTGTGCTCCAATCATTTTGCAGTTACCTTTTAGTTGTGCTTATGCATGAAAGTGAAAATGCAGGAAATATAGAAACTCTGTTTGTATATATATCCCTTTACATCTGATGACCTGCACCTGATGTATCACGTGTTAGATAGCAGCCAGATGGTATTATCAGTTGTCTCAACATGACACCTTGAGCACCAAAGATCGCCTGGTCTTAATGCTGTAGGTGGACAAAGCAACAGTTGAGTTGAGTTGATTCCATGGCTGGACAAATTCAACAACTATCTGAAAGAAGGTTATTTGTATTAGGAATGTGCACACAAAGTTTGCTTTCTTGCCAGAGGAAGCTTCTGCTAATGTGAGATTTACTGAAATTATGGAAGGAACGTGGTTTGAATCCTTCTTTCATTGTTTTTTTATTCTACTGAAACCTAAATAATCCACGGTTTGAGTCTAGAGTTAACTAGAAGTGACAGGGTAACTGTCAAGTGAATATAAGGTAAGGATATTTGCCCTGTTATAGACACTGAGAGGGCAATGTGAATTTAATATTTTACTTTTAAACAATAAAGGGTTTGTAAAGTGCAACTACTCACCCAAGAGGGTCTCAAGGAGCTGGGGAGGTGCACGACTCCAGGATGTTATGGTGCTTCGTCGAAAAGCCTGGTTTTGAGTCCCTTCATGAACTTGGCGAGTGAAGGTGTCTGTCGGAGGTGGAGAGGGAGGGTGTTCCATGCCTTGGCCCTGAGGAAGGAAAAGGAGCGTCCTCCTGTTCTAGTCTTCCTGATGCAGTGTTCCGTTGTAAGAGAGAGCTGGGCTGAGTGGAGAGGTCTTTGGGGTACGTGGAACGAGAGGCTGTGGTTCATGTAGGCTGGGCCGGTGTTGTGGAGTGCTTTGTGGGCGTGGGTGAGGAGCTTGAAGGTGATTCTCTTCTTGACAGGGAACCAGTGTAGTGTCCGTAGGTGTTGGCTGATGTGGCAGTGGCGCGGTAGGTTGAGGACTAATCTGGCGGTGGCATTCTGGATTTTCTGGAGTTTGCGGGTGAGGTTCTTGTTGACCCTGGCGTGGAGTGCATTGTCGTAGTCTAGTCTGCTGCTGATGAGGGTGTGAGTGACTGTTTTCCTGTGTTCGAGGGGGATCCATTTGAAGATCTTTCGGAGGAGGCGTAGGGATTGGCAGCAGGAAGATGTGACAGCGTTGATCTGGTGGTTCATTTTGAGTTCGGAGTCAAGGATGCATGTGTGGTCCGTGGGGAAGTGTGCGTTCCCGCGCGCAGGTGGCCAACACGTGTCATTCCAGGTGTTGGGGTGTGCGCCCATGATGAGTACTTCGGTTTTGCCCGTGTTTAGTTCTAGGCAGCTGTTCTTTGTCCACTTGGTGACTGCTTCCATTGCTTCTTGAAAGTTGTGTTTGGAGATGTTCGATTCGTTGGATTGGGAGAGGATGTGTTGGGTGTTGTCGGCGTACGATATGATGTTGAGTCCGTGTGAACGGACAATAGATGAGAGCGGGGCTATGTAGACGTTGAACAGGGTGGGCTGATGGAGGATCCTTTTGGAACTCGGCAGGTGGTCGCCGTGGGTTCCGAGAGGAAAGGAGGGAGTCTGACCCACTGCGTTCTGCCGGAGAGGAATGAACAGAGCCAGTCGAGGGCCTTGTTTTGGATAACTGCGTCGTGGAGTCTGAAGGCTAGGTTGCGGTGTAAGACTGTCGAAGGCAGCGGAGAAGGAACTATGATGATGTCCCCTTGGAAGAAACCATAACTGTCTGCACTTACCGAGGAGCCCGAGCAACCTTGGACGATGCCCGGTAGAGCTGTCCTATGCAGTTATAGAGGAGTTTGGCTCTGGTTCACCCCCTTGGTCGTCACCTACCGAGCCGGACATCAGACATTGTTTTCCTCGTCTTCCCGTTGTGTTCCCCCCCTCACCTCCTCCCTCCATTATTCTTTGACTGCCTCCCCATTTTCAGCCCTGCATGGAACCGTGGAACCAGCTACCTTTATTGTTTTTTTTGTTTGATTTTGTATATCCCGCCAGAGATAATGCTATTTGCTTCTGTGGGTCCTCCATCATGGCGGCTTTGATCTATCCTCTTTGCTACTGGTCTGCTCCTTGTTTGCTTGATCGACCTTTTCTTCTAATCCACCCCTGTGCCCCACCATGCTCTCCTGCTCCCCTCCCTTCTTATACTTTCACCGATACTCAGATTGGTTTGTCTTTCTTTCACTTTGACTGCTTCTGACTGCTTTGTTCCCCCTGAAGTACTTTTCCCTCTTGCCGGTCTGTCTGACTCTATCTGCATTCCTTACCCCTGTTTACCATTCCCCCTTTACCTTTAATTCCCCTTAAGATGTGTGCCTTGGCTATGCTACGCGCTATTAACTCATATTATTGTGTAATCTCATTCTTTTCTTTATGTCTATACTTGGCTCCTGTACTTGATGTAATTATGTAACCTGTAACTCGCTGATCCTCATGTAAAGCGCTCTGATACATCCAGGTCTAGCCAGCTCTATATAATACTTTGCAAATAAATAAATAAATAGAAGTCCAGGAGGATGAGGGCCACAGTCTCCCCTCTGTTGAGGAGGGAGCAGATGTCGTCTGTCGCGGCGATAAGGGCGGTTTTGGTGCTGTGATTCCTTCTGAAGCCTAATTGGGAGGAGTCCAGGAGTATGTTTTCTTCTATGAATGAGGCGAGTTGGCTGTTGACGGCTTTTTCTATGACTTTCGCCGGGTACTTTAGTAAGGAGATCGGTCTGTAGTTCTTGAGGTCTCTGGGGTCCGCTGAGGGTTTTTTCACACGAAGGTTGATCTTGGCGTCTTTCCTGTTGTCGGGGAAGGAGGCAGTCTCGAAGGAATGGTAGATGATATGTCAAAGCTCGGGCGATGATGTTTGTGGCTCTGTGGTATATATGGTGGGGGCCTGGGGTCCGTGTGGGCCCCGGAGTGGGTTGACATCATCGTCTTCAGGGTGTCTTCAATGCTGAGGGCGGTCCAGCTGTCAAGTGTCGTTTTTTTGTTTTACGGGAATGGCGGGTGTGGGTACCCCGTTGAGGTTGTTTTTGTCAAAGTTTTCGTCAATGGTCTTGATTTTGAGATGGAAGAAGGCACTGAGTCTGTTGCAGAGGTCCTGGGTGGGTGGGATGTGGGTTGCTCACTGTTGGGTTGGGCGAACTCTTCGTTGATGCCGAAGAGTTCCTTGCTGTTGTGTGCGTTGGTGGGAATTCTGTCCTGGAGTGCTTTGGTCCTTGAGTATCTGATGAGTTTGTGGTGGGCGGTGGTTTCTGCTTTGAAGCCGTCTAAGTCTGCTGTGGTTTGGAGTTCCTCCATAGCTTTTCGAGGCATCTGAATGTCCGTCTAGGTTCTGGGAGTGAGGTGAAGAACCAGCTGGCTTTCTTGGTGTGAGGGTTGAAAGTCTTCTTGGGGGGGGCGATGGTGTTGACGCAGTCGGTGATCCAGTTGTCTAGGGCCTGGGCAGCGGTGGTAGGGTTGCCGTCTGTAGCCGTGGGAGCAGAGCTGCTGAGGGAGGCGGTGAGATGGTCGTCAGATCGTTTTCGAGTTCCTGCTCTGGAGCTGGTGAGGACGTTTGCGGGTGATGTTAGTCTTGATGGTGAAGTGGATGCAGTGATGGTCCATCCATGGGAGTTCGGAGGTGTGACTTTTAGCATTTGGTGGGTTATGTGTTACACTCGCATGCAGGGCTTTGGTGCATGCAGCTTTGGGTGTGGTGTACAGAGATCATTAATTGCCACACATCGAGGAACAAAATTAGAGGGAACGTTGGCTGTAAATACACATTTTGTTATTAATGAAGATTTGCTTTTGAAATGATTGCGTATTCCCTCTCTCAAAATCATGTTTTCATGGTAAGAGGCACATAGTGCTGATACAATGATGTATCTCATGCAACACTAGTTAATAATTCACAACTTTTTATGTTACAAATGGTTATCATATTGATTACTTTGCATGCTACATTTACTGTTCTGTCTAATTACTGAATGTAATCCTCTCAATCTAACACTTTGTGGCTCCACCTATTGCAACAAACAACAGACTAAACACATTCTGGGCCATCACAAAGGAGAGGGACGAGGGCTGAGGGTCCTGTGCACCTGCTTCATCTGTAACTAGATTTCTATAGCAAGCCTGCACTCTTTATTAATGATGTGGCAGCTAACGCTTCCTACAACTACATGACAGCAGATTTTTGAGCTTCTGTATTTTCTTTATTTCCCCATAAATACCCAATTTTTATACTTATAATGAAGCATCCAGAGGGACACTGCATGCTGTTTTACCTGAGCCTTACAAATGGCTCTGGAAGGCCTGCACCTATTTATTTACCTATTTATTTAGCTTTCTTACGAAGTGTACTCAGCCTAAGGGTATCTTGTGTTCTGTAAGTTAGACTTTAACTTACAGAGAATACAAAAATCCAAAGTGAAGTCAGGTAATGAAGATTGGTCTTGAATAATACAATAGGAGGTTTCCTAAAGGAAGAAGAGATGGATGTGCTGAGTAGATGGATTGAACGTGTGATTTTAAGCTAGACAGGAATAAATCAATGAGATGATTGAGTGGCAACACAAGAAGGCAGTTGAATCAAGGAAGGCAAAGACGAGAAGAAATAGAATTCAATACATAACACGCTGTACAGATCAAAATGAGAAGGGAGTTGGTAGGGGGTGACACAGCTAAACAAGGTGAATTTCCCAAATTATAATATAGAAGTTCAACAAAGTATTCGTTCAGCTAAAGTTGAAACTGGAATGATTCCAATTATCCTTGCAAGATCAGCAGGGATTTACACAGTCTCATATGTTTTCAAATGTCCCCTATATAGCTTTCAGACACATTACATCCTCTGGCCAAACCTTCTTTCTGGCGAATCCTACGTTAATGTTAATGTTAACTGGTATTTGTATAGCGCATAATCACCGGCAGGTCTCTTTGCGCTTTGGAGAGAGTGGCCAAAAACTGCTAGTGGTATCCTCACAGTGCAGGGACAGGAAGCTAAACTGTGTCCTCTCTAAACAGGACTGTTTTGAGCTGCCTCCCGAACAGAAGGAGTGTGGGTTCCTTGCGGAGGTGTTCAGGCAGTTGGTTCCATAGTTGTGGAACTAGGACAAAGAACGCTCTGCCCCCTTTGGATGTGGTGTTGCACCGTGGAAAGGCCAGGTGGAGGGCCTCAGAAGACCGCAGTCTACGGCCTGGAACATAGTTCTCAAGGCGTTATTTAATGTAGGCTGGGGCTTGGCCATAGATTGCTTTATGGGCAATACAGAGACCCTTAAACTTTGCTCTCTGCTTGATGGGGAGCCAGTGCAGCTTGCACAGCAGCAGGGTAGCGTGAGACCTTCTCGGGAGCCTGAAAATCAACCTGGCTGTGCCGTTCAGTACCACCTGCAGTTGATTGGTCAGTTTCTGGTGAAGGCCAATGTATAAGGCATTGCCGTTGTTTAACCTAGAGACAATAGTGGCTGACACAATCATCTGTAATGAGGTGGTTGAAAGGAGGGGGACACGTTTCCGCAACTGCCTCATGAGGCCTGTACATGTGCCGACCCTTCAGGTGACCTGGTTGACCATAGAATGCTCGGAGTCAACCTTTATGCCCAGGCTTTTCACGACCGGCACTGGTGTAGGGGTGGCACCTAGCTTCTCGGGCCTGAAAGGTCACTCCTGGGGTTGCTTTTTGTGGGGATGACAAGGAGGTCTGTTTTATCAGGGTTGATTTTCAGCTAATTGGCTGTCATCCAGTTCACTGTAAATCTGAGAGTGTTTTGTGCCAGCTCGTGCGCATGGGATGAGTTGTCAATACGGAGGATGAGTTGGGTGTCATCCGCGTAGGTCAACAAAATCCTTTTATAATTATGGGTACAACTTGGTTAAAACTTCTATTCCTGGTCCTCAATTAGGAGATATTCATAATGGGCTCCTGAAAGATCATTTAGACCTATTATTGATTAGAAATGCACAGAAAAACTTTAAAAGAAGACAACCTGAGCAGATTAGTTTGTGACAGTTACTATTCTATATCAACAGAAGCCCCTATGACTGACAGCTTCCTTTTCTACAACCATTTATAGACCATATCTATCAGAATCAGAAGATACATTGTGGTGATTCATAAAAGCATTGTTGAGTATTGGAAGTAGTACTACAGGATTATTATTTTCCGTGCTCATACTTTGTGTATCTACCCAAACAAGTACAACTTTGTTTAGTAAAAGTGCAGTATTAATTGTGGAAAAAGATTCCTTTATAATAATATTTCCATTATAGATATTTTAATGCTAATTCACAAAGGACAATAAGAGTATCTCAAAGAGTACTACGGGCGTACTACCTCACATTTGCCAAACTGCCCTTGTGAATATGCCCCTCTTATCAGAAAAACCCTAGCTACTTAATCTAAAATTCTAATTATACAGCCCTTTATAAAAATGTACAGCTTTGCAAAATGGCAGTGGAGTTGAGAAAGAAATTTCTGTCAGGAAGCAGGACTGGAGGTGCTGCTTACCACCAAGACTGATTTGACTGTCAGAAAGAAGTACCATGAGGCCATTTGTGTTAGATGCCTTTCAGCGAAGCAAGGGCTGACAGTCATTACATTACAGAGTGCTGACGGTTGCTGGAGTCAAGCTGCATGCGCATTAGGAACACGTTGCAGGGTAGAGCACTGGCAGTGAACTGTGCTTCCCAGTGGGCCACCGACTCTCACGTCTACATAAATGGTTGCCATCTTGGATCCTCAGGTATACCTCTGCTTGTGGTGCTTGGAGTCCTTGCTAGAAAATTATAGTATAATTTTGTTGCAGCTGGACCTTGCTACAGTATCCTGAAGTCCAGTGAAATTTGAAGACGAACTTTGAACTATACAGTGCTTATTTGTTTGAGATCTAAATACTGGGGGCCTGATTTAGGAAGGTGTGATGCAGTGTAGCACAGCAAGACTGCTTGCTGTGCTGCGTAACATGGAGTAAGCAGGAATGTGCAATGTCTACTTATATGTGGCACATTCCTTCTCTCCTGCTATGCCGGTTCAGCCTTGCGCCAACGCAGGCACCCGTACACCATGGTGTAAGGGGGACTGTGTTGCAGCAGGATTGATTTTGTACAGGTAGCACACCTTCCTGCGCAAAAACAGTCCTTGGATACTTTTTCCTCTTTCTACGTGGGCTGCAGAATGCAGCACACGTAGGAAGATGGAAAACGAGGATAAATAATGTTATTTCTCCTTGTTGCAGTTCCCCTGGTAAGATGTATCTTTTTGACGCATTTCCAGGTTTACTATAGGTAGTAAATCTGGAGATGCACCAAAATCCATGGGTGGTTGCATGGGAACACCCGCGCTCCACCCATGCAACAAGTTCCCAGCACAGAGTAACACCAGACAGTGACTTACTCCATATTTACTATGCCACACAAGGGGGTTCTGCGTGGCATAGTAAATCTCACTTAAGGCTTACGCTGCACTGAGTCACCTTGTTTGATGCAAGAGCAACACAGTCCTTTCGTAAATCTAGCCCTGGGGTTGTATGTTCTGTTAAAAGTCTCTATGAAGGAACAGGCCACATTCTTAAGAAGCCATTTTGCATGTATATAAATATTAATAAATGTAATTTAGATTTCCAGTCTGTGAACATATTGCATAATCGCTTAGTTTCTCGTTCTACCGAAGTCAAATAGAAACTATACTCATCTTCTACAAAATAGTGTATAGTGACACAGCTTGAGGTAGTGATTCTGAACATGCAGAGATGTGTAAGTGTGTACATAGAGTAGCAATATATTTATGTTTCTTTAGGTTTCGCTTTCTGTAATTCCCAGTTACCTGTTTAAGCATAGAAAGTTGATTATACAGTGATACCACTAAAATATATCCCTTCATACTTACAGTTATGTTCAGTGTTCCAAAGACAAGTCACATAACACTATTAACACCGTCTCTCCTCTAAAATCATCTGACATGCGCTTCCTGTCAGCGCCCTCCAGTACAGATGTACCTTTGCCAAAAATGGGGTTTAGACCAAAACTAGTCCTCCACTGATTCTGGAGCCTTCACCTTCTTTGCTAATGAGGACTCCTACCTGGAAGGACAGCTCCTATATGGGTGCTCCATGTTCCCTGTGTCATATTTGCTATGCTGCTGCATAGCTCTATCTTCAATTGATTCCCTTATGGTTATATATCATATATCATAATTCCAACCCAAAGAAACTGTGATGCAAAAATATTGTGCTTAAATATCCACCAGATAAATATTAACTTTATAAGAACCCTTTGTACAGTACTATAAAATCAACAACAGAAATGTGGATAGATAACATTCTGTAAAAACAATATTAGAATGACACAGTATTGTCATCATAAATATTAAGAACAACTTTTATGATAAAACATTAAAAATCACTAAAATTATAACTCCCCAAAAAATAAAGATTTAGAAAATAAAATTGGCAACACCAAAGCTAAAGGTAACGGTTACCCAATGACACAAAGCACCAACAAAAAATCATAATGAAAGACTGAACCAATCATATTTACAACTAAAACAGTTAACTAGAGAACCTCAATAATTGTTGGGAGGTATAAATAGAACAGATGGAAAATAATTAAAGCTGATGCCAAACCTGCCTAAGAGGAGAGCATTACTCTGCTCAACGGAAGAAGATGCTAGACAAACTAAAGTAAGTTCATTTTTTTAACATGAAAAAAATATTTAGTATAACAACTCCCAACTAATGCCTAACAATAATATTATATTTATTTATAAATTAAAAAGTCCCTTCCTATATTACTACAGGAGAAGACATCTACAAAGTTGTGCTAAATATCTAAACATTAATGACTCATGAAGACCAACAACAACCAGTGAGTAAAACGTTTTTAGGTAAATATAAAACATTTATGAAAATTAACTGCAACCCCTCCAAAAATATAAACCTATTTCAGTAGATGAATTTTATTTGATTTTATATAATTTATAAACCCCACAATCCACAATGTTAACTGAATCTGCACATCCAACCTCACAAAAGGGAAAACTGGCATTCAATTATATAGTATCTACCTATTCTAATAAAAACTACAAAATGAATAAACACATTTGAAGTGTACTAAATCTAATGGCTGCTCTGGGCATGCTACTACAATTAATGAAGCCATAGAAAATATCAGAGGGCACAACCTTCCACAAATTGTCAAAATAAGAATAAAAAGGATAGTCCATGACCTAAAAGCTGTGGCACAGACCGCTACAGCACCTGCAGGAGAAAGAAGAACAAAAATAGGCCACACCAGCACTCAATACTTTCAAGAAATAGTCACCTTCATCCTCTAACACCCGCTAACAACCATGATAACAAAAAGAATGAGAAAATAATAATATTTTTTTTTCCAGAGTTTTATATAGCGCGAACTTGACCAGAAGGTATCGGGTATCATTGAGCTTTACATGAGCACCAGTTGCGTTACACAAGGACACATTCATTTTTGTTAGGCAGGGGGAGATTAAGTGATTTGCCCAGAATCACATGATGTTAAGAGTCGAGACTCGAACCCGGTTCCCCAGATTTGAGATCGACCGCCCTAGCCATGAGGCCGCATCCTCTCTATAAAATAATAATAATCAGTATTGCAAATGGCATACTAACATGAACCCAATAGCAAATGAGGCTATGTATAGATGATAGAGCAACAACAATATTTTCATAATCTATTCCCTTTTACCAAAGAAGCTTCAACCTGCTAATAATGTCTTACAGTAATTCATCAAAATAATAATATTCTTTGAATTTGCTGTTATTAACACCATATTTAAAATCTACACTGAACTACAAATATTTCAATCCTGCTACTTTACAGTTTACAGTTACAAACACATACATTAAATATCAAACAGTGCACTAACCACACATTTGCTTTTGAAAAACAAATAGCTCTATTTGTATTCAATCCACAGAAGTAGTTAAACATTATGAACTGTCAGAAGACTCATCCTTCTACAAAGCTAAATGTTGAACCTCTTGCCCCCTTTTTTGGACTATTTCGAAGACATGTAGTTGGCTGTTAACTGTTCAGATCTCAGACGCTTCCTAGATTCCTAATCCTATGGTAAAACCTCTAATAAAGCACATCAAACAAAAATATCCAAAACAAATAATCCAGCAGATGGCAAAACTCTTTACAAGATACTCTGAGGAGATACCATCCACACCATAACCAATTAATGGAACATTTTCAAAAGAACATAATTATTTCGACCTTATGTAAAAACAATGCTTAGCTCAAAAGTCTTCCCTAAATTATCCAAGCAAAGTGAACACATTCTTGACCTGTGTTAACACATTACACATACCTAAAAATATACAGAGTCTCGAATACTTAGAATCAATAGCCTATCCATAACATGACATAACCCTAAAAAAAAAGAAATATATACCAAACCATAAAACTATTCCTACACCCAGTACAGTGACATTTTAATATAAACACTACATATTCGAGTGTGCAATTAATAAATATACTACATATCAACAAATAAAAATGAAGACCTGTAAAATATGCTTTCCAAATGTATTTTACAACATAAAACCCATATTTATATTGAACTATTACATCTATACAATTTATGTAATAGTTAAGCATAACATTAAACATTTGTTTTTTATTACAGAAACAAATGCAACACATTTCCTGTATAGTACATAAAACCTTATTAAACATATGTCATATCAACATATAAATATTACACCTTTAAAGAAACGAAATCTAAAATGATACTAATAACACGTTTTAAAAGCACACCTTCCTAATGCCTAAAGAAAATAAATAATTAATACTCCAGAATGCCTAATCGAAATGATAGTTGCCAAAAAATGATAGTTCAACATTACATCAATTAATACTCTCCAAGATCCGAGAAATCTAATTTGTCTGCTGTCAAATAGAAAAAATGCGAACAATGCTGAAAACTGCTGTAAGTAATTAAAAAAAAAAAGGTGAAACACAACTCCAAAAGGTACTCTTTTTAGGAGCATTAAGGGCAGACAGTCTGCTGTCCTTTTTCTTCTTCCTGTCACTGCCATTTAAAACTTGGCAGCCAAGGACTGAAAAAAATAATGACCCCACACTGAGGGAAAAAACTCTTTGGGTGTTGGGGTCATTAGCTTTTTGATGTTCAAAAACAAACTCCCACTTTGGAGTTGTTATTGAGAAACAGAAAGTGTGGGGGTTGGTTTAAAAACCAACGGCTGCTATCCACAAACATTTTTTGTAACTTCAGAGTATCCGTCATGATGGTGGTTTCTCTAAAGGTACAGAGATCAGCACTGAGCCCGCGGCGATCTTTAAATCTGGTGGTCAATAGTCCATCAGTTGGCAAACGAAAAGCCCTCCACGCTCTGACTGAAGGACGCCTGCCCTGTAAACACTGAATCAGGCCCTTAATAGTGGACTTCGTATTGAAAAAATGGTGATAAAATAAAAATGAAATAAAAAACTGCACATACATTGCAGTTTAGTTAAAATACAAATGTTTTAGTTTTGTGAACAAGATCAGGTGATTAGATTGTACGACGATGTGAAAAATGAAGGGGGCTCTGTAAGATATTGAAAACAGAATTGATTCCCTGAAAGCATTTAAAGCATTCATGGAATGTCAGCTGAGGAATACTGATACACAGCTTGAGCAATCCCTGCTAAAGACACAGAAAATAGAGGAGTTAGAAAACGGATCACAAATTTATATTAACTGTCTAGAGGAAGGCGAAGAAGAGCCTTGTCTGAAAGCCTTTATAGTACATCTGGCCTACTCTGCACCTAAAAGGTCCACGAAGAGGGATTGGGTAGGAGCATAAAGACAACATAATAAGAATTGGCAAAGCCAATAGGTCTAACATTGGCTGCAAACATTTTTGCAATTTGTTTTTTTGTTTTGTCACGGTTTTTACAAAACATTATTTGTTCATGAAGCTGTCAGGCACTCATTAAATCTAAAAAAAAAAACAACAACAAAAAAATGGCTGAAGGCAAAAGTGTCTTTTTGGTCTCAAAAGAGTACACATTACTATGGTACACCCACACTGAAGGGAACTACCTTGTTTGTGCTCCTTGTGAAAGGCAGCGTGCCGTAACTCATAGTGTCAGCAAACAGCCGCGGTCGGTAGTAGGAGTAACTGCAGGGCGGTGACGTGGGGAGGGGGAGGGCCAGGGTGGGGGTAGTAAACTATGGATTACAGAGGTTTACAGGTAAGTTAACACATAAATTAATAAAACGAATTTCGTTGCGTGCACTGCATCGCATTTGGGGATGCAATGCACGCAGCAGCAGCAGGCCACCATCCCTCTGATGGCTGCGATGTATAATGGGTAACAAATTGCGACCTACCTTATTAATATTCATGAGGTAGATCAATTTGCGACCTACTAGGAATCACTGTTTGGGAACAAAACATTAGATACATTAGAAATACTGATTTCCTAATCGCGATTCAGAGATAATCGCAATTAGGAGATCAGTATTCCTAATGTTAGTAAATCTGACCCAAAATGCAGTAATTCAAAGTGAAGTTAACCAGAGGCTCAAGTAGGCTCAACCATTGCCCCATGCTGTATGCTGTAGTGGGCGAAAGCAAAACAGGAATGACACAACAACAGACCAATGGGTGATGAGCGGTGGCTGAAAGCCCCTTTAAATAAGTATATTATTCATATTATTTCAGTAAGATCAAAAGGTCTTGGCTAAGCACAGACCTAAAAACCACAGCATATACTAGCCACATTCCAATACTACACGAAAGCTGAAGAGGTTTTAGAAGTATCAGAGATGGAAAACTAAATGTTTCATTAGCTATAATTTGCGTCTTCTCCATGCAGTGCTTCTACCCTTTCATATTATGTCACTTATAGCATGGTAAATTATAGTATTTCTAACAAGACTCATGACATGTCGAGTGATATCCTTTATCCGAACACTGTGCAAGGTAGAGTGCTGAGTTATAGTTAACCCCTTCAGTGCCCATGACGAGATGGTCTCGTCATGGAGCGCGGTTGCGCTGTGCCCATGACGAGACTATCTCGTCATGAACCCCGCCCGCTAATGCAACGCCCGGCACAGGGCGGGGAAAGGGCGGGGCACTGAAGAGGTTAATGTGGTGTGGCTAGAGTGTTCGCAGCACTGAATACAGAGGAGCAGGAGTTATAGTAATTTTAAGGCAGTGCGTAAATCATAACGTTAAGTTATAACTATTACGTTGTAATTCTTAAGGTTTGAGTTGTTTAAGTAGTTTTTCTATAGAAAGTATCAGTTTAGCTTTCCAAACTATAAGTTATCTTTATCCTTTGGTTTTCTCATTGAATATCTATGTTTTGTTTGTTTTGAAAAAATCGATTTCTAATCATAAAATGTTGTTTATTTTGGTATTATTTGACATATATATGTATATATATATATTTTTTTAACATTTGAAGATTAACGCAATACTTTCTCCATAATTTCTAGTGGAGTGGAATAGACAGGGTGGCATGGTGTAGCGTGGAGAGGCCTTGAGTGTTGTAGAGTTGTGTACAGTGGGGTGGAGCAGAGTGGCTTGGAGTGGTGTATGGTTCAGTGGCGTAGTGTAAAATGACAGAGTACAGTTGCATACATTAGAGTGGTGTAAAGTAGAGTACAGTAGGGTAGAGTATGGGGGTGCAGAGTACAGTAGAGTGGCGTATTTTAGAGTGACATATAGTAGAGTGATGTAGAGTCAAGTAGGGCTGACTGAAGTGGTGTAGAATAGAGTGGCATAGTAAAAGGGGGTAGAATGACGTGGGATACAGTAGAGTGGCGCAGAGTAGAGTGCCTTAGAGTAGAGTTGCTTATAATGAAGTGGGATAGAATGAAGTGGGGTAGAGTAGAGTGCTGTAGAGTAGGGTGGTGTACAGTGGTGTAGCGTAGAGTGAAGTGGGATACTGTGAAATGCACAGAGTGAAATGGGGTAGAGTTGAATAGCGTAGGGTGCCATAGAGTATAGTGGCATACAGTGGCGTAGAGTGAAGTGAGGTACAGTGAAATGGAGAGAGTACAGAGGTGTACAGTAAAGTGGCGTAAAGTGCAGTCGCATAAAGTAGTGCAGAGTAGAGTACACTGTTGTACAGTACAGTGGTATAGAGTAGAGTGGTGCAGTGTAGAGAAGGGTACCGTTGAGTGAAGTGGGGTTCTGTAGAGTGGTGTAGAATAGTGAGGCATACAGTTGAGTTGTGTTGAGTGTGGTTGTGCAGAGTATAGTGTATTGGTGTAGGGTTCAGTAGAGGGGACTCAGTACAGTTGAGTACAGTGGCATAGAGCAGGGTGGAGTATGGTGGCTTGGAGAGGCATACAGTAGAGTGTCATAGAGTACAGTGGTGTATAGTACAGTTTGGCATTCAGTCGAGTGGTGTAGTGTGAATTGGGTTAGAGTGAAGTGGGGGTAGAGTATATTGGTCTAGATTACAGTGGCGTACAATAGAGAGGGGTACAGTGAAGTGTGGTAGAGTGAAGTGGGGATACGTAGTGTGGTGTATAGTAGAGCGGTGTATAGTGATGTACAGTACAGTGGAGTGGAGTAGAGTGGTGTAGAGTACAGTGGCATAGAGTGGCACATAGCAGAGTAGTTGTATAGTACAGTGGCATAAACTGCAGTTCTATAGAGTACAGTGGTATATGTGGGGTACAGTGAAGTGGTTTAGATTGAAGTGGGGTACAGTAGACTAGAGTAGAGTGAGATGGGTTAGAGTAAGTGGTGTAGAGTGTTTTAGAGAGCAGTCATGCAGAGTAGAGTGCAGTGGAATATAGTGCAGTGGAGTAGAGGGGCTTGGAATGGCATAGACTGCAGTTGTGTAGAGTAGAATGGTACAGAGTAGTATGCAGTGGCATAGAGTGCAGTATCGCACAGTTGAGTGGTGCACCATAGAGTAAAGTGTTGTACAGTGCAGTAGTGTAGGGTAGAGTGGTGCAGATTGGAGAGGTATGGATTGCAGTAGCGTAGAGTGCAGTGCGTAGAGTGCAGTGGCATAGATTGCAGTGGTGCTGAGTTGAGTAGAATGACGTAGAGTATTGTGGTGAAGAGTACAGTGCAGTGGTGTAGAGTACTGTGGCAGGGAATGGAGTGGTGCGGCATACAGCAGAGTGGCATAGAGTAGAGTGTTTGGAGAGTACAGTAGAGTGGCATACAGTGCAGTGGCATAGAGCAAAGTTGCATTCAGTGCATTGGTGTACAGTGCAGTGGCATAGAGTGGCGTGGCGTATAGTGCAGTGGTGTGGAGCGCAATGATATACAATCCAGTAGTGTAGAGTGCAGTGGTATACAGTGTAGTGGTTTACAGTGCAGTCGCCTAGAGTGCTGTGGCATGCAGAACAGTGGTGTACAGAGCAGTGGCAAAGAGTGCAGTTGCGTAGAGTGCTGTGGCATAGACTGCAGTGGCATACGGTACAGTGGCATAAAGTGCAGTGGCGTACGCTGCAGTGGTGTACAGTGAAGTGGTATGGACTGCAGTTGTGGCATAGTTTCTCATATGTATTTTCATTTATTTCCATAGGTATTTGCTAGATCAAAGTAGTACCGCAGTACCCTTTAAACATTTTTGTTTTTTTAAATATATCAAACACAAAGACTCTTTTCCATAAGTCTACTGACTTTGGTAAAGTGCCTTGTGTTATTATTTACTTTTTAAAGATACTAGTAATGTAGACCTCTTCTTAAAGCCCAGAACAAATACTAAGCATGGAGAAAACAATATGGCTACCTTTTTATTTTTTAGTGGGTGTCAACAGCCAATAATCTTGTGTTTGGTCATCACTATGTTCCACATTATAACATGAAATTGCTGCGGCCCTTATAACTTTAAAACTACAGCACCAATTTACATAACAAAAGGGATTCAAAAGGGATTCTTTCCACACCATAATGTACAGTCTTGCCAAATTTCATAAAAGTCTGTGCAGCCATTTTGATGCTACTTTTGCTGCAAAAGTCTATGGAAAATGCACGTGTGGAAAAACATGTTTTGGGACCTCTCTTTTTCTTTGCACCCCCATAACGAATCACCACAAAACTTTGCATCAGCCAATGTAGAAAAGTGAATGAGTCTGCAACGCTTTATGGAGATTCATCAAACGATGGCAAAGTTATTACCAAACAAAAATCTGAGAAATTCCTATCTTTGGGAATCCTAACTATAAGTAAAAAAATGACACAAACTTGAATGGATCATAGACATAGAAACAGTGTCGCCTTGATAGTATGGGCAACTTGAAAATCATAAGTCTATTTCTTATAATTAATTGGATGTCAGTAGCATTCATTGAATTATCTCCAGTTTTACATTTCAGAAGTAAGCTTGACAATCGCCATGCATAAATATCTCAAATCATTCCTCCAAATCATGGATATTGATGATAATACTATCTCGATATTGCAGGGAGTACGTTTTTGGTTCTGTCCCGTTAATCATAGACATAGAAATAATTCGGCTTCAGTGCTAGGAGGAACTTTTCGCTAACACTACTAGGGAGTTCAATTCCTTCACAACTGGTCTTATGTTACCCTACCTTTTATGTCCCTTAGTTATCTCCACAAGATTAATCTGTTAGTGCAAATATTATGTGAAAGAGTGCAAATCGGAATGAACTCCATCACCTTGTAGTTTATATACATGCAAAACAGTGCCATACTTCACTACGTTGAGGTCTTCAGATAGGAAGCAGTAATTATTTTTTGCTATACATGAAATCCAAATGGACAGATTCAGTATATTCAGCATATTCCTATTGTAGGACGATGTCCTTTTCAATGTGCTACTTTTAGAAAGTCCAGCTTATTTTCATTACTCATTCCAGAGTGTCAAGTTGGCCATCATAGATTTAAAGATTTACGTTCTACTTGTATATATCTGATCAGATCACATGATATACTTCATGCTCATCATCTAAGAGAAAAGACTAAAAAACAATGATTTAACATGGTGGGAAAGTCATTAATGTGCTGCAATCAATCACCTAAAAAGTAAGCAAGCTCTTTACACATCTTTAAGCCTGTGGGCTCTGGTGTTCCTAGCTCAATTATGTAGCATGATTCAAGTGTTCTTATTATCAATACTCTATTATCTCCCTCCCTTTTTTGTGGGTACATTATCAATCACAAAGTATCGCAGTAAGTTGACATTACTTAGTGGAACTCTCTGAAGTGTTGAGTTACAGGATAACTGCTTTCATATTTTTTATAGCCTGCATGTGTTTAAGTAACTATTTGCACTCTGGGAATGTGGCATTTCCAGCATACCTTTTTCACATTGGCAGAATAATACATAGACTGCAAAATTAGTTTTACAGTGTGATGCCTTCTTAGTCTTCTTGGTTGTTAACTAAAGAGGGCTATTGAATTCCTTCATACTCCTCCCTACCTTGCAAGTTTTGAACATTTTGGGTGAGGATGAACGCTACGCTGCCTGAGTAGCATCCCATTGCTTCCTGCCCCTTAGGCTCCTCCTGTCGTATAGTTCCTACAAATCTATATAGGATGTGCGCATTTAGACAACATAAAGTAAGGGCTTGGTATCCAGACCTATTACAGACACCCCCAAAGGATATGTTAGTCTGTAGACCAGCTAGCTCACAGTGCCACTACAAGCCCCACAACCCTACAAAGGAGCGAATAGTTTCTGTCAACTATCAAACATGACAACCCTGACCCCTCAGGGATCGTGGAAACAGCGGAGTACTTTTCGCTCAGTCACTTGTACTCACTTGCTCTCAGAGAAATATACAGAATAAAAGAGGGGGAAGGTATTTATTGAGCCAGGGTCATTCTAGTGCAAAATACTTGTGCTGCGACAACCAATAGACAGAAACAGTTGTTGACGGTATAAGCACCAATAGAGTAAATGCAAGGTAGAATTCTACCATAGTGCTAAAATAATGAATGTATGCAGGCATATAGATACATAACAATAATAGTGCGTACTTCTACGATACATGCCTTAACTAGTTGTACCTAAGTTTACCTAGCATGTATGTAGGTGTATAGCCAAGAATCACCCTAGGAAAGAGCCAACCCCATTACCTGATGTGAGAGAATGAAGGACCCCGTCTTCGTCTTGAGATGGATACTTCACGAGGGATGTCAGAGCACTGTGTGCTTGAGTGTCTGCGTGCAGGGACCACAGCGTCTCGTGTCAGCATGGAAGTCTTTCTCCTTTGGTTTGCCCTGCGAAGATGTGGTGCTTATATATCCGAAATGTACCCTCAGGGTTCTACCTAGATGTGTCATGGTACTCTGGGCATGTCGGCCAAGGATGACGATAGTCGCGACCCTTATACAGAGTTATTATGCAGAAGATGGTAATCCTGCTGTGATACTGAGAATCCTCATGCATAATAAATTAGACTCGTTTTCGGAGAAAACCACACGACATTTATGCAGCACCTAACTAGGTAAAAGGTCAGCACCAGATCCTTTATGTAGAACAATGGTAGGACAAATGTAGGTAAAAGGTTGTGCAACTACTTAGGCCTATATTGGGGTTCATAACACTCCCACTTCACCTCAGCCACCCGCGTTTGGGGGTATGGCAGCAGGACGGACGATGTCGAAGTGACTAAGATCAGAGTAGTTCAGTCTTGTTGGCAACACTGAGTGGCAGCACCCGGGGTTGAGAGGATTGCACCACGCCGGCATGTATTACCCCACCCTCACTCCCCCATCCTCCCAACGGAAAGAACTGTTAAAAATGCTGCTGACCTGTTTGGGAGAGTGAGCGCATAGTGAAGCGACCAAACCAGATGGCTACAGATGACGTAGTTTTGTGAAAAACTGGTATGCTGGTGGCACAGAGGAGAAGGGGAGCAATTAATGGCTGCTAGGTAACCTACACTAATGCCTCTGTGCTGCTCATTGAAAGGACCCAGGGATTAATAAGTGCCTCAAGTGTCTCAAGCACCCTGAGAGACATTACAATGACATTCAATATGCACTAACTAAGCACACTAAGGTACATTTAAAGCTTCTGGGGAACTTAGTAGTGAGTTTAGGGCAAATCTACGAAGCCAGCAATTAGCTTGCATTAGCCCGTAGAGATTCTGGATTGCTTAAGCCACCAAAGGAGCTTACAACTAAAACAGGAAGCATGTTTTGAATTTAGAACAATTTGGAACCCATTGGATTGATGCAACCAGGCATCTTCATTGGCTTTCTCATGAAAGTGGCTAGAGGTTAATTTGTCCACAAGTAATTTGGCTCTCTGAAATGTTATCTGCAGTCACTCCTCTATCTTATTACCAATAACTATCGGTCATTTTGGTATAAAAGGTTCTCCCTGTTTTGCCTGTTGGCTCTTATTTCTGTTACTTTCAAAACCCTATTGGAATAGCTCTTGCTCTGACCCGGGGCTTTACAATTTTCTTCTCCCCTTGATAGAGCTCATCCGAACCACAGTTTCTCCTTCACCATAATCATTAACCATATGGCATACTGTTTTTTAATGATGTTGGGTTCAAGCTTCTAAAGTGCAATATTCTAATGCCTGCTAACAGATAAGTATATAGTCTCTGTTTTACTTATGTTTAAGGGTGGGCAGTGTAGCATCCTCCCCAACCAGGGTACCCGCCAATGACTATGCGACACACAAAGCTTAGTTTTACACATCTTAATTTATTCTGCGTGCAACTGCAAACTCAACGTTCTAAACCCGCTTTCAATGCATTATGCTCTAATACTTACATCACAGTTCTATGGAGTCCCTGAGGAGCCAAAAGGTTTCCATCATTTCCAGCTCACAAGACACTACATCTGCCCCTCTGTTAGATAATAAAATGCAATTGTTTACAAAATATGTGAATAGACATATACAATTAAATCTATTCAATCAGTCTTTTTGGCGCTTTAATTGTTCAACATGATCTTGTTCTGGGAAACTGGGAAACTGAATCTGCGTCAGTAGTGTAGAGGTAACAGCAGTCACTGATGGGTTAGTCCCAGTCTCTCCTTCAACAGTTAGATCTTATGAACGATGAGTTAATGGTCTAAAGTGAGAAGAGTCTCTGGTAATAGACTTCCCAGGGCAGTGGGCAGTAACCATGTGTCCCTTGGTAGACACCATTTGAAAAGGTTCTGCGTCAAATAGAACATCAGATTATCTTCCATGCATCTGTCGTGCGAGCACTCGATCTCCTTTCCTAAAGGTAATGATCTTCACACTTTGTCTTTAGTCAGCTTATGTTTTCATCTTTTGTTTGTTCACCATGTCTTTCTCATGAGTTGCTTTCTCATCTCTCTTCCTCTGATTGGTCCATTAATGCAAATTGGTGTTATTTGCTCTCAAGGCAGAATTCAAACAGTTTTAAAATGGAGCTTCTCAAGATTAACAGGCTTCACTACTTTCTTTAGTGTGCTCATCCAACAAGTTCATTAGCCTGCGGCCTCAAAGGTGGGCTCTTCTGATGCTTTATATTTAAATGCTCCAAGAAATATTTAAACTCTTGACTATTGAAAGGTGGGCCATTGCCATACTTCACTATGACTGGAACACTCCAGGTCACAAAGATGCCATCTAGTCTTTCAATGGCTCATTTTTTTGTAGTGGATATAAGGTATTCAATTAATGGAAATCTTGACTACTTGTCCATAATCACCAGCAGGTGATGTCTATTTTCGAGCGGACTGAAAAAGTCAAAGACAATTCTCTCCCAGGCATGCTTTGGGAGCTCTGTCATGCTCAATGTATGGAGAGTAGTTTTTGTAGAAAGGCAGTTGCATAGATGACAGGCCTTTAATTCCTTTTCAACCCTCTCATCAAGATAAGGAAACCAGACAGGGTCTCTGAGAGCTCGTTTTGTGGCAACAATTCCAGGATGTACTTCATGGGCCACTTCAATTATCTTCTGTTGCAGACTCTCCAGAATCAGAATTCTCGACCCTCGTAGGATAATTCCTTCCTCCTGAGTTAAAAAAGCAATTCATCTATGTCTTTGAACAACAGGATGGATCTCTTCATTAATATGCAACTTGACTTTCATAGTCTTAAGTTGTCTCAAACCATGTAATAACAAAGGGAACTGACTTACTATTTCCTGGTGAGCATTCATATTGTAATTCACAGAAATCAGTCCCATATCAGCAGCTGTGCTGAAACTGAGTAGACAGGCAGTTGATGTGGTGCCCTGAAGCATATGGATGGGTGGTTGTACATCAGGTTTATATTTCGGTTTATAATGGCATAAATTGCGGCAATGGAGATAGTTCAATGTATTTCTCCTCAGAAATAATATTTATTGATGCATCACTGTCGATAATGAAAGGTTTCAAACAACCATTTACTTTCAGTGTAATCTTCGGAAAATGTTTTAATGACTTTGGTGCCTTGGCATGTCGATCTTTGACTAACATTTTTCTTCACGAGCCGCCAAGCCAACATGCACATGCTTTTTTGAGGCAAGCATTGACATGGCACAATCACTTTCGTCACTTTCACTTGATACTGATGCAGAACTGTTTGACGATGATGTAAATGATGATCACCTTCATCCAGAGTCGAGTAGTCTCAACTGATGTTGCCGCTTAACCTTGTTGGTGTGCGTCGAACGTTGCTTCTGGAACAGTCTAGCTGCCATTTTGTCTTCTCACCGTGATGCCCTTGCTTTTACCTTTGCTTTGCAAACCGTCAAAAAATGGTTCTCCTTCCCACAGCCTTTGCATACCTGTCCAAGAGCGGGACATTTACCTTCGCGTGGAAACAAAAATCCACATCTAACACACAACTTTTTTATATGTGTAGGCATCACTTTGTGTATTTCAGCCTTTTGTTTTGGCTTAATTTTCATACTCATGACATATCGTTCTGTCACCTCTGGACTCCATGTCAGAAGCTTGTCTATCAGTATGCTTTTCAGCTCTGGCATCCATTAACACTTGCTCCAGACAAAGATTTCTCTCAGCATTCGTCATCTGAATGAATCTGACAAACATCTGTCAATAACTCTCAGATGCATGGCTTCTTCATCATTACATTTATTGAACTTATAATGTATGATGAGTATTTTGAGTCTCTCCACAAATTCATCAATGGTTTCACCAACTTTCTGACATTCTTGGTTGAAGATGTATCATTCGTAATCAACATTTGGCTTTGGATTAAACTTGAGAATCAACACTCCTGTAATCTGATAATATGCGATGACTCGTCAGTCGTAACATTTTCTTTATGACTTCTTTTACACCATCACCCGCAAGGTTTTAGAGATACTTGATAATCTTTTTGTTATTAGTCTCTTTAAGTGCATCAATAAAATCACCAAATGTCTCTATACAAGCAGCCCATCTATCGTCAATATTTTGCTTTTTGGCAGTATCAAGCGTTGGTGGTGGTTTCAGGAAAGCGGCAGCATTGTCACCATTTCTGGGAGTGGTTGATATTGAGGGTGGAGCTCTCTCCAGCTCACTTGGCATTTCATCTTAAATCAGTTTGTGTGAGCCATCTCTAAGGCCTAGAGATGTGCTGGCCACTGGGTTTTCCATGATGACTTTTAAAATGAAAGTCTCATTCTTTGGCTCTATTGGAAAACAGTGTTTCACTATTCTAAAGACTTCAAAGTCATTGGTGATGTTGTATGCCTGTCAAGCTCAACCCCTGTGCTTTGTATGGGTTGCGGCACCTGGTGCTGAGGTCGTATTGGCTCACTTTACTAAGGTTTAGGTAAGTAAATAACTGTTGTATTCTTTGACATTTCTTTGCTTGCACTTTGTCTTCACCACTTTCAGCTTGTAATGTTATCTTGCAACTTGTGATTACTAATAGATGCTCTTTGTAAACCTGGTTGTATCTTCCCTTAGCATTAATCTTCTGGATAATTTATGACTGTATATTGGGTAGCAGGGCGGTACCTTTTTTGTACACGTTCTCAATCACCGATATGTAGATTTCTCTGCAATGCTTTAGTTGTTTTCAACTTCTTTAAAGGGGCTGGAGTTGAGCTTTGACTCCACATGCTTTAAGCATCCATTTCATACTTCGACTGCAACACACATGGCACGCACAAGCAGTTTGCTTGGACCATAGAAAACTCTCTGGGAGAGCACTGTCGATCTTTGGTTATCTTATGCCCTAACCAGTCGTCACTTCTAGCGTCCACCCCAACCAGGGTACCCACCAATGACCACTTCACACACAGAGCTTAGTTTTACACATCTTTATTCATCTGTGTGTAACTGTGAACTCACCAGTCTAAACAAGCCTGCAATGCATGCCGCTCTAACACTTATTGTCACAGTTCTAAGGAGTCTCTCAGGAGCCAAAATGGTTCCATCATTTCGTAACTTGGAAGACACTACAGGTAGAAAATTCTGTGCAGTTTTGCCTACTCATCGCTACGCAAGTATCGCAGAGTTCCGACAAAACTCTGCCAAGCATTGCGTGATGGATTTTTTTCTCATGAGCAGCTCACCAATATTAAGTTGCTGAGTGCGAGTGAGAATTTGCTTCCCCTTGCATGATTTTTGGATGCTATAATGCCTCCCAGCAAGATTTTCTCAATATGGGCGGTCACAGTGACCGCGTTGAGAAAGTTGCCACTCGAGTAGGAAATCTACTCAAGCTGCAAAAAGAAAAACCACCCTCTAACACAATGTGTGGTGCTGTTTGCGCAGATTTTACAGCGCAGAAAAATAGTTTTTGAGTAACTCCGCAGAATTCCGCAGAGCAAAACTCTGCCTGCTCCACCTACCTCTACTTATGTTACACATTAAAAATCAATTTAGATCAATCTTGTCACACTTTTCTTTGAATCTGATAGCTGTGTTCTTTCAAATTAGGAACAAGCCATCTACAAAAAGCCCGCATAGGACTATGTGTTGGGTGTATGAAGTTAGGATCCCACTAAACACCACCTGCTCCTCCCACCAGCCTATAAACAGGTTTTTATAGCTAGGGGCAAATCAGGTGCCCATTGCAGTTCCCTGGAGTTGTCTGAACAACCTCTCTCCAAAAAGAAAAATATTCTCAGTGTGACACCATTTCATCATGGTTGAAATTATGTGTGTATGATGACAATTATGTATGCTGCTTGTCAGTCTCTCAGGAGCCAAAATGGTTCCATCATTTCATAACTTGGAAGACACTACAGGTAGAAAATTCTGTGCAGTTTTGCCTACTCAGCGCTACGCAAGTATCGCAGAGTTCCGACAAAACTCTGCCAAGCATTGCGTGATGGATTTTTTTCTCATGAGCGGCTCACCAATATTAAGTTGCTGAGTGCGAGTGAGAATTTGCTTCCCCTTGCACGATTTTTGGATGCTATAATGCCTCCCAGCAAGATTTTCTCAATATGGGCGGTCACAGTGACAGCGTTGAGAAAGTTGCCACTCGAGTAGGAAATCTACTCCAGCTGCAAAAAGAAAAACCACCCTCTTAACACAATGTGTGGTGCTGTTTGCGCAGATTTTACAGCGCAGAAAAATAGTTTTTGAGTAACTCCGCAGAATTCCGCAGAGCAAAACTCTGCCTGCTCCACCTACCTCTACTTATGTTACACATTAAAAATCAATTTAGATCAATCTTGTCACACTTTTCTTTGAATCTGATAGCTGTGTTCTTTCAAATTAGGAATAAGCCATCTACAAAAAGCCCGCATAGGACTATGTGTTGGGTGTATGAAGTTAGGATCCCACTAAACACCACCTGCTCCTCCCACCAGCCTATAAACAGGTTTTTATAGCTAGGGGCAAATCAGGTGCCCATTGCAGTTCCCTGGAGTTGTCTGAACAACCTCTCTCCAAAAAGAAAAATATTCTCAGTGTGACACCATTTCATCATGGTTGAAATTATGTGTGTATGATGACAATTATGTATGCTGCCTGTCAGTCTCTCAGGAGCCAAAATGGTTCCATCATTTCGTAACTTGGAAGACACTACAGGTAGAAAATTCTGTGCAGTTTTGCCTACTCAGCGCTACGCAAGTATCGCAGAGTTCCGACAAAACTCTGCCAAGCATTGCGTGATGGATTTTTTTCTCATGAGCGACTCACCAATATTAAGTTGCTGAGTGCGAGTGAGAATTTGCTTCCCCTTGCACGATTTGTGGATGCTATAATGCCTCCCAGCAAGATTTTCTCAATATGGGTGGTCACAGTGACCGCGTTGAGAAAGTTGCCACTCGAGTAGGAAATCTACTCCAGCTGCAAAAAGAAAAAACACTCTCTAACACAATGTGTGGTGCTGTTTGTGCAGATTTTACAGCGCAGAAAAATAGTTTTTGAGTAACTCCGCAGAATTCCGCAGAGCAAAACTCTGCCTGCTCCACCTACCTCTACTTATGTTACACATTAAAAATCAATTTAGATCAATCTTGTCACACTTTTCTTTGAATCTGATAGCTGTGTTCTTTCAAATTAGGAACAAGCCATCTACAAAAAGCCCGCATAGGACTATGTGTTGGGTGTATGAAGTTAGGATCCCACTAAACACCACCTGCTCCTCCCACCAGCCTATAAACAGGTTTTTATAGCTAGGGGCAAATCAGGTGCCCATTGCAGTTCCCTGGAGTTGTCTGAACAACCTCTCTCCAAAAAGAAAAATATTCTCAGTGTGACACCATTTCATCATGGTTGAAATTATGTGTGTATGATGACAATTATGTATGCTGCCTGTCATGTTCACTTGTCTATAATCCCCTCTCATACTGTATGGGTGTATATAGTCATGTAACATCCGATGTGATTAAGAGAATATTTGGCTCCCAGTGTAAAGATAAAATGGTGCATAAAAAACTTTAATGTCAAAGTAGATGGGAGTGTTTGCACATGGGGCAATAAACATGATATATGTAGAAGTATGGTCAAATAATCTACTCCCTGCTTGTTTACTCACGTCTTTATGCACTTTTGGTTGTAAATACTAGGTGGGTACTGTTGGATTTTCGGTTTTGAGAAATTTATATTCTTCTCTCTATCAAGACCCTATCCAGCCAGTTTCTAAGTTCATCAAAGAATGTCCATTTTACTTCATTAAAGTGTTTCATAGTTGTTTTCTCATAGCTTACTGGGTATCTCAATTGTTTGTTTGCCTCCTCTAAATACATTTATCTCAGTGTAATTACACCATTTCCCTTTGTCTGATTGTTTGGTTACCTCACTTTATCATGATATTATGACGCAAAATCTTGGTTATATATATGTTGATTGTTTAACAATTTCTGATATGTAATTTATTTAAATCTGCCACCAATACTTGATGGTAACTGTGCAAGTTATCTTGTATATAGGGAACAAATGTTGGGGGCTTAAATGAACTGTCACTAGCCATGTCTAATGTTATGCCTTCTAGCTCATCAATCCTTATTGTTTCATTTGCATCCTGTTGCAAAGTTGGTAATGCCTCTAAATGTATGATTAAATTAGTTAAGGTACTATGCAAAATGTAATATTACTAGTTCTAGGTTAAAAATAAATATTTAATACGAGTGCACACATATTTTACAATAAAATATTTTAGTATTTCTTTTAAAGAATAAGAAGTTTGAATACTTTTGACTATACTTTCCCATAGTGAAATGTCTGCCAATGTAGCTAAGATCTCCACCTATGTGTGCAAAGTGACTAGTCGTATCATTACACTTGCAAATCCTGCTTTAGGAGTCTCCAGACCCTGGTTTGAGTGGTTGGGGTTGCCTATGACCCTTTTATGTTCTGTCATGACAGTTCCCTTGACATAGTCAATAGCAAGGTAGACTTGTGGGATGAAAAACAATTCTTCTGGGGTTTCCACAAAGTGTGACCTGTCATACACATTCAGGAGCACGTAGGTGACATACTAGACTTAAAAGACATACTAATGGATGACATTTATTTTGTTTCTCCAACACTGCTTTTTCATCAGTGGTGTAGATTGGAGGGAGTGGCACAAAAGAGAGCTCGGATAAGATCATAAGAGGCAATATGGCGAATGCAGTTATAGCGACATGCAGCTCCCAGAAGATGTATCCTACTTTAAGCTTATTTCCAAAAGGATATATGATAAACTTTGTAGTCTCCAATTGAAATGGTGGTGATAATCTAACCTAATGTAAAAGGCCTAAGTGTACAGTCGAATAGGGACAGCATTTACCCATCATAAGGGCAGCTCAACCTGAGGTTATCTGTTTCAGGAGACTCACAAAAGAGTATATGACCCATAGGGCATTTCTTGTGGCCGTTTTCTCATCTGACATGTCAAAGCACAAAGGAGTAGCCACAATAGTGGGAAGGGATCTTCCACTATCAATATCGGAAAATAATACTGATAAGAAAGATCGATGTGTTGCTTTTCAGGGAAGACTAGAAAGTCACCCGATACTGATAGCCATCCTTATCCTCTCCAAACTTGGAGCATGGTGTGCTGATGAATGTCACTGAGAATACTATAAGGGACACTGTATATATTTTTCGAATTTTGCAGTAATCAACTACATCATTGAAGCAAGACAGGCTGCATTCAGGAATCAGATACATAAAGGAATTGTTCCACAAATAATTCCCAAATTAATGGAATGTATCAGGTAGGTAGGGGGAACAGGAAGAGAAAAGGGGAGAGGGGGAAAGGAAGGGAAGTGGCCAAGATGAGAAAGGACCAGGGAGGGAGGAAGAACTTGCCACTCAGGGGAGCCAGTACCCTACACAGCCAATAGGGTCTAGTAGCATCAAGCCTAGCTTTCTGGGATTGGAACTACAGCCCACATTAACAGAACTGTTTGACTGGGCGCCATGAGAGGAGGGACGTTCAGGCTCACTCTCAGTCGGGTGGGTGTTGCAGTAGTCAGCCGCGTTCTCAGTCACTTTGACATGGAGTCTGAGGTACGTCACAAGAGGGGCCGATATATCTTTTGGGCATGAAGGGATGGGCATCAGTTCCCAATATGCATCAAGCAGCTCCTGACAAAAAGCTGCATCCTGAAGCCACTTATCCCTGGTGGGTGCCTAACATCAATCCCAATGTATCAACACCTGGTGCTTAGCGAGAAGCAGCAGCATTTCCCCCAGCTGACACACCTCAGGGGGAAGCTCTTTCAGATAGCCCAGTAGCACGACTCGGGGAGAGTGCTCAGGAGAATGGCCTGTAATACTCGTCGTCGTTACATTAAGCACAGCTGCCCAAAAGTCCTTTATCTCTGGACAATCCCACGCTAGGTGAAGCAAGTCAGCACACAGCACTGTTCAGCGCACGTATTGCGCATCCACCCGAGTCCAATTCTCAGCACCTGCGCCGGTACGCAGTAGTTCTGTGTAAGTATTTAAAGTGTATCAAATGCAGCCGGTAGTTCAGGGTTAGGGACTTGGACTGGGATCAGCAGTAAGTTCATTGTTACTTGCTAATCAAGATATTGAGGTCATCCGACCAGGTCTAACAGGCAGAGGTCATGAAGATTGGTGCAGTTGCCTGCATACCTTCATATATGCACGTGATCAGCTTGTGGGGGGAAGGGTTAGTAAGCATCTCTTCTAACACCGTAAATGTGGGGTTGGCGCTACCGGAAATGTACCATGAAGATCTTGCAGCAACGTGCAGGGCTGCTAATAGGTCATGGTGTACACATGGTGTACAGAAGAGAAGCAGCAGAGTCCCGGAACACCAGCCGGTGGGCATCAAAGCTGTCCTCCGGACATGTCATGCCATAGGAAGTCAGCTGAATCCGGTGAAGTCATGCCCGGGTTACTGCATCGGCTGCCAATGGCAGCAGCGGGTGTCCCGAAATAAGAACCGACGGGGCAAACAGATGGTCGAGGCTCGCTCTCCTCCGCATCTTGTTCCGCGTCTACACTGTAAAAGCTACTTTATCCACCTGGTGTTGCACTCACCTCATGGGGCCATATATAGCCATCTGAAGAAGGCACGGAGCCACATGCTCATGTTCAGGTGCAGTGTGCGGCTGGTACTGAATAGGGTGTAGACAGTATTGGGCATAATACTCCTGAGCACTAATGAATTATAAGTCAATATTTGGTGCGCCAAGCCCTCCCTACTCAAAGGAGAGCATCAGTATCTCCCATGCCACTCTTAGTTGTTTGCCAGCCTATGCCAATGATGTAAAGTGGGACTGGAGTTTCTCACAGAGGTATGCCGGTAGAGGGAGTGGCAAGTTGAGAAACAAATATAGGAATTGGGGATTCTTATCATTTTCACTATAGCCAACCTCCCGGTGAGGGACCGTGGAACTTCGACAAGGCGGTGACCCGGTCCACAAGCCAGGTCATTAATGTGCCATAATTCTCCCTGCTAAGTTCATGTAGATCCCGGTAAAGCCAGATTCCCAGATAGCAGACTGGATCCCGGGCCCACAACAGTGGAAAGATGGGAGTTGAGGTCTGGGTGGCTTCTTTCAGCGGAAATAAGTTGAATTTTATCCAGTTAATGGCAACTCTTGCAATGCCGCCAAAGCAAATACATTTTCGGAGGTATAAAGTAATGTCATCTGCGTACATGGAAACCAGAATCTGCCTGGTGCGGAACGCCAGACCATGGTGCGAATGGTGTTGTCTCAGCCGGTCTGCAAAGGGTTCCATTGCAATGGCAAATAAGATGGGTGAAAATGGGCACCCCTGATGTGTTCCCCGGGATATTGCAAAGGGAGCTGAGCTTATCCTATTACTCCACAAGCACACAATGAGCTAGGTGTAAAGTAAACGGATCAGATGTATGAATGTGTTTCCGACCCGAGGGGCGCTAGTAGTTGGAAAAGGTACTCTTTATTTAATTGTGATTTTAACATGATATAGGATGGGCAGTGAGACAGCATTCAATTACAAATTATAGTAGTGTACTTCAAAACAGAGATGGAGAAGTCTTTGACCAACATTGGTGATTTTCGGAACAAAAACATCTGCTTAGGACTCTAACTGGTTGCCATCAGACCTCAGCCCCACACTCACCCCTACCACCCACATGAGAACTTAGGAATTATCCTGGACCACAAGCTCGACATGACAGCCCGGATGAATGCAATGACCTCTATCTGCTTCTACACCTTGAGGATGCTGCAGAAGATCGTCAAGGGGCTACCAGAAAACACCAGGAAAATGGTCACACAGGCCTTTATTACCAGCAAACTTGATTACTACAATGCATTCTACACAAGAATCTCCAAAAGCCATCCAAAACACCAAATCAAGACTCATCCTCCCCCTATATCAACACACTCATCACCACACACTCCAGAGAGCTTTGTTGGCTCCCTATACGAAAACATGGCCAGTTAAACATTCTCACACACACACACAAAGGACTACACAAAACTGGTCCAACCTCACACTAGCTCATGTACCACGCGTCCACAGAACCGAGGCCGGGCCTTCTCCACCAAAGCATGGAATGACCACTGACATTATATCAGAGCTTCCTCATTGCTTCTTGAGTCCTGCAAAAAGCTGTGGACCTGTCTTTGTGAATAACCTCCCCGGGGAGACAGACGCCCTCCCACTTGAAAAGCACCTCAATACCCTCATGGGTGATAAGCGCTCTCTACAAATAAGCATGACATAAAGTAGACCTCTGTGGGACCTGATATGGTTAGACAAAGGGAAGAGACCCTCAAACTCTCCTCACACCTGTGAGTACAACCCAACAAATTTGGAATAAGATGACTAAGATGCTGGGTTTCCCATCCCTCTAAAATCTATACATGTTAATGGTATCTTTGCTCCAGCTTTACATGCTGCCACATTTAACAAATGGATAAAAGGAGAATGTATAATGATTTCAGAGCTTTTAAGGCTGGTTTGGTGACATTATTCACACAATCTAAAATAGACTTTTAGTTAGATGAAAATGAAAGATTACATTGTGCTTGTCTGCATTATTGGGTGATAGATCCTCATGTGAAATGTACAGCTACAAAAAGGAGGACCTTCTTTGTGAAACTGACTACTCAACCGATGGGCTCAAAAGAGGTGATTTCTTAAATCTATGCACTACTCGCAGTCATGTTGCCTGTAGGGTTATGATCACATGTGTCTGTTTGGGAGAAGCATTTACAAGAAGAAATTACCCCCACGAGAGCAGGATATATTGAGGAGATATATATCTAACTGTTCAACATAAGGAAGGAACTGTGAGATACTTTACAATATGTTTTATGATTGGCATTATACTCCTGTTAACCTCCAACTCATGCATTGCAACACTATTGAAGATTGTTGGAGGGGCTGTGGGGTGATACTCTTTATGTTGTATTTGGAGGTAGGTAGTGGCAATGACATGCCTGTTGACCCTGGCGTGTTATGCTAGGTTTCAGACCAATGCGATACAAGGGCCAATCACGAGTGGATTGATAACTAATATGGCAATATTAGGGGCGTTGAAATTGGTAATCAAATTAATATGAAAGAAGAAGTAACCATCATCTATGGCTCCTTAGACTCTGTAATGTACTCTCTATGGAGCGATTATCTATCAGTCTGTGGGGGAAAAACCTACATATGATGGACTATGGAAAGTGACCTTACAGTTCCTATCTACAAGAACAAGATGCTTGTCTTTTTTATTTAAGACATATATCTGAGGGGTTGTCGATGCGAATCAGTTTTGGAGTTCACTGTCAAGTTTACTGTCACTGTTCAGTTCAAGTTTACTGTTTCCGTTAATAAAAAACATAGCAATTTTGCATTTAAAAATATAAAATATTACAATTTATAACTTCATAAAAAGACAACGTGTCTGAGAGAAAGGGCTGTCACTCATTCTACCCTGAGAAGTTACATGGTTACTAATGTAATACATCTTAACACTAGCTTAATAGTTTGAAACTAGTTCCATATTTGTTGACCTGCACATGAAGTTATTAGATCCGCTAGTTGTGTTTTACATCTGTATGGCTGAAGACCTGACTCAAGTGTGGTGTTCAAGAGACAATTAAAGGCTGATTCTGTTACAATACCCAGATGTCAGTAATGTGGAAAGACGGAGGAGTTAATTGAAGGATTAAAATACATTTGAAAGACAAAGATATAAAATAATCAAAACATTCATAATAAAAAATAACAAAAAAACACAAATTTTTTATAGAACGATATGAAAATAAACATTCAATCAATCAGGGTTCTTATAGAGCGAGGCTAGTCACCCGTTAGGGTCTCAAGGTGTGGGGGGGGATCAGGGGGGTGTTCTGCAGTTCAGTCGAAGAGCCAGGTCTTGAGGTCCTTCCTGAATTGATGGAGTGATAGCGATTGCCTGAGATGTAGAGGTAGAGAGTTTCAGGTCTTCGCAGTGGGGTAGGAGAAGGATCTTCCTCCAGCCGAGGTCTTGCAGATCCGTGTGATAGTTGCCAGGGACATTAAAAGTATAACATTCATATATATTAGTAAATGATATTTTAAACAATGACATTATTACCAAATACAAAAAAGATATACTTCATTGCGATACTATTTCTCACAATATTTTTGCAACTAAAATATTTTGACCGTGATTTTTTGTGGTGCAAGGATATTTCCAGCTTGATATTCGGGTACCACACTGCCCCTGTGATCCACCTGGCTACTACTGCCTAAGGACCACTGTCCTGTCACTAGTTAGGGTTGGGTGGATTTGTGCCCCCTCCATCCTTGCATAGATCCAAAGGACTCATCTCCATGCACATCCAGTTGTATAAAATGGGGGCGCTTTGCGCCATACTTCGGATCTTCAATTTAGAAACCAAGTACCTCTTTCAGCACTTGAATTTCATGGTAATGAGATGCAAGCACCACACTGTCCGCTCCAGATTCTGCAATGTGTGCAGTTCTAACCGTATGCTTTATCACAAGACACCTGCAGTCCCTCACAGCTGCCAAGCACCTGGGAGCCTTGGAAGATGCTACTCTGCCACATTTTTCCAAGGACAAGATCTCCTCAAGGGTTATGCTGCACTTGGTGGAAACCGTGCTGGTGCAGTCACCAGAGAAATGCCTCCGGCCCAAGGAATAGTGCTCAATGCTCTGTGCTCCATTGGTAGACGGTAACAAGGGAGGAAGCGCATCGACAGATGGCCCACTAGTGGCTGCATTTCTAGTGGCTATTCTGTTATTATTTGCAAACACTTGCTTTTGTCTTGAGTCCGCTTTTTTGTGTGTCCATGGTGCTAAGAACCTTAGCTTTGTGTCACCTTGGATGTCTGTTTATCCCATCAGGTCCAGTGCTGGCAGTCTACAGCACCCATGCATTACAGTCTACTTCTGATGCTCCAACTACCGATTCATTTTAATGACCAGTTTTTGGAGCTGCCTTCCTTTAAAACTTTGATTTTCATATTCTAGCATGGTCATCCTTCAGCTTCCTGCTTCAACATCCTGCCACACTTATCAGAAGTACAAGCATTTCACTGTGTGGTCTGGAGGTTTGCTGTTCCTTCTTTTAAAAGGCATCTTGTACTAAAATTCACTGTGCATACTGCACCTTTCACAGTGAGTGGACAGAGTTGGCCTTACTAGGATGATCCCTAAGTGCTGAATTAAACAAACAATGGCAAAGCCAATAGGTCTTGCTTTTTGTTTGGAAAATAAATGGTCATCGTTGTGTGACTATGCATATGGGGCTCCCATTCTAGAAAGAAAATTCTGCAATGAAGAAAAATCTTATACTATAACAATATGGAAGCTGGGAGTGAGGCCACTGAGCTACTGACTGTATTAGTAGATGTTAGCTGCACTGTCACAGGCAGTGGTCGAAGTGTGCGGGATCGGGAGGGCACGCCATGGACACTACTTTTTTTTAATTTAATACAGTCCGTTCCCCTACTTTAGTATTTTTAAAATGCATCCCAGAAGGGGCGGGAATAGTCCTTGCTTTAAAGTCATGATGTAATCATCCAACCTTGTGTGGTGCTCCTCAAGGATGGCCTCAGCGTCCCCACGCGATCCCCTCCCCTCTCCCTGTGCATCTGGGGCAGGGGCCTGCCCAGCAACACTGTAGGGGACGTCTGCCTTAGGTAAGTACCCGATAATGACTACCTATGATAGTCCTGCAGTGATTCACACCTCATTCAGTGATGCTATCTGCCTGCCTGACCAATAAAACGGTCACATCAGGAGGATGCATGGGCGGCCCAGCCCTTGACCTCATCTGCCCTTTATTTTGGGGCTCACCCAGACCACGCCACCAGGAAGAGAAGAGGAGGGCTTCAGTGTCATTAACTGGCCGACTGTGCCCATCCTCTCAGTAGAAGAGTCCCTCCACTGGTCTCTGTACCCCACCAACCTCTCCTGAAAAACGTTCTTCATGCCTGCCCAGGGGTCCCAACCCCTCCTTTACAGCCCCGCTCTTTTCTCAGCCCCGGGGCCTGCAAGGGCAGCCTGGCCTGCCACGAGCTGAACTTAGCGCTCTATAAAATAATTCAGGTAAGTTGGGAAATAGAAGAAACCGGAGCGTTTAAAAAAAACTGTGGGAAATGTTTAGTGTGATCTTGGCTAGCTGCTTTCCTTATTTCAGTTTATAAGGCAGGGCTGTGTTCAGGGATGCGGTCTTTTTAAACCATGACCAAAGACAGCATTCCAGCTCTGTGGCTTTGGCATAGAAGGTATGGGTGGGCAGACTCTGCATTCAATGTGTGTGGAGGTAAACAGGATGTGTTCACGTGACAAAGAATTCTGACACTTACCCCAGTGCAACCTTAGTTAGGGAGACTCTTTACAATCAAACGTCAGACCTCAGTCTCACCTATGCCAAGACGAGTTTGCAGACAGCCACAGACCGTTCCCACTCACACAGCTTTCATTTACGTCCAAGTGTCGGAAGTCGCGATCAATCACACAAAAGACCTGGGGCGAATCTGGGAAACCCCTACAATTTTATTTCTAGCTGCCTTTTGTTAAATCTTGTGCTTACCCGGGACCCCTGCGCTGCTGTGAATGAATCATGCTCTCTTTACAGGGTGTAATGGGTGGTGCCTTGAGAGCCCAGATGTAACATTTCATAAAATAAAAGATGGGTCCTTGGGTGCTGTGTTCCAGATGTAGGTTTATTATCATTAATCAGGAATCAATGTACAGGATACAGGCCCCAGTTAAGATCCAGTTAAAACCGAGTTAAGCCCCACAGGGAGCAGCTGCCCTGCTGCTCAGCCTCAGATCTAACTGGCAGTAGAATCAAACATACACAAAATGAACTCTTAGGTGACATCACAGATACAGGCTGAGGGGCTTAGAACAAACACAAAAGAAGGACAGAGAAGAAGGAAAAGCAGGATGTAACACATCTCCCTCCTTGACAGAAACAAGAGACAGATGTGAAATAGAACATACAGCACAACTGAATATAACACAACTTCCCCTTTAACCCCTTCGGTGCTCATGACGGAACGGTTCCGTCATGAGCCACGGTTGAGCTGTGCTCATGACGGAACCGTTCCGTCATGACCACGCCCGCGCAAGAAACCGTCAGCACAGCGGCGGAATTTGCGCAGCATGGAAGGGGTTAATAGAAATAAGAGACGTACGGAAACAACGGAAAGAAGGAAAGCAAGTGATAGAACATACAGCACATACAAAGTAAACCCTCTTCGCAAGGTAAATAGAAAAGGATAAAGATCAAATAGAAAACATTTACAATATATTCATAAGTACAACAACATTTTCAAATATAACGCCATTTAGATGAATTGATCAAGATAGCAAAATGGATTAGCATTTTTAAATATAACGCCATTTAGATGAAATGATCACCATCCCCCACCCTTGGGGAAAATCCAATTAAGCATTTCTGAACTGGGACACTCAAGTCCCAAAATTTCTTAAAATAGAATTGGAGAATACTGCTCCCAAAACCTCCTCATCAATAAATAAATTAAATACGAACTCCTCTAAAATACTAGAGCACATACGTGGTTCATATAACAAAGAAGCACTAATACTCTTCACATGAAAGCAAGCAAGAATACAACTGAGCACACTATGGCTCTTTACCTTTAAACTTGAAAAACAATGAAGCACTAAGACTCCTCACATGGAAGCGAGCAAGAATATAACTGAGCACACTATGGCTCTTTACCTTTAAACTTAAAAAAAAATGGAGCGCCTCAAAAATGAGCACCGATGTGGCTCCGACAATACATATCCAAACACTGGAGCAACCAATCTCCATAACCATGAACACCTCAAAAACACTTTGAAAAAATGGAGTGCCTCAAAAATGAGCACCGATGTGGCTCCGACAATACATATCCAAACACTGGAGCAACCAATCTCCATAACCATGAACACCTCAAAACACTTTGAGCACTAATGTGGTTCCGCATAAATAAAATATCTCAAAACGCATCACCAATACATTTCCAAAAACTGGAGCAACCAATCTCCATAACCATGAAAACAAATGAGTACCTCAACGAAGGTTGAGCACAATTGTGGCTCCAAAAAGTACGCAATAATAGAATCAATTCCTTCAAAACCCATCACACAAAATAATTGGGTCTTACGTAACCACACCAATTGCAATTCAGAGAAAGTGATCTACCAAATAACATGCCCTTGTTCACTCAGATACATTGGAATGACAACACGTAAGATCAAAATCCGTATCGGTGAACATAAGAGCACTATAAGACACAACAAACAGGCTACCAGACTAACTAGTCATTTTCTCACCCTAAACCATAAACCTGAGGATTTGAGGTGGCTTATTCTTGAACAGCCGTTCATTCCACCCCATATCACTGACATAAAGAAATTTCTTTTTCTCCGTGAGCAGAAATGGGTTTTTAGACTTAAAAGCGATGTCCATGGACTTAATGATCAAATACCATGGACATCACTGTGATAACTGTGGAGTTGCAGGCATGGCGAATCACTAGAATATGCTGTCGTTCCCCTATTTTGGTGCACTCCATTAGAGTCTAATCCTCCTAGCTACGGTTACCCAGTTTGGGGCTACAATGTAACCTTTGTTCGTTCTCATTGATACGTCATCGATACTGATGATGTTCAAAAACTCACTTGGTCGTCCCTCATGACATCTTTACTTTTGAATATTAAGGAATTTTCTAATGTGTCATTGTTATGGCCGCGATGTTCTCCAGCGATTGATTGTTAGACTACTGCGATTAAGTCGTTTTATTTTCCAGCAGATGGCGAGTTATTTCAATCATAGGTGGTTTCCACTTTCATGCATTATTACATTCGCAATTTCGACTTTCTTGACCACCATGAACCGTCTTAACGATTTTTCGGGGCTTGATTCTAACAGTAACACCCCGTATAGTCAACATTGGGTTCATATCGTACGACTAGTCTGGTAATATATATATTTTTCCACACCATATATATTTTTCCACACCACTTGTTCATCTGTTACGCACTAAGAAAGAAGTACTATACTTCCCATGATCACTTAGTCTACCTAGTACGACACTGTTTTGGCACCGGCCCTTTCCCAGGCTATTTGCTTACGTACTAGATGGTGACTACTACAACTCCCATGACCACCGGGGGCATACGTAATGACGTAATGACGTGTTTTCGTCATCAGGACGTCCCGGTACACGTCGTTTTGAGAACAGAGTTCCCGGGTAAATAAAAAGTCGCCACCACCTCTTTCGAGTACCTCCCCTACTGGCTCGGCAGCCGTTTGAGGTACCGACGGATAGGTAAGACGTGGAGCGTCCATTTGATTACCATGGGAACCCTTGTCCAAACTTTACACATTTTAAGGCAGCATGCTTGTTCGTCTGTGTATTTTTGTTTGAGTTGGCTACGGGGAATTGCTACTGACCTAGTTTCACGGCTTGGTCGTTCGTTTGACTTATTCGACATATGTCGGTTCCCTGCATTAATAAGTACCAACTTTATCTAATACTCCTTTATATTTTGTGAAAGACAACGCTCTGCATATGTGCAATTGAACTCATAAATTAAGTGTTTCTACTTTCATAAACACCTTTGATAGTATTGTCCATTTTGGCCCAGTCTAGTGCGATTTTTACAAAGTCACCATTATGACGGCCTGGATACTGCACTCACATAGGGCAGAGTTTCTATTCGTAGGCTGACCCCCCTCTGTTTTCTTAGCCTTGGTTTTTAGGACAAGCGTATTTCACTTTGAGGTATTGTTTAAATCTTAACTCTGGACTATACCTCCTATTTTCCTCAGAGCGGTGCCTCCTTTAGCCTGAGCAGTTGCCAGGTGAGGTGAGGCTCATACCCAGAATTATTCGGGTAAGTGCTAAACAATAAGCATCTTAATTTCTTGATACGATGCATTTACTAATATGTGTTTTTGCATAATTGAATAATATTTCTTCTGCGTCTCGTGACCTATAATACATTGCTGTACTTTCCTGTTTACTTTTCATTGTGTTTTGTTTTCACTTTAATAGGTAATTTCTCCTAGACCTAGTAAAGGTTCAGGTTGTATGATTTACCTTTTTTCACTTAATATGCAGTAGCTTGTCATGGTCCTGACGAAAGCTGGGGTACAAATTACCTATAAGCTGAAACATGTAGACCAGATCCAACACAGTTATTTGTTTAAAACTGTCACAGCACTGTTTTTAATTTGGCATCAAGGTAGCACTCAAATAAAAATCTTTTTGTGCCTTGTTTTCCAATTTTACTCATCACATTTAGTTCACTTGCACTGCACACATCACCCCATATCATTTTGTTGATTGGTTCCTTTCATTGGAGCAACACATCTATGGTTGCATCTGGGATAATCTCTTAACCTCTATCAATGTTCATCTGGTGATGGATGGTTTTTTGAGAAATCCCTGGTTTCCCAAATGATGAAGCGAGCCACTTCTAGTGGGTGATGGGAACCTTTTTATGCATATATAGATCTTCAATGCCTATGTATCCACTGTGATATTTTGACACGAACATTCTGTTATAGTAATTGGGGTACAGCACTTCTTTAGGTCATTTGATTTGGTAGACTCACAGTTCTTTTTTGTGCTAGATATGTAGAATTGGGGATTATGCACTGTTTGAGTCTTTAAACCTTTATCCCTCAGACCCTCACTCTTATTAGAGAAACTTTATTATTGTCCGACAATACATATCCAAACACTGGAGCAACCAATCTCCATAACCATGAACACCTCAAAACACTTTGAGCACTAATGTGGTTCCGCATAAATAAAATATCTCAAAACGCATCACCAATACATATCCAAAAACTGGAGCAACCAATCTCCATAACCATGAAAACAAATGAGTACCTCAACGAAGGTTGAGCACAATTGTGGCTCCAAAAAGTACGCAATAATAGAATCAATTCCTTCAAAACCCATCACACAAAATAATTGGAAAATGTACGCAAGCATAAATTACAGCGCAAACATCACACTGCATAACTTAACAAATATGCATAATGAAATACACAACATTTCAAACATAACAAATTAAAATAATAAAGGTAGTCACCATAGTCTGAATTTTGGAGAGAGCTACTCCTCTGATACGTGGCACCAGGAAGACAAAAAGTAAAGTCATACTTGAAGAAGTCATAATGGTGTGCACAGCTTTGTTCGCTTTGGCGAAAGTAAAATGAATACCTCCAATGTCGGGAGAAGGGCAGACACTCTTTGAGTAAATGTGGGCGAAATTATCATGTTGCTATGGTACCAGGCAACAACACTACAAAAAAGTGAAAAGAAGATGGCTGCTACGCAAGTTCACGCTGCGTGACCTTGCGCGATGACGAGTCCTTGCGGTGCAGTCACTTAATTGCATTCCAGGAAGAATAAAGGCGTCATGGAGGAGCTCGAGCAGGACAACTTTCAGAACGCTGGAACCACTCAAAAAATGCATCTTCTCTCCGGATGTAACAACCGTCACTAGATGAGGTAAGAGCATCATTTATTCAATATACAGTAAGCAATGCTCTTTTGTTGTTATTTTAAATGTTGCAAAATCCGCCCAAAATGTGCTGAGAAAGTTCAGCTAAAATGAGGAGCTCACCGGCTCCCTTCAGTGGTACGCAGCAAAAAGCAGATCAACCAACAGTTCTCAAAACCAGACAAAGCTTCCTTTCATGCCGTCTGCGAACACTTAATAAAAAATGAGCGATCTCATTCCCAGATAAGTAAAAGTTTGTAGAATTTGAAGAGTTGGTAGATTAAAGTACTTTAAGTAGAGCGCACAGAGTTCAGGTAATCACATACCCTTTCAAACACGTTGCAGTAAGATTCAAAGCTGATACAGTGAAATCACCTCATTTTCAAAGATGTGAGTAAGGCGGAGAGTCTCAAAATCAAGGTGCAAATTCCATGTAAAAGTAGATTTCAAAAGCAGGTGACATCTAACGTTTAGGCATACTTTAACATGTCCCAATTTCAACTTACTTCAGGCTGTCAGTTGTTGTAGACACCGGTGGGGCAATCAAGGGGTTGGACATGCAGTTCATTTAATTTCTTGTAGTTTCTCTTGTAAAATTATTTGATCGCACGTGGTTTCTTCCTTCAAATCGTCGCCAGTGTAACATTTCATAAAATAAAAGATGGGTCCTTGGGTGCTGTGTTCCAGATGTAGGTTTATTATCATTAATCAGGAATCAATGTACAGGATACAGGCCCCAGTTAAGATCCAGTTAAAACCGAGTTAAGCCCCACCGGGAGCAGCTGCCCTGCTGCTCAGCCTCAGATCTAACTGGCAGTAGAATCAAACATACACAAAATGAACTCTTAGGTGACATCACAGATACAGGCTGAGGGGCTTAGAACAAACACAGAAGAAGGACAAAGAAGAAGGAAAAGCAGGATGTAACACCAGAAACGTAACAGCAGGGTCACTGCCACACCCGGGCAACCACGTGTACCAGATGCACGGAGGCCGTCTCAGCAGCATGTTGAGAGCAAGCTCTTAAGTGAGAGGGTAAGCGCTGCGCCCAGAGCTCTGCTCAGGCCGTTCTCAGGGTCGGGTGAACTCTAAACAGAGAGCACACGTTGGCTGGCAGCCTGGACTGCACATCCAGATTGCAGCAGGGACTAGGCAGCTCAGCCGTCGCGGCCCCCAGAGCATGTGCACAGTGGGCTCTTCTGAAAATCAGCAGCAGAGCAGACACTGTAAACTTTCAAGTAAGCCAAACCCTGAAAGGAAATTCTCTTGTATGCAGAGTATTGGATATCAGAATTTCCTGATATTTTAGTCAGGCACACCAGAGCAGGGGTAGCGCATTTTTTATCACATGAGTAAAGTCTCGCGTAGATTCAGATTATTGGCCTACATGTGCTTCTAGAAGGTTCTTGTTTTCATTAACGTTTAGTGGCGTCATTTTACCCATAAAATGGAAACATTTCTTTGAAAGTAGTAGTTGGAACTGAAAATGAAGGTGCAGTGCATGTAGATGAATTTTCCCTTAACCCCTTCTGTGCCACGCCCTTTCCCCCTCCTGTGCCGGGCGTTTCATTAGTGGGTGGGGTTCATGACGAGATAGTCTCGTCATGGGCACAGCGCGACCGTGCTCCATGACGAGACTATCTCGTCATGGGCATAGAAGAGGTTAAACAACTTAATTGGTGGACAAAATGTCTGATTTTAACTTGAAAACCAACATACAAATACAATTGGTAATAATAATAGTTTACTACGGAATTAAGAGAAATTTGCAAAAGAAATACTTCACAGCTTACCACCCCTATTCAAAACAGCCGCCCCTACAATATTGCACAACTTTTTTTAATTGAACATTTTTTATTTTCATATGTGAAACGTTCCTGAAAAGGTAACTTGCAAATATTCATGGGATGGCCAATGAATTGTGTTCGGTGAAAAGTTAAAGGTCCTTTATCTGCCCATAAAAGAGACTATCAGCCTTAAAAATCTGGAAAAGGCTGTCACCCAGCCCTAGCAGAACAACCAATGGAGTCAGTGCCTTTGGGAAAACACAAAGATTCAGCAAAATGTATCTGTAAACTCCAACGGGTGTTTGAGGGGTAGGGAGGAGTGTGGGTATGCAGGGCCACGCGTTCCTTCTGTGGATATTTTTTATCAAATGCACAATGCACATGCTTAAATGTCAGTGGGCTGTCTCTGCCACTCATCCTCATCGGGCCGATAACACCGGGACTGCTCTGTAAGCGTGACCTGTGTAAGAAACAGTCTGTAAAGTTCTGCGGCTGTGGCAGAGAGGAACACCACAAAATACATTCATGTAATAACCCATGTCACAAACACACAACAAACAATTCTGGGCTATCTACTTATGAGGGAAAATCCTTGTTGTTTTGATGAGACTTTCAATTTATTTATTGCATATGAGGGTGAGTCAAAGAGAGCCCATGAAATGGACAGGAATTATGTGATATCTGGGCAGGAGGGTAAGGTTTTCAAGATCAGGGGATGAGGGTTCTCTTGGTATTGCCAAATATGACTTGTATTGCGAACAACCAGGCCATAGGCCAGTACCACTGGATTCTGCAGGAAGGACCGGGCCCATCGATAATCAGTGCAGCAGGTGATGTGGCACTAGGGCAAAAGCCTGTGATGGACCCACTGTACTCCAATTATTGCTAGATTTTGGTCACTATTTTGTTTAATGTGTTCATTGAGGCGAGAAGAAATGATAGAAAAAGGATCAGGCATAGAAATGACTCACAAGGTAGGATCTGTAGTCCCCGGTGGAGGGCTTCTGCTTTTTTTCTGTCCCTTTGGCTCGGTGTCCCCAATCAACTTTGTAGAGGCAAGATTCAACAGTTTATTTACTTTGTTCATGCGACAAAAGCACTGACTCCTCACCAAAGCACCAGGTCTGAACGGCTGACACACTGGGCATGAGGACACAGACTCGCTGGAGGAGGGAGGGGATGGCGAGCACAGATATGGATGGTGGTGTATGACTTCCAGTATGTGGTGGGAAAGGAGGTAGAAAACGGAAAGGCAGTTATAGGGCTACCCTCATATCTCTCTCTGACTGCATTGCCTGAAAAAAGTCTTCAATATTAACACAACCAGTTTGTTTGTGAATGAGAGATGATAGTGGGTGGATTCCAAAAAAGAAGCACTGGCTTAAGGTCTAATGTCTTGGTCGTGCAAAAAAAACAATTCATGGACAGAATGCAGAAACAATGTCATACATTCAACCCAGTACAGAGATCTGGGCCTAAATCCATCTTTTTTTGCGCCTCATATCATTCCAGTTTGAACCCAGCCATATGCAAATCAGTTTTGACCCTGTGCCCAATGGGAACAGTCCAGCCCGAACTGCCAGACCAGGTCCTCCCTGGACTGGAACCAAGCATCCTAGGACCGGTTTCAGGGTTACAACCCTCTTCAGCCAGGATAGCTTGACTTCAGTGGCATGGAGAGCACGGGACATTGTTTCTGCATTCTGTCCATCAATTTTTCTTTTTGCATTTGTCACCCCGAGTGGGACAGGTATGCCCAGACATGGGCCCCTTGCTCACTTTGCCACTGGCTGATGAGGGGTGTTACCCTGAAACCGGTCCCAGGATGCTTGATTCCAGTTCAGGGAAGACCTGGCTTTTGGCAATTCGGGCTGGACTGTTCCCATGAGGAACAGGGTCAAGACTGATTTGCATATGGCTGGGTTGGAACTAGGGTGCCGAAGTGAGCTAAAGAATGGTGATGGATTCAACTCAGATCTGTGACTAGGGGTGAGTGTCTGAAAAGTTCAGTGCTCCGTCCATCATCTCCTTGTGTTTGCTTTGTTCGCCCTCAGTCGGCAGGGTATGCCCAGACGTGGGTCCCTTCCTCACTTTGTCACTGGATTCAAGCTAGCCTGGCTGATGAGGGTGTTACCCCAAAACCGGTCCCAGGATGCTTGATTCCGGTCCAGGGAAGACCTGGCTTGGCAGTTTGGTCTGGACTGTTCCCATGAGGCACAGTGCCAAGAGTGATTTGCATATGGCTGGGTCTGAACTGAGCTGGCGAAGAGAGTTAAAGAACAATGATGGATTCAACCTAGATCTGTGACTGCGGGTGAGTGTCTGAAAAGTTTCAGTGCTCCGTCCATCATCTCCTTGTGTTTGTAATGTCTTGGTCGTATCATCCCCTAGCTGTCACAGTCTCAGTCTTGCTGGGTTTTTTTTTGCCACAGCTACGTGTGGCTGAACTTAGCACATGGTGATACCAGAGCTTACTACAGACAGCTGTATCCTGGCAAATTCACAGTGTAGCCTGCCTGCAATTTGGGTTATTTTCTTATATTTTTTATATTATTTAGCCTGGGACGGCAATAACAGAGCAGGTGCCATTGAATGGGCATGCAGCATTCGAACTGTATGTGCAAATTGGTAAAGCCATATAAGTTTGACTTGGCAGGGTCAGGGCTCATCCAAGCCGACCTTTCTGGGGCAGGTTAAAACAATGACCTCTTAAAAGAAAGGATCCAACGTCTGGTGGATTAGCACGACCCAAGGAAACTGTTTTCTTTTTTATTAAGATTTGTGGACAAAAATACTGTTTATAATATATAAAGAAAGCTCACAACTCCCTTTGTCCACACTAAAGTGCGCAGATCATCCAATCAACCAGTCAGCCAGTCAAAGATGAGGTCTAACCAGTGGCGTAAGGCAGAATGATGTGCCCCCCCCCCTGCAGAAGGTGATGAGGGGCCCCTCAGTCTTCCATATCTCACAAATATTCATGTGCCTTGGGCAGCATTGGGGCCCCTAAACGTCTGAGGGCCCTTGTGAGGGTTGAGGGGCCCCTGCGCTCCTGGGGGCAGCAGGGGCTTGCTTTACGCACCTGCATCTAACCAGTCATTCAGCGGTTCACGCGACATTGAATTCTCAGAGCCAGCAAAGTCATAGAGGAAATGGGGCAGGGATGAAGTAGATTCATCTAGAGTGACACATCCTATCTTGTAGCTCAGTGGGCTATAGCGTGCACTGCATAGGAATATGTTTCAAACCGCGGTATTAGCTAAAGATCGTGGTAGTTCCACTCAGCTATTCATCCTTGCGAGATCAATAAAAGTAACACCATTGAGCAGGGCTGGACTGGGAACGCAAACCGGCCCTGGCAATTGACTTGGGCCAGCCGCGCGGGGTGGGGTGCGGGGGGGGGTGCATAGAAACACTGCAGCTGCTTTTGGTACCGGGGGCCTATAGTGCAGCTACAGATCTCTAGGGGTGAATGAGCATTTCACAAATGCACGTTATGTTATGCATCCATGTCATGTTTGAGGGCAATGGACTGGCATGCAGCATTCACTGAGACTTAGACCTTGGTGCTACGGTCCTGGCAAGAGCAGAGCTCCTTAATTATATATACCCTTTCAAAAGAGAGATGGGTAAGCACCAGTCCAGATGTACCTTTCATGTTAAAAATGGCTTAGCAGGGCATCATTCCAAACTCTATAAACTGAGGACAAGTGACCATGACTCATACCTACTTTTTAAAGAGCTACGAAACAGTAACATCTGTTACCAAGCACTATGAAGGACAAAAAACCTATTTTTTAATGTGATTGTAGTATATATGTAGATGTAGAGAGTGCAATATGATATTTAAAACCATTGCTGAGAGCAGGGAGGAGTCAGGACTCGGGAGAGGTGAAGCGCCTTTGGGATCCTAATGCCCCCACCCCTCCCCCTCTAATATATAGACTATTACAATCTGCAGACCTTGGTGCATGCGTTCTGCAGTGCTGGTTATCCATGTGCCATTAGCACATGTGTTTAACCAGACCTAGTACATTAGATCTATTTTGAGCAGAAAAAGACACCAAATTGGCCTTTTGAGTGTTGACAGAGTTGCTTCCCCCTATAAATAAATTATTATGTGATTTGTTTAGTCATAAAGAAAGAGACTGTAGCATGACAACAACGACACGTGACCTTTTCACTGCAGTCAAAACTAGTGAATGAACTTTATCAGTAATTTGTCCCAAAGAGCATGTTTTATTAGACCATATTGATTCTCACTGGCAGGGCATTGATGCTGTTATGAACTAACCCACTGCAGTCATGCTGTTCCTGCCTACATTTCACATGCATTACTCAATCTTGTATTCTGTATGAGTGTTTGCTTTTTCTACGACTTTTTTCAGGTGCATATTACTCTTGTCTAGTGCCTAATGAAGTGATTCACGTCCAGGTGTTTATAACAGGGCACACTTGGGTTGTAGCTGAATGCAGTGTGAGTTTCTCTCAGTGGGGCAGTATGGTGCTCAGTGGGGGAGAGGATGTGGCACTACGGCCAGAGCTGCCGAATTTGGAACTGGGGAACCAGGTTCAGGCTCCATGACCACACCACTCTCCTGAGGGAGCATGTTTACCTGTTAGACCATAGAATACCCCGCTAGACCTTTGAAAGCCCTAATCTCTTAGCACCAGCAGCCGGACCCTAACTGTGGCCAGTGTGGGTTAACCTTGAAGGCCTGTCCACCACAACCCATACTGAAGTCGGCCTTGTTCCAGCAGTAGTAGTGCAACTCACCAGGGATCGGCAATGCAGGATTTGCACGTACACCAAACGAAGTTCGCAAACTCCACAGTCTCTCTGCTTCATGCACAAGCACTTTTAACATGTGCTGCCTACTTCGAGCCCACTGGAATTATGTAGCAATGGAGGACAACATTATGTCTCAGTGTTGAACTAAATTATGCAGCAAAAAAAGCTGCAGCATAATGTGGTACATTTTCTGATACTTTATTATTTTGACATGTTTACACAATCTAATCATCTCTGCAATTCTTTCGCCTCATTAGTACCAGTGTAACATACAAATGCAGCAGTGAGAAAGGTGACCAGTCAACGTTTGCAAAGGGCCCTACACTTTGCAGCAATACAAATCAAATTTTTATAACTTTTGATCCATAGCTACAAACAATTTTTCAGTTACAATCATCAGATGATGCAGCAGATTATGTAATATGTGGCAAATACCGCAGCACCATAATTATGTGGAAAACATTTGGAAACAAGGATATTTTGCCATACATGTTTTAACTGCTCTTGTGCATTTGCTGTTGGGTGGTATTTGTAGACACCTATGGTTCTCATCAGTCAGGCATAACGATGTTCAGACTGCATAATCATCCAATCTTTGGCCTCTCTACAGAGTACATAAAGCAACTCTCACATATGGTAATTGCACTTTACATCTTACATGAAAGTGTGATGTTGGGATTCACAAATGGTGAAATATTACCAGCACCCAGTGTTTGATTTGTGAAAGAAAGAGTGCCAATGCCTGAAGCCAGATGCGGGTGCAATTAAAAGTTGGCCGGTCGAATCTTTAATCCACAACCATCACTTCCTGCCTCTTTTTCTTAACCTTTCTTCTCCTGTTTTTCTTCCTTTGTGATGGTTTAGCTGTCTTTCTCTTCCTCCGTCTTTCCAATTTGTGTGTTTCTCCCTCTCTTACTCTTCAAAAACTGTCTGTCAACAGGCCAAAAGGATGGATTTGACAATCTGATGGAACTATATTAGCAATCCGATCGATAGGACTAATGCCCCCTTGGATCCATGAGTTGGATATCTAATCCCCAATTTCCTCAAGGACTCTGTGTGTTGGATTTCAGTTACATTTCAAAATAATATGCAATACATGAATAACATAATTGTCATCTGCACTTACAATAGCTTGCATTATTTATAGGAAGGCCAAAAGAAGGATGGCATGTGCCAGCTGTGCCAACATGGAACATATTCCTACAAATCTAACTTATATAGAGTCAAGAATTCCAAAATATCACTTCACTTCCTTGTGCATATATTCAGCGGGTCTACTATTTACACATGGTTTCCTTGTTAATGGTATGTTTATTCAAAGTCTCTAAAGCGCTCTGATACCCCGGGGTCCAGTTTGCAATACAAAGAACTAGAAAAATAAAATAAATATAAATCACACCACAAAGCATTGCAGTGTTACCAACTACACACACACCCATCCCCATCTCTTTATTTGAAGTATGAATTGAATCTCTATTATCTCTATCCAAAGTGTTCATGCAACAATACTTCTTAAGTGACCTTGAAACCCCCAAACACAAATGGGGATGTAAGTGGATGTCTGGAGACAGGTTCCGCTGTCTAGTCAGTTTCGTGTATTAAAAAAACTCATAAATAAAAATACGTAAAAAGAAACACATATACAGAGGCTTTGTTTAAGCACTCATCATCCATTGGTCTATTCAACTGTCATTCACGTTTTGCTCTACCCACTGCTATGTACAGCATGGGGAAAGGTATCAATCCACTACTGGCTCTTTTGTACTGTGGTTAAAGTAATCTTGCTTGAACGCAAGTGCATAGTTGTGTCAAAAGTAGTGTCCTTTTCTACATCTTTCTTCTTTCCATTTTCTATCCCCTGTTTAGTTATCCTTATGTTTAAACTATGGTCTTGGCTTTCAGAAATCCAAAACCAATAGTAACCTTATTTTTGCCAATAAGAATCATATTTTCCAGTGATGTGCATTTAAACTAAAGGGGTTTACATTGCTCTTGCACGTACACATGCGTTTTACGAAGTGCAACCACTCTTCCATTAAAATAGTATTCAATGGTTATGTTTTAATTTATTGTTTTTATTGCAAGCATGTAACTAGCTGATTTAGGCGCGGCATGTTTTCCTTTTTTCTTATTTATACTTTCCTGTTAATGTTTGCAATAACACATTTAAAAATAACCATTATGCCAGGTTATCAACGCCAGACCTGGCCTTGCCAATGCTTGTTTTCTTTTGAAGGTGTGAAAAGCAGACACAGCTTCTGTTGTCCCAAAGGCATTCTGTACTCCAGGAAAACCTACTCATTGCGTTGTCGTTCTATTTCTGTTCAATTTACTTTGTTACAGAATCATTTCCTTTTGAAAAAAAAGACTTTGCAACCAAATGCAGTCAATGGGGGAGTTACATTATAGCCTATTCTGAAATTATCACTTACAATAACTTGAAAATTGGAGGCAAAAAGGAATTTGAACACATTTGTTTTTTAAATCATTTGAATAAGGTGAAGAAAAAACTTGTGAGCAACTGTGTTTTTTTGCCGCGTGAAAACCGAACAGCAGCGGTGGCGACGAGGAAGACATGACCCGCAAATGCACCGGGCAGCTCTACCACAGTGCAAGTGAAAACTGAACTGTTAATAGCATTGCCGACTCTTAATTGCTCATCTTGGCACGGTGCTAATTAATTCCAATGCTAATGTTAATGTTAATTCTTTGGTGTTAATTCAGGATGCACTAGCAGCAGCTTAACCTTGCTTGACTGCCTGAGTGCTCCTTCAGTGGTTCTGCAGGTGTACACTAATTACCAGACTGCAGATTGCTTTAGTAGTTTGTGGTTTGTTTCAAAAGCCCTGTCAAGTGTGTTAGGTCTTTTTGTAACTATAGTAATTGGAAGCAGAGGATACACAACCTATATGGCCAAAATTGACACGGCATCACAATTGGACATCATGTCCTAAAACTAGAGAATGCCGCTGGAGCTCTTTCGGACAAGCGTGGCGAGGGGTATAATTTCCCATATGGTTGCGGCGTGGATAGAGAAGCAGGTTGGAAGTTTGCATGCCCCAGACCGACAGGGCTCTTGCCTTCCTTTATCATTGCAGACCAGATCCTCATAGTACTGGGGACCACAGAGCATTGAACTCTTCCTCTGGTTGCCACAAAAGCACACCTTGAGCCACGCGCCACAACATACATATTACCACAACATTCTTAGTGTGATACGCAGACTCAGCACCTGGAGCACTCTCCCTGAGAGGTTCTCAGAAGTGGATGCAGACGTGGACGGTCGAGGCTGAGTGGTCTTGCTGCATTGAAGGATCTTCAAGCCCTGCCCATGTTCCTTCTAAAATGTGTGGGGTGAGTACAAAGGGGTATTTTCGGTCCTCCAGCTTCCTACTCCACTAGCAGCTCTGATACCTGTGGGTATTTCCTTTATATAAATGCTCAAAGTCTGTCTGTAGATAACAGCCATGCGCCCATGGTCACTGGCTATGGATTGTAAGACAACGCTGTTTATGTTTAATACACAATGTGGCTTTAAAGCGGTAATTGTTGAGCGAACGCGAGACTGATTTAGGGCAAGCTGCATCTGCCACCATTTTGGAGCACCCCTGCTGAGTATAACATGTAACAGTTTTCTTTTTAATAATTGTTATCGTTAGCGCACCTGGTTGTCAACAAAGAAACATCATGTACAGCAATGCATGATGCTGTATTTCAAACCTTTTATGCTAGTTCAACCCGAGTAGTACAGTATAGAATCACCCTCACACACAAATCGCCTCCTCCACCTCCCTCAACGATCAGCGACCCAGCTATAAAAAATGGAACATAAGTTGTTGTATGTGTGTGATTAGATGACATCTGTGTGGGATTAGTGTCACCTTGGGTAAATAGGCTCCATGGCAGGCTGGCGTAAGCCTTGCCATTAGCAAACTGAGGCAGGGTTCTCACCCGGGAGTTCATGTAACATCTCTATGGACAAGAGAACAGGGTGCCAGGCAGCTATGACATCATCCCCATTTCTAAGAAGGTGCCCAGACATCCTGTGTGCTATCCATTTGCAGACCTTTCAATACCACATACAACATTAGACTAGAGGCTCGTTTCCAGTTCCTTCCAAAAAGTAACCAAGCAATCAGCAGCAACTCAAAGATCAACCACCACTCTCTGCAAATAATGTCATCTCAAATGTCTGGATTATATCACAACACTTCAGTGGAGGGACCGTCTGACGTGAAATCTCTTCATTTCTTTGATGGCCACAAAAGGCTTCTTTTCCAGTATTTTCAGATGTGAGATGTTGAGACATTACCACCAGATACATAGTAGTGTTCCACAGCCTTCGCACATCACCACATTGCCTCCACAGGACTGTTCAGAAATCACTCCAGGTAATTCACTTGAGAGTAAGGAGAGTTGAAGATTCCAGTGGCGTCAGGCTACCATGCCGATCTTCAAATGGTGGCATATGTGCTATGACCAGAATTTATGCAATGTTGGAGTACATTTTTCTGACATTTAAGGAAGTGACAGTTAAGAAAAAGAGAGATAGCTTCAGAACTGATAACTTAAAATATAAGAAGATGGATATAATCGGCAGAGACATAGAACGTGAACTCATAATCAAATCAGGTGAGGCGGAACCTACATAGACAATGTGGGGCTTAGTGAAGATCCTTGAGGAAAACTGCATCTGATAGCTCTGAAGGATAAAATGTGTGCAGGTAAAAGCTGTTTTCTCCCTGTGTGTCCGATTCAGGGACATAACGCAGGTTCCTGCAGCTCCTTATGGCGTGGGGGGCACCAATTCTGCAGGGGCTCCAAAACTCTTGAGAGGGCCCCAGTCAGCCCAAAAGCCAATAAATATCTGTGGGATATGGGAGACTCAATCCATCTTTACATTCTGCAGGGAGAACCATCGATTTACGTTACGCCTCCTCTCAGTTTCATCATTTGATTCCCCTGCTGAAACAGCCATTCCCCACAAGGTGGACCTGGGCAGGGAAATCATCACCTAGCCCTGTTATTTAGATAAATTGCTGCTTATATAAAGAGCAAAAACGTTAAAAAACTATGGAATGAGAATAAGATAGTATTGTTGTATAAACTCTCAGTAAAATATGAGAATGGCAGTAATGAGTTAATCAGATGAAACCAAAGGCAATGAGGTCAAAGAGAACTATTTGAATATTCAAGTTATGAAATACCAAATTCCTGATATGATAAATGAAAATAAATCTTATTCATAGAGAATGGACAATTGGCAAAATATCTGTATGGAAGCTTGGCTCAGCATCTGGGAGTTGACTTCCTTCAGAGAAGGACACTGGAGTATTCACACAGCTGCATCTCAATTCAATTCAATTCAAAGAGCTTTATTCGGTATGTACTACAACCAATCAATCAATCAATCAATCAATCAAAAGACCTTTATTCGAATTACTTGAATTCATAAAAGTACAGACATAAAAACAATTCATTATTACAATATGCGAAATGCAGTAACTTAGGAATTAAAAAGGGAACTAAAACAGCAATCTTTCAGGGGTTTTCCATCATATTACGTACACGTATTATTAGTCTTAAAAAGGTACTAGTACGAAAGGTCAGTTCCTCTGTATCCAGGGAGAGTAACATCAAACGAGACTCCACCAGGGAGAGGGGTCTTTGTTTTCTAAAATAAGGTGTTAAAAACCAGTTAATGTATTTTAAATAAAATTTGCAGAAAAATAAAAAATGCAGATCATTCTGTTTGCTGGTACCATCACAGGGGCAGGGGTTACATTCTGTAGGGTGATTATAACCCAAGGGGAAACCCAGCAAAAATTTTATGGAGCCTGCCCTTAATCGAAATAACAGAGACCTCTCCCAGCTGGACATAGGAAGAGTAAGATAAAGTGGGAGGGGTTGCCTGGGCAGGTCATTCTCCATGTATCCAACAACGGTGGATTTGGATATTTCCCTTTCCATCCTTTCTGTTTCAAAAAGTGCATATAGTGCTTGTTTAACCTCTACCTTATCTTGACATCCGATTCTGGAGGGGTCTGAGAAGAGATCGCCTTTGTTCACGGCACTTAGTGATTTTAAAACTCCAGCAAGCCATGGGATTGAAAGACCGTGATCACATTTAAGGCAATCTTTAATTATATCTTGTGTTAAGGAGGCTGCATTGTTCCTCCAGATTCTCAACCAGAATAAGGCTGGTCTGCTTCTAATAAAATCACAGATGTAAGGGAGGTTTAGCTCTTTGTGACAGATAAATTCAGAGGACGAGATTGGGGCACCCAATACTTTCCTACAGAAGCCCAAACTTCAGCCCCGTAGGTAGCAACAGGAATACACTGCAATCTAAAAAATGTTAAAATAGCACTGGTTGCGCCTAATTTCTTAGGGCGTGGGAGACTCAATATTGAGTTGATGGCCTTCGAGAACTTGCTCATGGCGTGGGCAAAATGCCCACTCCATGAGTTGTTCGCAGCGAAAGCCACCCCAAGATATATAAAAGAATTTACGGAATCTAGTTTATCAGACCCGATATGGATGGTATTGAGTTTCCGTTTACCAGGTCCGCATGACATAACAAAAGATTTTTTAAAATTCACACGCAGGTCTAGGCCCTCCATATGATGTACAAAATTTTCCACAAGCAAACGGAGGGCGTTAGGGGTGCGGCCCATAAGGACCGCATCATCTGCGGATAGTAGAACTGGTAAAGGATGCCCCTGGACAATTGGCACATCTCTGGTTACTTGTTTTAAAACCTTTGCTATGCCATTGATGTAAATGATAAACAACAGGGGTGCTAAAACGCACCCCTGTCTGACCCCCCTGCCAATTTTTATAGGTCCGGAAACTTCACCTCCCAACCCAATCCTGACTTGCGCCCTGAGATCAGTATGGAGATACGCCAGGAAATGCACTAGAGGCTCATCCAATCCATAATTGAGAAGCATGGACCACAGTTTTGATCTGTTTACCAGATCAAACGCAGATGAAAGATCCATAAAAGCGAGATATATAGGGGACGATCGAGCAACGGTATACTTATCAATTATTAATTTTAGATTCAAACATTGCTCGACCGTGCCCACCCCACTCCTGAATCCCATCTGACATGGATCCAGTAGGTCAGAATCTTCCGCCCACTCTACCACCCTGTTGTAAATAACTCGCCCGAGTATTTTTAAAGTGTTGTCCAGAAGCGAGATTGGGCGGTAGTTAGCTGGATCTGACCTATCGCCCTTTTTATAAATTGGGACTATGATGCTAAAAGACCACGTCTTAGGGATGGGCACTCTTGACAAACTGTTAAAAACATTGTGTAAAATTGGTGCCCATAGATCTGAACTATACTTTATAATATCTATGGGAAGACCATCTGGGCCAGGGGCCTTGTTGCCAAGGCTCTCTCTGACGGCTGTCACCACCTCGGAAAGATCAATCCGCAGGTCTCGCAGCTGTCCCAGATCTGGGGTAATTATTTCCTCAAAGGGAGCAGCATATATATTGGAAAAGTGGGCTTCCCAAGTGCTACTGGTTATATTGCAGCCGATTGGGGATAAATGTTTACCCATGTCGCGCATTTTCCTGACAGCGGACCAGAATGGCCCACTGCTCTTCAGATTGGCGCTAACAAACAGGGACTCCCACTGTTCCATCAAAAGTGCCGCCTTTCTTTCAGCTATTTTTTGTTTGTAAAATTTCCTAGCTTTTTGTACCTCCACTATATTCCTTGGCTTAATGGTTAATACCCTGCGTAGTTCCCTATTTGCCATAGAACAAGCAGAGTCGAACCATCTTGGGTCTTTCGCCTTTGTGGGTAGTGGGACTAACAAATAATTTTTGATTGCCACGCATAGTTTACCAAAATCGGTAACTATTCTGTGGCAATCCCCGTCGGGTGATAAACAAGAATTTATTAATACTGGATGATCATTTTTTACACGATCAAGTAGGGCTTCGCAATCAATTCCCCTCCATTTTAGACAGAGACCATCACCTGATGGTATAATATCTCTTGCACCATTAAATTTGGCATATACTGGGCTAGAGCCCAAATACAAAGTAACTGTAAGGGGGTTATGGTCTCCATATAATGTCTCTACCACATTTGAGTCTGTGACACGATCTATTAGGTAGGGGGATGTGAAAATAAAATCAATCGTCGAAGATGAATCTCTCCCTCTATGCGTGGGGGCATAGGTCATCCTTGGAGATTGGCTTGCTTCCATTACATTACTAAGGATGTGTTCGTTTAATATCTTAACGAGCTCAGTACCTCTACGGTCTGCTGAATCTGGATAGCTTTTGTCCTCTAATCGATGCTTTCCTGGAATTTTCGCGTTAAAATCACCCCCAATGAGAATCCCTGACTTCTCGTCTAGACCTATATTCATGTTCATTTCAAGGTGTACCAATAAATTAGAAAGTGCTATATAGTTCCGATTTGGTATCGAATTAAAATCATTATTATAAAAGTTAATTAAATAAATCTTGGTCTTTCGCTTGTATTCAAGAAGCTGAATGTTTGGGTTCCCGAATGATAAATCCTTAAAAGTACCACCCGCCAATATCCTGATCCCAATAAAAAGTCCTCCCATTGCACGACCAAAAGCAGGCTTAGAGGCGAACACGCTAAAACAATGATAGCCCTCTAGGTGCACGTTCCCTATGGCCCAGGTCTCTTGGAACATGATGATGTCTTTGCCATCCAATAGCTGGACCCATTGAGGGTCAGACAATCTTGATTCTATACCTGCAACGTTCCAGCTAAGGATTGACAAATCACAGCCACTTGGGCTACTTAAATGCTTATCCCTGGTAATCTGCCTGGGGTTTATTTGCAGGGTTGTTGTTACATCCTCACGTGCAACTGGGGATTCGACCGTGGCAGGCTGTGCGGCCATAGGTTGAAGTATGATAGTTTTTGTGGAATCTAAAAGTTCCTCAGTTACGTCGGCTGCCTCTACACGTTCAATATTCCTAACACTGTCCCCCAGTCAGTCCAGTTCCTCTAAGTTTGAAAAGGCATGTTCGAATCGATTATATGTTGGGACATTATACAGGTACCTCCTCTCATGCTCATCCGTATAAAAATTTTGATTGGTCACTGCATAGGGCCTCTCCCTGGGAATGCGCTGGGGTACGGCTAAGGAAGGGGGATGTGCCATTTGGTGTGCTGGTAGTGCAGTCACATTACCCAATGAAAGGCCATTTCTAGTGTCAGGATGTTGTTCCTGGTGGTAACGTTGGTTGTTAATTCTAAAATTAGTGTTAGTGTCCTGGCGGTGTCCCAAGAAATGAGTCCCAAAACTAGGTTTGGGATCTATTAAGTGCCTATAAAAATACCCAAGAGGGAGAAGGGTGGTGTTATATTCCCAATAGGAGGGCTGTGCAGCTTTTGCTAGCGTGCATTGAGCCCATTGAGGGGACTTAAAATTTATGATTATACAGTCCCCTTCGAACTTTTTCCTTAAGGGGCCCACCCACCCCACTCTTTGGGTATGAATAATCTCTCCAGCGCCATCCATCGGAAATTGACAATGTCTGGATAGCCAATGGAGAGTTCTATTTTTTAGGTTAACAAAATTTTCCTCTTGATCTTTCCTTAGCTTGGGGACATTAGCTAAGACCAGGACGTAGGGTCCGCACTCTGGGGGTAGGCTGATACGGGCTGGAATTTGCTTAGCAATGGTTAATATAGACTGGTCCGGCTTAGGTGAGGAAGGGGATGAGTCAAGTCGGACATCAGTATTGGTTTGTCCAGGATATGCCGTATTACTTTTAGAGACAGTTTGAACCGTCTCTATGGGGGTGGCAACCTTGGGGGATGTTGGTTTGGGTGCCCGTTTGGCACGATGTTCCACAGGTGGTAGGCTTTTACTTGTGCTTGGTATTGGGGGCAACAAGGGGACGCTAGTGTTAGTTTTATTAAACATTTTGGGCTGATTTGTTTGGGCGTCATCAGTGATGGTGGTTGCCCCTAAGGAGGGCAAAATTTCTTGATGGCGCCCTGAACTCAGTTTAGAAACATGATCAGTCAATACTCTCATCCTCTTTTCTATATTTGATACATGTAAATTCAAAGGACCCAAAAGAGTAGATATCAGTGTCTCCAGTCTTCCCCAAAATCCCTTAGCCCCTAACACTGTGTTAATTTCTATAATAGAGGAATCCATCCTACTAGGTAGGCCGTCCTCCTTAGCCTTATCTAGTACTACGGGGGCAACAGACCTCAGTGGTTGGTTATTCCCACCCTTCTGTTTATTTTGTACAGGCTCAATGTTTTTCCGTTTGCTCTTAGCTTTTTGCCTCTTTGCTTTCTGGCCCCTTGTTTGCATTAGTGCGCTAGTGCTTTTATCCCCACCTGAGTCCAAAGCATCAGAGTCGTGACATAAGTCAATCCCTTCTGTGTGAATCAAATTGTCAGCTGGGGATGGCAGAAAATCCAAGTCCCTGTTTGAGCCTGGCTCTAACATAGTGGGAGTTGACGATAGCCTAGTGTCCGTGGGCAGGTGGCCATAGGATGCTATATTCCATTTGTGTGGTTCTCTTTGGTATCTGTGCCCGGGAGTCCCGCATAGGATGTAGCAAGTAAAGAATCGAGGGATTTTTCAAAGGAGTTATCATGGTGCATAAATAAGGGCAAACTTGGTGGGAGCGAGAGGCGTCTTTCAGTGTTCTGAATAGCCGTGGTGACAACCCCTATTGTTTTTTGCAACATTTTATCTATGGCCGTTAGGCTTGGCAATGGGGTAGTAGGTGGTGCTGCAGGTTGTTTGGGCTTACCCGGTCTTCTGGATGCTGCTGAAGTCTTTTTCCCCATTATCAGTATCGATGCGGGTAGCCAGCAGTAGATTCACAGCCAGATGCCCCCGGGCCAACGATGTTAAGGGGGGGGGCCCTGCCCTGCCTCTTCCTGGCGATGACGGGCAAGGACGGGCCCGCCCTTGGCTTCGCCCGGGCGCTGCCCGCACGCGTCCCGCGCTGCGGGGCACCAGCGGCACTGAAGTAGGGGCCAGGCGCTGCCTGATGACAGCAACGGCGAGCGCCTGGCGCAGAGACTTCTGGGGGGTGTAGTCCTGCAACGCTGGCCGTTCCCCTCACGGCGGTGCTGGTAAGATTTTAGGCTGATTTAGCCCTGCTCCCTCGTCCAAGCCGTTCCCCTCACGGCATCCTCTAAAATTCTTTGGTGCTGGCTCTCGGAAAACAGGCTCCCACTGCAAGCGCGTCCCACGCTGCGGGGCACCAGCGGCACTGAAGTAGGGGCCAGGCGCTGCCTGATGACAGCAACGGCGAGCGCCTGGCGCAGAGACTTCTGGGGGGTGTAGTCCCGCAACGCTGACCGTTCCCCTCACGGCAGTGCTGGTAATATTTTAGGCTGATTTAGCCCTGCTCCCTCGTCCAAGCCGTTCCCCTCACGGCGTCCTCTAAAATTCTTTGGTGCTGGCTCTCGGAAAACAGGCTCCCACTGCAAGCGCGTCCCGCGCTGCGGGGCACCAGCGGCACTGAAGTAGGGGCCAGGCGCTGCCTGATGACAGCAACGGCGAGCGCCTGGCGCAGAGACTTCTGGGGGGTGTATCCCGCAACGCTGGCCGTTCCCCTCACGGCGGTGCTGGTAAGATTTTAGGCTGATTTAGCCCTGCTCCCTCGTCCAAGCCGTTCCCCTCACGGTGTCCTCTAACATTCTTTGGTGCTGGCTCTCGGAAAACAGGCTCCCACTGCAAGCGCGTCCCGCGCTGCGGGGCACCAGCGGCACTGAAGTAGGGGCCAGGCGCTGCCTGATGACAGCAACGGCGAGCGCCTGGCGCAGAGACTTCTGGGGGGTGTAGTCCCGCAACGCTGGCCGTTCCCCTCACGGCGATGCTGGTAAGATTTTAGGCTGATTTAGCCCCGCTCCCTCGTCCAAGCCGTTCCCCTCACGGTGTCCTCTAAAATTCTTTGGTGCTGGCTCTCGGAAAACAGGCTCCCACTGCAAGCGCGTACTACAACCATAAAAGCAGAGGCAACATCTAAAACGCATGTGTAAAACGTTCCAATGCTTAAAAAACGTCCAAATAATTTTCAAGTATGATACCTTTTCTAGCAGCAATTGCTTTTTTAATAAAAGTAGCAGCAGAGAAACATATTCCTGGATCATCAAGTATAACCAATAAGTCCATAGCAGCCTGGGTTGTTCTCACATTAAATTTTAGAAAGAATGGTTTCAGATAAAAAGTCTTAAAAATGAATAAAACTTGCAGGAAAGCATAACATGTATAGTGCTTTGCTTTGATAGCCCATCACAGGGGCATGGGGTCTATGGCCCATTTTTCATGATGGGAAAGGCAACCAGGTGGTGTTCTATACCCACTCTCAATCGAGTCAAATCAAAGCGGTGCCAGTACTTAGTCATTACTGATAGGAAGTCTTGAAATCCCATTCTGATTTCAAACTACTGGCAAAATATAACGGTGTGTTTGCTTCCCTACCACTCTCTTGCGAGTCTCTGGTGAGCTATAAAAGTATCCTTGATCACCTGTTTGGATAAAATTGTCACACAGCCTGGATCACCCTGGATCTGAAGGTTAAATAAGTTACTAAATGAGTCACAAATATATTTGAGCCAATGGATACTAAAACTATTGTCAGGACGTAAACAGTCTTTAATGATGGTTTGAGTAAATTTAGTCTCCTCTTTCACCCAAATGGATCTCCATGGCAATAAAGGCCGCATAGCAATCTGGTCCGATTAGTCCGGTAGTTAATGCCTACTTCAAGATGTAGAATTTCGGTAGATGCTGATGAGGGTAGACAGAAAAGGCGTTTTAAAAAAGAGTTTTCTTCATGCTGTAGAATCTGGTTGTGTTGTGTTTATGACCCCAAACCCCGGCACCATAGGGGGCTATGGCAACACATCTAGCCTTATATATGTCTACCATATCCTTAATACGACGATTACCTAGTTTGGTTGCAAATCTGAAAATCCCGTGGACACTCTTAACCATCTTAGAGCGAATATTAGCAAGTTCGTGTAACCATTTTCCATTCCCTGAATAAGTTACTCCCAAGTAACAAAAAGTATTACCAACTTCCACCTGAGAGTTCTCTATTAAAAAAGTCTTACATTTCTTGGTTTTCTGGCCACAGGCCACGACAAAAGTTTTGGCCTTATTAATCAACGAAAAGGGTAAAGTTATCCATTAGTTGTTCTAAACCAACTGTGGTTCTGGAGAGCAGCACCGCATCATGTGCATATAGTAGAACAGGTACGGACTTGCCAGCAATTAGTGGAGCGTCTGCCTGGACCGACCTAAGGGCTTTGTTGACTTCATTTATAAATAAAGAAAAAAGAAGTGGTGCCCTGGCGGATACCTCTTCTAACCTTGAAATGCGGTGTACACTCCCCACGGTGTCCATATCGCACCTTGCATGAAGGTTTTTCGTACAGCCTTGATAGGAAGAAGATTATTTCTTTGGGAGCCCCTAAATTAAGCAAAGCTGGCCACAAAATAGAATGGTCAACAAGGTCAAACACACTGCTAAGATCTGCAAAATACAGGTATAATCTTCTCTGTTTAGCGTGCGTATATTTGCTTATCAAAAGTTCTAAGTTAATGCATTGCTCAAGGGTTCCCAACCCTTTTCTAAAACCATATTGGACTGGCGAGAGTATCTCGTTTTCACTTGCCCAATTTTCAAGTCTCATCAATAGGATTCTGCTCATCACTTTAATGGATGAGTCCAGGAGTGAAATTTGCGATAATTTTTTGCTTTGGTTTTAGTAAGTTTTTTAAAAATAGGGATTATCACGGATTGGCCCCATGACGACAGTATATGCTCCATCACAGCTAAGTTAAAAACTCTAGTTAAGATAGGACACTATAGATCTATTTCACTTTTGTAAAGGTCAATGGGGACCCCATCTGGGCCTGGTGCTTTACCGCCCCTCCTGCCAATAAAACCGTCCTGGACTTCATCGATGGATATATCTAGGGGCAGCATCAGCCACTTACTTCCTACTATACTTTGCAACTCAAATATATCAGGAACAGGAGGATAAAAAATCCTAGAAAAGTGACTCACCATGAGTCACAGGTGACATGAGAGAATAATTCTGGGAAAGAATCACTCTTCAGGAACGGTGAATTAACAGTTTCCCAAAATAACTTACTATTAGCTAGATCCGCTGCCATGGATAACTTGTCCCACACTAACTCTTGGAGCTTTTTCCTCCTTGCCTTCATAGCCAATTTATAATTATGGCAACTGTTTTTAATAATCTCAATTTTTACTACCCAGTGCTTGTTTAAATTGGCTTAAGGCCTGGGGACAAGTATGATCAAACCATCCTTTATTTTGTCTGCTATTTTCCCTGAAGGGTGCAGTCAGTATCCCCCCCGATTATCCCATTAATTTTTTCAAAGTTAGCTAACAGCTAACTTGTCCCATTGGTCCTAATGTGATCGATACTAGTAATAAGATCTTGATTGGCTACCGTTTTAGTCCCCAACCTAAAGTTGACATAGAAATACGATTATGGTCGCTCAATACCTGCTCAGTGATCCACGGAGTAGAACACAAATGGCTGCTGCTGGCTGAGATAAGCATATGGTCAATAATAGAAGCAGCATTTCTGCCAGCAAGTGTTGGTAGAAGCCCACCATCGATATCCTGTGCACACTGGAGCAATTCAAGGTCGTATCTAGCCATCAATAAATTAAGGGCTCCGCCATAATCATTGTGTGTAAAATACATACTTTCCTCCTCCTCACCATATTTGTTCCCACAGACCTCAGTCATCGACAATGGACAGGGCTGGATATAAAAATCCCCCACCCAAATTATAACAATATTAGTCTTAGTAGTACTTAGCAATTTATCAAGCCCAGTGCCCAACTCTAATACCAAATTAGTGCAAGTTGAATTGAATATGTTATTGTAGTAATTGATCATGACCACATCCCTGTTGTCTTTGCAATGTAGCCATAAAATCGGGGAGTGTGTTCCTATGGTAATGGTTCTTTTAATATTAATAGCAGGTCAGGACCTGGGCAGGGAAATCATCACCTAGCCCTATTATTTAGATAAATTGCTACTTATATAAATAGAAAAAAACGTTAAGGAACTATGTAATGAGAATAAGATAGCATTGCTGCATAAACTCTCAGTAAAATATGCGAGTGGCAGTAATGAGTTACGCAGCTGAAACCAAAGGCATTGAGGTCAAAGAGAACAATTTGAATATTCAAGTTATGAAATACCAAAGTCCTGATATGCTAAATGAGAATAAATCTTATTCATAGAGAATGAACAATTGGCAAAATATCTGTATGGAAGCTTGGCTCAGCATCTGGGAGTTGACTTACTTCAGAGAAGGACACTGGAGTATTCACACAGCTGCATCTCACTTACTTGCTTTAGCATATGGCAGTAGAGTGAATTACATTTTAGGCAATATATGCACACTACAAATTAGTTGCAAACAAGAGGAAACATCAGGTTGAATGGAAATGGCAGAAGCAGGTACATGCCAATCCTACCACAGCACCCACCAACCCAGCATAGAAGCTGACGACACAGTAGAAAGAAGCAAGAGTGATCACTTAGAATTCTTGCATGATACAATTGAATGCCACATCTACACCCAGACCCATGTTCAGCAGTACCTGTGTGTTGGACCTCTCTGCATGGTCAAATCCAAACGTTTTGCCTTCGCTCCTGTTTTGCTGAATTAATTTGTGTTGGCATTCAGACTGTGCTCACTTTACCACTGCTAGCCAGTGTTAAAGTACTTGTGCTCTGTCATCTAAACATAGTCAAATTGGCATAAATGCCACTATATGTACCCAGGGCCTATAAATTAAATGCTACTAGTGGACCTGTAGCACTCACTGTGCCACCCACTCAAGTAGCCCTTTGAAATTATATGTCAGGCCTGTCATTGCAGCCTTTGTGTTCAGTTTTAAACTGCCATTTTGACCTGGAAAAATAAACATTTTGCCAGGCCCATATGTTCCTTTTTAATATATATATATGTCACTCTAAGGGTATGCCACTAAACAGCCCACAGGGCAGGGTGCATTGTATTTAAATGGTTGGACATATACATGTAAGTTGTACATGTCTTGGTAGTGAAAAACTCTCAAATTTGTTTTTCACTATGGCAAGGCCCACCACTCTCCTCGAAAAACTAAAGGTTATTTTATTACATTTATTAAGTGATAACATTTGTCTGGGAGCAGGTAGGAATGCCATGTTTGTTATCTGAGGAACTGTAATTTAAAACCCGCTTTAATAGTAAAGTTGGATTTTAAGTCACAATTCTTAAAATGCCACTTTTAGAAAGTGGCAAAAAGAACAATTGATGGACGGAATGCTGAATAATTTCAAACATTCACCCCCAGTACAGAAATCTGAGCCTAAATCCATTGTTTATTTTCACACCATGCCATTCCAGTTTGGATCCATACATATGCAAATCCCTGCTCCTAGGATGCTCATTTCAAGTTCAGGGATGACCTGTAGAACTCACCAAACGAGAAGGACAAAAATGGATAACGACTCCTGTTACCCTTGTAGGGAACTAGGAGTGTGTGGATGATCCTGCTGGGAAACTCATAAGATTGTTGAAATTGTCCTCACCTACTAAGTAGTGGCATGCTCCATCATAGGGCCGCTCACACACCCTGGCGAAGACCAGCGCTAGGATGGAGCACATACCAACAGTCAGGGTAATGAAGATTTAGTTTCTCCAATATACCCACTTAACTGATTTTTAACCCTGTCAAGTGGGACCCAGAGTTAAGAAGGATAGGGGTACCCACTTAGACAGTTTTAATAACCTTTTATCTCTCTGTATTTGAGCTCCCTTTCATGAAAAATTCTTTCTAGATAAATATATACATGTGCTCCTACAAGGGTAGTGGGAGTCTTTATCCATTTTTGTCCTTCTCGTTTGGTGAATTCTACAGTCTGGTTTGGAGAGCAAGGAAAGGATCACGCTCTAGTCCCACTAGGTTTTGTGTCAAGTACCAGGGAGGACCTGGCCTGGCTTTCAGGTTTGACTGTTCCCATGGGGAGCAGTGTCAAGGCTGATTAGTATATGGCTGGGTCCAAACTGGGGTGGCATGGTGAGCAAAATAACAATGGATTTAACACAGGTCTGTGACTCGGGTGCGACCTCTCTGCAACGCGAGGAGACTGTTTAAACTGAGCGGAGCCCTGCCGGGTGAGCGAAGCACACAGCACTTTATCGGGAGTCCCTGGAAGTGGGCGGCATGTATAAATCACCAGAGCAGGTCCCGCAGCACGGGACACGCGTGAGGTGTGCCCGGGCTCAGCCCGGGCGAAGACCGGGCCAAGATGGGCTCGTCTTAGCCCGTCAGAGTCTGGGCTGGGCCATGGCTCTTTGCCGCACTGTGGTAGGATTTAGGACTCTCACCAAGTGGACTCTCCTGTTTATTTTACAAAAGAACGTTAGTCCACGAACTTGGTGAGCCCGTAACCTTGTATAGTCTTGTTGTCTCTTTTGCTCTTCTATTCTTTTTTTTGAACATTGAGCCTATCCTGTGGTGTAGCATTTAGATGGGGAAAAGGAAAACTTTGAGTGGCCCTAAAAAGTCCCATGAGGAGAGGGGGGCGTCAGTCCCTTTTAAATTACCTTACTGGGGCAATGGGGGCGATAGAGTAACAGATTACTTCGGTGGAGGAGGCCATTAATACAGAAAGATCTGGCTTGGTCTTAGGTACTTCCACAGGTAACAAGGTATATGGAACCCTCGCCCTTACTACGGCCAGTATGAAATCTCCAAGGAGTGGCGTAAATATTAATGGTAGTGCCCTGAATCTCTCAGACCACATTTCCATTAGTGATTTAGACAGCGATTCTCAACCCCCAACTAAACGTTTAAGAAATACAATTAATACCCTCCCCAGGTGCCCGGAGGCTGCAGTAATTGAGAACAGACCGAGCCCATGTATAACGCGGAGAAAAACGGCAATTAAGGACAAGCCTCTGTCGGTTCTGAAGCAAGGACATAAGGGTAATGCGACTAACGGCCCTAGATCTAAGCCCCCCAGTGATTTGGTGCTACTAAATAGTAAGTTTGACTCACTAGATCTCTACTTGAGAGAAATTTTGACTAATCTCTCTAGTAGAGTGGGCGCTATAGAAGAGCTTTTAACGAAACTCCCTGATTTTCGACAGCCCTTTCATCTTGAAGCATATAATGCAGCTTATCGCAGGAGTAATCATACTGATGTTAGCGCCAATAATCTGTCACATAGTTGGGTGGTTACCTCTAGTAACCAACCGTCAGCATCGGGACGAAACTGGGGAAAGGATCGAATAATCGCATAAATCCATCCACTATTCCATCCTTACCTCCAGTGGATCATGGTGGTGGATTTTCTAAGATTATGCCAACTATTGTAGCTAAGGTCTCCGTACACCCCCCAGAGGCAAGAATCAATGACCCTAAGAAAGGCCATCAATCTTTAACTTTTCAGGGAACCTCTAATTCCTCAATTCCTTCTACATTAGCCTCCATCTATAATCATGCAATCGACCCGTCCACGATAGTCTTGAATCTACCCCCTGCCGTGACTCCATACACGGTCATTTTAGCTAATGTCCCTGTTCTATCGGCTGGGGTAGTAGAATCCTGGGAGTCACTCAGGAACAAATCTTTATGTTGGTTGGGTTCTAAAATTCGGTCTTTAGATAGTCTCTTTTTAAATTTTAAAATGGTCAGACGTGTCAGTTGGCTAGGGAAAGGCCAGAAGTCATTACCAGGGGACTGCGTGATTCTGACCTTCAAATCTCCACATCTGGTGCATCATATTCTCACCAGGGCAGGTACCCACTCCATTTCAAATCGTGAGATTAATGTGATCCCTCTAGGGTTTTTCTATCAATTGCCTTTCCCCAACTGTTTAAATCTTCATAACGGGCCACACCCACTGAATCCTTTTCCTATGTACAATGCTCAGTCCATAACCGTTTTGACCTCTTCTCCTGCCTAGTTCAGGTGGATTGACGCTCTATCACCCTCCTAAGTGAGGATGTGTTAAGTGTGAGAGCCTTTATAAACGCAGGCACTCTTGTACCAGGAGTTAGGGAGAAGGGCCTTGTTAAAGCCTCTGTTTGCGCCCCATTAGCCTTAGACCATAGCCCAATAGGTCACCATGGGTGCAGTAATTACTTTCCGATAGAGACTGTAGGATCTGAGATTAGGAGTAACATACTGTCTTCAGTTGCCCCCCTGTACATATTTTAGCTGACAGCTTAACTATTCCTCCTGCGATCCCCATTGTTTCTCCCCTTGGAAATAGTACCCAGGTTGTAAATGGAATTAAGAAGGATATCTCCTGTCATTTTATGTTTTGGAACATTGCAGGTCTAAAGGCGAAGATTGTGAACCCATTGTGGTCAGAGTTTGTCACGGGTTTTGAAGTATTTTGTCTACAAGAGACCTGGTTGAGTGACCCCATCCACATTAATGGCTTCAAAACATTTCATACGCCTGCAGTAGCATCAATCCATGGGAGAGCTATGGGGGGGTTGTGTATCTATGTTTCAAATCGCTTAAACTTCGGAATTACTGCAACTCTGGTGGTCAATCGCTGTGTCCAAATACTGGTGGCTGATGTGGATAAAATAACTGGCATTGTATTAGTTAATTTTTATAACAATGCGCCACGTGAAGACCTAGTTGGTATATTGAAGGTAATAACTTCGCACATTAACAAGTTACAGTCAGCTACCTTAAAGGACTTGCTCATTATTTGGGTGGGAGATTTTAACATCACCTTATCTCATCAGGAGGATAACGGGGTTTGTGGTTTTGAGTATGATAAAGACCCAAGCTTTCCCCATTTTAACCACTCCACCCAGGGAGATTTGACAAACAAAATAATGTTTACAGAGGACTTGGGATTTGCAAATAATTTATGTAGTCCGGAGATCCCTTTTAGTCCAACTTTTAGTGGTCGAGGGTCGTTTTCTATAATAGATTTTATTTTAATCTCAGCAAGACACGCCTTTAGATTAGTGGATTTTCACACCTATGATATCTCTCTTAGTGATCATTTTGCCCAGAGTATAAATGTCTAGGTCGACTGTAAGTTGATCAGCTTGATGGTTCCTACCACCCTTCCTACTGCGGACATCACCCTGGTCAGACAAAATGGCTATGCCTTGCGCTGGAAAAAACTTGACCCAGACTTATTTATGAACAAGGTTATTTCAAATTGCAGTGACGCTATTAATAAGTGCCTAGGTGTTGGCAACCCCCAGAAAGATAATGTGGAGGGTTTTTCTGAAATTGCAGAGTTTGTTAGCAACGCCCTCCATATAAAATCAAGAAATAAACTCCCGCAAAGGAGGGGATAGTTTGATTCCTGTTGCTCGAAAGCTCACGCCATTCTCAAACTTGCCCTCCATAGAGCTGTCAAAAATCAGCACAAAATAAAAGAAGATAGAAGGGAGTATCACGCGCACTTAAATTAAAGAAAAAACTCTTAAAGGATGAAGCATGGAATTCCTTGTGTGAAGCATCAGAACTGAGAGATTCCTCAGCATTCTGGAACGCGGTTAATGCCCCCTTTTTAGTAGACTCAGAGAGGGCAACTATAGAGATAGAAATAACGAGGGGCGAATGGGTTGAGCACTTTTCCAAGCTTTACAAAAAACCTGACCCTGAACCAATTAGTAGCGAACGGGTAGGGGATAGGGAAGAACCCCAGTGTATAATTCCCCATTCGCATCTCCAATTTGAACTACGAGAAATTATGGAGGCGATTACATTGAGTAAGCGGGGGTAAGGCTCCTGGGTCAGATGGTATACCCGTGGACCTTTTCAAACATAATATTGAGTTCTGGGGACCCATTTTAACTCAGGTAATTAATGCATGCAGTTCGCTTGGTTTCCTCCCAACTTGAAGTGAATCAATCTTGGTCCCCATTTTTAAAAAATGGGATAGGCACAACCCCGCTTGTTACAGGCCAATTTCGTTATTGTACTCAACAGTCAAAGTAATTGGGAGAGTTCTTTTAGTCCGACTACAGGACTGGGCAGATGACCATCTAATAATTAGTGATATTCAATACGGCTTTCGCAAGGGTCTCGGAACTTTAGATCAATGTTTACATTTGGACCTAATAATTGGCAAATACACCGAGGCCAAAAGGGGTAACCTTTATCTGGCTTTCGTGGACCTAACTGCGGCCTTCGACTGCGTTATCCACGTTAAACTCTGGCTGACTTTGGAGAGTATGGGATTGGATACCTCTCTTATCTCCTTTATGAGACAATTTTATATTAGTGCCAGGGCCAGGGTTCGCTATGGGGCAGGGGGTGAGTGCACTGATTCCTTTACCACTGGAAAAGGAGTGAGACAAGGTTGCACCCTGGCACCTTGCCTATTTACTCTGTATATCAACAATTTAGGAAAGGTTTTGACAGACGAGTGCCAGGACCTACCATTGGTGGGGAAGCGCTCACTTCCTGTGCTCCTGTATACAGATGATGCGGTCCTCATAGCCAACACCCCGATCAGCCTACAGAAAGTTATATACAGCTTTGCCAACTTTATGTCTAACTTGGGCCTTACAGTTAACACCTCCAAAACTTTTATTTTAAAATGCGGATCAGGGAGTAGGAATAGCTGTGCGTTCTTCCTAGAGAAGAACCGTCTAGAATGTTCCAACACCTTTTCCTATCTGTGGGTCTTATTCGATCGTACTGGCACTTGGTCCCAGGCCGGCCAGCTAAGGAAATTGTTATTTTCAAAGGCCCTGGCAGCCCTGATTTATTTCAGTAGAAAACTGGGTAAACGCCCTCCCCCAGAATTACTTTAAATTTATAAAGCCAAATGCGTTGCTATTGCGGCCTATGGGGCGGGCATTGGGGTTATGCTGATGTGACTGCTCTCCAGACGGCTGAAAATAGATTTCTTAGATTTTTGCTGGCCGTCCCGGAGAGTGTTTCTACTTTTAATTGTCACATGGAACTTGGTTTACCACATATAGCGGATGTAATTTGCATCCAACCAATTCTTCTCTTGTACCGTAGATGGACTTCTGAGAAGACTAGTTTAAATCGTTTAGCGACTGCTGCGGGTTAGCTGAGGTCCTTCATATAGGATGGCTGAAAAATGTTAGAGATTTTTTGTGTAAATTAGGCCATCAGGAATATTTTGATAGCCCTACCACCTTGATCAATGTAAATAGGAACATTTTTAAACATAGTTGTCTCCACTTTGTTGAAAACTTTAGATTTAATCAAGAGATTACTAAAATTACAGTGCTTGCCCACCAACATACCCTGACCACTCCCAAGATGCAGCCTTATTTAAAACTTGTTACTTCTGATTACGAAAGATTTTTGCTCGCTCGCTTTAGGCTGGGCATCATTCACAGATCACTGGAATAGATGAAAATAGCCATGTTTATTGTGCAGTAATTTTATGTGGTACTTTGCAATACGATTGAAAACATAAAATGTCTGACAAATTGTAAACCATAAATGAATTCAGAATAATTGTGTTATATTTTGTTAGGAAGCTACAATGATACCTACATGAATATTGTGTTGGATAAATAAGGGAAAAGAAAAGCCAAAAAAAGTATATAACTTCACAAAAATATTAAAGAATGAATTTTCAATCTAATCTCCCAGTGTGATAGTTGTACTTGATTCTGGATATTGAATAATCTGTACATCACCACATTTATTTTAATAATTGTTTCCTATATATATTTTTTCAATAGTACTTACTTTAAAACCCTGAGATAGGAAACTAGATTAGGGGTACCCTTGTTATGTTACAAATCATTCACAGATCACTCAGCTTCCCAGTCAGAAATGACTGGTCTAGACAGCTAAATAGATGTCCATGTGATGAGTTATCAGCAGAGACCACTTTGCATGTTTTATTTTTCTGTAAATTTTATCAAGTACAGAGGAAAAGATGGATACTCCTGGTGCTTAGATCAATAGGTCTGCGACAATGTCGTCCTGCATTTGTGGTCATGCAATCTCTTGGGGAAGAACTTGTGATTTTATCTGTCTCTACGTGTTTAAAGTCGTTTTTTTCCTGTATGAAGACCATCTCTATGTAATCATTTGTTTTAAATTGTATAATATAACTATTAGCCCTTATACGCTGCTGTTCAGTCTTCCCGGTTAATGAACTTTTTTTTTTTTAATGTTATTTTGAACTGATTTTTAATGTGCTTTTATGATTATTTCACAAATAGTCGAATAAAGCTTGATTTGAGTTGATTTGACTCGGGTGAATGTTTGACAATATTCAGCATTCCGTCCATCATCTTTTTTTGTTGCTATACTTTTACAAAGTTGGCATTTTCTTATCCTAACTATTTGGTGCCAGCAGCCTGTTCTGGGTCACATGACTAAGTGTAGCTGGCAATTGGCTTTTTTGTATTCCTCCCAGACAACATGACAATAGAGGATCTGGGTGTTGGTAGTATGGGCCATCCTGGCTTAATGGGGAAAGGGGGGAGTAGCGGAGCTGTCACCTATTACACTTCCACTTCAAAGGCACTGGCCCAGCTCACACACAAATGACTTAAAAGTAGCCTATTGTAACCACAGACAGACTAGGACCAGGGCTGGGATGCAAGGAATTCCGGACACCTCAGTAGGAGGAAACTTTAGAAGCTTCTCTCACTTCAAAGTGGACACCAGATATAATAAGGGGGTCCTCAGACCCACTCTTGAGTACACTCCTGGACCGGTGGCTACTACAGAAGAAGGATACCCTGGTGACCTGTTTCTTCACGCTTGCCCTGCTTGTTGAGGAGGAAGACTGGACCTGCACCCTTTATCCCAGGCCAAAGTGACTCCAAGGGTTAGCTGTCTGACCTTCTATCCTAAGCTTCAGGGACATACCAAGCTCCAGAGGTCTCTCTGCAACAACCCATCTGACCTGCTGCAACTGGATCTGGCTTGGTCTGCCTGAGCCCTGCGTGCCTCTGCTGGAGTGAGCTCCTGACCCCCAAGAGGTGCGTTCCAGGTCCTAGGTGCGATATCAGTTGAGCTCCTCATCAAAGAAAAGAAGAAAGCCTGAAGATTTTGACTCTTCTTGACCGCAAATGGGCCAGTTCATCCCAAGATCTTGCCTTCCGCCAATGCAAAGCTCCAGTGAAGCTGACTCTTCGTACTACAGCGACCAATCAATCAATCAATCACAGCATTTATATAGCGCGCTACTCACCCGGAGGGTCTCAAGGCGCTTGGGGAGGAGGGGTCTGCTACTGCTCGAACAGCCAGGTCTTGAGCTGCTTCCTGAAGGCGAGGTGGTCTTGGGTCAGGCGGAGGTGGGTCGGGAGGGAGTTCCACGTCTTGGCGGCGAGGTAGGAGAAGGATCTTCCTCCTGTGGTGGCTCTTTGGATGCGGGGGACGGCGGCGAGGGCGTGGTTGGTTGATCGGAGCTGGCGTGTGGGAGTGTAGAAGTTGAGGCGGCTGTTGAGGTATCTAGGGCCTTGGTTGTGTAGGGCTTTGTGTGCGTGGGTGAGGAGTCGGAACGTGATTCTCTTGTTGACCGGGAGCCAGTGCAGGTCTCTCAGGTGTCCGGAGATGTGGCTGTGTTGGGGGTGTCCGGGATGAGTCTTGCTGAGGCATTCTGGATTTGCTGGAGTCTCTTCTGGAGTCTGGCAGTGGTTCCGGCGTAGAGGGAGTTGCCGTAGTCCAGTCGGCTGGTGACGAGGGCCTGGGTGACCGTCTTCCTGGTCTCGGTGGGGATCCACCGGAAGATCTTACGTAGCATGCGCAGGATGTTGAAGCATGACGAGGAGACGGCGTTGACTTGTCTGGTCATGGAGAGGGAGGAGTCCAGGAGGAAGCCCAGGTTGCGTGCGTGGTCTGTTGGTTTGGGTGCGCTGCCCAGGGCGGGGGGCCACCAGGCGTCGTCCCAGGCGGAGGGCGAAGATCCCAGGATGAGGACTTCCGTCTTGTCTGAGTTCAGTTTCAGGCGGCTGTTCTTCATCAACTCGGCTACGTCTTTCATCCCCTCGTGTAGGCTGGCTCTGGCGGTGGCGGGGTCGTGGGTGAGGGAGAGGATCAGCTGGGTGTCGTCGGCATAAGAGATGATGTTGAGGTTGTGTTGGCGTGCGATGGCCGCAAGGGGGCTCATGTAGACATTGAAGAGGGTGGGGCTGAGCGAGGAGCCTTGAGGAACGCCGCAGATGACTTCGGTGGCTTCTGATCTGAAGGGAGGGAGGCGGACTCTCTGAGTCCTTCCGGTGAGGAAGGAGATGATCCATTCTAGTGCCTTCTCTTGGATTCCGACGTTGCTGAGGCGCTGCTCTAGGGTGCGGTGGCAGACAGTGTCGAAAGCCGCGGAGAGGTCCAGGAGGATGAGGGCCGCTGTTTCCCCGTTGTCGAGCAGGGCTCGGATGTCATCAGTGGCAGCGATGAGGGCGGTCTCGGTGCTGTGGTTGGCCCGGAAGCAGGACTGCGAGTGGTCGAGGGATCCATTCATCTCGAGGAAGGCGGACAGCTGCTTGTTGACGGTCTTCTCGATGACTTTGGCCGGAAACGGGAGGAGCGAGATGGGGCGGTAGTTTTTGAGTTCGGTGGGGTCCGCTGATGGTTTCTTCAGTAGAGCGCTGAGTTCGGCATGCTTCCAGCTCTCTGGGAAGGTCGCTGTGTTGAAGGAGGTGTTGATGATGTCCCGCAGGTGGGGTGCGATGACGGAGTCGGCCTTGTTGAAGACGTGGTGAGGGCAGGGGTCGGTTGGAGATCCGGAGTGGATGGAGTTCATCGTGCGTAGGGTTTCCTCGGTGTTGATCGGGGTCCAGGCGCGGAGGGTGGTGGTGGGGGGTGCAGGTGCTGTCGTGGGGTGCGTCGGCTCTGTGCTGAAGCTGTTGTGTATGTCCGCGATCTTGTTGTGGAAGTAGGAGGCGAGGGAGTTGCAGAGGTCTTGTGATGGGGTGATGTCGTTGTTTCCGGCGCTGAGGTTGGAGAGCTCTTTGACGATGTTGAAGAGTTCCTTGCTGTTGTGGGCGTTGTTGTCCAGTCGTTCCTTGAATGCGGTTTTCTTGGTGGTGTGGATCAGTTGGTGGTGTTTTCAAGTGGCGAGCTTGAGGGAGGCGATGTTGTCTGGTGTTGGGTCTCTGCGCCAGGCTCTCTCGAGGGCACGGCAGTTCCTCTTGGAGTTCTTGAGTTCGTCGGTGAACCATGGTGCTTTCTTACTGCCGGGTCTGCTGGGCGGGGTCCTTAGTGGGGCGAGGTCATCTGCACAGTTGCTGATCCACTTCGTGAGGTTGTTGATGGCCTGGCTGGGGTTCGCTGAGCTGGCGGGGGGGTCCTGGCTCAAGGAAGCGGCGAGCTGGTCGGCTGTGATCTTGTTCCATCTTCTGCGTGCAACCTGTTGCTGGTGGTGGTGTATCGTGTTCTTTCTGTAGCTGAAGTGGACGCAGCTGTGGTCCGTCCAGTGGAGTCCGGTGGCGTGGCTGAAGGAGATGTCCTTGCTGGAGGAGAAGACGGGGTCGCGTGTGTGTCCGGCGTAGTGGGTGGGGGTGGTCACCAGCTGCTTGAGACCGAGGGTGGTGAGGTTGTCCAGCAGGGTGGTGGTGTTGCGGTCGTTGTTGTTCTCCAGGTGGAAGTTGAGGTCCCCGAGGAGGATGTAGTCAGCGGAGGGGAGAGCGTGCGGGCTGATGAAGTCGGCGATGTCTTCGCTGAATTGTGTGCGTGGTCCCGGGGGTCTGTAGATGAGGGTGCCTCTGAGGGTGGTCTTGGGGTCGGTGTGGATCTGGAAGTGCAGGTGTTCGGCGGTTGTGAGGGTGTCGTCGGAGTTGCTCGTGATGCGGATGGTGTTCCTGTGGATGATGGCGATGCCTCCTCCGGTCTGGTTGCCGTGGTCCCTCCGGATGATCTTGTAACCGTCTGGGATGGCGATGGCGATGTCGGGCGCTGAGGAGGCGTTCATCCAGGTTTCCGTGAGGAAGGCGACGTCTGGTGATGTTGTGTCGAGGAGGTTCCAGAGCTCCACGGCGTGTCTGTGGACGGAGCGGGTGTTGAGCAGGATGCACTTGAGGTGGTTGCTGCTGGTTCTCAGCTTGGTGGGTGCGGGTGCGGTGCAGGTCCGGATGCAGGAGAACTTGAAGGAGTGGCAGCTGAAGGGTCCGTGGGTGCGCCTCGGGGTGGCTCGGTAGCATCCAGGGATCCCGCCGGTGTTGAGTGCGATGAGTTGGGTGGCGTCGTAGGTCAGTCGGGTCATCTTGCGTCGGTGGGGGCCAGGGGTCCTGGCACTGGGCGCGGTCCAGGCGCGGACGGGCGCAGACAGGCTTACCTTTGGCGCGCCTTCGGCGCACAATCCGCGCGCCCGCTGCGCGTCAACGCTGCGCGTACGCACGGTCGCCATTTATGGCGAAGTGGGAGGGAGGGAGGAGCAGCTGGGAGGCGGGAGCGGGGAGGGCACAGAAGGAAAAGGGGGCGTGGCCGCACGCAGGCGGCGGGAAGCGGGGAGCGGGGCGGGGGGCACAGGGGCAGAGAGGGAAACGGCACAGAACAACAATATGGGAGACAATATGGGAAACAGGCAATCTAAACAAACAATATGGGGGACAGTACAGTATGATGCAAAAAACGAAAGAAAGCAGACAGAGTCAATCACAAGCACGTTATTACGGCGGGGGCGGGGTCGTCGGGGCGGGCTCAGCGAGGCTGAGGTCAGCAGCGGGGAGGAACGCACATGCTACAGCTGGTAGCCGTGCGGCGCGGGGGTGTCCTGAGGGCAGGTCACACTCACCTGCGCCGCACGGTCGCCATTTATGGCCAAGTGGGAGGGAGGGAGGAGCAGCTGGGAGGCGAGGAGGGCACAGAAGGAAAAGGGGGCGTGGCCTCACGCAGGTGGCGGGAAGCGGGGAGCGGGGCAGGGGGCACAGGGGCAGAGAGGGAAACGGCACAGAACAACAATATGGGAGACAATATGGGAAACAGGCAATCTAAACAAACAATATGGGGGACAGTACAGTATGATGCAAAAAAACGAAAGAAAGCAGACAGAGTCAATCACAAGCACGTTACTACGGCGGGGGGCGGGGTCGTCGGGGCGGGCTCAGCGAGGCTGAGGTCAGCAGCGGGGAGGAACGCACACGCTACAGCTGGTGGCCGTGCAGCGCGGGGGTGTCCTGAGGGCAGGTCACCCCCGCGCAACCACCAGCAACAAAAGATCTGCACATCATGCTACAGCATCGACAGCAATGCCACTCTCCAGTAACGATCATCTGCGATGCTCAACAGGATCTTTGCCCTAGAGCAACACCCATCCATAATGCCTGGCTTGCTCTTCCTGCTACAGTGACAACCATCCACAGCGCTCTTCTTGCCCCTCGCGGCCTCCTCCACCACAAATGGAACTCTTTGTGCTGGTTTTTAGAAGATAACTTTTTCAGCAGGAGTAACCTGCTTTCTATATCCAGCTCATGCTCCATAGTGGTCAGCCTGAAGTTGTGACTTCCATCCGGTGTCACACGACCAGATAACTGCAAACTGCACTTTGTGCTGTTAGACGCCATAAGTACCTTAAATCTCTGAAATTGCATCTCTCTGGTTGTACTGATTGGATTTTGTTGTTTCGGTGTCAAATAATTTATTAACCTTTACTCTCTTTCTAAATTAGTTTGGGATTTTTCTTGTGTTGTGTTTTCACTTTATTACTGTTTATGTGCTGCATAAATGCTTTACACAGTGCCTCTAAGTTAAGTCTGCCTGCTTTTGTGCCAAGCTACCAGAGGGTTAAGCATGGGTTAAGTTAGTAACTTTTGTGGTTTGCCCTTGTGACTGTTGCTTGAGAAGGGCTCACACCCCCTCAACCAACAACCCAATTTCTCACACAGTGACAACAGCAAAAGAAGCAGTGAACATTAGTCATAATTGGCTATAAAAGAGCGACGCGTGCATAGTATTGGTAACCTGGGCAAAAATTAATGAATACCTCCTGTAGTTATCAACATTTGAAGTTCTTCATGCATATACGCAACGTAATAAATATCTCTGTAGCCTATGTATGTTTGTTGCTAGCTGTCCTGCTCCTACTGCTGTATTCCTGCCAGGTTTATGCCAGACTACTTGCTATACAATGTACATATGTATCTGGTGCAGATCGGAGCTTCCGAATCCCTTCTACTTCCACGGACGGAGTGATCACACAGTCACACACGCACACATACATCACACGCTGGTGAGGCCCATTACACCAACATTCAACCTACCACCCTATCCGTTACTTGTAAAAGGGGAAACACTTTCAATACCTAACCAATCTGCATATATCCTGAGGTCAATGGCATCAGCTTGTTGCTTATAAATCTGGCGAAAACATTTCAAATAATAAGCAAATAAATTCAATAATCATGACACTGAATAATCACTTGACACAGTTATTCAAACAAAATATTTGTTTATCTAAAATTGCATGAAAAGCCAATTAAATGCAAAACCATTTCTTTCATATTTACCTATTCTGGCTAAATGTCAGATCCTAAGTCAGAACTGGTCCTCAGCAAGAAAATTTAAAGTTCTAGCCGTCATGTAGAGTCTCTGTCCTCCCCGTCAGCATCGGTACCTCTGATCATCAGCTCGGGAAGAAGTGGCGCTAGACCTCTCTAGTCTACTATTATTTATACTAAAATTGCATTCCAAAAAGTATCAGTTATAAGGTAAAACGGATGGATGGCGGAAATAATGTCATCTTGGTACATTTGTGTTACAGTGCAAGACTTTCTCACACATAGGTCATCCCAAATAATGAATAGGAAAAATAAAGAGTTCATTACTAATTTGTTACTTCCACGGATGTTCTATCAGGATAAAATGTATCTTGTTCATAAGACTAATAAGTTCATCAGGTCAGTTTTCCACAGTTTTGTAACAGTTCGTGGTGTTCAGGGGCACTTGGCAGCTCTCCTGGGTTTGTCATCATGATCGTGGCTTTTCAGTTCGGCAAGAGGGCAAGGTCACAGGCAACGCGAAGCCTTCTTGCAAAATTTCCTTTATGTCATCTACTCGAGTGCAGGCTGCGGGTGGTGGCCAGTTTTAAACAGGCTACAATAGTCAACTTAAGTGAAAGGAAACACAAAACACAATTACTGCACGGAAATAATGATACAGTGTTATTCCCCTACTAATACCCTTATGTGTATGTATTTATCTAGCCATTTGCGACATTAAAAGCCATTAATGCGTATTAATTAGAAGCGCAAATTATAATAACATCACGTAAGCAACATTTATTTCTGTCAGTTTGCTCACCAACTTAGTTCACTTGTTATTTTAGCCATGCAAATAGCATTCCCACGTGTAATTCTTTGTTAATAAGGTTGGTTAGTCAAAACTTTACAAACTTTTAATGATTAATAATTAATCAGTAGTACTTTTAATTAAAGCATGCGAAAATGAAACAGGTATTCGGTTTTGAAGTAAAAACCCTGCTCCATCAATCCCCCCTTTGGTGATATCTAATCACCACAAAAAAATCAAAAATCAATTTAATTTCCCCTTTTGAAGAGATTCAAAATGTCTTCTTGTTCATTTTTCAGACCCTTGTTTCCATCTCATCTTCTTTTTTAGTTTCTATATATATACTTTCTCTTAGTTCTTCTAATTCTATTTCTTGTGGATCCCTTTCTGGTTTCTTTTGTCTCTTTTTAATATTTTCTTTTATAACTTTCTTTTTATTCCTTCTATATCTACAACACATACACCCTAATCTAAGGATCAATAATGCAACAACTACACAGGTTAATGGAAATAATATTTTACCAAAAATGGTACTACCTAATTTAGCTAAAAAATTCTTAATAGCTATCATTTTATTAGCCATCTTAGTCCAGATACTTTCAGCTTCCAGTGGTACCAATTCTTCATGCAAATCAGTAATATTCTTAATATAAATTTTTAGATCTTTGCTTTCGTCAGGAATGTAAGTGCAACAATGTTGAACCTTCAGCATTCCACAGACTCCACCCTCTTTTGCCAAAAGAATATCAAGGGCAAGTCGATTTTGCATTGCCATAGCGCGCAAAGCAACCATTTCAGTATTTACCACAAGAAAGCCTCCAGCGGTGCTTGCTGACAAGCGATCTACCACTGTTGACAACTTCCGAATGCCAAATGCATTTAAAGAAATTCCCACTGCTGGAATTAAAGCTCCAAAAATATCTCCTACAATTTCTGTCCATGTTTCTCTTCTATTGCGTGTTAATGGATTAATATGTTCAGCATCATCTACTCTATCCATGTGAAAAATCTTTGGAAAGACCAGGCCAACATAACATGTACCAAACCAATGGTCAGGCAACCTATAATAAGCCTTATTCCCACAAATATAATACACTCCCGGAAAGACTGGATCTTCTCCTCCTCTAAATCCCCATCCGGTTGCAATAAAGTATGTATCATGGCACTCACTAGTCCCTATGAAATAATAATCATATTGGGACCTCTTTCTGGTGATGCACAATTTGCCTTTCTGTGGGGCATCTATAGCCATAGTTGGACTGGCTCCGTCTTTCAATTCCTTTTCTTTTTCAATATCCCACATTGTATCACCCATTTTATGCCCTTCCGCTTTCTTGTGCATGTTCAACCTTCTTCTCTCGACCATGTCTAGAAAATTCTTCTCTTCTCCTTTCAAACTGCAAGTTAAATTGTTTCTAAAAACATATTCTAAGGTTAATTCTTTGATTTCTAAAAAAATCTCACCTAAAGTGTTAGCTTCATTTGCAGGATTCAATTCTTTATTCATAGGCAATTGCCCAAGAATATTATCTACATTAGACATATTGTAATCTAATCTCCCTAACTGGTAAAATGTACTAATTAGCACACTACATGAAATTCTATACGTAGCCGGAAGATGATGATAAGTCACTCCTTCCGAAACAGATGCAGGTAACTGCATGCAAACGTAGCAGTCCCTTACTTCCATTGTCTTTACGTATTCATACAACAATTTTGAAAACACATTGCTAGAAAAATCATTAATTGATCTATCCTTATGTATATGTACATTGCTAGTTCTAGTTGGAACTATCTTTAATGGACTTTTCCCTATATTAGTCCTGTTCTCCGTATGTCCTTCTAAAGTGTCTATAGTTACTCTGAAAGAGATCAGTAGAGCAAGCACGCTCCAAAGCAACATTAATAATCCTGTACAGCAGCAGCACATCTTGCACCATCTTTTCAGAAAGATACATCTACTTTTATTATTATCTGTGTTAGCCATCTTGTTAACTTGACCGTGTCTTTTGACTTGGCCTCTTCTACTCCACTACTGAACTTTAGGGCAACTAGTACCCAACAGATTGATTACAATTTACTATTTTAATTTTTACTACTTTTCTTTCTCCTCCAAAACTTCTTTGGATTTATTCAATTTGGACTTTCATCACTTTTCACTGTTTCTTCATCATCATCAAACTGTATTAAGTCCTGAACATCCGTTTCTTCTCCAATGTCGGACAAGATAACTCTCAGGATTCCCACAGCTTCTTCTTCATCAACCACTTTCAGCAAAGCCTCCTCTGGACTTCCTTGACTGTCTGCCTCTTCTCCCTGCTCAGGCAGTGCCACATACGTCCATTCTGGTGACTTATACCTCTGGTTGGGTTTTCTGATTCTTTTAGTTCTTTCAGATATGTTTGTTTCTTCTCCTTTAGTTGGATTCTGACTTGACACTTCGTTCACCTGTTCAGCTTTTGATGGGTTAACTCGTGTCAGTCTATACCTTAGTCTCTTTATCTTATTCGGCCAAAGATCTCCTTTAGCATTTCTCTTTTGCTTTCCTTCTTTATTATTTCTTTCTCCAAGCCAAGTTCTCTTTCTCAGAACTCGTCCTCCATGTATCTCATTGTCACTTTCTTCAGACTCTGTTTCAGTTGCTTCTTGTTCCTCAACAGTTTTCTTTTCTCCAACAACTTCTTTTTCTCCAACAGCCTCTTTTTCCCCCAATTGAGATTTCCCTACTTCTGTCCCTCCTCGGGTCTCCAACACGCAATCTTCTTGCTGTCTACTTGTCCCTTCACCTAGCTTGTTGTTGGTGTTCCCTACACCTCCTCGGGGGTTTTCCGCAATCTGTCCCTCTCTGTCTTTTCCTGTCCCTTCTTCTTCAATATTGATCTCAGGTGGAACTTGTCTGATTTCTTTATTTGTTTCAGGTGTCGCTTCTGTTGGAATGTTCTTTTCTTTTCTTTCTTTCTTTTTGTGTTGGTTACTGTTGGTTGGAACCTCAGGCACTTCCTCAGAACCTGAACTCGCCTCTGCAGTTTGTACTGTTTCTTTCAGAACCTCCTCTGGTGGGATGACAATTCCTCTTGTCTCACTTTCCCCACTTTCAGGATTCTTTCTCCTTCTTACTGCGTCACTGTCTGCATCATCACTGGAATCTGATTCTTCAAAATATTCTTTTCCAGTACCATCTCTGGGATTTGGAACTCTCAATGTGTGACTTGCATGTATCCAATTTTTAACCCCAGCACACTTTACAGCAGTCGTTGTGGTCAGAATGACCTGTCTTGGCCTTCCCCACCTTGGAACCAGACAATTCCTTCTTCTGTGGACATTTATCCTTACCCAGTCCCCTGGGCTTAGATCATGGGCTGGTTTCTTTTCAAGTGTGGTGGCGTCTTCTCCAACCTGGTGAAACACAGAATGAACTGCGTCAGCCAGGCCTTTGCAGTAATCCAAAATCATGTCATCAGTTATAGTCATCAGCTTGTTCACAGGTACATATGCATGTCTCATAGCACGTCCCATGATAATTTCATGTGGACTCAAACCTGTTGTTCTGTCTGGAGTAGACCTAATGGTCATCAGGACTAGAGGCAAGACATCTGGCCATTTCATTCCTGTGGCTAGGCACATTTTGCCAATTCTGTTTTTGATGGTACCATTCATTTGTTCAACTACACCAGAAGCCTCTGGTCGGTAAGCACAATGTAACTTCTGCTGTACACTCAATGCTTCACAGATCAAACCCATGATTTCATTATAAAAATGTCCTCCTCTGTCTGATTCAATGGTTACTGGGAACCCGTACCTTGGGATGAATTCTCTTAACAGTAGCTTGGCCACTGTTATCCCATCATTCCTTCTTGTCGGATAGGCCTCCACCCACCTGGAGAACAAACAGACCGCCACCAAGACATACCTCAATCTGTTGACTTGGGGCATCTCAATGAAATCTATCTGCATTCTTGTGAAGGGTCCACCTTCCCTGCCTATTGTCCCTAGGCTCACCACTGTTTTCTTTCCAGGATTGAACTGCTGACATATCAGACATCTCTGACAGAGACTTTCTGCTATCAGCCGGAACTTTGGACTGTACCAAGTTTGTTTAAAAGCCCTTATCATAGCATCCCTTCCCAGGTGCCCTTGGCCATGATACATTCTTGCCATGGTTGATAGCATGCTATTGGGCATGACTGGTCTTCCATCCCTATAGACCCATACATGGTCTTTTTCTCTTGGTGCACATCCTGCTTTCACCCAATCTCTCATTTCCTCATCTCCTGCCTCATCCTGCAACTGTTTTACCTCCTCCCATGTTCCCACCTCATTAGTAAACATTAAGGAAGAAGAAGACATTTCTTTCTCCTTACACCGATTAATGGAATGATTGTTTCTGGCACAGTATTGTGCTATGTCATTTGCAAATTTATTGCCAACGGTGACAAAATCATCACCCTGACCATGAGCAGCACATTTTACTACTGCTAGTTCTTTAGGCAGCTGTATCGCCTCTAGCAACTTTCCAACCACTTCAGCATTCTTTATGGGAGTTCTACTTGAGGTCAGGAAACCTCTTTTTAGCCATAGCTGGCCAAAATCATGGACAACTCCAAAGCCATACAGGCTGTCAGTCATCACAGTCACTCTCACATTTCTTCCAATTTTGCAGGCTTTCGTCAGTGCCACCAATTCTGCCACCTGAGCGGATTTAACTCCTTTCAAAGGTGATGCTTCCACAACTCCTGAAACCATACACACAGCATATGCAGCACTCAAGGTTCCTTCATCCGTTCTCAAGCATGATCCATCCACAAACAACACATGATCACTCTCAGGCAGTGGCAGATCTCTTATATCAGGTCTTGGTTTTGTACAGTAATCAAGCACATCCAAGCAATCATGATCAACTTCATTTCCCACTCCTACACATTCAGCATCAGGCAACAGTGTCTCTGGATTCACATTCAAATATCTTTCCAGGCTCACATTGGTTGCTCCAAGAATGACTTTCTCGTATTTAGTCAGCCGACTATGGGACATGAATTGCGTTCGGCTCCTTGTTAAAAGGATTGCCACATCATGAGGTACAAATACCCGTACAGGGTATCCCATTATGATTCCCTCACTTTGTTCCAGACTTTTACAGGTAGCAGCTACTGCTTTCAGGCAACCTGGTAAACCCACAGCTACTGGGTCAAGTGTTGTTGAGAAATAGGCAATTGGCCTTCTCAGGCGTCCATGTTTCTGGATTAACACTGATAGTGCACATCCATTTCTCTCGCTACAGTACAGCTCAAATTCCTTTTCATAATCAGGCATTCCTAAGGCAGGAGCTTCACATAGCCTGTTCTTCAATTCTTTAAAGGCTGCCATTTCTTTAGGGTTCAGTTCTAATGGGTCTTTCACATCACTTTTGGTTAATTTAATCAATGGCTTGGCAATCAGCGAAAAGTTACTTATCCACTGACGACAGTAACCCACCATTCCCAGAAACATTCTCACTTCTCTTTGTGTCATTGGGGCTCTCATTCCTCTAATGATCTTAATCCTGTCAATGGTCACTTTTCTCAGACCTTTCTCAATATTATGTCCCAAGTACTGGACTTCTTTCTTGCAGAACTGCAATTTGGCTGGAGATACCTTCAATCCTCCATCTGCCAAGTGATTTAGTAAAGCTATGGTATCTACTTCACAAGCTTCACGTGTTTTAGATGCCACAAGCAAATCATCTATGTATTGGACCAAGACTGATTTTTAAGGCATTGTTAAACTCTCCAGAGATTTCTTCAGCAACTGATTAAATATAGAGGGGCTCTCTGTATACCCCTGTGGAATTCGGCACCATGCCAAAATCCGCTCTCCAAATCTAAAAGAAAAAATTGGCTGACTGTCATGATGCAACGGGATTGAAAAGAAAGCATGACATAAATCAATTACAGTATACCATTCTGCATCATGGGGAATCTGGTACAAAATTACTGATGGATTTGGCACAATGGGACAGCATGATACATTAATTTTGTTAATTTTCCTCAAATCCTGTACTATTCTGAATTTCCCATTAGGTTTCTTCAGTCCCATTATTGGTGAATTACATGGACTACTCAAAATTTCTCTTAACACCCCCTGCTGTATCATTTTCTCAATTATGGCTGTTATTCCTTCAATTATTTCCGGTGTCAACCTGTACTGTGGGATGTTTGGGTAAACCACTCCCTCTTTTACAGTAATTTTTACTGGGTCTACATTTCTCATTAGGCCCACATCCTCTCCAGTAAAGTCCCAAACTGCTGCTTTCACTGTCTGTTTCAATTCTGGGGGTAATGCATCTGGATTAAACACAGCATATGTTCCCAAAGCTTCACATTCCCTGTTCTCCATGGTCATTCTGTATAGAACATCCTCATCTGGTGTTTCAAAGGTTATTCCATCTGGTGTACAAAAAATAGTGCAATTCATCTTGCACAGTAGGTCCCTACCTAGCAAGTTCACAGGACTAGTGTCACACACCACAAATCGGTGCATGTCTGAGAATTTCCCTATTCCAACTCTTACTGGCTCAGTAAGATGAGTCTTTATCTGTGTGTTTGACACACCCACTACTTGGATAGCTTCGTCCGAGAGAGGAAGATTCTTTATATCGGCTGACCTGACAGTTGATCTCGTAGCTCCTGTGTCAACTAGAAAAGTAATACTTTCACCATTGATTTTCCCGTCTACAAAAGGTCCTGCCTGATCTATTTCTAGAGTTGCGCCAAGTACGCACTCTTCCTCCTCTCCTCGGCACCGTCAGAAGTCTCCCTCAGAATCACTTCCTTCATTTTTCAGCCAATATTGAGCAACAGCGCTTGCGCGTTTTTGTCTGTTTACCTGCTCTTCATCGTAGAACCCCGACTCTTGGCTGTACTTCTGGGATCCTCTCCTCTCTGGCAAGGGTGGTTTTGGCACCTGATTCTGCTGTTTAACAGCCTTCTGCTGCTGCTGATGCTGACCACACCCCTCACTCTGCACCTGTGGATTCAATGATGGATTGTCATCATTAGTAGACGGCGGATTCTTACACTCGGATTTCCAATGCCCTAATTTTCCACAGTTGTGACATGGGAACTTCTTCTTGGCTTCCTCAATGTTTCCTTTCCCTTTTCCTGGGCCAAATCTTGGTTTATTTCCTGGGTTATTTGCTTGTTCAACTAACTGAGCTTCCTGTCTCTCTGCAACTTTCACCTGTGCCCACATTGCTTTTTCCTTCAGCTTTCTTTGTTTTGCCTCAATCTCATCACTGAAGTATTTTGCATGTCTCAGGATTTCATCAATCTTTTTGCTCTGCCAGTCCACTGTATGCTGCCTGATCATTTCACTGATTTCAGGTCTTAAGCCATACACAAATCTATATATAAAATGGCTCAAATCCTTGTCACCCAGATGTTCATCTCCACTGAACTGTTTGAAAGCCAATATTAGTCTTTCATAGTAAGCATGGACTGATTCCTTCACTTCCTGATGTGTTCGATCTATTTTAACCCAGTCTGTTTCCTTGGGGGGTACCTTATTTTTCAAGAAGGCCATAACCTGCTCATATTTCTTCATGACCTCCGGATCTGGAGCTCCTGTCTTTGGATCTCTCGGGTATTCTTTAGTGGGCCAGTCTATGACTATTTTACATTCTGCCCACAGGTCTGCTGGTACAATTATATCAAACGGACTATTCAGGTCAATCCACAGCACTTTTGACAATTTCACAAATCTGTCGACCTGTCTGTACCACTCGACAGGTTTCTCCCTTAGTCGAGGAAAATCGTTTGTAAAGGACAAAATATCTTGTCTAGTCCATGGGACATGTACATATCCACCTCCTGGAATCTCTCTCATGGGGTAAGCTGTCACTGTTTTCTCCTTTTCTTTCAAAGGGAATGTCGAGTAAGTTCTATCTACCCCATCCTCTCGCTTTCGGTACCATCTATCTTTACATCTTTCTACATCTCCCCATTTTCTCAGCAGTGCAATCATCTCCTTAATCTGTCCTGTTCGACCAGCATTGTTCAAATTCTCAATATCCTTATCGGAAAAATCCACTCGGTAAGGCTTTTGTAAAGCTTTTACCTTATCCATGTCAATCCCCATTTCACTGGCTATTCCTTTTAACCTGTCATGTATGTTCTTTGCTCTCCATGTGATACTCTTACATACAAACAGAATCTCCCCTTCCTGGTAATTTTTCAGTGTTTCTGTAGGGATTGTTCCTGCAATCAGCTCCTCCATTTCCATTCGTAGCCTAGCTACATCAATTCGCTGGGACTCTTTTTCTTTCCTTTGCAAAGCCTTCAGCCAATCATTCAAATCCTCAGCAGTTATTCCCACAGATTTCTCCGCACCCCCTGCTTCTGTCACTCTTTGTGGTTCTAGGATTGATCCTCTGTTCCCTTCCACACATCCAGAGCTCAAACTTGAGTTAGTCTTCACACTTAACTCTCCTCCACATATGGTGTGTCTCCGCTGATTATCTCCCGATCTCCACTGGGTTTCACCTGTCCTCATCTCTGCCTGCTCTGGAGGAACGATCAATCTATTGCCCACATATGGAACTGTCAAACCACTTTCACCCGTCCTCTGCTTATCGAAAATCGGCATAACCGGACCTATTGTCACAGGCACTGTAACTGCTTCAAGATTTTTTGTCAGCTCTCTTATTTTCTCTGTTAATTCAAAGGTAGTCCTCGCTAGTTCTCTGGTCTTTTCATCCTCAACCTCGTTCTCCCTTTCTATCTCTCTTTCTCTCTCTCTCTCTCTCTCTCTCTCTCTCTTTCTCTCTCTCTCTCTCTCTTTCTCTCTCTCTCTCTCTCTCTTTCTTTCTCTTTCTCTTTGTCTCTCTTCTTCCCTCTCTCTTTCTTTTCCCACCAGAGAACAACTGTCTTTCAACTCAGGGGCCGTAGCCTCTGTCTTTATAGTCCGCAGGGTGTTTCTCATTGGGGTATCTGCTGTTCCTACCTCTGGTTCCCGTCTATACGGAGGTGGTCTTTTATAGAGCATGTCCTCTAAGACATCGTCATCCGACTCATTTGCCCCATACCTCCTTGTTTCTACATTATGTTCTTTCTCTGTACACTTTTTTCCTCCTAACTCTTCTGCTGGTCTTACGGGATATAATCCCTCAGTCATACTGGCATCACGCCATCGTCTCATTCGGTCATGATGGGTCTCGCGATCATACTTTCGCCCAAACATGTACCTGTAACTACCCCCACCCCTCTGCTTTTCTCGTTCATGCATTTCTTCTTCCCATTCAGTCAATGCCTCAAACTGCGTCGGCCTAGGCCGAGGCTCTAGTTCCATCATCCTTTCCCGCAAGTTTCTCAGTGTGGCCAGATTAAATGAGCCATGTTCCGGGAAGGCTAAAACCCCATCCTCTTTGGTATACTTCACCCAGTTATCTAACCAAATACAGGTATGATACCCATACTTCACAACCATGAAGGATGCGGGGGTTCTTATCGGGGGCAGTAACTGTCCTTCCCTTGCAATAATGTCCTTATCCTTGTCAAACCAGGTTTTAACCTTACTAAACAAGGACTTCTTTTTCTTTTTCTCAGCGTGGTAATACATTTTCTTGTTTTTCTCAACCCGTTAGCCTATTCTACAACTGTACGATCTCCTGTCCAATTGCAGCGCGACTCACACCAATGCACCAATCCTGGAGCGTCTACGTCACTGACTCAGTCCACGAATCCCAGCGCGTCTCACACCAACGCACCAATCCTGGAGCGTCTACGTCACCCTGTATGTCTCCCAATCCCAGCGCGGCGTACACTAGCACACCAATCACCGTGCTTCCACCGTTCTAACCCACTGTCCAATCACAGCGGGGTCTTTCTGACGTCAGCAGTCGCTGCAGCAGCTTCTGCTCCTGTCTCCTGTCTCACTCGTCTACCCCTCCTTTACAAAACTATTCGGTAGACTTTGTTTCAACTTCTACGAGTCTGTTAGTTACAACATACAAACATCTCCATTGTCTGCTTCGCTAGCCATAGAACAGCAAAGACCTTTCCCACGAGAATTCTGCCTTTCTCGAGAACAGCGCTTAACTCTGCCCTACTACAGAATCGTTACTTCCGTTGATAAAGTAGCACATCCCTCTACTCTACCCTTCTAACAAGCACCAATTAACTGTTTTCTCCGGAATGCTCCTAAGAGTTTTACAATTAACCAGAATGCCTTCTCATTCACGCTCTTTCACACCAGAAAATGTAGTACATTCACACAGAATTCTGTCTTTCCCGAGAACAGCGAACAGTCTGTCCTACTACAGAATTATATCACCCGTTGACAAAGCAGCGCTTACCTCTGCTCTATCCTTCTCACAAGCTCGGAAAATACCTATTACTTTTCTAGTGATAAGTGATAACGGAATGCCATACGGATCCCTGAGACCTGAGACCAGAACTTCACAGATACCCTTCGCTATCATACACACTTCTCTCACACAGAAATACGTTTCTAATAGCAACACACATCGATGCTACCTCATCGAACCCAGACAATGCGACGCGCAACTTCAATTGTCGCACGTTTTCCCTGCCTGCATACAGGGTCAACAATCCCGCCTTTTCCGAGAGCAGCACTTCCCTCTGCCCTACCACGGAACTGTCACCGACTCCCTACGTCCCAGAAGCCGTACACAATACATAAAATTCAATACAACTTTGACATATAGTGTTAGTACAAATCTCAATCAATAATCAACAAGCCTATATACACGCAAATTCACCAGATCAAGACAATAGCTAACCATCATTCTGCTACCAAGAAACTGGTGCAGATCGGAGCTTCCGAATCCCCTCTACTTCCACGGACGGAGTGATCACACAGTCACACACGCACACATACATCACACGCTGGTGGGGCCCATTACACCAACATTCAACCTACCACTCTATCCGTTACTTGTAAAAAGGGAAACACTTTCAATACCTAACCAATCTGCATATATCCTGAGGTCAATGGCATCAGCTTGTTGCTTATAAATCTGGCGAAAACATTTCAAATAATAAGCAAATAAATTCAATAATCATGACACTGAATAATCACCTGACACAGTTATTCAAACAAAATATTTGTTTATCTAAAATTGCATGAAAAGCCAATTAAATGCAAAACCATTTCTTTCATAGTTACCTATTCTGGCTAAATGTCAGATCCTAAGTCAGAACTGGTCCTCAGCAAGAAAATTTAAAGTTCTAGCCGTCATGTAGAGTCTCTGTCCTCTCCGTCAGCGTCGGGACCTCTGATCATCAGCTCGGGAAGAAGTGGCGCTAGACCTCTCTAGTCTACTATTATTTATACTAAAATTGCATTCCAAAAAGTATCAGTTATAAGGTCAAACGGATGGATGGCGGAAATAATGTCATCTTGGTACATTTGTGTTACAGTGCAAGACTTTCTCACACATAGGTCATCCCAAATAATGAATAGGAAAAATAAAGAGTTCATTACTAATTTGTTACTTCCACGGATGTTCTATCAGGATAAAATGTATCTTGTTCATAAGACTAATAAGTTCATCAGGTCAGTTTTCCACAGTTTTGTAACAGTTCGTGGTGTTCAGGGGCACTTGGCAGCTCTCCTGGGTTTGTCATCATGATCATGGCTTTTCAGTTCGGCAAGAGGGCAAGGTCACAGGCAACGCGAAGCCTTCTTGCAAAATTTCCTTTATGTCATCTACTCGAGTGCAGGCTGCGGGTGGTGGCCATTTTTAAACAGGCCACAATAGTCAACTTAAGTGAAAAGAAACACAAAACACAATTACTGCATGGAAATAATGATACAGTGTTATTCCCCTACTAATACCCTTATGTGTATGTATTTATCTAGCCATTTGCGACATTAAAAGCCATTAATGCGTATTAATTAGAAGTGCAAATTATAATAACATCACGTAAGCAACATTTATTTCTGTCAGTTTGCTCACCAACTTAGTTCACTTGTTATTTTAGCCATGCAAATAGCATTCCCACCTGTAATTCTTTGTTAATAAGGTTGGTTAGTCAAAACTTTACAAACTTTTAATGATTAATAATTAATCAGTAGTACTTTTAATTAAAGCATGCGAAAATGAAACAGGTATTCGGTTTTGAAGTAAAAACCCTGCCCCATCACATCCACTAAGTGTATGTATGTCAGGCATTACCCCAAACAGGGAGTGCGTTATAGCAGGATTCTCCAAAGTTGGTCCTGGAGGGCAGGATCTGTTCCAGATTTTTAGGATATCCCCATTTAGATAAATGTAGTTATCTTAAAAATCTGGCATGGATCCGGCCCTCCAGGGCTGATTTTGGAGAACCCTGAGTTATAGGACTTCTCATTTGTGGTATGATGAGCAGTTCATTACAGCTATAATTCCTTTACAAAAGAGGAAAATTACATAGGGGGACTGAAAGAGTCATGTATAGCAAATTGTGACCTGTTACTTATTATCTGCTCAGATCCCTTTAAAATTTGTGAAATTTTTATTGGCTAGTGGTTATGCTACTTTGTGAGTAGCATTGCCATAAGAATTTAATTTTCCGCTTGGACACTCACGATGGACATCACTTGTATAAAGTGATGTGTTACTGTCTGACTTCTATGTGTATCGTGCTGGACAGAGGTGGAATATACCTGTGGGATGATGGTTGTGTTCTCGCATGTGTGACTGTGCGTTGTGAGTGCCATGAGGCGTGGTGGCAGAGTTTGAGATTGTGAGTACCGGCAAGGCCTGTGGATTATTACATCTTTTCATAAAAATGTATTGGGATATATGTGTTTCCACAGCTACAATCCTCTCCAGTGTGGGATTATCCAAGGATGGTGATTGTCCCCTGGCCTGTATCCATGGACCTTTGTCTCCAGCGTAAGATATTTCACCTCTTTAGAGTTGATTGGCGATTGGTTGAGCTGCCTGCTAGAGCTTAAGCAAAGCAATACACAGCACACCACCTAGCCTGTACTGAAGGATGAATGATACAGCACTTCACTGCCTCCCAGACGATGTGGTGACCTTGGTGAAAGGGGGAACAGCCATTACAACGCGTTTCTTACCACATGTAGTCATTACATCGCATGCGTTGTGCATGCGATGTTACAACGCGTGGTAAAAACCACGCATACCATTACATCGCATGCGCTTTTACAACGCATACGATGTAATGAGTAATGGCGGCTATCCAAGTCGTTGTGAGGAAACTGAGGCTGTTTATTCATTACGACGTGCACCGCCCCTCAAGCAGGAAGGAGGAAGCAGGAACCAGGAGCAGAGATGGCGACGCTGGAGAGGAGAGAGGTAAGGGGGTTTGCGCTTGGGGTGGGGGTTACTTTTGTAGGGTTTAGGGAAGTGATGTAGTGTTTTAGGGTAGTTTTGTAGAGTTTGTGTAGTGTAGTGTTTTAGGGTTTAGGGTAGTGTAGTAGTATTTGTGTAGCGTAGTGCATTAGGGTTTAGGGTAGTGTTGTAGTGTTTGTGTAGTGTAGTGGTTTAGGGTAGTGTAGTGTTTTAGGGTTTAGGGTAGTGTTGTAGTGTTTGTGTAGTGTAGTGTTTTAGGGTTTAGGGTAGTGTTGTAGTGTTTTAGGGTTTAGGGTAGTGTTGTAGAGTTTGTGTAGTGTAGAGTTTTAAGATTTAGGGTAGTGTAGTAGTGTTTGTGTAGTGTAGTGTTTTAGGGTTTAGGGTAGTGTTGTAGTGTTTGTGTAGTGTAGTGTTTTAGGATTTAGGGTACAGTAGTGTTTTAGGGTTTAGGGTAGTGTTGTAATGTTTGTGTAGTGTAGTGTCTTAGGGTTTAGGGTAATGTTGTAGTGGTTTAGGGTTTAGGGTACTATTATAGTGTTTGTGTAGTGTAGTGTTTTAGGGTTTAGGGTAGTGTTGTAGTGTTTGAGTAGTGTAGTGTTTTAGGGTTTAGGGTAGTGTTGTAGTGTTTGTGTAGTGTAGTATTTTAGGGTTTAGGGTAATGTAGTGTTTGTGTAGTGTAGTGTTTTAGGGTAGTGTCGGGGGGGTTGTGCAGGGTAGTGTAGTGTAATTGTAGGGAGAGGACTGGGGGTCAGGGGAGAGTTGTGCAGGGGTAGTGTATAGTCACTTACCTTGAAAACTTTTACCACGAGTATAGGTTTAACACGCATGTCTTTGCGTTGTAATGGCATGCGTGGTAAAAGCATACTCGTGGTAAAAGTTTGCGATGTAATGGCATTTCGTTGTCATTGACATCGCGTAGTAATACCTGTGTTGTAATGACATACATCCTGGTGAAAGTGATGAGCTACAGGTAGGTGTCCAACGCATGAACCCTCCAAAAACGCATGTTTTCTTGCAGTGGTACAGCAGTCTGAAAGGTCTATATTTTTTGGTTTTCTGGCCTTGATGAGTGTCAAAATGTGTCTGCCTTGGAAGTTCGGGCTGCACCTTTCTGACTGGAGCAGCACCAGGACTGATGTACACATGGCCACAAGGATCATTAGAACTGGGAAGGACCTGGACACGACCACCAGGATGATCAGAACCAAAATGCTGAAGGAAAGGAGAAAGACCCACAGGAGGAATAGGATTGTCACCAGAAGGACAAGGACCACCAGGAAGATGGGGATCATGACAACCAGAAATTATTTCAGGCCGCGTGCTTTAGGTAATGCTCCTATTTGAAGGCCACGACTCTTGTAAATGGTTTTAGTCATTCTTGGTAGGTCACGCGCCCTCTAGAGTCCCACCCACCATTTCCAGCATGCGTGAAACACTGAGTAGAAGACAACGTAAGTCAAACATTGCAGCTTCTCTTCCATCACCAGGGTGCAGAACATCTCCACTAGAGGGAGAGAAAGAAGTCAGCACTTCACAATGTTTTGCTGCAGTTCTTGGAATGCATTAGATTGAAGACGTTGGCTAAGCGAAGATTGTGCCACAGTACCCGGGCGTGTACTGAGAAGCCTAAACGATCAACTTTCTTAAGATAGCAGCCACCAAAATAGGCTCAGTAAGTACATCAAGTAGCCTATGAAAGGTGTACTTGGACCTAGAGCCGATGGGGGACTAGTAAAATTGCTCATGGCTTGCCACTCCTAGCTCTTAGATATTACGCACTGATTGCACCTTAAAGCGAATGCGCTTCGGACCAACAAGCTCATAATGCACTAACTGAAGGCACTGGGCCAGGCTGGAGCAACGGAACTAGTCATCCGGCCCCATAACTCACTCTCCAGTGTTGGACTGTATAAAACCATCCATTTAGTACGACACAGAACGCTGACAGCACTTTATCCTGGCTTGCCTGAGTATTCTGGAAAGATCCGGGCCAACCATAAACAAGACATTCACTGACTTTCCCCCCTTTGAGAAGTCTTGGATTGGACTGCGCAAACTTGCACGCGGCTGTTACTCTTCGGGAGTCCAAGCGATTGGCTGGTTTTAGTTTGTTTTGTTATGGGCTAATTACAACCTTTTTAACAGTTCTTAGTATTTTTAGACCTGTATAATTTGCAAAGGTTTTTATTAACTGCACAATAAACATGACTATGACTATCAGAAGCCCAGGCCTCCGAATTTAACGCCTCAGTCAGGGGCCCCTACGGCGCAGGGGAGGTCCAACCCTTCTTGGGGCCCCTATTCAGCCCAAAGCTTGTGAATATTTGAGAGAGATTGGAGGCTTGGGACCCCTGATCCCATTCTGCAGGGGCGGTACATAATCTTGCGTTCCTTCAAAATTCAGTATTTGGGAAATGTAAGAGTGAAGAATGGGATAAAACTTCTCTTTTTCAGCTACAAAACGTAAAGAAAGCCCTTAGGAGCAGAACGACAGGCAACACACAATCCTAACCCATGCACTGGCTGCAAGGTCAGCCAATTTACTGCAGTGGGAGAACTTCGGGTACAAAAAGCAACAGCCTTATTGACTTTGACACAAATGTATTATAACTATAATATAGTTCACGTATAATGTAAGCGCACCAAGGGACCGGTGAAATATATATATTTGACTGATTGCTTTTGAACTGGGGCAAAAATCGTTATGTAAATGGATGTAGAGCAGGAGAGTGGTACAAAAGAGTAATTATTGTTTTTTTTTGCACTAATGTAAAATCTGTGTGATGGGGAATGTTAGTCTCTCGTCAAATATAGCGAGAACTACCCCTAAATAATATGCAATAAATACTTTTAAATACTAAGGGGCATATCTACAAGGAGGCGATAGAAAATTATCGCCGCTTTTGCGGCCGTTTTCGGCCAAAAAGCGGCGATAATTTTATCACCTAATCAGCAAGGTCACGCTATTGCGTGAAACCTTGCATTAGCGCACAAATTCTTAACGCCCAGCTTTGCATCTCTAATGAGATGCAAAGTGGGCGTTCCTGACCTGACATGACTGGAGAAATGTCGCTAGGCGACATTTCTCCTATGATCAAGCCCCACGCTATGAAGCATAGCGGCAGGAAAAGTAGCGATAACCCCTGTTATCGCTACTTTCCTTACGCCTGCTTCAAGACTGACTTAGCAATGACATCCTATGGAAGGTGGATTTCATGGCTGAGTTTGTGAGGCCCTATCATCAAGCTAACGCCACATTGTGTGAGATTATCGCTGGGTTTCCAGCGATAATCTCACATTTGGCAGTTAGCGCTAGGATTTTTATCGCTTTTAAGATAAGCGTTGCTAATAGCACGCTATCTCAGCGATAAAAACCCACGCTAGCCGGCGATAATTATTCTAGCGCTAAGTGCGCTGAGCGATAATTATAGCCGGTTGTTGCTGATATGCCCCTAAGTGCTCAAGGATGCTGCTGCACTGTGAATATGTCCTGGAAATAACACACATGTAAATGAAAACAAAAAAATCAGCTGTGTTTCCTTCTAATTTCTGGTGAGGGCTGCTGCCCTGTGATATCTGATAGAAGAGAGAATGGCGCCTTCTCAGACATGCACCACCGAGAATAATCTCCACAAAGAAGGGCATTTGAGACAAAGCAAGCAAACATAAACCTCTGTCACTCTCCTGAAATGTTCGCTCAATTATTCCAGGACTAAATTGTTGTCTGAGGATTACTGACAAAAACCCGCCTATCCCCCTTGTCAGGCTGCGTTTAAGTAAAATTCCCCTGAGAACAGTGACAGCCGCCTGGCAGGGAGTGCGAGTTAAAGACCGGATTTGTGGCTGTGTTTTATTCACTGTCGGAAATGCGCATCATCTGATGATGGTTTGATCCTGGAGTAATAGAATAACTGCGCAACGGATGCTGTCTGGTTACAGAACTACTGGGTAACTGGGCGAATTACACATTGCTGTTTTTATTGCAAGTTTACTATCAATCTGCTACTTTATAACTAATTAATTCGTTATGTATTGTGTCACTCTACATAGTATGTAAAACGTGTCATGGCAGTCTGATTGGCTGCTGGCTGGTCAATTACTACCTCCGTTATGGACAGGAAAGGCGTTTTTCAATGCGCTACAGGCAATAAAAGGTGGACAAACGGATAACAGCATCCGAAGTTGCAATTATGGGGGCCATCTTGGTATGGTGAGGAGTAAGCAAAGGTTAAGACCATGACCCCGGTAGACATCATCCAAAGAGGAAGTTGATGACAACTGTGCCGACTGCCGTACTCGCCTCCAGGGAAGAAGCGAGGTAGAAGAACGAATGGAAGTGGCTTGGTAGGGGAACATCTCTCAACTGGCTCTCTGGGCCAGTGTGCCTCGGCTCTAGGTTGCCTCTTCAGAACTCGGAGCTATAAGAGAGAGAGCTGGTGCACCACTCACCAGACCAGAAACAAGTGGTGGACACCTCTGCACCTAATCAAAAAGTGCTGTTCCTAATGCACATTGACACAGTGGACCCCCATAAAGGACTCGTATGTTGTGAGTCGTCCGGGGGCATGTTTGATATGGGCCTTCATGTTCAGCGCACAACACATGCCAGGCAACTGTGTTATGTATAACGGGTGAGAGAATGTAGGTCGGCTCAGTCAACATTGAAATAAAATGCTGTGGCAGCCATTACAGGACATAGGGATTCAGACCTGATTCCTCAAACAAAATGGAGAGGGCATATAAGGGTGTAGGTTGAGCACACCTTGACCCTCAGGCCCATTTGAAGTGATCCCAAAAGGAACTCTGTCTTTAAAATAAAAATATAATGACATTTTCCTACGGTAGCTTAAGATCCTTGAAGGTCCCATGTGGATTGGAGGATTCTTCGAGGATATGTGGAGGATCCTTGAATCCTGCAACAGTCGGGGAAGCTTGCAAAGGTGCATGGCACTCAAGGAGGAATACATGCTCTGGATCTGCAAATCCCATTTTGGATCCACAGATCCCAAAAATGTTTTTTAGAAAAAAGCTTGCCATTACACAATCCATGTGGCGGATTGTGTGTAGGGTCAGGCCGAATTCGAATCTGTGGATCCAGCACTAGCAAGTCAAGCTTGCACAGGTCAGGGATCTGTGGATCCCAAAAAATATATATATATTACAAAAAAAAAGACAGTGTCTGCTTGGAGAACAGACCCAGCAGCCAACCGCTGCTTTGCACATCTTGTGCTGGCGGGTTGGAAGCCCACAGAGGGTTGGGTGAAGGCCTGCGCAGAGGAGGTTAGTATGGCAGAGGAGGGATCAGGGCACAGCCTGGCCAGAGAGCCTGCCCTGCGGCCAACCTCGGCAGAAAAGGTTAAAGTATATTTGGATTGGCATTGGTGTAACACGTTGACTAGCGCTTAAGAAAACCTGAGGAATTTACCTAAAGAACTGCAGGTAAAGTCCAGTTTTGGTTATGAATTAAAACGGAAAAACTACTGAAATGGGCAAGTTATGGTTAGGACCACAATCAATAACCAGCAAAACATTCATGCAACTCATAACTTGCACACCAATTGCAATGTTTACACCAGGAAAAGGCAAACATTTAATTAAAGTACATCACATGAAATAAAGTACATCATAATCAAATCCATTAAAGATACTATATTCATAGTTGTCTCAGATAATATGGTACGGGCAATCTAGCAGATGATGTGCAACATTTGTAATTGTATCTGGTATATAGATCCTCCACCCATGTTTTCACTTTGTTATGTTATGTTATGTTATGTTATGTTATATTTGTCTTGTATAGCGCACGGCTACTCAAAGAGTGTCCCGGCGCTTTATTGCAAACCTGTACCACAACATAACGGAAAAGAAAAAGCAGAAAAATGAGAAGACCCTAAACTAACAATCAAGGCTGATATCTAAAAAGTAAAAAGCCAGGTTTTTAGGCCCTTCCTAAACGCCAACAGATTGGAGGTACTGCGCAGTGTCACTGGTAAAGTATTCCAAAGCTGCGGAGCCAGCAGTCTGAAAGATCGACCTCCTATACGTACCCTTTTTATGCGAGGGACCACGGCGAGAAACAAAGACTCCGACCTCAGGGACCTTGCAGGATGGTAAAAAGCTAGCCTTTTTTGGAGATATTTTGCTCCTGAAGCATGTAGAGCTTTATGGGCCAAGGTCAAGGCCTTAAAGACTATCTGCTTCCGGATGGGCAGCCAATGGAGTGACTGCAGGAGGCCCGAGGTTCTAGCTCGGCCGGGTAATCCAAAGATGGCCCGTGCTGCCGAATTCTGGACCACCTGCAGTCGTTGCAACAAATACTCCGGCAGGCCAAGATAAAGGATATTCGAGTAATCCATTCTCGAGCCGATTATAGCCTGAACCGTTATCTTCCTGTGATCCTCCGGGAGCATAGGAAGAAACTTGCGGAGCATCCGGAGGAGGCCGAAACAGGTACCAGTAAGACCAAGAATCTGGGATCTCAGCGTCAGACCATTATCGATCTTAATCCCCAGGTTCTTGGCTAGCTGGGAAGAGCCTGCAGGGGGAAACATATTAGCAGGCCACCATTCCTGCCAATCTGGGTCCGATCTGCAGCCGAAGAAGAGTACCTCCGATTTATCCGAGTTGCACTTGAGGCTGTTAAGCTGGAACCAATTAAAAACAGCCCCAAGGCAACCCCGGATACTCTCTCCGTCAAAATCTGCTCCTTTCCCGCAGGTAAAGAGGAGCTGGGTATCATCGGCATAGGAAACGATCCGGGCCCCGAAAGATTCCGCCAGTGCCGCCAGAGGGGTCATAAAGATGTTAAAGAGAGTCGGGCTCAGCACTGAGCCCTGTGGGACTCCGACACCGAGTGACGGCATCTCGGCGGAACTGGAGGAGGCCCAGACCGTTTGTCGACGGCCAGCCAAGAAAGATCGAAACCAGCTGAACACCGTCCCCCTCAGACCGATCTCATAAAGTCTGGCGAGGAGACCCTCGTGAGGGACGGTGTCAAAGGCCGCCGACAGATCGAGCATCACATTTCCCTTCATTTGCATGGGGGCATCGCCCCATGCAAATGAAGGGATCCCTTTGCCACTGTGCCTTATTATAGATGCGGGCGCAGAGGCAAAGAAGCTGTCAGGAGGACCCTGGAAAGGCGGAGGACTGTCAGTGCACCCTCTAATGTCAGCCCTCTGGAGAAGGAAAGGGGGTCCCATGAACCCCACACAACCCCTTGCAGGTGGGTCCAGTCACTCACTACACCCATCTGCAAGGGTATCTCTAATCCCCTTTAAAAATGCTGGTGGGTTGGCACCTGCACAGTGAAACACGTGAGACACAAAGGAGCCGCTCAGTTTTTCACCTGAATGTGCTGCCTGGGGGGCAGCGTGAGTTCACGCCTGCGCCCCGGGCATCGAATTCCATGTGATAGAGCACACTTTCCCTGTTTGCACCCCGATGCCCCTGTTTTAAGGTGCACTGGGCACAAACATGGAAAGTGCGCCCTTTACATAAAAGGGCCCTTGGCGATTGCCAGGATATTTTCATTAAATTTCAACAAGTTAAATCTGCCTGAATTTACAAATGAAAAAGTTCTGATATTTAATGGGATATGCAGATTTTGGTGCGGTGAGCACCAAAATCTGCATGGTATTCCCGAAAATATTAGCATATACAAAAATTATCACAGTCAATAAAATCCAAATGCCTACTTGTCAGATTATCGGATACAATAATGATCTCATCCAACAGGGCAAATTCATAATTATTCAGGCCCTCAGTGTTTTAATGGTGGTGTTCAGTGTGTTGGTCTCCTCGTGTTCCAGGGTTGCCTCCATATAGTGTTTTAATAGTAGCTTAACAGTGCCCTATCATGCCATGCTGGTCTCCCATCCAACTATTGGTGGGAGATGTTTCCCTCAACAGAGAACACACTCCCATAGAGAATAAGGATCATTGAAGCCACCTTGAGATCAGAATACCTGTATGCTCCCAAAAGTTTGACTCAGCTGATTACAAGCCATATTTGTTTGTATAAATTGCCTGCAGAACTATTCCTCATGCTCACTAAGAAGTTCAACACTAATAAATGAGACTGCAGCCAAAACCTTTCCTCCTTAATTCCCTGGGAGAATAGGACACTTTCTATTCAACCAGTTAAAGGGTATCTTGTTGCTTTGTTGCGTCCGTAAGATGTAAGAAATTGCAATGGTAATTGTTCCTGAGTTGATTCCATAAAGTCTTACTGGTGGTTTGACAGTGCCTCCCAGGCATGAGCCTTCTTTTGCTCCCAGGTGGGGCCTCCATGTAGCGGTCTTCTGGTAGTTTGCTGGTGGTTTGCTGGTAGAGACTTTGCTCTTCTTGCATCTAGATGCACTCTATAAAGTGATTTGCTAGTGATCTAACTGACTCCAGAGGTTGGGTTTATATTATTTCTGGGTGGACTCTATTTAATGATTTATGTGTGCTATAACATTGCTTCTGTAGGGTTTGTTCCTATCACTCCTGGGAGGACTCAATAATGTGAACTACTGGTCAATTAACAGTGCCTCCGTAGTTAGTGTCTCCAAAGTGGATTCCATATAGTGGTGGTTTAGTGATCGTTCTACAGTGCCTCAATAGTACGTGCCTCCTATTTCTCCTGAGAAATCTCCATACAGCAGTTTACTGGTGGTCTAACTGTGCCTCCAGATGTCGCACTCTTATCACTTCTGAGTGGACTCCATCTAGTGGTTTAGCGTTGGTTTAACAGTGCCTTAATGGTTAGGGCCTACCATTGTTTCTGGGTGGCTCACTGGTGACCTGGCTTTCCCTCCTTTATGGACTCCATAAAGGGGTTTACTTGTGGTTTGACAGGTGCTTCCAGAGGTTGGGCTCCTATTTTCTCATGAGAAACTTCATAAAGTGATTTGCTGGTGGTTGAAAAATGTCCTCGGTTACTCAACTTATGTCTCTTTGGGCATGATAGAAACTTGATTGAGCTCTACTGAATGATGTCTAAATGCAGTCACACCTGGCATTAGTGGGCAGTATCCATTGGCCAGTTACAGCTTGTTCTAACTAGCCAATCAAAAAGCCTTAGAAAAGTCAGAGGTGGGACTTAGATCATAACCAATGGCACTAATATTCAGAACACCATAAAAGACTTGGGCTCTCCTAAACTGTGACACAGATTAACTCAAAAGTCATCGGTTTATAAAAGCATCCTGTACATCTATCCATCAAAACATCCCTTGCATACTGCTAGATGTGTAGAGTGCTGCTATGTGCTGCTATAAAAGGTTTGAAGCACATATTGTTGGCATCTTGCACAGCACAAAAGCTCTACATTTTAGTTGATGCCACAAATTCCACCCTTTCTCATCCATGAACTTGAAGATTGGGTCTTACCTGGTTGTCCACTTGGAAACACTGTTCAATACAATGCTGTTGGACCTGGCCCTTTCTGCAGGGTTAGCCCAAGCTTTTTGCCTTCATTCCCTTCCTTTGCTTCCTTTTTGTTGGATTTTAGGACTCTGTGTACTTTACCCCTGCTAATGAGTGCTAAAGTGCTTGTGCGCTCTCCCAAAACATGTTATAATTGGCTGACACTTGATTGGTACATCTAACTTACTTGTACCTCTGTAGCAAATGGTACTACATGTACCCATGGCCTGTAAATTAACTGCTACTAGTGGGCAGCAGCACTTATTGTGCCACCTATAAAAGTAGCCTTCCTAAAAATATGTCTCTGACCTGCCACTGCAGCCTGTAGTGCTGTTTTAAACTACCCTTTGACCTGGCAAAATAAACCTTTAGTTAGGCCTAAAACTTCTTTTTTGTTACTAATAAATTACCCTTAAGTTAGGCCCGAAGGCTCATAGGGCAGGTGCAGTGTATTTAAAAAGTAGGACATGTGTGCTATATTTTTACATGCCCTGACAGTGACAAAAACTCTAAATTCATTTCAATGCTATACGGCCTATCACTGTCATTGACTAACACTGAGTTACCCTATTGCATTTCAGTAAGTGCTAACATTGAATGGGGAGCAGATAGAGATATGCTCTTTACACTCAAATTAATTGTAATTTAATATCCTCTGTAATGGTAAAATCGGATTAAGTCACAATTCTGAAAATGCCACTTTTAGAAATTTGGCATTTTCTCATACCAAATAGTTCTGCCTTCTGCTAGTGTCTTGGGTCACATGACAATGAATGGCTCTGCTGTTGAGATTTGTGATTTGCTTCTGGACAGTAACACAAATGGGGCTTAGGTGTAGAAAGGATGGCTTGGGGAGGAGCTGTAACCAGCCCTACTTACCCTGCAAAGAGCTTTGCCTCCTGCATACGCAAAGCAATCTGACACCAGGTTTGCACTGCCCTTTGTCACCCCCATACAGTTTGAAGCCTTGACAGGGAAAGAGGAAGAACTTTCCCGAACCAGATGTTGGGGTAGGAGAAGAAGTACTTCACACAAAGGCTAGCACATGGTATAAATATTGGACCTCCAGAGGCTGTCATCAGAACACCTTTGGACCTGTGGCCTGCTGCTAGTCGACTGCCCAGCTGTTTGAGGAACTGCCTTGCTTTCTGAGAAGGAAGCCTGCATCTGCATGCCTTTATCCCGGACTAACCAGAGTGGCTCCAAGCGTCAGTAGGCTGACTTCCTGTGTGAGATACAGGGACACTACAAGCTTAAGAGACCTCACTGCAACTGGCCAGCTTACCTGCTGCCAACTGGTCCTGCCTGGACCTGCAACTGGACCTACCTGAGGTCATCTCGCCTCTACTGAAATGAGTCCCTGATCCCGAAGTGATGCCTCCCTGGGTCCTGGCCCTTTGGCTGGCATCAGAGTGTACTCATCCTGAAGCAAAGGTGAGAATCCTGAAGTTCAGGCTCCTTGTGGCTGCGAACCTGCCCGTTTCCGCCTTGATTCTACTGCCTGTCGCTGACAAACTTCAGTCAAGATCTCCTCATTGATCTAGTGTGACCAGATGTCTGCAAATGATGCTCTGTGCTTATACAAGGTATTTTCATTAAAAACTTTAATATTGAGTATCTGTCGCTCTACTGATTGGATTTTTGTTGTTCTGGTATCATTTTATTTAGTAAAACTGAGTATTTATAAACATTTGTTTGGAATTTGTCTTGTGTTGAGTGTTCACTTTATTTCCTGTGTTGTGTTTCCACTTTATTACTGTTTGAGTGCTTCATGATTACTTTACACCTTGCCTCTAAGTTACGCCTGACTGCCAAGCTTCCATAGGGTTAAGCACAGGTTAATTTAGCGACTATTTGTGGTTCACCCTGACAAGGATTGGGTATAATATTTGAGTGGGGCTTCCGCTCTTTTTTTCCATGCATGCCTTCTATAATCCAGTTCCATTAATGCAGAAGGTGCTCAGCAACATCTCTGACACAGAGGCTTGTGATAACTTCATGACCACCGATTAAAAGAGCATGAGAAGAAGTAATGATTTCCTCCAATGAGAATTCTACTGTGCCAGGGTCAAGAAGTGGGAAGAGTTCAGAATACTAAAGATACAACAGAAGACAGAAGAAAATGTGAAGATCCATATCTTCCAGAGACTTTAACATGAAAATAGAGACACCTACGGGAAGGTAAAAGAGAATCTCTAAGGACAATCGGCAACTGGGGTTGTCTCCTGGACTGTATTTTACTGACGTAGCTGGTGTTTTTCTGTAAAGGATGGTAACGTATTGGGAAAAACACCAGTTATATTTTTCCCCCATTTGAAATATACTTTTAAAATAGCAGGTACTTGGTGATAATGTGTTTTAGATCTGTGCAGATTATCCCCAAATGATTTTCGAACAAACTTTGGCAGAGTTACCATGTTACAGAAGAGTTCAGAGGTTACTGCACAGTCTGCATTCAAGTGTCAGCTTCTTCTTCTTTTTCAGACTCTCAAGACATGTGGAAATGGCCAATATTCTGCCCATCAGCCTGAAAACATGTCTAGTGCTCTAGTGAGGACTCATCGGACACTGCGTTAACAAACAAAGCAGCAGGAGAACTTGCAGCTCCCATGACCAACTCAGCAACCCTCTGAGCCATTGACAAGTTAACCAACAAGTGGTGCTGGTAATGATGAGATTCCTTTGGAATGCTTTAGCTTTCCCAGATATCAGTAGACCCTTTTTCCTTTTACAAAATGTTTTATTAGTCAATATGTAAGGCAGCATATTAGCCCACGTCACCAGAGACACATTACTATAGGAGTAGTAGTTCGTGTTGATTTCACTTAACCTAATTGAACATACCTTCAATCATTAGTTTGCAAAAGTAAGCAAACTTGACCATGTTACCGGACGTGGCACCACAGGGAAGAGCGGCGGGCGGTAGGACAGGGCGGGGTGGGGGGGTAAGCTGACAGAAGACGTGATAGGTAAAATCAAATAAATAAATAAATAAAAACCACGTACCTTGCTCTTGCCGCATAGTGGACTCGGCGATGCGGGCAGCTCAAGGTAAGTGGTTTTCTTTATTTTTTATTTAATTTTACCTACCCCATTGGCTGTCAACTTCTCCTCCCCCAACCCCGCCCAGCCCCGCCTCCGCCCCACCGGTCTTACCTGTGCCAGCTGCACCTGGATGTTCCCATCAAATATCTATATTTCATATTTCCCTACAATCCTCAGGTTGTTCTATTTACCATCTAAATGCTTTCTTATGGAGTTCCAGCCTTCAGCAGCAATCACTCATTACAGTTGCTAATGTGCTGCCCTGTTTGGCTTCTTGACCAGCAATCTATAATTTACTGGAGTCAGTTTAATTGAAAGCTGCTTTTAAATATTATATGCTTTGTTCTTCATTTATTTTATGTTGTTGTATAGCTTATAAAAATGGTGCAATCACAGTTATTTATACTATTACACATGCCATAATTCACACATTGCATTTCATAAACGTAGTATCAACTATATGCGTAAAAAATGGCCTGACTACATTATTTAAAACATTTATAACAACTAAAAAGAATACACTAAGAGGCTCATTATGATGTCAGGCGGAAAGCCTCCTCCTGACAGTCGGAATCTTCTCGACAGTGTCGGAGGATATCCGACTGACTCGATCGGTTTACATTCCGTCTGCCGAATTACGATGTACGCGGTCAGAACGTAAACCGCGCAGTCATTCCCGAATCAGTTCCAAGCGACTCACGGAGTATTTGTGTCGGTCGGAACCGCATCGTTCACCCCTATGGACAGTGTTTCCGCCCTTGGGATTACGATGTTGATTTCCAACAGCCTTTCCGTGTCGGCCTGTCTGACACGAAGTGGCTGTCAGAAAGTGACTTAGGGGGTCCCTGGCAAGGCCCCTTAGGCCCCACTGCCTAGTGTTGATAGCCGAGGGGGTACCTAAGGGACCACTCTGAAAAACCCCGCACTGTGTGGCAGGCACCGTGGGGTGCCTGTGATAGGGTGCAAGGTTTTCCGCACACACCCATTTCCCCATAGGAGCCTGTGTCTGGCGGAACATGAGCTCCCATAGGAAACACTGGGACTCCGTCCAAACAGTGTTCGGTCACATCGTAATCTGGTGGTCAGAACTGCCGACTACAAGCCGGTTGGTCCCGATTCCGAGTCGGTGTTGGGCGGAGGCTTTCCGCCCAACATCATAATGAGCCCCATAACGTTTCTGACAGCAAAAACACAGTTATACACCCAGACATTCAAATATCATGTGTTATACTATACCAAGAAAAATTATGGCACAGGAGCAAACTCTTTTTTGTCTTGACAGTTCTCTATAAAAGCCCTAAACTAAGAGATAAGGAAATCACCCAACCTGCAATATCAATTCTTCCTATCTTGGTCAGCCAACCAGCATATTGTTGTGGGTTCTCTACCACTTACTTTGTCAAGTTTTGTCTAGTGTGTGTCATGAAAGTATTGCTCCTTCATGTGCAGTATCATTATCAGGCATGATAGTAACCTACCTTCTAGGTAGCCTTCATGTTTATGTACAATTGTATTGTTTAGCTATGAGAGAGAGAGGCCACAAACTTTATGCTAGCTATGTATGAGCTCGGACAATGCTGCAATCGTATCTCTAAACGGTAAGCTGGATAGATTGTTTAGCTATGAGAGAGAGGCCAAAACTTCATACTGGAAACAATCTTATCCCTAAACGGTAAACTACCTTCTAAGAGGAGTCCCTGGTCTGTTTTTGGTAGCTTCAGTAGTAGGGTTATGAATGTAGACATTTGCAGCAATTAATCAAACAACAATTCAGTAAAAAAAACAATGAATCAAAAATGCCTAAAGTAAATTATATAAAAATATTTGGTAAGTAAAATCTCCCATAAATTATAGAAATCTATTCTAGGGAAAGAGTACTGCAACAATGAATTGAGATAACGTGAGTAAACACAGCTGTCAGGCCTAGCAAATAATTATTTTCTCGAAACAGTAACAATGGTGTTGCAGTCCCTTTGTTTTGGCACTGAAAAGAAACGCTTTCTTTAGCTTGCTGTGGTGAAAAGTGTCTCCTGAAAAGACAGGAGAATTGCCCAACCTCACATAAAACATTTTGCTAACATGTACATCAATCACAAAAAGTGACCAAATTAGGACTGGTTCCAATTGGTCATCTGGATTTCCCTGCACTAGAAACAGCTATCTCTCTCTCTCTCTCTCTCTCTCTGTCTCTCTCTCTCTCTCTCTCTCTCTCTGTGCAAAAGACCCTCTGCACTCTCCAGACCCAGGAGGGATGTTCACCAGGAGCAGGAAGTAGTAAAGTCAATTTGTAACCGCTCCACTGTTTTTTTCCAGAGAGACTGAAATATCTTCTCTTTCACTTGACATTCTATAATGTCCAGAATTAGTAGAGACTTTCTAAAAAGAGGCTTCACAGTAGGACTTTGAATCTTTATCCTTGAGGATCACTAGTGCAACCTGCCCTAAGGCAACTTTCTAGTTTCAGGGATTCAAGACAGAGCTAGAGACAATCCCCACTGTCTTGTAGGCATGAGTTACCCATTACAAAAAGTAACTTGTATAGCAATTCACAAACTAGTTGGTGTGCAAATTGCACTTCCTGGTTTGCAAATTGGTTTTTGTAGATCGAGCTCTAAATTTCCAAGGTTTTTCCCTCCCATATTGTGCAGCAGTGAGATCCAGTTTCTGTTCAGAAAAATGATTCGAACCAAATAGCCATCATATAGTCACACAAACTCCCCATACAGGATCTTTTCTTTTCTCGTACTGAGACCTGAGAATCTTCAAACTTCTCCCTAGGCCAACCCTGTAACGTCGCTAGGCATCTAAGAAAGTTTCCAACTCTAACTCCCATCTTTTCTATTTGGTGCTTGGATCTGGCAGTTGTTGATGGTCCCCAAACATAAATGAGGAGAGAGTGACATGGACTATTCACAGGCAGATGTGACCCAGAAAACTAAGGGGCTTAATCACCTCTCCATTATGACCTACTGTAGCTGCTTCTTCACCCTTAGAAGTAGAAGCTGCTGCTTGTCCCAGTCCAAGGTGTGAGAAGTAGGAGTGAACAACAGGATAACAGCTAGGAATGGGAATACCCTTCTGTTAAGCACAGTTGCTGACCACAGACAGACTGCTTTCAACATTTTCTAAATTGGATCAAGCACTACAGCTGCTCAAAATCTTATAAGTTAATGATCTTTTGTTAGACCTGGCACCATTGGCGTGAGTCTTCCTTCCATTTTTCGCTGTGTCTCCTCTGTTTTTGCTGGTTATAGATGCTCTGGGCGCTGTGCCACTGCCATTCTGTGCCACAGCGCGAATGCTCCCTTTGTAAAGATGACATGTGAATTGGTACATCCCTGATTGGCTTATTTGGTTTACCTGTTAGTCCCTAGTAGAGTGGCCCGTGTGTGCCCAGGGCTGGTAAACCGAATGCTGCTGGTGGGCCTGCAGAACTGGTTTGTGCCACCCACAGAAGCAGCTTGTAAAGTGTGTCTCAGACCTGCCACTGCAGTGTCTGCATGCAGTCCAGAACTGCCATCTTGGCTGTGAAGTGCACCCAATTCCCAGCCCCTAAACCTTCCCTTAGCATCCTGTAAGCCCCCCTTATGATAGGGCGCATTGTATGTGTAAGGTAGGACATGCCCTGATGTGTGTAGCATGTCCTATTAGTGAATTACACCCAATTTCGTTTTTCACTACTGTAAGGCTACCTGTTCTTCATAGGCCAGAATGGGAGGTCTGGGCTATTACATTCTATAGTCCTAACTGACCCACAGACCATGGTAGAAAACCGAATTTAGTATGCCTGAGCTCAGAATATTAAAATACATCTTTTAGTGAAGGTTATTTTTATATTCTGTGTTTGAAACTACCACTTTTAGAGTATAGGTACTTTCTTGCCTAAGCCTTCCAGTGTGCTCTGCTATTATGTGTATTGGCTGTCTGGTTTTGGAGGGACAGGGCAGGCTGAGTCAGACCTGGGTTGAATAGAGAGATCTGCCTTGGAGTGAGGGGAGGGGTAGCTCCTGCACTTGAATAGGGCTGTGCCTGGCAAGGTGAATGCTGGCTCCACCTCCCACTGTGCGTCTGAAGGCAGACCCCCACTTTCTGAAAGGAAGGATGCAGCCTGGTAAACAAAGTGCTCCAGGGCTGGGCAGAACTGGTTCTGGCTGGGTTCAGAGACTTGTGACCCCTAAGAACAAAGACTTTGGGGGTATAAATATTTGTGCCCAAACCCCTACAATTTGTATTGCTCCTGGACAACAAGAAGAGCCTCTGTCCGTGTAACTACAGGAATCTGCAGGAGAAGGACTGTCCTTGTGCGTGTGTGCTGTTTCTTGGACTGGCCTGCAGTGGTTACTACTGGACTTGGAAGAAGAGGAAAAGGACTTTGAAGGAACTTTTATTTTTGCTACAGCAATCACCCAAGAGCTAGAAGAGAGCTAGCCTCCTGTAGGAGTCTCAGGCACATCAGACTCCACCACCAGCCTCCTGTTTCCTCCCAGCAAGGATTTCTATCTGCAGGTGAGGCTCCTGTGAGTTCCAGGGCCTCTAGTTCTACTGCTGAGAAGAGAGTGCTGAAAATCGTCGCTAACCCCCGTTAGCGGGCTGCTGCAGCTGGTGAGCGTGAGAAAAATCGTCGCTCTGCTGTTGCCGAGCGCTCGCTAACCCTGAAGATTATCGCATCACCCGTCAGCGGGCCTGAAAACGCCCGCTATCCCGAAGTTCGTCACAGCACCTGCCTGCGGGCCTGAAAACGCCCGCTATCCCAAAGATTGTCGCATTGCTTGTTAGCGGGCCCCAAAGCGCTCGCTAACCCCAAATCATCGCATCAAGCTCATCGCAGCGCGGACGCCGAGCGTTCGCCATTTTTCCCCGCATCGCATCAGGATCGTCGCTCCCTCGCGGAGCGCCATTTTCTTTCATCGCAGCAAGATCGCACACGCAACAGGCTCGGTGCATCATCCTCCCTTAGCGGCAAGGATTTTATCGCATCACCGGCTTAGCGTGAAGAAGTTTGTCGCTTTCTCCTGCCCGCAACCCAGCGCATCATCCTCCCTTGTGGTAAGGATTCAACGCATCGCTGGCTAGCGTGAGGAAATTTATCGCTACAACTCCTTAGCGACATTTTAGTTGCTTTGCTACGGAATCCAGATACTTTGTGAGTAAAAGGGTCACAGAGACCACTGCATTGAACTGAACATCATTTTGTGCACCTTGAACTATTTTTGCAGCATTTTTAAAGTAACCCTATTGTCATAGTATTGTTGATTTTTACTGTTATTGGTCTTGTGATTAAGTCTATATAAATATATCTATTTTTTATAACTACTTGAGTGGTGTCCATTTGTAGTGTTCCTCATTATATTACTGTGTATGGTCATAAATGCTTCACACACTGCCTCTGAGATAAGCCTAGCTGCTCGTGCTACCTTACCACAGGGTTGAGCAGGGGTTGTCAAAGGGTGTAGGCTGCTTACTTTGACTTAGGAAGAAGGGTCCCTACTTGGACAGTGGCCAGCCATTGCCAACTAGAGACCCCCATTTCTAACATCTTTGCATTCAGTTACCTATACGGAGCAAAAATATTCTTGTCAAAAACGACTAAATTAAAGGGTTAATACTTTGGTTGAATCCAAAACATATTCCAAATCACAATACATTTTAAGTTGCTAGTTGGCAATAGTTTTCCTTCACTCTGGGTCCCAATATGTGCACTTTGTGCAACTTTCCAACACCTTTGGCACCCAACTTTATGAATGAAACAACAAAGCAAATGTAGCAGAGGATAAAACACCAGATGTGCATGACATAAACATTGGTGGATCACGGAAAAATATTTTGTTTTCAAATTAGTTATATATTTTTCATCTGTTAGATTTGATTTAATTTGTGAACTTTCAACAGCCATGATGAAGAAAACAGAATTTGAATACTATGGGGGCTATTCACAAACTCTATTCTGTAGTATGTTTAGTAGTACTACAAGAGTTGTACAAATGTGCTAAAAATGCTGTACTAAAAACCTACCTGTGGAGGCCTCCACCTCTGTATTTAGAATGAATATTGAGGAAAAAAAAATCGTCCTACAGAAATATCAAGTCTTAAATATCGTGATATGGAAATAGTGTCTGCAAGAATATTGTTGTCAAAAATATCAATTTTAGGTAAGTAATATCGATGTTAAAAATATTGAAGCCATTAATATAGTTCATAGAAATATTGAAAGCATTATAGTTTACTATGATAGTTGTTCATAATATTGTTTTATTAACTATTTTAATGTATTTTAGTATGTATTTTAATTGTATATGTTTTAAAGGGTATGTATAAATCTTGTTAATGTTTTTTAAAATATTGTTATTTTATTATGAGTAGTTTGGAAATGCAATTTTATAATTTATTTTTCATTTTTAGTACCGTAGTGGGTTGTGGGCCTTATAGGGGTACTGGGTGGGAAGTATTTAATTATAATTATTTATATTTTATCTTTAAAATGATATTTTGTAGTTAATTGATTATTTGTTATGCTAATTGTATAATTATTTTTCTTAAATTAGGTTTTAGGTGTAGGTTATGTGTTTTGTAGGGGTTTAGGGTGGCAAGTTAATTCATTGATATTAATTTATAACACATTTTCAATTAGTATTAATTAGTTAATTGATAATTAACTATTTTTATTGTATTATTTCTTTCTAATTACTTTTCAGGAGTGGGTACTGTGTTTTGTAGGGTTATAGGGCGGGGAGTAATTAAATTACATTTATTTAATAATTCTACTTTTGTTAATAATTACATTTTAACATTAACTATTTAAATGATAGCATGATAACTAATTATGTAAATTGGGAAATATATTAAATGGTTTTATTGGTTTTGTGTGTTGCTGTTCTTGTATGTGTAAAGGGTGTGTAAGAAATTAATTATACTAATTAATAAATAAAGTTACTTTATAGTATTTATAGCAATGATAAATAATGATGTGAAATATGTAAATAACATATTATTTAAATTATGTATTAGGTGTGAGTTGTTGAATTTGTAGGAGGAGCTGGTGGGAAGTTAGTTAAATATTATTTATTAATTATTAGTTAATTAATGATAATAATTGTTTGCTTGACATTTAATTATGAAAATGCGTTAAATAATAGTTTGTTAATTTATTTCATTGATGTGACTTGTTTTCTTTTTTATGGATAAATAGTGGGGTGAAAATTACCTATAATTATTCAAGGAATAAATAATTATTATTAATGTTTTACCTAATATTTATGTATGTAACGTGTAAATAATTTATTCTAATACAATTTTTTAGATATGTGTTGTGTACTTAGTTGAAGTGTAGGATAGAAAGCTAATTCAGTAATAACACATTAAAAATATGCAAATATATTTTAAAAATATGTTATTTACTATTGTAGGTGTTAATTGGGTTGTGTTTTTTAAATGTAAATAATATTGTATTTAACCGTTTTTAATATTTTGAGAATATGGTTTTGTATTTAAATTATAAACATGTGTGTAGTAATTAATGATATGAATTTAATTTTGTAATACGTATTTAATATTTATATCAAAAAATTATATTTTCTTTTTTCACATTTTTATATTTGTGATTGTTTATTATGTTGTTAAATTATTTTATTATGTTGCAGTGAATTTGTTTGTTTCTAATGTAGCATTGACTGGAGTGGAAATAGTACATTCTAATCCTCCGCAGTCCAATTCTTTCGCCACTGTTCCAATGATTGGAGTGGCAATAGTACATTTTACCCCTCGCAATTCAACACTTACCATACGGTTGCACTGACTGGAGTGGCAATAGTAAATTTTACCCCTCCCCAATCCATCACTTTCCCTACTGTTTCACTGATGGGAGTGGGAATAGTGAATTTAACCCCTCTGCCAGACCAACACTTTCCCTACTTTTTCACTGAGTGGAGTTGGAATTGTAAATTTTACCCCATCCAACACTTTCTCTACTATTGCACTGACTGGAGTGGGAATAGTAAAATTTACCCTTCCACCATCCAACACTTTCCCTACTCTTGCACTGACTGGAGTGGGAATAGTACATTGTATCCCTCTGCAATCCAACACCTTCACTAGACCTTTCCTACTGCTACACTGACTCAAGTGGGAATAGTATATTTTACCCCTCCGCAATCCAACACTTTCCCTACTGTTGCACTGACTGGAGTGGCAATAGTACATTTTACCCCTGTGTAATGTAATAGTGTTCCTACTTTTGCATTGTGTGAAGTGGCACTAGTACATTTTCTTTCTCTTAAGTCAAATAATTTGTGCACTTTTGTGTAAATTGTAGTGGGAATTAGTATATGTATTAAATGTAAAATATCACAGTTTATTGTTACATTGTTACAACAATTTATATTACTATAGGGCCAATTACGATGTCGGTCGGAAAGTCTTGTATTGGTTTCCCACCGAATCGGAGTCGGGGAGTCCGACTGACCAATTACAATGCTTCTGAATGCCGTTCAGTCGGACTCCCATTGACTTCAATGGGAGCATGTGTTTCAACCGAATACACAGTCTCCCATTGAAGAAAGGGGTGGTTGGGGAAAATCGTGCACCCTGTGGCGGGCAACCCTTGGTGCCTGCCACACTGTGCATGGTTAGAAAGGGGGGTCCCTTGGGTACCCCCGCGGGCCCCATTCGGAAGGCTCTGGATGTTGGGGGGGCCTGCTAAAGGCCCCAAATTCAGATTCCGATAGCCGATCCATGTCGGAACAACCAATTCGGAAAGGCTGTCCGAATCCGACATCGTAATACGTGGGTCGAAAAAGAGGTCAGTAGACCTATAGGATTCAGCTCCGACTGACTTGTTTCCTCCAAATGACATTCAGAACCAAGTGGGAACCGACTCAGAAAGTCTGAACGCTTTCCGACTTTTCGTAATCGGTCGGTCAGAAAGATGGGCTTCAAATCAGATTTGGCTGACTTGAATCCCGTTTCGAGCCTTTCCGACCGACATCGTAATTAGCTCCTATGCTTTTGTTTATGTAAAATTATAATATCTTTAGTTATTAATGTTTTTGATGTGTAAAATAATTTTAGTAAATTGTAATTTTTATGTTGTTTGCTTTTTTATTTGTAATTAAAATGGCTTGTTTTTAAAATAAATTATCTTAATGGGTATTTGCATATATATTTATTTTTTTATATTTTTTAAATATTAAAAAAGTTATTAAATTATATTAGAAATTAAAATTAGTTTAATGTTAGTATTCCAACTATATATATGTAAATATATATATTAATATATATGTGTGTTTATCTTTTTTTAAACTCAGTTTAATGTTATATTTGTTTAAATAAATAATAAATATACTATATTTTTATTATATTAATGTTATTATTTAATATATTTAACGTTTAGGGCTTTATTATGATGTCGGGCGGACTCATGTCCGTCCTACACCATTGTGGAATCAGGACCGACCTACCTCCGATCGCTGGTCCCTACAGCAGCGTTACAATGCGGCCGCACATGGTGTGGTAGCAGACTCCTATATCACTATGGGAGCTTGTGCTGCAGCCGTAAACTGCCCATAGCGCAAGTTCCCATAGAGAAATGTGAGAATCTGTTCATCCCAGCACCCCGTGGGAGCCCCTGCTAGGGGCCCCCAAAGTTGCTTTCCCACAGGCTGCCTATGTCGTAAATCCCAACATGGAAACCCTGTCAGAAACCAACATCGTAATCCCGACGGCGGAAATGCCGTCCATAGGGATTACGGTGAGGTCTCAGACTGGCTGACGGACTCCTGGAGCCCATCGGATTCCAGCAGGAATGACCAGTCGGTTTCACTTTTGCTCACCTGAATTGTAATGCGGCAGTTGAAAGTGAAACCCACGGTGTGATTATGACTGAGTCTAACCACAATGAGGCCTGACTATTTAAATTTATATATATTTAAAAAATGATATTTTATGCTGCTATATTAGTGACATCGATATGTATTTTTTCTGATATTTTTGTATTTACCATTAGTAATATATGTTGACAATATTTTTGACATTGATATTTATGTCACAATATTTTTGTATCTCGATATTTCCAGAGGCCACATTTTGTCAGTGAACCCACCACCTCCGCTCTCCTTTCTTTTAGGTACAGTGATTTCTGCCCTGAATGCAGAGATCTCCCCATAAGTACCCCTTTGTTTTAGTAGGAAATATGGGAGGAAAAGGGTGAGTGGCTGGAAAATAGTGAATATGGAGGGGTTTAGTCATGGGTAAGGAGGTTAAGGGAAGGTTCAAGGGAGATTTAGGAAGGGAGAAGCACCCCCCTTCAAAGGAGTAAGCACATTGTTACTTGCAAATTGCACTTCTATAGTTACGATGGACAAAAGGACCCAAAACTGACGCAAACGTGCTCCAGCTCATACCTGGAGTATGTCCAGCACCACACTTGGCCAACCACTGATACTGAAACACATTCCCATGGAAAATAGCGGAGAAAGGGCTTCAAATAATACAAATAATAGGAAATAATGTAAAGTTTTTTTAATAAATATAAAATTACTTTACTGCTAAAATCATTACAAATAGACAAAATATTATTATAAAATAATTAATAACGTTTTTAATTTAAAAATAAATGTAACTATTTAATGAAAATAATCAAATTAATTGAAATTAATTCTCACAACATGTAATTTATACTACATAATAAGTAAATACCAACGTTTTACTTTACGAGGGATTTTCATTTTATCTTTACAAATAATTGGAATTTAATTTCATATATTTTAATTCATTAAATAGTTAATTCTAAATTAGGTTAACAGTGCTGTTGCATTTTTTATTTGGTTCTAAATTGAAAATAATATTAATTTACATTAATCTTATTATTTTAAAATGATTTTACTATTTTTTAAAGTTTAACTAGCTTCTTACTTTTCCTCTCGCTTTACCAAATGGAGAACTTCAGCCCAGTGGTGGATATCTCAACCTGTGTGTGAAAAGTTACTAGTAGTATCTTTAAACCTGGTCTCACCACGTAAATTCAGGGGCTAGAGACAGGTAAGTGTACACTCTGTAGTAACTTTACACTCTGAAATGGGGAACAACTAAAAGTAGTAAAGTTACTACAAAGTGGAAGAGTAAATTTACACAAGCAGATTTACTCTTTTGTAAATTTATCCTTGTGAATATATCCCAATGTTAATAACATTTGGCGTTAACATATTTGTGTATGAGTATATGAGATTTTCACAGAGAATGGCCAACTAGCCTGTAAAATGCTTCCCAAGTATCTCTGCAGTTTTTTGTCACTGCATTATGGGTCTATGTTATTGACCCAACGGTTCCCTAGTAGGATTGTTGTGAGCAAACTTGTCTTAATTTTGTTTGTTGTCCGATTTTGATTGGACAAGGTGGTGGGTTTGCACATTGTAGTCCTGCCCGTAGTCTGTGTTACACACAGGTGCAATCATGTAACTCTCAACATAAACGATTATGTTAAAGCCTGGGGTAGAGGCTTTAGCATGCATTTATTATAACAGAAAGGCTAATGACGGAAAAAGCCACATTAAGGGCCCGATAAGTCAAAAGACTGGTCACAAATATTGCTGCAAATTGCTCACTGACATGGTGCACTAAATATACAGAAAGTGTATTTATTGTGTGTTTTTGAGGTATATATGTGTGCTTATTACTGGTTTCCTTTCCAGAAAATGTCTTCTATTGGTTTAGATTGTAAGGTGGTGCACTAAAATGCATTTAATGCAGTTCATTCAAGCAGGGATTAGTGAAAATGAATCATACCTGTTTTCAATGCTTGCTTTATAAATCGTGACTAGTTGTCATTTCTGTTTAATAATACATGTATCAGTTATAGTGCACCATACAAGAGTACAGTATAAGATGGTTTCATTTCATATTTAAGATTTCATTTATTGGGATATATTTAGGTTGTAGGACTAATACGCACCCAAAGAGAATTGCTAAATTAGCACGATTGTGGGACTTAAGCTTCCAATTGAGACATTTAATATGAACGTGAAAGTTGTTTATTCCAGGTTTTCTCCTCTGCAGGTGCAGATGCAAAGGCATTCATTAGATAGTGAAAAGCACATTGTATTTTTGAGATAGTTAGGCGTGGGACAGCTGGCAAGGTCCAATAATTTTAATGAAGGACAAAGGGAGTGTTACCAGTTGGTGCTATCAGACAAAGGGAGGAACCCAAGTACGTTTTGGAGCAGAGACTGGAACATGGGAGTAGTGTTTAAGGCACCAAGTTCTTTCTTGGGAACTGCAGAGATATTGAGATGTGTATGAGGTCATATTTCTCGAATGTTCTTTGTGCATTTTAATCAGTTAACCCACCTTGTGGTTAGTCAGATTCCCCTTGGACTTGGAGAAGTATAGACCTTTCTTGACTTCTTTGATTGTGTGGCATCATGCTATACATGATTCTTTACCTAAAGACCTTCTACAGAGGTTCTGATGCTGACATATTTCTTGCTTCCTTGATTCAATAGGTTTCCCCTATCCTTAGGTTAATGTGGTGTTTGTTAGATGCTGCAAATCTTTTCTGTGTATGGGGAGAAGGATCGTAATTATTCTTCCAGTCATCAAGGTCTTTTCCTCATATTTTGTATCGCCACAACTGAGATACTTATATTCTCTTTGCTGTTCAGGAGCAATATTCTGAGAAGGGTTGGTCTGCCTTAGGTAATCTTACATTATTACAGATGTTCATGAGATTATGATAGTTTGGCTTTGAGTTTGTAATAAGTCTGTGACTTTTATTATGTGGTCTTAATGGTCACATTGTACTTGGAGGTTTAAACTGTTGTTAACCCCTTTTCCTCTCAGGCTTTAAAAAAAGGTCTATTGATCAGAGTTGAACTGAAAGAAACAAGCCAGAGCATGTTCAGTTCCCTGGATTGCATGTTATATTATTTGATTTTCAATTTAACTTCCCATATTAAACTGCACTATGGATTTTATTTCACTTTTTGTGGTCGTAGGCGTACATTATGTTTATTAAAAGATGCATGTATAATATGCACATTTATCACAATAATGTAATTTATAGTCAATGGCAAGATTTGCCAAAGTAAAGAACAAACCCAGCCTCTTTTAAATATTCTTTGCTGCCTCTGTGAAGGTGACAGGCCTCTTTTCTCTCTATTTTCATTTCTTGCCGCTCTCTTTTTATTTTTACTTCATAACCTTGAGCTGCCAGACAGTATTAGAAATGATGGCGAGCGGAGAGCTCTCTGTCTTCCACTCTTCGGAAGGCAGGCAGGCCACTCCGCCTTTACCTGCCTCTTCTAACCCTTTTGTTTACATTTAATTTTTAGTTTATGCTGTCTTTAGCCAGTGACCCACATCAGTGACCCTCTCTGCCCATTCAATTATTGCAGTGAAGCATTCAGATAATGAACAGCAGTGTCCTCTGGTGCTGGATGGGGACAGTGAACATTACAAGAGTCCAGCAGAACTTCATCTGAGGGGTCCTTCGTCTACCTGCAGTGAACTTCTAAAGAGGCGGGACATAAATCACTGCCTAAATTACAATGGGCGAGCAAGGGAGCATCACTTCCTCGTGAGGAGTTTATTAGTTCTATCCCGGCTCAAAAGGTGCAACTCAGAGCACAATTTTGGCATAAACTTGCTAGGAAGTCATAGCTTTGGCCAGAGCGGCTGACTCCGTGGCGCAGGGCTCACGGTTCAATCTCCGGTGCTGGTGGCAGCTCAGCTCAGCATCAGGTGACTCTGGGCATTAGCTCACTTAGGGGCATATTATCAAGCCAGGCGATAAAATTATCGCCGCTTTAGCGGCAGAAAACTGCCGCTAAAGCGGTGATAATGGGCTTGATAATATGCTCTATGGAATTCCAATTGAAGCCCATGTTAGATGTGAAGGACATCTAACATGGGCTTCAATTGGAATTCCATAGAGCATATTATCAAGCCCATTATCACCATTTTAGCGGCAGTTTTCTGCAGCTAAAGCGGCCATAATTTTATCGTCTGGCTTGATAATATGCCCCTTAATCTCCCCAACGGCTCCCAGCACCTTGAAACCTTAAGGGGTGATATGTTTGCGCTTTACAAATAGGAATTATTAATATTATTATTATTATTGTTAAAATGTTCAGTGGTGGCCCATGCATGACTGAACCAGCTCAATAAAAACTTTGAAACATTTAAGTAAAAAAAAAGTCAGTTTTTCAAAATGTGTAAAGAAGCTCCTTTTCTGTAATTTAATTTCTCCATCCATATAATGTTATGGTGACCACCTGAAATAGCCAAAAGCCTTGCCTTGTTATATTGATTTGGTCACCCTTGAAAAAGCGAATAGGTTTGCCTTCATATAGTGATGTGGTGACCTCTTGACAAAGCCAATAGTCTTGTCTTATATAATGATGTGGTCACCTCTTGACAAAGCCAATAGACTTGACTTGTACATTGAGAAGGTCACCTCTTGACAAAGCCAATAGGCCTATCTATTCTATATTGTTGTGGTGCCCATTGAGAAAGCCAGTAGGTCTGCATTATTATTTAAATTCACTGAAAAAACAAAGGTTAAAGTAGCGTTATAGATAGGGTAATAGGATCTTACTTTGTGTTAAAAAATACCTCAGAAATTCACTGAAACAAATAAAGGTTAAAGTGACATTGCAGTTAGGTCAGGGTATCCCTAAACTCCCCCTTACTTCTTTTTATTGATTAAACTCAGGACAGAGGACTTAGGGGCCTATTACGATGGCAGGCGGATTTTGTCCGCCCGCCACTGTAACAGTAAATAGGACCGACCGCCAGAGATGCAGCGGTCCCGCTATGCCAATTAGGATGCGCATCCTGCATATTTTAAATTGTATCGGACGGTGCTGTAAGCAGCATCCGCCGCAATGTAAAATATGCATGTGGTGCATTGACATGCACAACGTAAATCAAGGATGCAAAGACCACCGTCAAGGATTACAGCTATCATTTCAGGGTGCCTGCCACCTTGTGCATGCCAATGAAGGGGGGTACCATGGGTACCCCCAAGTGCAGCCATCCACTACACACACACACTCTGCGGGGGCCCGCAACAGGCCCCCAAAGTCATTCTCGACATGCCTTTCCATGGCGGAGTCTCTGCCATGGAAAGGCATGCCCCACGCACCCATCATTATATGCAAGGAACCGCCACCATATTGTGTGCCTTTTCCGCACGGCCGGCAATCAGACCGGTGGAAAAGCGGCATACGGTCTTTCCATCCGCCGTGGTGCCCCTCACCATACTAATATGGTGGGGATGAAACAGGCACATTTGGCGGGCAGATCGCCACCGCTAGACCGGCGGTAGCGATCCGCCCGTGATCCTAATATGCCCCTAAGTCCCCAAGTCCTGTTATGGCTGCCTGCAACATTTTTTCTCTTGTTGCAGGCAGCCAATTAAAGTGCTTGCTCCAGCAGAAGTCTTACTCCCATGGGAGCCACTCGGTTCAAGGAAAAAATCCCCCTGCCCAATGAGAATGCTCTATTGTTTTATTGGGTGTGCGGGACTCTCACAAGAGTTACTTGAACCCAACCGTCCAGATATACAAATATTTTTTATCTTTAAGTCTCTAAAGACCAGTGAATGGATTTACGCTAAATCACAAAAAGCATGCTATCTGGACTAAGATCCAGCTTTCTGACAAATTTGGTGGGATTCCGTTCAGTAGTTTTTGCAGTAGTGTGGTTTTAAAAAATCTATGGACAATGCATGGGGATTTTGCGTTTTGTGACTCCCCTTCCCATTTTCTTTACCCCTGCTTGATAGATCACCCTGAAACGTTCCTGGAAGGAGCTGATGTGGATGAACATTTTTTGGGATAGTTTTGTGAACATTCGTCAAACGGCACAATAGTAACAAGCAAACCAAAAAAACTCTCTTCCTATGGAAACATGATCTTATCTATAACTACCCAGTGGTGTCTGCATTGTAAAGTTGTAACAGTAAATCCGAAGTACTGACTCCAGATGAATTGGGCGTGCTGTAATGTCCTACCTGGTTATGCGTATATAACTAATGTGCCATTAGCACATTCACTTGCATTTTTTTTTTACAGGCCTTTGGATTAATTGGTTTTATGTGCTCGATGAACTGTGGAGAACGCCAATTCTTTGAATTATGTTATGGCCCGACACGGCCCCTGACGTTTTGATTAAACAACAATCTATTTAGCTATGATTTTAAACTGAACCGGTTTATATGAGTAGAAGAATGGATTAAGATCCGGATGATGATTGTAAATGTAAGCTGGCCACCAAACGGGAGAAGACGTGATTACAAACCAAGAAGAAGGGGTGGTGGGGTATACATTGCGCAATGTAACTATATATTAGGAAAAGCAACAATTATATCATCTCTAATATGAAGGTGCTCCAAGGAGATTGAACAACGACCACCCCCCGTTGTTTGAATGTGTGTAACCATCTGTCTACATACATATAGTACAAAGAAAAGTATCAATTTCCTGAGCCACATTCATATAGTAAAGCAAAAAGTAAGTTCACACAGTAGTCTTTTCCACTGTTCTTCTTTGATGTTTTATTCCAAGTCTTGTAAATAGATGCTTCAGTTCTTCATCTCAAAAACAGATAGCCACAGAGCCAACACGTGTTTCGTCTTAAGGAGTTAACCTAAGACTTCATCAGGGCTACGATAAATAAATACATGAATTCCATTATAGTCTGTTGAAGCTATGTATACTACATTCACAAGAACCTCCACAAGAGTATAATTTGATGTGAGATTTAAAGCAAAAAGAGGCCACCTGAAAGTGAACCAAAGATTCACCCAAATAAAATTGTAAAAGAGAAAAGAAAAAAGAAAAAGATTTTAAATTAAGCTTAATGAGGTTGGGGTGAATGGGAAGAAAGCACAATACGCCGCTAAGTATTGTAAATGAAAGTGTTCATCAAAAAAGAATAATATAAAATGATGCAAAGTAAGTACCCGAAATGGGGAAGTATAACATCCCCAAAATGATCTCGAGAGCAGAAAAAATATCAAGTCCACCCATACACTGTGCTCATATGAAAAAATCTCACCGCAAGCAGCAATATCTATGGGAAAAGTATGGATGCAATCCTCTTCCACAGTCAAAAAGTGCCGTCCATATACTCAAGCAAACCCTATATCAAGGTGTAAATAGACCATTTTCAACATATCCACCAATGTCACTATCTCTTCATACAGGTATTTATCAATACAGGTCTCGCTAACAATATATCTGACACTCACCATCAGGTACAATGTATTAAGGTTCAGCAAAGTAGCTCCTTCAATAGGGAATGATCCTCAAATACATGAGTTCTGTCCTACGAGGGCCATAAAAAAAAAATAATAATAAAAAATTAAAAGAATAAATATATATATTTAAATATATATATATTCACAGAAAAAACCATAGGTTTCAGGCACGTTATAGTTAGGAATTAGCATTTAAAAAACCTCAGAAATTCACTGAAAAAAACATAGGTTTCAGGGGTGTTATAGTTAGCTGGACTTTTCACTTGTACAAAACCATTGAAATTCCCCCGTTATAGTTAGTTCAGCTAACTATAACTCGCGCGCCCGCAATGCACTGCTGATGACGTCACATATTACATCACTCATGACATGGTCAGTGACATCACTCATGACATCACTGATGACATCTCAAATGACATCACTGATGACATCACTGATGACATCATCCAGTGAATGTCTGTTTTTTTGAAAATTAAATATGTTTTATATATGTATATCTCAAGGTCGATGGAAGAATAAATGGGTATATAAGTGTCTAAATGGATGATTTGTTTTTGAAAAATTGATTGTGTAACTGACTGATTAAGTGTATCATAGTGAATACATGGCTTAGTGAGTAATGTTTAAATGTGTAAATATCTGTATCAGTCTCTCACTTTGTGTATAAGTGGCTGCATGGGTTGGTGAGTAGCTACATGGGTGTCTATATAGGTTATTAGTTGGTTTTTTGAGTATCAGTCTGAGTGTCTGCATGGTTCGGTGGGGGGTATTACGTAGTGCATAGGTGCATGAATGAGTGACTCACTGCTTGTATGTGCTGAAGACAGCATGTGTGCAGGACTGTATGGGTGGATGAGTGTGTGTATGGGTGTGTTAGTGAGTGAATGACTGTCTAATAGTGTCTTTATGAGTAACTACATATGTTTTAAACTAGTATATGTGACTATTGGTGTATATAAGTGAGTATATGTTATGTTAATCGTTTTTATAAGGCGCGCAGCTGCCCCAGCCAAGGGGCATCCCGGCGCCTGATCAGGTACCACAACACAACAGATCGATGCTAATAAGGGAAAAGGAGGGAATCAATCAGCGGTTGGAAACAAAAAAGTTTTTATGGCGCGCCTAAAGGAAGTAAGGCTATTCAGGGCTCGAATATGGACAGGGAGAGAATTCCATAATCCTGCTGCTAATACTCGAAAAGAGCGACCTCCCATCCTACTCATTCTAAACCGTGTATTGACCGCCAGATGGAGAGATTCCGATCTAAGAGACCGCGTAGGAACATAGTAGGAGACAAGCTTAGCGAGGGCTGGAGGAGAGGAAAGCTTCAAGATTTTAAATGTCAGGCAAAGAGCCTTAAATTTAATTCTCTGTCTAACCGGCAGCCAGTGAAGAGAGGTCAAAACTGCAGAGACAGAGCACTGTCTAGGGAGGCCAACGATGGCACGTGCCGCGGCATTCTGCACCCTTTGCAATCTAGTAGCCTCCGCCTGATTCACTCCGAGCAGCAGCGCACTCCCATAGTCCAGCCGAGAAAGAATGGAGGCTTGGACCACCAGTTGCCGAGTAGGGGGGTCGAAGAATTTGAGGACCGGTCTCAGCCCTCGCAGAATACCATAACAGGTAGCTGCAACCTTCTTCGTGTGGCTGGTAAAAGAGAGTGTAGGATCCAGCCAAACCCCCAATTTCTTAACTTCGGCAGCTGGGATGGGAGTCACCCCCAATTCTGGAGGCCACCACTGGTCTCCCCAAAGCTCCGCCTGCTTTCCTAATATCAGGACCTCGGTCTTTTTGGCATTTAACTGCAAACAGTTAGTACGCATCCAATTTGCCACGGCTATGAGTCCTGCACGAAATCTGGGAGCGTTCACCTCGGGGGCACCGCTGAGTGTCACCGCCAGCTGCGTGTCGTCAGCATACGATGTCATAGTAAGGCCACATTGTCTGACGACTGCAGCCAGCGGTTTCACATATAGATTAAATAGAGTGGGGCTCAACGCAGAGCCCTGCGGAACCCCCAGCCCCAAAGAGGACTGACAAGGTGGAATAGCCACTTTAAAAAAACGGTGCGAAAGGAACGAGCGAAACCATTGGAGAGCAGTCCCCTCAATTCCCACTCCCTCCAAGCACCGGATCAGGATGTCGTGAGACACCGTGTCAAACGCGGCGCTCAGATCTAACAGGAGGAGCGCCGCTGTCTGCCCAGCATCCAGCACCGTTCGCAAGTGCTCGGTCATAAAGAGCAGTGCAGTTTCGGTGCTGTGTTGTGCACGAAAACCATTCTGGCTCTGGTCAAGAATGTTATTACGAGAAAGGTGGGCAGACAAGATGGAGTTCACGTGTGCCTCAGTAACCTTGGCGGTCCAGGGCAGGAGGGAGATGGGACGATAGTTTTCTGGCAATAGGGGGTCAAGGTTAGGCTTCTTTAAGATAGGGCTGACCACTGCCTGCTTCCAGTAAGACGGGACCACGCCCGATGTGAGCGATAGATTGATCAAATCCAGTAAAGGCTCACGACATAAGGGAGGAAGAAGTCTGAATAGCTCTGGCTTCAGCGGATCTAATGGAGAACCGGATTTAATTTTGAGGCTCAGAGTATCGAAAACCTCGTCAGACATTACTGGCAGGGAGGACAGGGTTTCGTGAGCCATAGCTATCACACCAGTTTGCTCAGCACCGGGCACAGATGGCGTAAATCCTCGGTAGATCGCCTGCACTTTCTCCACGTAAAAGGATGCCAAACTTTCACAGTGAGAGTCCGTGCAGATTTCCACCGAGGTGGCCCGTTTCCCCATCAGGTCTTTAAGAACCTTAAAAATTAATTTAGACGGGTTGGGGCTATTCTGAAACTCGAAAGCATAGTATGCGGCCCGAGTTTGACAGATTGCCCTGTGATAGATCTTAAGCTGGGCAAAATACGAAGATTTCAGGGTGGGATCAAAGGATTTCCGCCACGCCCTCTCAGCTTGCCGGCACGTTCTCTTAAGCTCGGCAAGAGTATCATTATACCATGGGCTGGGAACTTTAGCATGGCATTTCGACCAGCGCATCGGTATAAGAGAGTCAAGGGCGGCTAGGACCCAGTTACAAAACTGCTCGTATCCTTGTTCCACATTCAGCAGATTGCCCAGGGGCTGCGCCTCCAAGATCTTATAAAACTCCTCCAGTTTGAGCTTGTGCCAATTTCTTTTAAGGATCAGTCTATCCACAGGTTTAAATTGTGGGTCATCTATAGGGCATGAAACTTTAACCAGCAGATGGTCAGTCCAGCCTACCACCATCGGGTCAGAAACCCTAACCTGCTCCAGTGTGGTAAAGAAGGGGTCAAGGATATGACCTCCTATGTGGGTAGGGGAGGTAACTAGTTGGATCATTTGCATGGCTTCAAGGTCCGCTAGCAAGGTATTAATAGGTGCTGATGACCTCTGATCAAAATGGATATTGAGGTCACCTACGATGTTAAAATTGGCACATCTCGGAGCTAAAGAGCTGACCACGTCAGTAAGAGCGGCCTTGAAGACAGTGTCATTCCCTGGCGGGCGGTAGATAAGCATACCACTAAGTGTAAACTGATGACTGAAAGCTACCTTAAAAGAAGCGCTCTCACACGCTGGTAAATCAAGAGCTTTCCATTCAGCCGGGAAGCAGGATTTTATCACCATAGCTATGCCACCCCCTCTAGAAGTGCGATTAAGAGTAAACACTGTATAATTAGAAGGGAATGCCATATTGATTATTGCAGTGTCCGCATCCTGAAGCCAAGTCTCAGTGAGAAAGATTGAAAGAGTTCCTGTATGAATAAGTATGTATTTCTATAAGTGATTGTTTAAAAGACTAAGTATGTCTAAGTTTCCGTAGAAGTAAGTGTGGTGGTGTGTGTATAACTGTATATGCAAGTAAATGTATGTTTGATTCTTTATTAGCATGAGTGACTATGTGTGTGAGTAACTCTATGGATGAGTGGCATTGTGTAACAGGATGTATAGGTGTATGAGTACATATGATGAGTGAGTACATCTATGAGTGACTGTATAGGACTGTTGGTGAATGAGTGGATGTGTATGTGGATCTTAGAATTACTGAAGAGGTTGTTGTAACTGGTATTGGTATGTCCATTGTTTTGAAAATTTTAGTCTCTATTTTTGAATGTGTGTATCAAAGGTTATATTAGGGTGAGAGGAGGTCTGCCACTCTATCACAATGATGATGTCATCAGTGATGTAATCAGTGATGTCATTTGAGATGTCATCAGTGATGTCATGAGTGATGTCACTGACCATGTCATGAGTGATGTAATATGTGACGTCATCAGCAGTGCATTGCGGGCACGCGAGTTATAGTTAGCTGAACTAACTATAACGGGGGAATTTCAATGGTTTTGTACAAGTGGAAAGTCCAGCTAACTATAACACCCCTGAAACCTATGGTTTTTTTCAGTGAATTTCTGAGGTTTTTTAAATGCTAATTCCTAACTATACTGTGCCTGAAACCTATGGTTTTTTCTGTGAATTTCAAAGTTTTTTTAAAATGCTAATTTCTAACTATGCCTACAGAGATAGGACATGTGAAGAAAGAAGAAAAAAGGCACAGAAAGAAAAAAAAGAAGTGCAGAAAGAAGCAACAGAAGTTCTCAAAGATGAAGAAAAGTGCAGGAAGAAGGATAACGTGCAGAAAGAACAAAAAGAAGAGCAGAAAGAAGCCTTGTTGCAAAATCATCCTGTACCCTCAACTTTTTCAGACGGATACTGGTGGTAACTGAGTCTGACTAACCAGTCCTAGAGCCAGTGCTATGTTAAAAGACACTTAGAGTACAGTGAAAACACCTACATACACTAGGGAACATTATGCGTTGGGGTCCCCCTGTGATTAGCATGACCTCCTCTGTAAGCCCCTAGTATATAATAGGGCAGGGGGATTAAAAATACCTCTTAAAACAGGCCACAGGGCGTTTTTGCACACGTTAACTAAGGCCCCGTCCCCTCCCTTCACCACTGTGTAAACACGCCCTGTGTCCGTTTTTAGTTGGGAGATTAAGTTCATTTGAATCCTGAGGGTCCCTAGGGTCCAACTAGCCCACTAGGTACCTCCAGTAAGTGCCACAGAGCTGCGTTGCAGAGAGGTGTAAAAAGTGGCACAGCCTGGACCACCTCTCTGCAATGCAGCTCAGTGGCGCTTACTGGAAGCACTTGGTGGGCTAGTTAGGCCCCAGGAGCCCTCAGTATTTAAGGGAAATTATATCCCCAATTTAAAACGTGCCATAGTGCGTGTTTGCACACGTCACCTCAGGCCCTGTCCCCTCCCTTCACCACTGTGTAAATGCGCCCTGTGGCTGTTCTAAGTTGAGAGATTAAGTCCCCTTGAATCCTAAGGGTCCCTAGGGTCAAACTAGACCACTAGGTACCTCCAGTAAGCGCCACAGAGCTGCGTTGCAGAGAGGTGTAAAAAGGGGCTTGGCCTCAGAACACCTGTCTGCAGCGCAGCTCCCTGGCGCATACTGGAGATGCCTGTTGGGCTAGTTGGCCCTCAGGGACCCTCAGTATTGAAGAGGAATTAATTCCCCAACTTACAACTCGCCAGGGGGCGTGTTTGCAGAGTGCTGCAAGGAGGGGGCGTGGCCTCCGGCACGATGCCAGTCTTTTATTTATTTTAATTTTTTAAGAAGGGGGGCTGTGTGGTTCCCCTTCTTATTCTAATTTATTGGCCCTGATGACCCCATCCCCCAGGGCCTGTCTCCTAATTATATTTTTTTGACCCCAATCCCCAGGGCCGGCCACTGTTTTTTTTTTTAAATATATATTTATAGACACACCTAGGACATGCTGGACAAACCGTACGTACCTATCACCATGACGATTTGAGTGATATTCATTAAAAGGCGACTATGCATACAATGAATCAACGTGGAATGTATTTACACCACTAGTGAAGCTCTGACATGTCAGATGCCCTACCGTGCCTAATCCCGGTAGACACCCTTGTCGTTTATTTATACAAACATGGGTAGCTATTGACGGGCACATTTAATACACATGCACACCAAGCCATTCAAAGGGGATTCAACAAAAATTCGACCAAAACTATGTAAGAAACCCCCCTCACGGTTAATAAAACACACATCCACTGCCGGATGTGTAATACTTTTTATTTTACTCTCTGGAAAGGGGACGAACATCACTTGAGAGTCACAGCGCGCTCCTGGCAGAGCCCAATGCTGTGTTACACCCACCATTGCCTGCCGAGTGCCACACACCTCTGTGTTGTATTCCACCAGCTAGTGCATATGCTATGACACTCTCTAGCCCATGTGCACTGTAACACCACCCCGTGAATATGTCATGCCACACTTGTCTTCGCACGGGTTATATTGCCCCATCTAACGTGCCTTCCTCGATGCCTATGTTATAACGCACAGTGCTATGCCATACATATTACAATCTGGGATCCATATCTTTGTCACAATGCATATGCAACGTTACACTCCCCAGCACATATTTTATATTACAACTTTAGAGACTAGTTAGGTTACACAACACTGCCCTGTGCATATTACACTCCAAGGCGCACATCGCATAGCACGCGCTAGTGCCTGTGCTATCTCGCGCTCTCCAATGAATCTGTCATTGCGCACAATGTAATGCATATTATATTTCACGCCCGGTTCATCTTATATCACACTTTTTGGTGCATAGTTTATACCATACACTATATCTAGTTTTCATTTTCAATCGTGCTCTCAGGACTATGTTCTATATAACACTGTGTTCACCTACCCTTTTCACGGGCATTACATTTTGCGATAGGGGGTGGAGGTTCAGGGGGTGTTTCTGCCAAGTGAGCCCGGAGTCACAGTCACAAACATCCTCTTCTTCCTGAATAAAAGTGAGATTATGCTGCATACTTGTTCATATTTTAAGTAGCTCGCACAGACACACGTTTTAAAAACAATAAAGTTCCTAATACCCGCCTTCTCTGAACAGTTAGTTTGCTGCCCCATCCCCCTCCTCTCTATCCTCTGTTGTGTGAATCCATGGACTAGCCTCCTCCCTCCTGCCATGCATGGTCTGATGTGCTGCCACTGCCCTCAATTTAGTATGATGTACCAGTCCCCTCCTCCTGCCCTCCATTGCCCAATTCTATGCCCCATCATTGACCTCCTGCTTAAACTCTGTGCTTAGCTTGCTGCCCCTATTCTCCTTCCCCCTGCCCTCAGATGTCTTTGTGCATGCCCCTGCTCCATCCTTTTTGCCCACCATGTTCCATGGACCTGGCACTCCTATCTACTCTGAGTGTTCTGTTGAGCTGCCCCTCCCCTCCCACCTGCCTAGCATTGTCAGATGACTGTAACCTGTCCCTGCCACCTCCACCCTGCCTGTCCACATGCCATGCCCCTATCCTCTTCCTCCTGTCCTACATGGTCCATTGTACTGCCACACCCTTCTGCCCTCCCTGGTCTGTTGTGCTGCAACTGCTCCTCCTGCCTGCCCCGTGCGGTCTGTTGTGAGGCCCATTCCCCTGAACTTTCTTGTCTGTGCACAGGTCCTGACCCTCCCTTCTATCCTCCATCGTCCTTTGTGCATGCCCCTGCACCCCCCTTCTTGCCCATCATAGCCATTGTGCTGCCACTAACCCTCCCACTTGCCATGCATGGTCTTCTGTGCTGTCATGGCCCCTCCCACCTTCCCTGTGTGGTCAGTTAGCTGCCCCTGACCCCCTCCCACCTTCCCTCCATGGTCTGTGTGTATGCCATCACAGTCTCACTGTTGCTGTTCATGGTGTGTCTTGCTTCTAGTGCCCATCCTGCCTGACCTCCATGGCTATCTTGCTGCTCCTGCCCTGCCCCCTTGCCCCCAGCCCTCTGTTTACATGTGCAGACCCCTACTCCCTCCCTCCTGGCTTGTCTGTTCCATTGTAATGCCCCTGATCCGTCCCTCCTGCCCTTTATGGTCTGTTATGCTGCAGCTTTCTCTCCTGTCTGTCCATTATGGTCAGCTAGCTACCATTGCCTCTTGCCCCTCTGTTCTCTGTTGTCCATGTGCATGGTCCTGTCCCCTCCCTCTTGCTTTCTATGGATTGTTGTGCTGCACTCCCGTCCCGCATGCCCTGTGTGGTGTATTGTGCTGCTGCAAACCCTGATGCCTGCCCTGCAGGGTCAGTTTGGTGCACCTCTCCATGTCCCTTCTGTCCTCTGTTATCCAAGTCCATGTCCCTACCCCATTTCCTTCCATGATGCAATGTACCATACTTGCGAACATTTTGAACTTGGTAAGAGGGAGATTTTGAAAAAAAACTGGGGTATTGATTTTCCCCTTTGAGTTACATTGAAAAAGAGGAGATTGTAGACAGGAGACATATCAAATAAAGCCCATTTGAGCTTAAAAACATTGGACGTTTCCTGGCTGAATCGGGTCTGTTGGCATGTATGTTTGTACTACCATTGACTCTTCCTTCTGCCCACAATGGTCTATTACATTGCCACAGCCTCTCTTGCAAGTCCTGTATTGTTGGTTTGTTGCCCCTTGTGAGAAGTTGGCCTGATGTATGATGTCACTAGTTCTAGTGTACACCTTATATCAGTCCAAACAACCCTTATGGTGATTGGTTGTAAAGTCAACCTTATAGACCAGCTATCCTAGTGGTAGCATGGACAAGAGCAGTCTTAGGCTAAACTCTGAATGGCATGTGAAGCCAGCTGTGATACCATATATAATCCCTTGAATACCAAATGAAAGGACACCACAACAGATATATATATAAAATAAAGTGTATTTATTCTAGTCAAACCCTCAGCACTCTTTATGAGATTAGAGGTAAGTACAACACAGTCTTATTTAAGCATACATTAAGTCACACAGGTAAGTAATACAGTTAGGCCCTAGGGGCCACGCAAACCATATACTAAGTAAGTGGTATAAGGACCACTGTCACGGAAATAGGATAGGCCTAGGCCTAGGGAATCGCTGGGGCTACACTATACTACCAAAGGTTAGGCAGTGGGAGGCCCACGGGATTCAGGTGCAGAGTGGAAACACTCACGCGTAATGCGTAAAAGTCACTAGCAGTAGTACAGTTTAGAATTAAATAGATTTAGGACACTTCCGGAGTAGCTAGGAAGTCGAGACTGGAAAACTAGACACTAGGATAGTCACTATCCTGATGAGCACCGGAGTGCCCAAGTTACCTAGCCCACAGGCTGCGGGTGCATAGGGGCGAAGTTGCGTCGGGTTTCGTCGTCGACTCCTATGGATGCCTGAAGAAAGATGCTGACAGGCAGTCAGTTAAGAGTGTCCGGTGGATCCCAAGGCTGGGATCAAGAAGAGAGGAGACCTGCAAGCAGAAGGGACAGAGTCAAGGTCACTAGCCAGTGACCACGTGGAACCAGGAAGGAACCAGGCGATGTCGTGAAGATTGCAGGTGAAGGTGAAGCTTGTCGCTGCAGCCACAAGGACCAGGAAGCGTCGAGGACGACCAGGACCAGGAGGCGAGCTGTCCCACGAAGGCTCTTGCTGTCGGCGGCGTCGAAGTTGGACTAGGACTCACCAAGCCTTGGCAAGCGGAACCCACGCAGAACGAAGGACTTGCTTCTGGTGCAGACCAGGAAGGTCTGGGATGCTCCTCTTTTTCAAAGGAGCAGGAGCCAGTCTGGAGGAGCCAAACCAGCGCTGAAGATTACGGGATGCGTCGTCACAAAGGCCACTAGCCAACGGGCAAGCAACCGGACAGACGCGGCAAGCAGGAACATGCAGAAGGGCCCCACGCAGGACTCGTGGAGTGTGGGGGGCTGGTCTTCGGTGCAGACGGTGCTTGGGGTTGGGGCTTCTCAATCCCCGGTGCACAACTTCGAGGGTGCCTCAGAAGCTGCGCTTGAAGATACTAGCCACTTTTCCCAGGTAGCCGGTCCCACGTCTCTCGTCGCCTCCACGGATCTCAGCTCTGCTGTGGATGTGGATCAGGGTCGGAGAAGTCTGGAAGTCAAGGCTCTGGTCGGGCTCTGCAGTCGGTTCCTCGTAGAACTTGGGCAAAGCAAAGGGTAGTCTCTTGATGGTGCCTGTTTGCACAGGGTAGCCACTCCTTGGCCACAAGGGAGATTCTTCAGTCTTCTTCTTTTGTCGAATGTCGAAGGTCCAGAGTTTCTGTTCAAGTTGCAGGTTCAGGATAATCTAAAGTCTTGAGGCCCAACTCCCACTCTTATACTAATCTGGGGGGCTGGGATACCTGCTAGGTCACGCCTTATGGGTGGGACCTGGGAGGGGGTGGTTACACCCACTTCCCTTTGTCCAGTTTCGCGCCAGAGCTGGGGCTGGAGTGCCCCAGCGCCGGTTTGAACTGGACTATGCAAGGAACACCTTGTGTGCCCCAGGCATGTCTCATTCCTTTCAGCCCTCCCTGCCCCAATACACTAAAGTCTTTCTGGGGAGGTGCTAGCACCTCCCCAAGCGGGAAACCTATTGTCCAGGCCTCCCTTGCCGGGATCACTCCCAGCAGCAGGAGGTCAGACTTGTGTCTGTGGCAGCAGCATCCATTTTGTGATGCTGAGGCTTTGGTTAGAGTTAAACAGCAAAGTAGGATTTTAACATGTCTCTCCCTCTAGAAGGGAGGAATAATATCCTCATCACCAGAAATGGTATGGGGGTATTATTCCAAAGTGTTAGACACCTTACACGACATGTTTTGATACAGCCAAACCATAGTTACCATAACCGTTTAAGATTATAAGGCACTTTAAGAGTATATGGTAGGCTATATCATAGAACAGCTATAAGGACATGGTTCCGAAAGCTGCAGACAGGCTCAGCTCATGCTAGAGCACCATCTCACACGTTACCAAGCACTCTGCCTCCAGGATTGTTAAGGCCTGCCATAGGAGTGGCTGATAGGTACACATGTGTCTATTTTAAGGGTAGATATAGGTATACTATATCTAAGCAAGGGGTGATTACACGACCTTGCCCCAGCTGAGTGATCAGCCAGTTGTGTCTGATTGGAAGGCCAGACCAGGGGTGGCATAATACATGCTGCAGCCCCTGGGAGGCCTAGGGTACACCTATGCCCTGGGTACCTAGGGTACACTGTACAGGGTCCAATAAGGTGATCCTTACCAATTGGTTATGTACCTAGGGTACATGGAGTCCATTTTAAAGAGAGAGCAGACAGCCTGAGACCCTGAATGGCAGGATCTCAGGCCAACTAAGTCGAAAAACCAGCTAGACACTAGGCAAAAAGTTGGGGGTAACCATAGTCAGATATCCACCTTCCTACACAACCCCCCCCCCCCCCAAATGAAAGGAGATAAGGCTGGCCTTGACAAGGTAAGCCTCTATTGCCTAAGTGGCCATATAAGGAAGAACCAGCACTGGCATGGTTACCCCCTGTCTCATGGTCCACTAAGCAATCCCTCATCCTAAAGGTATCATAGGGTCTCCACCATAGGGAATCTCTACCTTTGGTGTGTCTTTGCAAAGTAAAGGGCTGGTGTTGAGATGGAGTACTGAAGTGAGTGTCCTCAAAGTGAGGCCTCAGCTTCCTCCAATCATCCTCCACCATGGATGCCTTTCTTTCTTTCACTGAGTTGCACTGTGCTCTCAGGGTCAGCCTCTGGCTACCTAAAGCTGGAGGCTGGGTCCCTTTTGTGGGCTTACTGGAGGGACAGGTCAGGTTTGGGGCCCTAAGGTCCCATGTTTGCCTGTGCCCAACAGAGTCCCTCTGGGGGAGGTCCCTAACTACCTGTACAGGGGATCCCTCAGGAATGTTTTTACCCATCACCTGGCTAGGGCTACTAGCCAGGCAATCCTCATTCTTTTGATGGGGGGGTTCTCGTGGACAGGGGCCCTCTTGGGGTCCACTGGCCTCCCTGACCTCTGCAGCCCTGGGCTGACTGAGGCAGGGTAGAGAGAGGCAGGCTACCTGCACCAGACTGGGTCCCACCTTGGAAGGGGCCACTGACATCAGAGGCTCTGCCAGGCCAGGCCTGGCTACCTCTGGGACAGTTCCTTCACAAGGGGTGAGGTCAGATCCCTGAGGAGGCTGACCTTTTCCTAATGTCTGGGGAGAGGGAGACTTTTCTTCCTCCCCACTACTCTCTGTTTGTGTGGAGTGATCCATAGTTTCAGGCTTCACTACACCTATGTCAGTCTGAGTATGGGCTGAGACCATTACAGCCTTGCCAACCTTTTCAGGGAGGCACTCAGTTTGGGTTTGAGCTGTGACAGTCACAGCTCTGCCAATCTCTACAGGGAAGTCTGTCTTTGCCTGGGCTGTGGCTACCACTGCCCTTCCAACCTTTTCAGGGAGGAAATGTACTTGGACAGGGGTTGTGGCTGGCACAACCCCACTACCCTTTTGTGAAAGGCCTACCATTTTGGAATGGGTGTCTTGTTCAACTCCAGCCCAAGCTGAGAGTTCTAAGTCATTCCCCAGTAAGCAGTCCACAGGCAAGGTTGGAGAGACTGCCACCCTTTTAGGGCCAGTGACACCTCCCCAGCTGAGACATACCTCTGCCATGGGATGACTGTTCTGTTTGCCATCAATGTTAGTTACCTGGTATGAGAAACCAGGCAAAAGCTGCTCAGAGGGAACTAGCCTATGGGCCACCATAGTGATGCTAGCTCCAGTGTCTCTGTAGGCCTCAGCTTTTCTACCATTGATGTAGGGCTCCTGTCTGTACCTACCCAATGTGTTGGGACAGGCAGTGAAGTTGGCAAACCCCATGCCACCATCACAGACAAGAGTAGCTGCTGTAGGGGAATTGGCTAAGCCAGGATCCCCCTGTGTTCCCCAAGAAAACCCAACCAAATTTTTGGGGGCACTCCCACCACCTGGGGGATTACTGCTGACAGTAATAGGTGGTGTGACAGGAGTAGTTGGAGGAACAGTTTTGTTTTTAGCCCTTGGGCAACTGCTGTCAGTTTTCCAATGCCCAGGAGTTTTACACTCATGGCAGTAAGGCTTTTTAACTGTGGTAGAGGAGGGAGCTTGGGACCCACCACCCTGTGTGGAGTTTTGGGGCCCTGAGGAAGATTTCTCTTTTGCTTTATCCCCACCCTTCTCTTGAGGCTTGGTGGTATCTTTCTTTTGGTCACCACCCTGATTTTTAGGCCTAATCCTGGTCCTGACCCATTTATCTGCCCTCTTTCCCAATTCTTAGGGAGAGGTCAAATCTGAGTCTACCAGGTGTTGATGGAGAAGCTGGTTCTGACAATTACTAAGGATCTGCTCCCTCATAATCAAGTTGTACAATCCTGTATAGTCATGCACCTTGCTGCCAGTTAACCAACCTTCCAAAGCCTTAGTGGCACAATCCACAAAATCAGACCAGTCCTGTGTCTGTGTCTTCTGGGTGTCTCTGAACAACAACCTATATTGCTCAGTGGTTAAGCCAAACCCATCTATCAGAGCACTCTTCAGGACTTTGTAATTGTTAGCATCCTCATCACTGACTGTGAGGAGCTTGTCTCTACCTTTGTCAGAAAAGGAGAGCCACAAGATAGCTGCCCACTGACTCTGGGGTACCTGCTGTACTTTGCAGGCCCTCTCCAAAGCAGTCATCCACTTGTGGATGTCATCCCCATTCTGATATGGGGGGACTATCTTGCTTAGGTTTCTATGGTCATAAGACCTATCCCTATCTCTAGGAATGTTGCTGCCACCAGTGGGTTCTGACCCACACAATTTTTGCTCTCTGGCCAGAGCAAGCTTCTCTTTGGCAAGGGCAAGTTTTTCCCTCTGAATCCTCAGATTAGCTTCCCTCATTCTGGCTTCATGCTCCTTTCTCTCAGGGGAAGTCATTCCCCTGTGAGAGGAAGCATTAGAGATGCTAGAGACATGGGAGTGGATGGATTCCCTTGAAGGGGATCTGTCCCTCCTGCTTCTCTGTGTAAGCCTACTTGGAGGTCTGTATGGGGGGACCCCATGCAAACTCCCATGTAAGCTTAGGTTAGCCTGGCTAAGTCTTCCTACTTGGCCCTGGCTGTCTACCTCTTCATCTGAAGTCCCATCTGACTCATCTGTGGTGGGTAGACCCTCCTTTGTACCTAGGGTACCTGCCTGTGAGGCTTTAAGAGCATCATACTCCTCTAGGAGTTGTCTTAACTGAAGGAGGGTAGGGTTTGCACCCTGTTTTATTCCTCTGGAGGTACACAATTGTCTCATCTCCTGGAATGTTAGGGTATCATATCTAGAGGGGGTCTTCTGCAGACCTGACCCTCCTGAGAGAGCATCTACTTGATCTCCTCTCAGAGACATGATCTAGTGAGGGTGTGGTGTGTGCACCTACCTACACTAGTTGTTTCTACTAAACCTCTCTGGTAGTTGTAGTCAGGGTGTGTTACTCCCTTCAACCTACAACTACTAAGTCCAGTAGGACTTAAGTATTATAATCTATGTTATATGTACCTAGACAATATCTGTGTGATCTTTCAATTTAGTATCTTAAGATTACAATGGTATTACAACAGCAAGCTCAGATCCCACCGCTGCCACCAATGTGAGAAGTTGGCCTGATGTATGATGTCAATAGTTCTAGTGTACACCTTATATCAGTCCAAACAACCCTTATGGTGATTGGTTGTAAAGTCAACCTTATAGACCAGCTATCCTAGTGGTAGCATGGACAAGAGCAGTCTTAGGCTAAACTCTGAATGGCATGTGAAGCCAGCTGTGATACCATATATAATCCCTTGAATACCAAATGAAAGGACACCACAACAGATATATATATAAAATAAAGTGTATTTATTCTAGTCAAACCCTCAGCACTCTTTATGAGATTAGAGGTAAGTACAACACAGTCTTATTTAAGCATACATTAAGTCACACAGGTAAGTAATACAGTTAGGCCCTAGGGGCCACGCAAACCATATACTAAGTAAGTGGTATAAGGACCACTGTCACGGAAATAGGATAGGCCTAGGCCTAGGGAATCGCTGGGGCTACACTATACTACCAAAGGTTAGGCAGTGGGAGGCCCACGGGATTCAGGTGCAGAGTGGAAACACTCACGCGTAATGCGTAAAAGTCACTAGCAGTAGTACAGTTTAGAATTAAATAGATTTAGGACACTTCCGGAGTAGCTAGGAAGTCGAGACTGGAAAACTAGACACTAGGATAGTCACTATCCTGATGAGCACCGGAGTACCCAAGTTACCTAGCCCACAGGCTGCGGGTGCATAGGGGCGAAGTTGCGTCGGGTTTCGTCGTCGACTCCTATGGATGCCTGAAGAAAGATGCTGACAGGCAGTCAGTTAAGAGTGTCCGGTGGATCCCAAGGCTGGGATCAAGAAGAGAGGAGACCTGCAAGCAGAAGGGACAGAGTCAAGGTCACTAGCCAGTGACCACGTGGAACCAGGAAGGAACCAGGCGATGTCGTGAAGATTGCAGGTGAAGGTGAAGCTTGTCGCTGCAGCCACGAGGACCAGGAAGCGTCGAGAACGACCAGGACCAGGAGGCGAGCTGTCCCACGAAGGCTCTTGCTGTCGGCGGCGTCGAAGTTGGACTAGGACTCACCAAGCCTTGGCAAGCGGAACCCACGCAGAACGAAGGACTTGCTTCTGCTGCAGACCAGGAAGGTCTGGGATGCTCCTCTTTTTCAAAGGAGCAGGAGCCAGTCTGGAGGAGCCAAACCAGCGCTGAAGATTACGGGATGCGTCGTCACAAAGGCCACTAGCCAACGGGCAAGCAACCGGACAGACGCGGCAAGCAGGAACATGCAGAAGGGCCCCACGCAGGACTCGTGGAGTGTGGGGGGCTGGTCTTCGGTGCAGACGGTGCTTGGGGTTGGGGCTTCTCAATCCCCGGTGCACAACTTCGAGGGTGCCTCAGAAGCTGCGCTTGAAGATACTAGCCACTTTTCCCAGGTAGCCGGTCCCACGTCTCTCGTCGCCTCCACGGATCTCAGCTCTGCTGTGGATGTGGATCAGGGTCGGAGAAGTCTGGAAGTCAAGGCTCTGGTCGGGCTCTGCAGTCGGTTCCTCGTAGAACTTGGGCAAAGCAAAGGGTAGTCTCTTGATGGTGCCTGTTTGCACAGGGTAGCCACTCCTTGGCCACAAGGGAGATTCTTCAGTCTTCTTCTTTTGTCGAATGTCGAAGGTCCAGAGTTTCTGTTCAAGTTGCAGGTTCAGGATAATCTAAAGTCTTGAGGCCCAACTCCCACTCTTATACTAATCTGGGGGGCTGGGATACCTGCTAGGTCACGCCTTATGGGTGGGACCTGGGAGGGGGTGGTTACACCGACTTCCCTTTGTCCAGTTTCGCGCCAGAGCTGGGGCTGGAGTGCCCCAGCGCCGGTTTGAACTGGACTATGCAAGGAACACCTTGTGTGCCCCAGGCATGTCTCATTCCTTTCAGCCCTCCCTGCCCCAATACACTAAAGTCTTTCTGGGGAGGTGCTAGCACCTCCCCAAGCGGGAAACCTATTGTCCAGGCCTCCCTTGCCGGGATCACTCCCAGCAGCAGGAGGTCAGACTTGTGTCTGTGGCAGCAGCATCCATTTTGTGATGCTGAGGCTTTGGTTAGAGTTAAACAGCAAAGTAGGATTTTAACATGTCTCTCCCTCTAGAAGGGAGGAATAATATCCTCATCACCAGAAATGGTATGGGGGTATTATTCCAAAGTGTTAGACACCTTACACGACAGGTTTTGATACAGCCAAACCATAGTTACCATAACCGTTTAAGATTATAAGGCACTTTAAGAGTATATGGTAGGCTATATCATAGAACAGCTATAAGGACATGGTTCCGAAAGCTGCAGACAGGCTCAGCTCATGCTAGAGCACCATCTCACACGTTACCAAGCACTCTGCCTCCAGGATTGTTAAGGCCTGCCATAGGAGTGGCTGATAGGTACACATGTGTCTATTTTAAGGGTAGATATAGGTATACTATATCTAAGCAAGGGGTGATTACACGACCTTGCCCCAGCTGAGTGATCAGCCAGTTGTGTCTGATTGGAAGGCCAGACCAGGGGTGGCATAATACATGCTGCAGCCCCTGGGAGGCCTAGGGTACAACCTATGCCCTGGGTACCTAGGGTACACTGTACAGGGTCCAATAAGGTGATCCTTACCAATTGGTTATGTACCTAGGGTACATGGAGTCCATTTTAAAGAGAGAGCAGACAGCCTGAGACCCTGAATGGCAGGATCTCAGGCCAACTAAGTCGAAAAACCAGCTAGACACTAGGCAAAAAGTTGGGGGTAACCATAGTCAGATATCCACCTTCCTACACCCCTGCCCCCCTTTCCACTGCCCTCCATAGTCTGTTGTGCTGCCACGGCCCTTCCTGCCTGCTCAGTGTGGATAAATTGTTGCCTTTGCACCCTCCTACCTGCCTTCAATTTTCAGAGTCCGTGCCCCTGGCCTCTGCCTAAGACTAAAATAAGGACATATTTTCTGAGTTTTCAAATAGCGACAAAGCACTTTTAAATTATTTGTTATCTTTATGTTTTTTTATCCAGTTGACCACTTGATTAAATGTTGCACTTAGGGGAGAGGATGTGGTGTTACTTCCAGAACTGCAGACTTTGCAACTGGGGAACCAGGTTGGAGTTTCTGCTTCAGCTCGACATTCTGTGATTCTGGTCAAATCACTTAGTCTCCCCATGTCTACAACCAAAATGAATTTGTTCTTGTGTGATGTAACCAATGCTCATGTAAAGCACTCCAATACCTGACAAGTCTGCACTATATAACACTGCAAAAACACAAAATAATAAGTGTTTTGCACACTTCTGTCATTGGGCTATATTTGGGCTACATCTGGGTGATTTTGGGCTACATTTGGGCTCTTTTGTCTCCGGTGGCCATCTTGGGAGATTTATTTGTTATGAAGTTTCCTAATTTCCTCATGTATTGCAGTCTCCTCAGTAGGAAATGCTTTCAGTGTTTTACTTTGATTCCATCATGAAGGTATTCAGATATGTCACACATTTGCCATAAATTCTGAAAGTTAGCACTCTAGTTGCTCATTAGATCACTGTAGTAAAACTACTGTTCACCATGGAAGTCTGCTCCTGGTATTAAAAGTGCATGTTTCAGTCTGCATGTCAGAATTTTTTAATGAAATAGAAGAGGATTTGAGAAGTCACTCAAAATGTGCCCTCATTTTCTTTCTTCAGCATTAATCATCATTTCTATGGCAAAATGAACCCCCTCATTGTGTTCCTTTTTAAATTAAATGTTTTAAGTGTTACCAGTTTATTCCAATCAAGATGGCTTCAGGTGTGCCATACTTTTGTCATAATGAAGACAGTAAGCGCTCTAGTTGTTTTTAAGAACGCTCTGGGACATTCTGTCATTGGGCTATACTTGGGCTACATCTGGGTGATATTTGGGCTACATTTGGGCTCTTTTGTCTCTGGTGGCCATCTTGGGAGACTTATTTGTTATGAAGTTTCCTAATTTCCTCATTTACTGCAGTCTCCTCAGTAGGAAATACTTTCAGTTTTTTACTTTGATTCCATCAAGAAGGCATTCAGATGTGTCACACATTTGCCATAAATTCAGAATGTTAGCACTCTTTTTGCTCATTAGATCACTGTAGTAAAGCTACTGCTCTCCAGGGAAAACTGCTGCTGGTATTGAAAGTGCATGTTTCAGTCTGCATGTCAGAATTTTTTAATGAAATAAAAGAGGATTTCAGAAGTCAAAATGTGCCCTAGTTTTTCTTTCTGCAGCACTAATCATACTTGTTATGGAAAAATGAACCCCCTCCTTTTGTTCCTTTTTAAATTAAATGTTTTAAGAGTTACCACTTTAATCCAAGCAAGATGGCTTCAGGTGTGCCATACGTTTATCATAAGTAGGACTGTTAGCGCTCTAGTTGTTCTTTGGAACACTCTGGGAAGCTGCAGTAGAACACAAAGGAATCAACTGACAGTTTCTGCCCTTGTTGGATGTACATGTTTTACAGAAAATAAGCTCTCAGTTTAGCTTATAGATCCCCCTCCAAACCTATGTGGGAAAAGCATGAAAAAATATTTTTCTCTCAATCATGATATCCCAGCAGAAGGCTTTTTCACATGGTGAAATCACCTTAGAACATACCACAATTCCTAAAATGAGTATGGTACCATCAACAAATGATTTATAATGTAACTAAAGTCTTAAAACCTTCTATTAACTGCAATGCTTTTTAATGAGGTGCTATCATGTATATTGGTTCCAAGATGGCTGCCAACACTTCTTGGATGAAGTGCTGACAGCCAATCAGATCTCAGGATGAGATGTGTGGTTAGGCTCCGCCCACATATATATATGATTTTACTCTCGATTTTCTCAGGAACTACTGAACAGATTGACACCAGACCTGCAAAAGGCACTTCCCTGAGCTGAGGACTACCTCTCTGCCAAATTTCAAGTAATTCTGTTCAGCCGTTCGGGCTGTACCTTGGACTAAAGGTCCCTATGGAAAATTGCATGAGGAAAACGCGTTTTGGGACCCCCCTTTTTTCTCAGCCCCCGCTTGACGAATCCCCCCGAGACTTTCAGGGTCGGAGCGGAGCGGAGCGCCCCACCTATTTTGAAAATTTCACGAGGATTGGTCAACCGGCGCCAAAGTTATTCCAAATAGAATGTTGCGGATTTCCTATGGAAACACGGTCCTAACTATAACTATCTACTGGCGACCGCCAGTAGATAATATATATATATATATATATATATATATATATATGTAGCGCAAGGAAACCCTGGAGGTTTTCAGCGCGGAGTTCCTGCTTCTTACTTTGGGCTGGCTGCCTCACTCTAATGTGCCGAGGAATCCCTGGTGCTGGGCATCGTGCAACATTGTTGCTTGACGGTGAGGATTCTCTGCTGTGATACTGTTGGTGACTGTGCCTCTATGCCCGGTATAAGACTTCATTAGCTCCCCTCCTGTTAGACTATATGCCACATATCACTGCTTGTTCCTTTGCTGCGACCGGCGTTTGGTGTTCTCGGAGAACTTTGCATCCTATTGGCAACAATGTGGCAACATTATGTTACTCACAGTGAATCTAGCATAGCGCTTCAACGCACAGGAACTAAGAGGTGTTTGTGGAACACGCATTTGTTGTTTCACCCGACAGGAAACAGAAACATTCTTTGAAGGAGCGCAAAGTTATGTGTTTAATACTTTTTTATTTTGCTGTAACACCCACCCTGAACAGACTGTTGTGTACTGATTTTTCTGTTTCCATTCACATTGATCAGTTGGGCTGTAATATTGTCAGGATGTAGTTTTTTGCAATTGAGCAGCGCGTCAGGCAATGTTATTTCATTGAAAGGTCATTATGGCTTGAGATCAATACTGCAATATGCTAACATGTCCAAAATGTGTGTATATATTACCTACTGGCGGTCGCCAGTACGTAGTTATAGTTAGGACCCTGTTTCCATAGGAAATCCGCAACATTCTATTTGGAATAACTTTGGCGCCGGTCGACGAATCCTCGCGAAATTTTCAAAATAGGTGGGGCGCTACGCTCCTACCCTGAAAGTCTCGGGGGGATTCGTCAAGCGGGGGCTGAGATAAAAGGGGGGTCCCAAAACGCGTTTTTCCCATGCATTTTTCCATAGGACCTTTAGACACAGCTACAGCCCGAACGGCTGAACAGAGTTACTTGAAATTTGGCAGAGAGGTAGTCCTCAGGTCAAGGAAGTGCCTTTTGTAGGTCTGGTGTAAATCTGTTCAGTAGTTCCTGAGAAAATAGCATTTAAATCAATATATATATCTGAGCCAGCTTACGGTGCGCTTACCGTGCGCTTACCGTGCGCTTACCGTGCGCTTACCGTACGCATACGGTGACGTGCGCGAGCGCGATTCTGATTGGCTGTTAGATCTTAGTAAACATTCGAATCGGTCGAAACCAGGAAGCGGCGGCCGCCATTTTGTGTGTTTCACTCAGAAAAAAAAGGGTGATAACTTGAAAAGGGGGCAAGGAAGAGAGTTACAGACCCCCTAACATTTGAAAGGGGGTCAAAGAAGGACAGAAAAGTACAAAAAAAACATTTCTTAATTTAAAAAAAAAATCGCGGGGTACGCGTACGGTAAGCTTACCGTACGCGTACGGTAGAAAAAAAAATAAAAAAAGAAATAAAATTCAGATTTAAGTGTTTAGATATTAGGGGGCTCTAAAAAGAGCCGTTGTGTTTATGAAGTGATTTGATTTTTTAGTGGTACCTACAAGTAAGTGCCGACGCAGAGTCTAAGGTTCAAGAGGAAGACTCTGTTCCCTTCATCAGTGAAGTGTACACCATCTCCTCTATAAATGTCTTGCATGTCGTAACGCAAGTTGTTGTTGTAAATGGAACCCATACCATAGTCTCGGAGGAAAGCAGAAACAGATTTGTTGACGTGCTTTCTTGCTTTGTCAATCTGCGGACAAAATTGATTGGACCAGTTCCATTTTTGCCTTTGGCATATGTTAGAATACACAAAGGCAGTTTTAGGGAAAAGTGAAAACAGTTGTGCAAAGGTGTCCTTCATAAGCATTTCCAGACCTACCCCAGTCAAAGTGCCTAGGTCATTGCCACCACAGTGCACTATTATGAGGTCAGGGTGTTGGATTTGCATGAAGGATTTCACCAATGGCATCAATTGGTGCCACTTTAACCCTCTCTGACCAATCCATTTAATGTCTACATTTGGCAAAGCAAGGTCTCTCACCATACCTGTTTTCTCTGCATACTTTTCACTCCAGAAGACATAGCTGTGTCCTACAATCCACACTGTGAACATCTTCCAAGGAGATCGGGGTGAACTCAAGAGGTGTAATTCAGTAGAATGGTAAAAAGAAATGAAAGACAGTTTGGAAATGGAGGCATACATATTTTTTTTTTTTAAAAAGAACTGATTGGCTGTTTCATACCATTCTACACTAAAAACTAGGCTGTATGTGTAAATTTATAGAAGCATGTTTTGTATTGGTACAGAAAAATGTGTTACCAAAGAACAGTACTATGGATTTGCTGTTAGGTTTGAAAAGTCAAGCACTCCTGCTCTTTGGAAATGAAACATTGTGTGGTGAACTTCTGACCTAACTCTACACAGCAGTGTTTCAAGAGCAGTTGCTATGGTAGCAGGCAGAAGTCAAGTTGGGGGAAGGGTACTAGGCTGAAGTCAAGTTGGAGGAAGGGTACTGTTGGAAAAGGGTTGGTTTTCAACCAATAGAAATGTGTGATTACATTTGAAAAAAAGGGGGAAGCACTGAGATTTGAAACTAACATGTATATGTGTGGAAAAAGAGAGGGAAACTTTGCCATTATCTGGTTCTGCTGAGAGGAGAGAGGTGTACAGAACAGAGATCCTGGCTCTGATAATCTGCTGTTTGAGTGCCACATTTCTTTCACAACTAACTAATTTTAAAGGTGAGTTAAGAGTTTGAGAGGGGATGTATATGGTAAATTAAGAAATGAATAATAGAATTGGAATTCCTTTTGTTGAAGTTGTGTTTATCATTTTGTGTTTTGGGAGAAATTTAAATGTGAGGAACATGTAAAATAATATGGACTATGTTTTCACCATAAATTAAGGTGTACTGGTATAAATGAGGAATACTTTTAGGGTTTGAGGTTCCAGTCAGTAATGCAAATACATTCAGCATCACTGAGGCTGGTTGCCCTTGCTGGAGTGTAGTCAGTCACCCAGGTTACACATGTTGCTGGTCTCAGAAAGCTGTTTGGTATTGCTCTGGTGATTTTACATTTGCATTAGATGGAAAGGGGGAGCTATTTTTTTATGCAGAAGCAGACTCTTAGCACACACCCAGCTGCTTATCCTGTGGAATCATGCACAGTATTCACAACCGAGTGGGGTTTGAGGTTGCAGTCAGTAATGCAAATACATTCAGCATCACTAAGGCTGGTTGCCCTTGCTGGAGTGTAGTCAGTCACCCAGGTTACACATGTTGCTGGTCTCAAAAAGCTGTTTGGACATGTGCTTTTTTCAGAATATGAAAAGTGGATTCAAAATGTGTCAGACTGTAAAAGTACTTATCACTTGCAAAAAAAAGAGTAGTAAGTGTGCTTTCAAATTGGCAAAGAAATTTCGTTTTCTGACTAATATGAAAACATGACTCTGTGTGCAAAGAGTATTTACAGACAGAGATTTATTGCGTATTACTCTGGTACTTTTACAGTTGCATTAGTAGGAAAGGGGGAGCTATTTTTTTCTGCAGAAGCAGACTCTTAGCACACAGCCAGCTGCTTATCCTGTGGAATCATGCACAGTATTCACAACCGAGTGGGGTTTGAGGTTGCAGTGAGTAATGCAAATACATTCAGCATCACTAAGGCTGGTTGACCTTGGTGGAGTGTAGTCAGTCACCCAGGTTACGCATGTTTCTGGTCTCAAAAAGCTGTTTGGACATGTGCTTTTTTCAGAATATGAAAAGTGGATTCAAAATGTGTCAGACTGTAAAAGTACTTATCACTTGCAAAAAAAAAAGAGTAGTAAGTGTGCTTTCAAATTGGCAAAGAAATTTCGTTTTCTGACTAATATGAAAACATGACTCTGTGTGCAAAGAGGAATTATAGACAGAGATTTATTGCGTATTACTCTGGTAATTTTACAGTTGCATTAGTAGGAAAGGGGGAGCTATTTTTTGTGCAGAAGCAGACTCTTAGCACACACCCAGCTGCTTATCATGTAGAATCATGCACAGTATTCACAACCGAGTGGGGTTTGAGGTTGCAGTCAGTAATGCAAATACATTCAGCATCACTAAGGCTGGTTGCCCTTGCTGGAGTGTAGTCAGTCACCCAGGTTACACATGTTGCTGGTCTCAAAAAGCTGTTTGGACATGTGCTTTTTTAAGAATCTGAAAAGTGGATTCAAAATGTGTCAGACTGTAAAAGTACTTATCACTTGCCAAAAAAAAGAGTAGTAAGTGTGCTTTCAAATTGGCAAAGAAATTTCGTTTTCTGACTAATATGAAAACATGACTCTGTGTGCAAAGAGGAATTACAGGCAGAGATTTATTGCGTATTGCTCTGGTAATTTTACAGTTGCATTAGTAGGAAAGGGGGAGCTATTTTTTTATGCAGAAGCAGACTCTTAGCACACACCCAGCTGCTTATCCTGTGGAATCATGCACAGTATTCACAACCGAGTGGGGTTTGAGGTTGCAGTCAGTAATGCAAATACATTCAGCATCACTAAGGCTGGTTGCCCTTGCTGGAGTGTAGTCAGTCACCCAGGTTACACATGTTCTTGGTCTCAAAAAGCTGTTTGGACATGTGCTTTTTTAAGAATCTGAAAAGTGGATTCAAAATGTGTCAGACTGTAAAAGTACTTATCACTTGCCAAAAAAAAGAGTAGTAAGTGTGCTTTCAAATTGGCAAAGAAATTTCGTTTTCTGACTAATATGAAAACATGACTCTGTGTGCAAAGAGGAATTACAGGCAGAGATTTATTGCGTATTGCTCTGGTAATTTTACAGTTGCATTAGTAGGAAAGGGGGAGCTATTTTTTTATGCAGAAGCAGACTCTTAGCACACACCCAGCTGCTTATCCTGTGGAATCATGCACAGTATTCACAACCGAGTGGGGTTTGAGGTTGCAGTCAGTAATGCAAATACATTCAGCATCACTAAGGCTGGTTGCCCTTGCTGGAGTGTAGTCAGTCACCCAGGTTACACATGTTCTTGGTCTCAAAAAGCTGTTTGGACATGTGCTTTTTTAAGAATCTGAAAAGTGGATTCAAAATGTGTCAGACTGTAAAAGTACTTATCATTTGCCAAAAAAAAGAGTAGTAAGTGTGCTTTCAAATTGGCAAAGAAATTTCGTTTTCTGACTAATATGAAAACATGACTCTGTGTGCAAAGAGGAATTACAGGCAGAGATTTATTGCGTATTGCTCTGGTAATTTTACAGTTGCATTAGTAGGAAAGGGGGAGCTATTTTTTTATGCAGAAGCAGACTCTTAGCACACACCCAGCTGCTTATCCTGTGGAATCATGCACAGTATTCACAACCGAGTGGGGTTTGAGGTTTCAGTCAGCAATGCAAATACATTCAGCATCACTAAGGCTGGTTGCCCTTGCTGGAGTGTAGTCAGTCACCCAGGTTACACATGTTTCTGGTCTCAAAAAGCTGTTTGGACATGTGCTTTTTTAAGAATCTGAAAAGTGGATTCAAAATGTGTCAGACTGTAAAAGTACTTATCACTTGCCCAAAAAAAGAGTAGTAAGTGTGCTTTCAAATTGGCAAAGAAATTTCGTTTTCTGACTAATATGAAAACATGACTCTGTGTGCAAAGAGGAATTACAGACAGAGATTTATTGCGTATTGCTCTGGTAATTCTACAGTTGCATTAGTAGGAAAGGGGGAGCTATTTTTTTGTGCAGAAGCAGACTCTTAGCACACAGCCAGCTGCTTATCCTGTGGAATCATGCACAGTATTCACAACCGAGTGGGGTTTGAGGTTGCAGTTAGTAATGCAAATACATTCAGCATCACTAAGGCTGGTTGCCCTTGCTGGAGTGTAGTCAGTCACCCAGGTTACAGATGTTTCTGGTCTGAAAAAGCTGTTTGGACATGTGCTTTTTTGAGAATCTGAAAAGTGGATTAGAAATGTGTCAGATTGTAAAAGTACTTATCACTTGCCAAAAAAGCAGTAGGAAGTGTGCTTTCCAATTGGCAATGAAATTTCGTTTTTTGCCTAATTTCAAACCATGACTCTGTGTGCACACAGGAATTGTTTTTAGATATTTAATTTGTGAAGGTGTTATTCTGATTTTCACTTGTAGGAAAGGGGTACTTAGTATTTTAAGATTTGAAAAGATCATAAAAAATGTAGTAATATATTTAAATAAAATAAAGAATTTTTTTTTTAGTTTTTTTCAGGTATTGCTGAAGAGCAGTGAACAAAATTTAAGATGCCTACAAAATCCAGACTAAGGAAAAACCACAAAAAAAACTATATTTGAAGACAACTGGAGGACCTAAGTTAGTTGGAGATGCTCATGTTGGGAAAAAGAGAAAGTCTTCTGGTAAGCAGACAAAAGATTTTTTAAAGAACATCTTCAAAAAAAGGAAAAATGTACAAAAAGGTCTGTACTGGAAAGAATGTTTTAAATAGAAAAGAACAGGAAAAAATTGAGCATTTAGTTAATGCAAATATACCTTCAGAAACAATAAAGATTAACTTAAACAGAAAAACAGCGTTTAAAGAGATACATAGAAAAATGTTTCAGAGAAGAGTTATGTCCAATTTGATAAAGGATGTGAAGAAATATAAGCAAAAGGCTAAATTTTATAAGAGAAAAAAAGAAATTGAAGCCATTGCAGCTAAGGCATTAGAATTAAAAAGGAAACTATTCATTTTAATTTTGAATAGGATGCGTACATTAGATAAAATGGTTATTGTACTGAAATCACAAAGCAAAAGGAAAAGAGTAGTGAAAAGAACAAACTTTTGTAAAGTGTTTTTAGGAGAATGGATGCATAGTTCAAGTAGTGAACCTTTTTTTAATGAAGAGAGTTATTTTCAAAGTAATAGTTTGCTGCATGCAGTTGACACCAGAGGTCGTGCTTATGAAGTGAAAAATGGTTGTATAATGGAGAAGGAGAAAATGGTTCCAAGAGATGAGGTACAAGTGATGGCGGATGAGGCTATGGGGAGACGTCCTAAAGCCCCAGTGTACACTTGGAATTGTAGTAGTATTTGCACTGTGCGTCAGGAATCTATTGATAAATTTCGTGAGTTTCTAAGAGAATATAGTAAAAAAAGTGTAAAACAGAAGATTAAGGTGCTTCAAAGTCTAGATCCATGCAGAGTGAGAGAGAATACTGGTTTGCAGGGTCATTCTCTGGCTTGTCTATCTAGAAAAGTGTGTAAAAGTGTTTTTCATCATTTTAGGATGCTGGCTGTTCATCATACTGAAATGAGAAAGTTTGTGAGACGGTTGTATTTTGCTAAAAGTCCAGCAATAAAGTTAGATGAATTGAATAGGGCTCTGTTCCGTGGATCGGTATCAGATGCAGAGAAGGTTACTGATGAAATTCAGTTTTGTTACTTTGGTCCTGAACAAAACAGTGCAGAAAAGGACACAGTAAATGAGGAAGAAGTGGAAGAGAATGTAGAACCCTCTGTAAGTAAGACATTTAATGATCAAATAACAAAATTTGCAATAATCTCTAATGAAAGACCAAATATTACTTGTATTTGTTGCCGCAGAACTCATTATAGAAAACAAACTAGGAATGTTGATCTCTACAGAAAAAGTGAAAATGAAGATAATTATAAGTGGAAGGATTTAGCCACATATATATTTCTTGAAAATTGTTTTGAATTGGGTGAAGATCAGCGTATTTGTAAATACTGTTACAACAAGTTAGAGGAAAATAGAATGCCGACCAGAGCTGTACATAATAATTTAGAATTGGATGTTATTCCTGCCGAACTTTCTGAATTAAATACATATGAGTCTATACTTATTCAATGTGTTCATCCGTTCCAGACCATAGTGCGTATGGAGCCAAAAACTGGTAAATTACCTCATTCAGATTTACTGAGAGGTTTAAAAGGAAGAGTGGTGTATTTGCCCTTGGATTTGAAAAAAAATATGGAAACTATTGATGCAGATACTTTGGAAACTGAACCATTAGTTATTCTGGTTAATGGTGTACCTACAAAGAATAAGAAGATTTGGCAGGAGCTGGTAGATGTACGGAAAGTACAAAGAGCAAATTTGTATTTGAAAAGGAATAACAAATGGTATGAATCAATTTATATAGAAGAAGAAGATTTACAAGAAGACACAGAAACACCAACGGGACAAATTGAAAAAGTGGACAAGTCAAAGGAAGAAGAAATTTATGAACATTTTAGCATACATCCTCTTCATTCAAAAGAAGTTATGGGAGACAATATTGATCTGTTTCAGATGAAGAAAGCAAAAGGAACTCCAGTGAGTGTATGGGAGGAGAGCTTGGAAGCTCGATGTTTTCCCCAGCTGTTTCCTACAGGAAAAGGAGGACGATACGCTGAACGTCCAGAACAGATTCCAGCTTCTGAGTATCGGACTACAAGACTATATGCAGAAGATCCAAGATTTCGACAAAGTATTCCTTATTTGTTCCATCTTTTATTTGAAAGCGACTTGTCTGCATTATCATATGCAGTAAATCACATTTTAAAAAGTGGAGTACATTTACAAAATGTGTCTGCTAAGGATTTTATGGAGAAAGTGCAGCACCGAGATGATCATTTGGAAACACAACTGATCAATCTGATGGCTTGTCAGCGTGGGACAAATGAATATTGGTACCGACGCCATGGTGAATTAAAATGCATGTTACGAAATTTAGGAACACCAACATGGTTCCTTACTCTAAGCTGTGCTGAGTACGCTTGAGATGATTTACTGGATTTTCTACGAGAGGCAAATTCAAACATTAAAAACATCGAATACAAGACAGCAGGAGAACTGTGCTCATTGGATCCGGTTAATGTTTGCAGATATTTCAATCATAGATTGGAGGCTATGATGTCCTTCATCTGCAATAAAAAAATCCACCTCTTGGAGAAGTAGAGGATTTCTTTTGGAGAAAAGAGTACCAGGCAAGAGGTGCTCCTCATATTCATATGCTGTTGTGGATCAAGGATGCCCCAAAGTTTGGAACAGATACTGATGAAGCAGTGTTATCTTTCATTGAAGAATATGCAACATGTGCTATACCAAAAAGCACAGAAGAGAAAAAGTTAAAGGAGCAAGTTTTACGTTTCCAAAGTCATCGGTGTGGAAAATACTGTCGACGGAAATACAAGAGCAAAGATAAATACTACACTAAATGTCGATTTGGATTTCCTAGACCTGTTCTTTCAAATGGAAGAGTAAACAGTTTTATGTCATCTGTGAGACATACTATTACAAGAAAATCACCTAAGAATACCTACAACCTTAAAAGAAAAGAAGAATCAAAAAATATAAATGACTACAACCCAGTCATTTTATCCATGTGGAATGCTAACATGGATATACAGTATGTAGCTGACAATTCCATTGCTGTTGCTCGATATGTAACGTCTTACATTACTAAATCTGAAAAAACTGAATTGAAAGAAATGTGGGAAGAGATTTCTCACGAGAAGACTGTCAGTAAGAAGCTGTACAGTTTCAGTTTAAAGATGTTATCGCATCGAGAAATTGGATCCTACGAATGTTCAGATAGGTTATCTTCTGCAAGTCTCTACTCGAAATCAAGAAGAATAATTTGGGCAAGTTTAGGCCTTGCAGCAATGAGAAATCGGGTACTGAAATCTGTTGGAGAAATTGAATATTTGGCCGAGAATGACCCAGAAAGTACAGATATTTTGAAATCAAACATGTTGGACACATATTATCCCAAGAGAAGTCATCATCTGGAGAACATGTGTCTCTATTAAGTGCTGCAGAACTACATTTATTCACGAAAAGCCGCAGAAGACATCAACAATGGAAAATATAAAGTCATTGGTGAGGAAGGATGTTTGGTGAAGCAAACAAAAGGAAGTTTGATAAATCACAGGAAGCTGAGTTGCGACACTACTGACAAAAAGGAATTTTACTACTTGGCTCTTTTACAGCTGTTTAAACCATGGCGTACAGAGGATGAACTACTGGGAGAATTTCAAAGCTATGAAGATTCATTTAATGCTTGCAAAGACAGCATAAAATGCAGTACATTCACAACTTATGTGCAAATGTTAAATGAAGAAATTGAACAGGAAACTACAATTGCAGCTGAAGTAGCTAGAGACAGTTCTCAAGACAGCCAAAGTTCAGGAACACTCAGTCAAGATCCTCTAGGACAACCAATCGTTGAAAATGAAGCTGCAATAGCCATGAATGAAGTGGAAACGGCTATGAATCAAGCTCAAGAAGAATTTATAGACTTACCAAATTTGGAAAGACAACTGAATGAAGAGCAGCAACAAATTTATGAAGAGATCAGAAACAAAATTGATCACGGATTACTACATGAAAAAAAAGAGTGCTCATGCACATCATTTCATCCAATCAGGATGTATGTAAGCGGACAAGCTGGAACTGGAAAAAGTTTCTTAATAAAAGTCATCAGAAGCTACCTACAGCAAAAAACGGATTCTACTTTGTCTTGTGTGGTTACTGCTCCAACTGGGTTAGCAGCATACAACATAAAAGGAATCACCTTACATCGTTTGCTAATGTTACCAGTGGAGCATGAGAACAAAATACAATGCCACAAGCTAACTGGAGAAGCATGCTTGGAAGTTTCAAGAGTATTGAAGAAGATGCAAGTTCTCATTATTGATGAGGTGAGCATGGTATCAAACTTAATGCTTGCCTTTGTGCATTTAAGAATGCAGCAAATTCTAAGGACAGACTATGACGTGTTATTTGGTGGAAAACATGTCATAGTTTTTGGGAATCTTCTACAGCTTACTCCAGTTAAAGGACAACCAGTGTTTAATACTGTGACATATGAAGACACAAAGAAGTCATTGGGAAGCATTGGTAATGCAAATATTTGGTCCTTCTTTGAATACAAGGAACTTACTACTAATATGAGGCAAGCAAACGATGAAGAATATGGAAGTATTCTGAAAGATATCAGAATTGGACTACTGACTGAAGCTGGCACAAAAGCATTACAGAGTCGGTTGCTACATAATTTATTTCCAAAGGAAGAAATAGTTGCAGAGAAGATATACAAGAACATTGCAGAAAAGAAAAGTGTCATCTGCTTAATGCCAACTCTACGTGAATGCTCAATATTCAATGAGGAGCTTTTGAAATTGGAAAAGGAAGATATCAGGAAATTGGAAGCAGTGGACAAAATTCAAGATGGAAGAATTACTATCACATTAACAGGCAAACTGAAAAATAAATTGGATTCACTAGAGAAGAACATTTCCAAAACTGCTGGATTAGAAAAAAATCTATATGTTTGCATGAACTGTAGAGTATTTTTAAGGAGAAATTTGGATGTTGAAAAAGGTTTAGTTAATGGAGCTATGGGAAGAGTTGTGGGTTTTATTAATTATCAGAAAAAAGATGGAATTGAATGCTTAAAAATAAAATTTGATCAGATAGAAGAAGTTATAGACATTTGTCGTTGTACAGTTCGTTTCATGCTTGTGAAAGACTTATATGTACAAAGGAAACAGTTTCCGTTTTCTCTAGCATATGCTGTAACTATTCACAAGTCTCAAGGATTGACTGTAGATTGTGCATTTGTAAACATTGGTTCAACTGTGTTCAAAGAAGGTATGGCTTATGTAGCTTTGTCACGAGTGAAAACATTATCTGGTTTATTCATGATAGACTTTGATGATTCAAAAGTTAGTGCTGATACAAATTGTGTAAAGGAGTATAATAGATTAAGAAGAACCTATGCTCCTCATTTAGGTCAGTATCCTGTGTTGGAGAAACGTGTAGTTTCTCGTAAAAGGAGAATTGAGAATATCTGTAATGAGGATGTAGAGAGGAGGAAAAAAAAGAGGAGTGATGTAATTGCAGGCAAAAAGAAAAAGGAAAATGAAGAAGAGGTTGTAGGATGTCATTTTGAAAATAGCTCTGGTGTCAACTGCTACGCTAATGTAGTGCTGAATGTTGCATTTTATCTGGAAAGTTTGCAAGAGCAGATAATAGTAAATCAGAGAAAAAGATTCTGTTCTGAGTTGAGTCTCCTTTTTCAAAAGCTGAGTAATGATAAAACTCAAATAGAAAGTGCTACTGAAATTAGAAAACTTTTAGATGTATGTTCAGGACAAACACAGTTTTCTCAAAATGTACAGCAAGACGCACAGGAATTCTTGATGTATTTTCTTCAGGTACTGGAAGAAGAAGGGGTTCCCATTGAAAATATGTTTGGTGTCTCTTATAAATGGGAACATAGTTGTGAAAACTGTTACAATACATGTGGCTCTAATGTTGATTCTGAAAGGTTTATTTATTTAACATTGCCAGACAGTAAAACAGTCACTTTTGCTAAATTAATTAAAGATGCTAATCATAGCATGGAATGCGGTGAGTGTAAATCTGAAATGGTTTCAACGTTAATTTTAAAGGAATACGGACAGTATGTAATTTTAATGATGCAACGATGTAAAGCTGATGGTTCAAAATTAGATACTTTAATAAAGAAGTTTACAGGACAGCAATTATCAATTTCAGGAAAAACTTTTGTAACAGTTGCAATAATTTTCCATGAAGGACCTACTGTTACTTCTGGACATTACACAATTTATCTTAAATGTGAAAAAGGCTGGACACTGTGTAATGATTCCCAATTGATTTTCAAGCAACGTTTGCCTTTTGATTTAGCAAATTCCTATCTAATCTTCCTGAAACCAAAATTTTAGAGAAACTTGGCAAGATCTGTACAAAACAATTTTACAATTTTATTGGATTACCATTGGAATTTTCAAAAAAAAAGATTTTTCAAATTATCATTTGGCCTAATGGAAAGGTAACCAATTGTAATGTGGACTTTTTTAATTTTTAATGAAACTTTCGAAAACCAAAAATTTAGAGAAAATCGGTAACATCTGCACAATTTAAATTTTGGAATGTTATTGGATTACCATTGGAAATGTATTCAAAAAAGATTTTTAATATTACTATTTGGCCATAAGGAAAGGTAAACAATTGTATTGTGGACTTATTTAATTATTAATTAATCTTTCGGAAACCAAAATGTTAGAGAGAATCGGTAAGATCTGTACAATTTAAATTTTGGAATTTTATTAGATTACCATTGGAAATTTAATCAAAAAAGAATTTTAAAATTACTATTTGGCCTAAAGGAAATGGAACCAGATGTATTGTGGAGTTATTTGAGATATAATATTTTTGTGATCATGCTTCTGAAACAAAATTGTCAGACGGTATTTTATAGAAATAATTATTGTTATTAGATGATATTTTATTAGAATATTATGCATTTCTATAATGTTATGTTTAAGTAAAAAGAGATTGTGGGCTTTTTTAAAACAATCTTTGAGATTGTTATTTTTTTTTTGCCCGCTGTTAAGTGATGAATGCAATTGCTTTCACAATTTATAGTGAAATGCAATATATTCTGAAAACAGCAAAAAAAAGGCAAAACATTTTTTGGGGAAAATATGTAAATACGTGTACTGTGTTATATAATGATTTATGAAATATTAATACTTTTTTCTTTTTTTTCAGATTGTGAAAGAAAATTTTCGAAAAAAACCAACCATTTTTTCAAGTAATTTCAATTACATTTTAATTAAAAATTAAATTGTTGGGTGGGTCAGGTAAGTCAGAAATTAGATGGTCCCTTTCTTCCACTTTATCTCAAACAGATTTTTAGTATTTAGTTATTAATTCCTCAAGGATCTTGAGATGTGGCAATTGATTTTTAGTGTTTTAAAAAAAAAAAAAAATACGCGTACGGTAAAAAAAAAAAAAAAGTTTTAAATAAAAAATAAAAAAAAGTTGAGAGGTAAGGTTGGCTCTTAAAAGAGCCGTTGTGTTCATGCAGGGACAGAGGAAAGGAAGAATGGGAACATTAGCTGGTAGGACAAATGTGCTGGTCTATTTTGTTGTTAATGAGGGGAAGACTGGTCTCCCTATGAACAATTAGACCATGGCAAAATGAACACCGCATAGTAACCCTCGCAAACCGATGGTTCGTTTCCACAGGATCAGAAAAAGGTGAATCTGCCCCCACAGATGAAGGGCTCTGCTGAGTTTCCGAAGAAGAACTCGGCTGAGCTGCTGCGGATGTGCTTGGTTGACTTACTGAAGGGTTGCCTCTAGTATGTCGAGCATGTGTCCTAGGGTGTACATCGTGAAGGTGTCTCAACATAGTGTGATTCCCGAAGGAATACTTCTTGTTGGTATTACCTCGCGAAAGTACACGCTGGCACAGCTTGCAAGTCACCAAGGCAGCATTGACTTTTTTCTCACCCTCAGGAAAACTAAAATACTCCCATATAAAAGAGCTCTTCTGTTTTCTCCTTCTCTGCCTGATGGTGGTGCTGCTAGCCTCACTCTCAGTAGAAGAGTGCTGGTCTGCCATCGTATCACAAAGACAAGTCAGCTCCTTCTCCTAAGGGATCACAAGCAGAAATGAGGGGAATGGGTGTGGTGTAGGAGAGTTCTAGAACTGAAAGTAGTTTCAACCAATCAAAAGTTGTGTTTCATGATCACATGACCCACCGTGCGCGTACTTTACGCTTACGTTACGCTTACGGTGCGCTTACGGTGCGCTTACGGTAAAAGTACGCATGCGCGTAAAAAAGACACGTGCTCGCGCGCATGCGCATAACAGTCACTCCCCAACACTTCCGCGTAACGTGCGCGTGTAGCGTACACGCTTACGCGCCCCATACGCAGTACGCACGGCTACGCAAGTTGCGTAACTTTACGCAAAAAGAGTAGATAAATTACGAACATTACGTAAACCGTACGCTTACCGTACGCTTACCGTACGCGCACTAAAAAAAAAAAAAAAAAAAAAAACAGAATTTCTATGTTATACTCGTATATCTTACCTGTTTGGTAAAAAAAAAAAAAAAAAGAAAAATTGATAAATTGCAGATTTTTATTATAAAAAAACAGTGTTTTAAGAGAATAAAAAGTTAAAAAAAAAAACATGCTTTTTCTAAAAAAAAAAACACATTTAATATAAGAATTTATAATAAAAAAAATCATACAAAATCAATAAAAAAACCATGGGAATCACATATGTTATAGGTAACAATTAGCATTTAAAAAACCATACAAATTCACTGAAAAAACCATGGGTTTCACACACGTTATAGTTAGAAATTAGCATTTAAAAAACCTTACAAATTCACTGAAAAAACCATGGGTTTCACACACGTTATAGTTAGGAATTAGCATTTAAAAAACCTTGCAAATTCAGTGAAAAAACCATAGGTTTCACACACGTTATAGTTAGGATTTAGCATTTAAAAAATCTTGCAAATTCAGTGAAAAAACCATAGGTTTCACACATGTTATAGTTAGCGGACATTTTACTCATAAAAAACCATTGAAATTCCCCCGTTATAGTTAGTTAAGCTAACTATAACTCGCGCACCCGCAATCCACTGCTGATGACGTAACATATTACATCACTCATGACATGGTCAGTGACATCACTCATGACATCACTGATGACATCTCAAATGACATCACTGATGACATCATCCTTGTGACAGAGTGGTAGACCTCCTCTCACCCTAATATAACCTTTGATACAAACATTCAAAAATAGAGACTGAAATTTTCAAAAAAATGGACATACCAATACAAATTACAACAACCTCTTCAATAATTCTAAGATCCACATACACATCCACTCATTCACCAACAGTCCTGTACAGTCACTCATACGTGTACTCACTCATCATACGTACTCATACACCTATACATCCTGTTACACAATGCCTCTCATCTATAGAGTTACTCACACACATAGTCACTCATGCTAATAAAGAATCAAACATACATTAACTTGCATATACAGTTATACACACACCACCACACTTACTTCTACGGAAACTTACACATACTTACTCTTTTAAAAAATCACTTATAAAAACACATACTTATTCATACAGGAACTATTTCAATCTCTCACTCTCACACATATACACACTTATATACACCAATAGTCAAATATACTTCTTTAAAACATATTTAGAAACTCATAAAGACACAATTGAGACAGTCATTCACTCACTAACACACCCATACACACACTCATCCACCCATACAGACATGCACACATGCTGTCTTCAAAACATACAACCAGAGAGTCAATCATTCATGCACCTATGCACTACATAATACCCCCCACCAAACCATGCAGACACTCACACTGATACTCAAAAAACAACCTAATATCCTATATAAACACCCATGTAGCTACTCACCAACCCATGCAGACACTTATACACAAAGTGAGAGACTGATACAGATAATTACATATTTAAACATTACTCAGTAAGCCATGTAGTCACTAAGATACACTTAATCAGTCAGTTACACAATCAATTTTTCAAAAACAAATCATCCTTTTAGACACTTATATACCCATTTATTCTTCCATCGACCTTGAGATATACATATATAAAACATATTTAATTTTTATAAAAACACACATTCACTGGATGATGTCATCAGTGATGTCATTTGAGATGTCATCAGTGATGTCATGAGTGATGTCACTGACCATGTCATGAGTGATGTAATATGTTACGTCATCAGCAGTGGATTGCGGGTGCGCGAGTTATAGTTAGCTTAACTAACTATAACGGGGGAATTTCAATGGTTTTTTATGAGTAAAATGTCCGCTAACTATAACATGTGTGAAACCTATGGTTTTTTCACTGAATTTGCAAGGTTTTTTAAATGCTAAATCCTAACTATAACGTGTGTGAAACCTATGGCTTTTTCACTGAATTTGCAAGGTTTTTTAAATGCTAATTCCTAACTATAACGTGTGTGAAACCTATGGTTTTTTCAGTGAATATATATATATATATATATATATATATATATATATATATATATATATATATATATTTAAACTTCCTGCTCTTGATTTTCATTCGGTGAAATCAATGTCAGTACTGTTTCTATGTTCATGATAAGGGTGGCTTTAAAAGCAGTGTTTAATCTGATGACTCACTGATTGAGAAAGGTTGTCCGCAGCCGAAACGTGTCTCAGTGATTTTTCTGCTGAGTGTGGTGGGACCTCTCCTCATTAAACTGGCTGGAATGATGAATCCTCGTGTGCGTGTCCCCTTTTTCATGGTGAAGTTGGGATGTGCTATATACATATACATATATATTACCTACTGGCGGTCGCCAGTAGGTAGTTATAGTTAGGACCACGTTTCCATAGGAAAACCTCAACATTCTATTTTGAATAACTTTGGCGCCGGTCGACGAATCCTCGCGAATTTCTCAAAATAGGTGGGGCGCTACGCTCCGCTCCTACCCTGAAAGTCTCGGGGGGATTCGTCAAGCGGGGGCTGAGATAAAAGGGGGGTCCCAAAACGCGTTTTTCCCATGCATTTTTCCATAGGACCTTTAGAACGAGCTACAGCCCGAACGGCTGAACAGAATTACTAGAAATTTGGCAGAGAGGTAGTCCCTAGGTCAAGGAAGTGCCTTTTGTAGGTTTGGTGTAAATCTGTTCAGTAGATTCTGAGAAAATAGCCTTTAAATCAATATATATATCTGAGCCTGCTTACGGTACGCTTACCGTACGCTTACCGTACGCTTACCGTAAGCTTACGGTGGCGTGCGCGAGCGCGATTCTGATTGGCTCTTAGATCTTAGTAAACATTCGAATCGGCCGAAACCAGGAAGCGGCGTCCGCCATTTTGTCTCTCGCACTGAGTGTTGTTTATCAAACATGATGGCCAAAAACATGTTACGGGGCTGTTTTGACAACTCCCTCCCACATAGTCATGTTGAGGGAGTCCCCAAACATCCCCCAAGAGCAAAAACGGTTTTATTTTTTTTTCGGCAATTTCGCGGGGTACGCTTACCGTACGCTTACCGTACGCTTACCGTAAGCTTACCGTACGCTTACGGTAAAAAAATAAAAATAAAAAAAACACTATCCACACTTACCCCACCCCCTGTGCTTTTGGTGGCCGCAGGCCACCAAATGTGCAGGGCTTATTAATAGAGAAAAAAAAAGTAATTTTGTCAACATGAAATTATAAAATCGAAATAAAAAAACACTATCCACATTGACCTCACCCCCTGTGCTTTTGGTGGCCGAAGGCCACCAAATGTACAGGGCTTATTAAAGTTGATAAAAACCGTGCACGGAACGAACTGCGTTAAGTGGGCGCGCACGCCACAAATGGCGTAAAGTAACTTAGCATTTAAAAAACCGTACAAATTCACTGAAAAAACCATAGGTTTCACACACGTTATAGTTAGGAAATAGCATTTAAAAAACCTTGCTAATTCACTGAAAAAACCATAGGTTTCACACATGTTATAGTTAGCTGGACATTTTACTGATAAAAAACCAATGAAATTCCCCCGTTATAGTTACTGTAGGCAACTATAACTCACGCGACCGTAATCCTCTGCTGATGACATATGTGTCTTTATGAAAAAAAAATATTTGTAATATATGTATAGCTAAAATTTAATGGAAGAAGATATGGGCAAATAAGTGTCTAAATACAGTATTAGCATCAGCAGAGGATTACGGTCGCGTGAGTTATAGTTGCCTACAGTAACTATAACGGGGGAATTTCATTGGTTTTTTATCAGTAAAATGTCCAGCTAACTATAACATGTGTGAAACCTATGGTTTTTTCAGTGAATTAGCAAGGTTTTTTAAATGCTATTTCCTAACTATAACGTGTGTGAAACCTATGGTTTTTTCAGTGAATATATATATATATATATATATATATATATATATATATATATATATATATATATGTATGTGTGTGTGACCGACCACTGAAGTTATCAATCATTATACACGTCTCCATATAAAAACATGTGACAAGCCATTACGGTCTACCTCTGAGGTTGATATGTTGGAAAAAGAGATTTTAGATTTGAATTCGGCGCATGCTACCAAAAAGAATTATGCTATTTTAGAAGGGGTACTTGGCAAGTTTGAAGGCGATATTAAAGAGAGGATGGCACGCAAACTCAAGCATGATGAGATTGATTATGCTAACGGAAGGGTGTTTACTTTCGCTAAAAGATTCAACAACTTTGTATAAAATGATTTGCAGCAAGTGGAGAGTAAATCGTCCTTACTGTCTTGCCCTGGTACTTCATCCTCTAGTAACATCTCTACCAATGGTGAAGATGGTGTAATTGACGGAGCATCTGGTGTAAACCCTACTAATACTGTTTTACGGTAAGTTCAAAGAATTCACATGGGGAACAAAGAATCGAACACACGTCAAAGAGAGGACCCGCGAGGAAGACAAAAAGAGGGAGAAGGGGGAGCGGAAAATCAAAGAACAAGAGAGGGAATGGAGACTCGCTCTTGGAACAAAAACAAACAATGATAGCTAGCAATGCTGAAGAGAAACAGGTCATCAATCTGTCTAAAATTACTTTGTCTGAAGATATGTTATCTGTTCTTGGTAAAGGATTGAATTTTTGCCCTACTTCCAAATGTGACGTCAGATGTTAAGATTGACTTGTATAAATGTGTGCGTAACTTAAAGTTGAAAAAGTTTTTTGCTACCAATCCTATTCCAAATAAACAAATTGCAAGGGATGTTGTGGTGGGAGATCAATCAATACAAGATGTTCGGGATACTGCTCTGGTACTCTCAGTTACTGAAAGTGAACATGATCCTGTTACTCTGCATCAATTTTTGACTGATTTGGAATATTGCACTAATTTAAGTATTGATAGCATATTAAAGCCAAAATCCAAATGGACTCCACAACTAACTAGTGGCAATAACATTGTGGTCTTTTACAAAATAGTCTGTAAAGAACTTGACAAATGTGAAGAGACGATAAAGCATAAGAGGGTATTTGTACATACCAATAACCTCACACGGAATGAACAAGCTGCTCTTAGACAACTTAGCTCCAATGTTGAAATCACGATTAGGGAAGCCGATAAAGGGAGTAACATTGTAGTTATGGACAGGGCAATGTATGAGGAAGAAATTATGTGTCAATTGACAAATGAGAATTGTTACAAAAGACTGAATGTAACCCAATGTTTGGGATTAAGAGAATTATCAATTTAGAGTTGAAAAAATTGAATGTAAGGGCTTACTCAACGATGATGAATACAGATACTTATTGAGTGATAAACCGAGATTCCCCTGTCTATACACCCTTCCCAAAATCCACAAGAATGCCACTAGACCACCAGGCAGGCCAATAGTGTCAGGAATAGGGGATCCAACAGAGAAAATTTCAGAATTTGGTGATACCTTTCTGCAGCCCTATATGACCAACTTCTAATATCAGAGACACGAAATACATTCCGAATTTTCTAATGGACATTAATTGGGACACCTCTATGACTTTGGTGACACTAGATGTAGTGTCGTTATACACTAACATTAGACACAACAAGGGCCTGCGGGACTGGAATATTTTTTGTTCAAAAGACCTGTGGAACTCTTAGAACATTCCGAGATGTTATTCATGATGTCACGTGTGATTCTGGAGCACTATGTGTTTTTATTCAAACAGGACTGGTATCAACAACGATGCAGGACCGCGATGGGTTCTAGATTTTCACCGTCCTTTGCCTGCCTCCTCATGGGGAGGTTTGAGGCAGCGCATGTCTGGGGCCCATCGGGGGCTAAATGGCAGGAATAGATAGTATATTAGGGCAGATATATTGATGAGTGTCTACTCATTTGGACCGGAAGTGAGAGAGAACTAAAATACTTTTTTGAGTATCTAAACAACAATGAGTATAAAATGTCATTTACCATGTCATATAGTAAAGAGAGCATTGTATTTTTGGACGTAGAACTAATTATTGAAGATGATAGCATTAAGAGTAAGTTGTACAGAAAAAGTACATCCTGTAACTCTGTACATAACTCTACTAGTGCACACCCTAGAGCACAAGTAAACGCTATTCCATATGGCGAATTCTAAAGGGTCTGCAGAAACTGCAGTATTAATGAAGAATTTGTTAACTTCGCTAGTGACATGGAATTAAGATTCCTGGCCAGAGGTTACGATCAAAGGGTGGTACACAAGCAAGACAAAGAGCTACAAAATTGTTGAGGGTAGACACCTTAAAGTCCAGAGTGAAACAAGACACTGATGTGGCAACACCGATAAAATTAGTGACCGGTTATCATCCGTGGTCACACAAAATCTTCAATATATTAAAAAGACATTGGCATCTGTTGACATCTGATCCCAGTCTCTGCCCACACATTAACAAACACCCAGGCATCATTTACCGTAAGGGGAGAACTTTACGTAATAGTGTTAGCCCTAGCTATTTGAAACTGAGAGAAAATGATTGCACATGGTTACACACACTAATTATGGGCTCATATAAGTGTGGAAATTGTAGCATGTGCAAGTTTGCCCTACTGGACAAACGTGATTTTCAGTATAATGGATCAGACAAATTTGAAATTAAACAGCACATAGATTGCTCAACTAAGTTTGTGGTATATGCTATTGTGTGCAAATGCTCTAAACTTTACATAGGAAGTACCATTAGATGCCTCAAGGATAGATTATCCGAGCATTTTAGGGCTCTTAAGAACTTAGATTCTAGATATCAAATAGTGACCATGCCCTTGAATGTCCAGCACAGAGCACACAATTGTCATTTGTCTTTAATGGTATTGAGTTGATACCAAGTGATATTAGAGGTGGCAATAGAGAACTCAAAGTAAGATAATGTGAAGCCCACTGGATATTAAAATTGCATGCAGTAGAGATGGGCATTAACATTGATTCAGAGTGACAATATTTTTTAGGCACATAACAATGGGGGCTAATTAACAAATGTGGTCTATAAGTCTCTTATTATCTGTACTTGTTGTCAAGATAATGTGACCACAAAAACTTATGTGTATATTGATTAAGGAGAGACTTGTATGATTCTTATTTTTCTCCCCTGGTGTTATATGGTATACCAATCTACTCAAATGATATGGCATGTACTTGAAACTGTGTCACATGTGTGCCTCTGCTAGGATAATGTTATTACAAAAGAATCTTATGCGTACAACTGCTAAGGAGAGACTGGTCAGATGCTTACTCTTCTCACCAGAGGGTGTTTGGTATGCGTATCTATTTACTTGATATGGCATTTACTTGTAACAGTGTTATATGTGAGCTTTCCTCCTTATATCTGTCTGATGACACTTTTTCCGGGATGTGTTTTTTCCCCTCTTCAGTCTTATATTATTTTTTTCATCATTCTTATTCCTGTTTTTCTAATTCTGCTCTTGCTTCTTGATATGGCTGACATTGTGACCTGTAATGGTTAATAGAATTTTTTCACATTGCTGAGATTATAGATTGCTGAGGGCGCTGTATACACTTGCAAAGATAGAGTTCACAAGAGATTTATAAATGTAATATTATGAATTGATTTTTTAGATTACGGTGATTGTAGACCCAAGGGTGTTGTTTCTTACTTGATAGATTTCACAAGAAATATACTAGTGCACTAGTCAGTGTGAGTGACTTCTAAGATGGCGCTGCAATAGTACTTACATGTGCATTGCAGTTGAGGGAGGGTGTTTTCACTTCTCTCAAAGTGGTTACAATTAGTGCTCATTGCGTTGATTTGTAGCCTTGAGCTTGATTGCAAATGAGCGTTATATAGTTGGTAGATTATTATATATTACCCTGCTCCATAGATTATGCTTTTGAAAATTTTTTATGAGACTGATTTTTCGTCATATATAATAGTATGCGGGTATTTAATTTTTGCTTTCCTGTACTGGAGCCTGTTGAATAATTTTTAATAATTCTATATTTGTTTTCCCTCTGAGGGCGTTATTTTTGTATTAGTGATCTAGTGCAGATAAGTACAATTTATGGTCTCTTTTTTAGGGGTGTATGATATTCTAAATATACTGTTCTCCAAGTGTGCGATAATATTAAGATGGTGCCGGTTTGCGTTACAAGCCTATTCCCAATTTTGGGAGGCCGTTTTCTCTGTTTACATAGTGGAATTGTATAAAGAGCAACTACAAGATGGCGCCGGTGCTACATGCCAGGATTTGCAGCGGAGCACTCTCCGTCGAAGTTTTCATGATTCTCTCAGGTACTAACTCGTACTTTTCATAATGGATGTTTTGGGTTTTAACACCCGTCACTTGTAACTATAGCGTTATTTTACTCTTAGAAATAGGATGTTTTACGGATCTGCTATTGTTTTATTACTGTATATGAATAAGGTGTAGGAAAATGGTCAGAGGCAGACTGTAAGGGCTTGTAACATGTTTTTATATGGAGACGCGTATAATGATTGATAACTTCAGTGGTCGGTCACTGGGTAATTTCACACATATAGATATATTCACTTAAAAAACCATAGGTTTCACACATGTAATAGTTAGGTGGATATTTCACTCGTAAAAAACCAATGAAATTCCCCCGTTATAGTTACTTCAGATAACTATAACTCGCGCGCCCGCAATCCTCTGCTCATGACGTCACATATTACATCACTCATGACATGGTCAGTGGCATCACTCTTGACATCACTGATGACATCTTCCTGGCGGTCGCGCGAGTTATAGTTATCTGAAGTAACTATAATGGGGGAATTTCATTGGTTTTTTACGAGTGAAATATCCACCTAACTATAACATGTGTGAAACCTATGGTTTTTTAAGTGAATTTGCAAGGTTTTTTTAAATGCTAATTCCTAACTATAACGTGTGTGAAACCTATGGTTTTTTCAGTGAATTTGTACGTTTTTTTAAATGCTAAGTTATATATGTATTATTATTTTTTTTATATATTTATTTTACAATAAACTACGTATTAAATAAAAAAAAAAATTTTTTAATGGTTTTTCAACGTAAAAATTTAAATGTTTTTTTCTGCCTTCAGGGTCCTTCAGGGACCCCCTAACAAAGGCTAGGGGGTCAGGAACTCTCTACCCTGCCCCCTTTTCACGTTCGCCACCTTCCTTTTCCACTCTCGCACTGAAAACAAACAAAATGGCGGCCGACACTTCCTGATTTCGACCGATTCGAACGTTGACTGACATGTAACCACCAATCAGAATTACGCTCGCGCACGTTAGGGTGCGCGCACGGTGCGCGGCTATAGATATGTATGTGCTTTTCAATGCAATTTTCTCAGGAACTACTGAACAGATTGACTCCATATATGCAAAAGGCACATCCCTGACCTGAGGACTACCTCTCTGCCAAATTTCAAGTAATTCTGTTCAGCCGTTCGGGCTGTACCTTCGACTAAAGGTCCTATGGGAAAATGCATGGGGAAAACGCGTTTTGGGACCCCTTTTTTCTCGGCCCCCGCTTGACGAATCCCCCCAAGAATTTCAGGGTAGGAGCTGAGTGGAGCACCCCATTAGTTTTGAAAATTTCGCGAAGATTCGTCAACCGGCGCCAAAGTTATTCAAAATAGAATTTTGAGATTTCCTATGGAAACACGGTCCTAACTATAACTATCTACTGGCGACCGCCAGTAGATAATTGGGCCCTCGTAGGACAGAACTTGTGTTTGAGGATCATTCCCTGTTGAAGGAGCTACTTTGCTGAACTTTAATACATTGTACCTGATGGTGAGTGTCAGATATATTGTTAGCGAGACCCCTATTGATGAATACCTGTATGAAGGGATAGTGACATTGGTGGATAAGTTGGAAATGGTCTATTTACACCTTGATATAGGGTTTATTTGAGTATATGGATCACACTTTTTGACTGTGGAAGAGGATTGCATCCATACTTTTCCCATAGATATTGCTGCTTGCGGTAAGTTTTTATCATATGAGCACAGTGTATGGGTGGACTTGATGTTTTTCCCGCTCTCGAGATCATTTTAGGGATGTTATATTTCCCCATTTCGGGTACTTACTTTGCATCACTTTATATTATACTTTTTTGATGAGCACTTTGATTTACAATACCTAGCGGCGTAGTTTGCTTTCTTCCCATTCACCCTCATTAAGTTTAATTTAAAATCTTTTTCTTTTATCTTTTATCTTTTACAAATTTTATTTGGCTGAATCCTTGGTTCACTTTCAGGTGGCCTCTTTTTGCTTTAAATCTCTCGTCAAATCATACTATGGTGGAGGTTCTTCACCGCTTTAACAGACTATAATGGAATTCATGTATTTATTTATCGTAGCCCTGATGAAGTCTTGGGTTAACTCCTTAAGACGAAACACGTGTTGGCTCTGTGGCTATCTGTTTTTGAAATGAAGAACTGAAGCATATATTTACAAGACTTGGAATAAAACATCAAAGAAGAACAGTGGAAAAGACTACCGTGTGAACTTACATTTTGCGTGACTATATATGTGTGGCTCAAGACATTGATACTTTTCTTCAGAAAACGTGATTACCTTGTGTTTGTCGCATCAAAGAAGTAAGCGATCTAATCACTGTGGCCCTGCAGAAGCCTAAATGTTGGGCAAAACGTGTTGGCTGTGCTGAACTGTCCTGTACATTTTGGGTAGAAATTGAATAAAAGAATTACAACAAACAAGGAAAAGATCTCTTGTATTATATCTATGTTGCAAATACAGCACTGGGCTGTGTTAAATGTTTTTTTCTTTTGAAAGGTACCTCTCTATTCTCGTGTATATATTTTATGTGTGAAGTACTGGGAATTTTAAGCCCAGCGGTGCAGGGGAACACACCCTATGACTTCGGGTTCTTCCTGTTTCAGACCTACAGAAACACAGAAGGCCCGATTCACAGAACTAACTTAAGACAAAATCCTAAACTTACTACTTTTGGTATTCACAGAAGTTAGGATTTTGTCTTAAGTTTGTCTTAAGACAAACTTAAGACAGGCTTAAGACAGTCTTAAGACAGACTTAAGACAGTCTCAAGACAGACTTAAGACAAACTTAAGACAGACTTAAGACAGACTTAAGACAGACTTAAGACAGACTTAAGTTAGGATTTTGTCTCAAGTTTGTCTTAAGTCTGTCTTAAGTCTGTCTTAAGTCTGTCTTAAGTTTGTCTTAAGTCTGTCTTAAGACTGTCTTAAGTCTGTCTTAAGACTGTCTTAAGTCTGTCTTAAGTTTGTCTTAAGACAAACTTAAGACAAAATCCTAACTTCTGTGAATACCAAAAGCAGTAAGTTTAGGATTTTGTCTTAAGTTAGTTCTGTGAATCGGCCCCAGAGTCTTCTGGGTGATTTCAAAGATCAGTTTATTGGCTGCAGACCAATTACAGGTATCCTAGAAGTACAACAGCGTGTATGTTCTCAGGAGACTGCTAAAAATCACAGAAACGGGCTTCTCCTTAAATACAAAATATCCTGCTTCAGGCATACATTCCTTGTTTTATGGCATGGTCATTCATATATATACATTTCAAACGAAAAGGCAGAGTCATGATGACCATCCCACATTCCAGTTAAGCCAGCCCGCAATTATTTACCCAGCAAGGCTCAGATCCCACATCAGATATCGATAGGCCCCAATAAACATGAGCATCTCCTGTTTGGAAAACAAGCCATAAAGCAGGAACAGTCAGGTGTGAAAGAGATTAGCTGGAGGCTCGTGTTTAATGTAAAGGCTTTATGGTGTGTCAAGCCCTGATGCTAATCACAGGTGGCCAGAGGACGGGGAGCTCGTGAGACCGGACTGACCTGGGGCAGCGGAGCCAAGCTGCCCAGGTCACAGAAAAGTCAAAGGAAGGCACATGTGCTCTAAAAGGCCCGTATTTGCTTCATGATATGTAGCCTATGTGAGGGCAACCATAAGATGGCCACTGCTCTAAGATGGAACCCACGTAGTGATGTATAATAACGTATACACAGTGCATTCATAGCTAAAACGTTACACAAAGCACTTGTACATACCGCATTGACCATTCGCGGTTAGCTAATACCGGGATAGACAGGGGTAGGGCCCTGCCTCCTACGTGGTCCCAAATTGTAAAGTACGACAGACCCTCCTTTTGCCCTTACATAGGCAATAACTATACTCATTTCAATCCGAGTCTAGGTCAATATTCACGAAGTCATGGAGATGTTGCTGTAGCATCATCCTATTACTTAGCTCGTCCCTCGATACAGGTTTCCTTACACATAATGTAGCACAGAGGCCACATATTGCAGGAGCACACTGTATGCACAGACAGAACAGGAAAAGGATGGCTAAGATCATTCCAATGACCATCAGAACTTTCCAACCCCAGGCAGATATCAGTTCCCAGAACCACCCCACCAGTGACCAATCTCCTTTATCCACGTGTATGGATTCAGATATTTTATGTAGTTTGGAGATGGCTTGATAAACTGTTGGAGCGTTATCTGGTATGAAAATGCAACAACTAGATTGGATAACCTTACATACCCCACCGCGGTCTGCAAGTATAACGTCTAGAACCATGCGGTTCTGCAAAGTCATGAGGCGATCCGCTTGGAGCTCAGCTGTCAAATTACCAAGGGCACCAGCCGTAACATTAACAGTGGATTCAACCACACGAGTCAGTTGTCTCAGGTTCCTACTATTGACCATAGGTCACCAAAACGGCAGGAAACCCAAAAAGAAATCTCCCGCTTCCTGACCGGCAGTATCCTCCTTACTAATCACGCCTCTCACAACTCTGGTCTTGTGATAGTCAGAGGCAGCAGTAAATGTTGGCGGTAGCAAGTTTGCAATATAGCATGTGCCCGAGAAATCAGGGGGCAACCATGTATATGCTCGGTCATTGCAGATAAAATATGTACCCTTGGCAGCCAAAAACGCAGGGGAAAACTGTGACGGAAAGGTGTACGTTTCAGTACAGTCACTTCTCCCCAGTTGAGCTCTTGGATTCTGACCATTACCTTGTAAACAGAACCGACCTATGTGGGGTACGACCCAGATTGGGGATGAGATTTTTCGCTGTCTTTCACCCAGACTAATACTATACCCCGTCGCGTTCCACCCTACATAAGCTCTCAACTCTTCTTTGGGAATAGACGAGTATGCATCGATATCTCTGCTCATATCGGCAACTCCTTTCATTAAAGCTTTATTATTGGTGCTAGGTCTGATGGAACGCGGTTGTCGCGGGGAGTACGCATCTAGAGCAAAGAGAAACATGGTCTGGAATGCCCATGACGATCCATTGTAACTAAACGGCAGCACTAGATAAGGAATACCCTTATTAATGGTATGTGGCATTAAACCACACACCCAGCAATTTGTTGTATTCATGACTAGTTGGTGCTGGTGCAGGAGCTGAATAAATGAGTTGTTTACAAACTCAGACCGTCTAGCTTGTTCATGTTCAGGCAGAGGGTGAACAGAGTGTGAGGAGACAGTAGGAGGAGGTATAGGCTGTACAGTGGGTGCAATGGGCTCTTGAGAGGAGAAGAATACAAATCCTACAGTAAACACTACCATACTACATAATACAAACAGGCATAAAAATACAAAACGTTTGCTCTTCATTATTTTACACATTCTTGCTTTAAAGTTCATTTCCTCAGCGGGTCTCTCCATCTTGAAAAACTCCATCCTCTAATCGTGCCGCTCGCGGCGGGTGAGTATCTTCTGCTAAGGAGTACGCCTGTCAGTCCAGGGAACGCCCTAGACCAACCAGAACCGTTGACCTAACGTCTTCGGCCTGTACCCCAAAGTTTTGGCACCGTGACCCTGCGGCTGAACCCGGATGGTGGTTCGAAAAACAAAAATCAAGAAAGTCCTTCAGATGGGAGAGCTATGGTTATCAAAAAATAAAAAGGTAAAAGAAAAAGAATATTTATTTGTCCATAGGCCTTGGTCTTAGATTATAGTGGAGACGGCCAGGTACTGTTTGATCTTGAAACAAGAGTTCAGGCTCTGTGGTGTCCAATCGAATTGACGGTGGCACAGCTTCTTGCAAAATATCGTCACTCTGTTGTGCTGAAGTTGTGCCTTTTATGCGTGCATCACTGAACGGCACAAAACGAGGTACAGTGTCTGTTTCAGAGTCAGCGATACCCTCCTGGACCCACTGGTCATACGGCAGAGGCAAAGGTATCCTTTTAACGTGGGTGCCGTGGATCCAGTTCTTCTTCCCCTTTACTCGAACAGCTGATCTTGTAGACAGAAGTACGAGATGAGGGCCGATCCAACGAGGCTCATCGTTGCTTTTGCGCTGGAAATTTTTCACCAGAACCCACGTGCCAGGGTCGATAGGGTGTCCTGGAGCTTCAGAGGCCTGGGGGAGAGTATCGTGCACCTGTTGGTGTAAAACACGCAATTTAGCCGTCAATTCGTACAAGTAATCAAGAAGTACTGGATGTTTGATTTCGCTGAATTTTGTCGGTCTTGGCACACCCCATACATTGGCCGGGCGGCCAAAAACGACCTCGTAGGGACTAAGTCCCACTCGTGAATGCACAGTCATTCTGGTGGACAGGAGTGCTAAAGGCAGAGCGTCAGGCCATTTAAGACCTGAGCTCGCCTGGATTTTGGCCAGCTTGAGTTTTAGAGCGCCATTGTAGCGCTCTACTAATCCAGCTGATTGGGGGTGATTTGCAGCGTGGAACTTCTGCTTTATCCCCAACCCCTCACACACATCCTTCATCACTTGACCCACAAACTCACTCCCATTATCACTCCACACCATTCTTGGCATTCCAAACCTAGGGAAAAATTCCTTCGCAAGGGCTTTGGCTGTGGATAGAGCAGTGTTGTCTTTTAGGGGATAGGCCTCTATCCATTTTGAAAAAGCGCAGACAACCACCAATACATATTTCAGGTTGTTGCACCTTTCCATGTGGATAAAATCTAGCTGCAAAACTTCAAATGGATATGATGGAGGCGCAAAATGACCAGCAGGAGTTGGGGTTCCCCTACCAGGGTTGTATTTCAAGCATACCATACAATTCTTGACCACATTCTCTGCACACTTGGGAATTCCAGCATTCTGCCATACTGGAGCCAACAACTTACATATTCCTTTCGTACTGATATGTGCCATTCCATGTGCCATAGTAACCACTGGAAGCACATATGCATCAGGTAACAACCATCGCCTATGTTCTGACAGATCAATCCAACAACCATTCTCGTCCAACTTACCCATACTTTCTCTCCACTTGCTCAACTCTTTCTCTGTGGCTTCAGCTTGAAGGGACTTTACACTCTCTATTGTGTTTTCACACATTCCAACATTACCAATCCATCTTGCAGGGCCTGCAACATACATTCGAGTCTTTACATCTTTTGCTGTTTCTTTCGCGATTTCATCAGCAAACGCATTACCACGACCAACATCATCAGTGATTTTCTTGTGCGCACTGCATTTCATAATCGCAACTTGTAACGGTAGGGTCAGCGACTCAAGGAGATCATTCACCAACTTGCCATTCTGAATCTTAGCTCCATGCGAAGTCAGGAACCCACGTTCTTTCCACAATCGCCCAAAACTGTGCGCCACGCCAAAGGCGTACTGGCTATCCGTATATATGTTCACTTTCATTCCTTCAGACAACACGCATGCTCTCGTAAGGGCAATCAATTCTGCTGCTTGAGCCGAATTTTGTGGCACACGTGCAGTTTCCACAATCGTGTGCAAAGTCGTGATAGCATATGCAGCAGTCGTATCACCATTTGGAAGCTTAAAACACGAACCATCCACCCATAAAGTACCATCACACTCAGTCAGGGGAGTATCTTTAAGATCTACTCTCCCTTTCGTCTCTTCTTCTGTACTGAACAGACAATCATGTTGCTCAATCTCATCTAGGTCTGCTGGAATTGGTAATAGTGTAGCTGGATTCAACGTGTTGCATTCTCTTTATGTGTATATGGTTTGCTAACAGTGTCAGCTCATATCCAGATAATCGCGCACTAGTTAAGTGTTGTGTCTTGGTCCTGTTTAACAATGTGTCCACAGCATGTGGAACCATAACAATCAATGTATGATCCATCACTAGGCCAGCAGACTGTGGAATAGACATAGCTGCAGCGGCTGTGGCTCTCAGACAACTTGGTAATGCCCTCGCTACCGGGTCCAAGGTTGACGAAAAATATGCGCATGGACGCGGTCTGTCGCCAAAAGGCTGTGTTAACACTGATAATGCGCAACCATCTTTCTCATGAACATACAATGTAAAAGGCTTACTGTAGTCAGGGGTACCCAACACAGGAGCTGAACATAATGGATTACGCAATTCCTAAAAACTTTTCTGACACTCTTCAGACCATGGAATAGGATTCGGTGTGTCTTTGCATGTTAATGCTAACAAAGGTTTTGCCAACAAGGAAAAATTGGGAATCCAATGCCTACAGTATGAAGTAATGCCCAAGAAAGCACGCACTTCTCTCTGTGTTCTTGGCACACTCAACTGTGCAATGGCTTGAATTCGTTCTGGGGTCAGTTTCCTTCCCTCCTTCGATAAGAGGTGACCTAAGTAGGTCACTTCTTGTCGACAATATTGCAGCTTTGAGAGAGACACTTTGTGATGAAAGGTAGACAAATGACGCAACAATGACAAGGTAGCGTTTTTGCAAATCTTTTCAGTATCCGCGGCGATTAGTAAATCGTCAACGTACTGAATAAGGATAGCGCCACTGGGTAAAACCAGTGCATCAAGCTGCGTTTTTAAAGCCTGACTGTATATTGATGGACTCTCACAGTAGCCCTGGGGAGCGCGTTTAAAGCGGAAGCTGCGACCTCCTAAACTGAAGCCAAAAATGTCTCTGCTCTCCTCTGCAATTGGGATGCTAAAGAAAGCATTCTTTAGATCGATCACTGAGAACCATGCAGCGGAGGCTGGAATCATAGTTAACAAGGCAGTTATATCAGGGACAACTGGAAACTGGCATAACAATCTTATTTTTTTTTTTATTTTTTTTTTATTTTTCAAAACCTTTATTTTGCCATAGTAGTGTACACTGCTGTTTAGCCAACAACCCGGAGGCAGGCAGCCAATGTGCGCGGCTTTTCGCCGACTGTACGGAACAAAGTCATACACTGTTGAAGTCATGTAAATGAAGCAGCGTGCAACTTCAAAACAACTAAAACAAAAGAAAACAAAACCAAACTTGCCACGTAGCATCACAATCGTGGTACATACAGCTCCCTAGACAGTGTCAGACAGAATAATGACATCAAGTTGCGACCATCAACTACGCAGTATCCAGCTGGGGACCACATCTCAAGCAGTCCAGTCCAGAGGCCCATAAGACCCACCCTCCACGCAGCGGCACCTGGAGAAGGCAACCCCCGAGAGAACCACGTTCCGCCAACCAGGGCAATCAAACTCCTCATGTGCTTCCTGCATACACGACCAGGAGCACCGCATCACTCCCATGCACAACAATGTCCCCTGATCCATCAGGCACTCAGGCCGTCCACCTCCGATTCTGTGCGCTGATGTTCCCGAGCCCAACTCACAAAGGGCTCCCAGAATTCGCTGGGTCTGGAGGCAACAGGCATCAACTCCCAGAACGTGGCCAGCTGCGTGCATCCATACGTGACATCTGCCAGCCATCCCTTCACCGTGGGCACCCCCCGCCGCCCCCAATGGATGGCCACTCGCCTCTTGGCAAACAACAAGAGCAAAGCCTGCAATTTGCGCGTCTGTGGCGGGGTGGCTCGCACATACCCCAGCAGCCCAATCAGGGGAGAGGGAACCTCTGCACGACTCACAATCTGGTTAATCACTTGAAAAACTTGAGGCCAATAGCTGTCCAGTTTGGGGCAGGACCACGCGATATGTAAGAAGGAAGCTGCGGCGGAGCCGCACCTCCAGCAGTCATCCGTCTCCCAAAGTCCCATCCTTTTCAGGCTGATGGGTGTCCTGTAGAAGCGATGTAGAAATTTAAAGTGTATGAGGTGCAAGTTATAATTCGGCGAAAGCTCAGTGAGCTGCCCGCAACAGAACTCCCACTGTTCCTCCGACACCTCAGGCTGAAGCTCTTCATTCCATTTTAGCAGAGCGTTCGGCATCGCAGTGGGCCCCGTGTCTTGCATATGGCGATATATACGAGTAACCAGTTTGCGGGGCGACGGGGAGCCCACCACCGCCTCCAGAGCCCGAGAGACTGGTGGCTCGGCGGGGAACTCCCTCGAAAGCGCCCGGCACGCCGCCCGGAGCTTGTGGTACAGGAATAACTCAGAGAAGGGCACAGTCTCTCCGTCCTCCGGCGATGGGGGAGGCATGAACCTACCATCAGGGAAAAGGTCAGCGAATGTACGAAGATGCAACCTCTCAGCCAGGCCACCAGCCATCCCATCCGCAGCACAGGGCAGCAATGGGTTGCGCAGCAGAGGGAGCGAGGGGGCATAGAGCAGCGGAACCTGTGCTCTCCGACGCAGCTCCTCCCACACCCACCTCAGCAGCTCCGCCGTATCCACGTCCACCCCCGGGCGGCGAGCCTTTGCACAGATCGCGACACCCAGCGGAAGGGGCGCCATCGCATTCTGCTCCACCGCGACGTGGGGCTGAAAAGGAGTGGGGTGGGCCCAGAAATGTAAGAACTGTGCTTGTGCACAAAGTGCATACAGCTTCAAATCGGGGGCCCCCAACCCCCCCCGTCGGAGGGGCAGCGTCAGCGTCTCCCCTGCCACCCTGGCCTGCCCACCAGCCCACACCAGCTCCATCAGGGAGGAACGCAGAGTAGCAAAGAAGGGGGCCGTAAGCGGCACGGGTATATTGGCGAACAGATAAAGGAACTTGGGCAGCACAATCATTTTTGTCAGTGCAATGCGCCCTGTCAACGACAGCGGCAGGGAAGCCCACATCTTCACCTTTTCTCTGAGCCACATCACCGCCCTACCGAAATTGAGATTCCAGATCTCCTGGGTGTCCCGGCTGATCCAAATTCCCAGATATTTGACCTCCTCAGCTTCCCAACGCAGTGGGTATTCAGAGGCAACCACCTCGGTTCCGTCCGTGAGGGGAAAGACCACCGACTTAGCCCAGTTGATGGATATGCCCGCGAGGCCTTCAAAGCGAACGAATTCCCGCAGGACGGGATCGAGATTGTCTGCGGGATTAATGAGATAAAGGGTCACATCGTCCGCATAAAGCGAAATCAGAAGGCTCCTAGAGCTGAAACCAATACCCCTCGCCGTGTGGTGCTGCCGGATCCTAGCTGCCAGCGGTTCTATAGCTATGGAAAATAGCAGCGGGGATAGAGGGCACCCCTGCCTAGTTCCCCGCGATATGCTGAACGGGTCAGACACCCGGCCATTGACCCGCACCCGTGCGGTGGGCAAAGTGTACAGCAAGCGAATTTTCCGAAGCAGCAGCGCGCTGAACCCCATCCTCTCCAGTATTCGGAACAGGTAGGGCCATTCAAGAGTGTCTAAGGCTTTTGTGGCGTCCAAGAACACCACCGCGGCCTTGACCTCAGGATGGAGGTAATGTAGAGTGGCAAATATCGTACGTAAGTTGTGGGATGTCGCCCTCCCCGGTATAAACCCTGACTGATCTGGTAGAGCAATCATCGGCAGCATTGGTTGCACCCGGTTCGCCAACAGCTTAGCCAGTATCTTTACGTCGACATTAATCAGAGACAGAGGCCGGTACGAGTGCAAGTCGTCAGCGGGCTTATCCGGTTTCAGCAATGTGATGATCAGCGCCTCGCGCATGGTATCCGGCAAGACCCCAGTTCCCAAGGCCTCCTCGTACACCGCCAGCAGCCGAGGCGCCAGCTCGTCGACATATGCCTTATAAAAGGCCGTCGTAAGGCCATCTGGTCCAGGCGCCTTATCCGGAGGCAGGCTCCTGATGACCTGTGCCACATCCCCTGCGTCTATTGGGAGATCCATATATTCTCTATGCTTATTATTAAACCACGCCAGTGCAATGGAGTCCAGGAAGGACTCAAGCCCCTCTGGGCTCGCAGTCTGAGTGGTAGTGTACAATCCTGAATAGAACTCAGCGAACGCCCTTCCAATCTCCCCCTTAGTGTGTAGTAGTGTACCCTCAGCCGTGCGCAGCTCATGGATATACGACGCGGGACGCTTCTGCCTGGTCATATTAGCCAATAGCTTTCCCAGCCTCCCACCTTCGCCGTAACGGCGAGCTTCCGCATATTTACCGAGAAATTTAACCTCCCTCATGGCCTCTTCGTTATACTCCAACAATTTAGTTTTCAACCGCCCCGCCGCCCCCGGGTCCTCCCCTACAAACACCGCGCTCTCGAGCCGTTTTATGTCCGCCTCCAGCGAAGCCAGGGTGCCCCTTATTGCCTTCAATACACCCGCCTGGCGAGCAATACACTGGCCTCTAATGACAACCTTGAAGGCTTCCCATAGAGTCGCCATCGTGCTCACTGACCCCTCGTTACGCTCGAAATAGTCGGTAACATCCGTACGGATCTCTTCCTTGAAGGCCTCATCTAACAACGCGTGAGGTGGGAGCCGCCATGAGAATGCCCGGGGAGCTTCGCCCGGGAGCACTAGTGTTAACATGCAGGGCGCGTGATCCGAGAGCGAGCGGGACATGTGTTCGGCCTTCGACGTCCACAGCGCAACATCCCGCGACACCAGCCAGAAGTCTAAGCGGGACCACGCACTGCCCTGTGCCGATATGCAGGTGCCCTCCCGTAGCCCAATATGCCGACCACACCACACATCCACCAGCGCGCCGTCCACAACAATCTCTCGTATCGCCGAGCTCGCCAGCGGATTCAGTGCACGCGCCACCCCCTGTCTGTCGTCCCTGTCATTCATCACTGCATTAAAGTCACCACCCCAGATGACCGTGTCGCAGCCAGTGTTCCTCACCTTCCCCCACAGCTCATGGAAGAACACAGGAGAATCCACGTTCGGTCCGTAGACTGCCACCAACACCACCTGCACTCCACACAGAACCCCCTGAACCACAACATATCTCCCCTCAGGTTCGCACAGAACAGAACCCTCCCGCCAGTCCAAGCCCCGACGGATCAATATGGCCACCCCACGGGCATAATTAGAGTAGATTGCGGAGTAAACATGGCCCCATCTGGCGTGTCTCAGCCGCGGGGCGGGGGCAGTATGCAAGTGGGTTTCCTGCAGCATGCACACATCCACACAATGCCGCACCATATATGCATGTACCAGCCGTGCCTTTCTATGGTCATTGAGCCCCCGGACATTCCATGTAATGCAATTCAGAGTCGTTCCAGATCTGGACATTTTCATCACGTAACAACTGGATAGCACATAGACATGTGTATGTAAGCAATCTGCACTGAACTGACAACATATCTAGGGCAGAAAATCAATCATGGCATTGAACATTTAAACAAAAACTCCCGCCCTCCTCCCCCCACCCACTCCAACCCCCCAACCGGGTCGTGTAAGAACCCTCCCCTACCCCACCTCCCAGAAACCGTAAATGTACAGGGGAACATTCCCAGTGGGGTGTGGCTACACCGGTCACTGCCCTGTAATGAACAGGGTGGCCGGAAGAACTGCGGGGGATGCGAGCCTCCCAAACCCTGAATACAGTAGATCCGTGACCACGGCAGTGAGCAGAACCAGGGTACAGGGCACTCCCCTCATACACCCCCAAGTAACCCGGAAACATACCCTCAAGTGTCAGTATGTCCTTACATCAAGGTGCCCGCATGGGGGGCCACAATCACTCAATATCGCTAAGATTACCAGGCTCGGTCCCATCAGCATTCTTGGGTGTCCGACTCGCTTTACGACCCACATGTTTTGCAAACTTCATAGCTTCCTTAGCCTCAACGAAGATGTGGGTAGATCCATCGAAGGACACCTTTAATTTGGCTGGGTACAGCAGCGAATAGGGAACCTGCGCCTGCAGGAGGAGCCGCTTAGCCGGCAAGAACTCCCGGCGGGCAGCCTGGACGGCCGGGGTAAAGTCCGGGTAGAAGGAGAGCGTGTTGCCCTTGTGTGTGATTGTCCCTTTCTCCCTGGCTAATTTGAGTATCACATCCCGGTCTTGATAATTCAGGAGACGAGCAATTATGGGCCGAGGCGGCGTGCCGACTGGGGGCTTTTGTCCCAGCGACCTGTGCGCCCTCTCCACCGCAAACACTGACGACAGGCCGGGGTCAAACAGTTCGTGAAGGAGGTCGGTTATATATGTTTCCATTTTCGATATGGCGGTGGTCTCCGGCACCCCCGTAACGCGTAGATTATTGCGCCTCGAGCGCGCTTCCAAGTCCTCATTTTTGGCGCGAATGACGCTCAGCAGTTTGTCCATGTGTAGGAGTTGTCCCTTCGTCTCCACTTGAAACTCATGGAACTCCGATTGTCTAGTCTCGAGCATGTCCAGCCGCGTTTCATGTGCCGACACCTGGTTTTCACGGAGTCCAGCTGACTTGTGAGATTGTCCAACTTCGTGTCAATATTCCGGAGGCTGGAGCGCATCTCGAGCATCAATGTACGTAGATCTTCACCCTGATCTACGGGGGTTGAGTCCTGCCGCGCATCGTCCGGGGGGTCCCGCTCCGACTCAGCCTGCCTGGCTGAGCGTTTGTGGTCGAAGGTTAACTTCGCCTGCCTCGAATCGTGCTTTCCCATGTTCAGGGGGACGCGTCCGGCTCGCCCCACCAACCAACCGTCGCCACCAGAGACCAGGTCCTCCCCGCGCCGACCCCAGTCAGGGCCGCGCTATCGCCAGAAGCAGGATGTCAGGCGGCGACCACCTCTCCTCGTCCCCCGCCGTCGGGTCACTTGTGTCGGCCTCCCAGCTCCTCGCAAAGCCTGTGTCAGATTATCCCCGGGCTACAACCCAGGGCGGGCCAGTTCACAGCGCCAGGCCGGGCAGCCAGCCTCCTCGGCAGTGCAGCACAACAGGCACCCTCAATGGCTGCCTTTCCGCAGCCCAGCCTGTAGTAGTAGTGCAGCGACACAATCAGCGACCGGGTCCACCAGCCTGCTCAGCTCCCTTGCACGCCTGTCCCCCGCGTGGTTGTCTCTGCTCCCAGTAGGGCCCGTCACTCACCGCCGTCTTCGGAGCTCCAGCGACTCCAGCTCTGCACCACGTGGCCACCACCGGGTCCCAGCCACGCTCGATGGGTCGCCCTCGGGGGCAAACAGGGTCCAGGCAACAACAGGTAAGGCAGCAAATACCACGCCGGGCACACCAGGCGCCGCAGTCACCGCATGCAGGCCCCCGGGATCCAGACACACGACAGTGCTCCAACTCCGCTCCGGGCGGCGCGCCGATCACAGGCCTCCTCACGGGCCTCGGGTGTGCCGCCGTGTCCCCACACCTCCAGTTCCAGGAGCGCCGCGATCACACTTCACCTTCAGCGCACAGTCTCTGGGCCAGGCCGGGCGCGCTCCGCACTCCGCTCATCCGCCTTCACTGTTCCGGCCTGATTCCGCCGCGGCCGCCTCGGCCTCGAGTAGCAACCAGTCCCGACCTCGCCACCAGGATGGGCCTCCCACCGGGTCGCCCGCCAGACTCGCGGCCCGTGAACTCAGCCGGGGATACTCCTTTCGGGCTCCGCTCCCCACCGCAAGTGCACCACACCTTCCGGCGCAGTACCAGCTAGCATGGGCAGCCCACGCTCACCCCAGAGTGCAGGATAAAGTCAGGATAGTTTTCCGGCCGGCGGAGCTCGCTCACAGAGCGGCCATTACACTTCACGGCAAGCCACGCCCCCGCATAACAATCTTATTAACCACTCTAAGATCAATCACAAATCTGTAAACAGGTGGCTGTGAAGGGTCCGTTCGTTTTAAGACAGGTAAAACAGGACTATTGCAAACGTTGCCTCTTGTCTCTTCAATTACATCCTTTTTAATCAAATCACTGACAATTGCTAACAATGCTTTCTGACCTTCATTGGAGATCTTGTACTGGGGAATACGTGGCAATCTGACATTGGCTTTTAAAGTGACCACATATGGCGGTATTTCCAAAAGACCCACATCATTGGGACCAGTAGCCCAAAGGACATCCGGAAGGGATGACAATTCAGGTGGCATTGCATTTTTAGACAAATACATCGGGGAAATCACTTTCTTGCCTAATGTAAGTTGTACTCCTGAGGGAGAACAATATAGTGTTGCATGCAATCTTTTTAGCAAATCTAATCCTAGCAAATTTTCACCACAACCTGTCGTTAAGATGAGGGGTGCTTTTAACTCGCAAGGTCCAACAGAAAGTGACATAGGACTAGAAATCGGATTCCTAACTGGGGCGCCAGAAAAACCTACTGAAACATTCATTTCACCAGACAAAGGCGCGCCAGGGAGTTTTGAATGCATGATTGAACTCTTTGCAGCACCAGTGTCCAGCAGAAAGGGCTCCGTTACATTTGCTGTAGTTACTTTAACATAAGGTCCGCTCTGATCCACTGGCACTGAAACAACTCCCTCTCTCTGTCTACGGCTGTCCTAGTAATCATTATCTTCTACATTGTCATCTTCTGCATAATAATCATTATTGTAATACTGAGCTGTATTACCAGTCGCGTTGGCTTGCTGATCAAAGCTATTTATGGTATTTTGAGGCGGAAGAGGACGCGCGTTCTGGGGAACATTGCCACGCCCTCTGCCTCTAGGAGCTTGCTGACCACCTCTACCTCTTGCGCCATACGCATTACTGTTACGCTGCATTAATTTAGGGCAACTATATTTAAAATGACCTTCCTCTTTGCAATATGAACATTGGTTGGGACCTACAGGGATTCGTGGTTGATAATACCCATTCATTTGCTGACTATTCTGAAATTGTTGGGGTTGCTGATAGATACCTTGTGTTTGCCTATAATTATTCTGTCCTCCACGTGGTGGATAAGCCTGCTGCAAGAGGACCTTTGTTTTCAGTTCTTTCGTTTTTTTATCTGTTCTATCCTTCTCATCTTTGTCTCTATTCTCATAATACTGTGCAGTAGCCAGTATTTGCGCTGAAGAGGAAACAGCCCAGGAACTTTCTGAGTCTTTTAATTTTTTACACAACTCGGGAAGTAGATTCTGCACAAATTTATCAACAAATAACCGTTGGCCACCTTCAGTGCTCATGTCTTGACCACTGTGGTCGATAAACATTTCTTCAAACCTGGTGAAGAAATCAGACACTGTCTCATCTTTCTTCTGCTTACATGCGGATAATTTATCCCAATTTACGCGCATCGCGGGCATTATAGTTTTCATGTAGGTAATAATTCGACCAGGGAGTTCTGCTACTAAAGGGTCAGGTTTCGCGCCACCAACTTGGCCAGCATCTGCAGCAATGATATTACCCCATGTGTTACCCAATTCTGCAGCGTGATCTACATTACGAATGGATCCCCATAAAGGCTGTGGAACAAAATTCCCAAACAACATGTCTATGTCAGCCAGATTCATTACACATGATTCTGCAGTTTGTGATAACTCCTTATAATAACCTGTAGGGTTTTTACGGGGGTCAGGCAATGTCTGTTTAAGCGCTAAGACCTCAGAACGCTTCCAAGGGACATGCACCCAAACACGCTGAAAATGTGCTGGAGCAGCAGCAATACCTTGCGCGGCATTAGCCGCAACGGCTTCTTTCCATAACGGAGGGACTTCTCTCATAGGGTATTGTCGCGCTTTTCCCTTCTTCCCCACAGGGAATTCCTGTTCGAACAATGATTGCTGACAATCCCCATTTCTGAGGGACAGTAAAGTCGCAACTGCTTTATCTACATTGGGGCCCACAATTATACCTGTTTCAAAATCAAATCGCACTCGACACAATTCCTGCGGGTTTGGGTTTGCACCATTATCCTCCAATTCCTCACAGAGGAATTCACACATCTTATCAAAGACATACCTCTGCTTTGGGGCATCCCATTGGTGAAAAATGTTAACAACTGATTCCACATCATAGAGTGAAGGGAAACCAATCCACCTACGCGCCAGATGATCTAACACCTCTTTCTCGTCGGGACCAGGCAGCTGACTACGCAATTGTTTACGCTGTAAACCAGGAGTCGCACTCGATGACCCAAAGAGAGGCGACATTAAACTAGTAACTACATTAGCTAGTCGTTGTCGTGCTGAAGGAGAAGTTGAGGCGAGAACGGGGGGATAGACAGAAGGAAGAAAAACAGATTCAGATACAGGTACCTGGGTAGTGTAAGAAGGAGCGCCAGGGGAAGCCGCTGGCGTGCTAGGCAAAGTCGCAGGAAGCGCGGGGGTAACAGGTAACAAAACTGGCGGCTCTTGAGAGGGCTGCACTGCAGGGATAGGAGCCAGCTGAGGAGGAGCTGGCGGCTGTGGGAAGGCTTGCGGCATATTTACTGGAGGCTGCGCATTTACAAGCTGTGGAGGTGCGGTGGCATTTTGCGCATACGGGGGTGGCGAACTTAGCAAATGGGACATTAGGTAATCTTTCTCTTTTGTCTCATCTTGCACAAGGGGTGACCAAACAGGGTAACATTTATCAATCCCTAGTTTGCGCTGTCTGTGCAATTGCTCATTCATTTGTTCCTCCTCATTATCTTTAAATTGCACAGCTGCTTGCATCACTGACATACCTCTTTCTCCCTTATTTCTTTTCGCTAGCTTAATTTCCTTCTGTTTGGCTTCCTTTCGCCATAGGTGGAAAGAATCAAACATCGCCGGCCGGGCTTTCTTTTTAAACAATTTAACTTCCAAATTATCTAAGATATCTGTATCGAAACTACCATTTTGGGGCCATTTTAATACACCGTCCTTTCTGGTGTATCGGATCCATACTTCATTATATGCAATGGGGCCCACGCCATGTTTTACATAAAGCTCATAAGTTGGAGTTCCAATTGGAGGAACCAGACATGAATCCTCTAACTGGAAATCCCTTCCACAACTCAAACAAAATAATCTTCCAAATACACTAGCACCAGGCATCTTTGCTCACTAGTCTAGTTCCAAACTTCAAAGGATTATCGATTACAATAGTCTCGTGAATACACGAGTCCTCTGGCTTTGGGGTTTGCAAACTCCAAATCAAAATAATCCCGAAGGATACCAAATTCAAACTGGGAGACGCTCCACTTATACTTAACTGAATATCGATGATCAATGGCGTCACCAGAAGACTCTCTCGATTGTTTCGCTCTACCAAAATCGTCAAGGGTCCAAAACAGGGCGATTAATCAGGGCAGCAGTCCTTCGTAGCCGTCGGGACGCGGAGAACCTCGCAGAAAAGACTTTCGGACCACGTCGACATGCAGGGGTCGATGAAGTGGCGGCCTTCCTCCAGAATTTCCACACGAAGCTCCTCACAAACCTCTGGCTTGGACCGGTACCGCTGAAATCGCGCTGAGTTGGGCGCCAACTGAAGTACTGGGAATTTTAAGCCCAGCGGTGCAGGGGAACACACCCTATGACTTCGGGTTCTTCCTGTTTCAGACCTACAGAAACACAGAGTCTTCTGGGTGAAGTCAAAGATCAGTTTATTGGCTGCAGACCAATTACAGGTATCCTAGAAGTACAACAGCGTGTATGTTCTCAGGAGACTGCTAAAAATCACAGAAACGGGCTTCTCCTTAAATACAAAATATCCTGCTTCAGGCATACATTCCTTGTTTTATGGCATGGTCATTCATATGTATACATTTCAAACGAAAAGGCAGAGTCATGATGACCATCCCACATTCCAGTTAAGCCAGCCCGCAATTATTTACCCAGCAAGGCTCAGATCCCACATCAGATATCGATAGGCCCCAATAAACATGAGCATCTCCTGTTTGGAAAACAAGCCATAAAGCAGGAACAGTCAGGTGTGAAAGAGATTAGCTGGAGGCTCGTGTTTAATGTAAAGGCTTTATGGTGTGTCAAGCCCTGATGCTAATCACATGTGGCCAGAGGACGGGGAGCTCGTGAGACCGGACTGACCTGGGGCAGCGGAGCCAAGCTGCCCAGGTCACAGAAAAGTCAAAGGAAGGCACATGTGCTCTAAAAGGCCCGTATTTGCTTCATGATATGTAGCCTATGTGAGGGCAACCATAAGATGGCCACTGCTCTAAGATGGAACCCACGTAGTGATGTATAACAACGTATACACAGTGCATTCATAGCTAAAACGTTACAAAAAGCACTTGTACATACCGCATTGACCATTCGCGGTTCGCTAATACCGGGATAGACAGGGGTGGGGCCCTGCCTCCTACGTGGTCCCAAATTGTAAAGTACGACATGTGCTTGATGATTCATTAGAGAATAGTTTTAAAAACACATAAAAATGATTGCAAAATGATAATGGCGAAGGGAATGAAGCAAAATATAAACAGCAAAGGAAGGAAAAGATGACACCATCACTGTAGCTGTCTCTGGCGGTCTGTACTGTGCTGTCAGTCAGTGCTTAATTTGAACTGGTATTTTCCGGTGCTGGGCACTGTCACTTAATTAAGCGAATGATTAATTCAGTATACATTAAAAATGAATATTACGTGCCACCCAAGCCATTCTTTGCATTGGGAGCCTGAAATAGTCCGAATTGTCACACTTGTACGAGTGTGATGGTTAGTAGTTGTGTTGTTACAATCATTGTAACACAAAAAGATATTGGCAGCATGGCAGCGGCAATGGCCTCCTGAAGAGAGACCTGGCTCTTATGTTTTTACAAATTAAGCACTGATGTCAGTTGTGCATTGGGAGCCTTCAGTGCTCTTCTTGTAGGTAGCCCCCCGGCTTCTTTCAGGATTAGGACAAACCTCCAGACAGGATCTTGATGGAAATGGATTTTATTTTTTTGAGTTTTATATAGCGCAAGCTAGAAACGAAGATATCAGGTATCAGAGCGCTTTACATGAGCACCAGTTTCGTTACACAAGGACACATTCATTTTTTGTTCGGTACGGGGAGATTAAGAGATTTGCCCAGAATCACAGGATGCTGAGCCGATTCCGAGGCTCGAACCCGGATCCCCAGTTCCAAAGTCGGCAGCTCTAGCTAGCCTCACGGATACATCCTCTCCCCAAATGCCCTAGTCATTAGTGACAATTACTGCCTAACATCTGAATCCTTAACGGCTGGACACGGCGAAAGGAATATTTCCATTGTGTGCGAAAGTTGTTTCCATGACGTCATTGCTTGTGACGTCATCCGTGGAAAAGGATGACATGTTTCTTGATGTTATGTTTTGTGTTTCACGTTCACTAACTTATGATTTTAAGAAATGGCATGATGGCGCAATGCTAGAAGATACGAATAGACTACGGATACAAGTGAATTTCTTTTACCTCTGCAGTAGTGAGGAAACGTAATTAGTATTTTGGTAAAACCATCCTCACATCACATAAAACCATAAATGAACATAAAACAACCTTTGAACATAAAGTTAAAAACCACTCGTGATAGCATACACAAAAGAAATAAAAAAAACATAATAATTTATTTGACTGTATAAATCTTGTATTCTACAGCAGGTGGCTCAGCACAAAAGCTAGAAATCAGTCGGTGCTGGAGAATGTGATTAATACAGACGTCATTAACGTTTTTGAAGTAGATCGTGTGACCAATGCTCCAAATTGCCACGAGCCCTTTGAAGCACAGAAGCTATCTGTATATAGCAAGCCACAGCCGCTGGAACCCCCCTGCCCAGAGCTAAACCCCCGATTTGCAAGTTTTCTAAGCTTGTGCTTGCAAGAGAGGCGGCAAATAAGGGTGTGAAGTGATTGCAGGCTGGGGCGTAGCGCCTGGAGGTGGCCAAAGGTCTCTCCAGAGGGTTAAGCTGACAATGCGTCTAAAATGGCGTGCTCTGGGAGTGGACTAGGCACATACTCTCATTTATGGGGATCTGGCGTAGGGGCAGCGCAGCAAGGCACCCTGTTGCGCTCCCTTACGTCAAAGAGAAAGGCAAGAATGCACCGTATTTATGCAATACCGCGCATTCCTATACTTTCCACCTGAGCTGGCGCCGTATCGGCAGCCTTGCGCCAACCCAGGCACCCTTGCACCATGGAGCAACTGTGCCAGTGTTGTTGGCAGGATTCTGGGAGGATTTCTCCTCTTTCTATGTGTGCTGCAAAATTGCAATTAAAAGCTCTCTTTAGTGGTGAAGTCGAATTGTTTTCATCTTTTCATCACAATTCTGAAAATGTTTAGGCTGATGGCGTTTTCTTGTCCCAACCACTTTGTGTCTGCTGCCTGTGTACTGGGCCACAAGAGAAGGTGTAGTTGTCAGTTGGTCGTTGTGTATAGCTTCCAGTGAGACAAAGGGAAGCTAGTTGTATGCAGGATGGACCACTCTGAGTTAACGAGGGGGAGGAGCTGTCACCTACCACACTTGCACATCACAAAGGCATTGACTGAGCACTCTCACAAAGGGGTTTGACATTAGTCTGTTGTGACCCCAGACAATCTGGGGCCAGGTCACGGAGGCTGGAAATTCCAAGCACCTCTGGGGGTGGAATCCAATGGAAGCTTCTCCCACTCCAAAGCAGGCCCAAGGCATAAATATTGGACCTCAGACACCAACTCTTCAGTACACTTCTGGACCTGTGGGTCTGCTGTACTGACTTTCTGCCGTCTTGCCTGGGTAAGAAGGACTGGACCTGCATGTCTAAACCCAGGACTCCAAGGGCTAGTTAGCTGCGTTCCTGTTCAGAATCCTCAGGGAAAGCACAGGCTTCCCACAACCTTGAGCCCAGCACCTGAACACTAAAACCTGTGAGTCCTACCTTGCAAAGTGGTGCCAACCCTGTCCTGGACCCTTGGAAGTGGGCCAGAAGGTGCTCTGCCAGTCCATCTGTGGACCCAGTAGAACCAACACATCCCCTCTGCTGCACGATGCAACCCCGAGCAGAACATAAGAATCGTCTCTGCTGCGTGGACTTTCCCAGCGAAATGTTTTCTCATCGTCCTTGCAGCCCGCAGCCCTATTGGAACTTCCACTGCACTACTCATCCCCGGCGCAGGTCATTGCAAGCCTCTTATCAAAGCAGCCTCGATGACGATGCAGGACTCTGCATCACCAGCTCCGCAGCTTCTTTGAACGGACGCCGAGCAACGCATCTCCAACTAGGACCTCGCACCTCTTGTGCAATGCATCCTCGACACAGGATTACGCAACTCTTTGCAACCACAATTTAAGGTACTCTAGTTCAACGGGCCTAACTGGGTCCCTGTAGCCAGCCTGCGCTCCATCATGGCTGGCCTGACCTTGTGACTTTGTCCCACTTTAGCAGAACCATATATCCACAGTTGGAACTTTGTGCTTTTTGGTGCTATTTTTACATAAATCTTTAAAATTGCATATCTCCGATTCTACCTATTGGATTTTTTTGTCATTTTGATCTTTAATTCTGTATTAAAATCTACTCTATTTCTCTAAATTGGTATAGGGTTTTTCTTGTGTCATTTTTTCACTTCATTACTGTTTACAGTGCTGTATAAATACTTTATGCTGCCTCAAAGTTAAGCCTAACTGCTATGTGCCAAGCTACCAGAGAGGTGAACACAGGCTAATTTGGGGTTTCCTTGTGACTTCACCCTGAAAAGGATTGTGGTTGCTGCTTCAGTAAGGTTTTACCCCAACAACCAGTAATCCAATTTCTTACAGCCAGAATTGACCGATCCCAATGCTCCAGCATTCATTTACTCATGGGTCATCACTCTCCCCTCTCTTTTGGTGTTACTTGTAATTTGCGCTGATGCTTTTTGCCGGGTGGCACTTTATGAAACAAATAAAAGATTAAATATCAACAAGAAAGTGGCAAAATGAAAATAGTTCAGTATTTTCCATCTAAAGCTTCTCCTTTTGAATTCAGTATTTAATATAATGACGCTTCTGTGCTTTCTACCAAACCTTCCTACCAGGACTATGTAAATGCTCCAATGATGTTGATATTTGTTTATAGAGCGTAAGTAACATTATTACCGAATTCAATTTTCATCCATGCATAAAATTAGATAAACTTCTATTTCTTTGGCCATTAGAGATTATGAATGTATAATGAAGATGTAAATAACTGGGCTCATCTTCATTTAAAGAGGCAGGGTACATTGGGGCCAATTAGAAAGCATTCAGTCCAGTGAATTAAACATGTATGGTGGACTAGATATGGGAATCAGTGAAATTAAAGAATTCATTGACCATCGGTGTAGAGAGATAGGCCTTTAGAGACTCGGAATTTTCCATAACTTCGGTGAGATGTGTAACGAGCTTGTTATAACAAGCCTTAATAAAGTTGTGCAGTAATTCACAGAGCAATATGGTGAATAGAAGAACTGCTTGGTGTATAAAAGGGGTAAAATTCCATCGGTCAAAGGGCCAGCAGGTCACAGTGGCAATAGCCCCACCTAGTTGATTACAGAAAAAAAATCAATAACCCTTATACAAAAAAAAATAATCTCACTGCTTGTTAGGGCCATTAAGTGTTTCTGGTTTCTGAAATGACACAAACTGCTGCTCTGGGAGTTCGTTTCAGAAAAACAAAAAGAATGTCTAGCAGTCCACACAAACATACTGCCTGCTTGACGTTCATCTGTGCACTCATGGTGTTTGCTACATCAGCAGATGCACCAAGGGCACAGAAATCCATGTCCGACAGGTCAGCAGTCAGCCAAACTTTAAAAGAGGACCAACCCCCTGTCCTTCAATCCACTTTACTTGGGTCCTCTGCCAACTTCACCACATACTGTGATTTTGGGGAAATGGTTTAACTGCCATGCGCCTCATGTCCTCCTCAATTGGAGGTGACTTAGACATAGGCTATAGCTTGGCACAAAATGCTATAAATTCTGTGACATTTAAAAAACATTAATGTCCGCATCGCTATTATCACCTGTGTACATTGCAGTAAAAACAAGTTTCCCCCACTGCTCTATGCACCAGCCCCAAGTTATCATTAAAGACAGAAACTAGTGAATTATGACACATGAATAAATAGGGCAAATCTGGAAGGATGGGTCAAAAGAAGAAGATAATTCAACCAGTGAAAGGTTCATTGATGGAGCCCCTACTCCACTCAATGACCACTTGATACCATCATCTCCATATCGGGCAAGGGTGACGCGTCCTTATGGAACACTAGGAGACATGCCATGCGATGGATCATTACCGGATCATCTGAATTCAGAAACATGCATGTACTTCATAGGATAGTTACTTATTCATAAATAATCACAAACTACTTGTCATGATAGGACTTTATCACCTACGATGTGCTGTCGCGATCCATTCTCACTTCCACCTTGCTTACCTCTTGGAACCCTGATGAAGGAATCCAGCCTCCCCATGCAGCATTCATATGTAGGCCACACTCAAATCATACAAAAATCCAATGCATTGATTACATTCTTAAACTAAATGGTTTTCTATGGAATATCTAGATCTGGATGCTCCATCAAATAAATAAATATTCCCAAGTGCCGTCTTCCAGTGCAAAGGACATCATAAACAAAAAGCAGGTATTGGACTTCTGCGCTCTCCGCGTTCTTCTTTTGTTGCCTTCAGACCTGTTAGAGTGCCAAGAGGTCACAGACCAAGCTCATTACAACATAAACTAAGGGCCCGATGTTCAAAGTGCCTTGAAGATTACAAAGGTTACTATTTGCAAAATCATATCTTAGGTTTTGTGACCACAAAATCACAGTTTGTGTGGTGTTCTTTTGTCCGACAAAGTCTAGACAAAGGGGCCTATGTACTAATAGTTCATGAATCGGAGCAGCGAGGCAAGTTGCTGAGCTGCTGTGCATGGGCGGGAGACAGCTGAACAGCAACCAAGATATGGTGCTGTGCAGCTCCCGCTATGGGCTGGTGCACCTGTGGCTGCCCAGAGCGAACGCAGGCACTATAGCCCCGTGGTGCAAGGGTGCCTGTGTTACGGGGATACCTCTCTGCTCAACAACAGTCCTTAGAGGCATATGCCTCTTTCCATGTGTGCTGCAGAATGTAGGGCACATGGCGAGAGGACGTAATGAGGAGAAAAGAGGATGTTTCTCCTCGCTAAACCTCGGCCTTGCATTACTTTGCGTTGGACAGGTGTTACATGGGTGAAGCATTGCCGTTTCCATGCATCTGCCCATGTATTTTGATGCAAACGCAGATTTACAAAGAGTTTGTACACAAGGGTTGCTCCAAAATGATGCAGAGCTAAAAGAATGGTGTGGGTGGCAGGTAATTGTAGTTTTTAATCTATATTGAATTAATATTTGACTTTTGTTATCATCTGAAAAGGCGCCACCTTGTGGCAGACTGTCACAAGCTCTGGTGTGCTCAATTTAAGCACTGGTAAGAACAGAAGCTAGGTAAGGGAACGAATATTGCAAATGTTCACTTGACAACTGGAAATGCAAATGAGAACTTCTAGAAGCAATCTGTGGTGAAACTGCAAAGGTAGGTGTTCCACATCTGAAGGCAGTATTGGGCCAGCCATCATGGCAACATGGACGCAAAACCACCCAATGTACACATGAACATGTACATATTCAGTGTAAATAATATTGTCCAAAATGTATCCGAAAAAGAAGTGAATGGACAAAATAAGCCTGGTTGCAATGAGAAAATTTTAAAGCAAAGTATTCGGACAGAGAATTTAGGAGAAATGAGCTAAAGTGGAACACCCTATGCACTGGTGCACTGCGGCCCGTGCAGGTAAGAGCAGTGAGGCAGTGGGGCAGAGGGAAAATTAACTATTTATTTAATTTTCCCTTGTCGTCGTCCGTCGATATCGCCCCACCCGGCCCCACCGCTCTTACCTGCAGGGACCGCGGCTGATTCTGTGAATCTGCAAAGCTCCCACACAGGTTCTCACTTACAAAAGCGATGAAGTAAACACAACTGTGATTAAAGGCAGCAGTGGAATCAGACAACAGCGCTGCAATATACTCCCTGCATGATGAGCTCAAGCTGATGTTGGTGGAAACAATCGCAATAATCAGGGTGCTCAACAGCAGCAGCAGCATCCTCGTTGTCATGGCAACACAATTTATAAACAAAGCGATAAAGAAGGTACAAATAGGCCTTCCCACCTTACCTCATTGTTGAACGCACACATCTGAGCATCAGTCTTTAGCACGGACTGTAAAATAAACGAATAAAGGGCCATTCTCTGAATAAAAACATTGTGTATTTAGCAAAGTGCCTAGTACTGGAGCAAGCACAAGAAAGGCAGGCTTGCAAAAACAATCCACTGACGTAAAATTATTAGTGTTGTGATAGATACACCAGGAAACAGCTGGATTTTAAAGTTTATTGGCCAGAAAACTATGTACGGTCCACTGGAGGCCAGCAAAGGACGGTGGCCCTAGTGCAAATAAAGAAAACCTTCGCAGGGCAATATTCAAAGTAAAAAACACAATAAAGGTTTATTCAAGATTAAGAATCATTACAGAAGGCAAAAAAGAGTTAAAATCAGCAGTAGTGCCTATAATAAACCAAGTGCGAGGGGTCATAACACAAGGGAATGAGCCATAATTTAAAATATAATTCAGTTACGGTCAAGGATAAATCTACTTAGTTTGTAAGTCAAGCGAAAGAGATAAATCAGCAGGAAGTCTAACATGGAAATCATCAGTTAAAAAGAAAAAGTCTATTTTTAAAGTCGGATATCAGTTTGACATGGACACTGCTCGGTGTGAAGCAAGGAAAGGTCCTGGCATTAATCAAATAAACAGACTGTCAAGGAATCTGCCTTCTAGGAAGCAAGCAAAAGGTCTGGAGGTCTCTAGCAATTTTAAGGAAAGTCTGGCACACATCACAGAAAATGACATTGCACTATTGAAGCGAACTAGACAAGAAGCCATTTTAAAATGAATAGAAAATACAGTTATGGCTCTGGCAGAAACAGCCTTGAATATTGCAACATTCAAGAACATCTTAGCATGGTTTGTTGCTAAGGCACGCAGATAGAGCCAATATGAGACAACAACTCCATGAAATGAGTTTTATTTTGACTATTTTATGAAAAGGAAAAGCACAGAAGAGGAAAGAATGTGCATGTTAGAAACTTTTTTGCGCAACTTTAAAAGCCATTAAATGCCATAGGGGCATATCAGCAACGAGGCGATATAAAATTATCGCCGCTTTTGCGTCCGTTTTCGGGCGAAAAGCGGCGATAATTTTATAGCCTAATTAGCAAGGTCACGCTATTGCGTGAAACTTTGCATTAGTGCCCGGATTCTTAACGCCCAGCTTTGCATCTCTATTGAGATGCAAGGTGGGCGTTCCTGACCTGACATGACTGGAGAAATGTCGCTAGGGGACATTTCGCCTATCATCTAGCCCCACGCTATGAAGCATAGCGGCAAGAAAAGTAGCGATAACCCCTGTTATCGCTACTTTCCTTACGCCTGCTTCAGGACTGACTTAGCCATGATATCCTATTGAAAGTGGATATCATGGCTAAGTATGTGAGGCCCTATCATCAAACTAACGCCAAACTTCGTGAGATTATCGTTGGCTTTCCAGCGATAATCTCACGTTTGGCAGTTAGCGCTAGGATTTTTATCGCTTTTGAGATAAACGTTGCTAATAGCACGCTATCTCAGCGATAATAATCCACGTTAGCCGGCGATAATTATCCTAGCGCTAGGTGCGCTTAGCGATAATTATCACCGGTTGTTGCTGATATGCCCCATGGTTTCTTCAGCTGTCAGTGCATACAAGTCAAAGGCCCTGCAAAATACATTTTATGGTGTAATTATGCTAACTTACATCAGTTTCTTATTAATAAAACTCTCTGGCATGCCTTATCTCTGGTTTGGAACTCTAAGATTTTGACATTTAGCCAGCTGGAAATCAATCTAGCTGTTCTTCAATTTCACAGTAGATGACTGGGTTGAAATACAAGTTTTTGTGTTTTGAAGTGCAGGGTTTGTTAGTACCTGAGGAGAAGCTGCAGTCTCCACAGGCCTGTTAGTGACAGGCATACTTCCTTTCATAATGTTTTTCCTTCCATGAGTGGTGCATTGCCTTCTCTATATGCAGCGTCTCATTGGAGATGCGTTCAAGTTAGACAAAATTCTTCCCACTGGGCGACTGGAGTTAGCTGAAGTGAAAGCTATGTCATTGTTGACTACGGAGTCTTCTGTACGCTTCTCTGGGTATTGGCAAAGTGGGCCATGAAGGCCTCGCAAAGGAAGAGTTGGGCTAAAAACATTATAAATGTGAGTAGGCGCGGGAGAGGTGGACTTGTGATCCATCCTTAAGGTGCTTCGTTTCCTCTACTGTTTTTTTATCCATCAAGGCTTTTATTTTTTGCTCACTATGGTAAAATAAACATCTCAGACATTCCCTAGGATGGTCTTGCAGAAGACAGGAGGCCTACTGCATCCTTTGTCTCTGCGCCAGACCTGCTACTGACGCGCTTGCGCTCTGTTTCCACGTGTTTCTATTCTCTTTCTCTTGCTGGTTCATGATCCTGCTCTAGCTTCCCTAAATGAGGAGTAAATACAAGGTATGTTCCTTAATTAACGTTTCAGTAGTTGTTCCTGGTGCTGGTAGCCGCCTTCTTAGTCCCAGAATTGTGCAAGAAACTGAGCACATGGCAGCTTACGTAGAGTCAGCCATGGCCCGGCCCACGCCACACCGGATACCCTCCCGGGTGAGTTAGTTGCTCTACAAATTACCTGAGTACAGCATATCATAACATAATATGACATCAGATCAGTGCTTTAAAATGGACTCGTACTGTCCAGTACTGAGTACCGGCACTTTTTTATTTTGAGAGTGAAAGTACTGGCACTTCTCAAGAGAAATGTAATACTTTTAATTGGAGAGTACCCGCACTTCTATTCTTCCATTTCAAGCACTGCATAACATGACATAACATAGTGCAACAGGTGGGTAAGATGCTGGTCTTAAGACTGGGACTTTTCTTACAACTAATATCACCCTCGTTGATCATGCTTCTGCCTAGTCTCTGCTCGATGAGTTTACTTCTCCCCAAGCATTTTAGGAATTTTTCTTTGGCCTCCATTGTTGATAGCACCAGTGACATCAACATTGTGCTTTGGGATATTGGGATCAGAAGTTGGGGTCACAGGAGGTAAAACTACTGAGGGGGCAAAGTCTGGAGCTCTCTTCTTTCCTCCTCTAGTTCAAGGCATCCTAATTAGCTTTTGTGTTAAGAGTTTGGAACAATAGGTTTACCAGAGATGCTTGTTATTACAATGCAAACAATATCATGGACCAGTATTGAAACTGCCCATCAGAGAACTAAGGGACACGCACTGAGGTTGGTCTTCCAGGCCGTCTGCTTTTATGACCTCGTCACTGCTTCTCCCGCAGCTGAACGCTTGTTGTGAAGAACACAGAGGAACCGATGGTGGGGCTTCCACTGGAGCTGCTGCGACTTTCGCTCACTAATGGTAGCAACAGGCAAGCCCGTGCTTAGTGGACGCGCACACTGCCGGCTGGCCTGCCCTGTATCAACATACAGGAGCGGGCACCAGGAATGAGCCCGCGTGTTTTGTTTATGTGTCACATGCAAACCAGTGCTCGGTGGACGCACACACTGCCCTGTGTCCATGCAGTGGAGCGGGCCCCAGGAATGAGCCCGCGTGTTTTGTTTATGTGTCACATGCAAACCAGTGCTCGGTGGACGCACACACTGCCCTGTGTCCATGCAATGAAGCGGGCCCCAGGAATGAGCCTGCGTGTTTTGTTTATGTGTCACATGCAAACCAGTGCTCGGTGGACGCACACACTGCCCTGTGTCCATGGAATGGAGCGGGCCCCAGGAATGAGCCCACGTGTTTTGTTTATGTGTCACATGCAAACCAGTGCTCGGTGGACGCACACACTGCCCTGTGTCCATGCAATGGAGCGGGCCCCAGGAATGAGCCCACGTGTTTTGTTTATGTGTCACATGGAAACCAGTGCTCGGTGGACGCACACACGGCCCTGTGTCCATGCAATGGAGCGGGCCCCAGGAATGAGCCCGCGCGTTTTGTTTATGTGTCACATACAAATCTGTGCTCGGTGGACCAGGGCCGGCTTTACTGCTGGTGGCGCCCTGTGCGACAATGTTTGTTTGCGCCCCCCCAATGACCACCTCCACCACGGATTCTCTCACTAGCACCCTTTAACAGTGACCAAGTCTCCATAACCACACTCTCTCAGATGCATAGAATTAGTTACATAGCGCCACTCATACCAGTGTAGGGTGTCCGAGTCACATGCCATCCCTACCAGTAGGCAGTATAGTTTAAGAGTGCTTGGTGTGGAGAGGCACAAACTCAGAGTTGAAAAAGAAACAGAATAGTTGTGAGTTTTCTTTAATAATAATAATCGATTTCTAGCCAAATTAACCCTTTTTGCAACATTAATCAATGTTCTAATAATGTATACTTTGCAGTCTGTATGCAGTTCTAGGATGAAAGTTAATAGCTCACTATTCTATATTAGGACTTCAAGTTATAAATTGCACGTAACAAAAGGATGTCTCTTTTGAAAGCAGTAACCTGCTGAACTGTTTACATCATACCCACTCTGTAATCTACTTGGTACACGTTCTTTGCAGCAGGCATATTAACCCTCTGCACTAACTTCACCTAAGTCAAAACCTCAAGTATACAAAATGCTGATCTCTCTCCAGAAAGATAATTAATCACACGAGTTATCTTGATATTTTTATGAGGCCTGGTAATTGCCGGGGGAAAGAAACGCTGCAGCAGGTGCTTCAAAAGCATAATAAACTTTCAAACATGGCGCCCCCAGGAAGCCAGCACCCGGTGCGGTGGCACCGGTTACACCGCCCTAAAGCCAGCCCTGCGGTGGACGCTCACACTGCCCTGTGTCCATGCAATGAGCGGGCCCCAGGAATGAGCCCGTGTGTTTTGTTTATGTGTCACATGCAAACCAGTGCTCGGTGGACGCACACACTGCCCTGTGTCCATGTAATGGAGCGGGCCCCAGGAATGAGCCCACGTGTTTTGTTTATGTGTCACATGCAAACCAGTGCTCGGTGGACGCACACACTGCCCTGTGTCCATGCAATGGAGCGGGCCCCAGGAATGAGCAGGCGTGTTTTGTTTATGTGTATCATACAAATCTGTGCTCGGTGGACGCACACACTGCCCTGTGTCCATGCAATGGAGCGGGCCCCAGGAATGAGCATGCGTGTTTTGTTTATGTGTCACATACAAACCTGTGCTCGGTGGATGAACACACTGCCCTGTGTCCATGCAATGGAGCGGGCCCCAGGAATGAGCATGCGTGTTTTGTTTATGTGTCACATACAAATCTGTGCTCGGTGGTAAGTTGACCAACCCTCCGTAATTTTCACAGACTGCCCGTAAATTAGCCCTAACGTCCGTTGCCTGTCATAGAGGTCGTAACAGGCGGCATTTGTCTGTAATTTTAGCTTCTCCATACAGGGCAAAAGTTAATTCCCACAATTGTGATTCCCCAGCTGACATGGAAGACAGTGGGTCCGCTGTGCTGCATTCTGGGGGGAGGAGTCAGACCACTAAAAGAAGCCTGCTTTCCCAAAGAAATGCAAATGTGTGCAAAAGTAAAGGCTGCTCTGGAGCCGGTGTAGCCATGAATTGATAGAGTCAAATGGAGCTTCCCGATAACAAGATATTTTCTTTTTGAGAGGTACTGTACGGGTGTATTAAACTAAAGGGGGTAACTGTTCCTCAAAAGAAAAATCAAGACCAGGTAGGTAAGAGTAGATCACACATAAAATAAGTTAGTGTGAGCGATAGGGGAATTTTTCCTATAGTCTGTAATGCCCTCACACACCCTAGCAGGTGTCATGCTTCATCATAGGGCGATGCTCCTCGTGGGGGTGGCGCTGCAGTCCCTCACGGGCCCCACTGGAGGGCTCTTTGACGGAGATCTTTTAAAAGAAGATTGGCTGAAATCAATGAAGAATTGAACGAGCACAAAGAATTCCTCACTAAACAAAAAATCTCTAAGTTACAGAAGGACATGAAACGTTTCAATAAAGAAAAAGTTTATCCTTACACAAAAGAAGACCATGTTTTTCTGAACTGTGACACAACCTCTGATGAAGGAAGTAGTAACCAATCAATAAGATCAGGTTTATTCGGCAGCGACTCAAGCTATGAAGGAAGGAGAAACACCCCACACGTCAGAGGGGCACACAACCAACAACGCCCCCCTTTCCGCAAAACCGGCCCTTGCTGCCCTCCATTGGCTCCCCATCAATGAACGGGTCCAGTTTAAGGCGCTATGTATTGCCCATAAGGCAATTTCTGGCAAAAGATCTCCTTTGATGCGTTTTCTTATCCAGCCCTACTCCCCTAATAGAATGTTGAGGTCTGGAAACAAACGCCTACTTACGGTCCCAAAAATCAGAAGAGTTTGTAGTCGGGGGCGACTCTTCTCGTATAACATAGCAAAGCTCTGGAACCTTCTGCCTCCTCATGTCCGCCTAGAGGACGATCATCTATCCTTCCGGAAGAAATTAAAAACTCATCTTTTCCCTTGAGGATGGCTCTAAGTGGGAAGTGCTGCCAATAGCGCTGGGATGCCTTCGGGTGAGCACGCGCTCTATAAATGTTACTTTCATTTCATTAATTTCATAAGGACTCCTGCCCCGCCTACTTTCACTCTCCCGGCACACGTAACGGTGGGGTAGGTTGTACATCTCACAATCAGGCGAGAACAAGTAAGTCTTAGCGAGGCAGCGCTTTCTACTATGACCCATATTCTTGGCTTTTCATACGACTCTTGATGTGATGCCTCTGTGTGCCTTTGTCCCTTGTTTACTCTAGTTTCTTAGCCGGATTTATCTTACGGTGCTGTTGAAGTCCGCTCTTCGACTAAGAGGGGTAGGCGTCACTCCTATCACTGTTGCTTTCGCCTCCTGTTAGTCACTTTTACTACTTGTAAACAACACTAGGCGTTTCTAACTTCCTCATTTTTTCTCACAGTGTCCGATGAACCCCTGTGTAATTCACCTTGCTGCTCTGACACGCACCGGTTTTCTGAATCCTAGTGCACCGTGTTAGGCTCCCTCGGTCACACCGCCCTGCCTTAATCATAGAATACATTTTCCTGGGCCAGGCAGTATTGCATTTAGCTAAAGCCTTAGCTATTATCTGCCTTATGCTGGCACTGGGTGTGTGCACTCCTTATGCCATTTGTAAGCTATATCTGAGCACTCCTTTTTAGTTTTATTCTTGTAAAGTGATTAGAACAGCACGAGAATCTACTTACAGGTCACAACTGAGAGGTGCATGTTATGTGAGTTTTGTTGTTCACGCATCATTTTACAGAACATGGCCACAATCAGTATCGAACCAGCTGACGTAGTTACTTTATTTGTTTGTCTTCTCTTTTCCTTATTTTATCTTTTCCAGGTTGGATGCAGGTTCTTTTAATGAAAGCACCTATCAGCGCTTAGACGCATCTCCCTTTATTTTTAAGGTATCATTGATTCAAAGGCCCCTCCTGGAATCTCATTGCTTTCTCAATTACTTCTTTTTCACTGGTCCTGGCGAAGCGCATTGGATCCCTTATGGACCATTATAGAGCTCGAAACATGTTGACCCCATTACTAATTTTCTACACTATCACACTTATTCTGTGAGCAGCAGTTAGTCACACACCTGCCCTCTATATATTTTTTCCAAAGAGGCACTCCAGAATCATCCCATTTTAACTTACAGATTGGACCCGTGAATAAAAACCTCGGTTCTGGGTCCCATTTAGTAATTTTAACGCACTCACTTCTTTCCAAAGCCCACACACACTAATGCACAACTGCGGCGACTCCTTTTAAAAGATCTCCGTCAATGAGCCCTCCAGTGGGGCCCGTGAGGGACTGCAGCGCCACCCCCACGAGGAGCATCGCCCTATGATGAAGCATGACACCTGCTAGGGTGTGTGAGGGTATCACAGACTATAGGAGAAATTCCCCTATCACTCACACTAACTTATTTTATGTGTGATCTACTCTTACCTACCTGGTCTTGATTTTTCTTTTGAGGAACAGTTACCCCCTTTAGTTTAATACTGTTCTCTTGGGAGCCTGGGTACTGGACCTCCTACCTCTAACTACGCTCCCGGTCCCCAATCCTTCCCGTGTGAGCACTGTACAGGTGTGCCAAGCTGAGCTGTGGAGTGCGTACTTTTAATGCACAGTTGCAAAACATGTTTGCAGTAGGTATAATCTGCATATTACTGAAATCTATAATTTAGAAGCACTTTTTATCTTGAACCTAAATGTATATGTGCATTTAGTGGCATTCTACATTACACTGTGTGTAATGCACATTTAAAAGAATGGCTTAAACATTCACAGTGCTTTCAGGGACCTCCTAGCACTAAAAATACAGAAGTCACTTATCCCTGCTGCACCAAACAGGATTCCATTCTGTGGACCTCTGGTTACACACATATACATCGGGAGTGATCGCATTAACCAATATGTTGCTCTCTTTAGCCATGCCTTTCATTCCACTTAGTCGCTCGCTGACCCCGCCCCCATGGCAGTATCCATACCTTTTTCCTTTTTTAATGCACTTCAACCGTTGCATGGAATAGCTTCGAGGTGAGCGAGCCAACTAATTAACAAGGCGAGCCGAGCCAAGCGTCTGGCTCTCATCTTAGAGCCTGTGCACGAGCTAAGCCCTGATATGTTTGCTATGCAAATCATTTAGCAAACATCATGTAAAATATGATAAGATTCAAGAAAAGTGTATTTCTTTAACATGTGAAGCATTGACAATAATACATCACATTACAGCATATTAAATAAAGCATAATAGGTTTTTGTACAACTTGTATTCAGAATTTGCTTATCTGAAAGTTCTTTCCTACGCTTTAATGGAACAAATATTGGTAAAGTAAAATATTTGCCTAGTATCACACAATTTGAGTAGGAAAGCCGCAAGTTATCCCGGTTTTCTAATTTAACTTTGTAAAAATCAATCAGGAAAAGGGTATTTGTCTTTCCTTATGTTAAGGCTTTGTTTTACTTCTTTGCGCATTTTTCTTCAGTTTTTTTATAGCGTATACTTGACCTAAAGTTACTGGTGCACTTTACAGGGCCACCACTTACATTACACAAGTCACATTCATTGTTTAATAAACAATGATCCGGCACTCTACTCAGTGATACATATGTTTATAAAAGACAAATTTTCAGAAACAAATCTGCAGGTCGTTGTATAACTTCTTTATTCAAAGCCATTGCTTTTCGTCCTTACGGACTTCTTCAGGGCAAAAATATTCTTGTTGCGTCCCTTTTCGATCGTGGATTTTTTCGAACGAAAAAAAGGCGTAGAAATTGCGAAGTATCAATCGCTTCCAATAACTCCCTCAGTAGGAATGATGAAATAACAAATCATTAGTAATGGTGAGCTCAATGTTATCATCCATTGTAAAACAACACCATTTCGGTCCTAGGCTGCAAACGTTGCGGCCATGTTTCGTGAGCCGGAACGTTTGCAGCCTAGGACCGAAATGGTGTTGTTTTACAAGCTACGATAGGTATAAATACCATACCTTTCTCACTGATGGATGATAACATTGAGCTCACCATTACAGCGTATCACTGAGTAGAGTGCCGGATCATTGTTTATTTATTATTGTCTTTGTGGAGTATTCCATAGGAGACGTAGGGGTATTGCTCCTCAGATCCCTGGACAAACAAATTACCGTAACCCAATTAGGTGATAAGTGCAGTCGTATTTGGCCCATACCCTGTGAGTTTTTGTATTATCATTTCACATTCATTGTTTATAAGCATGGGGAGAGTAAGTGGTTTGCCCTGAATCACAGGATGTTGAGCCGATGCAGAGACTCAACCTGGTTCCCCAGTTCCAAAATCGGCAGCCCTGACCCTAACACCACATCCCGGGTAGAGGAAAGGAGGCAGGAAGAAGCCACTTGAAAGCTTGTCTCGTTATGGGGTTGAGGTTCCAACAGGACCTTGAGCTGAGCCAGAGCCAGGCTTGGTCAAGGGGATCAGGGCTGGACTGGCCATAGCGGGCACCGGGTGTTTCCCTAGTGGGCCACAAGGGTGGGGGGCAATTTCGGGCCCCTGGGGGCCATTTTTGTTAAACGGACTTTGTTTGCAGCATCGCTGCAAAATCAGCCCCTGTAACAAAATCAGCCAATACCGGCCGTGGCAAGCAGCTCTGCCGCACCCAGGGGGGCCGACCGAGCTCTTTGCCAGGGCCGGTTTTGGTTCCCAGTCCGGCCCTGAAGGGGATTGAGAAAAATAATGAATCTAGCCAGTGGCTTAAGTGCACTATATATTAATGGAAACCGGCGTTCAAATCCCAGATTTCCGGTATAGCTAAGTTGTGTGATCTTAGGCAAATCAATTTATTTAATGTGTCTAATGTACTTGATAGGGACATTTGAGAGCACTTTAAAGTAATTCAGTTTCAGATGGGCGTAATCACTTGTATGTTTTATTAGCCTGGAATGTTTCACCATCCATGATGTAAAGGACACCAGATAATTTGTTCACTTTGTTTACTCCTGGTGTAGTCAAGAGGGAGGGTTAACAAATATTTTAAAGTTCATGCTTAGAAACTTTCAATTCAGATAAATGCCAATGCAATGTTGTGTTTTAATGCACCAAACTGAAACACTACTATATGTTTTTTTTTTTTTAAGATTGTGATGTTGTATGCCAAAAGAGGCTCCATAGCATGATTGTAGCCAGGTATGTAGCAAGAGATTCCATTATAGAATTACAGAAAAATAGCGCTGGGCTATTTATGAAGAGTTAGCACACAATTTCTAAAAAAAGATTTCTAACAAATTGACCCATATTAAGCTGTCCATCCCCACCCCCCCGCCCATTTCCGCTGCTTTAACTATCAGCGTGGGGAAGCACAGCAATGAACCCTGTGGTGCTTAGAATAAAGTGTTCTAGAGGAGAAATCATGACAGTGTGTCGGAGATAGGCACCCGCAAACCACTGCCTTGAGTAGTCGTCTAGATGTGGCAAGAACAACTACTATATACAAACAGCGAGTGCATGTGTTGGGTGTGGCTTATGGGGGAGAGTATCATCCTTGGTACACTCTTTAAAATCCTCCACCAAAATTTCCTATACCTGTGCAATAAAATATTTGATAAGACCAGCTCATTCCTCCCTGTGTAACAGGGTACCCTCAGACTGAACCAAGAGAGCAAGACCGGGGTCCAGCTTACGATAGTCAATGGAAGCGAATCCTTCCAGGGCAGTGTAATATTGTGTTTTGCTAGTAGAAGAGCCAGGTTGAGGAACTTGGTCAAGGGTTTCTCAAACTTAAGGCGGGTTAATATGCCCAATAGGCCTGCTTCTGGAGAATTCATTAGTACACTGCCCTTTGCGGTCAACAGCACCTCCAGAATTCTCTGCCAGTATGAAAGGAGTGTGCGGCAAGGCAAAGAATATGAAGCAACTTGGCATCTAATTGCATACAGCGTGGACATGCAGCTGTGACTGCCGGGTATATTTTGTTAATTCAGGCAGGTGTACTTAGACTCAGTTCTGAATATTAAATGTCATCTATTTTACACAGGAGCTTAGTGGGGATACTTTAATATTTTAGCCCAGTCCATATCGTGCAGAGGTTTGGCCGTGTCAGTCGCTCAGTACGAAGAAAAGACCTGTAGCGGTTCCCATGTTGCAGGAAAGCTCTATACACCCATATTATCAGTTTACAGCCAGTCCCTTCGGTGTGGAGCATCTGGTACATTTCATGTGGGGATGGGCTAGGGGACGGACATGAATTAGTGTATTTAATGATGGTTTAAGGTGCTCGTAAGAAACGAATTGACCTGGGAGAAGATTCTAGTCTGCCATAAGGGTTTGGAAATCTAGTAGCTCACTGTCAACAAACAAATACCCCGATTTTGAGGGGCCTGCAGCACGCACTGATGGAGTTTTCCTGAATGAAGCCACCCTGTGCTAATGGGGAGGCCCAGCAAAGGTTTTGGAGGAGCATAGACTTTCTTTGTGTGTGTGAGTTTAAGGGTTCTAGTAAGTCAAAAAAAAGCTGTGAGGGTTAACCTCAGGGGGCATTGGGTGGAAGGGTCAGTAGGACACAATGAGTAGTGCAGTAAGCCCTCCTTAAAGTCTTTACGTGTAAACCCTGTCTTCTGCGGGGGTGGCCAGAAAGCCAGTACGCCACCAAGGGAGCTGTGTATGTAAATAATAGCATTCGAAGTCCAGAAGAGCTAATCCACCAGCAGTCACAGGTAGCTTTAGAGTAGTAAGAGCTACCCGGCGGCTCCCTGGTGCCCAAATCAAACGTGGGGCATGTGGAGGTGTCTGAAAAAGAAACAAGGGATGAGAAGGTGAAGATTTTCAAAATAATACAATAACTGGGGTAGCACCGCCATCTTCCCTAATGCCACGTGTTTCATTACTGAAAGTCGAAGAGAAGTAAACTGGGCTAGGTATTGAAAAGTAACTGATTCCCCATTCAATCTGGGGTCTAATTGTATAGAAAGGGGAAAACACTATCATATGTTAAAGAAACACCTCTTACATTATAAAATTATTATCATAGTCTTACATTTTGCTTGTGTAATTTAAATCCTACATATCTTTGGATTCTGCATGCACTTTGGCACTTAGGGATGAGCCAGATCACTGGTTCAGTCTCACTCAACTGCAGATCCATTTTAAGACATGGACAGAGTGGGCAATTGCCCAACGCAGCCCTCCGAGGAGTCCGGGCCCTGCTCACTCTTCACAAGCACAGTCAGCAGCTTATTGCACCAGCAGAGTTTTCCAGGGTGGTGGGTGCTGCTTGTTCACCCGCTTGACAGAGCTTCTTCTGCTTCTCTTCTCTCTGCTGAGACAAATCCCCAGGTACACAATACTTTCAGATACTCATGGCGGGCCTCTCTTGTCCCACCTTGTTCTTCTCTTCTTTAAGCCTCTAGTTCTTAGCAATTAACCTTTACATCAGTTTACTATAGTCTCCAAATATGTTCCTTGTTAGACTTGCTATTGTGCCTCCTTTAATCTCCTTCAGTTGCATAGGCACGCTCAATGACGGAGACACATCGGTTTACCAGGATTACACAGTTTGTTCCTGTGTGGAAGCTGGGATTCAGACAAAGATCTTATGGTGCTTAAGTAATGAGGTGCAGATTAACTACATAGCGGGAAGGCAACTTGCTGCATGGTGTTGCGTGAAAGAGAGACATCAGAAATGCTCCATATTTACAAAGATATGGCACATTTCTGCTACCTCCTAGCGCTGGTGCACTGTGTTGCCTAGCGCCAATGCAGGCACCTTTGCACCATGCAGGATGTTTTTTGTGCATGAAGGTGTCACTCCCTGCACAAAAACAATCCTTAAAGGCATTTTCCTTTTCCTTAGAAGCGGCTGCCACATGCAAAAAGTCGTGAGGTAGGTGGAGGTGGTGTGGGGGGGTCAGGAGGGAGAATGCGGGGGGATGAAGCTGCCGGCCACCTCATGCGTTGCCCCTGAGTAGTTTTCTTCCTTCTTCCTTGTCCCAGCAGGCACTGGGGCAGCATCAGACTCCCTGTGCAATCCCAGCACTGCTCTCATGCTATGAGAGCAGTGCAGAGATTGGCCTGAGCGGGCTGCTTTGACGTTCCACTCAAGACAGGGAATCTGTGCTGGTTCTCCACCCCGGCTGTTCAATACAGGAGAAACCTAAGTGTGCATGTGTTGGGCTGTCCTGAGACAGCCAGCCAAACACACATGCGCACTTAGAAGTGCACATAGCACTCCTCCTCCCCCTCCCCCTCCCATACCCTGGACCCGCCACTACCTACTCACGCTGGCCCAGGCAGCAGATGAAAAATAAAAGGATGATAGAACATCGCTTTATTTTTCACCTGCTGGGCTCTGAGCCAGTGGGCGATGCTCCTCCGTCATTGCGGAGGAACCGCCCAGCTTTTTCTATGTGTGATTTGAAATGTCACACACAGGAAAAGGAAGTAAAGAGGAGAAATACAGAGATTTCTCCTTGATACGCCTGGGTTTGGGAGGCATACCAAATTGATGCATTCCCAGGTTTACAACTGTTTGTAAATCTGGAAACACCCCAAAATCCATGGGTGGATGCGTGGGAACGCCCACACTCCACCCATGGAACGCCTCCTGGCCACAAGGTTATGCAAGCAAGCGATATGCGCTGCCTTGTGTTACCTTGGATTTACTAAATCAGCAGAGGGACGCAAGGTGGCTTTGTGTGGCTTACTACATCCAGTTAAGGGCTTGTGCTGCCTTTCAACGCCTTGAATGATGCAAAGGCAATGTAATCTCTTAGTAAATCTGGTACCACATTTGCTTCTCAGCGCTACTCCTCAGTCTCCTTAACCAGGTAAACGCAGATAGGTGAACAACCTGACATGGGGGGGGGGCAGTATCCTGGGGGCACTGCCTCAACGGTGCATATTTTTTATAACGGGGTTTAAAAAACGTCGTATTTTGGTAGATTAATATCTCTGTCCTTGGTGCACATGAATACATATTCTGGGGCACTGTTAGAAATATTGTGTATTGGATGCATTGATGCATTGAGACTTACCATCTGCCAATCCTTAAAATCTATCAGTTAGCCAACAAAATAGCCGATAAATGAGTTTTTAAAAAACACTTTCCGACACCTCTCCCCCTCTACTCGACAAGCGTTTACAAGAGTACCATTAGGACTACAGAAATGACTGATTAATAATGCACGTGACCAGAGCCACCTGAATTATGCGATGATGCCACATAACCACAATCTGATGCATAATTTGTAATTTCCAACATAAATACTGTTTCTAGCTCTAACGGGTCCAAAATAAACATGCAAGAAGCCTGACAACTTGGCGCTATGCGGTGACAGACACTTTGAAGCAGTTACACAGTCCACTTTCGCTTGCTGATTGCAGTACTGAAGCAATAAACGGGTACTCTTGTGACGTGAAACTGTTACCCGGGCAGTAATAATGTGTTTAATGAGAAAATAGCAAAATAATACAGTCATGGCATGAGCCACATTACGCCGCATATTTTGCCTTTTCTTCTTGCATAATTTAGTCAAGACATTTTTAACTGAAATATCATTATACTTAATTCCCAATGATTTCAATGTTAAGATTTTAGTTGCCCTGCTAAAAGGAACATTGCACGGAGGTGGGGGTCACCCTTGCCGCCCTCACTGAGAGAGTGGAAATGCGGCATGGACTGGTGCCAGAGGGCAGAAGAGATGGTGTATAACGGATGAGGGCGTAGCAAAAAGTGGGAACAAATATGGTCTCCATGGCGTAAATATAGACTGGGGTTGGGTTTGGGAGGCTGCCAACCATAAAGTCATAGACAGGAGACAAAGAAGCTCAGTCTTCACTGGGGGGCGGGGGGGGGGGGGGAGGTTACCGGCTCTGTGTGCACATTGATCTGGTCTATACCTATTGAAAAGAATGCTGTTAATGACCTTCTGTTCCACTGGGAGTCAAATGTCTTCAGAATGCATTAGCAACTGAGGGCATACTGTCATAATCTTGATCGTCTGTGGTTGTTTGAGCAAAATGTTGATAAAAAGATGTTTTAAAAAAAATTGATTTTAGTTGCCCAAACAATAAATATTACCTTTGCTTCCTTAGTCAATCCTGCCACATAACGTGGTATTCCACTGCCGCATATTTCCTATGGCCCTGCACATGGCCAATGATATTGTGACATTTCTGCCAATTTTGGGCTATTTGAGAACCACAGTGGCGTTTACTTCTACTGACGCAACTGGTAGCATTTGTAGTATTCAGCAGTCAGTATGGGGTAAAAAGGGCGTTGACAGTACACACTTCACTGGTAGTACACAGTGCAGAGGGTACCACAGGTGTGCATCCGCACAGCCCGAAGAAGTGCGCCCCTTCACTCATTCCGCTGCCACCTGTGCTTCTCACAGATAGATCCCTTCCTACCCTCATCCCTCTGTGTCTGGCATGTTTAAAGAGAGCGACGACCCTGTGAAAGCGCTGATAGATTACTGCACATCTTGTTTCACAATTACAGAGCGAGTTCTGTTCAGGGCACAAGTGCTAAACACAGAAGTGGGGGGACTAACCAAGTTAGGCAGTATGCAAGTGACGTCATGACGCATGACATCACAGCGCGATATCACCGCGCGGCATCCCAGGAAGTGGCATCACTACCCATGACCTGACAGGAAGTGACATCACAAGGATCACAAGGAGTGGCATCAGATCTTAACACCTCACAACTATGTTTTGCATGTCTATCATGAGTACATTTGAGTGCATTAAGAGATTCAACAAATGGTTTGCATTCGGGTTGTGCCAAAAAAGTGACGCATTCCCCACGCAAAATGTGGACCTCAACTTACATATTAATTTTGTAAAAACTGCACAAAGAAATTGACAACAAGGAGCAATGTGGCAGTAAATATAGTCTGTTTAATTGGTTGCAAAGTCTGCATTTTTAAATACCTTCTGGGGTTAAGGCACCTGCTGCGGAGATCTTTGTGCGCCCCGTAAATCCCAAGGAACAATAATAATGCTAAGGTAACTTTGGAGGGTAACGCTTTTGCTGGAGAGATCTGTGTTTTCTCTAGTCCCAGTTTGAATCAAAGTAGCATTGTGGGCTCATGTTTCTCCTGCAAAGCACATCATCTAACCTGCAGATGACAGATTTTTATTTTATGTCGCTAGGTAAGTGGATTACCGTTTTTAACACAGATCATTATGTTCCTTGCAGTTCATAAATTGTAATCCTTCTCATATAGCAGAGCGAGCTGATGAATACAGGCCCCAGCTAGGCCCGCAGGACACAAGGGTTCGCTCTCCTGTAGTGGAATCTATAAGGAAGTTGGCACGGAAACTGCAAAGTACAAAGACAGCATTTATTAACCCTTAAGGGTGGTCCTACAATCCACACAACACTCTTCAGTATTGCATAGAGTAGCACAAAGAACATTCGTACATGGTCCCCTTTTATACACAGTAGAGGGGCTCATAAGTGGGTGGATACAACATGAAGACGAAGAACATTACCATTTATGGTCATTTTCGATACTGAATCAATATGTGGGCGGAGCTAACGCACTCCTTGAGCCCGCGAAAACATGGTCAAGCAAGGCTAACTGATAACAGATGTGGTCAAGTCTGGGCATGCGCCAGATGGACAAAGGAGCTATTTATAGACTGTTACTAGGCAGATTACGAGAGCAACTAACACAGAGGTTGGACTCTTCTCGTGAGGAACACGTGGAGGCATGACAATACAAAATGGAGTCCAAGCTTCGGTCAACATAACAGAGAAAACACGATCTATAAAAAGGAATTAATGTCTTTAGTAAATGCTTAATCACATCGTTGTTTCAATTTACAACAGACGACCCTTTCAGCATTTACTGAAGACATCCGGCTTGTTAGGATAATCATCATATATATCAATTGTCATCATTTCTTCAACTTCTTTAGCTAAACGGTTTTGGTGGGCAACATCAGCAATAGCTTTCTTATCAGGGATACAGAATGATACACATAATGAGCAGAGTAAGGGACCACATTGGATACAAATACAGCATGAGAACAGAACCGCTACAATAATACAGAGACCAGTTAGAACCTTCCATCCCCAGGCAGTAATTAACGCCCAAAACCATCCAGAAAAAGACCAAGTGCCGTTTTCTGTATGGATCTCAGCTGCAATTTTATGCAGTTTATTGATGGCATTATAAACTGATGGCGTATGATCAGGGATAAACACACAACAGCTACTTCCAATAATTTTACATGCTCCTCCTCTGTCAGCTAGCATAACGTCTAATACCATACGATTCTGCAATGCAACAATTCTCGTGATCTGCAATTCCTCCGTAAGATTCCCAAGAGCAGCAGCAGTCTGATTTGTCACAGCTTCTACCACTCTTGTTAATCTTCGGATCTTCCTACTGTTCAGAGCAGCTCCAACAAAGAAAAACAGTCCTAAGTTAAAATCAATATACTGTTGCAGACTGGTGTCGGTCTGATCTACATCATCAATTGATAAAGTACGTTTATACCTATTTACAGTCACATTATTCAATAATTTCAAATCCTTATGATAAGATGCAGGAGCTAAGAATACAGGAGGTAGTAGAAATGATACATAGCATACCCCAGACCACCCAGCCGGCAGACGGTAATAACCTTTATTTCCACACACAAAGTACGTATTATGGGAGGCTAAAAAGGTACTGTTGTTCAACCCATCAATATTTAAAACAGTAATGCAATCACTGACACCAACAGGGATGAAACCCACACTCTGGACACACAGGTCCGCTTGAGCTTGTGCTACTTGAATTACAAATTTATCTTTTCCCACAGTGTCTCTTGTGTTCGTAAAGATGTAGGGAATGGATTCATTGTCTGGTCGGTACTCTTCCCACTCCCAAATTGTCCCATTCGCTTGTGGATACCCATTCTTGTCTTGATGACATTCTTTATTGAGTCTAAAAAGCAATCGTCCCACTGTCGGTTTCCGAGTGGCAAAAAGCAAAGTATACCATGCTCTACAAGAGCCATTATGAGAGAAAGGAAGTGGTATAAATGGCGTTCCTCCTTTCTTCTGATGAGCTGGCATCATCCCACATATCCAACAGTTCGTTGCATTCGTAGCAACGTGGGTATGATGCAGCATCTGGATGAAAGTGTTATTCAAGTAGGATTGTCGATGCTTCAACTCTTGATACGGTAATGTATAAAAATAGTGCTCCTCAGGCACCGGAGTTGTCAACACAAGAATCTTCCGAGCGGGAGTTACATCCTCCACGAACCATGTGGTTATCCCAACAATGGCTACTGTTAACATGAACCCTAATGCACAAAGGATTTTCTTTTTCTCCATATCAAGTAAAAAAATGAAACCTAATATCTTCCTGAAACTAAGAGTCTGTCAGAACTCTTCCCCTTGGGCAGCGGTTGGTTTCTTCACCAGCGGGCCAAGACGGGTGTCGCTACACTAATGCAGGGCTGATCCCCCCCCCTTGCCTCATCGGCTCTCCGTTTCACTAACCCAAGGGCCGTTCTGACAGTGTGTCCCGGTACTGGAAAACTCACTTCCGTGGTCGAAGATGATATCGCCTTCCTCCAGAAGTCGCGTGGTCCGGAAAGAGCTCCTCAGTGGCGTTTGGCTCCGCAGCACGACCTGTCTCTGCAGCCAAAATATCTCGTTGATCGGTCAGCACGGCAGGTTCCACCAATCCGGGCGGCACCTTCCTACAGTGCAGAGAGTGGATCCAATTCTTTCGGTTGGAGACTCGCACAGCCGTCCTCGTTGCAAGGAGGACCTGCTCAGGGTCCACCCATCTCGGTTCCAAGCTGTTCGTTCTGTCGAAGACTTTCACCATGACATGGTCCCCAGGCCGGAGACCATGTCCTTCGCCGGTAGACCGATCAGGGAGCGCCTCTCGGACCTGTTGATGGATAGAAACCAAGTTATCCGTTAACTGTGCCAGATAATCGCTCATCATTACACAAGGTACATCATACACAGCCTTAGGTCTTGGTGGACCCCAAATATTCATTGGGCGTCCAAAGACGATCTCATATGGCGTAAGGCCAGTTCGAGAGTGCAGTACTGATCTAATTGACAATAACGCCAGTGGCAGAGCGTCTGGCCAAGTCAAAGACGTCGAAGCTTGAATTTTGGCGATCTTAAGCTTCAGTGTACCATTATACTTCTCAACTAGGCCTGCAGACTGGGGGTGAAACACGGCGTGGAACTTCTGGGTGATGCCTAGACCCTTCAAGACATACTTTATAACATCCGCTACAAAGTGAGGGCCATTATCACTCCACAGAAGTCTACAAACGCCATATCGGGGGAAAAACTCCTTCAGCAGCAGCTTCGCAGTAGTCATTGCAGTATTGTCTTTCGTAGGGTACGCTTCAACCCATTTGCTGAAAGCGCAGACCACTACTAGAACATACTTCAGATTATTACAGCGCTCAAGCTGGATGTAATCCATCTGAAGAACCTCAAAGGGTGCAGTGGGTGTCACAAACCCTCCTGCTGGAGTTCGAGTCCCCTTTCCTGGGTTGTACCTCAGGCAAATCATACAGGTCTGCACCACTCTCTTTGCCGTGCTAGCAATCTCTGGATGCTCCCAAACTTGGGTAAGCAATTTCACAATTGCGGAAGCTCCAACATGTGCTAGCCCATGTGCCATCTGAACCATAGGTTGTACAAAAGCCGTGGGTAATTTCCATCTATCCATCTGCTTATTTCTCCAGCAACCCTCGTCATCCAGTTCTCCTTCGCTAGCCCATTGTTCCCGCTCTTTGTCAGAAGCGGTCCTTTGCATTTCTCGCACTTCCTCCTTCGCATCGCGCCATCTTTCCACCTGTGACTTTACTACATACATAGCAGTAGTACCGGGCTGCATCGCAGTCTCCCGTGCTACTCGATCCGCTAACGCATTCCCTTCTCCAACTTTATCAACCACTTTCCTATGGGCGCTACACTTAACAATGGCAATTTTCTTTGGGTATGTCAATGCAGTTAAAAGATTATGAACTAACTCTCCATGCATTATCTGTACTCCATGCGACGTTAAAAACCCTCTCTCCTTCCAGAGTAGGCCGAAGTCATGCGCTACTCCGAAGGCATAGCGGCTATCTGTATAAACATTCACACATAGTCCTGTACTGAGCTCACATGCTCGTGTTAATGCTATCAGTTCCGCTGCTTGAGCTGATTTCTGTGGTATGCGTGCTGTCTCCACTATCGTTTGTAATGTGGTAATTGCATATGCTGCTGAAGCCGTACCATCTGGTAGCTTCAGACAGGATCCATCCACCCACAGTTCTCCATCTACATCTGGAAAGGGCGTATCCTGGAGATCAATACGACCCTTTGTCTGTTCCTCAGTCACGAGAATACAATCATGCGCTTTCCGCGCCTCAGGCTGGGTTTCGGGGTATGGCAACAATGTTGCCGGGTTTAGCGTTACGCACCTTTTCAACGTAATATGAGGAGCCAAAAGCGTCAACTCATATCCCGTTAAACGGGCACTGGTCAAATGCTGCGTCTTTGTTTGATTAAGTTAAGGCATCAACAGCATGGGGGACTAATACCAACAACTTATGGGATAACACAATTCCCTCACTTTGGCGTATTGACACAGCTGTCGCCGCAACCGAGCGAAAACACCCTGGTAATGCTCGGATTACGGAATACAGGATCAAGTACAGCCGAAAAATATGCACAAGGGCGCTGCTTATCGCCGTGCATCTGCACTAAAACTGACAATGCACATCCATCTTTCTCATGCACATACAACGAAAAGGGTTTTGCATAATCAGGGGTCCCTAACACTGGTGCTGAACAAAGGGCCTGTCGTAGTTGCTGAAAGGCAGTATCACACTCATCTGACCAAGGGATTGGGATAGGCGTGTCCTTTGTCAAGAGGGCTAACAATGGCTTAGCTATGTGTGAAAACCCCAATATCCACTGTCTACAAAAAGAAACAAGGCCCAAAAATGCACGCACATCCTTCTGTGTGGACGGTCTCGGTGTATCCAAAATGACTTGGATACGATCCGGTGTGAGTGCACGTCCCTCCTTAGACAAAAGGTGACCCAGATAAGTCACCTTTGGTCTACAGAATTGCAATTTCTTCCTAGATACCTTATGATTGCGGGACGCTAGAAAGGAAAGTAAGGATAACGTACTTTTTTCACACAGCTCTCGGGTGTCAGCCGCCAGCAAGATGTCATCGACATATTGAATGAGGGCGACCCCCTCGAGCAGAACAAAAGAATCCAATTGTCGTTTTAAAGCCTGACTGTAAATGCTAGGGCTTTCTGTATAGCCCTGGGGAATCCTACAGAAACGATAAGATCTATTATTCAGTGTAAATCCAAAAAGATATCGGCTATCAGGGTGAATGGGAATGGAAAAGAAGGCATTCTTCAAATCAATCACTGAGAACATGGTCGCCGTAGGCGGGACCAAGGTAAGCAACGTCGTGATATCGGAAACCACTGGGTATTGAGGTATCACGATCTTGTTCACTTCTCTCAAATCAATTATAAACCGATAAACTCTGGCATCCGTATCCTTTTTCAATATGGGAAGAATCGGACTGTTACAAATGTTGTAGGGGACTTCCTCAACTACCCCAACCGTTATCAAATCCTGCACTATCTGTATGAGAGCCCCCTCACCCTCCTGGGAAATACGGTACTGTGGGAGGCGTGGTAACACCGCCCCCTCCTGGACGCTAATGTGGACCGGTGGAATCACCATTTGTCCTACATCAGTATCCGAAGTTGCCCACAAAGCATGAGGGAGGGTAGCTAACAGCGCATCCTCTGACATCGTACACATCCGTTCAGATCGGGGGTAATTGTCATTCAATATTACTCGCACACCAGCAGGGGAGCAGCGGATAGTAGCCCTAAAGTGCTTTAACATATCAAGACCCATAATATTGTCCGGTGTGTACGGGGCAAGCAGAAACGGACAGGGTGCAGAAAAAGAATCAACCTTAAACATGAGGGGCTGTGAAAGAGGGCTTCGGGAGAGTGTACCATCAAACCCTACCGATGTGACCATTAAGCCGGATGGGGGAGCCCCCGGAACCAATTGCTTAGATAGCGCACTACGTGTCGCTCCAGTATCCACTAGGAACTGATCAGTAGAGCCCAAAACCTCAGCCGATACATAAGGGCCCTTCTGATCGACTGGCACCTCAACTGATTCTAACCCCCATCCAACGCAATCCTATGCATGCTGAGAGTCATGGTACCCCGACCGGTCAACTCCTGACGCTTGATACTGATGCTGACGATCGAAAACATTTGATCTATCTCGGTGCTGCCCAGCAGACTCAAGACGAGCCTGTTCGTTAGAATTCCCTCGAAAGTTCGAGAAACCCCCTCTACATCGCGGGCCACCGTGGGTGTGCCCCTGGCGCGATGCATGCAACACCGGGCAGTCCCTAGCCCAGTGACCCGATTGCTTACAATACGCACATTGATTCCTATTCAAATCAGACCGGCCCGTGGGAGGACCATAGGATCCTCCCCTACCTCTATTACTACCCCGTCGAGGCGGGCCATAGACTTGCGCCAACATCACCTTTGTTTTCAAATCTTTCGATTTCTTTTCCTCCTGGCCCTTTGCTTCTTGCTCCTGACGCTCATAATACTGAGCGATAGTCAGGAGGGCCGTCGGCGTAGCGGAGGACCAAGAACTTTCACTCGCTTTTAGACGGGCCGCAACTGCCGGCAGCAGATTAGCTACATATTTATCCGCAAAAAGGTGGCGCCCCGTATCGTCGGTAAGCGACTGTCCGCTAAAATCATGAAACGTCTCCTCAAAGCGCGTAAAGAAGTCCGCAACTGACTCGTCAACTTTCTGTTTACATGCAGCTAACATATTCCAGTCAATCTTTTTAGGGGGAATAATCGTCTTCAACTTAGTCACAATAGCAGCAGGGAGATCTAAAATACTCTGCGGCGGTTTCTGCGCGGGCTTCCGCTCCCTATCCTCATCCTCAAGGTCAGACCACCGGGCCTTAAAGGCAACTATATCATCTACCTTTCGTACAGATCGCCACATATCCGGTGGTAGAATAAGGCCAAAGAACAGGTCTATATCTGCTAAAGTCATAACGCAAGAATTCAAGGCCCCCTCGACTTCTTCATAGAAGGCCGCTGGATTCTTGCGGGGGTCGGGCAGCGCATTCTTCAATGCCATAACATCAGCCCTATGCCACGGAGTGTAAACCCAATTATACACGAAATATCCCTTAGCATCGGCGGAGGTAATGTCCGAGCTAGTCCCTGCTCCTTTAGGAGGAACATACAAAGGAGCTGCCTCTCGCATTGGTTTAACATGCACTATGTCATCCTTATCTGACTGGGAGGTGGATGAGTGGCCCTCTGCTATGCACGAATCCGACTGCGTCTCCTTCCCTGCTCGCTGGCGCGCTTTCTCTTTATAGACCAGCACCTCGTCCCGCAAGGCGAACAGCCGCCGAGCCGTATCTGGAGCCTTAGAAAAAGAGAAAACACCATTACGCAATGCTTTAGCATCCGACGATACTTCGTCGGGCTCAAAAACACCAGAACGTTTCCGGAAAGCATCAATCACTTCATCCGCGAAATGACTCAGAAAATACAATTTATCTCTCTCCTGCCACGACCCCCAGGTATGAAATAATTCCTCTATAGATATCTTGCCGTTAAGTGCACGGAAGGAAACTTGCCGAAGCTCAGCCATTTGGTCGGCTGATAGCATGGACCGCGTATCTACCTTACCCGGACCCGGGCCAGAATCTTGCGGCCTCGGAGCAGATGCGCCGACATAAGGGGGCGGAGGGCGATCTAGTAAAGAAAAATCATCATCAAGATTATTAAGGACAGGATAAAGTGGCTGCCGAACAACGTATTGACCCGAAACTTGTAGCCTACGCTCCTTCTCTTGCCTGTCCGTCTGCTCTCTGTCCTCCCGGCGCTTCGCTTCCTGTGCTCGCACATGATCATTCTTCCGTTGTTCTTTATCAAACAGCGCTTTCTCGCGCTTCTCTCGCTCACGCACCTCCTTCACCCACAACCGCACACACTCAAACATATCCTGACGAGCACGCCGCTTACACATACACTGTACACTGTTCCACATACTCAATCTTACGTATATCAAACGATCCATACAAAGGCCATCGCAACTCAGGATCTTTTTTTGTATATTTCCTCCATACTGTGCTGTACATTATGGAAGAAAGACCATGCTTCACGTACATATCCCTATTAGGAGTCCCCTCTGGGGGAGCTGGAGCAGATTCCTCGAGGTTCAACCGGTTTCCGAAACAGCAGCACCACTTACGGAGTGCGCTAAAAGCAGGCATGCTCAGAAATAATGCAAAATATGCAATATTATAAAAAAAATGGCACTTAATCGTTGCGCCGTTCAAAGTTACACAGCTCTGGAGAAATCTCTCCACATTACCTGCCTATATGTGTTGCAACGCATATATATTCACAAAGACAAATCCAAAATATGACTAGTCATCACAAATCAAACTCAAATAGCCAGATCAGGCTTCAAAACTCGGAGCAAGTACCGTACACCGGTTCTTACCAATCAAGAGTCCAGATTCCAACTGCCAAGCTCCACAATCGCCCAAACGGCTTTCACGGCAAGACCGACAGAAGAGGTCTCAGTCGAGGACCGGCGCCACCCAGACGGTCAGCTCGGAAGGGAAGGAAGAAAAACCTTGGGATGCCAGGGCTAAGACGCCGCTGGCAGTGATCACGTCCCCGGCCCAATTCCTCACCTTCGTCGCGACCAATCCTTCGAGCATCCGAGTCGCCGATGAGCCCCACGTGACGGGCGCCAATTGATGAATACAGGCCCCAGCTAGGCCCGCAGGACACAAGGGTTCGCTCTCCTGTAGTGGAATCTATAAGGAAGTTGGCACGGAAACTGCAAAGTACAAAGACAGCATTTATTAACCCTTAAGGGTGGTCCTACAATCCACACAACACTCTTCAGTATTGCATAGAGTAGCACAAAGAACATTCGTACATGGTCCCCTTTTATACACAGTAGAGGGGCTCATAAGTGGGTGGATACAACATGAAGACGAAGAACATTACCATTTATGGTCATTTTCGATACTGAATCAATATGTGGGCGGAGCTAACGCACTCCTTGAGCCCGCGAAAACATGGTCAAGCAAGGCTAACTGATAACAGATGTGGTCAAGTCTGGGCATGCGCCAGATGGACAAAGGAGCTATTTATAGACTGTTACTAGGCAGATTACGAGAGCAACTAACACAGAGGTTGGACTCTTCTCGTGAGGAACACGTGGAGGCATGACAATACAAAATGGAGTCCAAGCTTCGGTCAACGTAACAGAGAAAACACGATCTATAAAAAGGAATTAATGTCTTTAGTAAATGCTTAATCACATCGTTGTTTCAATTTACAACAGAGCTATAAAGGACATGTGACTCCTACGCCTTATAACCCTAACTGTCTTATGTAACACATCATGTACATTGATTTACAAATGTATACAATTTATTGTCAATGTATAATGTGCATGTGTGATGTAAAGCGCTCGGACACCATGCACTGGGATGATTAGTGCCTATAAAAAAATAAAAGAATGGTATTTAGAAGGTTATTTGTGTAAATACTGTGACAGACCTGCACATTTGACATTCTTACAGCGCATGCATATCTCTTATATACAGGCATAAAACACATGAAAAGCACAGTCTCTCTTAAGTATTTGTGAAGATGGAACAAGCTGTGTGCCTTTGTTTCCCCTCCTTGCATCTAGGTGTGACGCTCGGATCGCTCCCAGCTAGGATAGTGGACCAAAAGGAGGCCTGATGGCCGTTTAAATTCGGCCTTTGTTATGGGCCCAGCTGGAGTCTGAACAAGCATTGGCATAGCCAATAGGTCTCGCAATGGGGACCTTATAACTGTTTAGCCATGCAATGATTAATGTTGTTGCACAAAGGATATTGTGCTGCATAACTAAATACTTTTAAAGTCCAGAAAGCGAGCCCAATTGGCTATGTCAATGCTTGTTAGTCATTAGTCATGTGTATTAGAACCAAGCTCTGTGCGATATCTGTGGTGAATAGAAGGAAACAAAACCTTCCTCTTGTGGGTTGGAAAATAGAAGTGTAGTTCAATGCGCACAAAGTGAAATCATCAATCAATCAGGGTACTTGTAAAGCGCGCTACTTACCCGTGAGGGTCTCAAGGCGCTAAGGGGTGAGGGGGGGGGGCAGCTACTGCTCGAAGAGCCAGGTCTTGAGGAGTCTTCTGAAGGCGAGTAGGTCTTGGGTCTGTCATAGGTGGGTTGGGAGGGTGTTCCAGGTTTTGGCGGCGAGGTAAGAGAAGGATCTGCCGCCGGCGGTCGTACGTTGGATGCGGGGGACATTTTTGAGGGCGAGGTTGGCGGAGCGGAGCTGGCGGGTGGGGGTGTAGAAGCTGAGTCTGCTGTTCAGGTATGGTGGTCCGGCGTTGTGGAGTGCTTTGTGTGTGTGGGTGAGGAGTTTGAAGGTGATCCTCTTGTCGATGGGGAGCCAGTGCAGGTCTCTCAGGACGGGGGTGATGTGGCTGCGGCGGGGTGTTGACGATCAGTCGGGCGGAGGCGTTTTGGATGCGTTGTAGCCGCCGTTGGTGTTTGGCTGGGATTCCTGCGTAGAGTGCGTTGCCGTAGTCCAGTCTACTGCTGACAAGGGCCTGTGTCACTGTTCTTCTTGTCTCGGTCAGGATCCATTTGTAGATCCAGCGGAGCATGTGTAGAGTGTTGTAGGAGGAGGAGGAGACGGCGTTGACTTGCTTGGACATGGAGAGGGAGGAGTCGAGGATGAATCCTAGGTTGCATGCGTGGTCAGTTGGTATCGGTGCTGTCCCCAGGGCGGTCGGCCACCAGGAGTCGTCCCAGGCTGAGGGGGTGGGTCCGAGGATGAGGACTTCCATCTTGTCTGAGTTCAGTTTCAGACGGCTGCTCCTCATCCAGTCGGCGATGGCCTTCATGCCCTCGCGAATGTTGGTTTTGTCCGTGTTTGAGGGTCCTTGGTGAGGGAGAGGATGAGCTGGGTGTCGTCGGTGTAGGAGATGATGTTGAGGTTGTGGTGGTGGGCCACTTGTGCGAGGGGGGCATGTAGATGTTGAACAGCGTCGGGCTGAGGGATGAGCCCTGGGGGACGCCGCAGATGATGTCGGTGGCTTCTGACCGGAAAGGTGGGAGGCGGATGCTCTGTGTTCTGCCGGAGAGGAAGGACATGGTCCAGTCAAGGGCCTTCTCTTGGATTCCGGATTCTTGGAGGCGTGTCTGTAGGGTGCGGTGGCAGACCGTGTCTAATACGGCTGACAGGTCCAGGAGGATGAGGGCTGATGTTTCGCCATTGTCCAGTTGGCGTCTGATGTCGTCTGTGGCGGCGATAAGGGCTGTCTTGGTGCTGTGGTTACGTCTGAATCCGGATTGGGATGGGTCCAGGATGTTGTTGTCTTCGAGGTGGCGGGTCAGTTGAATGTTAACGATTTTCTCGATGACCTTTGCCGGGAACGGGAGCAGGGAGAAGGGTCGGAAGTTCTTGAGGTCCGTGGGGTCCGCCTTGGGCTTTTTGAGGAGGGTGTTGATTTCAGCGTGCTTCCAGCTTTCCGGAAATGTCGCTTTTTCGAAGGAGATGTTGATGAACTTCCGTAGTTGGGGTGCGATGGCCGCGTCTGCTTTGTTGAATACGTGGTGTGGTCATGGGTCTGACGGAGATCCTGAGTGGATGGAGTTCATGATCTTGCGTGTCTCGTCGTCGTTGGTGTTGGCCCAGGAGGTCAGGCGGTTGGCGCTGTTGGTGAACGCGGGGCGGGAGGAGTCGTGCATCATTGGTGTGGTCGTGGAGTTGAAGCTGTCGTGGATGTCAGCGATCTTGCGGTGGAAGAAGATGGCCAGTGAGTCGCACAGTTCTTGTGAGGGAGGGATATCGTTGGCGCTGGCGTCGGGATTGGAGAGTTTTTTCACGATGCGGAAGAGCTCTTTGCTGGCGTGTGCGTTGTTATCCAGGCGGTCTTTGAAGGAGGATCTCTTGGCAAGTCTGATGAGGTGGTGATGTCTGTGGGTGGCGTCCTTGTGGGCTGTGTGGTTTTCTGGCGTTCGTTTGTGGAGCCATTTCTTCTCCAGCTTACGGCAGGCGCGTTTGGAGGTCAGGAGCTCATCGGTGAACCAGGTGGCTCTCCTGCTGGCGTGGCTGTTGGATGGTCTCTTGAGTGGGGCGAGGGTGTTGGCACAGTCGTCGATCCACTGTCTGAGGTTGCGGGCTGCGGCGTCAGGGCAGGTGGGGTTGATAGGTGGGTTCTGGGCGAGGGTGGTGGTCAGTTGGTCTTCGGTGACTTTGTTCCAGCAGCGGCACGGCAGCTGTTGGGTGCGATGGTGCGTGGTTGGTTTTTTGAAGGTGAAGTGGATGCAGCGGTGGTCGGTCCAGTGGGGTTCGGAGGTGTGGTCGAAGGCGACGTGGGTGCTTGTAGAGAAGACGGCGTCCAGCATGTGGCCTGCGGCATGGGTGGGTGCGGTGACGAGATGTCTGAGGCCGAGGTTGGCGAGGCTTTCGTTCAGAGTGGCGGAGTTGGCGTCGTTGTTGTTCTCGAGGTGGAAATTCAGGTCCCCGAGGAGGATGTAGTCCATGGAGGCGAGTGCGTGGGTGCTGGCGAGGTCGGCGATGGAGTCGCTGAACTGTGCTCGTGGTCCGGGGGGTCTGTAGATGAGGGTTCCTCTGAGGGTGGTGTTGGGGTCGGTGTGGATCCGGAAGTGCAGGTGTTCGGCGGTGTTGAGGGTGTCATCTGCGTGGGTGGTGACCTTGAGGGTGGACTTGTAGACGATGGCTATTCCTCCTCCGATTCCATTGGTGCGGTCCCTGCGTGTAATCTTGTAGCCGTCCGGGATGGCTATGGCGATGTCGGGTGCCGAGGAGTCGTTCCACCAGGTCTCGGTGAGGAAGGCCACGTCTGGGGCGAAGGTGTCGAGCAGGTCCCAGAGCTCGACGGCGTGTTTGCGTGCGGAGCGGGAGTTGAGTAGGATGCAGCGGAGGTGGTTGGATCCAGTTCTTGGAGGTTTGGTGGGTCTGTCGCAGGTGAAGCTGCAGGTGCGGCAGGAGAAGGGTCCGTGGGTCCATTTCGGGGCGGCCTGGGAGCAGGTGTTGTGTCGGCCGGCGTTAAGTGCATGGAGGGAGTCGGCGTCGTATCTGAGTCTGGCGTCGTGGCGAGCATGGGGTCCAGGGGTGCTGGCTCTGGGCGTGGTCCAGGCACGGACGGGCGCAGACGGGCTTGCCTTTGGCACGCCGGCGGCGCGCCCGCTGCGTGTGTCCGCTGCGCGGCCTCCATAAGAGGGGCTGAGGAAGGGAGGGGCAGCTGGGAGGCGGGAGCGGGGTGGTGAATGGGATGCTCGGGGGGCGGGGCCGCAGGGAAGCAGCGGCAGGAACCAGGCGGGGAGGGGGGTCCGGGAAAAAAACGGCGGGAATCGGCGGGAATCGGCGATCGGGCGAGCAGAGAGTGAGGATCAGGTAGCGGGCGAACCAGAGCGGCACTCAGGGGGGCAGCGCAGTGGCTGGGGAGCGACCTAGCAGGGCAAGGTACGCTCTCCTCACCGCTGCGCGGCCTCCATAAGAGGGGCTGAGGGAGGGAGGGGCAGCTGGGAGGCGGGAGCGGGGTGGCGAATGGGATGCTCGGGAGGCGGGGTCGCAGGGGAGCAGCAGCGGGAACCAGGCAGCGAGGGGAGGGGGACGGGGAAAAAACGGCGGGAATCGTTGGGAATCTGCGATCGGGCGAGCAGGGAGTGAGGATCAGGTAGCGGGCGAACCAGAGCGGCACTCAGGGGGGCAGCGCAGTGGCTGGGGAGCGACCTAGGCACGCTTTGAACCAAAAACGATTCAATAAAGTTACCTCCACTGGAAAGGATGAGCTGGACAAGTTAATGCATGTATTCGTCCATACATGCAACCCCTTGTTCATGCCAAAGCCGTCAAGTGAAAGAACAGCCATTCAAGATGAAACCAAACACCAACGTAATATGTCGGTGCAGACCAATCGCGAAAACACAGGATGTGTCTCCACGTGCATGGTAGTGCATATATCGCTGTATTAATAAAGTAAAACGCACCATGCTGCACGCATATATCGAGGTGCTACTAAAGTAAAAACAAAGCGCTCCATGCTGCGCACCTATGAAAATATGTGCAAGCCATAAACCAACGTACTATGCTAGTACCGATCCTTCGTGAAATCACATGCACATATTAACCTGATGTTTACACATATCTCACTGTGTTGGTAAAGTGAAAACAAAGCGCTCCATGCTGCGTGCCAAGACAAATCAGTGTACCCACATGCTGCATATTAGTTAAGATGCCCCGTCAATGAGTTCAACATGCCGTTATGGCAAGGAAAGCATACCATCCTGTGTAGTGGCAGTCCGCGTGTCCATGCACAAAGTGATTTGGTGCTAAACGCGTTCTTTGCATGTAGAATTAAAACAAGAGGCCGTGCGGCCGCGAAAGTTAAAGTGATCGCGATCACGATCAAACATCAAAGCGGCCGTGCGGCCCCGAAAGTGAAAGTAATCACGGTAAAGCACGGCGTAGCTCTAGGCTGGCCTGGTAGCACTTTTTGGAGCCCTCTAAATAAGTCTCGCCAGCCCAGCGCATGCGCTGGGTCAGGTGAGACCTAAAAACGATAGTCTCCTCACTCCTGCACGGTGCTGATCTGAAAGAAAGCAGCAAGGTGCCGGTGTGTGCTGAATTGTCCCGGGGCCTGGAAATGATAACGTTCAGCACATTTCTATGAGGCCCAACTACGTGCAGGGTGGGCGCGTCCACCCTGTGAGAATAGTGGGTGGACGCCGTGTAGCTGCATGTACCCCGACTTATGCCCTGGTTGTGTCTATACAAATATTACACACAAACAGATTTACTTGCTGTTGTGTTATCCTTTGTAACAAATATCTAAAGCGCTATGTTACCTCAAGGTGTACTGGCGTTGCACTCTCGCTGTGAGGTGCTAGTGTCCAATGCAAGAGAATAGCGAGAGGGACAGAGCAGAGTCTTAGGGATGTACATACAGCAACAGGTCACAGGTGTGCCTAGTTGCATAGAGAGGCGCTATTCCAGCACCCAACACAGAGGAGGCGCCCGCCTGATCTTTGCTGACCAGAGACACGGCCAGAAGGCGCTGATTTTCAAAACACAAAGCACAGGTAAGGTGGTAGGGCACCAACTTACATAGGCATTTAGATCTGGGTAAAAGGGCGAAAAAAGGGCACAGATGGTGTTTGCGCTTATTGTAGCACTTGCACCCTTGAGCACCCTTGAGCAACATTGCTCGACCTTTTACCACCACGTCCTACCCAGTCATACATGCCACAAGCGGCACTAACGAATGCAACACGTGTATCTAAATACAGTGCTTAAAATATTCCAGGTATGTAGTCACTAGTGCACATCAGCTGCAAATGCACAGCGGTATTTAAGTTTTATTGCCGGGATGATTTACGCTTATGTGTGAATAGACATGTTTGAAGTTGAGGAAGGGCGCCCAGCCATGGCTGAGCACTGGCAGCAGCTGGCGCTACTCCAGGGGAGATGGCACCATCTGGAGGTGTCTCTAGAAATATGTTGTCAGACCCAAATGAAGGGCGTTGTTAAGTTATGTTATGTTGTGTTAAGTTATGGAGTGCGCTCTATCACTAGGGAGGGTATCCTGGCGCTGATCAGGTGTGAGTCTAGCCAAACCGAGGGCCTTGTGGTGGCAGAGTGAGAGAGAAGGAAGGTGTTTGCACCGCGCTAACTTGGTGCAGGCTCGAAACTCTGCCATGTCTACCTGGGTGAACCTTCATCTGGAACCGAGCCTAAAATCAGAAAATCAGAAACCGCTCAATGACAGTGAAGCAGACTTGCCCCACAGAATCAGCAGAGAGGAATACATTTTGCAAACCATGATGGTTTATTAATAAATTAGTAAAGTTACAAACAAAATTGAATCAGATTAATCAGAAATCAATAATCACCCGAATACAGCATATATGAATATAATTCAGGTCGGTCACACAGCAAATGTGATAACAAGTTATTAAAAGACGGAGTATGCAAATATAGAATCAAATTATGTTCCCTTGAAGGGAATCTCCCTTTTGCTAAACTAAGATTGTGGGTAAAGTCAGGGAATTTAGAAGCAGCAGGTGTCAGCAAATAATGCATTGGAAATAGAACCAAATGAAGGATCTGATTGAAACACCAATCATAGTTAATACACCCTCGCTACAGAAGGTAACAAATCCTTATCTTGTGTGCAGCCGATAGTGATTCATGGTCTGACACCACAAACCAAAACAGACAACTTACAATGAAATATACTCCATGCTTATCCTGGGATCTCAGACTTCAACAACACAATAACAAACCTCAACTCTTGCAGCAAGCGTGTTTCATTTCGTAAGTACTAGCGAGAGACATACAAAAACATTACAATCCTCAATCAATCAGTCAATCAGGGATTTGTACAGCGCAGCTACTCACCCGTGAGGATCTCAAGGTGCTGGGGGGGGCTGCTGATCCGTCAGGTGTGGAGGTTCTGTCGAAGAGCAAGATCTTGAGGTCATTCCCGAACTGGGTCAATGACGCGGATTGCCTGAGGTGGAGGGGAAGGGTGTTCCAGGTCTTGGCTGCGAGGTAGGCAAAGGATCTTCCTTTGGTTCTAGTCTTGCGTGGTTGTGGGATGGAGGCCAGGGTGAGTTGGGCAAAGTAAAGTTGGCTGGTGGGTGTGTGGAAAGTGAGGCAGTGGTGCAATTAATCTGGTCCTGCATCGTGGAGTGCCTTGTAGGCATGTGTGAGGAGCTTGAAGGTGATTCTCTTGCTGATAGGGAGCCAGTGGAGTTGTCAGAGGTGTGTGTCATGTGCTGCAGTGGGGCATGTCGGTGGACCAGTCTGGCTGCAGTATTTTGGACGTTCTGTAGTTTCCTGAGCTATTTCTGGGAGATTCTGGCGTAGAGTGCGTTGCCTTAGTCAAGTTTACGGGTGATAAGGGCGTGGGTGGCCGTCTTTCTGGATTCTGTGGGGAGCCATCTGAAAGTCTTTTGAAGCAGGCAAAGCACGCGGAAACAGGTTTAGGATAGCGCCTTGATTTTGCAGTTCATAGAGAGTGAAGAGGCCAGTATGATGCGGAGGTTGTGTGCGTGGTCCCTAGGGGTGGGAGGGGTTCCTAGTGCAGTGGGCCACCAGGAGTCGTCGCAGGCTGCGATGGGAGCCATGTAGACTTTGAAGACGGTGGGGCTCAGGGAGGAGCCCTGGGGCACTGTGCAGCTGATCCATGTAGGTTCTGAGAGGAATGGGGGTAGTCTGACTCGCTGTGTTCGGCCAGTCAGGAAGGAGAGGATCCAGTCCAGTGCCTTGTCGTAGATGTAGGCATCGTAAAGTCTTGTGATTAGTGTACGGTGGAAGACAGTGTTGAAGGCGTCTGAGAGGTCTAGAAGGATAAGGGTTTTAGTTTCGCCCCGGTCGAGGAGGGAGCGGATGTCGTCAGTGGCTGCGTGGAGTGCGGTCTCTGTGCTTGCTTCAGAACCTGATTGGGAGGTGTCCAGGACGTGATTCTCTTTGATGAACTCAGAGGGTTGGGCGTTGATGGTCTTCTCAATGACCTTGGCTGGGAAGGGTAGCAGGGAGATTGGTCTGAAGTTCTTGAGGTCTGTCGGGTCGGCAGACTGTTTCTTCAGCAGGAGGTTGATCTCAGCATGTTTCCAGTCATCGGGGAAGGTTATCTTTTGTGTCACAGTATTACAGAGCCTTCCTGGACACAAAATAGAGATCACACGGCACAGCATACTAACTCATCAAAGCCCACAAACACTCCAATGCTCAACAACACAATCAATATGCATAACCCTACTACACTCACACACCTAAGACACTGCAACAGCTTTAGGAATACCATAACACCCTAACACTCCAAACTGGACTATAGGAACCGGGGCTGGACTGGATTCACTAACCAGCCCTGGCAATTATGTCCCACCGACCCCGGGGGGGGAGAGGGGGAGGTGGGGGAGGCTGTTAGGAACACTGCTGCAGCACTTTTGTTACAAGGGGTAGATTTCACAGCACTGCTGCAAAACCGGCCCCAGTAACAAAAATGCCCCCCACCCTTTCGGCCCACCGGGGAAACGTCCGGTTCCCGCTACAGCCAGTTCAGCCCTGATAGGAACCTCAAGGACGCAGACTGATCTGGGGCAGATTCTGATAAGTTTTGGGGCAAATTCTAACTACCTACGCCTCAATGAGAACCATTCTCTGCTACCACTTGTTAGTGTGAGGGATAAGGATGGCGTTTGTACAGGAGAAACTCGCCGCAATTTCAAAACTCTGTTATGTCCATTTCGATGAACTTTTATCTCAAACCGAGGCTAATATCTTAAATTCAGCAACAGTTTAATGATAGTGAAGCAGATTTTGCCCCACAGAAACAACAGAGAGGAGTACATTTTGCAAACCAAGAAGCATTATGAACCAATTATCAAAGTTACAATCAAAATCGAATCCGAGTAATCAGAAATTGATAATCATCTGAATGCCGCATATTGGAATATAATTCATGTAGGTAGACAGCAAATGTGAAAATGAATCATTAAAAGACAGAGTATGTAAATATTGACAAAAGTCTGTTCCCTTGAAGGGAATCTCCCAATTGCTAAACTAAGGTTGTGGGTAAGTTGCGAAATTTAGAAGCAGCCGGTATCAGCAAATATGAATTCGCAAAGAGACCCAAATGATGGTTAAGATTAAAATGAGAAGAAATGTGTTTGCTCTGGAGAGTAAGTCTGTGAGCAGATATATAAGGAGTATTGGGTCTCAGTGAGAAGATAAGGGCGTCCTCCTGTAAAGGTGGAAAGGGGCAAATCTAACTAAGTGAAGACAGTCTCACACTGTTAAAACATGAAATTGCATCTAACTGATACATCATAGAACAAGTACTCATAGAGCAAGAACCAATCAAATCTACATATTTTCGGTGAGTTGCTGTCGGTCTCCTGCTCATGGTTAAGGTAGCAATCGGCTCCAATGCCACCGCCTTCAGAGATTTCAAAGGAAGGACGCCATCACCTCTGACTCCTCCTCTTCCCGGGTGCAGAAAGCTAACATTCAGTCAGCTTCATTACATTCCAGCGACCTTCACACAAAGGTAAGTAGCAACATTTCAGATTAATAAGATCCGGGTGGATCTGGGTGGCTGGGACGAGAGAAATATTATGCACAGCAAGCAAAAATGCAGCATTTGATTTAAAATGGAATCAGTCATTTTAAGGCCTACCATACTTACACTAACTGCATATGAATATGCTTTAACTGCAGTCATTTGTTTATGTGAACGTACTTATTATTGGCAGTCTAAATGCAAAATGTCATGGGCACATTTTGAGCAAATGGCAAATTGTGTTACACTTTAACAAGGTATTAAAAGGACATGAAAAATAGTCAATCAATCAATCAAAGCATTTGTTGAGCGTGCTCCTCACCCGTGAGGGTCTCACGGTGCCGGGGGGGGGGGGGGGCGCTACTGTTCGAACAACCAGGTCTTGAGAAGTCTCCTGAAGGTCAGCAGGTCCTGGGTCTGTCGCAGGTGGATGGGTAGGGTGTTCCATGTTCTGGTGGCGAGGTGGGAGAAGGATCTGCCGCCGGTGGTCATTCGGTGGATGCGTGGGATGGAGGCGAGGGCGAGGTCAGCGGAGCGGAGCTGGTGGTTGGGGGTGTAGAAGTTGAGTCGCTTGTTGAGGTATGCTGTTCCAGTGTTGTGGAGTGCCTTGTGAACGTGGGTGAGGAGCTTGAAGGTGATCCTCTTGTTGACGGGGAGCCAGTGCAGGTCCCTCAGGTGGACGGTGATGTGGCTGTGGCGGGGTATGTCGAGGATGAGGCGTGCGGAGGCGTTCTGACTGCGTTGGAGTCTCTTCTGGACTTTGGCCGTGGTTCTCGCTTAGAGGGCATTGCCGTAGTCCAGCCTGCTGGTGACGAGGGCCTGGGTGACCGTCCTTCTGGTTCCGGTGGAGATCCATCTGTAGATCTTGCGAAGCATACTGATGGTGTTGAAGCAGGAGGAGGAGACAGCATTAACTTGCTGGGTCATTCTTAGAAGGTGGTTCTGACACTATAGGCCGCCTGGATTTTTTGCTTTTTGAGCACCTAATTGTTGAGCTTTTACTGTGGGGGAGCCTCATAAGTTGGGACTCACCCACAGTGAACTCAGGATGTAAGAGACTGCATGGGGATTTTACTGGTGTTCCCGTGGTCTGACCAGGCCACTGCGCAACAGCTGGAGTAAGGGACACCGGGCTGGTTACATGCAGACACATGTGTACACGCGTGTGCACACGTGTATGGGCTGCGCAGGTGAGATTCCTAGCGTGCGCAGTCCAGGAGCAGCTACAAAGTGAATGGTGTGGCAGGACTTATACAGTATTGGGTGGTGACGTGGAATAGGCTTTATACCCTGGAAAGAAACATGCCAGGGAAAGTCAGTGTGTTTTACTGTGTTTTCACTTCATTATTCCCCTATGGGAATGTGGGGCCCATGGCTAGATTAACTTCCATTAGGCCTACAGATTCCAGACACGCACTTAAGTCCAATGTAGCGAATGTGAAAATAAGTATTCTGCAGTCCAAAGTCATATTTGTACTGCTTTTGGGTCATCCGGAACTTCATATTTCTCTGAGCCAGCCAGGACCAGACCCAGGCTGAGGGCTGACCTCAGCTGGATGGATTGATAACCTTTCTTCCACAAGCTAGGGCCTCCTCTCCACGAAGAGAAGATGGGAGGGGCTACAGGCTCATCAATTAGCAGCTGTCACTGGGTGCCAGGCACCAGGCTGCACAAAGGAGGGAAGGCAGCGTGGGCGAAAGGGGCTTCAGAGACATGTGGCCAGAAACCCTGGACGACGCCATGTTGAACAAGCTCAGAGTCTGGACAAGAAGGAGGGAGCAGGGGCAGGGACGTGATGTGTCGCTGTTTGATAGGACCAACAGAGACTTCCTGCCAGCCCCCTACTCAACTTTTAAAAAGTGCTTGCACAGGAAGAGAATGTCTCTCTCCTGGGTGTGGTCTGCTGAGGGTGAAGGTGCTGGAGCCTGGCGCAATGGGCAGTTGGAAGGAGAGATCCCCTGACTGCCCCCAGGACCCTATCAGCACCTGAAGAAGAGCCCAGGACTGGTGCACAGAAGCAGGGGCCTCTGCGCAGGGAGAAGAGAGGCCCAGAAGGAGAGCCTGGCAAAAGGCTGGCGCAGGGAGCCAGTGAAGACTGCACCCTGCTGAATCAGAGACCCTGAGGGCGGAGGACAGTGTTCCCAGTGGCTGGGGCTGGTAAAGAGGAGCATGAAGCGCCCCATAATGCCTCGCCAGGCATTCGGAAATCTGCCGTTTTGGTGCTTTGTGGCCCCCAGAGGAGGGGGGTCACCCTCACTTGTGAAAAGGTGCTGGGGGAGCTGCTGGAGGAGCGCAGTCTTTTCCCCCTCCCCCCCCCCCCCCTAGCACGAAGATCTGCCATTTTGGTGCCTGGTGGCCCCCAGAGGAGGAGGTGACCCTTATGTGTGAAAAGGGGTGCAGGGTCCCCCAGCATAAAGAAGAACAGTCCACCCCTAAGTTTCACGGGGTATCTGAAAGAATAACCCCTCAAGGGTTCAGCCAGCCTTTAACACCTTCTAGGCTGGAACTTATGTTCTACAGCTGAGGGTGTACTATGAAGTGCATCATGGAGTGAAGGGCTGGGTTGGGGATGTCTGGAGCAGGGCATCCCCTGGAGGTGAAGTGGTGTAATTGCACCAAAATGTATTTACTATTGCTTATTTCTTTTTAGGTGGACTGAAAGTCACATGTGTAAAGTGAAGTACCTGTGTAAGGTGATGTTAAGCTCAATGGAGTTATGTTGCTGGACCTTCCTGCTAGGGGGTCTGGCTGTATTTACGTAATCCCATGATTTTACCTGTGAGTCCTTTTAAAGTGAAGAGGCGCACTGAAGGAGAAGTGTAGTTGCCAGGAATACTTCTTTTGAAGGGACTGTAAGTCACATGTGTAAGTAGATGTCATAAGCCAAGTCGGGCTATGTTGCCAGACAGTCCTGCTAGGGTGTCTGGCTGTATATGCGCAATCCTGTGATTTTATCTGTGATGCCCTTAGGGGCTGTAATTGCAATACATTCAAATGATCAACCAAGGTGATGAGTACTGTCATTCTAAAGTGTGCGTAAACATGGATTCTTGCTGCTGCGCTTAGGTGAAGACCCCAGACTGCAAGCCCTTAAGATATAGAGGTGCATACTTTATGGTCAGTAGGAGATGCTCAGTCAGGGTCATGTGTCACCAAGGCAGGTTTACCCCTTTTTAATGCTTGTTGAGGTAATGGGGTGGGTCGCCACTGGGAAGGTGCCAGTGCGCAGGGCCCTCGCTCCAGGTTATGTTCAACTAACTGCATTGGGGGCAAGTTGATGTGCACACATAGGAGTGGTGGTACTAGACCCCACCCCCCCTGCAGGAGGGGTGGAGATGTTACACAATGTCACAAAGTAATTCCAACAGCTTATGTATATTTGTAAATTGGTGCATAGTATTGAGTGGTGTGTGTGTTTAATAAATGTACTCTTACTTTTATAAAGCAAAGTACAGATTGGACAATCAATTATTGAGTGTTATTTTTGTGCATCTGCAAATGGCGATTACTAGCCCACACCACCTCCCTTGAGTAAGCCTCAGACTGCTCGGCAACGCTACCCTCTGAGAGTCAAGCGCTACAATTGGGTGTTTGGTTCCCAGTGAAGGACAAATGTAGTCATGTTATTTGTGCAGGCCTCACAGATGCTGCCTCGTTTTCCAACATTGGTGGCTAGCGGGGGGAAACATAGTATCCCATTCTGGTGTGCATTTATAGCATTTGATAAGTCCAGTTTTGCCACACATTACCTATGCAGTAATGAGCAAATGGAAGAGCACAAGGCTCTGAGAAAGGTTCAACGTTTTGGTTATGTGAACTAAAGGCATGGGAAAGGAAAGCCCCGCGCCCATATGTGTCATGTGAAGTTATTATGGTTTAAATGTAAGCTGTATTGATATGACCACGCTATGTTGATTATAATGTGCTAGCGGGATGGTGCTTTCCATGAAATGATTGCATACAAATGTTCTAAGCCATATTGTACACCTTTGAACCCTAACACTACATACACTACACCTGCATGAGGAGGGTGTCTCCTCAAGAGATAGGGACAGCAACTGATACCTACTTCACAGGTGGGGGTGTAGGGGTGGATTGACCTTCAAGGGGGACAGGAGAAGTAGGGGTCCTGGGAGGTTCCCGCGCTTTTTAAGGGCAGGGAGGGTTTCCACAGGAGGGGCCCCAGATATACTTCCCCCACTGGAAGTTTCTTGCTAATGGTGCAGGCCAAAACCACTGGAAGGGTGGGGCAGGAGGTTTCTTTACCCCGTGTAGTAGCGCCCCAGGGATTCCCATGGTGGGGGACCCCAATAAACTTTTCCCACTATGGGAGGAGGGTGTGGTAGAGTTAAGTGTCCGGCCGGTCCCCCAGGTTAACTGGTGGGGAGGTGAGCAACCCAGGGGTGGCCGCTGGTAGTGGGTGCCCCCCAAGGAGGGTAGTTCTTTAGTGATGGTGTGTAGTGGTAGCCCCTAGGTGGGCTAGGTAACTGACCCAGTGGAGATCTGAGTGGGGGCGATGTGCTCCCTAGGTTCCAGGGGAAGGGTTAGTGGTGGACCCTGAGGTGTCGGGGTCGGGTGGCCGGTGACCAGTCCGGTAGGTCCGGTGGGACTTGAACCCCAGGACCAGGAGCTGGTGGAGGGAACCTGAAGTGGTGGCTGGGGCGATGCCTAGCCGGTAACCAGTCAGGTAGGTCCTGTGGGACTTGGACCCAAGGACCAGGAGCATGGGGGTGTTCCCCTAGCTCGATGCAGGAGGTGGACTTCTGCAAGGTAGTACCACCCTGGACACAGGTGGGGCCCAGCTTAAGTGAAGGAACCCTGTGTTTCCCCAAAGGGGTGGTGCAGGCCTAGCCGGGATCTTTAGGGTCCCTGGCTGATGGAGGTAGTACCGCCCTGAAGACAGGTGGGGCCTATCTTAAGTGAAGGGACCCTGTGTTTCGTGAAGGGGTGGTGCAGGCCTAGCCGGGATCTTTAGGGTCCCTGGCTGAGAGTGGTAGTACTACCCTGAATGCAGGTGGGGCCTATCTTAAGTGATGGGACCCTGCTCTACATAAGGGGGGTGCAGGCCATCCAGGGACCATGTAGGTCCCTGGGCGGTCTCCCAAGGCGCTGCAGGGAGACCGGGGAGAGCCCTGAGAGGTGGGCCTGTGTCTAGCTAACTCGGGACCCACAGGATCTCTAAGGGTACTCCGGGAGGAGAGCGCACCTCTCGGAGGGAAGGGTACATAGGCCCTGTTCTCGCAGCGGAGAACAAGGGTGGGGTCTAGGTTCCCGGGGTAGTTTACGGGTGGAGCTACTGACGGGGGGAATGAGCTGTAGGATGTCTGATGAGGCACCCTCAGTGTTCCTCCCTGGCACTGCCAGTGTGGTGGTGAGGCCGGTCTGAGGTCCTATCAGGGAGCCAGGCCAGTGGCCAAAGGGTGCTTTTCTGTGTGGGGAAGCACACGTGGCTGTGCTTTCTTAAGGGAAGACAGTCATCCCGAAAGGGTGGTGGCAGCAGAATGACCTCAGCGGCAGGCTGAGGGTGAGGGTCCAGAGAGGTTGCATCTTTGGGGTGCAAGGACCAAACGGAGAGAGGGTACAGGTTGGAACAAACTCTGGAAGGGAGACCAGCTAGTGACCCAGGGGATGGGATTTAGACCTATCCCAGAAGACCGCATCAGTGCTGATGCACTGGACCCTTGTCCTGAGAGGTGGTAGGCATAGTGTTGCATGCCCAAGGGCAAAGGTGAGCCTAGTTAGGCTGAGTCCATGTAGACCATGAGTCACCTAGAGGTATCTAACCTAGAGCCCGGAGGGTTCTTAGGGTAGTCTGGGATCCCTGTCATGGGTGGAGATTTCATGGATGGGAGGAGTAGGTGGTCTAAGCGGATAACTGCTGAGAAAGGGGGGTCTGGTCAGAACCCCTTATAACTAGTTATCACTGACTACGGGAAGTGTACCCATGTAGAGTGGCTACTTCTTCCCTGTAGGAATCAGCTGGGCGCGGCGTGTGTTAGAAGGTGGTTCTGACACTATGGGCCACCCGGATTTTTCGCTTTTTGAGCACCTAATTGTTGAGCTTTTACTGTGGGGGAGCCTCATAAATTGGGACTCACCCACAGTGAACTCAGGATGTAAGAGACTGCATGGGGATTTTACTGGTGTTCCCCTGGCCTGACCAGGCCACTGCGCAGCAGCTGGAGTTAGGGACACCGGGCTGGTTACATGCAGACACATGTGTACACGTGTGTGCACATGTGTACGGGCTGCGCAAGGGAGATTCCTAGCGTGCGCAGTCCAGGAGCAGCTACAAAGTGAATGGTGTGGCAGGACTTATGCAGTATTGGGTGGTGACGTGTAATAGGCTTTATACCCTGGAAAGAAACATGCCAGGGAAAGTCAGTGTGTTTTACTGTGTTTTCACTTCATTATTCCCCTATGGGAATGTGGGGCCCATGGCTAGATTAACTTCCATTAGGCCTACAGATTCCAGACACGCACTTAAGTCCAATGTAGCGAATGTGAAAATAAGTATTCTGCAGAGTCCAAAGTCATATTTGTACTGCTTTTGGGTCATCCAGAACTGTCATATTTCTCTGAGCCAGCCAGGACCAGACCCAGGCTGAGGGCTGACCTCAGCTGAATGGATTGATAACCTTTCTTCCACAAGCTAGGGCCTCCTCTCCACGAAGAGAAGATGGGAGGGGCTACAGGCTCATCAATTAGCAGCTGTGTTAGAATCCGGGTTCTCTGGTTGGCACAGGTAGGTACTTGTGTCAAGCAGGGAACCTTTCCTCTAGTCAGAGTAGGGGGATACACTCTAATATTAACCCCTGCTCACCCTCTAGGTAGCTTGGCGCGAGCAGACAAGGCGTTATCTCAGGGCGTTTAGGTTAAGCATTTGTAAATACCCACACAGTAATACAGTGACCCTCCACAAATGGACTCCACACAGGATATATATCAAAAATAGCACAAGACCAATTAACGTTTAAACAGTCCACAATACTTATTTTCAAAGAGTTCTTGGTTTTAGCGTAATTTTTCAGTTCTGTGCGCGTCGTGCCTCTTCGTACGCGTCGTACGCGGTAGACACAGGCTTTGGGACGGGTCGTACACTCACTGCAGGCGCTTCGGTGAAGCGTACACCCTACGGTGCGAACGGGCACAGTACCTTGATGCTTGGTGAGTTCGTCACGGACACTTCCTTGGCGGCAGGCATACAGTACGGTGCGAAGTCCTCCGGGCGGCGCGTACTACGGTACGGGAGACCTTGGGCGTGCGCGGCTCAGGGGACGGGGCGAGAGTACGGTCCGTACTGCCAGACGTTTGGGTACGCGACGTACCGGGATCGCTGGGCTTCACTTTGGCTGCTGAGACAGGCGAACAGTACGCTCCGGACGGGAGACATACGCGACCACCACACGTACCACGGCCTTTCCCAAAGCAGGGGAGAGGCACCGTACGGTGCGAGCTGGTACGGTGATGTCCTTCAGTTACGGTGCGAGCTACGGCTCGTAGGGGCGATAACTCGCGTTGCTCTGGCTGCTAGTACCTTCCTTCGCGGTGCGAGCTACGGCTCGTAGAGGGGCCACAGACACGTTGTTCGTGCCGGGCAGTGGGATATCAGCTCACGGGGAATACGCCGCGATCAGCGAGACGTACACAGCAGTTTGAAGCAAAGATGCGAGGAAAACGGTCCGTTTTCTAAGGCGATTCCACGGCGGTGAAGTCCACTGTTCCTGGGACTTCGTTCAGGGGGCAAGCTCACTCACAAGCCCTTGGAGATCTTCAGCACAAGTCAAATAAAAAGTCTCTTTAGTCTTTGTTCCTCTTTTTCAGAAGCAAGGCAACCACTGAAGGCCAATCCCCCAGGTTAGGGACTGTACTCCTCCATGCAGCTTTTCCAGTTCCTTCAGGTCGGACAGAGGTTTCTTCTTGGCAGGACAGGATCTAATTTCTTGGGAGCAGGGCTCCTACATTTGTACAGCAATTCTTTTGTTCTGCCAGGCCAGGGGGGCCCTTGCCTAGTCCAGTCCGGTTTCTGAGCACTTTGTTTACGCGATGCAGGCTGCTTCTTTCAGGGTGCAGGGCAGAGTCATCAGACGCTCCACAGGGGGTGGAGCCAGCATTGTGGTGGCAGAGCACAACCCTATTCAGAGTCCAGGTGTACTCCTCCCACCCATCTATCTGTCAATCTTCCTATTCACCACCAGGCTACCTAGCCCTGCCCATCTGGGTTTCCCCAGCCCTGTCACTCACACAAGCCAGTCAGCAGATACACATCACGCAGAGGCGGGCTGAAATGGTTAGGCAAGCAAAGGCCATCTTTCTAAAAGTGGCATTTGCAAACGCAGTATAATAAAATAAACCTTACTAAAAGATGTACCTTATTATTCTGAGTTCAAGCATACTAAACTCGATTTTCTACCATGTTCCCTGGACATGTTAGGATCATAGGATGTAACAATCTTAGCAGCCCATTCTGGCCTATGAGAACAGGTAGCCTTACAATAGGGAAAATGAAAATGGCTGTAATTCCCTATTAGGACATGCCACACACATCAGGGCTTGTCCTACCTTATGCTACAATGCACCCTGCCCTTGGGCCTACCATAGGGGTGATTAATATGAAGTTAAGGGAAGGTTTAGGGACTGGCAAGTGTGTGCACTTGCACAGTCAGCATGACAGTTCCAGACTGCACGCAAGTTCTGCAATGGCAGACCTCAGACATATTTTACCAGGCCGCTTCTGTGGGTGGCACAACCAGTGCTCTAAGCCCACCAGCGGCATTTGTATTTACACGCCCTGGCACTCCTGGTGCACTTTACTGGGGTCTGATAGTAAACCAAATAAGCCAATCATGGAATCCAACCAACATATACATTTTACATAGGGAGCACTTGTACTGTGGCACTGGTTGGCAGTGGCACAGTGCTCTGAGCGGCCAGCACCATAAAAACACATGAGGCACAGCGACAAAAAGTGGAAGGGAGACTCACGCCAAGCTACCAGGTCTAACACGTGTCCCCTCCAGCTGAAAAGTGGGGAGAACTACCCTACCCCAGGGAGTTCCTCATCACTAAGGCGGAAAAATCTGGACAGACCGTCAGCATTGGCGTGATCTGTACCAGGGCGATGTTCCACCGTGAAATCCATACCCTGTAGGGAAATGGACCACCTCATCAGCTTTGAATTCTCACCCCTCATATGCATCAACCATCTGAGGGGCCTGTGGTCTGTCTGAACCCGGAAGTGAGACCCAAACAGGTAGGGTCTTAGCTTCTTCAGTGCCCAGACCACAGCAAATGCCTCACGCTCAATAGCACTCCATCTCTGTTCCCATGGTAGTAACCTCCTGCTAATAAAGGCTACAGGTTGATCTAGGCCTTCCTCATTTATCTGTGAAAGAACAGCCCCCACACCATGCTCTGAAGCGTCTGTCTGAACGATAAACTCTTTGGAGAAGTTGGGAGCCAAAAGCACGGGCGCCGTGCACATAGCAGCTTTCAGGGCCTCAAAAGCTTTCTGACAGGTGTCAGTCCAAATCATATTCCTGGGCTGCTTCCTGGAAGTCAGCGCTGTCAAGGGGGCAACAATGTTGCCATACCCCTTGACAAACCTCCTGTAGTACCCGGTGAGACCTAGGAAGGCTCTCACCTCTGTCTGGGTTTTGGGCGACTCCCAATTCAGGATGGTTTCTATCTTGGGTTGAAGGGGTGCCAACCTGGCCACTCCCAACTTGGTGCCCCAAGTACACCACTGAACCCTGCCCGATCTGGCACTTACTAGCCTTGATCGTGAGGCCTGCCCTCCGCAGCGCCATCAACACTTCCCAGAGGTGGCGCAGGTGTTCCTCCCACGTGGAGCTGAACACTGCGATGTCATCCAGGTAGGCGGCACTGAATGAATCCAGCCCAGCCAACACCTGGTTGACCAACCTCTGGAAGGTAGCAGGGGCATTCTTCATCCCAAAGGGCATAACCCGGAACTGGTAATGACCATCAGGGGTGAAAAATGCTGACCTCTCTTTGGCCCCATCGGTCAAGGCGATCTGCCAATACCCAGACGTTAAATCAAACGTGCTGAGGTAGTTGGCAGCCCCTAGCCGATCTATGAGCTCATCAGCTCTGGGGATGGGGTGTGCGTCAGTCCTGGTGACCAAATTGAGTCCTCTGTAGTCCACACAGAACCGGAGTTCGGGTGTGGCTCCCGGCGCTGCAGCCTTTGGGACCAAGACCACTGGGCTGGCCCACGGACTGCTTGAGGACTCAATTACCCCAAGGGCAAACATCTTGGAGACCTCCTCCTTGATGCAGGCCCTTACCCTGTCAGTCACCCTGTAGGCCTTGTGCCGCACAGGTGTACTATCCCCAGTGTCCACATCATGGACACACCAATCAGTGACACCGGGAATCAGGGAAAACAGGTCAGAAAATTGTCCCAGTAACTGGCGACAATCGTTCTGTTGCTCAGGGGTCAGGGTGGAAGAGAGGATGACACCATCCACTGACCCATCTTGCTCCTTGGCTGACAGGAGGTCAGGAAGAGGCTCGGTCTCCTCCATCCCAGCATCTGCCGCTAAAAGCATGCCCACTTGGGACCTCTCCAAGTGGGGCTTGAGGCGGTTGACATGAAGGACCCTTAAGGGGTTCCTTGGAGACCGCAAGTCCACCAAATAGGTAACAGGGCTCTTGCGCTCCACCACCTCAAAGGGACCGGTCCACTTATCCTGGAGCGCACAAGGCTACACGGGGGCCAAGACCCACACCTTCTGTCCAGGCTGAAGCTCTACCAGAGTGGCATTCTGGTCGTACCACCGCTTCATCTCCTCCTGGCTGGCTTCCAGGTTTGCCTCAGCAAGTTCCCTGAAACGCCTAGTCTGGTTTCTGAAGGCCAGCATGTAGCTATATACATTCTGGGGAGGTTTCCTGGGAGATTGCTCCCAGCCTTCCTTGACCAAACTTAGAGGTCCTCTCACTGGGTGTCCGTACAGAAGCTCAAAGGGGCTGAACCCTAGAGACTTCTGTGGCACCTCTCTGTAAGCAAAGAGAAGGCATGGTAAGAGGACGTCCCACTTACGCCTCATGGGTTCCTCAAGACCCATTATCATGCCCTTTAGGGTTCGGTTGAATCTCTCAACCAACCCGTTTCCTTGGGGGTGGTAAGGTGTGGTGAATTTGTAGGTTACACCACACTCTTGCCAAAGGGATTTCATATATTTGGATATGAAATTGGTACCCCGGTCAGACACCACCTCTAGAGGGAATCTCACTCGGGAGAAAATTCCCATCAGCGCACGTCCCACCACGGGGTCTTCCCTGTCCTCAGAGGGATGGCTTCCGGGTACCGGGTGGCATGGTCCACCAGGACCAGGATGAACCTATTGCCCATGGCTGTCCTGGGGTCCAGTGGGCCTACAATGTCAATCCCCACTCGCTGGAATGGGGTACCGACCACAGGGAATGGCTGGAGTGGAGCCTTCTGCTTCCTTCCACTCTTCCCACTTGCCTGGCAAGTCTGGCAGGTCCTGCAGTGAGTGTCTGAACTCCTGCGCATTTGGGGCCAAAAGAAGTGGGTGACAAGCCTTTCTAAGGTCTTGTCCTGCCCCAAATGTCCTGCCAATGGCACATCGTGAGCCAGCCCCAGTAGGAAGGCTCTGAAGCGTTGGGGTACGACCAGCACACGGGCTGACCCAGGCTCAGCAACTTTAGGCTCAGAATACAGGAGGTCAATCTCCCAGTCAATGAAATGTGTTCCAGACTGATCGCCGTTGGCCTGGTCTGCAGCCTGCTGCCGCATACCCACGAGAGAAGGGCACTCTTTCTGCTCCCTGCAGAATTCCTCCCTGGAGGGTCCTCCTTCTTGCTGCCAATGGGTCATCTCAGGCAGGTCCCCCAGTTCAGCTATCTGTTCCCCTGTAGGTTCCAGGGCATCCCCCTCAAGGTCTGCTTCCTCCTGGACCGTGGGAACTTCGGGGGCCGGTTTCCTGCGCCCCCTGCCTCTTCTCCCTATGGCCGGTTCCTGGGCCTCCCTCTCAGGCTCCAGGTCCTCTTGAGCACCTCTACTCGCTGTCATGGACCGTGTGGTGACACACGCCCAATCTGGCATACCCAACATCTCCAGGTGAGCACTCCGCTCCATCTTACCCAAGGTGAGCTCTCCAGATCGTTCCCTAACAGACAGTCTAGAGGCATGGCGGGCCTCACAGCTACCTGAAGAGTACCAGAGACCGCCCCAACTCAAAGGGAACCTGAGCCACCGGGCAGTGACTCTCGGTGTTGTCGGCGGCAACAACCGGATAGAATGCTCCTGGGACAACCTGCTCCTGAGACACCAGGTGGCGCTTGACAGCCGTCACACTGGCTCCTGTGTCTCTGAGAGCTTCAACCCTATGGCCATTTATGGTCACCCACTGCCTGTATTTTTTAGTGTTCTCAGGCAGCTGGGTTTTGGGGACCACTTCACGGTCTCCTAACGAGACCAGGGACATTTCTACAGAACCCCACCCACCTTGGACACCCATTACTCCACCCAGGGCTACACTAGCCGTCTGCCGGGGGGTTGCACCACTGGGTGCTGGTTTACCAAACTGTCGACACTTGGGATCATTGGCAAAATGACCCAGCTCACCACATCTGTAACAGTTTGGGGGCCCTCTTTGAACAGGGGTACCTGTCGGGGCCCCGGTCGGTTTCTGGGATGGGGGAGGCTGAGAACCTTTCCCTTGGTTCCCTTGGGGATTACTTTGGGGCCTCTTCTGGAACTCCCTCTGTTTTCCCTTGTCCCCCCCACTCTTCTGCTTGGGACCCTGCCCACCTTTGGCGGAGTCCCCCACGGGACCCTTGTGGACCCTGGTACTGACCCAGCGGTCCGCCTCCACAGCAAGCTTCCTAGGGTTAGTCAGCCTACTATCAATCAGGTGCTGGCATAGCTCAGGAAAACAATTACTGGACAAGTGCTCCCATGCCATTAAATTAAGAAGCCCTTGAAAATTATCAACCTTGCTACCCTTTACCCAACCATCCAGTGCTCTGCAAAAAAAGTCACATACTCCACATACGTACTATTGGGAATCTTAGTGCAACCCCTGAACCTCTGCCTATACATTTCAGGAGTTAACCCATACCTAGTCATTAAAGCATCCTTCATATGGGGGTAAGAGTTAGACACATCTGAGGGCAAATCTAGCATTGTGTCCCGCCCTTCACTCAAGAACCGCCCCCTCAACCCCGCTCCCCAATCCTTCTCAGGGACCCGGTGGGAGGACATGGCTACTTCATAGGCTTTGAACCACTGCCCTAAGTCATCATTTTAAAAAAATTCCTTCACTACATCTTTGGGTATGTACACTCTGGACTCTACCTGCACTGGGGGTGTGCTGCCACCAGAGGGAGTGCTTCCCAAGCCCTGGGCTTTCAACTCCAGCTCTCTCAATTTCATCTCATGCTCCATTTGGCTTTTTCTCTCTTCCATTTCCAGCCTTTTTCTTTCTATTGCCAGTTGTCCATTTAGTTTCGCCATCTCTATTTCATGAGCTTTGGTTTCCTTCCTGTCTGCCAACTCTTCTGGCGACAGGCCTCTGCCCAAGCTAGCGATGCTCTCTGCCTGCTCAATTTCCTCCACGTCCTCAGAGGGTTTCCTTGACTCCACCCAGGCCCTCAGCGCCTTGTAAAGATCTGGTTTGTTCTTACATCCAACAGTGGGGACTTTGAACTTCCTGCAGAAGCCCTTCAGCTGGGCCTTGGTGTAGCTCTCTAGTCTCTCTTCTTCCCATTCAATACCTTCAATGTCAGAGACTATAGATTCTGCTCTCTCCACAACGCTTGAACCAGGCATGATTCTTTTAACAACTGGAGATTTCACAGAAAAATGCGAATTAAAAGTAAGTGGTTGCGCTATTGGACTGCCTTCACTATGTGGCGTTCACCAATCACTGTGTATGTATCACAAATGCAAATTCGTAATCCTCACCGCTGACCACCAATGTTAGAATCCGGGTTGGCACAGGTAGGTACTTGTGTCAAGCAGGGAACCTTTCCTCTAGTCAGGGTAGGGGGATTCACTCTAATAATAACCCCTGCTCACCCTCTAGGTAACTTGGCGCTAGCAGACAAGGCGTTATCTTAGGGCGTTTAGGTTAAGCATTTGTAAATACCCACACAGTAATACAGTGACCCTCCACAAATGGACTCCACACAGGATATATATCAAAAATACTTTATATAGAATTATCAGGCTTAGCACAAGACCAAATAACGTTTAAACAGTCCTCAATACTTATTTTCAAAGAGTTCTTGGTTTTAGCGTAATTTTTCAGTTCTGTGCGAGTCGTCCCTCTTCGTACGCGTCGTACGCGGTAGACACAGGCTTTGGGACGTGTCGTACACGCACTGCAGGCGCTTCGGGTGAAGCGTACACCTTACGGTGCGAACGGGCACAGTACCTTGATGCTTGGTGAGTTCGTCATGGACACTTCCTTGACGGCTGGCATACAGTACGGTGCGAAGACCTCCGGGTGGTGCGTACTACGGTACGGGAGACCTTGGGCGTGCGCGGCTCAGGGGACGGGGCGAGAGTACGGTCCGTACTGCCAGACGTTTGGGTACGCGACGTACCGGGATCGCTGGGCTTCACTTTGGCTGCTAAGACAGGCGAACAGTACGCTCCGGACGGGAGACGTACGCGACCACCACACGTACCACGGCCTTTCCCAAAGCAGGAGAGAGGCGCGTACGGTGATAGTACGGTCCGTAGGGGGGTGCGAGCTGGTACGGTGATGTCCTTCAGTTACGGTGCGAGCTACGGCTCGTATGGGCGATAACTCGCGTTGCTCGAGCTGGTAGTACCTTCCTTCGCGGTACGAGCTACGGCTTGTAGAGGGGCCACAGACGCGTTGCTCGTGCAGGACAGCGGGATATCAGCTCACGGGGAGTACGCCGCGATCAGCGGGACGTACACAGCAGTTTGAAGCGAAGATGCGAGGAAAACGGTCCGTTTTCTAAGGCGATTCCACGGCGGTGAAGTCCACTGTTCCTGGGACTTCGTTCAGGGGGCAAGCTCACTCACAAGCCCTTGGAGATCTTCAGCACAAGTCAAATAAAAAGTCTCTTTAGTCTTTGTTCCTCTTCTTCAGCAGCAAGGCAACCACTGCAGGCCAATCCCCCAGGTCAGGGACAGTACTCCTCCATGCAGCTTTTCCAGTTCCTTCAGGTCGGACAGAGGTTTCTTCTTGGCAGGACAGGATCTAATTTCTTGGGAGCAGGGCTCCTACATTTATACAGCAATTCTTTTGTTCTGCCAGGCCAGGGGGGCCCTTGCCTAGTCCAGTCCGGTTTCTGAGCACTTTGTTTACGCGATGCAGACTGCTTCTTTCAGGGTGCAGGGCAGAGTCATCAGATGCTCCACATGGGGTGGAGCCAGCATTGTGGTGGCAGAGCACAACCCTATTCAGAGTCCAGGTGTACTCCTCCCACCCATCTATCTGTTAATCTTCCTATTCACCACCAGGCTACCTAGCCCTGCCCATCTGGGTTTCCCCAGCCCTGTCACTCACACAAGCCAGACAGCAGATACACATCACGCAGAGGCAGGCTGAAATGGTTAGGCAAGCAAAGGCCATCTTTCTAAAAGTGGCATTTGCAAACGCAGTATAATAAAATAAACCTTACTAAAAGATGTATCTTCTTATTCTGAGGTCAGGCATACTAAACTCGATTTTCTACCATGTTCCCTGGACATGTTAGGATCATAGGATGTAACAATCTTAACAGCCTATTCTGGCCTATGAGAACAGGTAGCCTTACAATAGTGAAAAACGAAAATGGCTGTAATTCACTATTAGGACATACCACACACATCAGGGCTTGTCCTACCTTATGCTACAATGCACCCTGCCCTTGGGCCTACGATAGGGGTGACTAATATGAAGTTAAGGGAAGGTTTAGGGACTGGCAAGTGTGTGCACTTGCGCAATCAGCATGACAGTACCAGACTGCACGCAGGTTCTGCAATGGCAGACCTCAGACATATTTTACCAGGCCGCTTCTGTGGGTGGCACAACCAGTGCTGCAAGCCCACCAGCGGCATTTGTATTTACACGCCCTGGCACTCCTGGTGCACTTTACTGGGGTCTGATAGTAAACCAAATAAGCCAATCATGGAATCCAACCAACATATACATTTTACATATGGAGCACTTGCACTGTGGCACTGGTTGGCAGTGGCACAGTGCTCTGAGCGGCCAGCACCATAAAAACACATGAGGCACAGCGACAAAAAGTGGAGGGGAGACTCACGCCAAGGTGCCAGGTCTAACAAGCTGTCACTGGGTGCCAGGAACCAGGCTGCACCAAGGAGGGAAGGCAGCGTGGGCGAAAGGGGCTTCAGAGACATGTGGCCATAAACCCTGGACGACGCCATGTTGAACAAGCTCAGAGGCTGGACAAGAAGGAGGGAGCAGGGGCAGGGACGTGATGTGTCGCTGTTTGATAGGACCAACAGAGACTTCCTGCCAGCCCCATACTCAACTTTTAAAAAGTGCTTGCACAGGAAGAGAAGGTCTCTCTGGGGTGTGGTCTGCTGAGGGTGAAGGTGCTGGAGCCTGGCGCAATGGGCAGTTGGAAGAAGAGACCCCCTGACTGCCCCTAGGACCCTATCAGCACCAGAAGAAGAGCCCAGGACTGGTGCACAGAAGCAGGGGCCTCTGCCCAGGGAGAAGAGAGGCCCAGAAGGAGAGCCTGGCGAAAGGCTGGCGCAGGGAGCCAGTGAAGACAGCACCCTGCTGAATCAGAGACCCTGAGGGCGGAGAAGAGTGTTCCCAGTGGCTGGGGCTGGTAAAGAGGAGCATGAAGCGCCCTATAATGCCTCGCCAGGTATTTGGAAATCTGCCGGTTTGGGGGTTTTTTGGCCCCCAGAGGAGGGGGGTCACCCTCACTTGTGAAAAGGTGCTGGGGGAGCTGCTGGAGGAGCGCAGTCTTACCCCCCCCCCCCACCCCCTAGCATGAAGAAATCTGCCATTTTGGTGCCTGGTGGCCCCCAGAAGAGGGGGTCACCCTCATGTGTGAAAAAGGGTGCAGGGGGGCTGCAGGAGCACTGCAGTCTCCCCCAACATAAAGAAGAACAGTCCACCCCTAAGTTTCATGGGGCATCTGAAAGAATAACCCCTCAAGGGCTCAGCCAGCCTTTAACACCTTCTAGGCTGCAACTTATGTTCTACAGCTGAGGGTGTACTATGAAGTGCATCATGGAGTGAAGGGCTGAGTTGGGGATGTCTGGAGAAGGGCATCCCCTGGAGGTGAAGTGGTGTAATTGCACCGAAATGCATTTACTATTGGTTATTTCTTTTTAGGTGGACTGAAAGTCACATGTGTAAAGTGAAGTACCTGTGTAAGGTGATGTTAAGCTAAATGGAGTTATGTTGCTGGACCTTCCTACTAGGGGGTCTGGCTGTATTTACGTAATCCCATGCTTTTACCTGTGATTCCTTTTAAAGTGAAGAGGCGCACTGCAGGAGAAGTGTAGTTGCCAGGGGTACTTCTTTTGAAGGGACTGTAAGTCACATGGGTAAGGTGATGTTAAGCTTAATGAAGTTATGTTGCTGGACCTTCCTGCTAGGGGGTCTGGCTGTATTTACGTAATCCCATGCTTTTACCTGCGAGTCCTTTTAAAGTGAAGAGGCGCACTGCAGGAGAAGTGTAGTTGCCAGGAGTACTTCTTTTGAAGGGACTGTAAGTCACATGTGTAAGGAGATGTCATAAGCCAAGTGGGGCTATGTTGCCAGACAGTCCTGCTAGGGTGTCTGGCTGTATATGCGCAATCCTGTGATTTCATCTGTGATGCCCTTAGGGGCTGTAATTGCAATGCATTCAAATGATCAGCCAAGGTGATGAGTACTGTCATTCTAAAGTGTGCGTAAACATGGATTCTTGCTGCTGCGCTTACGTGAAGACCCCAGACTGCTAGCCCTTAAGATATAGAGGTGCATACTTTATGGTCAGTAGGAGATGCTCAGTCAGGGTCATGTGTCACCCCTTTTTAATGCTTGTTGAGGTAATGGGGTGGGTCGCCACTGGGAAGGTGCCAGTGCACAGGGCCCTCGCTCCAGGTCATGTTCAACTAACTGCATTGGGGGCAAGTTGATGTGCATACATGGGAGTGGTGGTACTAGACCCCACCCCCCCTGCGGGAGGGGTGGAGATGTTATGCAATGTCACACAGTAATTCCAATAGCTTATGTATATTTGTAAATTGGTGCATAGTATTGAGTGGTGTGTATGTTTAATAAATGTACTCTTACTTTTATAAAGCAAAGTACAGACTGGACAATGAATTATTGAGTGTTATTTTTGTGCACCTGCAAATGGCGATTACTAGCCCACGCCACCTCCCTTGAGTAAGCCTCAGACTGCTCTGCAACGCTACCCTCTGAGAGTCAGGCGCTACAATTGGGTGTTTGGTTCCCAGTGAAGGACAAATGTAGTCATGTTATTTGTGCAGGCCTCACAGATGCTGCCTCGTTTTCCAACAGTCTTTGAGAGAGATGAGTCCAGGATGAACCTCAGGTTGCGTGCGTGGTTGGTGGGTTTCGGCACTGTTCCCAGCGAGGCCGGCCACCAGGAGTCGTCCCAGGCGGAGGGGGTGGAGCCGAGGATGTGGACCTCAGTCTTGTCCGAGTTCAGTTTCATTCAACAGATCTTCATTGATTCGCCGACGCCCTTCATTACTTCGTGAAAGTTTGTTTTGGCCGTGGCGGAGTCTTTGGTGAGGGAGAGGATCAGCTGGGTGTCGTCGGCATATGAGATGGTGTTGAGGTTGTGTGCTCGGACGATGTTGGTGAGCGTTGTCATGTAGACGTTGAAGAGGGTCGGGCTGAGTGATGAGCCTTGGGGTACGCCACAGGTGATCTTGATGGCTTCGGATCGGAATGGAGGGAGGCAGACTCTCTGGGTTCTGTCGGTGAGGAAGGAGGTGATCCAGTCTAGAGCTTTGCCTCGGATTCCTGTGATGTAGAGGCGTGTGCGTAGGGTGTGGTAGCAGACGGTGTCGAAGGCGGCCGAGAGGTCCAGGAGGATGAGGGCCGCTGTTTCGCCGTTATCCAGCAGGGCCCTGATGATGTCAGTAGCAGCGATAACGGCAGTTTTGGTGCTGTGGTTGCTGCGGAATCTGGATTGGGACCACTCCAAGGTGTTGTTCTCTTCGAGGAATTGGGTCAGTTTTCTGTTGGCGATCTTCTCAATGACTTTCGCCGGGAATGGGAGCAGGGAGATGGGCCGGAAGTTCTTGAGGTCTTTTGGGTCTGCCTTGGGTTTCTTGAGTAGGGCGTGGATCTCTGCGTGTTTCCAGCTTTCCGGGAAGTTGGCGGTCTCGAATGAGCTGTTGCACATCTTCCGGAGTTGGGGTGCGATGATGGAGCTCGCTTTGTTGAAGATGTGGTGGGGGCAGGGGTCTGACTGTGAGCCGGAGTGGATGGTGTTCATGGTCTTCATGGTGTTTTCGTCGTTGACGTGGTTCCAGGAGATCAGGCGGCCGGTGTTGGGCGGTGAGTCCAGGATGTCGGCGGCTGATGGGGGGGCTGGGTGTTCAAGCTGTCGTGGATGTCTGCGATCTTGCGGTGGAAGAAGGTGGCTAGAGAGTCGCAGAGGTCTTGTGACGGTGGGATGTCGTTGGAGCTGGAGCTGGGATTGGCGAGTTCCTTCACAATGTTGAAGAGCTCTTTACTGTTTTGCACGTTGTTGTCGATACGTTCCTTGAATGAAGTCCTTTTGGCGGTTCGAATGAGTCGGTGGTGTCTGCGGCTGGCGTTCTTGAGGGCTGCATGGTTGTCCGGTGTTTGCTCGTGGCACCATTTCTTCTCTATTCTTCAGCAGGCCTGCTTGGATGCCTCGAGGTCAGCGGTGAACCAGATGGCCCTTCTGTCGGTGCATCTGTTTGAGGGTTTCTTGATCGGGGCGAGAGTGTTGACGCAGTCTTCGATCCTTTGCCTAAGGTTGTGGGTGGCTGTGTTTGTGTCTGTTTGGTCGGTCTCGGGCAAGGGTGGTGATTAGCTGGTCTTCGGTGACCTTGTTCCAGCTGCGGTGGGGGATTATTTGCTGGTGGTTGTATGCAGTGGATTTCTCGAAGGAGAAGTGGATGCAGCGGTGGTCGTTCCAATGGAGTTTGGTGGTGTGGCTGAAGATGATGTGGCTGCTGGCGGAAAAAATGGGGTCGAGTGGGTGGGTGTTGTGACAAGCTGTTTGAGGCTGAGGTTGGCGAGGTTGTCCAGCAGTGTGGTAGAGTTGCTGTCATCGGTGTTCTCGAGGTGAAAGTTCAGGTCTCCAAAGAGGATGTAGTCTGTGGAGGCCAGGGCGTACGAGCTGACGGCCTCTGTGATGGAGTCGCTGAACTGTGGCCAGGGTCTGGGGGGTCTATACATGAGGGTTCTTCTGAGGGTGGTGTTGGGATCAATGTGGATCTGGAAGTGCAGGTGTTCGGCAGTGCTGAGGGTGTCTTTGGTGCTGGTTGAGATTCTGAGGGTGTTTCTATGGACAATGGCAATTCCTCCTCCCGGTCTGTTGGTGCGATCCCTGCGGGTGATCTTGTAGCCATCCGGGATGGCTATGGCAACGTCGGGTGTCGATGAGGTTCACCAGAGGGAATACTCAAAAGTCAGGTCTTACATCGTCTTGCAGTGAGGTCATTCCATGATTTAGGAGCAATGGAGGAGAAGGCATGACCACTGAATCTGGTTTTACGAAAGTGTGGGATGTGTGTAATTAGGAGTCCAGATAAGTGGAGGTGTCAGGGAGGTTTGTGAAAGCAGATGCGATTGTTGAGGTATGCTGGGCCAGTGTTATGTGGAGTAGTGAATGTGCAGGTGAGGAGTTTGAATTGTGCTTGTTTGTTTATGGAGAGCCAGTGGAGCTCCTTCAGGGGTCGGGTGATGTGCGTAAAGTGTAGGCGGTTGAGAGTGAATCAGGTAGCTGAGTTATGAATGGGCTGCAGCTTTCTGGTGAGCTTTTTGTTGATCCCTACATGAAGGGTGTTCCTTCAGTTCAGCTTATTTGTGATAAGGGCATGTGTGACTGGTTTCCTGGTACTGATTGGGAGCCCTCTGATAAACTTTCTCAGCATCTTCAGGGCATGCAAGCATGAGGGGGTGACGACGTTGACTTAGGCAGATATGTTGAGTTTGCTATTAAAGACGATCCTCAGGATCCTGGTGAGGATGGTGTGCGCGTGCGTGTGTGTGCGTGTGTATGTGTGTGTGTGTGTGTATGCGTGTGTGTGTGTGTGTGTGTGTGGTTTTGTGTTACTATCTTTGTGGGGACTTGGGTGTGATAACACACTCACACTGTGGGGACTTGATTGCACTGTGGGGACCTGAACCCAGGTCCCCACAAGGCAATGTCTTCTAAATGATAAAAAATGGCTTCAAGAACATCCGTGTCAATTTTTATAACTTTTTAAAAAATTGCCTTGTGGGGACCTGTGTTTCATCAAGTGTGTTTATATCTCTGCTCAGCTCTGCCCCTGTAGACAGGAGGCGGTACTGCAGTCTTAAACACACTTTGCATTTAAACACACTTTGCTTACCAGAAGCACATGCTAGCAGCAGAAAGGACATACATTTCAAAGCAAAAGCTGTATAACACTGTGTTTACCCAAATATTTTTCATGCAAACTAACCTTTTCTCTATTTATTAAAATAAAACTTTATTTACATGAAGTATTACATTTAGGCTTTTTGTGTCTGAATTGTTAGTGGTTTTATAAATATTGGTAAAAGCAATTTGGGTCAGTTTTGCATCCCAAAATATTTCGCGATTGTCGTTTTATTCTTATGTTCAATGAAAAAATTATGCTTTACTACACTGCAATACAATATAAACTGTTTTTTAAAATAAGTTTTGCCAAATAACTTGAAGGGATCAATGCTTATTGTTACATTGTAATGCTTGTACCAGGAATTCAGAGTCTCTATGTTGCTTTCCCTATTAATATGCATTATGGAATATGAAGCTTATTTGTGAGCCCTTTACACCGGCATTATTTCACTTTTTGTGAAGCTGCGGTGGTGTAAAAAATGCGCCACCTTCGCCATATTTACAAAGTGAAGTATATAAGCAGATGCGTCACTTTGTAAAACCCTGCGCTACAATATACCTGCGTCACGTATAATGTATGCAGGATGGGCACTCCCCAGCAAAAAAGGGTTGTAGAAGTGGTGCAGTCGAAATATATGACTACGCCACTTCTAGGATGCCAGGGCATCAAAATCTTACGCCTGCCTCACAGCAGGCGTAAGACTGACCCAGGCGCCTTTAACCTGGGACTTACCCATGTGTAATGACCCATTGCTTGAGTAGCGTCACTTTTGCAACACACTCCAATGATCATCATTACTGCTGCAGATACGTCAGGAATACTGACATATCTGTAAATCCTTGCAACATGGAGCACCGCTCAGTAAATACAGCGCATCCATGGTGTCGCAAGGAGGGCGCACTGAAAAGTGTTGCATCGCTGTTTTCACCCAGCGATGCTACACTTTTCATAAATGATGCCCTATATTTTTTTAGATGATGGGTAGATGGGAAACAGCCTTTAAAACATTGCCTTTACCATGAAGCCTTTACCATGAAACCTTTACCATGCATGCCTTTACATCGCAGGCATATTTTACCACGCATCATGGCGCACTGTGAAAAAACAAAGTAAAGAATTTGGCATGAAATAACAGTGTCTGTGTCCTTACGTCTACCGTAGGGGAATTGTCGGGAAAGGAGAGAAAGTATATATATATGCCCATTTCCATGTTATCACGTGAAGATAACAGTGTGTTTAAAAGTCGAATTGTGCTTTGGCTCACTATGTGATCAAGGCAGGGGACACTGCCAAAACACGTCATAGCCTGGATTTGAATTAATACATGAATTAACAGAAGCGTGTGTCGTTATGTGGCAAAACATGTTGGTGTGCCGGAGTTGGTTGTGGATATATATATATATATATCTCGGCTGACAGTAAACCCTTTCCTCCCTTTAAAATAAGGCACACAAGCGCCTACTTAAGCATGATATAGCTCCGCTGCCGACACTTACCGGAGTGATGTAAGCTGGGAATTGGAGTCTTCTACATCAAGACTGCAGCTGTGAACAATAACGAGCTGAGCCAGCTAGACTCCCGCCAATGGGAGTGCCGTGAAATATTTAAAGGAGGGACAGAGTGAAACCTATTGCAACAGGCATCTGAGGAAGGCACACGCGCCGAAATGCATTATGCCCTGCAAAATGGTGAATAAAGGTCGCCTTGATACTCCCCGCTGTGTTCTCTGGTCTTCCTTACAGGAGTGATCTTCTCTTCATATTTTTACGCGCCAGCCAGTAGCGCATGCAAGAGGACCCATCTCGCAAGTGGCCTGTGATATTATTGGCAGTGTGGCGAAATCATCCAAGGTATTAGGAATTACATGCCCGCCTCATGAAGGGAACCCGGAAAGAGGCCGCTGCTACCAGCAGTCTGTGACTGCACGGGGACGCATGATGACTGCATCTTCGCGTCACGGCCCTACTTCGTTTCTGGATGTGCGGCTGAGGCGTTGGGGACTTGAGGCGGCAATAAACACTTTTATTTTAGGACTCACTCGGCTGACAGTAAGCCATTTCCTCCCTTTAAAATAAGGCACAACAGCGCTTACTTAAGCATGATATGGCTCTGCTACCGACACTTACCGGAGTGATGCAAGCTGGGAATTGGAGTCTTCTACATCAAGACTGCAGCTGTGAACAATAACGAGCTGAGCGAGCTAGACTCCCGCCAATAGGAGTGACGTGAACTATTTAAAGGAGGAACAGAGTGAAACCTATTGCAACAGGCATCTGAGGAAGGCACACGCGCCGAAATGCATTATGCCCTGCAAAATGGTGAATAAAGGTCGCCTTGATATTCCCCGCTGTGTCCTCTGGTCTTCCTTACAGGAGTGATCTTCTCTTCATATATGTATATATATATATTCTCTCCTTTCCTGTTATATATATATATATATATATATATGTGTGTGTGTATATTATCTACTGGCGGTCGCCAGTAGATAGTTATAGTTAGGACCGTGTTTCCATAGGAAATCAGAAAATTCTATTTTGAATAACTTTGGCGCCGGTTGATGAATCCTCGCAAATTTTTCAAAATAGGTGGGGCGCTCCGCTCCGCTCCTACTCTGAAAGTCTCGGGGTGATTAGTCAAGCGGGGGCCGAGAAAAAAGGGGGGTCCCAAAACGCATTTTCCCCATGCATTTTTCCATAGGGACTTTTAGTCCAAGGTACAGCCCGAACGGCTGAACAGAATTATTTGAAATTTGGCAAAGAGAAAGTCCTCAGGTCAGGGATGTGCCTTTTGAATATCTGGAGTCAATCTGTTCAGTAGTTCCTGAGAAAATTTCAGTTAAAAGTACATATATATCTATAGGCGCGCACCGTGCGCGTACGGTAAGCATACCGTACGCGCACGCTGACGTGCGCGAGCGTAATTCTGATTGGTTGTTACATGACAGTAAACGTTCCTGTCGGCCGAAATCAGGAAGTGTTGGCCGCCATTTTGTCTCTCGCAGTCTGAGGCAGTGAAAAACAAAGGTGGAGAATGTGAAATGGGGGCAGGGTGGACAGTTCCTGACCCCCTAGCCTTTGTCAGGGGGTCACTGAAGGACCCCCAAGGATGAAAAAAACATTTTTTTTTCGAAAAAGCGCGGGGTGCGCGCACTGTGCGCGCACGGCACGCACAACGCATCGTGGGTGCTCGGTGCGTGAAGCGCACCGAGCGCCCACTGCGCGCGCACGGTGTGTGAAGCGTACCGTGCGCGCACCGTGCGCGCACGGTGAAGAACCTGAAAAAAAATATATTAATAAATACATAACTTAGCATTTAAAAAAACGTACAAATTCACTTAAAACACCATAGGTTTCACACACGTTATAGTTAGGAATTAGCATTTAAAAATTCCTTGCAAATTCACTTTAAAAACCATAGGTTTCACACATGTTATAGTTAGCTGGACATTTCCCTCGTAAAAAACCAATGAAATTCCCCCGTTATAGTTAGTGCAGGCAACTATAACTCACGCGACCGCAATCCTCTGCTGATGACGTCAGATATTACATCACTGATTACATATGTGTCTTTCTGAAAAATAAATATTTGTAATATATGTATAGCTAAAGATTAATCAAAGAAGACATGGGTAAATAGGTGTCTAAATATAGTGATGTAATATCTGATGTCATCAGCAGAGGATTGCGGTCGCGTGAGTTATAGTTGCCTGCACTAACTATAACGGGGGAATTTCATTGGTTTTTTACGAGGGAAATGTCCAGCTAACTATAACATGTGTGAAACCTATGGTTTTTTAAGTGAATATATATATATGTATAGTAGTAAAGGGTGATAAGGATAATTTTAGGGTTTAGGGGTGGGTAGTGGCAAAGGGTATTAAGGGTAACTTTAGGGTAACGGGTTGGTAGTGGTAAAGGGTGGTAAGGGCATTTTCAGTTTTTGGGGTGGGCAATGGCAAAGGATGAGAAGTGTCATTTTAGGGTTCATGGGTGGGCAGTGGTAAAGTGTGGTGAGTAATTTTAGGGTTTGGGTGTAGTTAGTGGCAAGAGGTGGTAAGGGTAATTTTAGGGTTATACACCAGGGGAGAAACACTAAGAGCCTTATATCCAAACTTTTTGTGTAAGTTTACATTTTTTTTGCTATTCACAAACTATGAGTGTAGTTTTACATGTAGTGGCCTTACAACTGCAGAGACTGGCCTATCTTTTTGATGTGCTGAGTTCTCTGCAGTCGTAAAGATGCTACATGTAAGGCTACTCTTATAGTTTGTGAAAAGCAAACACATAGTAAACTTATACCAAAAGTGTAATTTTACCTTTGTGAATAAGACCCACAGAGTTGTGCCCAATCCTTAAAATGGGTCTTACTCCCACACATCCAGGAAAAACCATGTTCTCTTTGTCAAGTTGGTTGCAAATTGAAATATCCTGCATATTTTTGTGAAGCCTTATATTTTCAGACTGCCATTGCCCACCTCTTTCTGAACCCTCTTTCCTCCCTGTGTCTCTTTTTGCGAAGAGAACCATATTAAAATTTAAAAAGTCACGACTGATGGCTTTGTCAGTGATTGTTTATTTTTTAGTGGAGAGGCAGATAGTCCATATTTTCACATGTTGTGCATATAAAGATGGTTAGATCTACCTTTGGGCAAAATATTAATTACGGGATGCAATTCACAATATTTTTCAATTTATTGTTGTTCGACTCTGCTAAATTCGACTGTCAGAGACTGCTTCATACAAAAAAAATCTTACTCAAGAAGACAGTTTCAGCTCAAAGCTTTCATAATAAGGTACGCAAGGTTTCCATCCCATTGTGTGAATTTTTCACTCAATAAAGGCGAACAACATTTTGTGCAATCTAAGTCATTTTCTGAAACGTTTGGGTAAAATGTACATGATTTTGCACACGCCTAATAAAAAAAAATACTAGGGCAACGAAACACCTTGCCTGTCTGCTGCCTTGTCTTTTCTGGAGTGGGGAGTAGAGGGTGCACAGTATAAATGTGAACTTTCAATAATCCACATACGTGTCTGTTAGGTATCAATAAATTACAGTCACAAAAGGGTGTGTTAACAAAATAGTTTCCCAGAAAACACAAACTTATGGCCACTGCTTAAAATATTGAAGAATACATGCCACTTTCTAAGTTTCGTACAGCACTTGCCATTAAAATTGGCAGATAAATGAGATTAAGTGATTCGACCAGATACACATTATTTTTTTTAACTCAGTAAAACGGAAATATAAATTGAGCAGATGCTTAAAAGAGCGAGTACAAAAACATACAGCAGATAAAGAATGTTGCACAAGGAGCGCGCGCACCCTCCTCGCAATTGTTTCTAGTGACTGAGAGACTCAAATCAGCTGTTGAGGACGGGCAGCAAGGGAGGTGTCAATCATCCATAACAACAGCCCCATTAGCATGTCAATACACCGGTATGCAGGAGACCACTGGAGACGGGGAGGACTTCCAGACTGGGGGAAGGGCACACATGTCACTAAATCCACCTTGGTAAACTTGGTCGACAGGACTGCTGGCACGGTGTGTGCCTTGACCTTGAAAGCAGAAAGAATAGGACAGAGGCGCTCTTTTTCCAAGACCTCCAGATCAGAGCTAGTTTACCTTCTCAACCATTAACAAGCAAAGTTCTACGTGGGCAGTAATATCATTTTTGAAATAAATGCGACTTTCTTTTCATTTAAATAAAACATTCCTTCTGTCAAGAGTTTGCTTTCAATGAAAACCATACATGTAGGGTTGTTGGAGCTTCACAATCTTTTATCTTTAAAAGGGTCAATTTCCAATAACCTCACAACCTAATAAGGGCTGCTTGGCTATTAAAACCCATGTAAAGTGTAGCAAGCCAGCACCTCCTTCTGCCTCCCCGTTTAAGGGAGAGGGAGCGCTGCTGGATTTGTTTCAGAAAATACCAAAATTGCAAAACTACAACAAAAATGTGCATTTTTATATATTCAAACTGCCTTTAAATATAGGAACACCAAAATGTAAGGACATTGATGCAAAGAAATATTAGAGGAATAAACCATAATTGATTTTGAACAAGTTGGCTGCTTTTCAAACTGCAGAGGAAAATCAGTATGGAGAAACTAAAGAGGATGTATACAGGAAAACCGAGGGAAGCACGAATTGCTGCGATGAGATGAAAAATCTCACTCCACCAAAAAAAGAACCTGTTTAGGAGACCGATTGCTAAAATACAACAATCATTTACAATGCAATCGGTCTCGCCTTTGGGACCTTATAAGTGTTTAGCAATGCAGCACATTATCTTGGGGTATTGTGCCACCAGGGGGTGAATAGTTATACAATTACTACACACTGGGTGATGCAGTGTGATTTACAACTGCAATTAATATTTAAGAAAAAAAGATGTTTAGCAACAGCACCTAGTGAAAGATTGGGCATCGATTTAATTTTAGCTTTGTTACCATTTGATGTGGTTGCTTTTTGGTTTGGGCATTAGACTGTCTCATTTGTCCATTCCTGTGTTTGTCATAATTTATAGTACTTTTCTTAAAATTGAGCTCCTTTCTATTACAAATAACAATTTGACTGCGTGTTAGTATGCTTCTATGTGTGAAGCTCTTGGGGGCGGGGGGTCACTAGTGCTGCTGCCTAACGACTCGCATTGGCTTTGCCATGTCCCTCCACAGTATGGCCACTTACCTGCCGATTCGTACTGCTTGTCAGCTTCTTTGCCTCAGTCCTGAGATAGCTGACAAATTGTTAGAAGCAGTGACTGGAGATGAAATGACAAGTGTGGAACCAGCTAAAGCTGAAGCACTTTGATACCGCTGCCTGTTTTGCTGAGTTCAAGACTGATCCATGTACAACCCTACACTGCAGTGCTACGGAGGTAACAGGGCCCCACTCTGCGACCAACCCGGACCTGGAGAACCCTTCTCAATGCCAAGGTGGAGAGAGGACATTGACTGTCAGGAGAGCGATATCAGCCACAATGCCAGATATGGCACACATTTTGTTAACTTAAGCACTGGCTCTCTCTTACAAATAGGTGCAACTTTTCAGATTTAACTTTCCCATTTACAAGGATAAAGACGAGATGAATGACCTGTCGGTAACCTGCTCAGACATAAGCATGGGATGAATGTGGGTGCTAATATCAATATCAACTCAAAAATTAGATGTGGATTCACACATGCAGGTAGTATTAAAGAAGCAGCTTCCAGGAAAGGTTCATGATCACAAATAAACAAGGAAGTAATGACCAATATAATAGCGGAAGCTAGAACTCAACAGGGGGAGGAGTGTGGAATTCAACTCTGCTTTCCTGCGTAAGTTCCTGTTGGGGGGAGAATAGCCTTGCTGAAATACAAAAACATGCGTCCCCTGGCAATCAGAATACTAGAACATAATAGCCCACTTCCGGTTGGCAAAGATAATGAGGGTTTCAATTGAAATATCCCTTGTGTACTAGTACATGAAACAATCTTATCTACACATATTATGCTATACTTTATTAAAAAATTCTTATTCGCACAACCAACAATTAGATCGTATATATTTTATTGCATTTTTTCTGTTAAAAAACTAATCACATGTGATACAGTTCTCTTTAAAACAAAAATTAATTTTTCGTTAAAACATTACATCAATTGTATAAAAACAATACAACATTATATTATAGCACAATATTAACAGAGAGAAAAAAACCTATATCTAAAGACATTACAATTTGTCATCAATTTGACAGATCGCACGGAAAGGTATATACACTAAACCTGGATGAGTTCTATTATTTCATCTGCACGACAAAGTGTTTCCACAGATTCTGCCACACAGAAACAAAGGGCGTCGACGCGTTTCGATGGTATTGAATTATTATTCCATCTTTATCAAGACTAGCAATTCGGATCTCTCTGTTAGTCACTTGATAGATTATTACAGCTAACCTGTATTTAAAGGTGTAGCTTTTGTTTCTCTATTATAATCAACCTTAGTATACACTTGATTCCTACTATAAACAACCTTTCAATAATAATCCTGGATCGTCGGTTGTTATGGAAGGAATCTCTTGGTCATGCGTCTATTTAAATGTCTTTTAGTAATCGCACTGATTATACGCTCAGGTATGCCTTTATGTTTAGGATATGATGAAAGAAAGATTTTTTTTTCCTCTTTTCTTATGGGGACTCTGCACCTTCTTTCAGGGAGTCAAACGATACTTATCCCCTTGTTCTCTTGAGTTCATGCACTTCAAGTGTGGAAAAAAACGGGCGGAATGCTGCATACGTCTTCTCGCGTCCGTACGATGTCGAGATCCGAATTGCTAGTCTTGATAAAGATGGAATAATAATTCAATACAATCGAAACGCGTCGACGCCCTTTGTTTCTGTGTGGCAGAATCTGTGGAAACACTTTGTCCTGCAGATGAAATAATAGAACTCATCCAGGTTTAGTGTATATACCTTTCCGTGCGATCTGTCAAATTGATGACAAATTGTAATGTCTTTAGTTATAGGTTTTTTTCTCTCTGTTAATATTGTGCTATAATATAATGTTGTATTGTTTTTATACTATTGATGTAATGTTTTAACGAAAAATTAATTTTTGTTTTAAAGAGAACTGTATCACATGTGCAATGTGATTAGTTTTTTAACAGAAAAAATGCAATAAAATATATACGATCTAATTGTTGGTTGTGCGAATAAGAATTTTTTAATAAAGTATAGCATAATATGTGTAGATAAGATTGTTTCATGTACTAGTACACAAGGGATATTTCAATTGAAACTATCAGATAGTACTCCAGTCCCTTTGTTCCAGTTGAAGGGGTCTCTCTCTATTTTTATATAAATAAAGATAATGAGGGCACAATGCTTGATAAAAAACCGCCGGAAGAGATACAGGGGAAAACCAACTCATTTGCTGCACCCGAGCCAGCACTGGAGAAGGATAGAGAAGTGTGACCGATGCAGAATTTGACACTGATTCACAGTCTACAGAAGCAGTCAGCAGCAACTCCATGGGGCATATGTATCAAAAACAATTTTTGCGATTCTCAAATTGCGATTTTTAGCAAATCGCAATTAGAGAATCGCAAAATGCAATGTATGTAGGATTTGCTAAAAATTTGGCGAATCCTACATATTCCTTATATGGGATTCGCAAATTGAGATTCGCAAATAAGGAATTCCTTCCCATTCATTCCTATGGGCTAGGAGGCCCATAGGAATGAATGGGAAGACATTCTCAATTTGCGATTCGCAATTAGAGAATCGCAAATTGAGAATGCAATTTCAAGGGTGCTAGGGTGTCAAAAGGACACCCTGTTTCACCCCTGAAATATGTATGTGTGCACATGTGGCGCACATACATGCCCTAAGGGCATGTATATGCCCCACATGGCAGTTTGAAAAATGCAAAAAAGTGCATTATTTAAAGAAATCGCAAATTACCACCAACTTGAAGTTGGTGATAATTTGCGATTCCTTAAGGCCAAATCACACTTTTTCTGTGCTTCCTACATTGCATTTAAGGAATCGTAATTTGTGATTCCTTAAATGCAATCGCAAAATAGAGAATCGCAATTTTGCGATTCCCTAATTTGCAAAGCCCTTTTGGGATGATACATCCCAAAAGACCTTTTCCCGTTCACAAACGGGCCGATTCTTAGAATCGGCCCGTTTGCAAACGGGAGAAGGGCTCGATACATATGCCCCCATTTCATTTACGATTTTATTCACATTGTACCAGATCCAATCCCAGCTTTAATATTAAAACAAATGGTAGCACCATTCACTTAGTGAGTATCACAGGTCTGTTTGTAAGACACATTGAGCTTCTATTAAAAATAATATGGGTGACATAGATAAACCTCTGGCCAAGCTGCAATGCTTGCTTCTGAGCTAGGCACCGGAAGGCCTTTGTTCACGCACCGGCTGCTGCAGTTGTGCTTGCCCTGTGCTTCAGCGAGGGTGGTGCTGCGTCGGGAGAAAGGAGGAATCACTTGCAGGTCCGGTAGAGCAGCTGTTTATTAGTGCTTTGCCTTTGTTTACATTAGGGGTTCCTGGGAATGTCCGGCGTGGGTATTGCCTTTCAAAAAATCCAGATGGGAGGAGGGGCAATCTCCAGCTCTTCACAGAGAATAAAACCCACGAAGTGTGACGTCTAAATAAGGAGTACCCTTGGAACCCCTGAAAGAGTAAAATAACTTTGCACACCAGACAATGTTACAAAACTACGATAAGTTAGTAATAAAAAGACAAATAGATTCACGTTTAATCCTATAATATCGCTGCATGAACAAGGCGAAAGTGAACATTAAACACTACTACTTGTCAATGATACACAAGACCAAACAATCACATGTCCCCAAGCTGGCAAAGGCAGTGGGAAATAGACTCCGTTTTATGGTGTTCATGAAAAAGGACCGGGAACTCTCTGGGTTGCGGGCAATACCAACACGGGGAAACGCAAAATCATGAAAGGTCAGAAAAGAGCCTACCGTGAAAGCCGTGAATGCCAAACATTGGGAGGACTCCTTCCTCACTGCAGGCTTGAAGCACGGAGGCGTCCGCCACTCACCGTCGCTTTCCTCTCCACAGGCAGCGAGCTCGCCCTACGCCACTGCCCGTACTCCAGAATGCGCACCTCAAAAAGCCTGAACAGGCGACGTGCTCCTGCCCACGCCGCAGCCTGCTGCCAGCGCTTCTCAGGCTGAGTGGGAGCTAGGTGTCTTCCAAAGCACGCCAATCCCATGATGCTTCAGACTGCGAAAGTCCAGGATCCGATCAGGAAGGCACATTTAAAAAAAGAGATCCACAAAAAACAACACACACGCAAAAAAATGCACTAACACCAGAAAGTGGCCAATAGCAATAGTTTTGCCCAACAGGGGAAAAGGAGGGTCATAAAACACGCTTACCCAATAGCAAGTAGGACATTTTGAGAGACACACTGAAAAACAAATAAGAAAACGGAGGCGGACTCCCCCCCACTAAAGCATATACTGCATGTCTCAACAAGACAGCGCATGCGCTGCCAAGTCGAGACCTAAAAAGGCGAGCTGAACCACCACAGGTAAAGAAGAATGTAGCTAGAGAAGGACCTGCAACCAGATAAAAGTGGGAACAACAACTGCGATGAAAAGGTAGACGGAAAAAATGCAGGAAGAGCAGGAACTGGTAATGAAACATGGGAAAACAAGCAAAATGCAGGTAGAGCAAGACGTGTTTTAATAGGAAGGTCCCTTGCATAATTTGAACGCATGCATCTCGGTTTTGAGCTACTCTAGATGAATTTATGTTTTTCTGCCTCAGTGTACACAAAATCAAGCATATATCTTTTTAGTTTGTGACATTGCTTCCCAGAGGGAGCCTCTGTGGTCTGTAGGAGCTCTCCATGCAAGACTTCCTTAGGCAGAGTGACTATCCTTAGCTCTCTGGATTACTTTAGACTCACAATGGTGGTAAAGTGTAATTGTTATACTCTGGTGTAACAGGCCTTTTAACCTGTGAAAGCCTGCAGAACGGCAAAAGGCCTAATGGCTTTTTTGTGATAAAGGTCTACCCAGCCCCATTTAACTGGCACCATTGCTACATTTAGCTTCGCCTTGGCATTTGTATGTAATACTGGTGTGTGTGATAGTGTAAGTCATGAGTGCATGCATCGAGTTTGACTGTGGGCCCAGTGGAATCCATCTTGGATTGCCACTAGAGACATGCTGTAAAAAATGCAGATGAGTTAACCTGCCTGATCAGCAATGTGTACTGCTTGCATTTATGTATTCATTATGTGGGGAATGGAGACAATTTGCTTTTTAAAAATGTTGGGATTTGCCCTGGTTATGTCCTGCCTTATGCTCTTTAAAAACAACCCCTCCACTGGCAAGTGTCTAGAGTTTGGACAGGCCCGTAGTCTCTTTGGAAGTTCAAGATCAGCCCTGTGTCAGGGTTTTTACTTTTGTTCCCCTAGAGTTGTCACTCCCGAAAAGTTGAGATATGTACAACCGAAGGCTGTCTGTGCATTTATGCCAGCGTCACCCCTCTTGGCTGCAATAACCCATAAACAAGAAAGTGTCTGGATTGAGCAAAGAAGAATACACCAATTTGATGATCAGGTCTGATCAGCTCCAAAGTACACATGAGTAATGCACAATCACCATCTGGAGTATGAGTGTAAGAAGAGATCTGGATCAAGAAAGCCAAAAACTTTCCCCAGGGAAATCAGTGAGGAAGATGGCGGCCGGTTAGCGTTACCGGTCGTGAGCTCTCTGCCACCAGTCCGATGGAAAACATGCTAGTTCCGCCGTACAACCCCCGGGATCTTCGTGACTACTAAAGTTCGCATTTCTTTTGCTTTTCTTTCGCATATGCCTATGCCTACGATATGAAAAAGGGCTTACATGCTGAGACTGTAGAAGCGGTGGAAGCCGTTGGGAGAGGTTCGGGAGCACCACGAACATCGCGTTTGAACGGCGGTGCCTCGCTCGGTGTGTGGGCGGAAGCTAAGGAAGCCAGGATCGGATTCTGGAGGGCGACAGCTAGATTCTCCTTCCGGGTCGGTCAAGGCAGAACAGCAGCTGCAGCATTCGAACCAGCAAGGAAACTGACACTATCACAAGAGCGGTCTCCGAAGCATTCATCAGGAGTTCAGGATCAGGACCTAAAGACCCTGGTCTTCGGCGCCAGTAGAAGTACAATCAATATACTTTGCAGTGATACCCTGGTGAAAAAGGTAAGAGTAGGGGGCTGCATGAGGAGGGCAAAGAAGTTAGAGGGAGCCCCCCCCACGAAAGCTTCAAACACAAAATCCCCCCCCCGCAGCTAACAATCAGACGGAGGACAAAACTCCGGACATTAATCTAGCGCCAGCAAGCATTAACCCGACTCTGGGGGGTTCTGATGAGACCAGTAGTGATATTTGTGAGTGGAATAAGAGAGCTAGCTATTGTCTAAGGAATAAACAATTCCTAGCTGACTGTTCTCCGACTAACCTTAATTTAAAAGTCCCACAGATTACTCCTATTAGCACTAAGAAAAGTAAAGGAAGAAAGAGAGGCACTACGATAAAATTGCCATCAGCCTCCTATTAAAAAAACAGAAGCAAACAGGATAGGACCAATTATCCCATTCTAGAGGCAGGCCTTAAACCTAAAGTTACACCCTCTCTCAGATCCTTTTTTAAAATACAGACCCAAGAGGAAAAACAACTGAAAAAACAAAACGCTGACGCAATCTTGCAACCTAGTGCAGACTGCGCTGCCTTTGATCAAGACAATACTTCAACAGAAACTACCTCTACTGCCAATATGGATCCGGTAGGCAACAGAGATAACGTTAGGAGTAGCTCGAGTGAGACAGAAACAGCGACTATGATCGAATCTATTTCCGATCCAAAGCCTCTACCAGATCCCAGGGGGGAGAGGACCTCAGCTAGTATACATCCTTGTATTACAGACAGTGACTTCTCTCATGTGGATTCACCGGAAGGCCAGTCCCCCGACCCTAACACGGTGGTTCATCAAACATCAATAGCTTCCTCGCGTACTCTCCTCGAGATTGTCTTGGCAGAAATGAGAAACAATTTTGCAATATCTGAGAAGAACCAATTAAAAATCCAAGAAACTTGTGAGGCTTTTGATACCAAGCTGAATGCTCTGGGTGAAAGAGTTAAAATAGTGGAAACCACAGTGGAACTCTTGAGCAAGGAAGTAGCATCCTCGCAAAGCGAGATTAGTATCCTGAAATCTAACGAGGTAGCCCTGCGCGACAAGTTGGAATCGCTCGAGAACCAATCCAGAAGGAACAACATAAAAATTCTCAACATACCAGAGGGCCGATAGGGAGGAGATACGAAAGGTTTCATCACAGGCCTAATTAAAGAACACTTCCCTTGGGTAGATTCCGCAGTGCTAACAGATGATATACAAAGAGCACATCGAGACCCATTTGGGAAAGACAAACTTAAGAAAAATCCGAGAAAAATCCTTGTTAATTTTAAAACTTACTCTCTCAAGGAAAGAATTCTGGGCGAGGCCCTTAAAAAGGGGGTATACAACAAAGACGATTGGTCTTTCAGAATTAGATCCGATGTCGCCAAGGCCACCCAGGACAGGCAATGGCAGCTTGGACAATACATGTCCGAGTTAAAATCTCTTGGGGCAACAGTACAAATGAAATTTCCAGCTTCTCTAAGGATCATGTGGAGAAACAAAATGCATAATATTAGAGATCCAAGGGAGGTTGAACAATTACTGATACAAATAAAGGAACAACAATAAGAAATTAAGTTACGGACTGGTAGGCAACGAGCTCAAAACGGGCAAATCAATTTGCCAATAGAATTAAGGGAGGCTTCCTCGGGGTGGGTCTTCAGAGATTATGTGAATCAAACAAGTAAAACAGCGCACAAGAGGGGTGGGGAGCAAAGTAGGGCAAAAAAAAAAAAAAAATGTCCTCAAAACAAAAACAGGAAGGTGGAAGGGGATCTAAGGGTAAAAAATATATTCCCCAGCATGAAGAAAAAGACAAATGGATGATTTAACGACCGTAATAATTCTATCCTGGAATGTTAATGGACTTAGGAGTAAAAATCGAAGGAGGGTGATTTTAGAATATTTGAAATTGTCCGAGTGTAACATTCTGATTCTTCAAGAGACTCATCTGCTGAAGGAAGAATGGGAGGATATCATAAAAAATCTTAGATGGATAGATTCATATGTCTGCACGGAACAGAGATGCAACACAAAGGGAATAATCATCTTATTTAAACCATCTGCAAAAGCATCTATTGTAGCAAGTTCAGTTGACAAAAAGGGGAGATGGGCGATAGCCAATATAAAATTGCAAGGCTTCTCTTTCACAATTGTCGGATATTACGGCCCTAATTGTGACGACTCTGAACCTCTGCAAAACCTCTACACTCAACTATTATCATCAACAACCCCCATAATCTGGGGGGGAGACTTTAATATCATTCTAGATTCAAAACTTGACAGACAGCCTTCAAGGAAAGAAACAAATCTACCAAATATGAGAAGATGGATATCTTTGAGCATTGAAGATCTTGGTTTGGTGGATATCTGGAGAGTAAAAAATCCCGGAAAAAAGGGAACCACCTTTCAGAACAAAAGGCTGGGCCACTCCTCCCGAATCGATTTCTTCCTCCTAGATTCCAGCTTAGGATCAAATACTACTCGAGTAGACCATATTCCAGCACATCTATCAGACCACTCTGCAATAGTCCTGGTCTTACAGATGAAAAAGAACAACGTTCCAGGGCGTTGGACAGTAGATCGCACGATCTTTTTAGACAAACAGACTATAGATCTTCTTAGGACGGAGACCGTAGAATTCTTCAAGATCAATAAAAAGGTGACGTCACCTCAAATAGTCTGGGACACCTATAAGGCAGTTATGCGAGGCAAAATCCTAAATATTGCAGCCTGGAAAGCTAAAACTAGTAAATCCAAGATTAAGCTTATGGAGGGCGATTTAAATAATCTTGACACCAAACTTGAAGGAGAATTATCAGCTCCAAATAGAGCACAACTGACTGCTGAAAGAACTCAAAAAAAGGCAAATCTAACTGATCTCTTAGAGTCTAGATTAAAGGAGAAATGGGAGATGAGTAAACTTTCGCACCACGAATATGGTGAAGGCTGTGGGAAGTTACTAGCATGGAAGTCAAAAACTGAACAAACTAGAAATAAGATACTCAAGATACGCAAGGGCCTCACGGGAATATTTACAGCAGAAGACGCAGAAATTAGAGAAGAATTACAAAATTTCTTCAGTGGTCTCTATAAAGAAGACTGCTACCCGACTGAGGCCCAACTCCAAAACTACCTGGAGTCAATAGACCTCCCCTCTATCAGTGAACAAGAAAGGATAGAACTGAACAAGAGAATAGAACAAGAAGAGGTCAGAGAAGTTATTAATAGCCTCAAGAGAGGAAAAGCACCCGGACCAGACGCTTTGCCTAATGAATTTTATCAGTCGCTAAGCGAAGCCATAATTCCACACTTTACTGAATTAATGAATGACATTTTCATTAATAAAAAGAATCTCCCGACTTCATGGAATGAAGCGACTATCAGCATTATTCTGAAACCCGGAAAAAACCCAGACCTGTGTGAATCTTATAGGCCCATATCCCTGTTAAACTGCGACTATAAGGTTTATACACAAATCTTAACAAAAAGACTATCTAAAGTAGCCAGCCTCCTAATTGATAAAAACCAGAAGGGCTTTATGAAGGGTAGGCAAATTCAAGAATTAACTCAAGAACTTATCACAGCTATAGACTTAGCGACTCAGGAAAAACTCCCACTAGTTATCATCACCTTAGACGCAGCTAAGGCGTTCGATAGGGTTAACTGGGCATATTTGAACGCAGTTCTGAATAGATATGAGTTAGGCAACAACTTTCAAGACTCAATCAAATCAATATATAAAAACCCATCAGCTAGAGTCCTAGTCAACAACAGTCTTTCCAATAAGATACAAATCATGAGAGGCACCAGACAAGGTTGTCCTCTGTCGCCACTCCTCTTTAATCTTTATATAGAGCCTCTAGCAATAAAATTAATGAACAACTTTAACATATCTCCATTCTCTTATAATGGATGGACGAAAAAAGTCGCTCTTTTCGCAGATGATCTGATGATATTCACAGATAACTTCTTAACATCTCTCCACGATATCGAGGTGTCTATCAATCAGTTTGGTGCAATTTCTGGATATATGGTCAACCAGTCCAAATCTGAAATCATGGTGTGGAACTATACTAACAACCACCCTTTGATAAAAACGAAAATAAGATATCTAGGCTTAGACATAATTACCGATATAAACAAAATTGCAGAAATAAATTTTAAAAGGCTACTTAGTGAAACTAGAAAATTGTTAAAAACTTGGAGTGGCCTACCGTTAACTTTTATGGGAAGGTCAAATATCATCAAAATGACAATATTGCCGAAATTCACTTATATTTTTAGCACGATCCCGTTGGAATTCGATAGAACATCAATAAAAAAACTACAGGGAGAATTAAACTCCTTTATCTGGGCTAATAAATCCCCACGAATCGCATGGAAAAAACTTAGGAAGAAGAAAGATCAAGGGGGTATAGCCAGCCCAGACATATTACTATATTGCTGGGCCTTTCAGTTTAAATACGCTAGGATTTTATTAAATGACTACAAATTCTATCCATCCCACTTGCAAGCTATAACGAAACCTATGGGAAATTTTTTATACAAATTTGGCCACCCAAAATTCTTCACAAAAATAAAGTTAAAGGTCCTCTTATCTGCAGTTAAACTGTGGACACAAATAAGAAGATTAACTAAAATCCCTTATTATAGCGAATATGCCCCGATCTGGGACTCCCCCGGCACGCCAGATTGCCTCCAAGATAGCCTCTCAACTCCCCTACTATTAAATGGGATTACTAGATGGGGGCAACTGATAAAGCAGGAACATATCATAGACTGGCCTCTCTTGGATACTACTATGGGAGGCTCCCTATCTAAATTTAAGTTCTATCAGCTATCCAGCTGGATTAAGACTTTGACGGAACACTATGAAGGAGATAGAGAACTCGAGCTCAAAATGCTTAACATCGGAGTCCAAGAGAAAGAAGTCTCTATATGGTACTGGTCACTTATAGAATCAGGTGAAGACAATCTTAAGACACTAGAGAAGATCTGGAATACCGCACTGCCGATGAGTGACATCGAAAATATATGGCAAGTATCTATGGGGAAATGTTGGGGTGTTATAAAATCTGCTGCCTTAAGGAGGAACCACTTGTTCACTCTCCATAGAGCGTACTGGACACCGAAAAAACTCTCAAAATTCAAAAACTCGGATCGGAAAAAATGCCCGAAGTGTGACGAGGAAGAGGTCGACGACTTGCATATGTTTCGGCAGTGCCCGCAGATCGATGTCTTCTGGAGAGAAGTGGCTAAAACCCTAGAGAAGGTACTTAAATATCCAGTTGACGTAAGTACCCACTTGGTTATCTTTGGGGTTAGAGAAGAAGGGGCAAATCTTGCTAAACTAACGAAAGAGCAAGAGGATCTGCTATTTACACTAATTTTACTTGCTAGAAGGGAAATATGTGTGAATTGGATTAGATCTACTCCCCCCTCACATATGGGGTGGTTAAATAATGTTCATAGAATTTCACGTTTAGATAGAAGTGGGAGTGCTAATAAAAGATTCCAATTTTGGGAAATTTGGGAAACAGAGTCTTGACCAACTAAACCATAGGCTGCTTCAAAATGGGTCCAATGATTATGCAATAGCAATACAACCAGAAGGCTTGACGACTGGAGTAGCCTGAATGGCTAGCTATTCCCACCTTCCTCAAAAGGGTAAAAGAGATACAGTGTCCTTGGCAAAAAGGGAAAGAGAGCAACGTAAGTGCCAAGAGATCCCTGAGAAATCTCAAAACCCGGTATTGCACAATGAGGACTAAAAATTAAAAAAAAAAAAAAAGAAAAAAAAAAAGAAGAGATCTGAAGCCTGCATTGCAGGACTTCTTGCTGACAAGTGGAAGCTTTATCCCACAAAACACTGGAGGAATCCTTGAAGACTACGGCTGGTGACACTGACAACGAGCTTCCCCGTCATGTATGGTGACATCCTGGCATCTGCTTCTGGAGAAATGGAGGACTTGGATGGGGAGTCACCCTGTTGGATGAGTGGCACATTGAGGGTGTCCCTACCAGAGGAGTCTGCCCAGAGGAGAGTTTGGCTCTAGCCCTGTAAAGTTGCTACCCAGAAAGAAATGGACTAAGTAAGCCTGCCAGCTATGATTGCACTCTAAGCAAATAATGGGGTAACCCAGTATCCCTCAGAACCTGGGCAGTAAGTTTATAAGGTAACAGTGGTTCTGTCGGGTGAAAGTATTGCTTTTCGCATTAGGCCTAGTCACACATTGTTTAAACAATATAAAACAAATATCATTATACTGAAAACAACACACAGGACAGTTCAAATTCAAAGTAAATTCTTTATATATGAATTGCGTCATTCATATATACATACATTAATATTACCCGAAAGGCCGTCAGGCAATAATGTGGTGACACGAGTGACAAAGTGAATACTAAGTGCTCGGTGACAGTGTGTGTGAAGGTGTGATATGTACAGTAGTTTAAAATCAAAGTTATTCGAAAGTGGCCAGGGAAATGCAAAAGTTCAAGCTGCGCAATGGAAGAGTTCTTTCTTTGGCGCAGATTCTATGCAAAGGTCCACGGAATAGTCGACGTTTCGACCCTAGTACTGCACTCTTGAAAGGTCAATGCGGGTCTTCATCAGGACTTGAAAATAAGCGAGACGGCCTTGAAAAGAGAAATGGATTCTCAGAATGGACTAAATCTAAGGAGTGGGTGAGTATCCGGCATATGTCTCAGGATTCACTCCAGTGGTATATCGTGTGGATGGGACGATCAATGTGTCTGGTGGCGGTATCTATTGGCTTACGAAGCGCTGTCTAAGTTCAAGCCCTTCTGTCTCCTTAATGTGGGTTAAATAGCTTCATCAGACGAAGTTTGTTTCTTATTTGGAAAAACGAACCGCTGGCCTCTGGGTCCTGGCTCGTATGATTGAATCGGTATCTGGTATCTGTTGGCTTGCGAAGCGCTGTCTAAATTCTGTCTCCTTAGTGTAAGTAATCTTGTTTTCTTCAGACGAAATTTATCTTATTCGGAAGAACGAACCGCCGGCCTCTGGGTCCTGGCTCGTATGATTTAATCAAACGAGCGGTTCGTTTTTCCAAATAAGAAACAAACTTCGTCTGATGAAGCTATTTAACCCACATTAAGGAGACAGAAGGGCTTGAACTTAGACAGCGCTTCGTAAGCCAATAGATACCGCCACCAGACACATTGATCGTCCCATCCACACGATATACCACTGGAGTGAATCCTGAGACATATGCCGGATACTCACCCACTCCTTAGATTTAGTCCATTCTGAGAATCCATTTCTCTTTTCAAGGCCGTCTCGCTTATTTTCAAGTCCTGATGAAGACCCGCATTGACCTTTCAAGAGTGCAGTACTAGGGTCGAAACGTCGACTATTCCGTGGACCTTTGCATAGAATCTGCGCCAAAGAAAGAACTCTTCCATTGCGCAGCTTGAACTTTTGCATTTCCCTGGCCACTTTCGAATAACTTTGATTTTAAACTACTGTACATATCACACCTTCACACACACTGTCACCGAGCACTTAGTATTCACTTTGTCACTCGTGTCACCACATTATTGCCTGACGGCCTTTCGGGTAATATTAATGTATGTATATATGAATGACGCAATTCATATATAAAGAATTTACTTTGAATTTGAACTGTCCTGTGTGTTGTTTTCAGTATAATGATATTTGTTTTATATTGTTTAAACAATGTGTGACTAGGCCTAATGCGAAAAGCAATACTTTCACCCGACAGAACCACTGTTACCTTATAAGCTATGATTGCACAGCAACGTCTTGGGGACGAGCAGAACTGCAGGACTGTGGGCTTAACCCTGTGCCTCTGTCTATGAGTGTGCATGCGAGCCTCTGTCCCATTCTTGACATTTGAGTGATAGGCAGGGATGCTTGCAGGAACTGCACTAGACCTAGAATGTATGACTTGCCCATCACCTGTTGGCAGTCGTATCTGAGCCCTTACGATTGCTGCACCAAGAAACGCTGACCCACAATCTGCAGTTATATTCTGGGACTGAAATGCACTTTGCGCTTGCAAGTGTACCTGTCACCTCTGAACCTCACTGTTGTGTTTGCAGGGGATACTCGAGCCCTAGTTCTAGAACCAATGTTAATCTTGCAATAGATTCCTTTTACCTGCTGCAAGAACATATGAGTGGGTGCTGGACTCTTTGTTTGGGCAGTATGTTTGCTGGACCTGTGAGGTTAAAACCTGCAGCAGCTAATTGGCCCACCTGCACCTGCGACCATCTGCACTCTACTTAATGACTCCAGAAGGAGGCAGCAATGAGCGGCGATGCCTGACGGGTGCTCCAGATGGCATTGGCTCATGATGCAAATCATTGCACAGACTGGCTTCTGTGTAAGCAGGGGTTTAGGACTAAACATTGCCAGAGACCTCTTTTAAAGGACCAGTATACAGTGAAACAGAGAATGACCTCCATATGAAAAACAGAAAACCTGATCACTGCAGATGAGTCTTCATTTATCTGTGTTTCCCCAAGAAGTATTGCTCTTGTAGAATTGAGTAACATTGGCAGAAACTGGGGAGCATAATTACGAGCCCCTTGTGCTACTGTTGCGTGACTTTTTGTGATGCAACGGCATCACAGATATGGAGCAAGGCAAGGCAGTGCAAATCTCTGCATTGCCTTGCTCTGCGCTAGCACATTCAATGTGCATTGCAGTGGTGGTTCCCATGCAACACCAATGGATTTTGACGCATCCCCAGATTTAAAGAACATGTAAACCTGGGGATAAATCAACACCTTACACCTCTTCAGGGGAGCTGCAAGGAGGAGGAATAACTTTATTTCTTTTTGTTGTTTCCTCTTTCTATGTGTGTTGCATTCTGCAACACACATAGAAAGAGGAAAAAGCCTTGCAGGATTGTTTTTGTGCAGGAAGGTGCCCCTTCTTGCACAAAAACATTCATTCATACAAGGCTGGCACCCTTGTACCATGGTGCAAGGGTACCTGCGTTGGTGCTAGGCTGCCGAAATGGCACCAGCACAGGGGAAAAGGACAGGAATGCATCATATACCATAGATACAGCACATTCTTGCCTGTTCACTTTGACGCAGGGCAGTCTTTATCTTAGCCTGGAGGGGCTGCACCTAACACCTGCCTACCAGATGTCCCAAGCAATGTTCCCTCTAATTTCTTTCCTCTCTGTGCGGCAGTGGAGGGTCTCTGTGCGCTGCAACCATGGCTATGTGGGCCAGGAACCAGACCGCACGGCGCCAAATGTCACTCAGAACGTTTACTTTAAAAAGTGAAAAGATGGTGCATTTTCACACATACAGTGCCACAATAAGTGTCTTAAGGGCAGTTTCCAAATTGGATAAACACGCCATGACATGAATTGGTTACACAGGCAAGTACACTTCAAGTTTAGAAAAGCACAAGACTTAAACGGTGGTACCATCATAAGATTTTAATAAATACTGATTTCTACACATATGCATTTGGAGTCATTTAAGCAGTTCTCTTTTGAGGTGCTACATGCAAACCAAATTTGAGCAGCATTTAATTTCGAGGAGGAAACATGATAGACATACTGCACTACAGAGAGGTGAAAAGCGTATTAGTTCCACTCTTAGGGACAATAAAGTGCAAGAGGAGAGAATAGGCCTCTGTCAAATATATATATATATATATATATATATAAATAATCCATGGAGGACTTTTACTTCCCCCACAAGGCTTTACCAACAGTTTCTGGGAAAACCTAGACCCAAGTTAAGACAGCACAATTTAGTTCTATCATGCATTTCATGGCATTTTGGAAGATGGTGTCACTATCATCACTGAATGCTATCGAGAAGCGGAGGCAGACTAGTGTTAGTTTTCTGCTTTCATTCAGTCCTAAAGACCAATGCTTTGGTTACTGAGAGAATCATTCTAGAGTGGCAAAGCGGCAAGTCATCGAAAGGTTGCAGCCAGTGGAAACGGTTTGATGAGAGCTAGGGCGATGAAACAGGTACAGGAAGATATGAAACTCAAGCCACTAGGGTAAATACCAGTACAACTAGGAACAAACCCACTGAAAAAAAGTTTTCCGCAATGTTGGCTTGTTGTTTTTCCAGACCGAAAGGTGTTGTCTGGTGTCCAGTATATTCACAGGCCTCACTCTCTACTGGACAAACTATGGATGAGCAAGGTACTTAGACGCAGAATTGTCAGCGTTAGGTACAAGTTAGCAATTAAAAGGTTCTTTAATGTATTTGTCCCATCCAATTAGGAAAAATCAAATACTCTAATCTCCTCACTTCTTTGAAAGGGCATCAACCTATTATGATCGTAATATTTTAAACTTAGCCTAGTAGCCATGAATGATGTGCGTTCAGCAGTGGTAAACACTGTAGGCAACCCTTTGAAACAAAGAAAGTTAGAGTAGAAACAATGAACAAAGCCAAACTTTGAATGATGGACTATGCCCAAATGATTTGATTTAAGTCCAAAATTGTTTTTTGAAAGCCATAGGTAGAAATGTACGCAAGATCAAATGTTTCATCTTATGTCCGTAGGCAGTAGCAGTACACCTTTCTTACTTCACTGGGAATATGTTGTCTTCTGGGAGTTCAACATATATCTTGGAAGCATCTGGAATCAGCCATCATTGCAATTCCAAAACATCTCCCCCCAACAACCATACAACCGAAACGTGCAGTGTAGATACTATTTGTGGTCTGTCAGTTGCAGGTAGGAGCATCTTCTCGTAGGAGCAGGATATTTGAGCACATCAATATACTGCTCTCCAGAAAAGACCATAACAGAATTAAATTGTCAAAGAAAAGGTCAAGTCCATCATTCTAGTAAGGATTATTTTTGGTATGATCATAGAAACATGTGTGGCTGTTAGAGGGGAGTACAAAGAAAATTCCATGCACAACTATGGCTCTGCTTTATAACGCTAAGACTCAGTAAAGATACTTGTCCTTAGAGTCCACATTTTAGCGCAATAGTCTCCTTCGCCGTGGCATTGGGTGTCTTTCTAATCTCGTTGGTAGATGCAAAAGTACTGAATGAATGCCAAAGGCAGCCTAGTGTGTGCGTGCTAGCGAGCAATACAGGGAGTCAACCATTCTTCTATACATCTAAGTGATCCTGATCTTTAGTGCATTTAACTCAGTTGGTACAAGGTGAACAAAGAGGGCTTTCACAGATATGGATGTCCTCCATTCCAAAATGCAAGTCTAGGTAGGGGTACCTGTTAGGGCTATTTTTCATTGTACCGAGAGGAAACAGGATCGGTTTGACCATTTTAACTCTGATTGAACTACAAACTCCCAAACGATGCTGTACTGAGACAGCTGACGCACAATCAAGTATTTCAGGGCTCTTCTGTTATCTCCTGCATGAGACTGCTTTTAAGAACACACTGAAATGACACATCTTGTGTGGGCTCTGCTGGCATTACAGGCCTGAAATTTCTATAGCAAGTACAACGCATTGTGGGCTTCTCTTTCACCACATTTTCAAGGGCCTGAAATCACATAGTGAAACAACGGGATTTTGAAGACAAAATACATACTTTTTTTTAATACCAAAGGAAAAAAGGCTTGATTAACTTGGCCTGCTGTACTCTGGAAGTGTTTGGCGTCTTCCAAATACTGAAATTGCTGGAAAACCCAGGTAATTTGGGGTCGGGTGAGGAACGTAATCAAGTCTAGAGATAAGAGTGGTGAAGCTTTTCATCTCCACTGGAACCAACTGTCTTCAGTTACTGCTTGCAAACTGATTCACTCTGGCACTGTAGAGAGGCAACCACACACAGTGCCCTGGAGAACTGCAGGTTTCCCTTATAGCTGTCCGTGTTGGCAATTATGGAATGATGTGGCTATCTCAGCGAAACGATCAACTGCGGTCATAACCTGCAAATATTCAGGCACAGGGAGATTAAGTGATTTGCCCACAATCACAGGATGTGGGCGCGACCTCGAGGCTCGAACTCTGGCCTCTGGCCCCAAAGTTGCTGCCTCAGCAATAGTCCCTGCACCGCACTTTACTAACAAAAAGAGTAGAGCCAGTTTCAAAATACAGCGTGTACTTTCTGAAGGTACACGATGTGTTAAACTGGCTCTACTCTTTTGTTAGTAAAGCGCGGTGCGGGGACGATTGTGGCCTCTTGTTTAAGTATTGATGGTAATCACAGCCCGTGAAGGGGCTCCGATTACCATCAATACTTAAACAAGAGGCCACAATCGTCCCCGCACCACGCTTTACTAACAAAAGAGTAGAGCCAGTTTAAAAACACAGCGTGTACTTTGGTACACGCCGTGATTTTAAACCGAATCTACTGTTTTGTTAGTAAAGCGCGGGGAAGATTGTGGCCTTTTGTTTAAGTATTGATGGTAATCAGAGCCCCTTCACGGGCTGTGATTACCACCAATACATAAACAAAAGGCCACAATCAGCCCCGCGCTCTGCAGCCACATGCCCCCGAGCCCCCCCAAGCCGCCACAAGCCCCCCCAAGCCACCACAAGCCCTCAAGCCCCCAAGCCCCCTTACCTGCACGCTCCACGACTCCTCGCTGGCACCGCTGGAAAAAGTGCCTGCTTTTCGCGCCGCCCGCTTCTTAAAGCGGCGGCGCCTCTCTCCGGACGTCCTGGAATCGTTGTGCGCGCTCCACATCCGGGAGTGCGCGCTGACGTCGTGGAAGGTGCGCGTGCGCGCGCGTGCCTTAAAGGGAACGTAGGTCCCAAGTATAACACCGATCCCTCCCCTATCTGGCACTTACTGGCCTTGATAGTCAGGCCTGCCTGTTGCAGAGCCTGAAGTACTTCCTGGAGGTGAAAAAGGTGGTCCTTCCAGCTGCTTCTAAAGACCACAATATCATCCATGTAGGAAGTCATGAAGGTCTCCATACCAACCAGTACCTGGTTCACCAACCTATGGAATGTGGCTGGGGCATTCTTGAGCCTAAAGGGCATCACCCTAAACTTGTAGTGGCCCTCTAGAGTGGACATGGCGGACCTCTCCTTTGTACCCTCAAGTAAGATCAAAGGTACTTAAGAACTGGGCAGCCCCTAACCAGTCAATCAGCCCATCAGCTCGGGTGATGGGATGAGTATCAGTCTTGGTGACTGAATTGAGCCTCCTATAATCCATACAGAACCTGAGTTCAGGTGTGGTGCCCGGAGAGGCAGCTGTTGGAACTAGTACCACAGGACTGGACCAGGGGCTACTGGAGGGTTCTATCACCCACAGTTCCAGCATTTTGGAAACCTCTTGCTTAATCCTGGCCCTCACCTTGTCAGACAGCCTGTAAGATGTGTTCTTGATAGGAAGGCTGCCTCCTGTGTCCACATCATGGGTAAAATGGGGGTAGTCCCAGGGATGAGGAAAAACAGGTCAGTACTGCCCCAGAATTTGGTGGCAGTCCCTCTGCTGTTCAGGAGTCAGACTTGGGGAAAGTATCACTCCTTCTACTCAGCCATCTTTAACCTTGGAGGCTAAGAGGTCAGGGAGAGTTTCACTCTCCTCTTCCTCCTCTCCATCTGTCATCAACAATATGGTGAGCTCAGACCTTTCAAAGTGGGGTTTGAGGTCCACCAGGTATATGGCCTCACCCTTCAATTCAACCATCTCATAGGGTCCAGTCCAGCTGCCCTGGAGGGCCCTTGGCTCCATTCGTTCCATCACCCACACATTCTTCACAGGTTGCAATTCCAGAGGGGTAGACTTTTGATTGTACCACTGCATCATTACTTCCTGACTGGCTTCTAAGTTGTCTAAAGCATGCTTCCACAGCTTAGTTATTTGGCTTCTGAAGGCCAGCATGTAGCTAACTGCATCCTGGGGAATCTTCCTGGGAGCTTGTTCCCACCCTTCTTTCACCAAACTCAGAGGACCTCTTACCGGGTGTCCATACAGAAGCTCAAAGGAGCTGAATCCCATTCCCTTCTGTGTCACCTTTCTGTAGGCAAAGAGAAGGCATGGCTAGAGGACGTCCCACTTATGTCTCAAGGCCTACGGCAGGCCTTTGATCATGCCCTTCAGGGTCTTGTTGAACCTTTCAACAAGCCCATTTGTTTGTGGATGGAAGGGGGTGGAGAACTTGTAGGTTAACCCACCCTCCTTCCACACTGACTGCATATAAGCAGACATGAAGTTGGTGCCCCTGTCAGACACCACTTCCTTGTGGAAATCCACATGGGTAAAATGTAGGGGTGGGTGGTTAGCTCCTCTCAACTGGCAGAGTTAACAGAGTTTTGCCCACTCCGAGCTCCACTTCGAACGTGGAGTTCGGCAAAAACTCCACCAACCTCCGCGTGGCAGAGTTACCCGCCCACCTTCAGGCGATTTCACAGTCATTTTCGAGAACAAGTGTGGTCTTATACGTGAAATCATTTGTAAGGATTTCTAGCTTTTTAGAAGACAATAAATGTCAACGGCCTCTTGCATCACGTCCTTCAAAATTCACCTTAAAGTGTCAGAGTACATCAGTCACGTGAATCCGTCCTTTGTGTTCCTTCCGCTGCTCCCGGTTTGGTGTTTCTTACAAACCTCAGCTGCAGTCCTTTATTTATTTTGATGGCTGTCACTTGAGCAGCTGCTTTGTCCTTTCTCTTTGTAAGTTTCGAGTCTGCTACTTCCCATCCTGCCTGTATTTTTTCCCGGCCCATCATGGCGCGAGTGCTGTTCCTAAAGGGATATGGGGAGAGGGTTCAAAGGTAGCAACGGGCTAAACTCCTGCAGGTTCAGTGTCCTGCTATCACTGCAGGAGACCTGAGGGGCAGAGCAGGCAGGAAGGCTTCACCGGACGCCAGGTACGGGACTGTTTGTGCTCCAGGGGAGAAACCAGGAGCCACCAGGTTAGTTGTGACAGGCAGAGGTACATTGAGAAGTGTGGCACAAGAGGAGAGTGCTAGGTTTGACAAGGAGTGAGGATGAGAAGTTATAGGAGTATGGCTTAATCTTGCCACAGATAACCTGAAGAACTATTTATGTGGGCAGACTATAATTATCATGCCGTGTAGTTTAATTCGTACATTTTCAAATATTTTTTAGAGAGATAAGGGCCATGCTTGGTCACCTGAGTTCATTCTATTCTACTGCAGCCTTGCCATAGAGCAATTGGCAACACCCTTAACACAAAGCAGGATGCAACATATGTGCCTCAGATGAAAAAATAATTCAAGTCTAAAATCACTGCCTTGCGAATGTGCACTGTTCCCCAGTCCTCTGTCCCTTGACAACCTGCGCCAGGACTTCTGCTCAAGAGACCAGTGGCAACAATGTATGGAATCAGAAATAGGATAACCCACATGGAGGTCATGTCATCGGCAACTGATGGTGGTGTTAATCAGGAGGTCACAAGAGTGTACGGCGGTCCGGAGTTCGGCCGCTCACAGAACTCTGTGGAATCTCACAAAGTTTTTAGGAAACTTTGCAAATTCCATGGAATTAAACTCTGCGAATTCCGCCCATCCCTAGTAACAATTACCTTAAGGGCCTTAGCCACTGCAGGTGCAGTCATGGTCCTCTGGGTACCTAGTGGTATGATCCACCAGAACCAGGATAAACCAGTGGCCTGAAACAGTCTGGGGTTCAATAAGCCCAACAATGTCGATGCCCATCATCTCAAAGGGTGTGCCAACTACAGGCAATGGATTAAGTGTGTGAAGAGAGATGGCCCGCACTTTGCAGGTCATCAAACGAGTTGCACAGCCGCATGAACATAAGTGTTTCATTTATACACATTAAACCAGATTACTCCAAATGTTTTTCCATTTTATTCCATATTTTATCCAAGTTTCTTTGTCACGCCAAAGCAGCGAAATTCCTTTGTACTTGTGCATTTAATTGCTACATGATTGCCAATCCAGCCTAAACATGAGCGTTGTACGAATCTCGAGTCCTCCAAATTATGCATACAACATCACACCCAATGCATTTCGGTAACAACCTTCGTCAGGGGTATCTAAGACATAAAAATATTCATGTGTAAGTCACTTATTAAATTAATTAGCACTAAACATGATTCAAACTAATAAATGAAAGTGAACAACCCACTTTTGATCTAAAAGAACTCCCAAGCAACAAAGAACCTGTTATCCCCCCAAGAAGCACCTATACTCATTGTGTTCTAATATATTAACCCACAAAAAAATCTATCACAGAGATTTACCATCAAACATATTTTTTTAAACATGTTTTTGTGCATCTTAAACCGTAAAGCTGCGTAATGTCATTTTTAATCCTCCCTAGTTTCGTAACATACCTAATCTTCTTATTCTTCTACCTCAACACATCACACACTCTTTTGGTTGCAAACATCATTTTTAACACCCCTATTTGATCGTTATTTGACATTATCTAGCTTACTTTCGTAACCGATGTTAATCTGCTGCATAACAACCTTCCTCTCGGTGTCAAACTTCCGTTTCACCAACCAGCTTAATCCTGCTCAGTTTAAGGTTACGTGTCCCACCCACCTATAAATCCCTGGTGCAAACCATCACGTGTTCTGATAGCTCCTCCCCAATCACACCCAGTGCCCGATTCTATCAGAAACATTTAAAGTAAGAAAGCAATATTTGACATAAAAAACAATCCACAAAATAAGGCAAACACTCCCCCTTCCCTATGCCAATATACAGATTGTAAAACTTCCAACTAATATGCGAATATCCCGATGTTTGTTAAATAAAGTGACTCATTTGTAATCTTCCAATCCTCAATGCCGTCAATTTAGTGGGCAGTTTCATGCGGCTGTGCAACTCGTTTGATGACCAGCAAAATGCGGGCCATCTCTCTTCATGCATTCATATACGGTGTGCACAAGGAACGGAGCACACACGAGTGCTGCACGCTAAATTTGAGAAAAGTTCAAAAGGAACCTTAAAACATTAATAATGGGTGTGCGCCAGTAATATGTCTTGTGAATGGATTAAGTGTGACATTCAGCCTCTGACCTGTCTTCCCCCCTGGCCAGGCAGGTCACACAAATCCTACAGGACATATCTGAGGAAGTATTGATCCCAGGGCCAATAGAAATGGGGGACAAGCCTTGCAAAGATTTTGTCTTGGCCCAGGTGTCCTACCAGGAGTATTTCGTGAGCTAGCTCCAGTAGGAAGGCCCTAATGCATTGGAGTATTTGGGTACAAAGGTGTGCTTGGTGCTCAGTTTTTAGCATACTAGTGGCGGGTCTTATAATGCAAGACATAACCAAACTCAATCACCTTGATCGAGGGCTACTAACTCATGAGTGCCCTGTAGTCCCAAACTGCTTCTAACTATTAGCACCAAACCGTTCAGTTCACTAGATTCTTGCTCCAACAGATTTGAATATAGCTTGCTAAGTGCTGTTTCCTTAAATACTTTTAACGCTTGTATGATTTGAGAGAGCAGATCCCACACAACTCAGTGTTGTGTGGCAATTCATTAGTTAACAGGGTAAACAAGGGTTTAGAGCTGCATACATTCCAAATCAACTGGGGAAAGGAACTTGCAAGAGAATGATTCAAAACCAAAAATAAGGGCCAGAACAATTCCCAAGGCTTAAGTCAAAGACAAAGGGCTAAGCAGAACTGGACTTTTAGTCAAAAACAAAAAGGAGGAAGCCCAAGGTGATGAGATGCTTTGGATGTCACAAAGAGGGACATTGTAGTGAGGATTATCCTATGAAGTATCTTACAAGCGGTACCCATTAATACTATATTTTCTTTGTGGACAGGAGCACTCAAACTATTATCAGTGGTCGCCTTGGCGAGAGATCCAAAATCTCTCAAGCACATTCACCCAAATACCAATGATGGGAAAATTCCTACCCTAAGGGATACTGGTGGTTACAGAAATATTTATGTGAGGAAGCATGCTAATAAATGAGGAGATTCTCCATTGTTACAGTGGTGTTGGCCTAGTTGTTAATGGAGATGATAAAAAGTACCCTATTGCCAAGTTTGAAGTAGAAGTCATAAGCAAGTTGGCCCTGGTCAGTGTGAGGATGCAGAAGAAATAGTATACTGAATGACCTGATTGTGCCTGGATTAATACCAGGGGCTGAAGCCTACATAGCTTGCATCATGTAAGCTTTACTTACCAGGGCACGGGCTGCAGATCAGGTTGCATCATGGAATAATGAGTAAGACATAACGTGATTCCTTTAAAATGTAGCATAAATATCGAGGACAAAAATGCTGAAAGGTGAGTGCATATAGGGAACTATAGATTTACTATTCTTTTTTTTTTTTAAGTTTAAAGACATTTTATTAAACATAAGCAGAAGTTACAATCAATAATACAGCATAGTATATAGAAGCAATACAAATAGAAAATAGGTTATATATAATAATAGATTTACTATTCTTAAGTACACATCTACGCGCCTTTAAGATGTGGAGTTAGGCATAGAAATCTATACACACATCAATTGATGTTTCTGTTCTGAATATGTTATCTAGGATTTTAAGGTACTGCAAAGTTTCCTATTCAATATTCAGCACCACTCCTGCACATCAGCCTCAGTAGGAGGCTGTGATCACATTCACTGGTGCAAGGGGCAAGACTATGGGCCATATGTATGAAAAACGGATTTTGCGATTCTTAAATAGCAATTTTTCACGAATCGCATTTTGAGAATTGCAAACCCGATGTAGATAAAAGATCGCAAAAATGTTGCGATTCTCAAATATGTCCCATCAAGGGACAACAAGCAAGAATCGGGCTTGGAAACACTCAGCGCTGGACCTGCAACATTTGGAATCAGTAGGATGAGTGGTGGAACAGAATGCCTTCTTTTCCTGCGTCAGGGAGTTCCTTTATGGGTCATTAAGCAGGAAATAGTGGACAAGCAGACTGCACTTTCCCATGGAACACTGGTAGGTTCCGGGGATGCAGTTGAGATTGGTTTTAACTAATCATCATAGGGGTGGGCAGAAATCAGGGTGTTTCACTCTGTAGAATTCCACAGAGTTTCCAAAAACTCCACAGGACGCGGCGGAATTCGGTAGGTTGCACTGCTCACGCTGATTTTTAACATTGGGAGCTTGTCCAGCATGAACGGCTCCATGTGGCACGCAAGAGGGCGCTGCTTCTTACTGCCGTTCGAGTAGATTTTCTACTTGAGCAGCAGCTTTCTAAATGCGAGCGGTAGCGGCCAGGTGTGACCGTCCGCATTGTGAAATCTCGCCAGGAGGCAGTCTAACACTCGATTTTCTCGCTTGTGCTCGCTAACTTAATATGGGCGAGTTTCACGTGAGAAAGAACTTGGTGCACTAAAATGAGATGCAAATGAAGAATTTGCAGCTCTTGTAATTGGGATTAATTTTTGCATAGTTTTACCATAATTTTGCATAAACAAATTGTGCTGGTTGTATGATGGAACCACGCATGCCAGTTCCACGAAGGCTAAACAACGAAATTCTTAATCACAAATAAGCCGTTACCACGCATGCCTTTACTATGTATCACATGTTGTTAATGCATATTTGGTAAATACTTATCCGTGGTTAAGAATTTAAACCCCCGACCCCTGCCCCTGGCCTCAGATCCTAAACTACCCCACCCCACCCCCAGCCCTAGTAACTTTTTCACCTCTGCCCTCCCCATATCCCTAAAAACGAAACCCTAAGCCCTAAAAACAAACCCTGCCCCCCCTAAGTCCTAAAAGGTATCACAATCCCTGCCCCTGCCCCCCGCCCTGAACCCTAAAATGGCCCCCCAAGCCCTGAAAACTAAACTACCCCCAAGCCCTAAAAACGAATCTGCCCTCCTAAGTCCTAACAGGTATCACAATCCCTGCCCCCTGCCCTGAACCCTAAAACTGCCCCTCAAGCCCTGAAAACGAAACTACCCCCTAAGCCCTAAAAACGACCCTGCCACCCTAAGTCCTAAGAGGAATTACGATCCCTGCCCTGAACTCTAAAACGCCCCTCCAAGCCCTGAAAACTACCCCGAAACCGCCCGGCCCTCAAAACTACCCCAAACCCACCCTCAGCCCACAAAACAACCCAAGACCCCCTCAGCCCACAAAAGTACCCTGACCCAGCCCAACTTTAAATTACCCTTACCACCCCCCAGCCCAGAAAACGACTCCAACCCACCCTCAGCCCATAAAACAACACCGCACCACCCCAACCCCACTTACCTCACCACTAGCTCTTCCTGCTTGCGTCCGCCTGCAAGCCCTCTTGCGCATCTGCCTTAACCACGCACATGCGTGGTTAAGGCATATGCGCAGTAGGGCTTGCGTAGTACAGCCTTCGTTGTAAAGGCAGTTTCCCACGTGTGCTTCACACCGCACCTCTGTGATTTTTAGCAGATGTAGCTTGTACTCAATTTAATGGCATTCAAGTTACCAATCTCAGAATAATGGAAGGCTGACTCAATCTTGCTGGGAGTCAAACATGTGATCTGGCGATTGTCACATTTGTAGAAAAAACGCGTCAGTAATTGCCACTACCGTGAAGCAAGGTAATTTGAGTTGCAGAATTGGCACGGCGTTACAAAACTTTTCCTTTAGGAGTGCGGTCGGAGTTGGTGTTTGCACATCCATTCTCACCATAATTTCTCCAAACTTGTGTTTTTTTCTCCTTGGTGATTTTAGATAAGTTTTTATTGGTAAAACGTTTTCCCCACAACAGCTGGAATTGAAGTTTGGGTTGGGTGGAAATTGCAGTTTCATTCCCGAATCTGAATTAAAGCGAAGTCGGAGCAAGATACTTTATTTGAGACGCTTTGTAGACACGATTTCATTTTGGACACATTTTGTAACAAACACACACCGACTGGGTTTATTTGGGAGTTTGCAGATTTTAAGGTGCCAGGGTTTCTGGAAATTATAATAGGTTTGAAGTGAACTGAAAAGAAGTGACGCAGTAACAGTAGGAAGCGAAGCGCTAAATGGCACGTGGCCTGGACTCCAGGGCACACCCTTCTTTCAGCAGCAGCACAAAACACCAGTTCATTGATCACATTAACATGTGTGTCGTTGCTGAACAGCAGCCCCCACCCCTCAGGCTCCATCAGAATGCAAACTTTGTTTTCTCAAAGAAATGAGCCTTTGCCGTCTTGAAACTCTGTAAAGTGGAGCTTCGGGGAAATGTGTGGCCGATGTATCTCTTATAAAACGGGGAGTAACAGTGAGAGCGCTCCTGTAAGGTCACATGTTTGTAAACATTAAATAATATAGATTTTATTATAGAAAGGTATTATACAAACTTTGTGATAATGTAGAACAGTTAAAAATGTAATCTCCGAAAATAGCGATTCATGCAGCATAATAAGAATAGAATACACACTACAGCAGAAACATGTTTCAATGATTTTGTATTTGTAGAACCTTTTTTTTTTTTTACAAAATATGTACTTGTAAGTGAAAATAAAATAAAATGACGTTCATTACAGTACTGCAGAGGCCAGTGAGGAATGTTTGTTACCACCTAAGTGTGGGCCCGGAACCTGTCTGCATAATGAGAATATTAATCGTTTTTATCAGGAAAGAGTCAGTTAACACAAGCAGTTTTTAAGAGTAGAGATCTTAAGGGAACCTCATGGTCAGTTTCTCGGTATTTAACATTCAACCAATTGTCCTTAACATAGAAAAAAAAAGATATTGAACAAACAATCTGAATAATAAAAATGACTAGGGTGAAATAATGGAAAGCGACATAGGCAAGCAACTTCTGCCAATGTCGTAAGTGTAGCTTTTGTACAAAAGTACTTTTTTGCACTGTCTTTTTTCATATGCCCCAAGCATGTATATTGTGCTTGTCTGCTAACTCTATTAGCAGCAGCCTTAGCACCAGTGTGAATATGGAATAGCTCTACACAAACCGCGTATTAGTACCATTCCACACTACAGTAGCAGCCATGCACTTTAAACATACGCTCACTCGGACTGTGCTATGTACATGAAACAAGTTCACAGCACCAAAGAACAGTTTTCCAAAGGATGGGTGCAGAAAGTGGAGCTCTGACAGGCCTCAGTCGCCCAGCCTACGGCTAGCCCCTATATGTGCAGTAACTTCCATTAGCACATATACCAGAGTTAGGAGTTTTGTAGTAAACACGATGGGGCCGATTCACAGAACTAACTTAAGACAAAATCCTAAACTTACTACTTTTGGTATTCACAGAAGTTAGGATTTTGTCTTAAATTTGTCTTAAGACAAACTTAAGACAGACAAGACAAAATCCTAACTTAAGTCTGTCTTAAGTCTGTCTTAAGTCTGTCTTAAGTCTGTCTTAAGTTTGTCTTAAGTCTGTCTTGAGACTGTCTTAAGTCTGTCTTAAGACTGTCTTAAGTCTGTCTTAAGTTTGTCTTAAGTTTGTCTTAAGACAAACTTAAGACAAAATCCTAACTTCTGTGAATACCAAAAGTAGTAAGTTTAGGATTTTGTCTTAAGTTAGTTCTGTGAATCGGGCCCCATGTCCCTACAATTTTCCCCAGGTACATTTGGGCTGGTCAAACCTGTCGATATTTACCATTGGGAAAGTTCTTGGTAAATACTGGGCCTTGCGGGATTTGGTGCAGTGAGCACAACGTCCACTTGTATTGATCAATTCTTAAGGCACAATTCAGAACGAGATATAAATATTGCAACTGACAAACCCTAAAAACCATAGTGTTGGATTTTAGCTGGTGGAAAATTATTGCATCCAACGCCGAACACTCACATTAGAGTCTTGCATGAAGAGTCGCAGACAGTCAAGCTGTCCCTACTCAGTTACAGATTTTCAGACTGTTTCTTATGAGTTATTATCGTGCCGTTTTTGTGTCAGTTGCTAATTGTACGACTACTATAGACTGAAAGCAAACTGAAATTTAGGGACATTCATAATATTACTAATCGTGTAATGCATATGAAAGAAAATTACAGTTTGTCATCTTTGTCACAAACAGTGCTTTTTTTAAATGTTCGGTTTGTTTTGTCATTTAATTGGGGATCTATGGTTGTTTTAAGCTGTAATATATACATCATGTACTTTAAGGGGCACTGTTTCCTGACGATTGTTCATGCAGCACCTACAACAGTTGATCTGTTAGGCCCACTCTTTTGGGAAAGTGTAGCTCCTACCATGAAAATATAATAAGAATGCCAAAGGGGTCTACATTAGTAAATCTGAAAGGTCCGCTCATTTAGTAAGGAGTAGCGATCTATCAAAAGGTTATAGCATTTGAGTAGGCCTGGGTGAAATTTCAATTACTCCAGCGTAACCCTCGTAAATTAAAAAATTACACATTGCTCTTGTACTGCAAAATTTCAGAAATGTTAGAATTCTGCCAGCTATAGTATTTAAGAGAAATTTGTGCAAAAAAATTTAACGCCGGAGCACAGGAACAACAAACTAAGGGCCATATTATCAAGAACGGGCGATAACATTATCGCCGCTTTAGAGGCAGGAAACTGCCGCTAAAGCGAAGATAAGGGGCTTGATAAGATGTCCTAGAGAATTCCAATAGAAGCCGAGGTTTGATGTCCTTCCCACCAGAACCTGGGCTTCTATTGGAATCCTCTAGGGCATATTATCAAGCCCCTTATCGCCGCTTCTGCCGCTAAAGCGGCGATAATGTTACGCTCGTTCTTGATAATAATGCCCTAAGAGAGAGGAAGTGGTTGCTGGCTACTGCGGTACATGTCCTATAGCATGTAGTGCTAAGTCTTATTGCAAAATGCATCCTCCATCCCACTTTTGACATAAGGATGCATTTTGCATTAAGAAATAGAGCTAAATGCTGGATTATACTTCACACATAACTACGCATAATTGCAAGAAAGTTTGCAGTAATTATGCTAGAGAGAATTACGCCAGTTACACCACTCCTTCATTGATCTGTGAGACCCATCCAGGACAGAAGAAAAGGTTACTGGCAAGTCTGTCATGCAACAGAATGGGTGTGACATATCTGTCCATTTTCCTTTGATCCACAGTCACACATACACTCATGTCTCTGGTGTTAAAATCTAGCCAGGTGTGCTCCCACAAAAAAATGGGAGTATGTACCATAAGCAGGGCCACTGGAATTATGCTATTGTGCAGCTGCTGTGTTTTTCGCATGATTATAGATGTGCTGCACTTGCCATATAATCCATCACCTGCTGCATAAGCTACTGATTTTAACCAAATAAAAAATATCTTTAACCCAAATCGTTCAAAAGTTATCAAAAACGCAGTGACACATGTGGCAGCGAAGTGGAAGGTCCTTTGCAAAGGTTGAATTATAACCTTTCTGTTGCTTATTGCTGTATTTGGTTGTTAATCTGGAACTAATGAACTGCAACCAATGCACAGAACAGTCTTAACAAGTATAGAAATGATAATATAATGAAGTAAGACTATCACAAAATGTACATAATTATGCCACATACTTTTCCTTTACTTGGCGTTTACTTTACTTGTCCCTGACGATTAATTTCGCCCCCCACCGTATAATTCTAGTGGCCCTGAACATAGGTATATATTAGACTAGTAGGATGGCTAAGTTTAGGGGTGCATAATTCATCCAAGCATTCACCTTTTGTTTGTCTTGTGAGAGATGACATTGACAAGGGGCTTGCGATGCAACATCCAGCATCGAGATGCATCACACACTGGCTGATTTGGACGATGGTGCGGGTCTTGGAATGGGGAGTCCTGAGTCGTCATTGAGGATTCCATCGAGGAGGGGTATGTAATGCAAAGGCTTGCATCAATGATGGGTCACGCAGCGGGGGTTCCTGGAAGGCTGCAGGAGGTGTTGTGAATTCCTGTGGAGTAGATGAACCAAACAGCAGTCCAGATGCAGAATCTGTAGAGGTGATGCATCACTCAGCTGCTTCGGTGCGATGTACCTGGTCGGTGATGTGCCACGCTGTGACTTTGATGTGTCAGTTCTGCTGGGATCATAGTTGGGCTGGCAGAGCACCTTTACGCAAAGCTTCCAAGGATCCAGGACTTGGGTGACACCATTTGGGAGGGTAGGACTCACAGCAGGCAGAGCCCAGGTGCTAGGTTCTCGGTGGCTGGAGTCTTCAACCCCTGAGGCTCTGCTCAGGAGGCCAACCAATTAGCCCTTGGAGTCACTCTGGTGGTCCTGGGTTCAAAAAGCAGTTCTAAGGACTAGTGATTGGTGGAGTGAAGTCCTTCTTCCAATTGTACCCACAGGTCCAGATGTGCACTGAAGAGTTGGGTCTAACTGTCCAATATTTATACCTGGGTCTGCATTACACTAGTGCCCCGGAGACGCAAAGGGCATTTGCACCTGCTTTGCGTGTCCCTGGGGCACTTTGGTATTACAGAGGGGGCCACTGACGCTTGTGTGGCCCCTTCTGTAATACCCTTCTGTAATACCAGCCAGTGCTATCTTCAGAGGGCGTTTCCTCATTTGTATGGGGGTGCACCCCATGCAAATGAGGGAATCCCTTTGCCTCTGCACCCACGCTTTATTACAGACATGAGCGCAGAGGCAAAGAAGCTCTCAGGAGGCACACTGACAGTGCGCCATCTAAAAGGTGGCACACTATCAGTGTGCCCCATGATGGCAGCCCTCTGCAGGGGGTAAAGAGGGTCCCATGGCGCTTCAGACATCAGCTTCCAGGCAGGCACAGGTATTCACTGCACCACCTACAAAATCAACAATGATCAACAAACAGAAAAGAGACACTTGACCAAGGCGGTCAGCCTCCCAGCACTTGGTTTACACCTCAAGACTGTCTCCCTCCAACAAAATACGAGACGCAGAACAGTTTAACAGCTGTCTTGACAAACTTTGACAAATGTGATACCTCTTAAGATGTCCCCCACACTCTACCTACTCAAAGTGGTAATTTTGACTTGCTGAAAAGATAATTAGATGAAAACAAATGGAGTTGTTGTACAATGCCAACTTATCAAATAACCAAAATGACAAACCATGCTCCGGCACATACAAATCATCTATTAAAAAAAAAAGAAAGACTCAACTACTCCCAAGGTATTTCCAAAGTGAAACATCCTTCCAACAAATTGCACAGGATCAGCTCAGAATTGTGCAACCCAGAGTGTGCCACCACCAAAATCCTACAATCTAAAGACTTCTATAATTTCATTGCAAATTGAACTTGTTTAAAAAACATAGAACCTGGAATATTTGCTCAGGAAGAAAATGCCTAAAATCCCCTTTAAACCTTTCTGATCCACATCTCAGAAAAGCAAGTGACTCCATGAAGGACCGTCAACAAGAGAGACAATAGAGTGAAGTGGCCTGAATGGACCACCCAGCCTCACACATTACAGGAGGAAACACCAAGGCGCCCTCAAACAAGGAACAGACCAACTCCCTGAATCCTCTCATAGTAAAAATTAGAAGTGACAATGATGAATCAACCCAAACACCCCATGCCATCAGTGGGAGTTCTGACTGAAACAATGACATTAACAGCAATCAAAAAGTTTGGACTCTTTGTCCACACAAAAACCTTTATGGCCTGGGAGTCCAGGTTACCTACAACCAGAGATAAAACCAGTCCTTCATGTGACCCATCACACACCTGAACGGATGGACCCCCAAACCCAGTATCCGTCTTCTTGCCTCCAACACAGGGGAAAACATAGATTCCCTTAATTATCCAACAAAATCCCTGCCCATATTCAGCAATCTCTGCGTCCACACATCATCCCTCAGTGACACAACACCATCCACCACAACTACTTTCCGCCCTATGGCCAGGCTGGCTATTTTTTTCCCCACCACTTAGACTATGCCTTTTTATTTTCTTACATGTCAAAAACTATGGTCACTACCCGGTTGTTCCGAGGATGGTTTTCCATTTCCACCCAAATATAAATCAGGCCTCTATTGACCTGTTTTATGGGGCTGTGTGCTCTCTGGTGCCTGGTTGCTAAAGATTAGGCCAGCACCACTTGATCCCAGAGTGTCTCCAAGGGCTAGCTGACTAACCTCATGATCTGAAGTCTCAGGGACATAAAAGACTTCCAACCACCCTGCTCCTGCAGTTGGACCATTGGAAGTGGGCTTAAGGTGCTTGCTCCAGCGGAACGGGGCACCGCCACTGTTGCGGAAACAGGACGAGCGCATCGCACTCGGAACTAGCACATTGCTGTCATTGCATAGAAAGGAGCAACGCATTCCCTTGGCTGCATGGAAAAACCTAGCACATCACCTTTGGAACTGTTACACTTCGGACACAGTGCATCATCTACAGAACTGATGCATCGCCACTGTTGTGTGGGGAAAATTTACGCATCACCTCGACTGCGGAATCAACACTAATGCATGGCTCAGCTGCAACCTGCATCTTCGTTGTCGCAACCAGGATCAAGGTACTTTTGTTCAGTGGGCCTCACAGCATCCCTGTATCCGGCATGCACTCCATCGCAGACAGCCTGAACTTTTGACTTTGTCTGGCGCGACCAGATATACCTAAAAGGCGCTTTTTGCTTCTAACCGCTATTCTGTAGTTTAGTCTTTTAAAATTCATATCTCACAATTTGAATTAATTTATTGGATTTATGTCGTTATGGTCTTATTTTATTTATAAAATTACGTTTTATTTTTCTATCCTGGTGTGGAGTCTTTTTGTGGTGTTTTCACTGTGTTACTGTTTGAAGTGTTTTATACATTGCCTATTAAGTTCAGCCTGACTGCTCTGTGCCAAGCTACCAGAGGGTGAGCACAGGCTACTGTTAGGGTGTGTTGGTGACTTATCCTGACTAGGATAGTGACCCCTCAAGTGACTTCATGAGTTTAGAAACCCACCAGTCTAATATAATCTGTTTTGTATCTTTAACATAACTTTCATAGCACACATTACTGTGGAGACTTGAATATGACTATGATCTCACATTATCAGGATTGGAACCTGGGTATCCCTATAATCACACACTATCTGTCTGGGGACCTTGGCATCCCTATAATCACACACTATATCTCTGGAGACTTTTACTATAATCACACACTTTCTCTATGGGGACCTGGGCATCCCTATAATCACACACTATCTCTCTGGAAACTTGAACATTAATATAATCACACACTATCTCTATGGGGACCTGGGTATCCCTATTTTTCTGTGTACCTGGGCATCTCTATAATCACACACTATCTCTGTGGGGACTTGAACTTCACTGTAATCACACACTATCTCTCTGGGGACTTGGACATTACTATAATCACACACTATCTCTAAAGGGACCTGGGCATACTTATAAGCACACACTATCTCCATGGGGACCTGCCCATCACAATCACACACTATCTTTGTTTGGACCTGGGTATCAGTATAACCAATAACATTCTATCTTTGCAGGTCACTGAATGTGACTATGTTCACACACTATCTCTGTGGGGACAGTGATAACACTATACTCACACGCCATCTCTTTGAGGACCTAGACATCCTTATAATCACACACTATCTCTGTGGGGACCTGGCCATCCTTATAATCACTCACTATCTCTGTGGGGAACTGGGCTTCCCCATAATCACACATATCTCTGTGGGGATTTGGGTATCATTATAATCCATCACAGACTATCTTTTCGATCAATTGAACATGACTATCATCACACACTATCTCACTGGTGACTTTGGCATGTCTATAATCACACCCAATCTCTGTTGGGGCCTGGGCATCAGTTTTATCACACCATAACTTTGTGAGGACTTGAACATTACTATCATCACACACCATCTCTGCAGGGACATGAGCATATCTATCATAAAAGATTTTCCATAGAGAGACTTGAGCTTGATAATTATCACACACTTTCTCTGCAGGTCACCAATCAGTATCTCTGTGGGGATGTGGGTATCCCTATTATGACACACTATCTCTTTGGGGGGGGGGGCTAAGCTTAACCATAATCATACAACTTCCCTGCAGGACTTGAGCAGGACTATAATAACCCACTATCTGTGCAGGCAACTGAGCATTGCTGTAATAACATACTATCACTACAGGGACCTGAGCATTGCTATAATAATCATCTCTCTGTGAACTTGAACATTACAAGTGAAGTGTGGCTCAATGATTAGAGTGGCAGACCCTGATGCAGAGGTCTAGGCTGGGACCAGGGTTCAATTCCCCGCTTCGGCGGGTCTTGGGCTCAAATATTCCACGGACCTGATAATTCTCGCCTCAGTGCCTATTCCATGGTCCCACTCTGCAACTCTGGGCAATAGCTTGCTTAATCTCCACAACGGCCCCCACAACGCTAAGGATGCCTGGCCTCCACCTTGGGGGTGCCCAGGAGTGGACGCCTCACAGGGAACGCCAGGATGGGTTCCACAGCGGTATTCGTACAAGCGCCTTGAGACCCTTACGGGTGAGTAGTGCGCTTTACAAGTATCAAATTTACATTTTACTATCATAACACTCTCTATGTGGGGATTTGAACATCACTATGGTCACTCACTATCTCTGTGGGGATTTGGAATATAACTATAGTCACACAGTATCTCTGCTGGGACTTCAACATGAATATAATCACACACTATCGCAATCGAGACTTCAGAGTGACTATAATTAAACACTATGTTTGTGGGGACCTGGGCATTAATGTAATGACACTATTTCCGCATGAACAGCAGTATGACTATCATCATACACTACCTCTACGGGGACTTGAATATGACTATCATGACACTTTCTATGTGGGACTTGAATATAATTATAATGACACACTCTCTCTGCAGGGACTTGAACATGACAATAATCACACACTATCTCTGTGGGAACCTGGGCACTTATTTAATAACACATTATATTAGCATGAACTGCAGCATGACTGTCATTGCACACTTTCTGTAGCGGGGGCTGAACCTGACTATAAGCAAACATGATTATAATAAAGACAATGTTTTGGAGGATTTGAACACGTCTAAAATCCCACAGTATCTGTGCGAGAACCTGGGCATCCCTCTAATGACAAACTATCTCATGGGACTAAAATATAACTATCACAGAAAATCTCTGTAGGGACATAAGTATTAGTATAACCACACATTATCTATGCGGGCACTTGAACATAAAAATAATCACACACTATGCCTATAGGAACTTGACAGTGACTATATTTAAGCACAATTTCAATATATATATGCACTATCTCTGCAGTCGCTTAAAAATGACTATCATCACATACTCTCTCTGTCAGCTGTAGAACTTTACTATAGTAGCATACCATATCTTTGGGATTAATATTGCACAGGCATACAAAGAAAATGATGCCTAGTGGTGAGGTTGATGAAAAGGAACTATGTAATCTCAACTTGGTTTTCCTATCAGACCGCATTGCAGGATCTTTGGCCCCTAAATTAATTTAACAGTGTGTTGTTTCCTTATTCCTAAAAGTTTGTGAGCACTCAGTAACAGGCTAAATATCTGTAAATCCCTTTCCATGGACCTCATATGCCATAAGCTTCGGCTGAAGAATGCATTATCATCACAATCCATTTTCTGTGTGCTCGTAGGACACAATGAGCTATTCGTATATGACTAAACTATCATGTAATTTAAGTACAACATTGAAAAATTACAGTTAGCAATTTGTTTATAAAGGCATTCAATCACAAATGATAATTATTGAGTAAGTGCCCACAAGGATGGTAACTCATGTTCAAGTTCCCACAATGAGGGTTCTGTGCACGCGATAAAAAAACAACATATTTGCACATTTGAAGCAGGATACTGTATTATGAATTTTTTCTTAACATTTTTCTGTTATTGACATATTTTCAAGCCATTGGGAACAGCATTTTGTATAAAATATGCACTGTGAAAGTGAACGCCTCTAACGACTTTTATCAATTGGAAGTTGTTGAAAGGAATCAAAGCAGTCGCAATGAATGCTCTAAGGCTTGAGGGGATGGAGGGCTTGGGGTGTTACACTACCAACATTGCACATAAAACCTGTTCCGGAAGGAGACAGTGACATCATGTTGTCTCCCATTTCACTTCTAGGCTTTCTACTGAGATAGACAGGTGTTCCAGTGTGAGGTGGTTCTGAATAAGGGTGCTGGAATGAGAAGGCCCCTTGAATCGTGCACAGGTGATATCCCCTGCCCTGAGTGCCCATTTCAAGAAGAAACTGGTATCCTGACTTGTCTTCTGTTCCTGGTGTCACGGCAGAGGCTTAGGCCTGTCCCTGATAATGTGAGGAACATAATCTGCCCTTGTGAGAAGTTGGCCTGGTATATGCTGTCCACTAATTAAAGTGGGCACCTTGCACCATTCCAAACGACCCTTATTGATGATTAGGTTAAAGACAACCTTTAAAGAAAGCTATCCTAGTGGTTGCTGTGGAGAGCAGCCTTCAGGTTAAGTGTCAAAGGAATGTAAAGCAGCTTGTTTTACCAGTCTATAACCTCCTGAATGACCAAATGAAAGGAGAACCACACAAGGAATATATAAAATATATGTATTTAATACTAAACACTCTCTACTAACCTCTTTATGAGATTAGAGAACAAAGCACACAATACTAAATCACTAGAACGATAGTAAATAGCACAATACAAAGTGGGCTCCAGGGGGAGACCAAACCATATACTAAGAGTGGTATAAGAACCACAACTTGAATAGACACAGTGCCTAGAGCACGTAGAATCGCTGGGACACCAAGGAACCACCCAAGGTAGTGATACAGGGGACCCACGGGGGATGCGTGCAGTGTGAGAACCCGGGCATGAGCTCCATACAACTCTATTTGAAAGTCGCTGTTGGAATTTTAAAGATTAAGGACACTTAGGTGAGGACATTGAGCAAACCCTTTCAAACTTGGAATGTTCTAAGGCCAGCACCCATGTGAGCACCGGAGTACTCGTGTTACCTCACCCAGAGAAGCCGGGTGCATAGGTGTCAAATGGTTTCGGGAATCTTCGTCGTTTGCATTGGCTTGATGCTGTTAAGTGCTGCTGCTTTGAAGAAGAAAAGTGTTCGGTGTGATCCAAGCCTGGATCGGAGCTGAGAAGAACCTGAAAGCAGATGGGACAGAGTCTGGGTCACTTCTGGGTGACCAGGGGCTCGGTAAGCGAATGCCCACCGATGTCGCGTGCTTCAGGTGAGAAGAGGTGAAGCTTGATTCTGCAGCCACGGGGACCAGGAGACGTCGAGGATGGCCAAAGTCTGCAGGTGAGCTGTCTCACAAAGGATGTAGAGTGCTGGGGGTCAGTGTCCGGATTGAACACCAATAAGCCTTGGTGCAACCCACGCGGTCAGAGGAAAGATGCTTCGGTGAGGACCAGCAAGCTCTGGTGAATCCCCAAGTGATGGGAAGTCAGGGTACGTCTGGAGCAACCAGGAAAGCCCACTGAAAGTTAAAGTTGTTTCCACAGCGACCCACAGGCCAACGGACCAGGGATCGCAAAGGGACCTCGAGAGAAATCACAAAATACTAGCCCACGGAACACTCGTGGAGTGTAGGCCGGAAATCTTCAGTGGAATCACTGCTCGGGGTCTGGACTACAAGTAGCCCAAAGCACAGCTTCAGGGGTTGCCAGAAAGCAGATGCTTCTGCAAATGTACACTTGGAAACCCGCCTCCTGTGTTGCAAAAGTCTTCGGAGTCCTCAGGAGCTTTGCAGATGCAAACTCGTCAGATGCGTCTTTGGTGCCTGCTTAGCAGGGGAGTAACACCTTTACTCCAAAGGAGATTCTTCAGTCATCCAACGTAGTGTAGATAGTCGAAGTACTTGGTTTCTGTAGCAGAGTTTCGTCCAGGTAAATCTAAAGTCCTGTAGCCAGGGGTTCCTACTTTATACCCAAGGAAGGAGTGGGACAAACTCTGGGGACCCACCTATGGGAGGGTCAGGACGCTACACCCATGTCCTTTGTCCAGTTTCGCACCAGAGCAGGAGCGAATGGCTCCTGCAATCGGTTTGAGCTGGACTATGCACAGGGACACCAAATGTGCCCCCAGTGCAGACATCAAAGCACTCTCAGAGTGCACCCACTCAGCCCAAATACACTAAAGCCTGTCTGGGAGGTGGTTACACCTCCCTGTGACAGGATGCCTATTGTCATGCCTTCCCCTGCTCGAGCGTGGCTCAGCAGCAGGAGGGCAGACTTGTGTCTGTGGCTGGCAGCATCCATCTTGTGAAGCCAGGGTCAAGGAAGCTGTACCGGTGTAGTCATATTTCCCCCTCTAGGAGGGTGGAATCATACCTCCCTCACCAGTTACTGGTGTGGAGATATGATTCCAAGGTGTTTGACACCAAACACGACATGCTTCCATGCAGCCGTTTTAAAGTTAGCATTTACCGCGAGGTTTTAATGCACTTAAGAGTATATGGTTGGCTGCATCACAGAACAACCCCGGAGAATAGGTTCTGAAGGCTGAAAACCCAGCACCCTGCCTTCAGGATTGATAAGGCCTGCCATAGGGGTGACTGATAGGATTAGATGTGCAGTGATATAAGGTAGATATAGTGAACCTATATCTAAGTAAGCTGTGCATGCACCACCTTACACAGATTGCAGTAGCAGACCTGTAGTGTCAGTTTGAGTGGTCTCTCAGGGGTGGCACAATACATGCTGCAGCCCCTGGGTGGCCTCCGGGGTACCTATGCCCTAGGTACATGGTATACCATATACTAGGGACTTATAAGGGTGCCCTAGAATCCAATCTGGAGTGTACCTAAAGTACATGCAATCAATTTAGAGGAGCAAGCAGCCAGGCTGGGGTCCTGGATAGCTGGATCCCAGACAGTCTAAGCTGAAAACAGTGAAACAGCAAACAAATAGGGATAACTATAAGAAGCAGATCCTACTCTCCTACAGCCCTCTGAAGAGGCTCACCAATCATGGCCTCTTTAACAGCGGACTACTGTCCCTGTCATGGGTGCATCACATAAAGCAGTGGTGGCACATGCCATATCTTTTGACTATAGAGTAACCAGGCCTTTTTTTTTGTTTCAGAGAGCTCTTTTACTCATCCCTATCATGTAAAGTTCTATTGTAAAGTCCAGTACATGATACTGGTGTTGAGTATGCATGCGGTGTTCAGTCAACAATAGGACATTTTGTGTGTATGAGTCTGAATAATGTACAAAGACTAAGTAGGCAGCTGCATGACTTCTAGAAATTTGAAGGTGGTGCGCAAGTATAAATGTGAGTTATAACTGTGACTTATAGTAAATTGAAAGTTGTGTGCAAATTATAAATTAAAGTTATAACTCTAACTTTAGAATTTCTAATGTTTGTGTAGTTTATGTTTGGTTTGTGTACAAAGAAGAAATAAAGATTTTCCTAACTATAGGGATTTCAGTGGTTTTTAAAATTGTAATAAAATGTTGTTTAAAAATGCACAGTTTATCTTTGTTAAGTGGAGTATAGTTAAACGGACTGTTGGACAAAACAGTGGAGGATAGTGTTGTAATGTATACTGTCATACAGTATAGTGTTGTAGTTTGGAGTTGAGTAGACTGGAATGAGGTACACTTGAGTGGCATAGAGCGGAGAGGTGTAGAGCGGAGTGGCGTAGAGCGGAGTGGCGTAGAGCAGGGTGGCGTAGAGCAGAGTGGCGTAGAGCAGAGTGGCGTAGAGCAGAGTGGCGAAAAGCAGAGTGCAGTAGAGTGGAGTGGCATAGAGTGGAGTGGCGTAAGGCAGAGTGCAGTAGAGTGGAGTGGCGTACAGTAGAGTGATGTACAAAGAAACAGCGTATAGTAGAGTGGCATACAGTGGAGTGATGTACAAAGAAACACGTATAGTAGAGTGGCATACAGTGGAGGGATGTACAAAGAAACACGTATAGTAGAGTGGCATACAGTGGAGTGGTGTACGGTGGAGTGCTATAGGGTGGGATAGCATACAGTGGAGAGCGGTACAGTGGAGTTGCATATAGTGGAATAGTGTAGAGTGGGTTTGCATACAGTGTAGTGGCGTACAGTGGGGTGCCATAGGTTGGAGTGTTGTACAGTGTAGTGGCATACATTGGAATAGCATAAACTGGAATGCCATACAGTGCAGTAGCATGCAGTGAAGTATCGTTGAGTAGACCGGCATAGAGTGCAGTAGTGTAGACTGGAATAGCTTAGAGTAGAGTGGCATAGAGTGGCAAGGCGCACAGTGGAGTAGTGTAGAGTGAACTTGCATAGAGTGGGGTGAGGTACGGAGTAGTGGCATGAAGTGGAGTAGCATAGAGTGGCGAGCAGCGGAGTGGCGTACAGCAGAATAGCATACACTGGAGTGGGGAAGAGCAGAATATCATAGACTACAGTTGAGTACAGTGGATTAGCATACAGTGGAGTGCCGTACAGTGATGTACAGTGGAGTGGCATATAGTGGAGTAGCATAGAGTACAGGGTTATCCAGTGGAATAGCTTAGACTGTAGAAGCGTAGAGTGTAGTGACATACAGTGAGGTGGCGTACAATGTAGTGTTGTACAGTTTAGTAGCATACAGTGGATTGTGGCAGAGTGTAGTGGGGTATACTGCTGTTGAGTATAGTAGAATGCCGTTGAGTGGAGTGGCATCTAGTGGAATAGCGTAGGGTGTAGTGATGTACCATGAAGTGGCACAGAGTGTAATGGCATAGAGTAGCGAAGAGTGTAATGTCAGAATGGAGTAGCATACAGGGAAATAGCGTACAGTGGGGAGTTGTACAGTGGAGGGGCATACAGTAAAGTGACAGACTGGAGTATAATATAATAGAGTGGTGCATAGTATAATATCATAAAGTAGAGCGGTGTAGCATTGAGTGGCCTAGAGTGGAGTGAGGTGGAGTACTGAGGAGTGGCATACAGTGGATTAGCATACAGTGCAGTGGTGTATAATGGACTGACGTAAAGTGGAATGGTGGGGAGTGTAATAGCATAGAGTGGAGTGGTATAAAGTGAGATGTCAGAGTGGAGTGTGTTAATTGAAACAGATGTAGCGTAAAAGTGTGTGAATGAATGTAAATGTCATGTGGCAGGAATATACATTATGATGTGTAAATGTTCATTTTTGGTTGTGGCCTAGAGTGGAGTGAGGTGGAATACAGTGGAGTGGCGTATAGTGGATTAGCGTACAGTGTAGTTGTGTATAATGGACTGACGTAAAGTGGAATGGTGTAGAATCTGTAAATAGTATAAGTAGTGCTAAACTTAAAAATGTTTACTTATATATTGTGCGACGTTATACCGTGGTATGTTCATGGTATACAACAGTACATGGGGCTTTGAAGTGAATATGTGATTTGCTAACTGCTCTGCATACCAAAGGTAAAAGGGAATTATGTAGCTTTTATAATAGTTTTGCTGGTTTCTGTAGTCTGTGTTTCTCTGCATTTTGGTTTAGGGTGTTACTTATAGGTAAGCATTAGGTTTTATTGTTGTTCACTATCTATTACCACTTTATTTAAGTGGCAATAGGTGGAGGTTTTTACTTCTACATTTCTATACATTTTATTGGAGTTTAGGGTGAACTGCACTTTTTTTAAGTAACAATAATTTGTAGCTACATGAATAATATTAACATTAATGAAAATAATTGTATAAAACATATATTAAAAACATATAACACAATTAGGTAAATGAATACAAATATTATATAAATATACATTTAAAATAAAAAAATTGATTTTTTAAACAATAATAAGCATCTGAAGATATATAATTTAAAACATATAACAGCAAGTAAAAGAAACAGCAAAAATAAGTTAGCGAACTCCAATTAGAATAAAAAATGAAAGGTGTTACACTTGAAAGGTGTTACATTTACAATCCCTACTCAACACAAACAAACTCATTGAAAATATTGGACTTCGGACTCTGATCTAAGCAACTGTACAGAAAGGTTTGGATTTTGGAGAGGTTAGATTTACTATTCCCACTCTTATTTAAGCAACCCAAGAAAAGATTTTGGACTTCAGAGAGGCTACATTTACTATTCCACTCCAATCTACGCAAAAGTACGGAAAGTATTGGACTTCAGAAGGGTTGGGATTAATATTCCCACTCTGATCTGTGCAACAGTGGGAAAGGTTTTGGATTTAGGAGAGATGAGAGTTACCATTTCCACTCCAGTCTAAGCAATAGTAAGAAAAGTGTTTGACTATGGACAGGTTACATTTGCTACTCTCACTCCAATCTAAGTCACAGTAGGGAAAGTGCTGGGCCTTCAGAGAGGTTCAATTTCTATTTCCACTCCAGTGTAAGCAACAGTAGGGAAGGTGTTGAACTTCTGAGCGGTCAAATATACTGTCCCCTTTCCCCCCCTAAGCAAAAGCAGGAAAACTGTTGAATTTTAGAGAGGTTAGATTTACTGTTCCCACTGAAATGTACGCAAAGCTTGGAAATTGTTGGACTTCAGAGGGATTAGATTGACTATTTCCACCCCAATATATACAACAGAAGGAAAAGCATTGGACTTCAAAGGGGTTAGATTTACTACTATCACTCCATCCTAAGCAACAGTAGGGAAAGCGTTGGGCAACGAAAGGGTTAGATTTACTATCCCCACTTCAATTAAGTAACAATAGGGAATGCATTTGATTTGAATGAGCTAGATTTACTATTCCCACTCCAATCTAACCAAGTAGGGAAAGTGTTGGACTCCAGAAAGGTCCCATACACCATTCCAATACAGTCATTTAAAGAAATATTTAAATATCTAAAAACATAACATGATTAACCATATTTAAACTAAAAACTATATCTTGTATAAATTTAAATAAGATGCAAATTGTATTAGAAATAAACAAAATAAATGTATAAATAAATGAAATATTGAAATAAACATACATAGAATTCATATGACTTGCTACTACTGAACAAAAACCACAAACACCAAAAAGATAAATTGAAATATAAATAAAGCAAGATTAAAATTAAAATGAAAGAAACATAAAAATAATAAATGATAATATAATATGCACTTGTTTATAAATATTATCAATTATTTCTTACACAATCCAAGTAAAACAACAATTGTACATATTAAATAATCAAGGAAATAATTATATAATGATTTATAAATTAAATGTTTCTATAGCTTAAAACAAAGAAAAATATTTTAATTTAAATATCTCACCCTATTCCCCTACAAACCGTACAACATGCTACTAAATTATAGATGACTAATTATACTATACAAAATATAAATTAAAAATGCAAAATAAAACCCAAATAAATGAAAGACCGATTACAAAATGTAAACATTTACATAAGAACAAATTAAATTATTAATTTACCTTATATAACAACATTAAAAAGCTACTATTTAAAATGTATTTAATTTACCACCATATTACCCTACAAACAAAATGACCGCTACTAAATTATAAACTACTAATTACATTTTAAAAATTAAATTACTCAATGAAAATTAGAAACTATATTAAAAAAAAGACAATTATACTAATATTATTAGTATATTTATATATATTTAATTAAAATCAATGTTTATTACAGCTATATTTAAGTGCAGATTATTAATTACAACAATTTTCTTCATATCAATATTGTATAATCGCATAATAAAACTTATATTCTTACTTTTGATATTCTGTTCCACAATATTTTTGCAAATGTGATATTTTTGACAACATGCTTATGTCACATGATATTTTGGAATCAATATGTGTTTCACTGACCATATTTAACATGTGCCCATTTTGAAAATGTCCCTTTTCACATGAAAAAGTGTAGTTACACAACTGTAAGTGAATTTCTCTTTTACGGCACAAAGGAACCACAAACCTAATTGATTAATTAGTGTTTAAGACTCTGGTGCCGATTACGATCCGGTAAAAAAAATTCCCGTTCGACTCGTATCCGGTCTTTTTACCGTACGAATCGTACAAGTGCCTTACGAACTGGCAATCACGATTCGCATGGTAAAAAGTCCATACGAACCGCATCGGGAATGATTTCCCACACGTCCTCGGGTCGGAAAATGTGTCCGACACGTCCTCGGACGATTTACCGTACAAATGTGAAAGGTGAAGTCCGACCGAGGAATCACGATCCATCCCGTGCGTCCGATGTGACAACCGTATGGAAAAAACACCGTCCGCACCGAACTCCCATAACAACCATGGAGACATGTGCCCGCATACGCGCCCAACACTCCCCCCCGCCCCCGTACGTCCGAGACGTACCCCCCGTGTATGTACACCCCCACCCGTGTATGTACACCCCAGTACGTTCGAGTCGAACCCCCACCCCTGTACGTGTCCGACCCCCATGTATGTACACCCCAGTACGTTCGAGTCGAACCCCCACCCCTGTACGTGTCGTACCACCCTCTATGTACACCCCAGTACGTTCGAGTCGAACCCCCACCCCTGTACGTGTCGTACCACCGTCTATGTACACCCCAGTACGTTCGAGTTGAACCCCCACCCCTGTACGTGTCGTACCACCGTCTATGTACACCCCAGTACGTTCGAGTCGAACCCCCACCCCTGTACGTGTCGTACCACCGTCTATGTACACCCCAGTACGTTCGAGTCGAACCCCCACCCCTGTACGTGTCGTACCACCGTCTATGTACACCCCAGTACGTTCCCGTCGCACCCCCAACACAACCTCCTAAGTACGGAGCGCACCCCAGGCCCCAACATCACAACCGCATGTACGAGTCGTACCAAGCCACACACAAGGACAGCACCGTACAACCAAATGGCCCATGTACACACCGTACACACGCTCAAAACGCACGTACACAACCAGGACAAAACTAAACAACACAAGAATACACAATTCGAATGGCACAAAGCCACTAAACATGGCCCACAAACACAAAAAAACCACATCCACTGACCTGCAACTGCCAAAAACAAACAGAGGCCCAAAACACCACCACTCCTTATAACACACCCACCCAAACTTCAAACACAGCCACACCCACCCATGGACCAATAAAAAGGGCCCACATACACAATCCATGAGCCTTTGCAACAGACTCACTGCTGCCAGACACCACAGAACCATACTACAAGCCTCACCACACCTTACACTTGCAAACCTCCACACAACCACCTCCACAAACACCCCCACATCACATTCACACACACACACCTGCACAACCACACCCACACACCCACAACCACACACCCCCACCATCCACACCCACACCCCTCACCATGCCCACCAACAAGAATCCAAAGTTCAGTAACCGAGAGTTGGAGGTCCTTGTTGATGAAATCCTCAGAGTCGAGCCACAGCTCTTTGGAACATTGGTCAGACAGACCAGCATTGCAGCAAAAACAGCCATGTGGCAGACCATCGTCGATGCTGTGAATGCTGTTGCGGACACCAGAAGGACCAGGCAGGAATGCCAAGCCAGGTGGTACGATCTGCGGAGGAGGGTCCGAGCCAAGATGCTGGAGGAACACAACCAGGCCAACGCCACCGGAGGAGGGCCCTCCCGCAGACCCGTACACTACCAGCCCTGGGAGGAGAGGGTGATGGCCATACAGCCGGTGGAGGCAGTCGAAGGATTAGGAGGACTCCGAGACCCGGGTGAGTACACGAACAACGCACCTCACATGGGGGGGACCTCATCCACAACCAAAATCACTAACAGGCCCGCAACCACCCCAACCTATCGCATGACTCAACCACACTCCGTGAACACGCACATGCCACTGCCGCCACCATGCCCCATGCACCCAGCTGGACAATGTCAAGTCACAGGCCACAGAAGACACCAACACATGACACGGTAACCCGGATGGCGGGAGGGTGGGCCCCAAAATTCACATAGTGCAACTCAGAAGCAGACAACAATGCCCTCTGCCCATATGGCCCAGGTCACAGCCAGACAAACAGTGTGGCCCCACACAGGAAAGACTCGCCAGCAAATGGCGGACGCCTTGCATCAACACATGGGGGTGAAGGCACTGTTTTGCACATGACAGCAGCTAATGAACAGCCAACACTGTGAAAGAGTGGCAGCACACACAACCACAGCAGCAGCGCACACACAGACACTACACCCAATGGGTGCCTGGAGATCAGAAACAAACTCACAGCAACAAGCCAAGGGCCATTCAAAGGACTGGAAAAAGTGTGTATCTAGGAAGCTGGGCTGAGGTGACAGAGGGTGACACACAGAGGGAGGGAGAGGGGGACAGAGAGGGAGGGAGAGGGGGACAGAGATGGAGGGAGAGGGGGACAGAGAGGGAGGGAGAGGGGGACAGAGAGGGAGGGAGACACAGGGACACGGACAGAGGGAGGAGGCAGACACACGGAGGGAGGGAGAGGGGGACAGAGAGGGAGGGAGACACAGGGACACGGACAGAGGGAGGAGGCTGACACACAGAGGGAGGGAGAGGGGGACAGAGAGGGAGGGAGACACAGGGAGAGCAAATCAGCCGTGTGGTGTGTGGGAATGTCTGCTCGTCAGCAGGTAGACTGCGTGCATGTAGCCAAGGGTGGCCAGTGCCAGAACCCCCACTCTTCACCATGGCAAAACACAGGCCCATGTCACAACCTGTTCACGAGCACAACGACAGCTACCTGCATTATATAAGTGTGTGGATCCACTCCATGTGCACATGTACAGTGCTACACGGAAGGCGCCAATGCATGGCTCGCCACACCTGCCCACTCCACTGCTGACTGCAGTCACACTTGACGCAGCAAGTAAGACTGTGCCACACATATTTAAAGGGGCCAAAGTGGTGTCCAAGGGACACACCCATGCACAAGTGCACTGTGAGTGGAATGCAAGACAGATCCTAATTCCAAGAGGAAAAGTGCCAACTTTGAAACTGATGAAACATGGATGTTGCATGGACCAAAATTAACATTGTCTCTCTCACACACAGGTCAACGTCGTGGTTCACCCCCCAACACTGGGGGGGAAGACTCACAGGACCCGGATCTGCGGGAGCCCGATCCCACCGGCAGCGACGACTCTCACCACTCTGTGGACGACCCCGACCGACCTGGCCCCTCTGGTGTCCAACCACCTGCAGCACCTGCGTCAGGTACAACTGGGCCAACCGCCACCCCCACTCCTGCCGCATCCCAGGAGACACCCAGGATCCCTGCCCCCCCACCACAATGCAGCCAGGCTGGCCAGGAGGGACACGGTGTCCCGGGCACCCAGGAGGAGGCAGGCGACAACGCCAATGCCACCCCTCAGGGGTCCCGGAGACCCGATGTACCCACAAGGGCAGGCCAGGTGCAAGTGGGCAGGGGTGGTGGGAGTGGAGGACGGCGGAGGCGCGAGCCTGACCAGTTGGCTGGGGAACCGGTATTTTCCCATGTCCGTAACATCATGGACACATACCGGCAGGACACCACGGGCATGGCCCAGGTTGTGTCCACCCTCAATGAGATCAAGGGGACCCTCGATGAGATGAAGACCCAGCACGCCCAGCAACATGCCTGTCTACTGCAACACCAACGGAGGATGGAGGACAGACAGGCTGAGCAAGTGACGGTGTTCCAGGGGATTCACGATACACTCCATCGGATGGCCGACAACATGGCCGACCCTCCCTGTGCCAGAAGGCGGAGAACATCACCACCCACAGGGAGGGATCAGGAGGAGGAGTAGGAAACATCCGATGGAGCATCCCAGACGTCGTCACGGCCTGCTTCTGAGGGTCCCCGCAGGAGGGCGGGTCGTCCACGGAAAAGACCGTGAGGGTCGGCGCAACATCACCATCTCCCAGGACACCTGGCCTGGCACCTGGCCCACTGGAGCAACAGCATCACAGCATCAAAAGACATTCTCTGCCACATGGCCCTGCTGGACACTGTCTGACCAATGTTAACAAAGACTGTGGCATGGACTCTGAGGATTTCAAATGGCAAGGACACCAACTCCCCTACTGAACTTTGGATTCCAAACTCCCGGAAAGCCCCTCACTTTATCCCCCCCCCATCCCCCCCAAAATAAAAATTCACACCATGAAGAGAAGATGCCTGCTGGTTGCATTATTACCTTACATGTGTGTTGAAAAGTCGAAACATGCCTGAGCTCCCTTTTGACTCCAACCATCCACACCCTGGGGCCTGAGTCTGGCACAGGACACACGGGTCACAGTGTATTAGGCAAGACAGACATGGAGCACCATACACACCCGTGATGGGCCCAACCAGCTGAGGGGGTGGCCGCACAACCGTGCTGACAGACACATTGAGTACAGCAACAGTCATGCGCAGAGGTCAGGGATCATGTCCAGGGTCCTGGGGGGCACCCAGGTATGTGTAGACAGGTGGCAGAACCATGTCCTGCAAGCTTGAGTCCGGTGGATGCAGAGAATGGGGGCCTGGCCAACGTTGGATGCATGGGGATGGCACATGTCACAATACCCACACAGTCATGGACATCATGCCCAATACACAGTCTCAGCCCACACACACAGCTTGCATCTTGCTACTCGACACATCGACACATAGCCACCATCAGGGAGAACCATGCCAGACATGCTGGATGCACCGTGGCAACACACCAGCATTGACGGAGAAGAGGCACCTTGGAGGCATGGGGACACCTTTATTAGTCATGTATTCGGGATTGCAGAGGCAACTTGAAGTACACATGAACACATCTTGTGGAGTAACATGAGGGTCCAACACTGGCACCCCCCTTCTGCAGCACAAATGCGTGTTAGCCATGGAACTGGCACACAATTGTCGGCTAACAGCCAAACACCCACAGCTGCTCACGGAGAGACTGCCATACACCATTGATCCACTGATGTGGAAGTCCCACACCATGTCAAGCCAATGCTAACCGCATGTGTCCGAGGGCAGTGTTACACACATTGATGCCATCATCACAATCCACTATCCCATTACAGATGACTGTCAACAAGTCTGACCATCTATTCAGGTGTACCCAGCTGCATGTCATGTGCACCATGGTGATGTGACATGTCTGCAGAGGAACCAAACATCGACAGGGGCAGTGTGCATACATCGTGAACAACTGCCACACCCAATACACCCCTGATGCATCCCTTACCCTATGGAGACTTCCAAACGTGTCCGTGCCTGTAACGCTGAGTCAGGCCACGATGACGTGTCCATGAGGAATAGCAGTGCCACAACAATGCAAGCAGCAGACGGCATGCGCAAGTACCTGGGGTAGAGAGACACACAAGAAGTCAGCCACAAAAAGCACAGCCACTTGCATGTGCATTTACTCGACACATGTATGGATGACAACATGCTAGGTCACAATTATGACTGGGGAAATACAACCATCACTGCCACCATCACTCCAGTGACACACCCACACACACCTCTGACTCACGTGCCATACATGCAGGTGGAGACACACATCACAACACATGCCACACGGGGACCAATGCGTGCACACTCAGACACTGGTACTCACCACTAAGCAAAGAAGTTGTGTATGAGCCGAGTCCGGATGTCCTCTTGCGGCTCCACATCCTCCACATCACTAGCCCCATTGTCAAGACCTTCGTCCTCCACGGGTGGATGGTCCTCGTCATGTTGATCCAGGATGAGTGGCACAGCTCTCTCAACTGCCATGTTGTGCAGCATGCAGCAGACCATGAAGATTTTGCAGACCTTCGCAGGGGCATATGGGAGCGCGCCGCCGGTCTTGTGGAGGCACCTAAATCGGCTCTTCAGCAGGCCAAACGTCCTCTCTATCACTCGCCTTGTCCGGCCATGGGCGGTGTTGTAGCGGAGCTGGGCCGGCGTGATGGGGTTGCGGAGAGGTGTGAGCAGCCATGGCATGTTGGGATAGCCAGCGTCCCCTACATGGGAAGCACATTGACATCGTTAGAAGTGGTGCAGCGGTCGTGCTGGTAGGCTATGCAAAATACAGGACAGACAGACTGTACCCACCAACAACACATGCTCTTTCGTTGCGCAGCTGCATCATCATTTCAGGCATCCTGCAACGCCTCATGATGTAGGCATCGTGTGCTGATCCTGGAAAACGAGCACAGACATGTGAAATCACCATGTTGGACTGACACACCACAAGGGCATTGATGGAGTGGTAGTGCTTCCGATTGCGGTACGCCACCTCCCGTGCGTGTGGTGGTACCAAAGCTACATGTGTCCCATCTATGGACCCAATGACATGGGGCATCCCTCCCAGGGCATAGAATCCACGCTTGACCGCAGTCAACTGTTCAGGGGTTGGGAACTTGATGAAGTCATCCAGGTGAATCAACATGGCCTCTAAGAAATCATGCAGCACACGGCAGAACATGCTCTGGGACATGCCACCAACATGAGCTATGGTATATTGAAAGGTACCCGTGGCAAGAAAATGTAGGGCAGCCATTACCTTCAGCTGGGGTGTCAGTGCCGTAGGATACCTGTGCTGCGGTTGCAGGTGTGGTGCCAGTCTCGCCGTCAACTCCAGAATCAACGGTTGGGGGAAGCGGTAGAGCCGGATGCTGTCATTCTCCCGCATGTCAGCCAAGTCCGGAATTGCTCGGGCAAGAGGCGGCGCTCTGCAGTAATTTGGAAGTGACTAGATAGAGTGAGTGCACTACGACAACAATTCATATGTACTGAGCACATGTTAATCTGTCAATACACATATGCTACATAGGGAGTCAGGTATGTGCTACATGCCCAGGACACGTATGGATGCAAGGTGACACCCCTACCAAGACCCAGCTACACACGGAGATTGAGAACCTCCCCATGCCATGCCATGGGAATAGCTGTCTCCCAGTGCAAGTGAACAGCCAGACGCAAGACAGGAGTGACATACGCCCACACATCAGCAGAAGTAGGATGCCGATTGCAGAGACTGGTAGCGGAACACTAGAGCCACAGGTCACATGACATCACACTAGGACAGCCCACACACCTTGCCATGAAGGTGCACATGTCATGACTCTCCACACATTCATTGTGAGGATGCAGACATGTCCTTGTCACAGTACTCCGTGTCCCATGCATACATGTGCACCTCACATCCGCTACCACATGTGGCATGGTGTGCGGAACAGTGTGCAATGTCAATCTACACACAGACACATGTTGGTTGCTGCAATGGCTGCAGCTTTTGAGGGTGCTCCAACATCAACCTGATGGGAAGCCCCCACACATACATGACATTGTCACATTGTGCACCGTGGGTAGTGACAAGTCAGGTGTGCTAACCCCTGTACCGGGCATCAGGGGACACTTCCGTGTGTTGGTGTCCGTGCCATGCCAGTGACACTCACCCCAAGTGTGCAGTACGACATGCACACATGTCAAAGGAGTCAAGGGCATGCCTGGCACACATTGCACCATCACACAGTACATCTGTACACATCTCATCATACATCTGGTGCTTTCTCGACTCAGGAGTAATGTTCCACATCACAGGCCGTCACACCTGTGCCCCAGACATGTAGTAATGCACAGACGATGCCTTGATGTCAATTAATGGACAAGTATGTCCATTCATGGACAAGTATGTCCATCCATGGACAAGTATGTCCATCCATGGACAAGTATGTCCGCCCTATCCCTACCTGTGTGCCGCCTGTCACCACTGTGATGTGTGAAAACCGCTGTACTGCTGCGAAGAGGGCCTGTGTACGTTCCCATATCACTATGGGAGTGCTGCCGTATGTGTACCCATCGTGATGGCGAGCGTACAGGCATGTGTACGGCCCGTACCACTACGAGTAGGCATACGCAAGAACACCCATAGTGGTACGGGCCGTACACACGCCTGTACGCTCCCTATCACTATGGGTGTCCTCGCGTTTGCGTACTCGTAGTGGTACGGGCCGTACACACGCCTGTACGCTCCCTATCACTATGGGTGTCCTCGCGTATGCGTACTCATAGTGGTACGGGCCGTACACACGCCTGTACGCTCCCTATCACTATGGGTGTCCTCGCGTATGCGTACTCGTAGTGGTACGGTCCGTACACACGCCTGTACGCTCCCTATCACTATGGGTGTCCTCGCGTATGCGTACTCGTAGTGGTACGGTCCGTACACACGCCTGTACGCTCCCTATCACTACGTGTACGCATACGCGAGGACACCCATAGTGATAGGGAGCGTACAGGCGTGTGTACGGACCGTACCACTACGAGTACGCATACGCGAGGACACCCATAGTGATAGGGAGCGTACAGGCGTGTGTACGGACCGTACCACTACGAGTACGCATACGCGAGGACACCCATAGTGATAGGGAGCGTACAGGCGTGTGTACGGCCCGTACCACTACGAGTACGCATACGCGAGGACACCCATAGTGATAGTGAACGTAGGCACGCGTGTATGGTCCGTTGCAATGCATTTGGGGTGCCCTAGGGCCCCGGAACGCACCCTACCTGTGTGTGGAGCTCCAAATTACATAGGGGACACATGAGGGACAAGTATTAAGGCCTACATGCATGCTGGTTGTCATGGAGACCAAGTTCAAAATTTGAATGTGTTCTGGAAGGTGCACAGCAGTAGTCAGTTGGAATGAATCTACTTTGTTGCAATGTGTTTGTGGGGCTGACATCATGCAGGAGAATGAAACCGATAGAGAACCCACAGACTGCTAGGTTTGAAGGGATTGGAGGAAACATAGGATGCAAATGTGAGTGACCAATCACTCTGTACTCCTGTGCATGAGATGGGCCAGCAAGGCAGATATAAGGCAGCCAGGTCCCATGAGGGAGCACTTGCCTGCACATCTTTGTATTCCACGACCCAGCTGCTGCTACTGATTCCCTGGAACAATGTCAAGGGCTGTGGAGAGGTCACAGCCATTCACCCTGGAGGAGAACATGGCTTTGGTGGATGTGATCCTCCCACGGTACCCCATGCTGTATGGGCGACCAGGTTATCAGGTGAGTTCAGTGTCCACTGGCACAGACTGTGTCCCTTTTTAGTGACTGTGACTTCTGCCATTGTGTCCAGGTGTGACACACATGCTTTGTACTGTAGGGGGGGTCCCAGGGGGGGAATGCCTGATGTCTCCCAGCAGTGCCCTGAGACAGGAGGGGTGGGGGCCTATCACTCTCAGCAGTGCCCTGAGACAGGAGGGGTGGGGGCCTATCACTCCCAGCAGTGCCCTGAGACAGGAGGGGTGGGGGCCTATCACTCCCAGCAGTGCCCTGAGACAGGAGGGGTGGGGGCCTATCACTCCCAGCAGTGCCCTGAGACGTGTCGTACTTACACTGTTGGGGTGGGGGGTACGCTCCATGCATACGGGGTGGGGGTAGGGTCCGTACATATCCGTCCCCACGCTATGTGATGCTTGTGCGGGCCGTACCCAGGCCTTTGCCACGTGGGTACGAGCCGTCCCGCCATTGTTGGGGTGACGTGGGTGTGGGCGTGGTTCGACTCGTACCCACGCTCTTCAGGCGTGGGTACGGGACGTACCTGTCTGGTTGTGTTGCTTGTTCGCGTCATGACGGACTTCCGTTGTGGCGGTCGCTGGCTTATCTGGACACGCCCCCACCCCCTCGTAGTGACCAGGGCCTGGGAGTCAGGTATGTCCAGGGCATGTGTGCTGTGTGACTTTGGTGGGGGGTTTGTGGCCTGCCCTGGTCCTGCCACCCCCCCACCCCACTTTCCCCCCTCCCTTAGTTGTTCTGACCTTCTGCGGCGTAGGCGTCGGAACCTGTGGAGGAGGTCGACTGCTATGAGGGCCGGGATGACTCGTAGGTTCGGGTCCATGTCTGTCCGTCGCGTACTGGTCCTCCTTGTTCGCGTCGTCCTGTCGCGTACTGGTCCTCCTTGTTCGCGTCGTCCTGTCTGTCCGTCGCGTACTGGTACTCCTTGTTCGCGTCGTCCTGTCGCGTACTGGTCCTCCTTGTTCGCGTCGTCCTGTCTGTTCGTCGCGTACTGGTAGTCCTTGTTTGCGTCGTCCTGACGTCAGGTCGGCGCTTTCCCGGATCGCATTTGTAGGTTTATTTTGTTCGGTCGGGCTTTTTTACGATTCGTACGGAAATGGTGTTCCCGTGCGAATCGTAATTCCATGTTTGTATATTTTGACGACCGGGTACACGTCGGACGGAGAATATGCTCCGTCCGACGGTTCGTACCCGGTTTTTACCGGATCGTAATCGGCACCTCTATGTACAAAATTCCCACTGATGAAAACTTTGACATGGGCACATTTTAAGGATTCTTTTCGCACAAAAACAGCTATTGCATGACTATCAAATTATGTTTCTCTATTCCTGAACAAAGGATTGACCTGTCCCTTTTAGGAAGTCTATTTGTATACCCCCCACACACCGATGTACAACATTTGGCCTCACTCATGTTTTTTGTTAAAATTGCAAAAGATTCCTATAATTAAAGTAGGAGCATTCTGAGGTTTTTATTCCCATGAAAAAGCCAGCTGTACAACAGCCAAAGTAACTTTATCTACTCTTACACAATGAGCATACCAGTTCAGTTCAGGAATACAATTGGTAAGACTCTTGTATATGATTTGGCCTTCAAAAAAGACCTTAAACACTGAGAAAGTCTCTTGTAGTTGACGTTGGCACTTCTGAGAAGGTACCTTTTTCCATGAAGAAGGCTGTTGCACTACGCGGCCAAACTACCTTTCTCTACTCTTGTACAAAGAAACACAAGCCTGGCTTAAGAATTTCTATCCTATACTCCAAACATAAAAGGTTGGTTCTCAAATGGATGTTTCAACTTTGTGAAACCTTCACATGTTTCACCTGGGCACATTTTGAGAATGTGTCTTATCCCATAAAAAGGCGGATGTAATACTGCCAACTTGATTTTTTTCTACTCATGCACAAAGGACAGCTAGCCCCATTCTGGAAACCCACTTACAGAATTTGTGCTTCCAAACACAATAAATGTTTTAAGTGTGTTCAACAAGGTTTATGTACATATATACATATTTATTGAGTGTGAGCCTGGGTAGCTAGAAAAAGCCCCATGTAGAAGAAAAACTTTGAGAGAAATAAGAGCATCATGAGGCAAGGACAATTACATTCTTGAATTATAGAGACAAAAAATATAAAGATGGACCAGTTCTTAAATCTATTTCTCTATTGTAAGAATCCTAAAGGGACAGGAAGAATCAGCATTGGGAGTTAGTTCCAATCAGAAATACGGTTTTATCTTCCTGATGGAGAATAGATTTCATAAGACGGCGGTTAGAAAAGAGAATGAGAACGCAGATACTTGGATTTTTAGGGAAGTGTGAAACTTCCAGGAGGGACACAGTTTAAATCAGTTAATGCTGCATTTGAAGTGGAATTAATAGATATGGCATAATTCCAGTCTATCTCTGGTGGTGGCTTAAGTACCACTATTATCATATCACATCACATCATCTCATGTGCATATATAAAGTACACATTCACACCTAGGGGTGTCTTGGTGCTGACTTCCATATTTCTATTGTTATCCAAGTAAATGGTACTTATTGTATGAATCTTGGAAGTATGAAAGGCTGAGTGGAAACACGAGGATTCAAATATGTGAGAGAGAGGTAAAACACATATCCCTCAACTAGTTTAATAAGCCACCAGACTAATATCATCCGTATGGGTTCTTCAACATCCCTATAATTACATACAACACTCTGGAGACTTGAGCATAACTATAATCGCACACTATCTCTGTACAATCTCCCTGTGTATACCTATAATTGCACACTATCTCTGTGGGGACCTGGGGATGTCTATAATAACACAATATCTCTATGGGGACATTGGCATGTCTATAATCGCACACTATCTCTGTGAGGGCTTGTATGTCCCTATAATCACACACTATCTCTGTGGGAACCTGTGCATGTGTATAATCACACACTATCTCTGTGGGGACCAGGGCATGTCTATAATCACACACTGTCTCTGTGGGGACCTATAATCACACACTATTTCTGTGAGGACCTGGGCATATCTTTAATCACACACTATCTATGTGGGAACCTGGGCATGTGCATAATCACACACTATCTCTGTGAGGACCTGGGCATATCTTTAATCACACACTATCTATGTGGGAACCTGGGCATGTGCATAATCACACACTATCTCTGTGGGGACCAGGGCATGTCTATAATCACACACTATCTCTGTGGGGACCTGGACATCCCTATTATCACAAACTATCTCTGTGAGGACCTGAGTATGTATTTAATCACACACTATCTCTGCGAGAACCTGGGAATGTCTATAATCATACACATTCTCTTTGATGACCACTGTAATACTATAGTCACACACCATCTCTGTGGGGACCTGGGCATGTGTATAATAACACACTATCTCTTTGGGGATGGGGGATGTCTATAATCACACACTATCTCTGTGGGGACCTGGGCATGTGTATAATCACACACTATCTCTTTGGGGATGGGGGATGTCTATAATCACACATTATCTCTGTGAGGACCTGGATATATCTTTAATCATACACTATCTCCATGGGGACCTGGGCATGTCTTTAACCACACACCATCTATGCTGGAACCTGGGCATGTCTATAATCACAGACATTCTCTTTGACGACCATGGTAATACTATAGTCACACACCATCTCTGTGGGGACCTGGGCATGTGTATATTCACACACTATCTCTGTGGGGACCGGGGCATGTCTATAATCACACACTATCTCTGTGGGGACCTGGACTTCCCTATAATCACACACTATCTCTGTGAGGACCTGGGTATAGCTTTAATAATACACTATATCCATGGGGGCCTGGGCATGTCTATAATCACACACATTCTCTTTGATGATCATGGTAATACTATAGTCACACACCATCTCTATGGGGACCTGGACATCTCTATATTCACACACTATCTCTGTGGGGACTGGGGCATGTCTATTATCACACAGTATAGTATCTTTGTGGGGACCTGGGCATGTCTATAAAAACATACTATCTTTTTAGGGACAGTGGTAATGCTATAGTCACACACTATTTCTGTGGGGACCTGGACATCAATATAATCCATTGCACACTATCTTTGTGGGGAATTAAACATGAGTGCTATCACAAACTATCTCTGTGGGGACCCGTACTTCACTATAATCCCACAATACCTCTGCAGGGCTTGAGCATGACTATAATCACACACTACCTGTGACTCCACCTCAGCATCACTATAATCACATATCATTTTTGCAGGAATCTGAGCATGACTAATAATACACCATTTCTCCAGGAACCTGAATATTTCTATCATAATCCTCTTTATATAGCGAGTTGAACATGACTATCATAACACTTTTTATATGGGGACTTGAATATGATTGTAACCACACACTGTCTCTGTGAGGACTTGAACATAACTACAATTATACACCATCACTGATGTAAATGTAAATGTGGGTGTACTTGTAAAGCGCACTGTGACTCCATGGAGTATCCTGGCGCTGAAGACCGCTGGGGAACCCGTCCTGGTTTTCCCTGTGAGATGGTCCCTTTCTGGGTATCTCCAAGGTGAAACCAGGCATCCCCGGCGTCTGTGGGGGGCCGTTGTAGAGATGAGGCAAGCTTAATGCCCAGAGTTGCCGAGTGTGTTCCTGGTTAGAGTAGGTACCGAGGCGAGAATTATCAAGCCCATTTTTGACCCTGGTCCACGACCCTGCCGCGTCGGGAATTGAACCCTGGTCCCTGGCCGATTCTCTGCTTACGGGTCTGCCGCCTCTAACCAGTGAGCCACACCTCTCCAACTTGAATATGAAGAACATCACACTCTTTCACTATGGGGACTTGAGACTGATTATAATTAAATGCTATATCTTTGGGGACCAGGGCACAACTGTAATGACATACTATTTATGCATGAACGTCAGCATGAGTATCATCGTACACTATGGAGAACTTGAACATGACTATACTAACACTCTCTATGTGGGGGCTTGAACATGATTATAATCACACACTATCTAAGCGGGAACTAGAGCATGACTGTAATCACACACTGTCTCTGTGGAGACCTGGGAATTACTGTAATAACACACTGTTTCTGCATGAACTGCAGCATGACAATCATTGTACACTATCTCTAGGGGTACTTGAACATGACTATGACTTAATACTATATCTCTAGGGACCTGGGCATGACTACAATAATCAGACACTATCGTTTTGATGATTTGAGCATGACTATGATGACATGCTATCTGTGTGGCAACTTGGGCATCTCTCTAATGACACACTATCTCAGGTGGCTTCAACATAACTGTCACCACACACTAGCTCTACAGAGAATTGATTATTATAATCACACACCATCTCTGCGGGGGCTTTAACTTAAATATAATCACACTCTGTCTATAGGGATTTGAGAATGACTATAATTAAACACTATATCTTTGGGAACCAGGGCATCAATATAATCATGCACTATCTCTGTGGGGGCTTGAAAATGACTATCACAGCACACTATATCTGATAGCTCTAGAACATTTCACATGCCATATCTTTGGGGACTATTATTGTACAGCAAAACCAAGACAGTGGTGAAGTTGATGCAAAGAAAAAGGTAATCTCAACTTGGCTTTCCCATCTGACCACAGTGCATGCTCTTTGGCATTTACAGGAATTTAACTATTTACTGTTTCCTTATCCCTTAATGTTTGTGAGAACTCAGCAATAGACTAGACATCTGCAAATCCCTTCCCGTTGACTTTATATACTATAGTTTTCTACTGAGAAATGCATTATCATCAAAATCCATATGCTGGATACTCCTAGGACACAAATAGATATTCATATATGTTTAAACTATCATGTAACATAGATAAAGGAGAGAAAAACAACATTTAGCCATTTGTTTATGAAAGTATTCAATCAAATGATAATTACAGAGTAAGTCCCCGCAAGGATAGCAAGACACGTTCAAGTCCCCACAAAGATGGGTCTGTGCGCACGATTAAATAATAATATATTTGCAGATTTGAAGCAGGATCCTATATAATGAATTTTTTCTTAACATTTTTCCGTTCTTGGTATGTTTTTAAAACATTGGGAAAGGTTAGTCCCCACAAGGCAGGTGTTTACACATAGTCCCCACAATGATGGTAACACGGCGCGTACATACGGGGGGAGGCTGGGGGGGACGGCTCGTACCGGGCCCCCTATTCCGCTCGCATCGAGGCGTACTTCGCTTTTAGGGCACTTTTTGGGTGCCGTAAAAATATTGCCGTCCGGACTGCTGTCGGTACGAATCGTACTTGCTGGGATGTTGAAACATGCCTAACTCCGTCCGGACGTCACGTCCGCGGTGTACCGGATCACATTCGTATGTATTTTGCAGTCGGTCGGTGTTTTTTCCGACTCGTACGGAAATGGTGTTTCCGTGCGAATCGTACTTGCAAGTTTGTATGGTGTTTTTACCGGGTACGAGTCAGACGGAGAAAACGCTCCGACCGACGTTTCGTACCCGGTTTTTCCAGGATCGGAATCAGTCCCTAAATTGTTTATTTTTGCCAATGTATCAACCATACCAACATTACAGGTATACATCTGCTAATGTTCGCTAAAAAACATTGTACTCATTATGTAAAAGCATGGTACTTGAAGCGTACGTATGCAAGTAAAACCTAGTCTTGTCTTGCTATCCGTTTAGAAGTATATACTGCCATTCGTAGGGTATCCTTTATATATTTATTTATCGCAAGGCACATAACCACAAAAATCCACAATAAGTTATAAGGATAGGGGTGACTGTCTGGGGGGTGTAGATAGAATGGGTTCAGTTCAGGTTGGGTTCGAGTAGCTGGTGCAACTCGGATACTGACAGTCCGAAACGAGGGGTCCGCGGTGGGCCCTGCTGCTACGTTGCGTACGAGGGTACAAGTCGGTTGAGGGGAACTTCGGTGAGCTGCTGTGGGTCTTCGGGATGTCGGTACGCTTCGTACTAGCTGTTCGGCTCGAAGGGCCCGAGCCGCGTTGAAATACTGCTGGGCTGATGCGGGTACGATGTGTACCGGAGGTCCGGCTTGAAGTGTACGAGCCGCGTTGAAATACTGCTGGGCTGATGCTGGTATGATGCGTACCGGAGGTCCGGCTCAAAGTGCACGAGCCGCGCTGCGTACAGGAGGTACGGTTTGTAGAGTGTGAGCCGCGACGAAGTCAGAAGGGCTCTTCCAGATAAGATGCGTTGCGTACAGGAGGTACGGTTCGTAGAGTGTGAGCCGCGACGAAGTCAGCAGGGCTCTTCCAGATAAGATAAGATGCGTTGCGTACAGGAGGTACGGTTCATAGAGTGTGAGCTGCGACGAAGTCAGCAGGGCTCTTCCAGATGAGATGCGATGCGTCCGGGCCGCGACGCAGTCAGCAGGGCTCTGGTAGTCCCAAAATCGATCTAGCTACTACAGTTCAAGGGTCCACTAGTTATAGTCAAAAAGGTCTGTGAAGTCTTTTATCAGGTAGGGGGTTCCCCTCCACCCAGGTTTCTGTTGTGGGTTTTTCCTGCCAGCTGGCACCCTCAACCTTTGAAGGAGGGAGGCAGGGGTGTCAGACGCGCAGCGGGGAGTGGAGCCGGCATTGTGGCAGGCAGGACCCTCGACAGAAACTACTCCGCCTCTCTTATCTCACGGCAGTCAGCTAACACCAGGCTGTGGGAGACAGCCCAGTCCCTGTCACTTTGCCCAGACATCTGACTACACATCTGTGGCACACAACAGGTTTCAGGAATCTAGACATTTTCTAAAAGGGTCATTTCCATGCTCAGGATCTAACTTTCATTCCCCTAAAAGAAGGTCTTATGTACTCCTGAGGTTAGGGACACTAGTTTGGAGTTTCTACCATTTTCCCCGAGTCAGACACAATGTTCGAGGTTATATTTTGAAAGGGAGCACTTGCACCGTGGCCCTGGTTAGCAGGGGCACAGTGCTCAGAGCGTCTAGTCCAGCACGAAAAAAATGGGTCCTACATGGAGGGGGCAAAAAGAGTGAAAAGGTGAACGAGAGACCCACGCCAAGGATGCCAGGTCTAACACGTGTCCCCCCAAGCTGAAAGGCGGGGAGAACTACCCATCCCCTTGGGAGTTCTCCTCACTAAGGTGGAAGAACCTGGACAGACCGTCAGTGTTGGCGTGGTCTGTGCCAGGCCGGTGTTCTACGGTGAAGTCCATCCCCTGTAGGGAAATGGACCATCTCAGCAGTTTCGAATTTTCCCCCCCTCATCTGCATTAACCACCTGAGGGGCCGGTGGTCCGTTTGTACCCTGAAGTGAGCCCCAAATAGGTATGGCCTTAATTTCTTGAGTGCCCAGACCACCGCAAAAGCCTCCCGCTCAATGGTACTCCATCTCTGTTCCCGGGGTAGTAACCTCCTACTAATGAAGGCTACCGGTTGGTCTAGGCCCTCCTCATTCAGCTGTGATAGAACTGCTCCTATGCCATGCTCTGAGGCGTCCGTCGAGACAACAAATTCTTTTGAGAAGTCAGGTGCTCTAAGTACTGGTGCTGTGCACATGGCCGCCTTCAAGGTGTCAAACGCTTTCTGACAGGTGGGAGTCCAAAGGACTTTCTTGGGCTGTTTCTTGGAGGTGAGTTCTGTCAAGGCTCCTACAATGCTGCCATACCCCTTGACAAACCTTCTATAGTAGCCGGTAAGTCCTAGGAAGGCCCTCACCTCTGTTTGGGTCGTGGGAGATTCCCAGGCCAAGATGGCCGCAATCTTGGGTTGGAGGGGCGCCACTTGGCCGCTCCCTACCTGGTGTCCCAAGTACACTACTGACCCTTGCCCAATCTGGCACTTACTAGCCTTGATGGTGAGGCCTGCTCAACGCAGGGCCAACAGTACCTCCCAGAGGTGTTGTAGGTGTTTGTCCCAGGTGGTACGGAACACTGCAATGTCATCTAGGTAGGCGGCGCTGAATTGCTCCAGCCCCGCCAATACCCGGTTGACCAGTCTCTGGAAGGTGGCAGGGACATTTTTCATTCCAAAGGGCATTACCCAAAATTGGTAGTGCCCATTGGGGGTGGAGAAGGCTGACCGCTCTTTTGCTCCTTCTGTGAGGGCAATCTGCCAGTACCCCAAGGTGAGGTCAAACGTACAGAGGTACTGGGCAGATCCCGGGCGGTCAATGAGTTCATCTGCGTGGGGAATAGGGTGAGCGTCCGTTCGGGTAATGGCATTGAGTCCATGGTAGTCCACACAGAATCTCAGTTCAGGGGTGGCACCGGGCGCAGTAGCCTTGGGGGCCAGGACCACTGGGCTGGCCCAAGGGCTGTCAGAGGACTCAATTACTCCGAGGGCAAACATTTTGGATACCTCCTCCTTAATATAGGACCTGACCCTGTCTGTGACCCTGTAGGCCTTGTGCCTCACAGGCGTGCTGTCCCCGGTGTCTACATCATGGACACACCAACTGGTGACACTGGGGACCAGGAAGAAGAGGTCTGAGAACTGGCTCAATAACTGGCGACAGTCTCGGTGTTGTTCAGGGGTCAGGAAGGTGGAAAGGCAAACACCGTCTACTGACCCATCTTGTTCCTTAGCACACAGGAGATCTGGTAGAGGTTCCGTCTCCTCTTCCACTCCATCATCAGTGGCTAGGAGCATGCCCACTTCGGACCTCTCGAAGTAGGGCTTGAGGCGGTTTACATGTAGGACCCGTAGGGGGTTCCGTGGAGACTGCATGTCCACCAGATAGGTGACTTTTATTATTATTAAGGGAAGCTTATAAAGCGCTTGGTTACGCCAAAGCGTGTCCCCGCGCTGCAACTGAAGAACTTTGAGCGAGGTGGAGACTAGTGATCCGTTATCTGGAGAACAGGTGTGTTTTTAGGTTCTTGCGGAAGCTGGATTCGGATGGATCCAGACGGAGATGGAGAGGGAGGGAATTCCAGCTTTTCGCTGCCAGATAGCGGAAGGAACGTCCGCCCATACGGGCTCTTTTAACCCTAGGAACCTTAAGTAGGCCCTCATATGAGGAGCGCAGCTCGCGTGCAGGTGTATACCTTGTCACTAAGTTCTGGAGTGGAATAGGAGATTTCTTAGCCAGGATGCGGTGGCATGTACAGAGGGCTTTGAATTCCACTCTGCTTTTTACTGGCAACCAGTGGAGGGTTTTGAGAGCGGCTTTAGTATCTGATCGTTTAGGGATTTTTAGGATGAGACGGGCTGCCGCGTTCTGTATTACCTGGAGGCGATTCATGGCTTTGCAGGTGGTACCTAGGTAAAGTAGGTTGCCATAGTCTAGGCGTGAAGTCACAAGGGCGTGTACCAGTGTTTTCCGTGCTGACATAGGAAGGAGGTCAAGAACCTTCCTTAGGGTTTTTAGGACACCAAAACAGACGCCTGCAACTCGGTCTATTTGGGGTCCAAAAGATAGGTCAGCATCGAGCCATACGCCTAGGTTTTTTACTCCCTGGCGGGGTATGGGAGTTTCATCCAGACATGGAGGCCACCACGCCGACGACCAGACAGATGGGTTCCCCCCCACAACGAGCACCTCGGTCTTGTTGCCGTTTAACTTGAGGCAGTTGGTGGACATCCAGGCTGCAAGTTCTTGCATGCAGTTCCTGAAACTGTCCATCGCAAGACCGGGTGCACGCGATAGGGAGATAGCCAGCTGCGTGTCGTCGGCGTAAGACACAATGCTCAATCCGTGACTCACGGCAATTGAAGCCACTGGAGAGACATACAGATTAAACAAGGTTGGGCTCAAGGACGAACCCTGGGGGACGCCCTGACCCAAACCTATGTCTCTCGAGTAGTGGTCGCCCTGGCGAACCTGGAAGCTTCTCCCTGTCAGGAAGGATTGTAACCATCGGAGTGCAGCTTTGGATATACCTCCGTTGTTCAGACACTGTAGCAAGTTGTCGTGCGCCACAGTGTCGAACGCTGCACTCAGGTCCAATAGGATGAGGGCCATGGTGTGTCCCTCATCTACCCCCTGACGTAGGGTCTCAACTGCAGTAAGCAGTGCGGACTCTGTAGAGTGACGGGGGCGGAATCCGAATTGGGTGTCGTGCAATAGGACAGCCTTTTCCACGAAGTCCATTAGTTGTTTATTGACCGTTTTTTCGGCCACCTTGGCTAGATAGGGCAGGAGTGAAATTGGGCGGAGATTGTCAAGTTTCTCAAAACTGATGGTAGGTTTCTTCCTGAGGGGCAGAACCACCGCCTTTTTCCACTCCCTTGGTACTGTCTTGGTGGTAAAAGATACATCGAGTACATGTCTAATGTATGGTTCTAGTACCCTTAGACTATCCGTCAGGCGTTTGGGTGTGGTAGGGTCTCTCGGAGAGCCCGACTTCACCGACCTGCAGATTTTTAGAAGATCTTCCGTGGGAGGGGTAGTAAAGTTGGTAAGTCTAGGTTTATCTCCCCACTCCCTTGGGCCGTCAGCATAGTCAGCCCCGATTTTGGACTGCATAGGGAATGCTGAGTAGATTTTTGTTATTTTATCTGAGAAAAAATCTGCGATTTTGTCACACAGTTCTGGCGAACAGTCAGCGGGGGCAATAGCTGGGTTTCCGCTTGAAAGAGTTTTGTAAAGTGAAAACAGCTCTTTCGTCGAGTTACCAGCCTCACTGATCCTATTCGTAAAATATGCTGTTTTTGTCTTTCTGATTAGTCCATGGTAGGTTCGTCTTTCGATTAGATAATTCTTTCTGATTTCTTCAGAGAGAGTCTTGCGCCATTCTCTTTCAGTTCTTTTCAGTGCAGTTTTCTGAACTCTTAGTTCAGCGTTGAACCACGGGGCAGTTTTGTTTATGCGTCCCCCAGATTTGGTTTTTAGCAAAGGGGCTGTGCAGTCTAGTGCCTGATTAATGCGTGTGCAGAGGTTAGCATTGGCTGTGTCAGCATCCTTCCCTCCTGGGCTTCCTCCTTTTGTTAATTCTGCACAAAATTTGGACTGAGAGAATGTAGCCCATTTCCGTTTGAGGTGGTACATAACTGGTGGCTGTGGGGGTCTGCTTCCCGGGATTCGTATTGAAAAAGGGACCAAATAGTGGTCCGACCATGGGACGGGAATTGGGATCATAGCTTCCGCTTCCCCCCAGTTGACAAATATGGGGTCCAGCAGATGACCCTGTTGATGGGTATGGCCTCTAACAATTTGGGTGAGTTGGAGGGCTTTCAGTGCCTGGCCAAAATTCTTACTGGCGTGATCTGAGGGGTTATCAAGATGAAGATTGAGATCCCCGAGTACCATAAACTTGTCAGTGCACAGTACGGTTTCCATGATTCCTTCAACCAAACTCTCCTCGAACCTGGCTATGGGGCCCGGGGGTCTGTAAATTAGTAAGCCCTTTAGCGTATAGTTATTATTCACTTTGACAGCGAAGCTTGGCTTTTGCGCTCCACTACCTTGAAGGGACCGGTCCACCTGTCCTGGAGAGCACAGGGCTCCACTGGGGCCATCACCCACACTTGCTGCCCAGGCTGAAACTCGACCAGAGTGGCATTCTGGTCATATCAGCGTTTCATTTCCTCCTGGCTGGCTTCCAGGTTCGCCTCGGCGAGTTCCCTGAATCTTCGGGTCTGATTCCTTAAGGCCAACATGTATCTAAATACATCATAGGGGGGATTCCTGGGAGCTGTCTCCCAGCCTTCTTTAACCAGACTCAGGGGTCCTCGGACAGGATGGCCATATAGAAGTTCAAAGGGGCTGAACCCTAAGGACTTCTGTGTCACCTCCCGATATGCGAATAGTAGGCATGGTAAGAGGACGTCCCACTTACGCCTCAGGGGCTCCTCTAGGCCTATAATCATGCCCTTAAGGGTCCAGTTGAACCGTTCCACTAGTCCATTTCCTTGGGGGTGGTAAGGAGTGGTGAACTTGTAAGTAACACCACACTCCTGCCACAGGGACTTCATATATTTAGAGATGAAATTGGTCCCCCTGTCACTCACTACCACACTGGGGAATCCCACATGGGAGAAGATCCCCATCAGGGCCCGGCCCACCACGGGGGCCGTCACTGTTCGGAGGGGTATGACTTCAGGGTACCGGGTGGCATGGTCCACCAAGACCAGGATAAACCTGTTGCCCATAGCGGTCTTGGGGTCCAGACGCCCCACAATGTCAATCCCCACTCACTCAAAAGGGGTACTGACCACAGGGAAGGGTTGTAGGGGAGCCTTGCGCTTCCCCCCCACTTTTTCCACTTGCCTGGCAAGTCTGGCAGGATTGGCAGTGGGTCTCTACGTTTTGGCGCATCCAGGGCCAATAGAAATGAGTGACAAGCCTGTGACAGGTCTTGTCTTGCCCCAGATGCACTAAAGGTACATTGTGAGCCAGGCCCAGTAGGAAGTCCCTGTAGCGAAGGGGTACCACCAGCACACGGGCTGATCCCAGCTCAGCGGACTTAGGCTCACTATATAGTCCATTCTCCCAGTAGACCAAGTGTGAACCGGATTGATCACCTGCTGCCTGGGCTACGGCCTTCTGCCGTTCGCCCACGAGAGAGGGGCAGGAGTTCTTTTCCTGGCAGAATTCCTCCCTGGAGGGCCCACCGTCCTGGTGACACTAGGTCAGCTCAGGTATATCCCCCAGTTCGGCTATCTGTTCCCCGGTAGGTCCCAGGGCATCCCGTCAGGGTTTGCTACCTCCTGGTCCGTGGGAATCGAGGGGTCCGGGCTCTCACACTCCTCCTCCTCTCCCTCTGAGGCAGGGCCCTGGGCCATTCTTCCAGGCTCCAGATCCTGTTGAGCACCTAGTTTCGCGGCCATGGACCGGGTGGTGATGCACACCCATTCGGGAAATCCTAGCATCTCTAGGTGAGCCATCCGCTCCACCTGAGCCCACGGGGAGCTCTCTAAATCATTGCCTAGCAAACAATCTACAGGCATGGCAAGCCGGACAGCTACTTGTAGGGTGCCTGAGACCCCCCCCACTCAAAGGGAATTTGGGCCATCCGGCAGAGACTCTCAGAGCTATCTGCGGCCACCATGGGACAAAAAGCGTGAGGTATGATTTGGTTCTCAGAGACCAGGTGACAGCTGACCACAGTCACACTTGCACCGGTGTCTCTGAGGGCTCCCGCCCTCTGCCCATCGATGGTCACCCACTGCCTGTATTTCTTAGTGTTGGCAGGCAGTTGGGTTCCGAGGACCATTTCTCTGTCTCCTAAGGAGACCAGGGACAATGCTACGGGTCCCCATTCCTTCGGGGCTTCTAACTCTTCCCCCAGTGCTACACTGGCTACCTGGCAGGTGGGGGCACCAGAGGGTGCTGGCTTTTTGCACAGGGGGCACTGGGAATCATTGGCGTAGTGCCCCTGTTGTTGGCATCTATAACAAAGTATGGGGCCCCTGGGCACAGGCCTACCTGTGGGGGCCTTGGTGGCGGTCATAGGGGGAGGCTGGGAACCCCGCTGCTGGTTCCCTTGGGTGTTACGTTGGGGCCCTCGGGGACTCTCCCGCTGCTTACCCTGATTCCCCCCCCCTCGCTGTCGGGGACCCTGCCCACCCTTGGCATAGTCTCCCACTGGATCTCTCAGGACCCGGGTGCTCACCCAGTGGTCCGCTTCCACAGCAAGCCTCCTAGGGTTAGTAAGTTTGCTGTCGACCAGGTGCTGGCGCAGCTCTGAAAAACAAATTAGATAGAAGTGCTCCCTTGCGATTAAATCAAACAATTCCCCGAAAGTGGCGACCTTGCTGACCTTAACCCAGCCTTCTAAGGCTCTGCTGTAGTAGTTCACGTACTCTACCCAAGTCGTGCCAGGGATTTTCTTGCAATCCCTGAATCTCTGTCTATACATCTCCGGGGTCAGACCATACCTTGACATCAAGGCGTCCTTCATATGGCTGTATGAATTCAGTACGGAGGATGGTAGGTCTAGCAAGGTATCCCTCCCCTCACTAAGGAACCTCCCCCATAACCCCGCTCCCCAATCCCACTGCAGCCTTTTCTCTTCCTGCTCCCCTTGAAACCTCATCTCTTCCATGGCGAACTTCCTCTCCGCTGGCTTCCGTTACCCTTCCATTTTTAACTTGGTGAGTTCTAATTCATGGGCTCTGCTCTTCTCTTTATCGGCTAGCTCCTCTGGGGACAGGCCTCTTTCGGACACATTACTACCCGCAGGGGAAACTGCTCTCTCTCTCTCCTGCTCCCCTGGCTCTCCCTGCTGCCCATCTCCCAGGCCATTTCCTTCTACGTGGTGTCGGGGATCTTTGGATGCTACCCAGGCCCTCAGCGCCTTTTGCAGATCTTCCTTTGTATTGAGGCCAGTGGTGGAGAGCTTAAATTCTTTACAAAAATTTCTTAATTCCTTATGGGCATAATTCTCTAGCTGTTCTTCCTCAAAGCTCGGGCCCGCGATGGGCCCTGTAAGACTCATGTTGTGGTGGGGAATTTCAATTAATCGAAAACAAAGACTAAGTGGTTTTGTTATGGCCTGCACTCACTAGGTAGTGGGTCAATAAATCACTGTACACAAATCATAAACGCAAGTTCGGATCCCAAGCACTGCCACCAATGTTAGACTTGGTGGTCTCTGGTTGGCAGAGGTAGTTACTTCTGTCCAAGCAGGGACCTGCCTCCTCTAGTTAGGGTAGAGGACTACCCCCTTAGTAGTATAACCAAGCAATCAGACTGAGCCTCGAGGGCAGGTGTAAAGCATTTATGACCGTGTACAGTAATGTCTTGCCACACTACAGAAGGGACACCACACCGGGTTTGTATGAAAATATAGTATCCTTTATATATTTATTTATCACAAGGCACATAACCACAAAAATCCACAACAAGTTATAAGGGTAGGGGTGACTGTCTGGGGGGTGTAGCTAGAATGGGTTCAGTTCAGGTTGGGTTCGAGTAGCTGGTGCGACTCGGATACTCACAGTCCGAAACGAGGGGTCCGCGGCGGTCCCAGCTGCTACGTTGCATACGAGGGTACGAGTCGGTTCAGGGGAACCGCGGTGAGCTGCTGTGGTTCTTCGGGATGTCGGTACGCTTCGTACGGGCTGTCCGGCTCGAAGGGCCTGAGCCGCGTTGAAATACTACTGGGCTGATGCGGGTACGATGTGTACCGGAGGTCCGGCTAGAAGTGTACGAGCCGCGTTGAAATACTGCTGGGCTGATGCCGGTACGATGCGTACCGGAGGTCCGGCTCGAACTGTACGAGCTGCGTTGAAATACTGCTGGGCTGATGCTGGTACGATGCGTACCGGAGGTCCGGCTCAAAGTGTACGAGCTACGTTGAAATACTGCTAGGCTGATGCTGGTACGATGCGTACCGGAGGTCCGGCTCGAAGTGCACGAGCCGCGCTGCGTACAGGAGGTACGGTTTGTAGAGTGTGAGCCGCGACGAAGTCAGCAGGGCTCTTCCAGATAAGATGCGATGCGTTGCGTACAGGGGGTACGGTACGGTTCGTAGAGTGTGAGCCGCGACGAAGTCAGCAGGGCTCTTCCAGATAAGATGCGATGCGTTGCGTACAGGAGGTACGGTTCGTAGAGTGTGAGCCACGACGAAGTCAGCAGGGCTCTTCCAGATGAGATGCGATGCGCAGGGCCGCGACGAAGTCAGCAGGGCCCTGATAGTCCCAAAATCGATCTAGCTACTACAGTTCAAGGGTCCACTAGTTATAGGCAAAAAGGTCTTTGAATTCTTTGATCAGGTAGGGGGTTCCCCTCCACCCAGGTTTCTGTTGTGGGTTTTTGCTGCCAGCTGGCACCCTCGACCTTTGAAGTAGGGAGGCAGGGGTGTCAGACGCGCAGCTGGGAGTGGAGCCAGCATTGTGGCAGGCAGGACCCTCGACAGAAACTACTCCGCCTTTCTTATCTCACGGCAGCCAGCTAACACCAGGCTGTGGGAGACAGCCCAGTCCCTGTCACTTTGCCCAGACATCTGACTACACATCTGTGGCACACAATGAGGTTAGGTTTCAGGAATCTAGACATTTTCTAAAAGGGTCATTTCCATGCTCAGGATCTAACTTTCATTCCCCTAAAAGAAGGTCTTATGTACTCCTGAGGTTAGGGACACTAGTTTGGAGTTTCTACCATTTTCCCCGGGTCAGATACAATGTTCGAGGTTATATTTTGAAAGGGAGCACTTGCACCGTGGCCCTGGTTAGCAGGGGCACAGTGCTCAGAGCGTCTAGTCCAGCGCGAAAAAAATGGGTCCTACATGGAGGGAGCAAAAAGAGTGAAAAGGTGGACGAGAGACCCACGCCAAGGATGCCAGATCTAACACCCATCATATGACTTTCTCCTCGGATTCCCTCCCTACCACCCTGCAAAAGTGCCCCTCATCTTTTCATTGCCCCTCTCTCATGGGAAACAGTCTTTGTGACGCAATTGTTTCATCCCAGTGCCTTTACCACGCATGTGTTACAGCACATTTGTTTAGCACGCATAGGCCTTTACCACGCATGCCTTTATCACACATTTAAGGTAAATATGGAGGGTTGTGGGTCCTCCCCCCAAACAGATAAAAAAAAAAATGTATATACATATATATATTAAACTTATCAATCAATCAGATTTTTAAAGCGCGCTACTCACCTGTGAGGGTCTCAAGGCGCTGGGGGGTGGGGTATGAGCAGCTCCGTAGGTCATCTGAAGAGCCAGGTCTTGAGATCCTTTCTGAATTGGTGCAGTGTCGGGCTTCGTCTGTTGCAGAGGAGGAGTTTGATCCAGGTCTTGGCTGAAAGGTAGGAGAAGGATCTGCCACCTGCTCTGGTCCTGCGGATGCGGGGGACTGTGGCTAGGGCTAGGTCGGCTGAGCGGAGGTTTCTCTTGGGGGTGTGGAAGGAGATTCGTTCATTGAGGTATTGGGGTCTGGCGTTGTGGAGGGTGTTCTAGGCGTGTGTGAGCAGTTTGAAGGTTATTCTTTTTTCGACAGGGAGCCAGTGGTCGCGGAGCTGTTGGGTGATGTGGTCATTTCGTGGGATGTCGAGGATAAGTCTGGCTGCAGCGTTCTGGACAGTCTGGAGTTTGCAGAGGAGTTTTTTGTGGATTCCGTTATAGAGGGCCTTTCCGTAGTCTAGTCTGCTGGTGATGAGTGCATGGGTGACGGTCTTCCTAGAGTCAGGGGGAATCCATTTGAAGGTCCTGCAGAGTATGAGGAGGGTGTTGAAGCTTGTGGAGGGCACGGCATTGATCTGGCGGTCATGGTAAGTGAAGAGTTGAGTATGATGCCGAGGTTGCGAGCGTGGTCCGTAGGGGTGGGTGGGTGTCCGAGGGTAGGGGGCCACCAGGAGTCGTCCCACAATGTGAGGGTAGAGCCAAGGATGAGGACTTCTGTTTTCTCTGAATTGAGCTTCAGGCAGCTGCTGCTCATTCAGGTTGCGACGTCCTTCATCCCTTCTTGGAAACTGCGCCTGGTGATGTCGGGTCACCTTACTAATGCGTGGTAATGGCATGCAGGGTAAAAGCATATGCATGCTAAACAAATGTGGGGTAACCAATGCATTTTAAAGGCATGCAATGTTGTACCGTCATACAACCCTCTCACATACATTTCACCGTTTTAAAGCCTTTTAAAGGCTGGCTTTACTAATACACTCAGCTATCCACATAAAATACAGATGTTCTTTGCAGCTGGCATATTAACCCTCTCTGCTACTTTATGGCAAGTGAAACTGCCACTAGACAAAACTCCGATCTCTCTCTCTCTCTAGCAGGAACTAATCACAAGTGTCCTCTAGACATTGTTATTACTGCCTGAAAGCTGGAAGCACAAGGAGGAACTCTGCAGCAGGTGATTTTAAATCTTATATTGCTGTTACACACAGCACCCCTCCCCCCCCCCCCGAGGTTGGTACCCAACCTCCAGGTTAGCTCCCGCTGCGGCCACACCGGTCGCATCGCCCTAAAGCTAGCCCTGCACATAAAGCTTACTGTATTTAAATTCTGTTCATGTGCGAATGTCTGTGGGCAAATGACAGTTCTCATGTGAGTATCAAATTGTTTGGTAGGTGGCCATGTTTGTTTTGGTGAGGGCTTCAGCACCATCTTGTCAGCATAATGGGCTGAGGCTGGGACTCACTAGGGTGACCACCTTGCATAGAGGCAAAATGAGGGCAGGACTGTAAAAATTCAGGACAAAGCGTCAAAATTAAGGACAGAATATAATTTTTTTACTGACAAATCCATTACTTTAGCAATGCATTTATTTACTACTTTTATATTGCACTATTTATTTACATTGCTCTGTATGAGATTGGCTCTAGGTATGCTGCATTCAGTTGGCGCATTATGCCTTTGTTCAATAGAAAATCAATGCCATTGGGCACGTTGTCAAGGGCATCCCCCTACCCAAATCTACCCAATCTTGCTTGGAGAGAAAGCAACAGCAACCTTTTGATTATGTATCTAAATATTATAAAACCCATGGCAAACAGTTTGGAAACTTTAAGCTAAGTCACCTTTCCAAGTTCAGCTAGTTTAGAGAAGTGGTACAAAAACATTAGGCTCACCTCATCCTCCACTAGACATCAAACCTAAAAAAATTAACAAGGCAGAGCAGATGTTATGGGCAACAGTCTAACACCTAATGTCAGGATGTGTCGTAGCGACAACTTGTCCGTCCCAAAGCACCAAGAAGGCCTGACTGATGTATTACAGTGCGCGTCAGGGACTCTACCTTTCTCTCAGAACTGGGAGCCCAGACCACCAGGCAGAGAATTAAAGAGCAGGATGAAGACGAGATCAGATGGGAGATCAGAAGGAACAGATTCAAAGAGTTATTGCTAAGAATCGGACACATTGACAAGAGAAGAACGAAGCAGGACAATTCCCCAAATCCGACAAAATAGGCCCTCTGTGAGTATCGGACATTATTGCTTGGAGAATACTCTTATCAAGGAGGGCAGAAACTGAAGAGGCATTGTAAAGTGGTTGAGTAATCAGCACCCACCCACCTTGGCAAACTCTGCCAGTGCAATGGTCCATTGATAGTGCTTGTGAAGGAGGGGCAGTGGCTGGGCCCCCTGGAAAGTTGGGTCAGTGCTCTAGCTCATCCCTAAGTGCAAAACAACATGAAGAACCTTCAAAATATTTGGGATGCAAATTGCATAACAAACAAAATATAAGAACATGATAAAGACTTTAAAATGCAGAAAGTATGTCTTTAACATATGGAAATGTTTCAATATACCACATTAGATCACTAAATTGCATTGATATTTATTTGAAATGAAAGTTTCTAAACATGAACTTTAAAATATGTATTAACCCTCCCTCTTGACAAAGCCATGAATGAAGAAAGTGAATCAATTGTCTAGTGTCCCTTATATCATGGCCAATACTATTTTTACAGGTGGTGGAAAATTACAGGCCATTAAAGTGTACACAAACGAGGTTTTTATACAGGATCCATCTTGAACTGTAGTAATTGAAAGTGCTCTCAAATGTCACTATCAAGTAAATTTGACACATGAAGTAATTTGATTTGACTTAGATCACACAATTTAGTCATGTGGGTAAACCGGGATATGAACCCAGGTTTCCTGGTCACACATAGTGCATAGTGCTACTGACTAGATTCATTTCTTTTAATCAATCCCCTTTGAGACCGGAGGGCATTGTTTTGTACAATTCTGTCAGATGAATAGTTCACTATGTTAAGTAAATACAGATCACAGGTTAACTTGGCACAATATCTAATAATAGAGGTACGTAGTGAAGGTGAGGGACTGCAGGATACCATGTGCTAATATCTGGCGTTCTCGGGCTTTACAGAGCTATTAAACGCATTAGAGTGCATTAAAATAGTAAGGATATTGTGCTCCTGGGGGCAATGGGGAAGGGCTCAGTGGGTGTGGACGAGGAATTAACCCCTTCAGTGCCCATGACGAGCTGGACCGCGGTTGCGCTGTGCCCATGACGAGTCCAGCTCGTCATGAACCCCGCCCGCTAATGAAAGGGCCGGCACAGGGCGGGGAAAGGGCGGGGCACTCAAGGGGTTAAAGATGTGGCTAAAAAGTACAAAATATTCTGCAACTATTTTGTTGATTTTTCATCATCAGGTAACTGCATATATAATAAAAATAAATTCAAGTTAAACAAGTCAATGGAAAATGTACTATTTTATAATACAAAACCTCTGTGGGTTAATCTGCTCACTGCAGATATCTGTGTATGCATCCAGAGGCACATCGATTTGAATCCTGTTTGGTACAGTAGGGAATAACGACTTGTGTGTCTTTAGTGCTAGAAGGGCCCTGCCCATCACAGAAAGCACTGTGAATGTGCAAGTCATTATTTTAAATTTGCATTACACTCAGTATAAGATAGACTACCACACAAAGCAGAAATTAATGTATTTAAAGACAAAAACGTGTTTTCAAAGTATAGATTTTAATAATAGGCAGGTTGTACCTAATGCAAAGAGTTTTACAACTGTCTATTAAAAGCATGCACTCGACAGCTTAGCTTGGAACACTGTTACAATACCTTTCAAAAAGGGCAAATCTTTGTTTCAAGAAGGTTGGCATCCAAGCAGCCTTTACATTTGCAGATTAACCAATTGCACATATTTACATGTGTTTCAGGCAGCCGGCACCCTGGCAAGAAGGCTTGTTTCTTGTTTAGCTGCCTGCCCCTCCTTCGGGATCACAGCACAGGAGACTCCCTCCCTTCCCTTTCAGTTTAGCCATTTCAACTACCGGAATTAACATTTGTCTTTTCACAAAAAGGCTAAAATTATTAGCAAATGCAGTCCGTTGAAACATCCATCATGGACAATGGACGTTAGGGATAAATCCATGTAAAGTACGGACGGGTGGTCATATGAAGATTGGGGTGGGTTGTGTTTTGACAGTTTGCCTGAGCAAAGAACCACAAGATTGGTAAACGATTTTGTGAAGGTGATTGCTGATTGGATGAACCATCCAAGGTAACCAAGCGTATCATTAAAGAATGTTGGTCTACAGGGGCGACGTGATCACAGGCATTAGCAGCTAAAGTGGAGGTGGAGTTCTAGATGGGCCTCTTATGTCTGTAACTCGGCAGACAATGGCTCATAAATAACGTGAGAGGGTGGGTGGTTGGTTGATTGAGTGAAAGGACTAATGGATAGGTGTGTGAGTGAAAAGGTGTATGGGTGAATAGATGAGTGAAAAGATGGATGTAAGAATGGATGAGTGAAAAAACTAATGGGTGAGTGAAAGGCAAGGTGGATGGATGGGTAAAAGTGTGAATGGCTGGATGGATGATTGGATGGATAAGTGAAAGAATGGAGAGATGAATAAAAGGGAGGGTGGATGGATGGATGAAAAGGTAAATGGATGTATCAGTGAAAGTGTGGATGATTGGATGGGTGGAGTGAAAGAGTGGATTGATGGACAGAATGAAAGGGTGGATAGATGGATGAGCAAGAGGGTGGATAGATGGATGAGCGAAAATATTGGGGGATGAATTAGCGAAAGAATTGATGCTGGGACGCAGTGAGTGAGTGAGTGAGCGAAAGGATGGATGGATGTGTGAGTGAAAGGGTGGATGAGTGAAATGGTGGATGGATGTAGGAGTGAAAGAATGAATGGATGAGTAAAGGGGAGGGTGGATGGATGGATGGATGAGTGAAAGGGTAGATGGATGATGATAGAAAGGATCAGTGAGTGAAAGGATGGATGGCTGAGTGAAAGGGAGGGTGGATGGGCTGATGCATGAGACGAGTAAAAGGAAGGATGGATAGATGGATGGAGTGAAAGGGTAGATGAATGGATGAGTGAAAGGATGGATGGATGAATGATAGGATGGAAAGATGAATGAAAGAATGGATTAGTGAAAGGGGTGGATGGATGAAAGGGTGAATGGATGGATGAGTGAAATAATGGATGGATGAGCGAAAGGAAGGGTGGATGGATGAATGAAAGCATGGATGTATGTGAGTTGATGGATGGATGAGTGAAAGGGTAAAGAGATGGATGGATGAGTTGTTCGGTGGCAGGATGAGTGAAATGATGGATGGCTGAGGGAAAGGATGGATGGGCTGATGGATGGTTGGATGATGGATGAATGAATGGTGAAAGAATGGATGGATGAAAGGGTGGATGGAGAGATGGACGAGTTAAAGGATGGATGGATGGGTTTGGAGATGAATGCATACGTTTCTATATGGATAGGTCAACGGACGGAATGGCGAGAGACTGAATGATAAATGAATTAATGGATGGATGACAGAATGTAAAGGTGAAATTGTGGATATCTGCAGATGGATGGAAGAGTGAATGGATAGATGTTTGGATGGAAGGTCTTCTGGGGAGGGTCGTGATGACTTTCTTTGTTTGCTTGATGCCATGAGAGCTTTGGTTGTAAGTGGGGAGAATTTTCATTTTCGAGCTCTTAATATGTCTGTAATGTCTGATACTCTTGTGATCTGTAATAATTCAAAGTAAGAAAAATCACATGTAGCTCAATCTATCCCACAACATTACACAAGGGCCACCATGAAATGTTAGCTCAAGCTCTACTGCGACTTCACACTAGGGCTAGTGGGGACCATCACACTAGTGCTGTCAAGAGATATCACACTTAGAGCATCTTAAGACATTACACCTGGCATATCCTGGGACATTACACTAGGGCTACCCACACTAGAACCACTGCAATCATACTGGGGTCCTCCCAAAATATCACACTAGATATACCCTGTGACATCACGTTAGGGGTAGCTGGTTTTGTCATACTAGGAAACCCTTAGCACACTAAGCACCCCCAGAAACATAAGATTAGGGTAACCATGAGACATCACACTTGAAACACATAGACAGCACACTAGAGCCAAGGGCATAACGCATTCCCCTGCAACCCCTGTAGTGTGGAGGGCACTGAACCCTTCAGGGGCCCCCAACCCTTCAAAAGTGCCCCATTTATCCCAAAGACCAATGAATTTCTCTGAGATATGGAAAACTATGGGGCCTATCTTCCCATTCTCAGGGGCCCCATCATTTTGGGTTATGCCACTGACTCGACCCACCCTGAGACATAACACAAGGGCTACCTGAGAGATCACACTAGAGTAACTATGAAATCGTACTGGGGTACCCTAAAACATCACACTAGGAACAAGCTTTGGCAAAACCAATAGGTCTGTCATTGGCTACCAGCCTTTTGGCAATTCTTGTTTTATTATTGTTCCGTAAGCTGCAGGCCCCTCATTACTCTAAACAAAAACATTGGTAAAAGACCAAAAATTGTTGTCTTGGTCTCAAAAAAGTACACATTGCTATAGTACTCCCTGACACTGAAGGGATCTACTTTGTGTGTTTATGTGCTCCCTGTGAAACGACAGCAATCCGTAACTGCTAGTGAAGTCAGCAAATGGCTGAAGTCAGCTGACATATTGCTCCTGGATACATGTTGGAGTGGGTGGAACTAAAATGTGAATGACTGGACCACAGACTAATGAACAAATGCTGTCTGAAAACCCCTGTAGGTAACTATATTATACACATAATTTTAGCAAAATCAAAAGGTCTTGTCTAACACAGACTTAAAAAACCCAATCAGTCTGGCATTGGCTGCCACCTTCTTGCATTTGGGAAAGAAGGTGAGAAAGAAAGGATGAACGAAAAGAAGAAAGAAAGTAAGGAAGGAAGAAAGAAAGAAAGAAAGAAACAGAAAGAAAGAAAGAAAGAAAGAAAGAAAGAAAGAAAGAAAGAAAGAAAGAAAGAAAGAAAGTAAGAAAGAAAGAAAGAAAGAAAGAAAGAAAGAAAGAAAGAAAGAAAGAAAGAAAGGAAGGAAGAAAGGAAAGAAAGAAACAAAGAGGAAGTCAAGAAAGAAAAAGGAAAGAAAAAATTAGGAAAGAATAAAAGAAAGAAAAAAGGAAAGAAGGAAAGAAAGAGTAAAGAAAGAAAGAGAGAGAAGAAAGAAACATTCAAGAAAGAAGGAAAAAGAGAAGAAAGAAAGAGGGAGTCAACTTTTTTTAAAGGAAACCAAAGAAATCAGAAAAGTTGAAGGAAAGAAAGAGGTGAAAAATAAGGCAAAAGGGAAGGAAGAAAGAAAGAAATAAGAAAACAAGAAAGAAAAAGGAAAGAAAGATACAAAAAAAGAGGGAAGGAAGGAAAAGAGAGAAAAAAGAAAGACATAGAAAGAAGGATCAAAACAAAGAGGAAGTCGAGAAAGAAAAAGGAAAGAAAAAAACAAGAACAAATTAAAGAAAGAGAGAAAGAGAGAGAGAGAGAAAGAAAGAAAGAAAGAAAGAAAGAAAGGACGAAAGAAAGAAAGAAAGAAAGAAAGAAAGAAAGAAAGAAAGAAAGAAAGAAAGAAAGAAAGAAAGAAAGAAAGAAAGAAAGAAACGGTCACAAAAGAATGAAAGAGAGAAGAAAGAAGAAAAGAAAGAAGCAAACAAAGAGATTCAAGAAAGAAAGGAAACAAAAGAACAAAAGAAAGATAGAAGTGAGAAAGAAGGAAAAGGAGAAGGATGAAAGAAAGAAGGATAGAAAGAAATAGGAGGTAAATTAAGAAAAAGGAAATATGGAAAGAAGAAGGGACGTAAAAAAGAAGAATGCAAGAAAGAAAGAGGAAAGGAAGAAAGAAAGAAAGAAAGAAAGAAAGAAAGAAAGAAAAAAAGAAAGAAAAAAGAAGAAAGAAAGAAAAGGACAGAAAGAATTAATGAAAGGGTTGAAAAGATAGAGTACCCTCATGAGCTTATATTCAGAGTTCTTGTGAGCAGCTGGTATGGTGTGAAAAAACAGCCATCAGATAAGTAAACGGCACTTCCAAAGAAACTTGCAACAGTATTGGTAGGAGACAGTAACTGATAAAGCTAGAATGTGCCCTGTGCTCTCATTCGGCAGCTCAATAAACAAAGGTAACACTAAAGTAATAATAAAGTAAAAACAAAAAAGGTGACACTGAAGGAAACCACCTTGTGTGTGGATGTACTCCTTGAGAAAGGGCTAAATACAGTCACTCAAAGTGAAGTTAGCCAGTGGCTGAAGTAGCGTGACCTATTGCCCCATATTGTATGCTGTAGTGAGTGGAAGCAAAATGTGAATAACGTAAGTTCAGACCAATGGATGAAGTAATGTGACTACATATAATTTTAGTAAAATCTAAAGGTCTTGGCAAATTCCAGACCGAAAAACCTGAGACATCACATTAGAGGTGCAAGGAGATATTGTACTGAGAATACGCTATCACACAAACAGCACCCAGAAACATCACTGAGTAGCTGAACTGGGCTAGGCATGGTGGCACAAGTCCTGTGTTCCTGCCACTGGGAATGGCTGGACTATTGGATTTCTTAGTTAGACGGTTTGAGCACCCACCGACAATGATGGTGTCATAATATTATAGCACTGCATAGCTTAATTGAGACTTCAAATTAGGCCTACTCTGAGAGAAAACACATAAATGCTGTCAGGACACATCAAACACAGTGTGACAAAGCCAAGATGTCATGACAGGGCTGCCCAGGGAGGTCACACTCAGGCTATCCTCCAAAATCTCCTTAGTGCCACCCTAAGAAATTCCACTAGGCATTAATTTTGGCTATCATGAGGCGCAACACTATGGCTTCTCTGTGTCATCACATTAGGGTTATACGGAGAAATCACACTCTCACCACTCGGAGACATCACACTTGGGCTACTCTGAGACATCACACAAAGCTCACACTGAGAGATCACATTTGGGCTATCCTGTGACATCGAAGAAAAGGAGTCAACAATCGCTTATAAAACAGATGAGCCGCTGAACATCTAACGGGGCACCTTAAAATAATGTGACAGCAATGCTAAGGGTATCAGAGTAAAGCCATCCTGCATCAGTATGCAGCACTAACGCAGGACAATACAGCACCACAGGCCCAGCTAGTGATTCACTGCCCATGATGTGTGGATGGATGGATGCTTGAAGGTTTGCTGTAATTTGAAATCCTACCATGCCGCATAAATGTAACTCTTTGGGTCAGGTTCACCAAGTGACTATAGGTCATCAAAGTATGTGGCATCAATAGGTGGCAGGAATGTGGCAGGTGGGTAAAAGGAGTTTAGAGGGCTCATGGAGATCAAACAGAGGTGAGAAAGGGAACGACTACGATGAGCCATGATCAGTACAGACCCTTCATTATTTGGTTTGGGCTAGGCATTGAGTGACGCGCTGGCATACACCACACTTTCTGACTTCTCGCGTGGGCGGTGGGCCGCCTTTGCACCACTGACTGAGTTCACCCTGGTGTACAGGATGTGATCTGGATCCTGAGAGGGTCTTCCGGAGACCCCTGATTGGACGTCCCTCTGGACGCTGGAGTAGACCACCTGCTTCGATCCCTTGGAGGGCCTGGTTCTTGCTTTGTTTTCTTCAACACTCAACGTTGCGTAGTGCAAGCTGTCGTGGAACTCATCCTGTGAAAAGAGAAACATGAGGACACCTGTTAACATTTCAGGCAGGAAAATCTTTTCTGGACATCAACTCATGACAGAGTACTATTTTTATTACACTATAACACAACAAAGCAAGCACAAGTGTCCTTTAAAGTCACTAGAATATGCGTAATTGGGTCAAGTGTCCCTCTGGTCTTGACCCGCTGTGCCATCCGGCATTCATGTTGTTATTTCTTATTCACTTGATATTTTTCTTTCTCAGAAAAATTCACATCACAATGATGAATATTGAATATTTTTCCCTCGGCAGAGTACTCTACAAGTTGCACTCTGCCAATGGCTAATGGTGATTGTGGTCTCCTCAGATCTGGCTGTGGGGTGACTGTCAATCACTTGTCATGGTCTCCAGGTTTAAGGTACTTTTATTGAGTACAACAGGTAAGATGTGGTCTGACTGTGTCCTCAGATTTGCTGAAAAGCATAAGGTGTAGACTACCTTTTATTCCCAGATAGCACCCCAGATTGTGTGTGCACACATGTACACACACATTCTTCATACACACACTACTAAGAATATGTATGATGTGCATCTCACCCTAACTCCACAAAGCACTTGGAGCCACAAACTACATACAGGAAAAAGACTGAAACGGTTGTTAAAATTGCCATAGAACACAGGGTGAATGTGCAGATATCTGATCGCAAAACACTGGCCGCACATTGAGATCAGCATTAGTCTTCTGACCTATCTTGTGAATATTAAAGAGGTGTGTTGCAGATTGCAACTCACTATGATTGGAGGCCACCAGAGAGATGGTGACCTGCTGTGACAAGGAGACCACCACCCTGTCTGTCATTGCTTTTCAATAAAGTGCACTTTAAAAAAAAAATCCAAACCTTTTTTCTTAAAGGAAACAGCTTACGAGTTGGTAGTGGACCCATGGACCCCTGTATGCTCTTCAACAAACTTTTTTTACATTCACAAAAAAGAAAAAGGTGGTTCAATAGGTAACAGTTGGAAGATTTGTCTATAATACGTCCTATCCAGATACCGAATGGGTATCTATTCATAATCCCATTTTTGCAGTCTGAAAAATCTTTCTGTTGGCCTGTAAGCCATAGGATGGTCTTCCTCCAAACATTTTGCCTTCGCACATCCTATTTTTGCTAATTTCGTTTTTGCTGACCTTAGGACTCTGTGCACTTTACCACTGCTAACAAGTACAAAGGTGCTTGTACTCTCTCCTTTAAATATGGTAATATTGTCTTTCACTCAAATGGCACGTTTAATTTACTTGTAATTCCCTACTATGGTAGTACTACATGTATCCAGGGACTGTAAATTAAATGCTACTAGTTGGCCTGCAAAAGACACACAATTGATGGACAGAATGCACAACAAATCAAAACATTCACCCCCAGTCAAGAGTTCTGGGTTAAATCCATCATTCTTTTGCTCACCATGCCACCCCAGTTTAGACCTGGCCATATGAAAATCAGTCTTGACCTTGTGCCTGAAAGGAACAGTCCAGCCCGAACCGCCAGCACTGATTGTGCCAATCACTTAAGTAACCCATTTAAACATGTCTCATGCCTGCTGTTGCAGCCTGTATGTGCAGTTTTAAACTGCCATTTCGACCTGGCAAGATAAAACTCTTTGCAGGCCCAAATCTTCCATTTTAATAGCGATGTCAACCCAAAGGTAGGCTATACACAGGCCAGAGGGCAGGGTGCAGTGTATTTAAAAAGTTGGGATATATACGCTTAAGTTCTACATATCCTGGTACTGAAAAACTCCTAAATTTGCTTTTCACTACTCCAAGGCCTACCTGGACCATAGAATAACATTGGGTTACCTTATTAGATGTAATAAGTGATAACTTTCAATTGGGAGCAGGTAGATAGCTCGAGTTTGGTATTTAAAGAACAGCAAATAAAAGCCCTCTTTTATGGTTAAGTCGGCTTTTTTGTCACAATTCCAATAATGGCACTTTAGAAAGTAGCAAAAACAACAAGGTGATGGATGGAATGCTTGAATTAATCTGAGCTACTGGCAATTGCTTGAGCTGCATCCCAATCCATTGTTTTTTGCTCATAACGCCACCTCAGTTTGGACCCAGCATTATGCATATCAGTCTTGAGCCTGTTCCTCATGGGAATTGTCCAGCCTGAACTGCTCGGCCAGGTACTTACTGAACCGTAACACAAGCAACCTAAGGCTGGTTTTGCCCTAGTTAGGGTTCTTCAGTCAGCTATAGATTAGTTCCAGACGCACATGAGCCTGGGACCCACGCCTGGACCAACACAACGCATTTAGGGCATCAAACGCAAAAACAACCAGGCGATGGATGGAATGCTATAATTAAGCTCAGTTACAGGCAATTGCTCAGGCCACATCCCAATCCATCATTTTTTTGCCCACGATGACACCTCAGTTTGGACCCTGTTCCTTATGGGAGTAGTCCAGCTGGTACTGCCGGAGCAGGTCCTTCCCAAACTGGAATAAATACAAATTTGTAAATTTGATACTTGTATAGCGCACTACTCACCCGCCAGGGTCTCAAGGCGCTTGTACGAATACCGCTGTGAAACCCATCCTGGCTTTCCCTGTGAGGCGTCCACTCCTGGGCACCCCCAAGGTGGAGGCCAGGCATCCTTAGCGTTGTGGGGGCCGTTGTGTAGATTAAGCAAGCTATTGCCCAGAGTTGCAGAGTGGGACTCCATGATTGGAATAGGCACCGAGGCGAGAATTATCAGGTCCGTGGTATTATTGAGCCCAAGACCTGCCGAGGCGGGGAATTGAACTCTGGTCCCGGGCTAGACCTCTGCATCAGGGTCTGCCACTCTAATCATTGAGCCACACTTCTCCACAATACAAGCACCCTAGGACCAGTGTTACCCTAGTTAGTGCTATATAGGCAGGTATAGCTTGGTTCCAGTGGTAGTGTGAGCGCGGTACCTACATCTGGGCATACCCCGCGCACTTCGGGCATCAAATGCAAAAACAACAAGTTGATAAATGGAATTCTTGAGTTAATCTCAGGCACTGGCAGTCACTCGTGCCGCATCCCAATCCATTGTTTTATGCCCATCCTGCCACCTCTGTTTGGGCCCAGCCATATGTAATTCAGCCTTGATCATGTTCCTCATGGAAACAGCCGAGCCAGAACTGCCAGGCCAGGTCTTCCCTGAACTAGAACACAAGCAGCCTAGGACAAGTTTGACCCTAGTCTGGGCTCTTTTTTTTTATACTTTTAGAAATTTAGCATTTTCTTGTCCCAACCATTTGGTGTCTGCTGTCTGTATCCTGGGTCACGTGACTAGGTGTAGTTGGCAGTGGGTCTTTGTGTTTTGCTCTCAGACAGTGAGACAAAGAGAAGCTTGGTGTTGGCAGGATGGGCCACTCTGAGTAAACAAGGGAAAGGAGCTGTCACTTACCACACTTGAACATCACAAAGGTCCTGCCTGGGCCCTTTTACAAAGGGTTTGACAGTAGTCTATTGTGACCCCAGACAATCTGCTATGAATTGGGACCGTGCCCTATTCTCTTTTCCAGTTATTCTTAGGTGTAGGATATGGTTGGAGGCTCTCCATTTGGACTCGAGCTGCAGCCAGTTTGATGCTACCTGAAAACCTTGTGTTCACAGCCGCACGGAGGTGAGTTTTTGACATTTTAATGGAAAATTCCAGAATAGTTGTTTAAGTGACATTCCTACAGAGGCTGGTAGGGCCTTACTGCAATTTTGTTTTTCTTTGCATAGATTCTAGGGAGAAAAGGTCACATGAAATAAAACTAAGTAACTCTGAAAAAATTGCTCTTTATTTTGAGAGAAAGTGATGCTTGCTTAAAATAATTTAAGGATAGTACATTAAATATCTCAAGACTTCTCATGAAAACAAAAATATTTTGAGAGCCATTCAGGAGAACAACAGCTTATGGCAAGATTAAGAGATGCTAGTGCTATGTGGTGACAAGATATATAAATATATATGTTCATTGATGCCTCAAGTGTGATGTTAACATTTCAGATGCAAAATGACAATTGAAGGACATACGGAAACAGACATATAGATGAGAGAAAAGTATCTAAAACCATTGGTATTCCTAAATGACTCTAACTTAGAAACAGCAAGTAAGGAAATATTTGGAAAGGTGCTGCTCGTTGAAGGTATGCTAATTGCCGTATACGATTTCTTGAAGTAATCACAATTTTCCCTTTGGAATAAAGCATAGAATGGTGCACCCAACAACGGAAAATCCAGAGTCCTTTTTTTGTATTTGTAATTACCTTTATTGAAATTTGATGTCTTTCATAAAAACAGCCAAGACCACAGCTAACGCGTTTCATTCAAAGAATTTACCTTCCTCAGGGCTTTTCTTTATATATAAGGAGAATTTATCCTTCAGTAAAGGGTTTCATGAGAAGTCCCATGCGGATGATCGCCACCTAATTTTCCTGTGTCAAAGTTATCATCCATATTAAGGTGGGGTTACAATGTCCCCCAACCGCGACACCTGGATCCGGTTCCCTCCTCAGTACGTCTGGTAATCCCTCAGGCAACGACTGACAAATATACATACATTCTTTATATATATATATATATATATATATATATATATCAATCAATCAATCAATTATAGCATTTGTAAAGCGCACTACATACCCGTGAGGGTCTCAAGGTGCTAGGGGGGGGATGCTGCTACTGTTCGAAGAGCCAGGTCTTGAGAAGTCTCCTGAAGGTTAAAAGATCTTCGGTCTGCAGTAGGAGGATGGGGAGGGTGTTCCACGTCTTGGCGGCGAGGTGGGAGAATGATCTGCCGCCGGCGGTCACTCTTCAGATGCGGGGGATGGTGGCGAGGGCATGGTCTTCGGAGCGGAGCTGGCGGGTGGGGGTGTAGAGGCTGAGTCGTCTGTTGAGGTACACTGGTCCACACACACACTTATGCATACATATTCTTCAGACACATAAAACTTGACACAACACACATATTCCTCAATCAATCAATCAATTAATCAGGAAATTGTAAGTGCGCTACTCACCCTTGAGGGTCTCAAGGCGCTGAGGGGGGTGCGCAGATCCGATTCAGCCAAAGAGCCAGGTTTTGAGGGCCTTCCTGAAGGTGTTCAGTGAGGGGGCGCTCCTGATGTCGGTTGGTAGCTCGTTCCAGGTTTTGGCTGCAATGTGGGAGAATGATCTTCTGCCTGCTCTGGCTCTGTGGTTGCGCGGGGTTTCAGCTAGTGCGAGGTTGGCAGATTGGAGGTTTCTTTTGGGTACGTAGACGTTTATTCTATTGTTGAGGTATTTGGGTCTGTTGTTGTGAAGGCATTTGTAGGCGTGGGTGAGGATCTTGAAAGTGACTATTTTCTCCACGGGGAGCCAGTGGAGTTTCCAGAGGTGTTGGCTGGTGTGTTCGTGCCGGGGGATGCCGAGGACGAGTCTTACCACGGTGATCTGTATCGTCTGGAGCTTGCGGAGGAGGGACTTGTTGATGCCTGCGTAGAGAGCATTTCTTAACGCGCACACGTTCTTCATATATACATTGTTCATACAAACACACATTCTAGACACAAACACACACATTCTGGCAGTCACAGTGGAAAGCACAGAGGCTAAAGGGAGAAATCTTACCTGCAGTGGGTTTGTGGTCTGACCATGCTTGCCTTTCTTTCCTACAAACGAAAAGGGTTTTACAGTTACAAATCCAGCTATACAGTCTTCTATCCATTTTACACCTCTAATAACAAACTTCAGCTGAGTGTAACCTGTGATTATGTATCAGAAGTTCTGAAGTGCCCAAGATACACCTTCAACTGCCTTATTTAATTGAATGTATGTACATTTTTTTTTACCTCTACAGCCCTCCTCCCCATCTTTATCTTCTCTCTCTAGAGGGCAGGGTGAAGGGATGCGTCACTTAGGATAGAGTGAGAGAAGTGGGGAGGGATGAGATAACCTGGCAGCAGTGAGAGGTGAAAGAAGAGGGGTGAGGCACAAAGTGTGCCAGCTCTATAGATTGTCATGGAGTGGAGTTTGTGAGTCTGGAGAGGGTCACAGCAGTGAGGAGAGATGGATATGCCTGGGGAGTCTTCTGACACAAACTGAAGTCTCACAAAAACATGGAAGAGAGCAAGAGGAGAGAGTGTTAGGAGTGAATGAATGCAGAGTCATTCACACCTCACATTAGATAGATCACAGCTAGATTTAGGGGTGAAGGAGTGCCAGGCCATTCACACCACACATTAGGTGGATCACTGCTGGTGCTGGGGTGAAGGAGTGCCGGGCCATTCACTCCACACATTACGTGGATCACTGCTAGAGCTAGGGGTGAAGGAATGCCGGTCCATTCACACCACATATTAGGTGGATCACTGCTAGAGCTAGGGGTGAAGGAATGCCCGGCCATTCACTCCACACATTAGGTGGATCACTGCTAGAGCTAGGGGTGAAGGAATGCCCGGCCATCAACACCACATATTTGGTGGATCACTGCTAGAGCTAGGAGTGAAGGAATGCCGGCCCATTCAGCTTATTAATATTATGCTATGTTGTGTTATGTTATGTTGTTAGCATTGGTATGCTTCATGGCACTTTCATCTAACTGGCATACACAAATTCCCTTGCTGCACTGCGTTGCATGAAATAAAATTATTTTTGTCCCTTTGAGTGCTTGCTCTGTGCTATTCAAGGCATATGCATCCCACAGCTTTAAACATGTTTCCAGCTGTCAATGACCATTGCACGCCTTGAGGGGCGCACATCCTTGGCACCAAAGCCAGCCTCTGCCGCTTAGGTAGATATGCTCCTACCTTTCCGGGGAACCTCTGCATAAACCACAGCATTACTGCAAAGGAGAAAGAGACCTGTTATCTACTAAGCAAAGGGTGCAACATATGGAAATATGGCAGGTGTGCAGTAAGACGTACCTGCTGTCTGGACAGCTCTCTGAAAAAAAATGAAAAGCAAATTAAAGGTGCTAATTAAACAACTTATTTTTGCCTTCAATATGATTATACACATATCCTGATGCCACTCCACTGAAAATGTGATGCCACCAAAGTTTGCAGCTAAACAATAACTGTGGCCCATAGACCTTGACGTGAGCTGCCTCACATCTCAAAGCAGAAGTTTTACCCAAAACCAATGTTTTAGAAAACAATTCTTTGAACTTTACCATGATATAAATCTGTCGTTTTGCCACTTTTAGCCCCCATACACTAAACAAGCATTGGCAAAGACAATAGGTCGGCACTTTGCAAGCTGGAAAATGGTTAGTTCTATTTTTTATAGCAAGCATATGCAACAAAAAGAAATAGAAAGAAATGAAACGTTGCTTCCACATGCTTGCATTACAGATTTAAACTTTCTTCACTGGCAGTGATGTTTTTAAGTAACAAACCTTTTAGTTGTGTCTTGCATTATATTATTATTTAATATTATCATGTGTGAAGGATACAAAAATATATCACTACATAACCAAGTGGTCAAGGCAGCTGCAACCTTAAGTGAGCACTATAACTTTAAAAAGGAGACAATGAAAAGGTGTGCTGACCAACTGCCCTATGCTATATGCAGCAAAATGTGACTGAGAATTTAATAGAATGAAAAGAGCCCGTTGACTAAAAGCATGTGTGTGTGTGTTTGGATGAGTGTGTGTGTGTGTATGTGTGTGCGTGTGTGTTTGTGCAATATATATGTATATATGCATATATGCATATATATATTTATATATAATTCACTGAAAAAACCATAGGTTTCAGGTACGTTATAGTTAGAAATTAGCATTTAAAAAACCTTTGAAATTCACTGAAAAAACCATAGGTTTCAGGGACGTTATAGTTAGCTGGACATTTCACTCTTACAAAACCATAGAAATTCTACCGTTATAGTTAGTTCAGCTAACTATAACTCGCGCACTCGCAATGCACTGCTCATGACATCACATATTACATCATTCATGACATGGTCAGTGCCAAGATCTGGCCTATAGAGAGCTCTGCCAATCGTGCGGTAATATTCAACTTATGCAGCTGATTTTATCACCCACGCACGCTAAGGGACACGTGTTAGATCTGATCTTTGCTGAGCCAGAGATGGTGGTGGTGAATGAGATCTTGAAGCAGGATTGGACAGATCATTTTCTGATCACTATGTCCATTGGTGTACCCGGGTTGTTAAAATCAACTACTACAAGTGGCTTTAAATTTAAGCGCCAATGGGCTCGACTGCTTAGAGAGCCAACCCGCCCTATTCTACTACCCAGGGGTTTTCAGGTGGAGGACAGTGTAGATAAGAGCTACGCTGCACTCTGTCAGCAAATCTCGATATCCCTAGATGAACTGGCCCCTATGCGGAGGGTGAGGGAGAGACCTAGAGCGACTAATGCCTGGTTTAACGACGATCTGAGACAGCATAAGATCCGCTGCAAACAGGCTGAGCGTACTTGGAGGAAAGGATATAAGGAGTTGGACAGGGTAGCGTATAGAGTGGCCTTACAGGTATATAAGAACCAGCTGAGAAATGCTAAGGCAAAGTTCTTAGAAGATACCCTGGATAAGGCCACAAATAAATCGCAAACCCTGTTCAAGCTGGTTAACAACTTATCTAATCCGTCCTGTACAGCTCCCGCTATCCCGGCCTCTCAGGACCTGTGCGATTCATTGGCCGCTGCATTTGAGGAGAAAATAAGAACCATCTTGAACGGACTCTCAGTGCCTGGACAACTGGGGTCGCCGCTACCTCCTTCACTGGAACCTCTCCGCTGTTCGGTATTGTTTCGGGATAATAACAAGGTGGATACATCTTGCTTACCATGCTTTCCCATTCCAACATCGGAGGAGTTTGTCTTATTGGCCAATGGAGTGTCATCGGGCTCACCACTAGATCCAATGCCTCATAAGATCTGGAAGGCGTTTCAGGCTGAGCTGTTTCCTCCACTTCATTCGATCTGCTGCCAGTCACTGATGACGGCGACAGTTCCAGACAGCTGGAAAGTGGCAATAGTAACTCCACTATTAAAAAAGGCTTCTCTAGATCCATCCTGTCCAGCTAATTATAGACCCATCTCGCTTCTACCTTTTGTAATAAAGGTTCTTGAGAGATGGGTCACAAAAGCCTTGTCCAACTATCTGGAATTAAACTCCTGCCTGGATACAGCTCAGTATGGCTTTAGGCCGGCACATGGCACGGAAACCGCATTGGTCACCGTGTTAGATGATCTGCGAACGCGTGTCGACAGGGGCAGGTCAGTTTTTCTGGTACTGCTGGACATGTCGGCCGCGTTTGACACGGTTGACCATGCGGTTCTCCTGGAGCGTCTCCATAGTGTGGGTGTAACCAGTCTAGCATTAGGTTGGTTAACGTCCTATCTCAGTGACAGACAGCAAGCAGTGGCTTTACCACCTTTTCAATCTGCCACTCGACAGGTGAAGCAGGGAGTTCCTCAAGGGTCGGCGATTAGTCCGATCCTGTTTAATTTATATCTTCGACCCCTTATAGCACTGATTAAGTCATTCGGCATATCAGTCATCAATTATGCCGATGACACTCAACTGATTTTTTCATTTGAGGGTAGTGAGGCGGTTTCGAAAGACACCTTTCATCGCTGTATGTCGGCCACAGCTGAATGGCTGCGAACCAACTCACTCCAGTTCAATGGGGCTAAAACAGAGGTTCTCCACTGCTCTCCTGATCGCCTTCCCCGGGCGCTGCCTGACGACTTCTGGCCACCTTCCATTCCTGGCTCTGTGGCAGGAGCTAAATCGGCCCGTAATTTAGGAGTGGTATTCGAACCGGACCTACAGTTGGATGGTTCAGTTAATAAGACCGCAGCGACTTGTATGGTCCTGCTCCGTGCCCTACGCAAAATTTTGCCTATTCTCCCCAAAGGTTTTAGAGCTGAGGTGGTGCGGAGTATTATACTCAGTAGATTAGACTACTGCAACGCACTACTCTTAGGAGCCCCAAAAAAACTGATCCTGAAGCTGCAGAGGATCCAGAATATGGCGGCAAAACTGGCTCTATCGCGCCCGCGATCTGCTTCCTCTACGGCAGCTTTAGCTGACCTACATTGGCTGCTGATACAGCAGAGGATCGCGTTTAAGGCGGCATGTCTTGTATTTAAGGCGCTGCATGGACTTGGACCAATCCCACTCCAGGGCCTGTTTTCTTGGTACCAAGCTGCCCGGCCTCTGAGATCCTCATCGGCGTTTCTGGTGCGGATCCCAAGGATCACTAGAGTTAGGATAGGTGGCCGAGCTTTCAGCCACACAGCCGCCTCACTATGGAATTCCCTTCCGCTAATGCTGAGGGGTAAGCAAGATCTGACCTCCTTCAAAAGGGACCTTAAGACCTATCTGTTCCCTAGGGCAATATAAACATTCTATCGGTGGTTTAAATAGGGTCTCAGCGCCAGGATACCCTTGGGGTGACAGATGCGCTTAATAAGAGTCAAATACATACATACATACATATTTTAACAATGTTTAAAACTTAATTAGCACTAATTAACATATAAGTGTTGAAAAAGTGTGACACAGCAGCTATGATACCTGACTTCAAACAACAACGTTCACAGTTCGATTCCTGGCTCCAGCGGCAGGTTAGCCCACCACTATGTCACTGTGGGCAACACCTTGCTTAATCTTCCCGACGTCCCTGAGCGCCGGGACAACTCTCCGGGGGTAGCTGTACGCTTTACAAATGCTACATTATTTAATTTAAAACCATAGTGATGAGAAATATTAGCACGTATTTTTTTTTTCTTCTATTCTGAACGATATTTTTTTCATATCTTCGATTTAGAATTACGGCAATTAATAGATGTTTTTAGTCACGAGAAAGGAAATGTCACAGTTTGGCGAGTAACAGTTTTTAAGCTCTCCAACGTATTTACATATTAAGGAGCTTATACTTGTGAGGATCGAAATCAAAACCTTTACCGCTTCACAGTTTGTAACTTTTCCCCAACACGTGCACAAGTTAAACAGTGAAAACGTGCGCATGTGTCAACTGTAAAATGTGACATCTAAATGGGTGGAGCCGCATCTTCCTTCCATAGACTACTCAATAACCAAAAAGTATAAAAACCACACCCGTTGTTCGATTACTTTTGTTTTTGCGAGTTATTTATGCGTGTCAATTCTGTAATGCAGGTTCCGTTTTCTAGCATCGGATTCTTCTTTGGTGGCAACAAAACATATTACGGAGTTGTAAGTTGTGTGATTATGGCATAGTAGATATTTATAATACATAACTATTTGTAAATATTTAAAGATTTGTATTTTGAAAAAAGTGTTATTGGTTGTTTTTGCCATTTATAAGTAACATCAGCAGCTTCTGGTTCTTACTCTGTTTCCCCCTTGGGATCATATAGTGTGAGTATGTATATTGTAATATTCACAGTCATTATGATCTCAGAGGAGTTTATGACCAGTCGACGCGAAGACTAAAGAATTTTATGTAACGTCAGCAGCTTCTGGTTCTTACTCTGTTTCCCCCCTGGGATCATATAGAGTATGTATATTGTAATATTTACATTTATACTGACCTCAGAGGAGTTTATGACCCGTCGGCGTGAAGACGAAAGATTTCAAAGTCCCGGCGAAAAGAAGCTATCAACATATTCGCCGCTGGGAAATATTTCATTATTGATCTTTTGTGTTCATGACTTTATTTTCCTTTTCCTTTTGTCTGGCATCAGTGACACTGAATATTCTAGTACAGTGACATATTTTCAGACAACAGGAGTTGGAGATTTGTCGGCGCCAGGAGTAAACCATCTGAAATACAGCTTGCTGACCTTTATAAATTACTTGATCAGATATTTTTACAGTGACAATATTTTTCAAAATTGCAGTTTAAAAAAGATTGTTTGTATAGATACTTTCTTACTGAATGCCTTTGATAAACCCGACATTTCTGAATGATATTTTGGTATTTCTCTTTTTCTCTGTTGTGGTTCCTATTCACTTCTCTTTATAGAATATATAAGACCAGTAGTGTATATTATTATACTACTATCCTATATGTTCTTAAAGGAGTATGTGATCTGTTAGCAGAGCAGTGAGCGACGTCTAAGCACTACGCCAGACCTTTCCCCGAGTTCTACTGAATAGAAATTGTAAAAATGTTGATTTTTTGGTTGTGGTCCTTATACTTCTTCTCCTGTGGAATACTATAAACTCACCCTGTATATTTTAATACTGTGAGTTTATAGTACTTCAACGGGGTTGGAGATCTATATGCGAGAAATTAATAACATATACTACAGTTATTTCCATTGATACCTTTCTACTTCACAGTTTGTAACACTGCTAATGTTTTATAAAATAGTAGTTGCTAAAAAAAAGTTGTATACATAGTGCTTCATTTAATGTTTTGAAGCGTACATTTCTATGTAATATGACGTCATTTGTGTTTAACTGTTTTTTACTTGTTATTGTTGTTGTGACCTGAGATGATGTAGTGCGGGAGTGTTTCTTGTAGCACTTCTTTACTACTTTATCTAAAAGTAACTGATGCCTTCTTATATCAACAAGAATATGGGGCAACACTTTTACAAACTATAGGCGACAAAAAAAAGGGAGGGTGTGGCCACGCTTAAGGGATATTTTATGAATTGTCTTTTTATTTGTGACCCCTCAGATATATACAGCCACACTTTCGTAAGAAAGTATATTTGTGATTGCTTAATAAAAACTGTTTCAAACCTAGACTGACATTTTTGCAGCGCAACCACACCTACTATTTTGCTGCAAGTAGCACTCCCCGCGACAGAAGTAAGCACCGCACTATAACTATACATTATGGTGCCGATTCCGATCCGGTAAAAAAAATTCCCGTACAAATCGTAAAACTGAAGTCAGAGCGCACAAGTACGATCCATACCGCCCTACCGAATACACAAGCGTATGTAAAACGTCCCGTCCGGAGCGAACTCTGTACCACTCGTATCCTGGGTAAACTTGTGCCCGGGATACGAGTCGTACAGCCCCCCCTCTCCCCCCCACGTATGTCTGCACGTCCCCCCGTATGTCAGCACCGTACCCCCGTATGTCAGCACTGTACCCCCCCATGTCCGCACCGCACCCCAGCCCCGTACTTGTACGCACCGTACCCCAGCCCCGTACTTGGACGCACCGTACCCCAGCCCCGTACTTGGACGCACTGTACCCCAGCACTGTACCACAGCCCTGTACTCAGACGCACCGTACCCCAGCCCCGTACTTGTACACACCGTACCCCAGCACCGTACCCTAGCCCCGTACTTGTACGCACCGTACCCCAGCACCGTACCCCAGCCCCGTACTTGGATGCACCGTACCCCAGCACCATACCCCAGCCCCGTACTCGGACACACCGTACCCCAGTCCCGTACTTGTACGCACCGTACCCCAGCACCATACCCCAGCCCCGTACTTGTACACACCGTACCCAAGCCCCGTACTTGTACGCACTGTACCCCAGCACTATACCCCAGGCCCGTACTTGGACGCACCAACACCCCAGCACCGTAATTGTACGCACCGTACCCCAGCACCGTACCACAGCCCTGTACTTGTACACACCGTACCCCAGCACCGTAACCCATCCCCGTACTTGTACGCACCGCACCCAAGCCCTGTACCTGTACGCACCGTACCCCAGCACCATATCCCAGCCCCGTACTTGTACGCACCATACGCCAGCATCGTACCCCAGCCCCGTACTTGGACGCACCGTACCCAAGCCCCGTACTTGTACGCACCGTACCCCAGCCCCGTACTTGGACACACCGTACCCCAGCACTGTACCACAGCCCCGTACTCGGACGCACCATACCCCAGCCCCGTACTTGTACGCACCGTACCCCAGCACCGTACCCCAGCCCCGTACTTGTACGCACCGTACCCCAGCACCGTACCCCAGCCCCGTACTTGGACGCACCGTACCCCAGCACCATCCCCAGCCCCGTACTCGGACACACCGTACCCCAGTCCCGTACTTGTACGCACCGTACCCCAGCACCGTACCCCAGCCCCGTACTTGTACACACCGTACCCAAGCCCCGTACTTGTACGCACTGTACCCCAGCACTGTACCCCAGGCCCGTACTTGGACGCACCATACCCCAGCACCGTACTTGTACGCACCATACCCCAGCACCATACCACAGCCCTGTACTTGTACACACCGTACCTCAGCACCGTACCGCAGCCCCGTACTTGTACGCACCGCACCCAAGCCCCGTACTTGTACGCACCGTACCCCAGCACCATACCCCAGCCCCGTACTTGTACGCACCATACGCCAGCACCGTACCCCAGCCCCGTACTTGGACGCACCGTACCCAAGCCCCGTACTTGTACGCACCGTACCCCAGCACCGTACCTCAGCCCCGTACTTGGACGCCCCATACCCCAGCACCATACTTGTACGCACCGTACCCCAGCACCATCCCCCAGCTCCGTACTTGGACGCACCGTACCCCAGCACCATACTTGTACGCATCGTACCCCTGAACCGTCCCCCAGCATCGCGTATGTACGGACCTTGCAACAACATTGCGTATGCGAGCACGGTACAACAACATCGCGTATGGACGCACCTTACATACGCGAAAACGACTCATACTGAACCAGGACACTGTAAAACAGCACAAGGAGGGTCAATTCGACTCGCACAACACCACAAAACATGTCTACAGTGCAAAAAAACATCAAAATGACAGACCTGGTACATCCAAACAGGTAAACAGAGGCCCAAACTCACAACCACCTCTTATAGCACACCCACCAATATTTCAAACTCAGGCCCACCCAAAACTGGACCAATAAAAAGGGCCCACACACACAAACCATGAGCCTTTGCAACAGACTCACTGCAGCTACAGAGCACACCCCAACAACTGCACCCATACACCTTAACATATACACCTTCACACACACTCCTTCACGCAAACCCCCTCTCCACATTCCCACACACACCTTCACATTGACACCCATACACCCACAACCATCCACACCCTCACCCCACACCATGCCCACAGACAAGAATCCAAATTTCACAAGCGAGGAGTTGGACATCCTTGTCAACGAAGTCATCAGAGTCGAGCCACAGCTGTTTGGAACATTGGTCAGACAGACCAGCATAGCTGAAAAATCACGCCTGTGGCAGTGGATCGTCGATAGGGTGAATGCTGTTGCGCCCATCAGAAGGACCAGGAATGAATGTCCAGGCTACACGAAGCACAAACCCAAGACTGGATGTCCAGGATGCTGGGAGGGTGGGGCTCACAAAACACATTGTTCAACTCTGAATCAGATACCAGTGCCCTCAGCCCATATGGCCCAGGTACATACCCATGCACCATGCTCAATGCACAGGGACTGGCAAAGTACTGACAAGGTAGCTGACACTTGGCCCTGCTGTAGCCAGCACAAGGCCCTCCTGTGACCACTGTAAACTCAAACACCAACACCACAAGCACAGATATCTAGGACAGGAACTCACACTCACTGTCATGCCAGCATGCACCACGAGGGGACAGATACATCACCTGGGAGACCCACAGCCAAATCACACTACACCCACCAGCAGGCCCTGTCACACACACCCCTTACACAAGCACACACCCCGAGGCAGGCAATGGATTTACCCACTCTCACAATGGACATGTGACACAACAAGATCAATCCATAGCCAAAGAAACATCCAAGCAAAAAATCTACATGTCAAACACTCAGGAGAACATATCAATCTGTCCCCCGCAACATACCCATCTACAAGTGAACAGTGAGGGGAATGCTAGGCACATACAACTACCTGGAGGAACTGTGCCAACTTGAATATGTATGAAACATGGATGTCGCATGAAACAGCATTAACATTGTCTCTCTCTCACACACAGGGCAACCTCATGGATCTCCCCCCAACAATGGGGGGGAAGAATCACAGTCCCAGGCTCGGGAGGAACCTGATCCCACCGGCAGCGACGCCTCTCAACACTTCGCAGATGACCCCAACCCACCTGGACCCTCTGGTGTCCAAGCCCCTGCAGCACCTGTCTCAGGTACATCTGTGCCAACCACCACCCCCATTCCTGCCATATCCCAGGAGACACCCAGGAGCCCTGCCCACAGTGAACAACTGAGCCAGTCTGACCTGGAGGGGCAAGGTTCGCCGGGCACCCAGGAGGAGGCAGACAACCCCGCAACTGCCATCCCTCAGGGGTACCGTAGACCCGATGTGCCCACAACGGCAGGCCAGGCTTGTGTGGGCAGAGGTGGTGGGAGTGGAGGCAGGCAGAGGCGAGAACCTGACCAGCCAGCTGAAGGGACTGGTATGTCACACATACGCAACATCATGGACGCATACCGGCGTGACACCAGGGCCATCAGCCAGGTAGTGGAGACCCTCACAGAGATTAAGAACCAGCAGGCCGAGCAACACGCCAGTCAACAACAACACCAAGGACGGATGGAGGCAAGCCTGGCTGAGCTCCTGGCGGTGCAAACGGACATAAGCCGTTCACTCCGTCGGATGGCCGACAACATGGGCAACCCTCCCTGTGCCACCAGGCGAAGACCACCACCAGCCACAGGGAGGGAGGAGGAGGAGGATTCATCTGACGGAGCGTCCCAAACATCGTTAAGGCCTGTATCTGAGGGTCCCCGAGGAAGGTGGGTTGTCCACGGAAAAGACTGTGAGAGGCAGTGGACCATCCACATCTCCCAGGTCACCTGGCCTGGCACCTGGCCTTCATGTGCAACAGCAGCACCTCATCCACTGACATTCTCTGCCACATGGACTTGCTGGTCACAGTCTGACCAATGATGACAAACTCTGTGTTCTGGACTCTGATGACTTCAAATGCAAAGGATCCCATCTCCCCCTGTGAACTTTGGATTCTAGCCACACTGTATAGCACCTATTTTCACCCACAATAGACGCCCCCACCGAGAATAAAACAAACTTTCTTTAATTAGATGTTGTAGTCATTTTGCAGGAGTCCACAACATATGTGTGGAGAAATGTCAAACTATGCCTGAGTGTTGAACGAACTCCAGCCATCCATACCCTGGGATCTGAGTCCGGTACAGGACACACATGGGTCACAATGTATCATCCAATACAGACATGGAGCACAATACTCACCCGTGATGGCCTCAAGCTGCTGAGGGGGGCTTGCAATACTGTGCGGACAGACCAATTTGGAAGAGCATCATTAAGGTGTAGAGGTCATGGCTCATGTGGAGGTGCCCGGGGAGGGAGTCCCAGGTATGTGTAGCCAGGTGGGAGAACTATGTCCTGCATGCTGGAGTTTGGTGGATGTGAAGAATGTTGGCCAGGGCAAGGTTGGATGCAACGGGGTCTTGGATGACAGACGTCCAAGGTTGGTTTGGGGTCTGGGGTTGTGGACTGCCTCCTGAGTGTGGGTGAGGAGTGTGAAGGTCATCCTGCAGCAGACAGTGATCCATTGCAGCTATCTCAGGTGGACGGTGATGTGGCTGGGGCGCGGGTTGTTGAAGCTGAGGTTTGCAGATGCACCCTGGATGTGGACAAGTTTTCCAGGAGTTTGGCTGTACTTGCTCCGTAGAGCGCGGGACTGTAGTTGACACGGCTGGTGTCATGGACCTGGGGGACGTTCTTTCTTGCTTTGGAGTGGATCTATCTGTGGGTCATGTGCATCATGCGGAGGGTGTTGCAGCATGAGGTACAGATGCTGGTGAGTTGCATGGCAATGGTGAGCGACGAGTCCATGATGCACACCATCTTGTGTGCGTGGCCACTGGGTGCTGGTGCAGTGCCCTGGCGGGTGGGACACAAGGAATTGACCCAGCTGTAAGGGGACAATCCTCAGATGATTACCTCAGTCCTGTACAAGTCCAGCCTCAGGTGGCTGATGTTCAGCCATTCATCAACGGACCTCATGCCTTCTTGAAGGTTGGAACTGGCAATGGCTGTGTCTTTGGTGAGGGTGAGGAGCAGCTGGCTGTCAATGGCATTCGAGATGATGATGAGGTTGTGTGCGCATGTGATGGTGGAGAGGGGGGTCATGGACACATTGAAGATTGACACGCTGAGAGATGAGCCCTGGGCCATGTGCCAGATGATGCCACTGTACTACATGCTGAAGGCGTGAGTCCCACTCCCATGGCCTTGCTGGTGAGCCACTTGGTGATTTCATCCTGGTCCATCCCCTGGATACCAGTGTTGGAGATGTGTGAGCTGACAGTGTGTGAGCACATCGTGCATAATGCTGTGGAGAGGTCAAGGGGGTGTCCTCACCATTGTTGAGCAGGGCAAAGTTGTCGGTGTTGTTGGCAATGATGACGGTTGCAGTGGGGGTGATTACTGCGGTCTTGTGCAGATTGCCTGGTGCTCTTTGTGTGGAGGAAGTTTGTCAGTTGCTCGTTGACTGTCTTCCTGATGACATTTGCTGGCTAGGGAAGCACGTTGAGGTTCCTTGAGAGCCAGCGTTCCTGCCGTCCATTGTCTAAGAAGGGCCTGGGTCACTGCATGCCTCTATCTACCATGGAATGTGGCTAACTCCAAAGATACATACATGACGTGCTGGACGGGGGCTACAAGGATTGGGAATGATGTGGTTGAGATGTTGTGTGGGAAGGGGCCTGATGGAGATCCCCAGGGGATGTTGCACATGAGCCCGGTGTTGTATCTGCTGATGATGGAAGTCCAAAACCTGAGGGTGGTTTGTCCCGCGTATAATCGTGCGTTCTGCCTCTGTGTGCCAAGGCTTGCGTGTATGTCCATGAGCATGCAGTGGTAGAAAGTTGCAATGGATTGGCTCAGCCTTGCAAGGGTGGGGTGTCTTTTGGATGGAGAGCTGATGTCAGTGCACTCACGATGCTGATGAGCTCCTTGATGTCGTGCTGTTTTTTGTCCTCGTCCCCATCTGATGGATCTCCAATTGTCCTTGCTGATGATATGGTGATGGCTGTGTGTGCCGTTTTCCAGGGATGTAAGGCCACTGATGGTTATTTGTGTTGCAAGCTGTGCACAAGAGTCCTGCTAGACGTGTATGAGTCCAGTAGGTCTGCCTTGTCCTAGGTGGCTTAATTGTTGATGTGCGTCACAGGAAAGTCCGTCAACGTGGCTAGATTGTTGGATCAGTTGCTGATCCAGTGTGTGAGGTTGCAGGGTATGGCGGTGGTGTTGGCTCCAGTGTCCCACACAGCATGTCTGTGTTGACTTACATCAAGCATCTTTGGGGGATTGGTAGCGGGGGTGTGTGGCAGTGTGTTGCCCGTCGGAGACGTGGATGCTAATGTGGATGGACCAATGATTGATGCTGGTGTTGTTCTCATCCAGCCAGAAGTTCCTGGCCCACAGCCACATGTATCCTGTGGATGTGAGGGCGTGTGTGACGATGGACGTGTTGATGGCTTAGCGGAATTGTGGATGTAGGGCTGGAGATCTGGAGATGAGTGTTACTCTGATGGTTTGCAGGGGGTTTGTGCCAAACCTGTTTTGTGACCCTGAGTGCGTACTTGGGAATAGATATCAATTCATCTTCCGGGATTGTTAGTGCCGTCCCTGCGGGTGCTCTTGTATCTGTCTGAGATGGCAATGAAGAAGTTGTGTGCTGAGGATGCTTTCATCCAGGTCACTGTCATGATGGTGATGTGTGGGCCTGTTGTGTTGAGGAGGTAACAGAGTCCGATGGCGTGCTGTTGGACGGAGCCGGTGTGGAGTAGGAGGGACATGACCTGGTTGGTGTGACAGGGCCTGGAAGGCGGGGCAGTGGTGTGTAGGCAGTTGAAGTTGCACACTCAGCATGCGAAGGTGTGGTGTGTGCGCTTAGGGTATGCCTGAGAGCAGGCGGTTGATTTTCGCTTGGACATTGCTTGGACAGTGGCTGCAACATGAGACTGTTATGTGATGTGGGTCATGCAAGGACATGAGGGTCGTGTAATGTGCACGTTGCATGCGCTGACGGTCCTGCCTTTGGCACCGCCTGGCCGCAACAGTGGCACAGACAAGCTGATGACAGCCTAATGAATGGGTGGAGGGAGGAAGGGAGGAGCATCTTGGAGGCGTGTGGGTTGCAGAATCGGGGAACTTGGTGGGCCCTTGCCGCAGGGCCCGCAGCAGCAGGCGGCATGTACTGGAAACTAGGACAAAAGTAGCACACAAAGACAAGGATGTCAGAAAGGACAACTCCAACAGGTGCATGTAAAGGAAGGAGTGTCAGGTTATTCATGGCTCACCCAGAGAAAATGGATGAACAATCACCAAAGATGACTGACACAGGATCAGGAAACAGAAGGCCGAGCTGCGCACAGGAGACACACCCTCAGCAGGCGTTGGCGGCCTGTTGGTGGAAGCAACCTGACCAAATACATACACAACCATGGACTTCATGCACAATAGAGATTATTATCCATGAAGAACTGCATGCATGTTGCCGAACTACATATACACACATATGCACAATCTTTGACAACTATGCCAGAGATGATGCATGCAAAGTGGCTGCATTGACAGAGATGAGGCACTTCGGAGGGTGAGGAACACCTTTATTACTCAAGCTCACACTGAGGGAAATGCATCAATACGAACAGACTCACAGGTAACTTGACTGAACATGTGGGACCTACGCTGGACACCCCCTTCACAACACGGATGTAGTAAATCCAAATGAACTGGCACACAAGTTAAGGGGATGAGCCAAACACCTCCTGCTGCACACGGAGAGGCTGCAATTCCCCATTGAGCCCGTCATGGGGATGTCCCACACTATGTCCACCCGTAGCATCCCGTATGTTTCTCACGGGAAAGTTTTACACACATTGATGCCTTCATCAGAATCCAAAAACCATTACAGATGACTGTCACGAAGGGTGACTGTCAATTCATGGGAGTCACGCTACATGTTATGTGCCCCATGGTGAGTCAACATGTATGCATGGTAACACAACATGCACAGAAGCAGTCCCCACACATTCCAAACACTTACCACCCCCAAAATGCCTTGCTGCAATCCTTACCCAAAATGAAAATTCCCCATGTCCGTGCATGGAACGCTGATTCAGCAGACGTTGCAATACTCATGACGAATAGCAGGAGGACAACAATGACACGAGCAGACAACATGCACAAGAACCTGGGAATGACAGACACACAAGAAGTCAGCTAACAGATTTATCTCCCCATACATGGTCATTTACTGAACAGGAACAATGTTGGCCCCATGCAATTTTAAAAATAAGTGTCCCTGCTAAAATGTGCAGAATGACATCATCACTCGAGTGACACATCAGAACACACATCTAAGTCACTTAGCATGCAGTCAGCTGGACCCACACATTGCAACACATGCCACCCAAGGCTACAAGCGTGCACACTCAGACCCAGTGACTCACCATTATGAGAAGAAGTTGCGTATGAGCTGACTCCGGATATCCTCCTCCTCCTCCTCCTCACTTGCCTCGTGACCAAGCCCTTCATCCTCCACAGGTGGATGTTCCTGCTCATCCTGCTCCAGGATGAGTGGCACTGCCTTCTCCACTGCCATGTTGTGCAGCATGCAGCACACGAGGAAGATTTTGCAGACCTTCGCCGGTGCATATGGGAGGGATCCGCCTGTCTTGTGAAGGCACCGGAATCGGCTCTTCAGGAGGCCAAACGTCCTCTCAATCACTCGCCTGGTCTGCCCGTGTGCATTGTTGTACCGTGATCTGCAGCTGATCTTGGGTTGCGGAGAGGCGTCATCAGGCATGGCATGTTAGAGTCCCCTACATGGAAACATCATGTAAATAAGTGGGTCAGGAGATGCCGTAAGAGCCAGAGATACTGCAACACACAGGACAAACAGAGTATACCCACCAACAAGACATCCTCGTTCGTTGTGCAGCCGCAGCATCATTTGTGGCACCCTGCTATGCCTCATGATGTAGGCATCGTGTGCTGACCCTGGAAAACGTGCACAGACATGGGAAATCAGCATGTTAGCATGACACACCACAAGGGCATTTATAGAGTGGTAATGTTTACGGTTGCGATAGGCTACCTCCTGTGCCTGTGGTGGTACCAAAGCCACATATGTCCCATCAATGGACCCAATGACATGGGGCATCCCTCCCAGGGCATAGAAATCACCCTTGACACCTGTCAACTCCTCAGAAGTCGGAAAATGGATGAATTCATCAAGGTGCTCCAACATGGCTGCCAAAACATCACGCAGAACACGGCTGAACATTGTCTGAGACATGCCACCAACATCAGCTATGGTGAATTGAAACGTACCTGTGGCAAAAAAATGTAGGGCTGCCATCACCTTCATCTTGGGGGTCAGCGCAGTAGGATACCTGTGTCGCGGTTGGAGGTGTGGTGCCACCTTGGCGGTCAAGTCCTCAATCGACTGTTGAGTGAATCTGTAACGTCGGATGCAGGCACGTTCCCTCATGGCACCCAAGTCTGGCATTGGTCGGGGGACAGGCGGTGCCCTGCAGAAAATTTTGATGAATGACGAAGATTGAGAGCATAACAACATCAATGTCAATGAACAGAGCACATGCTCAACTGCTACTACACATCTGCTAAATACAGAGTTTGGTGTGTGCAATACATCCAGGACACGTATGCTAGCTTGGTGATACTCCTATGAAAAGCCACCTACACCCGTTGATTGGCAAGTCTACATGACATGCCCTGAAACGAGCTGGGAGCAAGTCTGAGTGAACAGCCAGAGACATCACAGGAGTGACATACATCCACATAGCTGCATTTAAAGGATGTCATCTCATACAGACAGCTGACGGCAAGCTAGACGCACAGGTCACATGGAATGTCGAATGTACAGATCACACACATTGTGATGAAGGGGTACACGTGAAAACAGAAAACACAGACATTGAGACGATGCAGATATGTCCTGATGTGAAAATATCATGTCCGATGCAAACAGACCCTGCTTACGTGGGAATCCACATGTGGCATGGTGTGCGTAGATGTGTGCCATGCCCATCTCCACACAGACACATGTTGGATGCAGCAACAGCAGATGTAGTTGACGGAACAGTAACAGCAAGCTCATGGGAACACATGACACACACATGACAAAGTCACATCGGGGCACGCTCATTGTGAAATATCAGTTGTTAGTGTCCCTGGCATCAGGGGACAGTTGCGGGTGGTGGTGACTGTGCCATACCAGTGATGCTGTGCTTGACACGTTTGTACTACAGGCACACATGTGCAAAGTGTGAAGGGGAAGTGTGCCACGTATTGACCCATCACACATGACATGTGTACACAGGTCATCACACATCAATGGTGCAACTACATGAGGAGACATGTGCAAGATCACTGCCTGACCCACCTAGGCCCTGCACATGAAAGTCTGCAATGACAATGACTTGATGTACAGCCTTGTGCGAGTCGGAGACCTCCATTCCTTTCGTGTGCGCCTCCTATCACCAGTGTAAGCATGTGAAACGCACCATACACATGCTCTGAGAGCGTGTGTACGGTCCGTATCACTATTGTAGTGGTGCCGTAGGAGTACGCGTGGTACGGACCGTACACGCGCTCTCAGAGCGTATGTACGGTCCGTATCACTATTGTAGTGGTGCCGTAGGAGTATGCGTGGTACGGACTGTACACACGCTCTCAGAGCGTATGTATGGTCCGTATCACTATTGTAGTGGTGCCGTAGGAGTATGCGTGTTACGGACCGTACACACGTCGTGTGTACGGTCCGTATCACTATAGTAGTGGTGCCGTAAGAGTATGCGTGGTACGGACCGTACACACGTCGTGTGTACGGTCCGTATCACTATAGTAGTGGTGCCGTAGGAGTACGCGCGTTACAGACCGTACACACACGCGTACTCCTACGGCAGCACTACTATAGTGATACGGACCGCACACACGCTCTCAGAGCGTGTGTACGGTCCATATCACTATTGTAGTGGTGCCGTAGGAGTACGCATGGTACGGACCGTACACACGTCGTGTGTACAGTCCGTATCACTATAGTAGTGGTGCCGTAGGAGTATGCGTGGTACGGACCGTACACACGTCGTGTGCACGGTCCGTATCACTATAGTAGTGGTGCCGTAGGAGTACGCGTGGTACGGACCGTACACACACGGGTACTCCTACGGCACCACTACTATAGTGATACGGACCGTACACACGCTCTGAGAGCATGTGTACGGTCTGTATCACTGTTGTAGTGGTGCCGTATGTGTACGGGTATGTGTGAAACGCACCGTACATGTTTTTTTTAATCAAAAATTACATAGGGGAGAAGTATTAGGCCCAAAATGCATGCTGGTTGTCATGGATACAGAGATTTCAGTTGCAAGGTGGCCATCATGTTGGCTTGAAAAGTCAGTTGGCCCAAAAATTACAATGTTGCAAAGTGGTGTTTGCCTTGCTATGATGCTCAAAATTTTAACCATGCAAATTCGTGTCATTGGTGTATGTTTAAAGGGATTGGAGGAAACATAGGATGCAAATGAGTCTGACCAATCACTCTGTACTCCTGTAAATGAAAGCCCCCAGCAAGACAGATATAAGGCAGCCAGAACCCATGAGAGGGCACTTGCCTGCACAACCTTCCTGTTGACCACACTGCTGCTGTCTGTGCTTCCTCTGGCACCATGTCGCGGACTGTGGAGAGGGCCCAGACATTCACCATGGAGGAGAATGAGGCCCTGCTGAATGTCCTCCTCCCACAGTACCCCAGCCTGTATGGGAGACCAGGGGAGCAGGTGAGTGCTGACCCCACTACCTTAGACTGTGCACCTGTTTCGTGGGTGTCACTTCTGGCATTGTGTCCAGGTGTGACGGACATGCAATGAGGTTTAGAGTGGGTCCCGGGGGGGGGGGGGGGGGGAAGTCTTATGTCTGTCATGCAGAGTATGAAGTAATTCCTGTGTGCACTCCTCACTTGCATTGTGCTTACTGTGACATTCACTGCATAGTGCATGACACATTCAGCCTGGCAAATCCTGGGTGGCATTTTTTGGCTATTGTCCTGAGGTGATTCAGTGGTCCCCCCGGTGTGACAGGTGACTGTACCCACAGATGTGTATGAGTTGAGGGGAGCTGTGGTGAGAGTGTCTAAGTGATGTGTACGCCCTCCTGGACATTGATGTGTGTGAAGGTTCCTTGTCATGTGGGTGAGTGTCTATGTGAAGTGTTGCACCACAGCTGCATGGAGGAGGCAACAGCTCTACCATCTGATGTGAGGAGTAAGCCGTGCTGTGTGTCTGACTTGCTGGGCTAGCCCGACACCTGTGACACCCCACAGGCAAGTGGCACATGTGCAGAGTGAGGTATGTATCCGCTGTAGCCAATGGCAGGTGATTGATCTGTGCCTGTGTGTGTCTGTGTACTCTGCTGAGGTTGCTTCAGTGGGCTGGGGCATGTAAATGCTTTGAGGTGCTGTCCATCAGCCTGGTGTTGCATGTGATGCACAGTGTGTGCCATGATCAGGGAGTGTGACGCACCACTCCTGCCACCTGTGTAGTTTCAATGCCATGTAGTGCATTGGGGCTTCCACAGAGGCCAATGTCAATAAGAGTAAGATGGGATTCCTTGGCAGCATCCTATGCCCTGTTCAACATATCATCGATGTTCAAATGTGTGTCTCTGTGACATGGAGCAGGTGTAGTGATGTTGTCTCACTTTGTCATCCTCACAGGTAACTGCCTACGAGAAGGGGGGGATCTGGAAGCGGATCGTCTGGGCCGTGAGAGTGGCGGGGGGTCGCAGTCGGCGCCTAGCCCAAGTCAGAAAACAGTGGCAGGACATCCAGTGCTGGACCCGGTGGATCGCCCGGGTCCAGCTGGGGCTCTCACCTCCACGCCCCCACGGCGGGCACCGACGCCTGACCACCCACATGATGTGTGTCCTGGCAGTGGTGTTCCCTGACCTGGATAGGCAGTTACAGGAGGGACAGCAGCAAGGAGGGGGTAGGTACCTGTCTGTTTGTTGTGTTGTGTGTCCCCAGCTTTTGGAAGTGCTCTGTAGTCTGGATACACTGCCAGGGTTTATATGTGCTGTGGATATTCTGTTCCCCAATGTCAACCGGTGCTCTTAATCGTCCCTTCCCCTGCTTGACATGTGTCCCCTGTTCTGTGTGTATTCACAATTGCACATGGTCATCTAGCCTGCCAGTTGATCCAAGTGCACATTGCTTTCAGCATCATGTGGGAGGGTGGTCTGTGACATGTGTTGTTACCTTGCCTGTGCCCTGTCCTGTTCACTCTGTTGGGGGTCCATATTTGTTGGCACTGATGATGAGTCTCAAAATGGGAGTGTGAGGTTTCAAATGAACACCCTTGCAGCATGCATGACCAATGTTGTGGCCTCAGACATGATGTGCATGAGTGGGAGATATGCATAGTGCCAGGACGGTTGCTCATGTTACAGTCAGATCATTCCAGGAACAAGGAGCAGTGTGCCCACTACAGTCCCTTGAGACACCCTTGCCTCATAATCATGTGTGTCATCCAACACTGTGTCCATTCAGTGTGTTCAGCATATGTTTGCCTCTGTGGCATTGTTCCTTGGCCTCATTTGTATTTATCCAAAGTGTGCTACATGTGTCCACTGGACAGGGAGACCCCATTTGGCTTGTGCATACTCACACTGGGCAGTGCCTGTATGTCTATTCACAACTATCTGTCGATGGTTGTTTGTCACAAATATGTGTTGGCAGCCTCACAAGGTGATGTGGAGTACATTTGAGAAGTCTTGCTGCACATTTTAGTAAAGCCTGATTAAGAGGTGTCACTTCTTGATCTGTCTCAATCACATTGTCTCAGGTATGGGGGATTTGTGCGGGCGAGGCCTACATGGCCAGACCTTATGTCTCCTTGCCAGGTTTGACCTTTGTGTGAGAATTGGCTGGACAGAGACTCAACGTGCAGTGTCCCAGTGATGTTGTGCAGGGTTTAATGTTTGTGCTTTGCAGCATGTGTCAATTGTTTAGATACATGATTCCTGCTCATTCATGTTTTGCACCAGTGTGTGGTCAAGATGCTACGTAGTTTGGTCTTTGTGTGCTGACATCTGTGTGGACATTCAGGCTTGTCATGGGGGTGTCTCCTCAGTGCAACACAACACAATAGCAGGCCCATTAGCTCATGCATTGTGCTGGGTTTGGAAATGTGTGGCACTCCACATGACAGGCAGTGGGTCGGATGTGTTGGCAACTGTGTCATCAGGTAATGGATGGCCATGTGACAACTGACATAATTCAAGTTGTTAGTCACAAGGTATTGTACCTTGGTACTCACAACACTTGTCAACAGGTCTTCATGTTTTCTATTCTTTAGTTTGATGTTTTGTTGTTAAGAACAATAATGTGCCTGCATGACAGATGTCTCCCAAGGAAGTGCACACCAAACCACCTTTACACTTTCAGGGAACACACTGGCACACTTTTAAATAAGGCACTGTTCTAATGAGACTGTTTTTCTGATTATACATATACATGTTCCCCCAGTGTTGTGGAAATTGGGTAGGTCCTTGGTTGTTGGTGATACCAACTTACGAGTGTCAAGTCATCAAGCCCTCCGTGGGCCCATGTATATGTACTTTCTGCAACTACATTTCTTTCTAACAGTGGCTTCTTTAAAGAAGGCTGCCAGCTTCTTCTTCTTCAATGACTGGGTAAATGTAGATTTGTGTGCACCTCCTTGGGAGCCATCTGTTATGAAGGCACATGTGTGCTCTGTTCACAAAATGGCACATTCCCACATTCTGACCATGTCGATTGTGTCAAGTATTGTGATTCCCAAGGGACAAACTTTTTTTTGTTTTGTGTTCCAAAGTACTGACAGGTCTCTGAGTGTGGGGAAAACCTTTGGCATTGAGGTGTGCTACTTTGCCTTGGGGGCACCACTACTGTTTCTTTCAGGGTAAACAAGAGGTGGCATGACTTCATTGTATTGCTGTGCTCACCTGTTCCCAGACACTAGCTCCTCAGTGTTTTCTCATTCAAATTTTGGGCTGGTGTGTCCTATTGTTCCTTGTGTCCAAGTGGCATGGTGTGTCTACCAACTGGGGAGTACAGGGCTTACATATGTGCGGAGTAATCTAGCTGTTACTCATGATGCATTGCCTGATATGCACTGTGACCTATTGTTTTTGTACTCATGTGTCAGATGTATACAGGTGACTGATGTTTTTCTGTATCTTCACCTTGCCCACAGCATCATCATTGGAAACCGAGGGAGACACCGGCACGGACCTGGAGGAGAGACCCAGCACCAGTACCACCAGTGCTGGCGAGTCTGCGGGAGCCAGTGGCACGAAGGGCGAGGGGAGTCAGTCAGAGGACCTGTCTGGTGGCGAATCCAACTACGACGCAGACGGGTCCGAGGCTGACCTCATCAAGGGGGCGGAGGCTGCTACAACACCTGGCAGCAGCCCAACATCTGTCCCCGCCTCCTCCATTCCCAGCACCGCCCTCCCAGTTGCTCCGGTCCCTTCTGTCCGTGCAGGGCACCACCATGTCTCCTTCGGGACAGGCACCGCACCCCCTGCCCCTGTCACCCCTGCTGCCCTCAGTGCAGAGTCTGTGGACATACTGCGGCAGTTGCAGGTTGGGCAGGCATCGGTGCTGACTGTCCTCCATGGCCACACCACACTGCTAACACAGATGGTGTCGTTCATGGAGGGCATGTCAGCATCGATGTCTGAACAACGCAGGTTTCTGCGGTCCATGGACTCTTCACTGACGGCAGCAGTGAGTCTCCTGCAGCGCTCCGTCCCCCCTACCCCAGCCCCATCCATACTTCCCTCTCCCATACCTGTCCCATGCACACCCAGACATTCCCATGCATGCACCCCACCAGACACAGGCAGCACACCACCAAGTAAGGGCAAGCACACACCTCCTGTCACGCACACTCAGGGGGATGTGGGCACACCCACTGGGTCTGGGGCAAAAAGACATGCACACAGCCACAGTCTGAGACCGCAGGCCTCACAACCCAGTCCCTCAAAAAGCACTCCCCTTGGCTCCCCTGCTAAACTGACACCCGAAGAGCTGGCCATCACCCACACTGTGACACCACCCCGCAAGCGGGCGAGGAAGTCCCCGGCCAGGTTAGTCAAGTCCCCCCCCTGTCCACCATCTCCCCCACGAGCGCTGCACCCCATCCCTCGCCCACCCCCCCCCTCGGTCACACCCCCCCCTCCGTTGGCCCTGGGGTTTCTTAAGGTGCAGGACTTACCCTGGACGCCCTGGCAGCAGTGTGCAGCGACGTGCTAACATCCACCTTTGATGCTGCCCCACCCCCTGCGTTGGAGACGTCCACACCTGCACCCACCACACCTGCCCTTCCCCCTCCTGTCCCTGTGGTGCCTGGTCCTTCCCCACATGATGCCCCCCCCCGGTCGACGAACCTGAGGGTTCCAATGTGCAGGCAAGCTAGGGGAGACGCGTGCCCATGTGTCCCCCCAAGGACTTCTATTGTGGACTGGCCATTGGCCTTTGTATATAGTGTCATTTCATGTTTTTTATTTTATGCTGAATAAAGCATTTATTTTTACTTTGCACACTATTGCATTTCAGGTATTGATGTTGGTGCTGAGGCTCCTGGAGTTGGTGTAGTGGTAATGTGTTATGGTTCAGAGAAATGTTCTACTCTGATGGTCATGAGGTGGACCATGGTTTCTGCGTGCCATCACAAGGTCTCTGCAAAGAATCATTGTTAGTGTGTGTTATTTTGGTTTTGAGACATTGTCCCAAGGAGTGTTCCTTCCTCTGTGGCACCTGACATCTTCCCTGCAAAGAGTTGCACAATTGTTGTGCTGACCTGTGTCTACATTTCCTTTGTTGGTGACGGATCCCTTCAACTATGGCCATGCCTGCTCAGCAATGTCTCCGGCTGCATCGTCTGTGCCATCCTTGCTAGTCACTGTACTTGTGTATTGAGTATGTCGAAATGCCTTCATGGAGAAATTCTCCCTTTTCAGCACTATGCATGTGTGTACTCCCGGCCTAGCACACATATGGTACTTTTTCTGCAGGGTATTTGGGCACCTGACTCACAATTGTGGGCATTGTATCTATTGGAACTCCACCCTTGTCCTTCCATGAGAGACAACATCTTGGTGGCTGGCCCAGCACCTGAACATTCCTATCAGTCCTGGGATGTGCGTGACAGTGTGTGTTATCTTTGGCTCTCTTAGTTTAGTAGGCAGTGACATGACTATACAGTCTTGTGGCATGATCTCAGTGTGTGTATTGTGCTGCATCCACCAGGGGTGGGTATGCATGTGTTAATTTTCCTCACACCCACATGTGATGTGTCATGCAGTGGGGGAGTGACATCCACCCTCCTGGGAGTGGGACACTGCTGTCAGTGATGTGTTGTTATGGCACTATCATCATTGTCCACAGTTAGGGATGCGTACATACACCCATGGAGTTGTGGTCATCTGATAATGATGTACACCCCCCCATGTCTCTGTCCACTGCTGGGAGTCCTCTGCAACCACCCCTCACATGTCTGTCCACTGCTGGGAGTGATATGCACCCACCCCTCATGTTGCAGGCCACTGCTGGGAGTGATATGCACCCACCCCTCATATTGCAGGCCACTGCTGGGAGTCCTCTGCACCCACCCCTCACATGTCTGTCCAGTGTTGGGAGTCCTCTGCACCCACCCCTCACATGTCTGTCCACTGCTGGGAGTCCTCTGCACCCACCCCTCACATGTCTGACCACTGCTGGGAGTCCTCTGCACCCACCCCTCACATGTCTGTCCACTGCTGGGAGTGACATGCACCCACCCCTCATATTGCAGGCCACTGCTGGGCGTCCTCTGCACCCACCCCTCACATGTCTGTCCACTGATGGGAGTGATATGCACCCACCCCTCATGTTGCAGGCCACTGCTGGGAGTCCTCTGCACCCACCCCTCACATGTCTGTCCACTGCTGGGAGTCCTCTGCACCCACCCACATATGTCTGTCCACTGCTGGGAGAGATATGCACCCACCCCTCACATGTCTGTCCACTGCTGGGAGTCCTCTGCACCCACCCCTCACATGCCTGTCCACTGCTGGGAGTCCTCTGCACCCACCCACATATGTCTGTCCACTGCTGGGAGTGATATGCACCACCCCTCATATGCAGGCCACTGCTGGGAGTCCTCTGCACCCACCCCTCACATGTCTGTCCACTGCTGGGAGTCCTCTGCACCCACCCCTCACATGTCTGTCCACTGCTGGGTGTCCTCTGCACCCACCCCTCACATGTCTTTCCACTGCTGGGAGTCCTCTGCACCCACCCACATATGTCTGTCCACTGCTGGGAGTGATATGCACCCACCCCTCATATTGCAGGCCACTGCTGGGAGTCCTCTGCACCCACCCCTCACATGTCTGTCCACTGCTGGGAGTGATATGCACCCACCCCTCATATTGCAGGCCACTGCTGGGAGTCCTCTGCACCCACCCCTCACATGTCTGTCCACTGCTGGGAGTCCTCTGCACCCACCCCTCACATGTCTGTCCACTGCTGTGAGTGATATGCACCCACCCCTCATGTTGCAGGCCACTGCTGGGAGTGATATGCACCCACCCCTCATATTGCAGGCCACTGCTGGGAGTCCTCTGCACCCACCCCTCACATGTTTGTCCACTGCTGGGAGTCCTCTGCACCCACCCCTCAGATGTCTGTCCACTGCTGGGAGTCCTCTGCACCCACCCCTCACATGTCTGTCCACTGCTGGGAATCCTATGCAGCGACCCACCCATCCACCCACTTGGTGAGGTACACTGCCGTCCTGTGCCTACACACACACCAATATAGTGGTAATATGCTGCACCAGGCCGTAGGCCAACATTCGTGGCGTGTGTACGCCTTGTATCCCAAATGTACTGGTGCCGTAGGGGTACGTGTGATACGGACCATACCCCCGCATCCATGGGGCGTGTACGGTCCGTACCACCCTTACCCCTATGGCACAAATACAATGGTGATACGGCCCGTACCCACGCTATGTATGCGTGGGTGCGGTCCGTATCACTATAGTAGTGGTGCCGTAGGGGTACGCGTGGTACGGCCCGTACACACGCCCTGTGAGCGTGTGTACGGTCCGTTCCACGCGTACCCCTACGGCACCACTCCAATGGTCTTACTGACCGTACACACGCTCTGAGGGCGTGTGTACGGTTCGTACCACGTGTACCCCTACGGCACCACTACAATGGTGATACAGACCGTACACACGCTCTGAGGGCGTGTGTATGGTCCGTACCACGCGTACCCCTACGGCACCACTACAATGGTGATACGGACCGTACACGCTCTGAGGGCATGTGTACGGTCCGTACCAAGTGTACCCCTACGGCACCAGTACAATGGTGATATGGACCGTACACAAGTTCTGGGGCGTGTGTACGGTCCGTACCACGCGTACCCCCACGGCACCACTGATATAGTGCTACGGACCGTACCCACGCCATGTATGTGTGAGTACGGTGCGTATCACTTTTGTAGTGTTGCCGTAGGGGTAGGTGTACACGTCCACTTCCGTTGTTGCGTGACGCAGGGATTGGTGGACACGCCCCCCAGAGTGACCGGACCCTTGAGGTAATGTATGTCCTCAATATTGTAGGTTTTAATTTGGGTAGGGGGTATGTTTCCTGCCCCTCACCCCCCCTTGGCCCCTGGGTGTTGTTCTCACCTTCTGCGGCGTGTGCGTCGGGTTCGGTGCACCAGGTCGTAGGCTAAGAGGGCCGGGATGACACGTAGGATGGGGTCCATGGCTGTCCGTCGCGTACCGGTGCTCCGTTTTCGCGTCGGACTCAGTTTTCCGGCTTTTTTTGGCTGCCGTAAAAAAATAGCTGTGCGGAGTGACGTAGGGACGAATCGTACTTGCTGGTCTGTAAAACGCTGCCTGACTCCGTACGGATGTCGCGTACGCGCTGTCCAGGATCAGACTCGTAGGTATTTTTTAGCCGTACGGTGTTTTGTACGATTCGTACGGAAATGGTACTTCTGTACGAATCGTACTTGCTGGATTGTACGGTGGATTTCCCGGGTACGAGTCATATGGAGAATATGCTCCGTACGACGAATCGTACCCGGGTTTTACAGGATCGGAATCGGCACCTATAAGTAAATATTGCTCCCGAGAAGTAGCCTACTCAGAACCTTATTTAAATGAAGACCGCAACAGCGCGCTTTGTTTTTGCAACCCCCTCCTCCATATTATATTTTCTCCAAAGATATCGCACTCCCCGTCACAAAAGTAAACACCACATTATAAGTAAATAGTGCTCCTGGGAAGTATCCCACCCGCTGACTTAATAAAAAGAAGACCGCAACACACTCTGTTATTTTCCCGACGTGATTTGTAGGCCCCATGCAAATTATATAAATTGCCCTTAAAATATATAAAAAACTATTTTTACCTTCACAGTCCCTGACCACCACCTTGTGACCACTGTACAGAGTTAATAGTGTTCCTACCCTCCCCTCTACTACTTTTTTTTCCAGCACTCCTTTGAAGTGCGTCACAAAATGGCTGACAACAGTGATCCGTTCCTAGCCAACAAGGAGCAAACTTGTACTCTGAACCCTTTAGCCAATAAAATGTCCATGGTGTTCCGCAGAGGGGAGGGAATGACTGCCAACACTTCTACTTCGTTAAGCTTGGGAAGGTCCTGCTTGGAACACGTTACCCAATCAGATGTCCCTGATACTCCGCGGAGGGGGGGAATCGCTGACAACACTTCTACTTTCGATGGTTCGCAGCCAATGAACATTAAGCTCTGGAAGGTCCTGCTTGGAACATGTGAGCCAATCAGATGTCCTTGCTACTCCACGGAGGGGGAGGGAATGGCTGGCAACATTTCTACTTTCAATGGTTCACAGCCACTGAACATTAAGCTCGTTGTTGGAACACCTCAGCCAATTAAACGTTAATTTTGTTCCACGCACAGGGACAGAACACGCCCTCCCACATAATATTAAATTTCCTCTAACAAAGTGACACCGTCCGTGATAAAAGTGAACACCACATTATAAGTAGGGCTCCCGGTTTTATGGTATTTATTTATTTCACATTTCCGTCTGTATTTATCCATATTTATTTTTATGTCATTTTATCTGTATATATCTGTATTTATTTTTGTCGCAAGCAAAAAAAGACGTTGCAGCTAGTATTTTTCCACATTTATTTAAATAGACAGTGCAAATGGTTGTTATAGGTTTAGCTATATGTATGTATGCGCCACATATGTTTCATGCAACATCCACCCAAAAACTTTTCTGTTAGATCAAAACAGGAAATCACATATGAGAAATGGGAGTGGTGTCACAGAGATTACTTGCAGTAATATTAGTGATCTGATGCTGTGTTACAATATTGAAAACACTGTCACTAGCCATTTTTATTAAATGTAAACGCATTTAGAATTTAGACAAGTGCACCTGTGTACTTTCAGTGCCCTGGCCAAAGACGGCAGCAAGCTCTCAATTCAGAAAAAAATAAAGGCCCTTACATTAGTCCTGCCAGGCTCTATTTCCCCTCACAATCCTGAAGCATGAAGCCTAAAATATCCAACAACACCCACGAGCTGGCAGCTTTTGATTTACATTTTTTAAACTAGGTGCTTCGCTTATGCAAAACCCTTTTTCCATAAGTTAAACAGTCTCCGCTTTGAAGACATTGGGCGTGTATCACTTCCCTTATTTTACTTTGTACTGCCCCGTAGTATTTGGACAATTTACTTTAATGCTGTAATCCCACACAGTGTAGTTACAGCCACAGTTCTTCCTCACACCCTGGAGAAAAAAAAAACAATGTAACTTGAAAAGGGGCTTACAGATATGCCCCGGCTGTCTCTGTCTCTCAGGAATGTTGTTTCTTCATGCTGCACAAAGTCACGGAGGAAAGTTTCAATTTAAGGCCTGAAAGTGAATGCAACCTAATTTTCTTAATGTGTTTATTCTGCCGGTCTATCTGACCTCTTTGGGTCACACATTTCTGCCAGTCTTACATTAGCTCCAAGTATGCACGCTACCAACAACGCCCCCGCCTCCTCAAATTTTAACACCTGTAGTAGTGCAAACAGTGAAATACAAGTCCACCCCCACCCTTTCATTAACCTGTGTGCAGGCTCAGCGCCAGGGCTACAGAGATGTCAAAGGAACAGCTGAAGGAATTTCCCACGCCTACCAGATATTAATGGCCCAGCAGGTGCTAATGTGGGCAGCCATACACGGCAATCAGGAAGAGGGTTGTGGCAGGCAAGCCTGGCTGGAGCACGGATTGCTAAACAATTCACAGAATCCGAGAATCCAATTTGGTTGTATTTTTCCGCTTCTATTTATAAATACAGACGGAAGAATAATGTTTTTCCGTCTGTATTTATATGTAAAAATCCGTTTAAATGGAAAACCGGGAGCCTTAATTATAAGTAAACATTACTGCGCATTATATTAAAGGAAGGCCACAATACGGCGCATTGTTGTTTTCCCGATATGATTTCCACAGCCTATTGAACATTGCTGCAATACCGTGGATCGTTGTTTTGCGGACATGATTTCCACGGCCTACGCAACATTCACACCACCTCTGTGTGCACCCTACACACTGCTTGCCGCAATACGGCACTTTATTTTCCCGATGGGATTTCCCGAGCCTACGCAACCTTGCAGCACTACCGTGCACCGTTGTCCTGCGGACATGATTTCCATGGCCTACGCAACATTCAAACTCCCTGCCTCTGCACCGTACAGACTGCTTAAACTAAGTCCACACTGTTCCAACTATACCCTCCTATACAATTTCTTTCTTTTTTTCCCCCTACTCCTTTCAACTGAGTCACACAATGGCTGCCAACACTTCCTAGTTTCAACTGTTCACAGCCAATGAGCCGCAAGCTCGTGCTCGTAACGCCTCAGCCAATCAGATGTCAGGATTCTCAAATATCGATATCTGTAAATTTTGATATTTCTCAAAAACTACTGAACGGATTTTCCCCATTTACATAAAAGCGTGCTTTCTGGACCAAGGCCTTTCTCCCTGCCAAATTTGGCGTAATTCCGTTCAGCAGTTTGACCTGTAGCCTTGTCTAAAGTTTCCTATGGAAATTGCATGGAGAAAACACGTTTTGGGACCCCCCTTTTTTCTCAGCCCCCCCTTGATGAATCTCCCCAAAACTTTCAAGATAGGAGCTGATCTGAAAAAATAATTTTTGGGGAAAATGTAGTAAAGATTCGTCAAACGACGCCAAAGTTATAAGCACATCAAAAAATGCTTTTCCTATGGAAACTTGGTCCTAACTATAACTATCTACTGGCGACCGCCAGTAGATAATATATATATATTTATAGGAAGAGAGAGAGAGAGAGAGAAGGACTTTTAACAATAGTCTAGTGAGCCAGCTAAAGCTGCTCCAGTAGCAAGAACCAAAAGTCCCTTCTTTTGTATCTGGAAATAAACCTGGGCAGTCGTGACAGGACCCAAACCAGTGAAGGAGTAAAAAGCGGGAGTCATGTGTTAAAGAGTCCCCCAGGAAACCACAGTGAAGCAAGTTCCACAAGAACAGGCAAGACATAAATGTATAGTGTTGGACTTGGCCCTTTTGCAGGGTCATCCCTAAACCTTTTGCCTTCCTCCTGTATTTTTTCTGACCTGGTGTTGGCTGTTTTATGACTCTGGGCACCTTACCACTGCTGACCAGTGCTAAGGTGCATATGCTCTCCCTATGAAAAGTGTATACATTGATTGGTGTCCATGTTTGGCTTATTTGGTTTACTATCAGCCCCTAGTAAAGTGCACCAGGAGTGCCAGTGCTTGTAAATACAAATGCTGCTGGTGGGCTTGCAACACTGGTTGTGCCACCCACAGAAGCGGCCTAGTAAAATGTGTCTAGGGTCTGCCATTGCAGAAACTGCGTGCAGTCTGGTACTGTCATGTTGATTGTGCAAGTGCACCTACCTGCCAGTCCCTAAACCTTCCCTTAACTACATATTAGTCACCCCTATGGTAGGCCCAAGGGCAGGGTGTATTGTAGGCATAAGGTAGGACATGCCCTGATGTGTGTGGCATGTCCTAATAGTGAATTACAGCCATTTTCGTTTTTCACTATTGAAGGCTACCTGCTCTCCATAGGCCAGAATGGGCTGCTGGAATTATTACACTCTATAATCCCAGCGGACTCAGAGAGCATGGTAGAAAGTCAAGTTTAGTATGCCTGACCTCAGAATAATAAAATACTTATTTTAGTAAAGTTTATTTTAATATCCTGTGTTTGTAAATACTACTTTTAGAAAGTTAGTATTTACTTGCTTAGCCATTTCAGTCCGCCTCTGCTTTGTGTGTGTGTGCTGCCTAGTTTCAGTGAGGGGCAGGGCTGGGGAATTCCAGGAGACAGGCTGGCTGCCAGGTGGTGGGTAGAGAGATTACACCAGGATGGGTGGGAGGAGTACACCTTGACTCTGAATAGACCTGTGCTCTGCCACCACAATGCTGGCTCCCCCCCTGTGGAGCAGCTGATGTCTCTGCCCTGTGCACTGAAAGGAAAGAGCACAGTCACCACAACAAAGTGCTCCAAAACCGGACTGAGCCAGGCACAGGCCCCCTGGCGACAAAGAACAAAAGAAACTGTGTATAAAAGAAGGAGCCCTGCTCCTAAGAAATCAGATCCTGTTTACGCAAAGAAGAAACTCTGCCTGAAGAGAAGGACCTGGGAAAGCTGCATGGAGGAGTACTGTCTCTAAGCCTGAGAGACTGTCCTGTGGTGGGTGCCTTGCTGCAAGAAGGAGAGGAAAAGACTGAGAGAGACTTTTAAATCAACTTGTGCTGTTTGAACAATCTCCAAGGGCTTGCTTGTGAACTTGCCCCCTGAACTGTGCCCCAGGAACAGTGGGCGCTACCCCTCCCTGGAAGAAGAAGAAGCTGCTGTGGGTGGATTGCTGACGCTGACCCCAGAGAACCTGTGTGCCCCCATCTCGCTGAGCAACGCGACTCCTGAACCGACTGTGCAGCTGTGAGCACCGTGAAGGCCTGCCCTGTCTGGCCTGAGCAAAGTGAACAACTGCCCCCTCAAACCGGAGCTCGCAACGTAAGGAGAGACTGCCTGTGTCCCAGCGCCGAGCCTCTGCAACCCCAGGCCGTAGAGACCACTGTGAGGACCGGCGGTGCACTGGTTCGCCGATTCTGGACGAAGCCGACAGCGTGCCGCACTGAAAAATCACCCCCAAGCTGCCCCTCCTGCTTCTAACATCGAGGCGTGCTGAGACGTCCTGAGGCGCCCCACGAAGCATCGCCGTCCACTGACCAGCGGGACTGCAACGCGACGCGGGATGCCCCTGCCAAGGACTGCGGAGGCCGCCACGAACTTTGCCCCCAAGAAGAAGGTACTTTGAGCCCCAAGCGCTCCTGTACGACACGTACTTTGCTGTGTACGGTCCGTACGGCGCAGTTGTCCCACTACGCTACTCACGCGGGAAGCGTGAGTCTTGGTGCGGTTCGCTCCAAGCCCGTACGGTGCGTCCCTGCACCTGTACGGCCCGTACCGCTTTACAGAAATAGACGCTGCTCATGCGGGAAGCGTGAGCAGTGGCTAGAGGCGTACCGGACTCGTACGACGCGTACCTACGAAGGTACGGCCCGTACGGCTTGAGTCCCAGTATGCGTGCTCATGCGCGAAGCGTGAGAAACGGCACGAAGCGTTCTAAAACTGGTACGAAGCGTACGGAGGGCCCTACGAAGCGCACAGACCCCCAAAGAGTGCAGATAGCTCCAAAAGTGACCATTTAAAGAACTGTGGCCTCCTGAGAAGTGATAACAAGTAACTGGAACCTCATTTTAAAGTGAAAGACTGTATTTGAAGCCTACCTGAAGAGTTTTATATAAAGAACTTTATATTTTTACAGAATACAGTCTGGTGTCTCTGTGTGGTGGGTTGGTGGTTATTGTGGGACGCCTTGAATGCTTAACCTTATGTACTCTGGAATCTAGCCTAACTGCTCGCGCCACGTTACCTAGAGGGTGAGCAGGGGCTATTTTCTAAGAGTAATCCTTCGCCCTGACTTAGAGGAAAGGATCCCTGCTTGTCGCAAGTGCATACCTGCGCCAACCAGAGACCCCGGATTCTAACATATAGACTTCCGCACATAGATATTCAGTGAAGATCACATGACTTTGTATAACAAAGGGAGTACACCAGTGTCTGAGTCTGAGATCATGAGAAAGGAAGAAGACGGCCTTACGATTACAAAAACTGTAATTGTTTAGCTGAGTAAGCTGGACTTCATTTCTTGCTGTGGGAGCTAACGTGGAAAGACAGGCTCCAAACATCATAGATGAGCACCCTCTGTTGCCCGGTTAGCATGATCAAGAAAACATGGCTGTAGCAGTTACACCAAGGCTACAATTTGCATTTCACACGGGTGATCCTCACCTCCTTTGCGCTTGCGTATGTAGGCGATCAGCAGAACTATCAGGAGAAGCAGACAGGCCAGGCCCAAACCAGTGTAAAGTGTGATAGGATTGGAAAGAACTCCTGGTCCCTGGTTCCGAGGGGCTAAAAGGAAGCAAACATGATGGATCATTATGACACAAGATGGTTTCAAGCAGGGTTGAAGGCGAAGTTGACAAACATTGCACCTCGTGTAGTTTGCAAATTTTGTCTGCTATGCAAAAGAAAGTATCTGTGGATTCATTTTTCTGCATAAATTATTTTTACGACGGAATTTTCAAGCTTAAGTCATTCTTCTGAATGCATTGGTTCCACAAAAAGTAATTGTTGTGCAAGCGAACTAATTTTAGAAAACACTTGTGAAGGAAAACCTTTATGTATGTAATCTATGGGGGAGACGTGCTGTAGTCTTGGTGTGAGCTGTTATGTTACTTTGATTTTGGTATCTTTTATTAACAAAACAGCACCATTGTTGCACCTCAAAGCACTAAGGGAAGGATTCCACCAACTTTATTTTTGACACAGTATGGATTTATTCATGGTCGTAACAAAGACAAAAAAGCAGTAGATTTTAGATGACAGAGGACAGAGTTCCACAGCCTTGAGGCCAGCATGGCATAGTGTAAGCCTCCAATGTGAGCTGCCCTAAACCGTGGCCTCTCATGTACAAAGCAGTGATAGGTCAGAGGGTATGACAAGGGGCGTCACGTTTGAGAGGGATCCACATAGGCAATTCAAAAGGTCTTAAAATCCTCTCTGACTTCAAAGGGAAACAGATGAAGAGATTTATTAAGGTGCTTAGCGTGCAGCATCCAGTTCCTACCGGGTTGCAAGATTCTGTCGATTTTGAAGCTTACAGATCAGATAATTAGGTAATCCAAATAATTGAATGAACTGCATTGACTTCCACTGAAAAAACATGTGCAATGTGTTTAGGGCACTACAGGACGAGAGTCCTGCGCCTCTACAACACAGACTGAAAGGACATACTCCTGGGAGATATCTTCGCTCGAGTTCTGCAAATTGTGTTTGTATAAATCAATTTCATAAGACAAGACAAGGTGGATGGGCCTCTATCGTTAAGGCGGCCCAGCTGTGGAACAAGTTGCCACCCACTGTCAGGTCATCAACAGAATTGTTGCAATTCAGAAAAGCTTGGAAGACCTGGCTCTACCCTAAGTAGTTCTGCTTTCCAATCATATGCGTTTTTTGTGCCAGCAGCGCTGTCAGCGCCAGGATACCAGTTTGGTGGCAGCTGTACTTTACAAATGCTATACATAAAATAAATATACATTGAGGAAAGGCCGAAATAGAGCAGCATATTGGTGAGTGCTGGAACCTACTAGCACTGGAGAGCTGTGTGCAGTATCCAAAGGAGGAAACTGAATATACCAGTAAAAAACACCTGTGAGATCTGGAGAATAAGACTGAGGTCATGTGTTTAAGACTCAACAAGAAACCAAATCAATGCAATCCTTCATATATGGATAAGAGTTACATATTTGTGGCATGCAGTTATTCTTAAAGATAGCTGAAATATCAACGGTGGTGGATATGTCACTGTCCACTGTAGGTCACATTCCTTCTGAAAAACTCTGCAACACTTCACCAGTAAATACACATTTTTGCATAACGATTTGGCTTAAAAACATTTATGCATTAAATATTTTGTAAAATAATCCAATGCAGCACCTGAATATTGCTGTCAGAAAATCATCTGAAATAAATATAGTTTCTAAAAATGATTGCTCCCACACCAGTCGCACTGCCCTATAGCCAGCCCTGCGAGGTTTCTCCCTATGGTATTTTGACCTACAACTGAGAATTCGCTGACTTGAAGGACTCTACTACAAATCTTTTCCCATGTACAACCAACTTTTGCTAGGTTTTTCTCACAATTTCATTTTTTATATATTTGAAAATTTTGCAGAGATTGTAAAATATTTAAAAATATTATCAAATACGCAAAGAAATACATTTGCAACTTAGCCCATCTGATTGTAATAGAGTAACAGCAGCGCATCTTGATAATGGTTAGTGTAATGCCATCATATGCTTCACCGCCCATAGATTCTGTTAAGTCTGGGAAACTAATTGGGGTGATTATTTTTGGGGCCATCTTGAAGACTTTAAACACAATGCCCTCTTACCGTCTAGCACCAGCAGTTGTGTCCCGTTTCCACACCCTTTGCTGTTACTCATGAAGAGCTCCACCTCACAGACGTATATCCCTGCGTCATTGTGTTGCACGTCCTGAATTTTGATGTCGGCCTTCTGCTGGGAGGTGAAGAAGGAATGCTCTGGCAGGAAAACCCTTCCACTGAACTTTTCACTAAGGTTGGTCACCTCTATCTTAGAAGAGGTGGAGGGATTGATGAAAAACCATTTGTAGCCTCCGATGCTAGACTTCTCGCTGCTATTGAACGAGCACTGTAAGGTCGCTGCACCACCGGCGGTCACGTTTGTATTTGGTGTCTGAGAGACACTAATATCATGTAAGGAAGTCTCTGCAAGAAATCAAGAAAATTCAAAAAGTTCATGGTGAGTAAGAATGATGCTGATAAAAGGGAAGTGGGAGACACAACGACAAAAAAGTGGACATGTTTCACCCAGAGTTTCCATTTGGGAATTCGACCATAAGTCATCAATAGCATTTGGTGCTTGTTTTTAGGTCTTTATATTAATTGTGTGTGTGCGTGCATGTGCGCGTGCGTGTGTGTGTGTATTCACTGACAAAACCAAAGGTTACAGGGAAGTTATAGTTAGGTTAAGCTTTTACACACATACACCCATAGAAATTCAGCAGTGATAGTTATATTTATCTCAAGGAACTAATCTCATGCCCTAAGGTAACTATAACTCGCATCCCTGCCATGCAGTTTCTCATCAATAATTTCACTGCAAATGTTGCCTAAATATAATCAATGATGTCATAGAAGAAGTCATGAATGATGTAATATGTTGGGTAATTAGCAGTACATGGAGAGGGCGCACGTAATAGTTACCGTAGGGCACAAGTTATAGTTACTTGAGATAACTATTACTGCTGAATCCAAATCCAACCTCCCTGTAAGCTTTGGTTTTTTAAGTGAATTTTTAAGGTTTTATAAATTCAATTTTCTATCTATAACACACCGTAACCTTTGTGTTTCTTCAGTGAATTTCATTTTTTTTAATGCTATTTACTAACTGTAACGTCCCTATAGGTGAGGGTGAGGTGTGGTGAAGTGGCCAGAGCGTCTGACTCCAGAGTGCGGGGCTCACAGTTCGATCACTGGCGGCAGCTCAGCTCAGCATTTTGTGACTTTGGGCAATACCTCACTTAATCTCCCCGACAGCCCCCAGCGCCTAGAGACCCTTAGGGGCGATCAGTTTGCGCTTTACAAATACAAGAGTTAAATTTTACAACCTATGGTATTTTAGTGAATCTCACCAGTTCTTTTAAATATAAATTGTACTACGACCGATAAGTTCAATTTACTAATATACATTTTCACAAGTTTATGAATGCATTTTATTCACACATTCATTCTTATATATTTTATAACTAAAAATGTATCAACTAAGGTGGTGTAACTTATGTAGTCTTTTTATAAATGCATTGCACCAAGTCTTTCTATTTTTAAAAAAAATCGTTTTGTTGATCCGTTGCAAATCCTTGGACAAATAAATGGGCCTGCTGGTTATAGTGCACACATTCAGAACTAAATAAACAACACATTTAATACAAACATATGCTATTGCAATTTCTTTAAGTCTATCACTGCCTGTGTGTGGGAGTATGAGTGGCTGTGTGAGTGACTGTGTGGGTGTGTGAGTGGCTATATGGGTGTGCCAGTTGCTGTGTGAGTGGTTGTGGGGGTGTGTACATGGGTGTGTGAGTGGCTGTGTGGGTCTGTGAGTGGCTGTGTGAGTGGTTTGTGGGTCTGTGAGTGGCTGAATGAGTGTGTGAGTGGGTGTGTGAGTGGTTATATGAGTGTGTAAGTGGTTGTGTGAGTGTGAGTGGGTGTGTGAGTGACTGTGTAGGTCTGTGAATGAGTGTGTGAGTGGGTGTGTGAGTGGCTATGAGGGTCTGTGAGTGGGTGTTTGAGTGGTTTTGTGGGTCTGTGAGTAGGTGTGTGAGTGGCCGTATGGGTGTTTCAGTGGATGTTTGAGTGTGGGGTTGGTGTGTGAGTGGCTGTGTGGATCTCAGAGTGGGTGTGTCAGTGGTTTTGTGGGTCAGTGACTGTGTATGAGTGAGTGGGTGTGAGTGGCTGTGTGGTTTTTTGAGTGGTTTTGTGGGTCTGTGAGTGGGTGTGTGAGTGACTACATGGGTGTGTGAGGGGTTCTGTGGGTATGTGATTGTGTGTGTGTATGTGAGAGTGGCTGTGAGGGTATGTGAGCAGGTGTGTGAGTGGATTTATGGGTCTGTGAGTGGGTATGTGGATGCATGTGTGGATGTGTTGGTCTGTGATTGGATTTAAGAGTGGTTTGGTGGGTGTGTGAGTCACTGTAGGGGTATGTGACTAGGTGTGTGAGTGGCAGTGTGCATATGTAAGCGGGTGTATGAGTCTGTAGGTGGGTTTGTGAGTGCCTATATGGGTCTGTGATTGGGTATGTGAGTGATTCTCTGAGTGAATATTTGAGTGACTATATGGGTGTGTGAGTGGGTGTGTGAGTGGATGTGTGAGTGGCTATATGGATGTGAGACTAGGTATGTGAGTGGTTGTATGGTTGTGTGAGAGTGTGAGAGTGGGTCTGTGATGGGGGAGTATGTGTTTTTTTAATTGGGGTCGGGATCCATGGATCTGCCATGGATTCACATGGGGGCTACTCTGAGCACAGCGGATGGTCCACGGATACACTTGCACCAAAAATAAGATGTTTTTGGACAATTTCTTGCCCATGAGGGGTCCCTCGTAGAACCCTCCATCAGGCCCATGGGGTCAGAGTTTCTCTATCCTGACCCCATCTATCCTATTTATAATTTATCCACCCCCCCCCAGAACAGCAGAACAGTGGCCCTATTTACAAAATTGTGGCTGCAACTTCCTTCTCAGGTTGTGGACAGCAAATCGCAGCATTGCTGTTTGCGTGTGAATCTGTGGCTCCACAGCGTCTCTAGATAGATATCATTTTCTTTTCTTTAATACCTTCAAAACTACTGTACATATTTACACCAAATTACAAAATACACTCTTTCTAGACCAAGATCTAGCTTTCAGCCAAGTTTGGTGCAATTCCGTTCTGTGTCCAAAATACCTATGGGGAAACAAGTTTTGGACCACCCCCCCTTTTCTCATGGCCCCTGCTCGATGAATCAAATCGAAACTTACCAGACAGCAGCTGAAGTGAGTGGCAAACTAGTTTTGAAAATGTTGTGAAGATTCATCAAACGGCGCCAAAATCATTAGCAAAACAAAAAATGCTTTTCGTATAGAAACTAGGTCCTAACTATAACTACCTACTGGCTTAAAAACCAAAGGCCAAAGTAATGTTATAGTTAAATGAATATTTCAGTGACAACATTAATGTTTTGAACTAAATAAACACCGAAATTCACCAGTTATCATTAGCAGAGCTAATGATAACTTGTGCCCCAACTTGCGGACACCCTCCCAGAGACTTATTAGGCACAGGGGACCCCATACCCCAGGGCCACTAGTAAAAAAGGGGAGGGGGCTATGCAGTCCCCTCCTCAAACCTTGTTAGGCCTTGGGAACCCCATCCCCCAGGGCCACTAGTTTAAAATAAAGGGGAGGGGGGCTGCAGTCACCCTTCCCAAGCCATTATCGGCCAGTGGACTCCATCCCCCAGGGCCCACTCCATTAAAAGTGGGAGCCCTGGTGCCCACCCAGGGCACCAACCATAAAACTTGTTGAGGGCTGCACGGGAGCCCCAGGTCCCCAGCTGGCTCCCCCCATATTTTTGAATTGGTTTCCCGCAAGAGTCTATCGAGCCTCTTGTGGACCCAAACTTCAGACATACAATTATTTTTATCCATAATTTCTTAAACCCTTCTGAATGGATTTACACCAAAACACAAAAAGCACAATCTGAGGACAAAGACTAGATTCCTGCCAGATTTGGCGTAATTTCGTTCAGCAGTTTTTGCTGTTGCCTTGCTTTAAGTAGTCAATGGAAAATGATTGGAGATTTTGTGTTTGGGAACCCCCCTTTTTTCTCGGCTCACCCTTGACGGATCACCCCAAAACATTCCATGCACAAACTAGTCAAAAGGTGGCAGCTTTTTGGAAAGTTTTGTGGGGATTTGTCAAATAGGGCCAAAGTTACTAGCAACACAAAAAATGCTTTCCTATGGAACAGCTGACTTAATTATGACTACCCACTGGCGACCGTGACTGGGTAATATATATATAGTCAACTCGCACCTAGCTTAACCAGCAGAGCTACCTACCATAGAGCCAGGTTTTAAAGGGGCTACAGAAAGAAAGCTCATTAGACTGCTGGCAGAGTTCAAGGGGAAGAGTGTTACAGATGAGTGTTCCCGAGATTGGAGGCCTGATAGAAAGAAAAAAACAGCCAAACCTAGGAATCTATAACGGGTAAGCTGAGGAGTATCTAAGTGCCCTTCTAGGAATTTAAGGAGTAGCCAAAGATCTTAATAAGGCAGAATCTCTCTTAAAGACTGATCTATGTAGAGTTCATTGAGCCTTGAATTGAACGCGGTTCTCCACAGGGAGCCAGTGAAGATCTCTCAGAGAAATAGAAATATATATATATATATATACTTTTAAGGAATTTCATATTTCATCCAGCCATCTCCATAAATTGTGTCTCTTGTTCTGTCATTCATATTTTTAGGGCAAGCATTAGCCAAGACCTTTTGATTTTACTACAATTATATATCTATAATATAGTTGTAGGAGCTTTCAGCCACCCAACTCCTGGTCTCCCTTTCACATTTTTCTTCCAAAAACGACTTGATACGGGATGGGGCACTGGGTCAGCCCATTTCTGCCTTTGGCTAACTTCACCGTGAGTTACGGTATTCTGTCCTTTCAGAAGAAGCACATCAACATAAAGAGTTCCCTTCAGTGAATGAATGAATGAGTGAATGAATGAATGAATGAATGAATGGAGCAATTTATAAAGCATACTGCTACTCCAAGGAGTGTACCTTCGCTACTGTTAGAGTCAGCCCGCAGAAACATAAAGGGTTAACCCAAAGAGATGTAACAGGAACTATTATCACAATGAGTGCTTTATGAAACCCTCAAAAATATTTTGCATTCAGTCAGAGTATTTTTATACTCTTTAGTTTCTTCATTCATGACACCCACTCTTTATACCGAACCGTCGGATTAAGGTCTTGCATCTTCTAAAATGCTATCCCATTCATAGAGTATGGCCCGTGATTCTGCCATAAATATGCTTCTAGAGCATTATAATAATATTTTGTAGCATCAACTTAAGTGAGAAAAACGATATATTCTCATACGATTCTTTTATAGTTTTTTCTTGTTCAAGGCTGGTAAAACTTTCCAGTGCCAGAAGTTCTCTGTGTTTTCATGTGCGTAGAGCCTTCTAGTGGCAACATTTATTACAGAGAGGTCCTTCATAGTTTTAGTTTGCAATCAACAATTTATTGATTTAAATCCATTCTCTGCATCCGCTGTTGTCTTTTAATTAAACCATTACTCTAATCAAGAGCATATCTGCAAATTTCAACCAGTATTTGAAAGTACTTTGTATCTGGGGCGGTTGAATGCAGCATTTGACGATAAGTAATCTAACAGCTTATTCTTGCTAGACCTATTTGTTTTCAGTGGCCTCTTAAAAGGGGTGAGGCGTAATCCTTGGTTCAAATTCCAATGAGCTTCTTCTTGAAGAGTTCTCTCACACTTTCGTACACCAAGGGCCTCATTTACAATGATTTAGCATAGGGTAGCACCACAATTATTTTTGCTGCACTGCCCTATATCAAGGGCCGGAATGCACTGTGTCTACGAGATATGGTGCATTCCTTTCAGCCTGCATCGGCGCACAATTTGGTGCCTTGTGCCAATGATGGAGCAGAGTACAGAAGTTTTTGTGTGTACCCCGTTCAGACCAATCACCCCCCCCATAACAAAGTAATATATTAATTTTGTTTGCTGTGTATTAACCAAACACACACATTACATGTGGGAAATGCTCTGCATTAACAGGTTTGATTAACATATTAATTAATGGTGTAAAACGCACGTTTAATCTATTTTGCGCATTTAAATTGTGTAATAGTGCATGTCTATGTTGTAGTGTACATTGTGCATTGCATGCTGCTTTTGCTTCATTTTAATGGCTTGCAGAGTGATGCTTTTCCGCTAGGTAACAGTTTTTAGGGGATAAATATTAGCCCTGGTGGGTGGGGGGACAGAAAGCACTTATTTTCTGTGTATTCACATTTTCTTTGTGTGTGTTTATCGTAGTTTGGCTGGTGGCCAGTTTCAAGATGGCTTCGTTTTTCCCGGTTCTGCGCAGTAGAGCATGCTTGCATCTTCTGGCTGGAGGAACCTCGTGCATGCACTGTGCTCCACTGAACTTTGCAACTCCAGCTGACTATGTTCGAGGCCATGCCGATAGTGGCAGAGAGCCAGAATGATAGCACGAGAACAGCTGAATGCCTGCCAAAGAGAAATAGTTGAATGCCTGCCAAAGAATGACCACGTGGAAACAGCTGAATCCCTGACACTGAACAGTTGAATCCCTGCCAATGAACCTTTGAATGCCTGCTAATGAACTGTGGACAGTCGAATTTGTATCTATCAGCTTGTCTAACATAAAGTTATTCACGGATATCCTGGGAGCTGAGAACTACATTGTTATGAAAGGACATCCTGAGAGCTGAGAGCTGAGAACTGCATTGTCATGACCAATCAGAGCAAGGGAAACGACAAGAGTTGAAACATTTGAGGGTAGAGAGCCAGCTAACACAGTATAAATATCAGACCAAAATTGGGGTTTGGTGTCATAGAAGGCGGAGGAGGAAAGCTGCTTTGGAGAGATGCTGGGAGCTTTGAATTATGCCAGACTGTGCACTGATGACCCCTGTAGGTTCGAGATCGTTGCGGGACACTAGCCTGGGTGAGAGAAGTCGTCGAGGAGGTCAAGGGTTAATTAAGTAAGTTGGGGTTTTAGTGCTGGGTAGGAAGGTTTTAGTGTAGGAAATCTTTAGAATTAAATGCATGTTTTTAACTATGGTTCACTGATCCTTCATTTTGGAACCCTCTGTCAGTTACATGACCAAGGATTGATTTTTTTACCATTTTGAGAATAATGAAATGAATGCAAACCTACATTTTCTCATCACGACTTTTATTAAACAGTTTCTTGATGTATGTCCTGAATAAATGGCAATGCTTAAGTGAAAATTGATAGTGAGAGAATAAATGATAATTTCCTTTATGCAAATTAATTACATAAAATCTTTAAAATGATTTCAGGTGTTCGTGATTCTTTTAAAGTCAATTAATTATGCAATTCAATATATTGTTGTAGTGAGGTTAAGCTGGTCTTGACAATCACCATCAACCAATCCAACTAATTGGTCCGTCGATCAAGTGGGTGGAGTGCCTTGATGTTAAAGCTAGGATTCTACAGATGCAGATGTACATAATGTATTTAATGTAAATATTTTCCTATAGGTAATAAGGTATTCCCCCACATGTCCAGCGCTTGAATTACTCATCCCTCCTGTGTGTGCAGACTCAGTGAGTGAGACGTGTGAGTGTTGGTGTTATGGGCCCCACCAAGGACGGCGTGTGTGAATGAGCTAGTGTGACGTCGGGTCTGCGACGCAGGGAGGGTATCGGTAAATGTTATTCCCCATTCTTCCCGGTCTTGCGCTGGATCACCAACACAGGCACCCTTGTTCTTTATTGTTAGAAGAATTGTTTTTGTGCAGAAAGGGAGACCTTCCTGCACAAAAACAATCCATGGAGGCATTGTCCTTGATCTATATGTGCTGCAGATTGCAGCACACATGGAAAAAAGAATCAAGCATTTGCAATGCAATCGGACTCCGTATTTTTGAAAGTTAGAGATATTGGCATTGTAAACTAAAATGTTTTTACTTATGTTTTTTGATCTGCTGAAGTAGGCAGCACATATCATGTACTGGCAGGACTGAATATCCCTTTCATAGCCAAACAGCGAAGCAATACTGCACCTATTAGTTTGTTATGTAGAGACACCGGCCTGAAAATTCGGGTGCAGCTGTCTGTCTCTCCCACTGCCTGCAGGACTCATTCATGTTTTAGGACCTGCTAGATTTGAAGCCACAATTTGCTCCTCACACATTCGTTGCAGTATTTTTATGAACTCAGCTCCTGGATTTCCTATATATATAAAAAGTACATAACTGGTATCTGGGTAATGTGGCCAACTATTGTATTATCCCAAAGACTAGTTCCAATGACACTCTGGCGTCTGTAATCTGGCTTCAGCTGCACCCAACACCAGTGCTCTTCAAGGTACAGCCAACCTGTGCTTGAGGTGCTCCTGCTGCAATAAACATGGTCTCTGCTGCTCCATGGAGCTAGGGTAGCAATATAATAAGTACCTAAAATAACTAAGCAATCTATTTGAAGCATTCTCTGCTATGTTCTGGATTCCATGGTGGAATATTAATTTTGAAATAACATTAATTATGTATACAGTAAGAGCAAAACCGACACAGAAAAGTGTCACTTTTGGGGAATATCACTAAGCAGTTTCTAAATATATAGCACTACCGGCAAATCTGGATCTACTTTTAAGTGGAAACTAAAAAACTAAAGGAGGCCCATTTGACATGTACAGTGGCAGTATGTGAAAATGAAAACACAAGAGGCAACATGCTGTACAATGGAAAACTCATAAAAAAGCAAATGAAAACTAAAATACCTTGAATAAAAATGATGATGAAGAATTTATAAGAACACTCATTACATACTGAAAAGGTTATTGTTGTTATAATGATTTGAGCATTGTTAGGGTGGCATAAGGGTTAGAGATAAGATTCGGTAAGGTTAATGCTAAAGTTGGGTTAAATAGGGTTAGGATAAAGGTAGTGATTACTGATGTTGTTGAGGTTAGGACCGTAGTTATGCTTAGATTCAGAGCCACTGTTAGGGATGGGAGTAGGTCTCTCGCTAGAACAAGTGTTTGTTACGGTGAAGAAAAGTTTAGGGCTAAGACTCAGTTAGGTTAATGCTAAAGTTGTGTTAAGGGATAGGGTTTGGCTACAGATAGTGGTTAGTGTTGTGGTTGGGGTTAGGACTGTAGGTATGCTTATGTTTTTTTTTTTTTTTAAATCAAATTTTATTTGCTCATTTTGCAATACATCGGGCAACAGCCCCACAATAACAAAATGAACCATTCGGGCAATTTGTGCATCAATAACCTTTTCCATGAAAATAAACAATCCCTGCTGAACATGCCATTCATCGGGAACCCCGGGACCCCCCCTTAATAAGAGATTTAAGGAACCGTTGAAATTTGGTACTGCAACAGAGGAAGAATACCATAAAGAGGGTGGTTTGGGAAGAACTATGTGATGCCTCACAGTCTAAAGATACATCTGCATTTTGGAGGGTGGTTAATGCGCCTCTCCTTTTTGATAATACTAAGGCTCGCTTAGAAATTGCAATTAGTGAGGATGACTGGGTCACACATTTTTCCACCCTCTATATGAGCTTAGAACAGAGCTCACATAAAGTTTCTACCTTACTATGTGAGAAAGGGATGGATGTACAAAAAGTAGCGGTTACTACATTGGAGGTCCTACGGGAGAAAGGGGGGGTTGCCGAAAAAATAGTGGTTACCCTGCCTGAGGTCTTATTGAGCCTGAAAGCTACAAAGAGCGGAAAGGCAGCAGGTCCAGATGGGATCCCAGCTGATCTGTATAAAGCAAACAGTGATTTCTGGGGCCCCATTCTGGTACAGCTCTTTAATGCAGCTTTAGCGAGGGGCTTAAGTCCGTCATGGTTTACATCTATTATCGTTCCCATTTATAAAAAGGGAGATAGACAAAATTGTGCATGTTATAGGCCAATATCCCTACTCGATTCATCTATAAAAATCCTCGGTAGAGTTATTTTAGCAAAATTACAAAACTGGGCGGAGGAAAATGGGGTAATAAGTGACCTACAGTTTGGTTTTCAAAGGGGCATAGGAACTATTGAGCAGTGCTTAAATCTATTTCTTGTTCAGCAGAAGTATATATCGATAAAGAAGGAGCGCCTATATTTTACATTTGTCGATCTTACTTCTGCTTTTGATTGTGTGTCCCATAATAAATTATGGAATCTGATGCAAAGGATGGGCGTGGATGATCCGATTATTTGCTTCTTGAGGGAGCTGTATTCTGGGGCTACAGCTACTGTTCGCTATGGAAAAGGGGGGGAATGTAGTAGATCTTTTGGGATAGGGCGTGGAGTACGCCAGGGCTGTGTCCTGGCGCTTTTCCTTTTCCTGATCTACATAAATGGGTTGGAGCGTCGTCTACTGCAGGAGGGCAGAGATGTGCCTGTTGTTGGTACTCGGTGTATCCCTGCGCTCCTGTATGCGGACGATGCTGTTTTAATGGCGCGAACACCAATTGCCCTACAAAATTTAATAGTATCCTTCAATAAGTTCATGCACAGTTTGGATTTAAAAATCAACTGTACTAAAACTTTTACCATGAACTGTGGAACACGATCCAAGAAGAAGATGAAAACTATGCAAATAAAAAATGCTTGCTTAGAAAACACGCCCACCTTTTCTTACTTAGACATCTTGTTTCATGAGACTGGCTCATGGACAAGCGCGATTAGGGCAAGAACACTTTTGTTCTCAAAGACAATAATGGCTTTAAAGAGCTTTATACAGAAACTGGGAAAGAAGCCCTTCAGGGAAATTTTAACTGTGTATAATGCAACGTGTATATCGGTGGCTGTATATGGAGCAGGACTCTGGGGGTATGCCAATATAAACTCCATGCAATTAATTGAAAATAAGTTTATGCGGTACATGCTGTCTGTACCCGATAGTATTGCAACCCTTAATTGTCACGAAGAGCTGGGACAGCCGTACATCTCAGATATACTAAGAATTCAGCCCATTTTACTATGGCACAGGGTCTGGACTGTCAATGAGTGTGTTGTAAATCGTGCCATACTTCAGGATGTGCTACAACTTGAAAACTTAAATGTTTTCAAATGGTTAAAGTATGTGAAGCTTGAGTATCAAATGCCACGGACGCAGTTCTTTAAATACCTCCAGCTGCGCCACGCCCTCGCCCCTAGACTGGAGGGTCTCCAATCCATTCCTGAATACAGTCCCCTTGAGGCCCAGGTGTTTATGGGGGATCTCCAGGAGAAGAAAGTTTCTAAAATATATTGGTCCTTGGTGATTCATGGGGCCCCATCCCTGCAGGGTCTGCGGGAACGGTGGGAGACGGATGTCGGGCAGTTGGACGAGACGGACTGGAGGGAGGCGCTGGCCTCCCCCCGTGAGGCTTGTATAGCGATCCACCTGCGTCTCGTCCAATTTCGGTATTTGCACAGGACCTATTACACGTGACAGCGGCTGTGGCGGGCGGGTCTTATTGCCTCCCCAGACTGCCTTAGGTGTGGGCGGGAGGTGGGGTCTTTGGTGCACACGGTCTGGCACTGCCCTGCAGTGTATAGGTTTTGGGGGAGAGTGTTGGGGTGCTTATCCGAAGTGTTGGGCTGGGATCTCCCTGTGGACCCCCGATTGGCGTTGCTCCATGTTATGGCTGATATTCGGGGCAATAGCTATAAGCGCCACTTGCTGCTTCTGGGCCTAACGACAGCCAAGCGGGATCTAGCCCGTGCGTGGTAGGCCCCGGTGGCTCCCTCTCTCAATGTTTGGAAACGGGGTCTGGATTTCAATATGGGTCTGGAGCTACCGATCTTTAGGGCGCGTGGGTGCCCTCGGAAACACTTCAAGATTTGGAAGCAGTGGGCCGATTATAGGGGCATTTTCCTTGCACCGGTCCCTGAGGATGTAGATTTGGGGCCTCCTTGAATGCCATGCGTGGTACGGCATACTAACTGTGTGGTGATGGTTCTGGTGGTGTCTGGTGTTGGTGCGGTCGGAGGGAGGGGGTTGGGCGTTGGGAAGGGAGGGGGGGGGGTTTCTTGATCAATGCCGTATGAATAGCTCTTCATTGTTCCTCTATACGACAAAATGTCAAGTGTTGTTGCTATGTACTATGTGGCAGTTTCCCCTGGTTTGTCGGGGGCCTGCAGCCCTTGCCTACTTGATTAATAAAAAGTGTTGTTAAAAAAAAAAGTATGTGAAGACCTTTCTGACAGAAATACACTGTCAACAATATTTTGAGGATCCACTTTTAATGGCACATATCTCTAGAAAATTACTGAAAAAACTGTGCATGGAACACCTCAGGGAAAAAAGACTGTTAGAGGAAATAAAGAAAAAGACAGTGGTGCCAATTACGATCCGGTAAAAAATGTCCCCGTACGACTCGTATCCGGTCTTTTTACCGTACGAATCGTACAAGTGCCGTACAAACTGGCAATCACGATTCGCATGGTAAAAAGTCCATACGAACCGCATTGGGAATCATTCCCCACACGTCCTCGGGTCGGAAAATGTGTCCGACACGTCCTCGGACGATTTACCGTACAAATGTGAAAATTGAAGTCCGACCGAGGAATCACGATCCTACCCGTGCATCCGATCTCACAACCGTATGGTAAAAACACCGTCCGCACCGAACTCCCATTGCAACCATGGAGACATGTGCCCGCATACGCGCCCAACACTCCCCCCTGCACCCATACGTTCGAGTCGTACTCCCCGTGAATGTACACCCCCCCTGTATGTACACCCGTGTACGTGTCGAACCCCCACCCGTGTATGTACACCCCTGTACGTTCGAGTCCTACCCCCACCCCTGTACGTGTCGTACCACCGTGTATGTCCACCCCTGTACGTTCGAGTCGTACCCCCACCCCTGTACGTGTCGTACCCCCGTGTTCCATACACCCCTGTACGTTCGAGTCGTACCCCCACCCGTGTACGTGTCCTACCCCCGTGTATGTACACCCCTGTACGTTCGAGTTGTACCCCCACCCCTGTACGTGTCGTACCCCCGTGTACCCACACCCCTGTACGTTCGAGTCGTACCCCCACCCGTGTACGTGTCCTACCCCCGTGTATGTACACCCCTGTACGTTCGAGTCGTACCCCCACCCCTGTATGTGTCGTACCCCCGTGTACCCACACCCCTGTACGTTCGAGTCATACCCCCACCCCTGTACGTGTCGTACCCCCATGTTCCATACACCCCTGTACGTTCGAGTCGTACCCCCACCCCTGTACGTGTCGTACCACCGTGTATGTACACCCCGGTACGTCAGAGTCGTACCCCCACCCCTGTACGTGTCGTACCACCGTGTATGTACACCCCGGTACGTTCGAGTCCTACCCCCACCCGTGTACGTGTCATACCCCTGTGTACCCACACCCCTGTACATTCGAGTCATACCCCCACCCCTGTACGTGTCGTACCACCGTGTATGTACACCCCTGTACGTTCGAGTCGTACCCCCACCCCTGTACGTGTCGTACCCCCCTCTATGTACACCCGTGTACGTCTGAGTCGCACCCCCACCACAACCTCCTAAGTACGGAGCGCACCCCAGGCCCCAACATCACAACCGCATGTACGAGTCGTACCAAGCCACACACAAGGACAGCACCGTACAACCAAATGGCCCATGTGCACACCGTACACACGCTAAAAACGCACGTACACAACCAGGACAAACCAAAACAACACAAGAATACACCATTCGAATGGCACAAAGCCACAAAACATGTCCAACAACCACTAAAATAACACATTCACTGACCTGCAACTGCCAAAACAAACAGAGGCCCAAAACACCACCACTCCTTATAACACACCCACCCAAACTTCAAACACAGCCACACCCACCAATGGACCAATAAAAAGGGCCCACACACACAAACCATGAGCCTTTGCAACAGACTCACTGCTGCCAGACACCACAGACAACCTACAGCACCATACTACAAGCTTCACCACACCTTACACTTGCACACCTTCACACAACCACCTTCACAAACACCCCCTCATCACATTCACACACACACACACCTGCACAACCACAACCACACAGCCACAACCATCCACACACACCCCCCACCATCCACACCCACAACCCTCACCATGCCCACTAACAAGAATCCAAAGTTCAGTAACCGAGAGTTGGAGGTCCTTGTCGATGAAATCCTCAGAGTCGAGCCACAGCTCTTTGGAACATTGGTCAGACAGACCAGCATGGCAGCAAAAACAGCCATGTGGCAGACCATCGTCGATGCTGTGAATGCTGTTGCGGACACCAGAAGGACCAGGCATGAATGCCAAGCCAGGTGGTACGATCTGCGGAGGAGGGTCCGAGCCAAGATGCTGGAGGAACACAACCAGGCCAACGCCACTGGAGGAGGGCCGTCCCGCAGACCCGTACACTACCAGCCCTGGGAGGAGAGGGTGATGGCCATACAGCCGGTGGAGGCAGTCGACTGATTAGGAGGACTCCGAGACCCGGGTGAGTACACAAACAACGCACCTCACATGGTGGGAACGTCATCCACAACCAAAATCACTAACAGGCACGCAACCACCACAAGCTATCGCATGACTCAACCACACTCCATGAACACGCACATGCCACTGCCGCCACCATGCCCCATGCACCCAGCTGGACAATGTCAAGTCACAGGCCACAGAAGACACCAACACATGACACAGTAACCCGGATGGCGGGAGGGTGGGCCCCAAAATTCACATAGTGCAACTCAGAAGCAGACAACAATGCCCTCTGCCCATATGGCCCAGGTCACAGCCAGACAAACAGTGTGTCCCCACACAGGAAAGACTCGCCAGCAAATGGCGGACGCCTTGCATCAACACATGGGGGTGAAGGCACTGTTTTGCACATGACAGCAGCTAATGAACAGCCAACATTGTGAAAGAGTGGCAGCACACACCACCACAGCAGCAGCGCACAGACACACACTACACCCAATGGGTGCCTGGAGATCAGAAACAAACTCACATCAACAAGCCAAGGGCCATTCAAAGATCTGCGAACAGTGTGTGCCCAGGAAGCTGGGCTGAGGTGACAGAGGGTGACACACAGAGGGAGGGAGAGGGGGACAGAGAGGGAGGGAGAGGGGGACAGAGAGGGAGGGAGAGGGGGACAGAGAGGGAGGGAGACACAGGGAGACGGACAGAGGGAGGAGGCTGACACACGGAGGGAGGGAGAGGGGGACAGAGAGGGAGGGAGACACAGGGAGAGCAAATCAGCCGTGTGGTGTGTGGGAATGTCTGCTCGTCAGCAGGTAGACTGCGTGCATGTAGCCAAGGGTGGCCAGTGCCAGAACCCCCCCTCTTCTCCATGGCAAAACACAGGGCCATGTCACAACCTGTTCACGAGCACAACGACAGCTACCTGCATTATATAACTGTGGGGATCCACTCCATGTGCACATGTACAGTGCTACACGGAAGGCGCCAATGCATGGCTCGCCACACCTGCCCACTCCACTGCTGACTGCAGTCACACTTGACGCAGCAAGTAAGACTGTGCCACACATAGTTAAAGGGGCCAAAGTGGTGCCCAAGGGACACACCCATGCACAAGTGCACTGTGAGTGGAATGCAAGACAGATCCTAATTCCAAGAGGAAATGTGCCAACTTCGAAACTGATGAAACATGGATGTTGCATGGACCAAAATTAACATTGTCTCTCTCACACACAGGTCAACGTCGTGGTTCACCCCCCAACACTGGGGGGGAAGACTCACAGGACCCGGATCTGCGGGAGCCCGATCCCACCGGCAGCGACGACTCTCACCACTCTGTGGACGACCCCGACCAACCTAGCACCTCTGGTGTCCAACCACCTACAGCACCTGCGTCAGGTACAACGGGGCCAACCACCACCCCCACTCCTGCCACATCCCAGGAGACACCCAGGATCCCTGCCCCACCACCACAAAGCAGCCAGGCTGGCCAGGAGGGACACGGTGTCCCGGGCACCCAGGAGGAGGCAGGCGACAACGCCAATGACACCCCTCAGGGGTCCCGGAGACCCGATGTGCCCACAAGGGCAGGCCAGGTGCAAGTGGGAGGGGTGGTGGGAGTGGAGGACGGCGGAGGCGCCAGCCTGACCAGTTGGCTGGGGAACCGGTATATTCCCATGTCCGTAACATCCTGGACACATACCGGCAGGACACCACGGGCATGGCCCAGGTTGTGTCCACCCTCAATGAGATCAAGGGGACCCTCGATGAGATAAAGACCCAGCAGGCCCAGCAACATGCCTGTCAACTGCAACACCAATGGAGGATGGAGGACAGACAGGCTGAGCAAGTGACGGTGTTCCAGGGGATTCACAATACACTCCGTCGGATGGCCGACAACATGGGCAACCCTCCCTGTGCCAGAAGGCGTAGAACATCACCACCCACAGGGAGGGATCAGGAGGAGGAGGAAACATCCGATGGAGCATCCCAAACATCGTCACGGCCTGCTTCTGAGGGTCCCTGCAGGAGGCCGGGTCGTCCACGGAAAGGACCGTGAGGGTCGGCGCTACATCACCATCTCCCAGGACACCTGGCCTGGCACCTGGCCCACTGGAGCAACAGCATCACAGCATCAAGAGACATTCTCTGCCACATGGCCCTGCTGGTCACTGTCTGACCAATGTTGACAAAGACTGTGGCATGGACTCAGAGGATTTCCAATGGCAAGGACACCAACTCCCCTGCTGAACTTTGGATTCCAAACTCCCGGATAGCCCCTCACGTCATACCCCCCCCCCACAAAAATAAAAAATCACACCATGAAGAGAAGATGCCTGCTGGTTGCATTATTACCTTACATGTGTATTGTAAAGTCTAAACATGCCTGAGTTATCTTTTGACTTCAACCATCCACAGCCTGGGGCCTGAGTCTGGCACAGGACACACGGGTCACAGTGTATTAGGCAAGACAGACATGGAGCACCATACACACCCGTGATGGGCCCAACCAGCTGAGGGGGTGGCCGCACAACCGTGCTGACAGACACATTGAGTACAGCAACAGTCATGCGCAGAGGTCAGGGATCCAGTCCAGTGTCCTGGGGGGCACCCAGGTATGTGTAGACAGGTGGCAGAACCATGTCCTGCAAGCTTGAGTCCGGTGGATGCAGAGAATGGGGGCCTGGCCAACGTTGGATGCATGGGGATGGCACATGTCACAATACCCACACAGTCATGGACATCATGCCCAATACACAGTCTCAGCCCACACACTCAGCTTGCATGTTGCTACTCGACACATAGACACATAGCCACTAACCGTGAAAACCATGCCAGACATGCTGGATGCACCGTGGCAACACACCAGCATTGACTGAGAAGAGGCGCCTTGGAGGCATAGGGACACCTTTATTAGTCATGTTTTCGGGATTGCAGAGGCAACTTGAAGTACACATGAACACTTCATGTGGAGTAACATGTGGGTCCAACACTGGCACCCCCCTTCTGCAGCACAAATGCGTGTTAGCCATGGAACTGGCACACAATTGTCGGGCACCAGCTAAACACCCACAGCTGCTCACGGAGAGACTGCCATACACCATTGATCCGCTGATGTAGAAGTCCCACACCATGTCAAGCCAATGCAAACCGTATGTGTCCGAGGGCAGTGTTACACACATTGATGCCATCATCACAATCCACTATCCCATCACTGATGACTGTCAACCAGTCAGACCATCTATTCAGGTGTACACAGCTGCATGTCGTGTCCCATGGTGATGCTACATGGCTGCAGTGGAACCAAACATCGACAGGGGCAGTGTGCATACATCGTGAACAACTGCCACACCCAATACACCCCTGATGCATCCCTTACCCTAAGGAGACTTCCGTGCGTGTAACGCTGAGTCAGCACACGATGGCGTGTCCATGAGGAATAGCAGTGCCACAACAATGCAACCAGCAGACGGCATGCGCAAGTACCTGGGGATGAGAGACACACAAGAAGTCAGCCACAAAAAGCACAGCCACTTGCATGTGCATGAACTCGACACATGTATGGATGACAACATGCTAGGTCACAATTATGACTGGGTAAATACAACCATCACTGCCACCATCACTCCAGTGACACACCCACACACACCTCTGACTCACGTGCCATACATGCAGGTGGAGACACACATCACAACACATGCCACACGTGGAGCAATGTGTGCACACTCAGACACTGGTACTCACCACTAAGCAAAGAAGTCGCGTATGAGCCGAGTCCGGATGTCCTCTTGCGGCTCCACATCCTCCACATCACTAGCCCCATTGCCAAGCCCTTCGTCCTCCACGGGTGGATGGTCCTCGTCATCTTGATCCAGGATGAGTGGCACAGCTTTCTCAACTGCCATGTTGTGCAGCATGCAGCAGACCATGAAGATTTTGCAGACCTTCGCAGGGGCATATGGGAGCGCGCCGCCGGTCTTGTGGAGGCACCTAAATCGGCTCTTCAGCAGGCCAAACGTCCTCTCTATCACTCGCCTTGTCCGGCCATGGGCGGTGTTGTAGCGGAGCTGGGCCGGCGTGATGGGGCTGCGGAGAGGTGTGAGCAGCCATGGCATGTTGGGATAGCCAGCGTCCCCTACATGGGAAGCACATGGACATCGTTAGAACTGGTGAAGCGGTCGTGCTGGTAGGCTATGCAAAATACAGGACAGACAGACTGTACCCACCAACAACACATGCTCGTTCGTTGCGCAGCTGCATCATCATTTCAGGCACCCTGCTACGCCTCATGATGTAGGCATCGTGTGCTGATCCTGGAAAACGAGCACAGACATGTGAAATCACCATGTTGGGCAGACACACCACAAGGGCATTGATGGAGTGGTAGTGCTTCCGATTGCGGTACGCTACCTCCCGTGCGTGTGGTGGTACCAAAGCTACATGTGTCCCATCTATGGACCCAATGACATGGGGCATCCCTCCCAGGGCATAGAATCCACGCTTGACCCCAGTCAACTGTTCAGGGGTTGGGAACTTGATGAAGTCATCCAGGTGAATCAACATGGCCTCTAAGAAATCATGCAGCACACGGCAGAACATGCTCTGGGACATGCCACCAACATGAGCTATGGTATTTTGAAAGGTACCCGTGGCTAGAAAATGTAGGGCTGCCATTACCTTCAGCTTGGGTGTCAGTGCCGTAGGATACCTGTGCAGCGGTTGCAGGTGTGGTGCCAGTCTCGCCGTCAACTCCAGAATCAACCGTTGTGGGAAGCGGTAGCACCGGATACGATCATTCTCCCGCATGGCAGCCAAGTCTGGAATTGCTCGGGGAAGAGGCGGCGCTCTGCAGGAATTTGGAAGTGACAAGGAAGAGTGAGTGCCCCACAACAACAAATAATTAATGTTAATCTGTCTATACACATATGCTACATACGGAGTCAGGTATGTGCCACATGCCCTGGACACGTATGGCTGGCAGGTGACACTCCTACCAAGACCCAGCTACACACGGAGATTGAGAACCTCCACATGCCATGGGATTAGCTGTGTCCCAGTGCAAGTGAACAGCCAGACGCAACACAGGAGTGACATACACCCACACATCAGCAGAAGTAGGATGCCGATTGCAGAGACTGGTAGCGGAACACTAGAGACACAGGTCACATGACATTACACTAGGACAGCCCACACACCTTGCCATGAAGGTGCACATGTCATGACTCACCACACATTCATTGAGAGGATGCAGACATGTCCTTGTCACGCTACTCCGTGTCCCATGCATACATACGCACCTCACATCCGATACCACATGTGGCATGGTGTGCGGAACAGTGTCCAATGTCAATCTACACACATACACATGTTGGTTGCTGCAACAGCTGCAGCTCTTGAGGGTGCTCCAACATCAACCTAATGGGAAGCCCCCACACATACAAGACATAGTCACATCATGCACCGTGGTTAGTGACAAGTCAGGTGTGGTAACCCCTGTACCGGGCATCAGGGGACACTTGCGTGTGTTGGTGTCCGTGCCATGCCAGTGACGCTCATCCCCAGTGTGCAGTACGACATGCACACATGTCAAAGGAGTCAAGGGCATGCCTGGCACACATTGCACCGTCACACATTACATCTGTACACATCTCATCATACATCTGGTGCCTTCTCGACTCAGGAGTAATGTTCCACATCACAGCCTGTCACACCTGTGCCCCACACATGTAGTAATGCACAGACAATGCCTTGATGTCCATCCATGGACAAGTATGTCCGCCCTATTCCTTCCTGTGTGCTGCCTGTCACCACTGTGATGTGTGAAAACCGCCGTACTGCTGCTAAGAGGGCCTGTGTACGTTCCAATATCACTATGGGAGTGCTGCCGTATGTGTACCCATCGTGATGGTGAGCGTACAGGCATGTTTACGGTCCGTACCACTACGAGTACGCATACGCAAGAACACCCATAGTGGTAGGGCCGTACACGCGCCTGTACGCTCCCTATCAGTATGGGTGTCCTCGCGTATGCGTACTCGTAGTGGTATGGGCCGTACACGCGCCTGTACGCTCCCTATCACTACGTGTACGCATACGCGAGAACACCCATAGTGATATGGAGCGTACAGGCGCGTGTATGGCCCTACCACTATGGGTGCTCTTGCGTATGCGTACTCGTAGTGGTACGGACCGTACACACGCCTGTACGCTCCATATCACTCTGGGTGTCCTCGCGTATGCGTACTCGTAGTGGTACGGACCGTACACACGCCTGTACGCTCCATATCACTCTGGGTGTCTTCGCGTATGCGTACACGTAGTGATAGGGAGCGTACAGGCGCGTGTACGGCCCGTACCACTACGAGTACGCATACGCGAGGACACCCAGAGTTATAGTGAACGTAGGCACGCGTGTACGGGCCGTTGCTATGCATTTGGGGTGCCCTAGGGCCCCGGAACGCACCGTACCTGTGTGTGAAGCTCCAAATTACATAGGGGACACATGAGGGACAAGTATTAAGGCCTACATGCATGCTGGTTGTCATGGAGACCAAGTTCAAATTTTTGAATTTGTTCAGGAAGCTGCACGGCAGAAGTCAGTTGGAATGAATCTACTTTGTTGCAATGTGTTTGTGGGGCTGACATCATGCAGGTGAAAAAAACAGATTGAGAACCCACAGACTGCTAGGTTTGAAGGGATTGGAGGAAACATAGGATGCAAATGTGAGTGACCAATCACTCTGTACTCCTGTGCATGAGATGGGCCAGCAAGGCAGATATAAGGCAGCCAGGTCCCATGAGGGAACACTTGCCTGCACATCTCTGTATTCCACGACCCAGCTGCTGCTACTGATTCCCTGGAACCATGTCAAGGGCTGTGGAGAGGTCACAGCCATTCACCCTGGAGGAGAACATGGCTTTGGTGGATGTGATCCTCCCACGGTACCCCATGCTGTACGGGCGACCAGGTTATCAGGTGAGTGCAGTGTCCACTGGCACAGACTGTGTCCCTTTTTAGTGACTGTGACTTCTGCCATTGTGTCCAGGTGTGACACACATGCTATGTACTGTAGGGGGGGTCCCAGGGGGGGGAATGCCTGATGTCTCCCAGCAGTGCCCTGAGACAGGAGGGGTGGGTGCAGAGTCCTCCCAGCAGTGCCCTGAGACAGGAGGGGTGGGTGCAGAGTCCTCCCAGCAGTGCCCTGAGACAGGAGGGGTGGGGGCCTATCACTCCCAGCAGTGCCCTGAGACAGGAGGGGTGGGTGCAGAGTCCTCCCAGCAGTGCCCTGAGACAGGAGGGGTGGGTGCAGAGTCCTCCCAGCAGTGCCCTGAGACAGGAGGGGTGGGGGCCTAACACTCCCAGCAGTGCCCTGAGACAGGAGGGGTGGGGGCCTACCACTCCCAGCAGTGCCCTGAGACAGGAGGGGTGGGGGCCTATCACTCCCAGCAGTGCCTTGAGACAGGAGGGGTGGGGGCCTATCACTCCCAGCAGTGCCCTGAGACAGGAGGGGTGGGGGCCTATCACTCCCAGCAGTGCCCTGAGACAGGAGGGGTGGGTGCAGAGTCCTCCCAGCAGTGCCCTGAGACAGGAGGGGTGGGTGCCTAACACTCCCAGCAGTGCCCTGAGACAGGAGGGGTGGGGGCCCAACACTCCCAGCAGTGCCCTGAGACAGGAGGGGTGGGGGCCTATCACTCCCAGCAGTGCCCTGACACAGATGGGGTGGGTGTGATGCACAGTGTGAGCCTGGATCATTGATTGTGTAGTTGCCCTCATTCCACCTGTGTCCTTTCAATGGCACGTACTGCTTTTGGCCTTCCCCCAGAGGATCATGTCCCTATGACAAAGGTGCAATGCGTTGGATGCCAGCGAATGTGTTCTAATCTGTGTCCCTGTGACATGTGCCAGGTGTATTGATGTAGTGTCACTTGTCCATCCTCACAGGTAGACGCCTCTGCCAAGGAGCAGATCTGGCTGGACGCCGTCAGCGCCGTGAGGAGTGCGGATGGTCGGAAGCGGCGCCTGTCCCAGGTGAGGAAACGCTGGCAGGATATCCGGTGCTGGACGCGGAGGATCGCACGGGTCCTGCTGGGGGACTCACCTGAGAGCCATAAGAACCGCGGGCGCCGCCGTCTCTCCCACATCCAGAATCGTGTGCTGGCGGTGGTCTTTCCTGACTTGGACAGGCGCCTACAGGAGATGCAGCAGCCGGAAGGGGGTAGGTACATGTGTGTGTTTGTTGTGTTTCACCAGCATTTGTAAGTGCACTGTTCCATGGATACACTTCCATGGTTTATGGTGCTGTGCAGATCCGGTTACCCACAGTGTTGCAGGGCTCTCCTGCCTCCCTTCCCCACCTTGCAATGTGTTCCCTGGTCTCTGTGTAGTCACTCCATCACAAAGTTATGTAGCCTGACACCTTCTCCAAGTGTACAATGCCTGCAGCATCATGTGTGGGGGTGGTGTGTAATAGGTTTAGTGACCTTGCCTGTGCCCTGTCCAGTTCTGGACTTGTGGGTTCCATGTCAGTTGGCACTAATGCTGATTCCAGACATGGGAGTTAATCTCTCGAGTGCGAGGCCTTCCAGCAGGCATGTCCCATGTGGTGGCCTGTGACATGATGTGCATGATTGTGCGTTACGCATAGTGCAGGGATGTTAGCGTGTGTTGCAGTCATTCCCATTCAGGAGCATGGAGTTGTGTGGCCACTACTGTCCCCAGGGGCATCTTTTGCTAGGTATCATGTGTGTAATCCGAGAATGTCGACAATCTCTGTGTCTACAGCATAGGTTTTGCTCTGTGCCATTGTCCCCTGGCACCATGTATATTGACGTGAGATGTATTACAAGTGTCCACTGTACAGCCTGACCTGATTTTCCTATTACATACTCATGGTGGCCATTGCCTTTGTGTCTTGTTGCAATCATCTGATGATGCCCATTTGTACATGATAATTTGGACAGCCGCACCTTGGGTAGTTTGTGTGCAATATTGAAGTTTTGCATCCCATGTGTATTTCACCCTGACTAAGAGATGTAAGTGCTTCCTGTGTCTCCACAGATTTGTCTCATGTAGGGGGTGGGTGGTGCGGGCATGGCCTACATGTCAAGACCTGTCATCTCCTTGCTAGGACTGGCCAGTGTGTGATGTTTGTCTGGACATACACTCAAGGTGCATTGTGCCAGTCAGGGTGGGCATGTTCTCAGTATTACCTATGCTGCATGTGCCTCTAGTTCCTGGATGTGGTCCCTGCTCATCCCTATTGCCTGCCACGCTGTGTGGTGCAGATGCAGTGCTGGATTGTCCCCAGGGCCTTGCTCCTCAGTCAAAATTCCATGTCATCTCATTTGCTATTGTGTCATGCTCTCCATAGTTTTTCCATGGCATGGTGGGTCACAAAACTGTGTCTTGCAGGGCCTACATATGTACCTTGTTTTGTAGTTGTAACTCTTCCTTTGTTTCAGGCTATGCACTGTGACCTAAGTAGATTTGACTCATGTGACATATGTATACAGGTGTATGATTAATTTCTGTCTCTTCGCCCTGCCCACAGCATCGTCGGGGGACACGGAGGGAGACATGGACACAGACGGCGCGGAGGGACCGAGCACCAGTGCCAGCGGTGGCATCGTGCCTGGCACTTCGAGTGGGACAGAGGCGGAGGAGAGTGAACCCGGGGACCTGTCGACTGGCACAACAGAGTATGAAGCTGACGGGTCCGAGGATGATCTCTCCGAGTGGGCGGTGGCTGCACCACCATCTGACAGCAGCCCGACATCTCGCACCGCCCCCTCCATTGGCATCAGCCGCCTCCCACTTGCTCGTGTCCCTTCCCAACGTGCCCGGTCACCACATGTCTCCTTCCTGCCAGGCACCGCACCCCCTGCCCCTGTCTCCACTGCTGCCGCCAATGCTGAGTCTGTGGACATCCAGCGGCAGTTGCAGATTGGTCAGACTGCGATCCTTAATGTCCTCCATGGCCACAGCCAGGTCCTCAACAACATGGAGGCATACTTGGAGGGCATTCATTCATCGCAGGCTGACCAACGCAACTTGCTGAGGTCCATAGACTCCACACTGACTGCAGCAGTGGGTCTCCTGCAGCGCTACGAACCCACCCCCTACCCCTGCTCCTTCCACACTTCCCACTCCCATGCCTGTCCCACATACACACAGACGTAAGCATGCACCCACCACAACAGACACAGGCACCACACCAGCAGGGAAGGTCCGCCGCACACCTCCTGACACGCACACACAGGGTGAAGTAGGCACACCCACTGGGTCGGGGGGCAAACGTGTGACACGCAGCCAGAGTGGGAGTCCGCATTCCACCCAATCCACTCCCTCCAAATCCCCTCCCCTCAGCTCTCCTGGCCACATCTCCCCAAAGACTCCTTCATGGCCGCTCTGTCCCTGAGCCCCACAGTGACACCACCCCGCAAGCGGTCAAGGAAGTCCACGGTCAGGATGCTTGAGTCCCCCCCCTGTCCACACCCTCCCCCTGTGGTGCTGCGACTCATCCCTCTGACCCCCCCCCCCTCCTTGGGGCCTGTGGTTCCTTCGGGTGCAGGGGAGTCCCTGGAGGACCTTGCCGAGGTGTGCAGCGCGCTCCTAGAATCCACCTTTGGCCCTGCCCCACCCCCTGTGGTGGAGTCCTCCATCCCTGCACCCATGTCTCCTACCCTTTGCCCTCCTGTCCCTGCGGTGCCTGTTCATTCCCCCCCACTTGATGCCCTCACCCCTGTGGAAGACAACGGCTTGTAACTGCGCAGGCAAGCTAGGGGACACGCATCCCACTGTGTCCCCCATCCAGCTGTGACTCCTGGACTGCCCTATGGGCTTTGTAAATATTGAACTTCCTACATACCAGTTTTTGGATCATGCTGAATAAAGCTATTTATTTTTTGCCCTTGGAACACTCCTGCTTTGCTGGCATTGCTGTCGGTGGGGCTGCTACATGGTTGTGGGTGGTGTTCATGTGTTGGGTGTGGTGGGAAATGTAGTAGTGTGCTGCTCATAGGGGGGACCAATGGATCTGTGTGCCATCACACGGTGTTAGCTAGCTTTCTCAATTAATGTAAGCAGTTGCTGCATGTTGCAATTGTCCCAAGGTGTTTTCCTTCCTCTGTGTACCCTGACTTCTTCCCTGCAGGGTGTTCCCAATATTTAGCGCATGGGGGGTACGCTCCATGCATTCGAGGTGAGGGTACGGGTCGTACTTACACTGTTTGGGTGGGGGTACGCTCCATGCATTCGAGGTGAGGGTACGGATCGTACTTACACTGTTGGGGTGGGGGGTACCCTCCATACATACGCGGGTGAGGGTACGGGTCGTACTTACACTGTTGGGGTGGGGGGTACCCTCCATACATACGCGGGTGAGGGTACGGGTCGTACTTACACTGTTGGGGTGGGGGTACGCTCCATGCGTCCGCGGGTGAGGGTACGGGTCGTACTTACACTGTTGGGGTGGGGGTACGCTCCATACGTCCGCGGGTGAGGGTACGGGTCGTACGTACAATGTTTGCATGGGGGGTACGCTCCATGCATTCGAGGTGAGGGTACGGGTCGTACTTACACTGTTGGGGTGGGGGTACGCTCCATACGTACGCGGGTGGGGGTACGGGTCGTACTTACACTGTTGGGGTGGGGGGTACGCTCCATGCATACGCGGGTGGGGGGACGTGTCGTTGCTGGAGCAGATTTTTCTGTTTGAAAATCTATCGGGTTTTTAAGCTCTGGTTTGTCTATTTGTCAAAACTAACATTAATCATTAATTATTAATTATTTGTTTTGTGTAAATGTTTTTTACTTATCAACATGTGTGTTTTAACAAGAGAGAATTACACGTGGGAACGCGTATGTGTGCTAACTAATAATAACGTGCATGTTTACATGTTTAAATGTTGCTGAGTGCTGTTTATTTTAAAGCACGAAACGCTTTTGAATTAATGCTTTTCCGTGTTGCAAAGGCTAGATAATTACATACACATAAGGGTATTAGTGGGGTTAACACTGTTTAATCACTATGCTGTGGTAACGTTGTTTTTGTCTCTTTCAATTAAGATGGTCTATTGTGGCCTATTGAGGCCTAACAAAACATGGCCGCCGTTTGCAGCCTAGTCTCGAGTGAGAGTTTGTGATGGAAAAGGCCTTGCTGAATATGGATGCAAGTCATTTGACCACAGTCCTTGCCTGGTTAAAACTTTCCGTGAGGACAGCAGCAGTTCTGGGCAAGTCTCCAGATGCATTGGGACAGCCTTGGCAGCCTTGGAAAACAAAGGAGCCTTAAAGAAAGACTCTGAACTCTGAGCTCACCAGAGGAAATGTGATTGTTGAGAAGATACTTTTAATATTCAGTTCCTGTTCTGTCTTTTTATTTTTGTGATTTTTCCTGAACGGAGATTTTTCCAAATGTAGCGATGCTACATCCTTTCCTTCTCGCTTTGCTCAGAGGTTCAGCGGACGCGATGAATACTTTATGTTTCTTTCCTTTGTTCAAAATGCTATAAAAATTGTTAGCCTAGAGAGGGTCTTTGCCACTTTGCCATTTTCTTCCCAAACCTGCGTTGGTGAGGATCTACGCTGTGAGGACGACGACTCGAGAGACTTTACTGAGAGACCTGTCCTGACCCATTCTGACATTTAGCTAGAATAGGTAATTATGAGAAAAATGATTTATTCTGATTGATTTACTTTGATTAATTTAGATAAAGCTTTATAATTTTGAATATGGTGTTGGTTATTATTTCTTGTCAATTATTGAGTACTATATTTTGATTATTGTTGTATAGATTGTTTAGATCATGTTTCAGGGCAGTTACAATAACCAGGTCTTATCGACCTCGATATAGATGCGGGGTGTTTAGGAGTTTTCTTTCCACAGGTTCAGTGCTGGTAGAGTATTTGTGCTTATGTTAGTGAAATGGGCCCTAGTGTATGATGAGTGTATGTGCGTGTAACTGTGAAATTACTCTATCCGTGGAAGTAAGGATATTATATACACCCAGATCTCTATCAATTTCCTGGTAGCAGAGGATGGTTATTGATGATTGTCTTGATCTGATTAGATTGCTTGTACATTAGCTTATTGATTATTGATTATTGATTGATGTTGGTATATGTACTAATACTATATGTTGGAGTCGTCATGTTGAGTTATATGTAGTGCTTCTGGAACTTGGGAGCTAGTAGCAGTTCCGTAGTAGGGCAGAGGGAAGTATATGCTGCTCTCAGGAAAGACGGGATTGTAGGGAGAAAAAAACGTGTGACAATTGAAGTTGCGCGTCACATTGTCTGGGTTCGGAATTAGTGACATTGTCGTATGTTACTATTAGATATATTTCTGGTATATAAGGAGTGCGTATGGTAGCGAAGGTTATCTGTGAAACTCTGGTTTTAAGTCCCAGGGATCCGTAAGGTTCACCGTTAAAGCTTATCGCGGGAGAAGTAATAGGTATTCTCTGAGCTTGTTTGAGGAACTGGGCAGAGGTAAGCTGCTTGGTTGACGTGTGTTATAATTCTGTAGTGGGACAGATTGTTCGCTGTTCTCTGGAAGCAGGATTCTGTGTGTATGTACTATATTTTCTTGTATGAATGTGCGTGAATGCTTATACATTTAGTTGATTGTAAGACTCTTTGGTCAAGTCCTAAAGGAAACAGTTAAGGAATGTATGAAAGTCCGTTGATTCTTGTGAAATAGATTTTCTTTTACTATTCTGTGGTTAGCGAAGCAGACAATGGAGATGTTTATATGTTGTAACTAATAGATTTTGTAAAAATTTGACACGAAGTCTACTGAAGAATTTTGTAAAGGAGGGGTAGACGAGTGACAGGAGACAGGAGACAGGCGACTGCAGCGACTGCTGACGTCAAATAGACCGCGCTCTGATTGGATAGTAGATCAGAATAGTGTTCGCGCTGGGATTGGTGCGTTGGTGTGAGCTGCGCAAGGATTGGAAGAGCTATTCTAGTGACGTAGACGCTCCAGGATTGGTGCGTTAGTGTGAGTCGCGCTGTTATTGGTTGGAAAATCGTATTGTATATTTATAATACGGAAGGGATTAGAAAGTTTTGGTAAACGTTAAAATGTATTACCAAGAAGAGAAAAAGAAAAAAACATTCTTCGGAAAAATCAAAAGGTGGTTTGACAAGGATAAAGATGTTAAGACGAGAGAGGGTGAATTGTTACCTCCAGCGAAAACACCTGCATCCTTCATGGCTGCGAGATATGGGTATCATACCTGTATATGGTTGGAGAATTGGGTTAGGTATACCAAAGAGGAGGTGTTCTAGCATTTCCAGAACATGGTTCATTTAATCTGGCCGTGTTGAGAAATTTACGGGAAAAGATGTTATGTCTTGACCCAAAACCAAGGCCGACACAGTTTGAGGCTTTAGTGGAATGGGAAGAAGAAGTACATGAGCGAGAAAAACAAAGGTCTGGAGGACATTACAGGTATATGTTCGGGAGGAGACATGATCGTGAAACTCATCATGATCGAATGAAAAGATGGCGAGATGCTAGTATGTCAGAGGGATTATATCCTATGAGAACAGTTGAAGGGGGAGCAGAGAGGGTTCCTGAGTCAGAAGTGAGAAGATATGGAGTTAATGAATATGAGGATGAGGTATTGAATGACATGATTTACAAGAGACCACCTCCATATAGACCAGAACCAGACGAGAGTACACCAATTGTTTCTCCGATAAGAGATACAGTGAGTATCATTGAGACAGAAAATGTGACACCTGAGTTAAGAAGTGGTAATCCTTTCAGGGAGAGAGGGAATCGAGGTGGTAACGAAAATACAAGAGAACTAGCCAGAACTACAACAGAGTTGACTGAAAAGATTAAGGTGTTAACAAAGAATTTGGAAGCTGTTACGGTACCTGTAACCATAGGTCCGATAATGCCTGTGTTTGATAACCAGAGGACAGGTGAGAACGGTTTGGTGATTCCATATGTTGGGAATAAGTTAACAAGTTTAGCTGGTCCCTCAGGAGATTCAGGAAGAAGGACAGAAAGTAGTAATCTGAGACAATCCAGACATGACACATGTAGTGAAGGACTGGATGCTAGTGAAGCTAGTTGTTCAAGGATGCCGATTTTAGAACCGCAAAAGAAAGTGGTTCCAGTGAGAAAAACTACAGAAATAACAGCTGAAGATTTGAATGATTGGATGAAAGTTCTTCAGAAGAGGGATAAAGATTCACAAGCAGTTGATGTGGCTAGGTTACGTGTAGAATTAGAAGAGCTTGTTGCAGGGACAGTTCCAACAGAAATTCTTAAAAATCATCATGAAGGTGAGCTGTTGTTTATGTGTAAAAACATTACCTGGAGAGCGAGAAATACACATGACAGGTTAAGAGCAATAGCGAATGATCAGGGAGTTGACATTGATAAGGTGAAAGCTTTGCAAAAAACTTACAGGATGGATTTTACAGACAAAGATATTGAGAATTTGAATGGTACTGGTAGAACAGGACAGATTAAAGAAATGGTCGCATTATTGCGAAGATGGGGAGATGTAGAAAAGTGGAAGGATAGGTGGTACAAGAAAAGAGAAGAATCCGGAGATAAGACTTATTTAGCATTTCCTGTGAGAGAAAAGGAGAAACCAGTGGATAATTATCCTATGAGAGAAATACCTGGAGGAGGATATGTACATGTTCCATGGACCAGACAGGATATTTTATCATTTACGAATGATTTCCCTCGATTGAGAGAAAAGCCCGTCGAGTGGTATAGGCAGGTAGATAGGTTTGTGAAATTGTCAAAAGTGCTGTGGATTGACCTGAATAGTCTGTTTGATATAATTGTTCCAGCAGACTTGTGGACTGAGTGTAAAATAGTTGTGAGTTGGCCTACTGAGGAATATCCAAGAGATCCGAGAACAGGAGCACCAGATCCAGAGGTAATGAGAAAGTATGATCAGGTGATGGTATACCTGAAGAGTAAAGTACCTGCAAAAGAGACAGACTGGGTTAAAATAGATCGAACACAACAGGAAGCAAAAGAATCAGTTCATGCTTTTTACGAGAGGCTGATACTGGCATTTAAACAATTCAGTGGAGATGAACACCTGGGTGACAAAGATTTGAGTCATTTTGTATACAGATTTGTATATGGCCTGAGACCTGAGATTAGTGAGAGAATTCGTGAGCACACAGTGGATTGGCAGAGTAAGAAAATAGATGAGATTCTGAGACATGCAAAATACTTCAGTGATGAAATTGAAGCAAAACAGAGAAAGCTGAAAGAGAAAGCAATGTGGGCACAAGTGAAAGTTGCGGAAAGACAGGAAGCACAGTTGGTGGAGCAGGCGAATAATGCAGGAAATAATGCAGGGAATAGACCTAGGTATGCAGGAAAAGGAAAGGAAAATCTTGAGGAAGCTAAAAAAAAGTTCCTGTGTCACAACTGTGGCCAACTCGGACATTGGAGATCTGAATGTACCAATCCACCATTAGTGAATAATGAGGGAAAATCCTTAAATCAACAGGTGCAGAACGAAGGAAATAATCAACAGCAGCAACAACAGAAAGTTGTGAGACAGCAGAGTCAAGAGCCAAAACCGTCCTTGCCGCAGAATAGAGGGTCACAAAAGTATAATCAGGATTCAGGATTCTACAATGATGAACAGGTAAACAAACCAAGGCGTTCTAACCAGGTACAACAGTACTTGTTAAAGAATGAAGGGAGTGAGTCTGAGGGTGATTATTGACGGTGCCGAAGAGAGGAGGAAGAGTGCATACTTGGTGCAACTCTAGAAAAAGACCAGGCAGGACCATTTGTAGATGGGAAAATAAATGAAGAAAGTGTTACTTTTTTGGTAGACACAGGTGCAACAAGATCAACTGTCAGGTCAACAGATATTAGAAATCTTCCTCTCTCGGATGAAGCAATCCAAGTAGTTGGTGTAGCCAATACACAAATCAGGACACGTCTTACTGAACCAGTAAGAGTACAGATAGGGAAATTTTCAGACATGCACAGATTTATCGTCTGTGACACTAGTCCAGTGAACCTGTTAGGTAGGGACCTGTTGTGCAAAATGAACTGCACAATTTTCTGTACACCGGATGGAATAGCCTTTGAGACACCAGATGAGGATGTTTTGTACCGAATGACTCTAGGAAATAGAGAGAGTGAAATGGTTGGTGCATTTGCTGTGTTTGATCCGGAGGATTTGCCTCGAGAGCTGAGAGACACAGTGAAAAGAACAGTTTGGGATTTTACTGGAGAGGATGTGGGATTGATGAATAATGTAGATCCTGTGAAAATTTCAGTGAAAGAGGGAATTACGTATCCTAACATTCCTCAGTACAAAATGACACCAGAAATAATTGAAGGAATAACTCCTATAATTGAGAAAATGATTCAGTAGGGAGTTCTGAGAGAACTACTGAGTAGTCCGTGTAATTCACCGATAATGGGGTTGAAAAAGCCAAATGGGAAATTTAGGATCGTACAGGATTTGAGAAAAGTTAATCAAATTGTGGTGGCATGTTGTCCTATTGTACCAAATCCATCAGTGATTTTGTATCAGATTCCACATGATGCTGAGTGGTATACAGTGATTGATTTGTGTCATGCGTTCTTTTCAATTCCATTGCATCATGACAGCCAGCCGATTTTTGCATTTAGGTTTGGCCAGCGTATTTTAGCATGGTGTCGTATCCCACAGGGGTATACAGAGAGTCCTTCGATATTCAATCAGTTATTGAAAAAATCATTGGAGAGCTTGATCATGCCTGAAAACTCAGTACTAGTGCAATATATTGATGACCTACTTGTGGCATCAAAGACACGTGAAGCTTGTGAAGTAGATACTATAGCTTAACTGAATCATCTGGCAGATGGAGGGTTAAAAGTATCTCCAGCAAAATTGCAATTCTGCAAGAGAGAGGTGCATTATCTTGGACACAATATTGAAAAAGGTCTGAGAAAGGTGACTGATGACAGGATTAAAATCATCAGGGGAATGAAAGCCCCGAAAACCCAGAGGGAAGTGAGAATGTTCCTGGGTATGGTGGGTTATTGTCGTCAGTGGATAATAAATTTTTCTCTGAAAGCAAAGCCATTGATTAAACTGACAAAAAGTGAGATGACAGACCCATTGGAACTAGATGGAGAACAAATGGCAGCATTTGAAGAGCTCAAAAGTAGAATGTGTGAGGCCCCAGCTTTGGGTATGCCTGACTATGAGAAGGAATTTGAATTGTACTGCAGTGAGAGAAATGGATGTGCACTTTCAGTGTTAATTCAGAAACATGGACAGCTGAGGAGGCCTATTGCGTACTTCTCATCGACACTTGACCCTGTAGCTGTAGGTTTACCAGGTTGTTTGAAATCTGTGGCTGCAACATGCAGAAGCCTGGAACAGAGTGAGGGAATAATAATGGGATATCCTGTAAGGGTATTCGTACCTCATAATGTGGCAATTCTTTTGACAAGAAGCAGAACCCAGTACATGTCACATAGTCGGCTGACTAAATATGAGAAAGTGATTCTGGGAGCATCAAATGTGACTCTTGAGAGATGTGTGAATGTGAATCCAGCGACATTGTTGCCGGATATTGAAAATGTGGGTGTGAAAACAGAAGATGATCACAATTGTTTGGATGTGCTTGATTACTGTACAAAACCGAGACCAGACATAAGGGATCTTCCCTTGCATGAGAGTGATCATGTGTTGTTTGTGGATGGATCATGCCTGAGGAATGATGAGGGTGTGCTATGTGCAGCATATGCAGTGTGTAAAGTTTCAGAGGTTATGGAAGCATCACCATTGAAAGGAGTGAAATCTGCGCAAGTTGCTGAATTAGTGGCATTAACAAAAGCTTGTGAAATTGGGAAAAATTTGAGAACGACTGTGATGACTGATAGTCAGTATGGATTTGGAGTTGTGCATGATTTTGGCCAACTTTGGCTACAAAGAGGTTTCTTGACGTCGAGTGGGACTCCAATAAAGAATGCTGAAGTGATTGGGAAATTACTTGAAGCGATACAGTTGCCTAAAGAGTTAGCAGTTGTGAAGTGTGCTGCTCATGGACAAGGAGATGATTTTGTGACAGTTGGAAATCGTTATGCCAATGACATTGCGCAATATTGCAGAGAAGGAGGTCCTTTTACAAGAATGCAGATTGATTTCATTGAAATGCCCCAAGTGAACAGACTGAGGTATGTTCTAGTGGTAGTCTGTTTGTTTTCAAGATGGGTGGAGGCCTATCCGACTAGGAGAAATGATGGAATAACAGTGGCAAAGTTACTGTTAAGAGAGTTGATTCCTAGGTATGGGTTTCCAGTAACGATTGAGTCTGATAGAGGTGGACACTTCTATAATGAACTCATGAGTTTGATTTGTGAAGCATTAAGCATACAGCAGAAGCTACATTGTGCATACAGACCAGAGGCTTCTGGTGTGGTTGAGCAGATTAATGGCACAATCAAGAACAGGATTGGTAAGATGTGTTTAGCCACTGGCATGAAATGGCCAGATGTCTTGCCTCTAGTGCTAATGACTATCAGATCTACTCCAGATAGAACTACTGGTTTAAGTCCGCATGAAATAATTATGGGACGTGCAATGCGACATGCATATGTACCTGTCAATAAGTTGATGACAATAACTGATGACATGATTTTGGATTACTGTAAAGGCCTGGCTGACGCAGTTCATTCTGTGTTTCACCAGGTTGGAGAAGAAGCTACCACACTTGAGAAGAAGCAAGCTCATGATCTGAGTCCAGTGGACTGGGTGAGGATTAAGGTGCACAGAAGAAGAAATTGCTTGGTTCCAAGGTGGGGAAGGCCGAGACAAGTCATTCTAACTACGACAACTGCAGTAAAGTGTGCTGGAGTGAAAAACTGGGTACATGCGAGTCATACTCTGAGAGTTCCAAACCCAAAGGATGGGACTGGTAAGGAGTATTTTGAAGAGTCAGATTCCAGTGATGATGAAGATACAGAACCAGTGAGAAAAGAAGCAGAAAAGGCTTCAAGAGAACCATTGAGAGTCTCAGAAAGGAGATCAGATTCTGTAAAAGAGCCTGAAGTTCTAAAAAGCAGTGAAGGAAAAAGAAAAGAAAAGAGCAATTCCACAGAGACTACTCCTGAATCAGAAGAGGAGGAGATTGAAGAACCACTTGAGATTGTACCTGAAGAAGTAGGGTCAGAAGAAGATAGAGAGGGACAGATTGCGGAAGACCCCCGAGGAGGTGTAGGGAATATTCTTGACAAGCTAGGTGAAGGGACAAGTAGACAGCAAGAAGATTGCGTGTCGGAGACCCGAGGAGGGACAGAAGTAGGGAAGTCTCAAACAGTGGTGAAAAAGACTGTGGAGCAAAAGAAAACTGTTGAAGAATCAGAGGCATTTGAAACAGAATCGGATGAAAGTGAAAATGAGAAATCAGAGGGTCGAGTTCTGAGAAAGAGAACTTAGATTGGAGAAAGAAATAATACAGAAACAAGACCGAAAAAGGTTGTAAGAGGAGATCTTTGGCCTAACAACAGAATAAAGAGGCTGAGATACAGACTGATAAGAGCAAATAACTCGAAAGCTGAACAAGTGAATGAGGTGTCGAGTCAAAATCCAGCAAGAGGTGAAAAGAGAAAAGTGTCAAAAGAACCAGAGGAGATCAAGAGGATAAGAAAACCTAACCAGAAGTATAGGTCGCCGGAATGGACGTACGTGGCACTGTCTGAAGGTGAAGAGGCAGAAAGTCAAGGAAATCCAGAGGAGACCGTACGAGAAGTGGTTGAGGAAGATACTGGTGAAATCCTGAAAGTAATCTTGACTGACATTGATGAAAAGTCGGATACTGAGGATATCGTTGGAGATCTAATACAATTTGATGTTGAAGAGAATGAAGTAAAGAGTGATAAATATCCAAAATGAGTGAACAAGAGAAATCACTTGGAAAAAGTGAAAAGAAGAAAAAACTAAAATTGATTGTTTGAAGTAATCCAGAATTTTAAAGTCTCAAGTAGTGGAGTAGTAGAGGCTAAGTCAAAAGACACGGTCAAAGTAGTAAAATGGCTAACATAGATAATAATCAAAGTAGATGTGCCTTCTTAAGAAGATGGTGTAAAATGTGCTGCTGCTGTACTGGATTATTAATGCTACTATGGGGTGTTTTAGCTTTATAAGTTACTTTTAGAGTTACAATAGGTACATTTGAGATGCATACAGAGAATGTGACAAATACAGGGAAGAGTTCACAAAAAGTAGTCCCGACTAGAATTAGTAATACTTACATACATAAAGATAGGTCAATTAATGATTTTTCTAGTAATGTTTTTTCAAAGTTGTTGTACGAATATGTGAAGACAATGGAAGTTAGGGATTGCTACGTTTGTATGCAATTACCTGCATCCGTTTCAGAGGGTGTTACTTATCATCATTTACCAGCTACGTATGGAATTTCTTGTAGTGTATTAAGTAGTGTTTTTTATTTGTTAGGGAAAATAGATTATAAGATGTCTAACAAAGATAGTATTTTTGGGCACTTGCCAATGAACAAAGAGCTGAATCCAGCTAAAGAAGCTAACATTTTTGGTGAGATTTTTATTGAAAAAGAAGAATTAACATTAGATTACATTTTTAAGAATAATTTAACTTGCAGTCTGAAAGAAGAGGAGAAAGCTTTCCTAAATATGGTGGAGGAAAGGAGATTGAGCATGCATGAGAAAGCAGGGAAATATAAAGTGAGTGAGACAATTTGGGACATTGAGATGGGAAAAGAATTGAGAAATGGGGCTAGTCCAACTTTAGCTCTAGATGCACCACAGAAGGGTAAGCTGTGCATTACAAGAAGAAAATCCCAATATGATACATACTTTGTTGGGACTAGTGAATGTCATGATACATACTTCATTGCAACAGGATGGGGTTTCAGAGGTGGAGAAGATACCATTTTCCCAGGAGTGTACTATGTTTGTGGGAACAAGGCTTATTACAAGTTGCCTGACCATTGGTATGGCACGTGTTATGTGGGCCTGGTCTTTCCAAAGATCTTTCATATAGATAGAATAGAAGATGTAGAACATATTAATTTACTAATGCGTTTCAAGAGAGAAACTTGGTCTGAAATAGTAGGTGACATTTTTGGAGCTTTAATTCCAGCAGTGGGAATTTCTTTGAATGCTTATGGAATTCGGAAACTGTCAACAGTGGTGGATCGCTTATCGACAAATACCGCTGGAGGGTTTCTTTTGGTGAATACGGAATTGATTGCCGTACGTGCCATGTCTATGCAAAATCGACTTGCCCTTGATATTCTATTGGCCAAGGAGGGTGGAGTCTGTGGAATGCTGAAAGTTCAACATTGTTGCACTTACATTCCAGACGAAAGCAAAGACCTGAAGGTCTATATGAAAAATATTACTGATTTGCATGAAGAATTAGTACCACTTGAAGCTGAAAGTATCTGGACTAAATTAGCTAATAAGGTGATAGCTGTTAAGAGTTTAATTGCAAAAATAGGTAGTACTATTATAGGCAAGATATTGTTTCCTTTAACTTGTATAATTGTTGCTTTATTGATACTTAGATTGGTGTGTTTGTGTTGTAAAAACAGGGGAGGGAAAAAGAAATTAATTAAAAGAAATAATGAGAAGAGAAATAAAAGGCTGAAAAGAGAACCACAAGAAATTGAATTAGAAGAATTGAGGGAGAGTGTCTACTTAGAAACAAAGAGGGATGATGAAAGAGTGTCTAGTGTGTAATGTTGTGTAAGGAGGAAAAGACATTTCCAATTTCTCCTAAAATGGGACTAAATTTTCACTAAATTTTTTTTTGGGGTTATTTGGTGATAAAATCACCAAAGGGGGGATTGCTGGAGCAGATTTTTCTGTTTGAAAATCTATCGGGTTTTTAAGCTCTGGTTTGTCTATTTGTCAAAACTAACATTAATCATTAATTATTAATTATTTGTTTCGTGTAAATGTTTTTTACTTATCAACATGTGTGTTTTAACAAGAGAGAATTACACGTGGGAACGCGTGTGTGCTAACTAATAATAACGTGCATGTTTACATGTTTAAATGTTGCTGAGTGCTGTTTATTTTAAAGCACGAAACGCTTTTGAATTAATGCTTTTCCGTGTTGCAAAGGCTAGATAATTACATACACATAAGGGTATTAGTGGGGTTAACACTGTTTAATCACTATGCTGTGGTAACGTTTTTGTCTCTTTCAATTAAGATGGTCTATTGTGGCCTATTGAGGCCTAACAAAACATGGCCGCCGTTTGCAGCCTAGTCTCGAGTGAGAGTTTGTGATGGAAAAGGCCTTGCTGAATATGGATGCAAGTCATTTGACCACAGTCCTTGCCTGGTTAAAACTTTCCGTGAGGACAGCAGCAGTTCTGGGCAAGTCTCTAGATGCATTGGGACAGCCTTGGCAAACAAAGGAGCCTTAAAGAAAGACTCTGAACTCTGAGCTCACCAGAGGAAATGTGATTGTTGAGAAGATACTTTTAATATTCAGTTCCTGTTCTGTCTTTTTATTTTTGTGATTTTTCCTGAGCGGAGATTTTTCCAAATGTAGCGATGATACATCCTTTCCTTCTCGCTTTGCTCAGAGGTTCAGCGGACGCGATGAATACTTTATGTTTCTTTCCTTTGTTCAAAATGCTATAAAAATTGTTAGCCTAGAGAGGGTCTTTGCCACTTTGCCATTTTCTTCCCAAACCTGCGTTGGTGAGGATCTACGCTGTGAGGACGACGACTCGAGAGACTTTACTGAGAGACCTGTCCTGACCCATTCTGACATTTAGCTAGAATAGGTAATTATGAAAAAATGATTTATTCTGATTGATTTACTTTGATTAATTTAGATAAAGCATTATAATTTTGAATATGGTGTTGGTTATTATTTCTTGTCAATTATTGAGTACTATATTTTGATTATTGTTGTATAGATTGTTTAGATCATGTTTCAGGGCAGTTACAATAACCAGGTCTTATCGACCTCGATATAGATGCGGGGTGTTTAGGAGTTTTCTTTCCACAGGTTCAGTGCTGGTAGAGTATTTGAGCGTATGTTAGTGAAATGGGCCCTAGTGTATGATGAGTGTATGTGCGTGTAACTGTGAAATTACTCTATCCGTGGAAGTAAGGATATTATATACACCCTGATCTCTATCATCGTACTTACACTGTTGGCATGGGGGGTACGCTCCTTGCATACGCAGGTGAGGGTACGGGTCGTACTTACACTGTTGGGGTGGGGGTACGCTCCATGCATACGGGGTGGGGGTACGGTCCGTACATATCCGTCCCCACGCTATGTGATGCTTGTGCGGCTCGTACCCAGGCCTTTGCCACGTGGGTACGAGCCGTCCCGCCATTGTTGGGGTGACGTGGTGTGGGCGTGGTACGACTCGTACCCACGCTCTTAAGGCGTGGGTACGGGACGTACCTGTCTGGTTGTGTTGCCGGTTCGCGTCGTCAAGAACTTCCGTTGTGGCGGTCGCTGGCTTAGCTGCACACGCCCCCACCCCCTCGTAGTGACCAGGGCCTGGGAGTCAGGTATGTCCAGGGCATGTGTGCTGTGTGACTTTGGTGGGGGGTTTGTGGCCTGCCCTGGTCCTGCCACCCCCCCCCTTCCCCCCTCCATTAGTTGTTCTGACCTTCTGCGGCATCTGCGTCATAACCTGTAGAGGAGGTCGACTGCTATGAAGGCCGGGATGACACGTAGGTTCGGGTCCATGTCTGTCCGTCGCGTACGGGTACTCCTTGTTCGCGTCGTCCTGTCTGTCCGTCGCGTACTGGTACTCCTTGTTTGCGTCGTCCTGTCTGTCCGTCGCGTACAGGTACTCCTTGTTCGCGTCGTCCTGATTTCCCGGCAGTTTTTGGCTGCCGGATAATATTCACCGTGCGGGATGACGTCGGTGCGAATCGTAATTCCTGGTTCGTGAATGGCAGGCTGCGAGCGTCCCGACGTCAGGTCGGCGCTTTCCCGGATCGCATTTGTATTTTTTTTTTCGTCAGTCGGGGTTTTGTACGATTCGTACGGAAATGGTGTTTCCGTGTGAATCGTAATTCCATGTTGGTAGATTTTGACGACCGGGTACGCTTCGGACGGAGAATATGCTCCGTCCGACGGTTCGTACCCGGTTTTTACAGGATCGTGATCGGCGCCAGTATGTTCCCATCAGCTGATACTGAGTGGTGCTAAATTACAACCATACTTATGCCTCTCTATGTCAAACTATGATAGATTTTGCCTTACACGTTTTAGATTTAATATTGTTTTTAGATTAATAACTTTCCCAGAAATGAACTCTTGGTCCAATGAATTGTGTTTATGCCCATGTGATGAACTATCTTCGCAATCTGATATTCATGTGCTGTTTTTCTGTAGATTTTATACTTTGCCCCGTAGGAAATGTATTGTCCCAATTCTTAAAGAGATGATGGCAAAAAGATGCCGTCCAGCGTTTTTAGAATTGCAAAGAATGGATACTGTATGTATTGTTGTTTCTTTGATAGAATTTTTTAAATATGTTTTTAAACTGCGTAAATCGATGGATGGATAATTCTTAACCGTCCTTATAGAAAATTTGCACTTCTCCCCTGTCATAGCAACTATGTATTGAATCATTTTTAACTGTATTTGTATTTTTGCTCCTTTTATGGTTATTGTGTTTTAACCGAATAAAGTACATTTTGACTTTGACTCAGTTAGGTTAATGCTAAAGTTGTGTTAAGGGATAGGGTTTGGCTACAGATAGTGGTTAGTGTTGTGGTTGGGGTTAGGACTGTAGGTATGCTTATGTTTTTGTTTTTTTTAAATCAAATTTTATTTGCTCATTTTGCAATACATCGGGCAACAGCCCCACAATAACAAAATGAACCATTCGGGCAATTTGTGCATCAATAACCTTTTCCATGAAAATAAACAATCCCTGCTGAACATGCAGGTAAAATAATATTCTAAACAATATGCAGACAGTGGTCAGTTATGCTTAAGTTTAGAGCCACAGTTAGGGTTAGGGATAGGTCTCTGGCTAGAGCAAGTGTTAGTTAGGGTGGTAAAAGGTTTAGCGTAAGATTCGGTAAGGTTAATGCTAAAGTTGTGTTAAAGGCTAGGGTTTGGATAAAGGTAGTGGTTAGTGTTGTGTTTAGTGTTAGTATTGAGGTTATGTTTAAGTTTAGAGCCACATTTATGGAGAGGGTTTGCGCTGTGGTTAGAGCAAGTGTTAGGGTTGATTAAGGGTTAACATTAGGCTAAAGACAAGGATTAGGGTTATATTTAGGGTTAGGTCAGTGAATGGGGTTAGGATTCGATTTAGCATTGGGATTAGAATTTGCTTTTTTGTTTAAGGCCGCAATTAGAGATAAATAAATATAGGTTTTGCATCGAAAAAGGGTAAGGGTTAGTGTTATACCTGTTTAGTGGGATGCTTCTCAATCATTATAGCACATTCTCCAAAGAAAACTGTAGGTTTCTTCATTATGGGGTTTGCAAAATTATTTATTCATCAAAGTGTTTGCTCATTATTTTATATCCAATAGAGATGTTTATAAAGACTGCATGCTGTTCGGACCTATAACTTGGGTTTAAGGCAAACAACCGGTATAGCCCTCTTCCGTGGGCTATAAGTTTACAGTATTTTCTCTGGCTTCTGTTAACAAAAAATGTATCCATCACTGAATAGCCTTCTTTGCCAATTTCTGAATATTGTGCATAAACTGAATTATTCTACTAAATTTAAAATGAAAATCCTCGGTCTCAACATAAATGTATACATTAAGGAATTCACTTCATAGGAACGTAAAACAAATCTTCAAATCACCCCATTAGTAGGATGCCTTCTTTAACTCATTCTTTATGAATGATATTTTTTTACCTTCCCAACTATGATGCTTTAAAAATCTTTAATGCTTTTAAAAATATGGCATTCTGTCTTCAAAGAGTATTTCATAAAATGAAATTGAATGTTTAATTTAACATGAGCAAAACGACCTGTCTTCAAAGGTAATTGGTGCTTTGTTTTCACTCTGTTAAGATGCAACTAAGATAGTTAACCTTATTCTCAACATTAATACACATATTTAAACGTCTCTGTTTCAATGCATGAATAATGTTGTGATATAAGAAAAATCAATTCCAACATTTTCCCAAGATACTTGCTTGTTATTTTTAAACAAACTTGCATCCTTTAAAGTTTTATTTTCTATTTTTCTACATAGTACCAAGTACTTGCTTTTCTCATATGTGAAGAAAAAATATTTCTATTCACCATTTTGAAGTACTGTCTTGTGCGAGTTTTATTTTTTATTTTTCTAACTATATTGTATTCTGTACAATGCGATTTAGAACTTAATTGTGAAGTGGTGCTCCAGTTTACAGTCCAGACATTTTGGCAATTAGATTTGTAATATATCACACCTCCCATTATTAATTCTTATGACAAATATACCCAAACCTTCGCCCAAACACTTTGCTCCATGGTTTGAGAGGGAACTGATAGTCCAACAAATGAGATGGATAGTTCTTGAACGAGCTTGTGATAACTGTGATTATGCTGCAAACATTACCTACTCCACAGCTATTAAAACATATCCTAAAGCCATTGGGAGAGGGAGCATCTCATACTACTCAAACAGAATTGAATCAACTCAAAATTTGAATGAGGAAATGTTTTCCATGGTGAAGTCGCTGTTGGTCCTTCTCTTAAGGCGCTGACCACTATTCTATCAGGGATCTCTGCAATAAATAGTCTGATCATTTCTTTGAGAGAAGTGCTGATATCTATGCTACCTTTCCGGCCTATTCTCGGGACATTGCTCTTGTGTCATCAACAGGCAAGGGATGACGGAGCTGCTTTCAATTTGATCACTTGAAATATATTTCAAAGATTGATTATTAGGATCAAATCTGTTCTCATCTGACCCCACTTCATTGTGTCCTTAAAATTAGAGACTAAGGGCCATATGTAGGTAGCATACAAGTTACCACTTCTTAAATACCGAACTTTACCGATTCGGTATTTAAGAAGTGGTAACTCGTATGTAGGTAATCATTCGGTAAATATTACTGAATCGGAGAAATTCGGTAATTACCGAATCGGTATTTACCGATTCGGTAATGAGGCATACCTTCCCATTGATTCCTATGGGCCTGGAGGCCCATAGGAATCAATGGGAAGGTATGCCTCATTACCGAATCGGTAAATACCGATTCGGTAATGGGGGGGAGCACATTCAAGGGTGGCAGGGTGTCACATTGACACCCTGTTGCACCCCTGATTCCTGCATGTGTGCACATGTGGCGCACATACATGCCCTAAGGGTATGTATGTCTGCCACATGGCACTGTTAGTCCAGCAAAATATTGCTTTTTGGAATGAATTCGGTATTTAGCACCAACATATATTTGGTGCTAAATACCGAATTATTTTCCCTACACATCACTCATTTGAGTGTCACCTACATCTCATTTCAGGATTCGGTATTTACCGAATCGGTAAAATTACCGATTCGGTAATTTTACCGATTCGGTAAATTACCGAATCCTGAAATGTTCCCCCTACATAGCACAAGCCTAAATACCGGTCGGTAACGGGATATTTACCGAAAATCGGCCGTTACCGACCGGTATTAGGCTACCTACATATGTCCCTAAATTCCTTATTCTAAACTAGTCAAGCTTCTTATTTTTTCTATAACTACAGCTAAAGTCCGGCAGTTGTAGAAGCATGTGATTATAAATCCGTTATTAAAAAAATCTTCACTTGATCCTATCAAACTGGAAAATTGTCGACTGATTCCCATTTTTCCTATTTTGTCTAAAGTACTGGAAAAACACACCAGTCACCTCCTGCCCCAATACCTGCGGTCTCATCATCTTCAACATCCTTCCCAGTCTGGTTTTCGACCTTTACATAGCACAGAGTCAGCACTCCTGGGGGTAACAAAAAAGCTTTGCTGTTCTTTAGATCAAGGCAGGTCCACGGCACTGCTTCTATTAGATTTGAGTGCCGCATTTGACATTGTATCTCATAAAGTGTTTTTCACTAGACTGGGCGGATATATAGAGAGACCTTGGACAGTTTTTTATCTTTTCTAGAACTTGCTCTTTTCAAGTGGCCTCAAATTCTTTTTCGTCTTCTAAGCGTCATTTGGCATTTTGAGTCCTGCAAGGCTCCTCTTCATTGTTTATGTCCACCCATTGGCAGACATTGTCGAAGCAGCTGGCTTCTCATTAATTTGGTAGCAGTGGCCGAATGGATGAGGCTGAACTGTTTGGAGCTCAAGGGAAGCAAAGCTGAGGTTTTGTTTTTTGGGAGCCACTCAAGCATGTGGGCCCCCCAGTGGTAGCCAGAAACCATAGGGGACATTACCACTCTCACTCCAGTGGTGAAGGATTTTGGAATCTGGTCAAATAGTACCCTCATCTTTGAACATCAGATTAAAACCCACTATCTCCTGTTTTTGTGCTTCCTCAAATGCCTAAGAAAGATCTCCTGGACCTTCTCGACATCTGTCCAAACCATTATTAGTTAAGCTGCCATAATAGCAAATCTAGATTATGGGAACAATTAATTCAAATCCTACTCCCCCCTAAGGGCTCTCAGGTCATCAAATCTTAGATTAGCTATGATTCCTCCAATAAAGAGAACCAGACAGGGAGGGTGATCGTTTTCACCGGCGCTTCAGTCCCAATTACCTTACTTAAAGACCTGGCTATTTTGAGCAGCAAATCTAGAAGGTTGCATGGCAGTAGCTTGATGTTCGTGAGCACTAGCAAGCCCCAGTTTGCACCAGCTATGCCTAATATAAAGCGAGCTAACATTAACATAATCCACTGACTGAATATAACACTTAAGTTGGTGTTGATGACAAATTCATTATTTTAGGCCCAAATATGGCTTCAGTGGATGCATTTTTGTTGAATTTGTAGAACTGCGCATCTCATACTATTATTATTTCTTGGACATAATCGCTGTTTAATCCTCTTGCTGTGACAATACACATATTTGCTTGCATTTAACAGCACTAGGTGTGATATAAGTGAAAAATTACTTATAGGAAATAAAACTTATTGGAGTCAATCAAGTTGACAGATCCATCCCCCTTTTTTAATAAAAGTAGTCATAGGTACATTAACGCACAAAAAACGCCGTTTCCAAAAAATACATGCCAGACTTTTGAAAGGCTTGAAAGATTTTTCTCAACCTTAAGACACCTTTTGTCTGCTTCAAGATAACATTATTCAATGTCATTTTAGCATTATTTGTTTACTTTTTTAACTTTATGGGAGAATGGTATGCAGACATCTACTTAATAACATCAAATGAGTTTTCAGCTTCCTGCTACAGTAGGCCACAGTTCAGAAAGCATGCAAAGTAACATTCAGCTCACCATTTGTACTCCACTAGCCAGGTCCAAATATCCAGTAATATGTTCAGGATCCTTAGAAAATCAGTCATGTCTCCCTGTACAGTTGGGGAAGTACAAATATACACCTTACTGCAACTCTGGAAATGCAGCAGACTAGAAATATTGTGGTTGATGAGAAAAAGAAAGTGGGAGGGTCATGAAATGCTAAAACATGCATTTCAAGGATACTGGGAGTCACCTTGGAGGTTTATTACCCTACATGTCAAGCTGAACCATTAGCTAATATTCCATTGGGGGTGCCTAATTCTTCAAATTATGTGCTTGCATCCTGAAAACGTAACTTGCATAAGTAAACTACAGTCCATGAGGGGTAGTTTTTATATTAATTTGTGATAAAATACCAACAAAGATATTGTAATCTCTTTTTGTCAGAGCATTTAGATTGTCATGACATCTTGTATATTTATGTTTTCACGTGCTAAGATTTGGAGCTCTCATGCACCTACACATATATTTCTCTCAGTTGGCCTAAAGCAATTAACAAAAAGTTCTATTACCTATTTTTTTTTTATCCTTTAAATCAACGTGAAAATCGAATTTTGAAATAACTGTGTAAGAACTAGACTAGTGTAGGAATGAGGAAATATGAATTTTGTGATCAGTTATGTCCCCTATCGTAGACCCCAACGGCTCCATGTGCATGCTATAAGTACATGTATGTTCCCTCCTGCCCCAGTTCTGAAGACGCAAATATGTGTGCGTCCACCGTCAACATGTCCTCTTTCAGATCCGCCATGAATGGGTCAGATATTCCATTCCTAAGTATGAAAGGCCACCGACTTTATGTGGTTCACTTTCCACATTTCACAGATTCAGGCGAGTAGGCCCGAATTCTGTCATCAAGCCTTTTCCTGCCTTCTGCCTCTGAAAGCTCCAGTTTGAGCCCGCATCTGTGACCATGAACTTTGTCTTACTCCCTGCGCGGCTAACGGTGCCTGATCCAGCCAGTTGCCTGCCAAAAACTGTATTTCACCTTCAAGATTATCTGCTTCGCTCCCCATCCGATGCATTCCTGTCTAGTAGTTTAGGTAAACATTCCTCCAGCTACCGTGCAGAGGGGCCAGGCCTCGCCGTCCTCATGCAAGTAATTCATAGCCCCGTTACCATGGAATATTCCTACCCCCTCGCATCTAGTGTAGACACTTAGACGCTTGTACACGCACTAGCAGTCAGTATAGTCAGTATAGAATAAGATTCTATCCTAAGAGACCTTTCCTTTTGGATAACACAGTTCTTTAAACATAGGATATTAGATATGATTTGGAATTAGGTTGACATAACCCCAGACTTCTGTCTCCACACGTAGAACTAAATGTCAAGTCCCCTTCACCCTCTAGTTGCACGTCAATCACACGTCATGCGGCTGCGTGCGCATCTTTGCCAAACATTTCTGCTGACATTGCAGGATTCTTTTATGGATCCACCCACTTGTGATATCATGTTTAGTGACGTTTCTTGAATTACGCCCTCTATTAGCTACGTATGCACCTTTTATCAGCTGTTACGCCTCTTGCATCTGTTTCACTGTAATGTATATTCTATAAAACTGCCTATCTGTCAATAATATATGCTCCCTTCCTTCCTGAACTTTCGTGGTGATGGAACAGAAGGCCCACAATTCGAATTGTCTTCCTTTGTATAGGAATAAAGCATTTTTAAACCCTCTAATACCACGGATTCTGCCTCTTATATTTACTGAGTTATTCTTGATAGATTTTACCGCATAAAAAATAGTACCGGTAACGAAATATTTACCACATAAATTGGCGCCCGAATAGGGACACTTTCTCATCTCACGCGCCGGCGGTGCGTTGCAGGCCCGGTCTCCTGCCACAGCTGAACGGACAAAAACGCGTACCCGCAGGATTTCCTGTATCTCCCTCCGGCCAAGCGGGGACGACTGAGGCTGCGATCAACACCCAGACGAGGCGGTGAGAAGTGCGAAGTATCCCGACCAGAGCCTAGCTGAGAGAGCAAGATCCGAGGTATACAGAGTCCCGCCAGGTTCCGAAGTTCCGAGTACAGTCGAGTCCAGTCCGGTCCAGTTTCAGTTCCGTTCCGAGGCCTTCCGTTCCGAGCTACCCGGTGAGTACCATTATCGGGGAGGCATTTTACGTGCACATAGTCTGTGCCGGTCAAGACGGGTTTGGGTACACAAATCCGGTCTGCACTGTTTCAGCAGTGTATCTGCACTGTTTAGCAGTATATATAGTAATATAGTATGTCTTGCATATAAATAAGTATTATCTAGTGTCAGTATAATGTCAATAACTAGTTTTCTATTAGTTATCATTGTTCGTTAAAACTATTAAGCGTTAAATGTTTTAAATACGTTCTATATATTGTGGTGTGAATGACTGTTCATTATTGTGTTTTCTTGTATAAAGTGTGTTCTAGAAACAAGATCTAAAGATGCCGTTTTTTTCAAAACTAAGACAGATTAAAACTAGAAAAGGTGTACTCGAAGAAGCTGTTCCCATTCCACCTAGGGATACTCCAGGATACTTTATGTATCATAAGCATGGTCTAGATGCCGTATTATTTCTTGATTTATGGGTGGACTACACCAAAGAATTACCAGAGAGTCAGAGATGGCCCGCAACGGGGACCTGGGATGCAGATTGCATCATGAGAGTAGAAGAAGAATTATGGAAAAAGAAAGCCAGACAGTCACAGAAAGATGCCATTGAATTATGGCGTAAAGAATCATACAGACGTATAGAAAAAGCACACAGACAGGAAGAGAAAAGTAGAGAGAATTCAAATAAAACTCGAGAAAATCTATTACTTGAGGAAGGTACTCGAGTAAACTCAGAACAAGTAGATAGACAAAGAAACGCACTTATGAATGGTATGTATCCACTTCTGGCCGAAGGGTTACCTAAGGCTACTCCGGAAATACCAAAAGACTTGCCACCTCCATTGTTTCCGATAAAAGCACATCCCAAATCACATCCCAAAACAGCAAAGGACGTTTTTCTTTCCTCCTATTTAGATGACGCAGCTCCCGAGTATGCTAATGTCATACCACCCACACCGCTTGCCGATGGTGTTCAACACCAAGAGCATCCGTCTGTATCCCCGCAATTACAAACTCCTACACAAGTTCCAACAGACCCGTCCGTTTCTACAGTTTTTCCCGCATCTACAATCTCTATCCTACGCCCAACGAATCCTTTCGTGCCTAGCACCTCAGACGGTGCTACAGGAGGTACGACAGACTTGTTTGCCACTCCGCCGCGAAATAAACAGACTCTTAGAGATTTAGCCCTCCAACGTACGCCCAAACTAGCAACTCCCGACATGCTTAAGGAACTTCTAGTAGATTGTAGATATGATCCTGTGCCCGGTAAACGGGACGAAATGCTGCTGTCATCATTACGTATTCGACGAGCTGCAATATATTTAACGAAGCTACCAGGAATGACTACACATTTAGAAAATATGTATCACTTTGTCCAGTCAGGGCGAAGTCCTGAAAGTATTAGCAGAGCCATGGAGTACCAGAAAGCGGAGGTACAGGGACAACTGTTACGTTTCCTCATAAACTGTGTAATCAGAAATCAAGACCGGCCTGGGGTAAATCCGGAAGAAATGCAAAAACTTGTCATTTGGGGTCAGCATATATCAGAAGGGAGACATGATAAACAGTTATGTATAGTCGCTATGTACCGAAAGATACGCAAAGAAGTAGAACGAATACACGAAGAAAGATTAGAGGTAGACGCCGCTAACCTGAACAGAGAAGAGGAGGAGCAAGAGTCAGAGCAAGTAGAAACGATAGCTTATGTAAGTAGAGGAAGACCCCATAATAATACCAGAGGTTTTAATGATCCGGTACGTCCAATACGTCCAGAATATAATAGACATTTTCCAAACCCTAGGTTAAATACAAAATCCCCCGAACACTTATTCCAAGCCGCTGATAAATTACTCCGAGATCGAAGGGGGTACCACATGCTCGATTCCATGGACGAACAAGAATTAGCCAGGTCAGCAGTACAATGGGCTGACAGTCCCAGCGAATACAATGACGATGTACTTGCACACACGTTTCTGAATCTAGACCCATATGAACAGCGTTTAGCTAGTATATACATGATTCAACACCTCCTTATATTATATAAAAGCCAACACTCCGATCCAGGACCCTTACCTGACATATTGACAGAACTACTCACGAATGTATGGAAAGGGTCAGGTACTGATTTGATTAAGGAAATCCTAGAATCCCGAAACCAATATTTAAATTTCGTATGCCCAGAACACGTTCCAGTTCCCATTATGGGAAGAAAAATGTATCATATAGATAGACAGAACCCGTTACGCGAAGTACACCCAATTAGAGGTGCCGGTGATAATTTTACACGCGTATTTGTGTACACACCTATAACTAAATTAGAATTATTAGAAATGAAGAAAGTAGTACCCAGCCATGACAAGGACCCAGCAGGTTTCCACCGTGAGATAAAAGACATGTTACTCATGGGAGAGTATACATACCCCGACATTATGAAAATATTAAAAGTCCTATTACCCGCCGGTGTTTATGAAAAACTCAAAGAAAAAGAATGGGAGGTGGGAGACCAAAAGATAGATTGGACAGCATTAGAAAACGAAGAAAAGGCCCGAGCTGCAGGAGCAGGGCTTGGGGAAAAGACTACAGCACTAGCAGGATTACTAATACAGGTCCTGCCACGTTTATTAACTACGAAAAAGGAAGACTGGGGTGCAATCTCAGCCTGTAAACAAAAGCCAGACGAAGATACTAGTGATTTCTATTCCCGATTTGAAAAATGTTTTGGTATAAATAGTGGTATAAAAGCCAGTAGTGAGTCATATCCACATCTGTTCGTGACAAAATTAGTTGAAAATTCTCTGCTACAAGTTAAGAATAGAGTATTGAAATTCGAAAGTACCTGGCAAGGTAATACCCCATCACAGATGCTACAGATGTTACAATATCATCACAATAGAATTAGAGAAGAACAAGAACACGAACAAAGACGTATGAAAGATACAAAAATGAAAATGCTTGTTGCACAGTCAGTTCCAGCCGATAGTCATCAAAAAAGTGATTCCGCAGGCCCTGCGAAAGGGACATGCAACTATTGTAAACAACCAGGTCATTATATACACGATTGTCCAGTACTGAAACATAATATTGCTACAGGTAGAACACATGAGAGACCACGTCCACCTAGACAGGATCAGAATCAACAACAAATACCTCAGCATGCACAACCTAGGTTAGCTCCGCAACAATTAGCTCAGCAACAGGGAGCTCCACAACAGACTATAGCACAACAGCAAGCGCAGCCTATTGCTGCAACACAAGCGACAACACAACAGATGTATCAGTATGCACAAGCAGATTATCCCGATTATCAGCGATACTCATGAGATAGCCTAGAGAGGGAAGTTGGCTTACCCCTTATTGAGGTTCCTGTAGACCAAGAGGGACCTTATGTACATAGTGAACTATTAGGGGAAGACAGAAAGTTTTTACTTGATACAGGGGCAAGCAGAACAACTATAAGACGTAGTGAAGTTCCAGGGGCACCCCTCTCAGGCTCACAGAATATTTCCCTTGGATTCTCAGGAAAACCTATAATTAATGATGTAACACAACCTCTTCCACTAACGATTGGTCCATTGACACGTACTACAGATTTATTGCTTACTAAATCATGTCCAGAAAACTTGTTAGGCATAAAAACATTGAAAGCTCTAGGAGCTATAATATGTTGTTCTCCGGAAGGAGTACGACTATTTTTACGTGACTTTAAAGGTCACTACGTATCCAGAGACATGGATCACCGACTGCAGAATTTACCTACACATTTATGGGCACAAGGCCCCACTGATGTTGGTTGCATGAATATTACACCATATCGAGTTACACTGAAATCAGGAATAGTATTACCACGAATACGACAATACAAGTTACCCCCCGATGCTGTTGTGGCTTTGCTGCAAATCATTGACGAGCTCATTACACAAGGAGTGGTTGTCGAAACTGACTCCAATGTATGTAATTCTCCGATAATTCCGATTCTTAAAAGAACGGATCCAAAAGCTCCACCAGTATATCGATTAGTTATTGATCTGCGCGAATTAAATAAATGTATTGTGCCACAATACCCCGTGGTCCCAGATATCTCTTCATTACTCACAGCTATTGACTCAGAAGCTACGTTCTTCACTGTAATTGATCTCAAGAATGCTTTCTTTAGTGTCCCAATTGATCCGGAAAGTCATTATTTATTCGGATTTAGTTTAAATGGACGAAGTTTTAAATTCACACGCGCACCTCAAGGATTTACAGAAAGCCCCAGCATCTATAGCCAAGCACTGAAACGAGAACTTGACAGTATCCACCTGCCAGTTAACACTGCCTTGCTTCAATATGTCGATGATCTGCTGATCACCGCCCGAAGCGAACCTGAATGTGAAAAAGCGTCACTGACGGTTTTAAAATTTTTGGCTGACAAGGGGCACAAGGTGTCCCCTTCTAAGCTGCAATTCTGTGTCCAGCGAGTTGTTTACCTTGGGCACTCGCTGTCCAAGGAGGGAAGGCAGCTTACATCCGACCGCATCCAGTTAATCGCTAACATGCCACCACCCAAGACACAAAAGGAGGTGCGGGCTTTTATAGGCCTCACTTCATACTGTAGGCAGTGGATCCCTCAATATGCATTTCTAGCAAAACCACTCATCCAGTTGACAACACAGGAGGCAGCCACATCGACTGTCCTCCCTTGGACTCAAGAACATACACACGCCTTTGAAAGCTTAAAGAAAGCTTTATGCCAAGCACCTGTTTTAGCAACACCATGTTACAGCAAACAGTTTACACTCTTTGTTACAGAACGCGAAGGTACTGCTTTGTCAGTACTCACTCAGGAACAAGCAGGATCACACAAACCATGTGCTTATTTCTCTAGTACATTAGATCCAGTAGCTCAGGCTCTTCCTGCGTGCCTGAAATCGGTGGCAGCAACAGCTTTAGCAATCAGACAAAGCGATGCCATAGTGTTAGGACATCAATTGACAGTACAAGTACCACATGCAGTAGAGGTTCTCTTGAACCGCACACAAACACAACACTTGACTATAGCGAGACTCACCGGTTACGAACTAACATTGTTTCAGCCACACATAGAAATCAGACGTTGCAATACGTTAAATCCTGCCACACTGTTACCAGTGGGCGGAACAGATCCATTGGCACATGATTGTGTCGAAATTATTATTATCACGACGAAACCCAGACAAGACTTGACAGATATCCCTTTGTCAGATCCAGACTTGACATTGTATGTAGATGGGTCATGTATGAGAACAAGTACAGGAGAGCTAGTGGCCGCTTACGCAGTCACAACAGACACTGAAGTCATTGAAACAAATCGTATTAACACTTTGTCAGCTCAAGCAGCAGAGCTCATCGCTCTGACACAAGCCTGTATCCAAGCCAAAAATAAGAAAGTCAACATATACACAGATTCACGTTATGCATTCGGAGTCGTCCATGACTTCGGCGTACTGTGGCGAGAGAGAGGTTATTTAACTTCTCACGGTGCCCACATCCAACACGGACCCCTTATTCAAGCCCTATTAGATGCGATTCATCTACCTACTGAAATATCGATTATGAAATGCAAAGCCCATACAAAAGTTACCGATATCATTTCTCAGGGTAATGACCTAGCTGACAGGACAGCTAAACAGACTGCTCAGAATCAGACTTTCACAACTGACATGACAAAAACAATAGTCCCGACACTAACACATTGCATGACGGTTAAGGATCCCGCCCTTGATGTAATTGACATACAGACACATGCTACACCAGAAGAAATAAAGAAATGGACTGAATTAGGAGGGATCCAAACAGATCAGGGATGGATGACGAAGGAAAAATCTATATGGTTTCTTCCCGACTCTATGGTCCAAGTTATTATTAACACAATACATAGTCCAGCACACCTAGGAGAGAAAGCTATGCTAGACAGCATTCAACACATTTGGTTTAACAAACACTTGCGAGCCGCAGCTAAACAAAAGGTTCGTACCTGTATGATATGTTGTCAGTTTAATCCAGGTAAAAGCATCCCCGTAGAGCAGGGTGGATTTCAACCTCCTAATCATGCTTTTGAAGTCCTCCAGATGGATTATATCCAGATGGAACGATGTCGAGGATTCAAATATGTTCTCGTAGTTGTCTGTGCTCTTTCTCGTTGGACAGAAGCATACCCGGTTTCAGATTACACTGCCCCGACTACTGCCAAACAGTTAGTTCGAGAATTCTTCCCACGGTACGGTTTACCACGTGTTGTCTACTCAGATAACGGCCAGCCGTTCTCATCCGAACTAATGAAACACGTTTCCCTTCTATTAGGCTATCAATGGAAATTTCACTGTGTCCGACATCCCGAGGCAGCAGGTCTCGTAGAACGCCATAATCAAACTTTGAAAATTAGATTGTCCAAAATATGTAGAGAAAAAGGAGTTGATTGGATAGTAGCCTTACCAGTTGCGCTCTTTTACATGAGAATGGTAGCACATTCTCGAACAGGGCTATCCCCGTATGAGGTGATCTTCGGTAGACCACCAAATATGTGGGGGACGCCTATACCTCGTAAAATCACTGACGTTGACTGTAATATGCTGACAGATTACCTGGCTTCCTTGATGTCTGCACTACAATCTTGTCGTTCACAGGTATCCGCAGCTTTTCCCGATAATACTGAGGTGAAGCCCCATGACGTGGTTCCTGGTGATCTGGTGCTGGTCAGGAACTTTGACCGGAAGACCCAACTGGATCCTAGGTGGAAGTCACCGAAGTTAGTTTTACTCACCACAAGGACAGCCGTGAAAATAGAGGGAAGAAAAGGATGGTTGCACTCGAGTCATATCAAGAAATTTTATGGACTACCACCCGGTGTAGATACTCAACCCTGTATTTCCTCAAAGACAGACTCAAAGCTCCCCTTGGTTGAGCAATCGAACTCAGAAATTTATAAACTAAAATTGAGGTCTAATAAGTCAGACAATTTGATTGTTTAAGTCCTCTCCAAGGTGAATCGGTTGAATTTGTCTCTGACATGTATCCTCTAGACCGAAATAGAGAAAGAAATCAGCGAAAGCAGCTGAAAAAGCATGCGTATTGTAAATCACTTCGTAGTCACTGTACAGTAACATTATTAATTTTGTTTTTTCTAAGTCTTCTGATTATTATTTTTAGCATACTATTGCATATGTATTACCCTATTCTTAAACGTGTTTATAATATAACTGCAGAACATTCTTTTAGCGAATTTCCTCCGCATGAGTTGTCCTATAGATTTGCGCTGCGCAACAACACATTCATTAGTATGTTACATCATTCTCATCAGACCAGCAATGCCACAAATTGTTGGATATGTGGCCGACTCCCTCCCTATCAGAACTATAAGGGAGTCTTGCCCCTCTTTCCATATCCGTTCACACACAATGGCTCCTGTGGAGCATGGTTTAGTTTGATCAATACCCTAGATTCAAATTCCGCAGTTTATCAAGACAACTGGGTATGGGGAAACCTGAACCTAGTTTTACTTAAAGTCTGCTACCCTAACAAGGAGGGACTTCCCAAAAGAACAGGAACTGATCTAGAAAATGAAGTATATGGATTAGGTAACTTTACACTTAACCTCATGATCCTGAACGTTGAATCTGAAGCTACACCAATCTTGCCCGCCATGTCAGTATTCCCAGTAAAAGGGGAATTATGTATAAGAAAGAATGGTTCCATACACATGGGCCATAGTAAATGCACCACTGTAATAAAATTCAGTGATCAAGGCAAGTCTACATTTAGAGCTTCCCATCATTCCCACTTCATATGTGGCCAGACCGCATATATATGTCTACCTTTAGATTGGGATGGTACCTGTTACATAGCATTCCTTCTGCCACCTGTTTTCCTAGCTCCTCCTGATTATCATAGAAATACCCATTTAGTACACAATAGACAGCAGAGAGATCTCCCACTTGTCGATTACACTGAAACAGCATGGGAAAAATACACAGATTTCAATAAAGGTTTCTTTCCCTATATAGGTACAGTCACTAATAGTAAGCTGATACGTAGATTAACAAGAACCCTTGAAGCAGTAGTGAATGAGACTATTTCCGCCTTAGGCAATTTAACAGAAGAGCAGTCTGCTATGCGGATTGTTGTGCTTCAAAATCGTCTTGTCCTTGACGTCATCCTGGCCGATAGGGGCGGAGCTTGTAGGGTCATCGGATCAAGTTGTTGCATTTTCATACCAGAAAATTCACCGTCAGTATACAAAGCCATAACCCGCCTTCATAAGATTGTAAGCCAGATACACCAGAGTCCAGGCACCTGGACTTGGTCCGGTTGGTTCTGGGGCGTGTTGTCAGCCTGGGGATGGAGAATCCTATCCTTCCTAGGTATTGGCCTCCTCATACTATTCAGTTGCTGCTTATGTCTACAATGTGGGCCAGCGATTTGTGGTCTGTGTGCCACCTCGTGTATCCCACATCCAAGTTTTCGTTCAAGATCCCGGAAGAAGAAAGAAGAACAAATGATGCTATATGAACAGATCGATGGATCGATGAAGATCGATATCTCCTGAGGGTCCGAAGGGGACAAGGAGGGAATGAGGAAATATGAATTTTGTGATCAGTTATGTCCCCTATCGTAGACCCCAACGGCTCCATGTGCATGCTATAAGTACATGTATGTTCCCTCCTGCCCCAGTTCTGAAGACGCAAATATGTGTGCGTCCACCGTCAACATGTCCTCTTTCAGATCCGCCATGAATGGGTCAGATATTCCATTCCTAAGTATGAAAGGCCACCGACTTTATGTGGTTCACTTTCCACATTTCACAGATTCAGGCGAGTAGGCCCGAATTCTGTCATCAAGCCTTTTCCTGCCTTCTGCCTCTGAAAGCTCCAGTTTGAGCCCGCATCTGTGACCATGAACTTTGTCTTACTCCCTGCGCGGCTAACGGTGCCTGATCCAGCCAGTTGCCTGCCAAAAACTGTATTTCACCTTCAAGATTATCTGCTTCGCTCCCCATCCGATGCATTCCTGTCTAGTAGTTTAGGTAAACATTCCTCCAGCTACCGTGCAGAGGGGCCAGGCCTCGCCGTCCTCATGCAAGTAATTCATAGCCCCGTTACCATGGAATATTCCTACCCCCTCGCATCTAGTGTAGACACTTAGACGCTTGTACACGCACTAGCAGTCAGTATAGTCAGTATAGAATAAGATTCTATCCTAAGAGACCTTTCCTTTTGGATAACACAGTTCTTTAAACATAGGATATTAGATATGATTTGGAATTAGGTTGACATAACCCCAGACTTCTGTCTCCACACGTAGAACTAAATGTCAAGTCCCCTTCACCCTCTAGTTGCACGTCAATCACACGTCATGCGGCTGCGTGCGCATCTTTGCCAAACATTTCTGCTGACATTGCAGGATTCTTTTATGGATCCACCCACTTGTGATATCATGTTTAGTGACGTTTCTTGAATTACGCCCTCTATTAGCTACGTATGCACCTTTTATCAGCTGTTACGCCTCTTGCATCTGTTTCACTGTAATGTATATTCTATAAAACTGCCTATCTGTCAATAATATATGCTCCCTTCCTTCCTGAACTTTCGTGGTGATGGAACAGAAGGCCCACAATTCGAATTGTCTTCCTTTGTATAGGAATAAAGCATTTTTAAACCCTCTAATACCACGGATTCTGCCTCTTATATTTACTGAGTTATTCTTGATAGATTTTACCGCATAAAAAATAGTACCGGTAACGAAATATTTACCACAGTGTAGAACAGCAAGACTTTATTCCACGAACTCCCACGGGCACGAATCGTTGCCTGTCGCTAACCACAACAAACGTTATCTCCCAACTGTCATTCCACTACGTCATCGCAGGCAGCGCGAGACGCTGAATGTACGCCTCGCGCTCGGGCAGCGCGAGGCAGGTCAAGCCACTACATATCTCCTTTTCTTAGAGAACAGAGAAATAGAGAAAGCAGCGAAGGTGAGAGCAAGAGACAAGGAAGGAAGAAAGAAAGAACAAACGAGAGAGAGAAAGAGAGAGAGAGAGAGAGAGAGAGAGAGAGAGAGAGCGAGCGAGAGAGAGAGAGAGAGAGAGAGAGAGAGAGAGAGAGAGAGAGAGAGAGAGAGAGCGAAAAAAGAAAGCAAGTGCAGGAGAAACACAACAGTGGCAAAAAGAAACACAGAAAATCATTGGCGGTACCTAACAGGAATATTAACTGTTCTGGTACTCCTCCTGACAGCGGCGTGGCTGGGAGAAGAACTCTGGACATCAAGTTTACCTTGAGAGATCCTATGAGAGACCTCACTTTTCAACATGGGACACTTGACGTCATTGAGCACATTTTTAACTTTCACCACCCTGTTACTATTCCACCAGTCTTTTCCATTGACTCGAACCGCATTTCCACACACTTTATCCACTACCACAATTTCCCCATACTTAGCTTCTCCTTTTCTTACAAAACCAGGTTTCTTAATTCTGATCCTGTCTCCCACCGCAAATTCTCTGATCTTAACACGCTTCCTTTCATCAAAGTACTCTTTTTGTTTGACCTGGACCTCAGCAGACTTGGACCTCACTTTCTCATCCATTTCTTGGGGAGTAGAATTGGATTTATTCCATTTAGACATCCAAGCCGGTCTAAACTCGGTACATGGTTTCCTACCTCTCAGTAGTTCAAAGGGGGACACACCAGTGGAAGAATGAGGAGTGGTTCTATAAAACCACAACATTGTCCTGACACTTTGGGGAACAGCTTTGTGGTGGGCAAGAGCCCACTTGACACAATCACCTATGACTCTATTAAGTCTCTCTACCAAGCCGTTAGTTTGAGGATGATAGAGAGAACTTCGGTGATGAGTAATGGCAGATTCTCTAAGAAACTCTTGTACTTCCGATGAAACAAATTGTACTCCGTTGTCTGATATTAAAGTTTGGGGAAACCCTTCTCTCATGAATGTTTCCCTTAAGAAGTCGATGATTTCTTGGGAATCGACCTTAGAGACAAACTTGGCCTCGGGCCACTTCGTGTAATAGTCCACCATGACAATAGCAAATCTGCATTGTTGGGGTAAACTGTGGAAGGGTCCTAGAACATCTATGCCAAGTTTTTCCCAGGGTCCACCCGGGAGGGGAATTGGTGTAAGAGGGGGACTACTAGTGTGAAGACTTTTGTCACTGGACGAACAAACAGTGCACTCTTGCACCATTTCCTCAATATCTCTATCCATTTTAGGCCACCAAAAGTACTCTCTTACTCTACGCTTGGTTAATGTGGCACCTAGGTGCCCATCATGTGCTTTGGTCAGAAGAGTGGATCTGATGTCCACCGGTGGAACAAGTTTTTCTAACCTGAAAACTAGACCATCCTCAATCGAAAGTTCATCACACACCTTGACATAGGGTTGCAAATTAACATCCACATTCCTTTCCCTGGGCCACCCTTGGGAAATATATTTCATCAGTTTTTTTGAAACTTCATCACCAGCCAACGCCTCCCTCCATTTTTGCTGATCAATAGTACTAACGTTATTAAGTTCAACACTTGCTATAATATAATCCTCCTTATCATCAGAACAACATTCATCAATACCTTGTATGTCCTGACTGGTGTTAGCAGGTAAACGTGACAGTGCATCCGCTCTTACATTTTTTCCCCCAGCAATATTTACAATATCAAAGTTGAATTGTAAGAGTTTGGAAGCTAGGCATGCGATGCGGGGAGTGGCCCCGCGGCTGTTGGTACACCCTAAAATCGCAACCAATGGTTTGTGGTCCGTTTGAAGAATAAATTTTTGTCCCCACAAATAATTTTTAAATTTTTCAATGCCCCACCAACACGCTAGAAGCTCCTTCTCAATGACAGAATAGTGAGTCTCTGCTTCTCTTAGTACTCTGGATGCAACCCCTACAGTGTGTTCCTTTTGGTCAACAATCTGTGTCAAAACAGCGCCCAGTTCATAACTGCTAGCATCAACGGTCAAGGTACACTGGACCCCTTGTACAAATGGCTTCAAGGCCTTGACAGTGCTTAGTTGCTCCTTGATCCAATCGAAGGCAGTTTTGCATTCATCATTCCACACAAATTCACTTCTGTCTTGGAGCAGCTTGGAAATGGGACGAATCTTTGTAGCGTAGTCTTGAATAAAGCGGGCATACAATTCTGTGAGACCTAACAGCGATTTGACTCCTGCTTTGTCTTTGGGAGCGGAGGCATCAACAATGGCTTGAACCAAACTCGGTTTGGGCGTGACTCCTTCACTTGATATCGTGTGACCCAGATAATCCATCTTGTCTTTAGAGAATTCACACTTGTCCCTTTTTAGGACCACCCCATGTTCCTGGAATATAGACAAGATCTTGTTCAGCACTATGTCGTGTTCTTGTTGGTCTTTTGCGAACAGCAGAATGTCATCTTGGAATATGGCCACGTTTTTTATCCCCTTCAGTAAATTGACCATAACTCTCTGAAAGACAGAGGCTGCTGAGGCCAACCCAAAAGGCATTCGACAAAATTGGAACAAACCTGCAGGAGAGTTGAACGCAGTGAAATGGAGTGAATCCTTGTCCAGTTCAATTTGGTGATATGCCGAGGCCAGATCTAATTTGGTGAAGACCTTGGCACCTTCGACTACACCCAGCATTTCTGATATATTCGGTAGAGGATGCGAATCCACCCAGATGACCTTGTTTAGATTGCGCAAATCAATGCAGATTCTGAGATCATTATTTTTCTTCCTTGCCACAACCAATGCTGAAGACCAATCAGACGATTCTATGGGTTCAATAACCCCTCTTTTTTGCATGGACAAGAGTTCTTTTTCCAAGTCTTCTCTGATGCTGAAAGGGATACTCCTTATTTTGTGTTTTACCGGTTCCGCATCACTCTTTATCTTGATCTTGTGTTTGAATCCTTTGATTTTCCCCAATTCGCCTGAAAACACTCTAGGATATTTATTGAGTAGTTCCTCAACAAGTGTTTGATCCCGAACAACCAGAATCTGTTCCTTTGCTCCAGGGCACAGCATCATACTGAACAAACCTTGGTGGAACCATCCCAATATGTCTAATCCATTGACAGCGACGTATACTTTTCCATAAATGTGTCTGTTCTTGAAAATCAAGATGTCCTCAAAGTACCCCATCAGTTCTATACTTCTCCCTTCATAGGATACAGGTTCACGGTCAGGCGGTTGCAGAGGTCTGTTACCCCATTTTTTCCTGAACAAAGATTCACTGATCATTGTGATCCTTGCACCAGAGTCTACAAGCAGTCTCAAACTTTCTTCACCCACTCCAATGATGGCATAGGGATCTATACAGTCATCAGGGTTACCACTTCTTATGTTCCCTTCGCTGACAACTACAACCATGTCCTTGAGTTCACTAAGAGTGTCGTCACTGTCACTACCACTTGCATCCATGGCACATGCTACCTGTTCTTTCTTATATTTTTGGCTTTGGCATACTTTGTCAAAATGTCCCAATTTCCCACATTTGCGACAGGTTGCATTTCTCGCAGGACACGGTCTACCACTTTTCACATGGGAGGGATATCCACATCTGTAACAGATATCAGTCCTTTTGAAAAAATTAATTGGCTGATAATCTTTTTTCCTCTCATACTTTTTAAAACGGACAGGGGTAACAACTTCAACACTTTTACTTTCCAGTTCCTTTATTGAAGATTGTGACGTTTCAATACTTTTCGCTATGCGAATAGATTCATCCAGGGAGGGATTTTCCAAAGATAAGAGCTTTTGTCTTATGGTTTTGTCCAGACATTTTCCTATGAACTGGTCACGAATCAATTGTTCACTGAAATTTTCAAAATCACATTCTGCCACCAACTTCCTCAAAGCAGTAATGTATGTGTCTACATCTTCCTCGGTTTTCTGCACTCTTTTAAAGAATTTATGCCTAGACACCACCACACTGGGTTGCTTATCAAATCTGACTTTTAATTTCTTCACTGTGTCTTTGTATTCATCCGTATCTTCTTCTTCTTCACCCACTACATCAGGTAAATGTTTAAGGGTTTCTCTCCCTTCAAACCCCAGAGAATGAAGTAGTAAAAACTTTTTCCTTTCTGCCCTGAACCTATGTGCTCCTATTGCACCCAGGTAATTTTCAAACGCATCAAACCACTTTCTCCAAGGCACAGGAGGTTCGCCAGGTGTTTCCAGGAAAGGAGGTGGAGGAAGAATAGACTGCATCATGTAAAGTTTTCTTCAAAAGTGCGAATGAGGAAATATATATATATTTATTGTTCTTGCTTATAAGTGGTTAACGGTGGCAATCCCAAGAGTGTACGAAATTACATCAAAGCCAGTGTTCTTGATGAGCCACAGCGTTTGAAACAGCCTCTATGTTGACTGCGAGAAGAATTATGTGTTTTATCCTTTTTTTTTCTTTTTAAGATCGTGCCCACGTCATGTCCTATTTGCCAAGTGCAGAGTGAGTAACCCTTTTTGCCTTAATGCGTTTTTCTTCGCACTTGTAGATACTGCCAAGAACACACCAGTCCAATTTTCCCAAACCCCAGCAATGTTCGATGAAAAAACCTTGCGCAGCAGACCATATGCACTGAAAGTGACATAAACGAGGCTGCCTCTTTAAGAGCTGGGCGGGGAAGATCGTGTGTCAGAAGGCAGAAAGGGAGGGACAAACAGCGGAGTCTGCGCGCCTAACGCCTGTCGTCACAAGTTTCCTCACCTCAGGCTTATCCGAATCGATCACCAGGAGACATCAGGAAACAGACGCTCGCCTTTCCGTGTAAGGCTGTGGCAGAGGATCAATACCGACCAAAACGTGAGGAATGCGCAGGGCGTCCGATACCTCAGGTACTTTTGACCGTAGTCTTCTGTGGGTTCTGTGGGAGTCGTACTCGTCGCCACTTTCTCATGTAAGAACTAGACGGAGTCAGAAGTGTAGAACAGCAAGACTTTATTCCACGAACTCCCACGGGCACGAATCGTTGCTTGTCGCTAACCACAACAAACGTTATCTCCCAACTGTCATTCCACTACGTCATCGCAGGCAGCGCGAGACGCTGAATGTACGCCTCGCGCTCGGGCAGCGCGAGGCAGGTCAAGCCACTACAAACTGTCTAATTGCAGTAGACATTTTCTCATTGGGCCCGATTCACAGAACTAACTTAAGACAAAATCCTAAACTTACTACCATTACGGTATTCACAGAAGGCACTTACTCATTTTGGTATTCACAGAAGGAACTTACTCATTTCGGTATTCACAGAAGTTAGGAGTCCTAACTTTAGGACTTCTAAATGCCTTCTGTGAATACCGAAAGTCTTAAAATTAGGATTTATCGCAGTTTAGTAGTAGTATAGTTAGGACTCCTAACTTTAGGACTCCTAAATGCCTTCTGTGAATACCGAAAGTCTTAAAATTAGGCTTTTTCTCAATTTAGTAGTAGTAAAGTTAGGACTCCTAACTTTAGGACTCCTAAATGCCTTCTGTGAATACTGAAAGCCTTAAAATTAGGATTTTTATCAGTTTAGTGGTAGTAAAGTTAGGAGTCCTAACTTTAGGACTCCTAAACTGAGAAAAATCCTAATTTTAAGACTTTCGGTATTCACAGAAGGCATTTAGGAGTCCTAAAGTTAGGACTCCTAACTTCTGTGAATACCGAAGTGAGTAAGTGTCTTCTGTGAATACCAAAATGAGTAAGTGCCTTCTGTGAATACCAAAATGGTAGTAAGTTTAGGATATTGTCTTAAGTTAGTTCTGTGAATCGGGCCCATTGTGTTTAAACCTTTCAAATCCGAATGTCAATTTCTGATTTTAGAATTACCCTTATTGCAGTAAAATACAATTATGATGTACCTAAGTACCTTTATATGATCCATTACATGTACAAGTCATTGGCATGTTTTTATTATAATTCATGTTGTTAAATAAAAACAACACTTTCTAGGAGTCATGATTCCTGATATGTGAAGTAAATTTGACATTACGATGGAAGGCTTTCAGAGCACAGACTCATGACTGGATAACGTTGGAGTAGTGTTTTACATTAAAAGTGTTTTTAAACTGAACTTCACTTAGGTGCCGATTCTGATCCTGTAAAACCCAGGTACGAGTGGTCGTACGGAGCGAATTCTCCGTCCGACTCGTACCCGGGAAAACCACCTTACAAACCCCCAAGTACGATTCGTACAGAAATACCATTTCCGTACGAGTTGTACAAAACACCAACCGGCTAAAAAATACCCACAATTCTGATCCGGGACATCGCGTACGTGATGTCCGGACGAAGTCAGGCAGCGTTCTACGGACCAGCAAGTACGATTCGTGCCTACGTCACTCCGCACGGATCATTTTTTACGGCAGCTAAAAACTCCCGGGAAAGTGAGGACGAAGCGAAGAAGGAGCTGCGGGATGCGACGGACAGCTATGGACCCCATCCTACGTGTCATCCCGGCCCTCCTAGCCTACGACCTGGTGCACAGAAACCGACGCAGACGCCGCAGAAGGTCAGCACAACACCCAGGGGCAAAGGGGGGGCGAGGGGCAGGAAACATAACCTCCACCAAATTTTTTAAAATACCATATACTGTCCTAACATTGCCTCTAGGGTCTGGTCACTTCGGGGGCGTGTCCACCAATCCCCACGTACGCGTACCCGTCACCACTACAAGGGTGGTACGGCCCGTAACCACGCCCTCAGAGCGTGGGTACGGCCTGTACCACCATTGGAGTGGCGATGTAGGGGTACGCGTGGTACGCGCCGTACCCACGCCCTCAGAGCGTGGGTACGGCCCGTACCACCATTGGAGTGGTGAAGTAGGTGTACGCATGGTACGGGCCGTACCCACGCCCTCAGAGCGTGGGTACGGCCCGTACCACCATTGTAGTGGTGATGTAGGGGTACGTGCCGTACCCACGCCCTCAGAGCGTGGGTACGGCCTGTACCACCATTGGAGTGGTGAAGTAGGTGTACGCGTGGTACGGGCCGTACCCACGCCCTCAGAGCGTGGGTACGGGCCGTACCACCATTGTAGTGGTGATGTAGGGGTACGCGCCATACCCACGCCCTCAGAGCGTGGGTACGGCCTGTACCACGCATACACCTACTTCACCACTCCAATGGTGGTACGGGCCGTACCCACGCTCTGAGGGCGTGGGTACGGCCCGCATCATCCGTACCTCTAGGGCACCAGTACATTAGTGATACAAGGCGTACACACGCCACGAATGTTGGCTTACGGCCTGGTGCAGCATATAACCAGTATATTGGGGTGTGTACATGGCCAGGACAGAAGTGTACAGCACCAAGGGTGCGGGTGGGTGGGTGGGTGTCTGCCAAGGAGTCCCAGCAGTGGACATAGACATGTGAGGGGTGGGTGCATATCACTCCCAGCAGTGGACAGACATATAAGGGGTGGGTGCATATAACTCCCAGCAGTGGACAGAGACATGTGAGGGGTGGGTGCAGAGGACTCCCAGCAATGGACAGACATATGAGGGGTGGGTGCATATCACTCCCAGCAGTGGACAGACATATGAGGGGTGGGTGCAGAGGACTCCCAGCAGTGCCCAGACATATGAGGGGTGGGTGCATATCACTACCAGCAGTGGACAGACATATGAGGGGTGGGTGCATATCACTCCCAGCAGTGGACAGAGACATGTGAGGGGTGGGTGCAGAGGACTCCCAGCAGTGGACAGAGACATGAGGGGTGGGTGCATATCACTCCCAGCAGTGGACAGACACATGTGAGGGGTGGGTGCAGAGGACTCACAGCAGTGGACAGACATATGAGGGGTGGGTGCAGAGGACTTCCAGCAGTGGACAGACATATGAGGGGTGGGTGCATATCACTCCCAGCAGTGGGCAGAGACATGTGAGGGGTGGGTGCAGAGGACTCCCAGCAGTGGACAGAGACATGAGGGGTGGGTGCATATCACTCCCAGCAGTGGACAGAGACATGTGAGGGGTGGGTGCAGAGGACTCCCAGCAGTGGACAGATATATGAGGGGTGGGTGCAGGGGACTCCCAGCAGTGCCCAGATATATGAGGGGTGGGTGCAGGGGACTCCCAGCAGTGGACAGATATATGAGGGGTGGGTGCAGAGGACTCCCAGCAGTGGACAGACATATGAGGGGTGGGTGCAGAGGACTCCCAGCAGTGGACAGACATATGAAGGGTGGGTGCATATCACTCCCAGCAGTGGACAGAGTCATGGGTGTGTGTACATCATGATCAGATGAGCACAACTCCATGGGTGTATGTACCCATCCCTAATGTTCAACTATGTTGATAGTTTCATAACAACACATCACTGACAGCAGTGTCCCACTACCATGAGGATGGATGTCCTTCCCCCACTGCATGAAACCACACATGTGGGTGTGAGGACAAATGACACATGCATACCCACCCCTGGCGGATGCAGCACAATACACACACAGAGATCATGCCACAAGACTGTATACTTATGTCAATGCCCACTACACTGAGAGAGCCAAAGGGAACACACACTGTCACACACATCCCAGGACTGATAGGAATGTACAGGTGCCGGGACAGCCACCAAGATGTTGCCTCTCATGGAAGGAATCGGGTGGACTTTCCACAGATACAATGCCCACAATTGTCAGTCAGGTGCTCAAATACCCTGCAGAACAAGTACCAAATGTGTGCTAGGCTGGGATAACACACATGCATAGTGTGGAAAATGCTGATTGTCGCCATTAAGGCATGACAACATACCCAATACACAAGTACAGTGACTAGCAAGGATGGCACAGAGGATGCAGCCGGAGACATTGCTGAGCAGGCATGGCCATAGTTGAAGGGATCCGTCACCAACAAAGGAAATTTAGACGCAGGTCAGCACTACAAAAGTGCTACTCCCTGCAGGGTAGATGTCAGGTGCCACAGAGGAAGGAACAGTCCTTGGGACAATGTCTCCAAACACAAATAGCACACACGACCAAATATACCTTACAGAGACATTGTAATGGCAGGCAGATACCATGGTCCACCCCATTAGCATCAGACGACAACTTTCTCCTGACACATAACTCATTACCACCACCCCAACTCCGGGACCATCAGCACCCATATCAATACCTGAAATGCAAATGTGTTCAAACGGAAAATAAAATGCTTTATTCAGCAATGAAATAAAAAGTAGTTAACGACACTATTAACAAAGGCACATGGCCAGTCCAGATATGAAGTCCTTGGGGGGGACACATGGCCACGCATCTCCCCTACCTTGCCAGCACATTAGAACCCGCAGGTTCCTCGACTGGGGGGGGGCATCATGTGGGGAAGGACCAGGCACCGCAGGGACAGGAGGTGGAAGGGTAGGTGTGGTGGGTGCAGGGACGGACGCCTCCACCACAGGGGGTGGGGCAGCGCCAAAGGTGGAGGTCAGCTCGGCGCTGCACACTGCTGCCAGGTCGTCAAGCGTCTCCCCTTCACCCGAAGACAACACAGCCTCAAAGGAGGGTGGGGTCGGATTGATGGGGTACAGCGCTACTGGGGGAGGGGGGGACAGGGTGGGGGGCTCAACTCCCCTACCCGTGGAGTGCCGTTCCCGTTTGCGGGCTGGAGAGACAGAGGGGCTGAGGCCCAGCACAGCCAAGTATGCCTCTTTCTCTGGAGGTGTGGTAGGGGAGCCGAGGGGAGTGCCTTTGGAGGGACTGGTTAGTGCGCCATGCGGCCTCGGACTGTGGCTGCGTGTATGCTTGTGTGCCCTAGACCCAGTGGGTGTGCCCTCATCCCCCTGAGTGTGCGTGCCAGGAGGAGTGCGCTTGCCCTTACGTGGTAGTGTGCTGGCTGTGTCTGGTGGGGTGCGTGCTTGTGAATGTCTGTGTGTGCTTGGGACAGGTATGGGAGTGGGAAGTGTGGATGGTGCAGGGGTAGGGGGGGACGAAGCGCTGCAGGAGACTCACTGCTGCTGTCAGTGGAGAGTTCATGGACCTCAGCAACATCTGTTGGTCAGACATCGCTGATGACATGCCCTCCATGTACGACACCATCTGCGTCATCATTCGGCTCTGGCAATGGAGGACATTCAGCAGCGATGTCTGTCCAACCTGCAACTGTCGCAGAATGTCCACAGACTCTGCAGTGAGGGCAGCAGGGGGGACAGGGGCAGGGGGTGCGGTGCCTGGCACGAAGGATACACGGTGTTGCCTAGCACGGACAGAAGGGACCGGAGCAACTGGGAGGGCGGTGATGGGAATGGAGGGGGCGGTGACAGATGTAGTGCTGCTGCCAGGTGTCGTAGCGGATCACTGACAGAATATCGAGGAGAAGAATATCGACCTACATAAATATCGAGGAAAAAATATAGAATGCCAAAATATCGAGGGCCCGATTCACAGAACAAACTTAAGACTAAATCCTAAACTTAGTACCATTCTGGTATTCACAGAATGCACCTAGTACTTCTGCTATTCACAGAATGAACTTACTACTTTTGCTATTCACAGAATGAACTTAGTACTTTTGCTATTCACAGAATGGATTTACGACTACTAAACTTACGTCCGCACTCGGGCCGGAAATTCCGGCCCGGAGGCGGAGCTTCCGGCCCGGAGGCGGGGCTTCCGGCCCGGAGGTGGAGCTTCCGGCCCGGAGGCGGAGCTTCCGGCCCGGAGGCGGAGCTTCCGGCCCGGAGGTGGGGATTCCGGCCGATTTAGCTATGGCCGAAATCTCCACCTCCGGGCCGGAAGCTCCGCCTCCGGCCCGGAAGCCCCGCCTCCGGGCCGGAAGCTCCGCCTCTGGGCCGGAAGCTCCGCCTCCGGGCCGGAATTTCCGGCCCGAGTGCGGACGTAAGTTTAGGAGTCGTAAATCCATTCTGTGAATAGCAAAAGTACTAAGTTCATTCAGTGAATAGCAAAAGTAGTAAGTTCATTCTGTGAATACCAGAAGTACTAGGTGCATTCTGTGAATACCAGAATGGTACTAAGTTTAGGATTTAGTCTTAAGTTTGTTCTGTGAATCGGGCCCCGAATCCCTATCTACAAACAGGTAAGTACAAAAATATCGATTCTAAAATATCGTTGTAAAAAATATAGTTGGTCAAAATATAGAATTTTTTAAATGTCTTAAAAGTAATGTAAATTTAATGAAATAATAAATATAATTAACTAAAACATACTTAAAAATACTTAAATAACTTTAAAATTAATAAATAATTAATGTAAGTAAAAAAATATTTTTTGTAATACATATATATACTGACGTAATATTAATTAAAAATATTCAATATGTTTAGCGTAGGATAGCGGGCGGGTAAAATTGACTATTACCACTCTAGTAAGTGCAACAGTAGGGAAAGCGTTGGATAGCGGGTGGGTAAAAATTACTATTCCCATTCCAGAGAGTGCAACAGTAGGGAAAGCGTTGGATAGCGGGAGGGTAAAAATTACTATTCCCACTCCAGAGAGTGCAACAGTAGGGAAAGCATTGGATAGCGTACAGGTAAAAATGAATGGGCCCGATTCACAGAACTAACTTAAGACAAAATCCATTTTGGTATTCACAGAAGGTACTTACTCATTTTGGTATTCACAGAAGGTACTTACTCATTTCGGTATTCACAGAAGTTAGGAGTCCTAACTTTAGGACTCCTAAATGCCTTCTGAGAATACCAAAAGTCTTAAAATTAGGATTTTTCTCAGTTTAGTAGTAGTATAATTAGGACTCCTAACTTTAGGACTCCTAAATGCCTTCTGTGAATACCGAAAGTCTTAAAATTAGGATTTTTCTCAATTTAGTAGTAGTAAAGTTAGGACTCCTAACTTTAGGACTCCTAAATGCCTTCTGTGAATACCGAAAGCCTTAAAAGTATGATTTTTCTCAGTTTAGTAGTAGTATAGTTAGGACTCCTAACTTTAGGACTCCTAAATGCCTTCTGTGAATACCGAAAGTCTTAAAATTAGGATTTTGTTCAATTTAGTAGTAGTAAAGTTAGGACTCCTAACTTTAGGACTCCTAAATGCCTTCTGTGAATATCGAAAGCCTTAAAATTAGGATTTTTCTCAGTTTAGTAGTTGTAAAGTTAGGAGTCCTAACTTTAGGACTCCTAAACTGCGAAAAATCCTAATTTTAAGACTTTCGGTATTCACAGAAGGCATTTAGGAGTCCTAAAGTTAGGACTCCTAACTTCTGTGAATACCGAAGTGAGTAAGTGTCTTCTGTGAATACCAAAATGGTAGTAAGTTTAGGATTTTGTCTTAAGTTAGTTCTGTGAATCGGGCCCACTGTTCCCACTCCACAGAGTGCAACAGTAGGGAAAGCGTTTTATAGCGGGAGGGTAAAATTTACTATTCCCACTCCAGTAAGTGCAATAGTAGGGAAAGCGTTGGATAGCATAGGGGTAAAAATTACTATTCCCACTCCAAAGAGTGCAACAGTAGGGAAAGCGTTGGATAGCGTAAGAGTAAAAATTACTATTCCCACTCCAGTGAGTGCAATAGTAAGGAAACCGTTGGATAGCGTAGGGGTAAAAATTACTATTGCCACTCCAGAGAGTGCAACAGTAGGGAAAGCATTGGATAGCGTGAAGGTAAAATGTACTATTTCCACTCCAGTGAGTGCAACAGTAGGGAAAGCGTTGGATAGCGAGAGGGTAAAATGTACTATTCCCACTCCAGTGAGTGCAATAGTAGGGAAAGCGTTGGATAGCATAGGGGTAAAAATTACTATTCCCACTCCAAAGAGTGCAACAGTAGGGAAAGCGTTGGATAGCATAGGAGTAAAAATTAGTATTCCCACTCCAGTGAGTGCAATAGTAAGGAAAGCGTTGGATAGCGTAGGGGTAAAAATTACTATTCCCACTCCAGAGAGTGCAACAGTAGGGAAAGCGTTGGATAGCGTGAGAGCAAAATGTACTATTCCCACTCTAGTGAGTGCAACAGTAGGGAAAACGTCAGATGACGTAGGGGTAAAAATTACTATTCCCACTCCAAAGAGTGCAACAGTAGGGAAAGCATTGGATAGCATAGGGGTAAAAATTACTATTCCCACTCCAAAGAGTGCAACAGTAGGGAAAGCGTTGGATAGCGGGAGGGTAAAATGTACTATTCCCACTCCAGTGAGTGCAATAGTAGGGAACACGTTGGATGGCATAGGGGTAAAAATTACTATTCCCACTCCAAAGAGTGCAACAGTAGCGAAAGCGTTGGATAGTGTAGGGGTAAAAATTGCTATTCCCACTCCTGTGAGTGCAATAGTAGGGAAAACGTTGGATAGCGTAGGGGTAAAATTTACTATTCCCACTCCAGTGAGTGCAATAGTAGGGAAAATAATAATTTAATATTTTATTAAAAATAAATTAATTATTAATACCAATAAAAAAGTATTAAAATTAATTACCAATCACAAAATATTTAATAATTAATTAATTATAAATACCAATAAATATTTTTTTTAATTAAATACCTATTCATTATTAGTTAACAGCCAATTAATTTTCAATACCAAAAATTTATAAATACAAATAATACCAATTAATAATTAATTAATAAGATGTTAATTATTAATATACAAAAATAATTTCAATAATTAATTATTTACAATTAAATTACTTCACACCATATTCTCCTATAAACCCACGACCCGCTACAAATAATAAATTAATAGAATTAACATAATTATCAAATAAAAAATTAATACAAATCAAATAACAATTAATACTAATTAAATTCCAATTAATAATTAATTAACAACCAATTAATTTTCAATAACAACAATTAATAAATAACTAAACAATAACAATTAATAATTAACAGTAAATTAATTATCAATACACAAAAATATTTTCAATAATGACTTCATTATAATTAAATTACTTCCCAGCATATTACCCTATAAACCCACAACCCGCTCTGAATAATAAATTAATACAATTATTATAATTATCAATTAACCAATTAATACAAATTAATAAAAAATAATTACCAATTATTACAATTTAATTACCAATTAATAATTAATTACAATACATTATTTATCAACACCAATTAATAATTACTTAATACCAATTAAATTACTTCCCACCCTATTCCCCTATAAACCCACAACCCACTACAGAAGTAAAACGCAAAATTAAATTTAAAATAATTAATAATTAAGAAAAATTATTATTTAATGTACTATAATTAAATTACTTCCCACCCTAATGCCCTATAAACCCACAACCCGCTACGGAATTAAATTACACAAAAATTTAAATAACATAAAATTCATTACTTTAAAAATAATTAAACAAACATTACAAAATCTAATATACACTTTTAACACATATACTAACATGCAAAACACTTTGAAAAATCGAAATTAATGTAAATTCGATATTTTTTAATGCCTATATTATGTACTTCGATATTACTTACCTGCAATTCGATATTTTTAACAACTATATTATGTCCATTCGATATTATGTCCATTCTATATTTTAGACTCGATATTATGTCCATTCGATATTTTTTTTCGATATTATGTCTGTTTACCGTCGTAGCAGCCTCCGCCCCCTCGAGGAGTTCAGCATCGGACCCGTCTGCGTCGTAGTCAGTGTAGTCACTAGACAGGTCCTCCGCCTGACTCCCCTAGCCCTCCGTGCCACTTGCTCCCGCAGACTCTGCAGCAGTGGTGGCAGCGGTGCTGGATCCCTCCTCCACGTCCGTGCAGGTGTCTCCCTCGGTGTCCTCCGATGATGCTGTGGGCAAGGTGAAGAGACAGAAAATAATCAGTCACCTGTATACAACAGACACATGAGTCACAATTAAAATGTCACAGTGCATATCAGGAAATGCATCATGAGTAACATCTAGAATAGTCTGCACATATGTAACCCTGCACTCCCCAGTTGGTTGACCCACCATGAAACTTGGAAACAATGGAGATCATAACACAACAGCAAATAACTTGATATCAAATTATGCTGAGAAGCTAGTGTCTGGGGACAGTTGAGCACAGCAAGAATATTAATCCATGCCACCTCTTGTTCACTGTGAATGAAACAGTATTGGTGCACCCAAGGCCAAATAACCCACCTCAATACTGAAGGTGTCCCCACACTCTGAGCCCTGCGAGTACTTAGGAAACCATAGCCAAAAACAATGCAATCCCTTGGGACTCACAACACTTTACACAATGTACATGTTTAGAATGTGTGAATGTGCCACTTTGTGAACAGAAGACACATCTGCCTGCATGACAGAAGTCACACAATGATGTGCACACAAAAATACTTTTACTCAGTCATTGTATGAGCTGGCAGCCGAATTCTAAAAAGCCACTGTAAATAAGAAATGGGGTATCAGTAAGTACATATACATGGCACCACGGTGGTCTGGATGACTTGACACTCTTAAGTTCGTATCAGCAACAGCCAAGGACTTACACACATGCAAACACACTGTGTGAACATGGATATGTATCTTCAGAAGACAAGTGGTAATCAAACTGTGCCTTCCAGTGAAATGTGCCTGCGTGTCCACAGAAAGTGTAAAAGTACTTTCTTTTGCACTTCCCTGGGAGACATCTGTCATGCAGGCACAATATTGTCCTTCACAACCAACTAGCAAAAAGAAGCATAGGAAAAATGCAGACATGCTGACAAGTGTAGTCAGTGCCAAGGTACTATACTTATTGACTGAACACTTGAATCATGCCACCTGTCACATGGCCATCCGTACCATGATGACACAGTTGGCAACACATCTGACCCACTGCCTGTCATGTGGAGTGGCACACATGTCCAAACACAGGACAATGCATTAGCTAATGGGCCTGCAATGTGTCGGGATAAGGAGCACCTGCACTGAGGAGACACCCTCATGGCAAGCAAGAATGTTCACACAGATGTCAGCACACACAGACCAAACTACATAGCATCTCGACCACACACTGGTGGCAAAAATGGATGAGCATGAGCCCTGTATTTCCATTTTTGACACATGCTGCAAATCACAAACATTAAACCCAGCAAAACCTGACTGGGTCACTGCATGTTGAGTGTCTGTCCAGACAATTATCACACACAGGTCAGACACGGCAAGGAGACATAAGGTTTGGACATGTATGCCTTGCCCGCACAAACCCCCCATACCTGAGACAATGTGATTGAGACAGATGAAGAAGTGACACCTCTTAATCTGGGTTTACTCCAATGTGCATCACGAATTCCTAAATGTACTCCACATCAACTCGTGAGGCTGCCAACACATATTTGTGACCAACAACCATCAACAGATAGTTGTACATAGACACACAGGCACTGCCCAGTGTGAGGATGCACAAGCTAAATGGGGTCAGCATGTACAATGGGCACATGTAGCACACTTTAGATAAATACAAATGAGGGCAGGAAACTAGGCCACAGAGGCCAAACTATGCTGAACACACAGAGAATGGGCACAGTGTTGGATGACACACATGATTCAAAGGCAACGGTGTCTTAGGGGACTGTAGTGGGAACACAGCTCCATTGTCCTGGAATTATCTGACTGTAACCTGAGCTACCGTCCCTGCACTATGCATATCTCCCACTCATGCACATCATGTCTGAGGCCACAACATTGTTAATGCATGCTGCAAGTCTGTTCATTTGAAAACTCACACTCCTATGTTGAGGCTCAGCATCAGTGCCAACTAACATGGACACCCAAATGACTGTACAGGTCAGGGCACAGGCAAGGTAACAACACATGTCTCAGACCCCCCCCCCCACATGATGCAGAAAGCAATGTGTACTTGGATTAACTGGCAGCCTAGATGACCATGTGCAATAGTGATTACACACAGACCAGGGAACACATGTCATTTAGGGGAAGGGAGGAGGAACTGCCCCGTTTGACTTTGGGGAACATGATATGCACTGCACAAATTAACCCTTGCTGTGTATCCAGGCAACTGAGCACTTCCAAAAGCTGGTGACACACAACAAACACACATGTACCTACCCCCTTCCTGCTGCTGCAACTCCTGTAACCGCCTATCCAACTCAGGGAAGACCACCGCCAGGAAACGCTTCATCTGTTAGGTCAGTCGTCGGCCCCCGCCATGCTTGTGTGGAGATGAGTCCTTGACCTGCCAGCGGGCGATCCTCCGGGTCCAGCACCGGATGTCCTGCCAGCGTTTCCTCACCTGGGCGAGGCGCCGACTGCGACCCTCCACAGATCTCACGGCCCTAACGGCCTGCTTCCATATCTCCCCCTTGGCGTAGGCGGTTACCTGTGAGGATGACAAAGTGAGACAACATCACTACACCTGCTCCATGTCACAGAGACACACATTTGAACATCTTTGATCTTTAGAACAGGACATATTATGCTGGCAACCAATTGCACCTTTCTCATAGGGACATTAGCCTATGTGGAATCCCCAAAGCAGGACATGGCATTGAAACACACTCCATGATCATGGCACACGCTCTGCATCACATGCAACACCAGGCTGATGGACAGCACCTCCAAGCAGTCACATGCCGCAGGCCACTGACGCAACCTCAGCAGAGTACACAGACACACACAGGCACAGATCAATCACCTGCCATTGGCAATAGCGGATACAAACCTCACTCTGCACATGTGCCACTTGCCTGTGGGGTGTCACAGGTGTGGTGCTAGCTCAGCAAGTCAGACACTCTGCACGGCATACTTAAACCTCTCAGATGGGTGGAGCTGTTGCCTCCTCCATGCAGCTGGGGTGCAACACTCCACATAGACACTCACCCACATGACAAGGAACATTCACACACATCAATGTCCAGGGGGCGTACACATCATTTGGACACTCAGCACAGCTCCACTAAACTCACACACATCTGTGGGTACAGTCACCTGTCACACCGGGGGGGGGGGGCAGGGAATCAGCTCAGGACAATAGGACAAAATTCGGCATAAGGATTGGGTAGGCTGAATGTGCCATGCACTATGCAGTGAATGTCACAGAAAGCACAATGCAAGTGAGGAGTACACACAGGAACTACATCATGCTCTGCATGGGAGACATAAGCCATTCCCCCCCTGGGACCCACGCTAAAAACCATTGCATGTCTGTCACACCTGGACACAATGCCAGAAGTGACAGTCACAAAAAAGGGGCACTGTCAAAGCTAGTGGAGTCAGCACTCACCTGCTCCCCTGGTCTCCCATACAGGCTGGTGTACTGTGGGAGGATGACATCCAGCAATGCCTCATTCTCCTCATGGCTGAAAGGCTGGCCCTCTCCACAGTCCCTGACATGTTCCCAGATGAATCACAAGCAGCAGCAGTGGTGTCGAGTGTAAGGTAGTGCAGGCAAGTGCCCTCTCATGGGATCTGGCTGACTTATATCTGCCTTGCTGGGCTGTTTCATTTACAGGAGTACAGAGTGATTGGTCAGTCTCATTTGCATCCTACGTTTCCTCCAATCCCTTTAAACATACCCCAGTGAGGGCCTTTGCATGGTTCAAAATTTGAGCATGATGTGAAGTCAACAACCACTTTGCAACATTGTATTTAGTTGCCAACTGCCTATTCCAGGCCACATGATCGAAAAAAAATCGGTATCCATGACAACCAGCATGCATTTAGGCCCCAATACTTGTCCCTCATGTGTCCCTACGTAATTTAGCTATCCACACACAGGTACGGTGCATTTCACACGTACTCCTACCACACCAGTTGCACATTGCGTTAGCCACGTACGTGTACGACCAGTGTGTACACGTACGTGGACTACCAGTGTGTACACGTACGTGTACGCCCTGGTAGTCCACGTACGTGGATGACCAGTGTGTACACGTACGTGGACTACCAGGGCGTACACGTACGTGGACGCCCTGGTAGTCCACGTACGTGTACGACCAGTGTGTACATGTACGTGGACTACCAGGGCGTACACGTATGTGGACTACCAGGGCGTCCACGTACGTGGACGCCCTGGTAGTCCACGTACGTGTACACACTAGTCGTACACGTATGTGGACTACCAGGGGGTCCACATATGTGTACGACCAGTGTGAACACGTACGTGGACTACCAGGGCGTACACGTACACCAGTGTGAACACGTACGTGGACTACCAGTGTGTACACGTACGTGGATGCCCTGGTAGTCCACGTACGTGTACGACCAGTGTGTACACGTACGTGGACTACCAGTGTGTACACATACATGGACACCCTGGTAGTCCACATTCGTGTACGACCAGTGTGTACACATACGTGGACTACCAGGGCGTACACGAACGTGTACGACCGGTGTGAACACGTACGTGGACTACCAGTGTGTACACATACGTGGACTACCAGTGTGTACTCGTACGTGGACGACCAGTGTGTACACGTACGTGGACTACCAGTGTGTACACATATGTGGACCACCAGGGCGTACACATACATGTACAACCAGTGTGAACACGTACATGGACTACCGGTGTGTACACGTACGTGGACGCCCTGGTAGTCCACGTAGGTGTACGACCAGTGTGTATACGTACGTGGACTACCAGGGCGTACACGTACGTGTACGACCAGTGTGTACACGTACGTGGACTACCAGGGCATACACGTATGTGTACGACCAGTGTGAACACGTACATGGACTACCAGTGTGTACACGTACGTCGACTACCAGGGCGTAAACATACGTGTGCACACTGGTCGTACACGTACGTGTGTACGGTCCGTACACACACCCGTACTCCAGCGGGAACAACAGTGTGATGATACGGACCGTTCACACGCCCTCAGAGCCTGTGTACGGTGCGCTTCACAGCTTACACAGGTAATGGGAGGCGCACACAAATGGAATGGAGGTGTCAGACTCGTGCATGGCTGTACATCAAGTCATAGTCATTCCAGTCCTACATGTGCAGGGCCTAGGTGTGTCAGGCAGTGATGTGGCACATGTCTCCTCATGTTTTAGCACAATAGATGTGTGATGACCTGTGTACACATGTCATGTGTGATGGGGCACTATGTGGCACACTTCCCCTTCCCACAATGCACATGTGTGCATGTAGTACAAACGTGTCACGCACTGCATCACTGGTATGGCACAGTCACCAACACCCGCAAATGTCCCCTGATGCCAGGGACAGGGACACTAACACCTGACATCAAAGTAACAGCGTGCCCCGATGTGAACATGTCCTGTGTGTGTCATGTGTTCCCATGAGCTTGCTGGTGTTGTTCCGTCAAATGCATCTGCTGTTGCTGCATCCAACATGTGTCTGTGTGTAGATGCCACATGTGGATTCACACGTTACGTGTGTCTGGATGCTTCAAAGATGATTTTATGACATGAGGACATATCTGCGCCGTATCCATGTCTGTGTTTTCGGGTTTCACGTGTACCCCTTCATTGCTATGTGTGTGATCTGTACATTTCCAATGACATGTGACCTGTGCATCTAGCTTGCCGCCAGCAGTCTGTATGAGATGACATCCTTCCAATGGCAATTTGTGGATGTAAGTCACTCCTGTGATGTCTCTGGCTGTTCACTTACACTGGCCCACAGCTAGTTCTGGGCCATGTCATGTAGAACGTGACTAGCAACGGGTGTAGCTGGCTTGTCGTAGGAGTATCACCTGGCTGCTGGTTGAGCATGTGCTCAGTTAATTGACATTGATGTTGTTAGGTTCTCACTCTTCGTTCTTCCTTCCAATTATCTGCAGGGCACCGCCTCTCCCCCGACCAATGCCAGACTTGGCTGCCATGAGGGAACGTGACTGCCTAAGACGTTACCGCTTTTCGCAACAGTTGATTGAGGACTTGACCGCAAAGCTTGAACAACACCTCCAACCGCGACACAGGTATCCTACTGCACTGACACCCAAGATGAAGGTGATGGCAGCCCTACATTTTGTTGCCACCGGTACCTTTCAATTCACCATAGCTGATGTGGGTGGCATGTCCCAGACCATGTTCAGCCGTGTCCTGCATGATGTTTTAGAAGCCATGTTGGAGCACCTGGATGATTTCATCCATTTTCCAACTCCTGAGCAGTTGACAGGTATCAAGGGTGAGTTCTATGCCCTGGGAGGGATGCCCCATGTAATTGGGTCCATTGATGGGACACATGTGGCTTTGGTACCACCACAGGCACAGGAGGTAGCCTATTGAAACCGAAAACATTATCACTCCATCAATGCCCTTGTGGTGTGTCTTGCTAACATGCGGATTTCCCATGTCTGTGCACGTTTTCCAGGGTCAGCACACGATGCCTACATCATGAGGCATAGCAGGGTGCCACAAATGATGCTGCGGCTGCACAACGAACGAGCATGTCTTGTTGGTCGGGGTACTCTGTTGGTCCTGTGTGTTGCGGTATCTTTGGCTCTTACGGCATCTCCTAACCCACTTATTTACATGATGTTTCCATATAGGGGACTCTGGATATCCCAACATGCCATGGCTGGTGACGCCTCTCCGCAACCCCAGAACAGCTGCAGATCACCGTTACAACAACACCCATGGGCAGACCAGGCGAGTGATTGAGAGGACGTTTGGCCTCCTGAAGAGCCGATTCCGGTGCCTCCACAAGACAGGCGGGTCCCTCCCATATGCACCGGTGAAGGTCTGCAAAATCTTCCTCGTGTGCTGCATGCTGCACAACATGGCAGTGGAGAAAGCTGTGCCCCTCATCCTGGATCCCGATGAGTAGGAACATCCACCCGTGGAGGATGAAGGCCTTGGTCACGAGGCAAGTGAGGAGAATGAGGAGGAGGAGGAGGAGGACATCCGGAGTCAGCTCATACGCAACTTATTCTCATAATGGTGAGTCCCTGGGTCTGAGTGTGCACGCTTGGAGCCTTGTGTGGCATGTGCTGCAATGTGTGTGTCCAGCTGACTGTATGCTAAGTGATTTAGAGGTGTGTTCTGATGTGTCACTCGAGTGATGATGTCATTCCACACATTTTAGCTGACACACTCAGTTTTCAACTAGCATGGTGTCAACCTTATTCATGTAGAGTACATGACCATGCATGCGGATGACTATCTTTTTCCTGACTTCTTGTGTGTCTGTCATCCCCAGGTAGTTGCGCATGCTGTCTGCTATTCCTCATGAGTATTGCAACGTGTGCTGAATCAGCGTTACATGCACGGACATGGTGAGATGTCTCCTTTGGGTAAGGATTGCAGCAAGCCATTTTGGGTGTGGTAGTTGTTTGGAATGTGTGGGCACTGCTCCTGTGCAGGTTTTGTCACTATGCATAAATGTCGACTCCCATGAATTGATAGTTACACTTCGTGACAGTCATCTGTAATGGGATTGTGGATTGTGATGAAGGCATCAATGTGTGTAAAACTTCCCTATGAAACATACGGGATGCTACGGTTGGACATAGTGTGGGACATCCCCATAAGAGGCTCAATGGGGATTTGCAGCCTCTCCATGTGCAGCAAGGGATGTTTGGCTCACCCCCTTCACTTGTGTGCCAGTCCAATGGATTTACAGCATCTGTGGTGCGAAGGGGGTGTCCAGTGTAGGTCCCACATGTTCATCCAAAAGACCTGTGTGTCTGTTCATATTGATGTATTTCTATAGGTGTGAGGCTGAGTAATAAAGGTGTTCCTCACCCTCCAAGGTGTCTCATCTCTGTCAATGCAGGTCTCTTGCCACTGTGCATGCGGCATCTCTGGCATAGTTGTCAAAGATTGTGCATATGAGTCTATGTGTAGATTAGCAACCTGCATGCTGTTCTTCATGTATTTGATTCTCTATTGTGCATGGAGTCCATGGCTGTGTATGTGTTTTGGCATGTTATTCCCCACAACGGGCCGTCAACACCTGCTGAGGGTGTGTTTCCTGTGCGCAGCTCGCCCTTCAGTTTCATGATCCGGTGTCAGTCATCTTTGGTGATTGTGCATCCTTTGTCTCTGGGTGTGCCATGGAAAACCGGACACTCCTTCCTTTACATACACCTGTTGCAGTGGTCCTTTCTGACATCCTAGTCTTTGGGTGGAATTTGTGGCATAGTTTCCAGGACATGCCGCCTGCTGGTGCTGACCCTGCAGCAAGGGCACACGAAGTTTCTGGATTTGGCAACACACACACATCAAAGATGCTCCTCCCTTCCTCCCTCAACCCATTCTTTTGGCTGTCATCAGCTTGTCTGTGCCACAGTTGCGGCCACGCGGTGCCAAAGGCTGGACCGTCTGCACATGCCACGTGCACATTGCACGACCCTCAGGTCCTTGCATGACCCACATCACACTGTTGCAGACACCCTCCAAGCAATGTCCATCCACAAATCTCCTGCCTGCTCTCAGGCATACACTAAGCGCACACACAACACCTTTGCATGATGAGTGTGCAACTCCGACTGCCTACACAGCGCTGCCACGCCTTCCAGGCCCTGTCACACCAACCAGGTCATGTCCCTCCTACTCCCCACCGGCTCTGTACCCCAGCAAGGCCATGGGAGTGGGACTCAAGGCTTCTGCATATAGTATGGTGTCGTCGTCAGGCGCATGGCACAGGTATCATCTCTCAGCGTGTCAATCTACAATGTGTCCAGGACCCCCCTCTCCACCATCACATGCGCACACAACCTCATCATCAACTCGTATGCCATTGACAGCCAGGTGCTCCTCACCCTCACTAAGGACGCAGACATTGCCAGTTCCAATATTCAAGATTGCATGAGATCCATTGATAAATGGCAGAACATCAGCCACCTGAGGCAGGACTTGTACAAGACTGAGGTCAACATCTGAGGATTGTCCCCTTACAGCTGGGTCAACTGCTTGTGTCTCACCCGCAAAAGCCCTGCACAAGCACCCAGTGTCCACGCACACAAGATGGTGTGCATCATGGATTGCTTGCTCACATTTGCCATGGTAATCACCAGCATCTGTGCCTCAGACTGCAACACCCTCTTATGCACATGATCCCCAGATAGATCCACTCCAAGGAAAGACAGACCATCCCCCAGGTCCACGACAACATCCGTGTCAAATACTGCCCTGCCCTCAGGGCAGGGCAGTATTGCAAGCCCCCCTCAGCAGCTTGAGGCCATCACAGGTGAGTATTGTGCACCATGTCTGCATTGAATGATACATTGTGACCCATGTGTGTCCTGTACCAGACTCAGATCCCAGGGTATGGATGGGTGGAGTTAGTTCAACACTCAGGCATAGTTTGACATTTACACACACATATGTTGTGGACTAATGCAAAATGACAGCAACATCTCATGACAGAATAAAGTTTTTATTTATGGTGGGGTAAGTCTTTTGGTAGATGAACTAAGGTGCTCTACCGAGTGCATAGAATCCAAAGTTCACAGGGGGAGATGGTATCCTTTGCTTTGGAAGTCATCAGAGTCCAGACCACAGTGTTGGTCATCATTGGTCAGACTGTGACCAGCAAGTCCATGTGGCAGAGAATGTCATTGGATGAGGTGCTGCTGTTGCGCCAGAGGGCCAGGTGCCAGGCCAGGTGACTTGGGAGATGTGGATGGTCCGCTGACTCTCACGGTCTTTTCCGTGGACGACCCACCTTCCTGGGGGGACCCTCAGATGCAGGCCTTGACGATGTCTGTGATGCTCCGTCGGACGAATCCTCCTCCTCCTCCCTCCCTGTGGCTGGTGGTGGTCCTCGCCTGGTGGCACAGGGAGGGTTGCCAATGTTGTCGGCGATCCGACGGAGTGAACGGCTCATGTCCGTTTGCACCGCCAGGAGCTCAGTCAGTCTTGCCTCCATCCGTCCTTGGTGTTGTTGTTGACTGGCATGTTGCTCGGCCTGCAGGTTCTTCATCTCGTCGAGGGTCCCCTTCATCTCTGTGAGGCTCGACACTACCTGGCTAATGCCCCTGGTGTCACGCCGGTATGTGTCCAGGATGTGGCGTATGTGTGGCAAACCGGTTCCCTCAGCTGGCTAGTCAGGTTCTCGCCTCCGCCTGCCTCCACTCACACCACCCCTGCCCACACGAGCCTGGCCTGCCGTTGTGGGCACATCGGGTCTACGGGACCCCTGAGGGATGGCATTTGCGGGGTTGTCTGCCTCCTCCTGGGTGCCCGGAGAACCTTGTCCCTCCTGGTCAGACTGGCTCTGTTGTTCAGTGCGAGCAGGGCTCCTGGGTGTCTCCTGGGATGTGGCAGGAATGGGGGTGGGGGTTGGCACATATGTACCTGACGCAGGTGCTGCAGGGGCTTGGGCCCCAGAGGGGCCAGGTTGGTCGGGGTCATCCACGGAGTGGTGAGAGTTGTCGCTGCCGGTGGAGTCATCTTCACGCTGAGCCTGGGACTGTGATTGTTCCCCTCATTGTTGGGGGGTGGTCGATGACGTTGCCCTGTGTGTGAGAGAGAGAGAATGTTAATGCTGTTTCATGCCACATCCATGTTTCATACATATTCTAGTTGTCACAGTTCCTCCAGGTAGTTGGATGTGCCTAGCATTCCTCTCAATGTACACTTGGGGATGGGTATGTTGCGGGGGACAGATTGATATGTTCTCCTGAGTGTTTGACCAGTAGAATTTTGGCTAGGATGCTTATTTGGCTATGGATTGGTCTTGTTGTGGAACATGTCCATTGCGAGAGTGGGTAAATCCGTTGCCTGCCCTGGGGGTGTGTGCTTGTGTGAGGGGGGGGGTGTGACTGGGCCTACTGTTGGGTGTAGTGGGATTTGTCATTGGGTCTCCCAGGTGATGTGTCTGTGCCCTCATGGTGCATGCTGGCATGGCAGTGAGTGTGAGTTCCTGTGCTAGATATCTGTGCCTGTGAAATTGGTGTTTGAATGTACAGTGGTCACAGGAGGGCCTTGTGCTGTCTACAGCAGGGCCAAGTGTCAGCTACCTTGTCAGTACTTTGCCAGTCCATGTGCATTGGGCATGGTGTATGGGTATGTACCTAGGCCATATGGGCTGAGGGCATTGGTGTCTGCTTCTGAGTTGCACAATGTGGTGTGTGAGCCCCACCCTCCCAGCATCCCGGACATCCAGTCTTGGCTTTGTGGTTGGTGTGGCCTGGGACATGGCATTGCCTTTATTTGTGAATGGGGCATGGAGACGTTAGTGGCATGAGCGTGGTTTTTGGTTTGGTTGTGTGCGGTGAGGGCTTGGGGGAAGTTGCGTGCATTTGGTGTATTTGTGGTGTGGATGCCATTCCCCCCATGTTACGTGAGTTGTTTGTGTACTCACCAGGCTCTGCGACTCCTTCGACTCCGTGTACTCCCACCGGCGGAAGCATGGCCATCACCTTCTCCTCCCAGGGATGGTAAGGTACGGGTCTGCGGGGCAGCCCACCTCCAGTGATGTTACTCTGGGCGTATTCCTCGTTCATTTTCCTCTTGACTGCCCTGCGCAGATCGTACCACCTGGCTTGGCATTCATGCCTGGTCCTTCGGATGGGCGCAACAGCATTCACCTTATCGACGATCCTCTGCCACAGGCTAGTTTTTTGGGCTATGCTGGTCTGTCTGACCAATGTTCCAAACAGCTGTGGCTCGACTCTGATGACTTCGTTGACAAGGAGGTCCAGCTCCGCCCTTGTGAACTTTGGATTCTTGTCTGTGGGCATGGTGTGGGGTGTGGGGTGTGGGTGTGGATGGTTGTGGGTGTATGGGTGTGAATGTGACGGTGTGTGTGTGAATGTGAAGAGGGGTGTTTGTGAAGGAGGTTGTGTGAAGGTGTGTAAGTTAAGGTGTAGTTAAGGTGTAAGTAAGGTGCAGTTGTTTGTCTGTGGGGTCTGTCAGCAGTGGGTCTGTTGCAAAGGCTCATGGGTTGTGTGTGTGGGCCCTTTTATTGGTCCATTTGTGGCTGTGTTTGAAATTTTGGTGGGTGTGTTATAAGAGGTGGTTGTGATTTAGGGCCTCTGTTTGCCTTTTTGGATGTGCCAGGTCAGTCATTGAGATGTATTTTGTCATGTAGACGTGTTTTGTGGTGTAGTGCGAGTCAAATTGACCCTCCTTGTGCTGTTTTACAGTGTCCTGGTTCTGTAAGAGTCTTTTTCTCGTAGGTAAGGTCCGTACATACGCAATGCTGGGTGAGGGTGCTGGGGTACGGTGTTGGGGTACAGTGCGTACAGGTACGGGGCTGGGGTACGGGCCTGGGGTGCGGCGTGTACAGGTGGGGGGCTGGGTTACGGTGTTGGGGTACGGTGCGTACAGGTGCAGGCTGGGCTACGGTGTTGGGGTACGGTGCGTACAGGTACGGGGCTGGGAGACGGGCCTGGGGTGCAGCGCGTACAGGTGCGGGGCTGGGCTACGGTGTTGGGGTACGGTGCGTACAGGTACGGGGCTGGGGTACGGGCCTGGGGCACGGCGCGTACATGTGGGGGGCTGGAGTACGGTGTTGGGGTACGGTGCGTACAGGTACGGGGCTGGGGTACGGTGTTGGTGTACGGTGCTTACAGGTGCGGGGCTGGGGTACGGTGTTGGTGTACGGTGCGTACAGGTGTGGGGCTGGGGTACGGTGTTGGGGTACGGTGCGTAGTGGTGCGGGGCTGGGGTACGGTGTTGGTATGCGGTGCATACAGGTACGGGGCTGGGGTACGGGTCTGGGGTGCGGCGCATACAGGTGGGGGACGATGTTGGAGTACGGTGCGTACAGATGCGGGGCTGGGCTACGGTGTTGGGGTACGGTGCGTACAGGTACGGGGCTGGGAGATGGGCCTGGGGGGCAGCGCGTACAGGTGCAGGGCTGGGGTATGGTCCTGGGGTACGGTGCATACAGGTACGGGGCTGGGGTACCCGCCTGGGGTGTGGCGCGTACAGGTGGGGGGCTGGGGTACGGGCCTGGGGTACGGTGCCTTCAGGTGCGGGGCTGGGAGACGGGCCCGGGGTGCGGCGCGTACAGGTGAGGGGCTGGGGTACGGTGTTGGGGTACGGTGCGTACAGGTGCGGGGCTGGGCTACGGTGTTGGGGTATGGTGCATACAGGTACGGGGCTGGGAGACGGGCCTGGGGTGTGGCGCGTACAGGTGCGGGGCTGGGGTATGGTCCTGGGGTATGGGGCAGAGGGGGGTACGGTGCTGACATACAGGGGTACGGTGCTGACATATGCTGGGGGAGGAGGGGCTGTACGACTCGTATCCGGGCACAAGTTTACCCGTGTACATGTGTGCTACAGCGTTCGCTCCGTACGGGGCCTTTTACATGCGGTTGTGTATTCGGATGGGTGGTACGGATCGTACTTGCGTGCTCTGACTTCTGTTTTACGATTTGCACGTATAACTGTCCGGCTCCCTATCGTACACTTTTCCCGACGCTATTCGGACGTAAAAATTTCCGGCTCCCTCTCGTACCCTTTTCCCGACGCCATTCGGATGTATTTTTCAAGTACGAATCGTACTTCGCAGTTTGTACGGTACTTGTACGATTCGTACGTGAAAATATACGGATACGAGTCGTGCGCAAACATTTTTTGCCGGATCGGAATCGGCACCTTAATGTTTAAATTATTGACAGGCAATATCTTTCCTAGCTCAATTCAGTCAAATTTTTCTCACCTGTAGTAAATTGTAAAATATTTTCTTTGTTCCTAAGTCCCTACCTGTTTGGGAATTTACTCTGGGTAAGCAAAGTGAGGAAGATTTGTCACAACTTTTATAAGCGTTTTAGAAATGTTTTTAAAAGAAAATGTTCATGGAAAAAAGTGCACAAACGTAAACTATAAGGGAAACATCTCCCTTTGTTTGGAGAATTTTCTTTCAGAAATTAGTTTTGCCCTAGTATTCTTCTGCAGAAATCATTTTTTACAGGAATATTGGTCTGCGGAAAAGGATTGTAAACATTAGAATGTTTTCTACTTCTTAAAGTCTAAAGTATCTCAAATTCGGAGAAAAAAAAATAAACATTTGTTGTAGACAACCGTTTAATATCAACCACCTCCCTAATTTATGGAACTGTAAAAAGAAATTAAAAGAAGAACTCACTTGATGCTAAAAGTTATTGATGATCAGACGCCTCTCTAAATATAGAAGAAAATGTATTCCATTCTCATTTTGAAATGAGACATTATTTTTTTTTGTTTTTTTTTTGGTATATGTTTATTGAGAAGTACATGTCAGTTTATAAACAATACATAAAAAAGGGAGTATAAACAAATCAAATTATGGCCACACAATAAATTACTATGAAATGTTACCTTCTCAGATTTTTAAATATAAAAAGGATAATACAGATATCAAAAGATACAATAGTTGAGGTACTCATAAAACCTGGAAAGGAAGAAATAGGAAAGGTGGACTAGGGAGAAGATGATAAAGATAGTATACAGTATGTAGTAAACCATGTATTATAGATAGTTGGAAGATAGTAGCGATAAGATCATACAAATATATTATTTCAAGTCAAGATATTCCCACTAACTCAACAATTTCAAATAGGTGAACAGTAAGTCCTAATTCAAATAACAGTGTTCGTGGCTACAGCATCAACAGGCCTAATGATAACATCAACAGCATGAATATAAATAATGATGGTAATGAATTAATAAGGAAATGAAAACAGAAGTAATTCACTTATTGTAGTTCTTAACTAGAAGAAAAATCTGAAATATTACCAGAAATAGAACATTTATTAGCTAGAAAGGGGTTCCAAATTTGGATGAAAGGAGACATTATTTTTTATCATTGGTGATCATCACAATGTGATTTTCATAATGTCATTTTCAAATTGTGTATCGACTTTTTGATATTCACAATTAGGACTGCAACATATCAAATCACCTTGTACTGCTCTTTCATATTTTAAAGGTTAGTTGAGCATTTGAAATATAGAATATGCAGCATTGAAACCCTAGATAGATCAGCATTACTAATCTTAGGGGCATGGACTAACTTACGGGGTCCCAAATGTACTCAATTATTCAAACTAGGCTTACCTTTTTTAAAAACTATGAACCCACCCTTTTTTCTTCATTGTTATTTTCTCTGATAGGGCACACTTTCTTCTTTCCACTGAATTTCTAATTTATGTTTTGTTCCCTAATAGTTAAACAATTTCAAGGCAGACAATAATAGTTTTACCAGCCACAGTCTAAGCAAATCAGGAACAAAAAACATGACAAAGTTACATTTACTTGATTCTGAAAAATGGACCCTGACAAGTATAAACATGAAACACAAGAAGGCCTCTTAAGCATAATTAAATGCTAAAAACACACATAATTAATTGCTTTTATTAAAGATGGTGTTAGCTGTAGAGTTATGTAATATTTGCAAAGTTACTTTTTATTATGTTTTTTCATATTGTTTCATTTTTTTCTTTGGCAGATTTTTGCACTTGACAGTTTTTCTTGCAGTACCCATCTGCTAAGTGGCCTGCATTACATTTAAATAACTTTGAAGAGCCAATTGATAAGTATAAACAGGACATTGAATATAACCCAAGAACAGTCTTTGGATTTTAGTGCAGTCAGAATTTGGACTTCATTTTTTACTGGATGATTGGGGCTCTTTCCACCTTCTGAGCTTGTAAGTAAACTTCCTGTTACAGTAATTAGGCATCAATTCTTTCTTTTTCTTCAAATAAAAGCGATTACTCTCAGATAACCTAACTCGCTCAACATGATCCCCGTGCACTGTTTCTCATCACATCACTACAGACACTTTTTTCCAGTTCTGGACTTTTGCAGGAGAGCCTAAAGACTTCTAGGTATTGTAGTTTTGTTTGGTTCCACTAAACTAATTTGACTTACACACCTGATTTCAAAAATTTGTAGGTAAAAAGTTCAGAACTTGAGGCACAGTCCATGATATCTTGGAGTTAGGCGAGTCAACCTAGGCTTAAACGCACCAAGAAATCACTGGTAATGTCATTGGTGAAGACATTGTTCATGACATCACATATGGCATTGTCGCTGTTACCACTAATTACATCCAATTTGGAATCGTTGGGTCACACCTCGGTGTCAGGTGATGCTAATTTTTTATCTTATTATTTTACTCTCCTGTGAAATGTTACTTTTTTATTCCAAGATTACAGCCAGCATTGAATTTTTTTATTATTTTGCAGCAAAACATAAAACAAATGTATACATGCCTTAAAGTATTTAGTTTTTTTAGTAACAGGCTTGCTTAAGAAATGCACTTGTTGGTTAATGCATGCTGCAATTTAAAAAGTAAAAGGTAATTTGTAGATACTTTTTTAAATAATTCAAGGTGGAATGCCTTATATCCACCAGAGATGCAATAATCACTCATTAAAAGACACAGTAATGAAAATAACTTATGACCAGAGCAAAAATGGGTACTCCAGCACACTTTTGCATGCAAAAACGGGGCAATAAATGAGAAAAGAGAAAAAACACAGTTTAAGGGCTAGAAACTCACCCTATACAAAATTTGGTGGTGTGAAATTTCCATTGTGAAATAATGTAGATTGCTAAATTTACATCTACAACATTTCCACATTTCCTGTGGCCTAATTTGGGGGAGATGGGGAAGACCAACAAAAACCCTTTTAAATATTGACAGTAGCCACTTTGAGCATGATAAATTCAGTGAAGATAATTGTGCACATTTCAAACCCACAGACATTGCAGCAGAATTTGTTGAGGAGGAGTGAGTATGTGCAAGAGTGATTCAGGATGGCTGTATGCGTGTATGAGAGAGGCAGGATGAGGATGTGTAAGAGAATCTGAGAATGAGTGATCATCTATGAGAGAGCCTGTGGATGAGTGAGCATGTGCAAGAGAGACTCAAGGTGAGTGAGTAAGTGTATGACAGATTCGGGGGAGTATGTGTAAAAAAGCCATGGGGCTGAGTGTATTTGTGCAAGACAGTCAGGTTCAGTGTGCTTAAGAGAGCTTGCCCATGAGTGAGTGCTTATAATGCAAAATAAGGAGGACCTTGTGTAATGAAGCGTAGGAGGAATGAGTGTATCTAAGAGAACCTACGGAAGAGTGAGTATGTCTAAAAGACCCTAAAGATAAGGATGTGTAAAAGGATGTGAGGATGAGTGACCATGTGTAAGAGAAACTCAGGATGAGTGAGTATGTGTAAGGGCACTTGAAGATGAATATGCATGACAGAGGCTGGGATGAGTGAGCATGTGTAAGAAGGCCTGGATAAGACTGAGAATCTGTTAGTGAGCCTAGGATGGGCATATGTTAAAGAGAGTGAGGGTGAATATGTGCAATAGTGCATCGATATGGGTGAACATATGCACTGCAGTGAAGGGGCGTATGAGCATGTGCAAGGGTGCCAGTGCGAGTGATCATCTATAAGAGGGCCTGAGTGCGAGTCAGCATCTGTAAGAGAGCAGAGGAATTGTGAACGCTTGAAGGAGGCTTAGGGCGAGTGAGTGTCTGTGAGAGAATCTGAATGAGTGAATATCCTAGAACCCGTAGATGAGTAGGTCTATGAAAAGATAACAAACAAGAGTGAGTGAAGCTGTGTGACTGAGTCTGTGGGTGAGTGAGGATGTGGAAGGGACCCTAGTGTTAGTGGGATATGTAGAAGAGAATCTGAGGGTGTGAGGACATAAGAAGAGTGCGGTTGAGTGAGAGTCTGAGAGAGCCTAGACAAAGTGCTGAAATTGTGTTAGGGAGTCTGAGGGTGAATGTACATGTCTAAAGGATGTAAAAAGTAGTGCAGATGTGTGATTATGAAAGTGAATGTGTGTACAAGTAAGACTGGACATCATGGCTAGAGAGAAAACGTTAGTGAGGAGGAGTAGTATCATCAATGTTTACGAGACCATGGGGTGAGAGTGAGTATAATTTAGAGCTCAAATGTGAGTGATCAAATATAAGGCAGAGGGTGGGTGTAAATGTGTGAGAGACGGTGAAGTTGAGTATTAATGTGTAATAAAGTGTGATTTTGAGACTGAATGTCTAAGAGACAGTGAGTGTCAGTATGTAATGGAGCGTTCAGAGAGCCTGAGAGTAAGATGAGCGAAGACTGAGTGAGAATGTGAAAGAGAGCTTGAGAGTAAGATGAGCAACAGACCGAGTGAGAATGGGAAAGAGAGCCTGAGTGTAAGATGAGCGACTGTATTTGGGCAAAATATCGAATTTTTAATATCGGGAGACAGAAATGTCCATAAAAAAATATTGTGATACGGAAACATATTTGTCAAGAATATATGTTTTTTAGGTAAATAAAAATTGTTGTTAAGAACATCATTGTTTTTAAAATTGCTTTCAACAATATAGGTGCAGATTCCGATCCGTTAAAAAAATTCCCCGTACGACTCGTATCCGGATTTCTTTCAGTCCGAATTGTACAAGTATCGTACAAACTGGCAAGTACGATTCATATGGGAAAAAGTCCATACGAATCGCAGTGGGAAAATTCCCCCACAAGTTCTCGGGTCGGAAAACGTGTCCGACACGTCCCCGGACGATTTTACGTACAAATGTGATAATCCAAGTCCGAGCGCGCAAGTACGATTCGTACGGTGCGTCCGAAGTTACAACCGTAAAGAAAAAACACCGTACGAACAGAACTGCAATAGCAACCATGGAGACATGTGCCTGCATACGCGACAAACACCCCCCCCAGCCCCCCCATGTACGGTGCGTACCCCCACCCGTGTATGTACACCCGTGTATGTACGAGTCGAACCCCCACCCGTGTATGTACACCCGTGTATGTACGAGTCATACCCCCACCCGTGTATGTACACCCGTGTATGTACGAGTCGAACCCCCACCCGTGTATGTACACCCTTGTATGTACGAGTCGAACCCCCACCCGTGTATGTACACCCGTGTATGTACGAGTCGTACCCCCACCCGTGTATGTACACCCGTGTATGTACAAGTCGAACCCCCACCCGTGTATGTACACCCTTGTATGTACGAGTCGTACCCCCCACCTGTGTATGTACACCCATGTATGTACAAGTCGAACCCCCACCCGTGTATGTACGAGTCGAACCCCCACCCGTGTATGTACACCCGTGTATGTACGAGTCGAACCCCCACCCGTGTATGTACACCCTTGTATGTACGAGTCGTACCCCCACCCGTGTATGTACGGTGCGTACCCCCAGCGCGTGGGGGTACGACTCGTACATACAAGGGTGTACATACACGGGTGGGGGTTCGACTCGTACATGGGGGGGCTGGAGGGGGTGTTCGGCGTGTACCGGGCCCCATTTTCCTCACGCTGCGCGGCGTACTTAGCTTTTCCGGCACTTTTTGGGTGCCGTAAAAATATTGCCGTCCGGAGTGCTGTCGGTACGAATCGTACTTGCTGGTACGTAAACGGCTGTCTCACTCCGTACGAATGTCGCGTATGCACTGTCCCGGATCACATTCGTATGTATTTTTCAGTCGGTCGGTGTTTTTTCCGATTCGTACGGAAATGGTGTTTCCGTACGAATCGTACTTACATGTTTGTAGGGTTTTTTTCCCGGGTACGAGTTGGACGGAGAAAACGCTCCGTCCGAAGATTCGTACCGGGTTTCTCCAGGATTGGAATCGGCACCATAGTTGTTAAAAATATCGTTTTTGATTAGCTTAATGTGTTTCAGAGCATTTATTAATGTTATGTTATTATTGTTTGTATAATTGTTATTAATTGTTTTAAATATAGTTTGTAATTTTGAGTGATCTAGATTTTTTTATTTAATTGCTAATAGTAATTACAATGTTGTAGCGGGTTGTTAGGTTTGTAGGGGAATAGGGTGAAAAGTTAATTAGGTAATAATTATTTATTAATTAATTTCATCTTGATTTATTTTAGTTTTATTTTAGTTGCAGGCTGCAAGATGTGTAGGGGTATATGATGGGAAGTTAATATAGGTAATCAATAAATATAATTTTAAAATAATTTTTACTAATATTTCAATTGATTAATAACTATTTATTGTGTAATAATTATTTATTTCGGTTATATTTTAGGTGTGGGTTGCTGGGTTTGTAGGGGTATAGGGTGGGAAGTTAATTATGTAATAATGAAAGAATGATTTTTTTAATTGATAATTATTTACGAAATTGTATATACATTATTTACATAGTTTGTATTTTATTTATTATTTATATTTTATGTAAATTAGTATTGTTTATATCGTTTTTTATAAATTGTTAGGGTTATTCAAATATGTAATGTGTTTGAAGTGAAGTACTTTCCCTACTGTTGCACAGAATGGAGTGGGACTAGTAAATGTATCCCTTCCGAAATTAAACACTTTCCGTACTGTAGCACAGACTGGAGTGGAAACATTAACCCTACGAACTCCAACACTTTCCCTACTGTAGACAGACTGGAGGAGGAATAGTAAATCTTACCCCTCTGAATTCCAACACTTTTCCTACAGTTGTACAGACTGGAGTTGGAATAATAAATGTAATCCCTCCAAAGTCCAATGCTTTCTCTACTCCTGTCAGTATTGTACTTTCCCTACTGTTGCATAGAATGGAGTAGGACTAGTAAATGTATCCCTTCCGAAATTCAACACTTTCCGTACTGTAGCACAGACTGGAGTGGGAATCTTAACCCTACGAACTCCAACACTTTCCCTACTGTAGACAGACTGGAGTAGGGATAGTAAATCTTACCCCTCTGAATTCCAACGCTTTTCCAACAGTTGTACAGACTGGAGTTGGAATAGTAAATGTAATCCCTCCAAAGTCCAATGCTTTCTCTACTCCTGTCAGTATTCTTAGTAAATGTGTTCTGGAGGTTTTACATTTGTAATATTTTATTTGTTGTCTAAATGAATTCATATATTTTTTGTTATCGAATTGTATATATTTTTATAGGTTTATTGTGTATGTATTATATTTATGTCTTATTTTCCCAGCAAAACATTTCAAATATTAAGACAAAATAATATAAAGTAAAATTAATATTGTTATTAATTATGCAAAACAAAATATATTTATTTAAACACAAACTAATATATATATATATATCCAAGAAAGAAGTGACTCAAACAGATAGATTCACCAAAGAACAAAAATATATTTCCACTACAACGTTTCAGCTTCCGCCTTCCTCAGGTAGTACAAGATGGTTTGGTCAGTGGCTGCACAGATGACACAGCTGAATTTTCAATAAGCATCATGAGTGAAGATTCCATTTGGAATGTGGAACCAATGCAGTTCTGAGAGCTCTTGAGATCATTTTAACCTTGTGGATCATTCACTATCAGATTTGAAGATTTTCCCCGTGGAACATGTCTCAAAGGAAGAACTACTGGGCTCCAGGGAAAACTTCTGGATGTACCGTTTAAAATCCCCGATCTGAATACACGCGGGAGCGTGCGTCTACCCAAATTTATTCTAAGGGAGCAACCTACGGCTAGAAACATTGGAATAGCCTGTATCGAGCAATTATTTCAAGGCATCCGTCATAATTCTTGGACTGCATTTGGATCATGGCTTCTTTCTTTTAAGAATACATAGCCGTAATTTGAAACGGAACCATCATAATATATATACATATATGGGCCCCAGGAATTATATAAGAGGCTACCACTTCTAAAAACCACATAAGAAACCAAGCGTGGCCACCAACAATTGATACAGAGGCCCTATTGGAAGAGTGCGATATATATTTTCTCTCGACTTGGAAACTAAACATAGAGGCACATTGAGGGAGTATTATACGATTACATGCAGGTTTTTTATTGGTCTTATTCAAATATTTTTCTTTTAATCCATGAGAGTTTATCAATTTGTCTTGAGAAAGATGGATTCATTTTACACCCATCGAAACACGTCGACGCCCTTCTAACCACATAATCCGTGAACACGGGCGAGGAAACGAGTGTAAATTATAAAAACACTAAGTTCCGCGCCAAATGCATTGTTATATCACGGATATGTTAAATTTTTAAAGACATATGTTGTTTGTCTGTTTTATACTCTCTCTTTTTTAATTATTATTGTTTATGTCTTTGGTTAATTTATTGTAATTATTGATTGCTTATGTGATTATTGTTAGATATTAGGTTTATGATTACACTGGTTTTCTTTATTTGTGATTTTGTGAATAAAATTTGTATTTATTGCATATCTTGGTTTTTTATAATATTTTATTGTTTTTTATTTATTTGTTGACTATATATGGTCAAATCATCTCCAGTTAGAATGAGTGAGTGATTAGAGTGAGGTTTCATATAGGTCTCAAGTGTGATAGTCTGTCAAGTACCTAGATTACGTAGCTTGGTCCAAAGGACTCTCTCTCTTCGCACCGTTTAAAATCACTGCATCCAGATGGACTGAACATTACTGACAATACAACCTGACTACTGCATATCTCAAAAGCTCTTGGAATTGTAATATGTGGCTAATCTGTTGAGCACTAGTTAAATCTGCTCACCCCTTGCTCTCCCCTGTTGTGTTTTATTTATTGTGTTTTATTTATTTTGCACCATTCACCCACCAATCACTGCCTTTGTAGTGAGGCACCCTTGTATATAACCCCCCCTCACTTTTTGAGTTCTTAAATTCAAACTTAGGGTAGTTCTATTGGGATACGCATAGGACATCCTATTATAACAATAGTAGGCTTGCCCGATGTCACTAAATATTAAAGGACCAAGATATGGATCAAAATACCATAACCGTATAATGGGCCACATGGCCATGATTGTATTTACGACAGGAGCTTGCAACAGGATATACTTTAAGGAATTTTCTTTGATTATCTGTCTGTTCCTATCTACACCTTTGTGAAGTAACATATTGTGCTCTAAAATGTACACAAATCATATCATGTTTAATTTTATAATCAATTCAATTTATAACATGAAATGTATAATTATATTTGCGCAAGTAACTTACTATTTTTTGCGCAAGTAACTTACAAGTAACTTACTATTTTTTAAACATGATTCGGGTTTATATGTATAACGTGTAAAAGTCTGTCTTATAGCTCCATGCATGAACTAAGGCGCTTTGGTCCTTTTTCTATTACTTGTAAATACACAATAAAATGGTGAATCTGTAAAATGCAAAACTGGCTTGTGAAAAAGACCGTTCAGGTCGAAACGCGTCACCAATAACAACTGATTTTGCTAACACGAACCCTGGTGTGCAGTTCACTTTCTTTGTGCAAACTTGCCAACGGAATTTCCGAACATTTCTAAGCCTGGCCTGACACCCGGAACTCGCACCGACCCCGAGAGGAGTGGAGCTGGTACTTGTCGGGTAGCTTTCTTTCCACAAAACTTTGCAAACCAGCTCCCGCCGCCGGACGGACATAAGACGTATACTGAAGAGGAGGTTACGGACTGCAGGAATTGTGCCGGTAAGTGTGGGACTGGTGGGCCTGCACCGGGGGGGGCGCGTAACTGTGTCTCACTACGGACCGGCATTAGACAGGCAGCAGCCCTGAGTGAGTTTTAGTCAATATTAGTCCTGGCAGGGGTACCACGCACTCGATTTCCTGAGAAGCGCTGGCAGGGTAGTAAACATGTAACAAGGAAAATACATACAACGCAATGAGCAAGGGGAAGCAGGCTGGTGCCGCGGAAACAGTCCCAAAAAACAAACAGGCAGGAAGAGCAGAAGCTGCTCGCACGCTGTTCTGTGAGATGGAGGGGGAAGAAATTGAACATGAGCAGGAATCGGGTACCTCAGCAGGCCAAACAAGCAGAAGCCTGAAACAGATGCTATTCCACTATGAGAAGCTACTGAAAAAGGAAATAAACAGATGGTGGGAGGTCTCTTCTCTAAACAACTACATTGAGGGGGGCAGAGTGCCAAGAGGACTGCGGATCCTAACCACACCAACCTACCAGAACCCCCACCCGAAATTACTGGAACACTGGTCAAACTTAATGGCAGGAACCTGCAAAAACATGCTGCGGCTCCTATCCAAGTATGCAGCCATAAAACTTGAACAAACAATCAAAGAAATTTACAAACTCAAGGAGGAGCTTGATAAACATACTGCATAAGATGAAATCAGAACAGCACTTGAGCAAATGGAGAACAGACTCGACAAATACGAGGAAGAAATAAAGCATAAAAAGAAGCGGAAATGTTTAAGGGATGAGCAGGACTACGCCAGCGGAAGGATTCTGACCTTCGGAAGGAGATATGATGGAGCAATTAAGCAATTCAAGCAGATGAGAGTACTTAGACAGCAGGAGGTCGCAACCTCTGAATCTGGCTCGGAAAACTATTCTGGCTTGGAGGACCAACCGGATATCATGAGGAGAGATGCCCCAACCTTCAGGCCTCTTGAAGAGTATCGTTTTTTACAGACAAACATGACATTAAGAGCGAGACCCCCGGAAACAGGGCGCAGAAGAGGCGCAAGCACAAGAGGAAAAAAACAAGGAGGGGAGGAAGAAAACACAAAGGAAACAATGCTGCACTGGAGGACAACATGGCAGTCGAAACAGAAATGATGCGTGAGCAAAATCTAACAGTAGTGAACTTGTCTTCACACGAATTGACTTTGGCAGAGAAATCCCTGCTTGAACCAATGGCAAACTTTGACTATAGCAGGACTCAAATTGATGTGTTTCTATATGTCCGTAAATTGAAAGCGATGAAAATGTTTTTTCTAAAAAAGAAACGTACCACTGAATATGACACAGGAGGGGGGAGCGTGGAAACGCAAGCGTCCACACTCCTATGCCTGGAGGATATAGAAGATCTTGCATGTGTGGCTGAGTTGGCTGGTGAGCTGACCGAATGGCCGAATGAATGAGACTTAGAACAAATGGGTCTGGAAATGGGAGGCACCACACCTACTAAATTCAGGCCGAAATCCACTTTTAATCCCAACACACCACATGATGACCTGGACATATTTCACAAGGTTGTAGTTGGAGACCTCATGCATATTTGGGATAAAAGAAAGAATAAACATGCACACAACCTGACCCCAGAATAGAGACTGGCACTGGGTACACTGAACAATGATCCCAAGTTTGTAATCAAACCTTCAGATCAGGGCGGTAATGTGGTCCTTTGGGACATCAATCTATACAAACAAGAGGCAAACAAACAATTGCCCCTTTCTGGGAACTATATAAGATCGAACAAGGATGACTATACCTTGGCAATTAACACCTATTATGACAAATTAGGACACTGGAAGAACAAGGAACTACTCGGGGAAGCAGAATACAGATTCCTCTATACTAAACACACAGTGGCACCATGTTTTTACATGCTGCCAAAAGTCCACAAAGATAACATTAACCCCGCGGGCAGACCGATAGTGTCAGCCAACGGTAGTCTCCTTGAGAACACATCCATTTTCTTAGACACTTTTCTGTTCCCATATGTCCTCAATCTTCTATCGTATTGTAGGAACAGCACAGATTTTATTAACAAAATTGAGGGAATCGCATGGCATGAGAAATATTGGCTGGTTACTATTGATGTGGTATCCCTGTATACCTGCATAAGACACTTGGATGGGGTGCATGCCTGTAAACACTTTTTGAGGGATAAATCTATCTCTCTATATGATAAAACTCAAATGTTGCTTGATATGCTAATATTTTGCCTTGGTAACAATTTCTTTCTCTTTGAAGACACATGGTTTAAACAAGAGGTCAGTACTGCCATGGGAAGTTGCTTTGCCCCGAGTTACGCCTGTATGATGATGGGATGGTGGGAGGAACAACTGGTATAGACAGATGCTAATGAATACTTGACAAAGCACATTGTTTTCTACACACGGTTCATAGATTATATCTTTATGATCTGGGGTGGGTCGAAATCAGACTTGAATAAGCTATTCAGAATTCTAGATAACAATGAGGTCAACCTCCATTTCACACACAGGTGTGATCAGAGTGAGATGGATTTTTTGGATGTATATGTAAAGATCAGTGAGGGTACCATAGCAACTGACCTATATAGGAAGCCAACTGCAGGTAACAGCGTGTTCCACACCAAGAGCCACCATCCTCCCAACTTAAAGTGGAGCATTCCATATGGGGAGCTATTAAGGGCTAAGCGTAACTGTAACTCCCAGCTGGCCTTTGAGAAAGAACAGAACCTTATGATAAAAAGATTCAGGGTGAGAGGGTAACCTGAGAAGGTTCTATTGATCGCAAAAGAGAAAGCAGCAGCCAAGGATAGGGCACCATTACTAATAAAAAAGACCAGAGAAAAGGGAAAATAACAACAACATCACAATGATTACAACATTTAGTGTTGAGGCCAGGACAGTACGTGAAACCCTTAAAAAACACTGGCACATAGTCAAGAATGACCCAGTCATAGGATCTCTGGTTAGCACACAACCGCAGGTCACATACAGTAAAGCACGCTCTCTGAAGGATATGCTTGTCAAGAGTTACATGGGGGAAACAAAACAGCAAACTTGGATACAAAAACAGAAAGGCCTTTTAAAGTGTGGCAAGTGCAAAGCCTATGGCACAAGCAAGAATAGGAAGGTATATCCACTACCAACGGGTAAAACAGGAACCATAAAGAAATTTATGAATTGTAATACTGATTTCTGTGTATATGCAATACTGTGACTGTGTGCAAAGATGTACATAGGTAGCACGATCTTCCCTATGAAAAAGCGTATCCTTGAACATATCAGGGCAATCAAGAATGTGAATCTAAGCTATTCTACTGCACGACACTGGCTGAAACACCATAACAAAGATGTTAACAGTTTTTTATTCTTTGGTATTGTCAGGGTGCTGGCGAGCCCCAGAGGGGGAGACTGTGAAAAACAACTGAGAATCTTGGAATCACAGTCCATTATCCTCCTCGAAACCAAGAGCCTTTTTGGGCTGAACGAAGATGAGGAATTGTTCATCCATATCGGATGAGTACCCCCACTGATTTATGGACTTTGTATGCTTTAATGTCATCCCCAATTTCTCTGTATATGCTGTGGTCTGGTGGAGGGCTCTCTGCCTTGACACAGCATCAGCAGGTTGGAAACTTCACATGAAGCGCAGCCTGCAACAAACCTCCCCCTGACTTGTGTGATGCAACACTTATCTCACCGACCTGGTTTATCCTTTTTTATATATATAATTTGATCATTTAATTTAACCAGATAGTATGATTATTGGGCAGCATTTTTCTTCTCGATATGCCAACTATAGCCAATCGAATCAATGATAAACCTATGAGGGAAGGGACAAATTGGAATTGGAATATGTGGCTAATCTGTTGAGCACTAGTTAAATCTGCTCACCCCTTGCTCTCCCCTGTTGTGTTTTATTTATTGTGTTTTATTTATTTTGCACCATTCACCCACCAATTACTGTCTTTGTAGTGAGGCACCCTTGTATATAACCCCCCTCACTTTTTGAGTTCTTAAATTCAAACTTAGGGTAGTTCTATTGGGATACACATAGGACATCCTATTATAACAATAGTAGTCTTGCCCGATGTCACTAAATATTAAAGGACCAAGATATGGCTCAAAATACCATAACCGTATAATGGGCCATATGGCCATGATTTTATTTAGGACAGGAGTTTGCAACAGGATATACTTTAAGGAATTTCCTTTGATTATCAGTCTGTTCCTATCTTCAACTTTGTGAAGTAACATATTGTGCTCTAAAATGTACACAAACATATAGGTGCCAATTCCGATCCTGGAAAAACCGGGTACGAACCGTCGGACGGAGGGTTTTCTCCGTCCGACTCGTACCCGGTTGTAAAAGTATACAAACATGCAAGTACGATTCGTACGGAAACACCATTTCCGTACGATTCGTACAAAACACCAACCGAGGAAAATAAACATACAAATGACATCAGGAAAAGCGCCGACGTGACGTCGGTACGCATGCAGCCTGCGTTCCACGAACCAGGAAGTACGATTCGCACCGACGTCACCCCGCACGGAGAATATTTTCCGGGAGCCAAAAAATGCCGGGAAATCAGGACGACGCGTACAAGGAGCACCTGTACGTGACGGACAGACATGGACCCGAACCTACGTGTCATCCCGGCCCTCATAGCAGTCGACTTCCTCTACAGGTACCGACGCAGACGCCGCAGAAGGTCAGAACAACACCCAGGGGCAAAGGGGGGGGGGCAGGGGCAGGACACAAACCCCCCACCCAAGTCACACAGCACACATGCCCTGGACATACCTGACCTCCAGGCCCTGGTCACTTCGAGGGGGTGGGGGCGTGTCCAGCAACGCCAGCGTCCGCCACAACGGAAGTGGGCGACGACGCGAACCGGCAACACAACAATACAGGTACGTACCGTACCCACGCCTTAAGAGCGTGGGTACGAGTCGTACCACGCCCACCCCTACGTCACCCCAACAATGGCGGTACGGCCCGTACCCATGTGCCAAAGGCCTGGGTACGGGACGCACAAGCATTCCACAGCGTGGGCACGGGTACGTACTGACCGTACCCCCCGCGTATGTATGGAGCATACCCCCACCCCAACAGTGTACGTACGGACTGTACCCCCCCGCGTATGTATGGAGTGTACCCCCACCCCAACAGTGTACGTACGGACCGTACCCCCACCCGCGTATGTATGGAGCGTACCCCCACCCCAACAGTGTACGTACGGACCGTACCCCCACCCGCGTATGTATGGAGTGTACCCCCACCCCAACAGTGTACGTACGGACTGTACCCCCTTCCGCGTATGTATGGAGCGTACCCCCACCCCAACAGTGTACGTATGGACCGTACCCCCACCCGCGTATGTATGGAGCGTACCCCCACCCCAACAGTGTACGTACGGACCGTACCCCCACCCGCGTATGTATGGAGCGTACCCCCACCCCAACAGTGTATGTACGGACCGTACCCCCACCCGCGTATGTATGGAACGTACAGACCGTACCCCCACCCGCGTATGTATGGAGCGTACCCCCACCCCAACAGTGTACGTACAGACTGTACCCCCACCCGCGTATGTATGGAGCGTACCCCCACCCCAAGAGTGTACGTACGGATCGTACCCCCCCACATATGTATGGAGCGTACCCCCACCCCAACAGTGTATGTACGGACCGTACCCCCACCCGTGTATGTACGGAGCGTACATGGCCAGACGCAGGAGGGGTGGGTGTAGTGTCCTACCAGCAGTGCCCAGACACAGGAGGGGTGTGTGCAGAGTCCTCCCAGCAGTGCCCAGACGCAGGAGGGGTGTGTGCAGAGTCCTCCCAGCAGTGCCCAGACACAGGAGGGGTGGGTGCCTATCACTACCAGCAGTGCCCAGACGCAGGAGGGTGGGTGTAGTGTCCTCCCAGCAGTGCCCAGACGCAGGAGGGGTGTGTGCAGAGTCCTCCCAGCAGTGCCCAGACACAGGAGGGGTGGGTGCCTATCACTACCAGCAGTGCCCAGACGCAGGAGGGGTGGGTTTAGTGTCCTACCAGCAGTGCCCAGACACAGGAGGGGTGTGTGCAGAGTCCTCCCAGCAGTGCCCAGACACAGGAGGGGTGTGTGCAGAGTCCTCCCAGCAGTGCCCAGACGCAGGAGGGGTGTGTGCAGAGTCCTCCCAGCAGTGCCCAGACGCAGGAGGGGTGTGTGCAGAGTCCTCCCAGCAGTGCCCAGACACAGAAGGGGTGGGTGCCTATCACTACCAGCAGTGCCCAGACGCAGGAGGGGTGGGTGTAGTGTCCTCCCAGCAGTGCCCAGACGCAGGAGGGGTGTGTGCAGAGTCCTCACAGCAGTGCCCAGACACAGGAGGGGTGGGTGCCTATCACTACCAGCAGTGCCCAGACGCAGGAGGGGTGGGTGTAGTGTCCTCCCAGCAGTGCCCAGACACAGGAGGGGTGTGTGCAGAGTCCTCCCAGCAGTGCCCAGACACAGGAGGGGTGTGTGCAGAGTCCTCCCAGCAGTGCCCAGACGCAGGAGGGGTGTGTGCAGAGTCCTCCCAGCAGTGCCCAGACACAGGAGGGGTGTGTGCAGAGTCCTCCCAGCAGTGCCCAGACACAGGAGGGGTGGGTGTAGAGTCCTCCCAGCAGTGCCCAGACACAGGAGGGGTGGGTGCCTATCACTACCAGCAGTGCCCAGACACAGGAGGGGTGGGTGTAGTGTCCTACCAGCAGTGCCCAGACACAGGAGGGGTGTGTGCAGAGTCCTCCCAGCAGTGCCCAGACACAGGAGTGGTGGGTGCCTATCACTACCAGCAGTGCCCAGACGCAGGAGGGGTGGGTGTAGTGTTCTACCAGCAGTGCCCAGACACAGGAGGGGTGTGTGCAGAGTCCTCCCAGCAGTGCCCAGACGCAGGAGGGGTGTGTGCAGAGTCCTCCCAGCAGTGCCCAGACGCAGGAGGGGTGTGTGCAGAGTCCTCCCAGCAGTGCCCAGACACAGGAGGGGTGGGTGCCTATCACTACCAGCAGTGCCCAGAGGCAGGAGGGGTGGGTGTAGTGTCCTCCCAGCAGTGCCCAGACACAGGAGGGGTGTGTGCAGAGTCCTCCCAGCAGTGCCCAGACACAGGAGGGGTGTGTGCAGAGTCCTCCCAGCAGTGCCCAGACGCAGGAGGGGTGTGTGCAGAGTCCTCCCAGCAGTGCCCAGACACAGGAGGGGTGTGTGCAGAGTCCTCCCAGCAGTGCCCAGACGCAGGAGGGGTGGGTGTAGAGTTCTCCCAGCAGTGCCCAGACGCAGGAGGGGTGTGCGCAGAGTCCTCCCAGCAGTGCCCAGACACAGGAGGGGTGGGTGCCTATCACTACCAGCAGTGCCCAGACGCAGGAGGGGTGAGTGTAGTGTCCTACCAGCAGTGCCCAGACACAGGAGGGGTGTGTGCAGAGTCCTCCCAGCAGTGCCCAGACATAGGAGGGGTGGGTGCCTATCACTACCAGCAGTGCCCAGACGCAGGAGGGGTGGGTGTAGTGTCCTACCAGCAGTGCCCAGACACAGGAGGGGTGTGTGCAGAGTCCTCCCAGCAGTGCCCAGACACAGGAGGGGTGTGTGCAGAGTCCTCCCAGCAGTGCCCAGACGCAGGAGGGGTGTTTGCAGAGTCCTCCCAGCAGTGCCCAGACACAGGAGGGGTGTGTGCAGAGTCCTCCCAGCAGTGCCCAGACGCAGGAGGGGTGGGTGTAGAGTCCTCCCAGCAGCGCCCAGACGCAGGAGGGGTGGGTGTAGAGTCCTCCCAGCAGTGCCCAGATGCAGGAGGGGTGGGTGCAGAGTCCTCCCAGCAGTGCCCAGACACAGGAGGGGTGGGTGTAGAGTCCTCCCAGCAGTGCCCAGACGCAGGAGGGGTGGGTGCAGAGTCCTCCCAGCAGTGCCCATGGAACGCAAAGGGTGGAGTACCCACAGATACAATGCCCACAAATGTCAGTCAGGTGCACAAAGACCCTGCAGTACATGTACCACATGTGTGCGAGGCTGGGAGTACACACATGCATAGCGCCTAAAAGAGAACATGTCCACATGAAGTCATGTCAACAGTCTACATACACAAGTACAGTGACCACCAAGGATGCCACGAATGATGCAGGTGGAGACATCGCTCAGCATGCATGTGCAAAGTTGAAGGAGTCCGTCACACACCCAGCTGATGTAGACACAGCTCAGCACCACATATTGGAAACACCCTGCAGGGAAGATGTCAGGTTACACAGAGGAAGGAACACACCTTGGGATGATGTCACCATGAAGTAACTGCTTACATGAACAAATTAATTTAGCCAACAGCTTGTGATGGCACACAGATACCAGGGTCCACCCTATGACCTGCACAAGACTACATTTCCCACACACCCAACACATTATCACCACCCAAAATCAGGGAGCAGGTCCACCAACAGCAATACCAGATAAACAGTAGTGTCCCATGGAAAAAACAAATAGCTCGATTCAGCAGGATGTAAGGAATAATCATCAGAAATGTCAATATATACAAGGCCCATAGGGCAGTCCATGACTCCAATCCGGATGGGGGACACAGTGGGACGTGTGTCCCCTAGCTTGCATGCACAGTCAGACTCCTTTGTCTTCCACAGGGGGGGGGGGGGCATCATGTTGGGGGGAAGGACCAGGCACCGCAGGGACAGGAGGGGCAAGGGGAGGTGTTGTGGGTGCAGGGACGGACGACTCCAACACGGGGGGTGGGGCAGCGCCAAAGGTGGATTGGAGCACGGCGCTGCACACTACTGCCAGGTTGCCCAGCGTCTCCCCTGCACCCAAAGGAACCACAGGCCCCAAGGAGGGGGGGGTTGGAGGGATGGGTCGCAGCGCTACTGGTGGAGGGTGTGGAGAGGGGGGGGGGCTCAACTCCCCTGGCAGTGTCCTGCCTCCACCGCTTGCGGGGTGGTGCCACACTGGGGCTGATGGACATACTGGGCAGGACTGACCCTGTGTCCGACTCTTGGCCAGGAGAGCTGAGGGGAGTGGATTTGGAGGGAGTGGATTTTGCAGAATGCGGACTCCTACTCTGGCTGCTTGTCTTACGTTTGCCCCCCGACCCAGTGGGTGTGCTTACTTCACCCTGTGTGTGCGTGACAGGAGGTGTGCGCTTGTCCTTCCCTGCTGGTGTGGTGCCTGTGTCTGGTGTGGCGTGTGCATTCTGACGTCTGGGTGTTCGTGGGACAGGCATGGGAGTGGGAAGTGTGGAAGGGGCAGGGGTAGGGGGTGGGACGAAGCGCTGCAGGAGACCCACTGCTGCAGTCAGTGTCGAGTCAATGGACCTCAGCAAGTTGCGTTGGTCAGCCTGCGATGCTGAAATGCCCTCAATGTATGCCTCCATGTTGTTCAGCACTCTGCTGTGGCCATGGAGGACATTAAGCATCGCAGCCTGACCAACCTGCAACTGCCGCAGGATGTCCACAGACTCGGCATTGGCGGCAGCAGTGGAGACAGGGGCAGGGGGTGCGGTGCCTGGCAGGAAGGAGACACGTGGTGACCTAGCACGCCGGGAAGGGACACGAGCAAGTGGGAGGCGGCTGATGGCAATGGAGGGGGCGGGGAGAGATGTTGTGCTGCTGTCAGCTGTTGGAGCAGCCTCCGCCCCCTCGGAGAGCTCAGCCTCGGACCCGTCAGCTTCATATTCTGTGGTGGCAGTGGACAGGTCCTCAGCCTCACTCCCCTCGGCCTCAGTTCCACTCGATGTGCCAGCTAAGATGTCACTGCTGGCACTGGTGCTCTGTCCCTCCGCACAGTCCGTGCCGGTGTCTCCATCCGTGTCCCCCGACGATGCTGTGGGCAAGGTGAATAAACAGGAATTAATCAGACACCTGTATACATATGTCACATGAGTCAAATCTACATAGGTTACACTGCATAGCCTGAAAAGAAAGATGAGTAACATCTACAATACAAGGTACATATATAGGCCCTGCAACACACAGTTGGTTCACCCACCATGCCACTGAGAAACTATGGAGAGCATGACACATTTGCAAATGACATGATATGGATTTGGACAGAGGAGCCAGGCTCTGGGGACAATCCAGCACTGCATCTGCACCACACAGCGTTGCCGTAACTAGGGATGAGCAGGGACCATCTCCATGAACTTGAGGCACATGCTGCAAAGGTAATACTTAAAGACATGCCCAACATGAATGGGTCACTGCACCTTGAGTGTATGTCCAGACAAACATCACACACTGGCCAGACCGAGCAATGAGATTTCAGGTGTCGACATGTAGGCCTTGCCTGCACCAACCACCCCCTACATGAGACAATTTGATGAGACACAGGAAGCACTTGCATCTCTTAGTCTGGGAGAAATACACATGGGCTGCAAGAAACCCATATTGGACCCAAAATAGCCCATGTGCGCCTGTACAACAATCTCATTTACAAATGTCCATCATCAGATAATTGTAACAAGACACACAGGTACTGGCCACCGTGAGTATGAACGCGGAAAATTTGGTCAGGCTGTACAGTGGACACTTGTAGAACACGTTACGTAAATATACATGGTGCCAGGGGACAATGGCACAGAGCACATCCTATGCTGTAGACACTGAGAGTGTCCACATATTGTGATGACACCCCTGATACCTAGCACAATATGCCCCAGGGGACAGTAGTGGCAACAATATTCCATGGTCCTGAATGGTAATGACTGCAACACAGGCCACCATCCCTGCACTCTGCGTATCGCACACTCATGCACATCATGTAACAGGCCACAACATAGGACATGCTTGCTGTAAGGCATTACACTTCAGAGACATACTCCTATGTCTGGACTCAGCATCAGTGCCAATTGACATGGACCCCACAAGTACTGAACTGGACAGGGCACAGGCAAGGTCCCAAAACCTGTTACACACCACCCCCACACATGATGCTGCAAGCATTGGTCACGTGGATAAACTGCCAGCCCAGATGACCTTGTGAAAGAGTGACTACACACAGACCAGGGAACACATGGCAAGGAGGGGAAGGGAGGAAGGACAGCACCGCTATACTGTGAGTGACAGGACCTGCACCGCACATTTAAACACAGGCAGTGTATCCATGCAACTGCGCACTTACAAATGCTGGTGACACACAACAAACACACATGTACCTACCCCCTTCCTGCTGCTGCTTTTCCCGTAAGCGCCTGTCCATGTCAGGAAAGACCACCGCCAGCACACGCTTGTGGATGTGGGTCAGTCGGCGACGCCCATGGTTCTTAGGGCCCACAGGTGAGTCCCCCAGCAGGACCCGTGCGATCCTCCGCGTCCAGCACCGGATATCCTGCCAGCGTTTTCTCACCTGGGCCAGGCGCCGCTTGCGACCCTCCGTCCTCCTCACGGCACTGACGGCGTCCCTCCAAATCTGCTCCTTGGCAGAGGCGCCTACCTGTGGGGTTGAAAAAGTGAGACTACGGGCCCGATTCACAGAACTAACTTAAGACAAAATCCTAAACTTACTACTTTTGGTATTCACAGAAGTTAGGATTTTGTCTTAAACACTTAAGACAGACTTAAGACAGTCTTAAGACAGACTTAAGACAGTCTTAAGACAGACTTAAGACAGTCTTAAGACAGACTTAAGACAAACTTAAGACAGACTTAAGACAGACTTAAGACAGACTTAAGACAGACTTAAGACAGACTTAAGCTAGGATTTTGTCTTAAGTCTGTCTTAAGTCTGTCTTAAGTCTGTCTTAAGTCTGTCTTAAGTCTGTCCTAAGACTGTCTTAAGTCTGTCTTAAGACAAACTTAAGACAAAATCCTAACTTCTGTGAATACCAAAAGTAGTAAGTTTAGGATTTTGTCTTAAGTTAGTTCTGTGAATCGGCCCCTTGATCAATACACCTGCCACATATCACAGAGACACACATTAGAACAATTTTGCTGGTTTCAACAAGGCATAGTATGCAGCCAAAGCATTGCACCTTTGTCATAGGGACATTTTTCTCTGGGTAAGGGAAAATGCACCACGTGCCATTGAAAGTACACAGCTGGCATGAGGGGTACGACACTATAAATGATCCAGACTCACACTGTGCATCAGAAGGTGCACCAGGATTATGTGCAGCACCTCAAAGCAGTCACATGCCACATGCCACTGACGCTACCTCAGCAGAGTACACAGACACAGACAGGCACAGGACATTCACCTGCTGTTGGACCCGGCCTCGTGGCGTGGTCCTTAACCCCCCTGGACTGTGGCCGTTCCCCGCCCCGGCCTTCACGGGCCACCCGTCTGAACTGCTCCAAGGCCCTTCACCTGGAACTGCACGTGGTCGCATGCTCCTCATGGCTCTGCCATCTTGTTGGCATCTACGTCACCCCGTACACCAGCCGGCGCGACCCCGCTCAACCCGGCCTCGACCCCAGCGAAGCCCCGACCTCGAGGCACCACGGACTGGCCAGGGGGTGCCGCAGGAACCATTCATCGCCCCCGGCGGAGGACGGTATCGTTGGGACCCCCAACTGTCCTCCCCTCTCGAGGTGTGATCGCCCTGCAAACTCCCATGGGCCTGGCGCCTCTCCTGCTGGGCGTCTGGCCACCTCCACCCGGCCACTCCGCCCCCTTGGGCGCAAGGGTCCGGACATCAAAGGGCTCCAGACCTATATCTGGGGCGACCCCACCACAGCTCGGCAGTTGTATCCCGGAGTCGAGAGCCCTGCTGATCGAATCGCGGCTGACCCTACGGAGAAGAACTCTTGTCGGAACCATCACGAGCCCTGCTGACTGCGTCGCGGCTCCCTCTTGTGAACCTTTCCTGAACCACCTGGAACATCGGAGCCCTGCAGACGCCGTCGCGGCCCCACCTCGCTGAGACCTTCCTCGGAGCCCTGCTGACGACGTCGCGGCTCGAGCTGAGCAGAAACCATCTTGAGAGCCCTGCTGATTGAATCGCGGCTCTCCACGAACTGTACGCCAGAGCCCTGCTGACGCCGTCGCGGCTCGACCCCTCCGAGATCGGAGGTCCTCCAGCTTGAGGATAAGAACTGGGCCCCAGGTACCCTCGTACCACATTCCTGCCAAAGACTGTCCCGCTACCCCTACCCTTCCAAAGAGACATTGAGACTTTTGGTGGATCCCTCGATCCCTTCGTGTAAATATTGAACTCGTAACCTTTTATTGATGATAAAGAATTGCTTGTCTTGAGACAACCTCCTTGAGTCCGGTGTGGTGGTGTTACTGTGCTAGTACGTGATAGGGGAAGGATCTCTCAGGAGACTTCTCAGCAGCGCTCGGCTACTTCGTGCAGTGCGAGGGCCCCCCTTGGTGGTCTCACCGACTCCTCGGGGTCCGCCTTCCAACATTTGGTGGCCAGCGACGGGATCCGAGCCGAACGCAGTACGTACCAGCCAGTACCCACTAGCTACCCATCCAAACGAATAGCATCATGAGCAGCCAGGAAAACAACGCGACAATGGAGTTCCAGCCCGAACGGCTGGAAGAATATACGCACAAAGAATTAAAACAGTTCTGCAGAGACAAAGGCATTGCAACCACCAGCCTCGGTACCAAGGAAGAGATGCAGAAAGCTCTGAGGACATGGCTGGAGGCCGGGGCAGGCCCCTCCCAGGAAGAAGGGCCCTTGCCCCTGACGGAGACCACAGCAACCGCACTGACCCCGGCAACCGGAGGACGAAAGAGCCTAGAAACCGGCCTCTCCGAAGAAGAAATACGAGAGCGGGAAAAGGTCCGGAGCCACGAGCTAGAGCTCGCCCGACTGCGACTGGACGGCGAACTCCAGCTGGCAGAAAAGAAACTGGCCCTCGAGCAGCTACGCCTTCAAGAAGAGATAGAAGAGAAGAGACGACACCGGGAGTTGGAGGAAAAGAAGCTCACCCTTGAGCACGAGCGCAGCCTCAAGGAGCTCGAGATCAAGGCCAAGAACGGAGGGACCAACACCCCCAGTACGAGAGACACTCTACCGCCTGCCGAGGCCAAAGTACATATCCCGAAGGAGGTCGTCAAGGAGTATTACAAGAATGACGATATCCAACAGTGGTTCAAGGCCTATGAGGTGGCCATGACCTCCCATCGAGTGCCCCGAAAAGACTGGGGCGCAGGCCTGTGGGGGCGATTCCTGAGTGAAGGGCGGGACACGCTGCTCCAGCTACCGGAGGAAGTGATGACCTCCTACGATCACATGAAGGAGGCCCTGCTCACCCGCTACGGGCTAACAGCGGAAATGTACCGCCAGCGGTTCCGAGACTGCAAGAAAATCCCGGGTACCACATGGGTGGAATATGTGGACTTTTTTAGTCGGGCCCTAGAAGGGTGGATCAAAGGCAGCAAAGTAACCACCTACGGGCAACTGGTCGACCTCATCGTGTGGGAACATCTTTCCAACAATTGCTTCGTGGAGCTGAGACAGCACCTCCTCGACAGCAAAATGACCGACCCGCGGAAACTGGCCGTCGAGGCCGATCGATGGGTCAACTCCCGGGTCCCCCGGAGCTCAATGGGGGAGTACCAGAGGAACCCCAACGGACCCCCACGCCAGCGCGGTGGGGGGGAGGGCCGAACAGGAACCGAGACCCTCCCGCTGGGGCCCCCAGGAGCCCCCCTCGAGGGCCACCGCAGCCACATCTCTCCCCGAGCCTAGCACGAAGGGTGGGCCCGGCCCGACCCGGACCACGGCCACCAGTGACCTGCTATGGCTGCCAACAAACCGGACACTTTGCCAGCGACCCGGCCTGCCCTCTGAACCGAAGAAACGGGGCCGGCGGGCCCCCGCCCCGGCAGCTGACAGCCGCCGCCTTGGGGGGAGGAGAAGAGGAAGAAGAGGCCCTCGACCGAGAAAACACTGAGTGGGAGCCGGCAGCCATGTCCCTGGTCTGCCTGGGTAGCCGGGAGATGGTACCCTGCACCCCCATCCCAACCAACACCCAGAAGTACCGGCAGCAGGTCACGGTCAACGGACAACGGGCCGAAGCCCTTCGCGACACCGGCGCCAGTATCACCGCTGTCCGCTGCCACCTGGTGACCCCTGAACAGATTCTACCGAATGTGCTGTGCCCTGTCCGGACGGCCGACAACAGTGAAAGCCTATGCCAGATGGCCCTGGTCCCCTTCGAGTGGGGAGGGGTGACGGGCCTGCTGAAGGTGACAGTGCGCGACGACGCCCCGGTCGACTGCCTCCTGGGGAACGACTTGGAGAGTTCCCCCTGGGCTCAAGTAGAACGACGAGAGCACCTCCGAATGTTGGGACTGGCTGATTAGGCCTGCGCCATCACCCGGTCCATGACCGCCCAGGCCCCCCGCTCATCCTCGACCTCCGGGACCGCCCGACCCGAGGGGCTCACACCCCCTCCCGCCAGCAGCGAGGAGGAGGCGGACACCGACCCTGGGTCCAGCGAATCCTCCCCCGAAGAGATGACTTCTCCGAGCGCCCTACCAGAGCTGACGCAATGGCAACACGAAGGGGGCCCCACCCGAGAGCAGTTCCAGCAAGAGCAACAGTCCTGTCCCTCTCTCGAAGGGGTCCGGCAGCAGGCGACCGCGCAAGCCAACGGTGACCAGACCGGCACCCACTGGATCTACTGGGCCGAGGGCCTGTTGTACAGTGAACAGAAAGTAGCAGAACTCGGGGCCAGCCGCGTGTTGGTGGTCCCCCTCCGCTTCCGGGAGTTTCTTCTCAACCTGGCCCATGATGTGCCCCTCACCGGACACTTGGGGCAAGACAAAACGTACAGTCGTCTGGTGACCCACTTCTACTGGCCCCGGATGCGGAGAGATGTGGACAACCACTGCCGGTCCTGCCAGACCTGCCAAGCCAGCGGAAAGACGGGGGGTCGGGTCAAGGCCCCCCTCCAGCCCTTTCCCGCCGTCAGCACCCCGTTTGAACGGGTCGGAATCGACATTGTGGGACCCCTGGACCCCCAGACCGCCCTGGGCCACCGCTTCATCCTGGTCCTCGTGGACCACGCCACCAGGTACCCGGAGGCGGTCCCGCTCAGAACCATAACGGCCCCTGTGGTAGGCCGGGCCTTGATGGGGATCTTCTCCCGAGTGGGATTCCCCAGCGAAGTGGTGAGCGACCGCGGCACGAACTTTATCTCCAGGTACATGCGGTCCCTGTGGCAACAGTGCGGGGTCACATACAAGTTCACGACCCCATATCACCCTCAGGGGAACGGACTGGTTGAGCGATTCAACCGAACATTGAAAGGGATGATCCAGGGCCTGGAAGAACCACTCAGGCGGAAATGGGATGTCCTGCTGCCCTGCCTCCTGTTCGCCTATCGGGAGGTCCCGCAGAAGTCCCTGGGGTTCAGCCCGTTTGAACTATTGTATGGACACCCGGTCCGCGGACCGCTCAGTCTGGTCAAGGAGGGCTGGGAGATGAAGCCCCGAGGCGCCCCTCCTGACGTCTACCGATACCTCCTGACCCTCCGAAACCAGACCCGCAAGTTCCGAGCCCTCGCCGAAGCCAACCTCGAGGCCAGCCAGGAGGACATGAAGCGGTGGTACGATCGCAACACTTCTACTGTAGAATTCGAGCCAGGTCAGAAAGTATGGGTCATGGCCCCGGTCGAACCCGGCGCCCTCCAGGACAAGTGGACCGGGCCCTTCAAGGTGGTGGAGAAGAAAAGTCCCGTCACCTACTTGGTCGATCTGGAGTCCCCCCGGAACCCCCTCCGGGTCCTACATGCTAACAGGCTAAAACCCCACTTCGCCCGGACCGAACTGAGCCTGCTGCTGGCGACCGACGAGGGGGGCGAGGACGACTCCGAGCCCCTGCCCGACCTCTTGCAATCCGACATTCACGATGGATCGATCGAAGGGGTCCAACTCGCCTCGTCCCTGACCCCGGAACAGCGCAACGACTGCCAGCGATTACTGCGGGACTACGCAGCCCTCTTCTCTCTCACCCCGGGGGTGACCCACTGGTGCGTCCACGACGTCGACACCGGGGAGAACCCCCCCATACGACACAGAGCCTACCGGGTGCCTGACCGAGTGCGGGCCTGCATCCAGGCCGAAGTAGCGAAGATGCTGGCCCTGGGGGTCATCGAGCCTTCCGACAGCCCGTGGGCCAGCCCTGTCGTCCTGGTGCCCAAGGCCGCAGCTCCCGGCCACCCCCCGGAGTTGCGATTCTGCGTGGACTACCGAGCCCTGAATGTAGTAACCAAGACGGACGCACACCCGATACCCCGGGCCGACGAACTCATCGACCGCCTAGGGGCCGCTCGCTACCTGAGCACGCTGGACCTCACCGCCGGGTACTGGCAAATCCAGCTCACCCCCGGCGCCCAAGAAAGATCCGCCTTTTCGACTCCGGATGGGCATTACCACTTTCGGGTGATGCCCTTCGGAATGAAGAACGCCCCGGCCACCTTCCAGCGACTGGTGAACAAAGTTTTGGCCGGGCTTGAGGCCTTCAGCGCGGCCTACTTAGATGACATTGCCGTGTACAGCAACCACTGGGCCGAGCACCTCCTCCACCTAAAGGCCGTCCTGGCCGCCCTCCAGCGGGCCGGGCTCACAATCAAGGCCAGCAAATGCCAAATCGGCCACGGATCCGTGACCTACCTGGGCCATCAAGTGGGGAGCGGGCAGGTGGCCCCCCTCCAAGCAAAGATAGATGCCATCCAGACCTGGGAACCCCCCACTACCCAGACCGCTGTCCGGGCCTTCCTGGGCCTCACCGGATACTACCGACGGTTTATCCGGGACTATGGGAGCATTGTCGGCCCCCTCACAGAGTTAACGTCCAAAAAGCAGCCCAAGAAGGTACACTGGACACCCCGCTGCCAAACAGCCTTCGACACCCTCAAAACGGCCATGTGTACTGCTCCGGTGCTGCAGGCCCCGGACTCCCAGAAGGAGTTCGTGGTACAGACGGACGCCTCCGAGTATGGGATCGGGGCCGTTCTCTCCCAAACTGACGAAAAGGGGCTCGACCGACCAGTGGCCTTCATCAGCCGGCGACTACTGCCCCGGGAGCAACGCTGGAGCACTATTGAGCGCGAGGCCTTCGCTGTGGTGTGGGCCCTCAAGAAGCTCCGGCCCTACCTCTTTGGCGCCCACTTCCGGGTCCAGACCGACCACCGGCCCTTGCAATGGTTAATGCGAATGCGGGGCGAGAACCCCAAACTGCTGCGATGGTCCATCTCGCTACAAGGGATGGACTTTGACGTCGAACACCGGCCCGGCAATGACCACGCCAACGCCGACGGCCTGTCCCGCTTCTTCCGCCTTGACGAGGAGAATCCCCAAGGAGATGGGTGACTCTCCATGCCTTCGGCTGGGGGGGACGCCTGTTGGACCCGGCCTCGTGGCGTGGTCCTTAACCCCCCTGGACTGTGGCCGTTCCCCGCCCCGGCCTTCACGGGCCACCCGTCTGAACTGCTCCAAGGCCCTTCACCTGGAACTGCACGTGGTCGCATGCTCCTCATGGCTCCGCCATCTTGTTGGCATCTACGTCACCCCGTACACCAGCCGGCGCGACCCCGCTCAACCCGGCCTCGACCCCAGCGAAGCCCCGACCTCGAGGCACCACGGACTGGCCAGGGGGTGCCGCAGGAACCATTCATCGCCCCCGGCGGAGGACGGTATCGTTGGGACCCCCAACTGTCCTCCCCTCTCGAGGTGTGATCGCCCTGCAAACTCCCATGGGCCTGGCGCCTCTCCTGCTGGGCGTCTGGCCACCTCCACCCGGCCACTCCGCCCCCTTGGGCGCAAGGGTCCGGACATCAAAGGGCTCCAGACCTATATCTGGGGCGACCCCACCACAGCTCGGCAGTTGTATCCCGGAGTCGAGAGCCCTGCTGATCGAATCGCGGCTGACCCTACGGAGAAGAACTCTTGTCGGAACCATCACGAGCCCTGCTGACTGCGTCGCGGCTCCCTCTTGTGAACCTTTCCTGAACCACCTGGAACATCGGAGCCCTGCAGACGCCGTCGCGGCCCCACCTCGCTGAGACCTTCCTCGGAGCCCTGCTGACGACGTCGCGGCTCGAGCTGAGCAGAAACCATCGTGAGAGCCCTGCTGATTGAATCGCGGCTCTCCACGAACTGTACGCCAGAGCCCTGTTGACGCCGTCGCGGCTCGACCCCTCCGAGATCGGAGGTCCTCCAGCTTGAGGATAAGAACTGGGCCCCAGGTACCCTCGTACCACATTCCTGCCAAAGACTGTCCCGCTACCCCTACCCTTCCAAAGAGACATTGAGACTTTTGGTGGATCGCTCGATCCCTTCGTGTAAATATTGAACTCGTAACCTTTTATTGATGATAAAGAATTGCTTGTCTTGAGACAACCTCCTTGAGTCCGGTGTGGTGGTGTTACTGTGCTAGTACGTGATAGGGGAAGGATCTCTCAGGAGACTTCTCAGCAGCGCTCGGCTACTTCGTGCAGTGCGAGGGCCCCCCTTGGTGGTCTCACCGACTCCTCGGGGTCCGCCTTCCAACACCTGCCATTGCCAACTGCAGCTACAAACCTCACTCTGCACATGTGCCACTAGACTGGGGGGGCTCAAAGGTGTGGGGCTGGCTCTGCACGTCAGACACACAGCACTGCTCCCTGCTCACATCAGATGGGCAGGGTATATCCATCCCTCATGCAGCTGGGGTGCTACATTCCACATATGCACCCACCCACATGACAGGGGACTTACACACACACCGATGTCCAGGGTACGAACACATCATGTGGACACTCTCAGCACAGGTACGCTGAACAAACACACATCTGTGGGTACAGTCACCTGTCACACTGGGGTGACCACAGAATCACATCAGGACTGTAGCAACAACATTCCCAGGAGGAGTAGCCAGGCAGAATGTGGCATGCACCATGCATTGATTGTCACAGTAAGCACTATGCAAGTGAGGAGTGCACACAGGAACTACAGCATGCTCTGCATGGGAGACATGAGGCCTTTCCCACCCTGGGACCCACTCTAAACAACATTGCATGTCTGTCACACATGGACACAATGCCAGAAGTCACAGTCACAAAAAAGGGCCACAGTCTGTGCTAGTGGACTCAGCACTCACCTGAAACCCTGGTCGGCCATACAGCATGGGGTACTGTGGGAGGATGACATCCAGCAATGCCACATTCTCCTCGTGGGTGAAAGGCTGGGCCCTCTCCACAGACCTTGACATGGTGCCAGGGAATCACGAGCAGCAGCAGTGGTGTGGAATCAAATGATGTGCAGGCAAGTGCTCTCTCATGGGACCTGGCTGCCTTATATCTGCCTTGCTGCCCTGTTTCATGCACAGGAGTACAGAGTGATTGGTCACTCACATTTGCATCCTATGTTTCCTCCAATCCATTTAAACCTACCCCTGTGAGGGGGTTAGATTTTTTTAGCATTGAGCATGATGTAATTTCAACAACAACTTTGCAACAAAGTTGATTATTTCAAACCGACTTTTGCAGGCCACCTCATTCAACAAATTCAAAGTTTAAACTCGGTCTCCATGGCAACCAGCATGCATCTCTGGCTTCATACTTGTCCCTCAAGTGTCCCCTATGTAATTTGGAGATTCACACACAGGTACGGTGCGTTCCGGGGCCCTAGGGCATCCCATATGCATAGCAACGGGCCGTACAGGCGTGTGTACGGTCCGTATCACTATGGGTATGCATACGCGAGCACACCCATAGTGATAGTGAGCGTACAGGCGTGTGTACCGTCCGTATCACTATGGGTACGTATACGCGAGCAAACCCATAGTGATACGGACCGTACACACGCGTGTACGCTCACTATCACTATGGGTGTGCTCGTGTATACGTACCCATAGTGATAACGGACCGTACACACGCGTGTACGCTCACTATCACTATGGGTGTGCTCGCGTATGAGTACCCATATTGATACGGACCGTACACATGCCTGTACGCTCACTATCACTATGGGTGTGCTCGCGTATGCGTACCCATAGTGATACGGACCGTACACACGCCTGTACGCTCACTATCACTATGGGTGTGCTCGCGTATGCGTACCCATAGTGATACGGACCGTACACACGCCTGTACGCTCACTATCACTATGGGTGTGCTCGCGTATGCGTACCCATAGTGATACGGACCGTACACATGCCTGTACGCTCACTATCACTATGGGTGTGCTCGCGTATGCGTACCCATAGTGATACGGACCGTACACACGCGTGTACGCTCACTATCACTATGGGTAGGCCTACGGCAGCACTCCCATAGTGATAGGGAACGTACACACGCCCTCAGAGCGAATGTACGGTGCCTTTCACACATAACAGTGGTGACAGGCAGCACACAGAAGGGAATAGAGCTGACATACTTGTCCATGGATGGACATCAAGGCATTGTCTGTGCAGTACTACATGTGTGGGGCACAGGTGTGAAAGGCTGCAATGTGGCACATTACTCCTGAGTTGTGAAGGTAACAGATGTATGATGAGATGTGTACAGATGTCATGTGTGATGGTGCACTATGTGCCAGACATGCCCTTCACTCCTTTGACATGTGTGCATGTCGTACAGAACACTTGAGATAAGCGTCACTGGCATGGCACAGTCAACAACACACGCAAGTGTCCCCTGATGCCCGCTACAGGGGTTACCACACCTGACATGTGACTACCCACGTTGCACGATGTGACTATGTAATCTATGTGTGGTGTGTTCCCATTAGCTTGATGTTGGTGTTCCCTCACATGCATCTGTAGTTGCTGCAACCAACATGTGTCTGTATGTAGATGGCCATGGCACACTGTTACGCACACCAGGCCACATGTGGTATCGGATGTAAGGTGTGTATGTATGCATGGGACACGGAGTAGCGTAACAAGGACCTGTCTTTGTGTGTGATCAGTCATGACATGTACACCTTCATGGCAAGGTGTGTGGGCTGTCCTAGTGTTATGTCATGTGACCTGTGGCTCTAGTGTTCCGCTACCTGTCTCTGCAATCAACATCCTACATCTGCTGATATGTTGATGTATGTCACTCCTGTATTGCGTCTGGCTGTTCACTTACACTGGGACACAGCTAGTCCCATGCCATGGGATGTGGAGGTTCACAATCCCCGTGTGTAGCCGGGTCTTGGTAGGAGTGTCACCTGGCAGCCATACGTGTCCAGGGCATGTAGCACATACCTGACTCCCTATGTAGCATATGTGTATTGACAGATTAACATGTGCTCAGTACATATAAATTGTTGTTGTGGTGCACTCACTCTTCCTTGTCATTTCCAAATTACTGCAAAGCGCCGCCTCTTCCCCGACCAATTCCGGACTTGGCTGACATGCGGGAGAATGACTGTATACGCTGCTACCGCTTCCCCCAACCGTTGATTGAGGAGTTGACGGCAAGGCTGGCACCACACCTGCTACCGCTGCACAGGTATCCTACGGCACTGACACCCAAGCTGAAGGTAATGGCAGCTCTACATTTTTTTGCCACGGGTACCTTTCAATATACCATAGCTCATGTTGGTGGCATGTCCCAGACCATGTTCAGCCGTGTGCTGCATGATTTTTTAGAGGCCATGTTGCTTAACCTGGATGAGTTTATCCATTTCCCAACTCCTGAACAGTTGACAGGTGTCAAGCGTGGATTCTATGCCCTGGGAGGGATGCCCCATGTCATTGGGTCCATAGATGGGATACATGTGGCTTTGGTACCAAAACAGGCACAGGAGGTAGCGTACAGGAATCGCAAGCACTACCACTCCATCAATGCCCTTGTGGTGTGTCTGTCCAACATGGTGATTTCACATGTCTGTGCTCGTTTTCCAGGATCAGCACACGATGCCTACATCATGAGGCGTAGCAGGGTGCCTGAAATGATGACGCAGCTGCGCAACGAACGAGCATGTGTTGTTGGTGGGTACACTCTGTCTGTCCTGTATTTTGCGTAGACTTCCTGCCCGACTGCTTCTCCTGTCCTACTTTTGACCATGTGGTTTCCATGTAGGGGACGCTGGCTATCCCAACATGCCATGGCTGATCACACCTCTCCGCAACCCCTGCACGCCGGCCCAGCTCCGCTACAACACCGCCCATGGCCGGACAAGGCGAGTGATAGAGAGGACATTTGGCCTCCTGAAGAGCCGATTCAGGTGCCTACACAAGACAGGCGGCGCCCTCCCATATGCCCCGGTGAAGGTCTGCAAAATCTTCATTGTCTGCTGCATGCTGCACAACATGGCAGTTGAGAAAGCTGTGCCACTCATCCTGGATCAAGATGATCAGGACCATCCACCCGTGGAGGACGAAGGGCTTGGCAATGGGGCTAGTGATGTGGAGGATGTGGAGCCGCAGGAGGACATCCGGAGTCGGCTCATACGCGACTTCTTTGCTTAGTGGTGAGTACCAGTGTCTGAGTGTGCACGCATTGGTCCTTGTGTGGCATGTGTTGCAATGTGTGTGTCCATCTGCATGTATGCCACGTGAGTCAGAGGTGTGTGTGGATGTGTCACTCGAGTGATGGTGCCAGTGATGAGTGTATTTCCGCAGTCATAATTGTGACCTAGCATGTTGTCATCCTTATATGTGTCGAGTACATGCACATGCAAGTGGATGAGCTTTTTGTGGCTGACTTCTTGTGTGTCTCTCATCCCCAGGTACTTGCGCATGCCGTCTGCTGGTTGCATTGTTGTGGCACTGCTATTCCTCATGGACACATCATCGTGTGCTGACTCAGCGTTACACGCATGGACAAGTTTGGAAGTCTCCTTAGGGTAAGGGATGCATCAGAGGAGTATTGGGTGTGGCAGTTGTTTACGATGTGTGCACACTGCCCCTGTCGATGTTTGGTTCCTCTGCAGACATGTCGCATCACCATGGGACACCTGACATGTAGGTGGATTCACCTGAATAGATGGTCAGACTTGTTGACAGTCATCTGTAATGGGATAGTAGATTGTGGTGAAGGCATCAATGTGTGTAACACTGCCCTCGGACACATACGGTTTGCATTGGCTTGACATGGTGTGGGACTTCCACATCAGAGGATCAATGGTGTATGGCAGCCTCTCCGTGAGCAGCAGGGGGTGTTTAGCTGTCACCCGACACTTGTGTGCCAGTTCCATGGATATCAAGCATTTGTGGTGCAGAAGGGGGGTGCCAGTGTTGGACCCACATGTTACTCCACATGACCTGTGTATGTGTACTCCGAGTTGCCTCTGCATTCCGGAATACATGACAATAAAGGTATCCCTATGCCTCCAAGGTGCCTCTTCTCAGTCAATGCTGGTGTGTTGCCACGGTGCATACGGCATGTCTGGCATGGTTCTAAGTGATAGGGGCTATGTGTCTATGTGTAGAGTAGCAAGATGCAAGCTGTTTGTCTGGGATTAAACTCTGTATTGTGCATGATGTCCATGACTGTGTGGGTATTGTGACATGTGCCATCCCCATGCATCCAACGTTGGCCAGGCCACCATTCTCTGCATCCACCTGACTCAAGCTTGCAGGACATGGTTCTGCCACCTTTCTACACATACCTGGGTGCCCCCCAGGACACTCCACATGATCCCTGACCTCTGCGCATGACTGTTGCTGTACTCAATATGTCTGTCGGCACGGTTGTGCGGCCACCCCCTCAGCTGGTTGGGCTCATCACGGGTGTGTATGGTGCTCCATGTCTGTCTTGCCTAATACATTGTGACCCATGTGTGTCTTGTGCCAGACTCAGGCCCCAGGGTATGGATGGTTGAAGTCATATGAGAACTCAGGCATGGTTAGACTTTACAAGACACATGTAATGTAATAATGCAAAATGTAGGCATCATCTCTTGATCGTGTACGTTTTTATTTGTGTTGGGGTACGTGTTGGGGGGGGTAATGACAAGAGGGGCTTTCCGGGTGTGTGGAATCCAAAGTTCACTGGGGAAGTTGGTATCCTTGCCATTGGAAATCATCAGAGTCCATGCCACAGTGTTTGTCAACATTGGTCAGACAGTGACCAGCAAGTCCATGTGGCAGAGAATGTCATTTGCTGATGTGCTGCTGTTGGGCAAGTGGGCCAGGTGCCAGGCTAGTTGTCCTGGGAGATGGTGCTGTTGCGCCGACCCTCACGGTCTTTTCCGTGGACGACCCGCCCTCCTGCGGGAACCCTCAGAAGCAGGCCGTGACGATACTTGGGATGCTCCATCGGATGTATCCTCCTCCTCCTGATCCCTCCCTGTGGGTGGTGATGTTCTTCGCCTGGTGGCACAGGGAGGGTTGCCCATGTTGTCGGCTATCCGACGGAGTGAACGGTTAATTCCCGTGAGCATCGTCACGAGCTCAGCCTGTCTGTCCTCCATCCGTCCTTGGTGTCGCTGTTGACAGGCATGTTGCTCCGCATGTTGCTGGGCCTGCTGGGTCTTGATCTCCTCGAGGGTCCTCGTCATCTCGTTGAGGGTGGACACAACCTGGCTCATGCCCGTGGTGTCCTGCCGGTATGTGTCCAGGATGTTTCTTACATGGGAATATACCGGTTCCGCAGCCAACTGGTCAGGCTCGCGCCTCTGCCGTCCTCCACTCCCACCACCCCTGCCCACTTGCGCCTGGCCTGCCCTTGTGGGCACATCGGGTCTCCGGGACCCCTGAGGGGTGGCATTTGCGTTGTCGCCTGCCTCCTCCTGGGTGCCCGGTACACCGTGTCCCTCCTGCTCAGCCTGGCTGCGTTGTGGTGGTGGGGCAGGGATCCTGGGTGTCTCCTGGGATGTGGCAGGAGTGGGGGTGGTGGTTGGCCCAGTTGTACCTGACGCAGGTGCTGCAGGTGGTTGGACACCAGAGGGGCCAGGTTGGTCGGGGTCGTCCACAGAGTGGTGAGAGTCGTCGCTGCCGGTGGGGTCATCATCCCGCAGAGACAGGTCCTGTGAGTCTTCCCCCCCAGTGTTGGGGGGTGATCCACGACGTTGACCTGTGTGTGAGAGAGACAATGTTATTTTTGTTCCATGCAACATCCATGTTTCATTCGTTTCAAAGTTGGCACTTTTCCTCTGGGTATTTGGATATGTCTTGCATTCCACTCACAGTGCACTTGTGCATGGGTATGTCCCTTGGCCACAGCTTTGGAGACTTTACCTATGTGTGACACAGTCTTACTTGCTGCGTCAATTGTGACTGCAGTCAGCAGTGGAGTCAGCAGGTGTGGCGAGCCATGCATTGGCGCCTTCCGTGTTGCACTGTACGTGGGCAAATGGAGTTGTTCCACACACTTATATAATGCAGGTAGCTGGCGTTGTGCTCGTGCACAGGTTGACACATGGCCCAGTGTTTTGCCATGGAGAAGAGAGGGGGATTCAGGCACTGGCCACCCTTGTCTACATGCACGCAGTCCACCTGCTGATGAGCAGACATTCCCACACCACCCAAGGCTGAATTGGTCTCCCTGTGTCTCCCTTTCTCACTCCCTCTCTGTCCCCCTCTCCCTCCCTCCCTGTGTCAGCCTCCTCCCTCTGTCCGTCTCCCTGTGTCTCCCTCCCTCTCTCTCCCCCTCTCCCTCCCTCTGTGTGTCACCCTCTGTCACCTCAGCCCAGCTTCCTAGGCACACACTGTTTGCAGATCTTTGAATGGCCCTTGGCTTGTTCATGTAAGTTTGTTTCTGATCTCCAGGCACCCATTGGGTGTAGTGTCTGTGTCTGCGCTGCTGCTGCGGTGGTGTGTGCTGCCACTCTTTCACAGTGTTGGCTGTTCATTAGCTGCTGTCATGTGCAAGAAGTGCCTTCACCCCCATGTCTTCTTGCAAGGCGTCCGCCATTTGCAGGCAAGTCTTTCCTGTGTGGGGACACACTGTTTGTCTGGCTGTGACCTAGGCCATATGGGCAGAGGGCATTGTTGTCTGCTTCTGAGTTGCACTATGTGATTTTTGAGGCCCACACTCCTGCCATCCGGTTTACCGTGTCTTGTGTTGGTGTTTTCTGTGGCCTGTGACTTGGCATTGTCTAGCTGGGTGCATGGGGCATGGTGGCGCTAGTTGCATGTGCGTGTTTATGGAGTGTGGTTGAGTCATGCGATAGCTTTGGGGTGGTTGCGTGCATGATTGTGAGTTTGGTGGTGGATGACGTTCCCCCCATGTGAGGTGAGTTGTTTGTGTACTCACCAGGCTCTCGGAGTCCTTCTACTCCCTCCACTCCCACCAGCGGCAGCGTGGCCATCACCTTCTCCTCCCAGGGATGGTAGTGTACCGGTCTGCGGGGCGGCCCTCCTCCAGTGATGTTGGCCTGGTTGTGGTGGTCGGTCATTTTGCGGCGGACCGTCCTCCGCAGATCGTACCACCTGGATTGGCATTCATGCCTGGTCCTTCTGGTGGACCCAACAGCATTCACAGCATCGACAATCGTCTGCCACATGGCTGATTTTTCGGAAATGCTGGTCTGTCTGACCAATGTTCCAAAGAGGTGTGGCTCGACTCTGATGATTTCGTCGACAAGGACCTCCAACTCTCGGCTAGTGAACTTTGGATTCTTGTTAGTGGGCATGGTGAGGGGTGTGGGTGTGGATGGTTGTGGGGGGTGTGGGCGTGGATGGTTGTGGGTGTGTGGGTGTGGTTGTGCAGGTGTGTGTGTGAATGTGATGAGGGGGTGTTTGTGAAGGTGGTTGTGTGAAGGTGTGCAGGTGTAAGGTGTAGTGGAGGTTGTAGTATGGTGCAGTTGTTTCTCTGTGTGGTCTGGCAGCAGTGGGTCTGTTGCAAAGGATCATGGTTTGTGTGTGTTGTGCCTTTTTATTGGTCCATTGGTGGGTGGGGCTGTGTTTGAACTTTGGGTGGGTGTGTTATAAGGAGTGGTTGTGTTTTGGGCCTCTGTTTGGGAGTTTGGCAGTTGCAGGTCAGTGAATAGGTTGTATTTGTGACATGTTTTGTGGCTTTGTGCGATTCGAATGGAGTCTTCTTGTGTTGCTTTGCTTTGTCTTGGTTGTGTACGTGTGTTTTTAGCGTTTGTACGGTGCGTACATGGGCCATTTTGATGTACAGTGCTGTCCTTGTCTCTGGCTTGGTACGACTCGTACATGCACGATGTTGGGTGAGGGTGCTGGTGTTGGGGCCTGGGGTGCGCTCCGTACTTAGACTGGTGGGGTGTGTGTTCGCTCCGTACATACGCGGGTGGGGGTACGGTCCGTACGTACACTGTTGGGGTGGGGGTACGCTCCATACATAAGCGGGTGGGGGTACGGTCCGTACGTACACTGTTGGGGTGGAGGTATGCTCCATACATACGTGGGTGGGGGTACGGTTCGTACGTACACTGTTGGGGTGGGGGTACGCTCCATACATACGCGGGTGGGGGTACGGTCCGTACATGCACTGGTGTACATACACGGGTGGGGGTACGGTCTGTACATCCACTGTTGGGGTGGGGGTACGCTCCATACATACGCGGGTGGGGGTCCGGTCCGTACATGCACTGGTGTACATACACGGGTGGGGGTACGGTCCGTACATCCACTGTTGGGGTGGGGGTACGCTCCATACATACGCAGGTGGGGGTACGTTCCGTACATCCACTGTTGGGGTGGGGGTACGCTTCATACATACACGGGTGGGGGTACGGGCCGTACGTACACGGGTGTATATACACGGGTGGGTGTACGGTCCGTACGTACGGGGGTGTACATGCACGGGTGGGGGTTCGGCGCATACATACGGGGGCTGGGGGGGATGTTCGGCGCGTATGCGGGCACATGTCTCCATGGTTGCTATGGGAGGTCGGTGCGGACGGTGTTTTTTCCATACGGTTGTAACATCGGACGCACGGGATGGATCGCACTTGCGCGGTCGGACTTCACTTTTCACATTTGTACGGTAAATCGTCCGGGGACGTGTCGCACACATTTTCCGACCCGAGGACATGTGGGGAATTATTTCCAATGCGATTCATATGGACTTTTTCCCATGCGAATCGTACTTGGCAGTTTGTGCGGCACTTGTACGATTCGTACGGTAAAAAGACCGGATACGAGTCGTACGGGCAATTTTTTTCCAGGATCCGAATTGGCACCATAATGTTTAATTTTATAGTCAATTCAATTTATAACATGAAGGGGCCGATTCCGATCCTGTATTTTTTTTTCCTGTACGACTCGTATCCGTATTTTTTTCCGTACGAATCGTACAAGTCACGTCCGACCCGTGAAGTACGATCCGTATGGGAAAAAGTACATACGGATCGGCCCGATCGGTACGAATTGTAGCTGGAAAATTTGTACAAGACGGACCCGGACACTTCTCCGTACAAATCGTAAAAATGAAGTCCGACCGTACTAGTACGATCCGGACAGGCGTTACAATTTACGATTCGTATGGAAAACGTCCTGTACACGGGGAATGACTTTGCCCGCTATGAAGCGAAGTTTGTATGCACTGTACTCCCAGCGTGAATGTATGGTGCGTACCCCCAGCGCGTAGGTATGCACCGTACCCCCAGTACGTAGGTATGCACCGTGCCCCCAGCACGTAGGTACGCACCGTACCCACAGTGCGAATGTACGGTGCGTACCCCCAGCGCGTAGGTACGCACCGTACCCCCAGTGCGTAGGTATGCACCGTACCCCCCCTGTGAATGTACGGTACGTACCCCCAGCGCGTAGGTACGCACCGTACCCCCAGTGTGAATGTACGGTGCGTACCCCCAGTGCGTATGTACGGTGCGTACCCCCAGCGCATATGTAAGCACCGTACCCCTATTGCGAATGTACGGTGCGTACCCCCAACATCGCATATGTACGGCGGATGTTGCGGGTATGCGATGTTGCGGGTATGCACTGTACATACGTGATGGCGGTCTACGCACCCGCACTGTACAGAAGCAATGGGGTTTACGCACCGTTCATAGCAATGTCCGTGTACGCACCTCACATCCACTACACATGGGGGTGTGTGGCTGTATGACTCGTACCCCTGTACCGTACTGAACCACAAACACTGTAAAACAGCACAATGAGGGCCTATTCGACTCGCAAAACACCACAAAACACGTCTACACTGCACAAAAAATGGAAAGGACTGACCTGGACACATCCAAACAGGAAAACAGAGGGGCAACCTCACAACCACCCCTTATAACACACCCACCAAAAATTCAAACTGAGCCCCACACACAAATGGACCAATAAAAAGGGACCACACACACAAACCATGAGCCTTTGCAACAGACTCACTACTGCTACAGAGCACACACAAACCACTGCACCCATCCACCTTAACATATACACCTTCACACACACCCCTTCACACATACTCCCTCTCCACATTCACACACACACCGTCACATTCAGACCCACACACCCACAACCATCCACGCCCTCACCCCACACCATGCCCACCGACAAGAATCCAAAGTTCACAAGGGAGGAGCTGCAGATCCTTGTCAATGAAGTCATCAGAGTCGAGCCACAGCTGTTTGGAACATTGGTCAGACAGACTAGCATAGCTGAAAAATCACCCCTGTGGCAGAGGATCGTCGATAGGGTGAATGCTGTTGCACCCATCAGAAGGACCAGGAATGAATGCCAAGCCAGGTGGTACGATCTGCGGAGGGCGGTCAAGAGAAAAATGAATGAAGAGCACGCCCAGACCAACATCACTGGAGGTGGTGCGCCCCGCAGACCAGTACATTACCATCCCTGGGAGGAGAAGGTGATGCAACAAAGGAGGGGGGGGCCAGAAGGGCTTTTGGAAAGGTCCAGCTAAGTGTGCCCAAAGGTACAAAATGAAAATGACAAAGCTGTTCCTAGGTGTGTCGCACCATGTAGAAGAAGACTATTCTGGATATTTTAGAGCCCTCACACAGCCATCAGGATATTGTGAATCACATACCCTTTAGGATGTAATGTAGCATCATCGGGCTGCTCCTGCGTCGAGTCGGCTGGTGCAATACCCGACGGGCTCTTGTTTGGAGAGCTCTTTTGTGGAGATCTTTTATATCCAAAGTAGCCGATAGTTCGAATGGAATGGTGGGGCTCTATGAGAATGTAGATGAATGTTAAAAATAGGAGAGGAAGTATTATCTCAACAAGTTTATTATGATGTCTCCTCGCCTAATTAAAAATATGAGGTAGAAGTGTTAGTGACTCAGATCTATGTTCTGGGTTATCTACACTGCCTCGTCATGGTCAACATGTTTCTCACTATAGCTGAGATGTGCTCAAGTGATTCGTCAGGACCTAAAAATTCTATCTACAAGTATATATCAAATGGATTGTTTGATAGACAATAAGCATTCATATGTACAGCTGGTATTGTTACCTGCGGCTCGGTCTACCTGTATGGAGAATGGGAGACCAAAGATCATTGTAGAATGCTTAATCACAACAACAGTTATCACACATAGTGCTGGTAGAACGTGCGTTGGAGGTGAAAGTGCACATTCGTGTTTAGGGAGAGGGGGAATATTAAAAATCACACAAAAGCCACGTGAAGTGATCACTCCAAAGGTGTTTCAACAGCAATTGGTGGACTTACCCTATATACTCCATAGGATAAACCACTGCAGTCCCTGGTAGGCTGCGCAAGGAGTTCCTTGCGTTCTGTAGTGGTGTACGGGGGAGGTGCTTTAAAAACATGTTAAATCAAATAGATACAGTACTCCAGGGTCATTGACACCCCTTCTCTTGAATCCACAACATATGTATCTCTCATGGGGATCTCTGATGGGTGCAGGTAAAATCATGTAACACCCAGGGTGCACTTAATGTCTGTAAAAATCGGTCGATAGCAATACGTGTTCCTGAAAGTGCTGGGACAGGCTCACAAAAACAGAATAGAGTAGGGAGTCGTGTCTCTGCATTGAGATTAAAGTCTCATTGTAACGCCCAGTGTGGATCTGTGATTATAACATAGAGTGCAAAGGCTCTTGAACTTGAACCTGCTAAGAGTACAAGAAGTTATTATATCTGGGAGCCTAAATGCCGAGGTATGACAATGATATGTAGATACTAAAACTTAGCGGTACTACATTTTGAATAAAGTATTGACGCGCCGTGTCCGCGTCGCCCGTGTGCCCTAAACGAATTAGCAGTATTACATACTTATTTAGAAGGAAACCAGGCGATCATACTTACTGACACGCCGAGTCCGTGTCGCCTGTCGACCTACCCCGCACTACCAGGACTGGGGGGTGGAGTCCAATAGTCTCACGTGAGTTTTAAAAGGGGAAATCACATAACCGCTCGTGCGGGAATGAATGCACTGCTGATCATAGATGATTAAAACGACTAGTTTGGCCGCCATATTGGAAGGTGATTAAAACGACTAGTTTGGCCGCCATATTGGAAGGTGTGCGAGGAACCAGGTAGTCGCTAAGCAACCCTATGGTGAATGTGAAGGTGTCATGTTTTTATGTAAGGAATCGGCGTAGGCGATGCTCTTTTTAGAGTTTGACTTAGCTGATTATATGAAAGAGATACATAGGTATTGGAAGGATCTCCGTCCATATGGTTATCGTATAACCATTAATGTTGGTGATTATGGCGACTTGCCAAATGAAACATCTATGGCAATCAAGTGTAGTCGATCATAGTTGTTATTTGTGTTAGGCTTCCGGACCACAATAAAAACAGTTACGGTCCCACACCAATTGTTCAGTGACCTAGATACAAGGTCTCATAAGTGTGGAGATAGTTTAGAGTATAAGGAAGCTAGTCAAATGTAAGTGTAGTAAGCTGAGTGTGCAAAATGACTTAAGGGGGTTTAAGGGAACACCACGGGATGGCATCATTGAGTCCTGAGGTGTCTGTGCCAATTTTATACACCCACCGTTGTTCTCTAATTAAACGGGCATCTTTAGTTATGTTCGGGAATGTTTCCAGAATTAGCCATCTGAAAGAGTCAGGGGGGTGTCCTTTTTCTGAAAAATGTGCACACATTTTTGTGTTGATTCTTTTACAGCGAAAGTTACTGCGGTGTTCGATGATGCGCGTCTTGGCGGGGCGCGTTGTCATACCTATGTACTGTAATGTGCAAGGGCATGTGATCATGTATACACAGGTGGTTGTGTTACAATTGGTGTGGCGGCGTATTTCCCACTTTAGATTGTCATTGATTTCGACTATCTTATGTGTGTCAGTGAGGTGGCACACAGAACAAGAGCCACAAGGGTAATGCCCGGTCACAGGGGGCAGGTCCCATAGTGGTCTCTGCGTTATCAGTCTCTGTGGTCGTGGGCGAGTGTAGACCACTATATAGTGTAGTAGAAAGTGTACCTCCATGAAGATTGATGTTCAGATCTAAAAATGGGATACTGTTTTCTGACACTGTATGTGTGAATTTGAGATGTGGATCCAAGGTGTTGATCCAATTGCAGAATTCTAGACAAGCTGACATTTCTCCTTTCCATAGTATCAGAATGTCGTCTATGAACCTCTTCCAGAGGTAAATGTCAGAATTGTAGGGGTTTTCATGGTGAAAGATTTGACGGGTCTCGAAATCGGACATGTACAGACAGGCCAGACTTGGCGCAAAGGTGCTGCCCATACAAGTGCCCTGTGTTTGTTTGTAGATCTGCCCTTTGAACTCAAAAAAGTTTTCCGTCATGGCTAAAATTGCGCAATCCATAATGAAACTTATGGGGGTGTTATGTTGCCATGGTTCACGTTGGAGAATGTTTTCCACCACTTCGAGTGTGGCCCTCTGTGATATTTGTGTATAGGGCCTGTACGTCCAGGCTCATCAGCAGTGTGATCTCGTCTGTAACGGGTAGATCAAGTAAGAGTCTAAATAGATCTGAAGTATCTTGTATGTAGGATGTTGTCTTTTGCACGAGAGGTTGAAAAAAATAATCACAGAATTGTGACAAAGGTTCTAGCACTGAGCCAATGCCTGATACAATGGGTCTTCCGGGTATGGGGAGGGTCCCTTTGTGGATTTTCGGAAGGGTATAAAAATAAGGTGTACGTGGGTTCTTTTTCACCAAAAAATTGGCTTCCTTTTTACTAATCCAGCCTTGACTCTCAGCCGAAAAGACTAAGGCTGTGATGGTAATTAGGAGACGTGGTGTTGGGTCAGTAGGGACAGGGGTGTAGTAAGCTCGGTCACTCAGTTGTCGCCTACATTCTAGTTCATAGTCAACAGTATCCATTATTACTGTTGCCCCTCCTTTGTCTGCCAGTTTGATAGTAATGGAAGTGTCATTAGACAAATTGGTGATTGTCTCGATTTCTGCTTTGGACATGTTGTTGTAATGTCTGGGATTCGTTATATTGGCTAGGTCTTTAAGAACAGCCTGTTCAAAGGTAATGACTTCAGGCGGAATCATACTGGTGCTAGGAGTGAAAGTGGAGGCATTGTGTAATCCACTATCTGTCTGTTGGGGTGTCTCAGTGTCGTTGAAGAAAGCTTTTAATCTGATTTTCTTGAAAGAACTGTTGGATCTCACATTGTTGTTTGAAGGGGTCACTTTTGGGTGTGGGTACAAACCCTAAGCCCTTCTGTAAGACCCTCTGTTCCATTTCACTGAGGTTCCTCTGGGAAAGGTTGACTACTAGGTCTTCTTTTTGTTGATCGTGTGGCTCCATGTCTCCATGGTTCTCGGAGTGTCTTCCCACTGTATCCTTGTTCCTTGTGGCTGATTGTTTTTTCTTCTTTGCCCGCGCCCTCTGCCCCAGCCTCTGCCTAAAAAAGGTTGGTTATACATCGGGGGGTAAAACTGGGGGGGGGCCTTGTGGTGGCATAGGGAATGGCGGTGGGCCTTGTTGGTGCATCGGGTATTGCCAGAATGCTGGGTGTTGATAACCGGCCATTTGGAAATCTGGATAATACTGGCGATTTCCTCTGCGAGAAGTGCCATAATTCGCTGAATCAGTGCTAGAGTTGCTGTTACTAGACGATCCTCTTCTAGAGGAATTAGACCCAGAGTCTCCTGAGTTGTTAGAATTGGGAGGTATGAAGTCTTCTCTCAAGTAAGGGTAAACTTTTTCTTTGTCGAAGTTGTTGACATCTTTTTGTAGTTTCTTGACTTTCTGTTTCATGAGGTATTCGCGATGTTCGGCCATCTCATGGTTGATTTCAGTCAGTTTGGTCTTAAAGAGTGTAGATGTTGTTGCGCTCTTTAATGTGCTTTCCACCAGTTGGATCCTCGTCAAGAGGGTCTCTGCTAATCTCTTAGCTGTACTGATAATCAGTATGAGGAGGTCCCTGGTGCATTTCCAGGAGACCTTGGACCAGTCAACTTTGAAGGTTCCGTCTTCCAAGAAGATTCTTGGAAAAAGTTTGACTATCAGGCCATTGGGGGCAATATTGGCCCTCAGATATTCTGTCATCAGGGCGCCATGCAGGGTGATCTTAACCCAGTCCCTTTTCATTGATGAAAGGGATTGCCAGTCCTCTGTCTGACTCCCTGTGGCTGCCCCGCCGTCGGCACCCAAGATAGATGGAGCGTTCAGAATTTCGTCAGCTAGCTCATCACCGAAACTGAGACCTTGGCCTTCCATTTCTATGGGAGGTTGTGTTCAGTATGGGGCTGTAAAATGTTGGTTGGTCAGGAGTGAACAGAACTGTGGCTCGTGGAGGGTTGTAACCAAAATTGTTGGCAACAAGGTAAAAATCTAAAACGGGGGATGTACTCAGGTTAACCCACCAATAAAGGCCCCACGGATGGGAATCCGTGCAAATGTGAATCAACAAAGGAGGGGGGGGGCAGAAGGGCTTTTGGAAAGGTCCAGCTAAGTGTGCCCAAAGGTACAAAATGAAAATGACAAAGCTGTTCCTAGGTGTGTCGCACCATGTAGAAGAAGACTGTTCTGGATATTTTAGAGCCCTCACACAGCCATCAGGATATTGTGAATCACATACCCTTTAGGATGTAATGTAACATCATCGGGCTGCTCCTGCGTCGAGTCGGCTGGTGCAATACCCGACGGGCTCTTGTTTGGAGAGCTCTTTTGTGGAGATCTTTTATATCCAAAGTAGCCGATAGTTCGAATGGAATGGTGGGGCTCTATGAGAATGTAGATGAATGTTAAAAATAGGAGAGGAAGTATTATCTCAACAAGTTTATTATGATGTCTCCTCGCCTAATTAAAAATATGAGGTAGAAGTGTTAGTGACTCAGATCTATGTTCTGGGTTATCTACACTGCCTCGTCATGGTCAACATGTTTCTCACTATAGCTGAGATGTGCTCAAGTGATTCGTCAGGACCTAAAAATTCTATCTACAAGTATATATCAAATGGATTGTTTGATAGACAATAAGCATTCATATGTACAGCTGGTATTGTTACCTGCGGCTCGGTCTACCTGTATGGAGAATGGGAGACCAAAGATCATTGTAGAATGCTTAATCACAACAACAGTTATCACACATAGTGCTGGTTGAACGTGCGTTGGAGGTGAAAGTGCACATTCGTGTTTAGGGAGAGGGGGAATATTAAAAATCACACAAAAGCCACGTGAAGTGATCACTCCAAAGGTGTTTCAACAGCAATTGGTGGACTTACCCTATATACTCCATAGGATAAACCACTGCAGTCCCTGGTAGGCTGCGCAAGGAGTTCCTTGCGTTCTGTAGTGGTGTACGGGGGAGGTGCTTTAAAAACATGTTAAATCAAATAGATACAGTACTCCAGGGTCATTGACACCCCTTCTCTTGAATCCACAACATATGTATCTCTCATGGGGATCTCTGATGGGTGCAGGTAAAATCATGTAACACCCAGGGTGCACTTAATGTCTGTAAAAATCGGTCGATAGCAATACGTGTTCCTGAAAGTGCTGGGACAGGCTCACAAAAACAGAATAGAGTAGGGAGTCGTGTTTCTGCATTGAGATTAAAGTCTCATTGTAACGCCCAGTGTGGATCTGTGATTATAACATAGAGTGCAAAGGCTCTTGACCTTGAACCTGCTAAGAGTACAAGAAGTTATTATATCTGGGAGCCTAAATGCCGAGGTATGACAATGATATGTAGATACTAAAACTTAGCGGTACTACATTTTGAATAAAGTATTGACGCGCCGTGTCCGCGTCGCCCGTGTGCCCTAAACGAATTAGCAGTATTACATACTTATTTAGAAGGAAACCAGGCGATCATACTTACTGACACGCCGAGTCCGTGTCGCCTGTCGACCTACCCCGCACTACCAGGACTGGGGGGTGGAGTCCAATAGTCTCACGTGAGTTTTAAAAGGGGAAATCACATAACCGCTCGTGCGGGAATGAATGCACTGCTGATCATAGATGATTAAAACGACTAGTTTGGCCGCCATATTGGAAGGTGATTAAAACGACTAGTTTGGCCGCCATATTGGAAGGTGTGCGAGGAACCAGGTAGTCGCTAAGCAACCCTATGGTGAATGTGAAGGTGTCATGTTTTTATGTAAGGAATCGGCGTAGGCGATGCTCTTTTTAGAGTTTGACTTAGCTGATTATATGAAAGAGATACATAGGCATTGGAAGGATCTCCGTCCATATGGTTATCGTATAACCATTAATGTTGGTGATTATGGCGACTTGCCAAATGAAACATCTATGGCAATCAAGTGTAGTCGATCATAGTTGTTATTTGTGTTAGGCTTCCGGACCACAATAAAAACAGTTACGGTCCCACACCAATTGTTCAGTGACCTAGATACAAGGTCTCATAAGTGTGGAGATAGTTTAGAGTATAAGGAAGCTAGTCAAATGTAAGTGTAGTAAGCTGAGTGTGCAAAATGACTTAAGGGGGTTTAAGGGAACACCACGGGATGGCATCATTGAGTCCTGAGGTGTCTGTGCCAATTTTATACACCCACCGTTGTTCTCTAATTAAAAGGGCATCTTTAGTTATGTTCGGGAATGTTTCCAGAATTAGCCATCTGAAAGAGTCAGGGGGGTGTCCTTTTTCTGAAAAATGTGCACACATTTTTGTGTTGATTCTTTTACAGCGAAAGTTACTGCGGTGTTCGATGATGCGCGTCTTGGCGGGGCGCGTTGTCATACCTATGTACTGTAATGTGCAAGGGCATGTGATCATGTATACACAGGTGGTTGTGTTACAATTGGTGTGGCGGCGTATTTCCCACTTTAGATTGTCATTGATTTCGACTATCTTATGTGTGTCAGTGAGGTGGCACACAGAACAAGAGCCACAAGGGTAATGCCCGGTCACAGGGGGCAGGTCCCATAGTGGTCTCTGCGTTATCAGTCTCTGTGGTCGTGGGCGAGTGTGGACCACAGTGTCCCTCAGGTTCCTTGTGCGTTTAAAAGAGAATCTAGGTGGTGCCAAAGTCATGGAGCCTGTATTTAGTATCTTCCAATGTCTTTTGATCACTTTAGTGATCTGGTTAGATACCGGGGTGAACGAAGTAACACAAGTAAGGTTCTCTGTTTGTGTTTTAGATTTTGGTTCCAATAAGGTCTCTCTGGGATTATTGCGGGCTCTTTTGTTGGCTTGGGCGATCTGTTTGGCTGGATATTCGCGTGCTTTTAGATTCTTAGTCAATTTTTCAGCTTCCGTCTTATAATCAGTTAAGCTGCTACAATTTCGTCTTATCCTTAGGAATTGTCCCACGGGTAAGTTATCTCTCAGGCTCCGCGGGTGGTGGCTGGAGTATAGTAGCAAGCTGTTACGATCAGTTGGTTTCTTATATAGTGTAGTAGAAAGTGTACCTCCATGAAGATTGATGTTCAGATCTAAAAATGGGATACTGTTTTCTGACACTGTATGTGTGAATTTGAGATGTGGATCCAAGGTGTTGATCCAATTGCAGAATTCTAGACAAGCTGACATTTCTCCTTTCCATAGTATCAGAATGTCGTCTATGAACCTCTTCCAGAGGTAAATGTCAGAATTGTAGGGGTTTTCATGGTGAAAGATGTGACGGGTCTCAAAATCGGACATGTACAGACAGGCCAGACTTGGCGCAAAGGTGCTGCCCATACAAGTGCCCTGTGTTTGTTTGTAGATCTGCCCTTTGAACTCAAAAAAGTTTCCGTCATGGCTAAAGTTGCGCAATCCATAATGAAACTTATGGGGGTGTTATGTTGCCATGGTTCACGTTGGAGAATGTTTTCCACCACTTCGAGTGTGGCCCTCTGTGGTATATTTGTGTATAGGGCCTGTACGTCCAGGCTCATCAGCAGTGTGATCTCGTCTGTAACGGGTAGATCAAGTAAGAGTCTTAATAGATCTGAAGTATCTTGTATGTAGGATGTTGTCTTTTGCACGAGAGGTTGAAAAAAATAATCACAGAATTGTGACAAAGGTTCTAGCACTGAGCCAATGCCTGATACAATGGGTCTTCCGGGTATGGGGAGGGTCCCTTTGTGGATTTTCGGAAGGGTATAAAAATAAGGTGTACGTGGGTTCTTTTTCACCAAAAAATTGGCTTCCTTTTTACTAATCCAGCCTTGACTCTCAGCCGAAAAGACTAAGGCTGTGATGGTAATTAGGAGACGTGGTGTTGGGTCAGTAGGGACAGGGGTGTAGTAAGCTCGGTCACTCAGTTGTCGCCTACATTCTAGTTCATAGTCAACAGTATCCATTATTACTGTTGCCCCTCCTATGTCTGCCTGTTTGATAGTAATGGAAGTGTCATTAGACAAATTGGTGATTGTCTCGATTTCTGCTTTGGACATGTTGTTGTAATGTCTGGGATTCGTTATATTGGCTAGGTCTTTAATAACAGCCTGTTCAAAGGTAATGACTTCAGGCGGAATCATACTGGTGCTAGGAGTGAAAGTGGAGGCATTGTGTAATCCACTATCTGTCTGTTGGGGTGTCTCAGTGTCGTTGAAGAAAGCTTTTAATCTGATTTTCCGAAAGAACTGTTGGATCTCACATTGTTGTTTGAAGGGGTCACTTTTGGGTGTGGGTACAAACCCTAAGCCCTTCTGTAAGACCCTCTGTTCCATTTCACTGAGGTTCCTCTGGGAAAGGTTGACTACTAGGTCTTCTTTTTGTTGATCGTGTGGCTCCGTGTCTCCATGGTTCTCGGAGTGTCTTCCCACTGTATCCTTGTTCCTTGTGGCTGATTGTTTTTTCTTCTTTGCCCGCGCCCTCTGCCCCAGCCTCTGCCTAAAAAAGGTTGGTTATACATCGGGGGGTAAAACTGGGGGGGGCCTTGTGGTGGCATAGGGAATGGCGGTGGGCCTTGTTGGTGCATCGGGTATTGCCAGAATGCTGGGTGTTGATAACCGGCCATTTGGAAATCTGGATAATACTGGCGATTTCCTCTGCGAGAAGTGCCATAATTCGCTGAATCAGTGCTAGAGTTGCTGTTACTAGACGATCCTCTTCTAGAGGAATTAGACCCAGAGTCTCCTGAGTTGTTAGAATTGGGAGGTATGAAGTCTTCTCTCAAGTAAGGGTAAACTTTTTCTTTGTCGAAGTTGTTGACATCTTTTTGTAGTTTCTTGACTTTCTGTTTCATGAGGTATTCGCGATGTTCGGCCATCTCATGGTTGATTTCAGTCAGTTTGGTCTTAAAGAGTGTAGATGTTGTTGCGCTCTTTAATGTGCTTTCCACCAGTTGGATCCTCGTCAAGAGGGTCTCTGCTAATCTCTTAGCTGTACTGATAATCAGTATGAGGAGGTCCCTGGTGCATTTCCAGGAGACCTTGGACCAGTCAACTTTGAAGGTTCCGTCTTCCAAGAAGATTCTTGGAAAAAGTTTGACTATCAGGCCATTGGGGGCAATATTGGCCCTCAGATATTCTGTCATCAGGGCGCCATGCAGGGTGATCTTAACCCAGTCCCTTTTCATTGATGAAAGGGATTGCCAGTCCTCTGTCTGACTCCCTGTGGCTGCCCCGCCGTCGGCACCCAAGATAGATGGAGCGTTCAGAATTTCGTCAGCTAGCTCATCACCGAAACTGAGACCTTGGCCTTCCATTTCTATGGGAGGTTGTGTTCAGTATGGGGCTGTAAAATCTTGGTTGGTCAGGAGTGAACAGAACTGTGGCTCGTGGAGGGTTGTAACCAAAATTGTTGGCAACAAGGTAAAAATCTAAAACGGGGGATGTACTCAGGTTAACCCACCAATAAAGGCCCCACGGATGGGAATCCGTGCAAACGTGAATCAACAAAGGAGGGGGGGGGGGGCCAGAAGGGCTTTTGGAAATGTCCAGCTAAGTGTGCCCAAAGGTACAAAATGAAAATGACAAAGCTGTTCCTAGGTGTGTCGCACCATGTAGAAGAAGACTGTTCTGGATATTTTAGAGCCCTCACACAGCCATCAGGATATTGTGAATCACATACCCTTTAGGATGTAATGTAACATCATCGGGCTGCTCCTGCGTCGAGTCGGCTGGTGCAATACCCGACGGGCTCTTGTTTGGAGAGTTCTTTTGTGGAGATCTTTTATATCCAAAGTAGCCGATAGTTCGAATGGAATGGTGGGGCTCTATGAGAATGTAGATGAATGTTAAAAATAGGAGAGGAAACACTATCTCAACAAGTTTATTATGATGTCTCCTCGCCTAATTAAAAATATGAGGTAGAAGTGTTAGTGACTCAGATCTATGTTCTGGGTTATCTACACTGCCTCGTCATGGTCAACATGTTTCTCACTATAGCTGAGATGTGCTCAAGTGATTCGTCAGGACCTAAAAATTCTATCTACAAGTATATATCAAATGGATTGTTTGATAGACAATAAGCATTCATATGTACAGCTGGTATTGTTACCTGCGGCTCGGTCTACCTGTATGGAGAATGGGAGACCAAAGATCATTGTAGAATGCTTAATCACAACAACAGTTATCACACATGGTGCTGGTAGAACGTGCGTTGGAGGTGAAAGTGCACATTCGTGTTTAGGGAGAGGGGGAATATTAAAAATCACACAAAAGCCACGTGAAGTGATCACTCCAAAGGTGTTTCAACAGCAATTGGTGGACTTACCCTATATACTCCATAGGATAAACCACTGCAGTCCCTGGTAGGCTGCGCAAGGAGTTCCTTGCGTTCTGTAGTGGTGTACGGGGGAGGTGCTTTAAAAGCATGTTAAATCAAATAGATACAGTACTCCAGGGTCATTGACACCCCTTCTCTTGAATCCACAACATATGTATCTCTCATGGGGATCTCTGATGGGTGCAGGTAAAATCATGTAACACCCAGGGTGCACTTAATGTCTGTAAAAATCGGTCGATAGCAATACGTGTTCCTGAAAGTGCTGGGACAGGCTCACAAAAACAGAATAGAGTAGGGAGTCGTGTCTCTGCATTGAGATCAAAGTCTCATTGTAACGCCCAGTGTGGATCTGTGATTATAACATAGAGTGCAAAGGCTCTTGAACTTGAACCTGCTAAGAGTACAAGTAGTTATTATATCTGGGAGCCTAAATGCCGAGGTATGACAATGATATGTAGATACTAAAACTTAGCGGTACTACATTTTGAATAGAGCCCCACCATTCCATTCGAACTATCGGCTACTTTGGATATAAAAGATCTCCACAAAAGAGCTCTCCAAACAAGAGCCCGTCGGGTATTGCACCAGCCGACTCGACGCAGGAGCAGCCCGATGATGTTACATTACATCCTAAAGGGTATGTGATTCACAATATCCTGATGGCTGTGTGAGGGCTCTAAAATATCCAGAACAGTCTTCTTCTACATGGTGCGACACACCTAGGAACAGCTTTGTCATTTTCATTTTGTACCTTTGGGCACACTTAGCTGGACCTTTCCAAAAGCCCTTCTGGCCCCCCCCCCCCTCCTTTGTTGATTCACGTTTGCACGGATTCCCATCCGTGGGGCCTTTATTGGTGGGTTAACCTGAGTACATCCCCCGTTTTAGATTTTTACCTTGTTGCCAACAATTTTGGTTACAACCCTCCACGAGCCACAGTTCTGTTCACTCCTGACCAACCAACATTTTACAGCCCCATACTGAACACAACCTCCCATAGAAATGGAAGGCCAAGGTCTCAGTTTCGGTGATGAGCTAGCTGACGAAATTCTGAACGCTCCATCTATCTTGGGTGCCGACGGCGGGGCAGCCACAGGGAGTCAGACAGAGGACTGGCAATCCCTTTCATCAATGAAAAGGGACTGGGTTAAGATCACCCTGCATGGCGCCCTGATGACAGAATATCTGAGGGCCAATATTGCCCCCAATGGCCTGATAGTCAAACTTTTTCCAAGAATCTTCTTGGAAGACGGAACCTTCAAAGTTGACTGGTCCAAGGTCTCCTGGAAATGCACCAGGGACCTCCTCATACTGATTATCAGTACAGCTAAGAGATTAGCAGAGACCCTCTTGACGAGGATCCAACTGGTGGAAAGCACATTAAAAAGCGCAACAACATCTACACTCTTTAAGACCAAACTGACTGAAATCAACCATGAGATGGCCGAACATCGCGAATACCTCATGAAACAGAAAGTCAAGAAACTACAAAAAGATGTCAACAACTTCGACAAAGAAAAAGTTTACCCTTACTTGAGAGAAGACTTCATACCTCCCAATTCTAACAACTCAGGAGACTCTGGGTCTAATTCCTCTAGAAGAGGATCGTCTAGTAACAGCAACTCTAGCACTGATTCAGCGAATTATGGCACTTCTCGCAGAGGAAATCGCCAGTATTATCCAGATTTCCAAATGGCCGGTTATCAACACCCAGCATTCTGGCAATACCCGATGCACCAACAAGGCCCACCGCCATTCCCTATGCCACCACAAGGCCCCCCCCAGTTTTACCCCCCGATGTATAACCAACCTTTTTTAGGCAGAGGCTGGGGCAGAGGGCGCGGGCAAAGAAGAAAAAACAATCAGCCACAAGGAACAAGGATACAGTGGGAAGACACTCCGAGAACCATGGAGACACGGAGCCACACGATCAACAAAAAGAAGACCTAGTAGTCAACCTTTCCCAGAGGAACCTCAGTGAAATGGAACAGAGGGTCTTACAGAAGGGCTTAGGGTTTGTACCCACACCCAAAAGTGACCCCTTCAAACAACAATGTGAGATCCAACAGTTCTTTCGGAAAATCAGATTAAAAGCTTTCTTCAACGACACTGAGACACCCCAACAGACAGATAGTGGATTACACAATGCCTCCACTTTCACTCCTAGCACCAGTATGATTCCGCCTGAAGTCATTACCTTTGAACAGGCTGTTCTTAAAGACCTAGCCAATATAACGAATCCCAGACATTACAACAACATGTCCAAAGCAGAAATCGAGACAATCACCAATTTGTCTAATGACACTTCCATTACTATCAAACAGGCAGACAAAGGAGGGGCAACAGTAATAATGGATACTGTTGACTATGAACTAGAATGTAGGCGACAACTGAGTGACCGAGCTTACTACACCCCTGTCCCTACTGACCCAACACCACGTCTCCTAATTACCATCACAGCCTTAGTCTTTTCGGCTGAGAGTCAAGGCTGGATTAGTAAAAAGGAAGCCAATTTTTTGGTGAAAAAGAACTCACGTACACCTTATTTTTATACCCTTCCGAAAATCCACAAAGGGACCCTCCCCATACCCGGAAGACCCATTGTATCAGGCATTGGCTCAGTGCTAGAACCTTTGTCACAATTCTGTGATTATTTTTTTCAACCTCTCGTGCAAAAGACAACATCCTACATACAAGATACTTCAGATCTATTAAGACTCTTACTTGATCTACCCGTTACAGACGAGATCACACTGCTGATGAGCCTGGACGTACAGGCCCTATACACAAATATACCACAGAGGGCCACACTCGAAGTGGTGGAAAACATTCTCCAACGTGAACCATGGCAACATAACACCCCCATAAGTTTCATTATGGATTGCGCAACTTTAGCCATGACGGAAAACTTTTTTGAGTTCAAAGGGCAGATCTACAAACAAACACAGGGCACTTGTATGGGCAGCACCTTTGCGCCAAGTCTGGCCTGTCTGTACATGTCCGATTTCGAGACCCGTCACATCTTTCACCATGAAAACCCCTACAATTCTGACATTTACCTCTGGAAGAGGTTCATAGACGACATTCTGATACTATGGAAAGGAGAAATGTCAGCTTGTCTAGAATTCTGCAACTGGATCAACACCTTGGATCCACATCTCAAATTCACACATACAGTGTCAGAAAACAGTATCCGATTTTTAGATCTGAACATCAATCTTCATGGAGGTACACTTTCTACTACACTATATAAGAAACCAACTGATCGTAACAGCTTGCTACTATACTCCAGCCACCACCCGCGGAGCCTGAGAGATAACTTACCCGTGGGACAATTCCTAAGGATAAGACGAAATTGTAGCAGCTTAACTGATTATAAGACGGAAGCTGAAAAATTGACTAAGAATCTAAAAGCACGCGAATATCCAGCCAAACAGATCGCCCAAGCCAACAAAAGAGCCCGCAATAATCCCAGAGAGGCCTTATTGGAACCAAAATCTAAAACACAAACAGAGAACCTTACTTGTGTTACTTCGTTCACCCCGGTATCTAACCAGATCACTAAAGTGATCAAAAGACATTGGAAGATACTAAATACAGGCTCCATGACTTTGGCACCACCTAGATTCTCTTTTAAACGCACAAGGAACCTGAGGGACACTGTGGTCCACACTCGCCCACGACCACAGAGACTGATAACGTAGAGACCACTATGGGACCTGCCCCCTGTGACCGGGCATTACCCTTGTGGCTCTTGTTCTGTGTGCCACCTCACTGACACACATAAGATAGTCGAAATCAATGACAATCTAAAGTGGGAAATACGCCGCCACACCAATTGTAACACAACCACCTGTGTATACATGATCACATGCCCTTGCACATTACAGTACATAGGTATGACAACGCGCCCCGCCAAGACGCGCATCATCGAACACCGCAGTAACTTTCGCTGTAAAAGAATCAACACAAAAATGTGTGCACATTTTTCAGAAAAAGGACACCCCCCTGACTCTTTCAGATGGCTAATTCTGGAAACATTCCCGAACATAACTAAAGATGCCCTTTTAATTAGAGAACAACGGTGGGTGTATAAAATTGGCACAGACACCTCAGGACTCAATGATGCCATCCCGTGGTGTTCCCTTAAACCCCCTTAAGTCATTTTGCACACTCAGCTTACTACACTTACATTTGACTAGCTTCCTTATACTCTAAACTATCTCCACACTTATGAGACCTTGTATCTAGGTCACTGAACAATTGGTGTGGGACCGTAACTGTTTTTATTGTGGTCCGGAAGCCTAACACAAATAACAACTATGATCGACTACACTTGATTGCCATAGATGTTTCATTTGGCAAGTCGCCATAATCACCAACATTAATGGTTATACGATAACCATATGGACGGAGATCCTTCCAATACCTATGTATCTCTTTCATATAATCAGCTAAGTCAAACTCTAAAAAGAGCATCGCCTACGCCGATTCCTTACATAAAAACATGACACCTTCACATTCACCATAGGGTTGCTTAGCGACTACCTGGTTCCTCGCACACCTTCCAATATGGCGGCCAAACTAGTCGTTTTAATCACCTTCCAATATGGCGGCCAAACTAGTCGTTTTAATCATCTATGATCAGCAGTGCATTCATTCCCGCACGAGCGGTTATGTGATTTCCCCTTTTAAAACTCACGTGAGACTATTGGACTCCACCCCCCAGTCCTGGTAGTGCGGGGTAGGTCGACAGGCGACACGGACTCGGTGTGTCAGTAAGTATGATCGCCTGGTTTCCTTCTAAATAAGTATGTAATACTGCTAATTCGTTTAGGGCACACGGGCGACACGGACACGGCGCGTCAATACTTTATTCAAAATGTAGTACCGCTAAGTTTTAGTATCTACATATCATTGTCATACCTCGGCATTTAGGCTCCCAGATATAATAACTACTTGTACTCTTAGCAGGTTCAAGTTCAAGAGCCTTTGCACTCTATGTTATAATCACAGATCCACACTGGGCGTTACAATGAGACTTTGATCTCAATGCAGAGACACGACTCCCTACTCTATTCTGTTTTTGTGAGCCTGTCCCAGCACTTTCAGGAACACGTATTGCTATCGACCGATTTTTACAGACATTAAGTGCACCCTGGGTGTTACATGATTTTACCTGCACCCATCAGAGATCCCCATGAGAGATACATATGTTGTGGATTCAAGAGAAGGGGTGTCAATGACCCTGGAGTACTGTATATATTTGATTTAACATGTTTTTAAAGGCACCTCCCCCGTACACCACTACAGAACGCAAGGAACTCCTTGCGCAGCCTACCAGGGACTGCAGTGGTTTATCCTATGGAGTATATAGGGTAAGTCCACCAATTGCTGTTGAAACACCTTTGGAGTGATCACTTCACGTGGCTTTTGTGTGATTTTTAATATTCCCCCTCTCCCTAAACACGAATGTGCACTTTCACCTCCAACGCACGTTCTACCAGCACCATGTGTGATAACTGTTGTTGTGATTAAGCATTCTACAATGATCTTTGGTCTCCCATTCTCCATACAGGTAGACCGAGCCGCAGGTAACAATACCAGCTGTACATATGAATGCTTATTGTCTATCAAACAATCCATTTGATATATACTTGTAGATAGAATTTTTAGGTCCTGACGAATCACTTGAGCACATCTCAGCTATAGTGAGAAACATGTTGACCATGACGAGGCAGTGTAGATAACCCAGAACATAGATCTGAGTCACTAACACTTCTACCTCATATTTTTAATTAGGCGAGGAGACATCATAATAAACTTGTTGAGATAGTGTTTCCTCTCCTATTTTTAACATTCATCTACATTCTCATAGAGCCCCACCATTCCATTCGAACTATCGGCTACTTTGGATATAAAAGATTTCCACAAAAGAGCTCTCCAAACAAGAGCCCGTCGGGTATTGCACCAGCCGACTCGACGCAGGAGCAGCCCGATGATGTTACATTACATCCTAAAGGGTATGTGATTCACAATATCCTGATGGCTGTGTGAGGGCTCTAAAATATCCAGAACAGTCTTCTTCTACATGGTGCGACACACCTCGGAACAGCTTTGTCATTTTCATTTTGTACCTTTGGGCACACTTAGCTGGACCTTTCCAAAAGCCCTTCTGGCCCCCCCCCCCCTCCTTTGTTGATTCACGTTTGCACGGATTCCCATCCGTGGGGCCTTTATTGGTGGGTTAACCTGAGTACATCCCCCGTTTTAGATTTTTACCTTGTTGCCAACAATTTTGGTTACAACCCTCCACGAGCCACAGTTCTGTTCACTCCTGACCAACCAACATTTTACAGCCCCATACTGAACACAACCTCCCATAGAAATGGAAGGCCAAGGTCTCAGTTTCGGTGATGAGCTAGCTGACGAAATTCTGAACGCTCCATCTATCTTGGGTGCCGACGGCGGGGCAGCCACAGGGAGTCAGACAGAGGACTGGCAATCCCTTTCATCAATGAAAAGGGACTGGGTTAAGATCACCCTGCATGGCGCCCTGATGACAGAATATCTGAGGGCCAATATTGCCCCCAATGGCCTGATAGTCAAACTTTTTCCAAGAATCTTCTTGGAAGACGGAACCTTCAAAGTTGACTGGTCCAAGGTCTCCTGGAAATGCACCAGGGACCTCCTCATACTGATTATCAGTACAGCTAAGAGATTAGCAGAGACCCTCTTGATGAGGATCCAACTGGTGGAAAGCACATTAAAGAGCGCAACAACATCTACACTCTTTAAGACCAAACTGACTGAAATCAACCATGAGATGGCCGAACATCGCGAATACCTCATGAAACAGAAAGTCAAGAAACTACAAAAAGATGTCAACAACTTCGACAAAGAAAAAGTTTACCCTTACTTGAGAGAAGACTTCATACCTCCCAATTCTAACAACTCAGGAGACTCTGGGTCTAATTCCTCTAGAAGAGGATCGTCTAGTAACAGCAACTCTAGCACTGATTCAGCGAATTATGGCACTTCTCGCAGAGGAAATCGCCAGTATTATCCAGATTTCCAAATGGCCGGTTATCAACACCCAGCATTCTGGCAATACCCGATGCACCAACAAGGCCCACCGCCATTCCCTATGCCACCACAAGGCCCCCCCCAGTTTTACCCCCCGATGTATAACCAACCTTTTTTAGGCAGAGGCTGGGGCAGAGGGCGCGGGCAAAGAAGAAAAAACAATCAGCCACAAGGAACAAGGATACAGTGGGAAGACACTTCGAGAACCATGGAGACACGGAGCCACACGATCAACAAAAAGAAGACCTAGTAGTCAACCTTTCCCAGAAGAACCTCAGTGAAATGGAACAGAGGGTCTTACAGAAGGGCTTAGAGTTTGTACCCACACCCAAAAGTGACCCCTTCAAACAACAATGTGAGATCCAACAGTTCTTTCGGAAAATCAGATTAAAAGCTTTCTTCAACGACACTGAGACACCCCAACAGACAGATAGTGGATTACACAATGCCTCCACTTTCACTCCTAGCACCAGTATGATTCCGCCTGAAGTCATTACCTTTGAACAGGCTGTTCTTAAAGACCTAGCCAATATAACGAATCCCAGACATTACAACTACATGTCCAAAGCAGAAATCGAGACAATCACCAATTTGTCTAATGACACTTCCATTACTATCAAACAGGCAGACAAAGGAGGGGAAACAGTAATAATGGATACTGTTGACTATGAACTAGAATGTAGGCGACAACTGAGTGACCGAGCTTACTACACCCCTGTCCCTACTGACCCAAAACCACGTCTCCTAATTACCATCACAGCCTTAGTCTTTTCGGCTGAGAGTCAAGGCTGGATTAGTAAAAAGGAAGTCAATTTTTTGGTGAAAAAGAACCCACGTACACCTTATTTTTATACCCTTCCGAAAATCCACAAAGGGACCCTCCCCATACCCGGAAGACCCATTGTATCAGGCATTGGCTAAGTGCTAGAACCTTTGTCACAATTCTGTGATTATTTTTTTCAACCTCTTGTGCAAAAGACAACATCCTACATACAAGATACTTCAGATCTATTAAGACTCTTACTTGATCTACCCGTTACAGACGAGATCACACTGCTGATGAGCCTGGACGTACAGGCCCTATACACAAATATACCACAGAGGGCCACACTCGAAGTGGTGGAAAACATTCTCCAACGTGAACCATGGCAACATAACACCCCCATAAGTTTCATTATGGATTGCGCAACTTTAGCCATGACGGAAAACTTTTTTGAGTTTAAAGGGCAGATCTACAAACAAACACAGGGCACTTGTATGGGCAGCACCTTTGCGCCAAGTCTGGCCTGTCTGTACATGTCCGATTTCGAGACCCGTTACATCTTTCACCATGAAAACCCCTACAATTCTGACATTTACCTCTGGAAGAGGTTCATAGACGACATTCTGATACTATGGAAAGGAGAAATGTCAGCTTGTCTAGAATTCTGCAACTGGATCAACACCTTGGATCCACATCTCAAATTCACACATACAGTGTCAGAAAACAGTATCCCATTTTTAGATCTGAACATCAATCTTCATGGAGGTACACTTTCTACTACACTATATAAGAAACCAACTGATCGTAACAGCTTGCTACTATACTCCAGCCACCACCCGCGGAGCCTGAGAGATAACTTACCCGTGGGACAATTCCTAAGGATAAGACGAAATTGTAGCAGCTTAACTGATTATAAGACGGAAGCTGAAAAATTGACTAAGAATCTAAAAGCACGCGAATATCCAGCCAAACAGATCGCCCAAGCCAACAAAAGAGCCCGCAATAATCCCAGAGAGGCCTTATTGGAACCAAAATCTAAAACACAAACAGAGAACCTTACTTGTGTTACTTCGTTCACCCCGGTATCTAACCAGATCACTAAAGTGATCAAAAGACATTGGAAGATACTAAATACAGGCTCCATGACTTTGGCACCACCTAGATTCTCTTTTAAATGCACAAGGAACCTGAGGGACACTGTGGTCCACACTCGCCCACGACAACAGAGACTGATAACGCAGAGACCACTATGGGACCTGCCCCCTGTGACCGGGCATTACCCTTGTGGCTCTTGTTCTGTGTGCCACCTCACTGACACACATAAGATAGTCGAAATCAATGACAATCTAAAGTGGGAAATACGCCGCCACACCAATTGTAACACAACCAACTGTGTATACATGATCACATGCCCTTGCACATTACAGTACATAGGTATGACAACGCGCCCCGCCAAGACGCGCATCATCGAACACTGCAGTAACTTTCGCTGTAAAAGAATCAACACAAAAATGTGTGCACATTTTTCAGAAAAAGGACACCCCCCTGACTCTTTCAGATGGCTAATTCTGGAAACATTCCCGAACATAACTAAAGATGCCCTTTTAATTAGAGAACAACGGTGGGTGTATAAAATTGGCACAGACACCTCAGGACTCAATGATGCCATCCCGTGGTGTTCCCTTAAACCCCCTTAAGTCATTTTGCACACTCAGCTTACTACACTTACATTTGACTAGCTTCCTTATACTCTAAACTATCTCCACACTTATGAGACCTTGTATCTAGGTCACTGAACAATTGGTGTGGGACCGTAACTGTTTTTATTGTGGTCCGGAAGCCTAACACAAATAACAACTATGATCGACTACACTTGATTGCCATAGATGTTTCATTTGGCAAGTCGCCATAATCACCAACATTAATGGTTATACGATAACCATATGGACGGAGATCCTTCCAATACCTATGTATCTCTTTCATATAATCAGCTAAGTCAAACTCTAAAAAGAGCATCGCCTACGCCGATTCCTTACATAAAAACATGACACCTTCACATTCACCATAGGGTTGCTTAGCGACTACCTGGTTCCTCGCACACCTTCCAATATGGCGGCCAAACTAGTCGTTTTAATCACCTTCCAATATGGCGGCCAAACTAGTCGTTTTAATCATCTATGATCAGCAGTGCATTCATTCCCGCACGAGCGGTTATGTGATTACCCCTTTTAAAACTCACATGAGACTATTGGACTCCACCCCCCAGTCCTGGTAGTGCGGGGTAGGTCGACAGGCGACACGGACTCGGCGTGTCAGTAAGTATGATCGCCTGGTTTCCTTCTAAATAAGTATGTAATACTGCTAATTCGTTAGGGCACACGGGCGACGCGGACACGGCGCGTCAATACTTTATTCAAAATGTAGTACCGCTAAGTTTTAGTATCTACATATCATTGTCATACCTCGGCATTTAGGCTCCCAGATATAATAACTACTTGTACTCTTAGCAGGTTCAAGTTCAAGAGCCTTTGCACTCTATGTTATAATCACAGATCCACACTGGGCGTTACAATGAGACTTTGATCTCAATGCAGAGACACGACTCCCTACTCTATTCTGTTTTTGTGAGCCTGTCCCAGCACTTTCAGGAACACGTATTGCTATCGACCGATTTTTACAGACATTAAGTGCACCCTGGGTGTTACATGATTTTACCTGCACCCATCAGAGATCCCCATGAGAGATACATATGTTGTGGATTCAAGAGAAGGGGTGTCAATGACCCTGGAGTACTGTATCTATTTGATTTAACATGTTTTTAAAGCACCTCCCCCGTACAGCACTACAGAACGCAAGGAACTCCTTGCGCAGCCTACCAGGGACTGCAGTGGTTTATCCTATGGAGTATATAGGGTAAGTCCACCAACTGCTGTTGAAACACCTTTGGAGTGATCACTTCACGTGGCTTTTGTGTGATTTTTAATATTCCCCCTCTCCCTAAACACGAATGTGCCCTTTCACCTCCAACGCACGTTCTACCAGCACCATGTGTGATAACTGTTGTTGTGATTAAGCATTCTACAATGATCTTTGGTCTCCCATTCTCCATACAGGTAGACCGAGCCGCAGGTAACAATACCAGCTGTACATATGAATGCTTATTGTCTATCAAACAATCCATTTGATATATACTTGTAGATAGAATTTTTAGGTCCTGACGAATCACTTGAGCACATCTCAGCTATAGTGAGAAACATGTTGACCATGACGAGGCAGTGTAGATAACCCAGAACATAGATCTGAGTCACTAACACTTCTACCTCATATTTTTAATTAGGCGAGGAGACATCATAATAAACTTGTTGAGATAGTACTTCCTCTCCTATTTTTAACATTCATCTACATTCTCATAGAGCCCCACCATTCCATTCGAACTATCGGCTACTTTGGATATAAAAGATCTCCACAAAAGAGCTCTCCAAACAAGAGCCCGTCGGGTATTGCACCAGCCGACTCGACGCAGGAGCAGCCCGATGATGTTACATTACATCCTAAAGGGTATGTGATTCACAATATCCTGATGGCTGTGTGAGGGCTCTAAAATATCCAGAACAGTCTTCTTCTACATGGTGCGACACACCTAGGAACAGCTTTGTCATTTTCATTTTGTACCTTTGGGCACACTTAGCTGGACCTTTCCAAAAGCCCTTCTGGCCCCCCCCCCTCCTTTGTTGATTCACGTTTGCACGGATTCCTTTAGGAGAAGGTGATGGCCATGCTTCCGCCGGTAGGAGTACATGGACTCCAAGGACCTCCAGAACCTGGTGAGTACACAAACAACGTACGTAACATGGAGGTAATGGCATCCACACCCCAACTACACCAAATGCACGCAACTACCCCCAAGCCCTCACCCGCCAGAACCACAGTCACAAACAACGCGAATGCCAATAACATGTGTATACCCCATTGAGAAAGCAAGCCCATGCTATGTCCCATGCTATGTCCCATGCTACACGAAGCACCAACCCAAGAATGGATGTCCGGTATGCTGGGAGGGTGGGTGCACCAAAACGCATGTTTGAATTCCAAATCAGTAACAATTGCCCTCATCCCATATGGCCCAACTACATACCCATGCACCATGCGCAATGCCCATGGATTGGGAAAGTACTGACAAGATAGCTCACACTTGGCCCTGGTGTAGGCAGCACAAGGCCCTCCTGAGACCAGTGCAAACACAAACACCAACACAACAAGGTCAGATATCTAGGACAGGAACTCACACTCACTGTCATGGCAGCATGCTCCATGGGGGGACAGCTACATCACCTGGGAGCCCCAGTGCCAAATCACACTACACCCACCAGCAGGCCATCTCACACACACCCCTTACACAAGCAGACACCACCAGGGCAGGCAATGGATTTACCCACTGCCACAATGGACATGTAACACAACAAGACCAATACATAGCCGAAGAAGCACCCAAGCCACAAATGGACATGTCAAAGACTCAGGAGAACATATCAATCTGTTACACCAGGCGCAGATCAGCACCAGCCACAGGGAGGGAGGAGGAGGAGGATTCGTCCAACGGAGCATCCCAAACATCGTCAAGGCCTGCATCTGAGGGTCCCCGGAGGAAGGTTGGTCATCCACGGTAAAGACCGTGAGAGGCAGCGGGCCATCCACATCTCCCAGGTCACCTGGCCTGGCACCTGGCCTTCATGTGCGACAGCATCACCTCATTGATTGACATCATCTGCCACATGGACTTGCTGGTCACAGTCTGACCAATGATGCCAAACACTGTGGGCTGGACTCTGATGACTTCAAATGGCAAGGATTCCATCTCCCCCTGCGTACTTTGGATTCTATGGTCCCTGCATTTCCCCATTTTCTGTGCACAAATCACGCCCCAGAGCTAGAAATAAAAAAATTAATTATTGAAATTTCATATTGCAGTCATTTAGCATGAGTACACAACATACGTGTGGGGATATGTCAAAGTATGCCTGAGTGTGGAACTAACTCCAGCCATCCATACACTTGGATCTGAGTCCGGTCGAGGACACACATGGCTCACAATGTATCGCAAAGTACAGACATGAAGCCCAACACTCACCCGTGATGGCCTCAAGCTGCTGAGGGGGGGCTTGCTATATTGCTCTGACAGACCAATTTGGAAGAGTTACATGAAGGTGTAGAGGTCATGGGTCATGTGATGTGCCCGGGGAGGGAGTACCAGGTCTGTTTTGCGAGGTGGGTGAACTATCTCCTGCATTCAGATTTTATGTGGATGTGATGAATGGTGGCCAGGGCAAGGTGGGCTGCATGGAGTAGGGCCAACGGGGTTTTGGATGACACACGTCCAAGGTCGGTTTGTAGGTTGTAGGCTGCCTCCTGAGTGTGGATGAGGAGTCTGAAGGTGATCATGCAGCACACAGTGAGCCATTGTACCTCTCTCAGGTAGAGGGTGATGTGGCTGGGGCGGGGGATGTTGCAGATGAGGTGTGCGGATGCACCCTGGATGTGGATAAGTTCTCCTGCATGTTTGCTGTTGTTCTCTCTAGAGGCCGGTGCTGTATTTGAGCCGGCTGGTGTCCTGGACCAGGGGGACGGTCTGTCTTGCCTTGGAGTGGATCTATCTGGGGGTCATCAGCAGCATGTGGAGGGTGTTGCAGCATGAGGTACAGATGTTGCATGTTAATTGTGAGCGAGGGGTCCATGATGAACACCAGCTTGCCTATGTGGCCACTGGGTGCTGGTGAGGTGCACAGACCAGTGGGACGCAAGGAGTTGACCCAGCCGTAAGGAGACAATCCTCAGATGATGACCTCTGTCCTGTCCAAGTCCTGCCTCAGATGGCTGATGTTCAGCCATTCATCAACGGATCTCATGCCTTCTTGAAGTTTGGATCTGGCAATGGCTGGCTCTTTGGTGAGTTTGAGAAGCAGCTGGGTGTCAATGGCATACCAGATGATGATGAGGTTGTGTGCGCGTGTGATGGTGGAGAGGGGGGTCATGGAGACATTGAAGATCATCACACTGAGAGAAGAGCCCTGTGGCATGGGACAGATGACCCCAGTGTACTACCTGTTGCAGGGTGGAGGCAGACTCCCTGGGCCTTGCTGGTGAGCTACTTCCTGATTGAATCCTGGGCCCTCCTCTGGATACCAGTGTTGGAGATGTGTGAGCTGACAGTGTGGTAGCACATGGTGTAGAATGCCGTTGAGAGGTCAAGGGTGGTGGCCTCACCATTGTTGAGCAGGGCAAAGTAGTTGTTGGTGGTGGCAATGATGACGGTTGCAGTGGTTTGATTACTGTGTAAAACGGTCTGGTGCCATTTAGCTGGAGCTGGTTGCATGTAGGAAATTGGTCAGTTGCTTGTTGAGTGTCTTCCTGGTGACATTTGCTGGGTAGGGAAGTAGGGTGATGTACCCGGAGATCCTGCGGTACTGCCGTCCGTTGTTTAAGAAGGGCCTGGGGCTCTGCATGCCTCCTGCAACCATGGAATGTGGCTAACTCAAAGGAGACATTCATGACGCGCTGGACGTGGGCTTCAAGGATGTGGAATGATGTGGTTGAGATGTTGTGTGGGAAGGGGCCTGATGGAGAGCCAGAGTGGATGGTGCACATGATCCCGGTTGTGTACTTGCTGCTGATGGGAGTCCATGACCTGAGAGGGGTTTGTCCAGCGGATAATAGTGCTGTCTGCCTCTGTGTGCCAAGGCTGTTGTGTATGGCCATGAGCTTGCAGTGGTACAAAGTTGCAAGGGATGGGATCTGCCTTGCAAGGGTGGGGTGTCTTGGATGGAGATCTGCAGTCAGTTCACTCACAATGCTGATGAGCTCCTTGATGTCGTGTGTTTGGGTGTCTCGGCACTATCTGAAGTATCTCCACTTGTCCTTGCTGATGATATGGTGATGGCTGTGTGTGGTGTTTTCCAGGGCTGTAAGGAAAATTATGTCTCTTTGTGTTGCAAGGTTTGCACAAGAGTCCGATCTGTAGGAGTCCAGTAGGTCTGCCTTGTCCCAGGTGCCTTAACTGTTGTTGTGCTTCACAGGAAAGTCCGTCAATGTGGCAAGATTGTTGGATCAGTTGCTGATCCAGTGTGTGAGTTTGCAGGGTGTGGCGGTGGTGTTGTTTTGAGTGTCCCACACAGCTCGTCTGTGGCGACTTACATCAAGCATCTTTGGGGGATCGGTAGCGGGGTGTGTGGCACTGTGTTGCTTGTTGGAGACGTGGATTCAAATGTTGATGGACCAATGATGGATGGTGGTGTGTGTCCCCTCCAGCAAGAAGTTACTGACCCCCAGCCACATGTAGCCTGTGGAGGTGAGGGCCTGAGTGCAGATGTACGTGTTGATGGCTTAGCGGAATTGTGGATGTAGGCCTGCAGATCTGTAGATGAGTGTTACTCCGAGGGTTGCTAGGGAGTTGCTGCGAACCCGGACTTGTGACTCTGAGGGTGTACTTGTGAATAATTAGCAATTCAGCCCCCGGGATTGGTGTTGGCGTCCCTGCGGGTGATCTTGGATCCGTCTGAGATGGCAATGAAGACGTCATGTGCTGAGGATGATTTTGTCCAGGTTACTGCCATGAAGGTGATGTGTGGGGCTGTAGTGTTGAGGCGGTAACAGAGTCCAATGGCGTGCTGGTGGATGGAGCGGGTGTGGAGTAGGAGGCACATAACCTGGTTGTACTGACAGGGTCTGGTACGCTGGGCAGCGCTGTGTAGGCAGTTGGAGTAGCACACTCAGCATGCAAAGGTGTCGTGTGTGTGCTTAGGGGTTGCCTGATGGCAGGAGGATGAGTGTCACGAGGACATTGCTTGGAGAGTGGCTGCAGCATGAGCCTGTTGTGTGACGTGGGTCATGCAAAGACTAGAGGGTCGTGCACTGTGCATGTTGCAGGCGCAGACGGTCCTGCCTTTGGCACGGCGCTGGGGCTACAGTGGCACAGAAAAGCTGCTGGCTGCATTTCAAATGGGTGGAGGGGGAAGGGCTGCGCATTTTTGAGGCGTGGGGGTTGCAGAATCAGGGCACTCAGATTGGCGGGGCCGCAGGTGAGGCAGCAGCAGGCGGAAGGGGTTAGAAATCATGCAAAAATCAACACACAAAGACAAGGAGGTCTGCAAGGCACAGTGCAACAGGTGTATGTCAAGTAAGGAGTGTCAGCTCACTCATGGGTCACTCCCAGAAAGTGTATGATCAATCACCATAAATTACAGCCACTGTATCAGGCAACAAAATGCGGGGATGCGCAAAGGAGACACACCATCAGCAGGCATTCACGTCCCGTTGTGGGCAGCAACCTGCACAAATACATACACAACCAGGTACTTCATGCACAATAGAGATCATTAGCCATGAAGCACTGCATGCATGTTGCCAAAGTACACATACACTCATATGCTCAATCTTTGTCAATTATGCCATAGATGACGCATGCAAACTGGCAAGAGATCTGCAGTGACCGAGATGAGGCACTTTGGATTGTGCTGAACACCTTTATTCCACATACACACACAAAGGGATATGCCTCCATATTAACAGACTCACAGGTCAGTTGACAGAACATGTGGGACATACGCTGGACCCCCCCTTCACAACACGGATGATGTCAATCCCAATGAACTGGCACACAAGGTAAGGGGATGAGCAAAACATCCTGCTGCACACGGAGAGGCTGCAATTCCCCATAGAGCATGTTGTTGTGATGTCCCCCACTATGTCCACCCGTAGCATCTGCAATGTTTCAGAGCCAAGGTTCACACACATTGATGCCTTCATCAGACGCCATATTCCACTACAGATGACTGTCAAGAAGGCTGACTATCATGTCATGGGAGTGATGCTACATGTTATATGCTCCATGGTGAGAAGACATGTATGCATGGTACCACAACATGCACAGAAGCAGTCACCACACATTCCTAACCTGTACCACCACCAAAAAGCCTTGCTGCAATACTTACCCAAACTGACATTTCCATATGTTCGTGCATGGAACGCTGATTCAGCACACGTTGCAATCCTCACGAGGAATAGCAGGAGGACAACGATGACACGACCAGACAACAGGTGCAAAATACCTGGGAATGACAGACACACGAGAAGTCACCTAAAAAAATTCTCAACGCACTCATGGAAGTGTACAAAACATGAACAATGTTGGACACATGTAAATTGCCAATCAAGTCTCTCGGCAAAACTGTGTTGCATGACATCATCACTCGAGTGACACATCAGAACACACATCCAAGTCACTTTGCATTCAGTCAGCTGGACACACACATTGCAACACATGACAATCAATGCTACAAGCTTGCACACACATAGCCAGTGACTCACCATTATGAGAAGAATTTGCAAATGAGCTGACTCCAGATATCATCCCCCTCCTCCTCCTCATCACTAGCCTCGTGACCAAGCCCTTGATCCTCCACGGGTGGATGCTCCTGCTCATCCGGATCCAGGATGAGTGGCACTGCCTTCTCAACTGCCATGTTGTGCAGCATGCAGCACATAATGAAGATTTTGCAGACCTTCTCCGGTGCATAAGGGAGGGACCCGCCTGTCTTGTCCAGGCACCGGAATCGACTCTTCAGGAGTCCAAACGTCCTCTCAATCACTCGCCTGGTCTGCCCGTGTGCATCGTTGTACCGGTGATCTGCAGCTGTTCTTGGGTTGCGGAGAGGTGTCATCAGCCATGGCATGTTGGGATAGCCAGAGTCCCCTACATGGAAACATCATGTAAATAAGTGGGTCACGAGATGCCGTAAGAGACAAAGATACCGCAACACATAGGACAAAAAGACTATACCCACCAACAAGACATGCTTGTTCGTTGTGCAGCCGCAGCATCATTTGTGGCACCCTGCTATGCCTCATGATGTAGGCATCGTGTGCTGAATGCTGATTCTGGAAAACGTGCACAGACATGGGAAATCCGCATGTTAGCAAGACACACCACAAGGGCATTTATCGAGTGGTAATGTTTTCTATTGCGATAGGCTTGTTCCCGTGCCTGTGGTGGTACAAAAGCCACATGTGTACCATCAATGGACCCAATTACATGGGGCATCCCACCCAGGGCATAGAAATCCGCCTTGACATCCCTCAACCCCTCTGGAGTCGGAAATTTGATGAATTCATCAAGGTGCTCCAACATGGCTGCTAAAACATCACGCAGGACACGGCTGAACATAGTCTGGGACATCCCACCCACATCAGCTATGGTCAATTGAAACGTACCTGTGGCAAAAAAAATGTGAGGCTGCCATCACCTTCATCTTGGGGGTCAGCGCAGTAGGATACCTGTGTTGCGGTTGGAGGTGTGGTGCCAGCTTGTTTGTCAGGTCCTCAATCAACTGTTGAGTGAATGTGTAACGGCGGATGCAGGCGTTCCCTCATGGCAGCCAAGTCTGGCATAAGTCTTGGGACAGGTGGTGCCCTGCAAAACATAGTTTTGAAGAATGAAGATTGAGAGTTGGCAAACATCAATGTCAATGAACATAGCACATGCTACACTGCTAATACACATCAGGTAACTATGGAGTCGGGTGTGTGCAATACATCCAGGACACAGGTGCCAGCTTGCTGGCACTCCTACAAAAAGCCTACGTGTACGCACTGGTAGCACATGTACGTGTACAACTAGTGCGTACACGTACTTGTACATGTACGTGTAGGCACTGGTAGTACACGTACGACCAGTGCCTACACATACGTGTACAACTAGTGCATACACATACTTGTACACGTACGTGTAGGCACTGGTAGTACACGTTCGTGTACAACTAGTGCGTACATGTACTTGTACACGTACGTGTAGGCACTGGTAGTACACATATGTGTACTACCAGTGCCTACACGTATGTGTACAACTAGTGCGTACACGTACTTGTACACGTACATGTAGGCACTGGTAGTACACGTACATGTACTACCAGTGTTACTACCAGTGCCTACACGTACGTGTACAAGTACGTGTACGCACTAGTTATACACGTACGTGTAGGCACTGGTAGTACACGTACGTGTACTACCAGTGCCTACATGTACGTGTACAAGTATGTGTACGCACTAGTTGTACACGTACGTGTAGGCACTGGTAGTACACATATGTATACGTACGTGTACTACCAGTGCCTACACGTACATGTACAACTAGTGCGTACACGTACTTGTACACGTATGTGTAGGCACTGGTAGTACACGTACATGTACAACTAGTTCGTACACATACTTGTGCACGTACGTGTAGGCACTGGTAGTACACGTACGTGTACTACCATTGCCTACACGTACGTGTACAAGTACTTGTACGCACTAGATGTACACGTCCGTGTAGGCACTGGTAGAACAGGTACGTGTACAACTAGTGCCTACACGTACGCACTGTGCAACTGGTGCCGTAGGGGTACGTGTGAAACGCACCGTACCTGTGTGTGGCTTTTCAAAATGACATAGGGGACACATAAGGGACAAGTATTAGGCCCTAAATGCATGCTGGTTGTCATGGATACCGAGTTTGCTCTTCAAATTTTTCCATCAGGTGTCCTGGAAAAGTCAGTTGGCCACAAAATACAATGTTGCTAAGTGGTTGTTGACTTGACATGATGCTCTAAATTTGAACGATGCAAATGCTGTCACTGGTGTATGTTTAAAGGGATTGAAGTAAACGTAAGATGCGAATGATTCTGACCAATCACTATGTACTCCTCAAAATGAATGACCCTCAGCAAGACAGATATAAGGCAGCCAGAAGCCATGAGAGGGCACTTGCCTGCACACCTTTCCTGTCGACAACATTGCTGCTGTCTCTGCCTCCCTGGACCATGTCTCGTGCTGTGGAGAGGGCCCAGCCATTCACCCTGGAGGAGAATCAGGCGTTGCTGGATGTCTGCCTCCCACAGTACACCAGCCTGTATGGGAGACCAGGGGAGCAGGTGAGTGCTGAGTCCACTACCTTTGCCTATGCACCTGTTGTGTGACTGTCAATATTGTGTCCAGGTGGGACTGACATGCAATGTTGTTCAGAGTGTGTCCCGGGGGGGCATGCTTATGTCTCTCATGCAGTGCATCATGTAGTTCCTGTGTGCACTCCTCACTTGCATGGTGCTTACAGTGACTTTCACTGCATAGTGCATGAGACATTCAGCCTGGCTAATCCTTGGGGGCTTTTATTCCTGTTGTCCTGAGGTGATTCAGTGGTCCCCCCGGTGTGACAGGTGACTGTACCCACAGATGTGTATGAGTTGAGTGGACCTGTGGTGAGAGTGTCCAAATGACGTGTACGACCTCATGGACATTGATGTGTGTGAATGTTCCTTGTCATGTGGGTGAGTGTCTATGTGAAGTGTTGCACCACAGCTGCATGTTGGAGGCTAATGATCTAACCCTCTGATGTGACAAGTGAGCCGTGCTTTGTGTCTGACTTGCAGAGCTAGCACGACACTTGTGACTCCCCCCTGGCAAATGGCACATGTGCAGAGTGAGGGTTGTATCTGCTGTTGTCAATGACAGGCCAGTGATCTGTGGCTGGGTGTGTCTGTCTAGTCTGCTGAGGGTGCGTCAGTGGAGTGGGACATGTGACTGCATGGCACGTGCTGCCCATCAGCCTGCTGTTGCATGTGCTGCACAGTGTGTGGCATGTTCATTGAGTGTTTTGCACCCCTCATGCCACCTGTAGACTTTCAATGCCATGTACTGCATTGGCGCTTGCACACAGGCCAATTTCATGTTGTGAATGAGGCTATTCATGTCAGCATCCTATGCCCTGTTCAACATTTCAAAGATGTTCTAATGTGTGTCTCTGGGACATGGAGCAGGTGTATTGATGTTGTGTCACTTTGTCATTCTGACAGGTAACTGCCTACGAGAAGGGGGTGATCTGGACCAACGTTGTCAGGGCCGTGAGGACTGCAGGGGGGCGTGATCGGCACCTGGCCCAGGTCCGCAAGAGGTGTCAGGACATCCGGTGCTGGACCCGGCGGTTCGCCCGGGTCCAGCTCAAGCTCTCTCCACCTCGCCCCCATGGCGGCCTCTGACACCTGACCCACCACATGAAATGTGTCCTGGCGGTGGTCTTCCCTGACCTCGATAGGCAGTTACAGGAGAGACTGCAGCAAGGAGGGAGTAGGTACATGGCTTTTTGTCGTGTTATGTGTCGCCAGCTTTAGGAAGTGCTATTTTGCATGAATACACTCCCAGAGTTCATATGTGCAGTGCATTTTCTGTTCCCAAATGTCACCTGGGGATCTTTTTCATCCCTTCCTCTCCTTGACATGTGTCCCCTGGTGTGTGTGTAATCACATATGCACATGGTCATCTAGGGTGCCAGTACATCTAAGTGCACATTGCTTTCTGCATCATGTGGTAGGGTGGTCTGTGACTTGTGTCAGTACCTTGCCTGTTCCCTGGCCTAGTTTGGATTTTGTTAATGTGTGCTACATGTGTCCACTGGACAGGGATTCACCATTTTGTTTGTGCATACTCACACTGGGCAGTGCCTAAGTGGCTATTCACAACAATCTGTTGATGGTTGTTTGTCACAAATATGTGTTGTCAGCCCCACGAGGTGATGTGGTGTCAATGCATCAATTTCTCTAGCACAGTTGTTGTAACCCTGAATAAGAGGTGTCACTTCTTGATCTGTATAAGTCACATTGACTCAGGTATTGGGGGGGGGGGTTTGCGGGAGAGGCATACATGTGCAACCCTGATTTTTCATTGCCAGGTCTGACTTGTGTGTGAGAATTGCCTGGACTAAAATACACTGGGCAGTGCCCCTGTGATGCTGACCAGTGCTTAATGTACGTGCTTTGCAGCCTGTGTCATTTTTTTACCAACAAGAATCCTGCTCATACATTTTTTGCAAGTGCGTGGTTCAGATGCAACGCAGTTTGGACTTTGTGTGCTGACATCTTTGTGTACATTCTGGCTTGCCATGAGGGTGTCCCCACAGTACAGCTGGTCTTTTTTACCAACCAATTGCAGGCCCTTTAGCTTCTGCATTGTTCTGGGTGTGGACATGTGTGCCACTCCAGATGACAGGCAGTAGGTCATCTGTGTAGCCAACTGTATAACCAGGTGACGGATGGCCTGGTAACAACTGACATGATTCAAGTTTGAATTGTACCTTGGCACTCACAGCACTTGTCAACAGTTGTTCATGTTGAACATGTGGAAATTTGATGATTTGTGTTAAGAACACTAATGTGCCTGCATGCAATATGTCGCACAAGGCAGTGCACACAAAAGTACATTGACACTGTCATTGAATAAGCTGGCACCTTTTCAAAGAAGCCACTGTTATAAATAAATGGTGTTGCAGATTCTCCATATACATGTTCCCACGGTGGTCTTGATTTTGTGAGACTCATTAGTTGTCGGTGATACAAACTAATGAGTGTCAAGACGTCAAGACCTCCGTGGGCCCATGTATATGTACTTTCTGCAACACCATCTATTTCTAACAGTGGCTCCTCCAAAAAGGTGCCAGCTTCTTCAATGACAGTGTCAATGTACTTTTGTGTGCACTGCCTTGTGCAACATCTTGCATGCAGGCACATCAGTGTTCTTTTCACGAAATGGCCAATTGGCACATCCCAAACATGTAGATTGGTTAAAGTATTGTGAGTCCCAAGGTACCAACATTTGTTCGTTTTGTGTTCCAAGGGACTTACAGGTCTCTGAGTGTGATGACACCTTGAGTATTGAGGTGTGTTAGTTTACCTTGAGTGCACCACTCCTGTTTATTTCAGGATAAACAAGAGGTGTCATGACTTCATTGTATTGCTGTGCTCACCGGTTCACAGACACTAGCTTCTCAGTGTATTGCTCATTCAAGTTGTGGCCTTTTGAGTATTGAGTTTCCTGGTGTCAAAGTGGCATGGTGGATCTACCAACTGGCCAGTACAGGGCTTACATATGTGTGGAGTAATCCAGCTGTTACTCATGATGCATTGCCTGATATGCACTGTGACCAATTGTTCTTGTGCTCATGTGTCAGATGTATACAGGTGACTGATGCTTTCTGGTTTCTTCCCCCGCGCCCACAGCATCATCATCCACAAAAGAGGGGGTACACCTGAATGGACCTTGAGGAGGGACCCAGCGACAGTGCCACCAGTGCTGTGGAGTCAGCAGGAGACAGTGGCACGGAGGGCGAGGGGAGTCAGTCGGAGGTCCTGTCCGGAGGCGAGAGCATGTACGACACCGACGGGTCCCAGGCTGACATCCTTGAGGAGGCAGAGGATGCAACAACATCTGGCAGTATCTCACCATCTGTACCCGCCTCCTCCATTGCCATCTCCGCCCTCCCAGTTGCTCCTGTCCCTTCTGTCCGTGCAGGGTCCCACCGTGTCTCCTTCGGACCAGGCACCGCAGCCCCTGCCCTTGTCACCCCTGCTGCCCTCAGTGAAGAGTCTGTGGACACACTGCGGCAGTTGCAGGTTGGTCAGGCATCGATGCTGCATGTCCTCCATGAACACACTAGACTGCTCACACAGTTGGTGTCGTTCGTGGAGGGCATGTCATCAACGATGACTGAGCAACGCAGGTTTCTGCGGTCCATGGACTCTTCACTGATGGAAGCAGTGTCTCTCCAGCGGCGCTCCGTCCCCCCCCACCCCGGACCCATCCACACTGTCCTCTCCCATGCCTGTCCAAAGCACACACAGACAGTCACAGGCACACACCCCAACAGACACATCCAGCACACCCCCAACTAAGGCACAGCGCACACCTCCTGGCACGCACACTCAGGGGGATGTAGTCACACCCACAGGGTCTGGGGACAAACGGCAGACACGCAGTCACAGTCAGAGTCCGCAGTCCTCATGACCCACTTCCTCCAAATCCACTCCCCTTAGCTCCCCTGCCAAAATGTCACCCAAAGAGACCTACATTGCTAGTCTGTCCCTCAGCCCCACTGTGACACCCCCCCGCAAGCGGTTGAGGAAGTCTCCGGCCAGGGGAGTTGAGCCCCCCCCATATCCACCACCTCCCCCAAGAGCGCTGCACCCCATCCCTCTGACACCCCCCCCCCCTCCGTTTGGCCCTGGTGTTTCTTCCGGTGCAAGGGTTCCTCTGGACGCCCTGGCAGCAGTGTGCAGCGAGCTGCCCACCACCACCTTTGGCGCTGACCCACAATTATGGGCATTGTATCTAGTGGCAGTGAACCCTATTCCTTACATGAGAGACCAGCACCTGGACATTCCTATCACTCCTGTGATGTGCGTGACAGTGTGTGTTCCCCTTGGCTAACTTATTTTAGTATGCATTTCCCTCTCTATACAGTCTGTTGGCATTAAATCAGGGTGTGTATTGTGGGGCATCCGCTATGGGTGGGTATGCATGTGTTGTATGTCCTCACACCCACATGTGGTGTGTCATGCAGTGTGTGAATGACATCCATCCTCCTGGGAGTGGGGCACTGCTGGGAGTCCTCTGCACCCACCCCTCATACGTCTGGGCACTGCTGGGAGTCATATGCACCCACCCCTCATATGTCTGGACACTGCTGGGAGTCCTCTGCACCCACCCCTCATATGGTTGGGCACTGCTGGGAGTCCTCTGCACCCACCCCTCATATGTCTGGACACTGCTGGTAGTGATATGCACCCACCCCTCATATGTCTGTCCACTGCTGGGAGTCCTCTGCACCCACCCCTCATATGTCTGGACACTGCTGGTAGTGATATGCACCCACCCCTCATGTCTCTGTCCACTGCTGGGAGTCCTCTGCACCCACCCCTCATATGTCCGGAAACTGCTGGTAGTGAAATGCACCTACCCCTCATATGTCTGGGCACTGCTGGGAGTCCTCTGCACCCACCCCTCATATGTCTGTCCACTGCTGGTAGTGATATGCACCCACCCCTCATATGTCTGTCCACTGCTGGGAGTCCTCTGCACCCACCCCTCATATGTCTGTCCACTGCTGGGAGTCCTCTGCCCCCACCCTCATATGTCTGGACACTGCTGGGAGTCCTCTGCACCCACCCTCATATGTCTGTCCACTGCTGGGAGTCCTCTGCACCCACCCCTCATATGCCTGGACACTTCTGGGAGTCCTCTGCACCCCCCCCTCATATGTCTGGGCACTGCTGGGAGTCCTCTGCACCCACCCCTCATATCTCTGTCCACTGCTGGTAGTGATATGCACCAACCCCTCATATGTCTGTCCACTGCTGGGAGTCCTCGGCACCCACCCCTCATATGTCTGTCCACTGCTGGGAGTCCTCTGCACCCACCCCTCATATGTCTGTCCAATGCTGGGAGTCCTCTGCACCCACCCCTCATATGTCTGGACACTGCTGGTAGTGATATGCACCCACCCCTCATATGTCTGTCCACTGCTGGGAGTCCTCTGCACCCACCCCTCATATGTCTGGACACTGCTAGTAGTGATATGCACCCACCCCTCAAATGTCTGTCCACTGCTGGGAGTCCTCTGCACCCACCCCTCATATGTCTGGACACTGCTGGTAGTGATATGCACCCACCCCTCATGTCTCTGTCCACTGCTGGGAGTCCTCTGCACCCACCCCCATATGTCTGTCCACTGCTGGGAGTCCTTTGCACCCACCCCTCATATCTCAGTCCACTGCTGGTAGTGATATGCACCCACCCCTCATATGTCTGTCCACTGCTGGAAGTGATATGCACCCACCCCCCATATGTCTGTCCACTGCTGGGAGTCCTCTGCACCCACCCCTCATATGTCTGTCCACTGCTGGGAGTCCTCTGCCCCCACCCTCATATGTCTGGACACTGCTGGGAGTCCTCTGCACCCACCCCTCATATCTCAGTCCACTGCTGGTAGTGATATGCACCCACCCCTCATATGTCTGTCCACTGCTGGTAGTGATATGCACCCACCCCTCATATGTCTGTCCACTGCTGGGAGTCCTCTGCACCCACCCCTCATATGTCTGTCCACTGCTGGGAGTCCTCTCCCCCCACCCTCATATGTCTGGACACTGCTGGGAGTCCTCTGCACCCACCCTCATATGTCTGTCCACTGCTGGGAGTCCTCTGCACCCACCCCTCATATGCCTGGACACTTCTGGGAGTCCTCTGCACCCACCCCTCATATGTCTGGACACTGCTGGTAGTGATATGCACCCACCCCTCATGTCTCTGTCCACTGCTGGGAGTCCTCTGCACCCACCCCTCATATGTCCGGAAACTGCTGGTAGTGAAATGCACCTACCCCTCATATGTCTGGGCACTGCTGGGAGTCCTCTGCACCCACCCCTCATATGTCTGTCCACTGCTGGTAGTGATATGCACCCACCCCTCATATGTCTGTCCACTGCTGGGAGTCCTCTGCACCCACCCCTCATATGTCTGTCCACTGCTGGGAGTCCTCTGCCCCCACCCTCATATGTCTGGATACTGCTGGGAGTCCTCTGCACCCACCCTCATATGTCTGTCCACTGCTGGGAGTCCTCTGCACCCACCCCTCATATGCCTGGACACTTCTGGGAGTCCTCTGCACCCACCCCTCATATGTCTGGGCACTGCTGGGAGTCCTCTGCACCCACCCCTCATATCTCTGTCCACTGCTGGTAGTGATATGCACCAACCCCTCATATGTCTGTCCACTGCTGGGAGTCCTCGGCACCCACCCCTCATATGTCTGTCCACTGCTGGGAGTCCTCTGCACCCACCCCTCATATGTCTGTCCACTGCTGGGAGTCCTCTGCACCCACCCCTCATATGTCTGGACACTGCTGGTAGTGATATGCACCCGCCCCTCATATGTCTGTCCACTGCTGGGAGTCCTCTGCACCCACCCCTCATATGTCTGGACACTGCTGGTAGTGATATGCACCCACCCCTCATATGTCTGTCCACTGCTGGGAGTCCTCTGCACCCACCCCTCATATGTCTGGACACTGCTGGTAGTGATATGCACCCACCCCTCATGTCTCTGTCCACTGCTGGGAGTCCTCTGCACCCACCCCCATATGTCTGTCCACTGCTGGGAGTCCTCTGCACCCACCCCTCATATCTCAGTCCACTGCTGGTAGTGATATGCACCCACCCCTCATATGTCTGTCCACTGCTGGAAGTGATATGCACCCCCCCCCCATATGTCTGTCCACTGCTGGGAGTCCTCTGCACCCACCCCTCATATGTCTGTCCACTGCTGGGAGTCCTCTGCCCCCACCCTCATATGTCTGGACACTGCTGGGAGTCCTCTGCACCCACCCCTCATATCTCAGTCCACTGCTGGTAGTGATATGCACCCACCCCTCATATGTCTGTCCACTGCTGGTAGTGATATGCACCCACCCCTCATATGTCTGTCCACTGCTGGGAGTCCTCTGCACCCACCCCTCATATGTCTGTCCACTGCTGGGAGTCCTCTCCCCCCACCCTCATATGTCTGGACACTGCTGGGAGTCCTCTGCACCCACCCTCATATGTCTGTCCACTGCTGGGAGTCCTCTGCACCCACCCCTCATATGCCTGGACACTTCTGGGAGTCCTCTGCACCCACCCCTCATATGTCTGGGCACTGCTGGGAGTCCTCTGCACCCACCCCTCATATCTCTGTCCACTGCTGGTAGTGATATGCACCAACTCCTCATATGTCTGTCCACTGCTGGGAGTCCTCGGCACCCACCCCTCATATGTCTGTCCACTGCTGGGAGTCCTCTGCACCCACCCCTCATATGTCTGTCCACTGCTGGGAGTCCTCTGCACCCACCCCTCATATGTCTGGACACTGCTGGTAGTGATATGCACCCACCCCTCATATGTCTGTCCACTGCTGGGAGTCCTCTGCACCCACCCCTCATATGTCTGGACACTGCTGGTAGTGATATGCACCCACCCCTCATATGTCTGTCCACTGCTGGGAGTCCTCTGCACCCACCCCTCATATGTCTGGACACTGCTGGTAGTGATATGCACCCACCCCTCATATGTCTGTCCACTGCTGGGAGTCCTCTGCACCCACCCCTCATATGTCTGGACACTGCTGGTAGTGATATGCACCCACCCCTCATGTCTCTGTCCACTGCTGGGAGTCCTCTGCACCCACCCCCATATGTCTGTCCACTGCTGGGAGTCCTCTGCACCCACCCCTCATATCTCAGTCCACTGCTGGTAGTGATATGCACCCACCCCTCATATGTCTATCCACTGCTGGAAGTGATATGCACCCACCCCCCATATGTCTGTCCACTGCTGGGAGTCCTCTGCACCCACCCCTCATATGTCTGTCCACTGCTGGGAGTCCTCTGCCCCCACCCTCATATGTCTGGACACTGCTGGGAGTCCTCTGCACCCACCCCTCATATCTCAGTCCACTGCTGGTAGTGATATGCACCCACCCCTCATATGTCTGTCCACTGCTGGTAGTGATATGCACCCACCCCTCATATGTCTGTCCACTGCTGGGAGTCCTCTGCACCCACCCCTCATATGTCTGTCCACTGCTGGGAGTCCTCTCCCCCCACCCTCATATGTCTGGACACTGCTGGGAGTCCTCTGCACCCACCCTCATATGTCTGTCCACTGCTGGGAGTCCTCTGCACCCACCCCTCATATGCCTGGACACTTCTGGGAGTCCTCTGCACCCACCCCTCATATGTCTGGGCACTGCTGGGAGTCCTCTGCACCCACCCCTCATATCTCTGTCCACTGCTGGTAGTGATATGCACCAACTCCTCATATGTCTGTCCACTGCTGGGAGTCCTCGGCACCCACCCCTCATATGTCTGTCCACTGCTGGGAGTCCTCTGCACCCACCCCTCATATGTCTGTCCACTGCTGGGAGTCCTCTGCACCCACCCCTCATATGTCTGGACACTGCTGGTAGTGATATGCACCCACCCCTCATATGTCTGTCCACTGCTGGGAGTCCTCTGCACCCACCCCTCATATGTCTGGACACTGCTGGTAGTGATATGCACCCACCCCTCATGTCTCTGTCCACTGCTGGGAGTCCTCTGCACCCACCCCCATATGTCTGTCCACTGCTGGGAGTCCTCTGCACCCACCCCTCATATCTCAGTCCACTGCTGGTAGTGATATGCACCCACCCCTCATATGTCTGTCCACTGCTGGAAGTCCTCTGCACCCACCCCTCATATGTCTGTCCACTGCTGGGAGTCCTCTGCACCCACCCCTCATATGTCTGTCCACTGCTGGTAGTGATATGCACCCACCCCTCATATGTCTTTCCACTGCTAGGAGTCCTCTGCACCCACCCCCCATATGTTTGTCCACTGCTGGGAGTCCTCTGCACCCACCCTCATATGTCTGGACACTGCTGGGAGTCCTCTGCACCCACCCTCATATGTCTGTCCACTGCTGGGAGTCCTCTGCACCCACCCCTCATATGCCTGGACACTTCTGGGAGTCCTCTGCACCCACCCCTCATATGTCTGGGCACTGCTGGGAGTCCTCTGCACCCACCCCTCATATCTCTGTCCACTGCTGGTAGTGATATGCACCAACTCCTCATATGTCTGTCCACTGCTGGGAGTCCTCGGCACCCACCCCTCATATGTCTGTCCACTGCTGGGAGTCCTCTGCACCCACCCCTCATATGTCTGTCCACTGCTGGGAGTCCTCTGCACCCACCCCTCATATGTCTGGACACTGCTGGTAGTGATATGCACCCACCCCTCATATGTCTGTCCACTGCTGGGAGTCCTCTGCACCCACCCCTCATATGTCTGGACACTGCTGGTAGTGATATGCACCCACCCCTCATGTCTCTGTCCACTGCTGGGAGTCCTCTGCACCCACCCCCATATGTCTGTCCACTGCTGGGAGTCCTCTGCACCCACCCCTCATATCTCAGTCCACTGCTGGTAGTGATATGCACCCACCCCTCATATGTCTGTCCACTGCTGGAAGTCCTCTGCACCCACCCCTCATATGTCTGTCCACTGCTGGGAGTCCTCTGCACCCACCCCTCATATGTCTGTCCACTGCTGGTAGTGATATGCACCCACCCCTCATATGTCTTTCCACTGCTAGGAGTCCTCTGCACCCACCCCCCATATGTTTGTCCACTGCTGGGAGTCCTCTGCACCCACCCCCATATGGCTGTCCACTGCTGAGAGTCCTCTGCACCCACCCCTCATATGTCTGTCCACTGCTGGTAGTGATATGCACCCACCCCTCATATGTCTTTCCACTGCTGGGAGTCCTCTGCACCCACCCCTCATAGGTCTGGACACTGCTGGTAGTGATATGCACCCACCCCTTATGTGTCTGTCCACTGCTGGGAGTCCTCTGCACCCACCCCTCATATGTCTGGACACTGCTGGTAGTGATATGCACCCAGCCCTCAGATGTCTGTCCACTGCTGGGAGTCCTCTGCACCCACCCTCATATGTCTGTCCAATGCTGGGAGTCTTCTGCACCCACCCCTCATATGTCTGGGCACTGCTGGGAGTCCTCTGCACCCACCCCTCATATGTCTGTCCACTGCTGGTAGTGATATGCACCCACCCCTCATATGTCTGGGCACTGCTGGGAGTCCTCTGCACCCACCCCTCATATGTCTGGGCACTGCTGGGAGTCCTCTGCACCCACCCCTCATATGTCTGGGCACTGCTGGGAGTCCTCTGCACCCACCCCTCATATGTCTGTCCACTGCTGGTAGTGATATGCACCCACCCCTCATATGTCTAGACACTGCTGGGAGTCCTCTGCACCCACCCCTCATATGTCTGGGCACTGCAGGTAGTCCTCTGCACCCACCCCTCATATCTCTGTCCACTGCTGGTAGTGATATGCACCCACCCCTCATATGTCTGTCCACTGCTGGGAGTCCTCTGAACCCACCCCTCATATGTCTGGGCACTGCTGGGAGTCATATGCACCCACCCCTCATATGTCTGTCCACTGCTGGGAGTCCTCTGCACCCACCCCTCATATGTCTGGACACTGCTGGTAGTGATATGCACCCACCCCTCATATGTCTGTCCACTGCTGGGAGTCCTCTGCACCCACCCCTCATATGTCTGGACACTGCTGGTAGTGATATGCACCCACCCCTCATATGTCTGTCCACTGCTGGGAGTCCTCTGCACCCACCCCTCATATGTCTGGACACTGCTGGTAGTGGTATGCACCCACCCCTCATGTCTCTGTCCACTACTGGGAGTCCTCTGCACCCACCCCAATATGTCTGTCCACTGCTGGGAGTCCTCTGCACCCACCCCTCATATCTCTGTCCACTGCTGGTAGTGATATGCACCCACCCCTCATATGTCTGGGCACTGCTGGGAGTTCTCTGCACCCACCCCTCATATGTCTGTCCACTGCTGGTAGTGATATGCACCCACCCCTCATATGTCTGGGCACTGCTGGGAGTCCTCTGCACCCACCCCTCATATGTCTGGACACTGCTGGGAGTCCTCTGCACCCACCCCTCATATGTCTGTCCACTGCTGGGAGTCCTCTGCACCCACCCCTCATATGTCTGGACACTGCTGGGAGCCCTCTGCACCCACCCCTGAGATGTCTGGGCACTGCAGGTAGTCCTCTGCACCCACCCCTCATATCTCTGTCCACTGCTGGTAGTGATATGCACCCACCCCTCATATGTCTGTCCACTGCTGGGAGTCCTCTGAACCCACCCCTCATATGTCTGGGCACTGCTGGGAGTCATATGCACCCACCCCTCATATGTCTGTCCACTGCTGGGAGTCCTCTGCACCCACCCCTCATATGTCTGGACACTGCTGGTAGTGATATGCACCCACCCCTCATATGTCTGTCCACTGCTGGGAGTCCTCTGCACCCACCCCTCATATGTCTGGACACTGCTGGTAGTGATATGCACCCACCCCTCATATGTCTGTCCACTGCTGGGAGTCCTCTGCACCCACCCCTCATATGTCTGGACACTGCTGGTAGTGGTATGCACCCACCCCTCATGTCTCTGTCCACTACTGGGAGTCCTCTGCACCCACCCCAATATGTCTGTCCACTGCTGGGAGTCCTCTGCACCCACCCCTCATATCTCTGTCCACTGCTGGTAGTGATATGCACCCACCCCTCATATGTCTGGGCACTGCTGGGAGTTCTCTGCACCCACCCCTCATATGTCTGTCCACTGCTGGTAGTGATATGCACCCACCCCTCATATGTCTGGGCACTGCTGGGAGTCCTCTGCACCCACCCCTCATATGTCTGGACACTGCTGGGAGTCCTCTGCACCCACCCCTCATATGTCTGTCCACTGCTGGGAGTCCTCTGCACCCACCCCTCATATGTCTGGACACTGCTGGGAGCCCTCTGCACCCACCCCTGAGATGTCTGGGCACTGCTGGGAGTCCTCTGCACCCACCCCTCATATGTCTGGACACTGCTGGTAGTGATATGCACCCACCCCTCATATGTCTGTCCACTGCTGAGAGTCCTCTGCACCCACCCCTCACATGTCTGGACACTGCTGGTAGTGATATGCACCCACCCCTCATATGCCTGTCCACTGCTGGGAGGCCTCTGCACCCACCTACGCACCACCTTAGAGCTGTACACTGCTGGCCAGGACCTACACACACAACAATATGAAGGTAACATGCTGGGCCAGTCCTCTATACCCACATTCCTGGCGGGTGTACGCCTCGTATCCAAATTTTCCTTCTGCCGTAACAGGGTACGTGTGGTACGGACCGTACCCGTGCATGTATGCATAGGAACGGTCCGTACCTGAGTACTCATCGGGCCGTAGGGGTACGCACTGTACCCACGTATTCATGCGTGGGTACGGTCCGTACCACTGTTGTCATGGTGCCGTAGGGGTATGTGTGGTACGCACCGTACCCACGCATTCATGCGTGGGTACGGTCCGTACCACTGTTGTCATGGTGCCATAGGGGTACATGTGGTACGCACCGTACCCACGCATTCATGCGTGGGTACAGTCCATACCACTGTTGTCATGGCGCCGTAGGGGTACGTGTGGTACGCACCGTACCCACACATTCATGCGTGGGTACGGTCCGTACCACTGTTGTCATTGCGCCTAGGGGTACGTGTGGTACGCACCGTACCCACGCATGAATGCGTGGGTACGGTCCGTACCACTGTTGTCATGGCGCCGTAGGGGTACTGTGGTACGCACCGTACACATCCACTTCCGTTGTTGCGGTACGTAGGGGTTGCTGCCCACGCCCCCCCAAGTGACCAGACCCTGGTGGTAATGTATGGCCTCCATATTATAGGTTTGTGTTTGCTATGGGGTATGTTTCCTGGCCCTCACCCTCCCTGGCCAATGGGTGTTGTTCTCATCTTCTGCGGCGTGTGCGTAGGGTGCGGTGCACCAGGTTGTAGGCCAAGAGGACCGGGATGACACGTACGATGGGGTTCATGGCTGTATGTCGCGTACCGGGGCTCCGTGGCGTGGGGTTCAGCTTTCCCGGCAGTTTTTCACTCCCGTAGGCACAGTGAGGTACGTAGTGACGCAGGTACGAATCGTACTTGCTGGGCCGGAAAACGCTGCTGAAATACATACGGACGTCGCGTACAAGCAGTTCCGGATCGGAATCGTGGGTATTTTTTTGCTGTGTGGTCTTTTGTACGATTCGTACAGAAAAAGGCTTTCTGTACGAATCGTACTTCCTAGGTTGTAGAATGAGTTTACCTGGTACGAGTCGTACGGAAAAAACGCTCCGTACAACTATTCGTACAGCCTTTTTCCATGATTGGAATCGGCCCCGAAATGTATGTATTTGCGCAAGTAACTTACTATTTTTTAAACATGATTCGGGTTTATATGAATAACATGTAAAATTCTGTCTTCTAGCTCCATGCATGAACTAAGGCGCTTTGGTCCTTTTTCTATTACTTGTAAATACACAATAAAATGGTGGATCTGTAAAATGCAAAACTGGATTGTGGAAAAGACCGTTCTGGTTCAAACGCGTCGCCAATAAAAACTGATTTTGCTAACACGAACCCTGGTGTGCGAGTCACTTTCTTTGTGCAAACTTGCCCACGGAATTTCCGAACATTTCTAAGGCGGGTCCCAACACCCGGAACTCGCACCGACCCCGAGAGGAGTGGAGCTGGTACGTGTCAGGTAGCTTTCTTTATATATATATATATATGTATATATATGTATATATATATATACATATATATATGTATGCAGGTAGCCTTGTTTGAGCTATCCCAAATAAGCAAAGCGGCACACCAAAGGACAACACAATTCCTTTATTGTGTGTACTAACGACGCGTTTCGGCGAAGCCTTTTTCAAGTAGATGACCTATGCCCAATCCCCCTTAGAAATACAGGTCACGATTAGCAAACAGTGAAAACATATTGCGTTATGATCTGCTTTCTACCAACAAAATGCAATATGCAATTCATTAAATCCTATAAATCATGTGTTTACATTACATATGAGCTATACGTGAATCCAAACTTCAAGTTTACAATTTCAAAACTTAAGTCTTATGATTCCTTTCGGGACCATAATACATTGGGAAAATACCGGCAACGCCTGTGCGCTATTCGTTGGTAATGTGCTGCTGGGAATGGACATCATGCTAAACAATAGATCCGATATCGATCACCTTACGCCGAATGGCGTAAACAATGATTGTTTGCAAATGCATACTTGGGATGTCCGTAAGACACAATGCCTTCCCCACTGTCTCTAGTCTCTAGTCCTCTTAGTGCAAATGCATAGAAAATAAGCATATAAATACAGGTAATGATCGGTGATGTACCGTCATAGTGAATGATACAAATGCACAGTGAGCAAGCATGTAAATACAGGTAATAATCGGTAATGTACCGTCTTAGTCAATGGTAATAAAAACAAAATTCATCAAATGTAGTACTGGATCACATGTTCAATCAATGAGCACTATGCAATTATTCAAGAAATGATATGCATTAAAAAATTGTAAATTCTATATCCAAGGTAATGTACCCCAGAAACCAATAAGCATCCAATGCGGCACATGATTTCAAATTATATTCTTCAAGATGTTTTGTTAAAGCGAGAACACAGTATGAATCAGTTCATATATATATATATATATATATCCTTGTTCACTCTCCACTTCAGACGGAGCACTCGCGGGCGGGTACAGGTTTGCGGTAGTGGACCCCGCTACTTATTTCTCTCTATTTCCTGAGTCGTAAAGAAATACCGCACTCACGGGGGGTGCTTTGAATTTTTTTATTCAGCAAACAAACGCGTTTCGGCAAAAAGCCTGCTTCGAGGAAGGCTTTTCGCCGAAACGCATTTGTTTGCTGTTGGTTGTTGAATAAAAAAGTCCAAGCGCCCCCCCGTGAGTGCGGTATTTCTTTACGACTGAGGAAATAGAGCGAAATATATATATATATATATGTATGTGTGTGTTATGTATATACGTATATATTATCTACTGGCGGTCGCCAGTAGATAGTTATAGTTAGGACCGTGTTTCCATAGGAAATCTCAAAATTCTATTTTGAATAACTTTGGCGCCGGTTGACGAATCTTCGCGAAATTTTCAAAACTAATGGGGCGCTTCGCTCAGCTCATACCCTGAAAGTCTCGGGGGGATTCGTCAAGCGGGGGCCGAGAACAAAGGGGGGTCCCAAAACACGTTTTCCCCATGCATTTTCCCATATGACCTTTAGTCGAAGGTACAGCCCGAACGGCTGAACAGAATTACTTGAAATTTGGCAGAGAGGTAGTCCTCAGGTCAGGGATGTGCCTTTTGCATATATGGAGTCAATCTGTTCAGTAGTTCCTGAGAAAATTGCAGTTAAAAGCACATACATATCTATAGCCGCGCACCGTGCGCGCACCGCGCGCGCACCCTAACGTGCGCGAGCGTAATTCTGGTTGATACATGTCAGTCAACGTTCGAATCGGTCGAAATCAGGAAGTGTCGGCCGCCATTTTGTTTGTTTTCAGTGCTAGAGTGGAAAGGAAGGTGGCGAACGTGAAAAGGGGGCAGGGTAGAGAGTTCCTGACCCCCTAGCCGTGGTCAGGGGGTCCCTGAAGGACCCCGAAGGCAGAAAAAAACATTTACGCGCATGGTGAAAAAAAAAAAAAAAAAAAAGAATTTTAATACGTAGTTTATTGAAAAATAAATATATAAAAAAAATTATAATACATACATAACTTAGCATTTAAAAAAACGTACAAATTCACTGAAAAAAACATAGGTTTCACACACGTTATAGTTAGGAATTAGCATTTAAAAAACCTTGCAAATTCACTTAAAAAACCATAGGTTTCACACATGTTATAGTTAGGTGGATATTTCACTCGTAAAAAACCAATGAAATTCCCCCGTTATAGTTAGTTGAGATAACTATAACTCGCGCGACCGCCACTCTATCACAAGGATGATGTCATCAGTGATGTCATGAGTGATGCCACTGACCATGTCATGAGTGATGTAATATGTGACGTCATGAGCAGAGGATTGCGGGCGCGCGAGTTATAGTTATCTCAACTAACTATAACGGGGGAATTTCATTGGTTTTTTACGAGTGAAATATCCACCTAACTATAACATGTGTGAAACCTATGGTTTTTTAAGTGATATATATATATGTATGTGTGTGTTTTAAAAAATATAGATTTATATATCATATGAAACATTAGTGGAATTTGTTCAATAGACATTATATAAAATGCATATATTCAAATATTTAACATTTACTTTTTTCACTCTATTTTTATTTTTTTTAAATCGATATTTTTGTATATTTTCTGATGATATTAGTGTCAATGGTATTTTTTTCTTTATAATTTTGTACTTACCATTATAAGTATGGGGACATGATATTTTGATAAACTATATTTTTGACACAATATTTGTATCAAATTATATCATTTACCTGGATATTTTGTCAGTGATCCATGAGCAGCAGGTCGAGTGAGAATGGGAAAGAGAGCCTGAGGGTGAGAAGAGTGATAGACCGAGTGAGAATGTGAAAGAGCGTCTGGGAGTAAAAAGAGTGACAGACCAAGTGGGAACGTGAAAGAGAGCCTGGGAGTAAGAAGAGTGATAGACCGAGTGAGAATGTGAAAGGGAGCTTGGGAGTAAAAAGAGTGACAGACTGAGTGAGAATGTGAAAGGGAGCTTGAGAGTAAGATGAGTGACAGACTGAGTGAGAATGTGAAAGGGAGCGAGAACGTAAAATAGAGCTTGAGAGTAAGATGAGTGACAGACTGAGTGAGAATGTGAAAGGGTGTGAGAACGTAAAATAGAGCTTGAGAGTAAGATGAGTGACAGACTGGGTGAGAATGTGAAAGGGAGTGAGAACGGGAAAGAGAGCTTAAGAGTAAGATGAGTGACAGACTGAGTGAGAATGAGAAAGGGAGTGAGAACGTGAAAGAAAGCTTGAGAGTAAGATGAGTGACAGACTGAGTGAGAATGTGAAAGGGAGTGAGAACGTAAAATAGAGCTTGAGAATAAGATGAGTGTCAGACTGGGTGAGAATGTGAAAGGGAGTGAGAATGGGAAAGAGAGCTTGAGAGTAAGATGAGTGACAGACTGAGTGAGAATGTGTAAGGGAGCGAGAACGTGAAAGAGAGCTTGAGAGTAAGATGAGTGACAGACTGAGTGAGAATGTGAAAGGGAGTGAGAATGGGAAAGAGGGCTGAAGAGTAAGATGAGTGACAGACAAAGTGAGAACTTGAAGGAGAGCCTGAGGGTAAGTGGGCAGTGTGACAGAGCCTGAAGGTCAGTGTGTGAGTGAGCATTAAGACTCTGGTCCTCAGAGCAGTGAATAACTCTGGCTCAAAATATCTTGAAATGATCGAGCAGGACGCAGAGACACCGCCGGTATCGATACTAATGGGAAATTATTAAGCTATGTCAAAAAGATTATCATCCTCTTTAAAAACCTCGCCTCTTATATATACGAGCCGCATCACGGAATAACCAAATATTAAAGGACGGAAGATATATATATATACAGTATCACATACTTGGACTTTTTATTACGGAATCTTTTTAAATAAATCATTGTATGGAATTAGATTAACAAGGAATACAACAATAATATTCTCCAATAAAACTCATTGGATATTAGACAAGAAATGCTGGCGCACATATGAAAGAAACAGATTTTTAGCTGCTTGAATTATAAAAGAACTACAAATACGAAGTCAACGTGTGGGTTTTTTCCTGACGAAGACGCAGTTTGCGTCGAAACGCGCGTCGAAAAGATTTACCTTGTCTGCCACAAAGAAATGTTTTTTTCTGTGGAATTGTTTTTATAAAAATATGTATTAAAATGCTGATGTATACATAAGTGTATAGATGAGTTAAAACCAATGTGTACTATAAAATGTATTAAATATATGTTTTTAAATCTATGTAATTATTTGCTATTCTGATTGTTGCACTTAGTTTTTTTTAATTAAAACTGCACTAGAAAGGCATATATATCCAAAGATTGAATACGTTCTGACTATATTGCCTAGGGATATACACTTCACTTGAATAGTGCCCTGCCCTAGGAATTGCCACATTTATTGGACAGGGGGCCTCTGTTACCTTTCGCTAACTCTGGCTCGACTTCTTGGAGATGTAAATGTAAATCTTATGCCCCAGGTCGGACGCTGCCGTCTAGGCCAGTGTTGGGTCTCTAGAGTAACAAAAAGCGGGTTGGGGGGGCATTGTTTAGACACAGTGCTGCCAGGCTTTGGAGTCAGCTGCCCCAGAAATCAAGGCCACCTCCTCTGCCTCACTGTTCAGAAAAAAACACGATAACTATTTTTTCTGAGGGTGGCTCATCACATCCTCTCATCTCTTTGAAGGCTTCTTAGCGCCATGACACCCTGTGTTTAGGGTGTTTGTCGGCGCTCTAGAAAATCGAATTTGATTACATTCCAGAGACTGGAGGTTAGTGTGAGTGAGCCCGATTATGAGTGAGCACGAATGTGAGAGCACCAGTGCGGAGTTGGGAAAGAGAACAACTGATGCTGATTAAGAACACCAAGCATTACTTTCTTCTCTTTAATTCAACTCCTCCCGCTTTCCTCTCCCTTTGTTCTCCTCCCTTCTCTCCTTTAGTGCACCCTCTCCGCTTCTCAAATTTTCCGCCTCCCTCCTTCTCTTATTTCTCCCTCTGTCTCTCTCCCTCTCGGCTTGCCACATAGTATTGCCATTGGCACCCCTCAGTCCCCCCTCCAACAAAATACATTACCCAATAATAACACATACAAACTGTTTGATTGGGTAAAAAATGCTGCAGGTGTATTACATACACCGTTATGTAATAGGTGGGTTATCTTACGGGCGATCCAAGGGCAGGCAACCAACTGGGCCGCCTGTCCGCCTGATGAGCCGGGCAGCACTGGGGCGAACCCCTCCTTTGCTGCCGTCCAAGTAATTCTCTTACAGGATCACGTGACTGTTGGTAACTTCTACTCACGCCCCTTCCCGGGGCGGAGCGTCGCATACCAAACCCCCGGTTGTTCAGCCCCACAACCGCCCGAAGTACTAGCGGGGTGCCGACACGGCTTCCAGGACACTCCCATGAGGCTCCTCGGATTAGGCTCTGGCACCCCCTATGGTGCCACGCAGGGGTACCCTTGGTACCAGCTGCTTCCAGATCGCCCTGTAACTCCGCCTGCAACGAAAAAAGGAAACGTTACAATATTCTCACCCCCACCTGCCATCACCACGCCGGGTAAGCGGTAGGGAGGGATGCGGCGTTCGAGGCGAACAAGAGGTCGCCAGCATGGTGGGGGATGGCTATATAGCCTCCCCCTTCGCACAAAGGAGCCCCGGAAGTGACAACCCTCACGTCGCTTCCGGGCAGGAAAGAGGAGGGGGACACCGGCCGGAGTCCCTGACCCCAGGAAGGGGTGGGGGGGGGCGGGGAGGGGTGACCGGTGCCCAGGCGACACTAGGGTGCCAACTGCTCTAGTAGCCCCCTGTGGGGGCCGCGGTCAGCGGCATAGTATCGCCATTGGCACCCCTCAGTCCCCCCTCCAACAAAATACATTACCCAATAATAACACATACACAAACTGTTTGATTGGGTACAAAATGCTGCAGGTTTATTACATACACCGTTATGTAATAGGTGGGTTATCTTACGGGCGATCCAAGGGCAGGCAACCAACTGGGCCACCTGCCCGCCTGATGAGCCGGGCAGCACTGGGGCAAACCCCGCCTTTGCTGCCGTCCAAGTGATTCACTTACAGGATCATGTGACCGTTGGTAACTTCTACTCACGCCCCTTCCCGGGGCGGAGCGTCGCATAGCAAGCCCCCGGTTGTTCAGGCCCACAACCGCCCGAAGAACTAGCGGGGCGCCAACACGGCTTCCCGGACCCTCCCATGAGGCTCCTCGGATTAGGCTCTGGCACCCCCTATGGTGCCGCGCAGAGGTACCCTTGGTACCGGCCTGCTTCCAGATCCCCTGTAACTCCGCCACAGCTCTGGAGGTGGCCACCGTTGCCGCCAGAGCCCCCCACCAAAACCGCTATAGTCTTACCTGCAACCTCTCCTGTCTAGAGCTTCCTGCAATGTAGATGAAAGGGAACCATCCCTCTGGTTATAGATGGCCCCATCTATATTCCAAAGCCCTTGACGCTAGCCTGGGTCAGGTAGTGTCTGATGAAACAAAAGACCCGTTAGGCCTGGGAAGTTGTGCCGAGAAATATTCACCCCCATGAGGGAAAGTTCCACTGCTTCAGTTGCCTCCGCCCGAGCCAAGTCTGGGCGGAGGCGATGCCGGCACCCAGGCTCACAAAGCCCCATCTATTTGATGATCTCACCTAGCTGCCGTCCTACTAGCGCCGAGTGTGTCTGAACACCAGCGTGCCCATCTATGGGACAGCAGCTCACTTGCTAGGTGACTACTCCCCGACCCGCCTGCCTACTAAGGCTATTTTGGCAAGGAGGAACAACTTCCTTTGAACAGTCCCTGTGCTGCCAAATGAAGGCGCACAGGAATGTCCATAACTAAGCGCACTGTGACAATGAGCCAAGCTGCCCCCTGCACTTGCCCTGCAACCCTTATCCCTGCAGGGAAAATCGCCCGCTCAGCTCCCTCTGGGGAGCCCCTAGGCATACCTGCAGGAGAATCTGTCTGATTCAATACCGGGCGCACTGTCTGTACTATGGTGCCTAACATTTGATGCAGGCGATGCCACGCACCGCCTAGGTCATGGGATCCTTAGGGAGCCCCGCATTTCCCCCCCGGCGTGCCTCTAAATGGGCCTGGCTCCCCCCAGCTGAAGTGCTCCTACTGGGCTGTGTAAATGCGGCCCAGGATGACCTTAAACAATCAGCTTGGTATGCTACCACAAACCGTATTGCTCATGAGAACCTTGAGAAGCACACTGTTTTCACCTGTGCGTACCCTGCGATGGGACCGCCTCCACCCAGCTGCAGGGTCCGAGAGACATATATATTCCACCTATCTACTTGGTTTTTTGCCCCCTGGTACCCGACTGGTTGCCGCTCTGTGGTTTTGTGAAGCGCGCGTGCCCCCGGAGCCTGCTGTCACTGACCAGCCGGTGTCTGGTACCCGCCTTGCTGTTATCTATCGCCAACTGCCCTTACTTGGATTGGAGGAATGCGAGGTGCTTCCTAAGGACTGTGGATTAAAAGCTCCAACCTAGTTTGACCCCCAAAACTTAGGGAAAACCAATGCCCTTCATGGTATATCTACTCCGGCGTTGACTAGCCCCGTGTTAGTGATACCAGTCGCAGAAGGTGCCCCTTCCAATCTTCAGCCCATAGCAGGGGAACCCAGGGGGCAGGCAAGTCTGTAGTAGACAGACGGGGAACCATCTGTGCAACTACTTGCCCTTTTCCGGAATATAGGTAATACCAGGTCATTAATACCCTGTTGCCCATTGGCTCTAATGCAGTGTTTACTAACTTTTACACACCGCAGCACCCCTGTTAGGTGGCACGACCACCACCCGCCTGCTGTCCTGGCTAAAGCGTGGGTAAGTATGTCTTACTGGGGCGACCCAAAACCTACCCATGGTTGCAGAGGGATGCCCACCCAAGTGCATGGTATTCGTCTATTTGGTTCCAGTCGATGTTTGACTAGTTCCCCCGTGCCGAATGCAGCTCAGCGTTTCGCAGCGCCTCTCTTTGGGTTGTAACTACCAGAGTGAGAGTGCAATTATACTTCCCACCGAAGGGCTGTTAATCAATGGCAATGCAGGCAGACCCTGGGCATAAGAACAGATTTCGAGTACGTCCCTCAACCAGCCTATGTGTCCGATAACAACTTTTGCTACAGTATCCCAACGTGCCAAGAAGTTAGCCAATGTACTTGGATAAGAGGACAGAGAGTAACATACTCAACCCTTGCCCCTTCTGAAGTAGAGAATCCAACTGTACAGGTAGTTGTGGGCAGTTGTGCTCTAGCCACCTCTGCCCAGCCTGGCGAATGACAGCGCCCATTCATAAAGCTCCTGTGCTGGTGGGGACAACATTTTTCACATTTCCACTGCTGACTAATTGAATTCCTTCGCCCGGTGGTATCTGGCGCTGACTAACATAAGGTGCTGTCGTTACCTGCCTACGCATAACCTGCGGTCATGTGACCTGGCTGGTGGAGAGCTCTCCCTGAACTTAACAGAAATTGAAAACCCTGGAGCTGCAGCCATGAAAGCTTATAAACTGAAGACCAGTGGACCGGGGCAGCTCCAGGAGTTTGTACTCGCAAAGCTGAAGTCCTGAGAACAATCAACGCCTTTAGGGTCTCAGGGCATGTTCAAATTGGTCCCTTAATATCCTTCTTGGATGCTTTAAACCTATGATGCATGAGTCTGCTTGGACCACCCTTTGAATTACCCCCATCGTGGATGGCCCCCTAATTGTATGTCGCCACCCACTGGTTAGCCACTCCTTGTGCTTGCAAAGGACGCCGTCCTTTATCACGTTGGTGCCAACCAAGAACTGGTTTCTGTTCGATCCTCTCACCTGTGGGAGCATAACTAACATCAATGGTCTCAATACCGACCCACAGCGCTTCACTTAACGACCCCGGTATGCCTACCTGCACAGCTTCCCCATGCGCTGCTTAGGCCATGTGTCCCACACTTACCATCACTAGCAGGTTTCACTGGTAAAACAGAACCGCCTATCTGCTAAGTGGGAGGGTCACCTATTATTTCTGTACTAATAGTGAGCTGCTGCTGTGTAACCATGTTGAAAACGCGCCACCACCCTGAATATTGTATGCAAACTAATTTTTAGAAATTTGAAGGGTGTGCTCGTGCACTGTCAGTACCTTCCCCTAAGTGGCATAAAAGGGGGGGGCTGAACTTTAATGAAACCCACGCTGCTCCAAACAGGGGCCCTCAATTAAGTGTTTACCAAGGGCAGCTGCTAATACTACCGCATGTGCTGTGGTACACGAGTAGGCATTCCTGCCTCAAACCTTAAATTGCCATGTTAAACGCACCAGAGCCTAAGTAGCTGCCTTTAGTCTCAGTTTGCGCTATGGCGAATGGCCAGTGCAAAATTGCAGCCTACATTAAGGTCCCTGACTGGAACCCAAAAAATTCCCTGCATTTTATCGGTCGCATGTATCCACTGAGTGCTAGCTCTGCCTTACCTGAGGGCAGCTGGGTCACTGGATCTTAGTATGCCCTCCGGGCTGGACTACGACTATTTGTTTACTTAAATTCTTTATAGAGTTTTTATATGGCGCAAACTGCGACCCGAGACGTCGGGTCACCGAGCAGCACTTTACGTGAGCACCAGTTCCGTAACCTGAGGACCTCACATATTGTAAGGCACGGGGAGGTTAAGTGGTTTGCCCAGGATTCCAGGCTGTGGGGCATTGTTGCAGTGACTACAAATTGTGTGCTAGATTTTCGCCCCAAGAATCTTCGCACATAAGAACTAAATTTCTCAAACTTGTTACTGTGAAATGCTCCCTGCTGTGTTATGTCACGATTGCCGGTCAACATTGGAGCGGCTGGTGTGGGCCTCCCTATGCCGTGACCCCGCACCTTCGCCAACGTAACAGGCGGTCTGGAGCCTGTTGCCTCCGGTGACTGCGAGCAGGCATGTGCGCCCCAAGTTCTCAATGCTCTGAACCCCCATTGCTGATTGCCAAAAACTTGCATCGCCATCTGCAACGGATAAGTAGCTGGCAGGGTGTGCAGGCCTAGCGCTGCGTTTGTCGGGGGAGAACTCTACATGGGGGTGTCGGGGCTGCCTAACTCGTGCGTCCCAGTAATAAAGTTCTCCGGCAAGCCGCAGGCTATTAGCAAGGAGAGGTCACAACCAGCCATGTGTGCCTCATCGTGATTCCCGGCGCATCACAGCACAGCCGGGCTCGCCGCAACATACACCCACAGGGTCTAATTCCGGTACGTAACGGTTACCCAACATAGTCCCTCCCCACAGCCTTGCTCAAGATGCGGGTCTGAATGTGCCCTCTTGGGATCCACTCATGGCATAGGCTCGGTGGTGATTAATATCACTCAGCTGCCTCGACCTTGCCACCCGCAATACCATGACTAATCAACCGAGGTTGCTGCGGTTCACTGAACCGGGCACCCGCACTTCTGAGGCCGCCCCAGCATGCTGAAGCTGGGGTGAAAGCAGCTTGTCTGTGGGGTCGGGGAGGGCCGCCGGGGCCACCTCTGTAAGTGTGCGCCTGGTGCGATTGTGGCTGGTGGGGAGAAATTATACCATGGCCCATCGGGGCTCGAACCCGTGACCCGCAGGCTGCGCATGTGCGTACCGACACCTCTCGCTGAGCCAGTTCAAGGGAGGACACCTCGATTCGGTACTATGCGCCTTAAGTGAACCTCTTTGCTTGGGGATGCGAATCACAGCCAGCCTGCTCACCGCGTGCTGGAGTTAGGATCACCTGATCGGCTGAAATTCCTCTCAACTCTGCCCCCGCTCCGGGCCACAAACACAGCTGCACAGCTAGCACCGAGCCGGCGGACCTCCTGTGGGGCCGGACCACCGGGTATGCAGCAGGGGCAGGGTAAGTAACGCACGGGCATCACCGCGAGGTGGGACGGAGAGAGGAGGGGGGAGGCAGTGCCTGCACTTACCAGCCTCATGTATCCCGAAAGCCCGCATCACGACCAGGGAAACGGCATGCCAGGCAACAAAGGTGGGTTGTTTAATTTAAATATAATTTATCCATAACTGTCATGTTATACAGGACCCTCTCTGAAAGCCCCTGCTGTTCCGACATGGATCATTGTAAATATGTTTCTCTGATCTCCCTCAGGACCCGCTTTAGCGCTCGTGGCGCCTGGTGCGACAATGCTTGTCGGCGCCCCAAATGACCACCTCCACTACGATTCTTCATAACCATCCTTTCACAGTGCCCCTCAAGCCTCCGTAACCATTCAGTCTCATGTGCATTTAATTCATTTTATAGTGCCGCTCCTATCAGTGTAAGGTGTCGGAACACTTTACATCACACAGATTACATGTAGACAATCAATCCTTAGTGTGTATATCAATGCATAGGAAAGCGAGAGGACCAGAAGGTGTAGGAGTCACAGGTCATCCGTACAGGTAGGCAGGATAGTTTAAGAGTGCTTGGTCAGGAGAATCAGAAACTTAGAATTTAAAACCTAGCACCATGGAGGGGGGGGGTTCTCTTTGACAATAAGAATACGAATTGATTTCTACCAATTGAACCCATTTTGAAACATTAGGATAATGAAAAAACAGGGGGGAAACATAAGGCTCTCGCCTATACCCTGCAGGTTGCATGCATCTTTGATAGCACCGTATTATCATAACATATTCCTGCCCGAGTTACTAGTCCAGACTCGCTCGTGTGGATGCGACCCGTGCCAAGGACCCATATCAGCGCCATTGACAAAGCGTATCATAAAATAAGCTTTTCATGCAGCGGGTGTTTAGTCATCTGCTTCCAATGAAAAAACACGCTTTCGTCAGGAGCAGAACAAAGGGAGAAGCCAGCCAAAGACAAGAAAATGTCAATGTGCAAAATAAAAGAGTCACAGATGCAATGGTCTCTGAAACGAATTCTCTTTGTTAATATGTGCGACCTGCTGGACGTTCCTGAAAACACCACGACTTCTAAACCATCTGCAATTTAAAACTCAGACAGACAAGCAGGAAGAGGTGAAGGAACCCAACAATCTTGCATACCGAACAGTGGGGGTGGAAACACATCCAGCACATAGCTTATTTCCAAACAAAACAGCGTAAGTCACGGACCTATATCCGGCACGTGACAGCCTGTGCCATCCGGGCCCGTAACTTCCTGGAAGGGCCTCTGTTAATGGGCCACAGACCCATACAGCCCACGGTGCGCGAGTCGGAAACCGCGGCGCGTTACCCGAGCCCCGCCCCCGAACCAATAGGGAGCCCTCCAATACAACTGGCCTGTTGACATTTTTTTTTGCATCTTTTATATAGCGCAAGCTCGACCCGAAGGTATTGCAGCGCTGTATATGAGCACCGTATTTACATTACATATTCAGGCACGGGGTGATTAGGTGATTTGCCCAGAATCACAGGATGCGGACGTGACCCAGAGGCTCGAACCCTGGTTTCGAGCACCAAAGTCGGCAGTCTAGCCGACGGACCACATCCTCTCCCCCGCCAACGCCCAAGAGGCATCGCCCCCGCAGCTCCTGCCCCGTGGTCGGCTGCCAGCGCCGGACCACGACCCATGCGGACTCCAGGGCCACCGGGCACCCCGTGGAAAACAGGAGACCAGGAGCCCCCGGGCCGAGCCGCAGCTCACAAGCAGGGGCCCTCCATGCTCCCGGAAACACCCAACGCCGCCCCGCACCGGCAGTAAGGAGAGGCTCCCCGAAACTGCAATTTTAAACCATCCCGCCTAAACGATGGCAGGAATCGAAACCACGATTGCAGACTTTGGAGAAACTGGCAGTAACCACTCCGCTAATGGCATTGCTCCATAAGTCAACGCCGGCCTGGGCCGCAGCGCACGGGGGGGGGCACCCTGACACCTATTTATTGGGTACCAAGCAGCGCCAGCGCCTCAATTGTGCCCAGTTCGGCCCCAGGCTCCCCGCCTCAGAGACGGCCGGCTCGACACCAGGCCAGGCAGCATAGGACGGGGGGCGGCACACTCCCCCCAGGCCCAGCCGCGAACCCCGGGCGAAACAGAGGGTGGGCACGGGGCCCCACTCACCAGGACGGGGCGAGGCTGCAGGGGACACTGCATCCCAGCCGCAGGATGGCCCGAGCGAGCCCGGTTGCATGACCTTGCCGGAGCTGCACCCTGCTCTCCCACCATCCCTGGCGGCCTCCAGCCGAGGCTGGACCGCCTGCCCTAAATCGCCCGCAAGGGGCGATACGGTTTGGGGTGGGGGGGCAAGGACTGCACTCACCGCCTATACGGGTCAGCTCCAGCGCGAGGTATAGACAGCGTGTGTCCATGCGGCGTTCGAGGCGAACAAGAGGTTGCCAGCATGGTGGGGGATGGCTATATAGCCTCCCCCTTCGCACAAAGGAGCCCCGGAAGTGACGCCCCTCGCATCACTTCCGGGCAGGAAAGAGGAGGGGGACACCTGCCGGAGTCCCTGCCCCCAGGAAGGGGGGGGGGCGGGAGGGGTGACCGGTGCCCAGGCGACACTAGGGCACCAACCGCGGTCAGCGGCACGTATTTCGTCGTGCCTCTCCTTGTATGCTGACTCTCCCTCTTGTGGTATGCTCTGTACAGAATGTTATCACTCGTGCGGGGTTCCATGTTCCACTTGTAACAGGTGGGGCATTGGAGCTACGTGCGTCTTGGATGTGGTTGTCTAAGCTGTTCTTCCTACTTGGAATAAACCCAACTGGAAACCTGATTTGGCTACCTTATTCCTTACTTCATATTGGCGACGATCGGGATTAAGGGAGAACAGCGTTCACTGGATCAAGACGAAAAAATATTTTTGTTCATTAAAGTGCGATTTCATACGCACCGGCGGCTGATTAATTAACCGTGCTTTGATTGCACCTGCGGCAGAATTACTGACCCTGAGTCAAGTGTCCACGTTTCGTGTCAAGTCTGAGTCAAGTGTACGTGTTGCGGATAAAGAGACCGGTGTTTGTTTTTAAACTAAGAAGTTTGGCTCGTTTCCTGCGGATAAAGAAACCGGTGTTCGTTTTTAAACTAAGAAGTTTTGCTCGTTTCCTGCTTTCCGGATCTATCTATGGTGAAGACCGTGGCTTGTGAGGGTGTTTACGGTTGGAATTGGGATTAGCGGAATCGAGATACATTTTGTTATACGTTAGCTTTTAACTTTCATGGATCGTCAAAAGTAAACAACTCACATCCAACAGTTTGGAACGCCATAGTTCATTCCTCGCGCCTCTGCATCTTCACGTTCGAATGACGATGAACAACGCTGACGCTAAGAGCACTGACGCTAAGAGCACACGTAACACGCTGAGAGCGTGATTTCATCACACGTTTGGCGGCCATATTCAAGGGAATGCTCAACCACTAGAGCGTTTTTATACAGCAAGTCTACAACGGCTGCTACGGCTATTCGATGAGAAAGGAAAGGTGAGCACTAACTTTGTTGATTCGCACACCACTTACGTAAAGAAGGAATTTTGTTTTTTTTTCTTTTCCTAAATTTATCTTTCTACTGTTAATTATTGTTATTGTTTTTGTTTCATTCTCTTTTGTGCCTCAGGGAAACGTTTTATTCAAAGTGTGAAATGACTTTGTAAAATATATCCACAGTAATATTTTTTTTTTTTAATTCAATTGCATTTTCAGTGTAAGAGGTTTACTTCACATTTAACATGTCAAATATTTCCGCTCCCCCACATTTCCTACCTTCTGCGGGCGAACCAAAAATGGAATGGGACTTATGGTATCCCATGTTCATAGCCTATGTAGAAGTCCTGGAAGAGGATGGTTGTACTCCCAAAAGGAAACTAGATCTGTTGAGACACTGTCTAGGGGGTCAAGGTATTAAAGAGTTTGACGATTTACCCCCCTTGGAGAGTGCAGAGGGATTAAATGTTTTTGAAGTCGCAGTTAAAAAAATGAGTATTAGATTTGGGAAAAAAACCAATGTTGTAATGGAAAGATTTACATTTTATTCCCGCGCACAAAAAGAAGATGAGTCTATTGAAACTTATGTATCTGCATTACGTTCATTAGCAGGCTCTTGTGCATTTGATACTATCAATTATGAGCAAGTGTTAAGGGATCAGATAATGATGAAAACAAAGAGTAAGAAAATACAAGAACGGCTGTGGTTAGGAACTGAGTCGTCATTAACTGCTGTAGTGAATATTGCCAAAGGCATTGAACAATCGGAAAAATTTGTTAGTGAAATTAGAGGCCAGGCTCCAATATGTAATATTAAGGTACAAGATCCTGTAGTCGAGGTATCACTTGTTAAAAACCAAATTACAACTAAAAGGCCACAGTTTGTCAACAGAAAAGATTTTAGTTTTAAAGACAATAAGCCTAACAGAAGAAGTCCCATCATATGTTATAGATGTGGCAGTTTTGACCATGTGGGCAACTATAAAGGATGTCCTGCGTGGAGTAAAATTTGTATCAAGTGTAAGAAAACAGGTCATTTTGGGAAAATGTGTTGGTCTATGCAAAAAATCAATTGTGTAACGTATGATGAAGAAGAAATTTCCACAGACTTCAATGAATTTAATTGCATCTCTTGCGTGACTGGGAGTAGTTGCAAGGGCTTTCCATCTGGTACAATATTTATTGATGGCAAAGAAGTGCTTATGATGATCGATTCTTGTGCATGGCACTCTATCATTGGTATGGAGCTTTTTAAAAAATTGTGGGACAAAAAGCAATTGTTGCCTCCGGATATCAAACCAGGTAGCTATTCGGGACACAAAATAGACCTGGAGGGTTTTATTTGGGCAGACTTTGACTTTAAAGGAAAAAAAACCAAGGGTAAATTATATGTTGCAACCAAGGGGGTATCCATTTTGGGATGGCCACATCAACAAGAGTTGGGGATCAAGTTGGATCCTAATGCTTCGCCACCTGTATACAGCATTGTGGCAGAGGATGAAGCATTTGTTCACACCATAAAAAGTTTGTATCCTAAAGTATTTCAGGATACTCTTGGAGAGTACACTAATTTCAAACACAAGATTATCCTGAAAGATTCAGCTCAGCCTGTAAGACACAGAGTACGTAATGTACCTTTGGCCTATCGCACTAAATTGAAGGACATATTGGGTGATTTGGTGTCAAGAAACGTTATTGAACCAATTGAATCTTCTCCTTGGGTTTCTCCGGTGGTTCTTTCGCTCAAAAGCAATGGTGATTTACGCTTGTGTGTAGATTTACGCAGTTTAAACAAAGAGATCTGGATCGACAGACATCCATTGCCAAATATACATGAGATGATATCAACACTCTCTGGTGCGTGTGTGTTTTCCACTGTAGATTTGGCAAGTGCGTACCATCAGATTGTTTTACATGAGGAATCTAGATCTCTAACAGCCTTCATCACACCCAAGGGCATGTTTCAATTTTTAAGGATGCCTTTTGGGTTAGCTAGTGCAGCTTCAGTTTTTCAAAGGATCATGAAAGAGGTGTTGGAGAATTGTCCTGGTGCGATTGCGTTCCAGGACGATATTTTAATTTTTGGAAGAAATTTCGAGGAGCATGATGCTAATTTAAAAAAGGTTTTAGATGCTGTACAAAACAAAGGGCTAACATTGAAATTCTCTAAATGTAAGTTTAGGAAAGGTAGAGTAGAATATTTAGGACATGAAATATCAAGTGAAGGAATTAAACCTAAAGTAGACCATGTGAGGAGTGTCCAAAAAGCACCGGCACCTACCAATACAGAGCAGTTGCTATCCTTTTTAGGTCTGACTGAATTTTATAGCAAATTCGTGAAGAATTATTCTTCAAAAGTATTCCCCCTACGTGAGTTATTAAAGAAAAATTCGAAATTCATCTGGGGTAACCAACAGAATTTAGCCTTTGAAATTCTAAAAAACGATATCAGTTCTGCTCCTTTCTTGAGACCATTTGAGATTGGTGGTGAATGCATAGTGGCTGTGGATGCTAGTAGTACAGGTTTAGGGGCGGTACTGATGCAGAAGAACTTTGGAGAGGAATTTGTGATATCTTATGCCTCTAGGTCGCTACGAGGGGCAGAATTCAACTATTCCACAATTGAGAGGGAGTTGCTCGCTTGTACTTGGGCGGCACAACATTTTAGGCAATTTTTGTGGGGAACAAAGTTCCAATTGAGGACAGACCATAAACCTCTAATTAATATGTTAGAAGCTGGTGGGGGCAGAACACTTACAGCGCGGTTAGCAAGACTAGCCGCAAAATTACAAGAATATCAGTGTTCTGTGGTGTATATTCCTGGCCGGATGAATGTACATGCAGATTGTATGTCACGATTGTCTTTGCCTTGGTCCGATGTCCCAGATTTAGATGGGGAAAAAGAAGAATGTGATGTAGCATTCACTATGGAGGATATTAACCACAGTATAGGATCAAGTTGTTTTTCAAAAGAGTTGTGGGATAGAGAAATGTCTAAAGATGTTACACTGAACAATGTGATAAATTATCTCTGTGTTGGCTGGCCGGAGGAGAGGAAGCTAAGTGGAGATATCAGTTCGTTTTTTAAAATAAGAGACGAACTTATGTTTTCACATGGTTTTGTAAGTAGGGGTGATAAAATAGTACCTCCACTAGGAATTAGAAACAATTTGATTAATCTTTCCCATGAAGGACATATGGGCATGTCATGTACCAAAAGACGTTTAAGAGAATTTTACTGGTGGCCTTGCATTGACAGCATGGTTGATAAATGGGTTAGGAATTGTGCTTTCTGCTCCAAAAGTGATAAGACTGTCAAACCACTTTCGGTGGGTGTTTTACCGATTGAGTATTCACAAGGACCATGGGAAAAGCTGGGTATTGACATAATTGGCCCTTTGGGTCTTACACCTGTGAAAAATGTTTTTGCATTAGTGCTAGTGGACTATTTCTCTCAATGGCCGGAAGTCAAAATTGTGGACAAAATCACAACGACTCAAGTTATAGAGTTCTTGGACAATGTTTTTAGCAGGGAGGGTTTGCCTGCTGAACTTGTTTCTGACAATGGCCCACAATTCATTAGTAAAGAGCTAGAATTGTTTTTAAATAAGTGCGGTATTATCCACAAGAAAGTGTCTAATTACAATCCTATGGCCAATGGTCAAGTGGAACGATTTAACAGAGTGGTAAAAGAATCTATACAATTGGCTGTCAAAAATAACTTAGATTGGAGGAAAGCTTTGAGAGCTACTTTGCTAACTTATCGTACTTCTCCTCATTCTGTAACTGGCTGCCCTCCATTTGAGATGTTAAGAGGGAGGAAAGCAAGTTCGAAACTCAGACCTTGGTGGTTAAAATCTAACGGATTTAGTGATCCTTTGGTAGATGTTGAAGCTGTCAGAGAACGTGTTCTAAGATACCAAGACAAAATGCGAAGGGGAAGTTGCACAAAACGACTTTCCAACCATAAAATTAAAATTGGTGACTTGGTACGTGTCAAGTTTGGGTGTCCTGACAAAAAATGGTCTAAGTGGCCTGATCCCCTCAAGGTAATTGAGGTTTTTAGCAAAGCTGTTAGAGTTCAAGGTGGGAAGATCTGGAATTTTAGACGAGTATCCATGTATAGGTCTAACAATGATTTTAGCAAGTTAGAGGTCATGCCCAAAAAGGATTTGGGAACTAAGGTGAATTTGGATGATTGTCAAAATTTCTTTGACACTTTTGATGGTTCTTCTGGGCAAGATTTTTGTGTTCCTCCTGCGAATGTCCAAGAAACATGTGGAGCTCCATTGGATTCTATTTTAAGTCAAGACGATGTAACAACAACCTTAGCTCTTCCTGTGAATCAAAATGATGAGGTATCCGTTCTAAGGAAAAGTTCTCGTATTAGGAAATTACCTGTTAAATTGAATGATTTTGTTAGATTTTGATTTCTTTCAAATGTTAACTGTGTTGTAAGTTTCTCTGATAACATGAATGTTTTTTTTTTGTTTTTTTATTTTTAAGGGGGAAGGTGTGTGGTATGCTCTGTACAGAATGTTATCACTCGTGCGGGGTTCCATGTTCCACTTGCAACGGGTGGGGCATTGGAGCTACGTGCGTCTTGGATGTGGTTGTCTAAGCTGTTCTTCCTACTTGGAATAAGCCCAACTGGAAACCTGATTTGGCTACCTTATTCCTTACTTCACCTCTTTCCTTTTAATCCACGTCCCCTCTCTTTACTCTGCGCTCCTAATATCCCTTCCTTCTGTCTCTTTATAGTTTGTGTGTTTTCTTCCCTCTTCCCTCTTTTTATATTTATTCTTCTCCTTTCTCTGCTCTTCTTCCTTCGTTCTTCTCTCTTTCTTCTCTCGTCTTCAAAGGCTGTCCAGGGACCTCGCCTTGTGTGTACGCTTCACTTCATCTCTGCCTGTCCCTTTGAGCTGCTCGCCACCCCCCTCTCACACACCATCTTCCTGTGACAGGAATACAGCGATGAGTTGGGGATCGGAATCATGTCCCCAACTCATCACTGGCTTTCGTTGTATTGTGCCCCGAGTTCCTCAAACTAAACCTTCATGTGCCCTCGCGGACTTGGTTCCATGTCTCCCCTGCTCTTCACATTCAGTGTGCCCCAGGCTCCCCACAGTGTATCCATGCGGCCCATATACCCAGTCCCCCCGGGCCCCACCCCCTCCCCACAGCCCCAGCTCCTCGTAGTGTGTGTCCGTGCGGCCAATGGCCTCTTCGTGCCGATCCGTGTGTCCGTGCGGCCCCCTCTCTGTGCCCCCGGCTCCTCACTGACGATACATCCCGCTTCTTCCCACTCTCTCCTCAGGGGAGAGTGGGGGCCGCGATGTTGCTATTCTCTTATCTGAACCGACCGTCTATGTCACCCAATAGGCTCCAAAAACATACATTACTGAGTTTTAATGTTTTATCCAGGAGAGGTAAATAGCGGGTAGGGGCGATGTATTAACTTGCTAATATTAAAATGTTGGTTCTTTCCGCTGACGTCCATCGACGCTCTAAAAATCACCCTGGGTGCGCCATTTAGATTGCGCTATTTTTGCCTCTTCAGCATTAAAAAGGCGGTCACATACCACTGCTTGGAGGCACTCTGCGCGCCCGTTTTGTCTTGAGCACCGACAGATCGAGCCTAGAAAATATTAGGGACTTCATTTGCACTTTAGGATTCACGTCTTAGCTAGAATATTTTGGAACTGTGTATTTCACTAGTTCACTTTTCTTTGTGTCTTTTAGGGGGTAGAGTTTTTTTAAAAAATCTGAAACTGTGGTTTAGTCTGTCAGGGTTCAGAATTTGATATCAGACTGTGACATAATTCACAGAACTGATGTCACATGGTGACGTTGCTCAATGATCATAACGTTGATCCCTTTCCTGCATCACTACACTAAACTGATAAGATACTGTGACATCACACCAGTAACTGGCATCAGACTGTAACATCACTACAGGAAAGTGAGCCTTCTTTGAATGTGACATCACACCAGCAGATGTTTGTCTGTGAACTCACAGCAAGCTCCGAGAGCAGACTATGACACCATTACAGGGGTCTGAGGTCAGAGTACAATGGCAATACAAGAATAATGTGTGCCACCCTCCCTACCCCACCTTAGACATCAACATTCTCAGGAAATCTAGAATGTGTTTTTGTTAGGTGATGTCTTCTTGTTTTTTTTTTTACCCCTTTTGAAATTATTTATAGAATGTTCCCTTAAAAACTAGAGAAAGAGCGCCTAATAAACTGAGAATGTGGTAAGTCATAAGCAGAAGAAGTGGAGGAAGCAAATGAGAAGAAAAGAGTAGGTCTGCTGCCCCCCAAAGACTCCTAGAAAAAGGACTCACCTGACATCACACTGAAAATGACGAACAGACACAGACAATTCATTTCCAGGTCTTCGCATGAGGTCTGAGCGACAATGAGGACACTCCATGGGCCGCGAGGACCATCTGTGGCTGAGCATGGACAGGAAGGGTTGGCTGCTCTGACTGGCAATGAGGCAGGAAATGATGTCATGGAACTTGTCTTTACCTATCCAGTGAAGAGACCATACCTAGCTAATAAAAAAAAAATCTAAAAGCTCAGCTGAAGTCAACATGAGGCACGCCTTCTGTGACAACCTCGACCAATAGCAGCGCAAAGTGACCTCAGCCAGACAGTAGCTGTGAGAGGGAGATCTCATCTTTGTATATTAAATGTGCTTTCTTTGTTCTATAAGTGTTAGAACTTGACGTTCCTCTGTGGGACACCCATGATACCAAAGGACTCCAAACAAAGCTTTACCACCCTAGGTTGAGGGAGTATTAGTCAATTGCCATTCATTTTTTTAATTTAAAGACTATCGCGGATAGTCAAATCTGTCGCAACCTGTCCTTATAAGGTGAAGAGCTGCTCATCTCTGAATCCTGATTGGCTGGTGCAGTTATGAGACTGGCACAGATGTTCAGAAGCCCTTGTGATTGTCTTTTCATTCTTCAGCAGGTTAGACATTGAGGACCAGGTGAGTGATGTTGTGTAATGCCAAGAGTCCTCCAGTTGGATGCCTGTGAACCCCTTGCTCATAGTCACATACACAATGAAGGCGGATGAGGCCAGCCGGGGTATCGAGTCCACGCATTCCGTCATCTGCTCTTGAACACTACTTGCCTATAGTTTCTTGTTCCTCCATCTTTAGCCTTACCTCTTGTCTGATCTCCCCTGGGTCCTTTTTCTCAGTTGAAGGGTTCCCTTACAAACATTGTCCAGTTTTAGCCCAGGAAGTTGATCATGGGATTGTGGGTGTGCAGCTGTTAGACAGTGATCCCAAAGCCGGGGTGCAGTAGACCATACAGACTCAAAGGGTTTAACAGAAGGTGTTGCCACCTTTATCTCTGTTTATCTGTCTCTAACCTCTAGATCTCCCCAATACCCAATCTTTACGATTCTCCTTTGTGCATTACTTGCTTTACTTATTTCACTGCTTTATATGTCTCTTTCCTTTTCTCACACTGGTTCTTATCTTCTGTGCAGAAAGTACTTATTTGCTTCATCACTCCTTTGTGAGATTCGATAATTATGCTTTTATCCATGACACTCATTTTCTTCTTCGTCTATTCATTTTATTTAACTGTCTTCTTACATCTTTCTCCCACATAGCTCTGTTTCCCTCAAATTCCCATTGCGTGTTTATAATTTTTCTTAATCTTTCTTTTTAGGTCTGATGCTTGTTCCCTTCTCATTCTTCCTATTCTTTTAACCTTCTTCTTTATTTCTCCCTTTCAATCTGCTTTTCCTCCTATTTATGCTCTTCATTTCTCATGCTTCTCTACGTCTTTGCGCTCCTTGCTTCTCATTCTAATTCGGTCTAATTATGTTTCCTCTCATGTTGTCTGTGTTTTCTCCACTTCCTAGCTTTCATTCACATTGCAGCTCTCTCTCTTCACTCTTTTTACCTCCATTTGTTACACCATCATCGTTTATTGTATCATTGTTTCATTACCTTTGACCTAATTTCACAGCACTGTCTGTGTTTCTATTCCATTCTCTCTTTATCTCCAATAATCCTTTCCTATTGTTCATCTTTTCTATATTTCTTTTTCTGTCTCATATTTCAACCGTATTTTGCTTTGCTTTCTTCTCGTTGCTACTTATCTTCCTTCATTGTGGTCACTGTATTATTTTTTTAGCTCTTCTTTTTGAATAGTCGTTTCTGTTTTCTCTCTTTTCATTACCATCACTTATTTCCGGTTTGCCATTTTCTATAGTTAGTATTTCCTTTTTTTAATGTCTCACTTCTTTTTGTGTTATGCATCAAGTTTTCATTCTTTTGTTTCCTGTTTTTTGTTTATGTTTCGTTTTCTTGGTCCTTTATATGGTCTCACAGATATCTAGAGTTGAAGCACTATTGTTGTACAATGTCTGTGATAGCACTGCAGTCCTTGGTCAACTCTCTTTGAAGCGAGGTAAGCGTGAACCAACAGTACTTCAATCGCGTTTTCTGTTTCCATTCCTTTCATATCCAACTCTAATTGTGACCTATATTCTCTCTTTTTTCTGTCCTCATCTGCTCTCCCTGCTTTCACAATTATTAGTCTCCATTACTCCTTGCACTACTCAATATGATGTCACTCTCTGATGCCGCTCTTTGCTTTCACCCTCTTTCTCCTTTCTTGAGTCTCCCATACTGTCACTCCTTCCCAGGTCACTTCCATCTGTCTGTCTCTTCCCTTCCCTCTCTTTCTTTCTCTCTCTCTTTCTCCCACTTTGACTCTCCCATACTGTCACATTGCTCAGGTTCACTTCCGTCTGGATGACTATTTACTTCAGTATCTTTCTCCCACTTTGAGTCTCCCATATGGTCACTCCTTCCCCAGGCCACTTCCATCTGGATGACTCTTTTCTTCAGTCTCTTTCTTTTTCTCTCCCTTTCCTCCACTTTCAGTCTCTCATACTGTCACTCCTTCTCAGGTCCACTTCCCTCTGTCTGACTCTTTTCTTCACTCTCTTTCTTTCACCGCTCTTTCTACCACTTTGAGTTTCCCACACTGTCACTCCTTCCCAGGTTCAACTCCATCTTTCTCTCTCACCCTTTCCATCTCGCTCTCTTTTTCCAATTCTTTCTCTCTTTGTCTCGTTCCCTCTCCCTCCATCTTTTCTTTCTTGAGTGGTATGGTAAGATTTTGTCTCTATGTCATTCCATGTTATATGTGACTATCGCGTCCTGCTACAGTATGCTCCTGTGAACTGTGCATATGTGTAGCACTAATGCCTGTGGCAGGACCCTGTGCCAACTGCTGAAAGGATCACCCCAGAAGGATTTTACCAAGAGATGTACCAGGAGTAGACCCTGGGTGATAGAGCAGTGGTTGGTCTTTGAGCTGCAGTGAACGAATGTGGGTCTAGTATGTTGTGCCCAAGTATGTGCCGTATGTGGCTGCATGTGAATAATGTTTTTTTCCATGATTTCTAAGTTTTACATCCGGATGTTTCCTGCTACAATATGTTATGTTATGTTAAAGTATTTGTAAAGTGCATGGCTGCCCCAGCATCGGGACGTCACAGTGCTAAAGTTTAACACAGAGTGCAGAGACAAAGAGAGAGAAGATTAGCAGTGGGTGAAAAGTCAGGTCTTCACCAGCCTTCTGAAGGTCAGGTGATCAGGGCTGCTGCGGATGTGAAGAGGGAGGGACTTCCAAAGGGCGGGAGCCAACAGTTTACAGGATCAGCCACCCGCTCTGGCCCTCTGTATCCGCGGGACCCTGGCCAGAAACAGAGCTGCCGAGCGCAGCGCTCGTGTGGGTGCGTACTAGGAACATAGATCACTCAAGATTCTTGGGCCAGTGCCCAGAAGGATCTTATGTGTGATACACAGCGTTTTGAAGCCCACTCTCTGTTCTAGAGGTAGCCAAAGTAGGCGGCAGACGAGTTTGGAGACTAATTTTTAGCATTAGTCTAATGCACGTATTGATATATAATTGTCAATTTTTTGCACAGATTCTTTAGCCTGTGCCCCCAATTTCTATACGTATCAGAAAGTAAATACCTTAATCAAGGCAAGAAAGATCATGTATGCTTCTGCACTGTGGTTGGCAAAACAAAATTGTGATTAATTAATAAGCAAATATGCAGCAAAAAAAGGTGACACTTGAAGGCCGAAGAGTTCTCTGCAGATTGAAGCCTCCTATTCCAACATGTCTAGTCTTGACCTTCTGCTTAGGATGCATTGATTGACTGCCTTTTAATCACAATTGTGTCTTCCCCGTGTCTTAACTTTTTAAAGATAAGGATTTGTCTGTGATCCAGAAGGATTCATTCTCTGGTGCTGACTTATCAAGTATATATTTTTTTCTGCCACTATTACATTTATGTTATTGGCAGTCAAGGATGACCCGTTATCATTTAACCATCTCCCGGTAACATCATACCAATACTTGAATAACTGGATGATTGTCCCCGCACCGCCAGTTATTACCAATGACATCCAATGGAGTTCAAGAACAGTCGTACCTGATGACTCAGATTCTGATCTTGGTGGAATTATGCATCTCCGCATCATCCTAGAGGAATATGGTTTGATAGTTATTGTCTCCGATAAAGACAAGGCTTGGTTTCAAGGCCTGATTAAGAAACGTTATCCCTGTCTTAAGGCAGTCATAAGATGTCTCCATTCAGGCAGAAGGGCTCTGATTAATAAATTACTTTGGCCTGGCTTAAGGTAGTCTGGAGGTACTATTAAGACTATCTTTAGAATATAGATATCTTTTCTTCCATGTGACAGTTGGAATACTGGCGTAAGCTAAGAATAATGTTAGTAGAGCAGACCCTTAGTTCCTAAGTAACTGTTCGTACTATCAAAAGAGTAAAGTCAGGAGAGATAGGTTTCGGAACTCCTGCTAGATGTGCCTCGAGACCTCTGAGTGACATTGAGAGAGCTGAACCACCATGACCTGGTGTCCCAAGGGACAAATTTAACCATTCTAGAAATCAATCTTTGACCTCATAGATAACAGGTTTGAATCTTTTTGAGTCCACCCAGCCTTTCACCCTTCTAAATACCAATGAGCCGAGGAGCCAAAAACAGCAGCCACATGCCCTAAGGCCAGTCTTCAAAGATTTTAATGCCGCCCCCTCCCAGTAAAAAAATAAAAATGATCGGGCCCCCCTCAGACTTTTTCACAACTATTTTATTAAATTGTCAATGTTGAAATATGTCTTAACTTATTTAACCATAGCAGTTAAGTTAATTTACCCCTTTAAAAAATGTAAATAAATGCATGATTTCCAAATATACTATACCGGTCAGGTAGGCCTTACAAACATTTAAAAGTATCCACAGTGTGATTATTAGAAATGGGGGTGGTAGTGGGGGTTTTAAAGAATATTTGGAGTCCCTTCCATTTTGACACATACTCTCAGCTAGGTTATACATGACAAAGATGTTAGTGAAGGTAGATTACACAGGGGCTTACTGCCGCCCATTTTTATTCCTCTTAAAACAAATCACTTCTATCAGCATAATGCTTCTTTTGCCCAGAGCCTGGCTCTCCCCCCCCCACCGATCACTTGAGGCCCCCCTAGGAGGGCCTGCCCCCAGTTTGAAGATTTCTGCCCTAAGGGATGCGATTGCCCTTTCAAATACACAGTATGTTTATGACGATGATGATCTTCAAGTCTAGCTAAGGACATGTTATGATATGTGCCTGTAATTAAATGGTATTTTTCTGAAACTACTGTGCAGTTTTATGCTTGTAGTCAGTAACTGCTCTCTAGTTGTCAAGGAGTACTCCCTAATTCTTCATTAGTCTGTAACTATTTTACAGTTACAGAACATTTACAAGTGCTTTGCATATACAGTTTCTGTGTTCTTTAGGATATATGAAATTATTGTATGATTAAAGAATATTTACATGTAATAACACTGTAGTCATATGGTTTGTGCATGGCTTACTTTTCGGAAATAATAATAATTATGTTATAGATTATAGGTTATGATTGTAGAACATTTGTAGTAAATTATATGTTGATATTTCGTACTTGGCAGTAATTAATTTGTGGATATTAAAATGTGTCTATAACTACACTATAGTTATGTGAACTTATTAATTACTTTGTGACTGAAGAGGGTTTAAATGTAATTACTTTTTGATTCTAGGAAATTTGTAATTACTTTATGAGTCTTAGCTCTTTGTTATTATGGCGTAGTTGGATTCTATGTGTGTGTAAGCATATACCACATAAAAAGGCTTTAAATACAGGATAGTTATAAAGTATTCATCTGTAATTACTCTGTCATAAACTAGATTTTTGTTTTTAGATGTTTTTTAATTATCATTATTATTTGTTATTGTGTTATAGTTATGCAGCATTTTATTGTGATCACTTTATGGTGTAGAGTATATTGGTGTATTTAGTGAACTTTGTAGCAATGTAGTATTTTCTAGGAATAATTTCCAATAATGGCATATTTTAATGTAATATTTAGATATACATTATCTTGCGTGTCACTTGTTTCTCTTGTATTTTAAAATAATTATTATGAATTCTCGCCAGCTACATGGATTTTTTTTGTCATTGGGCATTTGCCTGGTTTCTATTGACAAGGTCCGTCTCAAAGGGAAATCATGGAAAGTTAGTGTATGATTGAATTTGGGTGAGCACCGTTCTGATTTTATGTGCAATAGTATTACTCTGCGGCTAAATAACATTTACTAGCTATCACAATGTATTATCTGGTATTTACTTAATATTAAACACAAGGAGATGATGGACGGAGCACTGAAACTTTTCAGACACTCACCCAGTCAATTACTTATTATTCTACTGCATTTTCAAGACATTTGCCTGGTATCACTCTGTAGTAACTGGAAATGTGCCTGTACTTGCACTATTTGAGCGCTGCCCTACCAGTGTTTTATCATTTCAGCATACTCTTACTATTGATCTGTCACTATCAGAAGTTGTAATATTTCTACTACGTGCCCAGTCATTTTCTTTGTTACCACTCTGTATTTATTGAATACCCTATTTTGTCTGTTTTTAATATGTGCCTGGTACCCTGTTTTATGCATTATAGCTTTTTATTTATTGGATATTTGAAATTACTTTATAATTATATCGTTTTTGACTATAATAACTGTACCGCTATAGTGTATTTTAATGATTTGTTTTATAATTTGCAAGCAATAATAATTCTAATACATGGGTTTCTGAAATCCCTGTATAAAAGCAAGCGTCTAATTTCTTTATACTCTGCAACTTGTGACACACACAGTTGTCGATTATAAAGAAAAGACATCAGAACTCGACTATAATAAGTTAATACAGTCGAGTTCTGACATCACAATCCCTTCTGCCAGACCCAGCAGCCAAAGTGAAAGGAAGGTCAGGTCACAGAGCATAATTGAAGCATCTGTTTAAAGCAACGAAAACAAAGTGTTGCTTTCTTCCTTCTGCTCTATTTTTCTGTTGATAGTTAAAAGCAGAAATAACATATCTATTTTTCTGCACTCCATCGATAATTATAGAAAAGTTAGAATCTTTCTGCATGTTCACCCTTTCTGAGCCACGGGCATTTAAAACTGACTTATATTGAACTGTTTCTAATATCTTTTAGCAACAAATATTTAGGTGGCTAAATTTTGCACAAAAGGATTTATTTTCATTCTTCATGTTTGCAAACGTGCCCTGTCTTTCAGATGAAAGAGCTACACACCAAGGTTTTAAGAGGTTTGTGAGAAAGGTGGTGGTGTGATAAGTATTGGATGGGATAAGGTATCCCCTGTTGTACATGGTAAGTATATTTCAAGTCATCTCAGAGCTAAATAACCTTATAAAGGAATTTGGCCTTCATCCTCGTTCCTCTATATGCTTATGTAACTTCTTGGTGACTTGCAATATCCTTATAATTTACAGAGGGTGTACCATATTATTTATATTGATTAGTATTTGTAAATATGTTATGATTGGAATATTAACTGTAAATACTCTGATTATTTGGTACTTGATTATATGAGATTTGTAATTATCTGGTGTTTGTGTGCACTTTTATGTATTTAAAAGTATATTTTAGGTTTGGAGTATTCGTAATTACATTTTAATGATGTTGTATTTGTCTGTAATTACCTTGTCAAAAGGGGATTTAAAAAGGTGGTAATATTATAACGAAAAGTGGCATAGATAGGGTATTTAGTTTGCTTTACGCTGCAGTATACCATGTTTTGATGTACATACAATACTAAGTTTTAATTTTCAAACCTTTGAAATAGTATGCTATTTCTACGTCATTATACTATGATTCGAGATTTTTTTATCTAATATTTCCCTAGAGCTTTTAAATACATTTATTTTGTCTTTCACCCAACAGATAAAATTGCATTTCCCTGTGACCACTGTGTAGTAATAAGGGCATTTCCTGGTATCACTTCATAATTTTTTAGCTTTGGCTTCAAACACTTTGTATTTATTGTGCATTTTCCCATTATCACTTCCATCGATTCACTATGGTGTTGTTCTTCTATTATGCGGAATGCATGGCACATGGTCCTCTGATGGTATCAGTCTGGCAGCTGGACATTTGATTGGATCTTTACATCTCTTGCCTTGAGACAGTTCAAATGTGGGAAGTATGTGGAACAGTGTCACAAAGTCTTTCAAACATAAAACAGTGGGGCTGACTGACAAAAGGTTTTATGAATATGACAAGTTGTGCTAGAGTAGGACTATCAGACGTTTTTGGGCCAATTCACAAAGGCGCGTACATACAACTCTGAATGTATTGACCATTTGCCTGCATTTATGTGTAGTTCTTAGAGATTTTTCTCATGTCATTCTGTATATCAATACACACCGATTAACACAATGATTAAACATTTGCTTGTCATCACTTTTTAGGTGTTAGCCAAATGTCTGTACTTCTTCTTATTGTCTAAGATTTGTGTGACAGTTCTATGTAGCTAACGGATAATTACCTGGAATCACTTGGTTAAAAATAATTTGCCATCTTTCTACTATGTAATTAACAGGCATTTACCTGTTTTTTTTAAAGAAATCTGTGGAGGAAAATAATGTCTTTGCTTTTAACATGCATTTCTGTGTCACTTGCTAGTGATTGCATGAATGTGGCTTGAAGAGGTATTTTTAGCTACCTTGCCATGAGTGTCAGTGAGCCTCCCTTTTACTTGGGTAGGTGAAACACCAAGCTTTATCAAATAGTTGCACCCAAGCAACAGACTGGGCAGCATTTACGTTGGCATCGCCCAAAGCAAGGGATGCCTAAACAACTGAGCAGAAATGTTGCTCCTCTCTGATAATACGTTTGAGGTTGTGCATCAACAGTGTTAGTGAATGTATATTCCAATAAAGTCAATGGCTAGTCCAGAGTGTGTGTGTGTTTATGTGTGTGTATGTATGTGTTTGTGTCAGTCAGTCGAAACCTATGTTTATTTGAGCCAAATCAGCTCATAGAACTCTGTGTGTGTCTGTGTGTGTGCAAGTGTTTGTTGATACATGTGTGGATAACCAAGAGAGAGTGTGTGAGGACATGGGCAAGTGACTGTACACCTTGAGAAATTAGCAGAGCTTCTAGCTCTGCATTATTCTATCATTGAATATAACTTGTGTGTTCACATATCCCTAAAAAAATAGGGGCATGTGCCGCCATTTATTTATTCTGTGTTTTGTATAGCACGCACGAGCATGACCCAAATTGGGTGAACGAGCGCCTCACAATTCAATAGCATTAAACTTCCTACATATCGTTAGAGAAGTCCTTTAAGCAAACTACCAAGCGTAGGTATTCATTTTTAAGTGGCAAGCAATTAGTACTTACAAATAATACATGTTCCAACGATTACTAGCGATTAACTTGTGTTACAATAGTACATGTCCTAAATATTACACCATGTGGCTTTTTAGAAATACCTGTCCTTAGAATACCTCATATCATTTAGTGCAGGGGCTGTATGTAGCAAACAGGACTGGTTATAAGAAATAGAGCTAAATCTAGGAGAGTGATCTGGTATGAGCTATCAGAAAGTTTCATTCCAATAAAATTGGAGGGTCTGTTATCCTGCTTTTATGTAATCTACTAGAACAACAGATTGTAGAAGATCTAGAGATTGTCTGTTAGTCTCAAATTAACCCCTAGAAGTGTCTGGTCTGCTGTTAGTTATGGGAGGAATTTGCTTCTAAGGAAGGTCTTAGCTTCCTTTTTAAATACTGAAGTGGTCGGGATTCTTCTAATGTTCGCGGGGAGCGAATTCCAAATTCTTGGTGCAGCTCCAGAGAATGCTCTATCATATGTTCTCTTCTTATGGAAAAATGCGGGCTTCAGTGAAAGATCTATGGTGCTTCGAGAGATTCTGCTGCCTCCAGATATCGTAATTTTCTGGGCCATGTACAGTGGTGTTTTGTAGTGCAATGCTCTGTGTGTGATACATGCCAGCTTTAGTTGGATTCTTGCTTCCTATGGCAGCCAATTAAGTGCTTTCAGATGTGGAGAGATGTGGTAAAATTTTCTAAAGCCTGTTATGAGTCTTGCGGCTTGCCATTCTTAGGGACCGAGACATTTTAAGGCAAGGGCAAATTGAGCAATTGCCCAGGGTGCCCACCTTTCAAGCTCTCTAGCTCACATCTGTGTATTTGTGAATTTTAACCTTTATCTTATAATTCAGTATAGTTATTCACCAAAGGGCTTGAATTAGCGAAAATGGGTAATACAATTCAAAGTTGTTCCAAACAGGGGCACCCAAAATATTTCTTTTCCAGAGCCCCCAAAATCCTTAGGATGACAGTGCTTGGGTGAACCCTTTGATACAGTGCAACATGTGTGTATGTGTATGTGTATGTTTGTGCACATGTGTGTGTGTGTCTGTGTTGGGTGTGTGAGCTGTGTGTGGTTGTATATGTGTGTCTGTGCAGTGTGCATATCTGTGTTGTGTCTGTGAATGTCGCTGTCTTCGTGTCTGTGTTAATGTGGCCTATGAGGCTTCCTTAATTGCAAAGCACATGAACTACATCAAATCGAGAAAGCCCCCAAATAGACCAAAAGCCCCAACCTTTGCTTGTGTGCTAGAGTTAAAACATCTGAATATTTATTTATTTATTTTACAAGTTTTATATAGAGCGAACAAGACACATTATGATATCAGAGCGCTTTACAGGTGAGCGAAAAAGAGAAGAGACCTATTGATCAAACAATAGGGTGATCAGAATTGCCAGGGGAGAGAAGCTCTATGATGGCATGGCATACATAATCATAAACAGACTAAGCTAAAAATAGTTCAGAGAATAAAGGAACAGGAATAAGCAAAGCATGTTACAAAGTCATACAGGAGGAGCTGGGGGGAACTGAGAATAAAGGGAGTACGAAAAGTGCATACAGAGATAGGTCTCTGAAAAAACCCAATCAAAACCAATAAAAGACAGGTAAAAACAGAGAGGGGACGAGTCTTTGAGTGAGTATAAGGCAAGGGGATTCTAGTGCAAGAATTTGTTCATCAGAATAGGCCTTCAAGGTTGGATAATCTAAGCAGTCTGTTGGTGAATGTTTCTTTTTCCAATATTTAGTATTTGTATTGGGTTATATTTTTGTATGAAACATTCTGACATACAACCACTTTAGGCACGCTGCGCACATAACATGTTGGTTATTTCTTTAAAAACACAAACACCAGCTTAAGGTAAGTGGATAAAGAAATGTGGTATGCCTTTTCTATATTTCAGAAGAGATGAAAGCCACAAGACACCATCTTCTCTGAACATGCGTGCCGTTCTCAAGCCTTCTCTGCTTTCTTCTCACTAGCCCGCTGCTGACGTCCTCCTGCTTGTGGCTTTGTGAGAGCGTGGACAGCAGACTCCAGAGACCCAGGCCTTACCCAGGCTCTCTGACCACAAGAACCCATTCCGCCAAGTCGTGCTCTCACACCGACGAGACAAGGTGACCACATCTCTGAAACCAAAGCGAGGATGCAGTGTTGGACCACAGCTGGACACGCCATGAACCTAACCTTACTGCTACTTCTGTTCAGCAGCCCTGGTAAGAGCAAGCATCTCAGCAATCAGTACCCTGGGCCTCCCACACAAGCACCCTCAAGGGTTTATTCTTTGTTGTGTTTGAAAACACCTGGTTACAGGCACACTTTTGGCCACAGTAGAGAGTTCTACAGCCATTTGTGATGTTACGCAACACATATTTTCTTTCCATTATGCTTGGTACTGAGTTTTGCACAGTCTGCCATTAAGGGATGGAGAGAAAAGATTTCACAGGTTTAGAGCATTTAGTTGCACAATAAGTTGGTAAAATCATATAAAGATGAGTACACACCTATGCTGCCCATATTATTACCCATTGTAGCTCTGAAGATTCTAATTAGTTCATGAGCAAAGTTTTATGTCACGTTCATTCCAAACTGAATTGCTAAAGTGCACCCAAGAGAATGCACGGTGCAGGTTGAGACCTCAAAAAATTAGACCATTATACACTAAAGTCATCAACACCAGTTTAGACGTCTCATTTTGCCAGCTGCAGCAGGCCTTATTAAATTCCGCATCAGATTTTGCTGCATATACTCCTGCAGCAAGAGAACCTCACTCCTGACGAATGTTTTTTTATTGTTCCAACTTAAAATTCACAACCCTTCCTGCTTGCAATAGGATGGAAGCTGGAAGGGTTGTGAACTTTAATACCGGGTATGGAGTAGTAATAAAGTTTATTGTATTAATCAAGGACTACAATAAAAATATAAATAATCACATATAGCATAATAAATACCACAACAATTTGAAAAGGAGTGTCCACTATATTGCTTTGTTTCTGTCCCAAATTCAGGCAATCCAATATTAACAAATATAACAATGATGAAAAATAAGTGAGATTCAATTGTCAGGAGTCTCAAGAATTGGTCCAGTATCCAAAGTCAATAAAAGTCAGATACTGGATGCATTCTTGGGACTCCTGACAATTGAATCTCACTTCTTGTTCATCATTGTTATATTTGTTAATATTGGATTGCCTGAATTTGGGTCAGAAAAAAAACAATATAGTGGACGCTCCTTTTCTAATTGTTGTGGTGTAAATTGAATAGTTGTGGCTTCTAAGCAGTGGGCCCATGAAAAGTTGAATGTGGGATCACTGATGATATTTAGTACGATACACTTGTGCAACGGTAGGGCCTACAATGCTTTGGCTTATCTTTTGTGTAGCATAATAAAAATCTTATAAAATATTCTGCAATTAAAACTTCAAAATCTAGCTTTCAAAGATCAAAATCAATGCAAACATCTCTAAGTATAAAATGCTGATTTTGTTCTGACTTCAACAGTTGTTTACATATAATTAATTCATATATTTTCCCAATTACAGCCATTGGCAGCACTGGCCACATTGTTCGACCTTTGACCTCTGCATTTATGACCATCTTTAGCTCAGCCTATTTCATTTTACTAATATGATAAAGTGCTGATGTGCCTACGTGTGCAAAACGCATTTCAGTTCATTGAATTTGTGCAACCGACAATTGTCCCAAATGGGAAGTCCAGTTGTCTATTAAATAAAGCTACGTGACTTCCCTGTAAGTTCGCGGGCGAAGGTTAGTAATCGCGCAGATAATGCTTTACAGGCCTGATCTCAAAATGCTATTATTACTATTATTGCGCCGCCTTCTCTTAACTTAAAACAGGATCTAACAGCATCCGCAGTTGTTCTTATTTTAGCATTTTCAAACAAGGAGCATAAATATATCTTCCTTATAGACAACAGTTTGGGGTAGATACATATAATAAGTATAAGGGATTTGACTGCAGAGCCACAGAGACAACAGGCTGTATTTCCTTTAAGAACTGGGTTCCATTTCTTTTCAAACACCCAGATCGGAATGTATAACAGTGTGAATCTTAAAACTTTCTATTTTACATGGCCGGGCAAATTTAGTCCCAGATATCCTTGGCTCTGTGCAGTGTAAGTGCCAATCACTAAGTCCATATGCTTATATTTTGCTGCTTGCATCAGATCAATTGCCCGCTGCTTAATAGTAAACGTAGCGCGGATAAAGTTTTTCTGGACCCAGCGTCTGTGTCAGGAAGATCGTCAATAAAATGTGCAATTTCGTATCTTTATACATAGGTCTCCCCTTATTACCGGGTATGAGCTCAGAGCAATAATATTAGCCTGAAAAAGTTGATCATTTCAAAGTATTCATTTTGGATTTAAAGAAATAGCTGTCGGCATTTTAGAGACAAGTCCCTCAAACAGGCAGTAGCCAGTGTGAAACCAAAGTTCTGCATCCTGAAAAAGGCTCTGGAAATGTTCTGGTGGGCTGAAACAAAGTTCAACTTTAAAACAGATTGTAAATGATCCATGACACCAATGATAGCTTGTTGCACCGATCACTCCACAAATACATTCCCTCAAACTTTTTAAAATTATTTTTACAGCGATTTTTTACATAGATCACATTTTTATTTCTAATACTATAAATAAATGTTTCCAAACAACCAGTTTTACGATCCATTTTATTTTCCATGTAAACGGCATCATGAGATATTATTCCAAGCAGCCGAACAGGCCAGGACATTGGACACTGTGACCATTTTGTGGTTTGAATAATAAAGTACCTTAAAGTAAAATATGTGAAAATGTTCTCCAGGTGGATAATACATTTCTTTTCTTCCACGGAACTCTTGCACTTGTATGGTTTGTTCAAATTTGAACTTCCCTGTGCATCTGCTGAGTGTTCCACAGAAACCGACTCCTCCATCACAGACCCACTGGGACTGGCAGTGCGCTCTGTCTGATGACCGACCCTGATACCAAAAAGAGGACATGCGGACTTACGCCCGTGTTTGCGCTTAATTAAACAGTGCTGCAGTTGTAGGTGATGAAATGCCTTTGGGCACCGTGGGGAGGTTAGGGGGAGACAAGGTGGCCCGTGAAAAGGAAAGACAAGCATTTGCAATGCAATAGGTCTCGCATTTATGCGAGTTTAAGCTATCGGCGCTGTAAATGACAATGCCTTTTGTTTTAGAAACGAAAAACAAAAATAAAAGGCATTGTTATTTGCAATGTCAATAGCTCAAACTCTCGTAGATGCGAGACCTATTGCGTTGCATATTCTTGTTTTTCCAGGCACAATATTGGTAAGTGAAAAAAAATTCGGCTTTACTAAAGTAAGCACAAATCACGAAGTCAAAAAAATCTGCATTTTTCGTGCAAGACTAACCACGAATATCTAAGTTACGCAAGAGTAGAATACACAAGCAGCCAGTTCTTAAATGACGCATGAACAGGATGAGAGTTAATAAGTAAAGGTGGGAATTGCAGCAGTTGTCCAGATGAAAAAAGGGGCGCACTAGCCCCCTAAAAGTTGCAGACTTCACGGGCATCCATAAACGTTGGAACAGAAGCAGGGGCATGTGCATGCGAAATTCACAGACCTACACCAGTATTTTACTTCATCTGTAACTGACGTACAAACATAAGTTTGCGAACGTAACACTACATGGCTTTCGATAGATCTTACAAGTGTATTTTTTATCCTTCCCAGTGCTGTAGGGAACAGTTTTACCAATTTAATAACCTTGGAAGGATGGAAGGCTGAGTCGGTCATGCTCACATTCGATCTCATGAGTACAGACCCACTCGACGTCAACATCAATTATCAACACATTGACCAACCTTCCCGGTATAAGGGTCAAAAAGTGGCAGCCTACTCAGATGGGAAGGGGCAACTTATGCCCTGCACTAACTCGCCATGGAAATGCTTTCTTTTCTGATCAGAGCTCTATAAAAACACGCTTCAGACTTTGAATGTGTACGTCATACCCAGGACACTTGCTCCTTTGCCGGGATTCAATCCAAAGCAGGGCCCTACAATGTTAATTATTATTTCAGTAAAAATAGGAAGTTCCCAAAAAGAGTTTTAATACAGCATTCCACATTCTTGACGAGGGCTTTAACAGCCATTATTGGCCCTGGGCCGCTCCAGTGTCTACCTTGGTGCTTGTTTGTGGCTGGAGGGAGGTCCACTATGCACTGGATTGTGCCCCCAGTATACTCCCGTTTCAGCTCAGAGACACAGCACACGGTACCGTGGAAAGGCCTGGAGACAGGCTCGACTGCAGAGGGAAAGACGCTGTTTCATCTCTGTGTTTTCCTGTTCGGTAAAGTGCTTCCGGGGAGGAGGGAAGTGCTTATCTACCCACCACAGAGCTTAGTTAACAGGTCGGACAAGTAATCACGACCACAGCTGCCCTGCAGTCCACGGCGTCACCCGGCCCTTTCATGGAGCAGTCTATTTATATATCTGTATGACGTAATTCCTGGAGACCCTGTGAGTTCAAGGGTTCTGATCTACTAACCTTTCAGGAGGGCAGCTTCACCTTTTCAACAAGCACTTTATGCAAAACTGTCCACCTTAAGGCACTTTAAAAGCATCTCCTTAAAGTATTTTACAATTATTTAAAAACAAAAATGACTGTCAATCAGCTCCCTGTCTTCACAACAAACCCGCTCACCTCAGAAGATGTGGTTATTAATTCCACAGGAGGATCCTCTGGAGATGGAATCGTTGGTGAGCGAGCATGCGTCACTTATGGACACTGAGCCTCCGCTCCCTCAGGCCCTCGGCTTTGAAGTTTCTGCATTTCAAAATCAGCAAGCCACTGAGTAAGGCTTATCGCACAATAACCACTCCACGCTGTTAGTTAGCGTAAAAGGCCATTTATTAGGACAGGGTTGAACAACATATGACACAACATCAATAAACCCCCAACAATCCCCAACCTCATGTCTCTCATCCCTCCATTCACTCCCACACTCCAATTACTCACTTCCACATCACCCAGCGACCTCTTCACTTATGCCATTCACTTCCTCACTTCTCTTCCAACCTCCTCCATCATCTCCAGCCATCGCACTCCTGCATGACGCACCCCCACCTTGCACCTGTATCCCCCTCCCCGGAAGGGTGAGTATGCCCGTCATGGACTCCCCCCCCTCCCAAGTACCGTCAACATCATGCCTCAACCTGTCCTAAACTGGCACGCTTTATACAATAACACCCTTTACCTCCACCTCAAAAAGTAGGGTGGGAGGGTGGACAACAGAACTTCCCTTGACCCTTCCCTGAGGTCGCTGGGGACAGGAAGAGGAAGAACTCCCCCTCCTGCCCCCCTTATAACCTTACCTAAGACCCCACCCCCCAACCTTAACTAAACCCCTGTCCCGGTCTCGCGCGAATTCCCCAGGGGAAGACTGGTCTGTCGACCTTACTTCCCCTCGGGGCCGCACACACTCGATGCAGCTCAGCCCTTGAACTGTACTCTTTCATAGACTCTTTTCGATCGAACAAATACAACGACAGCACTAAAAAATGGCTAAACAAACAAAGAGATGCATTTTCTCGTAGACTGGGAGGACGGCTAAAATAACATGGAAGAAAAAAAAACAGAGCGCGGTGTCCCTGAAGTGGACGCCGCACTCAACACAAATGCAGAATATAGATATATAAAGTGAGCACGGTGTCCCTAGTGGGCGCCGCGCTCATTAAGGTAATAAAACACATACAATTTAGAGCGCATAGCGCTGCAACCGCCATTGTCCCCATCAGTGTCCATTTTGGAAATAGTGCTCACCCACCAGATAAAGCCCACCGTGTAACGCCGCAAGTAAAATATCCAGTCCGGACGGACCTTCCAAAAAAGGAGACAGGGCGGTAACAAAGAAGCCTCATTTTGAATCAGAAGCCAGCGTTTAGCATAAATGATGACGCTAGCCAATAAGAATGATGGGTGGGGCTTCAACTCCACTTCTGAAATCTCTTCGATTACAATAAGCCTCACAGAGCGAGCAGCACATGCGCGCTGCAACGCAGGTCTGTGAGACCTAAAAAACGGTAATCACCTTGGGGAAAACACAAACGTACAGAGTGTGTCGGTGTTTATCCACACCAGTATACAGAGTGTGTTGGTGTTTGTCTGCACCAGTATACACAGTGTGTTTCCCCACCAGTGTTAATAGAATCTTGGTGTTTGTCTCACAGTGAAATGTCTGGAATTTGTAAAAGAGATTGATCCAGTACAGAAACTGGATACATGACACATTACAGTTTAACATGGGTCCAGTTGGAGCATTTCTTCTTGTACGAAATGACATATCATTGCTTCAACATTGGTACACTGGAACAAATTTCTGAAATGGAATAGAAAATCATTTCTGAAAACTAGCTGTGGGTCACTGCAGGTTAAGATACATTTCAGTTGTTTTAGTTCGGTGTACATAGAAACCAACACATTTAGTATTATAAGAAGGGTGTCAGAGGACCTGAAAAGTGTGCCGCACCTATACTGTAAAATCCCATAATGTATGTTTACAATTCTCAAAGTGTACCTTCTGCTGTGTGCACTCCCTTTAAGCACCCTCTGCCAAGAGATGCCAACCTAAACTAGCGAAAATAAATGAATATAAACAACAGAAGTGCACCACATATACGATAAAAAAGAATGATTGATCATTTCAAAGTCAATAAGGAGATTTATCGCCTTTATTGTCTTTTTCTAATGATTGCTCCACATATATACCGCAAAAAAAGCCAGCCAACACATTTCGTCCATAGGGCTATGATGTAATAAATGTACAATATATAAAAAATTTGTAGTGATGCATTTTTCACTGGTGTAGAATATAAAAACAGGGATTTCAGTAACAGGATTAATCACAATTAAAGAGTGTTCCTCCATGTGCTCTGCAGGTGAAAGAGATGCCAAAATAAAGAAAATACATAGCGTGCATGTATGGTATTACAGTGGTGAGACCAAATATTTTATGTACGTTTAGTTACAGATATTTTTTAATTTACTGGTAGATTGTCAATGTTCATAACTTCACCTCAACTGCGTTTCGGCATTATTGGTCAAATGATCCATGATCATCATCAGGTTGAAAGTCCATAGAAACGAGCACTGTTGATGATTGTCTACATTTCTGACATCAAGGAATAATGATGAAACGCTCGAGAAGCTAAAGTAGGTACCAGAAGCAATTCCAAGGTTCTTTGGCAGTGATCAGATGAGCCGCCGGGCAGCACACGTCGAGGCACACCATCACCGATCCAATGTTAACCTATCACGTCGTGGCAGATCATGAAAGTTTGGAATGTTCTGCTAAGGTTGGTGCTCTGATGGGAAGGGAGAAATTATGTGTTGAAACAGGTCAGATGTGTGCACAAAATCCCTTTGATCAACATAAGCCATCTAAAAAATATTGAAGAAATTCTGCTTACTTGATCCAAAATTAATCTGTTGGCCACATTCAGAGCCTAATTTAAAAATACTACAAACAAGCATTTACAATGCAATAGGTCTCGCATTTGCGAGAGTTTAACCTATTGGCATTGTAAATGACAATGCCTTTTATTTATGTTTTAAAAACCAACACATAAATAAAAGGCATTGCCATTTACAATGCCAATGGCTCAAACTCTAACAACTGCGAGGCCTATTGCATTGCAAATGCTTGTTTGATTAGTTACCAATTCACTGGGTTATCGATCCACATATTCTTCATTCGTTTTTATGCCTGCCACAAGTAGTCATTGTTACCTCAATGGTTTCTGGAGAGAGGACCTGCAGTGGAGGTTAGTTATTAAGAGTGAAGCCTTCCATCAAAGCAATACATGTTTTGGGAATTAAAGTGAGACCTTCATACATATATAATTTTGTTCTTGTGTAAAGAAAATGTGGCGACTTTCGGTTTGGTAAAGGAGGAAAATATTGCTACAATTAAATGGTGGTCATATAGCTTTCATTTGGAATCCGTATTTAGGACATAGCATGAATCGCTTTTTTTATTAACCTTGGAAAGGGGATTCTGATAATCTGAGTTGGTGATTCAGCCGTTTGTGCGGCTCCATCACAAGTTCGAATAGTTTCACCAGACTGTTGCTGATTTTGAACTGAATGCGCTCAACAGATGTATATAATGGCTATAATTGCTTGTGAGACCATAACAAAACATCCTTGCCTCCCAAACTTTTCGATGGCCCCCATCCAAGGCTTACTGTACGTGTCGCTCAAATTGTGATGTATTTTCTCTGGTTGGCCTCAGTGGCTTATATCATTTGAATTATTTGTACCCCATGCAGATACTGAGTTATGTTTCATGATGTCAACTGTCACCAAAGCCCCTTGCCCACCATTCTTTAAACACTGCTCCTTTACTCTGCTTTGTGTTATTTTATCCCGACCCCATCAATTACTTAACCCAGAAGTGGTTTCAGTGGTTATGTAACCACTGTGCATGTTTTCACATCTAAAGGGCCAACGAGAGTGCATTCTTTGAAACAGGGCAATTAAATTAATTTTTTTTTTTTATGTTTGGTGTTCTTTCATTCCCATTTTTGTTTGCCCAACCAGCATAAAGCATGGTGGCAAGGGGCAGCCCTCTTGACCCAGCAGTTTACCTCGCTCTTAGTGATGTTGCTCCACTTTTCTACTATGTGCACTTACACAGAAAAAGTAGCACACGAGGGAGAAAGTAAAAAAATGCACCATCTTTCCTATAGTGCTCAAAGGGAAAGGAATATGCTACTTACCAGTGTACATCTGTTCTTGGCATGTAGAGCTGCAGATCTACACACTTTTGCATAGATCGCCATCTGGTGTTGGGCCCGGATGTTTGCAGTTTGTTTTTCCTCTTGGAAAGTCTTTGGAAGTCACGAGGTCGGTGACTCCTCCCTTGGATCGTATTGCGCATGGGCTTTGGCTCCATCCTCAGATTGTTTTTCGCCAACAGGGAAAGATGGAGCGTTGTAATAACAGTGAAGAAACCCATGTGTGTTGTATCTAAATAAGATAGACTGGAACAGATACAGGTAGCCGGGGAGGCGGGTGGGCGTGTGTAGATCTGCAGCTCTACATGCCAAGAACAGATGCACACTGGTAAGTAGCATATTCCGTTCGAGGCATACGAGCTGCAGATTACACACTTTTGCATAGACTATATAGCAGTTCCCAACCCTAGCGGCGACCACCGGTATCTGTTGCAGTAGTTTGAAATAGTGTTTTTAGTACAGCCTGGCCCACACTAGCTTGTTGCTTGGTTTGCACATCTACACAGTAATGTTTAGTGAAAGTGTGTGGTGTTGACCAGTAGCTGCTTTGCAGATATCTTATGGGAGGTTCCCTATAAAAGCTATAGAAGCCCCTATCTTTCGTGTAGAATGGGCTTTAGGGGGCACGGATAGCGTTCGTTTTGCTTTATGGATGCATTTTACAATCCACCGAGCTATCCCTGATTTTGAGATGGGGTTGCCCTTGTGTGGTGGAGAGAAAGAGACAAACAGTTGTTTGGTCTTTCTGAAAGGTTGTGTTCTTTGGATATAGTAACGTAAGGCTCGTTGGACATCTAGCGTGTGTAGAGCCCTTTCTGCAACAGTTTGAGGTTGCGAGAAAAATACCGGTAATACTACCGATTTGTTTAGATGAAAAGGGGAAATGACTTTAGGTAGGAATTTTGGGTTGGTACGGAGAACAACCTTGTTCTGGTGCATTTGGAGAAAAGGTTCTTGTATGGTAAGTGCTTGTATCTCACTGACCCTTCTAAGGGAAGTGATGGCTACAAGAAAAACTGTTTTCCACGTGAGAAATTGCAGTTCGCATTTATGCAAAGGTTCGAAGGGCGGCCCCGTTAGCCTTGTGAGAACTATATTTAAGTTCCACACAGGTGAGGGTGGTACTCTGGGGGAATTATTCGTTTTAGGCCTTCCATGAAGGCTTTAATGGCAGGCACTCTGAAAAGTGATAGGTGCTGCCTGTTTTGTAGGTAAGCGGCAATTGCTGCGAGGTGTAGCCGAATGGAGGTATATGCTAGGTTACACCATTGTAGATGGAGTAAGTAGCATATGATGTGTTGTATAGACACGTCTAGAGGATTGATTGTGTTGTTATGGCAATAAACAACAAATCTTTTCCATTTGGCAGCGTAGCAGGCTCTAGTGGTAGGGCGTCTAGCTTCTCTGATGACATTCATACAGTCAGGGGGAAGGTTTAGGTATCCGAATTCTAGGATTTCAGGAGCCAGATCGCAAGGTTGAGCTGAGCTGGGTCCGGGTGCCTGATCTCTCCATGGTTCTGGGTTAGGAGGCATGGTGAGAGGTGTAGCTTTTGGTGTGGTACTACCGAGAGTTCCAGCAGCGTGATGTACCACGGTTGTCTGGCCCATGTTCGAGCTACTAGGATCAGTGTGAGGGAATGTTGTTATAGCTTTCGCACCACTAATGGAAGTAGTGGGAGAGGTGGAAAAGCGTACGCAAATTTGTCTGACCAGTTCATCCATATCGCATTGCCTTTGGACAATGGGTGTGGGTATCTGGCGGCAAAGCTTGGGCATTTTTTGTTTTCGTGGGTGGCGAAGAGGTCTATCTGCGGATGCCCCCACATTTGAAAGAACGGGTGGAGAACCTGCGGGTGAAGTTCCCACTCGTGGATCTGCTGCGTCTGTCTGCTGAGCAGATCTGCCACGGTGTTTTGGACTCCTGGTACATGCTGGGCTAGGAGAAAGATTTTGTGTAGAATTGCCCATCTCCATATGCTCTGTGCTAGTTGAGAGAGCTGTGGAGAGTGTGTGCCACCTTGTTTTTGAATGTAATACATGGCCGTCATGTTGTCTGTGCGAATGAGGACTGCCTTGCCTAAAATCTGTCTGTGAAAGGATTTTAGGGCTAGAAAATTGCTAGTAACTCCAGATGGTTGATATGGAGTACCTTTTGTTGCGGCGTCCATGTGCCCTGCACTGTGAGGTGTAATAAATGAGCTCCCCAGCCGGAGAGGGATGCGTCTGTTGTTAGTATTATTTGTGGAACCGGGTCCAGGAACGGTCGACCTTTGGAAAGGTTTGTGGTGTTCCACCACTGCAGAGAGCGATGGGTGCGACCGTCTACCAACACCAGATCTGTCAGTTGCCCTTGGGCCTGGTTCCATTGGCGCGCTAAGCACTCTTGGAGTGGACGCATCTGGAGTCTTGCGTGGGGCACTATGAAAATGAAAGAGGCCATCATCCCTATCAGTTGCATAAACACTCTTGCTGGAAGGGAGTGTTGAAGTATGAATCTTTGACGCAAAGCCTGAATGCTTGCAATCCTGGCCGGATTGGGGTAGGCTATGGCTTTTGAGGTGTCTATGGTGGCACCGAGGTATTGCTTTATGTGGGATGGTGTTAGCTGGGACTTTTGGTGGTTCACCGTGAAGCCTAGTTGGTGAAGTAGTTGGATTGTAGTGGCGGTGTGGTGTACACATTGGTTGTAGGACGTGGCTTTTATCAGCCAGTCGTCCAAATATGGGAAGACGTGAATGTGCTGTCTTCTGAGGTGTGCCACCACTACCGCTAGGCACTTGGTAAATACCCTTGGTGCTGTTGTGACCCCGAATGGGAGCACCTTGACCTGGTAGTGTTGCCCGTCCACTACAAATCTGAGGTACTTTCTGTGAGGATGGTGTACCGGAATGTGAAAGTATGCGTCTTTCAAGTCCAGTGTGGTGAGGAAGTCGTTCTGGGAGAGGAGCGGAAGCACCTGCTGAAGCGTTACCATGTGAAAATGGTCTGAATGTATGTATGTGTTTAGGGGCCGGAGATCTAGAATAGGGCGTAGAGTCTCGTCCCTTTTTGGTATTAGAAAATATAGGGAGTAGACCCCTAAATTTTGCTGATTTGCGGGAACTTTTTCTATTTCCTGTTTTTGTAGGAGGGAGATTACCTCCTGTTTTAGTAATGTGGAATGTTCTTGTGACATTGGGCGTTGCCTGGGTAGAATGTTTGGGGGGGTAGATGTTAATTCTAGGCAGTACCCTGAACGAATAATTTGGGTCACCCATTTGTCTGAGGTGATGGTCTCCCAGACCTGAAGGAAATTTTGTAGTCTGCCCCCGACCGGAGTGGGATGGTCTGGAGGGAGCGGGGGGAAGTCATTGGGTAGGCGGTGTGGCAGAGCGGGCGGTATTTGTTTTGCCTCTGCCTTTATTGTTATTGCCCCTATAGCCGCCTCTTTGATAACCCCTTGTGAAGGTGGACTGAGTGGGGGATTTGTAGGAAGTGGACTTACTATCTGAGGAGTAGCCTCTAGACGTACTCCGAAAGGAAGAGCGGCGAAAGGAGCGCCTAGGAGGGTGTGACTGCAGGGCTCCCATAGATTTCGCCGTATCAGTGTCCTTCTTCATTTTTTCGAGGGCCTCATCTACCTTTGGGCCGAATAGGTGTTCTTGGTCAAAGGGATGATTTAGGATGGAGGCCTGTGCCTCAGGTTTGAAACCTGATATTCTCAGCCAAGCATGGCGACGGAGGAGGACGCTAGTATTAATGGCCCTGGAGGCTATGTCTGCTGCATCTAAGGCACAGCGTATGGAGGTGTTAGTTATGGTCTTACCCTCTTGAATTAATTAATTGGCCCTATTTTTGTATCTTTCGGGGAGGTGGTGCATTATGGTTTCTAATTCACCATAATGCGCCCTATCGTATCTGGCCAATAGCGCTTGGGTGTTGGCGATACGCCATATATTTGCTGCCTGTGACGCAGTGTGCTTTCCTGACGCGTCCAGTAGCTTTGACTCTTTGTCAGGTGGTGGTGCTTCGCCTGACGCCTGGGAATTTGACGTCTTCCGTGCAGTGGAAACCACTAGGGAATCTAGTGGCGCTGGCCCTTTGATATAGGCAGGATCTGTGGGGGCAGCTTTGTACTTTTTTTCTATGCCTGGGTTAATGACCCTGGCCCTGACTGGGTCCTTAAAAACCTCTGGCGCATGTTTTACCACCCCCTTGAGCATAGGTAGTATGGAGGTAGACCTATGTGCGGTATCAAAGGTGTCGAGGAGGAAATCCTCCTCCACTGGGTCAGTGTGTAACTCTACCCCGTGATAATGTGCCGCCCTCTGAAGTAGGTGGTGGAAACCTAATGAGTCTTCCGGTGGAGATGGCCTGGAAGGGTAAAGGTCATCTTGTGGGACGTCTGGAATATCTGGGTTATTGTAGTTGTCCCATGGGTCTGGGGATCCTGTAGGGGTGGGGTCTTGGGGCACATCCCCTGGATCGTGATATGGGTCCCCCTGATCATCATCGTCTGGAGACTGGGTCGGAGAGCGATGAGGTGGGGTGGAGAAGGCGGAGGGGGCGGAGGTGGAGAGGGTGGAGGAGGTGGAGGATGTAGGGAAGGCATTCTGAAAGGGGAGATAGCAGAGTCCTTCCTCTTTGGAGGTGGAGGCGGAGCCAGTTTGTCCAAATGTCTCTTTTTGGAAGAAAGTGCCAAATGTCCAGTTTATGAATCCTTGGTAACAGTTTTTTGCAAGGGATCCGGTGTAAACAGCTCCTGTGACAATGTTTGTTCCGTCGGCGCCGAAGTTTTCGGGGCCGATGACTTTTTAGGCTTGTCCGTGCCGTGCTTAGCACTGGGCTTGGGAACCTCTGTTTTCTTGGTCGGTGCCGAGGTGGGCTTCGGCGTGGAAGTGTCGGTGCCGAGGGCCTTATGGGGTTTGGTCGGTACCGAAGATGACGTCGGTACGGAAGCGCTGGGTTTCGACACCGAGGACTTCGGTGCGGAGCTCGGTGTCGAGGTAGAGGCTGGTTTCTTTTTCGGTGCCGAAGTGTGTTTGTCGGCACCGCTGGAAGGCTGGCTCGAGCCCGAGCCGCCGGAAGGCTTATTTGGCTTCTTCACCGGGCCCGAAGGTGGGGTGTGTGAAGCAGTGTCTCTGGTCTTGCCTAGGCCCGGATGCGAAGGCGTGACCGAAGCCTTTTTGGGTGTCGGCGCGGGAGTTGGGGGTGGGGGATTATTACTCACGACCCTCTGCGCTGGGGTGATGTCCTCTACATCTGAGTTGTCGGCTTCGGAAGCACTGACGAGGTCCTCTTCGGTGCGCTGCTGTCCCGGATCTTCGAGGTCGTCTCCGAAGATGTCGACTGGATCGGAGGTCGAGGAGTGTGCCATGTTTCGTCTGGCTCTTCGGTCCCGAATAGTCTTTTTCGATCTGAAAGACTTACAGGCTGGACAGTCTCGAGCCTCGTGTTCAGGGGAGAGGCAGAGGTTGCACACCTCATGAAGATCGGTGTGGGGGAATTTGGACCCACATCGAGGGCACTTCTTGAATGGAGTTCTTTGCATCAGCCGGGACCGGAGCTTGGGTAGGCCCGAAGGCCGCCGTCGACGACTGGAACCGAAGATTTGTCGATGAGAAGGTGATTGAAGAGATCGCGATCGAAACAATACCGCGATGTGAGTGAGGATTCCGCTTCGATCGTCGAACTGGAAATGTTCGGAACCGGAGCGCGAAGATTACATCCGAGCCCGATGGCGGAAAAAAACAATCTGAAGGTGGAGCCGAAGCCCATGCGCAATACGATCCAAGGGAGGAGTCACCGACCTCGTGACTTCCAAACACTTTCCAAGAGGAAAAACAAACTGCAAACATCCGGGCCCAACACCAGATGGCGATCTATGCAAAAGTGTGTAATCTGCAGCTCATATGCTTCGAACAAAGTAATTTCCTCGATGGAAAGGATCGGAGACATCCCATAACAAACAAAACAGAAAGCATCTTCACTTACAGGCCGGGGAGGAGACCTGGGAGGGCGAGGGCTGCCCGCGCATGCGCGGTACCTGTAATTTGTGTCCCCAGCGGCGGCTCTTGCGGCCGGTGCAGGCAGCGCCTGTCCCCTTCCGGGGCTCCCGTTGTGAGGAGGGAGACCCGGCACCAGAGAGGAAGTGCGGGAGCTGAAGTCCCGGGTCCCAGGAGGGGGCCCGGGTGAAGAGCGGCAGATAACAGTGCGGGGCTCCCATGCCTAAGGAGAGAGCCCCGCGTCGTGCTGGCAGAAGTATAGAGGAGCTGGAGTGCTCCGGAAGCGCGCTGCAGCCAGCCGCCGTTCAGGAGGATTCCCCCCGCAGACCGGGTGAGTGGGGGATTCTCCATTCGTCCAGTGGTTGTGCCGATGAAGGCACAGTGTCAATGTTTATTTCCTGAGTGGACCTGCCATTGCGGGCCGCTCCAACGATGGGGTGAGGTTTAAAAAAAGAAAAAAGTGAAAGTGAAACTGCATGCGGCTTGCGAGGACTGAAGGGGGACAGGAGATGTGCACGCCGCGTGGCTGTAAGCGCGTACACAGGCTCCAATCCGCCAAAAGCTTGCGTGTGCCCATCTCCTGTCCCACTTCCGAGGCAAGTCAGCAACAATAGATCTCGCTGGCGAGAGTGCTTCGCGCTGCGTTCGCCAGGCGAGACCTAAAAAATCACAGGTGCACATTTGTGAGAGGCAAAATGCCTCTCATAAATGTGCATCTGCAGTTTCTAAGCACTATGAGGCCCTCATGTGTATGTTCTTGAGAACACAACTATGTGTTAAATAATTAAATAAACTATATATATATATATATATATATATATATATATATATATATACATCCATATATATCTCCAAATAAATATATATTATATATATATATATTCATTTAATTATCAAAGCTACTATCTAATTATTTAACGCATGAGTTGCGTGCTCAAGAACAGTTCCATAACACTGGAAATACAAATTGATATAACGTTTCTAGAGCAGGTAGCAACAGTGAAAATAGATGTTAAAAAAATACGTATTTTTATGAACATGTAAACAACTAGAAACGTGTGACATTTATGACAGATTTTTAAAACTTGTGGCAACTTTGTAAAGAAGGCGGCATGTCCGTCAGGGCACCCCCATGTCCGGAAAAGTTTAGATGTCTATGCATCGCCATCGTCACTTCCGGGGCCCTGGTTCTAGGGCTGTTCTTCCGTTTCCTACTCTATAAAATTCCGTGCCGCGGTTGCAAAACCGCGCATTCAGCAGGGCCTGAATCTAAATTACCTTTTACGCACCACCCACCTTACACCAAACATACTGAGGATTACCACGATAAACAAGGTCATAATGAAGCTTTTTTCATATATATAGAAGATCAAATTACTTAAAGACGAAACACTTAACAGATTAACATGGCAAGCAAGGAAGGCACAAATCAAGGGGCTGACGGCACCTGTGGCATGAAGGCTAAAGCGCAGACCATGAGCACCCGAGGACGCACACCTGAACATATGATAAAGGCAAAGGTGCTACCGCCAGCATCTCCCCCAAATCACTCACACACGTGTCAAAGCAGGGACAAAGCGCGAGGCCGTGGACCTATCTGGTATGTGTGAGTGACGCTTCCATCACCAAGGAACTATCCAGAGAAGTGAAAAAAAACCCTCTTGAACCATAACTTACCTCTAATCAGACCGAGCCGCGAAGCATGAACCCTTTCACCTCCTTCCATCTGTTAGTCCATATTTCCATACCTTCACACTTTACACTTACTAACCCATTCCCCCATCCATCCATCTGTCCATCCATCTTTTCACCCATCAGTATGTTCATGCATCTAACTGTTAACCATCCATCCACTCTATTTCATCTGTGCATTCTTCCAACTATTAACACTTTTCACCAGTCGGCCCGTTCACTCTCACATCAGCCATTTACCCTTTCATGCTACCTTTCTTCCATCTTTCATTTCATGTTTTCTACCTTCCTGTCACCTTTCCATTTTCCTCCAGTTCTTTTTTTGCCTTTCTTTCTTTCTTTCTTTCTTTCTTTCTTTCTTTCTTTCTTTCTTTCTTTCTTTCTTTCTTTCTTTCTTTCTTTCTTTCTTTCTTTCTTTCTTTCCCTTTCTCTTATCCTCACTTGTTCTTTCATATTTTTCTCTGTCATGCTCATTGTTTTTCACTGTGTTCCCCTCTCTGTTTTCCACGATTCCATTTTTTTCTTTATGTGTTTCCTTACCTGTGCATGCCAGCTGAAAGCTCACAACCCTCTCTCATGGTATTTCCCAGCACTGCTATTTGTCGGCATTTGGTCCGCAGATATGAGAAGCCCATAAACAACTAATTATTGTTTGTGTGGACCCAGTGTACCAGCATATCAGGCCCAGTTAGAGTCCCCACTTAAGCTACTAAAGTGGGGGTTCCCCACACCCCTGTCTACCGCTCCCTTGCATGGTATATTGGGTGTATGCGCTTGACATTGTGTGCGCACACAAACATGTGAATGTGTATGTGAGTGAAGCTTGCACCACTGCTTTTCATGCTGTATGGTGTTTGTTTTTCTGGTATGTGTGTGTGAGAAAAGAAGGCATTACTGTTTTTCATTTTTTAAAGGGTGTGCCCAAGTGCAGAGCTAGCTGCTTTGGGTATGTCATGCAAGAGGGAGAGATGTTGGCTCACTGTTTCCATGGTGCATTGTGTGTGTGTGCCTGTATGTGTCTGAGTGTGTGTGTATGTACACAATCGTGAATGTGTGTGTGTTTGCATGCATGTTTGTGAAGGTGTATGTGTATGCTTTCATATGAATGTGTGTGCCCGCGTGTCAGCCTGTATGTGAGAGAAGCTGGCACTACTGTTTTCCATGCTTTATTTTGTGTATGTGTGTTTGCGTGCATTTGTGTGTGAGTGTGTGTATGAGAGAGTGTGTGAGTGTGTGTTTGTGTATGTGTGCGAAAGAGAGAGAGAAGCGGGTACCACTATGTTCCAAACTACATTTTGTGTGTGCTTTCTGTGTGTTTGTGAGAGAGAGAAGATGACACTACTGCTTTCTATGCTGTGTGGTCTGTGCGCAGAAGTGTGCATGTTTGTGTGTTAGCAGGCATGCATGTGCATGTGTGTGCGTGTTGGTATGCATGCTTGCATATGAAAGATTGTGTAGCTGCACCTGTGAGCCTGTGTGTATCAGAGAGAAGGAAGCTGCCATTACTGCTTTCCATGCATGCATGTGTGTGAATATGTGCGTGTGCCTGCATCTGTGTGAATTTGGGTGTTTCAGTGAATGTGTGTGGGCATGTGGATTGTGTGTGTGCATGTGGATTATGTGTGTTTCAGTGAATGTATGTGGGCATGTGGATTGTGTGTGCGTGTATCTGTGTGTCTGTGTGCATGTGGATTTTGAGTGTGTTTCAGTGAATGTGTGTGTGCATGTGGATTGTGTGTGTGCATGTGGATTATGTGTGTTTCAGTGAATGTATGTGGGCATGTGGATTGTGTGTGCATGTGTCTGTGTGTGTGTGCATGTGGATTGTGTGTGTGTTTCAGTGAATGTGTGTGTGCATATGGATCGTGATTGTGTGTGCGTGTATCTGTGTGTCTGTGTGCATGTGGATTTTGAGTGTGTTTCAGTGAATGTGTGTGTGCATGTGGATTGTGGGTGTGTCTGTATATGTGGATCTTAAGCCTGCACTACTTATTTACATGATGTACATTTTCTGTGTTTAAGGGGCGTATGAATTGATGATGCCTACAATGAAACCTTGAGATAGTTGTGTTTTTTCCAATGGATTTTATTATATTTATCATGTTCCTTCCTATCATTTTATTACTCTCTTAAGTCCCCTTGAGAAGCATACATACAACTCCAAATATTAACATAACATTATTTGTTTTTTTCTCACTAAAAATATATATTTTTAATTTCTCAGTTCTGCGTGCTCAGAGTTTGACCGTGTTCCAGCCGGGCAAAGCTTCCACGCAAGAGGGGGGCGCAGTAATTCTAGAGTGCATCTACGAAAGCGCCTCAAACACGACCATTGGCCGCTATACCTGGTACCACGATAATAACACCAGCTCTTGGGCTACGGTGTCCAATGAGACAGGACGCCACAGTGGCAGGGTGGCTGCCGCTGACAAGGCCGCATTCCACACCAACAGGAAGGCCAGCATCCAGCTGCAGAGGGTGCTCCCCAGTGACTCTGGTCTGTATGTCTGTGAGGTGGAGATCTTCAATGTCAGCCAAGGCCAGGGGAACGGGACTCTGCTCTGGGTGCTAGACGGTGAGTTGGGCTCCTAGGATCTCAGGGGGGCATGCCTTGGGCTCGAGATTGGCTCCCTAATGTGTATGTGGCGAATCTTGCTCCTCAGTGAGGGAAGGAATGAAGACACTGTGGGACAAGTTTACAAAGATTTGATGCAACGCTGCGTCAAATGGAGAGGGTAGGAATGCGGCATATCCACTCACGTATGGTGCATTCCTGCTCTTCCTCTGCGCTGATGCTCAGAGAACAGTCTTGCGCCAACGCAGGCACCCTTGCACCTCGGAGCAAAGATGCCTGCATTGCGGGCAGAGTTTGGTCTTGTGAAGGAAGGGATACCTTCATTCACAAAAACAATCCTCAGCACCATAGTCCTCTTTGTATGTGTGCTGCAGATGCAGCAGGTATACAGAGGGAAAGCAACGAGGATGACGCACCACCAGGGTTACTAGTCTTAGAAAATCGGGGAATGCGATAAAAACTATGGTTGGATGCGTGGGAACACCCACGCTCCACAAATGGAGCCCGTTCCATTTGCAGAGTAAAGCAAGGCAGCGACTTGTTCTACTTTGAGTTATTGTAGATTTGCTATTCCATGCAGAGCTACGCAAGGTGGGTCTGTGTGGCATTTTAAATCTGAGTTAAGGGCTTGCATTCCTGTGCGTGATGCAACAACGACGCAAGCGGTTACTAAATCTGGGCCCTACTCTATCCCATACATTCAATGAAAGAGTACTTGTGGTAACTGTAGATTTCCATCTGAGAGGAAACATTAACTTTTTATGAACTTGACTAGATTCATTGCTATTGGGCATGTGGTGACCTTTCACCTTGGATGCCATCTTGTTTCAGACTTGCACATTGTACCTAGTCCTTTTAGTTACAATGGGGACTCTCTATCAGTGCCTCATTGTGGAACTGAAGAACATCTTGTGACGCAAGTAGAACATACTGCCACTCAGTCAAAGCTGAAAGATTAACCCAGTGACTTCCAAAGAAGAATGGAGGGATATTTTTAAGGCGCCAAATGCGGTAGCTGGCAAACTGCGCCACACAGATACATGAAGAGCTTTCTGATGGTGGTGGAATAAGTGGTAATAGAAACCAGACTAAAACAGCTAGATAAGTGGCTATGTTAAAAAATAGCTCAGAACAATTAAGGCACGCAACAATTGAGGCCTAATTAGAAATAAATGCGGCCAATGTGCATTTCTACTCAAATCTTAAAATAGTTGAAAAGATACTTTGGGTATGTAGTATAAATTAAACATTGACTACAAAAAGGATTTAATGTCCCTGTCCCTTCCCTAGTCCATATGAACATTTTAAATACTGAAATAATGATAAAGAAGAAAAATAACATGGGCATAAGTACTGCATCCATTTTGTGTGAAATTATAAGGTGTGACAGACAACAAATAATGGTGGCCTTTCTCTTCAAATCCCCTCTTGCAATGTAAACAACCGGAATTATAAAATGTCTATTTTTTTTATATCATGAAATCTTAAAGTGACAAATAAATGAGGGCCTACATAGATTTGTACAATATTATCTTTTTTTCTGTTGAAAATATCAATTTTGTCAGTACCATCAAATCTTCAGAGAGAACTCAAAAACTGAGCCCATCAACATTTTGGGAATATTGTAAAAAAAAAATTAAATTGAGCCTTTAGAGTTAATAGTTCTTGGTTACCACTAGAGTTTTTTTTAGATGTCTTTGTTTGTTACCTTTGTGCTCCTGTATTAGTACTGTACACTGAAGTGAATTGATCACACCAGGCACATAGGGATCACAATGCTGAATCTCCATTCCATGGGAGGTGATAATTGAGAGCATTATCAGTGGTATGTGAGAATATGATGGTGATAATGCTGATCCAGAATTGATTATACCATATTAGTGATAATTGATAAACCCTTCAGCTCAGTTAAATCTCCAAAAACAATGGAATAAGCTTCTGGGTTTTCTGTGGGTCACAGTTTGAAGCAGAGGTGCCAAAAGTCGATCCAGGAGTAACGTATCAGAGCCCAATTTTTAGGATTTCCACATGTGGTAAATGCATCCACTAATAATATAAATTAAAAACATTTACATACTCAGTAGTTGCCCTTAAAATCTGGCTCGAATGTAGCATACATCGACCTGCATTTGACACCTACAGCTACAGAGATGCAAAAAATAAAAACCTCTGCTCTGCCACTGCCCAGCATCCAGAGAATAGTGAATGCTGAAACCTTGGATTTGACGACACTCCAGGAACACCATTCTGATCCCATCTATCCGTTCCATGCCCACTCTCATTATCCAACATTTTCTCTGACTTAGCCCTTACTTACTCACTGGCATTGTTCCCAGGCTAACATTGGTGTAATCTCTTGTAAGTAGTTGAGATAGAAAGTGGACTGGTGTGCGAGATTCAGTCAGTCAATATACAGCGAAAGCCAATCGATCAGGCTGTTTTCACTATCACATGGCCAGAATTGGGAGGTTGGGGGCGAGCTGCGATTAAATTTAAAAATGTTCACTTTGAAGAGTGGTGCATAACTAGCTACTCTAAAATTGAGGGAACAAATTGATCCTGGGAAATGTATTCTAAGACATTGGTTCCAAGTCCCTCACAAGAAGATCTGACATCAAATTTGTGTTCCATTTGATCATCAAAGAAATCCCACCATGGAACCAAGATTAGGGACACGGTGCCAAGAGATGGAAGTGAAGCCAGACCTCCCTGCATGATTTTGTACATACCAGTACACTCCATCCCTAGCAATAAAGGCCTGTCCCCTCAGATGTGATTCTCTTCAACTCAAGGGATCTAGGTATTAAAATTGTCTAACGATGTTGATTCATCCTGTTTAGATTTGGGTGGTAATAGAAAATCCAGCAATTTCAGCAAGAAGTGTTAATCCAGAATAGAGTCCATTGGCAAACTTTCTCCAGGAGACAAAGAGAAAAGTAAGCTCATGGATTCTCTTCTGTATTGATCTTCCAGAAATTGAGGATTTGCCACATACACCCATCCCACTCTAAGTCCAGCCCTAGCTCTCCAATGTTTCTCTAAACAATAGAAAAGGAGTACAGAAGGGGACCTCCACTGGTGATCTATCTATGCAAATTATTCCAATTTTGATTTGTACTTTTTAGAGTAGAAGCCTAGCATAGGTATATTGTTTTAAAATACATTTGTGTCATTTTGCTCCAAAAATAGTCTTTCAAATAGACCTGTTGGGAGTATGATAGCCTCCTGGTGTTTGTAGATAAAAAACAATGTCTTGGGCAAAATAAATCCTCTACAATGGCATTTTTATAGTGTGTGATTTGTAAGAGCACCTCTCTATGGGAAATTGCCTCAGTTGGCAGTCCTGGTCCCACACACTTAAAATTTATTGGGTGGCGCAGGCAGCCTGACATCCGTTGGTGCACTGTGCATCTTGCCGATCTTGTACTCAGCCTGCATGCTTAGAACAAACGTTTTGTATCTCAGTTAGCACTTCTTCTTCATGGGACCATTGATAATTGCTTCTGGCTTGTTTACTTGGTTAGCAAAAAAAGAGCACAAAAAAATCCATGATACTCATATCCCTGCTAAGCAAATCAATGTTTTTCACATTTTTCCCCAGGAACATTATCCAAGGAGATCAGCTCTGATGAGATCAACCACAGTGCAATCATCCTCTGGTTCCGCACAATTGGGGTGCCTCTGCTCTTCATCGTCTTTGTTCTGCTTATCAACCGCTACTATGCAAATAAGTAACCACTGCCCCATGCTGTTGGTACCAGCCCAAGCCGTGGTGACTGCACAACATCCTTAATCCTGTGCTCTACATATTGCCTTTGCCTGTGGGACCAGTGAGGACCGCTCCGTCAAGAGATTTCCTACGGTACCTGGGCGCTACCTTGACGTCTGTCCAGTGGCTCTATCTATGGGACTCCTGATCCTGTATAAAATTGTTTTGCTCTGTTGATAGTCTGTCATGGGGGGTAATTCTTGGTCTTTTCTGTCATCTACCTCCTTATCCATGAACCCTTTCCATCAAACCAAGCAACCATCAACACGTTCAAAGATACTTGTCACCATCCACCCATCTGTCGAACTCATCCCAATGTTTGCCCACTAGGCATCCATTCTTTCATGGTAAAGATGTAACTCTTATATATGAGGTGGGTGCTACGAGTAGGGCAGTAGTGCGACTGAACCTTACATTTCATCTGAGCCAATCATATCTTTTAAAAAAATGTGACATCTGAAGCTGGTTCGGGCAACTTGCATCAAGAACCAATGATGCTCCAAAGGCATGTGCCCAACTCCAGGCACTTGCAATCATCACTATGGTGGCCTTTTCAGAGACCATTCCATTTCCCTTCAGGCTTGTTGCCCACTGGTTTTATAAAGGCTCCATTTATGGAATGGATCTGTACTGCAATAATGGCCCCGCCCCCTGTGTCTGTCTCCTCTTAACACCGAAGGCCCTTCTGAGCCTCAAGCTTTATGCCTTCAGGTATTAACACTTCTCTTTTAGGAGCCATCCCTTCCTGCCTCCCTTGTGTACTTTTGTCCAGGGCATTAAAAGGACAAGAACGATTTTGGAGAAATTATAACTCAGAAAACTTTTACTTCATACTTTTCCCACCAAAATATATCCATGCTAAAGTGGAGTTTTACTGTCTTTTCCTTTTGAAGAAGATATTTAGATAAAGTTAATCAACTTTGAGTAGACAAAGTTTCACAGCAAAGTTTTCACCTCCTTTCCTCAACCCATAAAGTTCCAATTTTCCACCGGTGCTCCAATCAACCTGTGAGACACCCTCAGCTCCCCACTCAAAACTCAACTGAACATCCCTTCCTTCAGAAAATTGCTAACTCCCACCTCTTCCCTCTTGATCTGAACGAAATACGCACTGGTATGTGCTGCCTTGGCCTTAGTCCATTGTTCTGATGAATATGTGCTTGCTTTTTAATGGTTAATTAACTCTTTGCTCTGCTTAAGGCGCTAGAATACCTTTCAGGTCCAGCTGTAGTATGGAATATGCATGAAAGACATAAATAAATAAGGTGGCGCTGAGTACTAAGCGCATCCTTGTGCTGATGTCCTGTTTCACATCCTATGGCTCCTCCATTTGGTATCACGCCACTCATTTCCCTGGACCTGGTATTTAGCATCCCCTGCCACACATTACATAGTTCACTTTAAAATGTGATGTAGTGTAATAATTCTTCTATAGCTCTCCTTGCTCAATTTTAAATCATATTGTTAATAAAATGTGTATTCACAGAGGTGTGCTGCTGCAATTATCTGGGAGATGTTCCTAATTGAGCTGGAAAGTTCACAGCTTGAAAAAGCTTTAAGGAAAGTGTGACTTAGGTCAGGATGATAAAACCTCCTGAAGAGGAGAGTAATGTCTGAAACATGTCGTAGTCTGAGTCCTTCAAACACAAGCAGTTCCAACACACATCTCATTCTCAGAGCCTTGTTTTGCTAAATTGGGCATACACCTTAGTGGTCAAGGGTGAACGAGCATGATGGCTGATCTGCAGCATTCCCTGTAGAAGCTGTGCCTCAAAAGAGAGGCCAAGGTTGCAGTAGTCATGCGAAAGCCAGAGACTAGCTGAGACCTCCAGGTTCTACAGGAGGTGATGGTGGTTAAGCAGACATGCCTTTTGTTCATTTTCTACTTTCTCTAATCACTGAGGTCAGAGTGTTTCCTATACCTGTACACACTAGACTTCAGAATCCCTGACAACCTGCCCATGTAATGCTTGTGAGCACAGCAAATGAGAGGGCCCGGACACCAACAAACTGACCACTACTGTAAACCAGGAAACATGCCTTGCTTCCCAACATTATGATGTTGCATAGCCTCTTTCAACATCAGTCATATTTGCATGTTCGGTGCCTGAGTGCAAGCTTGTCTGTGTGCGGATGTGCGCACCAATGCACAGTTGTAGTCCGATCAATATTTCTTCCTAGTCCTGATGCATCCGTTGCCCTGCCTAGTCTTTTAGCTTTCTTTGCTGACTCTGACACTCAGCTCCCTGCCAATCTGAGTCACCAAGCTCTGCTTCTGCTTGGACACTGATGCCACCGCCTGATGTGTCTGTGTTCTTAGCCATACATTTATCTCTCTCTGACCCTGGATACCCTCTAAAAAAAGTGTCAGTGATGCCTGTCCCCTCTGCATCTCTTGTAAGACCCTGAGGGTTGGCTTGCACCTCCATTGGCCCTATCGGCAGCGTGGACCTCATGCATAACAACCTAGTCACCCACTCCTGTGGCCACAGTCTTTACACTCACCTCATCTGTGGTCCCAGATTGTCATTCCTCCTCCTCTGTGGGTCCTCATTTCATTTGACGTTGTGCTTGAGGATGTTTCTGTTGTTCCTTCCGGTGAGCTGTGCCTGTGTTCAGTGATGATTCTATGTCAATGGAAGATCAAACATTAAGTCACCATGGCCAATTGTCAAAGGGACGACGTGGATGAGGACTGGCAGAGATGTCCCATAAATCTCAGAAGTTGGTTATTGATACATGCTGCAGGTGGGTCAGTAGGACAGACTGTGAGTAAAACAGTGCTGGTACCACTCTATGAGCAGAGCACGTTGGATCCTAGAGAGAGCAGTTGGGGATTGGTCCAACTCTACCTCCCCTGAGGCTGGGTCTGGTCTTCATGCTGGTGGAGAGGTATCTGGAAGTATCATCTGGGTAGTTGACAGCTCCATCTTGGATCAGTAACCTCAGGCATCCTAGACAATGCCGGCCTGCTGTACAGCCACACTCGAGTGCTAATATACAGACACCAAAGCACTGGCTGTGCACTGATAACATATGAGTATCTAACCCAAGAACATATTCAGGACACCACGTGAGTCAGGAACCTGAAGGGAATGTGAAGCTGGCCCTTCTTGAGGGGTCTGTCAGGCATCGGCCATATTGTACATGGTCACACCTTTGACTTTCACTATAGAAGAGACACCCACAAATCATCAGTTCTTAGCTCCTTCTCCTTGCCCCTTGATTTGAGACCCTAGACCCATGTATGCGCCTCTCTGATTTGTTCATGGTGTCGTGCCGTTGAGGGTTTGTTGTGTAGTCCCAGTGGCCACTTACCATTCCTATCTATTAAGAAGTCATTCCTTCACTCGCATTGATCATTAGATACACATACATACTCTGCCTCATTCCGGGTAATCCCCTTTGGATTTATGGAGGCCTCTCTGCCTAATTGTATAGCTGCTTCACATAGGGTTCACCTGGATAATCTGGAAGGGGATCGCAAACACCTCCATAGACTCAAATGTGAAAAGAAGATTTAGCTCTTGGAGCATAAGCGCTGTGTTAATGCAAGGGATCAAATCTCTGGCAGGGAAGGAGCTAGAGAGTCATGCTTTGCTTGGTGTATTCCTATTTTATGTCTCTTATTTTTTTTACATGCATTAAAGTGCAGTTCTTTCATAAAGTAAAGCACTGACTGGACCATCGGTTTTTAAGGTATCCTGTGGTGTTTTGCTGTTTTATGACCGTCTAACGCTCACCGCCTCCTTGAGTAAGACTTGGACTGCTCTGCCGGGTCATCCTGGAGAGTCAACTGATGAAGGGAAAGAATTGGGCAATTCTATAGGGGGTCTAGTTGCACTCTGGGCTGGGGACACCATTGGTAAACAGCTCCACCTGTCATGAATGGTACTCAGTGCAGCCAGATTGCCCTCTGGCCTTAGACATCAGCTTTCACGCCCACCATGCACCAGTAGATTTGTACCAACGAGTGAGAACTTTTGTGGATGAGTCGCGTCCGGGACTGACAGGGTTCACCAGTCGGAACTGGAAAAGGTCGGCTCTGGAAAAAACCCAGAGATGATGGCTCCTCCAACAACATCCTTGCATTGAGTCCACCACCAGGGTGGTCCTTGCTGAACAGCAAGCAAAGGCTCTGCCTTTTGGGAAACCACCATCACCTGCACTCTAAATGAAGCAGGATGATGTAGGTGTGCAGACACTTATGGAGAATCTTCGGTTCCCGCCGCCTATAAATTAGGCCATCAGAGAAAGATCTGCATATAGAACAGTGTCTATGATACAAATGTACATTTTTGCAAAGAGGGAATCAATACATTATTTTCTTGTTTCCTGATGCAGACCAAAGCCCTTCCAAAAGTCCATCAACTGGCGCTGTTTAAGTCTCTCAATATTGTAAATAAATGTGGCCAGTCAAATTTTGCAAAGTGTTAGCTGCGGTGTTATATTCCCGATGCTGCAGTTTTCATGGCTTTTGAGCAGTTTGAAGTAGAAACATTTTTTGTTACAAACTGCAAACAATGCAACATATGGAGGATATTGCAGCAAGAGCAGCAAATTGATAGGTACAGAGGAAAAGCCGGACTGAGGATGCAAGTTTTTAGGTCTCGGCTCGAAGGCTGCACTTGCGCAGTCTCGCTCCGAGATTTAATGTTAGGAGTGGGGCTTTAACCAGCTCCTTTTTTTTACCTCTTCTCCATTGGCTGGCCTCTGAAATACTGGTCAGCCATTGGAGAAGAGCTTTGTCTCTCCAAACAAGCCCCGTCTTTTTTGGATTCGGGGGCGTGTTTTTTCGATTCTTTCTCTCCTCTGGAATGTAAACATTCCAGCCAATGGCAAGAGGAGAGAAAGAAAAACACGCCCCCGAATCCGAAAACGCCGCTGCGTTTCTCCGAGGCATTTCTGCTTGACCTCGGAAAAAGGCGGTGGTGTCTCCGTATGTTTCTATGTATTGGGTAGTTTAGTGTGGTTTTGAAACATTCGCAGCCTATTTTCTGGTGCGGTTTAAAGGCCTGGTTCCACGGTCGGCAATTTAGCCAGAAGATGACACCATTCGGTGTGTTAAAACAGTTTCATGGGTTGAGGAAAACTGTTGGAATTCTTTGCAAACAGTCAGTTACAAAATTCGATCCAGCAAATGTTGTAAAACTTTAAGAATAGTGTATTTTATTATCACTTAAAACAATCACAAAATCCTATACGGTCACCAAGAGCACTCGGAGGTCGGCAATGCGCTGTGAAACTGAGTGAATACACTTTAAGGCACTTCATAATGTATATTTGTCGGGATAAATTGTCAAAGGGATAAACAGATATTCGAATAATGCTGACAGTGTATGAGTAGGCCGAGCAACCGAGCGAGACCGTCCGGGTGCTTCTAGGAAACTCGGTTTGATCGCGCGCTCTTCTCAGCAGATCCAACGGAAGGCCTGGAAAGCGAGAGGAGCGCCCTCTGTCGGCAGGTCACCAGACCATGTCTCGTCTTTGTGACATTGGTGTTGGAAGTTTCGGTCTGACGAGTGTCGCTCGGTCTTTCATCCGTGAGACTAGAGGGAAAGAACATTAGGGGGTGTTCGAGGTAAATGTTACAGGGGAGCAAACGAACAACAGGGGAAATGCATGCTGTCCATTTTTGCTGCTTGTTATTCGAGAACAGAATTGACAATGTTAGCCCCGTCCACATAACATATGAGTTTTGCAACACAGAAAATAGAGGAAGTTTCAAACGGTTATAAAAATGGTAACTCTTACCAATCAAAACGTTAGGTACGTAATTGCTAGCGATGAAATTGGGATCCATGATTCAACTTAAGCCGCACTGCCACTGCTGTTCACAGAACTAACTGTGCAACAAATACATTTTGTTTTAAACATATACCCGTCATTAGGAATCAAAGTCGAACATTGGATTTGCTCATCTGTTGTTTTATATAAACAGCAAAAATAGAAAGGGATGCATTGGGTATTTGTGTCCTGAGTTAAATGTTTAAGTTGGAGAAAACTCATGTGGCATAAAGAGCAAAGTTCATTTGCTTCATTTCTTGTCACCGGTGCTAATAATAACGCCTTGGTGAGTATTACAAGACGTTTGAACGTGTGCAAAAAAGACGTAAACCTGTGAAATGTTTCTTTCCATTCTCCATTACATGCCCATAGTTAAAATACTGTGAAGCCTGCCCATCTGTTTTTCCCACGTGCAATTACGGTTGCCCATTCCTTATCATAGAAGCAGTAAAAATGATGGAAATCGATGTATAGTGTGTTTTTTCTTTTTTATTCCACCTCCGTAAAGTTTCTGTAGCGTGGCCACTGTTATTTCTGACACCGCTCACGTGCTGTGCGAGTGCTGATTGGGCCCTTCGGTGCAAGACGTATCACTGATTCCTCAGTCATTGTGAGTTAACAGCCGTAGTGCACAACATAAGTGTGCACGCCATTAGCTGACGAGTGTGAACACGCACCCCCTCAGTACCTCTTAGAATACCGTGGAACACGCTCGTGAATGACGACTTCCCCTGGCACAATTCAGTTTGCAAATACGTTTGCTTAGCGAGGCATACGTCTGTGGCGGCGTCAAAGTGGCTTCGTGGCCAGGCGGCATGCGACAAAAGTTTTGAATCATGAGAGAGCGCTCTGCGGGAGGAAAGGGACTTTCTTTATCTTCCCTGTCAAATAATAAATGCCATTTCAAGTACCTCTTGGACCAACAACACGTTCATTGGCACCGAACAAACATCTGCTAAGTGACAAAACGGACGCAGATTGTCCCGGTGCTCCACTTCTGTAGTTTTGCTTTTAGTTTACCAACAGTCATGTTGGTTAGTTTTTCCTCCTCCGAAATTGCCGTTTTTAGGTCTCGCTGAGCCCCAGCGCTTGCGCTGGCTCGAAGAGACATTTTGTATGTGGGCTCCAAAAAGTGCTACCAGGCCAGCCTAGAGGTACAGTGCATGTGCGCGGGCGCGCGCGCCGCGCTTACTTTCACTTTTGCGACCGCACGGCCGCTTTGATCGCGATCACGGCCAACGCTTGTTAGGTTGAGCCTACAGCAGCGCATGCGCTGTTGCTCGACTTTTAGCAAGGGGCTTTTCAAAGTCCTACCCACAAGCGTTCCGGGCCTAAAGCTTGCGTGCATGTGCACGGGTGAACGCGTGCAGCCGCCATCTGCCATTGTTCTCTCTTTAAGCCTTACTCGGCTTGCACTACCCCTCATTCCCTCCTCCTTTCTCCCCCCCGCCCTTCTCGTCATACGCATGCACTCCCCCCCCACTTGTTTATTTATTTTTTTGCCGCGAGGCCATTTCCTGCGCGCGCATGCACTCCCGACCCCCCACCCCTCCGACTTGTTAAAGACAGATATCGGACTGATCAGTGATACTAGTCTCTCACCGGAAACAGTACGTGCTCGCCTAAATGCCACTGCCGCCTTCATTTCCTGTGACCTGGAAACAGAATGTTCAGTAATAGAGAGTAACATAACTGGGAGCAGGCCCTCTCTAATCACCTCAGCCCATTAGCAGGATGTGGGTCTCTCTGCGACCTACAGTCTGACTGAGCCACATTACAAGCCTCGCGTCATGTGGTTCCCATTACCCGCTGGTCACAGATAGGCTTATACAAAGTATGCGCCAACCGATGAAAGCGGCTGGTGCGTCAATCAATGCATTTGATATGACCAGTGCATTAAGATCATTATTATAATTCCAATATATTCTTTCTCTAAAAATAGTCGCTCAAAACCCGCTGGAAAAAAACTTCTTTTTTCAGTGGCCAAAAGGACGGTAGAGCTAGCTCTCCGTGCTTTCCGAAGCCGTCTAAAACCAAGACATGAAGTTCAAGTGGACTGTACCACAATATCCAGGAAAGCCAAGGATGCTTCTTTTTCAAGTGAAGATAGCTTTAACTCTGTAGCAGGGGCTGCTACTTCCGTTCTTCCCAAAAATCATGATGGACAATTGTAGTTTAATGCACATCCTGTGGTTTAACATGTTTTTCCAGAGTTACAAAGCAACTCTCCTGTTTGCTGAAGTGCATTGTACTCCATTCATTTCATCGCAAACTACCCCTTTTCCCATGAGTTGGATCCGTCCTATAGCTTCTCTCCAGGACAGGACAGGACAGCCCCGCCCCTCCCTGGGTCGGGTCATGAGAGGATCTTCCTCGTGGCAGCGGAAAGGCATCGTGAATCTCCTTTGTGGCACTCATCGTTGCATGCATTATTTTGGCCTTTCTGTACCCCTATTGGCCTTTGATTCCCCGTAAATCGTTGGTATCCATGTTTAGGATTTGCTGGTCTCCGGTATCCGTTCAGAATCTGTGTGCGGATACGTTCAGAGTTTGAGCAGTTAATTAAAGCATTCATCCCTTCCACCTCCTCTCATATCGGTGCGTGTCCGTTCTTTGTTTCCTGCTCATGTTTGCCTTGTGTTTCATTGTGTGCCCAACCCCAGCTATTTTTACAATACTCCATAGCAGCGCATATTTTAAAAAAGCGGTATGCTTAAATTATGTCTAAAAACACATTTGCCAATAATTGGAGTTTGTGTTGCAGGGTGCTGTATCTTGATTACAGAATCTCGCTTGCAGTTTTATTAAGCGCAAACTCGCCCAAAGTAATTGGAGTGCTGTACTTGAGCACATGTTGCATTAAACAAGGTCCCATTCTCTCTTTTTTGTTTTTAAAGCACAGGGATTTTAAGTGCTTTGACCAGAATTACGGCCTATTGAGCCGATGCCGAGACTTTTTTTTTGTTGTTGTTGTTGGCACGTTAAGAGCATGCCACGATTCAAACCCGGTTCCCTTGTTCCACAGTCGGCAGTTCAGGATGTGATGCTACATTCTCACTTCCAAACAATTGGCATTTTTTGCATCCAAACGCGTACACCCAACGGGAATGTAGTAAGGATTGCCATAGTGATGAAAAAACTAATGTAACAAACGTCCTCAATCTGCTTCCAAAGCAATTTCACTCCGTGTTTTACATTTATTAGCAATACGGAAATCTTTGCTAAAGTTCCGTTGGGTGAACAGAAAGCACATCCGATGGGAGTTCACTACAGACTGCCATAGTTCAAATTAACTTTAATGTAAAAAGCTTCCCAAAAATACATTGATTCCACTTTTTGTTCACCTAACGTGAGTTTAGCAAGTATACTGGAGTTGCTGTGTAATTTTGTCTTGCGCTTCAATAGGACTCCGTCATGTTAAAAGGAAAACAATTTGTGAAACTCTCATTGTGTGCACATATGTAACTTTTTAAAAAGCGTATACCCAATGGCAACCTTCATTATTATTTTTTTTTAACTAAATTTGGAATTACTTTTGTTAAATAAGTCAAAGGCGTTTATAGCTTTCCTTAGTTCGTTTTGTTCAGCAATACGGTAAAACGTGTTGCATGTAGGCGGTTACATTAGTGCTTACCTGTAAACCCAACATTTGTGGACAGTTTCTGGAAGTCTTTGATGGTGTCAGCAGAGGGTTTTCCATTCCAAAGGGGTTATATTGGTCTATGAGATTTTCATTATGGTTGGCACCATTGGCCCCTTCCCCCATCAGCCCAGAAAAAGCAATAAAAGAACTACAGATGGTGTTTATCAGTTTGACATTGTGGAAAACAGGGTCGGGATTTCGTACACACTCTTTTTAGCACCCCACATCCGAGGCGCAGTTGATTTCTGCATGAGTCTTTTCCATGAGCTGCCCACTAGGTGTGGGCATCGGGCTGGCAAAGGTCGAGGTACAGTTCAGAGTCAAAGGCCATAAGACGCAATCCAATTAATTTACGACAGGTGAATTTTGATACTACAAAAGAAGTTAGAGATAACAGATTTTTAGGCTTAGTTAAAAGAAATTGACCACAAAACTCTTTCCTAACTTTGCCTTTCAGCACCTCCTTAAAGCTCACATGGAAAGTTTAAATAGAGATTTCTTACTTAATGCATGTGCCAAGTATGTTTTATTCTTCAAACCCATAAGATATTTTTATGTGTTTCTCCGGGTGTTCAAACCACAGCCCCAGGTACCGGAACTTGTTTGATCGTGGGACCCGATAACCATTTATGTAACAACTGGCACCTTTAGATTTCCCATCTCCAGATACAACTATATTAGTTTTCACCACAAGTATTTGCGGATGACTTTATACTTTTTGATATTGATTAAAAAATATGATAAACCCACCTGCGTGCAGTCCATCAGCATTGTATGATCGGCATACTGAAGGGCTGCAACGAGGACCAGCCCAATCTTGGATGGAAAGCTCATGGTTCAGCTTAATGCTGGTCATAGATCAAAGGAAACAAGCATTGGCATAGCCAATAGTTCTCGCCTATGGGACCTTATAAGTGCTTAGCCATGCAACAGTTAATGTTGTTGCACCAAGGATATTGTGCTGAATAACTAAACACTTATAAGGTCCCAAAGGCGAGACCTATTGGCTATGCCAATGCTTGTTGACAATGGACCTGGTGGTTATCTTTGCCAGCAACCAGGTAGCATCAAACGTTTTGAGATAGTGTTTTTCCAGCGTTCACGTGACACAATTTTTGCCAGCGTCCATGTTCTGGGGGTTAGCGCTAGGGTCGGCGGAAGTTGTAGGGGCCTGGGCAGCTCAGTTTCTATCCATGTTTCACCTGCACTTCCTGTGCCCCGGTATAAGGCCATGGGCTGGCCCCGAAAGTGGGGCAGTTCACGGCTGGGTGTGTTTGTTGACAGAGACAGAGAGGTCTGCAGTGGAATCTGGCGGAGACCTTTGTATACACTGTGCTGGTGCAGTCCATCCTCTGTCTCTAAAGGTTGCTGTAAACCCTGGTAATAACGAAGGCCAGTCCACTCCGGGGCATGGGGGGGCTCATCTAGACCAAGCAGTCAAGGCCTGCTCACGCAGGGGGCTTCAGGGGTCGGAGGACTAACCCGAACACAAGCCCAGGCCTGCCCAGGCAGGGGTTAATCCGACCGGGCCGGGAAGTTCCCCGAGCGAGGGCCACGGCGTGCCCACTCAGGGGGCTTTGGGGTGGAAGGTTTAGCCCGACCAAGGGACCAGGTTCACAGGGAGGCGCGCACCGAAGGGGACATATTTAATTAATTTGTTACACACGTCCCCCTCCTCCCCCCAGTCCGATGAACTCCCCCGCCTCCCTCCTAATTCAGATACTCTCTGGCCCCAGAGCTGGAGCGCCGAAGTCCCCCCCAACATTTCGTAGAGCTTGAGCAGTGTGTCCGTGATGCATACGTGTGCGCACCGTTGGGGTGCGTGTCTGTGCATATGCAGGTTTGTGTATACACGAAAAATCTGCAAAGAGAGCATTATCGCGCGTTTTACCAAAAAAAGAGGGGGCATATTATCAAGCATTCGGATGTAGTCATCGGATTCATGGCTGCTCAATCCGACGCATAAAAGCCGAGTGATTTCACAAATGCCCGCCACTGCCTGACAGTTGTACATTTTGAACTCAGACTGCATATTGGCATCAGATGTTTGCTACCAAATCCAAACCATATGTCTTCGGACAAATACACATTCGGGTCTTGGGCAGTTCCAAAATGTGCTCTTTCTGCACATTTTTAGTTCAAGAGAGTGTCCATACTAATTTGAGAGTGATTAAGCTATTGACATTGTAAATAACAATGCCATTTCTTTAAATGTTTTAAAAACAAAAACATAAACAAAAATAATGTCATGAGCAATGCCAATAGCTCTAACTTTAACAATGCCGAGACCGTTGCTTTGTAAATGCTTGTTCTAGTGGCCCTGACAGGAATTCAGCACCAGTAGAAGAAATACAGCTTCAACCCTCTAATTACATTGTATTGTAGAACAATGCAAAGCTATAGAACTACTCAAGCACTGCTACAATTCAACACTAGTACACAAGAGCTACACCATTACACTAGAACTGCAATATAAGTAAGTATTGATGTTTATACCGATACACAACTGTGGGCCATGATACAAATTCGTACACATTGAGTGGGGATTTACATCTTTGAATTATACAGATACATTTTACATGTATACATTTCTATGCACATGGGAATGAAGTGATTTGCCCACAATTACACGGTTTTCAGTCAAGTGCTGGAGCTGAGATTTGAATCCAGGTGGGGAGGTTCCAACATCATAGGTGTAGCCACTAGTCCATGCTCTACTCCTACAGCAACGCCAGACCACAGCATCGCAAGAACACAAACACTACATTTACAACACCAAGCATAACACTGACAAATGAGGCAACAAAAGCAATGGAATCAAGCATTGGCAAAGCCAATAGGTCTCACCTGTGCACAAGCTATCGGCTTTGCCAATGCATTTTAGCTATGTTGAACACCAGCGTGGCAAAGAGTGGAGTAGAGTGTTGCAAAGTGGAGTGGCATAGAGTGCTATTTATTGGAGTGGCATAGATTTGAGTTGCGTAGAATGCCGTCCAGTGCAGTGGCATAGAGTAGAGTGGATTGGTATAGAGTGCATTGGCAGAGAGTGTTGCAGAGTATAGTGGCATAGAGTGCAGTGGCGTACAGTGCAGTGGCATAGAGTGCAGCGCCACAGAATGCAGCAGCATACAAAGCAGCATTGTACAATGCAGTGTCATACATCAGATTAGTGGATAGTACAGTACACTACTCTAGAGTGCAGTGGTGCATTGTGGAGTGGTGCAGAGTAGGGAAGAGTGGCGTAAAGTGGCATAGAGTGCAGTGGCCTAAAGTGATGCAGAGTAAAGTGGCATAGAGTTTAGGGGTGAAGATTGCAGTGTTGCAGAGTAGAGTGGTGTAAAGCGCAGTGGTACAGAGTGGCATAGAGTGCATTGCTGTTGAGTGCAGTGGCATAGAGTAGAGTGGTATAGAGACTAGTGACGTAGAATACAGTGGTCCAGAGTAAAGTGCAATGGCATTGAGTGCAGTGGCATAGAGTGGAGTAGTTTAGAGTAGGGTGGCGTAGAGTGGAATGGTGCAGGGCTGAGTGCAGTGCCGTAGAGTACAGTGGCATAGAGTCAAGTGATGTAGAGTGCAGTGACATAGAGTGCAGTGAGTGGTGCAGAGTAGATTAGGGTTGCATACAGTGGATTGAGTGTAGGGTGTAGGAGCATCGAGTGGAGTTGTACAGATCAGAGTGCATTGGCGTACAGTGTATTGGCATAGAGTGCAGTTCTGTAGATTGCAGTGTTAAAGAGTGACGTAGAGTGGAGTGGTGTAGAGTGGAGTTGCGCAAAGCAAAGTGGAGTGGCCTAAACTAGAGTGGTGTTGAGTTCAGTGGTGAAGAGTGCAGAGGCAAAGAGTGAAGTGGTGTAGCGTGGCGTAGAGTGCAATGGCACAGAGTAGAGTGGTGTCGAGTAGAGTAGAGAGGCATCGAGTGAAGTGGCATAGAGTGCAGTGGCATAGAGTGCAGTGGCACTGAGTGCAGTGCCATAGAGCGCAGTGGCGCTGAGTGGCGCTGAGTGGAGTGGCATGGCATAGTGTGAAGTGGAGTGGTGCAGAGTAGAGTGCAGTAGAGTGGAGAGGTGCTGAGTGGAGGAGAGTGCAGTGGCATGTAGTGGTGTAAAGTGGAATGGAGCAGAGTAGAGTGCAGTGGCGTGGAGTGGTGTAGAGTACAATGGCGTAAAGTGAAGTATGCATGGTGTGGTAGCACACTGCAATGACAGACAACCCATCTCCAATTGAAATGACTACTACATTTGCACAGACATACAGTTTTACTAAGAAAACTATACAGCGCACAAACGAAAATTTGTGGAAATGGCATTCCTAGTGTATTGATTTGTTTTAATCACATTAAAGTATTTCCAACACTCTATAAAATTAACAACAAATGTTCTTCGGTTCTGCTTTCCTAATTCTGATAAATTCTGAAATACTTACACTGTGTTTTTTAAATGTTGTTGTGTGCTTGAAAAACCCTTTCCTATACCCAGTATCCAATAAGATTGTCACATAAATCCTCACACTTTGAGGTCAGAGAAAGAAAAGTAAACACAAAGCTCACTTGGAAGACAGAAACTGCATTTGGCCTCAGGGTATGAATGCACAGCAAACCCGACAAGAACAAGATGTACAGGCCTATAGACAGAAAGGAGCACTGGAAGAATAATATGAGAGGAAGTGTGAAAAGGCTTTGCTCCTTTGAGGGGTGGAGGACGAACTGCAGCTGGACAGCCTAAAACAGAGAAAGGTAGCAAATAAGAAGTCAGAAAATATGAGTCACAAACCACAAAAGCAATGGTAGGCAATGGGTGGAATGCATTCCCAGGGAAGCTTTCTGAATGTCCACAAGATGTCTTTAGCAAACAAGACAGTGCTAGGTAGGCTTTGACCTAAACAAGCATTGGCATAGCCAATCGGTCTCGCTTTTGGGACCTTCTAAGTATTTAGTTATGCAGCACAATATCCTTGGTGCAACCACATCAAATGTTGCGTGGCTAAACACTTATATGGTCCCAAAGGCGAGACCTATTGGCTATGCCAATGCTTGATGTGGTTGTGTGTGTGGTTGTGTGTGGTTGTGTGTGTGTGTATGTGGTTGTGTGTGTGTGGTTGTGTGTCTGTGGTTGTTTGTGTGTGGTTGTGTGTGTGTGGTTCTGTGTGTGTGGTTGTGTGTGTGGTTGTGTGTTTGGTTGTTTTTGCTGCTTAGCCCAACCATAGCTAAATGTTTCACCCCTTAGCCCTGCTTTCAAGGAATCCCAAATCATTGGTTGAGTAGCCGATCCTTTATTACTCTCTAGAAACAATGTAGCCCAGGTTTGAATATGATGAATATATTCCTCATCACTTAAAAGTTTTTTGTTAAATGTGAAAGATCGCTGCTCCCTTGAAAGGGTAAAGCTAACAAGATCCATAACCACAGGTCCATGATCTGATGAAATGCGGGGCCACACCTGTATCTTTGAGCCCACAGTCAAAAAACGAGGCAAAAAAATATAATCCAACCGAACAAACTTATTGTGTGGGGACGAATAAAATGTATACCCAAGATCACCATCTCCATGATTCCCTTCCGTCCACCCATCAACTAATCCATGGTTCTGTAACAACTGTTGCAAAGCCCTAAACACTTTCGGCTTACGCCCTTTATAATTAGCAAGATATGGTTCCCATGTCTGTGCTTCCCCGTGTATATTCAAGTCCCCAACTAATATAGTGGGGTCCCCCAAAGAGCCAACTCAACATTTAAAAACTCCAAAGTCTCAGCCTCGTCCAAATTTGAGCCATATACTGTGCATAGCACAGTCTTAATCCCACCTAAAATACACTCAGTGATGGCCCACCTCCCAAAATTATCCACCCTCTCTTTACCCGTACTGATTATGCCATGACGCACCATAATCACCACCCCCCTATTCATAGTAGATTGCTCGGAAGTTGATAGCAATTTAAATCCCAGCTCAGATAGTATCCTACGGTTATCCCAGGGGACATGTGTCTCTTGCAGACAAAGAATATCAGGGTTAATTAACCGCAGCTCAGCAGTAACACACTTCCTCTTGAGGACATTGTTCAGCCCACAAACATTAAATGAGCAAATGCGCAGCCTCCTATCTGCCATTACTATGTAGATGCCACATGGCCATCAATATACCCGAAAAATAAAATCTATAATTCCTACAACACATGCTATGAACTGAGTTTTTACCCTTTAACACCTTCCCACCCAACCCTTTACTCCCCAAGTGACCCTCTACACCCCCCTGGCACCATCCCACAGAACCTGACCGTGACCCTCCCCCATCAATAGGGCTTTAGGGCCAATTGCCCTTGTGATGCTTGGTGAATAGCCCACTTGGTACTCGCCTTTCCCGCATCATTATATATATATATACGACTAAGAAAAAAACAAAAAGCAAACAAACTGAAGATGGCAGAAAATAATCAAAAAATAATCAGGTCGTTTAATTTAAAATCCATTACCTATATAATTATCCTCAAACCAAAGATAGAAGATATTCTTTGACTACAACATCAGAAGTGAAAAAACGAGTCTGCCCCTTGTTTACAATTTTTAAAGTAGCTGGTTGTAATAGAAAAGCTTGTACGCCTTTTGCTTGGAAAGGAGTGATCAGCTGCCGCAACTGCCATCTCTTCTCCACTGTACAATGACAGTAGTCAGGTCTCACAAAGACTTGCGTCCCTTTGCCAGTTCTCTTCTTATTTGGTCTAGCCAAATCGTACAGTGCCTGCCTAGCCAGAAAATTATTGAGGGAAATCAGAATAGCCCTTGGCTGTTGCAACACTTGCCCACTCCTTGCGGGCCGTTGTCGGAACAGAAATCTGTGCGCCCGCTGTATTTCCTGCGACCAGTTCCATTCTTTCAGCTCAGGGAGTGCTTCCTCAACTCAAATTTTCGGGCATCTTGCCCCTCGAATCCTTCTGGCACTCCAAAATACGCAGATTATTACGACGCAGGTGATTTTCTAAATCAACCAACTTGTCATGTATATCATCTTTATTGGCTTTTATGTCTGCAACAGCATCCTTGTGAGCCACCATCTGATCTTCTAGCAATGAAATGCGAGTCTCTGCTTCACCCATCCGGGCAATAAAATCGTTGCAATTTTTTGCCAACCGTCTAACTGTATTTTGCAGCTTTCTACATGCAGTATGTGTTTTTAAATTTTCTGCCCGCGTTTCCAACCTATGCGCTGAGATTAATCTATAAATCGCTCCTCATGACCTTGTATCTCCTCTACTGGGCCCCCACTAGCTTGGTCAGATAAGTCCAGACCTTCAAGCAGCGGCTCCCCACTGGAGAGCTCCCAATCAGAAATTCTGTCATCGCTAATCCGGTCGTTCCATCCTTAGTTTTTTTCCGTACAGTTTGTGCTTCTATAGATATACCCCCAAAGAAGGATTTTTAGTGTAGTTGCCTTCCATAATTATAGGGGTAATATCACCAAGCCCCTCCTTGTGTGATTGGAAATTTCCTTCCACATCAGACTCTTCCGAGTGCTCTGAAAGCGAATAAAACTCACTATCCTTACTACTAGTAATAGGTTCATTCCTATCATTACTAATAATACCGATCACATCCATTAATGCCGGTTCATTAAGAGTGTCAATAATGACCTGGGGTGGTGCAGCATGTTCCAAAGGTAAACAACTCTCCTCAAGAAATACACCAGACGGTTCACCCTCCCCTTGTTGGGCGTCAAGAGCATCAGATTTTGAAGAAGCAATCAAGGAAGTCACCGCTTTTTTGCAAACAGCCGCTTGAAAAATCTGCGATATCTTAGGTGTCCCTTGTACAAAACCCGTACCCTGTGGAATACTATCCTGATGCTCGACGCCAAACAATTCTTTGGAGCTTTTTGCTGCAAGTGCTGCACATGTTCCTACCGCAGCCTCCCCAGTGGCTCTTGTTTTCCTACCTCGAGCAACTTTAGGTGCTATATCAAACCTCCAGTGGTGTCCCAGAGCACACAAAAGCAATAAATTTCAGACTCTCCAGCTGTTATATTTTGTTACTTTTTTACACAGGCTTGTTGCAGAGGATTAATATAGAATTGATTAAATAGCAAAAAGTTCGCCCAAAAGGTTCTGCCAATCGTTTTCCCGTACTCTGCCAGCTCGCAGCCAAGACCAGTTATATTTTTTTGCGGGAGATTTATCTAGAGTAACTTTATATCAGAGACTTTGCCAAAATGTACTGTTCTGTCTCTCCGAACCAGCAAACCGACAGTAATTGCACACCCAGTTACTCGCGTAGATTTCCAAACCCAGCCATGAGTCCGGCCGCGGGCTGCAGGTTCCACAGGCTGCCGTTAACAACTCAGCTAAGGTGAGGCTGCAATCCGATCCCACTCCTCCTCAGCAGCTACCGTGTGTCAGCATAGACAAGCGCGCGCCTGTTCCATATACTTAAAGAGCTGCCCGGAAAGCAGTAAACAGCGAAAATATCCACATAGAATAATCCCAGCGCACTCCAACTAAAACCGCTGTTATCATCTATATCGCCGCGCGTCCGACTCCGCAAATCGAAAGGGAAAGACGAGTCATCCAGGAGCTCCTCACACACACGTCCGTTGTGCGGACGCGATCTTGGTTGTGTGTGTGGTTGTGTTTGGTTGTGTGTGTGGATGTGGTTGTGTGTGTGGTTGTGTGTGTGGTTGTGTGTGTGGTTGTGTGTGGGTGCAGTTGTGGGTGAGGTTGTGGTTGGGTGTGGTTCTGTGTGGCTGTGTGTTCGGTTGTGTGTGTGGTTGTGTGGTTGTGTGTGTGGTTGTGTGTGTGTGTTTGTGTGTGTAGTTGTGTGTGTGTGTGTGTGTGTGTGTGTTGGTCCTAGCTTTGTTGGCCACCAGGTGAAGCTCACAGTGAAGCGCTCTTCTTGAAAATCACAATTTTGGTCTTGTCTGTGTTCAGCCTTAGACAGTTGGTCTTCATCCAATAGACGATTTCAGTCAAGCAGGCATTGAACTCGATCTGTGTACTGGGTGTCTTGTCCGCAGGGGAGAGACTGAGTTGCTTGTAGTCAGCGTAAAAGAGGATGTTGATGTTGTGAGAGTTGATGATGCTGGCTAATGGGATCAAGTATGCGTTGCGCTGAAGAGGGACGGGATATGAGAGGCTCCTTGTGGAACTCCGCAGCTGACGTCGCAACGTCCAAGTTTTATGGTGTCAGGCTAACTGACCGGAAAGGAAACCGTCGAAGGGCGTGTCCTTGGATTCCTATATCATGTAAAAGCTGGATTAGGATGGTATGGGAGACTGCCTCAAATGCTGTGGAGACGTCTAGGAGGATGAGGGCTGCTGTGTCTCCTCCATCCAGAGTCATGTGGATGTTATCTATGATGGTGATGAGGGCAGTTTCTTGCTGTGGTTAGGTCTGAAACTGACTAAGTGGTGTCGAGGAGTTGGTGGTTATGGAGGTATTCGGTCAGGCGTCTGTTAATGATTTTCTCTAAGATCTTGGCCAGGAATGGTAGCTGGGAGATCGGTCTGAGGTGGGTGAGCAGTGGAGGGTCCATGAAGGTTCTCTTCAGCAATAGGACAGGTGCATGTTTCCAAGTATCTAGAAAAGGACACAGAAGAGGTAGATGCATTTGTAATGGGTGTGAGCATGGGGCTGATGAGTTGCAGTCCTCAGGAGTAGGCGTGGTGTGGGAAGGGTCCGAAGGGGCCACTGATTGGATAGGCTTCATAGTAGCAGTAGTTTCTTCTGGGGTGATGACGGCCGTGTGGTTAGCGTTGGTTCTTTGGATATGATCAGGAGGCATTTGGCAAAGTCTCTCAGGTCCAGGTGCAGGTTGAAGCTGCTGTAAATGGTGCGGATTGGGTTGTGGTAAAATTGTGAGAGATTGTTGCAGAGGTACCACAAAGGGGTGATCGAATTGGAGGTGGCCGCTGTTAACGTGAAATCCTTCACAATTTTCTTCAATTTCACAATTCACACTTTCAGATGTATTTCCTTCTGTTGGCACTAGCATTGATGTGGTCAGCCAGAGTGGCACATTTGGTGGTCCAGATCACTTGGTGGTAGCGTCTCGGGGCAAAGTTGAATATGCTCCTGCCCAGGGCTTTAAGTGGGATGAAAAAACTGGGGTCGGGGGTCTCATGAAGGGGCATGGCCAATGTAATTAATGGCGTGGCTTAAAACATGTAAGCTAAAAATCTAGCATAGTGTGCCGCCCGACTTGTGTTTTGCTGTTTCTGTCATTGCATCCAGATATGATATAAGTAACATCATACCTACAAGAAGTCAGGACTATTGGCTTTGTCAATGGTTATTAGTTGTATAAAATAAATAAGCACTAGTGAGAAGTTAGAGCACGTGCACATCGATGTGCCTACTTTAACTGCAGTCCGGGGAAAAAATGGATGGCCTGTGCCAGGGCACAAAACAGAGCCCGACAGAGACCTGTTTCGAGGCCCCCTTTAGAGAAGTGCTGGTGCATAGCACCAGTGAGACCCGGCCCACGTGAAGCCCTGCTCCTGCCTGCAATTGTCCTGGCTCTTTATTTCTTTTAATTCCAATTGTTTGCAGTGGTGTTTCCTCAGTTTGCGTTCTTCTGTGTGCTAACTGGCCTGGGGTCTAGATCTTGTTGTATTGCTGGTTTGGGGAGGCAGGTAGTCATTGCAGGAGGTGAACAAATTGCTGAAATTCTAGGGGGATTTAGGGAGGTTGTTGCTGTGTTCGGGTCAGTGAGTGTTGAGAGCGGCGTTCCAGTCCTTGTCAGTAATGGCGCTCCAGTTTCGGCTGGCTGGTCTGGTGGTGGTGCTTGTGCGTTGAACTGGGACAGGGATGCTGAACTTGACGAGGGCATGGTCTGTCTAGGGGAATAATGTGAACTTTACGAGGGCATGGTCCGTCTAGAAGAATGGTGTGAACTTTACGAGGGCATGGTCTGTCTAGAAGAATAGTGTAGTCTCTTCGACTCAGATGTTGTTGAAGGTCGTGAAAACAGGGTCCAGGAAGTGTTGTGATGTGGGTAGGTCCCTTTACTTGTTGGGTGAGGCCCAGCCTTCCCTGGTCTTTGACTTTAGATCAGGCATAGACACATCTTGCTTGAATTACTGCCACCAGTGTAGGTTTGTGGTTGTCTGCTGTCGATCTGGACTTTGACTAGGTAGACAAGGGAGAGGCAGCGCGGACTTTAGTTCTGACTGAGGAGCTATCAATCTTGAACCTCAGATTTTGCCTTTCCCTCACTGCTGCCACTCATTTGTGTATGCTGAATGCCCATAGGGGCAGCCCGAAGACACCTGCCCGCCCCCTCCATCATTACACCCATCTTCGAGTCTGGAGCCCTCTCCCCCAAAATATCTAACTTGAAACGGGGCTCCAGGGAGGCCTCCTCACTGCCCACCTGTGCCTTTAAATGCAACCATGACATAGTTATTTCACCGCATTGACGTCACTGCATGAGAGGCAACCCAGACACCCCAGTCAATGCAGCCTTCTGTGGACCAGCTCTAAGAGGAGGCAGAACAAAATCAATCAAGCAGATCCATGTGGAAATGGTTTCTATACGTAGAAAACACCAACACTGGACTTACTTTTCCTTTGTAAATATTTTGTAAAAAACCTTCCCTTTGAGAACAGTAGTCCCATTAAATTTGGAACAGGAAGAAACGCATTAAGACGCAATATCGCATGAGTGCACTTGAGAGCTTAGAAGCACCAGGCCTCGTTACCAGGCACCCACTCCCAAAACACTCACAAAAGACCTCTTCTGTTCCTCAAGAGCCCCCTTTGCTTAATGTGTCCTCGTGCATGTGAGAGCCGAGGACAGACGCTGAGAGCTTTCAAGACATGCAGAGGCCGCGGAGATGCCGCGCGCCGCGAGGCCGACCCACCCTTCCCTGCGCCTCCAAATTAACTAAAAGGCGCATTAAGGGTAGAAAGAAACATTTCCAGAGCCATTTTCCACTCTCAGTAATGAGGTGGGGGTGGAGGGGTCTGTGGATTAGGACAGACAGCGCCCGCGCGCTGTGAGGATGACCCGACTGGACACTTGAGAGCGGGGCCCGGTTTGAGGGACAGCGAGGCTTTAATTAGCCGCGCAGGAGAAGGGGTGGGGGGGAGGGGGGATCAATTCTGTGTATCAGTTCCAGACACATGAGAGGGACGTTAAGCAAATGGAGTCACCGTTCGTTAAAGTGAAAGGCTGAAAGGCGCCTCCTGCAACCTTGAAGGGCTCCCTCAGATGACATTAGCGTTCATTTCTGTGGCAGGCCTAGGGGGTGGGGGGCGACTTGGCCGTATTAGATTGGTTAAGGGTTCTCTGAAAGCCGAAGCTAGAGTAGACGTTAAGGTGATAGTGTGTGCGAAGTGAGGAAACATTACCACTCAAGAATGTATGAGGCAGGCACGCGTATGCAGTAAGTATTAGGACTGGGCGGGCTGCAGCCTGCAGTCAGGGGCATTAGTAATAAAGAGTACACAACAAGCGCGCATGCCGTTTCTGGACGCTATTCTCCGTTATTTGCTTCAAAGCAGATGTAATTTGCACCTGCTGTTAATGTACTTGCACGTCGAGTTCTACACGTCTGTCTTATGGCACCTGTGAGGGCTTGATTCACAAAGCCATCGAAACAGGGAAGCAAGTGACGCCTGTCTGGGAAAAGTCTGTGGATAGGGCTGAGCTAGGGGCCGGGTTTGGCTCAAAAAAACATTATAGGAGCCGATAAAATGTCCTACGGATACATTCGCTCTTTCGCTCGTCTCCTTCATCTGCCCCCTATTTCTCATTCTCATTTTTCTGTCGGTTTCTTAGTCTCTGTTTTTTTCCACACTCCACCGTCTCCATCTGACTTCACTTTGTCGTTTTCATCTTCCTCCATCTTTTCCAGTATATATTCCCCCTTCCTGGACCTATCCTTAGTCTTCCTCCCCCACCTCCCACATTGTTTCTCCACCCAACCCTTCCCTCCCTGACTTAATGAGAATGCCTCCTGCCAGCATCCCTTGCCTTACAGTCCTTCTTTGCTGCCCCCCCCCCCTTCGCCCCTCTTCTGCACTATGACATCATCCTCCAAGCTTCCCTGGTGCAGCAGGGGAGGAGCTCTGAACGGGAATGGGGGTGTTATGGCTTGGGAACTCATTATAAGGGTGCACTGGATCATGATGGCACGTCCAATACCCAAGGCATTTGGGCAAATTTGCATCACTGCTAAGCTCTGCCTAGTTTAGTAGCTAAATAGGATTTTGCATCCATAAAGTTATCCACATTCCCTATTGAGAGTTAGCTCTGATTATTATCAGAGTCTTATCAAGGGCACCATTAGCCCTAACGCGAGCAGAGACCCTCTGGTTTAAGAATAAGAAAAACACCCATAAATGAGTGCAGTGTGTCCCAGAGACCCTGTTGCCATGGAGCCCCTGTAGTGACAGCAACCCCCTTGATCCCTACTGAGAGTTATTCATGATGCACGGTGAGATCCATTGAGATTCCACCAACGTCCCTATGCAAAGTTTACCATGATCCGTATGAGGTTATTCAGGATCCTTATAAAGAGTTATCTATGAGCCTGAGACAAGCGATCGCAGATGCTTATGAAGAGTTATCTATGAGCCTGACACAAGCGATCGCAGATGCTTATGAAGAGATATCTATGAGCCTGAGACAAGCGATCGCAGATGCTTATGAAGAGTTATCTATGAGCCTGACACAAGCGATCGCAGATGCTTATGAAGAGATATCTATGAGCCTGAGACAAGCGATCGCAGATGCTTATGAAGAGTTATCTATGAGCCTGAGACAAGCGATCGCAGATGCTTATGAAGAGTTATCTATCAGCCTGAGACAAGCGATCGCAGATGCTTATGAAGAGTTATCTATGAGCCTGACACAAGCGATCGCAGATGCTTATGAAGAGATATCTATGACCCTGAGCCAAGCGATCGCAGATGCTTATGAAGAGTTATCTATGAGCCTGAGCCAAGCGATCGCAGATGCTTATGAAGAGTTATCTATGAGCCTGAGCCAAGCGATCGCAGATGCTTATGAAGAGTTATCTATGAGCCTGAGCCAAGCGATCGCAGATGCTTATGAAGAGTTATCTATGAGCCTGAGACAAGCGATCGCAGATGCTTATGAAGAGTTATCTATCAGCCTGAGACAAGCGATCGCAGATGCTTATGAAGAGTTATCTATGAGCCTGACACAAGCGATCGCAGATGCTTATGAAGAGATATCTATGACCCTGAGCCAAGCGATCGCAGATGCTTATGAAGAGTTATCTATGAGCCTGAGACAAGCGATCGCAGATGCTTATGAAGAGTTATCTATCAGCCTGAGACAAGCGATCGCAGATGCTTATGAAGAGTTATCTATCAGCCTGAGACAAGCGATCGCAGATGCTTATGAAGAGTTATCTATGAGCCTGACACAAGCGATCGCAGATGCTTATGAAGAGATATCTATGACCCTGAGACAAGCGATCGCAGATGCTTATGAAGAGTTATCTATCAGCCTGAGACAAGCGATCGCAGATGCTTATGAAGAGTTATCTATCAGCCTGAGCCAAGCGATCGCAGATGCTTATGAAGAGTTATCTATGAGCCTGAGACAAGCGATCGCAGATGCTTATGAAGAGTTATCTATGAGCCTGAGACAAGCGATCGCAGATGCTTATGAAGAGTTATCTATGAGCCTGAGACAAGCGATCGCAGACGCTTATGAAGAGTTATCTATGAGCCTGAGACAAGCGATCGCAGACGCTTATGAAGAGTTATCTATGAGCCTGAGACAAGCGATCGCAGACGCTTATGAAGAGTTATCTATGAGCCTGAGACAAGCGATCGCAGACGCTTATGAAGAGTTATATGAGCCTGAGACAAGTGATCGCAGACGCTTATGAAGAGTTATCTATGAGCCTGAGACAAGCGATCGCAGACGCTTATGAAGAGTTATCTATGAGCCTGAGACAAGCGATCGCAAACGCTTATGAAGAGTTATCTATGAGCCTGAGACAAGTGATCGCAGATGCTTATGAAGAGTTATCTATGAGCCTGAGACAAGCATCACAGATGCTTATGAAGAGTTATCTATGAGCCTGAGACAAGCACCACAGATGCTTATGAAGAGTTATCTATAAGCCTAAGACAAGCATCACAGATCCTTATAAAGAGTTATCTATGAGCCTGAGACAAGCGATCGCAGATGCTTATGAAGAGTTATCTATGAGCCTGAGACAAGCACCACAGATGCTTATGAAGAGTTATCTATGAGCCTGAGACAAGTGATCGCAGATGCTTATGAAGAGTTATCTATGAGCCTGAGACAAGCGATCGCAGATGCTTATGAAGAGTTCTCTATGAGCCTGAGACAAGCGATCGCAGATGCTTATGAAGAGTTATCTATGAGCCTGAGACAAGCGATCGCAGATGCTTATAAAGAGTTATCTATGAGCCTGAGACAAGTGATCGCAGATGCTTATGAAGAGTTATCTATGAGCCTAAGACAAGCGATCGCAGATGCTTATAAAGAGTTATCTATGAGCCTAAGACAAGCGATCGCAGCTGCTTATGAAGTGTTATCTATGAGCCTAAGACAAGCGATCGCAGATGCTTATGAAGAGTTATCTATGAGCCTAAGACAAGCATCACAGATGCTTATGAAGAGTTATCTATGTGCCTAAGACAAGCGATCACAGATGCTTATAAAGAGTTATCAGTGATACCTGGCTCTATAAAAAGTAATCAACACCCCCACAAGGAGTTATCTGGAAACCCTGGAGAAACACAAGCAGCAGTTCCGACTCAAGATCTCTGTGACTTACTGCACATGTATGTTGCGGCCAGATGATACCTTTAGTTCCAGGATAAGCTTCGTTCTTTAAAATGAGCTAGCATTGAGCAGCTGAAGGTTATTATGCTCTTTTCGAGGTAGGCCATTGTTGACATTGTTGAGAAAGTTTAAAGCATGAGGCTTTCTGTTCCCCAGATAATTCCTACTCAGACAGAACCTGTAAACAAGACACAAGTGTCCATACTCTGGTTATCTCAGGGTGATGAATACTTTCCGGCTTTGTGACACAAGTCTCGCCCGAGTGGGTGGAAAGATTCAGTAGTTCCTTCCTTTGAAAAACAAATTAGATATATAAGTTTCTTCCAACGCTGTTTCTGTGGTAGGATTGTTCCTCAGAGTGACTTGTTTCAGGAGGGTCTTCAGGGTTTTGCAAGCAATGAAGTCCAGACACTGAGGTATTTAATGTGACACTGTCAGCATATTCGGGCTGGAGACAGACCAGCAGTCTTGTTCCGCTTGGATTTGTCAGTGACTTTTGACACAGCAGACCACAACATTCTTCTGAGTTCTCTCAACCACATAGACACATTTAGGGAAGTGTTTCATCCCTTATTTAAGTCCACTTGAAGATCAGATGGCACCGAAATATGTCTCATGTTCCTCTGCAACCTTCTAACTTGACTGTGATGTTCTGTAGGGGCTGCCAAACCTGTTCATGTGTGTCCCAAGACTGATGTGGTGAACCAGTGAGGTCTGTGCTATCGACTATGTGCCAAGGATTCAGCGATCTGCAGCGGCGAGTCTGACGACCAAGAGGTGATAGTGTCTATCCCGGGCAAACTGCGGAGCTTAAAGCAGGGCAGCTAACTCTGCCTCAAGATTGAGAAACCTGAGTCCTGGCTCTCGGGCTGTGAGAAGTTCAACAGTGAAGCTTCAGTGCCAGAGGCTGGTCTTCCCACCTATGCCCACCACCGGAAAAAAACTTTATGTGAAATGCCAGGAGGCAGTGCTCTGTGGTGCAACACAACAAAATGTATGTGTCATTTCAAAGATTGGCCAACATACCTTTGCCTGCTAAGCACAAGAGGTAGCGAGGCCGGCAAAGCTGTGTATTAGAAACATATACACCATGTTATGTAAGTACAGTTCTAACATTCCAGCTGATTCAGAACAAGTCTTACTATGTGTACTGGGTCTAAGTGAATTAAAAAAATCTATGATTAAGGGTCCTATTTTCCCTTTTTACCGATTTTTACAGATACATACCTTTTATTTCCTTGCCTGTATTTATTTTTAAATGCGAATAAAAACATAAATTGGGTTTCTTTTTGAGTGATTCTAAATACTCTTTGCCATGACTGCTGGGCCAATAGCTGTATGGAGTAATAGGTAAGTGGGTTAAAAAAAAAGGAAGTTTAGCAAAGAGGCTTAAACAGCAGTAGATATGCACAAGGTTGATACTGAAATTTTCATATTTTCATATAAGTGCATTGATGTATCTTCTGCAGGTGTTCCGATCACTGAAACCCGGCAGGCATTCAAGCATGAGGGCTTATTTATCGGATGACTAAATGTGGAAATATACCAGCTTCAGCCTCATTTATTTCATAAAATCTCAAATATATGTGGATAAATACAGATACAATTAGCAAAATATAAATATGGATAAATACAGACGATAATCTCAAAAAAATAAATTGCATAAAACCGGGAGCCCTATCTATGATGCGTAAGGGACACTGAAACGGGTACCAATACAAGAACAAATTCATGCACTTGTCGCACTCGTCGCTAACACCCGTAAGGTCCTCCATCACCCAGCTCCTGAATAATTGAAGGATCTGGTCCAGGAAGTTTTGACTCCTGCCTCTGGTCTAGTTTCGACAGATTTACCATTATTTCATCAGAAAAAGACAAGCATGATAGGAAGATCTTTGAAAATGTGGGAATCCTGACATTAGAACAGACTCAGTAAAATCTCAGAAATTTTCATTCCTTTTAATTTTTAAGGACACTGTTCAAGAAATTATTCCCGCGCAGATATTTTTATTTCTTACACTTTGTCTTTTTAAGGTGTGTTTACTGTGCAGTTAAATTAAAACTTTCATAATGCATCTAAATTCTCTTGAAATTAATTCTTACCGCTCATATAGTTTAAACATAAAATTAACGATCATATTACAGTTTGCCTCACCTTTAACAATCATGCTATAAAAAGAGAATTGAGGCACTGCCTATGAACTCTCTTCTCCAAATAAAGAACCATCTTTATTTTCCACTCTCGAAAAACAGGAGTCATTACAATCATCCGAAAGTAGGAAGGACCATTTTTCTTCAGATATTAGATTTTATTGCTTGAATTATTTTATTTGCTGGATCTAATTCCCATTAGAACATTTATAACAATAGTAAAATATTGATTTAAAAAAAGTATTTTTGAAAACCAGTGCAAAAAGGAGAGAGTTCGTCTCGATCCTTGGTCACGCTGTCTCTAGAGAAAACATAAGAAAGCAGGATCCTGGAATTCTGAAGTTTTTCATGACTTCTCAATATGTTTTCAATCTGTGTACTTCTGTCCTTTCACTTTAGGTGTCAGTCACAGGCAGAGAGGCCTGCAGATGCAGACAGGTGTGCTAAAAATCTAAAGTGCCCAAAGCACAGAGTCAACAGGGAGCCTTTGTTGTAGTCACATGTAATCACCGCATGTGAGTGGAAGTGGGGGGCAAAAGGATATGTGAGTAATCACAGTTGAAGTGTTGGGGGGGCAGGGAGAGCTGGCCAGACCAGGGCTGGCTTTAGCACTGGTGGGGCCCAGTGCGACAATCACTTTTGGCGCCCCCACACCCCATGACCACCTCCTCAGATTCTCTCACTATCAATGCGCAAAGGTTCCCCTAATTTCTCTCCAATCATAAATTATTGCTAAACACAGTGCCTCCCCTGCCTCCCCTGAGGTCAGCGTCCCCTCCAAAGGTCAGCGCCCAGTGCGGCCAGTCGCACTGCCCTAAAGTCAGCCCTGGGCTAGACATATGTTCAGATGCATGTGAAGTTTGTGAGACGTCACTGGTGGTACTGTACAAAGTACTATTATGCTTACACAATATACAGTTGTGATGTACCACAGCATCTTTTTAGATGCTCACTAGTTGAGGTACTTCTAATGAAGTCAGATCTTAGGCCAGAAACAGAACTGTGTCACCCCTTTAGGAATGTTTGATGACCTACGACGGACAACTAGTGATGGGAAGGGAGCCTTCTTGCATTTCCTCAACCTCTTTGCATCCCTTGAGTGTGTGGCAGAATTTGATATGGTGCTTACAATCAGTTTCCAGCTGTGGCCCATGGACAATCATCTATATTGAAGCGTTTAGGAAATCACTGAACAGTCACTGCCATTAAGTTTAAACATGAGACATTCTATCCCAACTGGTGGATAAAACATGAAAGGTGACTCAGAGGTCCAAGATGGTGGGGGCTAGTAATCAAGATTTGCTGGCACGCGATAATAACACTCAATAAATGATTGTCCAGTCAGTGCTTTTTCTTGAGAAAAGGAAACGTGCATTTATTACACAGACACTACTAAATACTATGCATTAATTTACAAATATGTACAAAAGGCAGGTAAAAAATACAGTGGATTACTTTATGAAATCACATTTGTCCCTAAAGTGTTTTGACGCTCAAAGTCTCAGTGCCCCCCCCCCCAAGAATACCAGACAACACATCACAATGTGAGGGGGGTATCACTTTACATACAACAGGCCTATTGACATTATCAAGGGTTCACCATATCACAAAAACCACAAACTACATGTTAAAAACACCATCATTTTGTGCCTAATTGCAATAAACAAGGCAATGATTCATTTCAATAAATCATAATCAACCTTGCTCAATAACCAGTCAACCAAGTGCGGCTGGCCCAAGTAAGAGCGGTGGAGCGGGGAGCAGTTGGCAGACGACAGGATAGGTAAAATTAAATATTAAATAAAAAAATAAACAAAACCCCTTACCTTGGATGCAAGGTAAATGGTTTTATGAATTTTTTTATTAAGTTTTACCTAGTGCGTCGTCGACCTCCACCGCCCCACCACTCTTACCAGTGCAGGCAGCGCCTGTTGTCAACGGGCCCGATTCACAGAACTAACTTAAGACAACATTCTAAACTTACTACCATTTTGGTATTCACAGAAGGCACTTACTCATTTTGGTATTCACAGAAGGCACTTACTCATTTCGGTATTCACAGAAGTTAGGAGTCCTAACTTTAGAACTCCTAAATGCCTTCTGTGAATACCGAAAGTCTTAAAGTTAGGAGTTTTCTCAGTTTAGGAGTAGTAAACTTAGGATAAGTTAGGATTTTTCTCAGTTTAAGAGTAGTAAAGTTAGGATAACTTTACTACTCCTAAACTGAGAAAAATCCTAACTTTAAGACTTACGGTATTCACAGAAGGCATTTAGGAGTCCTAAAGTTAGGAGTCCTCACTTTACTAGTCCTAAACTGAGAAAAATCCTAACTTTAAGACTTTCGGTATTCACAGAAGGCATTTAGGAGTCCTAAAGTTAGGAGTCCAAACTTTACTACTCCTAAACTGAGAAAAATCCTAACTTTAAGTCTTTCGGTATTCACAGAAGGCATTTAGGAGTCCTAAATTTAGGACTCCTAACTTCTGTGAATACCGAAATGAGTAAGTGCCTTCTGTGAATACCAAAATGAGTAAGTGCCTTCTGTGAATACCAAAATGGTAGCAAGTTTAGGATTTTGTCGTAAATTAGTTCTGTGAATCGGGCCCAACATTATTATAATAATAAAGTATTTTATCACAAACATAGCATGCACATGGGTGCTTTTTATATACTTTTGGGCCACATAAAAATACAACCATAAAAAACAGTCACTGGAGGGCACAGCACTCAATGGGCTAGTCTCCCTTTTATGCACTTTTAGGCCACATAAAAATGCATCCATGGAACTAATCCCTAGAGGGTCCTGAACTTGTAGCTGAAGAGCAAAAGTTCCAACTTTGGGAGTGCTGGAATAACGATAGAAGTCCAAGAGTGGTCCAAATTTCGAGGACCACAGAAACATAGGGTCAGTGTTCAAACTTTTTTGGGGGGGGAAGCTGCTGCACTCCCGCAGCCTCCGTCCAAATCTCTCTTTCAATCGTTGGTGGCACACCTGCCCGATTTGGGGCTGCCACAGCGAAGAAAGTTATGCAAATTGTAAGGGCCTCCAGAGCATTATGGGCACTACCACTGGAGCAGTGGATAGTTGATAAGCGCCTCTTCTGCTGTGCCAGTGAGAGCCGCTTACATCCCACCCAGCCACCCCACCTCCCTCAATTTGTTGGGGGCAGCCGGTAGCCTGCCCCTGGCTGTTACAGCAGGGTCCCTGGGTGGGCAGCATCTCCTCTGTTGCCGTAGGAGCCGTCAGGTCTTATCCCCAACCAGCTCTTGCCGGCTGGGAGTGTTCTTCTGTGGGGGCTGCCCCACTCCCCCCCAACGGGGAGTGGTGGACAGACCCACCATGCTGGGGGAGCCCAGCAGTGCTCCCCTTCTCCATTCTCTTTCAGGGGGCCCAGAGGTTGGATCCCTGGCTCCTTGTTTGCTACTTGGGGGGTGGAGGGGATGATGGCACTTTCTCTGTTGTTTCTGCTTGCGGGGGCCGAGATGTTGGGATCCCTGAGCTGTGAGAGCTCAGGGGAGGGCGCCCTATCCACGGCCTATTATTATTAACCAGCCCATGGCCCTGGCCTTCCATGGGGGTATTTTTAGAAATTGAGGCAGAGTCCCACTTGCTCTATCGTTCGGAAGAAGGTAAAAGTTCACTGTCCTTAAAAAGGCCATAACTCGGGCCACCGTGGGCCGATCCTCAACTCTTTTTTACTTTTTACTCCTGGTAGCAAGCTCTAGCCACCAGGAGTAGTTTTAGCAGACCTCCTCACCTCTATGGTGGAGAACTTTGCAGGGACCTGGATCCACTGGATCCACTGGCTCCCTGCGCCAAATTTTTCTTCCTGGTCTTAGTCTCTGGGCACAGAAGTCCAGATATTTCCCCAGCTGGTCATTAAGGGGCACAAGGGGAGCAGCCTCACTGGCACTTGGAGAGACCCACTCGTCCTGGGGTCAGTTGGGGCAGAATCCTTACTCATTTTTGGCATCAGACGGTTTGTCCTTCCAGTTATCCACAGCTGTTGCAGTCCCAAGGTCCAGCATCAAAAAGCACAAACAGCACCAACCACCCTTCTTTTCCCTTGTGAAAGAGTTGTTAAAAGGGGGTGGAAGGTTCTAGAAGCCAGGTACTCTATGCCAATCCTAGGGTGCCACATCACCTCTCCACCCCCTGTCCCAACCCTTCTGCACATCATGCTGGGATAGTCTAAGATGATGTCATCCATGAGTCACAGGTCACATCTGCTCTTGGGGTCACAGCTCCATCCCTCGCTGACATCACTCCCAGGGCTTTCCCACCAAAACTTCAAAGAGGAGCCCTCTCATTTGCTTGCTTCAATTTCTCCTTTGTTCAGTCAGCCTGGACTATCCCCAGCCCTGGTACAGTGAGACAGGTAATAAAATAACAGGTGTAGATTTTTATCCCTACCCCTTCGTCCTCAGGAGCTGAGGGGAGTGCTGTTAATTAATCTTTCTGCGTTGGTCTTTGTAGCCTGCACTGGGTAGAAATGTATTTAACTTGGCCCAGCAAGGTGACAAAAGGCCCGGGCTATGATCCTGAGCTGAGCCAGAGAAATAAGATTATTCAGAATGACCTATAAGATGTACATGTACGGTATGGGGCTCTACGAATATGAACTGGGTGCACATTTTTCCACCCCGGTTTCATACCTCATGGGACTTTGTAGGCCTAAGGGAAGCGAAACTGCACTCTAAGGCAGATTTCCCCCATGTATAATAAAGTGTCACTGTAGACAAAACAGTAGATCATACTGACTTTCCCGATGAATTCCCACTAATATTATAAGGTCTATCCCAGATCAATATCTAACCGTGCAAAGTCCCCACTGCACCAGCAAACCTGTGTGCAGTTATGTGGCCACACAGCACAGAAGTCTCACAGGAGCAGCCCCCACACGTGTGCCTCTTGCCCTAGCTGCATCACAACAGCTGTATTAAATGGGAGGCACCCATTTTACAACAGACTACGAATGTACCACCATCAAAAATACCCAAATATTGTGAAGACAAATAGAGAAAAAGTAAATATCGCCACCCTATAAATCATAATTGAGGCTCCCCGTTCTTACTGATTTTTACAGATAAATACAGACAGAAAGCATTAATTTTCTTGTCTGTATTTATTTTTAAATGTGGATAAAAACGGAAATTGGGTTGCTTTTTGAGTAATTCTAGATACTTTCTGCCATGACTGCCAGGCCAATAGATGTGTGGATTGATAGATACGAGAGTTAAAAAAGAAAAACATTTTAGTAAAGAGGCTTTAGCAGCAGTAGATATGCACACGGATGATACTAAAATTTGCCTATTTTCATATAAGTCAAATGATTTTCTTCTGAAGGTGTTCACAGCACTGAAACCTGCCAGACATTCAAACATGAGTGCATATTTATCAGATAAATAAATGTGGAAATATACCAATTTCAGTTTCATTTTCCCACAAAACCCAAAATAAATATGGGTACATTCAGATAAAATTAGCAAAAAATAAATATGGATAAATACAGATGGAAATGGCAAAAAAATAAATACCATAAAACTGGGAGCCCTAATCATAATAAATATAACTGAAATATCAAGAACTAAAATATTGTTGACCAAAATGTTGCTATTCTAACAGAAAAAACTAACTACCTCAACAACCGCAAATAAATAAAATAATCACAAATTATTTCCAGTGCAATAAAACATATATAATATAACCAAAAAGAAACATATATTAATGTAAATATTTAATTATTTAACCTGCTGTTTAAAACATTAATTATACATGAAAAGATAAAAAATACATTTTTAACACCACTAATAAATATAACAAACATAATACACACACACGCACACACATATATATATATATATATATCACCTTAATACTCTTCTACCATATTTCCTTCCTTCTGGATACTGGATGCTGGAGACAAAGAGCACGGACCACAGAATCCTTTTGAAATACCGCTCAGTTTATTTTGCAAAGTTTACACAACAGGAGCGGCAGCCATTACGCGTTTCGTCCCTCCCTGGGGACTTGATCACATGACGCGCTTTTGCCAATAGGAAAGCTTTTTATAGGCTATACACTTTTTTTCTTTTCAGTTTGGTTTTTTTCTCTTTTTTGATTCGTTTTTTTCACAATAACTTTATGTGACACAATTGTGTTTTAACATCATCCTTAACAACGATTCATAGCTAGTAAAAGACATCAATCTACATTGTTTGTTTGTTATCATCACAATTTGACATTATTTAGATTGAGGTTTTAGGTTTCGTTTTAATCATAAACATAAACATGAGGTGCAAAGCAGTGTGTGCAAATTTGCAAATATATAAATAAATAAATAAATAAATAAATACCTAAATATTTACTAAAATGCAAATAGAACACAATTTTATGTTTAAAATACATCCTTAAAACATCCATAAAAGCCCAGTTTGTATGTGGTGATTAAATGCGTCACACTGCATGCTAAAATTAGTATTATAAATAAATAAATAAATAAAAACATGCATCAAAATTTGACATCTCCGGATAAATCCTAGTTTGTTCGATCCGCCTTAAATGCTCATTTTATTCACTGAATTAAAATTTCTACTGAGTATTGGCTGAACCTGATAAGTGATTTGCTCTTAATCATTACCATATAATGGGTTACCATTACTGGTATTCCACAGGGATATTATTGAACCTGGGCGTTGTTAAATTTATACGCCTCGGTCTGGGACTTTGTTCTAATTAATGTCTACTGTCTTTGCTTACTAATCAAATCAACTTAGATGATGTTATTGTGTTTATGAAAAAATACCCATAAGTGTCCGAAAACTAAGTGCTGATACAAAAGTGCCAAGTGCCTAATATTAATCTAAAAAAGTGGTTAAAAACAGTTCACTATGGGAGGGAGTTTTCAGCAGGTCTAGTGGTTAAAAAGATGTCAGTCACTTTCATATTGTTTCAAATATTTTTGCTGCTGGGGTCTCTTATTGTAAATATTGTTTCATCTTTTGTTTACAATATTGTTTTGTCATTTCATTCAAAAAATGTTCCACGGAATATATCCGAGGAGCATTTTAAGTTACTTATTTAGTGTCAATGCTGTTGGACCATATTGATTAATTTTACAGACTAGCATGGAGTTCATCAGAGCTATTGAGTCCATTTGGTTGCTTGGTATCTAGATTTAATATGTAGTTCATTTCCAGGATGCGAAGGGTTTTTTCCCTATTACCTCCCCGTTTGTTTTTAGGGACGGAGTCCAAAAGGAAATATTTAAGATCCTTTGGATCTCCGTCATGCTGCTCATGGAAATGACGGGCCACCGGATATGCCTGATCATGATTTTTGATGGCCCTTATGTGTTGCAGAATACGTTTGTGTCCTTGTAAGATGGTGCTGCCAATATATTTTAACTTACATGGACATTCCAACACATAAATGACAAATTCGGTTTTACAATTTAGGGCCTTCGTGATAAGTTTGTTTGGTCCACCGAAGTGTGGAAATGTGGATTTTCCTGATCAGTTATGTCCCCTATCTTGGACCCCAACGGTTCTATATACATGTTACAAGTACATGTATGTTCCCTCCAGTTCCAGTTTCTAAGACGCAAACATATGTGTGTCTACCGTCAACATGTTCTCTGTCAGATCCGCCATCAATGGGCTGGATATTCGATTCCTAAGTATGAAAGGCCACCGACTTTATATGGCTAAGATACTTCATTTTTACAGTTCAGGCAAGTAGGCCCGATTCTGTCCTCAAGCCTTTCCCTGCTCTCTGTCTCTGACAGCTTCAGCTTGAGCTCGCATCTGTATCCATGAACTTTGTCCTACTCCCTGTGCAGCTAACGGTGCCTGCCTCGGCCAGTTTTCGCCTGTCTGCCAAGAAGTTGTATTTCACCTTCGAATTATCTATTTTGCTCTCCAGCCGATGCATTCCTGTCCAGTGATTTAGGTAAACATTTCCTTTGGCTCACAAGCAAAGGACTCAGCCTTTCCGTCCTCCTGCAAGTGATTCATAGCCCTGTTGCCATGGAAAGTTTTCTGCCCCTCGCATCTCATATAGACACTTAGACGCTTGTACACGTACACAGTCAGTATAGAATAGATTCTGTCCGAGAGTCTCTTCCTTGTGGATAACATAGTTCTTTAAACATAGGATGTTAGATATGATTTGGGATTAGGTTGACTTGACCCCAGACTTCTCGTCTCCACATGTAGAGCTAAATGTCAAGTCCCCTTCACCCCCTAGTTGCACGTCAATTACACGTCATACTGCTGCGCGCGCATCTATGCCAAGTATTATCTTATAGATCCACCTATGTCTGATAATGCAAACCAATTATGTTTCTTTTATTCCTTATTACGCCTAGTTTCGATTATGTCACTGTCACGTCATTTTTCTTATCAAATGTTACGCCTTCTACATTCGTTTCATTGTAATGAACTTATTATAAAAATACTTGTCTGTTAATAAATTATTGTACTTCACTTCCTGAACCCTCGTGGTGACGGAACCTGAGGGCCGCGACTCGAGTCGGCCATTTTGAATGGAATAAAGCCCATTAGAAAACCTCTTATACCACGGATTCTGCCTCTTGTTATTTTGAGCTATTTACTTTATTTTAAGATTCCGTATGAAATTCAGTCCGGTAATATTTATTTTATTTACCACATAATGGCGCCCGAACAGGGACACTTTCTCATCTCACGCGCCGGCGGTGCGTTGCAGGCCCGGTCTCCTGCCACAGCTGGACGGACCATAAACGCGTACCAGCAGGATTTCCTGTAAGCTCCCTCCGGTCAAGCGGGGGCGACTGAGGCTGCGATCAACCCAGACGAGGCGGTGAGAAGTGCGAAGTATCCCGACCAGAGCCTAGCTGAGAGAGCAAGATCCGAGGTATACAGAGGCCCACCAGGTTTTCCGAAATTCCGACGTCCAGAGGGTCCGATGTCCGCAGTTATCGAGTCCTGTCCATTCTCTGAGGCCTTCCGTTTCAAGGAGCTACTCGGTGAGTACCATCGCCGGGGAGGCGTGTTGACGCGCACATAGGTTGTGCCGGTCAAGACGGATTTGGGTACACAAATCCGGTCTGCACTGTTTAGCAGTGTATATGTACTGTTTAGCAGTATATCAAGTATTCCGAAGTATTCAGTTATTGTCAAGAATTCAGCGTGGTGATTAGTTAAGCAGACTGTCATCATTGTCGATCATTGTTATAATGTTTAATGTTTAACGTTTAAAGTATTCAGAAAATGTCTTGCATATTGTGGTATGAATGATTGTTCATTGTTCACTGTTCATTATTGTGTTTCTCGTATTAAGTAAGTTCAAGAGTAAGTATCAGGTCAGTTGTCAATATGCCGCTCTTCTCGAAGTTAAGACAGATTACTACTAGAAAAGGGGTGCTTGAAGAAGCAGTTCCTATTCCTCCTAGAGACACTCCAGGACATTTCATGTACCATAAGCATGGCTTAGATGCCATATTGTTTCTTGATCTATGGGTAGATTATACCAAAGGATTACCGGAAAGTCAAAGGTGGCCCATAGCGGGAACCTGGGATGCAGAGTGCATCATGAAAGTGGAGGAAGAGTTATGGAAAAGAAAGGTCAGACAGTCACAGAAAGACGCTGTCGAGTTATGGCGTAAAGAATCTCATAGACGAACAGAAAAAGCACGTAGACAAGAAGAGAGGAGTAAAGAAAGTTCAAATAAAGTTCAAGAAAATCTATTAATTGAGGAAGGTATCCGAGTGAAATCAGAACAAGTGAATAGACAAAGAAATGCTCTTATGAATGGTATGTATCCCCTTCTAGCCGAAGGATTACCTAAGGCTGCTCCGGAGATACCAAAAGACTTGCCACCCCCATTATTTCCAATTAAGGTACATCCAAAGGGGCATCCCAGAACCGCAGAAGATGTTTTTCTTTCCTCATATCTAGACGATGCAGCTCCCGAGTATGCTAACGCCACACCACATAGACCGTCTGGCGGAGGGGTTCAACGTCAGGATCAGGTATCTGTCCCCGTGCAACAGCAAGTTCCGACACAAGCGTCGGCAAGCACATCTGTTTCCGCATCTGTCTCCGCAGTCGACTCTACAGGGGTATCGACACCCATAGTTGCTGTGTCACGTTCGACGAACCCATTCACACCCGACGCCCCAGATAGGGCCACGGGAGGTGCTAGCAGTACTTTCACACCACCTAGAATAAATAAACTTGTTTTTCAAGAGTCAGCACATTCACGTACACCTAAGTTCGTAAATGAACGTACGCTTAAGGAACTCCTTGTAAATTGTAGATATGACCCCGTGGTCGGTAAAGAGGACGAAATGGTCCTGGCATCATTACGTATCAGACGAGCCGCAGAGTATTTAGCAAGGTTACCAGGAATGACTACGCATCTGGATAACATATATCATTTTGTTCAAACAGGACGAGATCCAGGATGTATTAACAGAGCTATGGAATTCCAGAAAGTAGAAATACAGGGGGAACTGTTACGTTTCCTCATAAACTGTGTGATCAGAAATCAAGATCGTCCGGGGGTAGACCCGAATGCAATGCTTATTCTTACAAGATGGAGTCAGAATATATCAGAAGGGAGACACGATAAGCAAAATTGTATAATAGCCATGTGCCGAAAAATCCGTAAAGAAATAGAGCGTATTCATGAAGAAAGATTGGGAACAGACGAGTTTGAGCAAGATGAAGTGTCCGAATCAGGGAATTCCGCAAGACAGTCAGAGACCATAGCCTATGTAGGCAGAGGAAGATCTTGTGAAAATACTAGATGTTTTTCTGATCCAATACACTCTGTATGTCCAAATAATAGCAGAACGTATCCGACGCCTGTAATGAATCTGAAGTCTCCTGAACATTTGTTTCAAGCCGCAGATAAAATACTACGAGAACGAAGGGGTTATCACCTCCTCGATTCCATAGATGAGCAAGAATTAGCCAGATCAGCCGTTCACTGGATTGTTAGTCCTGAAAAATACGGTGATGAGACCGTAGCACACACGTTTCTCAACCTCAGTACAGATGAACAACGTTTAGCTGGAATCTATATGATTCAGCAACTCCTCATATTATATAAGAGCCAACATGCTGACCCTGGTCCTTTACCTGATATATTAACGGAACTACTTACGTACAGATGGAGAGGTTCTAGTAACAAGCTAATTAAAGAGATATTAGTGTCACGTAAGCAGTACGTCCTTTTTGTAAATCCAGATTCTCTCTCCTTGCCCCCCAGAGAAAGAGCACCGTACTACATGGATAGACAAAATCCTTTACGGGAAGTGCACCCAATAAAAGGCGAAGACAATGAGTTTCACCGTGTATTTGTTTACACACCCATATCAAAAATGGAATTATTAGAAATGAAGAAAGTAGTACCTAGTCATGACAAAGACCCAGCGGGTTTCCACCGAGAAATTAAAGACATGTTACTGATGGGAGAGTACACCTTTCCTGATATTATGACGATATTAAAGGTGCTTTTGCCTGCTGGCATTTATGAAAAACTGAAAGAAAAAGAGTGGGAAGTGGGAGACCAAAAGATAGACTGGACAGCATTAGCAGAGGAAGAAAGGAGCCGAACTGCAGGTTCGGGGCTCGGGGATAAAGTTAAACTATTACCAGGTTTACTAGTACAGGTACTGCCACGTTTATTAACTACAAAAAAGGAAGATTGGGGTGCAATCACAGCCTGTAAACAAAAGCAAGATGAAGACACAAGCGATTATTATGCTCGATTTGAAAAATGTTTTGGTATAAATAGTGGTATAAAAGCAAGTAGTGACTCATATCCACATTTATTTGTGACAAAATTAGTGGAAAATGCATTGCCTCCAGTGAAGAATAGAATATTGAAATTCGAGAGTACCTGGCAAAGTAACACTCCGTCGCAAATGCTACAAATGTTACAGTATCATCACAATAGAATTAGGGATGAACAAGAACACGAGCATAGACGCATGAAGGATACAAAAATGAAAATGCTAGTTTCTCAGACAGTACCAGCAGATGGTCACAAAAAGGGTGTGACACATTCTGGTGATTCTGCAGTTCCTGTAAAAGGAACCTGCAATTACTGTAAACAACTAGGCCATTATGTACATGATTGTCAAGTCCTGAAACGAAATATAGCTACAGGTATTGCAAAAGAGAGACCACGATTAGTTAGACAAGATCAGAATGAACAAGGAGCTATGCAGCATGGACAGTCCGTGCCAGTTCAGCAACAGTCTATGCCAGCCTCACAGCAACCCATACAGTTTGTGCCAGCTGCACCACCGTTGCCTGCTACTGCCACACAAACCACAACACAACAAATGTATCAGACTGCACAGTATGAATACCCTGAGTATCAGCGTTACGCATGAACCAGCCTAGAGAGGGAAGTTGACTTACCGCTTATCGAGATTCCGGTAGATCAAGAAGGACCTTATGTACATAGTGAATTATTAGGTCAAGATAGAAAATTCTTACTCGATACAGGGGCAAGTCGAACAACCATAAAACGTAGTGAAGTTCCAGGGGCACCCCTCTCAGGCTCTCAAAAATGTTTCCCTTGGTTTTTCAGGAAAACCTATTGTTAATGAAGTATCACAGCCTCTACCACTTACGATAGGACCTTTGACACGAACTACAGATTTATTGCTTACTAAATCATGCCCAGAAAATTTGTTAGGAATTAAAACTCTGAAAGCACTAGGAGCCATAATATGTTGTTCTCCGGAAGGAGTAAGGTTGTTTTTGCGTGATTTTAAAGGTCACTATGTGTCTAGAGACATGGATCCCCGACTACAGATTTTACCAGTACATCTATGGGCACAAGGCCCTACGGATGTTGGCTGCATGAACATTACACCCTATCGAGTTACATTGAAAGCAGGAGTGGTACTACCACGAATGCGACAATACAAGTTACCGCATGATGCTGTAGTGGCTTTGTTGAAAATCATTGATGAGCTAATTGCCCAGGGAGTAGTTGTAGAAACAGACTCCAATGTATGTAATTCACCGATAATTCCGATTCTTAAACGAACTGATCCTACTGCTCCACCAGTGTACCGATTGGTTATTGATTTGCGTGAACTAAACAAGTGTATTGTACCACAATTCCCTGTGGTCCCTGATATATCATCATTGTTGACAGCAATTGATTCCGAAGCAACATTTTTTACTGTAATTGATCTCAAGAATGCCTTTTTCAGCGTCCCAATAGATCCGGAAAGCCAATACTTGTTCGGATTCAGTTTAAATGGGCGCAGCTTTAAATTCTCACGCGCTCCTCAAGGATTTACAGAAAGCCCCAGCATCTACAGCCAAGCACTGAAACGAGAACTTGACAGTATCCACATGCCAGTCAACACTGCACTGCTTCAATATGTCGATGATCTGCTGATCACCGCGAGAAGCGAGCCAGAATGTGAAAAAGCTTCTCTGACAGTTTTACATTTCCTAGCCGACAAGGGGCACAAGGTGTCCCCTTCTAAGCTGCAATTCTGTGTTCAGCGAGTTATTTATCTTGGTCACTCGCTGTCCAAGGAGGGAAGGCAGCTTACACCAGATCGCATCCAGTTAATTGCTAACATGTCAATACCCCAGACACAAAAGGAGGTGCGAGCTTTCATAGGCCTCACTTCATATTGTAGGCAGTGGATCCCTCAGTACGCATTTCTAGCAAAACCACTCATTCAGTTAACCACACAGGAGGCAGCCACATCGACTGTTCTCCCTTGGACTCAGGAACATACACAAGCTTTTGAAAGCCTAAAGGAAGCTTTATGTCAAGCACCTGTTTTAGCAACACCATGTTATAGCAAACCTTTTACACTCTTTGTTACAGAACGCGAAGGTACTGCCTTGTCAGTACTCACTCAGGATCAAGCAGGATCACGCAAGCCATGTGCTTATTTCTCCAGTACATTAGATCCCGTAGCTCAGGCTTTGCCTGCATGCCTGAAATCAGTGGCAGCGACAGCTTTAGCAATCAGACAAAGCGATGCCATAGTATTAGGACACCCATTGACAGTTCAAGTACCACATGCAGTAGAGGTTCTTGTGAACCGAACACAAACACAACACTTGACCATAGCAAGACTTACCGGTTATGAACTGACATTGTTTCAACCACACATAGAGATCCGACGGTGTAATACATTGAATCCTGCTACACTATTACCTGTAATTGGAACAGACCCACTAGCTCATGATTGTGTTGAAATCATTGAAATAAAGACGAAACCTAGACAAGACTTGACAGACGTTCCATTGTTAGATCCAGACCTGACGTTGTATGTAGACGGATCATGCATGAGAACAAGTACAGGAGATTTAGTGGCCGCGTATGCAGTCACAACAGACACTGAAGTTATTGAGACACATTGTATAGATATTCTGTCAGCCCAAGCAGCAGAACTTATTGCTCTAACGCAAGCCTGTATTCAAGCCACAAATAAGAAAGTTAATGTATACACTGACTCACGTTATGCATTCGGAGTTGTACACGACTTCGGCGTGCTATGGCGAGAGAGAGGTTATCTAACGTCCCATGGTGCCCACATTCAGCACGGACCCCTCATTCATGCCTTGTTAGACGCAATACATCTACCCACTGCTATATCGATTATGAAATGTAAAGCACACACGAAGGTTACTGATACCATTTCTCAAGGAAATGATTTAGCTGACCGAACAGCTAAACAGACTGCTCAGAATCGCACATTAGACATGACAAAGCCAATAGTTCAGACCCCAACACAGTGTATGACAATTAAGGATCCCACACTTGACGTAATTGACATACAGACACATGCCACAGCAGAAGAAATAAAGAAGTGGACTGAATTAGGAGGGATCCAGACAGATCAAGGATGGATGACGAAGGAGAAATCTGTATGGTTTCTCCCTGATTCCATGGTTCAAGCCATTATAGCTACAGTTCACAGTCCAGCACATTTAGGAGAGAAGGCTATGCTAGACAGCATTCAGCACATTTGGTTCAACAAACATTTACGAGCAGCAGCTAAACAAAAAGTTCGTACCTGTATGATATGTTGTCAGTTTAATCCAGGAAAGAGTGTTCCCGTAGAGCAGGGTGGATTTCAGCCTCCTGACCATCCTTTTGAAGTCCTCCAGATGGATTATATTCAGATGGAACGTTGTCGAGGATTCAAATATGTCCTCGTAGTTGTCTGCGCTCTCTCCCGTTGGACAGAGGCGTATCCCGTATCAGATTACACTGCCCCGACTACTGCCAAACAGTTAGTTCGAGAATTCTTCCCACGGTACGGTTTACCACGTGTTGTATATTCAGATAACGGTCAGCCTTTCTCATCCGAATTAATGAAACATGTCTCACTCTTGTTGGGATATCAGTGGAAATTCCACTGTGTCCGACACCCCGAGGCAGCAGGTCTCGTAGAAAGACATAACCAGACACTGAAAATCAGACTGTCCAAAATATGTAGAGAGAAAGGTGTCGACTGGATAGTAGCATTACCAGTTGCACTCTTTTACATGAGAATGGTAGCACACTCTAGAACAGGGCTATCCCCGTATGAGGTGATCTTTGGTAGACCACCGAATATGTGGGGGACGCCTATACCACGTAAAATAACTGATGTTGACTGTAATATGCTGACAGATTACCTGGCTTCCTTGATGTCTGCACTACAATCTTCTCGTTCACAGGTAGCTGCAGCCTTTCCCGACAACACTGAGGCGAAACCCCATGACGTTGTTCCGGGTAATCTTGTCTTTGTGAGAAACTTCGACAGGAAAAGTCAATTGGAGCCCAGGTGGAAAGCACCCAAGTTGGTCCTGTTGACCACAAGAACAGCCGTGAAGATCGAGGGACGCAAAGGGTGGATTCATTCAAGTCACGTCAAAAAATTTCATGGACTTCCTCCTGACACAGACAGTACTGCCCGTGTGTCTTCCCCCATTGACTCAAAGCTACCTTTGGCTGAGGCCAGTAGCACCGAACTCTATAAACAGAAACTCAGGTCCAGATCTAAACTGTCGGACGATTTGATTGTTTAAGTCCTCTCCAAGGTGAAGCGGTTGAATCTGTCCCGACATGTACCCCTTAGGTCTGAATCACGTAGAGTCCAGAATCATAATGAAACGACATGCTTATTGTAAATTACTGCGTAACCACTGTATTGTGACTTTATTAATTTTGTCTTCCTTGAGTTTTTTAATAGTTACTGCAAGTATATTGTTGCATATGTATTATCCTGTTTCTAAACGTGTTTTCAATATAACTGATGAACATTCTTTTAGTGACCTACCGCCACATGAATTATCTTATAGACTTGCGCTGCGCAATAACACATTCATTAGTATGTTACATCATTCCCATCAGACTAGTAATGCGACCAATTGTTGGGTGTGTGGCCGACTTCCTCCCTATCAGAATAACAAAGGAGTTCTGCCTTTCTTTCCACATCCATTCACACACAATGGCTCCTGTGGAGCATGGTTTAGTTTATTAAATTCCATAGACCCAGACACAGCAGTTTATCAACAACATTGGATATGGGGAAATCTGAATCTAGTTTTATTCAAAGTCTGTCACCCTAATAAGGAGGGTCACCCCAGTAGAACAGGAACTGATTTAGAAAATGAAGTGTATAAATTAGGTAATTTTACGCCTAATCTTATGATTCTGAATGTCAAATCCGAAGTTGAACTAATTCTGCCCACTATGTCAGTATTTCCAGTTAAGGGTGAATTATGTGTAAGAAAAGTTGGTTCCATACATATGGGCCATAGCCAATGCGTTACTACAATAGAATATAGTGATCAAGGTAAATCTTCATTTAGAGCTTCTCGCCATTCTTACTTCATATGTGGTCAGACGGCATATATGCGTCTGCCTCTAGATTGGGATGGTACCTGTTACATAGCATTCCTTTTGCCACCTGTTTTCCTAGCTCCCCCTGATTATTATCGAGATGTTCATTTAGTACACAATAGAGAGCGAAGAGATCTCCCAGTTGTCGATTATACTGAGACAGCATGGGACAAGTATGTAGATTTCAATAAAGGTATCTTTCCCTATATAGGTACAATATCAAATAGTAAGCTGATACGCAGACTCACCAAGACTCTTGAAGCTGTAGTAAACGAGACTATAGCCGCCCTAGGCAATCTGACAGAGGAACAATCAGTGATGAGAATTGTTGTTCTCCAGAATCGTCTTGTCCTTGACGTCATCCTGGCCGATAGGGGCGGAGCTTGCAGGGTCATCGGATCCAGCTGCTGCATATTCATACCAGAAAATTCGCCATCTGTATATAAAGCTATAACACGCCTTCATAAGATTGTAAGCCAGATACACGAGAATCCAGGCACTTGGACGTGGTCCGGGTGGTTTTGGAGTGTGATATCAGCCTGGGGATGGAGAGTTCTATCCTTCCTAGGTATTGGCCTTCTTATGCTCTTCAGTTGTTGTTTATGCCTACAATGTGGACCAGCGATTTGTGGTCTGTGTGCCACATCATGCATTCCACATCACAGTTCTCGTTCAAAATGCCGGAAGAAGAAGGAAGAAGAAATGATGCTCCATGAGCAAATCAATGGAATGATGAAGATTGATGTCTCGTGAAGGGCAAGAAGGGGACAAGGAGGGAATGTGGAAATGTGGATTTTCCTGATCAGTTATGTCCCCTATCTTGGACCCCAACGGTTCTATATACATGTTACAAGTACATGTATGTTCCCTCCAGTTCCAGTTTCTAAGACGCAAACATATGTGTGTCTACCGTCAACATGTTCTCTGTCAGATCCGCCATCAATGGGCTGGATATTCGATTCCTAAGTATGAAAGGCCACCGACTTTATATGGCTAAGATACTTCATTTTTACAGTTCAGGCAAGTAGGCCCGATTCTGTCCTCAAGCCTTTCCCTGCTCTCTGTCTCTGACAGCTTCAGCTTGAGCTCGCATCTGTATCCATGAACTTTGTCCTACTCCCTGTGCAGCTAACGGTGCCTGCCTCGGCCAGTTTTCGCCTGTCTGCCAAGAAGTTGTATTTCACCTTCGAATTATCTATTTTGCTCTCCAGCCGATGCATTCCTGTCCAGTGATTTAGGTAAACATTTCCTTTGGCTCACAAGCAAAGGACTCAGCCTTTCCGTCCTCCTGCAAGTGATTCATAGCCCTGTTGCCATGGAAAGTTTTCTGCCCCTCGCATCTCATATAGACACTTAGACGCTTGTACACGTACACAGTCAGTATAGAATAGATTCTGTCCGAGAGTCTCTTCCTTGTGGATAACATAGTTCTTTAAACATAGGATGTTAGATATGATTTGGGATTAGGTTGACTTGACCCCAGACTTCTCGTCTCCACATGTAGAGCTAAATGTCAAGTCCCCTTCACCCCCTAGTTGCACGTCAATTACACGTCATACTGCTGCGCGCGCATCTATGCCAAGTATTATCTTATAGATCCACCTATGTCTGATAATGCAAACCAATTATGTTTCTTTTATTCCTTATTACGCCTAGTTTCGATTATGTCACTGTCACGTCATTTTTCTTATCAAATGTTACGCCTTCTACATTCGTTTCATTGTAATGAACTTATTATAAAAATACTTGTCTGTTAATAAATTATTGTACTTCACTTCCTGAACCCTCGTGGTGACGGAACCTGAGGGCCGCGACTCGAGTCGGCCATTTTGAATGGAATAAAGCCCATTAGAAAACCTCTTATACCACGGATTCTGCCTCTTGTTATTTTGAGCTATTTACTTTATTTTAAGATTCCGTATGAAATTCAGTCCGGTAATATTTATTTTATTTACCACAGAAGGGGGTTGCATATTCGGTGGTTGATACCCCAAACTGACAAGCCTTGCATATTTTGCATTTGTAAAATCCAGTCCTTTGAGCTAGCCATGATCCCTTGGCTGTAAGGCCACAGGGATCATTGTCCACCAGAGTATCTTTCATTGAGGTATTTCTTTTGTATGTTATAGATGGTTTTTTGGGGATTGTATCTCCAATGACCGGATCCTGTTTGATTAGATACCAGTTCTTATTAATAATTTTACGTACTTTATATATATATACCAAGACCATGGACGTGGTCGAAACGCGTCTTTTTGAGAATAAACAACTTTGTTACCTGAACAGTGGGCTCGTGAAGTGCTGTTTTTCACTTTGTTTCGTCTGGAAGTATGTATATATATATATATATATATATATATATATATATATATATATATATATATATATATATATAGAGAGAGAGAGAGAGAGAGAGAGAGAGAGAGAGAGAGAGAGAGAGAGAGAGAGAGAGAGAGAGAGAGAGAGAGAGAGAGAGAGAGAACTAAAGGAACTAAACTAACTAATATAATTAACCCTTAAAGCAGTTAACCAGTTACATTTTGGTAATTTAAAACCAGTATTAAAAGGCCACACATACATTCAAGAAATTATTTAACTAAAACCCTGCCCTTTATTAAGCCAAAATATTGCTGGCTTGGTGAAAGACAAGAGAAGAAAAAGACCAGTTCTAAGAAAGTAAACACATTTTTTCCAAGTAAGATAACTAAATGAAACTTAAACTAAATTAAATAAACAAAAACTGCATACACTCATTTTAACTGACTAAATAATTTATATTTATTTTTTCAAATTTCTAAATGCATCCAAACCAAAAATTGGGGTATCAACAGAAAAGAAAGTACAAGCAGTGAAATAATGCACCGGACATGTTGAAAATATTATTGTAATGCTTACTCTTGGAGGGAGACTACAAAAAAGTAAATTCTTCAAAATGTTAGAGAGCCTAATCATCCCCTGAACACAACAGAAGTTGAAGTAAGAAATGTACTGCTAAAACTAACACCAGCTACTAGCACACTTTAAAAATAATATAACTACAAATGTTCCTAAATATACTAAAGGACAGCTCCCTGAAATTCCCAGCTCAAAATAACACATTAGCGGAACAAGCAAAGCAACCAGAAAACACCTGCGGCTTCAAAAAGATTGGATGGCATAAACATACCGGAAACCTAACCTTAACACACACAAAGTTCTATTTTCCTTGTACGATAAAGGTAAAAATAAGATAAGACTAACAAGAATTAATACATATGCCACTGACAACAACCTAATAAAACTTTCCCAGACACATGGATGATGGATGGCAGATTCAAATTGTGCCCTTCACCATTCACACAAATCTATGCAATCTATGGAGAATACCAAAACACCAGTGTTCTCTTGCTCCATGCACTTTTATTAATAAAGAAAATGAAACATAACAAGCATTATTAAAAGAAATAAAATCCCAAACCAGTAATTAAAATACTCAAAAAGATTGATCAACTTCGAGTAAGCAATGATTTCTACTATTCTAAAAATATATCCATATCCATAATAGATACAACCTTTCAATGCTTTTATGACCATTTTAATCAGACTATCTGTAGATGGCAGAAAAAAAATCAACATTACGTGTGGAATACTCCACAAATCCTGAATTTGTCCATGAAATTAACCCCTTCGCCGCGGCGGGAATTCCGCCGCGGCGCGGGGGGGTGCGGGGGGCAGCGCGGTGGCCCGGTGCTCATGACGGAGCCGCTCCGTCATGAGCCACAGTTGAGCTGTGCTCATGACGGAACGGTTCCATCATGACTCCGCCCAGTTGCGTTGTCCTCCCGCACAGGCGGGGAAACAGCGCTGTGTGGGCGGAGCGGCCGCCAACGGTCGTGTCATGACGGAACCGTTCCGTCATGAGCACACGGCAACCGTGGCTCATGACGGAGCGGTTCCGTCATGAGCGGGGAAGGGGTTAAAAAACACCCATTGCCCTAGGCTCTGTACCTATAACTGAGGTAGTAAAACATCATTAATAAAATCTCCTTAATATCAAAGAGAGGAACAGAAATTAACCCTTTCTTTGAAAGCACCTGAGTTGGCAGACTCACCATTCTGGACGCAGACACCAACCTAAGTATAATATTCCATAGTGGAACATTTAAAAAAGTACCATCACACAGTAAGCAAAAGCAAACTGCTCAGTGGAAGGGTGGCACAACTCTTCCCAAGGAGCTATAGGACAAAGCCATCCTAGATTCTATAGAAATTTAAAAAAAGGAACAAAGCTACCAAGAGCAACGAATGCAACAATCACTAACCCAACTAAGGGCCTGATTATGAGTTTGAAGGACCGATGGACTGCCAAACCCAAGGTGGTGGTGCGGCAACTGCTAACCAGCGGTCCGACTGCAGTTATTGATATTGGTAGTCGGACCCCCATATGACCGCTGCTACCACCAGGGATCCGCAACCCTTGTGGTCTTGCAGTGGTCTGAGGCTACAATTTGCTGGCGGTGCAGCTGCTGTACCACCAAGCATATTATGAGTTACCTCACTGCCTTTTTTTTCATGGCAGTGAGCCCACCATGAAAAGGGTGGCTGTAATGCAACTCTGATAGGCGTGCATGCAGGGTGGCACATGGTGTGCCCCCTTGTCTTTCTGCACCCCTAGTTCCTGCACAGCATGGACTTCATAGTCCATGCCATGCTGGAACGAGATGTGGCTGTCCCACGGTGCTGCCTTTCTAAGGCTCTCCTATGAGTCTTTGATAGTCAGCCCCTTGGGCGAGCCGCCCCAGGATCGCCTGGCTGGATTACAACTTGTAATCCGGCGAGCCGTTGGCAGTGGAGTTTGGTAGTGTGAGAGTGTGGCAGTGGTGTGCTGCCCTACTCCCACACCGCAAAACTCATAATCAAGCCCTGAATCCTAAAGTCTCGAAACAAACCGAAGAAATGCACAATGTGTTACAATGTAAAGTACCACTTTTTGCCAGCAACCTAGGTTTACCATAGCTAGATACCATGGCAAGAAACCCTATTCCAAACTAAGCAGCCCCAAAAAAACATCAAACTATCCTAAAAAACCTGTAAACAACTAGACATTTTATTCATTTATTAATTTTACTTTACAATTCTTACTATTTATTATGAAATTGGAAATAAACATATAAAGTAATCCAACAAATTTGAAAAGCAACAAACACAAATAAAAATTCATAAATATATTCACAATAAATAAATGACTTAACAAATCTCCAAATTAAAATACATAAATACAATATAAAATATACAGAGCATAAAAACATCATTAACAATATATAACATACATTACCATATAATACAATACCATATCCCACCCTTTAAGAAATGAAAAAAAAGTTGCTTACAGTTTCGTAGCTTAAGAGTTGAAATTGCATAATAATTCATTAGGCAAAAGTAATCCATAATTAAAATTTATGAAGGATCAAATTAAAATGCTAAAATGGGAACATGAAAATAAATTTCCAAACAAGTGATAACAATCTGTGAAAACCACCCAAAACACACCCAGAAAGTTAGTACAAAAAACACTCGAAATAAAAGCATCCAAAATATGACAACTCCGAGAACCCAAATGAAAACATGTAAAAGACACACAAAACAACCACCCACATAATAGATAAACCCGTATACATTAAAAATGCAATGACAAATAAAAAAAACACTTATAAGGGCCCGATTCACAGAATTAACTTAAGACAAAATCCTAAACTTACTACTTTTGGTATTCACAGAATCCACTTACTACTTTTGGTATTCACAGAATGGATTTACGACTACTAACTTTACGTCTGCACTCGGGCTGGAAATTCCGGCCCGGAGGCGGAGCTTTCGGCCCGGAGGCGGGGCTTCCGGGCCAGAGGCGGAGCTTCCGGCCCGGAGGTGGGGATTCGGGCCAGTGGCGGAGATTTAGCCATGGCCAAAATCTCCACCTCTGGGCCGGAAGCTCCGCCTCCGTCCCGGAAGCCCCGCCTCTGGGCCGGAAGCTCCGCCTCCGGGCCGGAAGCTCCGCCTCCGGGCCGGAATTTCCGGCCCGAGTGCGGACGTAAAGTTAGTAGTCGTAAATCCATTCTGTGAATACCAAAAGTAGTAAGTGCATTCTGTGAATACCAAAAGTAGTAAGTGCATTCTGTGAATACCAAAATGGTAGTAAGTTTAGGATTTTGTCTTAAGTTAGTTCTGTGAATCAGGCCCTATGGGCCTTATTATGACTTTGGCTGTGCGGCTCCGGGTCCGCCCCACCGCCGCACCGCCAAAGCGGTGGTCGGACTACCCACCAGATTAGGAGTTTCCTCCTGTCTGGTGGTCTGGTTTTTGGCGTTCCTATGGTGGTGCCTCAGAGAATGGGTACTGCATTGGGAACGCAAAAAACAGCTCCTGCATATGACATATGGTCTGAAAAAGCCATATGGTCTGTATATGTCTGAAAAGGCCATGCCGTGCATGAACTGGGGTGCATGCACACAGGGAGGCACATGTTGTGCCTCGCTGCATGCCTCCCCATGCAGAGGAGGCACGGGGGCAGTCGCAGCCCGTGCAGGTAACAGTGGTTGGGCAGAGGGGCCCCATGAGGGGGGTTTCAAGGGACGATGAGGAGGGAAAATTATTTATTTATTTATTTTTCCCTTGGCATCGTTCTTCAAAATCCCCCCATGGGGCCCTTCCTCCCCACCGCTGTTACCTGCACGGACTACGGCTGCACAGGGGACTCTGCAGGCACCTCTTTGTTTCCTCTCTGCCACAGTGTTCATGGAGTAGGAACCTCCATGACACCACAGGCGGAGAGGAAACTCGTAATATGCTTGGCGGGTCTGCAGCGGTCCTGCCAAGCATCTTGCAGCCTCCTGAATGCCGCAACACCGCTAGGGAACCGCTGCAGCGGGGCAATAGCAGTCCGACAGCCCTAATCATAATAGGGCATTCGGGAGACTGCCGAGCCCCCACAAGTCTGGGGGCCGCCAGACTCGTAATCAGCCGCATAGAATGAATAACAAAAAGACACATAGAATGAATGCATAACTTAGAAAAATAAAACTTACCTTAACAGGAGAACAGGAACAGGCAACCACAATCGAAAGGATCCAGGAATAACCCAACAAATATAGATTACAAAATAGATAAAGCAGTAAAACAAAAAGGTCGCTGAATAGACATAAAAAATACTCAATCCCCTTAGGAAATAGTAAGAAAATAAGAACCTTTTATTTTGTTTTAATTTTAACTTACAAAAATACTGTACAAAATAAATGTAACAATTATTAAGAAACATAACTCTTTTTAAGAATGTTAAAATATAATAAAACGTACTACAAAAAATTAAAAATAGCATATTACTTTTTAATATATTTAAAATATATCTTGAAATACAGCATATACAATAAATTGTATGTGTTAAATGGTAGCGGCAGTTTCAGTCGGTATCCTTTCAAGTATTTGCCCGGCGGTAATCGCCTCTCATACCACTCGATAATTTATCAATAAAAGAGGCAGGCGCTGGAGACTGGAAGGCAGGAAACAAGGTTTTATTCCGTCGGAGCAGAACACATCAGATCAGACAGCAAGGTATCGTCACGAGGTGCTCTAACTGCATCTCTGAGACCTGGTCTCTTATACACTGGTTTATTGCTTTATTACACATAGTACATTCTTGAGATTCCCTTGATGTGCGGGGAAATATCCCCTGAAGCCCCGGCTCAGATCCGATCCCACACATGGTTACAGTAGAGGTTCCCACCCTACCCGCAGTGGGAGATGGCTATCGCGCAGCAGGGAATTCCGCTAATTCCCGGGGGTGTGTGCAACCGGCCGGGTCTCAGGGGGTAGGGGCTTTGATTCTACTGTAATCCCTTTGATGTGGGGTGTTTCCCTTACAGTAGGGGCAATAAACTGCATCCGCAGGGCTAGGTGATGGCCTGGGACCAGTTCAGACAATGGGGCGCAGAGGAAGGGGGTTATCAAAGGAGAGGCATGACCATGTATGGGTTGTCGGTCGGAAGTGGTTCCGTAGCGGGGTCGCGCAGAAGGAGAGGGTTTATGGCCTGTATGAGAGAGCGGGGGTGGCCAGCGCGCGGGGGATGCTTGCAGCGCCAAAGGGACCGCGCTGGCGATTGACAATGAGTGGGGTGCCTAAAATGGCAGCCGTGCGTTCGCTGTGCGTGGTGCTGGGAAGGGGCAAGATGGCGCAGATAATGTTCAGTTTGCGAGCTAAATTTCCACAGTCCTCCGTTTTAACATATCTCGCCAGCTTGTCCGGCCAATATTCGCCTTTGTTAGCCTTTTAGTTACAGTATCGTCAATGTTCGTCACACATTTTAAAGATACAGAGTCGTTTAGGGTAGGCAGGAGTAATCTGACACATTTGTACATTGTCTCATATAGTTTGATAAAGTAGGCGAGGAGGAAGTACATTCAAAGTTGCAGTATAGTCGTGTACATGGCTGGTGTTGTATGAATGTTACTATACAAAGTTACATTTTCTTAACTTCTCAGTGTACAGTCAGGAGTGATTGATGCAACATCATGAAAACTTGATAAGAAGATAGTTAATATAATAAGGTGGTTGGGAGAGGATTTTCAACTTTGACATGGGTTCTTCTTTCCAGTGTCCTTGTTTCATAAAGAGCTATCACTGGTAAGCTCTCATTGTTGTTCTTCTTTCGTTGGCACTGTTGAGCACCGGCGGTGGAACTAAGGTCCAGCTCAAATCCGATTTCTTCACGTGGCAGGGTGCGACCACTCACTGTTCTTTGATTCCAGTCCTGTTTCTTAACACAGTTCACCACAGGTACTTTTGAGACAGGGTGCCGGCCTTTTGTTCCTCGGTAGTAGGTCAAAGTCATAGTCCAAATGAAAGAGGAAGAGAGAATGGGGTGGCATGGGATCGGATCAAAAATGCGGACCAAGGAGAGCAGGATCTTTTCAGCACTGGGCCCATCAATCGGGCCCGACGGGTTGAGACTTCAGGCACGCTGGTCAGTGAGCAGGGGCCTCGATGTAGCCCTTCGCGCTCATCGTTCTGATAATGATGCCTCGTCTCACACTCTTGTTGCTTCGTCGCTTCCCCCTTGGTCGATGTCATAGATGTTTTATGATCCGCAGCCAGACTGTGCGTCACATCCGACCCCTCTCTTCCGATGGCTGCAGGTTATCCTTGAATAGGTTATAAGAAACGAAAGTCTTAGAGATCTTGACAGGGAAGACATTTACATACTTCATTCTCTCTCCCAACCACTGAGTAGTTGCGGAAATGCTCTTATCTGTTACTACATGATTGGTGCCTATTAACTCTGATGTTAATGTGCGTGTTACTAATCTATTAATTACTGCTGTGGTGCAGGGTTCTGTGGGTGTCCCTGTCCATCGTCTGGCCTTCTAGGTGTCGGTTTCTGCGCCTTATAATACAAGGTTTGGTAGTACACGTAAGTGCGAGGTGCTACTGTCATGCGTTCATGAGTATCCCTTTCATACAGTAGGTGACCCTTTATCAGTTTAAAACAGGGCCGTCAGTTGTTTCGTTCGGGATACTCTGAGACGGCTTAGTATAGGGCTGGAGTTATCTCTGGGAGAACAGGGTGCTTTAGACATTCTATTTCGGGCTAATTGGTCAGGAGTAATTCTGGGTGGTGGAGATGGTGTCCTTTAAGAACAAAAACCACTGACATATAGTCCCCGTGTTGAGGGTCAGATTGGGAGACATCAGTCGTCTTACCTGTCCTTTCCTTCTCAGCCGATTAGGCTTAACATTTGCAGAAAGGAGAGGTAGTAATCGTGGTAAAGTATGGTCGTTTTTGTTTCTGTCAATTTTGTTCGAACACCACCGTGTTCGGGCCAATTATACACTTACCAAAGAGGTGTATGTCGTTAATTTATTCAAGAAGAAAGAGGACAAGAAAGAGCCTTTTGCGAGGGAGGGGGAGAGAGAGTGAGAGAGAGAGAGAGAGAGAGAGAGACGTGTGCAGAGAGAGAGAGAGAGAGAGAGAGAGAGAGAGAGAGAGAGAGACGTGTGCATCAAGTAGGCTATTTTGGCGTACATACGACACAAAACAAGAGAGAGAGAGAGATGGGTAAGATAATAGGCCACTTGGTGCACACACAACATGGAGTAGCATGGGTCTGTTCCATGTAAGAAAACACAAGCGGGGAAAAGACATAAATTCGGTGACCACGTACACACAAATGCCGGATAGGGTGTGACAGTACATGCATCAAGACGGAGACTCAGGGCTGCGTCGAGCACGGGGACCTCTCCTTTCCTGTCCTCTATTCCTATGTATGCTGCGTACCTTTAGCATTTTGTAGTTTATCTTATGGGTTGTCTGACCCTTTTATTCTCCCCCCTTTGATCGGTGGACGAGCACCTCAATCATACGATGACGCTCTCTTCAAGTGACCCGAACATGAAATGCATACACATTCATATCGTAGTACACACGCACAATCATATCATACAGTTTTTCATGTTCCCAATGGTGGTCTGTAATTTTACGCATTATCTCACAACGTTTGTCTATGTTTTCCCTGATATTGAACTTGGTTCGGTCCATGTCCACTCCACTCTTCAGTCGGAACTTCGTCGTGACCTATAGAGGGGAAAATAAGAGGGGAGGGGAGGGGAGGTGCAGTATTCAAAATACCCCAGCGCGCGTAGACACGAAAAGTTCTACCTACCATGTACCAGGCTAGCCGCAGGGGTGGGTAATACCACGGACCTATTATTCTTTAGTTCGAGGCAAAGATGCTCTAGTTCATTCATCTCCTAAATTCGCGTTCCCTGGTCGTGCATGTATTTCTCAATTGGTCGTGTATCATGGTGCAGGATACCATACCTTGCGTGCGACATATACCTTAAGTTATAGTTCATTATTGACTTGACAATTCTTGGAAAAAGGGCAGGCATGATGGGTACAAATTTCGTTAAACAAAAAGATTTTTAGGCAAATTGTGTCTGTATTATCTGTATGCTTTCGCTTAGGAGTAACAATCATTTATTTAAAAGAAAAAACCTTCAACAACCTAGATGATTAGTCATGACACTGATTCCGTAATTCTTTTTTTTTTTTTTTAGAAGCCCTTTATTTAAAACAATGTCAGTATGGAAGTACGGGCCTACAGCCGCCATAGACCGGCCACGATGCGAGAGGCGTCGAGCAACATGAGCAACACATAAAAATCGGTCCCCCCCCCCTCTCCCCCACCATCATGTGTGAAAGCATCGCATACATATATTTATATATCTCTTTTTAACACAAATGTCACGTGACTGGAACGCCACAAGGAGTTGTAGGCCACTCCTACATCAGCGCCATCTTAGGGCGGGGTCGGGCCAGTGCACAGTCTAAGTCTTTCCATGAATTAGCAGTTGAACCAGAATTCCTTTCGGTAGTTCGAGAACCTTCGTTAGCGTCAATTTTGCGTCAGCATGGCGTCACTGCAACCTTGTAGCAATGCCACGGTTTGTTCTTAGGGCGGGGCAGCAGGCGGGTTCTTCCGCCGACGCTTTACTGTCTCACTGTATCAAGCGGAGGCAAGGTGGCTGCCGCCCGGGGGCAAAAAGAGCAATGGTGGTGGTTTTGTCCTTACCGGAAGTCCGCAGGAGTCGAACGTCAAATGACTCCAACCAATTCTGCAAGGCTGAGGGGAGCGTTCTGTCAAGGGTGGGGCCCATGCCCTAGCAAACAAGCTTTCGAGTCCAGAATTGTCTCACGGTGGGCCAGGCCTGGAACCGGAGGGGTCAACCGCCGGAGTTCAAGGGCAGCAGTAGCAGCAGCTCTTCGGTACAGTCACCGGAGAGGAGCCAGCAGCAGTAACAGCGGCAGTCCGGATGGTACTGCCACCGGGGTGATTCCAGTAGCAGTGACGACAGCAGTTTGGATGGTATCACCACCGGGGTGGGTCCCCGATTACCTTGCTGCGGGGGCCCACTCCTCACGTCGGGTGCTAGTGGCAGTCCTGGTGAACCCGGTGCTTGGGTGGTTGCCTGGCGGCCGCGTGCAGGGGTGCCGGCTCAGCCGAACGGCGAATGAAGTGGCAGGGCGCAACTCAGCTGGCTGACGTGTGAAAGATGCGGTTTGGGGTGCCCTCATCTGCTGGCGAGCCTCCACCTGGGGAGGTGGGGGAGGCCCGTCCGCGTCGCCTCCCCCCGCCAGGGCACCCTCCGTTATTGAAGGAAGAAGTGACTGGGAAGATCCGCACAGCGTGCCAGGGTGAAATTCAGCAGGCCAATGAAAAAGATGGCTGGGTGCAGCTTAGCTGGCCGGTGAGTGAAAGACGGTTGGGTGCAGCTTAGCTGGTCGGCGAATTAAAGACGGTTGGGTGCAGCTTAGCTGGCCGGAGAGTCAAAGACGGTTGGGGTGCCCGGCGAGCCTCCACCTGGGGAGGTGGGGGAGGCCCGTCCGCGTCGCTTCCCCCCGCCAGGGCACCAGCCCTCATTAAAGAAAGAAGAAGAGAAAGCGGAAAGGCCCGCACAGCGTGGCGGGCTCCGCCTTGGTATTGCCAGAACTTCGGCGCTTCGTATAGCCTCCGGCCTATTCGCACAATCGCCCGCCACTGATGTCAAGGGATTTTTGCATGGCTTTTATAGCCCAAAGTCAACTAAGAGGGACCGCCCAAAACAGGCCAATGTTGCGATTTCGAGGAAGGAGAGGCGAGGACGGTGTCACGTGGACGTTAAGGCTTTGGGATGCAGGTCGCAGCAGACTGTCATGTAAATAGTTGTTTAAAACATGTTCTAACCTGTTCATTTTGCCGGAATGTTGTTATACTTATAATTTATTAAAAATGTTTGACCATACTATTTTGCTGGAGCGTTGTACGTATCAGCGATCTGTTTAGCGTATTCGGAAAAATGGCGTTGCTCGATTGCACGTGATCCTAATCAAGTGTGGTGACGTTGATGGTGGGTATCAACAAACTTCCGGTTGTGTCTATTGGGGTCCCTATTTTTGTTCAGTTCCAAAAGGACCGGGCACTGGGATTTCCAGTGTCCGAACCCTCTACAGAACGCACATTGATTCCCATCGAAGTCTCTCCGTCCGTTGTAGGGTGTAGGTGTATGGTCTCTAGGGGGTAGCTTTCTAGGGGCGGTTGGTTGGTAATTCTCCTTTGGGGGTTCCCTTCCTATGGTCACCCCTTGCAACTGTGCTATCATCACCCTCTCCTTTAATTCCTTTTTCTTCTTCTCTGACGCCCTATCGTTCTCGTTCTTCTGGTTTTCGTAGTATTGGGCCATCTGGAGAATTGCTGCGGGTTTGGAGGCTGCCCAACTGCTCTCACTGGTCTGTAGCTTCTGGGAAACTTCTTGAGACAGACCCTTTACATAATTCTGGACAAAGAGGTGGTGTCCGGTTGCGGTGGTCATGTCTTGGCCACTGTAATCGGAAAACACAGTCTCGAATCGGGAGAAGTATTCAGACACATCCTCCTGGGGTTTCTGGCGGCAAGCCGTCACTATCGACCAGTCTACCTTTCTTTCTGGGTCGCTAAGCCTTCGGGACCTTTATCGTGGTATCTGTCCTTATATGCATTCAGGGCGTGATAACAGAGCCGTACGACGAAGTGTCGTCTGCGGCTGTCGGCATACGAGCTATACACGTCTGTTATATACTCCTCACTTTCTTTCCGCTCCACCAGCGTCCCTACTATCCTATCGATTCCTGCTCGTTCATCCTTAGTTAATCGATTCATTCTGGTGGACTCTTTCTTTCCCATCTCATGGTCATCTAGCGTTGTAGTCGATATTGGGTTCAGTACAAGAGGCTCAGCCGGCGCGGAGGCCGTGAGGGCCGAGGCCCTTGTACTGCTTTCGCTCATGTTCGGGGGTTGTGGGTGTTGTACTATTGATTGGGAGGGTGCATACGGAGGGGGCATGTAAATGATCGGAGGACCTAACAGTAACTCGTCATTCATTCGCTGCTTGGAGGACAACTCAGGGTAGAGCAAAGAAGGGGTCCTAACAGCGTACTGGCCTGAGGTTTCGGGCTCCTGTCTTAGTTTAGTTTCCCTTCTCTCCTTTATGTCTTCTTCTAACTTTTTAGCGGCAAGGTGAGCTGCCTTTCGTAATTCCTTTTCTGCTTTTACTTCTTCCCTCTTTTTCCGTTGCGTCGCTTCTTTGCGCCACATGCCAATACTGTCAAGCATAGTAGGCGTCGTCTTATTGCTACGCAGAGCTACTTCTAGCGCTTCTATCTTGCGGTCGTCGAAGGATCCCATCAGTGGCCACTGACTTTCGGGGTCCTTCTTGGTATATTTATGCCACAGCTTGCTATAAGCTACGGCGACTAGTCCATATTTAGTGAACATGTCCTTATTAGGGGTGCCTTCCAGTGGAGCCAGGTGGTTCACCTCTAATAAGCGGTCCGGGCAGAACCAACTACCAATCAGTGGGGAGAAGATAGGCATGACGAGTTTCAACGGGGACAAAAGTCAGCACTACCTATCTTTTCACTGCTTGCAAAGACTAGACAGAATATCTCTATTCTTCGTTATTTGTAAGCAGAGAATACCTCCAAAGAACCAATATCGAACAACTAGTGTTCGGACAATCAATCAATCAATCAATGGGGAGATAAAGATAGGCACGACGGGTTTCAACGGGGACAAAAGTCTGCGTTACCTACCCTTCACTATTTGCAAAGACTAGACAGAATATTCCTATTCTACGTTATTTGCAAACAGAGAATATCTCAAAAAGCACTATTCTTCAAAACAATCAATGTTCGGACAATCAATCAATGGGGAGATAAAGATAGGCACGACGGGTTTCAACGGGGACAAAAGTCTGCGTTACCTACCCTTCACTATCTGCAAAGGGAGAGAGAGAGAGTATTCCTACTCCTCCCCGTTTGTAGACAGCGAATATCTCAAAGAGAACAATCAATGAGCAATACTAGTATTCAAACAATCAATCAATTATTTCACACTTTTGTCGTATTTCACGACCTTACCCGGACCGCGTGGACAGTTTCTCGTCTTCCGCCTCCAGCGCCCGATCGTCCTCTACTCTCCGTATTTGCCGCGGCACTCCTGATGGTTCCCAGTCAGGACCGTAGATCACTCGAGAGAGGTCTGCTCGGAACCAGTGAAGTTCGGATGATCGGCTGCCAGACGAGGGTCTATTGGGCAGGAGCTCTCCCGATCATTGCAGTCGTTCACTCTGTCGTCGGGACCTCTCCCACTGGATCCACGTGTCGCTGATGGGCCCCACGTTTGGGACGCCAATTGTTAAATGGTAGCGGCAGTTTCAGTCGGTATCCTTTCAAGTATTTGCCCGGCGGTAATCGCCTCTCATACCACTCGATAATTTATCAATAAAAGAGGCAGGCGCTGGAGACTGGAAGGCAGGAAACAAGGTTTTATTCCGTCGGAGCAGAACACATCAGATCAGACAGCAAGGTATCGTCACGAGGTGCTCTAACTGCATCTCTGAGACCTGGTCTCTTATACACTGGTTTATTGCTTTATTACACATAGTACATTCTTGAGATTCCCTTGATGTGCGGGGAAATATCCCCTGAAGCCCCGGCTCAGATCCGATCCCACGCATGGTTACAGTAGAGGTTCCCACCCTACCCGCAGTGGGAGATGGCTATCGCGCAGCAGGGAATTCCGCTAATTCCCGGGGGTGTGTGCAACCGGCCGGGTCTCAGGGGGTAGGGGCTTTGATTCTACTGTAATCCCTTTGATGTGGGGTGTTTCCCTTACAGTAGGGGCAATAAACTGCATCCGCAGGGCTAGGTGATGGCCTGGGACCAGTTCAGACAATGGGGCGCAGAGGAAGGGGGTTATCAAAGGAGAGGCATGACCATGTATGGGTTGTCGGTCGGAAGTGGTTCCGTAGCGGGGTCGCGCAGAAGGAGAGGGTTTATGGCCTGTATGAGAGAGCGGGGGTGGCCAGCGCGCGGGGGATGCTTGCAGCGCCAAAGGGACCGCGCTGGCGATTGACAATGAGTGGGGTGCCTAAAATGGCAGCCGTGCGTTCGCTGTGCGTGGTGCTGGGAAGGGGCAAGATGGCGCAGATAATGTTCAGTTTGCGAGCTAAATTTCCACAGTATGCATGTATAAAACAACATATGCATATATGTGAAAAACCTGTACGAAAAATATATGTATACAAAATTAAAAAAAATAAAATGCCTGTTAAAAATTGTTTAAAATACAAAAGCAATATATGTTTAAAAATGTTTTTGTTCATAAATGTTTCTAACTAACAATTATGTATAACAATGTGTATTAAGATTTAAATAAATACATCATATACAAAAACCACAAAAAGTACATATGTTAATCAAATATATTAATGCAATAAGTACTATTTACCTGACAAAAATAATGTGCAATATTTAAATTTTCATTCTTCACAACATGAAGATAAAATCATGTTGTTAACAATTTACTATTGACATGTAAAAACGACTTTCCTCTAACTATAAAAAAAGTCAAAATTATTCCTACCTAAAATGAAACACAATAAACAAATTGGCAAACTTACAAAGCACTCGGTAAAATATTGCAACACCACTCCAAAATACATTGTACACAATTGTACACATAAAAATGTATTTACTATTCCCTCTCCAGTCGAAGCCACAATGGGGAAAGCAATGAATGTTGAGGTGGGTAGATTTACGATTTCCACTCCAATCTAAACTACACTGGGGAAAGTTTTTCACTTTTTATGGGTTAAATTAGTTTCACTCCATGTCAAGCCACATTGAGGAAAACATTGGACTTTGGGGAGTGGAAGGTAGAATTACTATTCTTGTTCCAATCTAAGGTACATTGGAGAAAATGTTTGACTTTGAGGGAGGTAGATTAGTAATTTAGTGTTCGCACTCCAATCATAGCCGCACTGGAGAAAGTGTTTGACTTTTTAAAATAATTTTTATTTTTGAATTTTCAAACAAAAGCATAGCTTCAAAACAATTTAGTATTATTTAGTACAAAGAGCACTACACAACTTCCATCTGAAGTCATTTTTACATTGAGCTTTGCACACTTATGGTGAATAAACATACAGCTCCGACCTGAACATTAAGATTATTGGGGGGAGATTAATCCTATCAAGCCGGAGCATCAGGCATTCTAGGATGTTGAGGCTGTCATTCCAGCCATTGAGATAAGTTTGCAACAGTTCCCACATAGGCCTGGGCCGGGATGTAATTGGCAACAAAGAGCGACATGTTTCTGCATTCTTATGGCAGATTCCAAGATCTTTTAACCATTTCTTACAAATGGGCACTGCAATAACTCCCCAGTGCATCACACCGCTAACTTTACCAAGCAAGAGAGCAAGAATAATAACTTTACGGAGACGTTTGGGAATTCCTTTGGTATAGCCCAGTAAGACCATTATCAGAGTAGCTAGCAGGTCTGCGGCTATCATTTTTTCAGGTGCTTGATGAGTTTCTGCTAGCCTATAACGCACTTATCTGAAGGCAGGCCCACGCAATGTAGAGGAAGTCTGCATTCAGCATCTTGCCTCTCTAACAGCGTGAGTCTGTAGACTTACCATATCTGGCCATGCTAGCAGGAATGGAGTAAAATGGTCTATATATTTAAAGTGTTTTAACCAAAATGTAATATTAGATGAGACGTCTTTTGTTAGACAACAACAACACATCCATTCCGCATCTGTGATAGCATGACCCAACTCCTATTCCCACTTAATTCTCATATTCAAATTGACACCATGCTGTGTATTCACGAAAGAGTTGTATATGTTTGAGATCGTCTGTGAAAGATGAATATATTTATTTCAGTGAGGAGTTTAGACGTTGTTAGGTTAATACATGTAGGCAGTTGGGGTGGTCTAATTTAAATATTTGATGAATGTTAAAAAGTACTTGTAAATGAATAAGTTTCGCCTATGGTACTAATTTTTCGTCATTGAGCTGTCTAATGAAACCCATCTTACTAGTCAAGGCAAGTCTAGGATTCTTGATCAGGGAAAATAGTTGTAAATACATACAACTTCACAGCTCCAGCTTCCTCAGTCAATCTACTCAGGAAAAATGCTTGGCTTTGGGGTGGTAGTTTTAATATTTCCACTTCAATCTAAGACACATTGGGGAAAACGTTGGACTTTGAGGGGGGTATATTACCTATTCCCACTCTAATGTATGCCACATTAGAGAAAGGGTTGGACTGTGAGGATAATTTATTTATTATTACCACTCCAGTTTAAGCTACATTGGTGAAATAATTAGACTTTGAGAGTTTGATTCACTACTCTAGCTATAATGCAAGCCAAACGTTAAAAAAATATCGAAACCTTACAAAATAAAACATTATAGCACATCAGAAAGAGCGGAGAGCGACCATTTCCCACAGCATGTGGAGCTACTGCCAAGCCCATCCAAAGCACATGAACTGCTTAAGACCTCACGCACCTACAATCTGAACCGTCTCAGTTGGACTAGACTTGTGGCAGAGACAAACATGGACTTTATATCAACGTTACTAGCACAACTGCGTCCTACACAATGGACAACATCACCACAAGCCTGGGAGTCTCTGACAGCGGTGCTTACCGCCAACTTTCCATCAAATTACACTCAATGAGCCAACAATGATTGGGAAGGGGCAGCCTGGTTTTTCTACATCGCTTCTATTGAAAAAAAGGACTCCAAGGTGCCAATCCGATCCTGTAAAACCGAGTACGAATGGTCGTATGGAGCGTTTTCTCCGTACGACTCGTACCCGGGAATTCCACCTTACAAACCAGCAAGTACGATTCGTACAGAAATACCATTTCCGTACAAATCGTAAAAAACACCGTACGGGTAAAAAATACACACAATTCTGTGCCTGGACAGTGCATACGCGACGTCCTCACGGAGTCAGGCAGCATTTTACTGACCAGCAAGTACGATTCGTACCTACAGCACTCCGCACGGCTATTTTTTTACGGGAGCCAAAAAGTGCCGGAAAAGCTAAGTACGCTGCGATGCACGACGAAAAGGGGGCCCGCTACGCGACGTACACACCATCACCCACATCGTACGTGTCATTATGTACGGTGCATACCCCAACATTGCATATGTACGGACCGTACCCCCCGCCCCCCGTATGTACGGACCGTACCCCCCACCCCCGTATGTCCGCACCGTACCCCCCACCCCGCGTATGTACGGATCGTACCCCCCACACCTCTGTATATCCGCACCGTACCCCAGGCATACACCCCACCCGCGTATGTCCGCACCGTACCCCAGGCGTACCCCCACCCGCGTATGTCCGCACCGTACCCCAGGCGTACCCCAATCCTCGCGTATGTACGCACCGTACATACGCGAGGATTGGGGTACGTCTGGGGTACGGTGCGGACATACGCGGGGGGGTATGCCTGGGGTACGGTGCGGACATACGGGGGTGGGGGTACGGTCCGTACATACGTGGGGGGTATGGTCCGTACATACGGGAGTGTGGGGGTACGGTGCAGACGTATGCAGGAGGGGTGGGAGGCTGGGGGCCGTACGACTCGTACCCCGGGTACAAGTGTACTCGGGGTAGGGCTCGTACAAAGTTCGCTCCGTACGGAGCCTTTTACATGCGCTTGTGTTTTCGGACGGGCGGTACGGATCGTACTTGCGCGCTCGGACTTCAGTTTTACGATTTGTATGTAAAACTGTCCGGGGACGTCTCGTAGACTTTTCCTGAGGCGATTCGTATGTATTTTTCACGTATGAATCGTACTTCGCCGTTTGTACGGGACTTGTACGATTCGTACGTAAAAAACATACGGATACGAGTCGTACGGGAAAAAAAAATCCAGGATCGGAATCGACACCTAAATAGGTAGACTAGAAGAGTCCAGAAATTAGACTCAAAGGTCAGTCAAGATACGAAGAAGCAAATAGCAACTCTGAGGCTCGCCTATAGAAAGTAATCAAGAATAACGAGGGAGTTACCCCAATGTGACACTCACAAAGGGATGGGGTATCAATGTTCAGCAAAACACAAATGTCCCTATCAGAAAAAGGCCTACGGGGTTGTCCTCAGCCAAGTGTCTAATCTTCACAGATTCTATTGGTTATCTCAAAAACAGGGTTTGTCCTATGATCTATACATAGTAACTTGTATATGCACTAAATGAAATCTATTAAAAAACGTATTCATTAAAATCAAAATTATTTATTATTTGTAAGCAACAAGCCAAAATGAATCGCATAAAATATCTTTCCCTCCCAAAATGGGTTACAATCTTTAATGAATTGAATTAATCACTGTAAAAATTAGTCTTTAAGAATACATGTCATAAAAGTCGACGCAGCGTTTCGGTGATTTCACCTTCTTCAGGACTAAAAACAGTTTCATCAAATCTCATTTCTTTTGGAATAGAAGGGGTAGACGTTTCGATAGACTATCCACAAGGAATGACCCTTCAGAATAGAGGTTTATACCTGCTGATAGTTAAACCTTATTGTTAGTTGAATTAAAATATTTTTGTCCGCAAGAGCCACCGTAAATGTATTCGTTTTTCGAGAAAAGCCCACTATAAAACTTTAGGGAATGGTTTCTCGCAATACTCAGAGACTTGTAAATCCTTTTCTTTTCTTCAATTCTTGTCATGTGATAAGGAAATTACATCTGACAGGTCTAAGGAAGTGATTATTCTCAATTTTTCACTTTCCTATAATCGATCATAGTCAAACCAAATCGGCCTCCCTGCTCTTACGGACCCTTCGATAGTGGCATACGTAAGAGCAGGGAGGCCGATACATTTAAATACATTTTACTAAAGATTACATTTATTTTAAAAAAAAACTGACATTTAAATGTAAAAGTAACAAGTAATACTAACATAATTAAGTTTCTTAAACTAAACAAATACATAATTGCCATATTTTTTCAGATATTACGAAATGAAATCATATATAGCAAATCAAAACAATAGCTAAAAAGTGAACAAAACCCAACAATAAACATATAAAATGTTGAAATGAAAAAAATATACATATTTAATTAAAAATGAAATTCCAAATGAATTTAAAAATAAAATGAATAATTAAAATTAAAAACATTCTAAGAAAAATTTGAATTTCCAAGAACAAATAAAATGTATTAAATACTAAACAATATCAAAATTTCCACACCCAACTCCCCAAAACACCATTCAACCCACTCGTAAAACACTTCACGAAAATATATGACATACTAAAAATAAGAAATTATCTTAACATTTAACTATAAATTTTAAAAAAATTTGATTGTAACACTGCCATACATTGAAAAACATAATAAAAAAATAATCCCCTTCCAGTTTCCTCATATCCCATGAATCAAGCTAGTACAAATGTACACTAATTAAAATTAAATATAGTATAAATAATTTGAACAAAGAAATTGCATATAACAACGATTCTGTATATTGTGATAACTTAAACCACAATATAATTAATAACAGTAATAAATAAAACTTCAAAGATGAATTACTTGTCTATGATGTTAAAGTCCTCAATATTCTTGAAAACATAATATTACTGCCAAGCTATTTGTGCCCCAGGTAAGGTACATTATTTCTGCTGCAACAACTCATATCATCTTGCTTCTCAACGTACCATGGTAGGAAGTGGAACTGCATTCCTGCAATATGATTCTTGCTTCATTTGCTTCTTGAGGTCTGTAGAATTCCCGTTGAATGACCTACCTGGCGTAGTGATATCTCTCAAGCCACGGCTGTGCGCATGACGGAACAATAATTTAAGCTCCTTCATCATTCTTATAATCTTGCTGCTGCTAACATTCTAGTCTGATCTGCACCATGCACTGTTGTCCATGTATCAAAGCAACCCAACAGCTCTCACTATGCACCTCTACCCCTCTACTGCTATCCCACCGCTGAGAACTCACAGGCTTACCAAATACACCCCTATCCTGACATGTTATGCACCACCACATCATTACTGAGACATGCACAGAGATCATTGGGATTTTAAGCAGATGGCCTCAAATTGTAACTATTAGCAATATAATACAGCAAAGTGAAAAAGTGTGATGTAGAACCTCATGTTTTTTCATGTAGGCAATCTTGAATCATCGCCTCTTCCCATTGATGTAGAGAACCCTGATGCTTCCTTGCTAGACTTGAACCAAATGCACACCAATTCATATGTGGAAGCACTGGCACGAACACAGCCACAGGGAGAGGCAACCTGAAGGGGAGCAGGACAGCAAGGGAGAAGCCGCAGGAAGCAGGCCAGGGAGGTAACATAGGGAGTGGACTGGCAAGGAAAATGATAGAAGGATGGAACACAGTGGAAAAAAGAGTTCACAAAGGTATTCCACACACTTCCCTGTCCAAATACCACAGACATGGTCACTCAATATGGTGGTTCCACTTTACAATTTCTGATGGTCACTCAATATGGTGGTTCTGCATTACGATATCTAATGGACACACAACAAGGTCGTTCCGCTTTACTATATCTGATGGTAACTCAATATGGTGGCTCCGCATTACGATATCTAGTGGACACACAACATGGTGGTTCTGCATTATGATATCTAATGGACACACAACAAGGTCGTTCCGCTTTACTATATCTGATGGTAACTCAATATGGTGGCTCCGCATTACGATATCTAGTGGACACACAACATGGTGGTTCTGCATTATGATATCTAATGGACACACAACAAGGTCGTTCCGCTTTACTATATCTGATGGTTACTCAACATGGTGGTTCCGTATTACAATATCTGAATTCCTTTGAACCGCTACATCAAAATCATCAGAAAAGAGCTGGCATCCCCATAAGGCACGGTCAAGCAGCAGCCCCACAGCGTAACCTAGTGGTGATACCAACTTAAGTCCTTAAAAATAACCTGTTATAAGTTTACAGGGAATGCAGCGGCACACAAATTTACATTTTAGAGCACTGAAAATCCCCGCACCGAGCCATATGACAACTTGCAAATCTATAGAAAAAGAGGGAGAACAATGCACAACTTTGGCTTCGTTGTCTTGTTTGCAAAGTAGCGGCGACTGTAGATCCTCATGTCGTGCAGGTAAGAAAACTACATCATGATAATAACACTAGTACATAATGCATATTTGCTTTCCTGTCCTGTACATGTTTTGAAGGATTGTCTAATAAAATCAGGCCTGGCAGAGATCTTCTGATTGTGAGCAATTTGTATGCAGTGTGTCTGGCCAGGAAGTGGTTGTACATTCCAAGACCCGGCGGAACTTATCTCCTGGATAATAAATCACCTGCCTGCTTGTTTATTGCAGAAATATCAATTGCCAGGAAATACCTTTCGTTGTAAAAACAACAAGATTTCACTATCAAAACAAATCACACCTTTCATCTGCCTGATCTGTTGTCATATGAATATTATAGACATCTGCAGCTACAATGAACAGGACCTGCACAAAAATCCAACATATATTTGCCAGCATGTGTGGATAAATTTATAATAATCCCATGGTTTTGCTTTATTTGTGCAAGTCTAGCACAGGTAATATTATGCAATTTATTACAAATAGAGGCATATGTTATGTTATGTTATGTTATTTAGGAACTTATGTAAGCGCACGTTCACCAACAGGTTTCTTGGCATAGATACTAGTAGTGCAGCCTGTGCAGTGCACCAGGGCCCAGAGGTGGCAACAGCCCCTTGGGCCCTGAGAGGGCTCCCAAATAACCATGCCGGAGTTCTGAAAGTGAGCAAGCATTAAAGATGACTCTATGTTGTTTTATCTTGTCACATTCACTGTGCGTTCAAAGACAGAGGCCAAATGCTAGTCTAGTCTTCTGACAAATTGCTGCTCATTCTTTTAACACATATTTACTTTTCTCTCACTTACAGCTAAGTGTGATGATTTGGAAAGAGATCTAAGTGAAAAGCTTGCTGGTGTGAAAGAAAAGTCTGCAGAATGTCGTTCTCTTATAAAACAAACAACTTTTAAAAACCTATAAATTAACTGTACAAATATTTCAAAATAGATAAACCAGAAAATCACAAATGAATCATGTTTTTCTAATTCTGAAGTGTGATGGCAAAAAAAGGAATCAAGAAACTTTACTTGGCGATGAGTAAATGACAAATATTCACTCAAAGTCCATTTCTACATATTATTGTTTGTTCGCTATCTAGTTTTATCAGTAAAATGTGCTGTCTGTAAATGGCAGTGGCTATCACACCATGCTGTAGTAATATTTTTGTGACAGGGTACTTCTAAGTGCAGCACCAGCTCCATACAACACCCATTACCACTGCCCTGCTGAATGGGCGTGGCTCATTTGCAAACACTTTTTCTTTGTGTGGAATTTTTAGAATCTCTATCATTTTAGCGATGTAATATTCATTTCAGCACCCCAGTTCGAAAATTGTTAATTGTTCCAGCACCAGGGCCTGCTAGGATCTCACAGCAATGCCAGGCTGAGCAGTGTGCATGCTCACTTTTGTAAATGCAGAGTGTGCCATCCGCCCCTGGCTGCCTGGCTTCAGCAGAGGTCAGAGAAGAAGTTATGCCCAAGTTGCTGGGTGGCTTCTGAAGACAAGACTGTCACAGAAATCACTGCGTTCAGACTGATGGGTAGGGGGACGGGATGGTGGTTAGTAAAAATACATATACCTACCTAGGATAAAAAGCTGGAACTGGGAAAATTATTGGTGCAACCAATGCCCAGACAGTGATAACAAGTGTGGGAATAACAAAATAACAAAGTAATACTGTCACAAAATGTGCTGCATTAAATGCATTATTTGGCTTTTCTTGCTGCATAATTTACTCAACTCTGCTGCATTTTTTGGCCCATGCCACATAATTCTAGTGGCCCTGATCTTAGTGCATCAGATTTTACCACTAGATTGAGAGGTGGTTGTTAATAGTGATCAATTTTAAGTGATATTTTTTAAACATGAATTTGGAAACATTCATTTCCAAACCTTTCCCGCTCACATGTCAAAATCATTAGTGAACTTAAAGGCAAGACAGTTATCTTATGCACCCTATATGTGGGCTATATTCTTATTTACATGGATCAACATTATGGCGTATTAAGGTAAACAAAAGAGTGATTTTTTGTACAGCACACATCCTCACACTGTTGTAAATTGAAACCACGATGTGATTAAGCATTTACTGAAGACATGAATTCTCCTTCCTTAGAACATGTCTCTTTCGTTATGTTGACTAAAGTTTGGACTCCATTTTGTAATGTCATGTCTCCACGTGCTCAACACGAGAAGAGTCCTATCTTCGTGTTAGTTGCTCTTGTAATCTGCCTTGTAACAGTCTATAAATAGTTCCTTTGTCCGCCTGGCGCATGCCCAGGCTTGACCACATCTGTTATCAGTTAGTCCTTGCTTGACCATGTTTTCGCGGGCTCAAGGAGTATGTCAGCTCCGCCCACATATTGATCTTGTATCGAAAATGTCCATAAAAGGTAACATTCCTTGCCTCATGTTGTATCCACCCACTTATGAGCCCCTCTGTTGTGTATAAAAGGGGACCGTGTACGCAAGTTCTGTGTGCTACTCTATGCAATACTGAAGGGTGTTGTATGGATTGTAGGACCACCCTTAAGGGTTAATAAACTTTGTCTTTGTACTTTGCAGTTTCCATGCCAACTTCCTTATAGATTCCATTGCAGGAGAGCGAACCCTTGTGTCCTGCGGGCCTAGCTGGGGCCTGTATTCATCAATTGGCGCCCGTCACGTGGGGCTCATCGGCGACTCGGATGCTCGAAGGATTGGTCGCGACGAAGGTGAGGAATTTGGCCGGGGATGTGATCACTGCCGGAGGCACTTTAGTCCTGGCATCCCGAGGTTTTTATTCCTTCCCTTCCGAGCTGACCATCTGGGTGGCGCCGGTCCTCGACTGAGACCTCTTCTGTCGGTTCTGCCGTGACAGCCGTTTGGGCGAATTTTGGAGCTTGGCAGTTGGAATCTGGACTCTTGATTGGTAAGAACCGTTGTACGGTACTTGCTCCGAGTTTTTGGAAGCCTGGTTTGGCTATTTGAGTTTGATTTGTGATGACCGGTCATATCTTGTATTGGCTATTGTGAGAATATATGCGTTGCAACACATATAGGCAGGTAATGTGGAGATATTTCTCCGGAACTGTGTAACTTTGAACGGCACAACGTTTAAGTGCCATTTTTTTGATAATACTGCATATTTTGCATTATTTTTGAGCATGCCTGCTTTTAGCGCACTCCGTAGGTGGTGCTGCTGCTTTGGAAACCGGTTAAACCTCGAGGAATCTGCTCCAGCCCCCCCTGAGGGGACTCCTAATAGGGATATGTATGTGAAGCATGGTCTTTCCTCCATAATGTACAGCACAGTATGGAGGAAATATACCAGAAAGGATCCTGAGTTACGGTGGCCGTTGTATGGGTCGTTTGATATGCGTAAGATTGAGTATGTGGAACAGTGTATGTGTAAACGGCGTGCTCGGCAAGACATGTTTGAATGTGTGCGATTATGGGTGAAGGAAGTGCGTGAGCGAGAGAAACGTGAGAAGGCGCTGTTTGATAAAGAGCAACGGAAGAATGATCATGTGAGAGCACAGGAAGCAAAGCGTCGGGAGGAAAGAGAACAGACGGAGAGGCAAGAGAAAGAGCGTAGGTTGCAAGTCTCGGGTCAATATGCTGTTCGTCAGTCACTTTATCCTGTCATTAATAATCATGACGATGATTTTTATTTATTAGATCGTTCTCCGCCTCCTTATGTCGGCGCGTCTGCCCCGAGGCCACAAGATTCTGGATCGGGTTCGGGTAAGGTAGACACGCGGTCCATGTTATCGACTGAGCGAATGGGTGAGCTTCGGCAAGTTTCCTATCGTGCACTTAAGGGCAAGTTATCCCTTGCTGAGTTGTTGAATTCCTGGGAGTTGTGGCAGGATAGAGAGAAGTTGTATTTTTTGGGCCACTTTTCTGAGGAAGTGATTGCTGCTTTCCGGAAATATTCCAGTGTCTTTGAGCCTGACGATGTGGAATTAGATGCTAAAGCATTGCGTAATGGTGTTTTCTCTCCCTCTAAGGCGCCTGATGCGGTTCGGCGGCTGTTTGCGCTGCGGGACGCGGTGAGGGACCTTAAAGAGAAAGCACGCCAACAAGCTGAGGAGGAGAAGCAGTCGGATTCGCATACCGGAGATGGTCATTCATCCACCTCTCAGTCAGATAAGAACGACCTAGTGCATGCTAAACCAATGCGAGAGGCGGCGCCTTTGTATGTTCCTCCTAAAGGAGCGGGGACTAGCTCGGATATTACCTCCGCCGATGCTAAGGGATATTTTGTGTATAATTGGGTTTATACTCCCTGGCACAGGGCTGACGTCATGGCATTAAAGAATGCGTTGCCTGATCCCCGCAAGAATCCGGCGGCCTTTTACGAAGAAGTCGAGGGGGCCTTGAATTCTTGTACTATGACCTTAGCAGATATAGATTTGTTCTTTGGGCTTATTTTACCACCAGATATGTGGCGATCTGTGCGGAAGGTGGACGATGTTGCCGCTTTTAAGGCTCGGTGGTCTGAGCTTGAGGATGAGGATAGGGAGAGGAAGCCCGCGCAGAAACCACCTCAGCTTATCTTAGATCTCCCTGCTGCTATTCTGACTAAGTTGAAGACAATCATTCCCCCTAAAAAGATTGACTGGAATATGCTAGCCTCGTGTAAGCAGAAAGTTGATGAATCAGTTGCAGATTTCTTTACGCGCTTTGAGGAGACGTTTCATGATTTTAGTGGTCAGTCACTTACGGATGATACGGGTCGACACCTCTTTGCTGATAAATATGTGGCGAATGTACTACCGGCGATAGCTGCCCGCCTAAAAGCGAGTGAAAGTTCTTGGTCCACTGCGACCCCGACAGCCCTCCTGACGATAGCTCAGTACTATGAGCGCCAGGAGCAAGAAGCGAAGGGGCAGGAAGAGAAGAAATCGAAGGATTTAAAAACGAAGGTGATGTTAGCGCAAGTATATGGTCCGCCCCGCCGGGGTGTCAATAGAGGTAGGGGAGGATTTTATGGTCCTCCCTCGGGCCGATCTGATTTGAATAGGAATCAATGTGCGTATTGTAAGCAATCGGGACACTGGGCCAGAGATTGCCCGGCGTTGCATGCTTCGCGTCAGGGACACAATCAGGGTGGCCCGAGAGGTAGAGGGAGTTTCTCGAATTTTAGAGGGAATTCTAACGATCACGCTCGTTTTGACCCTGCCGGGCAGCAACGAGATAGGCCTAATGTTTTCGATCGACAAAACCAGTATCAAGTGTCGGGGATTGACCGTTCTGGGTACCATGATTCTCAGCATGGATAGGAATGCGTTGGATGGGGGTTAGAATCAGTTGAGGTGCCGGTTGATCAGAAGGGTCCTTACGTATCAGCTGAGGTTTTGGGTTCTACTGATCAGTTCCTAGTGGATACAGGAGCGACTCGTAGTGCGCTGTCTAAACAATTGGTTCCGAGGGCTCCCCCATCTGGCTTAATGGTTACATCGGTAGGGTTTGATGGTACACTCTCCCGAAGCCCTCTTTCGCGGCCCCTCACATTTCAGGTTGATTCTTTTTCTGCACCCTGTCCGTTTCTGCTTGCCCCGAACACGCCGGACAACATTATGGGCCTTGATATGTTAAAGCACTTTAGAGCTACGATCCGCTGCTCCCCTGTTGGAGTGCGGGTGATCTTGAATGACAATTTCCCCCGGTCTGAACGGATGTGTGTGGTTGCAGAAGATGCTGTGTTAGCTACCCTCCCTTGTGCTTTGTGGGCCACTTCGGATACTGATGTGGGACAGATGGTGATTCCGCCTGTTCACATTAGTGTCCAGGAGGGGGCGGTGTTACCACGCCTTCCACAGTATCGTATTTCGCAGGAGGGGGAAGAGGCTCTTATACAGATTGTGCAGGATTTGATAAAGGTGGGAGTAGTGGAGGAAGTTCCCTACAACGTCTGTAATAGCCCGATTCTACCCATTTTGAAAAAGGATACGGATGCTAAGGTCTATCGGTTTATAATTGACTTGAGAGAAGTGAACAAGATCGTGATACCTCAGTACCCAGTGGTTTCTGATATCACGACGTTGCTTACTTTGGTCCCGCCTACGGCGACCACGTTTTCAGTTATTGATTTGAAAAATGCCTTCTTTTCAATTCCTATTCATCCCGATAGTCGATACCTTTTTGGTTTCACTCTAAATAATAGGTCTTACCGATTTTGTAGAATCCCTCAGGGCTACACGGAAAGCCCTAGTATTTACAGTCAAGCTTTGAAAAGACAATTGGACTCCTTTGTTCTGCCCGAGGGTGTCGCCCTCATTCAATATGTCGATGACATCTTGCTGGCGGCCGACACTCCGGAGTTGTGTGAAACGAGTACGTTGTCTTTGCTTTCCTTTTTGGCATCCCACAATCACAAAGTATCTCGGAAAAAGTTACAGTTCTGTAGACCAAAGGTGACTTATCTGGGTCACCTTTTGTCTAAGGAGGGGCGTGCACTCACACCAGATCGTGTCCAAGTAATTCTGGACACGCCGACGCCGTCCACGCAGAAGGACGTGCGTGCATTTTTGGGTCTTGTTTCGTTTTGTAGGCAATGGATACTAGGGTTTTCACACATAGCTAAGCCATTGTTAGCCCTTTTGACAAAAGACACACCTATTCCGCTTCCTTGGACGAATGAGTGTGACACTGCCTTTCAGAAATTGCGACAGGCCCTCTGTTCAGCACCAGTGTTAGGGACTCCTGATTATACCAAACCTTTTTCGCTGTATGTGCATGAGAAAGATGGATGTGCATTATCAGTTTTAGTGCAGATGCACGGCGACAAGCAGCGCCCTTGTGCATATTTTTCGGCTGTACTTGATCCTGTTGCCCGAGCATTGCCTGGTTGTTTTCGCTCAGTTGCGGCGACAGCTGTGTCAATACGCCAAAGCGAGGGAATTGTGTTATCTCATAAGCTGTTGGTATTAGTCCCCCATGCTGTTGATGCCCTGCTTAATCAGACAAAGACGCAGCATTTGACCAGTGCCCGTTTAACGGGATATGAGCTGACGCTTTTGGCTCCTCATATTACGTTAAAGAGGTGCGTAACGTTAAATCCGGCCACATTGTTGCCCTACCCCGAGACTCAGTCTGAAGCACGGAAAGCACATGATTGTATTCTTGTGACTGAGGAACAAACAAAGGGTCGTATTGATCTCCAGGATACGCCCTTTCCAGATGTAGATGGAGAACTGTGGGTGGACGGGTCATGCCTGAAGCTACCAGATGGTACGACTTCAGCAGCGTATGCAATTACCACATTGCAAACAATAGTGGAGACAGCACGCATACCACAGAAATCAGCTCAAGCAGCGGAACTGATAGCATTAACACGAGCATGTGAGCTCAGTACAGGATTGTGTGTGAATGTTTATACAGATAGCCGGTATGCCTTCGGAGTAGCGCACGATTTCGGCCTGCTCTGGAAGGAGAGAGGGTTTTTAACGTCACATGGAGTACAAATAATGCATGGGGAGTTAGTTCATAATCTTTTAACTGCATTGACATATCCGAAGAAAATTGCCATCGTTAAATGTAGCGCCCATAGGAAAGTAGTCGATAAAGTTGGAGAAGGGAATGCGTTAGCAGACCGGGTGGCACGGGAGACTGCGATGCAGCCCGGTGCTACTGCCATGTATGTAGTGAAGTCGCAAGTAGAAAGATGGCATGATGCGAAAGAAGAAGTGCGAGAAATACAGAGGACCGCTTCTGATAAAGAACGGGAGCAATGGTCCAGTGAGGGAGAATTGGATGATGAGGGTTGCTGGAGAAATAAGCAGATGGATAGATGGAAATTACCCACGGCTTTTGTACAACCTATGGTTCAGATGGCACATGGGCTAGCACATGTTGGAGCTTCCGCAATTGTAAAATTGCTTACCCAAGTCTGGGAGCATCCAGAGATTGCTAGCACGGCAAAGAGAGTGGTGCAGACCTGTATGATCTGCCTGAGGTACAACCCAGGAAAGGGTACTCGAACTCCAGCAGGAGGATTTGTAACACCTACTGCACCCTTTGAGGTTTTGCAGATGGATTACATCCAGCTTGAGCGCTGTAACAATTTGAAGTATGTTCTAGTAGTGGTTTGTGCCTTTAGCAAATGGGTTGAGGCATACCCTACGAAAGACAATACTGCAATGACTACCGCCAAGATGCTGTTGAAGGAGTTCTTCCCTCGATATGGCGTTTGTAGACTTCTGTGGAGTGATAACGGACCCCACTTTATAGCGGATGTTATAAAGTATGTTTTGAAGGGTCTGGGCATCACCCAGAAGTTCCACGCAGTGTTTCACCCTCAATCTGCGGGACTAGTCGAGAAGTATAATGGTACACTGAAGCTCAAGATCGCTAAAATCCAAGCTTCGACGTCTTTGACTTGGCCAGATGCTTTACCGCTGGCGTTATTGTCAATTAGATCGGTACCGCACTCTCGAACCGGTCTTACACCGTACGAGATTGTCTTTGGACGCCCAATGAATATTTGGGGTCCACCAAAACCTAAGACTGTGTATGATGTACCTTGTGTAATGATGAATGATTATCTGGCGCACTTAACGGATAACTTGGTTTCTATTCATCAACAGGTCCGGGAGGCGCTCCCTGATCGGTCCACCGGTGAAGGACATAGTCTCCGGCCTGGCGACTATGTCATGGTAAAAATCTTTGACAGGACGAACAGCTTGGAGCCGAGATGGGTTGGTCCTGAGCAGGTCCTACTTGCAACGAGGACGGTTGTGCGAGTTTCCAACAGAAAGAATTGGATCCATTCCCTGCACTGCCGCAAAGTACCGCCCGGATTGGTGGAGTCTGCTGTATTGACCGATCAACGAGAAATTCTGGCTGCAGAGAAAGGCCGTGCTGGGGAACCGAACGGCACTGAGGAGCTCTTTCCGGACCACGCGACTCCTGGAGGAAAGCGATATCATCTCAGGCCAAGGAAGTGAATCCTTCAGTATCGGGACATGTTGTCAGAACGGCCCTTGGGTTAGTGAAACGGAGAGCCAATGAAGCAAGGGGGGGATCAGCCCTGCATTAGTGTAGCGACACCCGTCTTGGCCCGTTGGTGAAGAAATCGACCGCTGCCTAAGGGGAAGAGTTCTGACAAACCTTTTAGTTTCAGGAAGATATTGATTCTTTATTCTGACATGGAGAAAAAGAAAATCCTTTGTGCAACAGGTTTTATGCTCACAGTAGCTATTGTTGGGATAACCACATGGTTTGTGGAGAATGTGACTCCTGCTCGAGAGTTACTTGTGTTGACCACTCCAGTGCCTGAGGAGCACTACTTCTATACCCTTCCGTATCAAGAATTGAAGCATCGTCAGTCTTATTTGAATAACACTTTCATCCAGATGTTGCATAATACCCACGTTGCCACGAATGCTACGAACTGTTGGATATGTGGTATGATGCCAGCTCATCAGAAGAAAGGAGGAACGCCATTCATACCTCTTCCTTTCTCTCATAATGGCTCTTGTAGAGCATGGTACACTTTGCTTTTTGCCACTCGGAAACCCACAGTGGGACGATTACTCTTCAGACTCAATAAAGAATGTCATCAGGATAAAGATGGATATCCGCAAGCGAATGGGACAATTTGGGAATGGGAAGAGTATCGACCAGACAATGAATCGATTCCTTATATTTTCACGAACACCAGAGACACTGTGGGAAATGACAGATTTGTGATTCAAGTGGCACAAGCTCAAGCGGACCTGTGTGTCCAGAGTGTGGGTTATATTCCTGTTGGTGTAAGTGATTGCATTACCATATTAAACATCGACGGGTTGAATAACAGTACTTTCTTAGCATCCCATAATACATACTTCGTATGTGGAAATAAAGGTTATTACCGTTTGCCAGCCGGTTGGTCTGGAGTATGTTATGTAGCATTTCTATTGCCTCCTGTATTTTTGGCACCTGCATCCTATCATAAGGATTTGAAGTTGTTAAATAATGTGACTGTAAATAGGTATAAACGTACTCTATCAATTGATGATGTGGATCAGACTGACACCAGTCTGCAGCAGTATATTGATTTTAATTTAGGATTGTTTTTCTTCGTTGGAGCTGCCCTAAATAGTAGGAAAGTTCGAAGGTTAACAAGAGTGGTAGAGGCTGTGACAAACCAAACCGCTGCTGCTCTTGGGAATCTTACGGAAGAATTGCAGATTACTAGAATTGTTGCATTGCAGAATCGTATGGTGTTAGATGTTATGTTAGCTGACCGAGGGGGAGCTTGTAAAATTATCGGAAGTAGTTGCTGTGTGTTTATCCCTGACCACACGCCGTCAGTCTATAATGCTATTAACAGGTTGCATAAAATTGCAGCTGAAATCCATACAGAAAACGGCACTTGGTCCTTTTCGGGATGGTTTTGGGCATTGATCACTGCTTGGGGTTGGAAGGTTTTAACTGGTCTCTGTATAATTGTAGCAGTTCTGTTTTCTTGTTGCATCTGTGTTCAATGTGGTCCCTTGCTCTGTTCCTTATGTGTATCATTCTGTATTCCCGATAAGAAAGCTATTGCCAATGTCACTTATCAGAAACGTTTAGCTAAAGAAGTAGAAGAAATGATGACAATTGACATATACGATGATTATCCTAACAAACCGGATGTCTTCAGTAAATGCTGAAAGGGTCGTCTGTTGTAAATTGAAACCACGATGTGATTAAGCATTTACTGAAGACATGAATTCTCCTTCCTTAGAACATGTCTCTTTCGTTATGTTGACTAAAGTTTGGACTCCATTTTGTAATGTCATGTCTCCACGTGCTCAACACAAGAAGAGTCCTATCTTCGTGTTAGTTGCTCTTGTAATCTGCCTAGTAACAGTCTATAAATAGTTCCTTTGTCCGCCTGGCGCATGCCCAGGCTTGACCACATCTGTTATCAGTTAGTCCTTGCTTGACCATGTTTTCGCGGGCTCAAGGAGTATGTCAGCTCCGCCCACATATTGATCTTGTATCGAAAATGTCCATAAAAGGTAACATTCCTTGCCTCATGTTGTATACACCCACTTATGAGCCCCTCTGTTGTGTATAAAAGGGGACCGTGTACGCAAGTTCTGTGTGCTACTCTATGCAATACTGAAGGGTGTTGTATGGATTGTAGGACCACCCTTAAGGGTTAATAAACTTTGTCTTTGTACTTTGCAGTTTCCGTGCCAACTTCCTTATAGATTCCATTGCAGGAGAGCGAACCCTTGTGTCCTGCGGGCCTAGCTGGGGCCTGTATTCATCAACACATTTCAAGGTTTTCTCCTACACAATAATAAAAATAAATAGGAGGCACGATAAAATGATTGTCTAAGATAACACAGTTTGTTTAAGTGGCCAGGTCAGAATTGATCTCATGTTTTCTGGTCTCATGTTGTGTGATTCAGCCACTTTATTGGCATCCTTTTCTCGCTCCAATCTGATATTAAAGTTCAGTGCTTTGCCTTTCATTCTTGGTGCACGAGGTTAGAGCATGCGTCGCAGGCAGAAGCCACAAGAAAGCTCAGCTCATTTTGGGCTTGACGCCTCAAGAGGCCCTCATGCTGAATCAGAGTTTCTTGTCGAGCCTTAAGTGGCTCACCCACCGATATAACTTACTCTTGGTATTCTCTGCCTGACATAAGCTTAGAGGCTGCTGCCAGTGTGATTCCTGTTTTGTATGGGAGATAGCTTAGCTTGCACTGCTGATAATTATCTTGTAACTTGTAAGCATGAGGGGACCTTACACTCCGGCCAAATGCTACACACAGTGTGTGTTTACACACAGGCTTGGAATGCTGCTGCAGATTCTGTCCATGTTCTGTGCATGCGAAGGAAGTTTGCATTGTTTCTGACTTGATAGGTATGTGTTCTGTGGGTGTGGTTGTGAGGGAAGCGTGTACTCCTCCCTTGTGGTCTACCTGTTTTGTGTTTGGGAATCTTGCTGTGCATGTGAGTCAGGCTTGCACTGATACCTCTCGGTCCTGGTCCTTACATCCCAAATGCAAAATACTGCTTGTTCACCGTATCTAAGGGAGGGGTTGAGTGGTGCTGATCAGTGCCAGACCTGTTACATGTCTTTGAAGAAACTTGCAGTGGCCCTGCAAAACCACAATTGTACCATGCATTTGAAGGATGCTTGAACTGGCAGGGCCTGCAGTACCACACTTGTCCCATGTCTTTAAAGGAAGCTTGCACTGGCCCTGCAGTGTTCCATATCTTTGAATGAAGCTTGCAGTGGCCATACAGTGTTCCATGTCATTGATAGAAGCTTTCACTGGCCCTGCAGTACCACACTTGTTCCATATCTTGGAAGAAAGCTTGCACTGACTGGTCCTGCAGTAGCACACTCGTCCTATGTCTTTGAAGGAAGCTTGCACTGGCCCTGCAGTGTCCCATATCTTTGAATGAAGCTTGCAGTGGCCATACAGTGTTCCATGTCATTGAATGAAGCTTTCACTGGCACTCCAGTACCACACTTGTTCCATATCTTTGAAGGAAGCTTGCACTGACTGGTCCTGCAGTAGCATACTCGTCCTATGTCTTTGAAAGAAGCTTGCACTGGCTGGCACTCCAGTACCCCACTTGTTTCATGTCTTTAAACAAAACTGGCAGTGGTCCTGCAGGACCACACTTGTTTCATGTTCAGTCAGGGAAGATTGTGATACTCTTGACTAGTGATGTATGTCTTATAAGGGTGAGTCAAGGACCCCCTGCGCTCCTGCTCCCTGTGCTTCATCTATTTCTGTGTCTTTTAGACCTGATCAAAAGACTGGTATAGCTGTCCCACCAGCCTCGTTTTCTCAAAAATAATACATAATCTTGCTTAGAGAAAATGGGCCTTAGCTAAGTCCACTTCACAGTGGCAACTCCTCCACTAAGGTGGAGGAGTGTCGCCCCACTGCTTTTCAGCAGTGTAAGGAAAAATAAAATGACAATAACTCAATGTTATTATCATTTTATTTTTTCTTGTTGTGGGCGCAGCAGCCTTGTGAGGCGGAGCAGGGCTGCTCTGCTGAAAGAGCAGGGGAGGTGATGAGTGGTTTTCATTCCCTAAGTAAGCATGAATGTTTGGCCAGCCATTTTGGCTATCCACACATTCATGTGCACATAGCATGTTCTACACCCAGGCTGCATTACAGCCTGGGTGGAGAACATGCCCAGGCCCCATCTGAGTGCCGTAGCACGGTGTTGAGACCAATCAAAATGCTGCATTGCAGCATTGTGATTGGCTCACGGGAGCCTGGGTGCTTCCTGTCTGGCCGGAGGAAGGAGTGGAGAGACGCGACAAGGAGGATGAGGGGACGCGGAGAGGGGTACGTTTTATTTACCCCCCTTCTCCCCGCTACCCCCGATCCATGCCGGCCGCCTCTGCCACTTCAGTTATTCATCAGGCAGTGTCATTCACATATTAATTATGCCATTCAGAACAGCATGCATACATTTGGACAATGGATCAGCCCTCTTCAGCTATTGGGTTTGCTGCCAATCTGCTTACTCTGTGTTACTCTGTATCCAGAGAGTCTGACCCTGAGATATTTCCTTTAGTTTATCCCCCCTGCAGCCTACCTACACATATAGACAAGTTCTAATTGAGTAATGAGAGTACTATAAGCTCTGCTGCCATTCCCACTGGAACACAACTTTATTTAGCAGAGCATTAGGCATCTCTTCTGCAAGCTTCAAAAACATGCCACCATCTTGAATAGTATTGTGCATACTGTATAATTTTTCACTGTTTCAAAATGACAGACCAATGTAGAGCGTTACTTTAAAAGTTTTGCATTGAAGCGCATGCTCTCTACATTCACATGTTTTCTTTATTTCCTTCTTCCTTTATTTTAATATGGATTTACACTACAGAGAAAACTACCACCTAGTTTTAAACGGCAATTAGGACTTTTTTTTAATGCCAGAACTCTTCCTCTCAAACATTGACCAAAGAACAGACTAACATGGTTTGCAGTTTTGATCCAAGTGTAGCTTAAGAGACATTAGATAACCTCAGTGGACATTCGGCCTTCAGTGTGGCTTACTTCAAGAGCTTTGAATTACACTAGTGGACCGATGCACAAGATAATTAACCTGGGCCTCCTATGGCATCATCTGTGCAAACTCTGCTCTTTGCTAGAGCGCAGTGTACCTCTGTGTGAGCAGTGTGCTTGTGTGAATGCAGGATAGCCACCATGTTTTGTGAGTGTAATGGGAGGGATGTGTCTGTGTGAGGGCAGGATTAGCATTGTCTTTTGTGAGTGGAGAAAAGACAATGTTAATCCTGTAAGTGGTGCGCAGGTTGAAAGTTGTGCCTGTGTGAGTAGAGTGAGGCATATGTCTATGTGAGTGAAGCATGATGGATGTGCCAATGTGAGGGCAGCAGTGTGAGTGTGGGGTCCTTGCATGTTATGTCTTTGTGTGCATGGACTTTACAACAGACACATCTATTGGCTTCGGAAATGCGTTTTAAGGTTTTGGCATGACTTGCCGAAATGCAGTGCAGGGAGTGGAATTAGTGTGTGTATGAGCAAGGTAGTGAGTTTCCACATGGCTGACGCAGAATCTGTCCAAGGAGGTTGAGGAGTGTAGGTTGCAGCTGACAGACTGGGATGTTACTCTAGTGAGGTGGCCCCTTTACTTTGCTGATTACAAAAAGGATATTTTCAAGTTAACGCAGGGAGAAATCAAGGAAAAAAAGGCTGCGTGCACATTCTTGGTACTAAAATTCTACACCTGAATTTACAAGCAGGTTTATTCGTATGCACTCTGCAAATGCTGTAAACCACACCAGTCATAATTTGTAAACCTTATTGATTGTGCTTACTCTGTCACTTGTAACATAAACTACATGTGTATTTCATTTACCACTATTCTGGCTGTTTGGGTATCACGGATTACTTCCTTGCCAACCTTCTCTGGTGACTGGCACAACCCTCAATTTCGCTGCTGAGGTTTGAGGCAGTGATGGATCGCAATAGTGTCTACCCAGTATCATGCCAATTTTATCATGGGCCGCAACACTAGCAAGAACAATGGTCCCCCTAGCTGGATAGTAAAACATAGCCATAGTTGGGGTGTAGTGGACCGCTCACACCTCTAGACCGAGATGCAACTACTCCTGATGCACTAACAACAGATCTTTCCCTGTTTCCACTATGTATTGCTTTCTGTTGGTTGCCTTAGCAGACCAGCTCCACAATCGCAGCAGTATGGAGGTGTCCAGTGTGAGCATACAGTGGCTTTTGGTCAGCGGGGCAGCTGTCCTATGGAAGCAAACAGCGTGTGCTCTGCTGCTCAGCATGCCACCAGAGTCAAGTGGCTGATGAGGGGTGGGACACCGAATCCGGTCCTAGGATGCTTGTATACTGTCTGGGGAGGACCTGGCCTGGCAGTTCGGACTGGACTGCTCCTGTTGGGAGCAGGGTCAAGAATGATTTACATATGGCTGGGTTCAAACTGGAATGGCGTGGTGAGCAAAATAACAATGGATTTAGGGCCAGATCTCAGTACTGGGAAGGGGGTGGGTGGGGGGGGTTTGACATTGTTCAGCATTCCGTCCATCAATTGTTCTTTTTGCATTTGTCACTCGAGTGGGACGGGTATGCCCAGAAGTGGGTCCTGCCACTGGGGTCAAGCTAGTCTGACTGAACCCCGAACCAGCCCCAGGATGCTTGTTTCCAGTCCAGGGAGGACCTGGCCTGGCAGTTTGGGCTAGACTGTTCCCATGGGGAACAGGGTCAAGACTGATTTGCATATCGGCGTTCCAAACAGGAATGGTGTGTTCGCTCAGGGCAGCATCTGGCTGTAAGGGGCATTCTTCACTAGCAGTGCTTAATTTATAAAAGAATAAGTGCCTGGGCCTAAACTTTTCCTCAAAAGCCTGCTGGAGCAGCTAATGGATGCCAGGGCTGGCGAATACCAAGACTGTATAATCTTCATTTCACCTCATACCTCTTTCATCCGCCACCCTAAACTTCCTGTCTTTTTATCGTACTATACTCAGGTTCTTTTTTCATTACTGCGTTCTCCTCTTTGTCACCGTTTTCCTGTATTTCTCTGCTTTATTCTCTCCCTCTTCATTACCTTTCTCTCTCTCATTTTAGATCAAAGTCTGATGAAGAAAATGAAGTTCTTGTCCCAAAAAATAGTGCCAATGGGCCTTAACTGCCACCATCGGCTCAGATTAAGCACTGTGAGCAAGGATGATAGTCAATTTACCAGTTTTCCGATGGCCACCTACAGTGGTTGGGACGATGGATGTCCAGTGAGCTTCCTAAGCAAGCCTAGATGCAGGGCTGCGATGATTTATTAGCTTTTTAAGCCGATCCAGGGTGACGTCCTGCATTTAAATGCATTCGACATCACTCCCAACAGAAGCAGAGTGGGCCTACTAAGTGCGCTTTTAGCAACAGATGCATGAGTTGTTAACTACTTAAAGAAAGGAGAGCCCCCTAAATAAAACCAAGTCTCACATCCTACTTTTTAATTGCTAGTATGATTAGCTCTTTTTGGAAGGAGTGAGTGCACCTTCATATCCCAGGCTTAGTTGCAGCTTGCAGATGTGATTCTTGTGAATGACAGATTTGATGACCAAAGACCATGAAACGAAAAGCCAACACAGTTGCCTCCTCCTGCTTTCACACACTTCGCAGAATCTTCAGGTGGATCCCAACCAACAGCAGGAAGACCGTCACTCAGGCCCTCATCACCAGCCGCTTTGACTACAGCTATGCCCTCTAAGCCGGCATCTCCACCCAGCTCCTCATAAGACTCCAGACCATCCAGAACGTTGCAGCCAGACATCCTGGACCTCCACAAACGACCCCACATCGCCCCCACCTGAGAAACCTCCACTGGCTCCCCTTCCAAAAGAGATGCCAGTTCGAGATTCTCATGCACGCCTACAAAGCCCTCCACGACCTAGGATCTGCCTTTGTCAACCATCAATTGAACTTCCACCAACCCTCCAGACACCTGCTCTCTTCTTCACTCACCCTAGCACAAACCCCTCCGCATCCGGCGCAGCTGCAGCGGTGGCTGCTTCTCCTACATCACTGCCAAGATCTCGAACGACCTTTCCCTCCAGCTCAGTACAGCCTCCTCGCTGGCAGTCTTCAGAAAAAGACTCAAGACCTGGCTTTGCGACGGAGACCCATCACCCAGATACCCATAGGCGTGATAGTGTTGCGCTCTACAAATGCAGATTGATTGACTGAAACCTCCCAGAGTGAAACACGTCAACCTGACGGTAATCTTACACTGGGCCTAGGAGCAATATCACCCAGAGCCCCAGGGACAGCAACCCAAAGCTATACGAGTGCCATGTGAAGCCTCTCAGTGGCCATCAGAAAAGGCTGAGCCAGAGGTCATGCAACTAATTCTTCTATATAATGAGCGGTCTAGATTTGGTTGTTCAAGGAGGTGCAACTGGCACAAAGGTCATAGCTGTGTGTTTAACTGCATCACATTCGGTCCTTCCAATCAGCCAACGGGGGTCCCAACTGAGCCTATAGCCATCTCAGAATGTCATCATCTCAACACGTCATCCTGTCAACAAGATCAATCAATCAATCATGTCATTTATAAAGCGCGCTACTTACCAGTGAGGGTCTCAAGGCGCTGGGCGGTGGGGGATGCTGCTACTGCTCGAAAAGCCAGGTCTTGAGGAGTCTTCTGAAGGTCAGCAGGTCTTGGGTCTGCCGTAGGTGGATGGTGGAGGGTGTTCCAGGTCTTGGTGGCGAGGTGGGAGAACGATATGCCGCCGGAGGTCGTTCTTTGGATGCGGAGGACTGTGGCGAGGGCGAGGACGGCGGAGCGGAGCTGGCGGGTGGGGGTGTAGAAGCTGAGTCGTCTGTTGAGGTATGCTTGTCCGGTGTTGTGGAGTGCCTTGTGTGTGTGGGTGAGGAGCTTGAAGGTTATCCTCTTGTTGACGGGGAGCCAGTGCAGGTCTCTCAGGTGGGGTGTGATGTGGCGGCAGCGAGGGAAGTCGAGGATCAGGCGTGTCGAGGTGTTCTGGATGCTTTGAAGCCGTCTCTGGAGTTTGGCCGAGGCTCCTGCGTAGAGGGCGTTTCCGTAATCCAACCTGCTGCTGACGAGGGCCTGGGTGACCATTCTTCTCGTTTTGGTGGGGATCCACTTGTAGATCCTGCGGAGCATGCTGTGGGTGTTGAAGCAGGAGGAAGAGACGGCGTTGGCCTGCTTAGTCATGGAGAGGGTGGAGTCGAGGATGACCCCTAGGTTGCGTGCGTGGTCGGTGGGTGTTGGAGCAGCTCCCAGTGCGGTCGGCCACCAGGAATCATCCCAGGCCGAAGGGGTAGATCCGATGATGAGGACCTCTGTCTTGACCGAGTTCAGCTTCAGTCGGCTGTTCCTCATCCATTCGGCGACGGCCTTCATTCCTTCGTGGAGGTTGGTTTTGGCGGTGTGGGGGTCTTTGGTGAGGGAGAGGATCAGTTGGGTGTCATCGGCATAGGAGATGATGTTGAGGTCGTGCAGTCGGGTGACGTGGGCGAGCAGTGCCATGTAGATGTTAAACAGCGTAGGGCTGAGGGATGAGCCCTGGGGTACGCCACAGATGATTTTGGTGGCTTCGGAGCGGAAGGGGGGAAGGTGGACACTCTGTGTTCTGCCGGAGAGGAAGAGGGTGGTACAGTCCAGGCCCTTCTCTTGTATCCCGGCATCGTGGAGGCGTGTTCGTAGTGTGCAGTGGCAGACCGTGTCGAAGGTGGCTGACAGGTCCAGGAGGATGAGGGCCTCTGTTTCTCTGTTGTCCAGCAGGACCCTGATGTCATCAGTGGCGGCGATGAGGGCAGTTTCGGTGCTGTGGTTGCTGTGGAACTTGGACTGGGAAGGGTCCAGGATGCCGTTCTCCTCGAGGTAGCTGGTCAGTTGTTTGTTGACGGTCTTCTCGATGACCTTCGCCTGGAACAGGAGCAGGGATGGTGTTCATGATCTTGATGGTGTCGTCGTCGTCGTCGATGTTAGTCTAGGAGAGTATGCAGTTGGTGCGGGTGGTGGTCGTGGGGGCGGAGGTCTTAGTGGTTGTTGGGGTGGTCGTGGCGTTAAAGCTGTCGTGGATGTCTGCTATCTTGCAGTGGAAGAAGGTGGCCAGCAAGTCGCACAGGTCTTGCGAAGGTGGGAAGTCGTTGGTGTTGGAGCTGGGGTTGGAGAGTTCCTTCACGATGTTGAAGATCTCTTTGCTGTTGTGTGCGTTGTTGTCTAGGCAGTCTTTGAAGGAGGCTCTTTTGGCGGATCTGATGAGGTGATGGTGTCTGCGGGTGGCGTTCTTGTTGGCAGCGTAGGTGTCCGGTGTTCGTTCGCGGAGCCAGTTCTTCTCCAGTTTTCTGCAGGTTTGCTTGGAGGTCTTCTGTGTACCAGCTGGCTTTCTTGCTGGTGTGACCGTTGGGGGGTTTCTTGAACGGGGCGAGTGTGTTGGCGCAGTCGTCGATACACTGTCTGAGTTTGTGGGCGGCGGTGTCAGGGTCGGTGAGGTCGGCGGGTGGGCTCCGGGCGAGGGTGGTGGCTAGCTGGTCTTCGGTGCCTTTGCTCCAGCAGCGGCGAGGCATCTGTTGGGTGCGGTGGTGCGCTGTGGGCTTCTTGAAGGTGAAGTGGATGCAGCGGTGGTCAGTCCAGTGGAGTTCAGTGGTGTGGTTGAAGGAGACATGGGGGCTTGCGGAGAAGATGGGTTCAAGTGTGTGGCCGGCGGAGTGGGTGGGTGTTGTGACAAGTTGTCTGAGTCCGAGGTTGGCAAGGTTGTCGATCAGGGTGGTGGAGTTGGTGTCGTTATTGTTCTCGAGGTGGAAGTTCAGGTCCCCGAGGAGGATGTAGTCTGTGGAGGTGAGGGCGTGTGTGCTGACGAAGTCGGCGATGGAGTCGCTGAACTGTGGTCAGGGTCCGGGGGGTCTGTAGACGAGGGTTCCTCTGAGGGTGGTGTTGGGGTAGGTGTGGATCTGGGAGTGCAGGTGTTCAGCGGTGCTGAGGGTGTCGTCGGTGTTGGTCGAGACTCTGAGGGTGTTCCTGTGGATGATGGCAATTCCTCCTCCTACTCCGTTGGTGCGGTCCCTGCGGGTGATCTTGTAGCCCTCCGGGATGGCTATGGCGATGTCGGGTGCCGAGGAGGGGTTCAGCCAGGTCTCCGTCAGGAAGGCGACCTCTGGGGAGGTAGAGTCGAGTAGGTCCCAGAATTCAACGGCGTGTTTGAGGGCGGAGCGGGTGTTGAGAAGAATGCAGCTGAGGTAGTTGGGTTCTTTCCTGGTCGGCGGGTCGGAAGATGGTGAAGCTGCGGTTCCAGCAGGAGAAGGTTCCTTGGGTGCGCTTCGGGGCGGTCAGGCAGCAGGTGCGTGATCGGCCAGTGTTGAGTGCGTGGAAGGTGCTGGAGTCGTAGCGGAGATGGTCATCGTGGCGTTCGCGGGGGCTAGGGATTCTGGCGCTGGGCGCGGTCCGGGCGCAGATGGGCGCAGACGGGCTTGCCTTAGGCGCGCCTTCAGTGCGCCAGCGGCGCAGCCGCCATAAGAAGGGGAGGTGGGAGGGAGGAGCAGCTGGGAGGCGGGAGGGAGCGGACGAATGGGAGCAGAGGGTGGGGGCGCAGGGGACGCAGCAGCGGGAAAGCGGGATCGGCAGAGGGTACAGAAGGAAAAAGAGGGGCACAGCAGAGATAGGGGAAATAAAGGGGCTGAAAAACGAGTACAGAATACAATTGCAAAACAATACAGGCACAATTACAATACAATGCGGGCAACAAACCAAGCAAGCAAGCAAACCTGCGGCCTACCACTGGCCTTCAGGGATGAGGCGCAGGTGGTAGCCTGCGGGTGCCACCATGTTGAGACACGGAGTCCGATTAAGTATAAAGTTATATTTATTTAATAAGTTAAATTCAATAAGGCTCACACGCAGGTGAGAAGCATGTCACTGACAAGAAGCGTAGCTCAGTGTCCGCAAACATTCCATTACGTCATATATATAGGAGGTGAAAGAGGGGATACGTAACAGAAGGAAAGGATAGTGATAGGTTAGAGGAGAGCGAGATAAGGAATAGTGATAGGGTGAGATAGAAAAGGTAGGTAGATGCATCTATCACAACATCTCCCTTTTCTTCAAACGGAAAAAACAGTAAATTTAATATAACACAAAATTGTCAAAGTGTTTGGGTTGTTTGACAACTCTTCTATTAAGTAAATTGGAATCACTATGAGAAGTACTGGGCAAGATTTGTTCACTGAAGGAAATTGTATCAGGTTCATCATTAGAAGCACAACTTTCAGCATGTCCCAGAGTTCTAGGTTGAACAACATGTTCACACGTGTCATTGTTAATTACAGAATTTTCTGGAACGGATATTGGATGAGATGGAGATGAAACTATTTTTTGAATCTTGTCACAGTTATTCTTATTAGGACTGTGAGCTACATTAAAATCAACATTACTCCAAGATGCAAAATCAGTTAAGACATCTGAACCTTCTTTCTTAAGTAAAATCTCTTCCTGTCCTGGTTTGAGACCTACAACATCACTCTTACTCCACCAACCCTTATCACCAAGGTAAACTGAACCTTTAGACACGTTTTCAATTCTGTATGGTTTGGTGAAAGTAGACTCACCCTTTTGTACTTTAATGGGTTTTTTGATTATGACAAAGTCTCCCTTCTTGAAGTTTTTGGATTCGGTTTTGTTGGTTGCATCATGATATGCTTTAGTTAAGACTTGTCTGTCAACAATTTTTTGATGCACATTAACTTCTTTATCATCAATTCTGGTACATTCAACCATATCTTGATACCAATTCTTAAATTTAGGTGTCAACATGGTATTACTTTTCCTTCCTCTCATGAGAAAGAATGGTGTGTGTCCAGTAATTTTATTTACAGTGTTGTTGTAACTGAAGACTTTTTCTTGAATATATTTTTTAACAGGTAAATGTGATGCAGTGGCTAGTTGTACACCCTCTTTAAGAAATCTATTGACGCGTTCAACTTGACCGTTTGATGAAGGGCTGTACAACGGGGTTTTCTCTTGCTCAATCCCTAATAACTTTAAATAATTACACATTTTTGACGACACCAATTGCATCCCATTATCGGACACTAAAGTTTTAGGTTGGCCCTCAATAGCAAAAATGTTGGTAAGACATTCAATAACATTATCAGTAGTTATTGTAGGAACAAATTCATAGTGAATCCACTTTGAGTAATAATCAGATAACACTACAAGAAACCAACAGTTTTCTTCCAAACATTTAAATGGTCCTGAAAAAATCAATTGCAACTTTTGACCATGGCCCTATGGGTATCTCAATAAACTGCATTTCATTTTTACCAACCTTCCAATGCTTATCTGCTCTTAAGCACTCTTCACAAAAATCTATGTGCTTGTTAACATCTGAATTAATTCCTGGCCACCAATAGTATACCTTGAGAATGCTTTTGGTGGCTGTTGACCCAGGATGACCCTTGTGTGCAATGCAAATAAGTATTTTCCTAAGTTTGTGTGGTGGAATAAATAAATCATGTCTCATAAGTAAACCATTTTCAATTGTTATTTCATCAGAAATTTGCTGCTAACTTTTCAAATCACCGTCTAGATTGCGTAAAGGAGGAAATTTATTGGTAACAAATTCCATCACTTTCTGTAACGTACAGTCATTTTTTTGGCTTTCAATCCATCCAGTTTCGCTGGTAGCACCAGAACTCATAACTGTTGCATCAATTGGTGCCACTACACATTCAACCTCCTCTGTAATATCCTCATCATTGTTGGCAATAGGCATTCTGGAAAGAAAGTCTGCTCTCGAATTCAATTTCCCTGGAATGTATTTTACCTTGAAATTATATTCCTGTAGTTTAGCAATCAATCTAACAAGTCTTGAAGATGCTTTGTTGTTGCCTTTCCCACAGCCATCCATCATAAATGTTAGCGGCTTATGGTCAGTTACTATTTAAAATTCTTTGCCCCACAAATAAGTTTTGTGTTTTTCCACGGCCCAGACGCATGCTAGTGTCTCTCTCTCAATGATGCTATATGCCAGTTCGGCTGCTTTGAGATGTCTAGAAATGAACCCAATAGTATATTTCTCATTCTTTTCCTTTTGACTGAACACTGCTCCAATGCCCACAGCACTGGCATCAACAGTAATGATGTTTTTTTTGTCTGGGTCGTAAGGAAATAAGGTGGGAGCACATAAAATGCATTCTTTTATCTGTTCAAATGCACAGCTCTGCTCTTTTTCCCATACAAATTGTTCTACTTTACGCAAATTTTTTCTTAAAGGTTCAACCTTTTCAGCATACCCCTCAATGAATCTCGAATATTATTCACAGAGACCCATAAAAGATTATAATGTGTCTTTATCTTTAGGGCATGGTGCTTCTCTAATAGCTTGAACCAAATCATTTTTGGGTCTGATTCCTTCTGCCATTAGTTGGTGACCTAAATAATCAATTTTATCTTGTGCAAATTTACATTTTGTTTTTGAAACTGTCATCCCTTTTTCTTTTACAATATTAAGCACTTTACACAAAATTTTGTTATGTTCAATCATCGTAGGAGCATGTACTAATATGTCGTCCTGGAACTTTTCAACACCCTTAATATCTTTAAAAATGATGTCCATCATTTTTTGAAAGACACTCGCGGCTGAGGCGAGTCCAAAGGGTAACCTCACAAATCTGTATGCTCCGAATGGAGTCACAAACGTTGTGAGATCCTTTGACTCATCCGCTAGTTTGATTTGATGGTAGACCGACCTAAGGTCAATCAAAGAAAATATTTTAGAACCAGTTGTGGATGCCAACATTTCTTGTATTTTTGGTAAGGGATGGCAATCCACAACAATATTTTTATTGAGAGACCTCAAGTCGGCACACAATCTGATCTTACCATTTTTTTTTAGTTACGACAATAGCCGAAACCCACTCGGATGAATTGGTTTCTTCTATTATTCCATCTTCACATAGTTTTTTGAGTAACACTTTGAGTTCTTTCCTAACTGACAACGGTACAGGTCTTACTTTATGTGAAATGGGAACAGAACCTTCTTTTAATTTGATTTTATGCTCAAACCCATTTACACAACCAATATGGTCTTCAAAAACATCCTTGTTCATTTCTAGTACAGCTTCAAGTGTAAGTGTTTTTTCTTTAATGCTTATGCTGTTACAATAATTGTCATCTAAGACAATAGGTTCATCTGCACCTGGTTTGAGTATTACTCCTAGTTTGGCTAAATCCTTCCAGCCTACTATATTGCGTCCTTTCTTTGCTACATACATTTTTGTATATATAACTCTACCTTTGAAGTTAATAGTATCTTAAAAAAAAACTACCATTTCAATTTCAAATTCGCCAAAGGCCTTAGGATTGACATCAGTCTCAATTAAATTACAATTTTCCCACAGATTTTAAAAAGTTTTATCTGAAATTATGGTTATTGGCGATCCAGAGTCAGCCATTATTTGTAACTCTATATCACCAATCAGCACACTACCTAAGGGTGCTCTAATTCTATCTTCAGGTGCATCAATTGATAGAACAATGTTGGAACACATCTCTTCGTCAAATTCCTTAAGTGCATTAACTTTTACATTGCTTTTGAAGTTACTTTTTAAATTTTACAAGAGGATGTAAGATGTCCGACTTTTGTGTAACTATGGAAAACGAACTGGTCTCTTATATATATATCCACCATTTCTTTGAACTTACATTTAGTAGCAAGAACCCTCAACGCAGCTATATACTCCTCCACAGATTCACCTTACACTTGTTTACGCATGGCAAATTTATGTCTGCCTACCATAATATTTGGTTCTTCTGAAAATTGTTTCTCCATGCGCTTAACTGCTTCTTGATATTCATTCATGGGAATGAATTGCCCTGGTGGATGCTCAAATTCTGGTAGACTGTCAAATATTTCTTGGCCAGCATTGCCTAATAATCCAAACATTATGGCTTTTTTTCTTTCTGCGCTATAGTCTTTCCCATCTATGGCTACTAGATAATTTTCAAAGGCTCTGTGCCAATTTCTCCAGCGCATGGGTGGTTTTCCTGCTTCGTTTAAAAAGAAAGCTAGTGCACATATAGTATTACTTTATGCCATTTCAGAACTGCTTCCCCCACTTTCAATTTTTATTTTTGAGTGACTCATAAGTAGTTAAGTAGTTTCCTAAAAGATAAGTTTTTCTTAAAAGTTACTTTCCATCTGATGATTTTAATTCATTTTCTTTTCTTACCGATGGTTAATTGCTCCGTGAAAACGTTTCTTTCCTGTCAGAACTTTCTTCAAAGATGGCTGCACGTAGAGCGTGCAGCGTGAGTACGGTGCCTGACAGCTCACAATTTAGCTCAGCTGTTAACGCGCAAAGCAATACGTCACAATTCAGCGGTGCGTGAGAATATCAAACAGCCGCTCGCGCTTGACAGTTGAACGGAATTCCAACGGCGATCTCTGAACTTCACTGACATGAAGATAATCAAAGATAAGACAGTGCGCTAATGTTTAACACTTACGCGCAGCAGTATTTACCTTTTCAGATGTTGTCAGAAGTCCCAGAGAAAAAAGTTGACAAAAATATCTTCCGTCGCAATTTGCCGTTATGAATATTCAAATGTAGTTTTTCTTAAGATTGTGTGGAGCCTGAAGTTTTTTCCTCGTCGCCAATTTGTTGAGACACGGAGTCAGATTAAGTATAAAGTTATATTTATTATTATTGTTATTTTTGTTATTTTAAGTTAAATTCAATAAGGCTCACACGCAGGTGAGAAGCATGTCGCTGACAAGAAGCGTATCTCAGTGTCCGCAAACATTCCATTAATATATAGGGGGTGAAAGAGGGGATACGTAACGGAAGGAATGGATAGTGATAGGTTAGAGGAGAGCGAGATAAGGAATAGTGATAGGGTGAGATAAAAAAGGTAGGTAGATACATCTATCACAACACACCACTTCTGCATATCTGAAAAACTCAACAACTATGGAGTGTGTCTCCTTTTCTTTGACCAAAATACTTGCCAATTATATCTGATTAATGTTACAAAAGAGAGTTCATGCAACGAGTGCCGTCGTAGAAGCAGAACGTGTGCTTGCCCCCAAAAAAACTTCACACACATTATTTCAGAGCAATAAATGAAGCTTGCTAAACGGTATCTAATTCACTGGCTAAGAAAGGGCCGCTCAGCTCGGCATCTGTGGGGAAATGTGTCGAATCAGGGAAGATATTTATAAAAAGGATTTTAATAGTATGCAGCGCCATGCTTCGCTGACTAGAGATCCGATAATGGCGCTTCATAATTTAGTTCAAACACACCGTCCTCCTGACACCAGAGAAGAAGAAACAAGCTGGCACACAAAGGAAAGAAACACGCAAATTATGCACTTAAAAAGGAGAGTGAATACATTAGGCAATATGTCACAAAAGTATCGGGAGGCACAATAACGGCGCTTATCTTCCTTTGTTATGGAGTGTGTGATGCGCTCCTTTGATCGTTTGATCCCCCGCAGGAGCTGTTGTGTGCACAGGCCGGGCCTGTCCTTTGACTCAGCCGCGCTCCCCTTGTAGCCCGCAGCCAGCGCCGAAGATTACGGAATATTTCAGATAGTCACAGAGTGAATAATGAAGCGTGCATCGCTAAAATCCCTCTCGTGGCGGCTGAATCTCAGAGATAGAGCGGGCAGCCAAACAATGACGGGAAAATAAACACATGCCGAGGGCCATGGGGTGACCTCACCTTTTCATTTAAAGCTTGAGACATCACTAGCAGTCTTAAGAGACCTCTGCGTCAGATGGGGGTGGATTTTTGTCATAGGTTCTGGGTCGGAAAGTGCAGGAAAGGCCATACAGGGGTGGACTAGGGGATGAGGGGGTGTGGTGCAATGTATTCCAAAGGCAGCAACACTGTAAACAAGCAATGGTAAAGCCAAAAGAGCGGACCTATGCAAGAGCTATTGGCTTTGCCAATATGTTATAGCCATGTTGTACACCTGCATGGCTAAAAGTTAGTGGGGTAAAGGAGAGTGGCATGGAGTGGCCTAAAGTGGAGTAGAGTTGAGTGTTATGGAGTGGCATAGAGTAGAGTTGTGTGGAGTGCAGTGAAGTAAAGTAGAGTGGTGTAGATTCTTGTGGAGTGTAACGGAGGGAGTAGAATGTCGTAGAGTGGAAGGGCGTAGAGTGGAGTAGAGTTAAGTGGTGAAGAGTGGTGTAGAGTGTCACAGTGCAGTACAGTCGTATAGTGGACAGGCATAGAGTGTCGTGGAGTGCTGTAGAACAGAGTGGAGTAACGCAGAGGGTGTTGCGTAGAGTGGAATAGAGTGTTGTAGAATAGCATAAAGTGGAGTAGATTGGCATTGATTGGGGTGGCATGGATTGGAGTACTTTAGGAGAGTGGAAAGGCAAAGAGTGGAGTAGAGTGATGTAGAGAGGAATGGCATAGAGTGAAATCGAGTCGAGCGGCATAGAGTGCAGTAGTAGAGTGGAGCAGAGTGGAGTAGTGTGTCATGGAATAGAGGGGAGTAAAGTGGCATGGTTTGGCATAGAGGGAGTTGTATGGAAAGTCGTAGAGTGGAGTAGTGTGGTAGGGTGGTCTAGAGTGTATTTGTATTTGTAGAGAGGAGTGGCATAGAATGGAGTAGAGTAGAATTTAATGGAGTAGAGCATCGTAGAGTGGAGTGTCGTAGAGTGGAGTGTCGTAGAGTGGAGTGTCGCAGAGTGGAGTGTCGTAGAGTGGCCTGGAGTGCAGTGGCATAGAGTGCATTGGTTTTGAGTGAAAAAGTGTAGACTGCATTGGCATAGAGTACAGTGACCTAGACTAAAGTAGCGAACAGTAGAGTGGTGCAGAAAAGACTGCAGTGGCATAGAGTTCAATGGCAGAGAGTGGAGTGGTGCAGAGTAGATTGTTTTGGAGTAGAGTGAAGTGGCTTAGAGTGGAGAGGTGCAAGGCAGAGAGAAGTGGTGCAGGGAAGAGCACAGCGGTGTATAGTAGAGTAGCGTAGAGTAGAGTGCAGTGATGCAGACTAGATGAGAGTGACGTAGAGTGTACTGATGTACAGTGTAGTGGAGTAGAAAGCATTGGCGCAGAGTGCAGTACAGTGGGGTAGAGTTGAATGGTGCAGAGTAGAGTGGCATAGAGTACAGTGGCATAGAACGCAATGGTGTAGAGGTACATAGCCTGCAGTGGCGTACCATGCAGTGGCGTACAGTGTTGCAGAGTATAGTGGCATAGAGTGTCATGCTGCAGAGTAGTTGGCGTTGAGTGCAGTGGCATAGAGTGCTTTGGTGTTGAGTAAAATAGTGTTGAGTGAATTGGCGTAGAGCACAATGGCGTAGAGTAGAGTGGTGCAGAGTAAAGTGGTGTACAGTGGCATAGCACAGAGTGCAGTGGTATAAGGTGCAGTAGTGCAGAGTGGAGTGGCATAAAGTGGAGTGGTTCAGAGTGGAGTAGGGTACAGTGGCATGGAGTGCAGTGGCATAGAGTAGATTGTTTCATATTAGAGTGAAATGGCATAGAGTGCAGTGTTGCAGAGTAGACTGTCATAGAGTAGAGTGGCGTAGAGTGGAGTTGTGCAGTGTAGAGTGGGGTAGAGTGCACTGGCCTAGACAGGACTGGTGCACAGTAGATTGCAGGCTCATAGAGTGCACAGTAGAGTGCCGTAGACTGTATTGGTGTAGAGTGTAGTGGCGTAGAGTGTAGTGACATAGAGTGCATTGACAGTAGAGTGCATTGATGTAGAGTGGCATAGGGTAGAGTGCAGTAACACAGAGTAGATTGGTGTAGAGTTTAGTAGCAGAGAGTGCAGTATTGCAGAGTAAAGTGTCGTAGAGTGAAGTAGTGCAGAGTAGAGTGGCTTAAAGTGCATCGGTGCAAAGTGTAGTGGCATAGAGTGTTGCAGAGTAGAGTAAAGAGGCGCTCAGTGCAGTGGTGCAGAGTAGATTGGCATAGAGTGCGTTGGTTTTGAGTAAAGCAGTCTGGATTGCATCGGTGTAGAGTGCAACAGCGTAGAGTGCAGCAGTGTAGGACAGAGTAGCGTAGAGTGGAAGGCAGCAGCGCAGGGTAGATTTCAGTGGTGTAGAATGAAGTGGCGTAGTGTGAAATGATGTAGAGTGGAATAGTGTATGGTAGAGTGCAGTGGTGTGAAGTAGATTAGAGTAGTTTAGGGTGGATTGGTGTAGAGTGCAGTGGCTTAGAGTGGAGGGTTGTGAAGTGGAGTGGCATATAGTACATTGGCGTAGGGTGCAGTGGAGAGGCACAGAGTAGAGTGCAGTGGTGTAGAGTAGAGTGGCAAGGAGTGAAGTGGGAGAGAGTGGAGTGGTGCAGAGTAGAATGGAGTGGTGCAGGGGCCAGAGTGGAGTGATGCAAAGTAGAGTGTAGTGGCATAGAGTGCATTAGTGTAGAGTAGCATAGAGTAGAGAGAGGCAGAGTAGAGTGCAGTGGTAGAGAGTGCAGCGTTGTAGAGAAGACTTTCGTCGAGCGTGGTGGTGTAGAGTAAAATAGAGTCATTAGCGAGCAGTGCAGTGGTGCAGAGTAGAGTGGTGCAGAGAGAGCAGTGGCTCAGAGTACAATGACACAGAGTGCTGTTGGCTTTGTGCAGAGGCATAGAGTGTTGCGGAGTAGAGTATAGTGACATAGATTAGAGTGGTGCAGAGCAGAGTAGAGTGGTGCTGAGTGCAGTTGCGCCGGGTGCAGGGGCATAGAGTAGATTGTTTCAGAATAGAGTGGAGTGGTGGACGGTAGAGTACAGTGGCGTACAGAGTAGAGTGCATTGGTGTAGGATGCAGTGTTGCAGAGTAGAGTGGCATAGAGTGGAGTGGTGTAGAGTGAAGTGGTGAAGAGTGCAGTGGCGCATAGTAGAGTAATGCGGGGTAGAGTGCAATGGCTTAGAGTAGAGTGTTGTAGAGTAGAGAGGCATAGAGTGGAGTAGTACAGAGTAGAGTGCCGTGGCACAGTGTGGAGTGGCGTAGCGTGGAGTGGTGCAGAGTAGAGTGCAGTGTCGCGGATCGGTGCACAGTAGAGTGGAGTAGGGTAAGGTAGAGTATGCATGGTGTGGTAGCTTACTCCCAATACATACAACACATCTTCAACTGAAATGACCATTACATTTGCACAGACATACTGTTTTATTTATGTATATACCACACAAATAATATTGTTTGGAAATGTAATCACCTAGTGTATAAATTTGTTTTGATCATATTAAAATATTTGTTTCCATCACACTTCAGAATTACTAAAAAATGTGCTTCATTTGTGCTCTCATAATTCTGATATTTTAAAATATCTGCACAGTTAATTTACAGACATTTACATTTTGTTGTGTGCTAGAAAAAAAACCATCATACAGACTTCCGACCAGCACACACAATAATCGAGCACATTCAGTAGCTAGCATGATTGTCAAATAAATTCTCTCACTTTGAAGTCAGAGAAAGAAAAATAAACATCAAGCTCCATGGAAGACAGAGCCTGACATCTGACCTCTGTCTTTGATTGCACAGCTAATTTGATAAGATAAGAACAAGATTTAAAGGCCTGTTTACAGAAATCCAGTACTAGTGGAAGAAAGTCAGGCTTGCATGACTCGCGGGTGGGGGTGAGAGGGCATAGCGAAGGGCAGAGTGCGCATGACTGGTTTAGGCAGTCCCAGTATTTGCGCACTCAGGATAGGGCAGGCACACAACTCCTCCCCTACCCTGCTCTCAGAGCAACCCCGTCATTTCTGTTTCTGCTTCTCGCATTGCGAGAAAGTAGTGGCAGGATGCTCCTATGCCCTAGTGGAGGAGCCACCCCTGGTGGAAGAATATAGTAAATAAGATTTGGGAAAGGGAAGGGATGACCTCAAGCTGGACAGCCTAAAACAAATTGAGCCAGCAAATAGAAAGCAAGCAAATGTGAGTTACAAACCACACACCCAAAAGCAATGGATGAAATGCATTTCCGGGGAAGCTTTCAGAATGTCCCCACACTGTCCACAGCAAACCAGACAGCTGTGCTGTCTGATAGACTTAGGCCTAATAAAGGACATAGTTGCTTCTAAATTTCATCAGTACTCTATGGCAGAAAACACTAAGAGGCTCCTAAACATGGAAGGTAACTTATGAAGTGCAAGTCATCTACGGCTCCTGGATAAGTGTAATATACAGGGGTATTAGTTGAGGGGGGTACATACCCAGAAAAAGTAATAAACATAAAATGCAAAACAAAAATATCCCAAAAGGAATTAGAAATATAGAGTAAAATGTCATGAACAGAATGACACTAAAATTACAAAAAGCCAATAAGGGGAATCGGAGATAGAAGTTAAAAAATGTAGGTAGAACTATCCGCAAGATCACAAAGGACCAATGAGAGTCAATAGTCCGGATAGCTCGGGACCTAGACACAATTTGACGCAGACCATGATTGGGTGCAAGTCAGATATAGCAACCAGATTCATTTCTGTCAAAGGTTTTATCTTCTGACTTTAGTCCTTTAATTCCCAATCCCTCACATAAGTACACTTCGAAAGCCCTCCCCAGGACCTCAGGGGAAACACTCAAGTCTCAAAGGATGCAGGAAGAAGCCAGTCCAGGTCCAGTTGCTACTGGTCAGCTGAGCAGTGGCAGGAAAGGCCTCTTGTAGCTTGCTGTTTCTCTGTAACTGAACAGGAGGTCAGCCTTATGACCCTTGAAGTCCACTTCTTTCTCTTGGGTACAAGAAAGACAGCAGGTCCCGCCCCCTAGGGTTTTTCTCAGGTTACAGACAGCAAGGTCAGTCCTCTGCTGATATTCCTTAAGTCCAGACGTGTTCTGTAGTGGATGTCTGGAGATGCCACATGATGAGAACGAACCTTGGGGATGCCCTTACCAGTCAGGTAGAGTCTCCTGGGGCTAACCCCACCCACTTTGGGCATTTTCAAGTTGGTTGAAGGCTTCACCCAACTAAACTTGGGCTGCAAGAGCTGAGAGTGTGTGGGGTGTATACTATGGCAATCCTAGTGCTCTCCCTCATCTAGCACTGAAATCCAGATTTAATTATTGACAATTCCAGACAGAAGTCTGGGATAACAAAGCTGAGCTTTCAACAACCAGACAGTGGATACACACAAATTGTTGTGGCATTCTATTTTGCTCCTTTGAAGTGTACCCCAATTGTAAGATGTAAATTCAGCAGACCCTACACACAGACTATGATACCATAATGGCAAAAGAGATCCATTGTGATTGGGGCCTGACTGGCTGTGGAAACAACAGAAGGGTGAAGGCCAGCGTGTTAGCTACATCTGTCTGTGACAGGGTAGAACTCTTTAAAGTTAATCAAGTCCTTGGGCCCAGCCCACAGACCATCCCGTCAAGGGCACAACAGCACCTCCCCCAAACCAGGGGTTTTTGTGCCTGTGCTAGGAGTAAGTTCACACATTATTCACACCTATTGAAATGCAAATTACTGACTGGCAGTAGATGGAGAGTAGAATGCAGCATTAGCTTCCAGGGACTTCTGTCAGGGCAAAGGTAACTTTCAAAAAGTTAGGTGTGTGGAATATCTAGAAAAATATGACTTGACCATTGAATTACATTTTAATAACTATATAAAAAAGTTATTTACTTAGTCTTCTAGCTAGTTCCATTCCAGAGGTGCAGTATTAATATGTAATATTGAATCCTAATGCTTCTCTATGGAACAGCCAACCCTGTTACAGTGAAAATAGCATGGAGGGGTTCGGCACCGTAAGGACATAACATTAAACTTTTACATGTCCTACTTTTAAATACCACGTACCCCGCCTTTATGGGCACTGAGGAATACCTTAGGGGTGACTTAGTAGTATTTAAAAGGAATATTTTAGGCCTGCCAACAGAGTTTATTTTAACAGGTTTAATTGGCATTTTAAGAACTGCTCTGCCAGGCTACAATCGTAGGCCTGGGGTTAGGACTGTAGTGTCACTGTAGTGAGTGGCACAATGGGTGATGCATCCCACTGGTAACATTCAACTTACAGGCCGTGGGTACACGTGTGCTATATAATAGGGACTTATAGGTAAGTCAAATGTGCTAATGAGGTATACCGTAATTTCAACATATTGAAAGGGTGAGCACCAGCACTTTACCACTGGTTAGCAGGGGTAAAGTGTACGGAGTTCTATGGCCCACAGAAACAGTGAAAGCAAAAATCTGGGGCAATACCACATCTATGTTATGTGATGGTGTATACTGTCAAAGTACATAGATGTGGAATTGAGAACTGTAAATCTATACTTAAAATATGTCCTTAAAGACAGGGAGTTAGGATTAGCAAATCTATACTTTCCAATATATACTTATCCTTAAGGAATTTGGTTCATCAGGATTTTGCTCCGATATCATGGTGGTATTGATGCTCAAAACATGATATTATTTAATACAATCAGGACACAGCTACTTTAAAAATGAAATTGTGCACCTTGAAGGAATGTCAATGGAGGAATGGAAGTCCGCTTTTTCTTGGAGGCCTCCATCCCCGCATTCCCAGCTGTTCGGAGGACGCCCAAAACGTTTCCCGCCTCCATTATACTCATGAGGCATTAGGTTTTGCGATCTGCTGCAGATATCACATTTGTGATATGACTGGTTTGCACATCAGTCAGTTCACAAAATAATGAGCACCTCACACCTGTTTGTGAGCAAAAGGCCCTTCGTAGTTTGCAACTAGCCCAATGATACATCAGACATAATATGTTTGATTTAGAGCAGAGCAGTAAGGGGAAATTTGACGAAAACATTGGGGCATATTATCAAGCACGGCGTTACAATTATCGCTGCTTTAGCGGCAGAAAACTGCTGCTAAAGCGGCGATAATGGACTTGATAATATGCCTGTGAGAATTCCAAATAGAAGCCCATGTTGACACCAGAACATGGGCTTCTATTGGAATTCTAAGGGCATATTATCAAGCCCATTATCGCCGCTTTAGCGTCAGTTTTCTGCCGCTAAAGCGGCGATAATTTTAACACCGTCTCTTGATAATATGCCCCATTGTGTGTTGCACAAAATGGAGATTCCAGTGTCTGCCTCCGTTGCGCCTGATACACAAAGGTAGACTCACACTTTTTTGTAACTTTACTATTGTTCGCTAACCGCAAAGGTATTTTACTAGTAGTATCTCTATGACTGCGGAGTCTCCGCACATAAAATGATAGGACTGTCCTATCTTTTTATGTGCAGAGACTCCACAGTCGTAAAGACACAACTCGTAAAATAAATGTACGTTTACGTTTGTGAATCAGACCCGTTGCCTTCAACAAGGAAGGTGGGCGTGTGAACCTGTGGTATCTACAGTAGACGTTTCCGTGGAAGGGGACGGATTGCGTGAATACCACCAGTGATGGTCAGTTTAACAGTGGTGGAGCACAATTTCGCAATGTCGAAGGAATTTTAATACCAACATTTACACTGACCAACTTCAATACTTTCAATAGGCTGTCGGCCAAAAACCTTTTTTTGCTCTGGTTGAAGGTGCAAATGTCACTAAAAATAGCCTGGTTCTGGTGAAAAATGTCATACAATATTGCAAAATTGTACAGCACGAGTGCAATTTACATTACCAGACCCCCTCCAATATGTCTGACTAATTCGGCCTCTGAAAGAGTCATGTTCCTGCTCCACTCCACTGCATGGACTCATGAATCACAGCCTTTCCCCCATGCAAGGTCTGATGAAAACCACTGACAAATGCCGCCTTTAGCCTGAAGGATGGCCACCACGGGTTATAATAGGACCCTTCCGCTGCTCCTCAGCAGAAAACAATATATGGGGCGCAGCCTCTGCTGCATTGTAAGTCTCACATTACATTGACAAGTCACTTTCACCGTCTCATTTCATTTCCCACGTGTATATTTAATATCCGCTAATGACAGCCATTCTCGGCTCTGATCAACACAAGCCGTGCTCTGCACAAAGCAGGGAGGATGCGGTGGAGGGAGGGGAGCAAAGGGGGCAGGTGAGCCTGGTGTAGTAATGTCTCATCGGAAATGGATACTTTGGAAGGCCCGGACAGACGTGCCGGCTTCCGGAAACCCCCCTGCATTGTTCTGGTGATCACCGATCTCCCTTAGAGACATCAAGCCAAGATGGAGGCGGCACAAGGAAGCACCAGGGGTGCACAGGGCTGCAGCAGGAAACAAAACAAGCCTGGGCACCAAAATATAAGCTGAGCCCCATGAGTGAATTATATAGCTAAAATAAATGCACACGAGGGCTGTTTTGAGCTTGTAAAGACATGCTGTATATGCAAGGTGTGGAAGACTGCATAGATTTGAGCTTGCTGCTGGCAGTGTTTTATTTTAGAAGCAGGCAAATCAACAGTAAAACTCTGCCCAGCAGATCATAAAACAGGCCCCCAAACAGTCGAAAATATGGTCACACACTGACCCGTCAGAGTAACCTTTCGCGTGCATGTCAACAGAGCTGATTCGGGAGCCTCTCGATTTTTAAAGCCAAAAATGGCTGCCCAGTGAGTGAGCAAGGGGACTGTGTTCCCCGAAACACGTAACTGGTATAACATTTAGTCCGAAGAACGGACCCCTGAGTGAGTGTCTTAATTGTTATTGAAAGAATTGAATTGTCCGGTGGGCTTCACCAGCACACGCTACACCTACCAGGGGCTGAGTGGGGCGGAAGAAGCGTTGCTCAGGAAAGATATATATATATATATATATATATTCCACACAAAAGTGAATGCCTGCTAGGAAATCCACGTCTTGGTCACCAGTTGTGGCTTTGTTGGTGGCTTCCAGACAGCAGGTGGGAGGTGAATGCCACGCATGCCTTATTTATAACAAAAACACTCCACTCCGAATCCAGAAGGAGCCCGCACTCAGATGATGGAAAACATTCTTTATTAAGCACCACCAGCTTAAATTAACAGTAACTCATTTCGGCTGACCTAGCAGCCTTTGTCAACCTGAAAATGTACGATTGCATCCACACATTTAAATAGTGTCCACAGATGTTGCTCATTACCATATCCTTGCCGTTTTTCAGCTCCTCTTTTAAAGGCACAATCCTCTTTTATCAGGCAACTTGTGATCAATAAAGTTACTTAATTTGAAACAACAGTTGGACATTAGTTAAGTTTGTGTTTTAAAATACACTTCTGACAACATGCCCATGAGTTTCATTGTCCAGGCTTCATTGTATAATTTATTGCGATGTTCGCAGGCATTGACGTAAATTTGGTGATTTAATGCAAACTTGCAAATGTCATGTTACCATTGAAGACAACTGTCTGGTCAGTGCCTGGCACAGACGCTGATATTTCCTAAATGAAAAGCCAAACTGTGCGCCTGTTTAATTCCTTCATGTCACATTGCTGACTTGGATCCATAAAGCAGGCGCAGTTCAATATAAAGTTCCACATTTACTCACAGTAAAAACCGCAAGTCCTGGCTCTGAGGTCACTGAATGTCCTCGAAGCCGAGACTTGCGGACAGTTTGGCTTTTCAGTGCACTTTATACCAGCATCAGCCATGTGGATGGTGTAATATTGCATTCAAACATTGGGCACTAGGACCTCCTCGGCTGAGGAGGCGGGTTGAGGGTGGGATAAGAGAGGAGGCGGTGTCATGTCCTGGGGAAGGGCAGTAGTGAGAAGGAATCGATTGAGGAAGGTAGCAATAAAGAAAGTTGAGAGAATCCTGACCCTGCGTCTTTGTCCTCTGTGGCTAGGACACTACAACTGGCGACGAGGGTCGCCACGGCCCATGCGGTGTGGGTGCGTGCCCTGTGAGTGCGGCTGCCAGGAGGGGCTGTGCGAGCGCGTGGAGCGCTTTTAAAGGATTTATGTGGCGCGGTTCGGGTGCCTACCCCGACCGCGTTTATTTTGCCGCGTCGCGATCCGGGTGCCCACCCCGGTCGTGTCTAGCTCGCTGACGGACTGAGGGGTAGTTGAGAGCCCCCCCGACGTTGCAGTAGCGTAGAAGGAGTGAGGGACACCTGTGAGCCCCCCCGACGTTGGAGCAGCGTGGAGGTCCCACGTTTACTGCATGTAAAAGCGATCTGGGTGCCCACCCCAGTCGCGTGTTGCTGAGCCCCAGTACCTGTGGGTGAGTGCCTTCCTTCGTGTTCGGCTGCTGGGGGAGGTCCGGTTGCTTGAGGAGCTGCTGCCGGTGTGTGAAAGGCCAAATCTCGTGGGGCGCGAGAGTTCGTGGCGGCCATCTTTAAGTCAGGCGCCTGCACCAATCCCCTGCGAGGATGTCCCGGCGGCCATTTTAAAATCAGGCGAAGTTAAAAAAAAAAAAGAAGACATCAAGCATTGGTTAATGTAACTGAATAACCTGAAATTCATCAAGCATTGATAAATTCAACTGAAAAGTCTGAAAATCATCATGGAAAAGTCAACTGAAAGGCCGCTTCATCACCATGTCTACTACACCACCTCCTCAAGCAGGTCCGGCGCAAGCCAATGTTGGACATATGGGGGTTCTTGGAGTGTCGTTTCTGCGTCCACCTGAACCTTTGGTCCTCGAAACGGGAGGAGGTATGGGTCTTCGTTGGAAGGAGTGGCTTGAGGATTTTGAAGACTTCGCACGTGATGGACGCCGGTCAACAGCTGATAGCACTACGTAATTTAATAGGAAAAGACGTCGGCCAAATCATAAAGGAACTACCTGCAGCCGATGTGGCATCTTACACTGATATGTGTGAAGCCTTGAACCAGAAATTCTTGCACAAAAAGAACATTGATTATGAGAGATACACGTTTAACCTGGTGGCTCAAGAAAAAGAAGAGCCCATGTGCGTTTTCATCACACACCTTAGACGTCTGGCACGCTATTGCGAGTTTGACTCACTCTCAACCGAAGATGCCCTTCGTCTGAGGGTTATTGAAGGCTGTCAGTTCGAATCACTAAGACGGAAACTGTTAAAAAAAAGCTATTCGCTGGACGAAATTGAGGAGATGACATGGGGGCATGATCAGGCTGAAGAGCATGCCAAAAAGATGGAAGCAGGGAGAAATGAAAAGCGTGAACAAGCTTTCAGGCTTCAATCTCGCAACACACGCAGATATTCTCCAGCGAAGCCGAGGTTATCCCGGTCCAAGATGCAGCAGCAACCTGTGAACCGACGACGTCGTAGCTCCAGTCGAAATAACAGACGGCGGGAGCGTCATCTCAAATGTTATCGGTGTGGCTATGATTTTCCCCACACGGATGGGTGCCCCACTATGGGTCAGAAATGCAAGAAGTGTGGGGGGGGAGAACCACTTCGAGAACGTATGTGGAACCTACAGAAAAGACAAACAGAGAGATCAGGAAAGGTCATCTCGACCTTCGAGCACGCGTCACCAGGCCAAAGCAGTACGTGATCACAGAGACTCGTCAACAGGATCGTCCCGCTCCAGCTGCCAGTCTCGCCGAAGTTATCGATCCCGACGCGCGTCTTCTCAAGAATCAAGGTCACTATCTCCCATCTAGCAGGACAGTGATGAATACGTGTGTATGGTCGCTGACCCCGACCGATTGAAGAAATATCCTCGGCTCAGCATCCAAATCGGCACGCACTGGACCAAATTTGTGATGGACAGTGGAGCTTCTCTCAATTATATACCAGTGGCGGAATATCAGAGGATGAAGTCACCACCGCAACTAAGCCCTGCTCATGTGAGAGTTTACACTTGGATGTCCAAAAAGTCACTCCCAATTCCTGCTTACATCCATGTCATTAAAGGGCCATAGGCTGATTGCCTTCTGAGTCTTCCGACTGCTGAGCGGCTAAGACTAGTGGACATTTTGTACAAGGTTGATGACGAACTTGATGTGGCTCAAAAATTTCCAAAGCTATTTGCTGGCCTGGGAAAGATGGCTCATTGTCAAATTCGATTACACATTAACAAACAAATAACTCCTGTAGATCAACACCATCGACGGATCCCCTTTCATCTCCAACAAGCAGTCGAACAGGAACTACAGGATCTGCTCAAAGCTGACATCATTGAAAGGACAGATGGACCTACACCCTGGGTTTCTCCAGTAGTCGTCGTGCAGAAAAAAGGTGAACTTGACAAAGTCCGTCTGTGTGTTGATATGAGGGCGCCCAACACCGCCATTGAAAGAGAAAGACACCCCGGCCACATATCAGTAACATGATTGCTTCACTCAACGGAGCAAAGATATTCTCCAAACTGGATCTCAATAAAGGTTACCACCAACTGGAGTTACACGAGCAGTCGCGTTACATCACAACTTTCTCAACCCACATTGGTCTCTTCAGGTACAAGAGACTCAGTTTTGGAGTGTCTTCTGCTGCTGAAATCTTTCAAGAAGCCGTTAGAAAAACGATTCATCACATCCCCAATGCCCTAAACTACAGTGATGACATCCTGGTTTATAGGTCCACAACACAAGAACAAGACACCGCCCTAGAACGAGTCTGTCATGCACTAATGGAAGCCAACCTCACGTTAAATAAAGCCAAGTGTGAGTTCCATAAGTCCACGTTGAAGTTCTTTGGCCATATCTTCTCCCAGGCGGGAATGAAACCAGATCCAGACAAAGTGGCTGCGTTGAATGACACCCCCAGCCCTCGGGATGCAGGAGATGTTCGCTCCTTCTTAGGGATGGCCAGCTACTGTGCCCGGTATATCCAAGACTATGCAACCATTAGCTATCCCCTGAGACAACTCACAAAACAAGGTCATCCGTTCCAGTGGTCGGTGGGATGTGAACAAGCCTTCAACGAAATTAAAACGGCTGTGGAGTCAGCCGACAACATGGCTTATTTTGATCTGAAGAAAAAGACAGAAATCACCGTAGACGCCAGTCCCGTGGGGCTGGGAGCCATTCTAGCTCAATATGACTCTGAAAGTGACCAACGATACATAATTGCCTATGCCAGCAGAAGCCTGACTGAGACGGAGAAAGCATATTCACAGCCCGAAAAAGAAAGCTTGGCTGTCGTTTGGGCCTGTGAGCATTTTCACATCTTCATATACGGAAAACATTTCACATTAATCACCGATCATCAGGCCCTCATCACCATCTTTGGCAATCCTCGAGCTAAGATGCCACCGAGAATAGAACATTGGGGCCTTCGCCTCCAAGAATACACTTACACAATTGTGCACAAGCTCGGAAAAGCAGAAAACCCTGCTGACTACATGTCAAGGCACCCCAAAGAGACAACCAAGTGCAGATCGTATGTAGCCGAGGAATACATATGCTTTGTGGTGGATCAGGCCCGACCACCAGCAGTCCCGCTGGAGGCCATCTTAGATGCCACTCTTGAAGATGTCACTCTGCAAGACGTAAAGCGCCGTATACAAAACAATGACTGGAGACACTTAGATGTCAACACTCCAAACAGCGTAGTTGACAGACATGAACTTGCCGCTTTCACGCACGTGAAGGAGGAACTGTCAGTAGCCACAAATGGCCGGCTCTTACGGTACGAGACAATCGAATAGTCATCCCGAAACATTTACGGCAAGGCATTAACAATCTGGCACATGAAGGTCACAGAGGCATTGTGGCCACCAAGAGAGCACTGAGGGAGCCGGTATGGTTTCCAGTGCTAGACCAAATGGTAGAGCTCACATTGAAGGACTGTCCCCAATGTCAACTGGTCAGTCGACCTGATCCTCCCGCACCACTGCAAATGTCCCGATTGCCGGAGGGTGTGTGGCAGCATATTGCTGTAGACTTCTTTGGGCCATTTAAATCTGGACAATATTTCCTGGTTATCATGGATGAGTACTCACGTTTTCCGATCGCACAACTCATTGCTTCAACAAAAGCGTTTAGCACAATATCTGTCTTGGATGAAGTGTTCGCCGCCTGGGGCATTCCCAAAATAGTGAAAACGGATAATGGGCCTCCGTTCAACAGTCAAGATTTCGCGGACTTTGCCAAGCATCTCAACTTCAAGCATCGCTAAATTACACCTCTGTGGCCACAGGCCAACGGAATGATTGAGAGATTTATGTCTACATTAAAGAAAGCCATTCAACAGGCTGAAGTGTCGCGGCAAGACACTCAAATGGTCCTAAATGAAGTCCTGCGAGCTTATAGAAACACGCCTCATTCCACTACCGGTAAGTACCCCGCGACCCTAATGCTGGGCCGGCCGGTGCGCACCAGAATACCCATGGTTGACTGGAATGATGGAGCAGTATCCCACGACTCTGACCCAGATGACATAGCTGGCACTGACCGACTCAAGAAGGAGAGAATGAAGACGTATGCAGATCGTCGTAGAAGAGCTGCACCGTCCTTGATTCACGAAGGTGACTGGGTACTAGTGAAACAAGAACAGCAAAAGAAAACCGATTGTCGTTATCATGAAACTCCACTAGTAGTCACCAAACAAAAGGGAACCATGATCACTGCTGAATCGGACGAGAAGAGAATCACCAGGAATGCACTTTCAGAAGTGCAGTCCTAAAGTTAAAGAACTATTCAATGGTCCTGCCACTGGAGAAACGAGACTTAGTGTAACTGAAACCAGTGACCAGCCATCGAGAGCGATCCCTGATGAAGGAGAACCTGACTGTCCAGACGTCCATATCCGTCCCCACCGAACCATTAAGAGACCGAGTCGTCTGATTGAAGAACTGTAACTATGTGACATTTTTTTTTGGTTATCTATTGAAAAGATTGAACTAACTCATTTTGTTAAGAAAGGGGGAGATGTAGTATTGCATTCAAACATTGGGCACTAGGACCTCCTCGGCTGAGGAGGCGGGTTGAGGGTGGGATAAGGGAGGAGGCGGAGTCATACCCTGGGGAATGCCAGTAGTGAGAAGGAATCGATTGAGGAAGGTAGCAATAAAGAAAGTTGAGAGAATCCTGACCCTGCGTCTGTGTCCTCCGTGGCTAGGACACTACAGATGGGATGAAGGCAGTTGGTTTCTATTTAGAAAATGAGGCTATTGAAAAATACAAACATGGCAAAATGATCCTTGAAAAGATTGTTTACATAACAGTATCTTTTTGTTCAATAAAGAAGTCTACCAGCAAACAAGAGGTGTGGCCATGGGAGCCTGCTTCTCCCCCAGCTATGCGTGTTTACACGTAGGCTGGTGGAAGGAGCGGGTACTCAGGGTTACACACAAAGAAATGTGGGACAAACATATAATTTGCTGGATGCGTTTTATAGATGATGTTTTTATGGTATGGAAAGAAACTAAAGAACAAGCTGTTACTTTTATTCACAACATCTATGATAATGTTTTAAACTTACAATTTACTGCTGAGATAGACAGCAAGACAATTGGTTTTCTTGATGTACATGTCCAGGTCAGCAACAATAAGTTGGAAACGACTTTGCATAGAAAAAGTACAGCAGGAAACTCTACTCTCCATGCCTCGAGTTTCCACCCCTACCACTTGATAAAATGCATCCCCTATAGGGAGTTTCTCAGACTCCAGAGAATCTGCAGCACTGATCAGTCATTCAAGGACTTTGTTAGAGAAGCTACCAACAGATTCACCCAAAGGGGCTATAGTAAACAGGTTATACAAACAGCCTTAGAGAAAGTCAACAATACCCCACGAGAAAACACACCCCAAACAAATGAAGCTTGACCTCCTAGGAAAAGGAACACAGGGAATATTGTTAAGTCACAAAGTCAGGAAACTAGACTTATAACAACCTATAGCAACCAACATAAACAAATAAGAACTATCATGAATTCCAATTGGTCCATTATAAGAACGGACACCATTATAGGGGATCTTATGCCACTTGAACCATCTTTGACCTTTAGAAAAGCCAAGTCCATGCATAACTCGTTGGTTAGAAGCAGCCCAGAATTACCAGTCGAGGACCGCAATACTAAACAGACTTGGTTAGCCCTAAAAAATGGGTTCTATAAATGTAGCCCTTGCTGAGCGGGCAAGTTCGGCATCAATATGACTGAATATTCCTCCATATATGGTCCCACCAGACACCAACTCAAAGGGGTATACAACTGCCGTACAGAGTTCGCAGTTTATGTTTTACCTTGTGCCTGCGGATTACAGTACTTTGTCAGTACCAAACAGTAAGTTCATGTGCGGATTCTACAACACCTAAGGGCCACTGTGAATTCCGACATGTCTTATCCAGTGGCCTGGCATTTTAAAACAGTGCACAATAAAGATCTGAGTGGCCTGAGCTACTTTGTCATAGGAGCGATCCCCCCACTAAAGACAGGAGGAAATAGAGAGAAACTCCTAAGGAGGTTGGAGTCCAAATTTATTCTGGTGCTAAATGCCCAAACCCCCAATGGACTCAACAATGGGGAGGAGTTACACAATTATCTGTAAATATGTTGAGCCCAACACTGGCTTAATGTTTATTAATTTTAGCTCAGTGACTATCAGTTTATTTCCTGATGCAACAGTATATAACTTTTCTTCAACAATAGGACTAGAGGCTCCTCCTATACATATTCCTTCACCATTTTACATATATCCCAAGACTTCCTCCTTATTCCCTGGAAGATACGTGATTCTTAAGAGAAACTGACCCAACGGTATTTTATTAGCATATTAATTTTAATTAGGGAGTCTTATTCCAGACTAGGCTCTCTCCCCGATATTCCAGTTGCTGTTACCCTTCCCGGGCCTGTGGCCTCGGGTTTTCAGACTTTTGCACTTCAGCACTTTATAGTACACTATATGCACTTTTATGATTGTACTCCGGCACTTCCATGCAGGAGCACGCACCTATATCATCATAATGCAGACTGGCCTCATTATTATTATAGTTAAGACGCATATTTATTTAATCAACTTAGATCTTACATCACATTGAGGATTGATAGGGCCTCATTTTAAAACTCGAAACATTTTACCAGCACTCAGCACTTTAAATTTTCCTCAATATAAGAGAGAGCACTACATATACTCAGGAATTCTATGCATTTGTGCATCATTACAGAAATAGATGAGGCAATATGTATTACAATAAAAGTAGCCAGTGTTTGGTAGCACAATATGACTCCCTGAATCTATTTGAGACGAATACAACACAGCATTTAAGCAGACATATGGGTCTCATAATTAATATACCCGATTTACAATTCCTCGAATTACTACGTATGTCTTCCTTGAGAAGGTATTGTAAAAAAAAATAATCTCAATATTTTTCATATTGAATCATGTAATAATTGAAAACATCATACGCGAAATGTTAACTTAAGCTGTAACTTTCTCTCTATATTTATATTCATTGAATTTGAATGACCATGTAAAGTCTGCTTTTTATGACCATGCCTGTTTCTTATCACGTGATATGTATTGCACTTTAAAAGTCACATTTGAAATGCACCTCGTCATGTGAACAATCCCAGCGAGGTGGGCGAAACGCATCATCCTGCCAACATTATTTAAATAAATCATTTACTTAGCACAAAGTGGTGTCCTTTTGTGTATATATCTATATATCTATCTATATCTATATCTATATCTATATATATATATGAACACCACTTCCGAATCCACCTCAAGAATCGGACACCGACACAGGGGTAGCGTTTGCAATTCCGTCTTTCTCTTTATTCAAATATCCGCTGTTACGCGTTTCGGCACACCTACCTCGATCACACAACAGTCGCCATGAACAGAATGCATTTATAAAAGCAGAGAAGTCAGAAAAGACAGACTCACACTAACAAATAGAGCTACTGCGTAGCGAAATCCTTGCTCAGAATTCAACACTTAATATTGTTGACAAGTCATGCTCTAATTTGCAGCCATATTGTAAAGCATTTTCATGATAAAAACAACAATTTAACAATTCATTGTCATTAATAATCAACGTATGACTAATATTTTTGGGGAATTTGTAGTATTCACTATTATTTGAAGCACGCTACTCCAGGGCATGGGCCCTTTTATCCAATAGTTTCAATAGTGCAAATCTACTCAATAAAGTGCAAATGCTTTACAGTACTTAAACGCAAACTTGTTATGGTCCTTAAGTGAACCAATAAAAGTGCAATACCTTTGTCTATCCATTTCGACTACATTAATGATCCCATTCCCACTTCGTATAATTTCTTCTGTCTAAAATCCATTATCGCTGCGGATTTCATCTGGAGGATATCTGTTTGTTCCACCTACTCTATTTTTATCTCTGCTAAAGTTAAAATTCAGAATAAAACCATCTGCAATGGATACCTCTTCTAAGCTAAATGAACATGCAAATCTTTCTCAGCATTCAATCCAAATGGATTCTTGGGGTTAAACAGCAAAATATACTTTGACTCAAGTTGGCGAAGTTTACTCTCTCGATTACCACCTCTTCTGGGTTTGGGTACTTGGTCTATTGCAAAGTATGACACTTTATATCACTTTAAGTTCAAGAAAAGGTTTATTGGAAAGATTATTATGATCATAAAAACAATACTTCATATATGCAGTTATTTGTTAATACATAAATACATGAAGGTGTAATAAAGAATAACGATATATAATATCCATTAAAATAGTAAAAGGATAATATAGAAGATGATATGAATACAAGCAAAGGTTCACAGAAATCGTAAATAACAGTACATGTCAAAAATACACAATTAAAATTAAAAAAAAATATATATAGATATATATAATAGAAAATGATAAATTAAACATTATTATAAATAAACAATAGGAGGTCACGGAGGCTTGGTCACTTCTTGTTGTATCGTGAAGAAAAGGAGTTTTCTTCACGATATCGTCTAGAAATTGTGTGAGTGGGCCCCAAAGGTGAGAACGTTTAGTAGCAAGAGAGATAGGATGAACGAGTGCTGTATCAAGGCGATGATTGTGACATACAGCATACCACCAAGCTAAATAGGACAATTTAGAGGAATCTTTCCAGTTTTTTTATATTTGCTGAAAAGCTACAGCTATTAACAAATCAATAAGTGGTAACTGAGATTGACTTGTTTTCCGGTCCGGTGTTAAACTACCTAGGAAAATGTTTGTAGGGGAGAGTGGAATTGTGGTGTGAAATATAGTGTTGATTTGGTGCCAGACCTGTTTCCAAAATATAAAAACATGTGGACATGTGAAAAGCATATGATGGAGATCAGCGTGAACCTGGGAGCATGTCCAGCAAGTGTTGAGATTTGTGTTGTGTATTTTATGTAGGTATGTGGGAGTAAGAAACAATCTGTTGTAAATAAAGAAGAGTGTTTGTGTTGTGCTGGCCGCTCTGGATGATTTCCTAAGTTTTGTCCAAATTCTGTTCCAAAAAGAGATAGGCCAATTTGTTCCCAGATCGGATTCCCACGAGAGTTCCACTTTGGTTTTGTCTCGGATCTCAGGAGGTACCATTAAATGGAAATAAATGGTGGACGCTTTGGGCTTTATGTGCAAAAGGTTATGCCATGGGAAAAGGGGGTGGGAGGGTGAGGAAGGTGAAGATTTGAGTTTAGCATAAGTATCAAGTATTGCTTTCTGCAAGGTCAAAAATTTAGGTTTAAAGGAAGAAGGCAAATGATAAAGAGTTTGTAATTGTGTAAATTGAATGGGTGTGCCCTGATCTAAAAATTGATGAACCCAGAGTAGACCTTTATTTCTCCAAGCCTTCCAAAATATAGGTTTCCTATTGAGAAGGATTTGTTTATTGTGCCAAATTGTGGAATTGAGAAAAGTGTCTAAATTATGTACTACTAAGTGGGGTGCAGTGGATTGAAGTTTACAGGATTGCTTAATTATGGGAGTAGAGAGCTTTTGTGGTTTGCGAGTAAAGGAGAGATATTCCTGAAATGAAAAGGGAGCTAAAAACGAGGTCTCAAGATCCACCCAGAGAGGTTTATCTTCAGATTGATTAGTGATCCAATTTGATAGTTGTCGTAACTGAAAGGCTTTGTGATAATTGGAGAAATGGGGGAAATTGACACCGCCTTCAGATTTTGGTCTTGTTAATTTCTGTAACGCCATTCTTGATTTTTTAGCATTCCATAAAAAAGAAGTCGAAATAGAATTAATCTTTTGAAAGAATTTAGATGGAATGGAAAGTGGAATGTTAGAAAGGATATACAAAACTATCGGAGTCAACATCATTTTGATTGTGTCAAGACGACCCCACCAAGAAAGATGAAGGGGATGCCATCTTGCGACCAAAGTTTTAAGTTTGGCAGAACATTTGTCTATGTTTAAAGAGATAGATGTCTTTATAGAGGGAGAGAACCAGATACCAAGATATTTTATATGTTTAGGGCTCCAGGTAAAATTGGAGATCTTAAAATCATCCTTAAAGGTGTATTTGGTTAAGGGTAATATCTCACATTTTCCTCTATTCAGTTTATAGCCAGATACCAATCCATAGGCCTCCACCTCTCCCATGAAAGCTGTAAGTGAAGATTGTGGTTTGGAGAGAAAAACTAAAATATCGTCAGCATATGCTGCCAGCTTAATTTGTTGAGGATCCGAGACAAAACCTGTGATTGAGTTATTCTGGCGTATTCTTGAGAGAAAGGGTTCTAAGGCCAAATTGAAAAGAAAAGGGGACAAGGGGCATCCTTGGCGTACTCCTCGTTTAAGATTAAAGTAGGGGGAGATGAGGCCATTGGTAGATATGGCGGCCTTGGGCTCAGAGTAAAGTAGGGCTATTAAAGAAATTATTTTCGGTCCAAACCCAAACCACTTGAGAGCGTGGAAGATGAAAGGCTAGTAAACCCTATCAAAGGCCTTTTCTGCATCTAACGCAATTGCTGCCAAGGAGTCCGGATAATGTGATGATTTAGATAAAATGTTAAAGAATAAGCGTGTATTGTCAGTGATGTTGCGACCTTTGACAAAACCTGATTGTTCTTTTCCAAGCAGCATGGGAAGATATGGTTCTAATCTTAGGGCTAGAGCTTTCGAGAAAATTTTATAATCTACGTTAACTAAGGATATAGGTCTATAATTCTTACAGTAACGTAAATCCTTATCAGCCTTTGGTATTAGACAGATCAAGGCTTCAGAAAAAGAGCCAGTGGAATTACGGGAAGAGATAAAGGAAGAAAGAAGAGTGTGTAAGTGTGGGAGTAATAGATGAACGAAATGTAAATAAAATTCCACTATGAAGCCGTCTGGGCCTGGGGCCTTGTCTTTTTTAAGAGTTTTTAAAGCATTTAACAATTCTGTTTGTGTAAGTTCAGCTTCCAAAGAGGCTAAATCTAATTGGGGATTAATATGTTTTTGAATCGCGGAGAAATATTGGGATATGTCTGTATCTGAGGGTGTGTTTTCTGGTGTGTAAAGGGATTGATAGAAATGTACAAATTCTTGGAGTATTTCAGTGTCTTTGAATTTCGGTGCTTGGCTATCATCGATAATGGAATCAATATGAAGTTTCTGTTGTTTAATCTTTAGATAATTGGCTAGAAGTTTGCCTGATTTATTTTGGCCACCATAATACTTTGCTGAGGATTTCAGTAAGTATAGGGAGGCCTGTTCGGTAGTGGACTTGTTAAAAGCGATTTTTGCAGTGATGAGATCTTTAAGGGAGTCCTTCGACTTGGAGGTGTGGAAGGAGTGCTCAAGTTTTTTAATCTTAGCAAGAAGTGTGTTATGTAATATGCGGGAAACTTTACGTTTATTTGACACAAATCTAATGATGAAATCCCGAGCGGTGGCCTTAAAGGCGTCCCACACTGTATGAAAGGAGACATCATTCGTTAAATTAATGTGAAAAAACTCTTGAGCGAAAGAGGTAAAAGATGAATTGAAATTAGGGTCAAGGAGTAAGGAATTATTGAAACGCCATTTTTTTGGCAATGTGGATTGATTTAAAATGTCTAATTGAATTGAAACAGGTGCATGATCCGAAATGAGTATAGGGCCTATGTCAGCAGAACGTAAGGATTGGGAAATGTTGCGGGAAATAAAAATATGGTCTATCCGAGATTGTGTTTGATGTGGAGAGGAAAAAAAGGAGTATTCTCTTGTGGATGGGTTGCAGAGGCGCCATGAGTCTAATAAGTTTCTTTGTTGAATAGTTTGTGTGAAAACTTTGTGTGGCGTGTTTGGGATAAAGGGGGATTTAAAATTTCTATCAATAAACGGGTCCATCCCTTGGTTGCAGTCTCCTGCAAGAATAACGTTTTCTGATGGGTACTTGAGCAATAATTGAGATATACGAGACCAAAACGTGGCATCACCGCTAGTAGGGGCATAAATGTTAAGCAAAGACAGAGGGGTCTTCCCCAGCAGGAGGTTAGTGAGAATCCACCTACCCTCTGTGTCGGATTCTTGAGATACAAGCTTGGCATTCAGTGTTTTGTGACAAAGAGTTATAACCCCATTCCTTTTGCCATCTCCTGGTGAGAAAAAGATTTCACCAACCCAATTTCTTTTGAGTTTTAGTGATTCTCCTTCGGTAAGATGTGATTCTTGCAGTAACGCGATATTAACATCTAATTTGGAGAGGTGAGATAAGACTCTCTGTCGCTTAATGGGGGAGTTCAAGCCTCGAACGTTCCATGTGACAATTTTCAAAAACATTTGTGAGATGAAAGTAATAAAAACATAAGTGAACTAATAAAATCTCGTAAATTGTGAACGATAGTACATATGAAAAATTCAGCAATAGAAACTATAAAAAACATTGAAGTAAACCTTATATTAGGTACGAAGATATTAAAAGACTTTATATCACTTTAAAAGTTACATTTGAAATGCACCTCGTCATGTGAACAAGCACAGCGAGGTAGGCAAAACGCATTGTCCTGCCATCATTATTTATATAAATCATTTACTCAGCACAAAGTGGTGTCCTTTTGTATATATATATATATATATATATATATATATATATATCTATATCTATATCTATATCTATATCTATATATATATTATCTACTGGCGGTTGCCAGTAGATAGTTATAGTTACAACCTAGGAAATCTCAAAATTCTATTTTGAATAACTTTGGCGCCGGTTGACGAATCCTCGCGAAATTTTAAAAACAAATGGGGCGCTCCGTTCAGCTCCTACCCTGAAAGTCTCGGGGTAATTCGTCAAGCGGGGGCCGAGAAAAAGGGGGGTCCCAAAACGCGTTTTCCCCATGCATTTTTCTATAGGACCTTTAGTCGCAGCTACAGCCCGAACGGCTGAATAGAATTACGTGAAATTTGGCAGAGAGGTAGCCATAAGGTCAAGGAAGTGCCTTTTGCAGGTCTGGTGTAAATCTGTTCAGTATTTCCTGAGAAAATAGCATTTAAAAGCATATCAATATCTATACGCGCGTACCGTGCGCGCACTGAGCGCGCACCCTGCCGTGCGCGAGCGCAATTCTGATTGGTTGTTAGATGTCAGTAAACATTCGAATCGGTCGAAACCAGGAAGTGTCGGCCGCCATTTTGTCTCTCGCAGTCTGAGGGGGTGAAAAAAAAAGGTGGAGAATGTGAAAAGGGGACAGAGTGGACAGTTCCTGACCCCCTAGCCTTGGTCAGGGGGTCACAGAAGGACCCCCAAGGGAGAAAAAACCAATTTTTTTTTTTTTAAATCGCGAGATGCGCGCACCACGCGCACACGGCACGCACTGCGAACCGTGGGTGCTCGGTGAGTGAAGCGCACCGAGCGCCCACAGCGCGCGCACGGTGCGCGCACGGTTAAAAACCATAAAAAATAATAATGAATAAATACATAACTTAGCATTTAAAAAGCCGTACAAATTCACTGAAAAAACCATAGGTTTCACACACGTTATAGTTACGAATTAGCATTTAAAAAACCTTGCAAATTCACTTAAAAAACCATAGGTTTCACACATGTTATAGTTAGCTGGACATTTCACTCGTAAAAAACCAATGAAATTCCCCCGTTATAGTTAGTGCAGGCAACTATAACTCACGCGACCGCAATCCTCTGCTGATGACGTCAGATATTACATCACTGATGACATATGTGTCTTTATGAAAAATAAATATTTGAAATATATGTATAGCTAAAGATTAATGGAAGAAGACATGGGTAAATAAGTGTCTAAATACAGTGATGTAATATCTGACGTCATCAGCAGAGGATTGCGGTCGCGTGAGTTATAGTTGCCTGCACTAACTATAACGGAATAGTCTCGAGGATCCCCAGCAGAGTCGTCATTGGCATATAGGGGAGAAGTAGCCCAGAGAAATCTTTTATGTGGCGTAGTATAGTCAACCAGAAATTTGCTATGGGTCTGCATTGCCATGCTATAAGCAGGAAGGTCGCCCGGGGGGCACCACAGCGCCAGCAACAGTCATCGGTGCGGAGCCCCATTTTATGTAGCTGAATGGGTGTTCGGAGCCGATAATTGGGAGTCAAGCGCTCCAGTTGTTTACAGCCAAGGTACCATTGTTGATCAGTGAGGGTGATGCCCAGCTCCTCCTCCCATGCCCTATGTGAAGCCGGAGTAACGATTGGAGACGTCTTTTGTGTAATTTTGTAAATGCGGGAGATGTGTTTGTGACCTGATTCCACCGTCAGCAGGTTTTCTAAAGCTGGCAATGTCGTCTGCGGGTCCGGGAATGTGGTGAATCTACTCTTGCAGGATGCTCAGAGCTGGTAGTAGATTCATGTGTCTAGTGCCGAGGGTGTTTCAGGGTCCCACATTTGTTGTAGCGTAAGAAAGGTATCTGCTGGGTAAAGGTCACCGCCTACCTTCAGGTTATGACTTGATGCACGCTCCTGTGCCCTACGGTCCATAAGGGGGGGTACAATGGGTTTTGGTGGATTGACATGGAGGGAGCACATAGTATATCTAATCGTGCCAGCCTGCGAATCCTTTCACACGCCCACCTCATAGCCTACACCGTGTCTATTTCATCGCAAGGTCGCTTATATGGTTGGAATAGCGCCGTGGACAGTGGTAGAGGTGCCACCTTACCCACCTCGATTGCCACATGTGGTTGGAAGGGCGTGGGGTGCACCCAGAAATGCAAGAATTGTGCCTGTGCACAGTATGCATATAGGATCAAGTCTGGAGCAGCCATTCCCCCCTGCTCTTGTGGCAGCGTCAGTGTTACCCAGGCTATCCTCGGCTGTTTACCAGCCCATACCAGTTTGATCATGAGTGACCGAAGGCGGCCAAAAAAGCGCATCAGGAGTGGCATAGGGATATTGACAAATAAATAAAGTAATTTTGGCAATATAATTATCTTTGCCACTGCTATGCGGCGAGCCAGAGAGAGGGGCAAGGACTTCCACCGTCTCCCCCTGTCTTCGATCCAGGCTACTACTTTACCGTAGTTTTCCGTCCACAGTTCCTGCTTGTTACTGCTGAACCATATGCCCGGGTACCGAATCGGGCCTGATGCCCAGACAAAGGGGTGATCAGTTGCAAATGCCGGGGTTCCAGGCGCGAGCGGTCGGAGAACTGATTTGCTCCAGTTAACGTGTAACTCATTATGGATCCTTGAGTGTTGCACCATGAGGAAGTCTGCGAGTCATTCTAAAACGTATTGAATTCTTTTGCATACCAGCTCTCTCCTGTACAGGCCAGTGCCTACTCTGACACAATGCTGGAAGGGGACAGCAAGCACCATTTTAGTCACACTGGAACCATCACCGTCATCTGCACTCAAAAACTAGATCTAAACACACACTGAAACAAAGATGGATTACACAGTGAAACAAACAACAAAATCCACTCAAATATCCAATGAATCAGGCAGACATACCCTGGTTCACTGCACTCGCACAGGCAAAAGGCACAAGCAAGTCCTTGTAGTGACATCAGTGGAACCACAGACAACAGTCAGGGGAGAGGTGTGGCGCAGGGGGCAAGGCAGCTGACCCCGGAGCGCAGGGCTCACGGTTCGATCCCTGGCTGCAGCTCAGCTCAGCACCATGTGACTCTGGGCAAAACTCACTTAATCTCCACGACGGACCCCTAGCGCCTTGAGACCCCTAGGGATGAGTAGTTTGCGCTTTATAAATACTGAATTTAAAATGTATTTCTTTCAGGGGACAGGCATAAAGAATACACAGCCAGCTAAAGAAGGCTAGAGAAAAGGAGCAAGGACACATCAGAAGGTTCACGGGCATGAAAGGCTCCTAAAGTTTGGTACCACTATATGATTAAGGATATACAAATGCAGCAGGCAGGGGATGTGGTGGAAATCTGTGGCAACGGACTTCTCACAGTACCACCCACCAGTGGGATAAACCCTCATCAGGCTCTCTGATGCACTGAACAGCACCAAGAAATGTGATGCACAATATAACCAAGCATTGGCAAAGCCAATTGGTCTGGCTTTCATGTGGTAAAGCATGCAACCACAGGCATTCACAAACGCTGTGGTGGTGATGGCGATGATGGTGGCTGTGGAATTGGTGGTATAATGGTGAGGGTGGTGGTAATGGTGATGGTAATTATGGTAGTAGAAGGTAGTAGTTGTGACACTACTAGTGGTAACGGGGGTTGTAGAAATGGCTCACATTCAAGCCAAAACCATGAAAATAAAACAAGTCTACTGCAGAAAATCATTTACAATAAAGTATTGTTTTCTGTATACAAGAAAATCGATTAGGATATGTGATGAGGGAGTGTATTTTTCAGCACCACATTGCAAGTGGAATGATACCACAAATAGCCAATAGCACAAGTTGAGAAAGTAATCTGGGTCGGAGACAAAGCCCACTTTACGTACATTTTAAAGAATTGGTAACAATATGTCTTGCAGACAGAAATGCTGTCAAATCATATTTGAAATGTGTAATCTAATATTTGCATTTTTAATGTAATGTTTGACTCTGAGCAAATCATTGTGAGTATAGACAATGAAGTCAGAAAACAGTGCAAGAAATGAGAATTCACAATTGAAGACGTGTGTACATTTACTCTAGTGCACAGATCAAGTGTGCAACACTAAAGGAAAGTTCTATTTTCAACGGCTCTTGTGTAGTGCCGCCCTTTAATAGATGGTGGAGAGCGATGGGTGGTGTCTGCAGACGTTTAAGGAGGGGTCGGTTCATCCTTTGCTGGGTTTGGGCTCCATACAAGTCAGTTGTACCCACAACTCCTGCTTGTACTGTCAAATGATTTGTGATTACTCTACTAGCAGAAGCAGAAATAAATCGGGCAAGTACATTACTAGCAGTTTGCTGGTCTTATTTTGGGTGGATTTCTAGAAGTCATGGGTAGGTTTCCCTGAGGCCTTCTGGTGTGTGCAGAGACGTGCTCATGAGGACTAAATTAAGCTCTTTGGAAAGGGTATGTGCAGCAAATGGGTTTAATCTCCCTGAATTTGTTTTGCGTTTGGACTATCCAGCTTTCGAATTGTACTCTGAGTGAGACTCACAGTAAATTCTGTCAAAATGGATCAAGGGTGCCAGCTGCCAATGTCCGCATTTGAAACAAGGCATGTGGCTGCGCTGCTAGGTTAGAGGCTCTCGGCTGGTTGCACATGAACAGATAAGTAAATGTGTGTGCACACATGTGCAGGCTGTGTGTGAGACTATTGTCCAGCTCAGCCCGGTTCCTGTGTACAGGTAGTCTGTCACAAAATGCACCTTTCAAGGATTGTACTGACCTACGATAGCCTTGTGATGTGAGTGAGGATTCATTGTGTAGGTCTGTAGTGCTTAACTGAAAAGAGTGGGTGCTTCACTGCATTATATATTATGGGCAAAATTCATGCCAAACTAAGTTTCGCCCTGTCTAGGCCTGTATATACAGGTCAGGTACCAATCCTGGAGTAAAAGTGTACCCGGAGTGCAGATCCAAAGTCACTTTTGTGATCTCTGTACTCTTATGGCACTTGGAATTTTGCAGAAATTCTTTGGCTCAGCTCTCAGTTGGGGGCAGGGCTGAGGCTTTAAAAAATAGTCTTTCAGCAGGCCACTTCAGCTAAAATGTTACAATGTCCCAGAATGCTATGCAGGCAGGTTAGGACAGTGGTGGATTGATACTGTGCCACCCTAATTCTGGGCAGAGGTGCCTAGCTGCTAGAAGTTTTCAACCTCAACATAAAAATCCCCTGCACAAGGGAGAAATGCACAGCTGGAAGGAGAAGCCACTGAACTCTGCTGCAGGAATGAACGTAAGGACTTTTAGACTCCAGCTGAAATCCAAGAACTAGCACTGTTTCTCCAGTGCCAGTGACGTTGGCCTCCTTATGCCATCTGAGAGACTGAAGAGAGATAGACCTGCTTGGGGGGACCCTGGAGGGTTCCCCTAGATCTTCTGTGGATGAGCTCTGAAGATGGGTGACCTCCATTTGGAGGGGGCCATTTACTCCGCTGCAAACACAAAGGACAAGTCAAAGCCATGGGCACCGGGGATTGCGTAAGTGTACTCTGCTGGTGGGCTGCAGAGAGGGTGCTGAGGAAGCCCCCAGATGCAGGCAGGTGCCAGAAGCCCACATAGAGGATATGGCCAACAACAGGAGCATTAAAAACCTAGTCCTACAACAAAATAAAGTTTAGAAGTTTAGAGCCAGGAGACCTGAAGAAACTGCTCCTGGTGGCTAGAGTTTTTCACAAGGAGGAAAATGAGACCAGGATTGCACAAATCGACCCAATGGGCTGGAGAAAATGGAGAAAGAAGCCTGGTCCTCTAGGGAACTAGACAGGAAAACGAAGTGTCGTCGAAAACGGCCGCTAAAGCGGCGATAATTTATTATCGCCTCGTTGTAAATATGCCCCCAAGTGTGTAGTGGACTACTACACTTTCTTATAAACCCCCTGGAAGGGTCAATCCGCTGGAGATTGGCACAAGCACGAGGGGAATGAGAGATGTCATGCATGGAGCTCCCTATCAAGGAAAACCTATTACCATAGGGCGCTCATCCCCCCAGGCCTGACACAATAGACACTGTTCAATGGACTCTCATCTCCCTGGGACATGATGAAAAGGATGAATGTTGCAGTGCTCCTTTCCCTACAATCGCCTGTCCACAAGGATGGGAGAGATGTGAGGCCAACACAAGAGCAGCATCAGCCAGGCAGGGAGCCCGCCGGGCTCTTGGGAGTGGGCTCCCCACCCTGCCCCAGAGTTAAGCATATGCTGGGTCCCCACGGGAGAGGCAGGGGCACTCAGCATTAAACAATGTCAAGAGGCCACAATGTAAAAACGAACACAGCTGTGGGGACGGGGATTACTCTATAAGCCCCCATGGCCAATCAGATGGGTGAAGAAGGGTCCCAAAATTAGCCAAAAATGTGCATATAGAACAGAAGTTCCATGTGTTGAAATGCATTATAAACACATTAGTGACAATAACTCACAAAGAAAAGAATGTGGTCATGAATACTCACAAAAGACTTTATAGGGTTGGTAAGAAATTGGAGTATTAGTTGGGGGGGTGACAGCCTACCTCAAATAATATAAAGGAACAAATACAATTGGCGGTAATGGTCCTATTTCATCACACAGGTCTATTTATGAATTCCTATCCCCAAGGATGCTGTCTCCCAGAGGTCCAACTGGCAACATGGCAACAAACCTCCTCTATTAAATCAATGTGAGCTAAACAGAAAAAGGAGAGCACAACCTAAAGATCAACAATCACTGTGTCTTGTATTTCTAGGTCCAACATATTACATTGTTAAGGTGATGGTCAAACAAATGTCCATGTTGAGTCATCAATCACTTTAAAAAGCCCATCAAAGACAGATGTGTTTTCCAATCCAATATTATTCCTTCTTCTTTTTAATTGCAATCATGAGAGATGTTAGCCCAACCAACACATTTCGTCCCCAACATGGGACTTCAACAGGGCTGTTGAAACATGTACAAAATATATTTACAATTAAACACGTTTTATTGTAGATATAGTTTTGCATAGAGACTGTTGATCTTTAGTTTGTGCCCCACCTCAAATAATAATCATAACCCTTGTCTGGTTGAACCACTTCCATCCCTAAATAAGCTTAACCCTCTGGTAGCTTGGCACAAAGCAGTCAGGCTTAACTTAAACGCAATGTGGAAAGTGTCTATGCAGTACTCAAATCGTAACACAGTAAGAACACAACATAAGAAAAATCCCAAACAAATTTAGAAAAATTGAGTGAACTTTAATAAATAAAATTACAATAATCCAAAAAGTAGAGCTGGAGATACAAATTTTTAAAGTTTGAACTAAAAATGGCACCAAAAAGCACAAAGCACCAACAGACGTATTTGGTCATGCTAGACCGAAGTCAAAAGTTAAGGCCTACTGCGATGGAGTGCAGGTCGGATACAGGGACTAGGTTCAGCTCTGTGGACAGCTTACCGTCAGACATAGAAACTTTTGTGGAGGAAAAGTGGTTGTTGACAAGTCATCAGCAGGGCAAGCTGCAAGCTGGATCTGCAGCAGGATTTGTTGACGGCTGGTTGCTGAAGAGTGTGGATCCTAAATGGTTGTCGACAAAGGCGGGAAGCTCTGAGCAGGTGAAGTCCAAAGTCTGTGTCCAGGAAGACTTTGACTGATTGCTGCTCAGCGCTGGTCCAGAGGAAACCATCTACGTTCAGACTTACAAACCTTTCTGAAAGTCAAATCTCCGTCAGTGGGACAAACCAGCAAACAGGTCCACTGGTGATACGACGGCTACGGATTCGACGGCTGTCCAGATATCCAATGGATTTTCAAGTAGAAAGTTTGCAAAAAGATCTAATTCATACATCTTGCAGTTTAGGAAACGGAGAAGTACACTCCAACATGTGCCAAGGGTCTAGGACTCAGGGAGCACCACTTGGGGGTTAGGACTCAGTCCAGCAGAGGCCAGCAGTAGGATCCAGGGCAGGTCCAGTTGGTACTGGTCAGCTGGACACTTGCATGGGAAGCGCCTCTGGAAGATTGTTGTGTACTTGTAGCTCAAACAGGATCTCAGACAACTGATCCTTGGAGTCCCTTTTGGGGTCTTGTGTTCGAAGCAAGAAGGTCCAGTCTTCCTTCAAGTGAGACATTGAACCTTTTTTTCTAGCTGCTCCCAAATTGAAATTAAGCAGTATAATAAGTTGTTATAGTGTGACCCAGTGTTTTCCTATTGGTGAGCCAGCCTTGTCACAGTGAAAAACTACTTTAGAGGTTTTCACTGTAGGGATATTAAAAAAATTAAATATATCTGCCCTGTGTTTTAAATGGCATGCACCCTGCCCTATAGGCATTTAGGGTCTACATTCGAGGGGTATTATTTTAGCTAAAAAGGGTGTTTTAGGCCTGACAAAAGTTTGTTTTGGCAGGCCGAAATAACAGTTTTAAACTGCTTGCCCTGGCTGCAAGGCCATGCCTGGAGACATGTTGTAGAGTGCTACTTTAGTTGGTGGCACACCGAGTGCTGCAGCCAACTAGCTGCATTTAATTTAAAAGTCCTGGGTACCTGTAGTACCCTATACTAGGGTCTTATAATTCAATTAATTGTTCAAATTAGGTATGTTACATTTAACAGGTTTAAAGCGAAGGGAAGAAGCACTTTGCCACTGGTAAGCAGGAGTAAAGTGCCCAGAGAACTATGACCAACACAGTTGGGTTCAGTAAAACAAGGCAGAAAATCTGGGGGGACCCTGCTAAAGCGGCAAATTTCCAACAGGTTTGCATACATAAAGACATTAACTGCTACATAATGTTGCTCAGTGGTTAGGTGAGCATACAGTGATAAATGACAACAGCAGTGTGTGTATTATAAAATCACCAATGGAACAGAAAAGGTTTCATAGTTTGAATTGTTTGGGTCATAAATGTGCAGTCACTATATAAGTTGATCAACACATTGTTCTAATTGCCATAATCTTTGACCATGTTTCGAGCCATGATCATTTAAAGGGTTTATCATTAGGACTTAATGATTCAAGTGAAGCAAGAGCCAATTTAAGACAGTAGAGATGTGCCAGATTGATAGAAGCAAACAAGCACTGAATTGTTCACCTGAAAAGAGCCACCGTTTTTTTATTAAAAGTGGGGAGCAATGCCCTGTATTTTTTCAGGATCACCTGAGTAAGCTGTATGAGCTATCCACAATGCCAACCTTGTTAGTCAACTCGCCGGCTTCTGTGAGAACAAATAAAAAGGGCAAGGGCACAACCAGTGATCTGAAAAGTGTTTTGGGGATTGTCAAGAGCTCAGAAATCCCCACCTGACCCGCCAAAGGGTTTATCTTAAAGCTGCCCTAAATATCCCGCAGGTTTACATCATTGCACCTGGGAGAAGGCTGTTTCATGTTTGAGCACTCCTGCAGCTTGTGCACTTGAGCATAGTGAAGAATCCTCCTCAATAAATACGATTAGAGAATGTAGGTTCTTTGAATTTATTGAAATAAGGAGATCCAGTAAAGTCGTCATATCAAGCCTGAGCCAACTGACCTTCTGTGGAATCTGGACCACGCATGTAGTGTTCCAGATTCCACACCAGGAATGCAGGATACCACACATCTCCCATCTTCACAAAACATTTGAAAGATTTTATGAACACCAATGCAGATTAACATTAATTGCAATTTACACATGAGAAAAAATTATATAACATCAAAAGATGATATAACAAGAAAATAAAATGAAGAAAAAAAAATTAAATTAAAAGAAAATAATAACTGTAATAATAACACACAATAAATATAGTATATCATGAAAACATTATACATTCATATCACAATCTTTACACCATATAGGTGCTTGTCTTTGTCTCACCATAGCATGGCTTCTTCCAAGACTAGGAGAATTTTTATTACATTTTCCCCAATTCATATTTTCTCGTGAGACTCTTTGGTCTTGAAATGGATGAACACCACTGTTAATATTGTTGGAAGAAAACCCCTTAGGAACTCTCACAACTTTTGAAAAACTCCAAACATTACCATCCGTCAACTCCACCACTTGTCTTCCAACCCTTCCAACCTTCATGGGAGCAGAAAACCGAGATTCACCTGACCTCACAATTCCCCCTTTTTTCACACGCACCCAATCATTGACTTGCACGGGACAAGAAGAAACTTTGTTTGAAACATTGTCAGAAAATTTAGCTATACCTAAAGACTGATCGACCACAGGCTTTCCAAATTCATTAAGTTTGTACATTAAATCCCTCATCCACCTACGGCTCAGATTACATAAACTCTTCTTACCTCTCATTTTTGCAAAGGGAGATATGTCACCTTCACTTCTGGGTGTGTTCCTATAATTCCAAAGTAACTTATTCATGGCATCATGGCAATTCTTCCCATTGCTAATGGCAAGTTGTAATCCTTCTTTCAACACTCTTATCCATCTCTCTACAATTCCATTGCTTTGGGGATAATAAACAGAAGACCGTTTATGTGTGATACCATGACTCTCAAGAAATTATCTCATTTCCATAGAAGTTAATTGTACACCATTATCAGTTATTATACATTCAGGAAAACCTTCTTTCTCAAATACTTCATTCAAAAACCGAATAACAATTTTAGCAGTAACCTGTGAAACTAATTTAACCTCAGGCAACTGGAGTGCAGTGACGTCTGTGGTTTGGTCCTAAGGCTACACCTGCAGCTTGTTCAAAGCAGAAAAAGACTCAAAGCAGAAAAGATTCTCACAGGCACTCATCACCAGCAGACTGGACGACAGGAACACAGAATCACTGCACGCCTTCCGAAAAGACTCCAAACAATACAGAACTCAATGGCAAGACTCATACTCAAACTCCCCAGAAGGATCCACATCACACCTCATCTCAAGAAACTACAATGGCCCTGGATCCAGAAGAGATGCGAGTTCAAGATACTAACCCACACTTACAAGGCCCTGCACAACGAAGGACCAACATCAACAAATGCCTGCCCTTCTACTAACCAACCAGACACCTTCGCTCAGCCTCCCTTGCAAACACCCCACGGATCCACCGAGCCAACAGCAAAGGACGTTAATTCTTGCACCTTTCAGTCAAGGCTTGGAACAACGTCCCCCTGCACCTCAGGACCGCTCCATCGCTCCAGCAATTCAGAAGGGAACTAAAGACCTGGGGCCAGATGTACAACTGTTTTTTGCGGTCGCAATCAGGAAATTGACCCCTTTGTGACCGCAAAAAGGGTGGTGGTATGTACAAACAATATTTTGCGAGTCGGTGACTCGCAAAATAGTGTTTGCAAGGTGCTATTAGGAAGGGCCGTGCCCAGGCCATCCCTTCATAATAGCGAGTCAGAGTGGTATGTACTGTTGTTTTACGACTGAATTTGCGGTTTCAAAACACTTGCAGTTTACCACCTACTTCAAGTAGGTGGTAAGCCACTTGCAACCAGGAAGGGGTCCACAGGGGACCTCTTCCCCTTTGTGACTAAGTGCGTAGATATGTTTTTTCAGAGCAGGCAGTGGTCACAGGGACCACTGCCTGTCCTTCAAAATTGAAAATAATTTCTTATTTCTTTTTTTTTTAAACAAATCCTGTTTTCCTGCATTTGTAAAACAAGTTGCTTTATTGAAAAATCAAACACAGACATGAGAGTCTGCTGTCCCCAGGAAATTGCGTCCTGCCTCATGAAAATTAATGAGGCACATCCCTTGCAACCATTTGAGAATCGCAAACAGTGTCTAAGCCACTGTTGTACATTCCAGTTTGCGAGTCGCAAATTGCGAGTCGCAAAATGTCGCAATTTGTGACTCGCAAAATAGAATGGTCGTACATCTGGCCCTTGGATGTTTGATTGATCAGGCCTCCATGCAGCAGCCAACAGCACCAGCTCCTCAAGACCCGCATGGGTGATTTGTCGCACTTTAGAAATGCTTAATTGATTGATTAAAATTGCGCACTTTAGGTTGACATTACCATCCTCTTTTGATAATAAAAATATTGACAATAAAATGGTATATGGTTTAATCATAGTCATGAAAATGTTTAATGGATAAGCACAAAGTTAGCAGTCAAACATCACATGTTTTAATGAAATTTATTGATATATTCTGAAATGCTTTATTGACAAACCGAAGGTTCACAGCGAGTCATCACATACCTTAATGAATGTCATTGTGAGATGGTACCATCCTTATTGATTTCATTGGTGTTCCATAGGATTATAATGACATATTTATGCTTTTATTATTACGATGACACTCTGATAAAGCAAGTAGCTCTGCCTTTTGATAATGATGTCCCTTTATATTGTGTCTAGAATAGGTGGGGGGTTCCTGTAGTCTTGGGGTTCAGATCTTGCCAAGGGTTTCAACTATCAAAGAGTGTCACCATATGCATTTCCATAGGCCTGCTTGTAGTTATCTGTGAATTAAGGCATTGTATTTAGCAGTGTGAGAGTTCTAAAGCACGTTTCCACTGATTAGTCAATGATTTATTGAGTGTTGTTTGTTGTATACCACTGGACCGGGATACAAGCCTACATCATTGCCCCTAAGTAGGCCTTGGATTGCTCTGCTTGGCTACCCTGAGAGAGTCCAGTGCCATGATGGGGTACTTGGTTCCCAATAAAGGTACGGTTGCAGACTTATTACTTGTGAATGACTCACATTCGCAACTAATAACCCACTTTCTTACAGTATGAACGCCCTTCCTAGTTAGATGGGCACACAGTTCCCATCTGCCCAGTAGTGTCAGACCTGCTTGGTGCTCTATTGCATTGCTGAGGGCTACAGGGATGAAGCCACTGAGGGGAAATATGACTGTTTACCACCCTCTCAATCTAAGATACATTACTCTGGGCAGTTCCTCTTCTACATTGTTTATCAACCAGGTAGAACAGATTGTAGTCTCTGAGTGGGTAGTATAACTTAGTAATAGTGATCCTGTGTGTGCTATAAAGTTGATTTAACTTTGATCTGTTTTAAAATTTCAACCTTCAATCGGAAGCACAGGTACTGGGAGCAACTAAAAGCTTCTTCCACCGCTGTTAACCCCATAAAATACCTAATGGGCCTTATGTACTAACCTATCTGTGGTTGCAAATGTACCAATTTGCAAAACAGGTGCATTTGCAAAGGCAAAATAGGTTTTACTATGCACGAATCCCATGATAGGAATCAGTAAACCTCAACTGACTGCAGGAATCAATCAATTTTAACTGACTCCTAAAATGGGATTGCAAATCAATACAGATTTACAATTTGGGAGCTTCTTGTTGTAGGCATCCTTTCCAAACTGCAAATCAGTATGAAATGTATACATTTTTTGTGAGCATAATCCGGTTGTAAAACATTGAAAGTTTACCAATTGTCGAGTTGGGTTGGTAACATGTGGGCTTTAATCACGGCTTTACATGTGGATCTGACCACTAGCCTGACCAACATCTTCAATCCCCTGATCCACTCTAAGGGTAAGAGGAGCCCTAAATCTACCTGATTTAATAATTCTTGCCGAATGGCAAAGGGCACCCTTATTGACGCTATAAAAGCCAAAGATAGATCCCTGATAAAAACAAATAGGGCTCTATATAGTGATAGTATAAAGGTAGCCAAAAAGAACTGGGAGCTTGAAAGATGGGATGCAATCAAACAGGAATGAATCCCCATCAAATCTCTTCCCCTTTGTAATTGTAAACAAAATGTTTGTTGGGGAGTAGGCAGAGTCCAAGGACCACTGCCAACTCTCAAACAAACTTTTAGGGAAAAGTTAACTTTTTTTAAAAAACAGTTCCATTTCCATTAAGGAAAATGGATGGCTTTTAAAAGAAAAGTTTATTTAAAGGCAATCGCAGACTTAGTGATCTGTTGACCTTAGCAGGCCACAATCCCTTTGATTGTGAAGAGTCATAGTGAGTTGCTGTGCGGGTCAGAGTCTGGTCTAAGCATACGTATGGTACAATTAATAAATCTTAGATTACCAGGATGCCAGACTAGACACATCAGACATCTCAAATCAAAATTGAGCAAAGATATGGAATCAAGACTCTGTGTTACTGGGACCAGAAATCAGTAAAAAAGTAAGAAAATCACAAATGTAAAAACAATGAAGGCGTTCAATGCTGATGTAAGCAATTCTGACAAAAAGACATTTAAACAAACACGTACCAGAGAAACTTCCTCCGCAATTTGTTTCCTACATTTCTTTTAAATGAATGTCAATCCCAGGATGTTGAATCCATCCTGGTGAACATAGATAAACCTAAGGAAGAGACACTGAAAATTAGACAGTTCAGAGTGCGTTTCCCAGTTAGATTAAAAAAATTATTTTGAACAAACACATAGTCTTAAAGTTACAACTTTAATTCTTATAGGGGCTCAGATACATAAACTTTACATTTCTTAGAGTATTAGATTTATATGGATACAATATATATTTTTACAGACCGTCCATAAGATAGACCAAAAATAACAATATTAAAGTATGATAACAGGCAACCTGTGTTTTTCAAGGCAGCAGAAAGAGAAGAGAAATATAACATAAACATAACCCACCAAGCCAATACATATAAAGTATGCAGGCGGATTTTTGGGGTTATACACAGTACATTTTTCTAGGAGGAAAATTACCCTTTTCTGATCTGATCTCCATCTCCAAATGTATGCCAAACAACTTCATAACCAATTTCTTTTACTGCTTCCTCTTACATATACTCCATTTTGATAAATAAGAAGGCTTCTAGATATCTTTAGAAGAAACCCTGCTTTAGGAATATCTCAGCACCGCTTCTGATTTGTAGGTTCTTCTCCATTAATAATCCTTTACATGCACATGCATCCATATTACACATCACAGACATCAACATCGACACGCCTGTCTGTGGCGCAATCTGAAGCTTAATCTGCATATCATGGAAAAAAAATTTCAGTACTTCAGAAAGAGAGCTATAATTGTTATAAAAATGCCCCTCACAATGATGTCTGTCTGATTACTGCATACAAATTGGAAAAGGAAAATGGGGTTACCCTATATACCAAAAACTGGTGGTGAATATTTTTAGACAGTATGCACAAAAATAGTGCATATAGCTTTTTACAGACTGTGAAAGTCAAATCACATCTCTGAAAGAAAGGAAACATAAGGTTGCTAACAATTAATGCACAAAATAACCAGTGGTGTAACGATAATGTGAAAGATATTTCTGATTGATAAACAGTGTCTGCCCAGCATCATAAACATTTTTAATTAAAAAGAAATTCACTGCACACTACAGATCTATATTTCCTGGGCTTAGCCAAAATAGGTTGGTGTGTCAGGGGCCTTTTAACTAACCTAGTGGGTTCCCTATCACTGCTTCACAGTGATTGTACCAACACCTCCGGGTTCGTCCAGCTTTGATAAAACTGACTTAGCCAAAATAGGCCCGTCTCCATCTTGAATTTATGTACGTTCATGTTTTCATTTTTCCTCTCATCGCACCAGCAACATTTATCGAATGTATTCCCCCGAATACTAGGATGGTTATAGGGGGAGATTTCAATTGTCAATTTGAGCCTCTAGCCATTCCTACTGACTCTTCCCTTACTGATGAGGATTCCTTTTGGTTAATCCCCGAACCGCAAATTCCTCCGGTAAAGGCCTGGACTCCCTTGGTTCTCCAGATCAGTGCAGTAACACTAACTCATGCACTGAGGGCATGTAATGGGCGTACTAAGTCAGACCAACCAGGGAGGCCTACTTTTAATAGACCAGGGCAATCATCCTTTTTGGATTATATCCTAGTGGAATCAAGCATATGGCACTGGGTTGACGACTTTGCTGTCTTGCCGAGACTCGAGCTCAAGCTCCTGGATCTTTACAGTCCCTCAATTACTAGCTCCTCCTCTGGCAGCAATTGAACACTAGCCAATAATAAAAGGAGAATTAGATGGGAAACCCTGAAGCAGTCACCAGGCAAGGCTGCTGCCCTTTATTCTTCAATTATTTCACCTTTAATGGCGATGGAGGAGGCTGCCCAGACACTCAGTTCTCCTGATAACATCGCTCAACTCACGGCTTTACATGTGGATCTGACCACTAGCCTGACCAACATCTTCAATCCCCTGATGCACTCCATTGATTTAATAATTCTTGCTGAATGGGAAAGGGTGCCCTTATCGACGCTATAAAAGCCAAAGATAGATCCCTGATAAAAACAAATAGGGCTCTATATGGTGATAGTATAAAGCTGTCCAAAAAGAACTGGGAGCTTGAAAGATGGGATGCAATCAATCAGGCACTTACCAGCAGGGATATGAAGGTGTTTTGTATCCTAGTTCGTACAGATTTCTCCACAGAGAACTCACCTATTGAGTCGAACATCGCTGCAGACGCCTGGAAATTTCATTTACAAGCGCTGTATTCCACACAGGAAACCTCAGAGCTTACTGAGGGAGCTTTGTCAACTTCAGAAGGGAATACCCTTGAAGATGTTGAAGTGTTGAGTGCAATTGGGAAGCTTCCCCTTGGAAAGGCCCCCGGTTTAGATAAGATCCCTGGGGATTTATTTTGGGAACAACCCAATATCTGGGGCCCCTATCTCTGGGTAATATTTAACGCCATTTTAAATGGCATGAAAATCACGGATACCTGGTTAGGGGCTGACATTTTTCCAGTATATAAGAAGGGCTCATCCCTCCTGCCCACAAATTACAGGCCTATCAGCCTGATTGACGTCACTCAGAAGTTGTTTGCCAGGATTGTCCTGGAGCGTCTCCAGTCCTGGGTGGATGAGCGCGAAATTCTGAGTGCGTATCAGGCTGGTTTTCGTAAAAACATTTCCACTATTGACCAAATCTTCAGGCTCCAATTATTATATTGGAAGACGGTGTCAATAGAGGGTGGGAGCCTCTATTTGATTTTCGTTGATCTTAAATCAGCCTTTGATTTGGTACCTCGAGATAAACTGTGGGTGGTTCTTGAGCAAATGGGCATCCCACCCTACCTGCTATCTTTAATTAAGCGTCTCCATACTGGAAATTTTGCCCAGGTGAGATACGGGAAACATGAAGAACTAACCCCCCATTTCCCAGTAAATAGAGGTGTAAGGCAGGGGTGTGTTCTGGCCCCTACACTGTTCTGTCTTTTTATTAACGCTCTGGTGGACCAATTAAATGAGGTAGCTAACAATGATGCCCCAAAGCTGGTCCGTGACAAGGTGCCAGAAATGATGTTTGTGGATGACACTTTGTTCCTATCCAAGTCTTCCATGGGCATCCAAAAGAATTCTTGACAGCTTCTCTCTATTTTGTAAAGACAGGGGGGTGGAGATCAACACATCAAAAACCAAGTACATGGTTTTTAACCCAAGCAAAACATCTTGCCCAAATCCCTCTCTAAATTGCACCCAGCTTAGAGGTTAGCTCTCTTTGATTACCTTGGTGTTACGCTGTAAGAAACATTTGGATGGGGCTCGCAGCAAGAAAAGGCAGGCTTAAGGCTAGCACAGATGGCTGGGGGAATAGTACAATCATTCAGGAACTCATCATATAGACTGCCAGGCCCGCTGACCGAGATTTATAAAGTCCAAATCAGGAGTGCTATAATGTATGGGGCAGAACTTTGGGGTCATCTTCCTGCAGGTGAATTGGCTAAATATGAGAACAAGTTTATGAGGCAGCTCTTGGGTCTCTCGCTAAGTACCCCTCACACCCCCCTACGTATGGATCTTGGAATTAGACCCATAGAGGAGGAGATTGGACTACGACCCTTGACTTTCTGGTGTAGACGATGGGCGACCCCCGAATTAACAGTCAGCCAGTCTGAACTCAAGGCGATTCTGGGACTCCGAGGGGTGGGAAAACTATCCTCGTTTGTACACATAAGAGATATGTGTTTCAGATTAGGCCGGCCAAACCTATGGACCCACCCTGAGGAAGTGTCCCCGACAATATCGCGGCTAGAACTAGTTAAAGCTTACAGACTGCTTACACTGGCTGAAACTCAGGGGAGTACAAAACTAGGCCATCTAACTTCTGACTTACTTAATTTTAAAGATCAGTATCTATTTGAGTCTTTCCTTGATGTTGTTCAACCATCCATGGCAAGGAAGTTATGTATACAGTTCTGATTGGGTTCCCTGCCGGTTCATGCATTTACAAACAAATGGTCAAAAGCTTCTCCCATTGGATGACCTGCTCGTAACAGCCAAGAAGAGTCAGCCATTTATGTTTTCTTCTTCTGTCCTGGCTATAATGCAGCCAGGAGGTATTGGCTCTTACCACTTTGCAGGAAATTGGGTTATAGGCTGTGTCTGGAGGCATTTAGAGTTTTGAGAAGTGACACCCATCCTCCGATTGTTTTTGCTGTGTCCCGTTTCCTCAATTCTATGTGGCATAGGAGCCGTATGTTTATAAATTCCCCCGCATATGTTAAACGTCCTCTTTGTCTTTTTTACTGTTTTTTTGTACTATTAATTAACATAATCGTTGTTTTAACTTTCGCTTAAATTTGAACATCTTTTTAACTGTTATGAAACTTGATTAATTCATTTGCATTCTGGTTATATTTTATAATGTTTATTGATGTTTTTATTGCCCAATTCCAGTGATGTATGTATTTTATTTTCTGCTTTTATGGTCTATAATGAGCGAAATATAGCTTGGAAATGGAATGGCAAAAAAAAAAAAAAAGGAAAATGTGTACTTATTAAGTGCTCTGCGTAGACATGCTGTTCTCGATGAACTGACTCCAGAGAAAGCTTTCTTTCCAAATGTAACTGTTCAAGTCATTTCCTGCCTGTTCTCTGTGTCTGTGTTTTGTGTGTAACTGGACTTGTACTATAACACCCGATGACATTAGGTCAAAAGGGAACTAATAATTTTTTATTTAGGGGATGATGTATGGTACTGTTGCGTTTAATTCTGCATTGTGATTGGTTGAGACTTATAACATATTGTTCACTTAATGCTGACTGTGTGATTTTTACTGTGTAGCTTCTTCTAAAAAGGCTCATTTTTAGGTCGAGCCTAGCATTGCAGCGCATGCGCTGCACGCTTTGCGAGGCATGCAATATTCAGTATAGTGTGGAAGCTTCTTGGAAGCTCCGCCCACTCCCCACCCATCTTTTTCATTGGGTTAGGTCCTAAATGCTGCCTTCCGATTGGTTTTAGGCTTGTTAACCCCTCCTCATGACAGCCATATCCTCATTTGTATCCTTCCATGGCTACTGGCCCCTTTACTCGGAACACTATTTTCTTCCCTTTCTCCCCCCACGCCCTCCCGCAGTCCATGACTTCTTACCCCCCACACCCCTCTACTCCCGTTCGTACCTTCTTGTCCACTCGCACTCCCGTTTCCAATGCAATAGGTCTCGCGTAAATGCGAGTCCTATTGCATTGCAAATGCTTGTTTATTTGAACGAGCACTTCCCATAAGTGTCTATGTTTTGTTTCACTGGCTCAGCGCAGTGCTTGCTTGATGGCCGCCACGCTTTATCTTTCAAACAAATTCGATATTCATGTTGCTGTTTTGTCAGGTGCTTTTACCGTTCTGTGTTTCTGTGCTGGAAGCAGTATTTGTATTTTGTTTTTCTCACTCAGTGTGGCGTCTGCTTTACGGCCACTGTGCTTTATTTTTCAAACACACTCGAGATTTGTGTTGCTGTTTTGTGAGGTGCTTTTACTGTCCTGATTTTGTTTGTGGAAAACAGCACTATCTTTAGTTGTTTTTTTTCATAGTACGGTGATTCCCTTGTTTCAGTATTGCCCGATTCATTTCTGTGCGGCACCCATTGTTGTATGATATCTCAGTTACCACAGCGGGTCTTCGTTCTCAATTCATTCTCCTCCTCCTTTTCATCCACTTAATATTGCCCCCATCGTATGGTCACCCCACAAAAGGAGCTACCTAATTTCATCAGATCGGAAAAGCAACCCGGGCAAGTTGAGACTCGCTTCTGTGACACTGCCGGTGGAGCATTGGGTGATGTGTCTGTTGTGCATCGGTAGAGATCTGAGTGTTGGGCATCAAGGGAACAATGAGTGTAGCCCAATCCAGCTTCCTTTTCATTGGCTAACGCAGGCATGTTGCAGGGCTTGGGAAGGAAGGTCTTCTGACTTAGCTCATGAAGGCGATAGATAATTGCTTCTGTTGCTTATTACTGACAGAAAAGCACCCTTCTAAGCATTCTTCCATAGGTACAAGACATAATAATCACCCATCTCCCTCTAGACATCCAGACAGGGTCAAACATGTGAGTGGGCGAGTCCCAACAGCTGCTAAATCTATGCTCTTGAAGACCACTTCCCTCCTGCTCAGAGTCTGCGTGGTGGGCTAGTGCCCTGAACTGACTGCCAGGGGACACTCGGTGCTCATAAAGTACAGATGAGTGGGCAGGGGAAGTACCTGCAGCTGACATCGACAGGAGCAAAGGCTGTGCAGCCCTTCACTTTCCTTCACATAATCTTATCCCTTCACTCAGGCAGTGCCAGCTTCCCTCTCTTCCAGGCCAGTGTAAAGTACAAGAATGAATAAACAAGCAAGCAACAACACATACATAAATGTTGTCTTAGAAGGGTTAAAGTACCCGAGACACATATTGCGCACGTATTGTTGACAAGCAGTCATGGTTTGTTTGGTTGTCATCTTTTGTGATCTTGTGTGCTTATTTCGTTTTGAACTAACATAATTCTTTCATTCTGGTCTCAATGAGGCTTGCATGATTGTTCTGTACTTTCTTAATGGCATGGTTGCAAATAGGAACTAATTGTCAATAAACGTGTTATGAAGTTTTTAGGGTGTCACAAAGGACATTAAAAATGGGTCCAGTGACTGCTAATGAGTTTTCTGGTTTGAAATGGCTGCCTGCGTGCATGTGGATGTAAGAGACCAGGGGCCATATGTAGGTGGGCTAATACCGGTCGGTAACGGCCGAAAATCGGTAAATTTTCCGTTACCGACCGGTATTTAGCCCTTTGAGATGTAGGAGGCTGGATTGAAGGATTCGGTAATTTACCGATTCTGTATTTTAAGAAATCGGTAAAATACCGAATAAATTACCGAATCCTTAAATGCTATGTAGGTAGCACTCAAGTGAGTGCATTTTTGGTTTAAGGATTCGTTATTTACCACCAACTACAAGTTGATGGTAAATACCGAATACCTTTTCAAAAGCAATTTTGTGTTTTTTTAAAAGTGCCATGTGGCAGACATACTGTGTGCCACATGTGCACACATGCACGATTCAGGAGTGCAACAGGGTGTCAATGTGACACCCTGCCACCCTTGAATATGCTCCCCCTATTACCGATTCGGTATTTACCGAATCGATAATAGTGAATGGCTTCCCATTCATTCCGATGGGCCTCCAGGCCCATAGGAATGAATGGGAAGGAAGGTATGCCTTATTACCGATTCGGTAAATACCGAATCGGTAATAACGAATATTACCGAATCGGTAAAATGTACCGATTTTTTACCTACATTCTAGTTACCGATTCTTAAATACCGAATCGGTAAAATTCGGTATTTAGGAATCGGTAAATAGGAATTACCTACATATGGCCCCAGGTATTTGTGTCTGCCAACCTGGTTCATCTAGAGGTGGGTGAGCCAACAAATGAACAGGGAGAGCGAAGCCAAGCCGAGGGTCTGACTGAGCTCCGAGCCATGCAGGAGCTGAGCCCTGAAAATGTGTGGCACGTCATCTGTGCAATAGATCCTATATAAAATATGATCGACTGTTTAACATTCCAAAGAGTGCATTTCTTTAACATGCAGTAGTGTTCAGTTAGTTAATCGTAACACTGCACTGAGAGACATTTATTAAAAGCAAATGTTTTTAAACATGACCTTACAAATATTCCTCCCCTCTTCCTCGATGAGAACAATGTCATTAGTGAGTTAAGAGGCGAATCCGAAGTTACGAAAGCCCTATCTGTGGCATGGTTTCTTACAAGGTGTAACCTTAAAGACTATTTAAACCGGGCACACAAGAGAGGCTTGAATAGCACACGCCCTGCACTCACGCAGTTCAGAGTGCTCAAATGCAATAATGAAAAAGGAAGCACAGAGAAATAAACTATTTTCCTAGAATCACTCTATTTGGTCAGCCAATGAAGCCAGGAGGAAACCCTAGGTTTTCTGGTTTCACATTGTGACATTCAGTAACTAGATGGGTATCTCGTGCCCTCTCATGGTTTACATCAATGGTTTATGTTTTTATAGTGTTTTCTTTCATTCATGGCGCTTTAGTGTACAGCGCGGGTGAAGGCCAGACGCCAAATGGAACTTCGGTTTATTTTGGGCTTGATGGTCCAAGGGTACCTGGAGCTGCACCCCAGCCGGGCATCTGGCTCGAGCTTTCAGTGTGTTGTAATGGTATAGCTCTTCAATCCCTGGTGGCACAGCACCCAGTATAATGTACTGCATGGTTAACACTTATAAGGTCCCAAAGTCGAGACCTATTGGCTATGCCAATGCTTGTTTAGGTGAGCCATGAACCAGTTTCCGATTCTTAGAGAGCAGGGCCATTTTGTCTGTCTCAATCTGCTTGGGACTTAGAATAATTTTGATGTTCTTCCTGAGGCCTGACTTATGTCAGATCTCTCGCTGGATTTGACTGAGCCTTGTGCTAATACTCGATATTTGATTTATTATGCATTTGACTGATTTAGGGACTAACCATATTTTGCCGTCTGTATAGCATGATCATTTTATAATAAACTGTTATGTTTTCTAAGTTATACCTCATCTCAAGAAGGCATATTTAATCGATTATGCTGCCTGTTTATTTGATGATTTTGAATTAGTCAGGGGCACTTTACCATATACATTCTTGTGGCTAACCCCGCCCCCAATCCTGTGAAGTGCTTTATCTATAATTAAAGGTAGCCTCAACTATAACATATATCTACCTCACACCAGAATATAAATGCCATCTAAAATTCAACTTTAAGACTAAATCAGAGTTGAATGATGACAGACATTCCCAGCTCTGTGGTGGAGATGGTAAATCCTCCACTGACGATTGTCCAACCTCAGAGAAACCTTTAGTGGTGTTAACTCTGTCATAGGGATAGTATAAGAGAGGGAATTGTGTTGGAGGATTTCCCACTCAAGAATCTGCGTTGTGACCATCAACCGCAGATACAGTTCTCTGTCAATAATTCCAGAGTAGTCTTGAGGACAAGTGGCAGTGCTGCCTCGCAGGAAGAGCTGTGCTCCCACAAAGTAGTCAAGAACATCCACCTCTCCGCCTCTAGTGCTCTCCGGGCTTCAGCCGCCATCATCAGTGAATGCCTAACATAAAGTGAACTTCCCTGTGATCTTGAGACCTCACACACCAAGCCCATCCTAAAAAAAACACAATGTCTCAATCTGGTGGATTCGCCCAGCTTCCAACTAATCCCCCAAAGACACTCTCATCAATAGATTAAGCTCTGCCCAAATCTTTGGCTCTCTCTAATAAACAGCCTCCTCTATAATCACTAAATAGGATTCCGCCCAGGCTGAGACACAGAATCTGCCTTGATCTCTATCTAGGGTGAACCACAGTTGATACCACCAGCCCTCCTGCTAATGGACATCTTCTGCATCTTTGAAACTCTGCATCACTCCACCCAGCTAGAGGAACTTAGCAACACCAACATTCAAGGAACTACCCTAGGATGGATCTACCCGTACCTTGTTAAAAGATTGAGCATCATCCCCTTTAATCCCTTCACATCTTTCAGCGCAGTTGATGGCATTCCACATGGGTCACCTTTTTGGGGGTTTTTTGAGCCACATTTCCTCGTTGATAATGAGTCACATTGCCTAGGTGTTTCACATGTCTGATTGCCCGAGGACTAGATTCAGGCCCAACCCCACCACCCAGGTAACCCTCATTGCCACCACATCTGACTGATCACAGACAGAGGAGACATCACAGCCCTCATCCTCCATGACCTATCCCCCACCCTAGACACTGTCTCCCACTCCATCCTCATTCAATGTCTCCATGAAGTCAGTTCAAGGACCCGTGCTCAGCTGGATCTGCTCCTTCCCAACAGGTGATGCCAGTCAGTCATCCTGGCTCCGCCTAGCTCCCTACACCTTGGCCGCCACCAGCTTCATGTATGGAGTACCCCAAAGATCGCCTCTCAGCCTCCAACGCCTATATGATACTACTCGTAATTATCACCTGTGTAGGAATTGGCCCTGTCTGCTGCCTGTCTTGCCTTCACATTCCTGTTGTGGAAACCTGATTTTGTTGCCTTTTAGGACTCTGGGCACTTTACCACTGCTAACCAGTGCTAAGTTGTTGTGCTCTCCCTTTTAAACATGATAGAATTTGATTACACCCAATTGGCATATTTAATGTACACGTACCCAGGGCCTGTAAATTAAATGCTACTAGTGGGCTCCTCCCATATAAGCCATTTTACAATCCCACACTTTAAGAGCCATGTATAACAAAAGAGTTAGCATTTACCTGCCTCATCAGAAGATTGTATTTACCTGAAAGTGCAATTTGTCCATCTTAGTCCTTTCTGATTCACTCCAGCCTAAACCACACCTGAAAGTTCAGAGTGACCTTATTAGAGCACCTTCTGATCCTCACACATTACACCCAATCTTTCCTACATAAACTACTTTACATACACTCTACTAACCATTCACAACAAAACAGGTAGTGTCTTACATAATCACCTGAGAATGCTTTGGAATGTTGACATGGGTGTGCAGTGCTATAGAAACAATATATTTAAATCCACTGGCAACAGCTCCTCAGTGAGGTCACTCCTTACTTGCTCCATTATGAAGATGATTTAAAAAAGTATATGCGTGCTAAATCTCTCTCTATTCTCTACTGTCCTTAGCTATGCATGTGAATGGCTGCATAAAGCCTTGAAAAGCGCCAGACCATTCAATTGTGCAGCTGTGCAGAAGCAGGGTGAAATCAACAAGCATTTAACTGGCTGACGATATCACACCTGAAGTATGTGAGGTCATCAGCCCAGCAACGCCATGACATTTGGCACTGAACACCACCCCCTGATGACCCAGCCTTGAGGCTTCAGGCTGAATCACTGTGGTGCCAGGAGCAACACATTCATCAGGGCTTGGAGCCATGATGCCCAGCCCTTCCACCAATTGACACAGGGTGGGGTGGGGCCAGCAAGACTTACTGAACCCGCCCCACCTTGTGACGTGATATGAAAGGGTGGAGTTGGAGGCTGCAGATCAGAGGCTGAGCCCTGGAATCTGTGCACTGCATCAGCACAAGATATGCAGAGACAGTGTGCAGGATCCAGTTCACAGCTTCCCGCGCTGCATTCAGTGCCAACACTGACTGGACACTGAGCGCTGCAGAGGAGTGTGTGATGATTTGGTCTTATGCCCCACCACTTCCAAAGTTCACCAGCCACCTCCTGGGTTCTCCAATTTAGGATTCTGAAAGTCCAGCACAAACCAGAAGATTTTTCAGTACCGCCAGTTCTAAATCAGACCCAGAGTGCTCCACTGGCTGCGCCTGTTTGTGCTTGTCATTAGCCTGCTGTTACTAACAACTGGCCCCATCACAATGCTTCAGGCTATGACAACATCCTCCATGCACATGCCCCAATCTAATAGGGGCAGATTCTGCGGCTTGTCTGTGGTGCATCTGTGTGATGTTTGCAGTTGTTATTGCAAGCCAATTGCACCCGCTTGTACATTTTCATACCAGGTACCCAACCTGCAGTTTTCCCACTCAACATCCATTCTTCTCCCTGGCTTCCACCTGCTATAGAGCCAATCTCCTCGCTATGAGCTTGCCTGTAAGTCACTCCTCACCACCCTCCTCTCTCCACCTCCGCCGCTGTTCTCCTCGCTTCCTCTCACCTTCTTCTGCACTAACATCTCTAAGCCCTCCCCTGTGGTCAGTGTACTCTTATTTTCTGCAATATAGGCAGTGCTACTGGAATTATGCGATTGTACCGCCGCAATGTTTTTTGCATGATTATAGATTTGCCACATTTACCACATAATCCATCAACTGCTACATAATATGCAGATTTTAACAAAAAACTATTTTGATTCTAACTAAAACAGGTCAAACGTTAGTAAAAACGGAGCGGCACGTGTTGCCCCACAGGAGCAGGCCTTCTGCCTGGTCACCTTTCTGTGGCTTGTTGCTATATTTGGGTATTAAACTGGTGAGGTGCACCCAATGCCCAGACAGTGGTAACAAGTGTATAAAGTACAAAATAACGAAGTAAAACTATTTAAAAATATACCACATTATGCCACATAATTTACCTTTCCTTGCTGCATAATTAACTCAACCTGATACATAATCTGGCCCTCTATTGCCGCATAATTCCAGTGGCCCTGTATATAGGTCTTCATGAACATTGCTGCACACTGGCATTCTAAGGCACAGATGCACCTCTCTCTGTTCTTACCACGAGTTTTGTATTTATTCGCCAGATATGTAGACTGTGAGAAGCTTTCTGACGTCAGTTGTATGAATTGTCCATCCATGCCCACTGTTTTTCCATTACATTCTTAAAATTATTATTTTGATTATTTTATAAATACCAATAGCATCACTCAAAATTAACGCCAAAGTAAGTATATATACATTCTGGACGAGGTATATTCTCTTGGTTAAATTATAGCATTTGAAGGTTATTGAATAACAAGAGATTGGTGAATCTGCAACCTCTGGCTGTGCCTCTAAAGACAAGAGACTGTAAATAGTTTGATCTCTGTAGGACGGAGGCAAATTATGCTAAGACTGGTAAATATTGTCTGGCTGATGGCCCTGATGTAGGGCTGTGTTGGCATGATAACAGATTTAATGTGACTCTGTCATATGTTTGTCCTCTTTGGGTAAATCTGCTTGGAGGACATGCAGTATATTTGAGGGGAATGCTCATTTCAAAATAGCTGTCCTGTTATATTATGTATAATACAACAAAGTGGCGAAGAGGCAGATAGCAAGGACATTCACTGGTCAAATTGCTCAGAATTCTTGCTGGCCACACTGCCTGAGAATTCAATGGCCATATTACCTAGATGTGTGAAGAGTCTCATTGCCTCATGGGATCTCATATGTCTTATAAATCTCCTTGGGTAATATGATGCATAGTGTCTAAGGAGATTTATAAGTCACATTTTCTGACAGGTTTCATCAACCACACTGCCTGCTGGGGCTTCTTGAGCCGCATTCCCCGAGGGGATTTATAAGTTACATTTCCTGGTGGTTTCATTAGTCTCAGTGCCTTTGAGTGTTCATGAGTCCAATTTCCTAGGGGTCTCTTGAATCAAATTATAAGTATTTTATATGTAGAATTGACTTGGAGTTTTAGTATTCGTGTTACTTGAGAGCGCATTGTGAAAGGGAATGTAATGATCCATAATACCTGCGCTTTACATTAATTACATTGCATAGTGATTTCACATGTCACACTGCTTCAGGGATGAGTAAAATTCACCAACTGTTTATGAGTTATTTTTTTAGAAGTTTTCATAAGCCACATTGCTTGATATTTAATAAGTAATATTGCCTGGGGTTTTCATGAGCCAGTTTATCTAGATTCTTCATGGGTCACAGTTTCGTGTTTTTTTTAGCCACATTTCTTTATTGATAATGAGCCACATTGCCTAGGTGTTTCACAAGTTACACTGCCTGAGGACTAGATTCAGGCCCAACCCCACCACCAAGATTAACCTCATTACGCCACATAGGACATCCACTGATCATGGACAGGGGAGACACTGCAGCCCTCATCCTATCCGCCACCTTAGACACTGTCTCCCACCCCATCTTCCTTCAATGACTCCACATAGCCCGCTCAAGGACCGATGCTCCGCTGGATCTCTTCCTTCCTAACAGAACGCAGTCAGTCAGCTTGGCTCCCTAGACCTTGGCCGCCGCAAACCTCACCTGCAGAGTACTCTAAAGATCAACCCTCAGCCCTCAATGCCTATATGATCCGCTCGTAAATATCAACCGTGTAGGACTTGACCCTGTCTGCAGGGCCATCCTCAGACATTTTGCCTTCACCCTCTTGTTTACTGAATCCGTTTTTCTTGTCTTTTTGAACTCTGCATACCTTACCACTGCCAACCAGTGCTAAAGTGCTTGTGGACTCCCCTTTAAACATGGTATAATTGGCTTACACCTGATTTGCATATTTAATTTACTTGTAAGCCCCTAGTAAAGTGGCACTAGATGCCCCCAGGGCCTGTAAATAAATGCTACTAGTGGGACTGCAGCACTGATTGTGCCATCCATTTAAGTAGCCCTTTAAACATGTCTCAGGGCTGCCAATGCAGCCTGTGTGTGAAATTTGCCATTTCAACTTGGTAAAATAAACCTTTTGCCAGGCCACAACCTTCCTTTTTAATACATATAAGTCACCCCTAGAGTAGCCCCTGGGCAATCCAGAGGGCAAGGTGTAGTGTTAAAGTGCAAAGTATGACATATACTTTTAAGATTCACATATCTTGGTAGTGATAAACTCCTAAAGTCATTTTTCACTACTGCAAGACCTATGTCTCCCATAGGATAACATTGGAGTTACTGTATTACATTTATTAAGCTGTGACTTCCAATTGGGAGCAGACAGACAAGTTGGGTTTGGAGTCTAAAAAATTTAAATTAAAAGCCCTCTTTAATGGTAAAGTGGGATATTTAATCACAATTCTGAAAACGCCACTTTTAGAAAGTTGTGGAAAAACTGCCCCAGATGTGTATCTGGGAATATCCAGTGCACTACAAATTGTACACTATCCAGTGTACATGATTTTATCAACACTTATACTTATTGTGCAACAATTACAAATCATAAATTCTCCAATGTTCAGTATACAAACAGTCCAAATGAACGAAGTGGATTTGAATCTGCTTTTATTTCTGTGAACTGCAGATGTAGTTGTAGAAGCAACACAAAATTATTGTGCTTGTAATCAGAGAGAAATCAAATATTAAATATCCCAATGCATTTCGGGCTCTCTTCATGAGCCCTTCTTCAGGGGAGAATCTGTGAAAGGCAATAATAACCATGTGTAATCCATGCGAAATAACGACATTCGAATCAGCATTAAAAAGACAATATGAATACATTGAGGACAGGAAAATGATACACTGCTGATTTCATTCAGTGAATGTGACAAAAAGAGTAGAAAAAAGGATTTTCCTGAAACAAATAGACATGAAAGAGCCCAGAGTTCATAACGAGTCGGTCACTCTTACTTATGAAAAAACGAACGTGCGTGACACGAAGAAAACTTTTAAGAATGGTGAAGTGAAATAACACCCGTGAATCCTAAAGGCGTGAACCTGACATGAATATGTAAAAACACATCGTACCTCTAACATACGAAAAATAACTTCTAGACCAAGCTCAACGCCGCACCGTATCAATACCAATGCCTAAGGAGAAAGTTTCATGGTGATTAAGGTCTAGTATGCTAAATGTGAGTGAATAAAATCTCCCCATGGATTATGTGCTTACCTATAATGTACTATAAAAGCACACTGCGCAAAAAATTTCACCACGAAAATCTGCAAAATCAGAGAAAGAAACACTGCATTGTAAATTCAATAGAAGTTGCCTAACTCTCCAAATGCTGTGGTTGCTACAAAAAATGCAAACATTAAGAAGCCGTCCCATCTAATGTAATCGTAGCGAATCTACTCGCAACTCCTAAACTTAAAACTACATGCATGTCTCAAAAACTCTTTCGTGAACACGAGCTTGAACGCTCTATGTCGTGTCCTCTGGCAAAATGCAGCTATGCCAACGTTAAGTTTAAAGCACAAAAGTCACACCTAGCTTTACCTTGACACAACGAGATACGCAGCGTCTAAATCTCTTTAGAAAGTTGGCTTTTTCCTGTCCTAACCATGTGGGTACTGCAGCCTGATTCTGGGTCACATGACTAGGTGTATCTGACAGTTGGTGTTTGTGTATTGCTCCCAGACATTCAGACAAAGGGAAGAGAGGTGGTGGCAGGATGAGTTAACAAGGGGGAGGAGCTATCACCTATCACACTTGCTCATCACAAAGGCACTGCCTGAGCACTCTAACAAAGGGTTTGACACTGGCCTATTGTGGCTCCAGACAAGCTGGGGCCAGTACAGGGACGAAGGTGATGCCTGACACCTCGGGTGGAAATCTCTAGAAGCTTCCTCCACTTCAAAGTGGGCACCAGGTATAAATGTGGGACCTCAGACCCCAGCTCTTCAGTACATTTCTAGACCCGTGAAAGATTGTACCAGGAAGAAGGACTGTTATGCTGCAGAAAGGACTGCTGCTCTTAAGGAATGCTGCCTGATGTGGTGACCGGCTGCCTGCTGACCTCTTGCCTGTGTGAGAAAAATCGGACCTCCAGTCTGTACCCAAGACCACCAGAGTGACTCCAAGGGCTAGTCTCTTGAAAGCAGCACCTGGACTCTGCATCTGTAAGCTCTACACTGCCAAGTGGTGCCACTTTAATCCTGGACACTTGGAAGTGGGCCTGAAGTTGCTCTGCCAGCTCAACTGTGGATCCAGCAGAACAAACTCATTACCTCTGCAATGCAGCATAACCAAGAGCAGAACCATCTTATCATCTCTGCTGGAAGGATTTTTACAAAAACAACAGTTGATGGACAGAATGCAGAACAATGTCATACATTCACCTCAGTACAGAGATCTGGGCCTAAATCCATCTTTTTTTGCTCACCATGCCGTTCCAGTTTGAACCCAGCCATATGCAAATCAGTCTTGACCCTGAACCTCATGGGTACAGTCCAGTCCGAACTGCCAAGCCAGGTCCTCCCTGGCCTGGAAACAAGCATCCTAGGACCGGTTTTGGGGTTTCATCCCTCTTCAGTCAGGATAGCTTGATTCCAGAGGCATGGAGAGCACGGGACCCACATCTGGGCATACCCTTCCCACTCGGGATGACAAATGCAAAAACAACAGTTGATGGACGAATGCAGAACAATGTCATACATTCACCCCATTACAGAGATCTGGGCCTAAATCCATCTTTTTTTGCTCACCAAGCCGTTCCAGGTTGAACCCAGCCATATGCAAATCAGCCTTGACCCTGTGCCTTATCAGAACAGTCCAGCCCGAACTGCCAAGCCAGGTCCTCCATGGACTGGAAACAAGCATCCTAGGACCAGTTTCAGGGTTTCACCCCTCTTCAGCCAGGATAGCTTGATTCCAGTGGCATGGAGAGCATGGGACCCACATCTGGGCATAGCCTTCCCACTGGGTGGACTCGGCACTGAGGTTCACGCACCATACTAAAAAGGTGGCGGCCACCTGTTTCGGCATTCTACGTAACCTCAGACCTATTTTGAGGTTCTTTGACTGCCACACCCGCCAGATAATTGTTCAGGCGACTATTCTTTCGAGACTGGACTATGCCAGTTCTCTTTTATTAGGGGCGAACCTCGCCGAAACCTCCAGACTACAGAGAGTCCAGAACGCGGCTGCCAGGGTGCTGGTAGGTCTTCCTCGCCAATCTTCAACGACCGGGGCCTTGAAAAAATTACACTGGCTTCCGGTGGGTAAAAGGATACAGTTTAAGGCACTTTGTTTAGCCTTTAAAATCCTTAAAACCGCCTCTCCCCCGATGCTATGCCCCCTCTTGTCGGAGTATACTCCTAGGAGGTCGCTCCGATCAGAGGGACAACATCTTGCGATCATTCTCCGCACTAGACTGGCCAGAGTAGGCGGCCGATCCTTTAGCTTTCTAGCTGCCAAGTTATGGAATAGTCTTCCGGAATCTATCCGTGGCATGCAGGATCTTTTGACCTTTAGAAAGGCTATCAAAACTCATCTCTTTCAATAATTGCTTCTCTTTCTTTGTGTTCCTTTCTTTCTGCATTTGGTTTTTTTCGCAGCGCCGGGACGCCCCTTGGCTGGGGCAGCCGTGCGCTATACAAATCACCATAACATAACATAACATAACTCGGGGTGACAAATGCAAAAACAACAGTTGATGGACAGAATGCAGAACAATGTCATACATTCACCCCAGTACAGAGATATGGGCCTAAATCCATCTTTTTTTGCTCACCATGCCGTTCCAGTTTGAACCCAGCCATATGCAAATCAGTCTTGACCCTGTGCCTAATGGGAACAGTGCAGCCCGAACTGCCAAGCCAGGTCCTCCCTGGACTGGAAACAAGCATCCTAGGACCGGTTTTGGGGTTTCACCCCTCTTCAGCCAGGATAGCTTGATTCCAGTGGCATGGAGAGCAAGGATTCTTACAGCACAAGGACTCTGCTTTGACCTTGCAGCCCGCATCCGAACCGCTGCTGCATAATGCACCTCCAACACAAGCCCTCACAACACCAAGTTCTCAATGAGGGCAGCCCGGATGACGAATCTTGTGTCGTCATCAGAAACCCTGCAGTCTTTTAGGAATCCAACAGGTGCACAACGCATCCTCAACGCAGGACTCCACATCACCAGCTTCCCTCATCGACGGCCTCCTTGACGATAATGGAGGACCTCACATCACAGCCTTGCAGCTCCCCAGAACTGACACATTATCTCGCCTTCGCGACGTGGGACCTTGCAGTACTCCACAACTAGGATTTAAGGTACTCATTTTACTGTGCCTAACTAGGTCCCTGTAGCTGACCCACACTTCATCGTGGTTGGCCTTAACTTGTGCATTTGTCCCTGTTCGGTGCGACCAGATATCCACAGGTGGAGCTTTGTGCTTTTTGGCACTATTTTCACTTGAATCTTTAAAATTGCATATCTCCGGTTCTACTGATTCGATTCTTTTTTCTTTTTGGTCATGTACTATTTATTAAAATCTACTCTACTTTTCTAATCTTATCACCAGCTTCCCTCATCGACGGCCTCCTTGACGATAATGGAGGACCTCACATCACAGCCTTGCAGCTCCCCAGAACTGACACATTTCCTCGCCTTCGCGACGTGGGACCTTGCAGTACTCCGCAACTAGGATTGAAGGTACTCATTTTACTGTGCCTAACTAGGTCCCTGTAGCCGACCCACACTTCATCGTGGTTGGCCTTAACTTGTGCATTTGTCCCTGTTCGGTGCGACCAGATATCCACAGGTTGAGCTTTGTGCTTTTTGGCACTATTTTCACTTGAATCTTTAAAATTGCATATCTCCGGTTCTACTGATTCGATTCTTTTTTCTTTTTGGTCATGTACTATTTATTAAAATCTACTCTACTTTTCTAATCTTATGTGGGATCCTTTTTGTGGTGTGTTTTCACTTTGTTACTTTTTGAAGTGGTTCACAAATACTTTGAACATTGGCTCAGAGTTAAAACTGACATGTCTGTGCCAAGCTACCCGAGGGTTGAGCATAGGTCAATTTAGGAGCACAAAGAAAAAACGGGGTACAGGGCATTTATGGCTGGACCTATCACCAAGTGGGGTTACAGTTTATTCAACCCTTAGAGTGCCCGGGATCTGAGGCTCAATACCCCTAAGCCTCCTAGGATACAATATCCTACAAATCTTAACAATGCAATATGATCCAGCACTCCAATCAATGTAAATCACATATAGTATTAAATTAAAAAAGTTTAAAATTCATTCAGCAGGTCTGGTTTCAATTTTCTTTATTCAAATTCTTCTTAAAACGACCGTAGCCAACGCGTTTCATCCCTAAGGACTTCTTCAGGGCAAATGTAATATGGTGAGCCTTTCTTTACAATCATCAATGAGCATATGAAAAGAGACTCTACCTCTCAGAACAACATCTTGTATGGCCTTGTATGCTTCCAAAGTTATCTAATCTTAATAAACGTATTCCCTATTGGTCCAAGATCCAAGGAACTGACTGAACGACGGGAGCACCTTCACGCTAGCAACAAATTGTGATGGGCTAATACCCAGAGGGATAGATGACACAAATTGGATCAACAGAATTCAGATCGTTGCATATCCAGTACCTCTTGCCTGGCATCATGCCAACGTTCAGTCTGTGACCTAACTACATACATGGGTGTAGTACTTCGCTGCATTGGCGTCTCACGAGCTGTGTGATCCGCAAAGGCATTGCCTTTTCCTATTTTATCAGTCACTTTCTTGTGTGCGCTACACTTAACAATTGCCACTTTCTTAGGATATGTCAAGGCAGTAAGGAGATTATGTACTAATTCGCCATGCACTATTTGTGTCCCATGTGAAGTGAGAAAGCCTCTTTCCTTCCAGAGTTGCCCAAAATCATGAAACACTCCAAAAGCATATCGGCTATCGGTGTAGATTTTAACAAGTAGATCTATACTAAGCTCACATGCTCTTGTCAGTGCTATCAACTCGGCTGCTTGAGCTGACTTCTGTGGAATGCGATCTGTCTCAACTACTGTCGGAAGTGTTGTGATTGCATAGGCAGCGGATGTCGTGCCATCAGGCAACTTCAAGCAGGACCCATCAACCCACAGTTCCCCATCAACACTAGAAAGGGGCATATCTTGTAGGTCAACATGACCCTTTGTTTGTTCTTCAGTAAGGGATATACAGTCATGTAACTCTTGTGATTGGGACTGCGTGGCTGGAAATGGCAATAATGTAGCAGGATTCAGAGTCGAACATCTTTTCAGTGTGATATGAGAAGCCAAAAGTGTCAATTCATATCCTGTCAAGCAGGCACTAGTCAAATGCTGTGTTTTCGTTTGATTTAAAAGAGCATCAACTGAATGGGGTACTAGCACAAGCAATCTGTGTGACAAGACTATTCCCTCACTTTGACGTATGGACACAGCTGTCACCACCACCGCTCGAAAACACCCAGGCAACGCACGGACGACTGGATCAAGGACAGCTGAGAAATATGCACAAGGACGCTGCTTATCCCCGTGTGTCTGTGTTAAAACTGAGAGAGCACAACCGTCCATCTCGTGTACATAGAGTGTGAAGGCCTTAGTGTAGTCTGGAGTTCCTAATACTGGTGCAGAACAAAGAGATTGACGCAACTGTTACAAAGCATGCTGGCATTCAGTAGTCCATGGGAGAGGCATCGGAGTGTCTTTAGTCAAAAGGGCCAACAAGGGTTTAACAATGTGAGAAAAGCTAGGGATCCACTGCCTACAGAAAGAAGTAAGGCCAATCAGTGCACGAACATCCTTCTCAGTACGGGGCACAGGCGTGTCTAAAATAGCTTGAATGCAAACTGGTGTAAATGCATGTCCCTCCTTGGACAGGAGGTGACCTAAATAGGTAACCTGTTGTCTACAGTATTGCAATTTCTTCCAAGAGACTTTGTGATGATGAGAGGCAAGGAATGATAGCAATAACAGCATTCCTTCTTCACACTGTTCAGGGGTATCGGCAGCCAACAAGATGTCATCGACATATTGAATAAGAGCCACCCCTTTTGACACAGGGAAATAATCAAGCTGCCTTTTCAATGCCTGGAGCTCTACAAAATCTGAATGATCGATTATTCAAAGTGAAACCGAACAAATAACGGCTGTCAGGATGAATAGGTATTGAGAAAAATGCATTTTTCAAATCGATCACACTGAATGTAGTTGCAGTAGGAGGAACCATAGTAAGAAGAATTGTGATGTCAGAGACTACCGGGTATTGGGGCACTACGATCTTGTTGACCTCTTGCAAGTCAATGATAAATCTATAAATTTTAGAATCAGTGTATTTTTTCAAAATAGGAAGAATAGGGCTATTACAGGTATTGTACGGGACTTCTTCCACAACCCCCACTGTGATCAAATCCTGAACAATGTGTATTAATGCTTCTTCGCCTTCCCAAGATATTTTATATTGGGGCAGTCGAGGCAACAAAGCACCTTCCTTCACTTGAATATGTACTGTTGAGATAACCATTTGTCCCACATCAGTATCTGATGTAGCCCACAAAATACTAGGTAACGATGCCAGAGCAACATCCTCTTCAATGAGACAAGACCTCTCAACCATTGGATAGGTATCATTTAAAATAACACGCACACTCTCTGGGAAACAACGTATTGTAGCACGAAAATGTTTAAGCATATCGATATCCACAATGTTATCCGGCGTGTTAGGGGAAAACAGAAATGGACATGTTGCAGTGAATTTATCAAAACTAAATGCAAGTGGCTGTGACAGTGGGCTAAAGGAAGGTGTCCCATCGAATCCTATCGATGTTATCATTGTGCCAGATAGGGGAGCCCTAGGAACCAATTGTTTAGACAGAGCACTATGAGTAGTATCAACCAGAAACCAATCAGTAGAACCCAAGACGTTTGCATCGACATAGGGACCCTTCTCATCTACTGGGACCTCAACCGGTTCCTTACCCCATCCTAGGCATTTTCCTATGCATAATCAGAATCCTTAGGACCATCAGCCAAATAATCAGACATTTGGTATTGGTTTTGTCTATCAAAGGTATTAAAAGAATTTGAATTGTGTTCAACTGCCTCAATTCTGGTACGATTATCCATGCGTCCCCTATTTCCTGTGTTCCCTGGGTGGTTTCTCATACTTCCTCTACCCCGTTGATACTGCTGACCTTGCAAACGGGAGCACACAGCACGCCAATGTCCAATTTCTTTACAATAAGCACACTGATCAGAAGACAAATTTGCTCGAGGGAAAGGGGGTACACCAGAGCGAAACATCGCACGTCCACCTCTAAATCAGGGACCATAGACTTGAGCCAACATAACTTTCGTTTTTAGATCCTTAACCTTTTTATCCTCCTTGCCTTTTGCTTCCAATTCCTGTCGCTCATAATTCTGAGCCATAGTCAAAAGTGAGGCGGGGAAGACGTAGTCCATGAACTCTCACTGGCCTTTAGGCGACTAGCTATTTCTGGCAACATGTTAGCGACAAATTTGTCGACGAACAGATGCTTACCCGTGTCATCTGTCAATGACTGCCCACTAAAATCATGGAAATGTCTCTTCAAATCGTGTAAAGAAATCAGAAACTGACTCATCCGCTTTCTGTTTACAAGACGCTAATGTAGTCCAATCTATTTTCTTAGGGGATATAAGAGTTTTCAATTTAATCACAATAGCTTTGGGAAGATCTAATATCTCCTGTCGTGGTTTCTGTGCACGCTCTCTAGCCACATCTATTTACTCTAAATGCACCCAAGTATCACCATAGGCTACATATCATCTACCTTTCCGAATTGATCTCCACATATCAAGGGGCAAAATAAGTCCAAAAAACATGTCAATATCTGGCAGAGTCATAGTACAGGAGCTAATAGCTCCTTCCACTTCTTCATAAAAAGCGGCCGGATTTTTCCGTGGGTCGGGAAAAGCAGCTTTAAGAGCTATAAAGTCTGCTCTACTCCAAGGAGTGTAGACCCAATTATAAACAAAATATCCCTTTGCATCATCTGAATCTTTATCATCATTCATTCCCGCTCCGCTTGGGGGAACATACAGAGGTGCTGCTTCATGCATGGGTTTCATAGTAACTTCAATATCACCAGTATCTTTATCTGTCCCCGTAGCTCCCTCTTGTCGATCCGGGGTCTGAACTGTATGTGCAGTTGTAGTTTTACCAGCTGCTTTTTTCTCCTCTCGCAGACGGAACATCTCAGTGCGCAATTTAACCACTTGCCTAATTAGATCAGGCACCTGTGAAGGAGGAAAGATGCCATCACTTAATTGTTTCTAATTAGAATTTATATCAGAGGGCTCTAGATCATCAGAATGTTTTCTAAAACTGAGTATTACTTTCCAAGTAAATGTCTCTATAAAATATAACTGCTCTAAATTTATCCACAGTTGAGCCATGGCTATGAGTTCTGGGGTGGAGGCACTCCCACAAGCTGCTTTACGAGCAGCGGATCTAAGAGTGGCCTTGCATTCAGTAGTCAAAGTAGAGCGTCCTGCTTATTTTAATCTTTTTCTTCTGAAGACAAATGCTCTTCATCAGAACCTTCATTCTCAGGGGCACTAGGGAAATTATACGGGGTGGAGGTCTATCTAACAGGATGTATTCATCCCGAGGTCTATTAAGTATGGGATAAATGGGGCGCCTAATAGGGTACTGGCCAGTTACCTCTAAACAACGCTCCCTATCTTCTTTTTCTTTTATTACCTTCATCTCCTTATTTTTCAATTTCAATGCTTTTTTAGGTCGAGCCTACAGCAGCGCATGCGCTGTTGCTCGATCTTTTGTAAGTGGGATTTTAAAAGTGCTTCCCACCGTCTTTTGCTGGCCTAATGCTTGAGTTCACGCGCGCGTGAACGTGTACAGCTGCCAGCTTTCTGATTACTTTCACTTGGAGCGCGCACCACTTGTGTTCGTAAACCGTAACGGCACAAACCATTGAAAGTTTCCCCACATCAAATCCCTACAGGCGAATTGTACTTGTTTGTGAATTTGTACAAAAAAGATCCTCTTAAAACATTTTATATTCTTACAGTAAAGGATACATTGATATTTATATAATAAAAGAGGAAATATTAAGTCACTGTATTTGACTCATTCATGTTTCGCCTTATTTCGCTATTTGAATTGTTGGTTTAATCTAAATGGATAGAGCCTACCAAATATTTGGAACTATACTTTAGTGGGGAGAAGCTGTTGGACTGTCTCGTTGCGCCGCGTGCAGTAGAACTTGGCCCCATGGCATATTATCCCTTAAAAATGCGATGCTAAGTACTGGTAGTTTAACATTGGCTGTGGCCGTCATGTGCACTTAAAACTCCAAGACATCAGCTCGTGCACCTCACCTTAAAAACAAGCATTGGCAAAGCCAGCCCATCTGGCTTTGCTGTCAGCCTCTCTGCGTTGTCAGTCCTTTTTTTTTTAGGCAAAGTGAAAGACCAAAATACAGTCACCTATGGTGAAGGTAGCTGTGATATGTGAAATGCATTATTCGTGAGGGGATAAAAAGCCCCGGGTTGACGCGTCTTCCTTGCTTGGTCATGCAGAGTTAGAATAGTGTGATGGAGGGGTAGTCTTTTTAGCATTCCTGTCTGAGCTGCTTTACCTGCTTGTGTATTTACTACGTATAAAAGACAAGGGAACCCCTCACGAATGTGACCTGGGGTAGGAGATAGTTCAAAAAACAATGGTCTGGTGAGGTCAAAAAATCCTCGAGTAGCGGAGCTACAGTTATTAATTTGAGAAAAAATTAATAGTATTTAATGGTAACGGAAAATGAATTAGATTCAATTACGGAACGTATACAAGGACACAGGAAGGTAGAGGAAGACATCACATTTTATTAACATCATAAAATGGAGTTGCTTCCATTCCTAACATTTTTACTTTTTCAGCGGGGTGTATATTGTATATACAGTGCTCACATATACAAAAGTGAAGTGAAGTGCTCAGTGACAATAAAAACATTTCATCGCATTGAGAGACAGGTCAAAAAGAACCCAATTGGTTTAGACAATGTTTAAGGGGACTTTGACATTGTGGTCGACGGCGTTTCGATCTTAGTCAGTCAAGATCATCATCAGGACAATGTAAATGTGAGCACGTAGGATCTAGAATGGGGAAAGCAATCAATTACTAATGTGTCCTATATAAACTAAATCAACAACAAGGAATTGCGTTGTAGTTGAAGCGCAATGAAGGCGTATCAAGGGGAGTCAACATCAAGGCCATTAGTGTGATGTTGAGGTTCATGAGTAATTACCAAGCAACCGGTCATGCTATACACGGAATGGGGGCGGTGCAGCCGACAAGGATGCGTGAGGTCAATGGCGCGGAAGTAGTAGCAGCTGGCAGTGAAGGAAGGAGAGGAATATGCCATGCAAAACGATGCTGAGAAGCGCAGAAGGAGGGGACATACAGAGTGAAAAGTAAGTCCAAGGATCATGGTAAGAAGCAACTAGTGGAGTACCGACCCCCGGTAGGGGATAGTTGTGGTCGTGAGCTGCTGATTGCAGGGAATGTGATCGGTAGTAGGGAAAGGGATAGTGATGTGTCCAGACTGAAGGAACTAATAAGGGAGGAAGGAAAACGTACTACGCGAGATCGTAGTGAGGGCACACAGGGTTGGTCGAGGAGCCCAGTAATTACGGGAGAGCGTCCGTGTTGCAGACGAATCAGTCGTTCCAATGGCGCTGGAATCTCAATCAGGAAAGAAGGAACGGAGGAATAAATTAATTCACCGCGGGAAAAACGAATTATCAGTAGGGGCGGTGTGAGTGCAAGGACTTACATGTGTGGGCAATTTCTGCGGAAGCCGATGTCAACGGAGAAGGGCCGCTAACAGTCCGTGCTCTGCTGCGTGTTTAAAGCTCTAGGCGTGTGACTGGCCCGGGAAAATCTGCAAACGAGAAGGGGATTAGTGCACTTGTTATTACATTAAGGGAGGGGGGGGCGGGCTGTGGCGCAGCGTGAAGGGGCAGACTTACTTGGCAAGAAGAATTTTGCAGGGTGAATGAATCACATCAGGAGCGCGCTGGCAATAGTCCGAAGCGTGCTGTGTGTGCGTTCATCGATGGGAGATGTAGACGCTTGAAAGGGCAGGCGCATGCGTGGAGTAGCGCACCTGTGGGCCGAGAATGGGCATTTGCGTATAAGCGGAGTATAAGGGCCGCCATGATGTGAGAGTGGTGGTGCAAGCAGTTGAAGGGTTAGATAGGGTATTCCACCTATATACAGGGGTAAAACAATAGACAATTCAGAACCAAAAGGACATTATACAATAATTACTATAAATTATAGAAACATACTGTATACAGAGGGCAACGTGGTCAATGAAGGAGATGGAGTTATAGTGTCACGCACATGGAGGCAGCCTGAGTTCAGAGGCTTACAGAATCATGTTCCATTCGTCAATGGTATTCAGACCATGTTCGATTGAGCGACAGTTAAACATCCATTTACATTCCAGTCTGTTTAGAGTGAGATTCTGGTCACCACCTCTGCTGTTGGGGTGGAGCATATCGATCACTTGCCATTCGAGATCATTTTCAGTATGTCCTTTTTCAATATAGTGGTTCACCAGAGGGGCTGTTATGACCCGGCAGCGTATTCTGCTCCTGTGTTGTCCAATTCTGGCTTTGATTTTTTGCGTTGTTTGTCCAATGTACTTCAGGTTGCATGGGCATTGAATACAGTAAATAACATTCATGGAATTACAATTGGAAAAGAAATTCAGGTCATGCATGCGTATGGAAATACTTTGGTGTTAGTTGTGAAAGGGCATGCAGCACAGTTACCACATTTAAAATGGCCTACGACAGGCGGTAATCCAAACAGTGAATGGATTCCATTGTTTTTGGGTGTTGGTCTCTGTGCCCTAACTAAATGATCCTTGATGTTGCGGGCCCTTCTGAATGAAAAAAGTGGGGCTTCCTTAGTGATGTCGATGGATGTCAGGAGTGGCCAGTGTTTTTTAACTACTTTAGTAATGCTGTTCGTAGCCGGGCAGAAAGTAGTTACACAGGTGATGCGTGATAGGGTTTTCTTGGGTTTGGGTTCCAGGAGTATTTCCCTGTGAGAGTACCACGCTCTTTTCATGGATCTTTTTACTAGGCGTCTGGGGTATCCTCTGTAAAGTAGCTTGTCATATAGGATATTGGCCTCTTTAAAATAGTCATCTTTGAGTTTACAATTCCTTCTAATGCGAAGGAATTGTCCAAAAGGGAGTCCATCTCTGAGTGCTCTGGGATGTGCACTTTTGTAATGTAAAAGAGTGTTACGCTCGGTGGGTTTTCTGTACAGAGTGGTGTATAGGGTACCTTCAGAGTGAATAATAGTCACATCCAGGTAGTTTATAGAGTGATTACTGGAGTCATGTGTGAACTTGAGATCCGGTTGGCAGTTGTTAAGCCAAGAGCAGAAATCACCGAGTTCTAATTCCGAGCCATGCCAGATCATGAACACATCGTCGATGTAACGGTACCAGCTTTTAATTTTTTTGCGGTGTGGGTTGAGTTCATTGAGGATGAATGTTCTCTCTATTTCATCGATGTACAGGATGGCAAAATTAGGGGCAAAAATTGCACCCATAGACGTACCCTTCTTTTGTCTATAATATTTCTCATTGAATAGAAAATAGTTTTCAGAGAGAGCAATTTCAAGGAGGGAAATGATGAATTCGGTCGGTACCTTATGTGGGCGAGGTCTGTTGTTAAGGTGTTCTTCAATGACTTTTTAGCCTTTATCTTGTGGGATGTTTGTGTAGAGTGACTCAATGTCAAGGGTGACCAGACGTTCACATGAGGGGTCAAAAGTCTCGTTTTCAATTATGTTGATAAAGTGTGTGGTATCTTTGACATAGGCAATTGTGTTTGTAACTATGTCTTGAATAAAGACATTGACATATTTGCCTAGAGGTTCCAGAATGGAATCACAGCCCGAGAGGATTGGTCTGCCTGGAGGGTTGCTAGAGTCTTTGTGTACCTTTGGCAGTGTATAGAGCACTGGGGTTCTGGGGTTTCTGTTATTCAAGAAGAGAAACTAATTATGGCTGATGTAACCTGCTTCCTCTGCTGCCCTGGTAGATGTTAGTATTAGAGTTTTTATGTCATTGAGGGGGTTACGATTGAGTGGTTCATAGTGAGTAGTGTTATTAAGCTGTCGCATGATCTCTTTGTCATAGTTGGACTTGTCTTGGATCACAATCCCCCCACCCTTATCACATGGTTTGATAATGATATTTTCTGCATTTTTTAGAAGGAGAAGACTTTTTCTTTCTTCCATGCTTATATCATACGGGACAAATTTGGGCTGGTTTCTAAGTTTTTCCAAATCCTTCAGAACAAGGTGTTCGAATGATAGGACTTCAGGTGGTAAGGCTCCCGTAGGTGGATTGAAGGTAGATTTAGGTCGTAGGCCCGTAGTGTCAAAGTTGGGGGTAGTGTCTCTGTCAAGAAAAAAGGCCTGGAACCCAAACCCAAGAAAACCCTATCACGCATCACCTGTGTAACTACTTTCTGCCCGGCTACGAACAGCATTACTAAAGTAGTTAAAAAACACTGGCCACTCCTGACATCCATCGACATCACTAAGGAAGCCCCACTTTTTTCATTCAGAAGGGCCCGCAACATCAAGGATCATTTAGTTAGGGCACAGAGACCAACACCCAAAAACAATGGAATCCATTCACTGTTTGGATTACCGCCTGTCGTAGGCCATTTTAAATGTGGAAACTGTGATGCATGCCCTTTCACAACTAACACCAAAGTATTTCCATACGCTACTAGCATGCATGACCTGAATTTCTTTTCCAATTGTAATTCCATGAATGTTATTTACTGTATTCAATGCCCATGCAACCTGAAGTACATTGGACAAACAACGCAAACAATCAAAGCCAGAATTGGACAACACAGGAGCAGAATACGCTGCCGGGTCATAACAGCCCCTCCGGTGAACCACTATATTGAAAAAGGACATACTGAAAATGATCTCGAATGGCAAGTGATCAATATGCTCCACCCCAACAGCAGAGGTGGTGACCAGAATCTCACTCTAAACAGACTGGAATGTAAATGGATGTTTAACTGTCGCTCAATCGAACATGGTCTGAATACCATTGACGAATGGAACATGATTCTGTAAGCCTCTGAACTCAGGCTGCCTCCATGTGCGTGACACTGTAACTCCATCTCCTTCATTGACCACGTTGCCCTCTGTATACAGTATGTTTCTATAATTTATAGTAATTATTGTATAATGTCCTTTTGGTTCTGAATTGTCTATTGTTTTACCCCTGTATATAGGTGGAATACCCTATCTAACCCTTCAACTGCTTGCACCACCACTCACCCATCATGGCGGCCCTTATACTCCGCTTATACGCAAATGCCCATTCTCGGCCCACACGTGCGCTACTCCACGCATGCGCCTGCCCTTTCAAGCGTCTACATCTCCCATCGATGAACGCACACACAGCACGCTTCGGACTATTGCCAGCGCGCTCCTGATGTGATTCATTCACCCTGCAAAATTCTTCTTGCCAAGTAAGTCTGCCCCTTCACGCTGCGCCACAGCCCGCCCCTCCTCCCCCCTCCCTTAATGTAATAACAAGTGCACTAATCCCCTTCTCGTTTGCAGCTTTTCCCGGGCCAGTCACACGCCTAGAGCTTTAAACACGCAGCAGAGCACGGACTGTTAGCGGCCCTTCTCCGTTGACATCGGCTTCCGCAGAAATTGCCCACACATGTAAGTCCTTGCACTCACGCCGCCCCTACTGATAATTCGTTTTTCCCGCGGTGAATTAATTTATTCCTCCGTTCCTTCTTTCCTGATTGCGCTTCCAGCGCCATTGGAACGACTGATTCGTCTGCAACACGGACGCTCTCCCGTAATTACTGGGCTCCTCGACCAACCCTGTGTGCCCTCACTACGATCTCGCGTAGTAAGTTTTCCTTCCTCCCTTATTAGTTCCTTCAGTCTGGACACATCACTATCCCTTTCCCTACTACCGATCACGTTCCCTGCAATCAGCAGCTCACGACCACAACTATCCCCTACCGGGGGTCGGCACTCCACTAGTCGCTTCTTACCATGATCCTTGGACTTACTTTTCACTCTGTATGTCCCCTCCTTATGCGCTTCTCAGCATCGTTTTGCATGGCATATTCCTCTCCTTCCTTCACTGCCAGCTGCTACTACTTCCGCGCCATTGACCTCACGCATCCTTGTCGGCTGCACCGCCACCATTCCGTGTATAGCATGACCGGTTGCTTGCTAATTACTCATGAACCTCAACATCACACTAATGGCCTTGATGTTGACTCCCCTTGATACGCCTTCATTGCGCTTCAACTACAACGCAATTCCTTGTTGTTGATTTAGTTTATATAGGACACATTAGTAATTTATTGCTTTCCCCATTCTAGATCCTACGTGCTCACATTTACATTGTCCTGATGATGATCTTGACTGACTAAGATCGAAACGCCGTCGACCACAATGTCAAAGTCCCCTTAAACATTGTCTAAACCAATTAGGTTCTTTTTGACCTGTCTCTCAATGCGATGAAATGTTTTTATTGTCACTGAGCACTTCACTTCACGCACCTTCACTTTTGTATATGTGAGCACTGTATATACAATATACACCCCGCTGAAAAAGTAAAAATGTTAGGAATGGAAGCAACTCCATTTTATGATGTTAATAAAATGTGATGTCTTCCTCTACCTTCCTGTGTCCTTGTATACGTTCCGTAATTGAATCTAATACATTTTCCGTTACCATTAAATACTATTAATTTTTTCTCAAATTAATAACTGTAGCTCCGCTACTCGAGGATTTTTTGAACTCACCAGACCATTGTTTTTTTAACTGTGTATTTACTACAGCAGGGCTGTGCTGCAACCAAACCTATTATGAGGCTCAATCTTACAAAACTTTCAAAAACTATTTTCCGAGCTTGGGATGTACGTGTATACTAGTTTGGGAAGATCCCCAGCCTTAGTCATACATCATAGCAAATCGTAAAATAAACACGTATTTGCACGCCCGTAATAAAACGCACATTTGCCCTACTCACAAATAATGTTACATTTCTTAAACCTATTAAATCTACACCAAAAGCACGGAGGACATTCTATGGTCCTACGTAACGTTGGGAATTAAAATCTGTTGGCTATGTATTTTCATTTTATAACGTGGAGCACTAGGAGTTAAAGGAAAATGCTATTGGCTACCTTCACTGTAAGTGAAAGTCAATGCTTGTGTTGTCGTGCACTCCAAGTGAAAGATCAGTCTTTCAATTGGACTGCGTGACAAAACAAGCATTGACAAAGTAAAGAGGCTTACAACCAATACCAGATCGATTGACCTTGTCAATACTTGTTTTTAAGTGAGGTGTGTTGGCGGCTATCTTGGAGACCGAATAAATGCACCTCAAAACGCATTTTATCCACATCACAGCCCATGTTAAAATGCTAGTAATCTGAATACATTGAGGGGAATATTCATTCAGCTGAGCATATCAGAGCAAGTTGCACGCCCACCTTCCTTCCATTGTACCTGCTAGCCACAGAAATATTACAAAACTATGACCCCGTTTTGTGTAACAGCAGTAGCTTGGTGATAAATGTATTCACCCCTATAGCTGTCTAGTGTTGTGAGATTTTTAAGTTAGCTACTTGATAAGGTAACCAATTGTGGATAAATAAGTAGGCGATACTTCATATGCTGTAAGGCGATATGCCCTCTCCTTTGTGTTTCAGCTGTTTAAGATGTATTAATCATGGACGTACATGGGGCGATTTAGGAGGTCAGGGAGCCTAATTCAGGAGTGCAGTGGAACTTTTCACGTTTTCCAATTCTTTCTGTTTCTGTTCTGTGCTTCTACCCGAAATCCTTGTAGCTAAGCTGCCAGTGTCCCTTATTCTCGCTGTCTCTGTCCCAAGGACCTCACGACGAAAGTTAATAAGACGTTATTAATCTTCATCCTGATTGATTCACGACGTTCAGCGACTTCCTGAGACATTAGAACCCCAGAGGCGGATTTAAACAGCTACCTATGATTCTACCTTAGAGGTTCTGCATACATTTACGGACTGCTAATTTATCAATCACATGTCATTAGTACAACTCCATGTCATCTGGTGGTTACTGTGTTCATTTCCATGGCGACGAGCTGGGGGTTGGGACCTACCGGTACACATGCAGGGAATTAGGAGCTGGAGGCAGTGCAGACGACAAGACCTTCCTTGAGGCATTCTGCAGGACATGAACAGTTAAAATTAGACAACACAGGGGTGAGCTTTGTGACGGTTTGTAAACTTGCTTTCTAGCTATGGCACCCCAGACATCCTTACGTCAGTCATACCTCTCTAGTCCTCATCGTGATATTCAGTCAACAGGTTGTAATTTCAGCTTAGACTACCCAGTGGTTAGTCAAGGTGCCTCCTAGGTGGGTTATAATGCAATCCACAATTTTAATGCCATAAATCAGGTTTACATTTAATTTACCAAAGGCCCACCTCATGACTGACTGGGTCTTTACTGTGGCTGCAGCCAGGCACTGGAATATTCTGCCATTTTCTGTCCTCTCTTAGTCTAGATAACCTGATGTAATTTCGTAAAATGTTAAAAAGCTGACACCAGTGCCAAGAAACCCTATTATGGTGACCGCTGCGCTCTACTAAATATAACAAGCATTGGCATAGCCAATAGGTCCGCTTTTGGGACCTTAGAAGTATTTAGTTATGCAGCACAATATCCTTGGTGCAACAACATCAACTGTTGCATGGCTAAACACTTATAAGGTCCCAAAGGCGAGACCTATTGGCTATGCCAATGCTTGTTATATATTGTTTTTCGCTGTTCTTTTTCTGCTATAGCTTCTTCTTTCCTCACTCTCTCATGTACTTCTTTCTCCCACATTCATACACAATCAAACATATCTTGTTGACTCTTTCGTTTAAACAGACACTGCTCAACATACTGAATCTTTTTTAAATCAAATGACCCATTTACTGGCCATCGTAGATCAGGATCCTTTTTCGTATATTCGTTCCACAGTGTACTATACATTATGGAAGAAATACCGTATTTAAAATATACATGTACCTATTATTAATAATGGAAGCACTACTTACATGGAATATGTAAATGAATAACCTATTCTAGGCATGAAGCAATTATTTTTACCTGCATTCCAAATTTAGATCTTGTTTACAAGTGAATTGGGCATTCTGTTTTAGATTTTCAAATGCATGTGTCTGCAAATGGTGCATATTATTTCGACAAAGTACGTTAGTTCAATTTTTGAGCACATTTCAGGATTTAAAAAATATTTTACAAAAGGAAAGGTGGGTTTTCCTCAAGAGGGAGTGGGAGCCAAAATAGTAAATGGTGCCTTTCATAGCAATCGATGCAGTAATATTGTTCAAAGACTGACATATACCGACCACTTCAAAAAGTGAGTTAGGGGTTCTAACTAAGCAATTTATTGGAAGATTTAGAGACAAATGGTTCATTATAATAACTTAAAGGCAAATGTACAGGTATTTAATACCCTTACAGGGTTTATGGGTACTTTTAGTGACAAATGGTGCATCTGCAAGCATATTAATGACACTGGCTAAACTTTGTTAGGATTCAAACACCGCTTTACGGAGGAGGAGGAAGATGTTTATCCCACCATAAGAATTTTGAGGAAATTTAATGATACATTGTGATTTTAACTACACACAACTAATAATATTTGCCAATATGTGTTACCGATTAAATAACTCTTTAAAGGGAATATTCTGATTCCCCCAAAGCAACTGTGGTGTAATTTAGGGGGTGCATTTGTTTTTCACTGAATCAGTCATGTTGTTTACAATATTGTGGGTTAAAACAAATATGCAGGCTGTATAAAAGCTATCCGTCCAAGGAACTTTGGGAACATAGTGGTAAATGGTGTAACCACGGTCAGTACCTGCTATCACTTATTTCCCTCTTTACAGGAGAGCCGGGTACTCTCCAATACAGTATTGTGTACTTTTGTGGCAATTGGCTCCTTTCAAGCATATAAGGCCCATTCCTTTGGTGACAACAGAATGTAAAGAGCACTAAGGGTTTGCAGGACATCTTAGGTTGAGTAGGGTCAAATGATCTGTAATTGTGAATATTTGCAAGGTTTGTTAAAACTGGATACAATAAAGAGATGACTTTCAAGTGTTGGAGAAAGGCCACCAAAGGAACTTCTGTGACAAATAGTACATTGTAAAACATGTTAGCCCATTTACAGTTATGAAAACTTGTTAGGATTGAGGGCTTTCCCCAGTGATTCATTGTGAAATATTTTGGCATATGGTGTGTCTTACAGAATATTGGCCAGTCGAGGGAGTTCCGTCGGGCGCAAAGGCGGGGCGAGGGAGGTGCAGGGTGGGGGATACTAAAAACCGGAATATGGATAATTGGAGGTAAGTAAACAATTAAATAGATAAAAACGAATTTCGTAGCGCGCGCTGCATCGCATTTTGCGATGCAGGGCGCGCAACGAAGTTCGTTTTATTTATTTCATTGTTTACTTACCTCCAATTGTCCATATTCCGGTTTTTAGTACCTCCCACCCTGCCCCTCCCCCGCCTTTCCGCCCCACGGAACTCCCTCCACGGGCCGCGCCTGAACATTAGTCAATACATGGTCAAATTTAAGGATCACTTTACAGTGTGGTCTGGGTGTTCTCCCCATTTAATGTCTGGGAAATGTGCCAATCATTAATGGATTTTATAGTGTGGAAATCAAAAATAATTGTTGTTAGCATGAGCTGAAGCCATCTTGTTTGCTGCATCCATTTTGTTAGCCTTGTGATTCTGCCGTCTTCACTGTTGCCTGCTTTTCTATTCTGCTTGAGTCATCAACCTTAGTTAACTTCTTCTGTACTGAGCCAGAGCAATGTATGAGCTCAGAAAGGCCTGTAGCTGCTAGAATGCACCTGTTTGAGAATGTAACTGTCTATCATATCCTACTGATGTAAGCAGTTCTGTTTCCCCTCCCACTTTGCTGACTAAGTGATATCCATCTGCCCATGTTAGTCGATAGCTATTCCTGTGAAGGCCTGTACCTTCTTTTTGTAACTACATGCTTACTCTGCAACAAACTGTGTATAAAAGGTCCATGGTTTCTGTATTCCATGTACTACCTCCTACAGCGCCTGAGGGTGTTGTATTGATGTAGTCCCACTCATGAGTGATTAATAAACTTGTTATTTTGAATTCCACCTTCAGTGCCAATCTCTTCTTTGTTAGTCTAAGGACCCGTGGACAAACATAAGGGTGAACCCTGCACCGGTGTGCCCCTAAAAAGACACACTTCCACAATAGCACATTAGGCCAGTTGCAATGGTGAAAACCAGTTAAGAAGAAAATCCACTTAACCCAGGGACACCGAATCTTCCAATGGAATCTTATTTTTTAAATTAATTTCAAATAGGAGTTGTAAGAAAATGGGTTACTGCTAATAGCTATAGCACAGAGCAGGTCGGCTTAGCATCAGAAAAATGTGTTAAGCATTAAGCAGTATCAAAACAATTAAAACATCAAAACTCAGTGCAATACAAATACCACAACAAATTTTTTTAAATCAAGAAATGTTAACTAGAAAATGATACAAAAATGATTTAAATCCAATAAGGGGAACTGGAGCTACAGGTTTCTCAAATGTTCAAGTTAAAAAGCACCAACAACCTTCGGAGCATCTATGAGTGCAGTTTACTGGGACCACAGCACAAGTTGAGGCCAACCGCAATGCTCCAGAGGCCAGCTAAGACTTGTGGGTGAACCCACTCAAAGATTTTACCTTCTGACTTAGTATTGTTTATGGAAGTAAATTGGTAAGGTTGAAAGGTACATCCGATGAAGTGCAGACAAAGTAAGATAGCAGTTCGACGAGGTCTCAGTGAAACCACTGGTATAGGTGAGAAAATATCGGAGCACGAAAAATTTACTTTTCCCACCTGCTAAAATTGTCTCATGATGGATACTTCTTGCACCTTCACGCAGACAAGATTTCTACTTTGGGACTTTGGCTCTGATTTATAGCTTGGCAGACATGGTACTGCTCCACAAATCTGGTTTGACAGAGTAGGGGTTGTCGGGCCTATTAAGAATGGAGAGTCTGGTTGTTTTTTTTCTGTTTGGGGCTGCCAGGGAAAACCTTGTGGTCCTACACAGGAAAAAAGTACTAATGTCCCCACACAGAAAAAACTTCCAAGGTGTCAGTCATTTTTATTTCATTTTTCAAAAACAACCTCAGCTTTGGAAGTTTGTTTTTGAAAAACAGAAGTGTTTTATGAATGGCTGTCATGTTTTCAGTGAGCAGCTGCCTGAAACATGGCGGCTACTTACCAAACTTTCTGACTTTCCGTGCCTTCACAGGACGACTGTGGTGCCTGCTCCTGTGATCATAGCATGACCATTGGGGATCTCACTATATTGCGTGCGGGAGTCCGTCAGAGTGGCAGAGGTAATGCCCTCCACCACCCTAACAGATGGCTGGCTGCCAACCAAACAATATATTAGGCTCCTAGGCTAATTTTTGGAGCCTGAAAATCTCCACCAGGACCAGCCTGGAAGCAGAAGTCGGGCAGGGTGCACTAAAGCCAGATACCTTAGCTGCGAGGCTCTGCTGAAGCCTCCTCTCAGGCACCAAAAACTCTGTGTGGGAACCACCTGCTTTTCATGCCTGTTGAGGTTGTGTCTTTTTTCCTTTTTGAGCAGTTCCTTTTGGTCACTTCTGATAGCTCTCATGGTGTCAGGGACAGCACTTAGAGTCTAGAACCAACTCCAGCAGAGGCCACCGGCATAATCCAGTCAGGGTCCACTTGTCACTGGTCAACTGATCCTATCAGGAAAAGGCCTCTTCCAGCTTTTGGGGTTCCTGTAGCCATACAGGAGGTCAGCCAACTCACCATGGGAGTCCAATTATTACTCCTGGATACATGTGGGAACAGGTCCATCCCTCCAGGTCTCCATACATGTTATCAGTTGCAGGCTTCTTCCTCTTCCGTTCTCCGCAGATCCAGATGTATTCTGATGAGCTGAGGGTGAGGTTCCATGTTTCTACAGTTCAATAGCCAGTGGGTTGGGGTTGACTCCTTGACACACTCTAATGGGTAAAATATTCCCACTTTGGCAGCACATCCTGTTTGACTTACTGCAAACTATCTGTAGAAAAGTTCAAGTTTTTGACACTGTCACCCCCACTCTCTGCCTAGTATTTGATACAATGTTGACTGAAGTGCAATGGCCCCCTGCTAACCAGGTCCCCAGTGCCAGTGCTCTTTCCCTAAAACAAGGTAACTGTTCAATTGTTCCTCAATTGGCAAGACCTTTAGCATCTCTGTAAGTCCCTAGTAAATGGTACCTAAGGCATGTATACTAAAGAGGGTCCCTAAGGCTGCAGCATTTATTGTGCCACCCTAAGGGACCCACCACCAATCTCATGCAGACTGCCATTGCAGGTTGCATGAAATGGTGCAGACAAATGTGAAAACACAACATGTCACACAGCATGTGTGTCATGTCCACAAACATTGCATGCAATAAATGTAAGTCACCGCTACAGCAGGCCTTATAGCCCTAAGGCAGGGTGCATTATATTACATGTGAGGACATACCTCATGGGCAGATATTCCTCTATGCTGTTTAGTTCAATTGCTTGATAGTACTAGTGAACAGGGAAGCCATCTTAAGTACATATACTAGCCACCAGTTATTATGAGTTCCCCAGCTACATGATGGCTTCAGTGAAACCTATGATGTTTGGTATCAAACACCTTGTCTTAATACATTTGTACTGTTGCCAGTGATGGAGCGGGTAAAATGTTTTCTTTTTAGATACCCAATCCATTTATATAAGTTTATATTAAAACGATTAATAATTAATTCTAATGATTAATAGAGTGATGTGATGATAATAAACCAACCTTATTAACCCAGAGAATACACGTGGGAATGCATTAGAATGGCTAAAATAATAAGTGAACTAAGTTTGTACGCATATTAAAACAATAAGTGTTGCTTAGACAGTGTTAATGTGATTTGCGCTTAAATAAACCAGCATTAACGGCTTTGAATGTTGCATATGGCTAGATAATTGCATACACATAAGGGTATTAGCAAGGGAATAACACTGTTTTAATCATTTCTATGTATTAATTACGATTTTGTGTTTCTTTGCTTAAAGTTGACTATTCTGGCCTACCAAAAGATGGCCGCCAACTGAATCCTAACTAAAGTACATGACTTCATCATTTGAACAATGGAGAAAGGCGCCTGCACTGACTTCGTTCGTGTCCTTTGGGTGACCTAACAGATCATGCCCATGAAGACTACCCTGGGCGAGGTGCCAATGTCCCTGAACCTGAAGCAAATGTTGCAAGTTGCAAATGAACTAACCGAACTCCACTGGTTACCAACCAACGGATACAATTTGTACCTGAGAACAGTCTTTCCCATACGCCTATTGTAGATCTTCGTCCACATTAGAAAATTTGAAAATGTTTCCTAATGTATTGAAATGCATTTGAATTCAGCCAATCAGTGGCCTGGGAATAAAGAAAATGTTACTGTTATATGTAAATTTTAGTATAAATATTAGTAGTCTAGAGAGGGAAGGAAATCGCTGCTACTCTGAGATGCTACTCTATGCGACACTCCATGCTGCTCTTCGCTAGAGATCCTTATGCTGACGGAAGAGGACGGGACTTTAGGACTCTGATGAACTTTCTGAGGACCAGTTCTGACTTAGAAAACGACAATTAGCCAGAATAGGTAAATATGACAAAAGATAATATTGCATTATTAGGATTTAACCTGCATTTTAATTAGATAAAGAAAATCATTTATTTGAAGAACTGTGTCGGGTGATTATTTCTTTGAAATGTGTATTGATTAATTTAAGAGTTAAGCGCGTCATCAAATCTAATATCAACTAAATGATCCAATTGACCTTCGGATGGAGGAACTGTTAGGGTAATTCAGTAGAAGTGGTTTCCTCTATCCAAGTGAAAAGCTGTGGTTCGGGATTTGATATCCCTCTGTAGGCACGGATAGTTTGAGAGAATGAATGTTGGTGTTATGGGCCCCACCAGCGTGTGATGTGTGTATGTGCGTGTGACTGAGAAATCATTCTGTCCGTAGAAGCAGGGGGAGATTTGGTAACTCGAACTGCACCAGTATTTCTGGTAGCAAGATGATTGTTTTTATTGTTTTGGTTTGATGATTTTGGCATGTATATAGCTTATCGATTATTGATTGGTATTGATGAATGTACTAACACTATGGTGCCAATTACGATCCGGCAAAAACCGGGTACGAACCGTCGGACGGAGGCTTTTTTCCATCCGACTCGTACCCGGTCGTAAAACTTTACAAACATGCAAGTACGATTCGCACGGAAACACCATTTCCGTACGAGTCGTACAAAACACCGACCGACGAAAAGATACATACAAATGGGATCCGGGGAAAGAGCCGACGTGACGTCGGGACGCTCTCAGGCCGCGTTTCACGACCCAGGAAGTACGATTCGAACCGACAGCAGTCCGGACGGCAATATTTTTACGGCTCCCAAAAAGTGCCGGAAAAGCGAAGTACGGCGCGAAACGACCAGAGTAGGTGGCCCGGTAAGTGCCGTACCCCCCCCCAGCCCCCGCATGTACATGCCGTACCCCCCCCAGCCCCCGCATGTACGCGCCGTACCCCCCCAGCCCCCGCATGTACGCGCCGTACCCCCCCCAGCCCCCGCATGTACGCGCCCTACCCCCCCCAGCCCCCGCATGTATGCGCCGTACCCCCCCCACAGCCCCCGCATGTACGCGCGTAGCGCTGGGGGTACGCACCGTACATACACGGGTGGGGGTACGACTCGAACGTACACGGGTGTACATACACGGGGGGGTTCGACACGTACTCGGGTGTACATACACGGGGGGGTTCGACACGTACAGTTCGACACGTACTCGGGTGTACATACACGGGGGGGTTCGACACGTACTCGGGTGTACATACACGGGGGGGTTCGACACGTACTCGGGTGTACATACACGGGGGTTTCGACACGTACTCGGGTGTACATACACGGGGGGTTCGACACGTACAGTTCGACACGTACTCGGGTGTACATACACGGGGGGTTCGACACGTACTCAGGTGTACATACACGGGGGGGTTCGACACGTACTCGGGTGTACATACACGGGGGGTTCGACACGTACAGTTCGACACGTACTCGGGTGTACATACACGGGGGGGGTTCGACACGTACTCGGGTGTACATACACGGGGGGGTTCGACACGTACTCGGGTGTACATACACGGGGGGTTCGACACGTACAGTTCGACACGTACTCGGGTGTACATACACGGGGGGGTTCGACACGTACTCGGGTGTACATACACGGGGGTTCGACACGTACTCGGGTGTACATACACGGGGGGGTTCGACACGTACTCGGGTGTACATACACGGGGGGATTCGACACGTACAGTTCGACACGTACTCGGGTGTACATACACGGGGGTACGGCGCGTACATGCGGGGGCTGGGGGGGGTACGGCGCGTACATGCGGGGGCTGGGGGGGGTACGGCGCGTACATGCGGGGGCTGGGGGGGTACGGCGCGTACATGCAGGGGCTGGGGGGGTACGGCGCGTACATGCGGGGGCTGGGGGGGTACAGTGCGTACCGGGCATCTGTTTGGACGTCTCCATGGTTGCTATTGGAGTTCGGTGCGGACGGTCTTTTAACCATACGGTTGTACATTAGGACGCCCGGGACGGATCGTGATTCCCCGGTCGGACTTCGCTTTTCACGTTTGTACGGTAAATCGTCCGAGGACGTGTCGGACACTTTTTCCGACCCGAGGACGTGTGGGGAATTATTCCCAATGCGACTCGTATGGGCTTTTTACCATGCGAATCGTGATTGCCAGTTTGTACGGCACTTGTACGATTCGTACGGTAAAAAGACCGGATACGAGTCGTACGGGAATTTTTTTTACCGGATCGTAATTGGCACCTATATGTTGAAATCGTATTGAGTTTTATGTTGTCTGTACGGCTTCTGGGAAGTAGGAAGTCGGGAATTGATGACAGTTCCGTAGTAGAGCAGAGGTAAGTGCTGCTCTCGGGAAAGACGGGATTGTAGTTCCCCGTAGGTACACGGGAGAAACGTGTGATAATTGAAGTTGCACGGCGCATTGTCTGGGTTCGAGTCGGTAGCATTGCCAAGTGTTACCATTAGTGATATTTTCTGTGTGAGAAAGGTGTGAATGATAGCAAAGGGTTACCTGTGAAATTTTGGTCTTAGGTACCAGGAAACCAATTGGCATACCGATAACGCTTATCACTGAAAAGTTAGCAGGTTTACTCTGAGCTTGTTAGAAGGACAAAGTAGAGGTAAGCGCTGCTTTGTTAACGTATGTTATAATTCTGTAGTAGGACAGACTGTTCGCTGTTCTCGGAAAAGGCAGGATTCTGTGTGAATGAACTAAATTTTTCTTGCGTGAAAGTGCGTGAATGAAATAGCATTCGGATTAATTGCGGAACTCTGGATTTATTTCTCAGGAGCATTGCGTTTCCAACTATGTGTCTTCATTCTGGAGAAAACAGTTAATTGATGCTTGATGGAAGGGTGAAGTAGAGGGATGCGCTACTTTACCAACTGACGTAATAATTCTGTAGTAGGGCAGAGGTAAGCGCTGCTCTCGGGAAAACAGGATTCTCGTGGGAAAGGTCTTTTGCTATTCTGTGGTTAGCGGAGCAGACAATGGAGATGTTTGTACATTGTAACTAACCAGTATTGTAAAATTGAAACAAAGTCTACCGAGTAGTTTTGTAAAGGATGGGTAGACTGAGACAGGAGTCAGGAGCAGGAGCTGCTGCAGCGACTGCTGACGTCAGGAGGACCGCGCTGGGATTGGACAGCTAGTCAGTGACGTAGACGCTCCAGGATTGGTGTGTTAGTGTGAGTCGCGCAAGGATTGGAGGTTGTGACAGTGACGATGACGCTCCAGGATTGGTGCGTTAGTGTGAGTCGCGCAAGGATTGGAGATTGTGACAGTGACGAAGACGGACAAAAGAGGGTGGTGATAGACGGAGCATCAGAACCAATCAAACACTCACACCCAGTCAACAGATCTGGGTTTAAACCATCACCGTTCTTTAGCCCACTCTGCCACCCCAGTTCAGACATGGCCATATGCAAATCAGTCTGACCCTGTGCCTCATGGGAACAGTCCAGCCCGAACTGCCAAGCCATGCCTTCACTGGACCGGAAACAAGCTTCCCAGGACCGGTTTCTGGCATTTCAGCCGTCTTCAGCCAGACTTGCTTGAATCCAGTGGCAAAGTGAGCAAGGGACTCACGTCTGAGCATACCCTGCCAACTTATGGCGAACACAGCGGTACAAAAGGGGGTGGTGATGGACGGAGCATCAGAACCAATCAAACACTCACACCCCGTCAACAGATCTGGGTTTAAACCATCACCGTTCTTTAGCCCACTCTGCCAGCCCAGTTCAGACATGGCCATATGCAAATCAGTCTGACCCTGTGCCTCATGGGAACAGTCCAACCCGAACTGCCAAGACATGCCTTCCCTGGACCAGAAACAAGCTTCCCAGGACCGGTTTCTGGCATTTCAGCCGTCTTCAGCCAGGCTTGCTTGAATCCAGTGGCAAAGTGAGCAAGGGACTCACGTCTGAGCATACCCTGCCAACTTACGGAGGTAAAGAGAAGGAATTCTCTTAGGGAACGGGGAAAGGAAAATAGGGTAGAAAGTGAAAATTCTAGGGAACTAGCAAAAACCACATTAGAGCTGAGAAAATAAGAGAATTGACGAAAAATCTAGAAGCAGTTACTGTCCCTGTGACCATAGGTCCTGTTATGCCTATTTTTGAGAAGCAGAAAGACAGGGAGCACGGACTGACAGTCCCGTATGTGAACAATAGACAGGCAGAACAGCCTCTGATGAGAGCAAAAGAGAATCCCTGGGGACATACTATGAGTGAAGGTGAATTACATGTGTCAAAGAACCCATTCTATTGTTCTGATACTGTAGAGAAAAGCAGAATGATAGGAGGATCAATATTAGAACCACAGAGACTGACGGAACCAGGGAATGTAGAAAAATCAGTGGGTATAACTACCGACGAATTTAGCGAATGGCTGAAGGGCTTGCAGGGGAAGGAGAAAGAACCCCATACCATTGATGTGGCAAAATTACGGATGTGTTAGAAGAATTGATAGTAGGGACCATCCCCACAGAAAAGCTGAAAAATTACCAGGATGAGGAATTATTGTTTTTGTGCAAAAGTGTCACTTGGAGAGCAAAGAATTTACATGACAGACTAGCAGAAATAGCAAGTGAAATGGGAATTGACATGGACAAGGTAAAAGCTTTACAGAAGCCCTACCGAGTGGATTTCACAGAAAAAGACATTGAGAATCTGAACACTGCAGGACGAATAGGGCAGATTAGGGACATAATCACAGTATTGAGGAAATGGGGAGATGTGGACAAATGGAAAAACAGGTGGTATAGGAAGCGGGATGACACCTCAGACAGAACATTTCCAGCGTTTCCTGTGAGAGAAAAGGAAAAGGTGGTGACAGAGTTCCCCATGAGAGAGATTCCAGGAGGGGGATATGTGCATGTCCCATGGACCAGACAGGACATTTTGTCATTTACAAATGACTTCCCTCGATTACGAGAAAAGCCGGTCGAGTGGTACAGACAGGTAGACAGATTTGTTAAATTGTCAAAAGTGCTATGGATTGATCTGAATAGTCTGTTTGATATAATAGTGCTAGCAGACTTGTGGGCAGAATGTAAAATAGTCATAGATTGGCCGACTAAAGAGTACCCAAGAGATCCCAAAACAGGAGCCCCAGACCCAGAGGTAATGAAGAAATATGAACAGCTTATGGTGTTCTTGAAAAACAAAGTGCCTCCAAAAGAAACAGACCGGGTTAAAATAGATCGAACACATCAAAAAGTGAAAGAGTCAGTCCACGCATACTATGAGAGGCTAATTTTAGCTTTCAAACAGTTCAGTGGGGATGACAGTCTGGGAGAGAAGGACCTGAGTCATTTTGTGTACAGATTTGTGTATAGTCCTCGTCCCGAAATTGGGGAGATGATTAAGCAGCACACCGTGGACTGGCAGAGCAAGAAAATAGATGAGATCCTAAGGCATGCTAAATACTTTAGTGATGAGATTGAGGCAAAGCAGCGGAAACTAAAAGAAAAGGCAATGTGGGCTCAAGTGAAAGTTGCAGAGAGACAGGAAGCTCAGCTGGTTGAAAAAGCTAATAATCCAGGTATTAAACCAAGATTTGGCCCAGGAAAAGGGAAAGGTAATGTAGAAGAAGCTAAAAAGAAATTCCCATGCCACAATTGCAGAAGGTTAGGGCACTGGAAATCCGAGTGTAAATATCCACCAGGTACTAATAATGAAAATCCGTCATTGAATTCACAGGTGGAGTGTGAGGGGAGTGGCCCACCGCCGCAACAGCAGAAGGCTGTTAATCCACAGAATCAGGTCACAAAACCGCCCTTACCACAGAGCCGGAATACCCAGAGATATAGTAAGGAGACGGGATTCTACAATGAAGAACAGGTAAACAAACCGCAACGCGCGAGTGCTGTGTCACAATATTGGCTGCAAAATGATGAGAGTGAGTCAGAAGAGATTTATTGACGGTGCCGAAAAGAGGAAGCAGGGTGCGTACTTGGCAAATCTCTAGAAATAGATCGGACAGGACCATTTGTGGATGGGAAAGTTAATGATGAAAACATTACTTTTCTAGTAGACACTGGAGCTACGCGATCTACTGTCAGATCAGCAGACGTGAAAAATCTTCCTCTTTCGGATGAAACAATCCAAGTAATTGGTGTATCAAACACCCAGATTAGAACGTACCTTACTGAACCGGTAAAGGTTACAATAGGGAAATTTGCAGACATGCACCGATTTGTGGTGTGTGACACCAGTCCTGTGAATTTGCTAGGCAGAGATTTGTTGTGCAAAATGAATTGCACCATATTCTGTACACCAGACGGAATAGCCTTTGAGACACCAGATGAGGATGTTCTGTATAAAATGACCATAGCTAACAGAGAGAGTGAGGTTGCTGGAACCTATGCAATATTCAATCCAGATGAATTGCCCCCAGAATTGAAATAGACAGTGAAGGCAGCAGTCTGGGATTTCACTGGAGAAGATGTAGGCCTGATGAGAACGTAGACCCAGTGAGAATCGCTGTAAAGGAAGGAGCAGTTTACCCAAACATTCCACAATACAGACTGACACCCGAAATAATTGCAGGAGTAACCCCTTTGATTGAGAAAATGATCCAGCAAGGAGTGTTAAGAGAAATATTGAGCAGTCCATGTAACTCGCCTATAATGGGACTGAAAAAGCCGAGTGGGAAGTTCAGGATTGTGCAAGATTTGAGAAAGATTAACAAGATTGTTGTGTCATGTTGTCTCATTGTTCCAAATCCCTCAGTAATTTTGTATCAGATTCCTCATGATACAGAATGGTACATAGTAATCGATTTGTGTCATGCTTTCTTTTCCATTCCGTTGCATCATGACAGCCAGCCGCTTTTTGTATTTCGGTTTGGAGAGCGTATTTTGGCATGATTTGATTAGATTTTTATATTTGTAGAGCGCACGCATGCCCGAAGGCGTCTTGGCGCTGAAATTGGATGCGAGGAGATTCTGCGAGGATGACTAGCAGGGGTATAGCCATGTCTTGATGGCCTTTCTGAAGGCGAAGAGAGTAGGGCTGTTTTTAATGTTGAAAGGTAGAAGGTTCCACAGCTTGGTTGTCCTTAGCAGAAAACTTCTTCCTCCCCTCTGCCTGAATTTGGGGACTTGGACAAGTTTGGTGTTGGCGGATCTGAGACTTCTGCCTGGGACATACCATTGGAATTGGGTTCTCAAGAAATGTGAACCTGAGCCATGAAGTGCCTTATAGGTCAGGCACAAGGATTTAAACTGTATCCTTTTGTCCACGGGGAGCCAGTGTAGGTCCTTTAGCTTGTTAGACACGGATTCAAATCTAGGGATGTCCAGCACCAGTCTTGCTGCCGCATTCTGGAGGCGTTGCAGTTTGGTAAGGTATTGAGTTTGGATCCCTGTGTATAAGGCATTGCCATAATCCAATGTAGACAAGGCAAGCGCTGTAACCACAGTTTTCCGTGAATCCAGTGGGATAAATGGGCATATTCTTCTGATCAGTTTCAAGGTGTGCCATATGGAGGATGACACCTTGTTGACCTGGGAATTAAACGTCAATTTGTCATCGAAGATAAAACCACGATTTTTGACTTTCCCCACTGGGAGAGGGCAGTCGCCCAGAGTGTCAGGCCACCAGTCGGAGGACCAGAGGTCGGCCATAGTACCTAGCAGCATGATTTCGGTTTTCCCACCATTAAGCTTTAGGCAGTTACATCGCATCCAGTGGTTGACTTGGGTCATACAGTTCCTGAAGCGGTCTATTGATTCCTCTATATTGCCTGAGACTGATACCACTATTTGAGTATCGTCGGCATATGAGACTGGTGTGAAACCAAAGTTTCTAATAACTGAGGCTAAAGGGGCAACGTAAATGTTAAAAAGTGTGGGGCTAAGCGCCGAGCCCTGAGGAACACCACATGGTGTCGTAAAAGGGCTGGAGGCGTGTTCTCCCAGAGTGACTGTGAAAGATCTGTCTCTCAGAAAGGACGCCATCAGCTGGCGGGCAGAATCTTGGATCCCTAGCTCGTCCAGGCGTGCCAGGAGGATATCGTGGTTCACGGTGTCGAAGGCCGCCGATAAATCTAACAAGATCAAGGCGGCCTTCCCTCCTGCGTCTAACGCACTCCTGAGCCCTTCTGCTGCCATTACCAATGCTGTCTCAGTACCATGATGTTCTCTGAACCCGTATTGAGAATTATCCAGGTAATTTCTGGAGGCTATAAGATCCTTCAGTTGTTGATTAAGCAGTTTCTCCAATACCTTCGCTGGGAAGGGTATTCTGGAGATTGGCCTATAGCTGCTGAGGTCTTTGGGGTCCAGGGTACTTTTTTTTAGTAAGGGGGTGACTGCAGCGATTTTCCAGGCATCTGGAAAGGCTCCTGAGTGGATTATTTCTGAAAACAGGCCGTATAGCTGCTCACTGAGTATATCTGGGAATAAATGCATAATTTTCGGCGGGCACGGATCCGTTGGGTTGCCGGATCTGATGGTTTTTACCACCTGGTGTATCTGTTCTACTGTAGGGAGCGTGAAGCGGAAACCTGCTTCCGGATTAGATGTCTCTCGTTCTGAGCTAGGATAGTTATTTGAACTAGTAATAGAGTGGTTCGTTTGGAATGGTTCAAATACTTTAGCAACTTTGTCCACAAAGAACTTTCCTAGGTTGTTACAGAACTCAATGCTGCCTTCCAATTGATTCGTGGGTGAGGAGCCTGCTAATTTTTTAATAGTCGCGAAGAGTTCCTTACTTGAGTTCATCGACTCTTTGATTATGTTGGTGAAATAATTCGACTTTTCCCTGATTACAAGTTTTTTGTAGTCAGTTAGTGTTTGAGCATATTCCTTTTTAAGGTTTGGTTCATAGTTGGCTCTCCATTTCCTCTCTGCCCTCCTACATGTTTGTTTCTGTGCCCTGAGTTTTCCAGAAAACCAAGGTTCTGATGGCTTTTTCCGTTTTGGAACAAAGCATTTCAAAGGAACTGCCAGTTTCACCGCAGTCTTTATCCACGAGGAGATCCTGTCGGCTAGCTGATTACTGTTGGGCACTGACTCAGGTCTGGTCCTAGTGAGTGTCTCCTGTAGCAGCTGTATATTAATTTTTGCCCAGTCTTGGTATGTAACTGGCCTCAGGCCTTTGGATACTCCAAGCTGTACCTGACTGATGGTGATAGTAAATATGATGGCTTTATGATCTGACCATGTGACGGGTAGAATCTCCAAAATCTTAAGGTTGGAGTTGGAGGAGAAAATCCCATCCAGTGTGTGTCCTGCCACATGGGTACCTTGATTAACGATCTGGCCCAGGGAGAGTCCAGACATTGCATCGAGCAATTCACCCGTATTGGGGTCCGTAGTTTTTTCAAGGTGATAATTAAAGTCCCCTAGGATTGTGAAGTCTGATACTTGCAGACTTGATTCTAGAATTGGGCTTAGGATTGATAACAAAGGGGCCCTTGCCTTGGGATGTCTATACAATAGAAGGCCTCTGAATGTATAGTTCTTTGAGAGTGTGATTTGAAATAGAAGCATTTCACAGTCAGAGGAGTTACCCACGATAGAGCTGTGGACGTGCAGTTCCTCTCTACATAGAATGGCAAGCCCTCCACCCCTTCTCCCTATTCTGTCAGCTCTGGTGCCAGTATACCCTGGTGGTAATGCTAGAGCAATATCTGGGTCTGATGCTCCGTCAGCCCATGTCTCCGTGATAAAAGCCATATCCAGGTGGTGTGTATCCAGCATTTCTGCGATATCTGTGTTATGTTTTATCAAGGATCTTGCATTTATCAATACTGCCCTGAAAACCTCAACCCTAGGTTTGTTGTTTGCGGCGTTCGTCTGTGGTTCAAATTTGCCTATCCTTGAAAAATGAAAGGGCATTTTGCAACAGTCACATTGTTTGACTTCATCCATGGGGTTTAGGCGTGTGCAGTAGTGGTTACCCGCTGGGTTATCCCACTTTAGTAGCTCTTTGTGTGTATATACAATTCTTCCTGGGTTCCTATCCACAAAACCAGGGGTTCCGGCCCTAGGCTCGGTACAGGCGCGGACGGGCGCAGACGGGCTTGCCTTTGGCGCGCCTTCGGCGCGCCACCGGCGCGCCCGCTGCGCGCGTCCGCTGCGCGTTTGCCTCAGCATGTTATTAAATAGGCTCTTTGTGTCTGAACACTAGCCCGCTCACCAGCCGGAAGCCGAAGTGAACCGGAAGTGAGGAATTCTGTGTCCCAGAAGTCACCCTCCGTGCAATCGGCACTTGCCGCGACGGACCGGGGTGCTGGGCGAGGCTCACAGGTAAATTTGCAGTATGTTCGTAAATTTCCCACCTCCACTCTTAGATTCCCACTCAATAAAAATACAATCTTCCAATGTTAAAAACAATAGAGCGATAGTGCAGCAATTGTTAAAAGTTACTTTAAAAGGTAGCGCGCAGTCTGCAGTGTCAACCGCATCCAACTGTGCTAAGGCGCCGGTCGTGGAATAAGTAGGCTCGTTGTGTCTGAACACTAGCCCGCTCACCAGCCGGAAGCCCAAGTGAACCGGAAGTGAGGAATTCTGAGTCCCAGAAGTCACCCTCCGTGCAATCGGCACTTGCCGCGACGGACCGGGGTGCTGGGCGATGCTCACAGGTAAATTTGCAGTATGTTCGTAAATTTCCCACCTCCACTCTTAGATTCCCACTCAATAAAAATACAATCTTCCAATGTTAAAAACAATAGAGCGATAGTGCAGCAATTGTTAAAAGTTACTTTAAAAGGTAGCGCGCAGTCTGCAGTGTCAACCGCATCCAACTGTGCTAAGGCGCCGGTCGTGGAATAAGTAGGCTCGTTGTGTCTGAACACTAGCCCGCTCACCAGCCGGAAGCCCAAGTGAACCGGAAGTGAGGAATTCTGAGTCCCAGAAGTCACCCTCCGTGCAATCGGCACTTGCCGCGACGGACCGGGGTGCTGGGCGAGGCTCACAGGTAAATTTGCAGTATGTTCGTAAATTTCCCACCTCCACTCTTAGATTCCCACTCAATAAAAATACAATCTTCCAATGTTAAAAACAATAGAGCGATAGTGCAGCAATTGTTAAAAGTTACTTTAAAAGGTAGCGCGCAGTCTGCAGTGTCAACCGCATCCATGGTGCCGAATCCCACAGGGATACACAGAGAGCCCCTCCATTTTCAATCAGTTGCTAAAGAAATCTCTGGAAAGTCTTAACATGCCCGAAAATTCAGTTTTGGTCCAATATATTGACGACCTATTAGTGGCGTCAAAGACACGTGAGGCCTGTGAAACAGACACCATAGCTTTGCTGAATCATTTGGCAGATGGAGGACTGAAGGTATCTCCGACAAAATTGCAGTACTGTAAAAAAGAAGTACAATATTTGGGTCATACTATCGAAAAAGGGCTGAGAAAAGTAACCATAGACAGGATCAGAATCATTAGAGGAATGAGAGCTCCAATGACCCAAAGAGAGGTGAGCATGTTCCTAGGAATGGTTGGTTACTGTCGTCAGTGGATAAGTAATTTTTCCCTGATTGCCAAACCATTGGTGAAATTGACAAAAAGTGAGGTTAAAGAAGAACTGGCAGCATTCAGACAGCTGAAGAACAGTCTTTGTGAAGCCCCAGATCTGGGGATGCCAGACTATGAGAAAGAGTTTGAACTTTACTGCAGTGAGAGAAACGGATGTGCACTCTCAGTGTTAATACAGAAGCATGGAAGATAAAGGAGACCAGTGGCATATTTTTCGTCAATGTTAGATCCAGTGGCGATAGGTCTGCCAGGATGTCTGAAAGCAGTAGCGGCTACATGCCGAAGCCTGTCGCAGAGTGAGGGAATCGTGATGGGGTATCCAGGAAGAGTGTTTGTACCTCACAGTGTGGCGATTCTTTTAACAAGGAGTCGAACACAGTTCATGTCACATAGTCGGCTGACTAAGTATGAGAATGTCATTCTAGGTGCAACCAATGTGAGTCTGGAAAGATGTGTGAATGTGAATCCAGCTACACTTTTGCCTGATGCAGAGAGAGTGGAGGTAAGAGAGGATGTTGATCATGATTGTCTGGATGTGCTTGACTACTGCACGAAACCTCGACCTGACATAAGAGATCTGCCACTGCCAGAAAGTGATTATGTGTTTTTTGTGGATGGATCCTGTCTGAGAACGGATGAAGGAGTGTTGAGCACAGCCTATGCAGTATGCACAGTTTCAGCGGTTATAGAAGCATCACTCTTGAAAGGAGTTAAATCCGCTCAAGTAGCAGAAATAGTGGCATTGACCAAGGCATGCAAAATTGGGAGGAATGTGAGAGTGACTGTGATGACTGATAGCCAGTATGGCTTCGGAGTTGTCCACGACTTTGGCCAATTGTGGCTACAGAGAGGTTTCCTGACCTCAAGTGGAACTCCTATAAGGAATGCAGAAGTGGTTGGAAAATTGCTTGAGGCGATACAAATGCCCAAAGAACTGCCGGAAATCGTTTTGCAAATGACATGGCTCAGTATTGTGCCCGAAACCAATATTCCATTAATCGGTCAAAGGAAAGGGAAATGTCTTCTTGCTCCATAATGTTTACTAACGTTGTGGGAACATGGGATGAAGTGAGGCAGTTACAGGATGAAGCAGGTGATGAAGAAATGAAGCAGTGGGTAAAAGCAGGTTGTGCACCCAGGGAAAAGGATCATGTGTGGGTCTATCGGGATGGAAGACCAGTAATGCCTGATAGCATGATGTCAACCATGGCACGGATGTATCATGGCCAAGGACATCTGGGAAGGGATGCCATGATAAGGGCTTTTAAGCAGACCTGGTACAATGCAAAATTCAGGTTGATAGCAGAAAGTCTCTGTCAAAGATGCCTGATATGTCAGCAGTACAATCCTGGAAGGAAAACCGTGGTGAGTCTAGGCACCATTGACCGGGAGGGAGGACCTTTTACCAGAATGCAAGTAGATTTTATTGAAATGCCCCCTTATAACAAGCTGAGGTATGTTTTGGTGGTAGTTTGTCTGTTCTCTAGGTGGGTGGAAGCATATCCAACCAGAAGGAATGATGGAATCACAGTGGCCAAGCTCTTGTTGAGGGAATTCATCCCAAGGTACGGGTTCCCAATAACCATAGAATCAGACAGAGGAGGACACTTTTACAATGAGATCATGAAATTGATTTGTGAAGCATTGGGTGTACAACAAAAACTGCATTGTGCCTACTGACCAGAGGCTTCTTGTGTGGTTGAGCAAATGAATGGTACCATCAAAAACAGAATAGGGAAGATGTGTTTAGCCACAGGAATGAAATGGCCTGATGTCTTGCCTCTAGTTTTGATGACCATTAGGTCTACTCCAGACAGAACTACAGGTTTAAGTCCACACGAAATCATCAGGGGACGCGCCATGAGACACGTGTTTGTACCAGTCAACAAGCTGATGACTATAACTGATGACATGATTTTGGATTATTGTAAAGGCCTGGCTGACGCAGTCCATTCTGTGTTTCACCAGGTTGGAGCGGATGCCACCACACTCGAAAAGAAACCAGCCCATGATTTGAGCCCAGGGGACTGGGTGAGAATAAAAGTCCACAGAAGAAGAAAGTGCTTGGTTCCGAGATGGGGAAGGCCAAGGCAAGTCATCTTGACCACAACAACCGCGGTGAAGTGTGCTGGATTTAAAAATTGGATACATGCGAGTCACACTTTGAGAGTTCCAAATCCAGCAGATAGCATTGGAAAAGAATATTTCGATGGATCAGAATCAAGTGATGAGTCAGGCAATGAGAATATAAAGTCGAAAGAAAATCCTGAAAGGGGGGAAAATGAGCCAAGACTAGTCCAGACTCCAAGAGAAGAAATTCTGAGGAAAAGATTGCAGATTTCAGATGGTTCAGATTCTGGAGGCGAACAAAACGCCAATGGTGAGCACAGAAAGAAGAAAAGAAAAGAAAAGAATGTCCAGTCAGAAGTAACATTTACACCAAATGAGAGAGTAGGAGAAGTTCCACCTGAGAAAATATTGGAAGGAGAAGAAGGGACAGTCACAGAGAGAGAGGGACAGATTGCGGAAAACCCCCGAGGAGGTGTAGGGAACTGCAACACACAGCTAGGTGAAGGGACAAGTAGTCAGCAAGAAGATTGCGTGCCGGAGACCCGAGGAGGGACAGAAGTAGGGCCAACACAAGAGGTGGAAAAAGAGACTGTTGAAAAAGAAAAACCAAACGAGACAGAATCTGAAGACAGTGAAACTGAAATACCAGAGGGTCGAGTTCTAAGAAAGAGAACTTGGATTGAGGAAAGAAACAGCAAAGACGGCAAAGCAAGAAGGAATGCTAAAGGAGATATTTGGCCAAACAAAATTAAGAAACTGAGAAATCGATTGACACGAGTCAAACCCTCAGAAGCTGAACAAGTGAATGAAGTAACCAGTCAGCACCAAGAGAAAGAGGGAGAGACAGAAGTGTCTGAAGCAAAAAAACGATCAAGAAAACCAAACCAGAAGTATAAGTCACCTGAATGGACGTACGTGGCACTGCGTGAACAAGGAAAAGAGGTAGATAGTCAAGGAAATCCAGAGGAGACTTTACTGAGAGTGGTAGAGGAAGAGACAGAGGAAATCCTGAGAGTTATCCTATCCGATATCGGAGAAGAAACGGAAGATCAGGAAATTCTGTATGTGGATGACGAGAAAGAAGTGAAAAACGACGAGAGACCAAGCTGAGTAATTTCAAACAGGTCCTTGTAGAAATATAAAGGATTGAATAAGAAATTGAAGTATTTGTATCACCTGATAAGGTCTTAGCTCTTGTAGGAAAGCTACAAGGGGCGGAGTAGAAGAGGCTAAGTCAAAAGACACGGTTAATTTTAACAAGATGGCTAACATAGATGATAACAAGAGTAGATGTACCTTTATGAGAAGATGGTGCAAGACATGTTGTTGTTGTACAGGATTATTAATGCTTCTTTGGAGCGTACTCGCTCTTTTGATCTCTTTCAAAGTAACTTTAGATACATTAGAGGGACATACAGAGAATATGACTAACATAGGGAAGAGTTCACAAAAAGTAATTCCAGTTAAAACAAGCACTGAGCACATGCACAAGGATAGGTCTATAACTGATTTTTCTAGCAATATTTTTTCAAAATTATTGTATGAATATGTAAAAATAATGGACGTAAGGGATTGCTATGTATGCATGCAATTACCTGCCTCTGTTTCAGAAGGGGTGACTTATCATCACCTCCCAGCAACTTATGGAATAACATGTAGCGTTTTAACTAGTATATTTTATCAAGTAGGGAAATTAGAGTATAATCTGTCTAATATAGATAACATTCTTGGACAATTGCCCAAGAATAATGAATTGAATCCAGCAAAAGCTGCTAATATATTAGGTGAGATTTTTATAGAAACTAAAGAACTAACTTTAGAATATATTTTTAAGAACAATTTAACTTGCAGTTTGAAGATAGAAGAGAAAACATTTTTGGACATGGTTGAAGAGAGGAGATTGAAAATACACAAGAATGCAGATGGACATAAAGAAGGGGAAAACATTTGGGAAATAGATGGGAAAAAGGAGACAAAAGGTGATGCTAGACCAACAATAGCTATCGATTCACCACAGAAGGGCAAATTATGCATTATGAGAGAAAGATCCCAATATGATTATTATTATATAGGGACAAGTGAGTGTCATGATACATATTTTATTGCATCCGGATGGGGATTTAGAGGCGGAGAAGACCCAGTTTTCCTTGGACTGTACTATATTTGTGGGAACAAGGCTTATTACAGGTTGCCCGACCATTGGTATGACACATGTTATGTTGGCCTGGTCTTTCCAAAGATCTTTCACATGGATAGAGTAGAAAATAGTGGACCAAATAACCTACTAATGCGTAGCAGAAGAGAAACTTGGCTAGAAATTGTAGGTGATATTTTTGGAGCCTTGATACCAGCAGTGGGAATATCTTTGAATGCAAATAATATTCGGAAATCGTCCACCATAGTGGATCGCTTATCAACAAGCACAGCTGGAGGATTTCTCTTGGTAAACACTGAACTGGTTGCCATGCGTCTATAATTATGCAAAATAGACTTGCCCTTGATATCTTATTGGCAAAAGAGGGTGGAGTCTGTGAAATGTTGAAAGTTCAACATTGTTGCTCTTACATTCCTGATGAAAGCAGAGATCTAAACATCTATATTAAGAATATTACAGAATTGCATGATGAAATAAAACCACTGGAGGTTGAAAGTATCTGGACTAGAATTAGTAATAAGATGGCTGCTATTAAAGCTACTATATTAGGGAAAATATTATTTCCATTAACGTGTGTGATTTTCGTATTATTAATACTTAGATTAGGATGTATGTGTTGTAGACATAGAAGAAATAAAAAGAAGGTTAAACGAGAAATTTACAAAAAGAAGGAAAAGAAACCAGAAAGAGATCTTAATGAAATAGAATTGGAAGAATGGAAGGAGAGTATGTATGACAAAACCAAAAGAGAAGATGAAAGGGAAACAGAATTTTGATTGAGCTAGAAAACATTTTGAATTTCCGTAAAAGGGGAAATAAATTGATTTTTTGTGGGTTTTGTTTGTGGTGATAAAATCACCAAAGGGGATATTGATGGAGCGGGTAAAATGTTTTCTTTTTAGATACCCAATCCATTTATATAAGTTTATATTAAAACGATTAATAATTAATTCTAATGCTTAATAGAGTGATGTGATGATAATAAACCAACCTTATTAACCCAGAGAATACACGTGGGAATGCATTTGCATGGCTAAAATAATAAGTTAACTAAGTTTGTACGCATATTAAAACGATAAGTGTTGCTTAGACAGTGTTAATGTGATTTGCCCTTACATAAACCAGCATTAACGGCTTTGAATGTTGCATATGGCTAGATAATTGCATACTACAATGTTGCTGGTGAACAATCACCAGTGTACTGAGTGCACTGCGGAGGAAAGTAACAATTGCAATAATTTTGAACAACTAAGCAAAGTTATCGTAAAATGTAAATGTGTTTGAACTGTGATTTAATAAACAATCAACACCTGATTTGTTACTAACTCATTGTATTGAAAAAATGAAAAACACAGTGACTGTACGATCTACAAACAGTAAAGCAATTGAAACAAAGTGATACAGTCAACGGTAAACTGCACTAGAGCAGTGAATTGTATCGTCAATTCTGAAGAAAATCAAAAACGAGCCCAATGCATTTCGGGATGATTCACATCCCTTCTTCAGGGGCGGCTGGAAAAAATGAAAACAAGAAAAAACAACATTGAAAACCATTGCTATGCAAATACATGAAAGTTTTGTAATCCTACATATACATGATGCAGCGTATCAAGGCACAAAGAGTTCTGAACTAGCCTGGATCAAACTGTAGCAATTCAATGTAAAAATAGAATGTTACAGAGGAGAGGGAAGAAACGAATCAATCTAGATTGTGAATGAAACTAAATAGTATGTGCAAAAGTGCCCAGAAATGACCATTATTAGAATCGTATATAATGGAAGACACCCGTGAAACAAAACTGAGAGAAACGAGCGGAGCTCTGGTTCTTACTGATTTACGAATTGACGATGACTTTCAATACGGGGCTAACCAGAAGCGCCGAAGGCTGCAGGACACTGGGATAAACAACGAATATGATCTTAAAACCAACTCATGGTGAAGTGAATAAATGTAGCGTTGGCAAGACCGCAAGCGACTTACTTTAATGCGGTGTTTATGAGATGCTGTATTGATGTTGTGTAGCTTAGTCGATGGCTGGACTCCTGAATGTGGAGCTGCTCAGGCTGGCTGTGGGATAAACGAAGAAAAGCCAAATATAGCGGGAAACCGTAAATGGCGAAAGTTCAAAGTCATAGCAAAAAAAGGAGGGGAGGAACGAGGGCTTACCCATGAACCGTGTTGAACACTGTGAAGAGGTATAGAGTCCTGGACTGCTGTGTTGGAGCGGAAATCGATTCGGCCGACGGGCTGCTAACTGTGTAAACCTCCGGGAGGAACGGCGGTCAGGAAACTGACTAGCCGAATGTTTAAATGAAGCTGTATGCGTAAGAACGTCCTCTCGGACGTAATGAAGCTCGAAAGTGGACTGGACCTCTAACAGAAATGTGACTGTTGCTGATGTGGTGTGGAATAAAGTTTACACAAAAGAAAGAAAGAAAAAGGTGAAGCGATGTCCGTATGGTGGTATGGATAGCATGAATGCGCTTGTCATGAAACACGGGAAAAACGCTGGGATGTGAAATGAGTAATTGGTAGGCCTGACAAATGTAGTGCTTGCCGAAATAAAGTGTTAATGTAGGTAGAAAACAGAACATGGGCGTGTGATAGATGAAGAAACACTGCTAAAGGGAGGGTAGTTTCAAACTCGGGAGAAACTGAGTGGAAAAATGCCTGATGTAAGCTGGTGAAAAATGAGGAAAGAAATGTAGTGATGTTCAATGAGACAGTGTTGCTCGATGAAACGAAAAGAGGGCTGTTAAAGAAGACTTGTGAATAAAGTAAAAAAACATAATGAAGTTCCCGAGTTTGAAACTACCCTCCCTTTAGCAGTGTTTCTTCATCTATCACACGCCCATGTTCTGTTTTCTACCTACATTAACACTTTATTTCGGCAAGCACTACATTTGTCAGGCCTACCAATTACTCATTTCACATCCCAGCGTTTTTCCCGTGTTTCATGACAAGCGCATTCATGCTATCCATACCACCATACGGACATCGCTTCACCTTTTTCTTTCTTTCTTTTGTGTAAACTTTATTCCACACCACATCAGCAACAGTCACATTTCTGTTAGAGGTCCAGTCCACTTTCGAGCTTCATTACGTCCGAGAGGACGTTCTTACGCATACAGCTTCATTTAAACATTCGGCTAGTCAGTTTCCTGACCGCCGTTCCTCCCGGAGGTTTACACAGTTAGCAGCCCGTCGGCCGAATCGATTTCCGCTCCAACACAGCAGTCCAGGACTCTATACCTCTTCACAGTGTTCAACACGGTTCATGGGTAAGCCCTCGTTCCTCCCCTCCTTTTTTTGCTATGACTTTGAACTTTCGCCATTTACGGTTTCCCGCTATATTTGGCTTTTCTTCGTTTATCCCACAGCCAGCCTGAGCAGCTCCACATTCAGGAGTCCAGCCATCGACTAAGCTACACAACATCAATACAGCATCTCATAAACACCGCATTAAAGTAAGTCGCTTGCGGTCTTGCCAACGCTACATTTATTCACTTCACCATGAGTTGGTTTTAAGATCATATTCGTTGTTTATCCCAGTGTCCTGCAGCCTTCGGCGCTTCTGGTTAGCCCCGTATTGAAAGTCATCGTCAATTCGTAAATCAGTAAGAACCAGAGCTCCGCTCGTTTCTCTCAGTTTTGTTTCACGGGTGTCTTCCATTATATACGATTCTAATAATGGTCATTTCTGGGCACTTTTGCACATACTATTTAGTTTCATTCACAATCTAGATTGATTCGTTTCTTCCCTCTCCTCTGTAACATTCTATTTTTACATTGAATTGCTACAGTTTGATCCAGGCTAGTTCAGAACTCTTTGTGCCTTGATACGCTGCATCATGTATATGTAGGATTACAAAACTTTCATGTATTTGCATAGCAATGGTTTTCAATGTTGTTTTTTCTTGATTTCATTTTTTCCAGCCGCCCCTGAAGAAGGGATGTGAATCATCCCGAAATGCATTGGGCTCGTTTTTGATTTTCTTCAGAATTGACGATACAATTCACTGCTCTAGTGCAGTTTACCGTTGACTGTATCACTTTGTTTCAATTGCTTTACTGTTTGTAGATCGTACAGTCACTGTGTTTTTCATTTTTTCAATACAATGAGTTAGTAACAAATCAGGTGTTGATTGTTTATTAAATCACAGTTCAAACACATTTACATTTTACGATAACTTTGCTTAGTTGTTCAAAATTATTGCAATTGTTACTTTCCTCCGCAGTGCACTCAGTACACTGGTGATTGTTCACCAGCAACATTGTAGTTTACAGTAGCGAGGTGGGCTTCCTCGTTTCTGAGTAGCACGCCACAATTTCTTCATTTGTATAAAGCATGATTCGTATGTTCACTTCCTGTGTGCGCTAACTTCAAATCCATAGATAATTGCATACACATAAGGGTATTAGCAAGGGAATAACACTGTTTTAATCATTCCTATGTATTAATTACGATTTTGTGTTTCTTTGCTTAAAGTTGACTATTCTGGCCTACCAAAAGATGGCCGCCGACTGAATCCTAACTAAAGTACATGACTTCATCATTTGAACAATGGAGAAAGGCGCCTGCACTGACTTCGTTCGTGTCCTTTGGGTGACCTAACAGATCATGCCCATGAAGACTACCCTGGGCGAGGTGCCAATATCCCTGAACCTGAAGCAAATGTTGCAAGTTGCAAATGAACTAAACGAACTCCACCGGTTACCAACCAACTGATACAATTTGTACCTGAGAACAGTCTTTCCCATACGCCTATTGTAGATCTTCGTCCACATGAGAAAATTTGAAAATGTTTCCTAATGTATTGAAATGCATTTGAATTCAGCCAATCAGTGGCCTGGGAATAAAGAAAATGTTACTGCTATATGTAAATTTTAGTATAAATATTAGTAGTCTAGAGAGGGAAGGAAATCGCTGCTACTCTGAGATGCTACTCTATGCGACACTCCATGCTGCTCTTCGCTAGAGATCCTTATGCTGACGGAAGAGGACGGGACTTTAGGACTCTGATGAACTTTCTGAGGACAAGTTCTGACTCAGAAAACGACAATTAGCCAGAATAGGTAAATATGACAAAAGATAATATTGCATTATTAGGATTTAACCTGCATTTTAATTAGATAAAGAAAATCATTTATTTGAAGAACTGTGTCGGGTGATTATTTCTTTGAAATGTGTATTGATTAATTTAAGAGTTAAGCGCGTCATCAAATCCAATATCAACTAAATGATCCAATTGACCTCCGGATGGAGGAACTGTTAGGGTAATTCAGTAGAAGTGGTTTCCTCTATCCAAGTGAACAGCTGTGGTTGGGGATTTGATATCCCTCTGTAGGCACGGATAGTTTGGGAGAATGAATGTTGGTGTTATGGGCCCCACCAGCGTGTGATGTGTGTATGTGCGTGTGACTGAGAAATGATTCTATCCGTAGAAGCAGGGGGAGATTTGGTAACTCGAACTGCACCACCAGTACTAGGTTTATTATGTCATACTCCCAGAGGGCACCTTAGCAGTGCCCCCTGAAACACCTACCACTACCTAGTGTGCTGGCTAACTGGTATAGTCCAGCCTGTCACCACAGACATGTTTCTGACCCCTGGAGGTGAAGGCCCCCTTTCCCAGAGCTCAGAAACAATGTCTGCTCTGGTAAGCGGTGTTTACACCTCCTCCAGCAAGATGGCTAGTGAATCTGCATACCAAGGCCAGAGGTTTCAAAGTCTCTGCCACATTTGATATGCGACCCCGGTTTCCCCTAGACCTGGGAGATGCCACCCCATTACCTGAGGCCCATTTGGCACCAGGACAGGCAGTAAATTAACTATGCAATGGGTGTGTTGCACCAACAGGATAGTCACACGCCTATGGTGGGCTGCCTGATGTGCTCCACAAAGGAAGGACTCCGCCAACATGATTTTAGTGGAATTAGGAACTCTGAGACAGGGTTATGCCCACTCCCAGAAGGACGTGGTCATATGGGTGGTGTAGTGACCCCAAGGGTAAGTAGTTCATTCACTACTACCCTTAGCACCCCTAAATTCAGTATTTCCTGGGATCAGGGTGGCCCCCTGATCCCAGGAACTCCAATTCACCTGACAAAAGAAGAAGGACAAAGAAGAGCGGAAGAAGTGAGAACTGTGGACTGCCAGTGGACTTTGGCTCCAAACCGTGCCTCCCTGCTCCTGTCCTTATAATTGTGACAACCTGACTTGTCCAATAGCTGTGCATCCTCCAAAAGCCTCGGAGGGCCACCAGCACTTTTCCAAGCCATCAGCATCTCCCTTGAAGCGGAGGAGCCACTTCCCTGCAAACTGCAGGCACCGACTGCAATGTTCGATTCATCTTTCTGCTGAACACCAATGCAGCAGCCATCCAGGAGGCGGTCACAGTGCTTCCAGAGGTCAGATCCGCCTCCCCACCGAGTTTGGAGATGCCAGGACCCCCAGGGGCGCTGCACCAATACCTTGAGTACCAGACCCCTTGTAACAACCAACAATTGTTTAAAATCTGATTCGGACTCCAACTGACCAGCCGACAAGGGACGTCAGTATCGCAGAGGCCAGCACCGAGTGGCCCAGCTGTTGTGTTTTGTACCCCTCTGCAGGTCTGACTGAGAATTGTGAGCACCTACGAAGAACAGGAGCAGGCGACGAAAACCTTCCACACCCGAGATCCCCAGCCCGGGAGCTCCTGGACTTGCCCACAAGTCTCCCTCTGCAGCCTGTTTCTAGGTGGCCCCATTCTTTGCCTATGGTGTAGCCCGCAAGGATACCAACCTGTCCAGCACCTCTGCCCCCGGACACTCCAGGGCAGGTAAACCTGAACTGCTGGTGGATCTTGTGACTTTGGCCCCCTAGCACCCAAAGTCGTAAAGGGGACCCTCCGAAATACGATTACAAATACCTGTATGCAGTATATGTTTCTTTCTTTATAGGAAGGCATTACTGCGTAAAAATGTCATATTTGTTTAACTGTAAAAATTGATAACTCGAAATGTACTTACCCAATTACGAAGTTCTTGGTGTTTGAAAATATATAAAAATACATGTCATTTTTTTAATTAGTCTTGAGTTTCTTCTTGAGTGTGTGCCTCATTTATTGACTCGGTGTGTTCAACAAATGCTTAACTCTACCCTCTGGTAAGTCTAAACTGCTCGCCCACACTACCACAAAAAAATAATTTGGGATTATTTATTTAAGCCCTGTAAACCAATAAGGGTCATCTGGACTTTCTACATAGTGTACCTCATTTTGGAACACCACTGAAAAAGCCAGTTTCCAACACTATCCTACAGTGTACCATTCACAGAGAAAATAAGTATGTAGGAACCTTTCTCCCCTGACACGAGTTTGTTGCTCCCCCCTATTTTTATTGTAATGAGCTGTACCCTCCTACCTACCCACATGAAAGTGCTTGTGGAAACAATATACATCCCACTGTGAGTGGGATCAGGATAGCTGCACGGTACTCTGGCATGTAAAAGCTTGTCTTCCACAGTTCGCACTTATTACTTCACTATGAATGAGTAGACCTCATCCTTACAAGATAATAAAGTTCCCAGGCCACGCTTCCTGAGAAAGGCTGAACAGCATACTCACACCCAGGTGATCCTGCAAGAAGGCCCAAAGCTATTTTCCATGCTCTGGGAATAGTTTCACATCTCCTCAGGAGATCTGCATTTGATTGAGAATTGCCCTCATAATGTGACTTATGACACCTTAGGCAATTTGCCTCATAAAGCACGTTTATTTTCAATATTCTTAATTTGAAACCCATAAGCCAGCAGTCCCCAACATGTAGCTTGCAAGTAACATGCTGCTCATGACACGCTAAAGTATTGTTATTATTAAAGAAGGGGTAGTTCCTCTGCCAGATCCACGCAAGTAGTTGCGATAAGTGGCTGTGGTATGTGTCGCTAGGAGATCTGTATTTCAGATCTTAATGCCCTCACACACCTGTTGGGGTGTCATGCTTCATCATTGGGCGCTCCTCGTCTGGCTGGCACTGCAATGCCTGACCGGCCTGGGGGCTTCTTTTTCGGAGATCTTTTGATCTGAATATGCTGTATTGATGAATGCAAGTGGGTGTTTTTCTGATGAGTCTAACGTGTGAAAGGTGACTTAAAATAGGCTCTGGAACCCAAAAACTATTAATTAAATCAGAGATGGGCCCCAGGACTACATGAAAACAGTGGTGCTATCTTGTGGTCCTTAGGTACCAGGATAGCTACAAGTCGAAAGAGGTTGCTAGTGTCATGAGGTCAACATGTTTCGTGCTATCTGAGCCTCACCGTCGGGCGGCACTTCATCAGGACCTAAGAAATCAATTTGTCCCCTGTCGGGGCTAGGTGTGAACTCGCTAGAAAGGAATACCTATGCCGGTGTCCCCTACTGGGGACCTCTACAGTTAGAGGTGTATGGTGCTTCATAGATGGATTGGAGGTTCACGACAACACTGAGGGACACTTGGTTGCTGGACTGGACACTGCCGTCAGACCTACCCTCCTCCATCCGACCTGGATCCACTGTTTTTGCCTAGTCCCGGGGCCCATCTCATAGCCACTTAGCACAACTACTTGCGCCGATCTGGCAGAGGAACTACTCCTTCTTTGATAATAAATGTATCGTTTCCTGGGAGGAGCCAGTGAGTAGGACCTCATTAAACATATGCTCTTCCATCCCTCATTTATTTAAGACTCTAAAGTGTTGCTCACCATATATCTGTCAAGTCAGCGCTGTACTGCCAGCAAGGAAACATCATTTTGTTTTGAAGGTAGAACTTTTTTGGATCTGCCTGACTGAGCAATTGATCTACAAACCCCACTTTCCTGCTAGGGTAGAAGTATATGGGGAGCGGTGAGCGACTGGTGGTGGAGCAGATGACAGGGTGCTGTGCCAGCCCGTGTTGCTGCCCTAGGTGTTGATGCCGTAGACTCCAGGACCTGTCATTTGAGGCTGATGCCACAGCCCATGGATGTTTGGCTTGTGTCCCATCCAGACAAGGTGAGGAGCCGCGGATGGATGAGGTGACCCGCGACTGGGGCGTGTTGCTTAATCTGATCCATATTGATCAACATAACAGTCGTTTTTGTTATCTGTGCGGGTCTTTTCACCATGGCGGCTTTGGCACTCCTGCACATAGATGGTTCGACGAGGAAGGACTGAGGCAGCTGGGCAGTGGGCAGCAACTATGATTGGTTCCTTCAGTGGAGGGGCTTTCTGGGGTGCTGCCTGGGTGGGCCCAGGGTTTGTCATAATTGGCGCTTCCACTCCCATGCTTTGCCTGGGCTCAGTGAAGGCTAAGATCTCCTGCACTAGATGCTCACAGACTGTAACTGCTACACTTGTTGCTCAGCTGACCACTGAACATGGTGGACACTATCACCTGTGGACTCACCATGAATAGAGAGGCGGTTGGTGAGGGAAGACAATACTTGTTGAGTGGAAACCTGGCCCTCGTGATATGTGGCCAACAGAAGGTCCACTCTTCTCAGACTGAATGGAAGCATCCTCTCATTTGATACTGATTTGGGAGCCCTAGCAACAACCAGCAGCTAGTGGAGGCTGCTGTTACCTGCCTCAGCCTCAATATTTGAAATTATAGAAGCAGATTTGGCCTTTTTTTTAAAATATGACCTCATTTTATGTAGACAGTGTGGGGCCCCTGAAAAGTGTGGTGCCTGGGGCAAACAGCCTTGTCTGCCGCTCCCCTGTGACAACCCTGCTCTGCCCGCCCAGGCAGCCGTGGAGCATGAGCAGAGCAGCTGAGAACTAGAGGCCTCTCACATTGTCTCTACACACTACAAGCAGCATCCCTGCACTCCTCAAATGTTTGATGCTAGTCACTGGGGCGCCTGGGGATTCTGTTGAAAGTTACTGCTAGCTTCGCAGGTGACTGCTGAAACCAAAGAATGACGTTTACACTGAAATGCAAAATATGTGCGAAACTCTCAGTGCTCAGCTTCAAGCACATACAGTTCACAGTACACTTCCTTTGTGTACGAACAGGCCTTTGGCAGAGTCTGATCGAATGTCTCTGTCAAGTATTAGTTGGTGCTGGGTGGCTAACCCTTAGATAAGTGCTGCTAGGTGGCTAACCCTTAGATAAGAGGTGCTAGGTGGCTAACCCTTAGATAAGAGGTGCTAGGTGGCTAACCCTTAGATAAGTGGTGCTAGGTGGCTAACCCTTAGATAAGTGGTGCTGAGTGGATAACCCTTAGATAAGTGCTGCTAGGTGGCTAACCCTTAGCTAAGTGGTGCTAGGTGGCTAACCCTTAGATAAGTGGTGCTAGGTGGCTAACCCTTAGATAAGTGGTGCTGAGTGGATAACCCTTAGATAAGTGCTGCTAGGTGGCTAACCCTTAGATAAGTGCTGCTAGGTGGCTAACCCTTAGATAAGTGGTGCTGAGTGGATAACCCTTAGATAAGTGGTGCTGGGTGGATAAACCTTAGATAAGTGCTGCTAGGTGGCTAACCCTTAGATAAGAGGTGCTAGGTGGCTAACCTTTAGATAAGTGCTAAGAGACCGATGGTAATTAGGCGCTATATAAGTGTTACTAACATAACATAACATAACTTCTGTGTGTACTCAGTTTCTTCCCTGGCCTCTGGATCCTTGCACACTCTTGTCATCAGTAACAGCTAACTTGTTCCATCTCCGTGGCATTCTGCACAGTGGCACACAGCAAATCTTAGCATTGAGTGTACCAAGCACAGGACATATCGCAAATCTGTTGCGCAGCCCAGTCTTTATACATTTCGCTACTCATCCCTGAAGTGTGGATGTAAGAGCTGACTTGTAAAGGAGCAGGCATCCATCCATCATCGTGTGTGCAAAGCGTATTCAGGCAAATAGAGCTCATCTTCATAGACCTTTGTGTATTCCGAGTGCAGGAAACCCTCTTCCCACAAATCACTCCCCCATTCAAGCACTACTCATTGACAGCAGGGTGCGTGCTGCACTATGAATCTTATTTGCAGATTTCAATATATATTAGAAAGTTAGAATGATGAGAACTCCACTGAACACAATGGAGCAACAGCGGGCTGTAAACACTGGTATCGGCCTGCTGCTGCCAACCTTTCAATGTGCTGATCCCCAGCCTCTGTCTCTCCTGCTCTGCTGATTCTCCAAGGAATGCTGATTGGCAGGAGAATGAGAGAAGCAGAGGCTCTGTGCAAGAGCACACAGAGAGCCTTCCCACCGGCCTGCTACCATGGTCCAGTGCCAATAAAGCTGCAGAAGGAGGGAGAGGGGATTTCTCCTCAGCTCTTGAGTCTTCCTCTGCTCCCTCAAACATAGAAAGGCAGTTTGTCAGAGTCGAGGGAGAGTCAGGGGCTGACTTCAACCCTCTTTTACAGCTCCTCTGTGTGCAGCAGCAAATGTCAGGCACACACAGCAGGAGAGGGATTTTAAATTTCCCGTGCCTTCTGGCAACTTGTTTCTTTTTAAAAGTATATAGTGCTCCTCATGTGGCAGGATGTTTTGCCTTTAGCTAGGGTCTCTGATGCTATAAGGCTTTTAATGGCCAGTATCGATTGCTACAGCAGCCTGTGAGGCTAGAACAATGCTCAAGTGGGGAAGACATAAATTATTAGCTTCACTTTTGTTAGATCTGGCCCTCTCTGCAGGGTCACCCCCATAGCTTTTGCCTTCACCCCTCCTGTTTTGCAGAACCCATTTTTGTTGGATTTTAGGACTCTGCACTTTACCACTGCTAAACAGTGCTAAAGTGCTTGTGCTAACTCCTTTAAACAAGGTAAAATTGTCTCACACCCAATAGACACATTTATTTACAAGTATGACCCTAATATAGTGGTACAACATGTACCCGGGCCTGTAAACTAAATGCTACTAGTGGAGCTGCATCAAACCTATTGTGGCACCCACTTACGTGGTCCTTTAAAACCAAGTCTCAGGCCTGCCATTGCAGCCTGTGTGTGCAGTTCTAAACTGCCATTTCAACCTAGCAAAACAGGCCAAAACCTTCCTTTTTTATACATATACCACCCCTAGGGTAGGTCCTAATCAGCCCATAGGGCAGGGTGGATTGTATATAAGTTTACATGTCCTAGTAGGCAGTGGCGTAACGAAAGTTGAAGGGCCCCCCCTGCAAGGTACATAGAGGGGGCCCTCGCTCCGGATTTAATCCGGAGCTCTCCGGTGTGAGTACAGTGCTGAGGGGGCCCCTGCAGCTCGGGGGTCCTCCCCCGCACTGCGGGGGATGCGGGGGCCTGTGTTATGCCCCTGCTAGTAGGAAAAAATCTCAAATTAGTTTTTCACTATTGCAAGGCCTACCTCTCTCATTTGATACCATAGGATTAGCTCATTACACTTAATAAGTGATAACTTGTGTGTGTGAGCTGATAGCAATGTCATGTTTGGTGTCCAAGGAATTTATATTTAAAATCCTCTTTAATGGTAAAGTCTGATTTTAAGTCAAAATTCTGAAAATGTAACTTTTAGAAAATTGGCATTTTCTTGTTCTGACCATTTGGTGCCTGCAGCCTGTTTCCTGGGTCAAATGGCCATGTGTAGTTGGCAGTTTACTTATGTGTATTCCTCCGAGAAAGTAGCACAATAGAGATCCTGGGTGCTGGCAGGATGGGCCATCCTGACTTGATCGTTGCTGTCATCTGTCACATTTGTACTTCAAAGACACTGCCTCAGCTCACACACAAAGAATTTCAAACTAGCCTTCTGCGAATGCAGACAGACTAAGACCAGGGCAGGGAAGACAGAAATTACAAACACCTCTGTGGGCACAAAACTCCAGAAGCTTCTCCCATTCCAAAGCTAGCACCAGGTATAAAAGCAGGGCTCTTAAACCCACTCTTCAGAGCACTTATGGACCTGTGGAAGACTCAAAGGAAGAACTGCAATGCTGCCGTGCTGCAAGAAAGATACCTGCTGCCTGTGGAATGAAGACCGGACCTGCACCTTGAACCTAGAACCACCAAAGTGGCTCCAAGGGCTAGATGACTGGCCTCTTGTTCTGAGCTACAGGGACATAACATGGTTCAATGACTGGTACCTGCATCAGTGCAGCCTGAACTTGACCTGCCAGTGCCCTGCTGCTGGCTTCTGCTGGCGTGAGTCATGATCCCAAAGACGACCCGCCCAGGCCCTGGACTCTTGGCTGGTATCAGAGTGTATTCCTCCTGCCTACCTGTGGGTTTCCTCAGAACCAATGCAGTCGCAGCTCTCACAGGTCCCCATCAGATCCAACGCAGCCCAACGGAATGCTCCGCATCATGACATAAGGTACTATTTCCAGTGGTACTAACATTTTTCTTGTATCCAGTCTGCACTCCATCTCAATCTGCCTGACTTGTGACTTTCTCCCAGTCCAGCGTGACCAAATAACCACAGTTAGCACTTTGTGCTTTTAGGCGCTATACTTATCTTAATACTTTGAAATTATCTCCGGTACAACTGATTTGATTTTTGTTGTTTTATTGTCAAATAAATGGTTACATTTTACACTGTTTTTCTAAATTGTTGTGCGATTTTTCTTGTGCTGTTGCTTGAGAAGGGCTCACACCTCCTTATCCAACAACCCAATTTCTCACATCTCTCATACATCCTGGATCTTGTGCCTCACACTCAGGCTTGTCAGGTAAGTTTACGATCTTCCCTCTCACTGTTGGTGACAGTGGTGGTACTAATGCAGAAGGACCCTACACCTAATTAGAGACTGTCATCAGTGAGTTGGCACAGAAACATGTGAACAGATGTGAGGTCCACACATCCCAGGCCCACTGGTGGTCCACCTACTTGCAGGCATTCCATGGTCTATAGCTGGAAAGCATGCAGCATCTTAACAGCTTCGAAAAAATATGAACATATCATGCTTATACATTGGCTACTTGCCTAACCTCCTAGCTCAGAAGGGCTAACAGGACTTACAAGCAGTGACTCACTCCATCTTGAAGTTCCAAAGTGGTTGTATGACACAACATCAAAGTTGAAATAACCTGCAGGTATATCAGCTCCAAGTTAGGTCTAGACTTACTATTATTAACTGTGCCATGACTATATTTTGGAGTCGATGCAAGGGGCACTATATAACTTCAGGGCGATAGTTCGACTGCAACAAATTGGTAGAACACCTCCAAAGTTCAAGTTCTCACAAAATCAGATGTTTCGTGTGGCTACCACATCGTGCTGGAATTCTTTCCCTACAGATTTACTAACTCAGCCCATGATCCTAGCCTTTGAAAAATACTGAGCTAATTTAGTCTTCAATTTTGAATTAGCATCAGATTCTATTCTAGTTAGTTGCAATCTGAAATTTCTTTCATCTTCCTTGAAAAGTGATTCTCATGTTTGTAACACCTGTATTTGTTATACAACCCTAGCTTTTTTGAACAATACAGGCCTCCTCTTTTGGTTATTTCTAAAATAACCTAGTCTTCAACTCTGTAGTAACATCTGACAGTTGACCTATTTAATTGTAATGACCCATCGTGTCAGCTGACTATCCATTCTAAATTTAATGGATTTGCTATATGGCTGTATATTGTATGTAAGGCACGTTAATGCCAATGCAGTCAGGAAGCACATTAAAAATTCTTAAATATATACATATTGTCAGAAACTGGGTTATTGTTTGAAGGGAGGTGGAAACCCTTCTCAAGCAACAACCACAATTCTTATTAGGGTCGTGTGCAAAAGTCACTAAATTAACCTGTGCTTAACCTTCTCGTAGCTTAGCACAAAAGCAGGCAGGGTTAATTTAGAGGCAATGTGGAAAGTATTTATGCAACCCAGAAACAGTAATAAAGTGAAAACACAACACAAGAAAAATCCCAAACCTATATAGAATAGACCAAATTGTAATAAACAAAATGACACAAAAATTAATTAAATTCAATCTTTGCAAACTGGAGTTATGATTTTTTAAAGTGTTTAGTGTAAATATGCACTAAAAGATCAAAGCACCAACCATGGGCATCTGGTCATGCTAGGCCAGGTCAAAGTCAAAAGTTAAGGCTGACCGCCATGAAGCGTCGAATACACGAGGTGGATGTGGCCCGGTCTCGGCTCACATTTGAACTTAGAAGAAATTTCAAGGAAAAGTTCCTCAGAAGGTAAAATTTCAGTAAGGCAGCCTGCGGTGTCCAAGGAGGTAGTGTCGTTGTCAGTTGCTGCTGGAAAAAGTCACGGTGAAGATTTTTACCTTTAGAATTAGTGACTTTTTTGAAAGTCGAAAATCAACAGACTATAGCTGATGAAGGCTCCAAGAGGCGGGATACTTTCCCTGAGAGGTCCCGCTAAACAGGATTTGCTTCAGGCATGGAGAACATAGCAGGAGCTACCACAAAGTCAGGCCGACAGGCAAATCACCTTGGGAGGATTGGTTAACAGTTAGGTCCTGGTCTTCTGTGAGTTTTCATCTCAAGTTTTGGTAAACATGTTTCTAAGTCCCAGGATTTTGCAGTTGAACCACCAATGTCACTTCTAAGAGTCCAAGACCTGGGAGGCACCACTTGGGAGTGGGGGGGGGGCGGTCAGGACTCACTCCAGCAGGTGCCAGGTGCAGGGTTCAAGGTCCTTGGAGCTTGTTACGTCCCTGTAGCTCAAACAGGAGGCCAGCCAACTAGCCCTTGGAGTCACTTCTGGTGGTGCTGGGTTCCAGTTGATAGTCCAGTTCTTCTTCAAGTAGCAAGGCAGGCCTTCAAGCAAAAGAACATTCTTCTGTTAGCAACAGGGCAATCCTATGGCAGACCAAGGCAGTCCTTCTGAAGTTTTCCACAGGTCCAGAAGTGTACTGAAGAGGTGTTCTGAGGGTCCAATATTTATACTTGGTACCAGCCTTTGAAGTGGGGGACATCCTGTGCTACCCTATATCTGGTTCTATGACAGGGCATCACTACTCACTATGATGTAACTGGTGCAGTCAACACAATTGGATAAAGGTAATAATGAAACACTCATACCATGTGAGCTCAGATTGTTGAACATAGAGAGGTGATAGAAGGCAGCTAACACAGTGTTTCACACTTTTTTAAGATACAAAAGAACTCTACCAGCCCTTGTCCTGGTGAGAACCCTCACTAATTAGTGGTTCGAAACGCGTCGGCGATACGAATTGGGGATTTCTTTGCAGTCGCATCAGAATGGACAGTGATTAAGAATTTTCGAAATTACGAATCCGTGCCGTATTAGATGATCTGGAAACCCCTTTGTTCACACCAAGAGGGTCAAAATGAATACAACTCTCTGGCTATAAATGATACCACTGGTTATACAACCAATCGTTGACAATAGTGTGTGTTTTTTTATGCACCTTTATTTGTTCAAATAACTTTCTGTATTTTCGTATTCATGTAAAGCATTTTCACTGATATATTGTATTGTGTTGACTGCACCAGTTAGATCACCGTGAGTAGTGATGCGCTGTCATCGTTTTGTTTGATTTTTGGTGTGGTACATTGGAATAATGCTAAAGACGAGTGTTCTTCTTCTTTTTTAGACATATGGAAATGCAACAATTATGTGTACCAAAGTGTTAATGAATACAAAGGCCATGTTTATTGATTAATTTGTCCTTGTTTCCCAAAGTAAACTGACTTGAAATCACGCAGCCACCTACTGTTTTTGTGTATAACGTTCTAAAAGTAGCAATTTCAGAATTGTCACTTAAAATCCAACTTTACCATTAAAGAGAATTTTAAATTACAACTCCTTTGAGTGCAAATATGATTTTTCTAGCTGCTCTCAATCAAACGTTAGCACTTATTAAAGACAATAAGGTAACCCAATGCTATCCTATGGGGGAGATAAGGTTTACGGTAGTGAAAAATGAATTTAGGAGTTTTTCGCTATCAGGACATTTAAAACCTAAACCCACATCTCCTACTTTTTAAACACAATTCACCTTGCCCTATGAGCCTGTAGACCCTACCTTAGGGATAACTTGTAAGTATTAAAAAGGAGGGGTTCTCCTGCCTGCCTCTGGCTCTCCCGGTGTTCCCTTGCTGCTTTCGCCGCATCTTGCTGCCTCCGCCGGATTCCTGCAGCCTCCCCTGGTGGGACGTGGGTCCCAGGGGCTATGCAGCATCCGCTGCATCACCGGCGCTACATCAGGCAATCACACTCTGGGGTGGACCTCAATCCCCAGAGTGCATCAGTGCATCGCTGCCTCTCACACCTGCCGTGAGTAAAGGGGAGGCAGGGCCAACATGCTCATAGCGCAGCCTCACCCACCGCGGCGCGGGACGCGCACGGGACGTAGCCCGGACGAAGCCTGGACCAAGGGCGGGTCAGTCTGAGGCCGTTAGAGGCCGAAAGAGGCTGGGCTGGGCCACGTTATTTGGCCCTGGTGGAAGCTCCCCATGCTGTTTTGACCTCTCATCTTGGAACATCCGGCATTAAAGTAATGTGAAGCAGTCTCCTGCTTACAGCCCTCAGTTATTGTTTGGTGGGTTCGCAACCGGGTCACCCGGTCTTTATATGATATAAAATGAGTAAATCAAGAGGTGTAGCCGGGACCCTGGACGCATTTATTGTAAGGGCCGAGTCGCTCCTAACGCACGAAATTCATTTGACTGAGAGACGGCTGTCTTTGGACCCCGCCGCGCTACAGTCTCGTCTGTCGCTGGTTGGTTCAGCTAGTGCTAATACAACATGTCCAAATACAACAAATACATCACCAGCGAGGCCTGACTTTGTTTCCTCTAACCCACCCTTGCCACTCTTGGACTCTCCCAATATGTCCGTCCCAGATGTTCCCTGTGTCAACACTAGGGGACACGCTGCAAAGTCGCAAAGGAACATTAAATTAAGTGTCCAATCTACCAATAAAAAGCATGCCGCTATCGCTAAACCCAACTCCAAAAACACTAAAGGTCGTCAACTTGCCAGCAGCCCAAATAATCATGTGGTTGTCATCACAAACTCAGTAGCGACCCAGACAGACACTACATCTGAACTTATGTGCAATGAGGTCAACACAGGTGCTGTGGGGGGAGCTATACACACAGGGTCTGCAACGGAAGCTCTTGAAACTATGCTGGTTATTATCAAGGATGTGATTGATAAAAACTTTGATTTGCTGTGGGGGAAATTAAAACAATTGGACTGTATTGTGGACAACTTAAGCAGTGGGAAGTTGAATAAAGTCCCTGATGAAGCGGGCGGGGGAATCCTACAACATCTGTGGCCACCAAACATGGGCTTGTCATGCAACCGATGGGTACTGTTCTCCCTCCTCAGGTTACCCCTTTTTTCAATTCCAGTGTATCTTGTTGTAACCAAAATGATTTTTCTGTGCTAAACCCTATTCTTGCGCAGAGGGAAAGTTTGGGCATATCCCAAGTACGCAATATAAATAATCCAAACTTGGCCCTAGGGAGTGTGAACTGTAATCCACCTCAGCAGGGTACTATTGCGGCTGACCCAAGTAAGGTTGTTGCAGATCACCCTAGGGACACACATTTAAGTCCTAACACTGATGTCTTGAGCCTACCACTAGCCTCTAGTCCTTATGTGCTAGTACTGGCTTGTGTTCCCAACCTTGTTGAGGGACAGAAGGAGTCCTGGCCAGATCTCTGTAATAAATCCATAGATTGGCTATGCAAACACAAAAGCTTCCACCCTTCTTTATTGAACGAAATCATCATGGCTAGGAGAGTAGGGTGGGTTGGCCAATCGAATAAGAATATTAACGGAGACTGTATCGTCCTTAACTTTCGCAGACCACAAATGGTTTGCCGTCTACTTAGTGTTCAAGAGCAATCCCTTTTACAATGTACTGGCATTTGCGCACTCCCTTTAGGTTATTTTTACAAACCACCAGTTACACCGTTTGGGGATGTTTATGCACTACCGCTGGCAGCCAATAGGTTTCTTGCACTTTCCAACTTAGATGCTCAGGACTGACAATCACCGTTGATGGCTAACCCACAGGTTTATGAGGAGGATCAATCAGGTATCATACTTCCATCTTATAATGATAAACCAGCTTTAACTAGGGCAAACAGGGGAGCTGATCTGAGCATTTTAAGTTGGAATGTAGCGGGGCTCCAATCCAGGCTCGGAGACCAAGACTGGCTGCGTATATTAAAGGAACAAGACGTAGTCATGTTCCAGGAGACCTGGGCTACTGATGACTTATATATTGAGGGGTTCCACTGTTTCAATGTAGTAGCTCCAAGGCCTAATTTGGGTAGACCATCAGGGGGGCTATTTATTGGGATCAACGTGGCAGCTGGAGGTAGTTTTAAGGACCTCCCAACCAACAGTAAAAACTATCAAGTTGTGTTTTTTAAAAGGAGAGTTTGTTTTTACTTGGTACATTTTTATAACAATGATTTCCATTCTGTTCCTAACAGGAACTTCATTGGGCTTTTTGATTTTATTTTTAACTGAGATAGTCAGCGAAACATGGAGGGATCTACCGGGATTCTCTTGGGGGGAGATTTTAACGCCAAACTTACCGGTATGGAGCATGACGAAGGAACAAGCAATTCTGGTCCCTCGTTTCGTAGGGGTGTAGAGCTAGCAATGTTCTTAAAATCATATAATCTGGCTAATGTTATGGATTTGGTGGGCAGCCCTAATGCCACCAACAACAAATTACCAACATTTAGGGGAAGGGGATGCTCGTCAACTATTGATTTTATTTTTATCTCCCCTTGTCTTGAAGACCAATTAATGGCCGCCGAGGTCATTGCCACGGATTATGGGGATCACAACCCCATCAAAATAGTACTGAGTTTTGCACCTCGGCCCGTGTTTTCCTCTGAATGCGGGGCAAAAAATCTCACGCCCTCAACCGACAATTTAAGACTAACCTGTAATGGTGTTGATAGTGGTGAACTTTTCAAAACATTAGTTAAGGGTCATATGTACCTTATTAACTCTTGTTTGTCATCACAAACTGCACACACTGAGGTAGTCCAGGATTTCTCCAAATTGTGCCTGGCCATCAAAACTCTCTTGTCGAAACCTGCCCCTTTGGCAGAAATCAACCCTAGATGGTTCGACCGTGAGTGTACATTGGCCAATAGGAATCTCCGCAGGGCATTGTCATCTAACCCGAGGTGTGCCACAGATGTACAATTGGCAAGGCGGAAATATAATATAGTAATTTCGAATAGGAAGGGAGCTCTTCTAAATGAACGCTGGGAAACTTTATCACAGGCCGCAAGTATAAAAAAGGGCAATATCTTTTGGTCCGCAGTAAGGGAGCTCCGATCGATGGGCCAGCTACTAACCCCCATTAGCGGTAATATCTCGAGTGAGTCCTGGGAAAATCATTTCTCAAAAATGTATGCTATCCCTCAAACAGAGTTTGATCAATATGACTATGGCCCATTTACTACCATAGAGGTAACCATCTCTGAGGTAGAAGAGGCCATTCAACAGAGCATTGGGAATAAAGCACCTGGCCCAGATGGGCTACCAATTGATTTAATAAAATGGAAACCAGACTTCTGGGCCCCGCTACTTTTGTATGTTTTTAACAGTTTAACCCACGCCACGCTACCTGATATGTGGGCTAAGAGTATCATAGTTCTAATCTTTAAAAAAGGAGATCGGTCCCAGCCTAGTAACTATAGGCCTATCTCACTAATTGACAATACCCTAAAAATATTGGGAAGAGTCTTGTATAATAAAATCTTAACCTGGACAGAGGAAAATGGGACCTTAGAGCCCTGTCAGTTAGGCTTCTGTAGCAAGGTGGACACAAATGAACAATGCCTCAACCTCAATTTGGTTATTGGGAAATACACCATCGCACGGAAGACTCTGGTCTATTTGGCCTTTATGGACTTGTCCTCAGCATTTGACCTTGTTAATAGGTCAAAGCTTTGGACAATCCTTCTGGCATACGGTCTGGATGAGCCTCTGGTACATTTCCTAGCATACCTTCATAAAGACCTCCAGGCACAGGTGAGGATTGGCATGGGTGGAGAGGTTTCGGGAGCCATTAAGGTAGGAAGGGGGGTCAGACAGGGTTGTGTCTTGGCCCGCCTCCTTTTTATTATCTACATTAATGGGCTGAACAATTCGCTTAAAACCTCGACCTATGATGTTCCCACGATTAATGGTAAAACTCTCCCCGTGCTACTATACGCAGATGATGCAGTCCTCATAGGGCGCAATCCGAACTCCCTGTGCATTTTAGTGCAGACTTTTGTCGGGTATATGGACAGTTTGGATCTATGTGTTAATTTTAATAAATAATTTTTAATGTCCTGTGGTCCTGGGAAGCGACAGCTAAGTTCTATTGTAGTGGGTGGCCAGAAACTGACAAGCACCCACACATTTCCTTATCTTGGGTTGGTCTTTGCTGCGAACGGCTTCTGGACTGAGCATCTTGCCCACTCCAGGAGCAAGTTCTCAAAGGCCACCAATTCAATTCTTAGTCGTCCCCGTCCAAAGACCACTGGTGCTATTGTAGCCATTCAATTTTTTTTTAAATTACAGTGCGTCCCTGTGGCCACATATGGGGCTGAGATTTGGGGTATCGCAAACAGTTCCTGCATCCAGCAGGAAGAAAATAGGTTCTGCAGGAAACTGCTGCGTACCCCAATCTCTACCCCACAATGCATTTGCCACAGAGAACTTAATCTTAATTTTATATTGGATTTTATATGCGCCCGTCCTGCTCTTTTTTGGTTATCAGTATGGAAGAACCAGGCTACCTCCCTTACTAGAGAGATCATTAATGACTGTCTCACGTGCGAGGAAGGGATGAAAATTCCTTGGTTGAGTAGAGTACATCAAAGCTTGCGCAGTGTCAATAAAGAAAGTATCTTGTTAAACCCAAATACAGTTGATACTTTGTCTAAAAAGGAGCTAAGGGATGCCCTCTACTCTTCATACAATACAGAAAGGATTGGTTTGGAATCCAAGACATTTTCTGTTCTTAGCTATATGTCTATTGAACAGTATCAGCATCCTCTACCTATATATCTCACCCTACGCATGAGTCATTGGGAAAGGAGCCTATTATTCCGCTTAAGAGCAGGAGCTGTCAGATTTGCACTGTGTTTTCCTCTTGGCTACCACCCTAATCTTGATCATGTACCATGCCCTTGTGATGGGGTGAGTGGCCAATCAATTTTATTTTTTTTCTTTTTCTGTAAGTATTACATAAAATACACAAAGTGGCTCTTAAATCCATTTTTTTTTAAAAGAAGACCCATTAGTCTGGATAACGCCTATTTGTGCTTAGTTTCCTTGGCCGACAAAGAGTTGATTTTCCGCATAAGCACATTTTTGAGAATCGCCACTAGAGTACGTAAGACTATGCCCGATCCCTGAGTTTTTATTATGACTGAATATCTCTGTACAACTGCCAGTTGACATAATGTTTTATTAATAGCAAATTATTTATCTATTACCAATGAAGTTATTTTTAACTTGTTACTCAATTTACCAAAATGTTATGGTTATACCATTGTAAATGTTTTTATTATTATGTTTTCTAACCCTCCATTTGTCACCTAATTTGCTATGATGCTGTGTTTTTATGGGTACTAAGTTACCCGAATAAAGTTTATGAACTGAATGAACTGAAAAAGGAGGGCTTAGGCCCAGCAAACGGTTTATTTTTATCGGGTCAAATTTGCAGTTTAAAACTGCCCTACAGGTTGAATGACAGGCTTGAGACAGGTTTTAAAGTGCTACTTTAGTGGGTGGCACAATGAGTATGATATTTCTACATGCTCCAAATTAAAAATGAGTATGTATTATATGTAATAAGGTTACCCAATGTTATACTCAGCGAGAGATATGCCATACAGTAGAGAACAACGAATTCATGGTTCTTTTCACTACCAGGACATATAGAATTTAAACCCACATGTCCTAATTTTTAAATACAATGCACCCTGCCCTATGGGTCTATAAGGCCTACCCTAGGGGTGACTTATAAGTATTAAAAATGAAGGTTTAGGCCTGGCAAAAGGAATTTTTTGCCAGGTCGAATTATCAGTTTAAACTACACTATGGGCTGCAATGTCAGCCCTGAGACATAATTTAAAGTGCTACTTAAGTGGGTGGCACCATGAGCGCTGCTGGCCCACTAGTAGCATTCAATTTACAGACCCTGGGTGCATGTAGTGCCACTTTACTAGGGACTTACTAGTAAATTAAACGTACCATTCTGGTTTCAGCCACTTTTACGACGTTTAAGGGAGTGAGCACAAATACTTTAGCACTGGTTATCAGTGTAGAGTGCACAGAGTCCTAATGCCAACAAACACAAATTCAGAAACAGGAGGGGTGACGGCAAACGTTTGTGGGAAGAATACACCAAGGATGTGAGGTCTAACATGTGTCCCCACCAGCCCCAGAATCCTGTGGAACCTGACCATCTTGATTAGTGCCAGACTGTCCAGCCCTTGGTTCCTTGAAGGCATGACCATTATAACATGGAGCTTAGAAGGAAATGAATGAGATCAGGGTGCCCTCCACTCTCAGCCAAACAACAAAAATGACCCCAGATTCCTACACCTCATATGATTCATCATAAATTTACCCGTGAAATCCACTGACATAGCTGTAAAACATGTATACATCATGGTTTTTAGAGGGTGTCAGTACTGCATTAAACAATGTAGCGGTGGGTACTAATCCAAAAAAGTAGAAGACGGCTCACATAAGCAACTATTTGTGCCAACTGGTTAGCAGTTCCAAAAGGCTGGACTTCTCATCCTAGGCATGGGCAGTGATGCTTGCCACATCACACAGCCATGTGGCAGGAAAGGCCTTGTATGTGTGTCTAAGGTTATCACTGGCACAATTGTGTATCCGGTCCTCTACTTTGGAGTATATATTTTCTCCAAATAACTAGGTCTCATAGAAATGTGGCCACAGGACTCCTTTATTAACATAGACCCTACGTACATTAAACACAATAATGACATGCTCACACTATCATTTTCAGGAAGGCCAACAAGTTTCAATGCCAAGGCACTTTCTGGTATTTTTTGGCATGGCAAGAGAATCCACAGTTCACCCATTTGTTCACCGCACCAAGAGTCCACTGGGTGATTGCCTACCAGTGGACAGTTAGTATTCTCACGGCAGTCAAGAGTTTACCCCCTGCGGTGCAAGAGGTAGTCGCTCAAAACCATCGACTCTCCCATCCTTAATGGCATGGTCAATCCTCCAGGAGCGGTTGTGTTGCTGTCATGACCCCCCCCCCCCCTCCCGAAAGTGAAAATGACACTCCTTCCAACCCTCATACTGTAGTGGTTGAGGCAATGTCTGTTGACCTTGATTGTCATTGTGAATCTCAATGCACACATTGCGAACTCTTTAAGATTTGGTGGTGCAAAATCTCTACGCGAGTGCTCTAGAAAGCATATTTACTAAGGCGTTATGCCATTGGAAAATGGCTTAAAGTGACGCAATAGTATTTACTTTCCAGTGTAAAACGCATTTTGCACTGGAATGGTGCCATTTTCTCGGTGCTAAAAGCGCTTTGCGCTGCTTTGTGTCACTTTGTGCCATGAGGACTTTACTGAAGTGTTACATGAGCCGATCAGAGCAAACACTGATAGCTTTTGACACAAAGCCTCATCTACTAAGATAGCTGGACTGGGCTTTGTGCCAAAATATAACGCGTCTTAGTAGCAGTCGTTAACAAGGGGAAAAGATTTCAGTATCTCCAAAAACCCATGCATTTCATGAGTGCTGAAGCACGCGGCATTCATCTAAGGGATGGGATGCTTCTGAGGTTGTCCATTAATAATAATTCATTCTAGACGGGTATGCCTCAAGTACCATTCCTATGCTAGACAGCACACACTCACCTCTGCACCGGGTGCAAGGCTGTGCGTCGCACAAGGCAGCCTGGAGAGACAGCACAGGGCATGACAGCAGCAGCGCGCCCATCTTAGCAGATATGGCTCCGAGCTCCCCTCCCCTCCCCCCCCCCCCCCCCCCCCGCTCCCCCACTTACACAGAGCAGCACAGCAAATCTGGATGCTGCACTGTGTTGTGTGGAAAATAAGAAATCTACTCGGAAATTGGAATACTGGGACAGAGGTCCGCTGTCCCTCGCAGGCCTCTGTTCTAGTATTTGCTGGTGCGCGTGGACGCCCACCGGCCGTTACCATCCATTAATATTAACGAGGCAGCCTGTGCGCCACTCATGGTGCACAGCTCCCCGGCACAGAGGGGGTTAGTCAAGCCAGGGCTGTGTGAAGGGTGAGGCTGCTGGAAATGGGATGCATAGTCCTTTCTCAATCCTCTTTGTCAATATGGCCCTATGCTTTCGTTTTTAGTCAATAGGATGCAGAGCTTTGACCTGCGCGTGGCCCGGGCACCTGGGCACGTGGCCCGGGCACCTGGCTCTGGTGGTGGGTCTGGATCTACAAGCAGCCCTAGAAAATGCGTTTTTTCCACCCCCATATTGCACAGAATGAGTCCGACCAGCGGATTTAGGGGAGGAAATATATAGGCGTCTAAAGAATATTAGGTGCCTCCTGGGCATAGGATGTGGGGTATTAGCGAAAGCTGCCGACTCTGGAACTGGGGAACCAGACTCGAGTCTCAGCGTCGGCTCAACATCCTGTGATTCTGGGCAAATCACTTAATCTCCCTGTGTCTACCCAAAACGCGTGTGTCCTTGTGTAATATAACTGGTGCTCATGTAAAGCGCTCCAATACCTTATGGTCGCGTTCGCGCTATATAGAACTTCAGCAAAATAAATGCCTGTTTGCCAGGCTGATTAATTGATGAGCCCTCCGCCCATCCACCACTAACAGTATCCCACTGCCCCTCAGCTTGTGGTGGGGTGGGGGTCCCCAGTGCCCCATATGGCCGATCTAGCCATGCCCAAGGCTTGTGGACAATCGAAGGCTGCGCGCCCCTTTGATTATACGCGGCCAAACGGTTCATTTTGTAATTAAGGAAAACAATGTTTTAAACCATGTCCAAAATACGAGGAGTGCTTCTTGAAACCAGCACGGCTGATTGAAGTCACACAACTCCGCGTGCAGACCGAGGCAACGCCCTGTGGTGAGAAGGCCTCGCTGTGAACATCCCACAAGAATAGAAGTGAGCTAATGTTCTGCAGGGATCATTTTCTGCCTTTAAAGCAAAGGTAACCGAGTACGTCCCTCCTGCGCTAGTACCGCAGAAAATCCATGGGCAGCGATCCCCGGAGGGCAGCGCTCCGTTATTGATACTGTCAGTGTAGGCGCTCGGCGCTACCTGCGGCACGCGGATATATTCATAGCTCGGCGCCACCTGTCATACCTCGCTGCTTAATTAAAGGCAGCACCGATCAATCACTCACGCCCTCGCCAGTTATATCGGCATACATAATTTACCACGCAATACTACCCAATTTCCAGCTTAACCCCCTGGGTGCTGGCGGCTAGCAGAGGAAGGCGAGGGCGCATGCGCGTCTGGCAGGAGCGGCTGGCACGAGGCCGCGCGAGCTGTAAGTACTTTTGTCGCGAATGTGAACAGAATTCCAAGGCGAAGAAAAATGACCATCCTGCCAGCAAGCGCTGGGCTTGTAAAATGCCTTAATTAGTTAGGCCTGGGAGCTTGCATTCGCGGATCTGTTATGACAAAAACATTAGCTTGGGTCAACAAGCCGAGCCTGCAATGCGCCGTGAATAAATACGGCTTACCAGGGTACGAACACAAGGGCGGCTGCGACGGAAAAGGAAAATACGCCAGTTTCACGCAGGGCCATTGCACGGCCGAGGAGCAGCGGTGTCTGCTTCTCAAATCTCAATTTTCAGTATCAATACATTTTTTCTAATAATTATAATAAGGGTTTGTTTTCAGGCAACGCCTTATGTATTTCTTAGAACGTAATAAACATTATATCAGATTGAATTACACTCAATTTGCCAATCTTCAGAAGGATTAGCCACCATACCAGAATTATGACTCCATGGTTAGTTGAACAAACCACAACTTGCCCCAAAGCACCGTTCATGACCTCACACACAATGACATCACACATGACATCATCATTCACATCACAGGTGACATCAGATATCACATAGATAGTTCAATTCTTCTGTGCACTCAGTTTTGATCAATTTATCCAATTTTATTCAAAGTTCAAGTTGTGCCTCTTCACCCTGGCACTGTGTCTAGCAGACTGCTCACATGTAATGCAAACTTAGTGGGTCAGACGAATCAGTCCCAAGGATGTGTGCACGTTTGCATAAAACAAAACGTTTCTTCACTATATTATTCTGTACATTATTAAGATTTTCGGAGATTCCTTTTGATAATTATTCCATGAATTTATTCATCAATATATTGCATGTGTTACTTCATAACATTGAATCATGAATTAATTGCTGCCAGTTTTAGTCTGTAGACAATTATTTAGCATACCCAATGCATTTCGGGTCATACTAACGACCCTTCATCAGGGGTCTACGAGAAAAAATACAGAGAAACCTAATGAGCAAGTCTCAACATAATATTTACATATTAGTTCATATCAAAGCATTATTCACACTCTAGAAAGGCATCATGTTGCTACATCTCTTATCAACCATTATAGTGACTACAATCAAGTGAATTGCATACTATGTTATGATGCCTTTCTTACCGAAATGCATTGGGTATGCTAAATAATTGTCTACAGACTAAAACTGGTAGCAATGAATTCATGATTCAATGTTATGAAGTAACACATGCAATATATTGATGAATAAATTCATGGAATAATTATCAAAAGGAGTCTCCGAAAATCTTTATAATGTACAGAATAATATAGTGAAGAAACGTTTTGTTTTATGCAAAAGTGCACACATCCTTGGGACTGATTCGTCTGACCCACTAAGTTTGACATCAGATATCACGTCACCGTGGACATCATTGGTATTACAAGTCACTGAGGAGTGTTGTAGGTACTTATCCTAAATGCATACACGCCAACACATTGGAATCGGTAAGTGGGAGATTTAAATAAATAATTAGGAGAATGTATTTTTTCTATTGACTTCTATTAGAACAGAAGCAATTTCAGGGAGGAGACAGGCAAAACAAAGGCAATTTTGGCTTTAAAAATCGGAAGTCTCTCACTTGAATCGGGTGTATTGGCATGCATGTAGATGTAAATCCCCAAAACATCATGAAACAACAATACCACGGACAAAATATATGGACTTCAAAAATAGCAAGGGACACAAAATCCAGGGCATACATATTATTCGCACTAAAAACTATCAATGTTTAAAATATTGTATACTTAAAAATCGTCATATATTCATTTTCATCTATGCTTTACTGTGTGTTTTTGAATGAAATTGATCTCTAAATATATGCAAAATGTTCGTTTAAAAAAAAAAATGTATTCGCTTTGTTGGATGTATTGGGCCTTAGGGTGTGTAGTGAATCTTATTATTATCATTTTTAATTGTTCTTAATTAGATAAGTTGTTTTCTAATTTGTTTTATTCTTTTAATGTTTTATATTTCGAGTTTTAATTTCACATTTCTTAGGGTTGTTGGGTTTATTGGAATTTACATGAGTACTTTTTTTAAATTATAATAATTATTGAATTTAACAAAAATTATCCTTAGTTATCCAATTGCTTCAATTAATTTTGGTATTAATACTTTAAAAAAATTAAAATGAAATTGGGGTTCAGTTCAATAAAAACTGTTGCATATTTTTGTAAATGATTGGCATTTTAAATACTATTCATAAACGATTTTACCTTCGTATGTAAATTACATGTTTTCTTTTTTTTTAAATAAAAAATTTAGTGATTAACTTTTACTTTGATATTTAAATATAACTTAAACTGATATATAAAAATGTGTTTTTCTAATAACATTAAGAATTTAGAACAATTATATAAATATTTATAATATTTAATTTACATTTGATTTATTTATTTTACATTATAAAATACACATTTTAATAAGAAAACGATTAAAATACATTGCTTGATTAGTTTTAAAAAATGTAGATATTTATTTAAAATGTTATAGGCTACTATACACTTTATTAAAAACTAATGTTAACCTGTATATGAGTTTAGGTAAAGTATTCCAGAATACAAATCTAGACATTTAACAACTGTTGTAAAAACAGGTTTATAATAGTAAAACCGATTCCCCCAGATATATGCATTTTACCCATTGTTTATAGGATCAGATCTAGTGTAGTAAATTTGAACCTCCACCAAATAGCTGCACTTTCCCAATGTACCTGGGATTGGAGTTAGAATAGTAATGTTGGTCTCCCCCAATTGGTTGTGGGCTTGAAATTAGAATTCCAAAATTGATCACCTCCAAATATGTGCAGTTTTCCTAATGAATGTGGGGTTGGAGTTAGAGTAGTATATCAGAACTTTTAAAATGAGACAGGAAAAAAGCAGCCGGGTTATAGAGGACTGCACTGCCTAGACAAGTCACTGAAAAGTGGTGAAAATATTGCCCGCCTCAGATGGCCAGCTGCCAAATAACCATAAATTATAATAACATTCACAGTGGTATGAGAGGCAATAGGTTGGAAGATTTTTGAAGTATATACATAAAGTATGAAGAATTAATGAGTCCACGTTGATGCTTGTATTCCTATGTTGTTTTTATTCTTGATGTGCTCAAAGTTCAATACAGCCAACGCGTTTCACCCAAACATGAGCTTCTTCAGGGCAAGGTAAAAAAACCTTAAAGCACCTTAGGGCAGGATAGGTGTTGGCATAAACTCTCGAAAGATCCATGACTGAGAAGTCGGAGTAAAGGAAACCTCTCAGTGGGTTTGCTGAGATGATCCTGGAAAAACAAGGAGACTGTGGGTCGCCTCCTATTGGCTGATCCTTGGCAAGGATATAGAGATTCAGTTAAAGTAGTAAAGGTCTGTGTGTGGGGAGCCTTCAGCGCCGGTTCGTCCGTCGAGGTAGATCTACCCCACACACGGACCTTTACTGCTTTAACTGAATCTCTATATCACAGACACTGCATAGGCATACTCTACCAAAGTCGACATGTGTTTACATCTCATAATCAGGGATAGTGATGTGTGCATTAAATTGTGTCACACAAAAGCACCTCCTCGTCAAGATCACACATATTGATCTCTGTGACACCCTCACACTGCTCACATGCTAGGTACTGTTGTGATACCAAAGATACATCATTATGGATGTCATGAAACTGAAACACACCTTCTCTGCAAAATCTCTGCAATGGACTCTCACACATCAGCCCCATTAAAAGGTAATGTAAGGTAAATGAGATTCCAAATAATCAGTGTGAAAAGCATTCAGATGTTACAATGTACAACGACTGCAGTGCCTGTGCTCAGGCCTGGTCGCCCCCACGCTCCTGTGCTGCTCCTGCCTTGCCTGACTGCCGCTTCCTTTGTTTGCCTGCTGCCGCTTCCTGTTACTTCGTGATCGGGCGACCGAGCCGCCGCTGAGCCGCCCGCCCGCGCCAGCTTCTTCCCGCCGCTGCCTCCCTGCAGCCCGCCCCCCGCCAGCCCATTCGCCGCCCCGCTCCCTCCAACCAGCTGTTCCGCCCACCCGGCTCCCTACTTAAGGGGACCGTGCCTCCTGATCGGGAGCGACTGCAGTGCCTGTGCTCAGGCCTGGTCGCCCCCATGCTCCTGTGCTGCTCCTGCCTTGCCTGACTGCCGCTTCCTTTGTTTGCCTGCGCCGCTTCCTTTTACTTCGTGATCGGGCGACCCAGCCGCCGCTGAGCCGCCCGCCCGCACCAGCTTCTTCCCACTGCTGCCTCCCTGCGGCCCCGCCCCCCGCCAGCCCATTCGCTGCCCTGCTCCCGCCAACCAGCTGTTCCGCCCACCCGGCTCCCTACTTAAGGGGACCGTGCCACCTGATCGGGAGCGACTGCAGTGCCTGTACTCAGGCCTGGTCGCCCCCACGCTCCTGTGCCGCTCCTGCCTTGCCTGACTGCTGCTTCCTTTGTTTGCCTGCTGCCGCTTCCTGTTACTTCGTGATCGGGCGACCCAGCCGCCGCTGAGCCGCCCGCCCACACCAGCTTCTTCCTGCCGCTGCCTCCCTGCGGCCCCGCCCCCTGCCAGCCCATTCGCTGCCCCGCTCCCGCCGCTTCCTTTGTTTGCCTGCTGCCGCTTCCTGTTACTTCGTGATCGGGCGACCTAGCCGCCGCTGAGCCGCCCGCCCGCACCAGCTTCTTCCCGCCGCTGCCTCCCTGCGGCCCCGCCCCCCGCCACCCCATTCGCCGCCCCGCTCCCGCCAACCAGCTGTTCCGCCCACCCGGCTCCCTACTTATGATGCCCTCACGCACACGCGCAGCGGGCGCGCCGATTGTGCGCCGAAGGCGCACCAAAGTCAAGCCCATCTGCGCCCGTCCGTGCCTGGACCGTGCCCAGCGCCAGGACCCCTGGTCCCCACCGCCGATGCAAGACTACACGACAGACCTACGACACCGCCACTCTCAACGCACTCAATGCCGGCCGGAACCCTGCCTGCTACCGAGCCACCCCGAGGCGCACCCACGGACCCTTCGCCTGCAGAGCCTGCCAATTCACCTGCTACCGGACCTGTGCCGCCCCCACCGAGTCCAACACCAACAGCAACCACCTGAAGTGCATCCTGCTCAACACCCGCTCCGTCCACAGGCACGCCGTGGAACTCTGGGACCTGCTCGACGCGACAGCACCAGACGTCGCCTTCCTCACCGAAACCTGGATGAACGCCTCCTCAGCGCCCGACATCGCCATAGCCATCCCGGACGGATACAAGATCACCCGGAAAGATCGCGTCAACCAGACGGGAGGAGGCATCGCCATCGTACACAAGAACACCATCCGCATCTCGACTAACTCCGACGAAACCTTCACCGCCACTGAACACCTGCACTTCCAGATACACACTGACCCCAAGACCACCCTCCGAGGCACCCTCATCTACAGACCCCCGGGACCACGCACACAATTCAGCGAAGACATCGCAGACTTCATCAGCCCGCACGCCCTCCCCTCCGCCGACTACATCCTCCTAGGGGACCTCAACTTCCACCTGGAGAACAACAACGACAGAAACACCACCGCCCTGCTGGACAACCTCGCCAACCTCGGACTCAAGCAACTGGTGAACACCCTCACCCACTACGCCGGCCACACACTTGACCCCGTCTTCTCATCCAGCAAGCACATCTCCTTCAGCCACGCCACCGGACTCCACTGGACCGACCACAGCTGCGTCCACTTCAGCTTCAGTAGAACTACGAACCACCACCACCCGCAACAGGTCCCCCGCCGAAGCTGGAGCAAGCTCACCGCCGAGCAGCTCACCGCCTTCCTCAGCCAGAACACTCCCACCTGCACAATGGACCCCAACGAAGCAGCCAGCAACCTCACCAAGTGGCTGACCACCTGCGCCGATGACCTCGCACCACTAAAGAACCCTCCCAGCAGACCGGGCAGCGACGAACTCAAGGAATCCAAGAAGAACTGCCGCACCCTCGAGAAAGCCTGGCGGCTCGACCAGACCACAGACAACAGGACCGCCCTCAAGCACGCCACCCGCAAACACCATCAGCTGATCCGCGCCACCAAGAAGACGGCACTCAAAGAACGACTGGACAACAACGCCCACGACAGCAAGGAACTCTTCAGCATCGTCAAAGAGTTCTCCAACCCCAGCGCCGGAAACAGTGACATCACTCCCTCTCAAGACCTCTGCGACTCACTCGCCTCGTTCTTCCATCGCAAGATCACTGACATACACAACAGCTTCGACGCACAGACCACGCACCCTACCACCGAACCAACGCCCGCCACCACCACCCTCTGCAACTGGACCCCGATCAGCACCGAAGACACCACCCGCACAATGAACTCCATCCACTCCGGATCACCAATCGACCCGTGCCCACACCGCGTCTTCAACAAAGCCGACGCCATCATCGCACCCCATCTCCGAGACACCATCAACTCCTCCTTCCACACCGCCACCTTCCCGGAGAGCTGGAAGCACGCCGAGCTGACCGCCCTCCTGAAGAAACCAACGGCGGACCCCACCGACCTCAAGAAATACCGTCCCATCTCGCTCCTTCCTTTTCCGGCCAAAGTCATCGAGAAGACCGTCAACAAACAGCTTGCCGCCTTCCTCGAGACAAACGGATCCCTCGACCCCTCGCAGTCCGGGTTTCGGACCAACCACAGCACCGAGACCGCCCTTATCGCAGCCACCGACGACATCAGAACCCTGATCGACAACGGGGAAACAGCGGCCCTCATCCTCCTGGACCTCTCTGCGGCGTTCGACACTGTCTGCCACCGCACCCTAGTGAAGCGCCTCAGCAACATCGGAATCCGAGAGAAAGCGCTGGAGTGGATTATCTCATTCCTCACCGGAAGAACCCAGAGAGTCCGCCTCCCTCCGTTCAGATCTGAGGCCACCAAAGTCATCTGCGGCGTACCACAAGGATCTTCACTCAGTCCAACCCTCTTCAACATCTACATGAGCCCCCTCGCAGCCATCGCACGCCAACACAGCCTCAACATCATCTCCTATGCCGACGACACCCAGCTCATCCTCTCCCTCACCAACGACCCCACCACCGCCAGAGCCAACCTACACGAAGGGATGAAAGACGTCGCCGACTGGATGAGGAACAACCGCCTTAAACTGAACTCAGATAAGACGGAAGTCCTCATCCTGGGATCATCACCCTCCGCCTGGGACGACTCCTGGTGGCCCCCGGCTCTGGGCACCGCTCCCAAACCAACAGACCACGCACGCAACCTGGGCTTCATCCTGGAATCCTCCCTGTCAATGACCAGACAAGTCAACGCCGTCTCGTCCTCGTGCTTCTGCTGCAGATCGGCGCATATAAATTCTCCCTGCTTCCACGGACAGAGTAAACCTACAGTCACACGCACAAACACACATCATACGCTAGGGCCCATCTCACTAAATTCACACTATTACTCTATCCACACTGAATATAGGAGAGAAAACCTAAACCAATCTGCATCTACAATGAGGTCAATGCGACCTTAATGACATTGTCCTGAGTCATGATTTTAAAACATAGGAAATACATTTGAAAACTCAATAAATGACAAGGAATAAACACCCGACACTAGAATTCAAACAAATACTTATTTATCTGAATTAATTCAAATGAAAGTCAATCATCAGCAAAATCGTTATTCTCATACACCCTTATGCATCAAGCCAAAATCCAGTCGGTAAAATACCGATTCCTTATTAGCTCCCGGTATTAAGTAAAAAATACCCAATCCCAATGCATCAACCCAAAAGCAGAAATCGGTATTTAAGGAATCCTTAAATAGCGATTCTTTAAATAGGGATTCCTTAAATACCGATTCCTTAAATAGCGATTGCATTTAAGGAATCCCAAAGTGAGATTCCTTAAATGCAATGCATCAAAGTTAAAAAATTAGCGATTTCGCTAATAAGGGGAGCAAATTACCATGAAGATGAACTGCATGGTAATTTGCAAAAACTTTGAAAAATGCACTTTTGTGCATTTTTCAAAGTGTCATGTTGCGCACACACATGCCCTTAGAGCATGTGTGTGTGCAACATATGTGCACATATCATTTTCAGGGGTGCAACAGGGTGTCCTTTTGACACCCTGGCACCCTTGAAAGTGCTCCAGCTATTAGCGGTTCGGTAATACCGAATCGCTAATACAGAATGGCTTTACATTCATTCCTATGGGCCTCCAAGCCCATAGGAATGAATGGGTAGGTATTCCTTATTACCGATTCGGTATTACCGATTCGGTAATAAGGAATGTTAAGGAATCGCTATTTGAATAGCGATTCCTACATGCATAGCCTTTTGCTATTCCTTATTAGCGATTCCTTATTTTTCGCTAATAAGGAATCGGAAATGCTAATGTTGATGCATATGCCCCATAGTTACCTATTCTAGCTAAAAGGGTCAGGACAGGTCTCTCGGTAAAGTCTCTCGAGCTGTCGTTCTCAGCATAGGTTCAGGAAGAAGTCCAAAACGCAATGGAACAGCAAGAGACGCAGCAAACGCAATGAACGCAATGGAACACGGACCCTCTCTAGTCTAACATATTTATAGAGAAAATATCAAAATAAAAAGTTACAAACAAATGTTGAATATCCGTTGAGCCGCTGAGCAGAGCGAGCAGGAAAGGATGCCACTCGGTTACATTTAGAAAACCTCCGCTCAGGAAAAATCACAAAAATATAAATACGGAAGAAGGAAACTCGAGTTTGCAAATGTAACTTTCGTAAATGCTCTTCCTTGATATCTTAGCAGAGCCACCGCAGACTGGTCATTGTTCATTGTGGCTTTATCCTTCTCCAAGGACAGTTGGAATCGTTCCTAGAGCTGCTGTCCTCACGGAAAACTTTCTACCCAGGCAAAGACTGTGGTCAGGTGACTCTCGACCATGTTCAGCAAGGCCTCTTGTCAAAATTCAATCACTCGAGTGCAGGCTGTAAATGGCAGCCATCTTGTTTTAGGCCAAAACAGACCATCTTAATTAAAAGAAACACAAAACAACGTTACCACAGCATAATGATTAAACAGTGTTAATCCCCACTAATAACCATATGTGTATGTATTTATCTAGCCTTCTGCAACACAATAAAGCATTAGTACACGTTATTTTAAAAGCATAAACACGAAACAAATAGCACTTTTACGACACTCATTTAATAAAATCGCACATTATTATTAAGCAACATATATGCATCCCACGTATAGTTGTTTCTTCTCATTAGTAATGTTGGTTAGTCAGAACTCTTGACAAAACTAATAATTAGTAATTATAAATCAGTAATTTTAATCATAACATATAAACAAAACTGAAGCTCAAAACTCGATAAATTTTCAACAGAAAACTCTGCTCCAGCAATCCCCCCTTTGGTGATATCTTATCACCGCTAAAACCAACCCAAAAAAGAAAATTTAGTCCCAATTTTTAGGAGAAATTGAAAATGTCTTTTACAACACAACATTAAACACCAGACTCCCTCACATCATCCCTCTTTGACTCCAAATAAACACTCTCCCTCAATTGTTCTAATTCTATTTCTTGTGGATCTCTCTTTGACCTCTTTTGTCTCTTATCAGTATTTCCTCTAATTATTCTCTTTTTCCCTCCCCTGTTTTTACAACACAAACACCCCAATCTTAGTATCAGTAAAGCAACAATTACACATGTCAAAGGAAATAATATTTTACCAATAAAGGTACTACCTATCTTAGCAATAAAACTCTTAACAGCAACTATCTTATTAGCTATTTTAGTCCAGACACTTTCAGCTTCCAAGGGTACTAATTCTCCATGCAAATCAGTAATATTTTTGATATAGACCTTTAGGTCTTTGCTTTCGTCAGGAATGTAAGTGCAACAATGTTGAACTTTCAGCATTCCACAGACTCCACCCTCCTTGGCCAATAGAATATCAAGGGCAAGTCGATTTTGCATAGACATGGCACGTACGGCAATCATCTCCGTATTTACCAAAAGAAACCCTCCAGCGGTACTTGTCGATAAGCGATCCACCACTGTTGACAGTTTTCGAATCCCATATGCATTTAAAGAAATTCCCACTGCTGGAATTAAAGCACCAAAAATATCACCCTCTATCTCCGTGTTAGTAAATTAATGTGTTCTACATCTTCTATCCTATCTATATGAAAAATCTTTGGGAAGACCAGGCCCACATAACATGTGCCACACCAATGGTCAGGCAACTTGTAATAAGCCTTGTTCCCACAAACATAATACACTCCTGGGAAAACTGGATCTTCTCTACCTTTAAAACCCCAACCTGTTGCAATGAAGTATGTATCATGACACTCACTAGTCCCAACAAAATATGTATCATATTGGGATTTCTTTCTGGTAATGCATAGTTTACCCTTCTGTGGTGCATCTAAAGCTAAAGTTGGACTAGCCCCATTCCTCAATTCCTTTCCCATCTCAATATCCCAAATTGTCTCACTCACTTTATATTGCCCTGCCTTTTCATGCATGCTCACTCTCCTTTCCTCTACCATGTTTAGAAAAGCCTTCTCCTCTTCTTTCAAACTGCAAGTTAAATTGTTTCTAAAAATGTAATATAATGTTAATTCTTCTTTTTCAATAAAAATCTCACCAAAAATGTTAGCTTCTTTAGCTGGATTCAGCTTTTTGTTCATAGGCAATTGCCCAAAAACGTTATCTTTGTTAGACATTTCATAATCTATTTTCCCTAACAAATAAAAAACACTACTTAACACACTACATGAAATTCCATACGTAGCTGGTAAATGGTGATAAGTAACACCCTCTGAAACGGATGCAGGTAATTGCATGCAGACGTAGCAATCCCTAACTTCCATTGTCTTTACGTATTCGTACAACAACTTTGAAAAAACATTGCTAGAAAAATCATTAATTGACCTATCTTTATGTATGTAAATGTTACTAATTCTAGTTGGAATTACTTTTTGTGAACTCTTCTCTACATTGGTCACATTCTCAGTATGTATTCCAAACTGGTCTATTGTAACTCTAAAAGTAACTAATAAAGCTAGTACACCCCATAATAGCATTAATAATCCAGTACAGCAGCAGCACATTCTACACCATCTTTTCAAAAAGGCACATCTACTTTGATTATTCTCTGTGTTAGCCATTTTACTACTTTGGCAGTGTCTTTTGACTTAGCCTCTTCTACTCCACTAAGATTTAGAATTCTTGATTATTTCAAAACAGCTAATTTCAAATTTTCTTCTTTTCACTTTCTCCAAGTGACTCCTTTAGTTCACTCAATTTGGATTTTCATCACTTTTCACTTCTTCTTCAGCAACATCAAATTGTATCAGATCATCAACAACATCCTGTGCATCTGACTCTTCTCCAATGTCAGTCAAGATTACTTTCAGGATTCCAACAGTTTTCTCCTCAACCACTTCACGTATGGTCCCCTCTGGATTTCCTTGACTTTCTGCCTCTTCACCTTCAGACAGTGCCATGTACGTCCATTCCGGTGACCTATACTTCTGGTTAGGTTTTCTGATTCTCTTGATCTCCTCCGGTTCTTTTGTGATCTTTTGTTTTTCACCTTTTGTTTGATTCTGACTCGACACCTCGTTCACCTGTTCAGCTTTCGATGAATTTGCTCGTGTCAGTCTGTACCTCAGCCTCTTTATCCTGTTAGGCCAAAGATCTCCTCTTACAACCCTCTTTGGTCTCACTTCTTTATTATTTCTTTCTCCGATCCAAGTTCTCTTTCTCAGAACTCGACCCTCTGATTTCTCATTTTCACTCTCATCTGATTCTGTCTCATTTGGCTCTTGTTCTTCAGCAATTCTCTTTTGCTCCACAGTCTTTTCCACCACCGATTGAGACTTCCCTATTTCTGTCCCTCCTCGGGTCTCCGACATGCAATCTTCTTGCTGTCTACTTGTCCCTTCACCTAGCTTATCAGGAATGTTCCCTACACCTCCGCGGGGGTCTTCCGCAATCTGTCCCTCTCTATCTTCTACTGACCCTGCTTCTTCAGGTGTATTCTCAAGTGGATTCTCAATCTCCTCGTCTGATTCAGGAGTAGTCTCTGTGGAATTGCTCTTTTCTCTTCTGTCTTTTCCACTGCTTGTTGGAACTTCAGGCACTCTTACAGAATCCGATCTCTCCTCTGAGACTCTCAATGTTTCTCTTGAAACCTCTCTTGGAAAGAAAGAATTACCTGACTCTCTTTCTCCTTCAGCTCTTTCAGGATTCTTTCTTCTCCTCACTGGTTCAGTTTCTGCATCATCACTGGAATCTGACTCTTCAAAATACTCCTTACCAGTCCCATCTTTTGGATTTGGAACTCTCAAAGTATGACTCGCATGCACCCAGTTTTTCACACCAGCACACTTTACTGCAGTTGTCGTAGTCAAAATAACTTGTCTTGGCCTTCCCCACCTCGGAACCAAGCAATTTCTTCTTCTGTGCACCTTAATCCTCACCCAGTCCCCTGGACTCAGATCATGGGCTTGCTTCTTCTCAAGTGTGGTAGCGTCTTCTCCAACCTGGTGAAACACAGAATGAACTGCGTCAGCCAGGCCTTAACAGTAATCCAAAATCATGTCATCAGTTATTGTCATCAACTTGTTGACAGGCACGAAAGCATGTCTCATCGCACGTCTCATTAAGATTTCGTGCGGACTCAAACCTGTGGTTCTATCTGGAGTAGACCTAATAGTCATCAACACTAGAGGCAAGACATCAGGCCATTTCATTCCAGTGGCTAAACACTTCTTACCAATTCGGTTTTTTATTGTGCCGTTCATCTGTTCAACGACTCCAGAAGCCTCTGGTCTGTATGCACAATGTAGCTTCTGCTGTATGCTCAATGCTTCACAAATTAAACCCATGAGCTCATTGTAGAAGTGTCCACCTCTGTCAGACTCAATCGTCACTGGGAACCCGTACCTAGGAATCAACTCTCTCAACAGTAATTTTGCAACTGTTATTCCATCATTTCTCCTAGTCGGATAGGCCTCCACCCATCTTGAGAACAAACAGACTACCACTAGAACATACCTCAATTTGTTCACTTGGGGCATTTCAATGAAATCTATTTGCATTCTGGTAAAAGGACCTCCTTCTCTGCCTATTGTTCCTAGGCTCACCACTGTCTTTTTCCCAGTATTGAACTGTTGACAAATCAAACATCTTTGACAGATGCTCTCTGCAATCAACCTGAACTTTGCATTGTACCAGGTCTGTTTAAAAGACCTAATCATCGCATCCCTTCCCAAATGTCCCTGACCATGATACATTCTTGCCATTGTCGATAGCATTGAGTTTGGCATGACTGGTCTACCATCTCTATAGATCCAAACATGATCTGTCTCTCTTGGGGCACAACCTGCCTTAATCCAATCTCTCATTTCCTCATCTCCTGCCTCATCCTGCAACTGTTTCACTTCATCCCATGTTTCTAGGACATTAGTAAACATCACAGAACAAAAAGACATTTCCTTTTCTCGTGCCCTATTAATCGAATGATTATTTTTCGCACAATACTGTGCTATGTCATTGGCAAAACGATTACCAACAGTAACAAAATCATCTCCTTGTCCATGAGCAGCACACTTCACAACTGCTAGTTCTTTAGGCAGCTGTATCGCCTCAAGCAATTTTCCAATCACTTCAGCATTCTTTATTGGAGTCCCACTCGACGTCAAGAAACCTCTCTGTAGCCAAAGCTGACCAAAGTCATGAACGACTCCAAATCCGTACTGACTATCAGTCATTACAGTCACTCTCAGATTCTTCCCAATCTTGCAAGCTTTCGCCAATGCCACCAATTCAGCCACTTGAGCAGATCTCACTCCTTTCAAAGGCGAAGCTTCCATAACTTCTGAAACCTTGCACACCACATATGCTGCACTCAGCACACCATCATCAGTCCTTAGACATGATCCATCCACAAACAGCACATGATCACTCTCAGGCAATGGCAAATCTCTTATGTCTGGTCTGGGTTTTGTGCAGTAGTCAAGCACATCCAAACAATCATGATTAACATCATCTCCAACATTCACATTGTCAGCATCCGGTAACAACGTTGCTGGATTCACATTCACACATCTCTCAAGAGTCACATTTGATGCTCCCAGAATGATTTTCTCATATTTAGTCAATCGACTATGTGAAATGTTCTGAGTCCTGCTTCTTGTCAAAAGAATAGCCACATCATGAGGTACGAATACCCTTACAGGATATCCCATTATTATACCCTCACTCTGTTCCAAGCTTCTGCATGTAGCAGCTACTGCTTTCAGGCAACCTGGCAAACCCACAGCTACGGGGTCAAGTGTCGATGAGAAGTACGCAATCGGCCTTCGCAGTTGCCCATGCTTCTGGATTAACACTGAAAGTGCACACCCATTTCTCTCACTGCAGTACAACTCAAACTCTTTCTCATAGTCTGGCATTCCCAAAGCAGGGGCTTCACACATTCTGCTCTTCAACTCTTCAAATGCTGCCATTTGTTCTCCATCCAGTTCCAATGGGTCTCTCACCTCACTTTTTGTCAACTTAATCAGTGGCTTTGCTATCAGGGAGAAATTACTTATCCACTGACGACAATAACCCACCATCCCCAGAAACATCCTCACTTCTCTCTGGGTCATTGGGGCTCTCATTCCTCTGATAATTTTGATCCTGTCATCGGTCACCTTTCTCAGACCCTTTTCAATATTGTGTCCAAGATAATGCACCTCTTTCTTGCAAAATTGCAATTTGGCGGGAGATACCTTTAACCCTCCATCTGCCAGATGATTCAGTAAAGCTATGGTATCTACTTCACAAGTTTCACGTGTCTTCGATGCCACAAGTAGGTCATCGATATACTGCACTAGTACTGAGCTTTCAGGCATGATCAAACTCTCCAATGATTTTTTCAATAACTGATTGAATATCGAAGGACTCTCCTTATACCCCTGTGGGATACGACACCATGCTAAAATACGCTGGCCAAACCGAAATGCAAAAATTGGCTGGCTGTCATGATGCAATGGAATTGAAAAGAAAGCATGACACAAATCAATCACCGTGTACCACTCAGCATCATGAGGAATCTGATACAAAATCACTGAAGGATTTGGCACAATGGGACAACATGCCACCACAATCTTGTTAACTTTTCTCAAATCCTGTACAATCCTGAACTTTCCATTAGGTTTCTTCAGCCCCATTATCGGTGAATTACACGGGCCACTCAGTATTTCTCTCAAAACACCCTGTTGAATCATCTTGTCAATTATAGGAGTTATTCCCTCAATTATTTCTGGTGTCAATCTGTACTGAGGAATATTAGGATAAACAATCCCCTCTTTCACTGAAATCTTCACTGGATCTACATTATTCATCAATCCCACGTCTTCTCCAGTAAAATCCCAAACTGCTGTTTTCACTGTGTGTCTCAACTCCTGAGGCAAATCATCTGGGTTAAACACTGCATATGTACCAACAATCTCACTCTCTCTATTATCTAGAGTCATCCGGTACAAAACATCCTCATCCGGTGTCTCAAAAGCTATTCCATCCGGAGTACAGAAAATTGTACAATTCATCTTGCACAATAGGTCCCTACCTAATAAGTTTACTGGACTAGTGTCACAGACAACAAATCTGTGCATGTCTGAAAATTTCCCTATTCTCACCCTTACTGGTTCAGTAAGACAAGTCTTAATCTGTGTATTGGCTACACCAACCACTTGGATTGCTTCGTCCGAGAGAGGAAGATTTCTAATATCTGCTGACCTGACAGTTGATCTTGTCGCTCCTGTGTCTACCAAAAAAGTAACACTCTCCCCATTTATTTTCCCATCTACAAATGGTCCTGTCTGGTCTATTTCTAGAGTTGCACCAAGTATGCACTCTTCCTCCTCTCTTCGGCACCGTCAATAGTCCCCTTCAGACTCACTCCCCTCATTCTTTAACCAGTACTGCTGTACCGGGTTAGAACGTCTCGGTTTGTTTACCTGCTCATCATTGTAGAATCCTGAGTCCTGGTTATACTTTTGGGACCCGCTATTCTGCAGCAAGGGCGGTTTTGGCTCTTGACTCTGCTGTCTGACAACCTTCTGTTGTTGCTGCTGTTGATTACACCCCTCGTTCTGCACCTGTTGATTTAAGGGTTTATTTTCAGTACTCACTAATGGTGGATTGGTACACTCGGATCTCCAATGCCCCAATTGTCCACAGTTGTGACAAGGGAACTTCTTCTTGGCCTCCTCCAAATTCCCTTTCCTTTCCCCGCATATCTGGGTCTAATTCCTGGATTATTTGCCTGTTCCATCAACTGTGCTTACTGTCTCTCAGCAACTTTCACCTGTGCCCACATTGCTTTTTCTTTCAGCTTCCTCTGTTTCGCTTCAATCTCATCACTGAAGTATTTTTCATGTCTCAAGATTTCATCAATCTTTTTACTCTGCCAGTCAACTGTATGTTCACGTATTCTCTCACTGATTTCAGGTCTCAGGCCATATACAAATCTGTACACAAAATGACTCAAATCCTTGTCACCCAGGTGTTCATCTCCACTGAACTGTTTAAAAGCCAGTATCAGCCTTTCGTAAAAAGCATGAACTGATTCTTTTGCTTCCTGATGTGTTCGATCTATCTTAACCCAGTCTGTCTCTTTCGGGGGTACTTTATTTTTCAGGAACACAATAACCTGCTCATATTTCTTCACAACCTCTGGATCTGGTGCTCCTGTTTTCTGATCTCTTGGATACTCCTTTGCAGGCCAATCTACAACTATCTTACACTCAGCCCACAAGTCTGCTGGAACAATTATATCAAACAGACTATTCAGGTCAATCCACAGCACTTTTGACAATTTCACAAACCTGTCTACCTGCCTATACCACTCGACGGGCTTTTCTCTCAGTCGAGGGAAATCATTCGTAAATGATAAAATATCCTGTCTAGTCCATGGGACATGTACATATCCTCCTCCAGGAATCTCTCTCATAGGATAAGCATCCACTGTTTTCTCTTTTTCTCTCATAGGAAAAGCTGAATAAGTCCTATCCACTGAATCTTCCCTTTTCTTGTACCATCTATCCTTCCACTTTTCCACATCACCCCATTTTCGCAATAAGGCAATCATTTCCTTAATCTGTCCTGTTCTGCCAGCACCATTTAGATTTTCAATATCTTTATCTGTAAAATCCATCCTGTAAGACTTCTGCAAAGCCTTCACCTTATCCATGTCAACTCCTTGTTCACTCGCTATTGCTCTTAACCTGTCATGTGTACTCTTCGCCCTCCAGGTGATACTCTTACACATAAATAACAACTCTCCATCATGATGGTTTTTTAGTATATCTGTAGGAATTGTCCCTGCAATAAGCTCCTCCAATTCTATGCGCAACCTGGCTACATCAATTGCCTGTGAATCTTTATCCTTCTTTTGAAGAACTTTCAACCAATCATTCAAATCCTCAGCTGTTATTTCAGTAGACTTTTTCACTGCACCCACTTGTTCTGTCACCCTCTGTGGTTCCAGAATTGTTCCTCCCAAACAACCAGTATTCAATCCTGAATTAGGCTGTACATCTAATCCTCCACTACAGGTGTCATGTCTCAACTGACTCAAATTATTTCCTCCTGTTCTCATTCCTGATTCTTCCAAAGTACAAGTACCAACCAAACAATTTCCAACAAAGGGAACTGTCAAACCATTTTCACCCATTCTTTGCTTATCAAAAATAGGCATAACCGGACCAATCGTTACAGGTACCGTAACTGCTTCAAGATTTTTCGTTAGCTCTCTAATTTTCTCAGTCAGCTCAGATGTGGTTCTGGCTAATTCTCTTGTTTTCTCATCACTGACTCGATTCTCTCTCTCTCGCTCTCTCTCTCTCTCCATTTCCATGAAAGAGCTACCACTTTTTAGATCAGGTGTCACAACCTCAGTTTTAATAATTCGCAAAGTATCTCTTACAGGAGTAGCAACTGGCGTGCTCTCTTCTGGTTCTGGTCTATATGGAGGTGGTCTCTTGTAAATCATGTCATCCAAGACCTCATCCTCATAATCATTAGCTCCATACCTTCTCACTTCTGTATCAGGCACCTTCTCTGCACCTTTCCTCCCTTCCGCTTTTTCAACAGTTCTCATAGGATATAATCCCTCTGACATACTAGCATCACGCCATCTCCTCATTCGATCATGATGAGTTTCACGATCATATTTCCTCCCAAAAAAGTACCTATAATTGCCTCCACTCCTCTGCTTTTCTCGCTCATGCACCTCATCTTCCCATTCCACCAACGCCTCGAACTGTGTCGGCCTTGGTCTAGGCTCTAGAAACATCATTTTCTCCCGTAAATTTCTCAACACGGCCAAATTAAATGAACCATGTTCCGGGAACGCTAAGACACCATCTTCCTTAGTATACTTAGCCCAGTTATCTAACCAAATACAGGTATGATACCCATATTTCGCAACCATGAAGGACGCAGGAGTTCTCGTTGGAGGTAGCAATTCACCTTCTCTAGTTATTATGTTTTTATCCTTGTCGAACCACCTTTTAATTTTACCGAACCAGGATTTCTTCTTCTTTTCCTCGGGTTGGTAATACATTTTAACGTTTATCAATATTCTCTAGTCCCTTCCGCAACTGTGCGATCTTTTTGTCCAATAACAGCGCGACTCACACCAACGCACCAATCCTGGAGCGTCTACGTCACCCTGTACTCCTTCCAATCCCTGCGCGGCTCACACCAACGCACCAATCCTAGCGCGAGCACTGTTCTGATCCACTACCCAATCAGAGCGCGGTCTGTATGACGTCAGCAGTCGCTGCAGTCGCTTCTGCTCCTGTCTCCTGTCACTCGTCTACCCCTCCTTTACAAAACCTTCTTAGTAGACTTCGTTTCAGATTCTACAAAATCTATTAGTTACAACATATAAACATCTCCATTGTCTGTTTCGCTAACCACAGAATAGTAAAGAAAATCTTTTTCACAAGAATCCCGCTTCTCTCTAGAACAGCGCTTACCTCTGCTCCACTGCGGAATAATTACTTTCGTTGACACAGTAGCACATCTCTCTACTCTGCCCTTCTAACATGCATCCATTAACTGTTTCCTCTAGGACTGCTCCAAAGAGTCTTACAATCAACTAAATGCTCATACATTCACGCACTTTCACACCAGAAAATGTAGCACATGCACACAGAATCCTGCCTTTCCCGTGAACAGCGAACAGTCTGTCCCACTACAGAATTATAACACACGTTAACCAAGCAGCGCTTACCTCTGCCCAGTCCTTCAGACAAGCTCAGAGAATACCTATTACTTCTCCAGCAGTAAGCTTTAACGGCGAACCTTACGGATCCCTGGGACTTAAGACCAGAGTTTCACAGATAACCTTCACTACCATACACACTCCTTTTATACCGGAAATATATCTCTAATAGTAACACACGACGATGTCACTGATTCCGAACCCAGACAATGTGACGCGCAACTTCAATTGTCACACGTTTTTCCTGCATACGTACAGGTAATTCCAACAATCCCGTTTTTCCCGAGAGCAGCACACACTTCCCTCTGCCCTACTACGGAACCGTCACCAGCTCCCAAGTTCCAGAAGCACTACATAAAACTCAATACGACGACTTCAACATATAGTATTAGTACATATACCAACATCAATCAATAATCAATGAATCAAAAGCCTATGTACAAGCAATCTAATCTGATCAAGACAATAATCAAACCATCATACTGCTACCAGGAAACTGCTGCAGATCAGCGCATATAAATTCTCCCTGCTTCCACGGACAGAGTAAACCTACAGTCACACGCACAAACACACATCATACGCTAGGGCCCATCACACTAAATTCACACTATTACTCTATCCACACTGAATATAGGAGAGAAAACCTAAACCAATCTGCATCTACAATGAGGTCAATGCAACCTTAATGATATTGTCCTGAGTCATGATTTTAAAACATAGGAAATACATTTGAAAACTCAATAAATGACAAGGAATAAACACCCGACACTAGAATTCAAACAAATACTTATTTATCTGAATTAATTCAAATGAAAGTCAATCATCAGCAAAATCGTTATTCTCATAGTTACCTATTCTAGCTAAAAGGGTCAGGACAGGTCTCTCGGTAAAGTCTCTCGAGCTGTCGTTCTCAGCATAGGTTCAGGAAGAAGTCCAAAACGCAATGGAACAGCAAGGGACGCAGCGAACGCAATGAACGCAATGGAACACGGACCCTCTCTAGTCTAACATATTTATAGAGAAAATATCAAAATAAAAAGTTACAAACAAATGTTGAATATCCGTTGAGCCGCTGAGCAGAGCGAGCAGGAAAGGATGCCACTCGGTTACATTTAGAAAACCTCCGCTCAGGAAAAATCACAAAAATAAAAATACGGAAGAAGGAAACTCGAGTTTGCAAATGTAAGTTTCGTAAATGCTCTTCCTTGATATCTTAGCAGAGCCACCGCAGACTGGTCATTGTTCATTGTGGCTTTATCCTTCTCCAAGGACAGTTGGAATCGTTCCCAGAGCTGCTGTCCTCACGGAAAACTTTCTACCCAGGCAAAGACTGTGGTCAGGTGACTCTCGACCATGTTCAGCAAGGCCTCTTGTCAAAATTCAATCACTCGAGTGCAGGCTGTAAATGGCAGCCATCTTGTTTTAGGCCAAAACGGACCATCTTAATTAAAAGAAACACAAAACAACGTTACCACAGCATAATGATTAAACAGTGTTAATCCCCACTAATACCCATATGTGTATGTATTTATCTAGCCTTCTGCAACACAATAAAGCATTAGTACACGTTATTTTAAAAGCATAAACACGAAACAAATAGCACTTTTACGACACTCATTTTATAAAATCGCACATTATTATTAAGCAACATATATGCATCCCACGTATAGTTGTTTCTTCTCATTAGTAATGTTGGTTAGTCAGAACTCTTGACAAAACTAATAATTAGTAATTATAAATCAGTAATTTTAATCATAACATATAAACAAAACTGAAGCTCAAAACTCGATAAATTTTCAACAGAAAACTCTGCTCCAGCACTTAAACACCCTGCGCATGCTCCGCAAGATCTTCAGATGGATCCCCACTGAAACCAGGAAGACCGTCACCCAGGCACTCGTCACCAGCCGACTGGACTACGGGAACACCCTCTACGCCGGAACCACAGCCAAACTTTAAAAAGACTCCAACGCATCCAGAACGCCTCCGCACGACTCATCCTGGACATCCTGGACATCCCCCGACACAGCCACATCACCGGACACCTGAGAGACCTGCACTGGCTCCCCGTCAGCAAGAGAATCACGTTCAGACTCCTCACCCACACACACAAGGCTCTCCACGACCTGGGCCCCAAATACCTCAACGACCGCATGACCTTCTACACGCCCACCCGCCAGCTACGATCGACCAGCCACGCACTCGCCACCGTACCACGCATCCGCAGAGCCACCGCCGGAGGAAGATCCTTCTCCTACCTGGCAGCCAAGACTTGGAACTCCCTCCCCACCCACCTTCGGCGAACCCAAGACCATCTCTCCTTCAGGAAGCAGCTCAAGACCTGGCTGTTCGAGCAGTAACATCCCCCTCTCCCAGCGCCTTGAGACCCTCCCGGGTGAGTAGCGCGCTTTACAAATGCCGTGATTGATTGATTGATTGATAATGTAAAGATTCTCTGCAGAATAGGTATGCCTCTATCAGGGAGACCCCTGAAGCCCTGGCCCACAGCCCACTTTGCACATGCCTCAAAACCTCTATGTGCACAGGACCTGTGGATTGAAGTATATCAGGGACAGCCAATAGCATAACCAAGTGCCATGCATATGTGGGACATGTATAAGTGCAAGTCATGAAACCAAACTCAACAGTAACAGCATTTCTCACACATTTAGATAAAGTAGGTGTAAGGTACACATATGAAAAATGGATACATGTCCATAAAAATGTATACAAAGGTATGACAAGTTAACACCCACCATGTGGGGATAAACTTACCATATGAAATACCACCCAATGCACTGTCTGCCATAATTGAAATTCATCCCACATATCCACCCATTGAACATTTCCCCTTGTCCTGTGTAACTCTATCCAGCATTGGTTACAAGTTCAGATCATACTAACCACTTCAAATAAATCAGCAATCAGGATAAAACAAACACAACTGGAGTCACACATCCAAAAGTATCCAGTAACATGAAATAGGTAGAAAAGTAATGGCAGGACAGATGTGTTCTAAACAAAACCAAATGTTTAATTTGCAAAAACAATGAGATGTGCCAAACCAAAGGCCAATTTACAGTCCATTTTCATAATGTGTAGTCTGGCACTCTGCCAGGGAATCTCCTCACAAAAGGGCATCTAGTGGCAGTCCAGGTTCCTCAATTATGTCACTTGAGAGGGGTGGGGTCGGTCATGGGAGGGGTGGGTGTGGTTTTGGAAGGTATCGTCCTGACTTTGTGAGGGGTGTCTTTGGTTTTGGGAGGAGTTTTGGTTTGCTTCTCAGGGGTACAGCTGGGTTTAGTGGCGGGGGGACCAGTTATGTCAGGATTGATTTGGGATGTGGAAGGGGTCCTCCGTTGGCTTTGGGAGGGGGGTGTCGGGTTTGACAGGGGTAAGGGCAAGGGAAAATAACAAACTGTCTCAGGGAAAATGGGCAGGATGTTTGGGAGGGAGTAGGGTTGGGGAGGTAGAGGGAATACAAGTGTCAGATGTGGAAGGGTGTGTTGTTGGTGCAGTGTCTGTGTATCTGATGTTTCTTGTATGTGTTTTTTAAGTGTCTGTTGTGTGGGTGAGTGTGGGTGTTTGTGGTTTTTGAAGGTGAGTGATGTGGGTGGGCTGGCTATGCTTGGTGTTGCGGATGAGTCTGTGGGTGCAGGCTTGGTGTCGGTTGTAATTCTGGGGGTTTTGTAAGGGTTTCTGGGTTTGGGTGTGGTGTCTGGGGTTATGTTGCTGGGGGATGGTGGTGAGGGGGTGAGTGTCATGTGAGTGGATACATGCTGCTGCGTTTTTTGGTGTTTCTGTTTGCGTGTACTGCTTGGGTCTGTTGAAGTTTGTGCGTATGTGTAAGTGTGCTTGGGACAGGCATGCGTATAGGGAATTTGGATGAGGAAGAGGCAGGCGGTGGGGTGGAAGTTTGGGATAGGTGGAAGGCTGCCGTGAGGGAGGAGGCCAGAGCCCGAAAAGATCTCTGTAGGATACACATAGCACTGTGGATGGCTTGCAGGTAAGCCACCATCTTTTGCAGATGGCTGCCTTGAACCTGGATCGCATTCAGTAGTGCCGTCTTACCCACAGAGATGTTTCTCAGGAGGTCAATAGCTTCCTCACTCAGGTGTAACAAGGGCAGGGGCTGAGGTGCCTGTAGCAATGGAAAAGGCTATCCTGTTAGGAATACGGGCCTAGCCAACTGGGTGGGGAGCAACAGAGAGGGCGGAGGTGGAAGGGGGTAGCGGATAAGGATGGTGTTGATACAGGTCCTTTGTGTTCCGCCACCACTAGGGAGTGTCCACTGGAGGTCGACTCTAAAGATGATTATGTTGCGTCTGAATCCTCCAGGGTACTTCCCTCACCTTCTGGACCACTGACTCCTTTGGTGTCTGTCGTGTCACAACCGGAGCCACTGTGGCTAGCTGCTTCCACAACAATGTTGGCCCTGTTTTGTCTGCTTGCCTGCGATGATGCTGAAATGACATTAAAATAGGTTTATTGCATGTGCCAGAACATACTTGACCAACAACTCTGATCACAGAACATTAATGAAGTGTACAGAAGACTTCAGCTACAAGTCCATTATATTGGCTTCAACATTAGCATGAGCACATGCATGCATGCTACATGATCTGTAAACAGTTGCTCACATTGAAGTCATAACAACAGACAGCTCCAATAGCATGAGTGAAGTTGTCTGTAACCCTTTCTCATATATCTAGTAGAAAACGTGATCACCTTGTATATGTTGCCTCTTGCATTATACCATAGTAACCTGATGTCGTTAAATAGGATGGCAGTGACAAATTAATTCCTACAGATTCCGCACAAGGCCCTGCAATCATAAAATGGTCATATACTAAATACCACATCATGATAAATGATGGTCAACTAATACAGCTATGATGCAGCAATATGTACAGTAGCAGGAAGAAAGTAACATGGAAATGGCATTTCACATTTGTGACAATTCATAATTGAAACTTCCTCCTAAATCCACTGTCGGAATATGCTCATGAACGCTGTACTTAAGTAGGTTCGCTATGTATCACATATATCACAGAAAAGTAGACTGGAGACAATCTGGCTCAAATATCTGGGAGATGTGTCTACAGATACCACTGCATAATGAATCAGGTAGGCCTAGGGACATCCCAAGGCCAGATTGGTACTGGTGTGAACTCCAATCTTACATTGCATACCTCGAAGGCAATAGACTATTGAAGGTTGTTGAAGCTCAGGAATCTCCATTACATGAAGAGGTGGTTTAACCTGTGTCCTAATGGGAAGGCACATCACAGTGTGTTTTTGTCTCACAAATTCCGTTGTATTACTGAGTGTAGGCACTCACATATGATCCCTACATTGCTGCATGTCACTCCCTGATGCGTGTCTCCACTCAGTGAATGAGCCTTGACAAATCAACATGTGCAATTCGAATAACTGAATACTCCCACATCAAACCCATGGAAATTCACATAGTAAGAAATTACTGTAAGTCTACCTGTCATAGCCTTGATTGCTTCATCAATTCAATCTGACTAATGACAATGAGTAATGGCTTAGGGTATGTGTGACCCACCCACCAATGTCTACGCACTCCTGTCTGTGATAACACATGAAATGTATACCCATCACAAATAACTAATTGCAAATACAGATTGGCCTACACACACATTTGTGATGAAATCAGATATCATCCTATGAAGACACATAGATCATGTATGAAACTGTAGTAAAGATGATACTACAACAGGGAAAGGCACACATGCTAACATGTAGGCACTAATACTGAGGGCACTAGAGATGGTTTGCTATCTTAGTCACTGCATCCAAAGTACACTGCATGCTATGCCACATGTAGGATGGCCACCATCACATGAGACACAGGAGTGAGGGAGCATCACTCATGACACACTGAAGACAAGTAGCCTGTTTGGTACAATTGTCATCTACACCATCAAACAACGTGAGCTGATTGATCAGTTTACTCAGCCATGTGTTTGCTCAAGAGAGTACATTGATAGTGGACTGGGCTTTGCTGTGTTTCTGATTATGAAGACAATAGGCAAATCACATCAGCAGGCACCTATTACCAGACCTACCCAAACAATAACTCTTCTTGTTCATCGCAATTGGCCCACCCCCAATAATGGCTGCGTATAACACACAAAGTTCGCAATGTTACATGTATGAATCTGGCCAGGACTCACCACCATGTCTCTTCTGTTGGGCCCTCAACTGCCTATAAAGCTCCAGGTAGGCCACTGCCAGTATGTAGGCCATTAGGTGGTCAGGGTCCGGCACGCGTCCCGTCCACGTTGGGAGGACAGCCTCTGCTGGACCAACGTGATCTTCTGCATCCAGTGCCTCACTTCCTCCCACCTGTTACGTCAATGGACACTGCATTGGCGATAGACACTCCAGGGTCCACACCTTACAGGCAATTGCTTTCCAAATGGATTGCTTCTGATAGGCATTGACCTGTATGGATACAATAAATGAATACACAGAGCATAACAGCAAGTTTTAGGATATCTGTTTGGTTGATACACATTTTGTATACACCTAACACAAGCAATAAATAATAGTTAATACACTACATGTGTCATTCTCACATGCTAAGCACTACAAAGACATGAATACACACCTTTGTAGTCATCTGCTGACTAATCTCAACCATGGTCATGACTAACACTGACTAAGTCAGCCCACTAACATCAAGCAGCCCAGGGCCATCCTACATGTTCTGTGATGTGAGCTACTATGAAACACAACACACCATTGTGACCTTCTGATGGGTAAAGTACTTGTGCATGATTGTACAGACACGTTTACAGCCAGTCCCAGTGACTTGATGCATACGGTCATAGAGCCGGTTACCATAGTATAGACTGCATTTTGGGACTCAGGTCACAATGTAAGGCCTGGCATAGGTGTCACTGAGAGCTTCCTCTCTTGGGATTTGAGGACATGTCAGCTACTTAATTGGATATCCTACTATGTCGCATTGAGCTTGCGTGGTAAGTACTGCCATCACAGGACACACCTTTTGGCACATGTGGCACTGTTACAGGGATATAGCTCACACAAGAGAGGGTCCAAGGAAGAACTAAGCTACCTAATAGAAACTATTATCCTATATGTCTTCCAAACTTACTATTTCTCACATGTAATATAGGGTAGCGCAACTAAAGAAACTAAAAAAACTATAATCTAACCACGTAGTTGGACATAACCCACTTATGGACGAAAACCCTCACTTACCCGAGGGTGACATGCTCCATCATTGGGTTCCTCCAACACACGGGGACCGCAAGATGCCCCGTGTGGGCTACGACTTTACCCAAGAGGGAAGGAGCAGGAGTGCAAAGCACGTGTTGGTTCTACCAATTCGAAATGGTAAGGAGGGGCAGAGTGCAATGTGGTAAAACAAAATGTAAAAAAGTGTGATTAAAAACTATCTTCTTAGGGGCAACAATTTTATTCTTCCTGCCTAAGTGATAGTAATTAAAATGCAAGTGAATATAGGGTTAAAAATACCCTATCTTTCGATCAACATGTTTCTGCCCAATTGACATTACTGTTCGAGGCATTCATCAGGATCAAGAGATAGGCACTCTGCTATGTCAGTGCATAAATAATCATAGAATACTTAGGCCTCAATTTCTTGACCATCAAACGCAAAGTCGATCAACATGATGGGTCAGAGGGCTCTAAAGCAAATTATGTAAGTGTCAACTCAACCATCTGCAGAGTCTCACACCATGTCAGCTATGCCTATCGATGCATGGTGCTGCTTCTGGGACTCTGTTACAGCGATGACATCAACATACCATTTTATGTCTTGTTTGATTGTAACAAAGCTGGTGATTCACAAGTGTTTGTTGCACATCACTGACAGTTGTTTGTGACATTCTACCAGATGCTGCAACACTGGATTGGAATGATCCCGTGATCAGAAAATAATTTACTGCCATGTGTCTGTTTATTGGTGTTAGTGATGTGGGATTCCATTTGTGAGCTAGGCGATATGGCTCCAGCTGATGACTTTGAACAATTTATTTTGCTTAATCTATTGGAAATTGTCTGATGTATCCCCTCCTTCCATGTCGTTAAGGTCTGCACCAGAAAATGTAATCACTGACACAGAATATTTGAGTCATGTATGATTTGCTGTGTTTCTGACACAATACCAGCCTATGTTTGTCACAATGTAATAAAGATGTTATAAGACAAGACACTCATGTGTATCTGTTGGTGTGACATGGTTGTGATCCCGAGTTAAACATTGTGTACATGCAACATATCCATGCTTTCACAAGTAGCTTGTTGTGGCATGGTAAAGTTCATATGGGAGTACATATATACATTGCTAAATGTGAGATGTACGACAGCAGACAGGGAGTTTATGACTTCTGTATTTATTAAAGTGGTAAAGGTGAAGAGATACATTGTGCAAAAATGAACATAACAAAAAAAGTGAAGTAGTCAGTCATACTGAATTAAACCATAGTTCTAGATGCCAAACTGTTTAAAGTCCAAAATACTACTCGCATCAGAAGGGAAAAGTGTCCAGAAATAGTCCACAGAGTGAATGCGTGATACACAAGAGGGAAAATTAAGGTCAAGTTTTCTTGCTGGCGGAGGTGGGTGTCTTGTCATCTGCACCTCCTGGACTTTTACATGGACATCCCCGCTTGCGACTGTGTGGGGGATCCACTGCTGCATAGACAGGGGTGTCTTTCTCTGACAGGACCTCCCTTTCTTTGGCTGTCGCAGATGTGGCTGGCCCAGATGTAGTTGGACCACAGGAAGATGTAGATGGTGGTGGAAAAGCCTTCACAGGGTGGTGATAATGGTGCAGATCAGAGCCTCCGAATCCCCTCTACTTCCACGGACAGAATGATTTCACAGTCACACACTCATACACACATCATACGCTGGTGGGGCTCATTACACCAACATTCACCCTAAATCACTCTATCCGTGCCCTGTAAAGGAGAAACACCTTCTTACATATGCTCTGTCTAATCTGCCTGTACTTTGAGGTCAATGCGACCAGCTGATTGCTGTGGATCTAGCAAAATAAATTTCAAAGAATTCACAATAAATCAATAACCATGACCAGAAATAACCACCCGAGACAGGAATTCAAACAGATTGTTCATTTATCTAAAATTTCAAGAAAAGCCAATTAAATGCAAATTTCATTTCTCTCATATTTACCTATTCTGTCTAAATGTCAGATCCTAAGTCAGAACCGGTCCTCTGTGGAAGATTTAGAGTCTTCTGCCGTCATGTAGAGTCATCGTCCTCTCCGTCAGCATAGGGACCTCGCATCATCAGCTCGGGAAGAAGTGGCGCTAGACCTCTCTAGTCTACTATTATTTATACAAAAATTTACATTCTAAAAAGTAACATTTCTTTATTCAGAACGGATGAATGGCGGAAATAATGTCATCTTGGTACTTTTTCGATATTGTACGGGTTATTCTCACGCATAGATTGTCCCAAATAATGAATAGCAGAATTGAATGTTCATGACTAATTCGCAACATCTACGGATGTCTCTATTAGGTGAATTTGTTGCAAAAATGGGTTCACTCTAAGTTCGTATCAACTTTTCCGTCTTTCAGGGGCTTTTGGCTGATGTCCCAGACTTGTCATCATGCTTATGGCTTTTCAGTTCACCGGAGGTGCAAGGTCACAGGCAAAGCGATGCCTTTCTGTAAATTTCCAGCAACTCCAATGCAGGTTGCGGGTGGTGGCCATTTTGTGGCAGGCCACAATGGACAACTTTAAGCAAAATAGACATAAAACAGAATTACTACATAGAATTGATTATACAGTGTTATTCCCCTGCTAATACCCTTATGTGTGTGTATTTATCTAACCATTTGCGACATCAAAAGCCATTAATGCATATTAATTATAAGCGCAAAACATCACAACATCACATAAGCAACATCGTTTTCTGTCAGTTTGCTCACCAACTTAGTTCACTTGTTATTTAGCCATGCAATAGCATTCCCACGTGTAATTCTCTTGTTAATAAGGTTGATTAGACAACATTCGACAAACTCTTAATCATTAATAATTAATCAGTAGTACTTATAGTTATAACATGCGAAAATGAAACAGATATTCGGTTTTAGAGTAAAAACCCTGCTCCATCAATCCCCCCTTTGGTGATATATAATCACCACAAAAATCAAAACCTCCCCAAAAAAAAAAAATCAATTTAATTTTTCCCCTTTTGGAAGAATTTGAAATGTCTTCTTGTTTTTGTTTTTAGACTCTAGTTTCCATCTCATCTTCCTTTTTAGTTTCTATATACATGCTTTCTCTTAGCTCTTCGAGTTCTATCTCTTATGGATCTCTTTCTGATTTCTTTTGTCTCTTTTTAACATTTTCTTTTGTGATTTTCTTTTTATTTCTTCTCTATCTACAACACATACATCCTAATCTAAGGATCAATAATGCAACTATTACACAAGTTAATGGAAATAATATCTTACCAAAAATGGTACTACCTATCTTAGCTACAAAATTCTTAATAGCAATCATCCTATTAGCCATTTTAGTCCAGATACTTTCAGCTTCCAGTGGTACTAAATCTTCATGCAAATCAGTAATATTTTTGATGTAAACCTTTAGATCTTTACTTTCGTCAGGAATGTAAGTGCAACAATGTTGAACTTTCAGCATTCCACAGACTCCACCCTCTTTTGCCAAAAGAATGTCAAGGGCAAGTCGATTTTGCATTGCCATAGCACACAAAGCAACCATTTCTGTATTCACCAAAAGAAAGCCTTCAGCGGTGCTTGTTGACAAGCGATCTACCACTGTTGACAGCTTCCGAATGCCATATGCATTTAAAGAAATTCCCACTGCTGGAATTAAAGCTCCAAAATATCTCCTACAATTTCTGTCCATGTTTCTCTTTTATAGCGTGTTAATGTGTTAGAATGTTCAGCATCATCTACTCTATCCATGTGAAAAATCTTTGGAAAGACCAGGCCAATATAACATCTACCAAACCAATGGTCAGGCAAACGGTAATAAGCCTTATTCCCACAAATATAATACACTCCCGGAAAAACTGGATCTTCTCCTCCTCTAAATCCCCATCCGGTTGCAATAAAGTATGTATCATGGCACTCACTAGTCCCTATGAAATAATAATCATATTGGGATCTCTTCCTGGTAATGCACAGTTTCCCTTTCTGTGGGGCATCTATAGCCATAGTTAGACTGGCTCCATTTTTCAACTCCTTTTCTTTCTCAATATCCCACATTGTGTCACTCATTTTATGCCCTTCTGCTTTCTTGTGCATGTTCAACCTTCTTCTCTCAACCATGTCTAGAAAATTCTTCTCTTCTCCTTTCAATCTGCAAGTTAAATTGTTTCTGAAAACATAGTCTAAGGTTAATTCTTTGGTTTCTAGAAAAATCTCACCTAAAGTGTTAGCATCCTTTGCAGGATTCAGTGCTTTATTCATAGGCAACTGCTCAAGAATATTATCTACATTAGACATATTGTAATCTAATTTCCCTAACTGATAAAATATACTAATCAACACACTACAGGAAATTCCATACGTAGCCGGAAGATGATGATAAGTCACTCGTTCCGAAACAGAGGCAGGTAATTGCATGCAAACGTAGCAATCCCTTACTTCCATTGTCTTTACGTACTCATACAACAATTTAGAAAAAACATTGCTAGAAAAATCGTTAATTGACCTATCTTTATGAATATGTACATTACTAGTTCTAGTCGGAATTACTTTCAATGGACTCTTCCCTATATTAGTCTTGTTCTCAGTATGACCTTCTAAAGTGTCTATAGTGACTTTAAATGAAATCAGTAGAGCAAGCACGCTCCAAAGCAGCATTAATAAACCTGTACAGCAGCAGCACATTTTGCACCATCTTTTCAGAAAGGTACATCTACTTTTATTCTCAGTGTTAGCCATTTTGTTAATTTGACCGTGTCTTTTGACTTAGCCTCTTCTACTCTTTTACTGAACTTTTATAGGCAGCAAGTACCCACCAGATTATTAAACTCTACTAATTTTAGTACTACTTCTTCTTCTCTTCTCCAAGTGATTTTTCCTTGGATTCACTCAATTTGGATTTTCATCACTTTTCACTGTCTCTTCATCATCATCAAACTGTATCAGGTCCTGAACATCCGTCTCTTCTCCAATGTCGGACAAGATAGCTCTCAGGATTCCTACAGCTTCTTCTTCAGCAACCTCCTTCAGTAAAGCCTCCTCTGGACTTTCTTGGCTGTTCGCCTCTTCTCCTTCTTCAGGCAGTGCCACATACGTCCATTCCGGTGACTTGTACCTCTGGTTTGGTTTTCTTACTCTTTTAGTTCTCTCAGGTATCTTTGCTTCTTCTTCCTTGGTAGGATTCTGAATTGACACTTCGTTCACTTGCTCAGCTCTCGAAGAGTTAACTCGTGTCAGTCTGTACCTCAGTCTCTTTATCTTATTTGGCCAAAGATCTCCTTTAGCATTTCTCTTTTGCTTTCCTTCTTTATTGTTTCTTTCTCCAAGCCAAGTTCTCTTTCTCAGAACTCGTCCTCCATGTGCCTCATTGTCACTTTCAACAGACTCTGTTTCAGTTGCTACTGGTTCATTAACTTTCAAGTTTCAAAGCTTTATTCGACAGCATGTCATAAAAGCAGGTATACATCCTAACAATACTATAAATAGTATGATAAAATACAATTTTTAAAACACATTAAATCATGATGCTGGCGAATAATTTTAAGAAGAAAACATCTTGAATTAATAAAATCAATTTAAAAAGGTAAAATCTTGATATTTTAAAATTAATCATGCATCATTTGGTGTCAGGTATTCATTGGCCAGCTTCTAAAAATTTTAAGGTGCGAGAACGTATTATCCAGGCCCACCCTAAGAACTCTGCAACAGCAATAGCCAGACAGGGAGTGCAATCGGATTCAAGTATTCTTAGCGCCTCCTTCTACCTGCGTGTTCCCAAATTTATACATACTGGTTTTAGCCATCTATGACGTGGAATTACATACAAGGGACATACAAACAACAAATGTCCTATGTCCTCAATCAGATCTTTGCAATGGGGACACTTATTGTCCAGGGTAGATGGCCATCTGTGGGTAAATGCTTTTACAGGGAGGGACCCGATTCTAAACTGGAAATACAGTTTTCTATCAGTGGTCCTTTCTATAATGTCCCAATATGCCTCACAAGATGGTATAGATTTAATATAAAAAAAACGACCCGTTAGATTGGCATTTTGGCCAGAGCTAAGGGCAGATGTTAGGGTCATATCCCAGTACATTTTTTTAAGAATTGACTTAGATGGGAAACTTGAACCATTTGAGTCATTCCATAAATGTCCTAGTTCCAGTTTTATTAGCAAATCTCTAATTTCCTTGAGCCATAAGATGGAATGGAAACGGTCGGCCCTGATAATATACTTCAAGGCGATGGCATAATGGACTAGTTCAGGGGTTACCATGATCCTTCGCCAATAAAGGAGTGGGCGTAATCGTGCCAAATCCTCAACATTTTTCCTGCCTAGATCATATGTAAGCGGAACCATTGGGGTACTTTGGGTACTCCAGTTAGGCAGCGTAAGAACTTGTTTTCTGCCAGTCTTAGTTGGTTCAAATTGGCAAAGCCCCACAGTTCCGAACCATACAAAGAAGCACTAATAACTTTCATGTTATAAATTTCCAAGGCAGGAGTGATAGGCTTAGTCAGAGAGGATTTGAATTCAGAAACAATTGCACCTGCTAGCTGGTGGAATTTTAAAGCAGCCATGTCAATATGGTTTGTCCATTTCATGTTATTCTGGAGGAATATTCCTAGGTATGTGAATGCCTCAACCTGTTCCAGCGGGGTGCCATTAAAATTAATAACACCTCTAAAATTTTTCCGCTGGTTTAAACACATAAACTTAGTTTTGGAGGTATTTATCTCGAGACCATGTTCTTGACAAAAGTCACCAAACATGTTTAATGCCTTCTGGAGCCCGCTTGGTGTCCGAGAAACTATCAGCGTGTCGTCCGCGAACATGAGGACTGGCACACGGGACCCTGCCAATACGGGGGCATCCGTGGGGGAGCTTCTAAGGTGGTCGACAATGCCGTTGATATACAAGGAGAACAACGTAGGTGCCAAAACACACCCCTGTCGAACACCACGCTCAACAGGAAATGGGTCAGTCACCTCCCCCTGTGTTCCCCACCTGATACGTGCATAATTGTTCTCATGCAAGCGGACAAGTAACGTTAACAGTTCTGGCGCCATCCCAGCATCATCGAGAACCCTCCAAAGATTAGATCGAGGCACTAGGTCAAAAGCTGATTTCAGGTCTATAAAGACCGCATAAAGGGTCCCATTAGTCAGCTTCACATTCCTCCAGTAAAGTGCTAAAAAATAGAAAACCTTATCAACGGAGCTGGTACAGGGTCAAAACCCAGCTTGATACGGGGATAAAATTTTGTTTTCTTCTACCCAAGATTGCAATTTGTTTTGCACTAATCGACCTATAAGTTTTTGCGCTGAGTCTATCAGACTGATAGGTCTATAGTTACTTGGTAGTAATTTATCACCTTTTTTAAAAACCGGGATTATTTCCGCACCTTTCCATGAAGGGGGAATGGGTGCACCCATCGCTACGGAATTAGCTAGCCATTGAAAATATTGGCACCAAGATAATCTGTCAGTTAAAAACACATCAGCAGGTACCCCATCCATTCCTGGAGCTCTGCCCCCAGTTACACAATCTAATGCTAGATTGACATCTTTGATCGAGAACACCTGCATTTGATAATAAATAGTGGGAGGAAGGGAATACTCTCCTTCAGATGAGTTTGAAGCATATTGCGGTCTGAAGAAGTCAACCCACTGGTTTTTAGCAACATTATTTTGAGGTGATGGTGCGATCCCTCCTCTATCCCACTTAACTATAGCCCAAAATTGTTTTTGGTCTTTAGATAAACAGGCAAGTTTCAGATCTTACCAGTGCTCCTCATCCCACTCTTTCTTAGCCACTAGCTGTGCTTGCCTATATAACTTTCTAGCGGTTCTCACACCTTCGATATTTCTTAACCTGAGTGCTGCACTCAGGTTCTGGCGAGCAACTTTACAAGCATTATTGAACCATCCCGCCTCGGGTAATTTTTTCTTATTAGCTTTTCCGATCTTAATGGGCGTCGTAAAGAACCCTTGAAGTTTTGCGAAAAAGAGGGTGTGAGCCTCAAGCATGATTAAGGGGAAATTTTTATTGGCAAATTGGATATTTAAATTAGCCACTTTGTCGATGACCGCTTTTTTAAGGTCCTCTATTTTCTCTGGCTTCTCAATGAATCTGTCCCATTTGACATGTCGCATATTGTTCGATACGACAATATCCAGAGTGGTTTTCTCCCTTCCAATTTTGAATTCTCTGAGCCCGTTAAGAGCTTTGAATTCCATACAAAGGGGATTATGATCACTTTCCTCTCGTGGAATTATAATCATATCGCTCAGCCTATGCCAAACTCTAATATCCACCAGGAAATAGTCTATGCGACTAGAGGACCTACCATTATCAAATGTGCTAGCGCCCTGGCGATCTGACCGAGTACGCCCATTAACTGCTCTGAGCCCCTTCTCTAAGCAAAGAGCTTTAAGTTGGATGGCCACTGCTGACCATCTCTTAACTGCGGGAAGGTCCAACTGGGGAACACCCCACCTACAATCCTCCTCTGCAGCAAGAAACTGGTCCTCGGGGCCAAGAGGCTCAAATGTTGCATTAAAATCTCCTCCCACAATTATAGACATTTTAGATGAAAATACTGAGAGGTGATGATCGAGGGCAGAAATCACGTCAGATAGGGTTCCTCCAACCGTCCCTCTGGCATAAATGATAAAGATTGCCATTCCCTGGCCATTAGGCCATGTGATGTTCAATGACAGAATATCGTTCAGTGGAAAGCTCTGTTGCTTAATTTTACAGCATAATGATTGGCGGATCCAAATTATTAAACCACCTGATGGACGACCTTTAGATTTTTTAATGGCAAGTGTATGAAAATTGAGAAACCCCATGCGAAAAACTGGGACCAATGACCATGATTCCTGGAATAAGATGATATCAAACTGGTCAACAAAGCTGCACCATTCAGTAGAATGTAACTTGTTGCCAATTCCTGCAAGATTCCAAGAAAGAAAAGTCAGCCCTGCCTCAGTTGCGGGAAAACAGGGAGGCTCTTTTGTTATTAGTGGACCTTGGGTCTCACCTGCTATCCTGTTCTCATGTTCAACGTTGTTGCATGGAATACCTGGCGGTTCAATTGCTGATACCTTGGGTCCTAAGCTATCACATTCTGAAGGACTGGAGGGTGTTAGTGTATGTAGTTCGGTTATCTCTATCTGGTTTTCTATAATCTTACAAACTGCCCTCCTTTCATGACGGAGGGGGGGAGCAACATTTAATGCATTCGATCTCTGCACTATAGGGACGGACAAGCCAGCGGACATGATTATATTCTTGTTCACTGGTTTTGCGTCCCTATCAAGTCAATCACAATCATTTAAATCTGACAAGACCCCAAACCTGTTTTCTAAGCTAATATTCCAATTGCTTATTGAATCACTCCTACCCCCTTTGTTGGGGGCCGGAATCCACCTTAACCTTGATGTCGCTTGATTGGCTTTCCAGCTTCTCGTGCAATAAAAATATTTTAGGGTTAGTGGGATAATAGCACCATACCTTCGTTGAGGGGGAAATATATTGCTCAGGACATTGGGGAGAACACCAGAATTTGAAAAGTTAAGAACTACACAGTCCCCCTCAAATTTTTTTGGGTTATGCCCTAGCCAAGATACTCTTCTTGCCATAATTATTTCCCCTGCTAATTGTTGCTCACCCCATGGGGACATCCTCATATTGTTTGTCATCCAATGCAGGGATTTACTAATCAGGGAGGATGTAGATTCTACTTTGCCGGGCAACAGGGTGGGTACATTAGCAAGCACTAATGTAAGGAGGTAGGCCTCAGCGATACATTGAAATTGGTCGCTCTCTAGATGTGAAGCAATGGAACTGGGTGGGGGACCGTCTTTGGGTACCTTCTGAAGATTCTCATCAGTTGTAGTTTGCAAAGGAGGAGAATTCACTATCTCTTTTTCTGCATCCCTTACTCCACCCCTGGCGGGCACCACGTTTGGTGCACATCTACTTGACACCGGGGACAAAACACTAGCCACTTCATCCACTGGTATTTTTATCAGAGCACTCAATCTTAATACCTCTGCCATAAGCTGATCGATTTTAGCTACCAATGGTGTGATGATACTCTCTATTTTGGAATCGATCATGCTAGCTATTTTTATGGATAGCTCGTTCTCTGGGTCTTTATTGTCATGTAGCCCTGATACCTCTTCCTTATTCTAACTTTTGGTTACAGAGGTTAGCTTTTTCCTGCCTGAGCGAGACCCATTGTTTTTGGTCTGGGTTTTTCTGCATGCTCTAACTGCTCTAGTTCTGGGAGGAGGAACAAGAGACGGGGAATCTGTTGCCTCAATATCCAAAACTAGTTCTGATTCAAGATTAGATTGCAGGTTAATGGCTAGGGGTACACTTTGTTCAGAGATATCACTGTCTAAGACCTCTATGTCAATTACAGTACTGCTATTAGCCTGTGATGGAAAATCCAGCGATGATTCTGACAGAGGATTCGTCAAAAGGGGGTTAGGGGAACAGTTTAACCCTAATGACGCCCTCCTGTCATTATTAATTTTGCTAACAATCTGCACCAAATAATTGTCCATAGTATTCGACGTCGAGGGGGTCTTTTGTTTAGACATGCTACCACGGTTATATGACAATACCTTGCAATTAATCAATTTTGGATAACACAATCCGAAGTAATAGTTTTGTACACTTACAGAAAAATGCCTCTGCTATACAATGTTACCCAACGGAGTACAATGAGTATTAATACTCAAACACCAACAGTACCTGTATGTCCAAAGTCTTGTGGAATGAGGGAACAATGCAGCAGATGAAAATGATGTGGCCCGTCCCGTCCTCAATCGACCTCGGACGGCCTCAGACGGCCCGCCCTTTGCCCGGGCTTCGCCCGCGCGCGTCCCGCGACGCGGATGGAGCCGCGATCCTTTGTGCGCCTCCGGGCGCGTGGGTGGCATCAACGGGCGCTCAGGTGCCTGGGAATTGTAGTTCCCCTCCCGCTCTCGACTTTCGGCCGCAGGAAGCAGTGGCAGCGGCGGCGGTAGCGGGGGAAAACACACAGCTTACGGGGCCCAGGAGCGGCGGCAAGCACGTAGGTGAGCAGGGCACCAACTGGATTCAGCAAGGTTCCCCAAGCACAGATGCAGGCCACCGGTTTTGATTTTCCCGCTCCCTGGAGGGAGCCGCGATCCTTTGTGCGCCTCCGGGCGCGTGGGTGGCGTCAACGGGCGCTCAGGCGCCTGGGAATTGTAGTTCCCCTCCCGCTCTCGACTTTCGGCCGCAGGAAGCAGTGGCAGCGGTGGCGGTAGCGGGGGAAAACACACAGCTTACGGGGCCCAGGAGCGGCGGCAAGCACGTAGGTGAGCAGGGCACCAACTGGATTCAGCAAGGTTCCCCAAGCACAGATGCAGGCCACCGGTTTTGATTTTCCCGCTCCCTGGAGGGAGCCGCGATCCTTTGTGCGCCTCCGGGCGCGTGGGTGGCGTCAACGGACGCTCAGGTGCCTGGGAATTGTAGTTCCCCTCCCGCTCTCGACTTTCGGCCGCAGGAAGCAGTGGCAGCGGCGGCGGTAGCGGGGGAAAACACACAGCTTACGGGGCACAGGTGCGGCGGCAAGCACGTAGGTGAGCAGGGCACCAACTGGATTCAGCAAAGTTCCCCAAGCAGAGATGCAGGCCACCGGTTTTGATTTTCGTTCATTAACAGCTTTCTTTTCTTTAACAACTTCTTTTTCTCCAACAGTCTCTTTTTCCACTAATTGAGATTTCCCTGTTTCTGTCCCTCCTCGGGTCTCCGACACGCAATCTTCTTGCTGTCTACTTGTACCTTCACCTAGCTTGTTGTTGATGTTCCCTACACCTCCTCGGGGTTTTTCCGCAATCTGTCCCTCTCTGTCTTTGTCTGTCCCTTTTTCTTCAGTATTTATCTCAGGTGGAACTTGTCCAATTCCTTCATGTCATTCAGGTGTCTCTTCTGTTGGAATGTTCTTTTCTTTTCTTTCTTTCTTTTTGTGTTGTTCACTGTCAATTGGAACCTCAGGCAATTCTTCTGAGTCTGAACTCGCTTCTGCAGTTGGCACTGTTTTCTTCAGAACGCCTTCTGGTGGGATGAAAGCTTCTCTTGACTCACTTTCCCCACTTTCAGGATTCGTTTTCCTTCTTACTGCCTCACTGTCTGCATCAACACTGGAATCTGATTCTTCAAAGTATTCTTTTCCAGTACCATCTCTTGGATTTGGAACTCTCAGTGTGTGGCTTGCATGTATCCAATTTTTCACACCAGCGCACTTCACAGCAGTCGTAGTGGTCAAGATGACTTGTCTTGGCCTTCCCCACCTTGGAACCAGGCAATTCCTTCTTCTGTGGACTTTTATCCTTACCCAGTCCCCTGGGCTCAGATTATGGGCTGGTTTCTTTTCAAGTGTGGTGGCGTCTTCTCCAACCTGGTGAAACACAGAATGAACTGCGTCAGCCAGGCCTTTGCAGTAATCCAAAATCATGTCATCAGTAATAGTCATCAGCTTGTTCACTGGTACATATGCATGCCTCATAGCACGTCCCATGATAATTTCATGTGGACTCAAACCTGTTGTTCTGTCTGGAGTAGACCTAATGGTCATCAGGACTAGAGGCAAGACATCGGGCCATTTCATTCCTGTGGCTAAGCACATTTTGACAATTCTGTTTTTGATAGTACCATTCATCTGCTCAACAACGCCACAAGCCTCTGGTCGGTAAGCACAATGCAACTTCTGCTGTACACTCAATGCTTCACAAATTAGACCCATGATTTCATTATAAAAATGTCCTCCTCTGTCTGATTCAATGATTACTGGGAACCCGTACCTTGGGATGAACTCTCTTAACAGTAATTTTGCCACTGTTATCCCATCATTTCTTCTTGTTGGGTACGCCTCCACCCACCTTGAGAACAAACAGACCACCACCAGAACATACCTCAACCTGTTGACTGGGGGCATTTCAATGAAATCTATCTGCATTCTTGTGAAGGGTCCTCCCTCTCTGCCTATTGTTCCTAGGCTCACCACTGTTTTCTTTCCAGGATTGAATTGCTGACATATCAGACATCTCTGGCAGAGACTTTCTGCTATCAGTCTGAACTTTGGACTGTACCAAGTTTGCTTAAAGGCTCTTATCATAGCATCCCTCCCCAGGTGTCCTTGGCCATGATACATCCTTGCCATTGTTGATAGCATGCTGTTAGGCATGACTGGTCTTCCATCCCTGTAGACCCACACATGATCTTTTTCTCTAGGTGCACAACCTGCCTTCACCCAATCCCTCATTTCGTCATCTTCTGCCTCATCCTGCAGCTGTTTTACTTCCTCCCATGTCCCCACTTCATTAGTAAACATTAATGAACAAGAAGACATTTCCCATTTTTTGCTCCTGTTAATTGAGGGATTGTTCCTTGCACAATATTGTGCTATGTCATTGGCAAACTTGTTACCAACTGTTACAAAATCGTCACCATGACCATGAGCAGCACATTTTACAACTGCTAGTTCTTTAGGCAGCTGTATCGCCTCTAGCAGTTTTCCAATCACTTCAGCATTCTTTATGGGAGTTCCACTTGAGGTCAGGAAACCTCTCTGTAGCCATAGTTGGCCAAAATCATGGACAACTCCGAAGCCATACTGGCTGTCAGTCATCACAGTCACTCTCACACTTCTCCCAATCTTGCATGCTTTTGTCAGTGCCACCAATTCTGCCACCTGAGCGGATTTAACTCCTTTCAAGGGTGATGCTTCCACAACTTCTGAGACTTTGCACACAGCATATGCAGCACTCAATGCTCCTTCCTCTGTTCTCAAACAAGATCCATCCACAAACAACACATGATCACTTTCAGGCAATGGCAGATCTCTTATGTCTGGCCTTGGTTTTCTGCAGTAATCAAGTACATCCAGGCAATCATGATCAACATCATTTCTCACACCCACACATTCAGCATCAGGCAACAGTGTTGCTGGATTCACATTTACACATCTTTCCAGACTTACATTGGTTGCACCAAGAATGACTTTCTCATATTTAGTCAGCCGACTATGAGACATGAACTGTGTCCGGCTCCTTGTTAAAAGGATTGCCACATCATGAGGTACAAATACCCGTACAGGGTATCCCATTATGATTCCCTCACTTTGTTCCAAACTTTTGCAAGTAGCAGCTACTGCTTTCAGGCAACCTGGCAAACCCACAGCTACTGGGTCAAGAGTTGCTGAGAAATAGGCAATTGGCCTTCTCAGACGTCCGTGTTTCTGGATTAACACTGAAAGTGCACATCCATTTCTCTCACTACAGTACATTTCAAATTCCTTTTCATAATCAGGCATCCCTAGGGCGGGAGCTTCACAAAGTCTGTCTTTCAGTTCTCTGAATGCAGCCATTTCTTCTGGGTTTAGTTCTAATGGGTCTTTCACCTCACTTTTGGTCAATTTAATGAATGGTTTGGCAATCAGGGAAAAATTACTTATCCACTGACGACAGTAACCCACCATTCCCAGAAACATTCTCACCTCTCTTTGTGTCATTGGGGCTCTCATTCCCCTAATGATTTTGATTCTGTCAATAGTCACTTTTCTCAGGCCTTTCTCAATATTGTGTCCCAGATACTGGACATCTTTCTTACAGAACTGTAATTTGGCTGGAGATACCTTTAATCCTCCATCTGCAAAGTGATTCAGTAATGCAATGGTATCTACTTCACAAGCTTCACGTGTTTTTGATGCCACAAGTAGGTCATCAATATATTGGACCAAGACTGAATTTTCAGGCATTGTCAGACTTTCCAGAGATTTCTTTAGCAATTGGTTAAATATTGAGGGGCTCTCTGTATACGCCTGTGGGATTCGGCACCATGCCAAAATCCGCTCTCCAAATCTAAATGAAAATATCGGCTGGCTGTCATGATGCAATGGGACTGAAAAGAAAGCATGACACAAATCAATTACCGTGTACCATTCTGCATCATGAGGAATCTGATACAAAATCACTGATGGATTTGGCACAATCGGACAACATGGCACAACAATCTTGTTAATTTTTCTCAAATCTTGTACTATTCTGAACTTTCCATTAGGTTTCTTCAGTCCCATTATCGGTGAGTTACATGGGCTGCTCAATATTTCTCTTAACACCCCTTGCTGGATCATCTTTTCAATTAAGGGTGTTATTCCTTCAATTATTTTAGGTGTCAATCTGTATTGTGGTATATTTTGGTAAACCACTCCCTCTTTTACAGTAATCTTTACTGGATCTACATTTCTCATCAGGCCCACATCTTCTCCAGTAAAATCCCAAACTGCTGCATTCACTGTCTGTTTTAATTCTGGGGGTAATGCATCAGGATTAAATATTGTATATGTCCCCAAAGCCTCACATTCTCTGTTATCCATGGTCATTCTGTATAACACATCCTCATCAGGTGTCTCAAAGGTTATTCCATCTGGAGTACAGAAAATAGTGCAATTCATTTTGCACAGCAGATCCCTGCCTAACAGGTTCACTGGACTAGTGTCACATACCACAAAACAGTGCATGTCTGAAAATTTCCCTATTCTAACCTTTACTGGTTCAGTAAGTAGTGTTTTGATCTGTGTGTTGGACACACCAACCACTTGGATCACTTCGTCCGAGAGAGGAAGATTCTTTATATCAGCTGACCTGACAGTTGATCTCGTGGCCCCAGTATCAACTAGGAAGGTGATGCTTTCACCATTAATTTTCCCGTCTACAAAAGGTCCTGCCTGGTCTATTTCCAGAGTTGCGCCAAGTACGCACTCCTCCTCCTCTCTTCGGCACCATCAGAAGTCTCCCTCAGAGTCACTTCCCTCATTTTTCAGCCAGTACTGAGATACAGCGCTTGCGCGTTTTGGTTTGATTACCTGTTCTTCATTGTAGAACCCCGATTCTTGGCTGTACTTCTGGGATCCTTTTCTCTGTGGTAAGGGTGGTTTTGGCACCTGATTCTGCTGCTTATCAGCCTTCTGCTGTTGCCGATGCTGACCACACCCCTCCCTCTGCACCTGCGAATTCAATGATGAATTATCATCGTTAGTGGACGGTGGATTCTTACACTCGGATTTCCAGTGCCCCAATTTTCCACAGTTGTGGCAGGGGAACTTTTTCTTTGCTTCCTCTATATTCCCTTTTCCTTTTCCTGAACAAAACCTAGGTTTATTTCCTGGGTTATTTGCCTGTTCAACCAGCTGAGCTTCCTGTCTTTCTGCAACTTTCACCTGTGCCCACATTGCCTTTTCTTTTAGTTTTCTCTGCTTTGCCTCAATCTCATCACTGAAATATTTTGCATGTCTCAAAATCTCATCAATCTTCTTACTCTGCCAGTCCACGGTATGCTGCTGTATCATTTCACTGATCTCAGGCCGCAAACCATACACAAATCTGTACACAAAATGACTCAGATCCTTGTCACCCAGGTGTTCATCTCCACTGAACTGCTTAAAAGCTAGTATCAGTCTTTCATAGTAAGCATGGACTGATTCTTTCAATTCCTGATGTGTTCGGTCTATTTTAACCCAGTCTGTCTCCTTGGGGGGTACTTTATTTTTCAAGAAGGCCATAACCTGCTCATACTTTTTCATTACCTCCGGGTCTGGAGCTCCTGTCTTTTGATCTCTCGGGTATTCCTTAGTGGGCCAGTCTATGACTATTTTACATTCTGCCCACAGGTCTGCTGGTACAATTATATCAAACAGACTATTCAGGTCAATCCACAGTACTTTTGACAGTTTTACGAATCTGTCGACTTGTCTGTACCACTCCACAGGCTTTTCCCTTAATCGAGGGAAATCATTCGTAAATGATAAAATATCCTGTCTGGTCCATGGGACATGTACGTACCCTCCTCCTGGAATCTCTCTCATGGGGGTAAGCTGTCACTGCCTTCTCTTTTTCTGTCAGGGGAAATGCTGAGTAGGTTCTATCCACTCCATCCTCTCGCATTCGATACCATCTGTCTTTCCATCTTTCTACATCTCCCCATTTCCTTAACAAGGCAATCATTTCCTTAATCTGTCCTGTTCGGCCTGCATTGTTCAGATTCTCAATATCTTTGTCTGAAAAATCCACTCGGTATGTTTTCTGTAAAGCTTTCACCTTATCCATGTCAATTCCCACTTCACTGGCTATTCCTTTTAACCTGTCATGTATGTTCTTTGCTCTCCATGTGATGCTCTTACATAAAAAGAGAATCTCCCCTTCCTGATAATTCTTCAGTGTTTCTGTAGGTATGGTTCCTACTATCAATTCTTCCATTTCCATACGTATCCTAGCTACATCCATTCCCTGCGACTCTTTCTCCTTTTTCTGTGATGTTTTCAGCCAGTCATTCAAATCTTCAGCAGTTATCACAGATTCTTCCGCACCCCCTGGTTCTGCCACCCTTTGCGGTTCCAAATTTGATCCTCTGTTCCCTTCCATACATCCAGAATTCAAACTTGAGTTAGTATGCACACTCATTTCCCCATCACATACGGTATGTCTCCACTGATTTTCTCCTGTTCTCCACTGTGTTTCTCCCGCTCTCATTTCTGCCTGTTCCGGAGGTACAATCAACCTATTGCCCACATATGGCACCGTCAAACCATTTTCACCCGTCCTCTGCTTGTCAAAAATCGGCATAACCGGGCCTATTGTCACAGGCACTGTAACAGCCTCAAGATTCTTAGTCAGCTCCCTGATTTTCTCTGTTAGTTCAGATGTAGTTCTTGCTAGTTCTCTGGTCTTTTCATTTTCAAGTTCATTCTCTCTCTCTATCTCTCTTTCTCTCTCTCTAACTCTCTTTCTCTTTCTCTCTCTCTCTCTCTCTCTCTTTCTCTTTTTCTATCTCTCTCTTTCTCTTCTCTCTCTCTCTCTCTCTCTCTCTATCTCTCTTTCTCTATCTCTCTCTCTTTCCCTCTCTCTTTCTCTTTACGCCAGAGAACAACCGCTTTTCAGCTCAGGGGCTGTAGCCTCTGTCTTTATAATCCGCAGGGTGTTTCTCATTGGGGTAACTGCTGTTCCTACCTCTGGTTCTCTTCTATACGGGGGAGGTCTTTTGTAGAGCATGTCCTCTAAGATATCATCATCAGACTCATTTGCCCCATATCTTCTGGTCTCTACATTATGTGCTTTCTCTGTACATTTTCTCCCTCCTGATTCCTCTGCTGTTCTTACAGGATATAACCCCTCGGTCATACTGGCATCTCGCCACCTTCTCATTCTGTCATGATGGGTTTTGCGATGAGGAAAATAAAAATCTATGAGGCCTATGTGTCCCCATGTGCCCCCCCCCGAACGCTTATGTGCACATACATGTAACCTATGTATTTCCCCTCCATGGCCTTTCTATCATGATGCTTATGCTATAACGTGGCCTGCCATCATCCAGTCTCCCATGAGAGAAACGACAAATCTGTATTGAGGCCTACACGTTTTTCATCATGTTTTCCTGCATTTTTATGAAGCTCATGTTTATGGCTCTGCCAGAGCCAAAAAGAGGTTTCATGCCTCAGAACGCTCTGAAAGCTACAGCTACGTATCCTTGGCCTTGCACACTTGGGCCTCAGCCAAAGGGGCCCCGACCGAGGTGTCGAGACAGTATTGAGCACGGTTATCTGCTTACTCTTACTGAAACCACATTCTTGCCTGGTGAAGGAGGAATGAACGCGACCCATCTGCAAGGAGGGAGCCCAGCCCTACTGTCTCTCTTTGTGAGATTGCAAAGCTCACGTCAGTAAAAAGCCCATAGCCCCCATGTAAGGCTTCTGCAGTAAATGAAGTAAATGAAGAAATAGATGCCACATCGGCTCTTGGTGATGAGCAACCTATGTCACAAATCAGTCCCTGCTCCAGACATCGGATATCAGATAATACAAGATGTGCTGGTCGTCTTGACACTGAAGGCCTCACTAACTGAAGGCCTCACTTCCAGACTTGTTCGGTTGCATAGCAACCCTCCCCACGTCAGTTACACGTCATGCTCGAGTTGAGCACAAGTAAGGCAAAGTTCCAGTACAATTCCAGCAGATCACGCAACCCCCTCCAGGTATCCACCCACACATGACAAATTACCCATTATCATCAAGTGGACGCCCACATGGACGCCCACCTTCACGCCTACTTACACGCCCACATGCTCTTATCTCATTCTCTCTTGCTCTTTTGCTTACGTACAATTGAGAAATGTATATATACTGTACTCTGTGAATAATGTTTTGAGAATATTGAGAATACTTTTGAGTCCCTTTCCAGATCCTTTTTTGGTGATGGTAATATTCTCCCTTTGACTCGAGTTATTGGAATAAAGCCCTTTTAGAACCTGATACCACAGACTCAGCCTCTTGCTTTATGCATGATCCTATTGATATTCTGAAATACATAGAGCGTAATATTTTATTTACCACATAATGGCGCCCGAACAGTTACATCTCTTTCCCCACACGCCGGAGATGAAGGTCCAGTTTTGCCCCCTTCCATAGCCGTGACGGACTTCAAGCGCGCACGTCGCGGGTCTTCCCGCCAACTCCCTCAGGCCAACGAAGGGGACAGACTGCGACCAGGCATCCATAGGAGGCGGTGAGGAACGCAGATTGTCCTACCCAGAGCCCACCTGCGAGAGAGCTGTGTCCGAGGTATACAGAGGCCCACCAGATTCCGAAGTTCCGAAGTATCCAAGTCACGAGTCGAGTCCAGTCCAGTCCAGTTTGGTCTAGTCCAGTTCAGTTCCAAGGCCTTCCGTTCCGTGCTACCCGGTGAGTACCGTTGCTGGGGAGGCAGTTAGACGTGCACATTAGGTTGTGCCGGTCAAGACGGGTTTGGGTACACAAATCCGGTCTGCACTGTTTCAGCAGTGTATCTGTACTGTTTAGCAGTATATCTAGTATGTCTTGCATATAATTCAGTATTCTCTAGTGTTAGTATTATGTCAGTAACTAGTTTCCTATTAGTTATCATCGTTCGTTAAATGTTAAATGTTAAATGTTTTAATATGTTTTAAAAATTGTGGTATGAATGAGTGTTCATTATTGTGTTTATTGTAATTTATTGTGTTCAAAATCAAGTAGCAAAGTTTAAAGATGCCGTTCTTTTCAAAATTAAGACAGATCAAAACTAGAAAAGGGGTACTCGAGGAAGCTGTTCCCATTCCACCTAGGGACACCCCAGGGTACTTTATGTAACATAAGCATGGCCTAGATGCCGTATTATTTCTTGATTTATGGGTGGACTACACCAAGGATCTAGCCGAAAGTCAGAGGTGGCCCGCAGTTGGGACATGGGATGCAGATTGCATCATGAGAGTAGAAGAAGAATTATGGAAAAAGAAAGCCAGACAGTAACAGAAAGATGCCATTGAGTTTTGGCGCAAGGAGTCACATAGGAGGACAGAGTAAGTGTTTCACGAAGCAGAGAGAAGTAGACTGGAGTCTGGAAAAGCCAAGGAAGAGATGTTACAGGAGGAAGTGGAGCAGGTGAAATGAGTGCAGGCTGACAGAGGAAGAAATACTGACGTTGCTGGTATTTATCCCGTCCTTTCAGAGGACCTAGCAAGAGTGGCCCCAGTAAAAAGACCAGTTAGAGTGCCACCGCAAGTACCACGATACATATAATAATGATATAGTAGCCCAAAGGTTCTTGAGCCTCCCACCAAACGAACAGCGCATAGCCGGTGTTTACATGGTCCAACATTTGACTACGTTGTCAATAGGAAATTGAGAGGGGTGTAGCTAGAGAAGGAGCAACACCTGTGATTTGATGACACCCCTAATGTACAAAGTGTTAATGAAAAATAATTAGTGAAAAGTTTAGCTTGAGAAAAATTGTGGGTATTTCGAATTTGCAAAATTGTTCCAGAATCCAGGTTTGTGTTCTTGGTGGTCCAGTGAGCCAATGTGCTGGGTCAAGACGGTAAGATTATGACCCCCTGAGAGCAAATTGTATATAAAAATAATTTTTCAATTGGGCGAATTATTGCAGTTTTTATGGAATTGAGTAGTCTTTTTGTCTTTGACAGCTTCAGAGTGAGGAGAAGGTGGGGGCTGTGTAGAGCAGTATGTGATACAGAAATCGGAGACAGATTCTGACCTTGTAGCCAGTGTAGGTGGGGGGCCGGTGAGAGGAGCAGAACAGAGGCACTGCTTAGAAAGCTTCTCTGACATCGCATCTGTGTAATGCCTGCAGCCGGAACAACAAAAAAGTTGGCTGGCAGCCCAGGCTCAGGCCGCGCTGAGGGGCTATTTTTAGCTTCTCTGATAAGACAGGGCAGCTGAGAAATGTAAGTCGAGAAAGATTCCCTTGGTCTATTCTGTGCTAAACCAGTGCCCCGGGGAAATGTCTATGGAGAAGATTTGTTTTATTTTTTAGCAATTGTTATATTGCTTCTGGCCAGAAAGTAAAATGTTGCTCTTACTTGGAATTTTAAGGGCTATGTGCCTATATAAAAACGATTTTCAAATTCAGACATTTTTGAATTGTGGCCACAAGCTGCCACCAGTTGCATTGGATAAATGATCCAGTGGTTAAAAGTCTGTGGGGAGAGATGAGAGGTGCGTCTTCGTCTGGGACATTAGGGTACATTGTGTTGACGAAGATGCATAGCTCATTTTTATGAAAAAAAAAACAAACAGGTTCGTGTGTTCTTCGTTTTTGATTATTCTTGCTGATTCTGTGTGTCAGACTTGACACGGTGATTTCAGATGGGGGTGTATAGGGCAGGTAAATAAGTTATTGATTATAAGCCTGACAAATTAAGCAGGCCAGAGTGTTCGCCTCTGAGCTGTAGGTACTATAATTGCGCATCGCTGCTCATTTATATATGTTAGTGTAATTGTCTATGCTTTCTGTGCTTGGTATACTGATGGCTTGGCATATGTATTTTATATATGTTTTGTTTTTGTGTTGTATTGACCAGTATGTTTGGCATTAATACAAGTTCTCCTGGGCGTTACGGAGATGGACGTGACGACGTAAATCTTTGCGCAGCGCTTGGCTGGAACTTGTTCACAATTACTAAATTTCACAGACATGATATTACCTTTATCATGCTGTCAAAATAGCGGACAACACGTTATCAGTGTATGTCTAATTGGTATTGGTGATGAATAAAAGAAGAAAATAGTTATGCAAGACTTAAATATGTATCACATGACTGCCTTTCTCTTATAGACAGGCAGCCTCGGTCATATGTTTCCAGATTGGACATTGAGGAACCATTATGATCTGTGCACTCGCATCTTACCTCTTGAAAGGCCTGTTTTAAATAAGGACTGCCACCCCAGAGTGACAAATGAGGCTCGGTATTTAGGGTAATGAGAAAATATCTGACAGGATTTCCTTTTTAAAGTTTGCTTTAGTAAGCTCATTCTTGTAAGTGGTGGCCCCAAAAGTTGACTTGTTTTTAAATTAGGCTGTTTATTGTATAGGTGGAAATTATTGCAGAATTACTGATTTCTTTAGCAGATGAATTATTAATTATCAACATTAACAACTGTTCTTAAACTTGGTTTTCCGAATATTTAGGTAATTTAGCATTCCTATTAGGGCCTCCTAGCATTAATATTGACTTCAGGTTGGTGTAGGTTCATGTAATAGGGACATTTGCATATGAGATGTCATTTGGCCAGCTTATGAGCTAACACAATGAGGTTTGTACATTAATTTGAAGGATTTCTCGCCGTTTCAAATACGCTGTGTATCTCCTATAATTTTGCTTACGCCCAGTAGCTACACACAGGGATTAATAGTGTTGACAAGACACAGGGTTTGATAGTGTTTGACAGCAGTGAAATCTGTTTCAGATTTCCTCCTGTCAAAAAGGGGGGGAAGGAGGAGAATATTGGCTTTCTGCTGGCCCCTGAGGATGTTCGCTTCCCGCTAGCCCCTTAAGAAATTAAGCCCCTTAGAAATTAGCCCCCTTAGAAATTAAGCCGAGGAAATAGGTATGGTGTTTTCCCCTTTTTCTCATGTTTTATTGTGATCTTTCAGGGGTATTAGTCCAAGCCCCTAATACAGCTTCTACTAAAGTCCTCCCTTGGACACAAGAACACACTGTGGCATTTGAAGAATTAAAGAGAGCTTTATGTCAAGCACCAGTTTTAGCAAACCCTGATTACAACAAATCGTTTATGCTTTTTGTGACAGAGCGGGATGGAACAGCACTATCTGTCCTAACACAAGATCATGCAGGAAAACACGAGCCCTGTGCTTATTTTTCTAGTACATTAGACCCAGTAGCACAGGCTTTGCCTGCGTGCCTAAAATCAGTTGCAGCAACGGCCTTAGCCATAAGACAAAGTGACTTGATAGTGCTGGGCCACCCTCTGACAGTACAAGTACCACGCGCAGTAGAGGTTCTCTTGAACCGGACACAAACACAACACCTGACTGTAGCTAGACTGACAGGCTATGAGCCAACGTTATTTCAACCACACATAGAGATCAGACGATGCAACATACTGAATCCTGCTACCCTTTTGCCCTCCAGTACAGAAAGCGTTTCACCACACGACTGTGTTGAAGTAATACATACCGTGACTAAACCAAGACAAGACTTGACAGACGTTGCACTCCCAGACCCCGCCCTAACACTATAAGTTGACGGCTCATGCATGAGGACAGGGGCGGGAGAATTAGTGGCAGCATATGCAGTGACTACTGATACTGTAATAATAGAGACTAAAAGAATAGACATATTGTCAGCACAAGCAGCAGAGCTCATCGCCCTGACACAAGCGTGCATAAGAGCTAAGCACCTGAGAGTAAACATTTACACCGATTCTGTGGCGAGAAAGAGGTTTCTTGACCTCTCATGGGGCCAAGATACAGCATGGCCCCCTTATTCAAGCCCTACTGGAAGCAATACATTTACCAACAGCCATAGCTATCCTAAAATGTAAAGCACATACTAGAGCCACAGATACCATTTCCCAAGGCAATGATCTGGCAAACCGAACAGCTAAACAGACAGCTCAGACCCCACTAGACATGACAAAATCACAGATACTATCACTGTCCAAAGCCATGATAGTTAGGGATCCTTCCAAGGATGTACAAGACATACAGACACATGCTACTATGGACGAATTAAAGAAATGGTCGGAACAAGGAGGGGTACTGACTGATCAGGGTTGGATGAATAAGGGCAAATCCACATGGTTTCTTCCTGATTCGATGGTACAAGTGATTATAAATACCGCACATAGTCCTGCACACTTAGGAGAGAAAGCAATGATAGATAGCTTACAGAATATATGGTTCAACAAGCACCTGCGTGCAGCAGCGAAACAAAAGGTCAGAACATGTATGATCTGTTGCCAATTCAATCCAGGTAAAGGCATTCCGATGGAACAAGGTGGATTCCATCCACCTGACCACCCTTTTGAAGTGCTCCAAATGGATTATATCCAAATAAACAGATGTAGAGGTTACAAATATGTCCTGGTACTAATGAAGCAGGTGTCCCTTCTGTTAGGGTATACCTGGAAATTCCATTGTGTGCGACATCCTGAAGCAGCAGGCCTTGTAGAAAGACATAAACAGACATTAAAAATTTGCGCAGACAAAGGTGTAGATTGGATGGTAGCCCTGCCGGTTGCCCTCTTTTACATGCGAATGGTAGCTCATTCTAGAACAGGCTTATCTCCCTATGAAGTGGTCTTTGGTAGACCACCAAATATGTGGGGCACTCCAATGCCTAAAAGATTACTGATGCTGACAGATTACCTGGCTTCCTTGATGTCTGCACTACTCTCTTGTTGTTCGCAGGTTGCTGCCGCCTTCCCTGACAACACCCAGGTCAAAGAATACTCCATCGCTCCTGGATGGAAGGCGCCAAAGTCAGTGCTCTGGACCACGGGGACGGCCGTTAAAGTCAAAGGGCGGAAAGGATGGTTGCACCTTCACCACTCTTTTACAAAGGAAAAAGAATTTGAACTTGGACTTTGGACTTTGAACACCATTTTCTAAGAGGAGACTCCCCAGCAGTTTCCACAAAGCTAAACTTAGATCTAAAAAGTCAGAACCCGTTTGATCAATTAAGTCCACTAGGTGGTGAAGCGGTTGAACATGTATTCTGGCTTGCATAAGATCTTGGACAATAACATTGATAAAAAGAGCAAGATGTGCATCACGATAATATGTATCAGCTTAATACTACATGCTATTTTTCCTCCTATTGCCTCACTCTTATACTCCTCCACTAATGATACCATAAAGCACACATTTAGTGATCTGCCATCCTATGAGCTATCATATCGACTTGCCTTACGCAACAATACCTTTATTCAGATGCTGCACCATTCACATCAGACTAGCAATGCTACAGACTGCTGGGTCTGTGGCCGATTTCCCCCGTATCAGAAGGTAAAGGGAGTGTTGCCTCTTTTTCCTTTTCCGTTCTCCCATAATGGTTCTTGCGGAGCATGGTTTGCCTTAATGACATCCATCAACGGTGATGCCAAAGAATACAAAGCAATAACAAGGCTCCACAAGATTGCCCAAAACATACATCAAGACCCAGGCACGTGGACATGGTCCGGTTGGCTCTGGGGATTAATATCGGCTTGGGGATGGAAAGTGTTGACCGTCTGTGGGTTGATACTATTAATGATATTCAGTTGTTGCCTATGTCTGCAGTGTGGCCCGGCCATTTGTGGCCTGTGTGCTACTGCATGTGTTCCACATCCCTATTTACAAAGCATTGAAAATGGAAAAATAATGCTGCAAGAACAGATCGACTGTCTCATGAAAATAGACGTTACATAGGGGGTTCACTAAGGTACAAGGAGGGAATGAGGAAAATAAAAATCTATGAGGCCTATGTGTCCCCATGTGCCCCCCCCCGAACGCTTATGTGCACATACATGTAACCTATGTATTTCCCCTCCATGGCCTTTCTATCATGATGCTTATGCTATAACGTGGCCTGCCATCATCCAGTCTCCCATGAGAGAAACGACAAATCTGTATTGAGGCCTACACGTTTTTCATCATGTTTTCCTGCATTTTCATGAAGCTCATGTTTATGGCTCTGCCAGAGCCAAAAAGAGGTTTCATGCCTCAGAACGCTCTGAAAGCTACAGCTACGTATCCTTGGCCTTGCACACTTGGGCCTCAGCCAAAGGGGCCCCGACCGAGGTGTCGAGACAGTATTGAGCACGGTTATCTGCTTACTCTTACTGAAACCACATTCTTGCCTGGTGAAGGAGGAATGAACGCGACCCATCTGCAAGGAGGGAGCCCAGCCCTACTGTCTCTCTTTGTGAGATTGCAAAGCTCACGTCAGTAAAAAGCCCATAGCCCCCATGTAAGGCTTCTGCAGTAAATGAAGTAAATGAAGAAATAGATGCCACATCGGCTCTTGGTGATGAGCAACCTATGTCACAAATCAGTCCCTGCTCCAGACATCGGATATCAGATAATACAAGATGTGCTGGTCGTCTTGACACTGAAGGCCTCACTAACTGAAGGCCTCACTTCCAGACTTGTTCGGTTGCATAGCAACCCTCCCCACGTCAGTTACACGTCATGCTCGAGTTGAGTACAAGTAAGGCAAAGTTCCAGTACAATTCCAGCAGATCACGCAACCCCCTCCAGGTATCCACCCACACATGACAAATTACCCATTATCATCAAGTGGACGCCCACATGGACGCCCACCTTCACGCCTACTTACACGCCCACATGCTCTTATCTCATTCTCTCTTGCTCTTTTGCTTACGTACAATTGAGAAATGTATATATACTGTACTCTGTGAATAATGTTTTGAGAATATTGAGAATACTTTTGAGTCCCTTTCCAGATCCTTTTTTGGTGATGGTAATATTCTCCCTTTGACTCGAGTTATTGGAATAAAGCCCTTTTAGAACCTGATACCACAGACTCAGCCTCTTGCTTTATGCATGATCCTATTGATATTCTGAAATACATAGAGCGTAATATTTTATTTACCACAGCGATCATACTTTCGCCCAAACATGTATCTGTAGCTACCCCCACTCCTCTGCTTTTCTCGTTCATGCATTTCATCTTACCATTCCGTTAATGCCTCAAATTGCGTCGGCCTAGGCCGAGGCTCTAGATTCATCATCTGCTCCCGTAAGTTCCTCAGTATGGCCAAATTAAATGAACCATGTTCTGGGAACGCTAACACTCCGTCATCTTTGGTGTATTTCACCCAGTTATCCAACCAAATACAGGTATGATACCCATATTTCGCAACCATGAAGGATGCCGGGGTTCTTATCGGGGGCAATAACTGTCCTTCCCTTGTCACTATGTCTTTATCCTTTTCAAACCAGGTTTTAACCTTACTAAACAAGGACTTTTTCTTCTTTTCCTCAGCATGGTAATACATCTTTCTTATTTTCCACTAGCTGTTTACTCTTACTATAGCTGTACGATCTTTTGTCCAATTGCAGCGCGACTCACACCAACGCACCAATCCTGGAGCGTCTACGTCACTGACTCAGTCCGCGAATCCTAGCGCAGCGTACACTAGCACACCAATCTCTGCGCTTCCTCCGTTCTAACCCACTGTCCAATCACAGCGCGGTCTCCCTGACGTCAGCAGTCGCTGCAGTCGCTTCTGCTCCTGTCTCCTGTTTCTTCCGTCTACCCCTCCTTTACAAGACTACTTGGTAGACTTTGTTTCAACTTCTACGAGTCTGTTAGTTACAACATACAAACATCTCCATTGTCTGCTTCGCTAGCTACAGTACAGCAAAAGACCTTTCCCACGAGAATTCTGCCTTTCCCGAGAACAGCGCTTACCTCTGCACTTCTACAGAATCGTTATTTCGGTTGATAAAGTAGCACATCCCTCTACTTTACCCTTCTAACAAGCATCAATTAACTGTTTCCCTCCGGAATGCTCCTAAGAGTTTCACAATTAACCAGAATGCCTTCTCATTCACGCACTTACACACCAGAAAATGTAGAACATTCACACAGAATTCCGTCTTTCCCGAGAACAGCGAACAGTCTGTCCTACTACAGAATTATATCATACGTTAACAAAGCAGCGCTTACCTCTGCCCTGTCCTTCTAACAAGCTCCGAGAATACTTATTACTCCTCCAGCGGTAAGCTTTAACGGAATACCTTACGGATCCCTGGGACTTAAGACCAGAGTTTCACAGATAACCTTTGCTATCATATACACCTCTTTCACACAGAAATACGTTTCTAATGGCAACACATGGCGATGCTACCTTGTCGAACCCAGACAATGCGACGCGCAACTTCAATTGTCACACGTTTTCCCCTGTCTGCATACAGGGCTAACAATCCCGCCTTTTTCCGACAGCAACACTCCCTCTGCTCTACTACGGAACTGTCACCGACTTCCTACATCCCAGAAGCCGTTCACAATACATAGAACTGAACACGACTTCAACATATAGTGTTAGTACAAATATCAATCAATAATCAACAAGCCTATATACACGCAATTTCGCCAGATCAAGACAATAGCTAACCATCAAAGAAACTGGTGCAGAACAGAGCCTCCGAATCCCCTCTACTTCCACGGACGGAATGATTTCACAGTCACACACTCATACACACATCATACGCTGGTGGGGCCCATTACACCAACATTCACCCTAAATCACTCTATCCGTGCCCTGTAAAGGAGAAACACCTTCTTACATATGCTCTGTCTAATCCGTCTGTACTTTGAGGTCAATGCGACCAGCTGATTGCTGTGGATCTAGCAAAATACATTTCAAAGAATTCACAATAAATCAATAACCATGACCAGAAATAACCACCCGAGACAGGAATTCAAACAGATTGTTCATTTATCTAAAATTTCAAGAAAAGCCAATTAAATGCAAATTTCATTTCTCTCATATTTACCTATTCTGTCTAAATGTCAGATCCTAAGTCAGAACCGGTCCTCTGTGGAAGATTTAGAGTCTTCTGCCATCATGTAGAGTCATCGTCCTCTCCGTCAGCATAGGGACCTCGCATCAACAGCTCGGGAAGAAGTGGCGCTAGACCTCTCTAGTCTACTATTATTTATACTAAAATTTACATTCTAAAAAGTAACATTTCTTTATTCAGAACGGATGAATGGCGGAAATAATGTCATCTTGGTACTTTTTCGATATTGTACGGGTTATTCTCACGCATAGATTGTCCCAAATAATGAATAGCAGAATTGAATGTTCATGACTAATTCGCAACATCTACGGATGTCTCTATTAGGTGAATTTGTTGCAAAAATGGGTTCACTCTAAGTTCGTATCAACTTTTCCGTCTTTCAGGGGCTTTTGGCTGATGTCCCAGACTTGTCATCATGCTTATGGCTTTTCAGTTCACCGGAGGTGCAAGGTCACAGGCAGAGCGATGCCTTTCTGTAAATTTCCAGCAACTCCAATGCAGGCTGCGGGTGGGGGCCATTTTGTGACAGGCCACAATGGACAACTTTAAGCAAAATAGACATAAAACAGAATTACTGCATAGAATTGATTATACAGTGTTATTCCCCTGCTAATACCCTTTTGTGTGTGTATTTATCTAGCCATTTGCGACATCAAAAGCCATTAATGCATATTAATTATAAGCGCAAAACATCACAACATCACATAAGCAACATCGTTTTCTGTCAGTTTGCTCACCAACTTAGTTCACTTGTTATTTAGCCATGCAATAGCATTCCCACGTGTAATTCTCTTGTTAATAAGGTTGATTAGACAACATTCGACAAACTCTTAATCATTAATAATTAATCAGTAGTACTTTTAGTTATAACATGCAAAAATGAAACAGATATTCGGTTTTAGAGTAAAAACCCTGCTCCATCAATAAAGTCCTGCAGCACCTGAACACGGGTGCCCATGTCTGTGTTGATGCCCGCCACCTCCTGGTGTATGCCCCACTGCAGCTGCTTTGTCTCGCTGATTTCTGTCAATACCTGACCCATCACATCTTGGGACCCATAATAGACTTCCAAGACTTGGTCAATGGTGGCCTGGGTATGAGTGGCCCAAGTAGCCTCACTCTGCCGGCCCACAGTACCCTTCCCACGACCCCTACCACCACAGGCCTGTGCCCTTGGCCCAGGGTGCCTTCTCTCACTGGGTCCTAGTTCCTCTGTGACTGGGCTGGTGATTCTCACCTCAGAGTCCAGGTCTGGGGGTGCGCAAGATGGTAGTGACTGTGCTAGGTACATAAATTGGCTGAGGTGTTCCAGCTAGGGTGGGAGGTGTGGGCACAGTGAGACTCACTGTTGCCGTCTGCCCATGCTGACGAACAACATCATCCATGTCCACACCTCCAAGAGTATTATCATAACTGAGGACTTCATGCAGGGGTGGAGTGGGAGTCTGTTCTGTGGCCGAGCTCTGTCCAGGTGCTCTGCTCGATAGACCTGTTGTGAAATAGAGAACATTGTTATGGGTGGAACTGTGGTATCTACATCCAAATGTTTTGTGTCACAGTTTGTAGAGACCTAGCAAAAAAAACAGATAGGTAGAGATTAGTACTGTGATATTTTTCCATGGTATAGAACTTGCTAACAAGACATTTGGAGACATTCAATACAAGTCTTAGAATTGAGCACCTAAGGGCGTGGCTTGGACGCCGACAGGAGTGGCTGCTCCACTGTGAGCTCTTACTCGGCGCAGGAGGCGTTCTCTGTATATCACGACAGAATCTCACCATTGAGCTTGAAATGTGAGGGGTAGACTAGTGGAGTTACCTGCATCTGTTTTTTGTCATTGACAGCTGCTTTGCGGTAAGTGGGACATCGCATTTTGCATTCTTGTGCACCGTTGCGTTTCCCTCAGAGATTGCAACCTCCATCTTGCTTTTGCAGTAAGGATGTATTTTCTTCTGTTATAAATACCAACGAGTTTTTAAGTAATGGAAGTCTCAGTTTTTGGAATTCCTGCTTGTATTTAATGCTGAAGGATAATGTTTTACATTGGAGTTACTTCCTTTATATTTTGTCAGTAGTCTTGAAGTAATTTATATTATTTTTAGTGTTTCTTATGGCATTTTTTCAATATTGCCTCACTTATTCTTCCTTGTGACTGTATTTTCTTGACATAAAGTGTATGCCATTATTTCTGCTGCTCTGTTGTGCACCTGGCCATGCTTCATTAATATTCCGACTGCGTGTTCCTTTTATACTATCTTGTGTATGGGGAGAACAAAACTTGCTCATCATTCTGTCAATAGTTCTTCTTTTGTGGTTAACTTCAACACATTTTGCGTGCTTCAAGAGAACATGATGGATTCAGACCAAGGTGCAGTATCAAATCTCCTGCCTTCAAGTATTCCACTTCCTAGTTCCAAAATGGCGTTCAAATTATAGGGCACATCAGCCATCTATTCTGGGTAAAGGGTTAAAAAAGACCCGCCTTCACCAACTATATCTCCTTCTTCAATCTCTATGGAAACACTCCTTGAGGAAATTTGGGCTTTTAAACGTTACATGGAAGAGACCAATGTTTGCCTTCAACAATTGGATGATAAATGGTCACACATGGAGAGCAGGGTTGTTCAATTAGAAAACATAGTGGAATCTTTCCATTCTGTTGCCACTCAAGTCCCCCTATGCAATCTCATATCGCGCATCTTCAAAAACAGATTGAAAATCTTGAAAACTGCAACTGACGCAACAATCCACGTATTTACGGCTTAGTAGAGGGACTTGAAGGCCCTAATCCTCTCTCCTTCTTCCAATCATTTCTCTCAAAATGTCTGGATCTTCCTGACTCTCCAACATTGAACATTCAGAGAGCTCATTGTTTAGGTCATGTTTCACAGTCTGCGTCTTCATCGAATAAACCAAGTTTATTTGAGTTATTTTGTTAGAATAAACAAACTTGTTGAAGGTCCTGCAAGCAGTCTAGATTAAGGGTAGAATCTCCTGTCACGGCTCTACCCTTTTCTTTTCCTAAGACTATACCAAGGCAACAGCGGACAGACTACGCTTCCCCAGGATACTTCGGGATCACAGAATTTCCAAGAATATTGGAATCCCGTTTGTGCTCGTAACAAGGAGCCGACACCCTGGTCGCCCGTAATTCAAAGCCATTTATCTTGTTTTGGTGACCTTCTTGTTATGAATTTTACAAGCTAAACCAATTACCTTTTGAATATTGGAATTCCTTTTGTGCTCGTACCAAGGAGCCGACACCGTGGTCGCCCGTAATTTTAAGCTATTTATCCTGTCTTGGTGACCCTGTTGTTTTGAATATCACAAGCTAAACCAATTAACCTTTGATATTCCTTTCATCAGAATATTGACTGTGGATAATTATTCATGTACGCGGGATATCATTATATTGCACCCCGTATTGCTGTTTTGCCTTGAAGAAGTTCCAGTGTGGAACGAAAAGCATTGGCTGTGAGTCTTTTACGAGAAAATTAAAAGGAAATATCCAAGATATTGTTTGGACCTGGACTTCTTACTGGTGCACCTTCCCCTTTTGCTTTTCTAACAGCGGACAGACAGAAGACGTTTTTGGACATGAGGTCAGCAATGAGAAACATTAATGCTAGATTCGGTCTTATCCATCCCTGCCTGTTTAAAGTCACTTAGAAGAACAAGACCACGACCTATGAAGACCCTTGTCTTCTTCAACAATTTTTATACAACTGGAGGCTAGAAGATATGGAAGTTAATCAACCTAATGTTCAACTTACTTCAATACTTCTTGTTAATACGTAATACAGTCCTGGTTATATGTTTTATATGTATTTTGCATTTTTTATGTTAATATTTATATAACTTGTTTCTTCTTTTTCCCAGGTACTGCTTTTGTCATGATGATATTCCTCCTTCCTCCCGTGCCCATTTCAGAGATCTCCAGTTGTGGCTCCACCACCCTTGAATCTTGTATGTTCTTTCTGGTATGTTATTTTGTATATTTCATGTATGGGTCTTGTCTCTCTTTCTTCTTTTTGCTCATCACGTTTCTGTCTCCCTCTTCTACTTTTTTTTTTTCGGAAGGTCTTCATCAATTTCATGTTTATTTCTAGCTTTCTTTTTAAAAATTTCTCTGTGTATTAGCTCTTCTTTTTCTATTCTCCTTTTTTCTCTCTCTTCTTCTCTGATTTCAATTTTTGCCTCATATGCAATTTACTCTGATAAGTTGTTACATTTTCAGGATTATACTATAACATCTTTTGTTGTTAATTTATATCGCTTTTATAGAATGTTAATTATTACTGCCTGTTATGTACTCTCTAAATTTATTATCGTTTTATAGTTAGCTGGTTACATGGAATGTAAAAGGTTTAGGCTCCCCTATGAAGCGTCAAAGGGTTTTGCCTCACATTGTCAACTTAAGAGGTGGTATTATTCTATTGCAAGAAATACATATTTCGGACAAAGAAATAACTAAACTTTAAAGACAGTGGGTTGGTAATGTTTTTAACTCTCTGGGCTCAGGGAAACATAATGGATACGGCTATTTTATGTCATAAGCGCCTTCCTATACAAACTCTTTCACAGGATTTTGACTGTGAAGGTAGATGGGTTTCAGTCTCCTTAGTTATTGACAAAATTCCCCTCACTATTGTTAATCTGTATGCATTTACTAATCCAGATTTTTCCTTTTGGCCTGGAGTGTTGTCTAAACTGATGACTTATACTGATGATTATTTGATTTTTGGGGGAGATTGTAATATGGTTTTTGATCCCATTATAGATATACGCTCCAAATCTAGATTTCCACCTTCACAAATACATTCTCAGTTCAATTTGTCAATATCACAACGCTCTCTTATTGAGGCTTGGAGATTGTGCAATCCAACACTTCAGCAATACACTTTCTTTTCTCCTGTCCACTTTTCCCAATCATGGATAGATTATATGTTTATTTCTAACGCTCTTGCTCAGCACGTCAACAGCTCTTATATAGGATCTATTCTGATTTCCGACCACACTCCAGTCACCTTGGATTTAGATCTCCGAATTAGCGGTGGAGATTTAACAACTCTCTCCTCCTAGATTTGCAATTTACATGTACCTTTGAGCAATTTGCTAACACAATTTTCAAAGAAAATGAATCCTCTGACATATCTCCTCAAAATATTTGGGATGCTTTTAAAGCCGCTTCTAGAGATTTTATTATTAATTTTGTTTCCCAGAAACGGAAATCTTCCTCCAATAAATGTAAAATACTTAATGCACGCATTAGGCAATTAGAATATTCTTTTTATAATTCTCACTCAGGACGTATTTTAAGGGATTTAGTGTTTGCTAAATTTGAATTTAATACACTTTCCACAGAAAGTCCCAATTCTTATCCACTTACATCTAGTATGAAATATTATGGGGGTCAAAATAAAGCAGGGAAACTTCTTGCCAAATATCTTAAAATTAAAAATTAACGTACAAAAATTGATACTATTTGAACCCCTACTATCTAACATGTACACAAAAATGAGAATATACTTCTGTAATTTAAAAAATGTTATCAGGCCCTATATACCCCGGAGTCTCAGTCTAATTCCCAAGATCCTCTTCATTATCTATTGTCCAGCCCTTTGCCTTTATGCCACGATATTGCTTTTTCTATATTGGAAAAGGATATTCTAATCCACAATATTTCTAATGCTATTTTTATCATTAAACGTGGCAAAGATTGTGGACCTGATGGTTTTACCATTGAATTCTATTTTTTATTTTTCCTCACTTCTGTTACCCAAATTACACCAACTCTTCCTTTATATATGTCTCCTTCTCAAAGATAATAAAGACCACAGATTGTGTAAAAATGATTTCCTATTTCCCTAATTAACCTAGATCATAAAAGTTTTGCAAAAATATTAGCTCTTCGCTTAGATAAATTATTACCCCAATTAATTGGGAGGGAACAATGTGGTTTCATCAAAGGTAGGCACCTTTCGGATAATACTCGACTATTATTTAATGTGCTTAGTAGATCTAAATCATATAAATCTTCTTTGACAGCTATCTCTTTGGACGCGGAAAAAGCGTTTGATAGAGTTAGTTGGTCCTTTATTTTCTCTACGCTTTCCTGGTTTGGGTTTGGTCCTAATTTTATTAATTATGTTTCTTTGTTATATTCCTCCCCTAAATCATCTATTTTGGGTAATGGCCTTATGTCTCCCTTTTTCCCTCTTCATTGAGGCTTTCGGCAAGGTTGTCCTCTCTCCCCTTTATTATCCTTACTTGCTTTGGAACCGTTTTTAATAAAGATTCGTTCTAATCCACAAATAACAGGTTTTACTTTTGGGGACACTCAGTTTAAACTCTCTGTCTAGACTGATGATATTTTCATCTCTAATCTGCAAACATCCTTTCTGGCTTTCTTATTAGAGGTAGATACATTTGCGTCTGTCTCAGGATATAAATTAAATGCAGATAAATCTGAAATCCTTCCTCTAAATAAGTTATGTTTTCATGCTGATTTCAGTTTGACTTCCTTTCATTGGAATCCTGATAAAATAAAATATCTAGGTTTGTGGTTCTCTGACACAGTTAAAGATACTATAGCCTTTAATTTGAAAACACTACACTCAGTCCTTCTTGCACATACATCTCATTGGAACCATTTTTTGTTTATCCTGGTGGAGTCGCCTCAACACTATAAAAATGGTGTTAGTACCTATTATATTGTTCCATATCTCAAATATGCCAGTTAATATTCCACAGTCTCAATATAAAGATATATTCTGTTTTATCAAATTTTTTATGGAATATTAAAAAACCTAGGATGTTGCTTCTTAAACTTAAAAAAACAAAACTTCTGGGTGGAGTTAATTGGTTGAGTTAATTTTCCAGATTTCCATAAATATCACTTAGCCTTTTGTCTTAAACAAACATTGCTTTTTTTACAAGAAAATGATTCTACACTTTATCCTTTATGGACAGACCTTGAAAACTCCTCTTGTATCCTTTTTCCCTGATGGAGCGTTTGTCTTTAACTTCTAGACCCTTATCCTTATTTCTTCCAATTTTTAAGAACACATGTAAAATTTTATCTCCCATCTTTATATCTTATAAAACTCCTAAGGATCAGTTTTTGAACTCATCAATTTGGTACAATACCTCTATTAAAATAAATAATACAGTTACTTTCTGGAAGGATTGGTACTCTAGACGTTTTAAAAGGATTAATCAATTCTTTCAAGATGGTACCTGCTTGCCATTTCGAGTAGTACAGTCGCCTTTCTCCTTTCCAGATTCATATGAAGTCAAATACCGCTTTCTTATCTCGGCAACTCAACCCTCTTATAACAAACTTTCTCTTAGTCAAATAGCCTCTCCCTCACCTCTTCCTATCCATAACTTATTTGATGTACTACCTTCTACATCCCAACTATATAAACATCTTACTCTTGTTCGTGAAGATAGAGATAAAACAGAGATAGTGAATCTTTGGGAAATTGATCTGTTTTCTATCCCAATTTGGAATAACATTTGAGTTAAAATAAGGAAATTGTCTAGAGCGGCTACTGCAACTCATACTTTATTCTTTATTTATAACCGCCTTTTGATCACCCGTGTTACGTTACCTAGAATTGATTCTGCTATACGGTTTAATTGTTGATCTTGTTCTCTCAGCAGATCTTCAACATTGTTTTTGAATGCCCTCTTATTTATGAATTTTGGTTGAGAGTTTGGCAACAGATGAATACTATTTTTAATACGCATGCCCTATTTAATTTTAACAACATTTTTCTAGGTAGTATTTCCGATTATTGGACTTCCCAATCCAAGGATTTTTATATAATAGACTTACTTCTGGCTGTTGCCTTTCAACAAATTACAAAATCCTGGAAGGGCACTTCTCAGAAATCCTTTCAGGCATTGTGGTATGGAGTGTGTTACAATCACAGACTTGATAGAGCGTACGTTTATCCAATTGCTCTTGCAACTGATCTTTTGTGCCTACCCATAACGATCTTTTTAAATACTTCTGCCTGCATTTCACAGTTACATACTCCTAGAACTGAAGAAGTGCCGAAACCTAAATGAACTGCTTTAGAGTAATAAGATTAATTTATTTGTTTCATGCCATTTAGATCTTATTACACATGTTTTCAGGTTCCTATAGAATTGATATATGTCTTCCTCATGATGTTCTACATTGCATATTTGAGATGACATTCTTAATGAGCTTTTTGTTTGTTTTCTTTAAAATGTATTTTAATTGCATAATTATTTCAATAAACTATTATTTTCAGACTAAAAAAATAATTGTCCCCTCATTAGATGTGCTAATATGTTGCATTTTGGATTAAGGAATGAACATGACATCTCCCGAACATTTAAGCCGAAACATAAGAGAAGTAAGAAGTGTATTTGACCATTCCAAGGTCTAGTTGTGTACAATATAGGTGAACACACAATTTGGTTGTGTATTTAGCATTAGTCATCCTTGGAGCTGTGCAGAGTCAGTGGGTCACCTCCACTTCTAATCAGCTGACTTAGCTTAATGCCTTACAGATTTTTGAGGTGCACTCTTGGTATGGTGTCACTCATGCCATCAATAGTTTCAGTTTTGGAGACCAGGAAAGCATCCAGCTAAGTAGGCAGACGTGTCTCTGAGTAGACTATTGCATGTAGATTGCTCAGTCCATGAGAAAAGAACATCAGTTGTAACATTCCAGACACATGAGAATAGGAAAAATCGAAATTGCATCTTGTTTTGAGTTACAGAAATAGGGCCTTGTGGTAGTTGTAGTAATTTCAATCTCTACTTGCCAACACTTGGCAAACGGTTAAGTCCATGAGCAGCGAACATCAGTTGTAAGATTTGTGAGACAAGTGAAAACAAGCAAACTCACTATTGCATCTAGTTTTGAGTTACAGAAACAGGGCCTCATGGTAGTTTTAGTCATTTCAATCTGTGCTTGCCATCACTTGACAAATGGTTAGTGTTACATACCTGTTACCAAAATGCAGTTGGGCTGGAACATACTTTTACATATTGACACATATTATGGGTCCTAGGGTGATCATTTCATAGTAGTACACTTACAGACAGCATTCCATCATGTGGTATGTAATGGCGATTGATACATGTGGTCTTATATGCAACAATACACATTGAAACTGACAATACAACATCTCTGACACTTTGAGCACTGCATGTTAGGAACGTAAATATGCAACACAATAGCAAAAGCTGAGATGAGAGCAAACAGGACATTCAAGTGTTGTGACAGTTAGTGAGGTGTAACTCACCAGACTCCACTCTCCCAGCTATTCCTGTTTGCCCTCAGAATGCAAGATGGTCAAGACTGTCTCCTCCCAAGAAAACAGATGCATTGGGGCGCTGGGACAACCACCGCCAGTCTTCTGGCCTCCTGGTGCTGCTTGGAGGCCAGGGAACGCACCTTCCCAGGTCGTGCCACTTTCTAATTTCCTCCTTTGTGTGTAGGGTGGTACCTACAGCATTCACTCTGTTGACTATCCTGTCCCATATTTCCCTTTTCATACGAGAGGAGTATGTTGGACATGGGCTCCAAACAATCGTGGCTCTACTCCTATGATTTCATCCACCATGACTGATAACTCAGCCTCTGAAAAATGTGGATGTTTTTGATGTGACATAATTCTAAATTAAAGTGTGACAATGACTAACAAAAACACCAAGGGATATTAGTAAAAAAAAATGCAAAAAAAGTATGTGGAGAGTGTTAGATGGAATAGGGAAAAAAGGGCTGCCGTATCTGACCGAGATTGCTGCTCTGTCTTGCTGCACTGCAGTGGAGAGGCAAAGGATCATGGTCTGGGATGGGGTGTGTTTTGCAGTGTAACTTGCAGGTGTGTCCGCTTGGCCAATGGATATAAACTGTGCTGTTTTTGTATCCATCCAATGGGAACTGTTCTGGTGCTTTTCTGAGAGTGTGCCGTGGTGGCCTGCCTCCATCGGGGAACTGCTGCTAGGGGATTGCCACTACACCTGTGTTATCGTAATTTGGTCAGCCGGAAGCCACGGGTCTGACGGCGACAAAGTACGTATCTCGAACATTGCATTACACCGCAGCCCACGCAGGACACACTCCATCAGCAGCAGTTGGCGTTTCAGGCCGGATGCATCATAATTCGGCGGGCAGAAGAAGCAGTCTTCTTGGGAGTGCCAATGTGGCGCTATGACGGTGAGACCTCTAAATTCATAATCAGGCCTTGAGTCCTATTGCAGAAATCAGGACAGGGCAAAGAGCCCCAAAAGTATCCAGCTAACGCAATTACTTCTCTGGATGAATAATTTGGAATTTTCCCACTCAGAGATTTTTCACCAAAATTAAGAGCCTTAAGGCAATCTCACTCAACAACTATCCGACTTTAGGGAGACCTCTTCGGATACATCCTGCTGCTGTGCCCTATTGAGAGATTTTGACTTAGATTTTGCAGACTAAGTCAGAGGATAAAATTGTTGACCGGGCTGGCGTGCTTGGTGTGTCCAATCGCGAGACCCATCACGGTCGGCTTCAAAGTGGAGCCTAGATCCCAGTCACTTATGATCAGGGCCACTTCTCTGCTGAAACACATTGAACACTGTCATCGCCTTTTCTATTTATGGATTAAAGTCAATGCAAGAAAGCTCTGCCGTGATTGCTTTTTTCTGATTTGACGAGCGCTGATTTCCTACACACATATAAATATATATGCAGATAGCAGAAAACACTGCATAATGCATATATATATCTAGCTATCTATTTATAATATATAATTATACTTATTTGTATATCAGCGTTTATTTCGGAAAAGGTATTTTTGTTTTGCTAACTTACTTTGGTACCGTTTCATGAATTTGTACAAAACCTTTTTTTTAAAAGTTCATCCACCAGACCTGTTTCCTGCAAAGTTTTGCATCGACCCTTCAAGCGGGAGACAAGAAAAAGAGAGCATCCCAGAACATTAATTTCCCATGTTAATTCCCATAGGAAACTGTAGTCTGATACAGAAAATATGTACACCAAATTTGGCAAAAAGTTAGATCTTTACGCAAAAAGTATTGTTTTTGTGGTTTAGTGTAAATCCTTTCAGCTGTTTTCAAGAAATTAATGTTTAAAGAGGTGCTCAGGTTGGGACTGAAACAAGTAAAAATGAGGTATACTTGATGGTTGGTCCCACGGGTAGCTATTGAGGGCAACATAGGCTCTGGCACCACAAATGGTCTATTCCATGGATTTAAAGTCCTAAGAACTATCATTCAGCTATTTTTCTTAACAGCCTCACCCACATTTCAGGAGTGATCACCATTCGCAGAGAACTTCTAACGAGTAGCGATTCAGCACCGTTCTACAAATAACCGCCTCTGCGACTCTACCGGTTACCGCGATTCAACCCGTGCGAGGCAACCAGAGTTTCCGCTTTAAATTTCTAGAATTATGGAATAATACGTATGGAATACTAGCAGTATGGATTAATATGACCGCTATGGATTGGATAATTGAGACTTGATTCACCCACCTAGTGGTTTCCGCTCTCTCCCGCTCACACCCTTTTGGAGCCTTTGAGCCCGCCCTTCCTCACCTGAATTTCTTGTGAGGTTACCCTTCAATCAGTCACGGTGCCCCATCCCTCCCACGTCCACTTTAGTCCTGAGGAAGACCCCGGTAGTAAGGCTCACAAGGAGATACACTTAATCAGGGGTCGAAACGTCGACACTTCATTATTGCCAGTATTATCTACAGTACTTGCATTACTGTGATTTGTTGTTCTTCATACATGGCTATGTGATATACTGTATGAATCATTGGAATTGTCATATCTTTTGGCTTTAATGATATGCCAAGTGAATAGTGAAATTGTGACACGCACTATATTCTAACCTCACGTTCCTCACTACTCTCACCCAAGTCACCAACTATTCCTCATTCCCTTTTCCCAGCTGGGCACTTGAAGAAGTTTTCAAATGTTTTCTAAATTGTAACATGTTTTCAGTGTGATTAAATAATACTGGTGCAAGATTATATTTACTTTTTGACTTTGTATGCAATTTTATGTTTTTTTGGCACTATTTGATGTATCAATACTGGGACCCGTTTTATAACGATATTTACAATATGACACACCATGGCACAAGGATTGACAGATGCGTCAGAATTTCTGACGCATCTGTTGGCCCAAAATTCACGCATTGCTGGAGTCGTGTTGCAAGCATGACGCAACTCCAGCAATGCATGTTGAGGCCTATACTTATTGTACTGCGTCACTCCTTATGCCTGCTTCAAGCAGGCGTAAGGTTTTGACGCAGTGGTGTCCTAGAAGTGGTGCAGCGAAATTGTCACTTTTACAAGGCTTTACTGCTTGGGAACGCCTATCCTGCATACATTATACATTAACCAGGTATAATGTGATGCAGGGCTTTACAACGTGACGCATCTTCTTAGATGCGCCACGTTGTAAATTGGCCGCATTCTTTACACCGACCCGCGTCACAAAAAATGATGCAACTGTGGCGCAAAAGTGTCACAAGGGGCTTGAAAATCTGCCCCTCTATGTCATTTACACACTTTAATGAGTGGTGTATGTCTCTGTTTTTATCCTCCCTCTCCAACCTTTGTCTTCAAGGACAGGCACTGGGATGCAGCCAGTGTGCATTCAGTTCTCAAGGCCTGCCATTTTCACCCCTTACCTTTTCTTAGTGCTTGTATTTTAATCTTAACAAGCTGCCTACTGACAGCTTTGATAGCAACATATCGACTAGATAAATAAGGAGAAAGTTTACCCTTTTTAAGAAAGTTTTTTTTTACATACATTATAAGTGCTTTAAACAAATAGTTTTAATTATAATTATTTTTTTAAATGCAAAATATAATAGTTTTTTCAAAGTATCTTTTTCCAAAATAGTTTTAGAAACTAATTGTGTTGAAATACATGTTTGATTAGACACATGAGTGGGACTGGAACAAATTCTACAAACCTCTGTGTGTTGTTCTGCAGGACAGTGACATGAATCTGTATCAATAAACAGCCACTTGATTGCATGTGAATTCTTTATTTGTAGGTATGCTCTAAATCTCCATGATGTCCCCTCCCACACTGTTACATATTTATATATGTTCACTGAAAAAATACAGATAACATAAAGTTATGATTAGGATTGTGTTAGACCTGAACGCTTCAGGTTGCGTTTCCCCAAATGTTTTGATTTCTCCTCACAGGCTTTGCTGATTCTCTTGTGGTGGCTGTAGGGCTTAGAGCACTTTCCCACTGTGGATGTGTGTGAAAGTGAGCATGCTCTTCCTACACACATTAGGAAGTGGTGCTTACCTGGTGTTTCTGAACACATGGCCAGACTGCAATTTCAGTCTGGGGTGCGCACTTGCACCGATGGTGTCGCTAGATACATGTCCAGCCTGCTGTTGCAGGCTGGTGTGTGCATTGGCACAAAGGTGTTCTAAACATATGTCCAGCTTGCCATTGCGGGGAGGTGTGCGCGTTGGTACCAATGGTGTTTCTACCTGCGTGACCAGCCTGCCACTCCAGACTGGTGTGTGCGTTGCACCGATAGTGTGCCTAAACATGTGTCCAGCGTGTCATTGCTGGCGCATTTGCACCAATGGTGTCTCTAAAAACGTGTCCAGCCTGCCAATGCAGGCTGGTACTTCAGGCCGCAAGAGTGGATTGCAGTGAAGCAGCCTCATCGTGTTTCCTATCATTGGATTTGCAGTGACAACCTCTTTCCAGTGGTAAAGGTGACTTTGTCATGATTAGCAGAGAAATGCCACTACTAGAACTTGGGCATTTTTCTGCTCTAAAATTCTTTGGTGTGCCTTTGTGCTTGTCTCCAGTCCACACTGGAGGTTGGGGGAGCACATCTGGGCAATCCCCGGTGACAGCTATAAAACACTGGGCATACAGCTGGATAAACATTTGCAGGCCTGGGGGGAAAGATTGGAGGAAGAGGTTTTAACACTTGGCCACTGGAGCCAGATAATGGTCCTATTAAAGATTAGGATCTGCATGCCACTGCCTCATGGCAGACAGAACTGAAATTACGGGAGACATCTGTGGTTCAAACAGGGACCTTTTGAACCACCCCCAACTTCAAAGACACACTAGTATAACAACTGGTGCTATACTACAGCAAAGGAAAATAAGCTTGTGTGGCATGAGACCTTCGAATCTGGAACTATGTGTTGCACACTGCCAGAGGAATCTATTGTGCACAAAGAGTAGACTGTCTGCCTTCCTGAATAGTGGCTGGCCTGGGCTGACTACCTGCTGCTGAGTGGCACCCTGAAGTGTGCTCTTCAAGGGCTTGTTGTGCTTGCCCCCTGTTCTTTCAGAGGTCTCAGGGACATCAAGTTTCTCCTACAAGGGACCCTCACATCTACCTATGATACTTGGAGAGTGGTGCCCTCTCAAAGCCCACATTGCCAGCTGTAATCCAACTGGTAGCGCAGCGTGGAACCAAGAATAGTGCCTGGAGACTGGAATAACTCATGCGGAGTCACAAAGTCTTGCCCGCATCGAAGGCATGTGGCCCCTGCATCCTATAGACCTTGGCATGCATAAGCGTCTTGTTGGTAGTGAGTGGAATTAGCAGTGATCCAGCATGGCTGCTCCATTGAGCTTACCCCATCTCCCATGACACACTGACTGCATGTGCATTGCATGCAGTGTCTGATTCACAGGTTAAGACCCTCAGAAGTGGGAGCTTAACCATAGTAGTGCCTCATTCTACCTTGTGAGGCACTGCTGAACTTGCGACTGTGTGACCAGAACTGTCTGGTGTGGCCAGTAACAATGTGCACCGCATGTTGGGCCTCATTTCCAGGGAGGTATGGATTTTGGAACTCTTCGTTTTGTGTGACCAGACGGATTGATGCGACTCGTATTATCACATGCCAGACACTGTGCCCGGATTGTCTGGTGCGACCAATTTCAAGGTGCACCGGACATTTTGTCTCATTTTCAGGGAGGTACTGATTTTGCAAGATTTCTTTGAGGGTGACCGAGATGGTCTGGTGTGACCTGTATCATCGCATATCAGACATTTCACCTGGATTGCCTGGGTGCAACTCTGATCAATGTGTACGGGACGGGTGCCTCCTCCTTCCGAGAGGCCCCCTTCCCTGCTTCAATCAAAATTTCTCGTTTGTTCCCTTTCTGGCCCTCAGCGTGGAAGACCTCTCCTCACCCGTCTTTCCCCAATGACATTTTGTTTCCAGGTAGAATTGCCTGGCTAGGGCCTGGGTGGTGAGAGTGATTGACTGGGCTGGAGGAACGCTTGAGAGAACAATCGGAAATGGGTCAAGAGACTGCGTGACCCCCGCTGTGCAGTGCAGAACTGGGCTGGTGCCGGGAGGCCCTTGTGGACTCCTTTAGTGTGACCAACTATTGCCCTCAGCCTGTTTCTGCTCCGCATCCTTTGGGTGAACTTGTCAAGTGGGTACCAAACACCTTTTTCCGACTGCCTCCTAATTGACCTTGCTGCCTAACCCCATCTGCTTCCCTGGGAAACTGACTAAGAGTGACTTCAGCCGCGTGTGGCCTGGTGCCCTGGGGAGGACAGGGTGTCTCCAGTCAGGGGGGTGTAGCATATTCAGGGTGGGTTGGAGGGTGAAGGGAGGCTGGGGCCATGGGGTCTGCAGCGTGTTACCAATGGACCTACTGAGTATCAGCTGCACCAAATTATGGTTCTGGGTGTATATGTCTGCAAGTACGTTTCGTACGGACCTGCCTGATAACCGTTGCACCGCATATTGATGTGGAGTGACTGTGTGTTTGTGAATGACAGTAGGTGAACTACCTGTGACTCACGACACAGGTGAGCAGATTGCCTGATAAATAGTTTTCTCGCTAGAAAAGCATCATGTGTGAAATTGGTTTTACTTATGCAGCCTCTGACCGCAGTGCAGCTAAAATGTGGTATAATTCTGTGTATGTAGTTATTTCTGCTATTGTTGTGATCCGGTATGCACCCTCTAACTGTGTGGAATTGACTCACAATAATTGCTAGGTTGGGCCTGGGGTTGACAACGTGTTGCAGCACATAAGGGTGCTGGGGGGGGGGGTGTAGAATACGAACTTTCCCAAGTGTGCATATTGCTGATGTCATTCAAACACGGCTGGGCCTAGTACTGTTAGAAATAATTCCAAATGTGATTTATGGTTAGAAATACATGACGTTCATGTTGTGTTGATTATTGTGCATGTGATTAATAAAACGGTATTTACATACTTCATGTGGGAAGTCTCTTTTGTACGCTCAAGGTATTTATTGTGAGTGAGTGTTGTGCTAATGCTTTACACATTGCCTCTGTGGTAAGCCTGACTTCTCAGTGCCAAGCTACCCAAGGGTGAGCACAGGTTATACACCCGTCCCTGATGGGAGTAGTAGGTTTTGCCTGGCTGGGGGATTGCCTCAATCAACCAGAAAGTACCAGTTCCAACAGATTGGTTATAACTTCTTAAAGTAAGTTTTAAAAAACCTTTAAAATTCCCCTAAAACACAGTTAAAGTGATAATAAGGTAACAAACAAACCCTAAAAAATACATACTCCAAGATATATTGACGATACATAATGGGTAACAGTGATACAGATGGTTCAGTATTGCCATCAATGACTTCTGATGCTATCATAAACAACATGGCTTTTCATTATTTGCTGTAAAGTTGTTCTGGTGTTTTTAAGAAATTGGAGTTTAAAGAGGTGCTTGTTGTGGTCATGACGAAGTTAAAATTATAGAAATATAGGTGGATGGTTGGTCCCTGAATTTTCAAAAACAGAGTGATCTCATTGGCCAACAAGGTTGTTTTTCCAGTCCTTATCCCGTGAAACCAAGAAATCTGACTGGCGGGCTGCAACATGAATGGTGCGTCAGGCATTACAAGAGTTTTGAGGGGGTTCCATGTCTATCTATCTATCTATCTATCTATCTATCTATCTATCTATCTATCTATCTATCTATCTATCTATCTATCTATCTATCTATCTATCTATCTATCTATCTATCTATCTATCTATCTATCTATCTATCTATCTGTCTGGGGGATTTGTAGAACCCAACAGCTACTCAATGAGTGTCCTGGCGCTACTTGTAAGAGCTGATCCTGACTGTCCTTGTCAAATACCTGAGTTTTCGATCTCCCTGGAAATAGATGACTAGCCTCCAAATCCCCCAAACTGCTGCCCACAACAGACAATCTATCTGCCACAAACTCCAGCTCGGGGGAAAGGGGAAGTGGGAAAAGAAAGAGAGACTGCCTCAGTCGTCTGTTGCTTCTGTGCTCGGGTCTTCTCATTGGCACCTGAAAAAAGAACATAAACCCTTATCCTTTCTGAACCCTCTCTCTCTATCCTGTTACTCTATTCGCAATGTTTCTTCTTCTATTACCTGCTCTACACCGAGGACTAGCACCTCTCTATGCTAGAAGGTTTGTTGTGTTGTCTTCATAAGTAGTTACTTTTAATTCGTACTCTTTCCAATGTCTCGTTTTTGAGTTCTGATTTCGACAACTAGGAGTTTTTATATTCTGTTTTATCTTGATAATCTCACAGTCTATTCATAGTATGTAATAGGTTACTGTATATGAATTGTTTGGAAATTGCTGCCTGAATGCTGAGTTTATTTAGATACATAGGTATGAATTGAAGTACGTGGTAAATATCTTCCTAAATCTATTTTAGAAACATTTCTTTTTTGTTGAAGATTGTGCCTTTTATATCTTTGTCAGATTTTCCTTCACAGGTATAAGTTCACAAGTGCCTGTTGACTGGAGCGCTTCCTTATTATTTTCTTAATAAATACACTTACTTGAAGAATTGAGGGAACACTTCTCTTTACAGATGCTTCCCGTCGAATGCAGAAACACTACTCCTCCACAACGACTCTTTTACTGAGGTGCAGACGGGAATTCGCCAAACTGAGGACTAAAATTCTCACAAGTCTCTTCTCGGAGCACTGCTCTCCAAAAGAAACTAGTTCATAGAGCTCTTGAATATGGGCTAGTCATTGAACAGTTCTCCAACCACGTTTGGAGATTTCTCTGAGGAAAAATGGAGAAGGCACGAAAGAAAGACACTTCTTCTCTGAGGAACAGCTACAGTTGAAGTGCATTGCGCAGTACTCGCGCAGGCGCGATAACACTATTCTTCAGTCTCGCGACTGAACAACTAGACCAGGAACCTAACGAGTAAAACCATGGTCATCTCCATATCTTCACCGCAGGGTAACTTTAACTTCTGCAGACTTGCTCTCAAAGAGGATTTCCAACAGGGGCTTAACCTTTTCCGATGCTGGTATTTCTTGACAAAGGCATTTCTGGATCTGCATAAGATTTGTTTAGTAGACAGACAAGGGCATGAAAGAGGGTTCCTGACAGTACCCCATCCAAAAAAACGTCCCTACAGTTTTGGTTTGTTTGGATTAGCTTTATGAAAGGCTTGTGTGAGTTTTGGAGCGTGGTTATTGGAGTGTAGCTCCCAAGATTTTTCCTCAGGGCCAAAACCTTTCCAGTCGACTAGGAAATACAATTTACTTATTCTTAGCAAGGAATCTAAAATTTTATTCACTTCAAACTCTTCAGCTGACTCTACTAATACTGGTTTTGGTGGCGAGTTTCATCGCAGTTTAGGTGGACTTCTTTTAACTAATGAAACATAAAAAAACTGGATTCATCTTGAGATGCGAAGGGAACTGTAGCCTAATTGTCACTGGGTTTATCATCCGATCCACCATTAAAAGGACCCACAAATCTTGGCTGAATCTTTTTATTTTCTTTTAGCCTCAAATTTTTCAAAGCCAAACCTTATCTCTGGGTTTATATACTAGGCTCACTCTTCCTTTCTTATCTGGTTGAGTCTTATAGGAATTCTTTGCCTTAATATTATTCTGTTCTGCTCTTTGTAAGGTTCCATGCACTTAATTTACAAATTCTTCATCTTTTTCAAAAATCAAACTGGGGTGTCCACCATAATTTAGATAAAATGGAGTGAAGCCTGTGGAAGAGTGTTCAACGTTGTTATAGGCAAACTCAGCTGCCCACACCAACTCCAACCACACCTTTCCTGATCCAATAGATAGAGTCGCAGGTATTGCTCTAAGTCCTGATTGACTCTTTCCGTTTGACCATCGGTGTCAGGATGATAACTAGTGGAGTATTGGGTGTCAATTCCTAATCTCTTAGTGAAAGCCCTCCAAAAATGGGAGATAAACTGAGGCTCTCGATTAGAAGCTAGGTCTTTAGGGACCCCATATAATCTTACTATGTGGCTTGTGGAATGTTTTTCAAAGGAACAAAATGTGCCATCTTAGAAAATGTGTCAACCGTTATCAATATTGTGTTAAAATCCTGACTAGGAGGAAGATCTACAGGGGAGTGGGCAATGGTGTAAGAAGATCCAGAGGGGTTTGTCGAGGTGGTTTTCCCTCCAAGCATCTCTCGCAAGTGGAAACATATTGACTTATATGCAACTTCATTTTAGGCCACCAAACATTCCTCTTCACCAGTTCAATGGTGTTCATGACAGGCTTTTAGTGCCTTTTCCTGAAGCTCTTTGGTGGGTAGAAACAATCTCTTGTTCTGATATGGTAGTCATTTTTTTATTTCTCTTTCTGGATCTTCTTTGGACCAGAGTGACATACTTTCATCTGGCAACCCCCTTTTTATTTCAGTTTTAAAGTCTGAACTTCAAGTGTCCAAAACAAATTTTTCTTCAGGAATTATAGTCTGTTTGTCTGTATTTGCATCTGAAAGGTCTGTATTTATTCTAGAAAGAGCATCTGCTTTTGCATTATTCACTCCAATCTATACGAGGATTATGCTCCGTAAACCAAGGTAGGGCAAGAATTAGCTGGAATTAGGGAGCATCAATTAGATTAAACATGATCAGTTCAGTATGCTGATTTAATCCTGTCAGCCAAAATAATTCTGTTTCATGTGTGATTGGTCCTGATGATACATTGGTTCCATCAACAGCTCAGACAGCCTCAAGATTGATTTTCTTGACAAACATAATACCCACTAGTTGCGCATATTTAATTTCACAAAAATTCCCAGTCACTCCTGAGTTAATCATCACCGACACTCCTTTTTTCTCTGCTTCTCGAAATTAAATTTCGCAGTGAAAGAAATCACTAAATGAGGTGCTGAGGAGTGTAAGGTGTTTGCCACTTGTTGGGTAGATGGTGTTGACTTATGACTCACTTCCACCTGTACAACCCCTTCTACAGGCGGAGCCGACCTTTTCCCGACTGAGAAGTTTTGGGCTTCTTGGGGCAGTCTTTGCAAAATGACCGGACAATCCTCAATATAAACAAAAATGCCCAGACCTTCGCCTTTCTTTCTCTTCTTTTGTCAAGGGACCACGGATCGATCCTATTTGCATGGGTTCCCCGGTCATGGTAACATCTGAAGACTTCTGGCTCTCCACCTTGATTTGATCAAATTAAGGAGGAAGTGGACAACACTCTCTTCATTTTCATTCCGACATTTGCTTAACCGATGATCTATTTGCAAAACGAAATCTATCAATTCAGAGATTTCGGTGGATCTCTTCAGAATTTGAGCTAGGGCATCTTCTAACTCACCTTGGTGCACTCTGTAGAAAATTGCTGCTCGTTTTTATTCCGGCCAATTAGTCTCCATAAATATTTTGTTAAACTGGGCTAAATAACCCACCAGATCTCTGTTGCCTTGTTTTAGTTCTAATAATTCATTGTCTGTGGCCTGAGAAGCAGATTGAAAATTCGTGAAAATTTCTGTTTTAATAGAATACTGGGTAGTTTCTGGTAACTAATTACATGGACCATGCAGCAGGATCACCATTCAGATAAGACAATACGAAAGCCACTTTCGATTGATCCTCAGAAAAAATTACTGGCCTACACAAAAAGTGCAAAGAACATTGAGTTAAAAATACTTGTGCCTTTTTAGGATCACCATTGAACCTTTCAGGGGGAGCCAATGGGATTATTGGGGAGATGGCATGAATAACATGGCTAGATATTTCTGAAGTGGATGGATTACTTGACATGCCTTAAGCCTCCCTAATTCCTGAACCTGAAGCTACTCCTGCCACCAACTCTTCCATTTTTGTTTGATCTGAATTGATTCTTGACTAGACCTCCTGACCTCCTCTCTCAATGACTCATTTTCTTCAACTGCACTATTCAATTGTTTTTGCATACCATCCAAAATGCTTACTAAAGTCTTCATATCTATTCCCTCAGCCATACTGCTCAGGCGTAGATCTTTTTCCCCAATGAAGGGTTTAGGCACTTCAATCTGTCAAATACCTGAGTTTTCGATCTCCCCGGAAGCAGATGACTAGCCCCCAAATCCCCCAAACTGCTGCCCACTACAGACAATCTATCTGCCACAAACACCAGCTCGGGGGAAAGGGGAAGTGGGAAAAGAAAGAGAGACTGCCTCAGTCGTCTGGTGCATCCATGCTTGGGTCTTCTCATTGCACCTGAAAATAAACATAAACAATTATCCTTTCTGAACCCTCTCTCTCTATCCTTGTCACGATCTACAGGTGTGTGATGGGGAACGCACTGAGAACACTGACCGAGTCCTGAGTAGTTCTTCGGGTGCAGTCTGTCAATGACTGTGAACCACAAATCCCATGAAACCAAGTGGGATTACGGCAACATCGCGGGAGACCGGAAAAGCATAAACTAGCTTCTGTCTCCCTCGACGTTGCCGATTATTCCGTATTGCGGAGTTCCGAGCGCTTGGAGGAGTTTCTTGTTCTGCTGTATCTATTACGGGCTGGTAAGGGTGTGGTTGCACCACCATTTTTTTATTCTGACTTGGATACCATATGATCCCTCAAGGAGTTGAGGGAATTCCATATGAATACCTTTGTTCAGTTTCATTATCCCGCTCTTGTATATATTTATATACTGCGGGCTAGTTCATACGTGACTATTCTTGTAACATTTGAGATGGCTAACAACTGAGTTCCACCCTGTTGGAAAGACACATGTTTGTCGTCTATTGCAGGTGGCAAGGACTCTGTTGTATGATCAACAAAAAAACAAAACAATCTTCATGTAAATCTTCCTTTTCCCGTTGGCAGAGTATCATCTAATACCCATGCGGGGAGAGGTAACGTATTATTGACCTTGATTCAAACATTCTAAACTTTAATATCGATTTGGGAGTCAATTGAGAAACAGTGTTTATATGAAGCAGAGTGTGTTATGAAGTAATAACACCTAACGCATGTCAGGTGTGGTGTTGTGAACATGGTCTCTTTTTACTTTCTATTGCCTTACTAACAGGGAACTGTAGTTGAGATGCACATGTGTCCCTCAGGCAGTCCCTGTGAAGCATCGCTCAGGCACTTATGGGTAGGGAGAAAGTAGCATATTGTATTAGAAACAGTGGTTCAAAATAATGCTATTGTGAATATTGGTGGAAATAACCCATTGTGTAGAATAACAGATATTTTGGGACTCACCACCAACAGGGAACTAGAGGATTGGAGTGGTCTAGGTGGGTGGTAGGGGATGATCCTTTTAGACAGGTATTGAGGGCCGGAGTGGTAGAAAGCTGTGTGTGTCATGACAAGTCCTTTAAACCTCACCCATTCTTTAATAGGAAACCAGTGAAGTTCTTTCAGGTAAGGTTGAATGTGAGTCCTCCTAGAAAGTCTCAGCAGAAGTCCCGCTGCGACATTTTGCACCATCTGTAGTCTTCTCAGGAGATAAGCTGGTAAGCCCAAATATAGGGAATTGACTTCCAGCCATGAAATGATCCGAGCCTAAATCACTGTCGTCTGCTGTGGTAGAGGGAGAAGGTAGAGAATCATTTGTATACACTTTAATAGTCCAAAACAGGAGTCAACTACACTGGCTATCTGAGGGGCGAAGGAGGCAGAGTTATCACATCACATTTCACCTCCGGATTGCGGGCCACCCTGGCAGGGGCTGGTGCAGGCGGGACTCCATTAGGCCAAATGTTATTTTTCCAGTCAGGGGGGATCCTGCAGAGCAATATTTCCATTTTACTGTCATTGCATTGCAGGGTGCTAGTGTGCATTCAGAGAAATGCAGCAGAGATGCAATCCATGAAATTGGCCACGGTATTCGGGGCCTTTTTATCTAGGGTAAGGAACAGTTGTGTGTCATCGGTGTACGGAACTATTTGTACGCCGTAGGACTCCACAAGTGTCGCTAGTGTGGTCATATACACATTGAAGAGTGTGGGACTCAAGGCAGACACTTTAGGTACCCTATAGCTCAGAGGCTGTGGTTCTGAAGTAAATGGAGCCAGCCAAACAGATTGGTGTCTACCTGCAAGGACGGAATGGAAACCAGGCCAGTGCAGTGTAACTCACACCAATGTAATCTAGACGATGTAATATTAAAGGGTGCAAGACAGTGTGGAAAGCTGCTTATAGATCAAGGAGAATCAGGGCTACCTGATTCTCCTGATCCACTGCCAGCTTAATGGTGCCAGCACCCTCCAGCAAAGTAGTCTCGATGCTAAATCCAGCAGGGCGAAAGCCTGCCTGGGAGGGGTGTAGCAGCTTGTTCCCCTTTAAAAAGCCAGAACGTTGCAGGTTGATTAGTTTCTCCAATATTTTGGCAAAGGCCGGCAGCAGAGAAGTAGGCCTGAAGATGGACAGCTTGGATTGGTGTCCCGAAGAAAATGTTCATAAAACATATAAGCATATAAGTGGCAGGGTAGGACTGCCTGACCCCCACCCCTGGGGCCAAAATAAAAAAAAATAAGTTTGTGCATGACCCAGCGTGGCCCCCCCAGTGCAGCACCATGGGACTCTCATGAGAGCCGTGGTAGCATCAGACTATGCAAGTTTTAACAACTGAAATTTGAACGGTCTGGTGGTATTGCTAGTGGCGCTTCAGCTGTGGTAACATGGGAGTATCGCAGTACAGAGAAAAAAATTATAATAATCAAGGAAAATGTGGTTTGGGAGTCTATGGAGGATTGCCGTCCATTTGACAGACTCGATGCAATGGACGGCTAAAGACCATGGGCAGCGAGGCATGGCCACCTTGACAACCCGACCTCATGCATGACCGAAGGCCGTGTGTGGCGGGGAGCTGGCCCTGCAGCCAACCCCGTGCCACGCTCAATAAAAAGGTATGCTTAGTGTGGGAACTGGGTGAATATGATTTAAAAAAAAGAAATTGATTGAAAAGAAGCGAAGGTTAAAGTCACATGATAGTTAGGTATGGTAATTAGATCTTAAATTTTGTTAAAAAACATAGAAATTCACTGGACAAAAAAAATTGCAGTGACATCATAGTTAGCTATGGTAATAATATATTTACATTAAAAAAACCTGAAAGATACTCTGAAAAAAATAAAGGTGAAAGTGAAGTTTATGGTTTATTTTAGGTACTTTGGGGCAGATTTACAATAAACTAACTCAGCGCGGTGCTGTATGTCATTTTGCTGCTCCACGCTGCATTAGTTTGAAAGCACAGGGATGCGACATATTTACAACAATATGTCGCATCTCTGTGCTTCCCACTGAGCTGGCGCACATACTGCTGCCATACACTGACGCAGGCACCCTTGCACCATGCATGCGTCACGGGGATGATTGTTTATGTGCAGGAATGATTCCCTTCCTGCACATAAACAATCAGAAATGGCGTTTTACAATTTCTATGTGTCCTGCATTAGCACACATGGAACTTGTGACACGTCTTTATTTAAAGGCTTGTTTATGTGCAGGAAGGGACATCTTCCTATACATAAATAATCACTAGAGGAGATTTCCCCTTTCGATGTGTGCTGCATAATGCAGCATGCATAGCAAGAGGGAAAAAACGAGGAGAAATGAATTCATTTCTCCTTGTTGCGCCTCCCTATGTCTTCCCTGGGAAGGTGTAACATTCACATGCATTACCAGATTTACGATTTCTTGTAAATCTGGAAATATGTCTGGTTCCATGGGTGTTGCGTGGGAACACCCACAGCAACACCCATGGAACGCCCCTTTCATGTAAAGTGACGCGCTGGCAGGGCAAGGGGCTTGTAAATCTGCCCCTAAAATTTTAGTTTCGGTTAAAAAATAATCTAGAAATCCAGAATTTTTTTTTTTAATGACTTTACAGTTAGGTGTTGTAATAATATAAAAAGTAACATTTAAAACCAGAAAAAAAGAAATTCACCAGTTATAGTTTACTGAGCTAACTATAACTTGCACTCATTCTAACCTCGTATATTACATCCCTCATCAGATGTTAAATGAAATAATTGATGACATCACGGATGACATCTCAAATTACATTATTGATCACATCAACGATGACATCAGTGATAACACCATTGTCATATACAGAATTGAGATACTGAGGGGCAGATTTACAAACCCCGTGCGCCACTTTTGCGCCTCCGTTGCGTCACTTCGGTGACGCAGCGGCGGCGTAAAGCTAGTGCCATGCTGCGGGGGATTTACAACGTGACTCATCTAGGGAGATGCGTCACGTTGTAAAGCCCTGCGCCACATGAAACCTGCGTCAGGTTTCATGTGGGCGTTCCGGTGCAGGGGGATGCGTTCCGGTGCAGGAACGCCTTGAAAAGTGCCTGAGTGAAATCTGCAAGACTTCACTCAGTCACTTTTCCGATCCTGCTGCGTCAAAACCTTGCAGCTGCTTGAAGCAGGCGTAAGGTGTGACGCACCATGTGCAAGATAGGCCGGGTTGGCACAGTGCTGGAGTTGTGTCGTGCCCGCGACACAACTCCAGCACTGCGCCAACATTAGGACGGCAGATGTGACACGCATCTGCATTTCCTTGCGACATGATGCGCCGCATTGTAAATGCGGCACATCCGTAGTGGCGCAAATGATTATGATGCGTGTCGCAAGTTTCCTGGCGCATCCCTGCTGATTTGCAGGGATGCGCCAGGAATTATAAATCTGCCCCTGAGTGTACACGTTTGCGTTGATAGTATAGAAATTGTGCTACCCCTGGAGAGAGGCATAATTGTGAGTTTATAAAATTATGTGGTGCACTGTTTACAAATCACTAACGTTTGGGGTGGAAAAAGTACTCCATGTTAACGGCTGAACGACCCCGATGTGGGTTGCAGAGGGTAAGGTACAGGTTCTAACCTTGTGGGATGCCCCGCCTCCGCTGCACGCAGCCAAATTAAGGGGCATATCAACAACAACCGGTGATAATTATCGCTAAGCGCACTTAGCGCTAGGATAATTATCGCCGGCTTGCGTTGATTTTTATCGCTGAGATAGCGTGCTATGAGCAACGCTTATCTCAATAGCGATAAAAATCCTCACGCTAAGTGGCTAACGTGAGATTATCGCTGGAAACCCAGCGATAATCTCACGTTAGCTTGTTGATAGGGACAGACAAACTTAGCCATGATATCCTCCTTCCATAGGATATCATGGCTAAGTCAGAAAAATACCAGACGTAAAAAAGCAGCGTTAACCGCCGTTAGCGCTGCTTTTTTGTCTCTAACAGGGTTAGCGATATTCTTGATAATAGGAGAGATGTCGCTTAGCGACATTTCTCCTATTATTTTACTCTGGAACGCCCCCTTTGCATCTCATTAGAGATGCAAGGGGAAGCAAAGAGTAAAAGGGTGCTAACATGCAAATTTGCATGTTAGCACCCTGTTGTTCATAGGGTGCTAGTTTTAGCTCTGCTTTTTTGGCTTTTAAAGCCAAAAAAGCAGAGATAAAGTCCTTGTTGATATGCCCCTAAATGTGCAGCATGGTTCAGTGGTGCTAGAACAATTTTCAGAGCCGGGGTGCTGCCACCAATGTTACAAAACTGACGTCATAGGGATTATAAAATCCAAGGGTCAGACAAAGTATAGCAAATGAGCCATGCCCTTTCAACAAGATAGTGGCAAAGGTGCGGGGTGTAGCTAGCAGTGCATTTTGGAGCATAAAATCTCAAATATATTACTAAAGCATGGTGTGGTAGCACACTGTCATTTACAGACATTCCATTTTCCATTGAAATGGCCATAAAATTTGCTCAGACTTGTAGTTCTACTGAAAAGAAATAAGTAGCGCACAAAAGAGGATGTGCAGAAATCGGGTTTCAATGAGCATTTATCCTTTGTGCATCACCAAGTAAACTGTTTTGATTTGTTTAATCATATTAAAATATTTGTTTCCATAACACTTCAGACTTACAAAAACAATGTGCTCCTAACTGCTGATATATTTTGAACAATTTGAACAGTTATTTACAGTTATTTCAACTTTGTTGAACAAAATGTACATTCTGCAGCCTTTCCCCTCACACTGCCTTCCCGACCCCAGCAAGATTGAGTTCACTTTATAAAATCCTCTCAGTTTGCAGTCAGTGAAAAAACAAACACCATCCCCATGTTTAAAGAATAAACAGCAATGTGTCTGAAGACCAAGCAGGACATTTGACCTCCGTCTTTGAACCCACAGCAAATGTAACAAAATAAAAACAAAATGTAGAGCCATCTTTCATTGATCATCCACCATCTGAACTCCAGCCTGGCCATTTAGCAGAAACCCTACCTCCTGCGTTTATAGGAGGTCGGGCTCACCCAAAGGGTGAGGTGCAGGTAGCGGCCGTGTGCCATGCCTAGCATCCACTGCCCAGGACCGAAGGCCTTGCATTGCAGAGGTCTGCCGCCTGCAGACCGTCCCTGCTGCATATGGCTGAAAACCCTGTGCAGTGGGAGTCGGACACCGGCGTTGGGTGAGATGCAGGGCCTGCACCCTACTTCCGCTGCACACGGTGGTGGACGTTGTGCAGTGGTGATGGGACACCTGCGGAGGGTGGAGTGAACGGTCTAGCCATAGGCTCAGGGCTATGCTCAGCTGGGGTCAGATGCTCCCAAAGGGTGAGGTGCAGGTAGCGGCCGTGTGTCATGCCTGGCATCCACTGCCCAGGGTCGAAGGCCTTGCATTGCAGAGGTCTGCCGCCTGCAGACCGTCCCTGCTGCATATGGCTGAAATCCAGGTGCAGTGGGGGTCGGACACCGGCGTTGGGTGAGATGCAGGGCCTGCACCCTACTTCCGCTGCACACGGTTGTGGACATTGTGCAGTGGCGAGGGGACACCCGCGGAGGGTGGAGCGACAGGTCTAGCCATAGGCTCAGGGCTATGCTCAGCTGGGGTCAGATGCTCCCAGAGGGTGAGGTGCAGGTAGCGGCCGTGTGCCATGCCTAGCATCCACTGCCCAGGACCGAAGTCCTTGCATAGCAGAGGTCTGACACCTGCAGACCGTCCCTGCTGCATATGGCTGAAAACCCTGTGCAGTGGGGGTCGGACACCGGCATTGGGTGAGATGCAGGGCCTGCACCCTACTGCCGCTGCACACGGTGGTGGACGTTGTGCAGTGGCGATGGGACACCTGCGGAGGGTGGAGTGAACGGTCTAGCCATAGGCTCAGGGCTATGCTCAGCTGGGGTCAGATGCTCCCAAAGGGTGAGGTGCAGGTAGCGGCCGTGTGCCATGCCTGGCATCCACTGCCCAGGGCCGAAGGCCTTGCATAGCAGAGGTCTGACGCCTGCACACCGTCCCTGCTGCATATGGCTGAAATCCAGGTGCAGTGGGGGTCGGACACCGGCGTTGGGTGAGATGCAGGGCATGCACCCTACTTCCGCTGCACACGGTGGTGGACGTTGTGCAGTGGCGATGGGACACCCGTGGAGGGTGGAGTGAACGGTCTAGCCATAGGCTCAGGGCTATGCTCAGCTGGGGTCAGATGCTCCCAGAGGGTGAGGTGCAGGTAGCGGCCGTGTGCCATGCCTGGCATCCACTGCCCAGGGTCGAAGGCCTTGCATTGCAGAGGTCTGCCGCCTGCAGACCGTCCCTGCTGCATATGGCTGAAAACCCTGTGCAGTGGGAGTCGGACACCGGCGTTGGGTGAGATGCAGGGCCTGCACCCTACTTCCGCTGCACACGGTGGTGGACGTTGTGCAGTGGTGATGGGACACCTGCGGAGGGTGGAGTGAACGGTCTAGCCATAGGCTCAGGGCTATGCTCAGCTGGGGTCAGATGCTCCCAAAGGGTGAGGTGCAGGTAGCGGCCGTGTGTCATGCCTGGCATCCACTGCCCAGGGTCGAAGGCCTTGCATTGCAGAGGTCTGCCGCCTGCAGACCGTCCCTGCTGCATATGGCTGAAAACCCTGTGCAGTGGGGGTCGGACACCGGCGTTGGGTGAGATGCAGGGCCTGCACCCTACTTCCGCTGCACACGGTTGTGGACATTGTGCAGTGGCGAGGGGACACCCGCGGAGGGTGGAGCGACAGGTCTAGCCATAGGCTCAGGGCTATGCTCAGCTGGGGTCAGATGCTCCCAGAGGGTGAGGTGCAGGTAGCGGCCGTGTGCCATGCCTAGCATCCACTGCCCAGGACCGAAGTCCTTGCATAGCAGAGGTCTGACACCTGCAGACCGTCCCTGCTGCATATGGCTGAAAACCCTGTGCAGTGGGGGTCGGACACCGGCATTGGGTGAGATGCAGGGCCTGCACCCTACTGCCGCTGCACACGGTGGTGGACGTTGTGCAGTGGCGATGGGACACCTGCGGAGGGTGGAGTGAACGGTCTAGCCATAGGCTCAGGGCTATGCTCAGCTGGGGTCAGATGCTCCCAAAGGGTGAGGTGCAGGTAGCGGCCGTGTGCCATGCCTGGCATCCACTGCCCAGGGCCGAAGGCCTTGCATAGCAGAGGTCTGACGCCTGCAGACCGTCCCTGCTGCATATGGCTGAAAACCCTGTGCAGTGGGGGTCGGACACCGGCGTTGGGTGAGATGCAGGGCCTGCTCCCTACTTCCGCTGCACACGGTGGTGGACGTTGTGCAGTGGTGATGGGACACCTGCGGAGGGTGGAGTGAACGGTCTAGCCATAGGCTCAGGGCTATGCTCAGCTGGGGTCAGATGCTTCCAGAGGGTGAGGTGCAGGTAGCGGCCGTGTGCCATGCCTAGCATCCACTGCCCAGGACCGAAGGCCTTGCATAGCAGAGGTCTGACACCTGCAGACCGTCCCTGCTGCATATGGCTGAAAACCCTGTGCAGTGGGGGTCGGACACTGGCGTTGGGTGAGATGCAGGGCCTGCTCCCTACTTCCGCTGCACACGGTTGTGGACGTTGTGCAGTGGCGATGGGACACCTGCGGAGGGTGGAGTGAACGGTTTAGCCAGAGGCTCAGGGCTATGCTCAGCTGGGGTCAGATGCTCCCAGAGGGTGAGGTGCAGGTAGCGGCCGTGTGCCATGCCTAGCATCCACTGCCCAGGACTGAAGGCCTTGCATAGCAGAGGTTTGACACCTGCAGACCGTCCCTGCTGCATATGGCTGAAAACCCTGTGCAGTGGGGGTCGGACACCGGCGTTGGGTGAGATGCAGGGCCTGCTCCCTACTTCCGCTGCACACGGTTGTGGACGTTGTGCAGTGGCGATGGGACACCTGCGGAGGGTGGAGTGAACGGTTTAGCCATAGGCTCAGGGCTATGCTCAGCTGGGGTCAGATGCTCCCAGAGGGTGAGGTGCAGGTAGCGGCCGTGTGCCATGCCTAGCATCCACTGCCCAGGACTGAAGGCCTTGCATAGCAGAGGTCTGACACCTGCAGACCGTCCCTGCTGCATATGGCTGAAAACCCTGTGCAGTGGGGGTCGGACACCGGCGTTGGGTGAGATGCAGGGCCTGCACCCTACTTCCGCTGCACACGGTGGTGGACGTTGTGCAGTGGTGATGGGACACCTGCGGAGGGTGGAGTGAACGGTCTAGCCATAGGCTCAGGGCTATGCTCAGCTGGGGTCAGATGCTCCCAGAGGGTGAGGTGCAGGTAGCGGCCGTGTGCCATGCCTGGCATCCACTGCCCAGGGCCGAAGGCCTTGCATAGCAGAGGTCTGACGCCTGCAGACCGTCCCTGCTGCATATGGCTGAAAACCCTGTGCAGTGGGGGTCGGACACCGGCGTTGGGTGAGATGCAGGGCCTGCACCCTACTTCCGCTGCACACGGTGGTGGACGTTGTGCAGTGGTGATGGGACACCTGCGGAGGGTGGAGTGAACGGTCTAGCCATAGGCTCAGGGCTATGCTCAGCTGGGGTCAGATGCTCCCAAAGGGTGAGGTGCAGGTAGCGGCCGTGTGCCATGCCTGCATCCACTGCCCAGGGCCGAAGGCCTTGCATAGCAGAGGTCTGACGCCTGCAGACCGTCCCTGCTGCATATGGCTGAAAACCCTGTGCAGTGGGGGTCGGACACCGGCGTTGGGTGAGATGCAGGGCCTGCACCCTACTTCCGCTGCACACGGTGGTGGACGTTGTGCAGTGGTGATGGGACACCTGCAGAGGGTGGAGTGAACGGTCTAGCCATAGGCTCAGGGCTATGCTCAGCTGGGGTCAGATGCTCCCAAAGGGTGAGGTGCAGGTAGCGGCCGTGTGCCATGCCTGGCATCCACTGCCCAGGGCCGAAGGCCTTGCATAGCAGAGGTCTGACGCCTGCACACCGTCCCTGCTGCATATGGCTGAAATCCAGGTGCAGTGGGGGTCGGACACCGGCGTTGGGTGAGATGCAGGGCATGCACCCTACTTCCGCTGCACACGGTGGTGGACGTTGTGCAGTGGTGATGGGACACCCGTGGAGGGTGGAGCGAAAGGTCTAGCCATAGGCTCAGGGCTATGCTCAGCTGGGGTCAGATGCTCCCAGAGGGTGAGGTGCAGGTAGCGACCGTGTGCCATGCCTAGCATCCACTGCCCAGGACCGAAGGCCTTGCATAGCAGAGGTCTGACACCTGCAGACCGTCCCTGCTGCATATGGCTGAAAACCCTGTGCAGTGGGGGTCGGACACCGGCGTTGGGTGAGATGCAGGGCCTGCACCCTACTTCCGCTGCACACGGTGGTGGACGTTGTGCAGTGGTGATGGGACACCTGCAGAGGGTGGAGTGAACGGTCTAGCCATAGGCTCAGGGCTATGCTCAGCTGGGGTCAGATGCTCCCAAAGGGTGAGGTGCAGGTAGCGGCCGTGTGCCATGCCTGGCATCCACTGCCCAGGGCCGAAGGCCTTGCATAGCAGAGGTCTGACGCCTGCACACCGTCCCTGCTGCATATGGCTGAAATCCAGGTGCAGTGGGGGTCGGACACCGGCGTTGGGTGAGATGCAGGGCCTGCACCCTACTTCCGCTGCACACGGTGGTGGACGTTGTGCAGTGGTGATGGGACACCCGTGGAGGGTGGAGCGAAAGGTCTAGCCATAGGCTCAGGGCTATGCTCAGCTGGGGTCAGATGCTCCCAGAGGGTGAGGTGCAGGTAGCGGCCGTGTGCCATGCCTAGCATCCACTGCCCAGGACCGAAGGCCTTGCATAGCAGAGGTCTGACACCTGCAGACCGTCCCTGCTGCATATGGCTGAAAACCCTGTGCAGTGGGGGTCGGACACTGGCGTTGGGTGAGATGCAGGGCCTGCTCCCTACTTCCGCTGCACACGGTTGTGGACGTTGTGCAGTGGCGATGGGACACCTGCGGAGGGTGGAGTGAACGGTTTAGCCAGAGGCTCAGGGCTATGCTCAGCTGGGGTCAGATGCTCCCAGAGGGTGAGGTGCAGGTAGCGGGCGTGTGCCATGCCTGGCATCCACTGCCCAGGGCCGAAGGCCTTGCATAGCAGAGGTCTGACGCCTGCACACCGTCCCTGCTGCATATGGCTGAAATCCAGGCGCAGTGGGGGTCGGACTCCGGCGTTGGGTGAGATGCAGGGCCTGCACCCTACTTCCGCTGCACACGGTGGTGGACGTTGTGCAGTGGTGATGGGACACCCGTGGAGGGTGGAGCGAAAGGTCTAGCCATAGGCTCAGGGCTATGCTCAGCTGGGGTCAGATGCTCCCAGAGGGTGAGGTGCAGGTAGCGGCCGCGTGCCATGCCTGGCATCCACTGCCCAGGGCCGAAGGCCTTGCATAGCAGAGGTCTGACGCCTGTGAATATTGTGTGTGAAAACACAAGTGCAACAGGTCTTTGTGTTCTGGATGTTCACGTTATTCCTGTGCATTTGTGGTACAATGTGCAATGTGGCATAATGGTGCAATTTTGTGGGATTTCTCGAAACAAACATAATGCACAATTCCTGTAACTAAGCGGGCTTTTATTAAAATTTTGCCAAGGCCAAACTGTGATGAGAATATGTTCCATTGGCCAATTGGAATGTGCCTCTCACTGCTTTTACTGCTGCTGCTCAGCTCTGCCCCAGGGACTCACAGGGATGCCATTCAATAATGCTGCCAAGTGACATGGGTTCATTGGTTGGCAAGAACATAAAAACTGCACACAGCTCCTATTCACTGCTTTCAATGCAAGCTTCAGAATAGGCTTCCCCAGCAGCATTCATGAAGGTTTCTACAAGCCATTAGAGCAGAGATCATTTCTTTTCACACTCATAATTCCGATTCACCTTCAGTTTAGGATGAGTCGCTTCACTGGCAGGCATTTTTCTTAAGATAAATTCCTCGCGAACAGTCATACATGCTACTTGCATTATGTCAATGACTTATTGGCACTTAGGGATCTGGGAATGGTATAAATTGACAACTGTGCCAGAAGACAATCTCACGAGTGACTTCATTCATTAGTATCCTTGGACTCTCACAGCGACAGCTTTAGTGAGGGGGGCGTCAAAACATCTGCAGTAATTCCAGACATAAACCTTTTTCTTTAGTGTTTGAGGTCTTTGCTTTTTCCACCCTTTGTTCAGGATTCAGAGCTGGATAATGAACAGGGCGATTAAACACAAAAATAAAATGTATGGAAAGTGCTTAATTTGTAAAGAAAGAGAAAAAACTGTGCACAGGCCAGGAGGTTTTCTATGGAGCTCGTGGCCAGTGCTGCTGAACACTGGTCGTTTAATACCAAGGCCGCACAGTTTATTCCACCTGTACCTTTTTTCCCACTGTTCCTCACTTCCTGTCTCTATCTAACTCCTGTAATTCTTTTTCATCCTCGGTTTCTCCATTTGTTACCGTTCTTCTATCTCTTCTTTTGCCTTTTCTGGGGTTCCTTCTTTTAATTGGTGTCCAAATCCAATAATATTAATAATATGTCCCAGTCCCCAAGATTGAGTGCCTGTGCCCCGCATCTGCAGCTACCTGCACAGACTAAGCAAGACCTATGCATTTGATAAATACTAAAGCAGTGAAGGTATAGTAGCAACTTTTGTTGTGGTGTCAAGACCTTTGTGAATATTCAATGATCCAGTCACAGTGGGGCTTCAGTAGACATGACGCGGCTTTAATCCATTTGCAGACCATCAACTCTCAGTTGTCGCCAGTCCCTTTGGCAGTCAGCTCTCAAATGACCACTTTCATTAGGAGCTACTTAGCCCCCCAAAGACATTGTGCATACAAATGAAGATGCTCGAGCCCAATTATTTATCAAAGTGCACTTATGCACTCCTTTTGCAGCAGCGATCGATTGCACTAGCGCGTGTTACTTTGTGTCTTCCAGGCGGAGCGTCTGTGCTGCTGAACAATCCATAAAGTCAGTTACCACAATCTGGTTAGCGCATGGCCTCTTTAAATTCACACAGCCCGTCCCTGGCCCCTCCCGCTGGGCGCTTTACGAGCTGCTTCGAGCCATGCTTCTCTCTGGACGCAAGGCCAGGAGGTGGGTAAAGAGCCGCCTATGCCTCTGGGTACAAAGAGCTGCGTCAGGTGTCGAGTGTGCCTCTGGGTACAAAGAGCTGCGTCAGGTGCCGAGTGGGCCTCCGGGTACAAAGAGCTGCGTCAGGTGTCGAGTGTGCCTCTGGGTACAAAGAGCTGCGTCAGGTGTCACGTGTGCCTCTGGGTACAAAGAGCTGCGTCAGGTGTCGGGTGTGCCTCTGGGTACAAAGAGCTGCGTCAGGTGTCGAGGGTGCCTCTGTGTACAAAGAGCTGCGTCAGGTGTCGAGTGTGCCTCTGGGTACAAAGAGCTGCGTCATGTGTCGAGTGTGCCTCTGGGTACAAAGAGCTGCGTCAGGTGTCGAGTGTGCCTCCGGGTACAAAGAGCTGCGTCAGGTGTCGAGTGTGCCTCTGTGTACAAAGAGCTGCGTCAGGTGTCGAGGGTGCCTCTGGGTACAAAGAGCTGCATCAGGTGCCGAGTGTGCCTCTGGGTACAAAGAGCTGCGTCAGGTGCCGAGTGTGCCTCTGGGTACAAAGAGCTGCGTCAGGTGCCCAGTGTGCCTCTGGGTACAAAGAGCTGCATCAGGTGCCGAGTGTGCCTCTGGGTACAAAGAGCTGCGTCAGGTGTCGAGTGTGCCTCTGGGTACAAAGAGCTGCGTCAGGTGTCGAGTGTGCCTCTGGGTACAAAGAGCTGCGTCAGGTGTCGAGTGTGCCTCTGGGTACAAAGAGCTGCGTCAGGTGTCGAGTGTGCCTCTGGGTACAAAGAGCTGCGTCAGGTGTCGAGGGTGCCTCTGGGTACAAAGAGCTGCGTCAGGTGCCGAGTGGGCCTCCGGGTACAAAGAGCTGCGTCAGGTGTCGAGTGTGCCTCTGGGTACAAAGAGCTGCGTCAGGTGTCACGTGTGCCTCTGGGTACAAAGAGCTGCGTCAGGTGTCGGGTGTGCCTCTGGGTACAAAGAGCTGCGTCAGGTGTCGAGGGTGCCTCTGTGTACAAAGAGCTGCGTCAGGTGTCGAGTGGGCCTCCGGGTACAAAGAGCTGCGTCAGGTGCCGAGTGGGCCTCCGGGTACAAAGAGCTGCGTCAGGTGTCGAGTGTGCCTCCGGGTACAAAGAGCTGCGTCAGGTGTCGAGTGTGCCTCTGTGTACAAAGAGCTGCGTCAGGTGTCGAGGGTGCCTCTGGGTACAAAGAGCTGCATCAGGTGCCGAGTGTGCCTCTGGGTACAAAGAGCTGCGTCAGGTGCCGAGTGTGCCTCTGGGTACAAAGAGCTGCGTCAGGTGCCCAGTGTGCCTCTGGGTACAAAGAGCTGCATCAGGTGCCGAGTGTGCCTCTGGGTACAAAGAGCTGCGTCAGGTGTCGAGTGTGCCTCTGGGTACAAAGAGCTGCGTCAGGTGTCGAGTGTGCCTCTGGGTACAAAGAGCTGCGTCATGTGGCGAGTGTGCCTCTGGGTACAAAGAGCTGCGTCATGTGTCGAGTGTGCCTCTGGGTACAAAGAGCTGCGTCAGGTGTCGAGTGTGCCTCTGTGTACAAAGAGTTGTGTCAGGTGCCGAGGGCATCTCTGGGTACAAGCGTGGGCATACAAACTCTGTTATGTGGCGCAGACAGTGGCATAAACACACGCCCGAACGCTTCCAGGATTTAATTCCAACATCTCAGAACACTGACTCAGATAGTGTTGAGGAGCGCCGGGCCTGTTTTAATTCTATAATTAAAACCACCATTGATCAAGTAGCCCCCCTGAAACAGTGCCCGAGTCTAATCAGACGCCCCCAAGCAGCGTGGTTTTCCCCAAACCTCCGGCCAGAAAAGAGTCACTGCAAAAAACTGGAATGACAATGGTGCCTCTCACACAATACACAGGACAAAGAAAGATATAAACAAACGCTGGTTCAATATCATAAAAATATAAAAACCACTCGTAAAACCCACATAGCGCTGCAACTTGAATAGGCAGGGGACGATCCTAGAACCCTCTACCAGATTTCAAAATCTTTTACTAATCCTTAGGCTGCAACAATGAAGAAGCTCCATCCCAAGCCTCATGCGATAATTGAGCAAATCATTTCACTCAGAAAATTGAATTGATCTATAATAAAATCATCTGAGCTGGTAGCGCCCAGAAAGACACTAAGACAGACTATCCAATGACCACATCGAATGCTCAGACATTAGATAACTGTCCCGCACTCAACTCTGAGGATGTAGAGTCACTACTAAATATAGTTAAATCAGGCTCGCCGCTAGACATTATTCCCGCTAAGACCACCTCCTTGCTCTCCAAACAGCTTGCTGCCCCTCTTAGTTCAATCCTCAGCTGTTCTATGACAGAAGACCACCTCCCCCACGAATGGAAGACAGCGCAAATAATTCCCATCTGAAAAAATCTCAAGGTGCCCATGGAGGATTTATCCGACTATTGTCCCATTTCTCTGCTCCCTCTCCTGAGCAAGATCTTAGAAAAACATATCAATAAACATCTGTCTGAATTTGTCAAAGCTTCGAACTGCCTTGATCCATCTCAGTCGGGCTTTCGACCCAGACACAGCACAGAGTCGGCTCTGGTTGCAGTTACTGATAACATCAGAATGTCATTGGACAACGGCCAAGCAGTGCTTCTTGTGCTGCTTGATTTATCTGCAGCTTTCGACATAATTTCCCACTAGACTCTGCCCAGGAGACTTAGGGAAATTGGCCTCCAAGGGAATGCTTTAAAATGGATGTCGAGTTTTTTGTCTGACAGAACTCAGTCATTAATTTAGGCCCTTTCCACTCTAAGACTTCAAGACTAAGGGAGTACCTCAGGGCTCCTGTCTAAGCCCTATCTTATTTAACATATACGTTACTCCCTTAGTGGGATTACTGAGGAATTTAGGTTTCATCCCAATCTCTTATGCTGATGATACTCAGCTCCTTCTTTCCTTTGATAACAACAATCACAATGTCCAGTCTACTGTTGCGGAGGGTATGACGGCGATCGCTGGCTGGATGAGGAATAACTTCCTCCAACTTAATGCGGGGAAAACTGAGATCATGTTTGGAGATGCAGAGGTGAGGTGTTCCTCAAGATGGTGGCCAGAGGAACTGGGCTCCGCCCCAACTCCCAAGCAGGTGGTTAAAACCTGGGAGTCCGTCTGGATCAGAAACTAACAATGAAGGAGCACGTCACAATTACTGTTGGTGCATGCTTTCATGTGCTAAATCTTATCCGAAGAGCTTTCCCTTGCTTACCTTCAACCATTTTAAAAACTCTTATTAAGGCACTAGTGCTAAGCCGCCTGGACTACTGCAATGCTCTGCTGATCTCAGCTAATGAAGCCTCCTTAAATAGGTTGCAAGTAGTCCAGAATGTCGCGGCTCGTTTAGTTTCCAGTGCTCCTCTCCGAACGGCCTCCCTCCCTCTTCTGCAACAATTGCATTGGCTTCCGGTGTGGAAGCAGATCAGATTTAAGATCTGCTGTATTGTTCACATATCTCTGAATGGCCTAGGTCCCAGCTACCTATCAGATAAATTTACCAAATATTTGCCACCTAGGTCCCTTCAATCAGGGTCCAAATCTTTACTTCTCACTCCGCGCTATAAAAATAATTCTCGCCTCGGTGGTAAAGCTTTCTTCCACCTAGCCACTTCTAATTGGAACCAACTCCCCATTCATCTGCGTCAAAGCCCAGATAACTTGAAGTTCAGAAAGCTGTTAAAAACCTCATTGTTCTGATTTACTCCTTTTCTATGACTGGCTGTAGTAACCCTATAGCGCGGAGATACCCCTGACGGGGTGATTTGGGTGCTTTACAAATTAATAAATATCAAATATCAAATATCAAATATCATGATGTACAAGGGGTTTTGAAGTTGCCAAGTCTGCGCTGTCCACATTGATAAATTACATGCTTCCAAGAGTCCAATACACAGAGTAGGGAAGTAAAAGTGCAAGCAAATGTATTTTACTGCTACAACGCCAACATAGTGATTACTGGTAAAAAACATGGAGAAGCTGCTCGTAAAACAGAGTGATCCCATTCATTGTGACAATCAAGGACATGTAAGGTCACTGTAACCAGGCACTGCCCCCACGGTGACGACATGAACCAAAACCGCACCTAATGCATCCTGTGGCCAGGCGTGGCCCGAGGCCATATAATAAATGGGCAGAGACCACAGTTGGTCTTCTGGCTCACACTATAGCTTTGTGTGTGTGTGTCATTGCTCCAGCTCGGTGGGCTCAGGCCTTGTGCCCGAAGCGGGAGGCCCTGTTACACTGGTGATGAGGATGGGATCACCAAACTCACCTGCGACAAGGGCCATATTGCTGTTACTACAGCGACTTTCTGGGCACTACATTGCCGACTCCCGGTAACTGCCATCGACCTGTTCAGCAGTATAGTTTGCGCGGCCCGCATTGATCCCGGTGCTGTCAGTCTATGCAGGTGGTGTGCAACATTGTCCAGCGCCCACCGTGACAGGCCACCAACTGATTACCTGTCCGTTCCAGAGGTGAGAACTGCATACCGACCATCGTTAACTCTCAACGTTGTTTCGGTCCTGCAGCTGGCCCTGCATGCCACCTCTCTTGGCCTCCTTGCTACTCCGCCCACTCACGTGGCGCACAGTGGAGCCCGATCTTCAGCTAATCACTTCACAGCTGACTGGCCCAGCATGCCACACAGATCGCTTGGCGGCCCCCCTCCTTCAAGCCTATGCAAACCAGGGACACCCTATTGTGAGGACTTGTCTCCTCCCTTTGCATCTTCATGCCCGACTTCTGCCTCAATCGGCTCCCAGGGTACCCACCGGAGAGGCAGGCAGAAATCAGACATGTTTGAAACATGACCATTCTGGTAGGAAAACAACAGTAACATTTAGAAATGTAATAGGTGGAATATAGACTATAAAGAGTACAATTCAAAACTCAAAACTAAGTAAAGGAGAGTGAGAGGTCATGCCAGAAGATGACACCATGCCAAATAGAGATAATGCCAATGTTACACCTCAGCCAAGGGCATCACAAGACCTGCCTGTCCCACTACATGCCATAGTTGGCGCACTGTTGCCCTTCAGTGAGCCAGTGGATCCATCTACAGCCTCACCACGTTGGAAAACATAGACATGGATTGGAAGGTTAGGAAAATGCTTCATAGCCTCCTGTGAGTCCGACGGGGTCATAAAGCAGTCTCTCCGACTTCATTTTACAGGCGAGGAGATCTATTAACTGTTTGAGCACCTCCCTAACACAGGCGCTGTGACTGACTATGAAGCCACAGTAAGAGCACTCAATGCACATTTTGACCCACAGTTAAACCCCGATTTTGAACACTTCAAGCTCCACCAAGCTTGCCAGAGGTGAGTCAATAGATACTTTCTACACACGACTGTGTGAACTAGCCAGCACATGCCCAGCTGACGATCAGCCCAAAGAAGTGCAGGCTCAAATCATAGACAGCTCTTGGAACAAAGTACTGAGAGGGCTGATCCTGAGACAAACTTGTATCAGCCTGGATGATATTCTGGTTCTAGCCGGGTCTCATGACCTGTCTGCAGCAACGGCTATTGAAAGGGACATCACAATCACGCAACAACCAGAACGCATGCCTGTGGTGAAAATGGAGCGCAGTGATGCAGTGCATACTGGTAGCAAGGTGAGGAGTGATGAAGACGTCATTGCCTCATCAACTAGAATTAAGCTGTGGACCCTGCGGATGCAGTGAACATCCACTGGACAGATGCCCCGCTGAAGGTCACATATGTTCCGATTGTGGTAAACTAAATCATTTGGCTCCGTCTTTAGAAAGGACCCTGAAAGACAGGACATACAAGGGGGCAGGGCCCAGCCCAAGTCAATCTGACAACTATCCACGGATGACCATACATCCTTGGGAGTTGCCAAGGCACCTCCCTACCAGCGACACCATCTGGAAGATTCCTCACCCGACAACAAAGAGTTAGCATTCCTGATATCATTCATAAACAAATTCAAGTGACACAGACAGCCTCAACTGACCTGCCTGGTTGACGTTGCAGAGTATAGTATAAAGGCCCTCATTGACTGTGGCGCTTCGGTGAATATAATGGGATCCAACAATATCAGCATCTTCGACCATGACCGCCGTTAGTCAGCACAAACACCAAGTAGACAAACTTGTGAGACAGTTACCCAAACTATTCCAAGGGCTTGGATGACTGAAAGCCCTGCCAGTCAAGTTCCACATCGACACAACTGTGAAGCCAGTCTGAGACCACTGGTGGAGCAGGAATTAAACAAACTGGAAAACCTAGGGGTCATAGAAAAGGTATTGTTTCCAACCCTATGTGTGCCCCTATGGTTATCGCTGAGAAGCCAAAGCATCCCGGCAAAACACGGCTCTGCATTGATATGTGGCTTCCCAACCAAGCCATAAAGCGAGAACGACATATCACACTGAGAATGGATGACATCATTGCTGACCTGAATGGGTCAAGGTGTTTTTATAAGCTAGACCTCACAAAGGATACCACCAATTTCTGCTAGCAGAGTAGAGTCACTACGTCACCACTTTCTCAATGCATCTTGGTTTAGGTAGATACAAGAGGCAAAATTTTGGGATATAGTCTGCAGCGGAAGTCTTCCAAGATGGGATCAGAGAGACACTGTCAGGCCTTCAGGGGGTCCTGAATGTGAGTGTTAACCTCCTGATTTACTCTGCAACCGCTGAGGAGCACCATAGACACCTCCGGGCACTGAAGAGACAGTCAGAGCACATTGAGGTGATGGACTCCACAGCCTTCCCAAACATAGCCCCAATGCTGGAAAGAACCTCGCACTATTTGGCATCCTCCATGAAACAAAGACAGACAATGGCCCGCCCTTCCAGGGATCAAAGTTCAAAGAGCTACTAGATAACCTGGGGATCAAGCACCGCCATATCACCCCTCAATGGCCACAGGCCAATGGCGAAGTTGAGCACTTCATGCGCACCCTGAACAAAACACTCAAAATCGCTGTAACTGAAGGTGCCAATCAAGAGCTGAGCATGCGCAGGTTATTAAGGGACTACAGAGGGACACCTCACTGCACCACACGACGGTCCCCATGGTCCCTAATGCTCAACTGGCACAGGCGAGACATCATCCCTGTCTCCCCAGGATAGACTCCACCTCCATATTACCCAGCTCGTGCCCAGGCTAGGCGAACTCAAACCAACGGGCTCGCCAGCGTGAAGAGACCGAGTGACATCCCCTGGAGACAAAGTACTGATAAAATACAGGAGAGCAAGATGGAAGTTTTGAACACCATTTGAACAAAAAACCAGGACAGTCATCTGCTCAAACGGTACCATGATTACTGCCCAAAAGGGCCAAAAAACAGTCACCAGAATGGTGTCATAGTTCCAAATTAGTGGACATCCCAATGCAGCCAGTTTCAGAAACAGAGGAGCAAGAAAACGAGTGGGAGAGCTCATACTGGCAGCCAGGATCCAGAGAGATCCCAGCAAGCAGCCCTGCCCCTGAACCAAGTAACTTGAGACACAATGTTGTCAACTCCTGCCAGGGCAGCCTTGAGTCCGAGGACAGTAACAACCGCTCCCATCATCAGTGATATAACCTCAGACCCAATACACCCCCAAGCTAGAGATTAGGAGACTTTTCATGCCAAGCCTGACCATAAAGTCCAACACTAAGTTCGGAAGGGATGTAACAACCAACAGGCGCCCCTCCTGCAGTGACGACATGCCCCAGAACTGCTCTTAATGCACTCTCTGGCTAGGCATGGCCAGAGGCTACATAATAAACGGGCAACGACCGCACTTGGTCTTTTGGTTCACACTATAACTCTGTGTGTGTGTGTGTCATTGCTCCAGCATAGCGCACTCATGCCTACTGCCCAAAGCAGGAGGCCCTGCGACAGTCACCAGCTGCCAAGAGCAGATGTTATCCATTTGCAAAATGGAAGCTATTAACGAGGGACATGGAGAAAGCAGACAGCAGTTTAAGTATTGACACCTGCCGGAGCGTAATGCAGGCACCTGCCTGCACCCCACCAGGGGGCACTCTTCCAGTGCCCCAGTCAGTTCAAGGCCTACGAGAATCCTTGAGATATTGACAACCCAGGGCTTACCACTACAATCTGCAGGGGGTTGACCATCATTTTGTGTTATACCACTGGCTACATGCCAGCTCCTTTACTGCCTATTGTCCTTTCACGTGGTGCCAACTTTGTCGTTTTGCAGCCTCATCCCATTAAGGGTCAAGGTTTGCGGTTGTGGCACTGGCAAATCCAGAGATACAGAGATGGGGGTCTGCTGTCCCTTGCAGGCTTCCATGCGTGGACTCTCAGGCATTCACAATGATTCACTGAGGAAATGCTCCCTCATAATTCCTGCTAATCTTTGCCAATATCATCTCTGGGCCGTGCCAAAATAGTTCTTCTGGCACTGTGCGAAAAGTCATCCTGGTTGCATTTCCGACGCTGCGCAAACATGGACTCTCCGGTGTAGCCCTCATCCTACATCTGGACCTCTGGTTCTTGCTCGCGGACATGGCTAGCCGATCGCTGTGACAGTCAGTGCAGATGGGAGTTGCAAATCCTGCAGTAAATCCAGGATTCTGGCCAATGATCATCCTGTATGCTATGATAACATACAACTCAACAGCACATCTTTAATGCAGTATTATTAAGAACACATTGTGATGTTTATTGTATTTCTGCGGTACCTAAGCCCTAAGGCATCCAAGCACTGCTGATGCTAGTGCTAGTGTGAAAGTTGCCAGATAAATAGTGCTACATACTGAAGCAGCCCTTAGCAGAGCAGGTCCCCTCACACTGTCCCCCAGAGAGCAGGGACCCCGCCCAAGGAGGAAAACAGGAGGATCAGTGACTCCTGTGCGACACTGTTGACCCATTCCATCCGTGATAGGGTCATTATTGGAGTATGAAAAGTACTCGTTCATGCCCTCTTATGGGCCTCAGAACATGTAAAAGGGGAATATTGAGGGTTGAGTCTTGTACAATTAGTGCAAATAGAAAGCACGGTGCATTTTACAAATAAGAAGTTGGATGTTTCGTGGCTAATTTGCAAAGGCATATAAAAGAGTTAATAAAAACGCACTCCTGCGGTACTACTTCCTGTACTCATGAATGCTTTTGTGAACTGGCCTCACAGTTTTGAAGGTCCCTGTTCCAAATGGCAAAGACGTTCAGAACTATGTGAAGTCGAACTCTTCAAAGCCTCTGTGAACTGGCCTCAAATATCCAAGACGGGAATATTCAGAGAATATCCATGCCCACTTGTGTCCTCTTTGCACTTTCATTAGTTTGGAGTCGGGCACTCCAGGCCATTTAACCAAGAATTACAGGGCCAGACAGGGTCCCAAAGAAGCCCTGGCACATTTCTCGGACCAGACCCGGAGCCTGCCAATGCCTAATAGCTGCTGTTGTTACTGGGGGACGATATAGCAGCGCTGCTGCAAAACCGCCCCCAGTAACAAAACCAGCCCCTACCGCTGCAAAACCGGCCCCCAGTAACAAAACCAGCCCCTACCGCTGCAAAACCGCCCCCAGTAACAAAACCAGCCCCTACCGCTGCAAAACCGGCCCCCAGTAACAAAACCAGCCCCTACCGCTGCAAAACCGGCCCCCAGTAACAAAACCAGCCCCTACCACTGCAAAACCGCCCCCAGTAACAAAACCAGCCCCTACCGCTGCAAAACCGGCCCCCAGTAACAAAACCAGCCCCTACCGCTGCAAAACCGGCCCCCAGTAACAAAACCAGCCCCTACCACTGCAAAACCGCCCCCAGTAACAAAACCAGCCCCTACCGCTGCAAAACCGGCCCCCAGTAACAAAACCAGCCCCTACCGCTGCAAAACCGGCCCCCAGTAACAAAACCAGCCCCTACCGCTGCAAAACCTGCCCACCCTTCCAACCTCCTGGGGAAATGCCCGATGCCCTTTACAGCCAGTCTGGCCCTGGCGGAACATAGCGGGTTGTGACATTGATATTGTTACCTGGGTTTGCAATAATCCTCTGGGTGCTCTAACATCTATGATTCAGATATGTATTAGGGCTACAGTTGATGTATTTCTCTCTAAAAAGAGTAGCTGCACTGACCTTTGTTATGTCTCCCTTGATAAAGCAGCAATCTGTGTTTGGGCCACGAGGCATGTGCAGGTAGGAGTCCCCACTAGACCCTTTACAAGCACCCATAGACCTTTACTCATGATCCCTCTATGTATACTTGTGTCTTCTTCCGGCCCCAAATAAGGGTGCCCTCATGCTACACCTATGATCAAAAGAGATCTATTATTACATCCGAGCACCTAGAATAGAGTTCTCGCTGCAACTGTGCTTTGTTAAGTTTAGTTTTTGACAATTATAAAGTGACCTAAAGCAGTACAAACTGTTTGTGTCTCAGAAGAGGCATTGTTCGCTGAGAGGAAACCATTGTGGATATCTATCTCTGGGGCTTTGCAACACTAGGTTAGATGTTACTGCAACACCATGGGCAAAAACACACAAGAATAGAGCTACTGAAGTGCAAATGAGAAAGAACCATCAACCAAGTTTAGTAAAGGTGCTCGCACTCCTTCATGTCAAGAAACCCTAGAATCTATGCTCTTAAGACTTCTCATTGTGATCCATTTCCATCCATAATGACTAATTCCCAGAGCGAGCACACCTTTCTTGAGACCACCCTACTTCCTTCCTTTTCCCACTTTCCTCACCACCTCCGTTCCCTGGCACCTCCCCCTTCTGCTTCACCTGATGCGGATAACACAAAGGTGACAGGTGAAGCCGAATGGCGGTCTTGTTCAGGGAAATAAATGTCTCTGACTGGCTTGGCCAAAAATCCTGGAGCATCAGAGTTTCAGATTTTATGGTTTTCTGAAACAAACTGTTAGAAAAACAAAAAGGTTTGCCAAGTGAGGGCAAACAAACATGGCTTCCACTCCACAAACTGCTCTGTCTGCAATTTATCTGCCGTGCCGCATTGTAGGCAGTGAGATCCCAGCCAGGCAGAAAGGCATCTTAAAATATGATGGGTGATCCTTTTCAACGAGCTGCAGAGGATTACATGAACCTGTTCTTGCAGATCAACATAAACTAGTGGGACAAGGCACGAAGCTGTGTCCGAGATAGGCTCCATGAGGTCGGACATGCTTGTTTTGAAGTCCTGCTGGATCTCCTGGCCTTGCTACCACAATGCTCCGTGAAGGACAAGCCTTGAAACCATAGTCATTGAAGGTTCATCATCATCGGGCACGTCTTAGCACCATTTCCCATCCTCATGGTTTACATTAGGACTTGGAAACTTTTTTAGAGGTTGGAATCGACCAGGATGGCATGACTGAAGGTTTGTACGGTTCCCTAATATTACGAAGTTCAACCAAAGCCTTGTGTTGGGATAGAAACGTTCTCCATATGGTAAAAGATGTGTACACCTGCCTTGAGTGCCCAACTGTACTGTTGTCTGGATCCCTAATGCGGATTTGTTTGTCATAGGCAAACGCGGATCATGTGTGTGCTCCGTGATGTAGGCCTATCTCACCGATTGTGGTCTTGTTGGACCAGGAGGGGTGCCCGAAGCGCTATAATTAGTGGTGGAAGACTACTGCATTGACTAGGAATTAAGCAGCACGAGCGTGGTGGTGGCAGCATACCCTGTTATCTCCAGCAGGAGTGAACGTGTCCTTTTCACCCTGAGTCCCTTGAGTGAAGCCTACAGGCCCACTCCCTTTTTTAAAGTTCTGCTGTGCTTAACTCACCTTGGCCTACATCAGTTAACTGTATAGTGCTGCACAGTGCAGGAGGGGTAATTGCGCTGGTTGTATGTGTACCTGGGAAGGGTAAAGTACAGGGATAAAGCAGTGCTGTGCAGCACATGCATGGTGAGTGCACGTACTGGGTGTATGAATACCTGTGAGGAACATGTTACATGAGAGATGTAGTGCTTTGCAGTGCAGTGGAAGCATGTACTGGGTGCATATATGCTGGCGAAAAGTACAATACAGAAAAACGGTTAAGTGTTGTGCAGTGTGCACATGCTCAATGTGCGCACTGACAGTGTGTGTGTTTGCAAGTAGCACGCCATGGCACAACACAGAAAGGCTGCAGTAGTAAACAATGCGCAGAGTAAATGAGTGTGCTCAATGTATGTGTGTCTGTGAGGGCACAATGACTGAAGGCAATGGTCCTGAAAAGAGTGTGCTGTGTCCATACACCATACAATGAGTGGGAGTGGGCCTGCAATGGTACATTAGATGGAGGAGTAGAGGAATCCTCATAGACAGATTTGTGTACTGCAGCATTCCTGTGAACTGGGTGGGACACACTGGAGGAAGGAAGAGAGAGACTCCCCCGTACACTTCAAAAGGGTTCTCTTTGACTCAGTGATAGAGCACAAGAAAAGAGCCTGGACACTTCTCAGGAAGGAGATGTGACTGGTAAGGGAATCATAAAGAGTAGGACTGGGAGCCTAGGATTAACCTTTGGATGCAGATATCACTGTGGCTGACATCCAGGCGTGAACTCGGGTCACTCCCATGGTCTATGTTGTGGATCTATCAGCTTCAGAGTGCCTCCTGCTGTGAAAGACATTCTTTCAAGGGTAAGAAGAAAAGGAGAAATGTACATTTCAAAAGAAGCAGAACCCCAACATAAAACTTCAAAGACTCAGACCTTATTGTGTCTGGTATTTGGTGTCTGGATATGGACTATAAGAAGGCTAGGTTGAGACCCTACAATTTGTCATCTGCTCTGCTTAGCGGCTAGCTGGGCTGTGTGAGGAGGGAAAGCTCTGCAAGACTTCTGACTGTGACCAGGATGGGTGGGTCCAAGGCCTGCTAGTTTCCCTGCTGGGTGAGGGGACATCACCCAGGGAAACCAAGACCACCTGCCATGAAGTCTGGAGCACCAGTGCCTGCCGGCTTGCCAAGACTAGTTTGCCCTGTGAGGAAGAGGAGAAAGTTGCAGGTAGTGGTCAGCCCTGCTGAAAGTACTCCAGGTGCCCGGTGTGAGGAGACAGCTGGGCACTGAACAGGTCATTGCCCATGTGTAGGATTGGTTCGGTGACCCCTGTTTGCCAGGAGAGAGCAGCCACTGGCTGAGCCATGAATCCAGTGCCGTGTGGGGAGAGTGAAGCTGGGCTGCCTCATTGCGATGACCACGTATTGTAGAGGGCACACTGTGGAAGTGAACTGTGCCCACAAAGTGTCAAGACTTTTGTGGACCTTAACAGCAATCCCGTATGAAAGGAAGGGCCGCCACAGTGTAGGTGGCTCCACACAAAAGGCCGACACCTTGTCAGAGCATACTGTGGCAACTCCATGTGCCAGAAGGGACTGCCAGTACTGTGTACTGCAAAGTTCAGCACGTGGGCTGGGAAAACTGAAGCTGCGACCTGCGGGTCAAAATTGAGCATCAAGACCTGCCCTCTGACCTGCCCAGTGGTCTCCGGAGGACTTCGCTTCAACGCTCGGACCTTGTCAGGAGCAGAAAGCTCACCGTGTGGGGAAAAGCTGAATTTACCGCACAAACAGTAGCTGTGAGCACCTTCAATCACTGTTAAGGCTGTCCTCACAGCTCAAAAGAGATCTGCCTCCTGCCGCATTTTGCCGCATTTTGCCGCATGCAGACAGAATTGACTGATCAGGACTGGCGCATTGCAAGAGTCTGTGGTCAGGGCACTTGCGGAAATGCTGAATGCTTCTTTGCTGCAAGAGTGGGTTTGCCTTGATAAGGCCTGCTGGGTCCCGGGGGACTTGCTGCTAAAGGTGCTGCGGCTTCACAGACACTTTTGACTATTTCCTAAGAGTCAGAATGGTCTCTTAAAGAAGGCATTCCCTGGATGTGGTCACCAGTGAATGGGGAATAACACAGACTATATTACAACGTAGCGGTTGTGACAGAGATTTGCCAGTTAACCACTATAATCCGACCTCAATGGAAATGTGTAATTGCTTACGACTGTTGTAATACTTCTTTGAATGCGTAGAGGTAGCAATAAAGTACTTCTTTTTACTATAAAAACAAGTATTTGACTGAACATTGATTTATTAATATTACTGAGTCAGGCTCACTAATCTGTATCTACACTTCCCTCCCAGGAGCCTTTGACTGCTCGTCCACAGCTAACACTGAGAGTTAAGAGCAGAAGGGGGACTTAGTGCAGTTGCTCAGGCACTGGCGTAACAAAGCTTGAGGGGGCCTCCCTGCAAGGTGCGTGGAGGGGCCCCCTCCAAGCTCAATCAGGAGCTCTCCGGCCAGAGTGCTATACTCAGGGGGGCCCCTGGAGCTTGGCTCCCTTCCCCCCGCACCGCGGGGGCTGCGGGGGCCTGTGTTACGCCCCTGTGCTCAGGATCCATAGTAGGTCAGGCCCCGGGACATCAGGAGTAACAGGCCTCAACCACTATGGCTGGGCCCAGTAGCCCCTGCGGGCCCCGTGTGCCTCTGAAAGGGTTCTGACCCCATGTTGTCTGCAGCAAAAACCTTTGTGCAGGATGAACCCGGAAATCATCCAAGGGCAGACTCTGCACCTTCAACACAGCTTCCTAGATGGCCATACCTGCTCTGGTCAGTCATTTGTTCCAAACTCTGCCTTGGACGCTGGCTTTTCGATATAATGAATCAGCCTGGAAATATTTTAAAAGTCCCTGATCTGAGTTCTGTAATATTTACTGTGAGACAAAAAAATCTGTTTTAATTATGGTTATAAATTACTTCTATGTACATTCATCTTACGGTTATGTGTGTTTATGATGCAGTTGAACATTTCCAAGGGTATCCAAAGAGAATATTAATTTCATAGACTCTGTGCTCAAGGATCCAATTAAACATTTTTAGTGGTATTTACAGCTTTCACCATTCACAATAAAGAAAATATCAGACCACAGAGGGTACATGAATAATAAGTTGATAAGGGCATAAATGAGTCAGGAAGGTAAAATGTGATGCTATCTAACAACAAATAAAACCCATCCTCCCCGACCCGCCCCCTCGTTTGTCTGCATACCTTGGTAGCACGTACAGCAGAATTGAGCAATTCAAATAGAAAAACAAAACTTTATATATTTTGCTGTTACACCCAGTTTAATTGTGTGCGATAGGTGTTCTGATTGCATATTTGATACCCAATTAATTGCACGTTTATGTATAAACTCAGCTGTGGGAAGTAACTCACTCCATCTTAGCCCTAGGTTAGCATGGGTGCACCAGAACAGGTGTCAACAAAAGAACCTCCCTTTGGCCATTGTCCATTCCAAAGGCTGTCGCTCTGTGGGCTCAAGCAGCATCTGCAAACACCCCCTGCAGGATTTGAAAGTGCGAGAGGAAAGGTTCTGAGTAAGGCGCTAGAGTAGCACTGCAACACCAGCTACTCCAAAACATGAGGAAGAGTTACTACCAACAATATAAAAAAACTTTTCATAATAAATTGACTCCAAGTAACTAATGAAATGATAAATATTTATTATTAAAAATAATAATTATTATTATTATAAATCATTTCTTGCCAGGGCAGCAGGTTCTCACTGGCACAAAAGAAATACTAAAAGCTATAAAACTCCACAATTCATTACCATTCAAAGAGCAGCTCAAATATGTTTGGGATTGTAATCATTTTGTTTTCAGCATTCAGTTTCTGAAAATGTATGGTTGTCCATCGAATACACACTTTTCAACACATCCTTCTATCTCTGCCTTGTATTTCCCATGCCACGTCTCTTTGATGATTTTGGGGGTTTTGACCTTAGCACACCCAACAATCACACATGTGTGCTGAAGACCTACTATCACATGGAGTGCGATTCAGAGCTGGACTCTGTGGTTGGAGGGGCACACCATGTTCATCTTCCTTCATTGAACGTCAGTACCATGAACTCACAGCTTTGTGGAGGACTGACGGTGGCGGCCACAACATATTGCAGTAGTGGGACAGGCCTGTTTGTCTGCCACCTGCCAGCGGATTGCCTTCTGGCTGCACCTTTTTATGGTCTGGCTTGACAGTGCAGCTGTCACCAGACAATTATGTGAGGATCACTAGAGACAGGATTTGGCCCCGCCACATGTCGAGAGACATGTTTTTTTGTTTAATTCTTTTTATTGAGAAATTCAAGAGACCACGGCAGCACAAAAAAGAAAGACCATACAGTAATCCTCCACAATACACATATTGCAAATTCCAATATTACAGTACAGAATAGTGTCGTAACAGTGGACTCAAGTAGATAGGTCCGAATCATCTGTGTGTACGATGAGCGCCTCACATATATCCCCACTATAGGCATTCCAAGCTCCCCAAATTGAGGACCATTTTTTGGGGCATCCCCGTACAGTGTATACAGTTTTTTCCCTAAACATGCACCAGTCGCTATTTTGTTTCCATTTCGACAATGTCGGTGGTGTGGCAGACCCCCAGTTTTGTGCAATGTCCCTCTTTGCCGCTGTAAGGCCCAGCGTCACCCAGATTGTTTTGGAGGTGGTAAGGTCGGTGGGCTCCCATATGTTGAGGAGGCAACATTTAGCCTCAGGGTGCAAGGTCTTATTTAGGATCGTTCGAAAGGTCCGATGTATCGTTTGCCAGAACTGTTGAATATGGTCGCATTCCCAGAGAATGTGTATGTATGTGCCTGTCAGTCCGTATCCTCTACGACACTCACTCCCACTGGCACTCCCTATATGCACCAATTGAGGTCCTGTAATATAAATCCTGTGAAGGATCTTGAGTTAGACCAACCGTAACCGTGCAGAGATACCCACGTCCCGGGGGGACGCCACTGCCTCCCGCCACTCTTCGTCATCTATTTCCAAGCCGTCTATCACCCAGTGTTCCCTAAGTTGCTCTAGGGGGTCTGAGGTGTTGTGCAACAGTTTCTTATAGGTAAGGGAGACTGCTTTCTCAGGCAGAGATCCGTCCAGTAGCCTATCCTCTAGCGGGGAGGAGTCATGGAGCGAAGTGCCCCTTGGTATGGCCGCGTGAAGAGAGTGACGGATCTGCAAATGTCGGCAGAATTCCGAGTCTGCCATGTCATATTATCGTTGCAACTCCGAAAATGGCACTACCTCTCCCCTGGATCAGAGATCACCTATACATGAAATGTCAATGAGGTCCCACTTATCAAAGTCTTTAGAAGACCTCAGCCGACCTAGTTGTGGGAGACATGTTTTGATTGGGCAGAAGTTGTGTGCATCCACAGAAAAATGCTTGTCCTCCACACAGCTGTGATCATTTTGTTTATTTATTCAGTTTCCTGAGCAGTGAACTATATTTTAATGTAATTGAAGTTTCTTAGATAACAAGATAATTTATGGTGTTTTTCTCTGACAGTAGCACAGGTGGGATGAGGGCTGTCATTTACCTACATGGATGTTTATGCTTGGCTTGAAAGTGCAACTGTCATCTGACCTTTTACCATAACCAACATTATTCTGCAGTTTTGCTTCCACACAAATTCATATCCACCCCCACGCTATTTGCGTGTTATGCTTCACATTACCATATAACATTTCTTTAAAGCCAGATCTATTGGCATTGCTCGTGCTTGTTTTAAATTGGTTGTCAGTCCCATGCAACGGGGTCTTTCGCTCCATCTTTACAGGACATTGATGACACGTATGTTTACTCTATGTCAGGGGTCTCCAACAGATAGCTTGGGAGCTACTGATAGCTCGCCTGTACCCTGGAAGTAGCTCTCTGAAGTGCAGCCCAGCACAGTACGTAATTCTGAGGGTTTAGCAAAGTGAAGAAGGTAGTGCTACGCAATACTGTTTTCTTTGGAGTAACCTCTAGCCAAACCAATGACAGGGCAATAATTCAGTGCTTAATTTGTGCCAGTGGTTTCTGGAGCTCATCACTGGCACTTAATCATCAACACCAGCACTTTTCATTAGCACCAGTTAAGGACACATTCATTTGTGGTAGGCACAGGGAGATTAAGTGATTTGCTCAGATCACAGGATGTTGAGCAACGGAGAGACTCGTACCTGGTTCCCCAGCTCCGAAGTTGGCAACTCTGGCCACTATGCCACATCCTCTCCCCACTTTCATGATTGTGTTTTAGGCGGCGCTAACAGGAGAAATGGGCGGTGCACGCTGCTTCCTGACGAAAGCCCCAGCACTTATGTTTTTCGAAATTAACCACTGGGTGACATGCTTACACACACTGTAATACCTGCAACACACCACCTTCCTCCACACTCAATTTAGTAAATGCACATGGAGAACATTTACTTTGCAAGCCCCACTCCATCAGTCATATAATGTGTGTGTGTGAAAGCCGGGCCTGAAAAGAGGAGTCAGCTGAGTGTGGGACTGCCAGGAATATATGGACGCACAGAGGCAGATGGATGTTTCATGAGACATGCATAGGACCTCTTGTGTCCCAACAGGTACGTTAACACTGTTTGCCTGTATTATACCCCATTCCAGATATGAAAACTCATAATGGCCCTGAAATTCCTCTCAGCATAATGACACCACTTATCCCCAAGTCAAGTCACTTGTAAGCCGGCCCAAAGTATCTACCAGATGCAGACATCAAACTATTCCTTTCTAGTCGGAGTCTGGCAAGTATTAAAACCCACCTCGCGCCTTTGTGTTTGTTGAATGGCACGTCAAAGGTCTCCTTGCCACACCTGTGTGTCGTCAGCTGGCAGTGGTGCAAGGCTCGGGGGAGGAGCTACCTGCCCACGTGGCCGCAGGCAGCGTCCAATCAGCTCTTGAATAGCCCTGCGTACAAGCACAGGGAAAACCGGTAAATGCACCAACTTTCTTCAGAAGTAGAAATGACAGCTTCAGGCGGGCCCGAGCTGCGGCTGGAACCCTGCAGCTGGCTGAGCCAGGCAGGTGTTGTCTGCCTCCCTCTTGAGCCATCAGGAAGTAAAGCGCATTCAGAGCGTCGCTTTTATTTAACAAGATGAATTACATTTCGGTGCCTTCGGATTCATCAAGGAACTATCGCTTTTATTTGTCTGCTGCCTCGCAGGGTAGATTGACTGGAGATTTGTGTGATTGTCTTTTTATGTAAACGAGCTATTATAGATGCGCGTATTTTAAATGTCTTATGTATATTTGGAAAGCGGTTTGCGGCGAGATGGAAGCTGTTCAGTCCATAATTTACTATCGTGTTTTTTGAGCTTCTGTTGCCAAACCTGGCAGTAAATTACTCGCAGGCGCTAGGTGGCGCTGGACTGAAAACTAATGTGTGAATTCCATCTCTGTCTGTTTATTGTCGTTTAACGGATACCCTGGCTGAACAGCATGATTTGAGAGGAGTGTGGGTTTTCCTCTATGAATTTGCCTTATGGCCAGTGCTAGGATAATTAGCCTACTGTCCTTTAACGCTATTGTTTTTTTTTACTTTCAAATTGTTTTACATGCAGTCCCTCTGCATTTATTCGCGGAGGTGTCGTACAGGATGGTAGCGGACTAGTTCCGCAGGGACAAACGCAGTCTTTCCTCGCTGTTTGCCTGCCCTCCTGACGTCATGGCCAATCGCGCTTCGAGGTCGGCCGTGACGTCAGCGGGGCGCGGCGGATCGGCAGACGGGAGCGCGTAAGCTTCATCGGCGGTTGTCTCCCCGCCTGCTCCCCGTGGGCCGTTGTAATAGCATTTTTGGACATAATAAAGAGTTGTCTTCCCCACACATGTGTCTCGCCTCCCTCACTCTGCCACTACAAATGGCGACGAGGGTTAATTGATGCTGTACGGCCCACGTGTGGAATCCGGTGCCTCGAGCCCCTCGTGCACCTCCATTGCTGCGGTGCTGCCCTCTGCTGGTCCTCTTGCTACCACGTGGGAATTCTCACGACGCTTGGTCCGTCCTGCTGCTGGCTGGGTGCTGCGTGTCCCCTCTGGTCATCGACGTTACAGGCTGCTGCCTGGTGAGGGGGCTGGAGTGCTGGACCTTGCTGTCTCCTGTGCCCAGGAGGGGCGCCGTGAGGATCATCCTTCCCTGTCCCACCCAGTGTGTTCCGGTGGGCGTGGGGCCCTATGTGCTGGCGCTCCTGCAGGCGTGGTCCTGTTCTGCGTGCTGTGGTTCCAGGTCGTGCTGCCAGCCATGCCTGTCCGGTGGCTGTCCTCGTGGTCGTCGTCCTCCTGCTGCGGTCCCTGACCTCCAACGATGGCTCAGCCGGTCAACATCTGCGTGCCTCCCCTGTTCCTTGATTCTCCTGGTAAGCCGTGCATGAAATGGAAGGGGTGGCTACGTGCGTTTGAGAACTACATTGTTTCCATAGACGGCGAGGGGTATAGCCCCGAGCGCAAGAAGGCGCTATTGTTCGGACTGCTGGGGAAGGCCGGCCAGGAAGTTTTTGACAGTCTGCCAGTGTTCGTGGACCCTCCCGGGGCTCCCGCTCCTTTGAATGTGTATCAGGAGGCGGTTAAGCGGCTCGAGCTGCAATATGCAGAGGAAGGTAACATCATGGTGGGGCGCCATAAGTTTGCTCTGCGGCGACAGGAGGAAGGAGAGACTATTGAGGAGTACATTGCCTGTTTACGCGTTCTGGCGCAAGACTGTGAATATGCGGAGATGACCGATACTTACATCAGAGATCAGGTGGTGTTCTATTGCCACTCTAAGAAGGTGCAGGAGAGGTTGCTGTCATGTAGAAACCCTTCCCTGAAGGATGTGGTGGCCATTGCGAAGGCCGTTGAGCGCTCCATGGTGTCCACTAGGGAGCTTGCATCCACGAGTCAGGCTTCGACGGTGTGCTACGTGCAGGACAAAAGTAAAAGTGTGCCAAGGACTCCCGACAAAGCAGCAAGTGATAGAGGGGGTGGCAGGAGGCCGTTCGCCTGTTTTAGATGTGGGGCGCGGGACCACTTGGCTGATAGCAGGGCTTGGCCGGCTCTGTCCAAGAGCTGCACGAAATGCAGGAAGGTGGGCCATTTTGCAGCTGTGTGCAAGACAAGGAAACCGGGTGGGGGCATGAAAGTGAGCTCGGTGAGTGATAGCCATGCGGAGGCGAGTGCGGACAATGTGTTGTCCATTGATGCCGAGGACGGCAGAGTGAAGGGGCCTATTGGCTCCGTTCTGATTGGTGCTGTAGAGCTGCAGTTTACGGCTGATTCTGGTTCGCCTATAACCCTGATATCTGACACCACGTTTGATGCAAAGTGGCAGGGTGTGCGATTGCGTGAGACTGATGTGAATCCCAAGGCCTTTGGGGAACAGGACATTGTGATGAAAGGATTTTTCTGCGATACACTCACCTTTCGAGGGCGCACTGTGATGACGAAGGTCTATGTGGCTGAGAAAGGGAGGAGCCTTGTGGGGTGGAAGGACCTGGCGAAGCTGGGTGTGATGCTAGTCCCGGGAGCCGACGATCCCATTGTTCTGCGTGATGACTGGGTCGGCTACATACAACCTGGCGAAGTGCATGGGGGATTGGCTGAGGTCATTGATGAATTCGAGTCTGTTTTTAGGAATGAGGTGGGGCATGTGAGAGGGTTTGTACACGCCATACAGTTGAAAGAAGGGGCAATACCGATGAAGCATAAGGTCAGGACGGTCCCTCTCTCTGTCAGAGGGGAACTGAAGAAGGTCCTCGATAAGTTGAAGCAGGAAGGTGTGATAGAGGAGGCAGGCGCATCAGAATGGGTGTCCGCGATAGTGGTGTCCAAGAAGAAGAGGACAGGGGACATTCGTCTATGTGTGGACCTGCGGTCCTTGAACAAAAATATCCTGGTGAACTGCCATCCGCTGCCCAACATCCAAGAAATTCTATCCTCCACGTCAGGGTCCAAGTTCTTCACTCTGATAGACCTGAAGTCAGCATACCACCAGGTGTGTCTCACGGAGGAGTCCAAAAAACTGACCACCTTCATTACCCCGTTCGGAGCGTACAGGTACGTCCGGCTCCCCTTCGGCCTTGCATCGGCGTCAGGGGTCTTCCAGAAGTTGATGGACTTGCTTTTCTGCGACATGAAGGGCGTCGAAGCATTCCAGGATGACATCCTGATCCACACGAAGGATGAGAAGGGGCACCTGGAGCTGCTGGGCACGGTTCTGGAGATCCTGCGGGAGAAAGGGATGACGGTCTCCAAAGACAAGTGCAAGTTCATGGAGGGCAGGTTAGACTACCTGGGACACGTTCTGACTCCGGATGGTATTGCGCCCAAGGAGGATCTGGTGAAGGCCATTCGAGATGCCCCATGTCCCGGAGATAAGGACGCCTTGCGGTCATTCCTGGGGCTCAGCGAGTATTACTCGAAGTTCATGCAGGGTTACGCACTCACTGTGGAGCCCCTTAGGAAACTGCTGAGGAAGAACGAAAAATACGTATGGGCGCAGGAACAACGTGCTGCATTTGAATCCGTTAAGCAGGCCATTGTCGCGGCTCCAGTGCTACAGCCTTACAACAAGGATCACCGCAATGTCATCACTGTCGATGCCAGCGCCAAAGGGATCGGCGCAGTGTTCTGCCAATTCCAAGGGAAGAAGGAAAGCACCATCGCGTTCATATCCCGGTCGCTGAGCGACGCAGAGAAACACTATAGCACTATCGAGCGGGAGACGCTCGCCTGCGTCTGGGCAGTGGAGAAACTAAAGAACTATCTGTGGGGCAAAGAGTTCGAGCTAGTCACGGATCACAAACCGTTGGTTTATATGATGGACGGCGAAGGCCGTGGTAATGGAAAAGCCAGCTCGAGACTCCTGCGGTTGCTGTCCAAACTGCAGGAATACCACTTCACCATCAGACATATGAAGGGTGGCCTCAACAGCAGGGCGGATTGCCTATCGCGCCTGCCTATCGCCGGCGAGGATGAAGGTTCCCTAGACGACACGGAGTGTGTGGTGGCGATGGTAGACACAACGGCTTTCTGCGAGGGATCTATCTCTGAAGAAGAATGGCTGGCTGCCCAGGAAAAGGACGTGACCCTCCGAAGGGTAGTGGACCACATGACAACTCAGTGGCCTCCGGTACGGAACTTGCACGGGGCGCTCAGATGCTTCCAGCAGATAAGCACGGAACTTACGATCGAAGATGGTTTCCTGAAGAGGCATGAACTGTTCGTGCCCCCGGAAGGTCTGAGGGACAAGTTGATCAGGATCGCTCACAGGGGTCACCCGGGGAGTACAGCCACCAAAAACCTCCTCAAGCAGTACTACTGGTGGCCGGGGATGTGCAGCGACGTCTGCGGTTTCATTGATAGATGCGGGCCGTGTTTGAGAGCCGACAAACATTGGAAGACGGCCAAGGGAGAACTGCAGATGGTGGACATTCCAGTTGGCCCATGGTGCAAGATTGCCATAGATTTCGCAGGCCCGTTTACCCTTTTGCCGGACGACTGCAGGCATCTCATCGTCCTTACGGACTACTTCTCCAAGTGGATCCACTACAAGTTCGTTAGGGAGGTTACTACTGACCGGGTGATCAAGGTGCTGAAGAAAATCTTCGCGACGGAGGGGCAGCCGAAGATCATGGTTTCCGACAACGGTACCCAGTTGGTGTCCCGGCAGATGACGGATTTCCTGGCCAGGCTGGGAATCAAGCAGGAGAAGACCCCACTGTACAGTCCGAAGAGCAATGGGCAGGTCGAGCGGATGAACAGGTTCCTCAAAGAAGGTATCCAACAGGCCGTGGCGTCTCAAATGAACGTGAAGGCGTTTTTGGCTGATAAGGTGCACACTTTCCATAACACGCCTAATGAAGTCACAGGTCATACGCCATTCTATTTGATGAGAGTGAGACGGTGCATGAGCGAGCTTACCCCCAAATTCAACAATTGGTATGACATGAGGGAAGGAACGGAGGATATACTGGAAGAGGGGTTGAGAGCAACAAACTGTATGCTGACAGGGTCAATAGAGCCAAACCGAAGGAAATTGCGCAGGGAGATTGGGTTCTGGTGAAGAAGCCCTACAAAGTAACGAAGGGGGAATCCGTATTCCAAACCCCATTGCGGGTACACGGAGCAACCAGAGGGGCAGTGTGTCTGGAAGATGGGGGATGGCGTAGCAAGGATGACGTAGTCAAGCTCAAAGCTGGACAAGAGGAAATCATCATGAAAGGTGGTCGCATGCGTGAATACGAGAGCGATGAAAGTGTGCTTGAGTGGCAAGACAATGAGGTCACCGGTGGAAGCATGTGCGATGATGAGGTTGGGGGCAAATCCCCCGCACAAGGCTGGGCCGGATGCGGAAGCGCACTTACTAGTGGGAGCACCGGGCATGGTACGGGAGGTGCTGAGAGGCAGATGGGCCTAGGCCCCGGACCAGGGAGGTGTGACAGTCGCAGCATGGGGAGCCCGGGCCAAAGCGGTACGGGAGTTGGTGGGCTGGCACAAACTCCGTATGTTACCCCTAGCAGGCCGACACGGCATGTCAGAGCACCCAAGATATTTGATGATTTTGTTATGAGATGATAATGTGTTCATATTTTTTCTGTTGATAAGGGAGATGTCGTACAGGATGGTAGCGGACTAGTTCCGCAGGGACAAACGCAGTCTTTCCTCGCTGTTTGCCTGCCCTCCTGACGTCATGGCCAATCGCGCTTCGAGGTCGGCCGTGACGTCAGCGGGGCGCGGCGGATCGGCAGACGGGAGCGCGTAAGCTGCATCGGCGGTTGTCTCCCCGCCTGCTCCCCGTGGGCCATTGTAATAGCATTTTTGGACATAATAAAGAGTTGTCTTCCCCACACATGTGTCTCGCCTCCCTCACTCTGCCACTACAGGAGGTTGGTGTGAGAAATTGCAAGAAAATTAAAAAATATAATAATTAAGTTGAAAGGAATAGACTTGTACGTAGGTGTTTGGCATCTCAGCCAAGAAAGTTGAGACATAATGCAATCTTACATTACATAAGCAATGGTTGTAAAGCAGCCCTTCAAATTGCTGTTTCCACACAAGCCTCACGAATTAATTGTATTTGGGTTTTTTGAAGAGTGCTACTAATTGCCCTATGGTGATTGTAGGATTAGAATACAAAGGGACTCATTTTGAGTTTACCGGATTTTGGTGCATGCATACCATGCACCAAACTCTGGAAATTACAGGAGTTTTCCTAGGAACAGGTAATAACCACATGGATTTGGGAATACCAAATCCTTTCCTGTGTTTTTTTTCCCATTTCTGATACAAATCTCACATTTTCCATCTGCTCTTACTTGACAGAAAATGCCAGTGTTTAGGCCTTTGGAGGTCAGAGGTGGGAGTTGAGGGGCCGGGGGTCAGGGAAGTATAGGTTTAGTCTGGGGAGAGTGTAGTTTCCTTCACAGTCAGCCATTGATAGTGTAAGGGTTCTTCCTTTACCTTACTCTGCCCCGCAAAGGCTCTCCTGCCGCCATCTTAGGTCCCCCTGTTGTGTGTCAGCTACTGACCACTAAGGGTATTGTGAGACAAGTTCTTCCACATGTCGGCTTTTAGCTAACGCCGCTTGCAGAAGATTTTTAAAATGTGGGTTTAGGGTGGTCAAATGTATACCTCTTATTGAGGATTATTATGCCTCACTTAATGTACATCTCGGAAATTAATCATTTTTATTGCACTTATTTCGTCCCATTCCAAGGTGGCCAAACTATTTTTAGGATAATTTCATGTCCTGTTTCCCACTGTGTAAGCAGTTCCTTTGTGAAGTCCAGTTGTGTCGTAATTGTTCTTGAATCATTGCTCGCTTACTGGACTGTATGGATTTTCTGCTCTCTCCAGTTCCTATTGCTATTCCCCTGCTTTTCGCCTGCTGCTTGTCCTTGTCAGCTTGAGGGTTTTTTTTCTGGTCTCCAGTTTTTCTCCTTCTTGCTAGATTATTTTTCTGGAGCCTGTTAGAAATGGGGGTCTCTAGTTGGCAATCGTATACGCTGTTGTCCAAATAGGGACTCTTGCTTCTAGTCAGGGAAAGGGGGATACACTCCTGAATAACCCCTGCTCATCCCCTTGGTAGCTTGGCACGAGCAGACAGGCTTATCTCAGAGGCAGTGTGTAAAGCATTTGTGAACACATACAGTAATACAGTGAAAACACTACAAACGGACACCACACCACTTTTGAAAAATAAGTAATCTTTACTAGACTTAACACAAGACCAAACAACAAAAATCCAAAATACTGTAATAAAAATATGACTTTAAAATGGTGGAAATAGCTTAGTTCAATGTAGATGGTAAATGTGACACTTAAGTCTCAAAGTACCCTGGATGCGTCACGCAAAACAGACAAAAGTGTCTCAGGGAAGGTGATGCGTTGGTTCCTTGCTTCGGGGGAGGTGATGCGTTGGTTCCTTACAGCAGCGCTGTAGAGGTGATGCTTCGGTTCCTTACCGGAGAGGAGGTGACGCGTTGGTTTCTTACTGTGATCCGGTGCAATGTGACAAGATGGCGCCTTGATGCGATGCGACGATCCGGTGCGATGCAACAAAATGGCATCTTGGATGCGATGCGACAACGTGGATGTGATGCGTGCACGTCCGACTGCCGTGCAGCAAAATCTTTGATCTTTGGAGCAGCGACAGGCCCTGCGACACGACTCTCTGGTGATGCGACGGCGACCTCTGCGGCGGCACGCTTCTCCGGTGATGCGACACGCTTCATCTGCGATGCGACGGCGAACAGTTGCAGCGGTGGCAAGCTTGTTCAGCGATGTGACGGCAACTGCTGCGGCGGCGACACACTTCTTCTCATTGCGCCGCGCTTCCAGCTCCCAGCGACGAACAGTCTGTAGAGGTCCTGAATAGCTGCAGGCACCTCTCTGTAGGTTAGAAGTCCCAGCAAGGAAATTCAGGGGGAGCTGGTGGTGAAGTCTTTGTGTCCCTGAGACTTCAGACAGGAGGCAAGCTCAGTTCAACCCCTTGGAGATCTTCCTCAAGATGACAAAGCAAACAGCAAAGTCCTTTTCTCCTTTCCTTGACAACATGTAACCACTGCAGGCCAGCCCCAGACAGCAAACAGCACAGGGGCAGTTATCCTCCTTAAGCTTCTCCGGTTTCTTCTCCTTGGCAAAGGTTCCTCTTGATTATCCAGAAGTGATCTAAAGTTCTGGGGTGTGGGTCCCCCTTTTTATACACACAAATCCTTTGTCTCTGAAGGCAGAGAGTGTCTGTACCTAGACCAAACCAGTTCTGGGTGCATTCTACCAGTGCACAACTTCTTCCTTTGTCAGTGTGGGCAAGGGTCATCAGACGCACCACAGGAGGTGGAGCCCGCATTGTGGAAGGCAGGCACAGCCCTATTCAGGCCCAGGTGCTACTCCTCCCACCACTCCCAATGCAGATAGGTCTATTCAGCCTAGTGCTGACTCACTCTGTCTCCTGGAGCCACCCCGCCCCTGTCACTCACAAACCAGACATGAAAGACACAAACCTAGCAGAGGCAGGCTGGATGGTTAGGCAAGAAAATACCTACTTTCTAAAAGTGGTATTTTCAAACACAGAATATTAAAACCAACTTCACTAAAATATGTAGTTTATCATTCTGAGTTCAGGCATACTAAATTCGTTTTCCTACCATGTTCCCTGGGTCAGTTAGGATTATAAGATGTTATAATCAAACTGCCCATTCTGGCCTATGGGAACAGGTATCCTTGCAATAGTGAAAAACGAAATTGGTTGTAATTCACTATCAAGACATGCCACACACATCAGGGCATGTCCTACCTTTTACATACAATACACCCTGCCCATGGGGGTACCTTGGGCCTACCTTAGGGGTGACTAACATGCAGAAAAGGGAAGGTTTAGGGACCAGCAAGTGGGTGCACTTACCAAGTCAACATTGCAGTACTGGACTGCACACAGGCTCTGCAATGGCAGGCCTGAGACACACATCACAAGCTGCTTCTGTGGGTGGCACAACCAGTGCTGCAAGCCCATTAGCAGCATTTGATTTACAGGCCCTGGGCACACATGGTGCACTGTACTAGGGAATGACAATTAAATCAAATAAGCCAATCATGGAGTCCCTAATCCATGACAACAATTCACAATAGAGAGTATATGCACTTTAGCACTGATCAGCAGTGGTAAAGTGCCCAGAGTCATAAAACCACCAACAGCAGGTCAGAGAAAATACAAGAGGAAGGCAAAATGTTTCAGGGATGACCCTGCAAAAAGGGCCAAGTCCAACAGAGCCATATTAAACATCCTGTACAATTGGGTGCCTGATACTGCCTCTGTACATAAGCAGCCAGCAGGGTCAGACTGGGATCACCAACCAGCCCTGGCAATTACGTCTGACCGGCCCCAGGGGTAGAGAGGGGGTTTTGGGGTGCTGGCGGGATCACTGCTGCTGCTTTTTGTTACGAGGGGCCGATTTTGTAGCAATGCTGTAAAACCGGCCCCAGTAACAAAAACGCCGCCCTCTGGTCCAAAACCGGCCCAACCCTTCCGGCCCACCGGGGAAACTCGCAGTGTCCGCTACAGCCAGTCCGGCCCTGGCGGCCAGTTCTGTGAACCAAGAAGACTCTGGACCCGTTGGCCAGAAGTCCAGCGCTAGACAGGCAGTGGGGAAGTTCTGTGCCACTGGCCCGGATTTGGATGTGGCTAGGTGCACTCAAAATTGACTTTGCGGCTTGGAGGGCGGAAGAGCTTTTGGGGGACAAGTAGCCAAACAAGGGCTTTGCCTCATTGGGAGGAGCAATCTATGCTACTCCCATGAAGCAGCAGGGGTTGGGTGCGGGATATACTGTATTGTTGCCCACAGCTGCTGCCCCCATCCCTGCAGTGGTTCTACCAGGTGCATATCTGCACCTAGTGAAACCAGGAAGGTGTCGCTGGCCTCAGAATTACCAGGTCTGGTATTTCCTGATCTGGTAATTCAGGGCCCAAACACACAGGTCAAATCAGAATGTAATGAGCAGGATTCCTCCGAGGATACCACCATCGGCCACTCTGAATGAGGCCCTAAGTTTAAATTTATTTAGGTATACTTACCTTGTGGTAGTCTTTATTTTCTGTTGTTGATATAATGAAGTACAACCCCTGATGGATAGGGCAAAACAAATCTTGGGCATTCGACTGACCAGGACATTGATACTTGAGTTGATCTGTAATCCTTGTAAGTTCATCTGAATACTGATATTTATAAAAGCAAAAATATCCATAGTTTTTGTTAGTGTTAGGAGTTTGTCACTGTTGTAAGTTTATTGACACAATTGAATCAAGAAGTCGGACTGGGTGTTCATTTTTGCTGGAAATAATTGGGAGTTTAAAGGGATATTGGAGGATTCTTGGAGTGTTGCATCCACATAAGACCATGATGCACCAATCATATAATTGAAAAGCCAAGGCACCCTATATTGATAATTTTGCAGGGTTAAAGGACTGTCAGGTCTCATTCACCGCTGTGACTTATAGCACTAATTTAGTGGAAACATCTAACACCATTGAACAAAAGGACTGGACAAAGGTAGAACAAGAAGGTAGGACATATGGGTCCCTGAACAGTGGTGAATGAGATATCGTCTAGAGGAGAGGCATATGAATTCACCCTGTAGAAGTTGGCATATACACTTTGGGGCCACCAAAACTCGTTGATGAAACTTAAAAGGATGACCTGCAGTGCATGGATGATGTTCATATGTCATTGAATGTACCTATTAATATCTAGTGACACAAATAGTAGGAGTGGATCTGTTGTATACAGATGAATAAAACTGTCTAGGAATTTCTCCCCTTTTTTGTATTGTATATATTTTGTGTATCTTCTATGTTTGTGTATTTGTGTTTTTTACACAAATGACATTTTTAAATGTAAATAGTTTTTTTAAAGATAAAATTATTAAAAGCTTGCAGGTGTTTTCAAACTCCTGTGGTATTGGATTGTATTGAATATGTTGTTTTGGTTGAAGACAGAGTGGTGACCTTATGGTAGCTCAATCTGCCACTAGGGGGAAGTCTGTGTTTCTTGATCAGTTTATTGAAATACATTTGCGTGGTGGGTCTAGTGTAGGGTCAAAGGCCATTTGGTGATTTGGTGTAATTACACCACTGAGCCTTGATTTCAAGTTGCCTGCTAATACAGATGTGTCTGACCAAGGCAGTAGAAACTTGATTCCTTGAACTGAAACTGGTTTAAGACAAGGTCCATGCACCACAGATTATGTATGCTCATAATTTGCTGGAGAGGAGAGCCCTTTGTGCCAGGGACCGAGAGGGTACCTATATTTAAAATTTGGTTATCATGTGCACTTCACTCTAATTGTTGTTTTGGTCCTGAAGAAGCGCCAATGACCTTTATGGCAATAAAGGCGTGAAACATGTCGACCTATTAGACCTTTTACATTAGGACATGCTATGCCCTTTAGGACAATATTCATTTTTATGCTGCCTAGGGCTTCATCATTTCTACACATTTTGTATGACATCCCCTAGCAAGCTTTTAATTATCTTGCACGTTACTATGCACCTTGTAGAGAGCACCCACTTTCCCCGCACACCCACATGCACCATCCGGCAGTCCTTAAAAGATCTCCGATAAAGTGACCCTTCGGGGGACCCGTTGGGAATTGCAGTGCCGGCCCAACGAGGAGCACCTGCCCGATGATGAAGCATGACATCCTCTGGGGTGTGTGAGGGCAACAAGTAAAAGGACATGTTCTTCACACTTCACTAGTGGGTTCACGCACAATACCTGGGGTCTTGCCTTTCTCTGTATCTTTCTTTTATTTGATAGGCCTTGGTGACTATTTGCACCCGACCATAGGAACAGTGTTCTTTTGTTGTAATCGCTAGGCGTGAGGAGCGTGAACACTGGACCATAATCAGCTCCTAGGTCCCCACCTTTTGTTTGAAGAGAATGTGTTCATCTGTTTCCCAAAATGTGAGGTTGTAGTGCACATGTCAAAAGTTTACATATTTTTCTAAGGGTCTGCGATCAGCTGACCATACATGTGCAGATGTTGCGCAGATACAAAATGTCAGGTCACAGTGTAAGTTTGCAAACAGTATATGAATGCAAACATGGAAGGGAGTGCCCCCGAGACTGGCATGGGATAGTCTACATGTTGGCAGATCTGAATGATATGTATGACATACAGAACATCTTTCCCTGACACGTGTTCACAAACAGCATAAATAGGCAAATGACCAAGAACACACATTGAAGTGTCGCGAGGGGCAATCCCATGCCTTGGATTGCTTGCAAATACTTTGGGTGTCTAAAGAAGAGTCTAAAAAAATAACCACAGTCGATGATAAATTATTTGCATCTGGTCCTGTTACACATTCCACCCAGTGTCGTGAAGAATATATTACATATTTCATCCTATCCAGATTTCTACATTTCCATTTATTTTGGGAATTAGCTGGTTAAACAAGCAAAACCCTAATATTGATATGCAAAACAGAATCTTCATCATGTTGAACCAGTGGTGGTGGTGGTAGTGGAACAATTTTCAGAGTAGGGGTGAAACTATCAATGTTACATCACTTAAGTAATAAGGGTTTTAAAAAGTTAAAGGATAACTCAAAAACTAAATGCAGCAAATGAGACATGCCCATTCAGCAGGAAAATAATGGGGGAGTAGTGTGCGTCGCGCGGTGCATTTTTGCAGCACATTGTCCCAAATAAATACCCAAAGCATGAGGTGGTAGGGCACTGCCATTTACAAACCGCGCATTCTGCATTGAAATGCCACCACATGTGCATCAGGCATGTCATCTTACCGCCGAACATGTTAATGTGTGGAAACTGGATTTTTTTATTCATCATTTGCACTCCACGAGTAAAGTGCCTTGGTTTACTTTGATCTATTAAAATCTTTATTATAAAGAATAATATGCCTCATTTGTACTTTCCTTGCTCCTGACGCATCTTAAAATATTCGTAAAGCTCGTTTTAAAGTATTTACATTGTGTTGTATCATAAAAAAAATGGACTCTTCCTGAACCACAACAAGATTGCCATTGATTGGTTCACATTACAAGATTCCCATATTTTCAAATCAGTGAAAGAAAAAGTGAACCTCATTCACCATGTTAAATAAACAGTAATGTGTCTGAATACATTTCCTGATACTTGACCTGCGTCTTTCAACAGCAAATTCCACAAGATAAACAAAAAATTAAAAGCGTCGGAATGCAGCGCCCTCTGCACCCCTACTTCCCGTGCACTGTAGTGAACTCATTTTCCTGTAAACTAAATTGTTTCCTAAAATCTAATGAGAAATCTGAGGAGGAGACGATTGTTTTAGAACAACCTTTAATGAAACAGAAACTGAGCAGTTACCGGCCAACAGACCAAATGACTGTCGGAGAGATTCAAAACCCAGCACTGTTACTCCACATGGAAAAATATATTGCCCAACCGGTAATGAAAAAGATGCCCTCGAGAATTATATTGATTCCAGTCTCAAACAAGCATTTTCAATGCAATAGGTCTCGCATTTGTAAAAGTTAGAGCTGTTGGCGTTTAAAATGACAATGTTTTTTACTTTTTTTTTTGCAGTGGAGTCATTTGCAAAGCAGCATTCGCATTGGTATTTTTAACATCAACATCTCTACCTTTAACAAATGAGAAAGTGTTTTAAGCTGAATACATATTGAATGCACCGCTGCAAAGTAATACTGGCATTCCTTACAGAGTACATATTGGAATGTAAATAACAGAGCGGGCTATGGCACGTCTGGTGTTATACTGACTACTGAAACTAGGCAAGCACTATCAGGCAACCAACAGTGCTCTACCACGTTGCAAATGCAGGACGCAAATTCCCCAGTTGCCAGGAAAGAGGGAGCACTAAACCGGCAAAATGTAATTTTGCTTGGGGCTTTTAAAAAGGAGGCACCAGGCATGTCTGCAAGGTCTGAGAGAGCCTTAAAGGTATATCTGTGACAAAACCATGGTAGAAAGTAGATTTTGGGGTCTCTGTGCCCCCCTTTCCGTCTTGTACTTCCAGACTGCTCCTTAATTTCTCCATCTATCCCACAGCGCCGTTCCAGAAGGCAGGGAAAGAGAGAGAGGAAAGGTGGAGAATAGAGTGAGGAAGTGTAGAGAAAAGAGGGCCAGGGAGAGGAGAAAGAAGGGGGAGTCACTATGGCACACGTTTTCCTTTAAACATGGTCATATACCACAGCGCCGTTGCATAAGTCAGGGAAAGAGAGAGAGGAAGGGTGGAGAATAGAGGGAGAGGAGAAAGAAGGGGGAGTCACTATGGCACACGTGTTCCTTTAAACATGGTCATATACCACAGCGCCGTTGCATAAGTCAGGGAAAGAGAGAGAGGAAGGGTGGAGAATAGAGGGAGAGGAGAAAGAAGGGGGAGTCACTATGGCACACGTGTTCCTTTAAACATGGTCATATACCACAGCGCCGTTGCATAAGTCAGGGAAAGAGAGAGAGAAAGGGTGGAGAATAGAGGGACAGGGAGAGGAGAAAGAAGGGGGTGTTGCTGCTGCAAATGTATTCATTGAAACGTGGTTATATACTTAGCAGCTATTTTTATTTAGAGTGCTGTGATTGGCTGATGTGACTTCTAAATTTTTCACTGATGTGACGCAAATACTTAACGTTTTACTGCGTTCAGAGCCGGAAAGGTGTTAGGGAGTCTGGAGAAAGAGCGCGGAGAGTGCAGCGATTGGGAACGGACGTTAACTAACCTATTTGTGCCCCAAAACTTAAGATCCCCGTTGAATGGGAAGCTTTCCATTTAATGAGATCCCTTGAAACTAGAACATGTGTCTTGAATACAAAAGGTGATCAAATTCCCACAGGAGCACTGATGTGAAAACGAGCAGGAAATTGTAAAAGACTCCTGCTGCACCCTGCTGCCTGCCTTAAATGTTACTGGGAAGGAAGACCTGCACATTTTGGACGGCAGCTGTAAGTAAACAAGAAAGACGAAAGAGAAAGTAGAACAGGAGATGGTAAAACACAAGGATGAAGAGTAGAAAGGAGGTGGAGGGAATGTTCGGGGGGGCAAGAGACAGACGACAGAAGCCATGAAAAGCTATGAAGAGGGAAAAGAAAAGAATGTACAGACTGTGGCGCAGTACGGTAGGAGCCAGGGAGGGCTGTCAAATATAGAATTATAACAGGAGAACTGGGAAGAACAAGAGGTTATTCACCGACAGCTTCTGCGTGACATCTGGTGGCTGAGAGTGAAGCTCGGGCTGCCAATGACGCCCTTAGAATCGCAAGATGAATAGAACCCCCATTATTCACAGATGCCAATCTGCCATTTCATGTTGTATAGCGACCCCCTCAATAATTAATTCCTTCATCTAACATACAAGCAGCGGCAGAGGGTCCATATAAATTGTAGTAAAAAACGGGTACACAAGTCTCACCTTGAGTTAGCAACTGGCGACTGCCAGCCTCTGGGCACTGCGAGTCCGGCACCAGGCACAGCTGACTGTGCCTGTCCGGTCACATTACGTGGAATGGTAACCCCAGTGCACCATGGGAAAGCAACGCTTATCACAGAGTTGCTCTACACGTGGACGAAGCAGGACAATACATTCAACATGTATGTTCACCTTGGTGGGCGGGAGACCCCTCAGCACTATGATTTTAATACTGCTGCATACACCGTCACTGACTAAAATGAAAATGACATCAAAGTGTGTTTGAGGAAGCTGTACCTGGAGACAAATATGCCAGCGCCACATAAAGAAAGAACAATTAGTTCGTCGTACACTGGAGCGTAGGCAAAAGTGCTTTTGAATGATGCCGCTTTGCATTCGCCTCTTTACAGCGGTTAGTGGCCCGCGATAGCCGATTGCAGTCGTATCAGCGTCCGATCGCCAGAGCAGAGGAAGCGGGCACCATTTAGGGTTTACAATAGGGCGCAGAGAATAGGACAGCGGGCCTTTACAGCTCGATGAGTCTTTAGTGATGCACTGATACCCCATATTCTTGCCCCCACTCTGTTTACTCCTCAGTTCTGTATAGCCCCCCATCTGTCTCCTGCCCAGCCTCCTCCCCACCCTCTTTTATCCTTCATGATTCAACAAGTCTCTGAAATTGGTTCTCTCGTAGTTATTACTCAATGCTCTGAGCGAGGAAAGCCCTGTTTCATCAGCACCAAAGGGGGAGTGTTTACACAAAAAAAGAGAAACAGTAAGGGACCTTTAAAAGTGTTCTCTTGTTTTGGCTGATGCACATTTTAGTAGAAGACAAAATATCTACTTTCTACTACTCGACTCCTATCTCAGTAGACAGACTTGCAATGTCTCTTTGGGCAGAGCAAATCATTTATGTAAGAAATAACCAGACAATGTATGGATGAATAATTGAATAAAGGTTGGAATCCCTGATGCCTGAGATTGAACTCTGTCTTCAGCCTCTCCTAGGCATCCTCCGCCGTGTACTGGCAACTACCCGCAGGGACGGTATCCCGTATTAAGGGATGTAAAAAGGCTCTTCTTGTTCTCGCTGTTACAACATTGAGAATGCGTAGGAAGAGGGTTGTTCTGGGAGGCCTCTGCCGCATTCTTTCACTTTATTCTTATTCCGTCTTAAATAGGAAATGTTTTTGCAACGCAGGCTCGGATTCCCAGGCCCAAGTGCACTGAATGCCTGCCTTTCTTCCCACTCGAAGGCAGCTATATTGTATTTTTGGTTGGTGGCACCTGATGTGGTATGATTTTGAGATGTACAATCACAAATCTTACCTGTCTGGGCTCTGCTTCTGGCCACCCCCAGAAAAGGATAGATGTGTGAGAAGAAGCTCCTGAGCGGTGCAAGGATGCGTGGATGAATGAAGGTATGTCTCAAAATGCACGTTGGGTAGGAGGTCCTCGCCGCACGCGAGACACCTACACATTGAGGCCACATAAAGAAAGAACAATTAGTCCGTCGTGCACTGGAGCGCAGGAAAAAGTGCTTTTAAATGATACTGCTGCTTTGCATTCGCCTCTTTACAGCTGTTAGTGGCACGCGATAGCCGATTGCAGTCGTATCAGCGTCCGGTCGCCAAAGCAGATGAAGCAGGCACCATGATGAATCACTAGCAGGAAAAAACGCAAGTAGTCCCTAAAGGAAGACATAACCAGCTACAGTGCTAGTAAACTGCAGTTGGTCGGTGCTGCTCAGTAAAAAACGGAAATGACGTGTCAGCAGCACTATCCATTAAGGAGCCGGGAAAGCTAAGTAATGGAGAACTGTACCAATGGCAAGCTGCAGGCGGGTTTACACTCATTACAGTGTTTACTTTACGTCTTGCGCGCTGCTTTCGCTCGACCTAAAAAGGTTTCATTTGTGTCTCTCGATCACCTGCAGGAGCTCTCAGGGTCTTTGTAAAAAAAAACAAAAAAAGGAATTACACTGCTTGATAGATTATCAAGAATTAAATAAAATCACAAATAAAAACAAGCATCCTTTTCCATTGTTTCAGTCTTAATTAGATTATTTGCATGGAGCTCGTTGGTATGCTAAACTTGATTTACATGGCGTTTACAATTGATAAGAATTTGTTTATTAGACAAGTGGAAGGCGACATTCAGGTGCCGATTCCGATCCGTTAAAAAAATTTACCGTCCGACTCGTATCCGTATTTTTTTACGTACGAATCGTACAAGTCCCGTACAAACGGCGAAGTACGATTCGTACGTGAAAAATCCATACGAATGACTTTGGGAAAAGTCTACGAGACGTCCCCGGACAGTTTTACGTACGAGTCGTAAAACTGAAGTCCGAGCGTACAAGTCCGATCTGTACCGGCGTCCCGAACACACAAGCGTATGGAAAACGTCCCGTGCAGAGCGAAGTTTGTACGACCCCTACCCCGGGTACACTTGGGCCCGGGGTACGAGTCGTACGGCCCCCCCACCCCACCCACGCATGTCCGCGCCATACCCCCCACCCCAGCACCCGCGTATGTACACGCCGTACCCCAGCACCCGCGTATGTACGCGCCATACCCCCCACCCCAGCACCCGTGCATGTTCGCACTGTACCCCCCACCCCAGCACCCGCGTATCTATGCGCCGTACCCCCCACCCCAGCACCCGTGCATGTTCGCACTGTACCCCCCACCCCAGCACCCACTTATGTATGCACCGTACCCCAGCACCCGTGTATATACGCGCCGTACCCCCCACCCCAGCACCTGCGTATGTACGCGCCGTAGACCAGCACCCGCGTATGTACGCGCCGTACCCCCCACCCCAGCACCCGCGTATGTACGCGCTGTACCCCCCACCCCAGCACCCGCGTATGTACACCTCGTCCCCCCACCCCAGCCCCGTACTCGGACGCACCGTACCCCAACACCGTACCCCAGCATCGCGTATGTACGAATCGTACAACACCATTGCATATGTGATCACTGTACAACAACATAGCGTATGTACGCACATTACATATGCGAAAACGACTCTTACTGAACCAGGACACTGTAAAACAGCACAAGGACCGTCAATTTGACTCACACAACACCACAAAACACGTCTAAAGGACAAAAAACATCCAAAAGACTGACCTGGCACATCCAAACAGGCCCAAAATCACAACCACCTCTTATAACACACCCACCAAAAGTTTAAACCCAGCCACACCCACAAATGGAAAATAAAAAGGGCCCACACTCACAAACCATGAGCCTTTGCAACAGACCCACTGCTGACAGACATCACACACAAACAACTGCACCCATACACCTTAACTTACACACCTTCACACAACCTCCTTCACACATACCCCCACTACACATACACACACACCTACACATTCACACCCACACACCCACAACCATCCACACCCACACCCCACACCATGCCCACAGACAAGAATCCAAAGTTCACAAGGGAGGAGCTGGACATCCTTGTCAACCAAGTCATCAGAGTTGAGCCACAGCTCTTTGGAACATTGGTCAGACAGACCAGCATAGCAGAAAAAACACGCCTGTGGCAGAGGATCGTCGATCGGGTGAATGCTGTTGCGCCCATCAGAAGGACCAGGAATGAATGCCAAGCCAGGTGGTACGATCTGCGGAGGGCAGTCAAGCGCAAAATGAACGAGGACTATGCCCAGAGTAACATCACAGGAGGTGGGCTGCCCCGCAGACCGGTACATTACCATCCCTGGAAGGAGAAGGTGATGGCCCTGCTTCCGCCGGTGGGAGTACACGGAGTCGAAGGAGTTCGAGAGCCTGGTGAGTACACAAACAACTTACGTAACATGGGGGGAATGGCATCCACACCCCAACTACAACAAATGCACTCACCTACCCCCAAGCCCTCACCGGACACATCCACACTCAAAAACAATGCTCATGCCACTAACATGAGTATGCCCCATTCACAAAGCAAGGCCATGCCATGTCCCAGCCTACACAAACCACAAACCCAAGACAGGATGTCCGGGATGCTGGGAGGGTGGGGATCACTAAACATATTGTACAACTCAGAAACAGACACCATTGTCCTCAGCCCATATGGCCCAGGTACATACTCATGCACAGGGACTGGTAAAGTACTGACAAGGTAGCTGACACTTCGCCCTGCTGTAGGCAGCACAAGGCCCTCCTGTGACAACAACAAACTCGAACACAAACACAACAAGCTCAGATATCTAGGACAGGAGCTCAGACTCACTGACATGGCAGCATGCGCCATGGGGGGACAGATACATCACCTGGGAGACCCACTGCCAAATCACACCACACCCACCAGCAGGCACCGTCAATCAATCAACAATCGATCAGGGTACTTGTAAGGCGCGCTACTTACCTGTCAGGTTCTCAAGGTGCTGAGGGGGGGGGGGTTCCACCACTGCTCAAAGAGCCAGGTCTTGAGGAGTCTTCTGAAGGCAAGTAGGTCTTGGGGCAGTCGTAGGTGGGTTGGGAGGGTGTTCCAGGTCTTTGCGGCGAGGTAGGAGAAGGAACTGCTGCAGGCGGGCGTACGTTGGATGTGGGGGACAGCTGCGAGGGCGAGGATGCCGGAGCAGAGCTGGCGGGTGGGGGTGTAGAAGCTGAGTCTGATGTGCAGGTAGGCTTGTCCTGTGGTGTGGAGTGCCTTGTGTGCGTGGGTGAGGAGCTTAAAGGTGATCCTCTTGTCGATGTGGAGCCAGTGCAGGTCACTCAGGAGGGGGGTGATGTGGCTGTGGCGGGGGGCGTTGACGATCAGTTGTGCGGAGGCGTTTCGGAAGCGTTGTAGCCGCCGTTGGTGCTTGGATGGGAGTCCTGCGTAGAGAGTGCATTGGCGTAGTCCAGTCAGCTGCTGACGAGGGCCTGTGTCACTGTTCTACTTGTTTAGGTCGGGATCCACCAGTAGATCCGGCGGAGCGTGCGTAGGGTGTTGTAGCAGGAGGAGGAGACGGCGTTGACCTGCTTGGACATGGAGAGGGAGGATGCGAGGATCAATCCTAGGTTGCATGCGTGTTTGGTAGGTGTCGGTGATGTCCTCATAGCGATCGGCCACCAGGAGTCGTCCCAGGCTGAGGGTGTGGGTCCCAGGATGAGGACCTCCATCTTGTCCGAGTTCGGTTTCAGATGGCCGCTCCGCATCCAGTCGGCGATGGCCCTCCGACCCTGGTGGATGTTGGTTTTGGCAGTGTGAGGGTCCTTGGTGAGGAAGAGGATGAGCTGGGTGTCATCGGCATAGGAGATGTTTTAGAGGTTGTGGTGGCGGGCCACTTGTGTGAGGAGGGCCATGTGGATGTTGAACAGCGTCGGGCTGAGGCATGATCACACACCCCTTACACAAGCACACACCCCTGGGGCAACCAATGGAGTCACCCACTCTCACAATGGACATGTGACACAACAAGATCAAGCCACAGCAAAAAAAGCATCCAAGCCAAAATTCGACATGTCAAACACACTGGAGACCATTTCAATCAGTCCCCTGCAACATACCCATCCACAAGTGAACATTGATGTGAATGCTAGGCACATACAACTACCTGGAGGAACTGTGGCAACTAGAACATGTATGAAACATGGATGTCGCATTAAACAGCATTAACATTGTCTCACTCTCACACACAGGGCAACGTCACAGATCGCCCCCCAACAATGGGGGGGGAAGTACCACAGTCCCAGGCTGGGGAGGAACCTGATCCCACCGGCAGCGACACCTCACAACACTCCGCGGATGACCCCAACCCACCTGGCCATTCTGATGTCCAAGCCCCTGCAGCACCTGCTTCAGGTACATCTGTGCCAATCACCACCCCCATTACTGCCACATCCCAGGAGACACCCAGGAGCCCTGCCCACACTGAACAACTGAGCCAGTCTGACCTGGAGGGACAAGGTTCGCCGGGCACCCATGAGGAGGCAGCCAACACCGACACGGCCATCCCTCAGGGGTCCCGTAGACCCGATGTGCCCATAACGGCAGGCCAGGCTCGTGTGGACAGGGGTGGTGGGAGTGGAGGCAGGCGGAGGCGAGAACCTGACCAGACAGCTGAAGGGACCGGTATGTCACACGTACGCAACATCATGGAGGCATACCGGCGTGACACCAGGGCCATCAGTCAGGTAGTGGCGACCCTCACAGACATAAAGAATCAGCAGGCCGAGCAACACGCCAGTCAACAACAACACCAAGGACGGATGGAGGCAAGACTGGCTGAGCTCCTGGCGGTGCAAAGGGACATGAGCCAACCTTCCATGTGACACCAGGCACAGACCAGCACCAGCCACAGGGAGGGAGGAGGAGGAGGAGGATTCGTCCGACGGAGCCTCCCAAACATCGTCAAGGCCTGCATCTGAGGGTCCCCGGAGGAAGGTGGGTCGTCCACGGAAATGACCGTGAGAGGCAGCGGACCATCCACATCTCCCAGGTCACCTGGCCTGGCACCTGGCCTTCATGTGCAACAGCAGCACATTATTCACTGACATTCTCTGCCACATGGACTTGCTGGTCACAGTCTGACCAATGATGACCAACACTGTGGTCTGGACTCTGATGACTTCAAATGCCAAGGATTCCATCTCCCCCTGTAAACTTTGGATTCTATGCACCCGGTAGAGCACCTTATTTTTTCTACAAAAACACGCACCCCACCGACAATAAAACTATTTATTTGTCATGAGATGTTGCTGTCATTCTGCATTAGTCCACAACATACGTGTGTGTAAATGTCAAACTATGCCTGAGTGTTGAACTAACTCCAGCCATCAATACCCTGGGATCTGAGTCCGGTACAGGACACACATGGGTCACAATGTATCATCCGATACAGCCTGGGATCCCAATACTCACCCGTGATGGCCTCAAGCTGCTGAGGGGGTGCTTGAAATACTGTGCGGACACACAAATCAGGAAGAGGATGATGAAGGCCTAGAGGTCATGGCTCATGTGGAGGTTCCCGGGGAGATAGTCCCAGGTATGTTTGTCCAGGCGTGAGAAACATCTCCTTCATGCTGGAATGTCGTGGATGTGAAGAATGTTGTCCAGGCCAAGTTCGGATGCATAGAGTTGGGCCAACGGGGTCTTGGATGACAGACGTACAAGGTTGATTTTGGGATATGGGGTTGTTGACTGCCTCCTGAGTGTGTGTGAGGAGTGTGAAGGTCATCCTGCAGCACACAGTGATCCCTTGCAGCTAGCTCAGGTGGACGGTGATGTTGATGGGGTGCGGGATGTTGAAGATGAGTTGTGCAGATGCACCCTGGATGTGGACAAGTTTCCCGTGAGTTTGGATGTACTTGCTCCGTGTAGGGGGGGCAGTAGTTGACACGGCTGGTGTCGTGGACCTGGGGGATGGTCTGTCTTTCCTTGGAGTGGATCTATCTGAGGATCATGTGCATCATGCAGAGGGTGTTGCAGCATGAGGTACAGATGCTGGTGATTTGCATGGCAAATGTGAGTGACTAATCCATGATGCACACCATCTTGTGTGCATGCCCACTGGGTGCTTGTGTAGGGCCCCTGCGGGTGGGACACAAGGAGTTGAGCCAGCTGTAAGGGGACAATCCTCAGATGATTACCTCAGTCCTGTACAAGTCCAGCCTCAGGTTACTGATGTTCAGCCATTCATCCACGGACCTCATGCCATCTTGAATGTTGGAACTGGCAATGGCTACGTCTTTGGTGAGGCTGAGGAGCACCTGGGTGTCAATGGCATACAACATGATGTGGAGGTTGTGTGCGCATGTGACGGTGGAGAGGGGGGTCCTGGACACATTGAAGATTGACACGCTGAGAGATGATCCCTGGGCCATGTGCCAGATGACACCACTATACCACATGCTGAAGGCTTGAGTCCCACTCCCATGGCCTTGCTGGTGGAGGGAGCCTGCGTGGAGCAGGAGGGACATGATCTGGTTGGTGTGACAGGGCCTGGAAGGCGGGGCAGCGCTGTGTAGCCAGTTGGAGTTGCACACTCAGCATGCAAAGGTGTTGTGTGTGCGGTTAGGGTATGCCTGAGAGCAGGCGGTTGAGTTTTGGATAGACATTGCTTGGAGGGTGGCTACAACATCAGACTGTAGTGTGATGTGGGTCATGCAAGGACATGAGGGTCGTGCAATGTGCACGTTGCATGTGCTGACGGTCCAGCCGTTGGCACCGCGTGGCCGAAACAGTGGCACAGACAAGATGATGACAGCCAAATGAATGGGTTGAGGAAGGCAGGGAGGAGCATCTTTGAGGCGTGTGTGTTGCCGACTCCCACTACTTTGTGGGCCCTTGCTGCAGGGGCTGCAGCAGCAGGCGCCATGCCCTGGAAAGTATGCCAAGAGTTGCACACAAAGACAAGGATGTCAGAAAGGACAACTGCAACAGGCGTATGTAAAGGAAGGTGTATCCGGTCACCCATGGCACACCCCGAGAGAATGGATTCACAATCACCAAAGATGACTGACACAGGATCAGGAAACAGAAGGCCGAGCTGCGCACAGGAAACACACCCTCAGCAGGTGTTGACGGCCCACTGTGGGGACCAACATGCCCAAATACAAACACAACCATGGACTTCATGCACAATACAGATTCGAATCCATGAAGAACTACATGCATGTTGCTAAACTACACATAGACTCATATGCACTATCTTTGACAACTATGCCAGAGATGCCGCATGCAAAGTGGCAAGAGACCTGCATTGACAGAGATCAGGCACCTTGGAGTGTGAGGAACACCTTTATTACTCAGGCTCACACTAAGGGAAATGCACCAATATGAACAGACTCACAGGTCATTTGGCTGACCATGTGGGACCTACACTGGACACCCCCTTCACAACACAGATGTTGTAAATCCAAATGAACTGGCACACAAGTGAAGGAGGTGGCCCAAACACCCCCTGCTGCATACGGAGAGGCTGCAATTCCCCAGTGAGCCTCCTATGGGGATGTCCCACACTATGTCCACCCGTAGCATCCTGTATGTGTCTGAGTGAAGTTTCACACACATTGATGCCTTCCTCAGAATCCACAAACCATTACAGATGACTGTCACGAAGGGTGACTATCAATTCATGGGAGTCATGCTACATGTCATGTGCCCCATGGTGAGTCGACATGTATGCATGGTAACCCAACATGCACAGGAGCAGTCCCCACACATTCAATACACGTAACACCCCCAAAATGCCTTGCTGCAATCCTTACCCAAAATGTATTTTCAACATGTCCGTGCATGGAACGCTGATTCAGCACACATTGCAATACTCATGAGGAATATCAGGAAGCCAACGATGACACGAGCAGACAACATGCGCAAGACCCTGGGGATGACAGACACACAAGGAGACAGCGAAAATATTGTTATCCGCATGCATGGTCATTTACTCTACATGAATAATGTTGTCACCATGCTAATTTAAAATTTAGTGTCTCTGCTAAAATGTGTGGAATTACATCATCACTCGAGTGACACATCAGAACACACCTCTAAGTCACTTAGCATACAGTCAGCTGGACACACACATTGCAACACCTGCCACACAAGGCTCCAAGCGTGCACACTGAGACCCAGTGACTCACCATCATGAGAAGAAGTTGCGTATGAGCTGACTCCGGATGTCCTCCTCCTCCTCCTCCTCACTTGCCTCGTGACCAAGCCCTTCATCCTCCACGGGTGGATGTTCCAGCTCATCCGGATCCAGGATGAGTGGCACTGCCTTCTCCACTGCCATGTTGTACAGCATGCAGCACACGAGGAAGATGTTGCAGACCTTTGCCGGTGCATATGGGAGGGACCCGCCTGTCTTGTGAAGGCACCGGAATCGGCTCTTCAGGAGGCCAAACGTCCTCTCAATCACTCGCCTGGTCTGCCCGTGTGCATTATTATAATGGTGATCTGCAGCTGATCTTGGGTTGCGGAGAGGCGTCATCAGCCATGGCATGTTGGGATAGCCAGAGTCCCCTACATGGAAACATCATGTGAAGAAGTGGGACCGGAGATGCCGTAAGATACAAAGATACCGCAACACACAGGAGAAACAGAGTATACCCACCAACAAGACATGCTCATTCGTTGTGCAGCCGCAGCATCATTTCTGGCACCCTGCTACGCCTCATGATGTAGACATCATGTGCTGACCCTGGAAAACGTGCACAGACATGGGAAATCAGCATGTTAGCAAGACACACAACAAGGGCATTAATAGAGTGGTAATGTTTACGGTTGCGATAGGCTACCTCCTGTGCCTGTGGTGGTACCAAAGCCACATGTGTCCCATCAATGGACCCAATTACATGGGGCATCCCTCCCAGGGCACAGAAATCACCCTTGACACCTTTCAACTGCTCAGGAGTCGGAAAATGGATGAATTCATCCAGGTGCTCCAACATGGCTTCTAAAACATCATGCAGGACACGGATGAACATCGTCTGAGACATGCCACCGACATCAGCTATGGTGAATTGAAACGTACCGGTGGCAAAAAAATGTAGGGCTGCCATCACCTTCATTTTGGGGGTCAGCGCTGTAGGATACCTGTGTCGCGGTTGGAGGTGTGGTGCCAGCCTGGCGGTCAAGTCCTCAATCAACTGTTGAGAGAATCGGTAACGTCTTATGCAGCCACGTTCCCTCATGGCAGCCAAGTCTGGCATTGGTCGGGGGAGAGGCGGTGCCCTGCAGAAAATTGGAATGAATAACAAAGAGTGAGAACATAACAACATCAATGTCAATGAAGTTAGCACATGCTCAACTGCTACTACACATCTGCTTAATACAGAGTCTGGTCTGTGCAATACATCCAGGACATGTATGCCAGCCAGGCGATACTCCTACGGAAAGCCAGATACAACCGTTGATTGGCAAGTCTACATGACATGCCCTGAAACGAGCTGTGGGCCAGTGTAAGTGAACAGCCATAGACATCACAGGAGTGACATACATCCACATATCTGCATTTGAAGGATGTCATCTCATACAGACAGCTGACGGCAAGCTAGACGCACAGGTCACATGGAAGGTCAAATGTACAGATCACACACATTGCGATGAAGGGGTACACGGGAAAACTGAAAACACAGACATTGGGACAACGCAGATATGTCCTCATGTCAAAATCCCATGTTCAATGCATACAAACACACGTTACGTGGGATTCCACATGTGGCAGTGTGTGTGTAGATGTGTGCCATGCCCATCTACACCCCGTCACATGTTGGATGCAGCAACAGCAGATGCAGTTGACGGGACACCAACTGCCAGCTCATGGGAACACATGACACACACATGACATAGTCACATCGTGGCACGCTGGTCGTTCAATGTCAGTTATTAGTGTCCCTGTCCCTGGCATCAGGCGACAGTTGCGGGTGTTGGTGACTGTGCCATACCAGTGATGCTGTGCTTGACACGTTTGGACTACATGCACACATGTGCAAAGTGTGAAGGGGAAGTGTGCCACATAGTGCCACATCACACATGACATGTGTACACAGGTCATCACACATCTACTGTGCTCAAACATGAGGAGACATGTGCAATATCACTGCCTGACACACCTAGGCCCTGCACATGAAGGACATTAATGACAATGACTTGATGTACAGCCTTGTGCGAGTCTGAGACCTCTATGGATTTCGTGTGCGCCCCCTATCACCGGTGTAAGCGTGTGAAACACACCGTACACACGCTCTGAGGGCGTGTGTACGGTCTGTATCACTATAGTAGTGTTGCTGTAGGAGCACGCGTGTTACGGGACGTACACACGTACGTGTACTGCCTTAGTACACATACGTGTACAACTAGTGCGTACACGTACATGTACTACCTCAGTACACATATGTGTAGTCACTAGTTGTACATGTATGTGTACTGAGGTAGTTCATGTACGTGTACGCACTAGTTGTACACGCACGTGTACTGAGGTAGTACACATACGTGTACTCCCAGTGCCTACACGTACGTGAACTGAGGTAGTACACGTACATGTACTACCAGTGCCTACACGTACGTGAACTGAGGTAGTACACGTACATGTACTACCAGCGCCTACACGTACATGTACACATACTGTTGTAGGCACTGTGAGTACACGTACGTGTACTACCTCTGTACACGTACGTGTACAACTAGTGTGTACACGTATGTGTACTACCTCAGTACACGTACGTGTACTCCCAGTGCCTACGCGTACGTGTACTGAGGTAGTACATGTACGTGTACTACCAGTGCCTACAACAGTACGTGTACACGTACGTGTAGGCACTGGTAGTACACATACGTGTACTACCAGTGCCTACACGTATGTGTACTACCTCAGTTCACGTACGTGTAGGCACTGGGAGTACACGTACGTGTACTGAGGTAGTACTACCAGTGCCTAAATGTACATGTACACGTACGTGTACTACCAGTGCCTAAAGGTACATGTACACGTACGTGTAGGCACTGGTAGTAGACATACGTGTACTACCTCAGTACACGTACGCGTAGGCACTGGGAGTACACGTACGTGTACTACCTCAGTACACGTACGCGTAGGCACTGGTAGTACACGTACGTGTACTCCCAGTGCCTACGCGTACGTGTGAAACGCACCGTACCTGTGTGGGATTTGAAATTTACATAGGGGACACATAAGGGACAAGTTTTAAGCCATAAATGCATGCTGGTTGTCATGGATACTGAGTTTTCTGTTCAATTTTTTCCATCAGGTGGCCTTGAAAAGTCAGTTGGCCACAAAATTACATTGTTGCAAAGTGGTTGTTGACTTGACATGATGCTGCTAATTTGAACCATGCAAATGCTGTCACTGGCGGATGTTTAAAGGGATTGGAGGAAACGTAGGATACAAATGAGTCTGACCAATCACTCTGTACTCCTGTAAATGAAAGGACCCAGCAAGGCAGATATAAGTCAGGCAGAACCCATGAGAGGGCACTTGCCTGCACAACCTTTCAGTCGACACCACTGCTGCTGCCTGTGCTTCCTCTGGCACCATGTCAAGGTCTGTGGAGAGGGCCCAGCCTTTCACACAGGAGGAGAATGAGGCTTTGCTTGATGTCATCCTCCCACAGTACCCCAGCTTGTATGGGAGACCAGAAGAGCAGGTGGGTGCTGACTCCAGTAGCTTTGACTGTGCACCTTTTTTGTGACTGTCACTTCTGGCATTGTGTCCAGGTGTGACAGACATGCAATGTTGTTTAGAGTGGGTCCCAGGGGGGGGAATGGCTTATGTCTCCCATGCAGAGCATGATGTAGTTCATGTGTGCACTCTTCACTTGCATTGTGCTTACTGTGACATTCACAGCATAGTGCATCACACATTCAGCCTGGCTAATCCTTTGTGGCATATTTTGTCTATTGTCCTGAGGTGATTCAGTGGTCCCCCTGGTGTGACAGGTGACTGTTCCCACAGATGTGTCTGAGTTGAGTGGAGGTGTGGTGAGAGTGTCCAAGTGATGTGTACGCCCCCTGGACATTGATGTGTGTGAATGTTCCTTGTCATGTTGGTGAGTGTCTATGTGAAGTGTTGCACCACAGCTGCAGGCAACAGCTCTACCCATCTGATGTGAGAAGTAAGCCGTGCTGTGTGTCTGACTTGCTGACCTAGCCCCACACCTGTCACCCCCACAGGCAAGTGGCACATGTGCAGAGTGAGGTTTGTATCCGCTGTTGCCAATGGCATGTGATTGATCTGTGCCTGTGTGTGTCTGTGTACTCTGCTGAGGTTGCGTCAGTGGCCTGGGGCATGTAACTGCTTGGAGGTGCTGTCCATCAGCCTGGTGTCTCTTGTGATGCACAGTGTGTGCCATGTTCATGGAGTGTGTCGCACCCCTCATGCCACCTGTGTACTTTATATGACATGTAGTGCATTGGGGCTTCCACAGAGGCCATTGTCCATATGACTAAGATGCAATTCCTTGGCAGCAACCTATGCCCTGTTCAACATTTCAAAGATGTTCAAATGTGTGTCTCTCTGACATGGAGCAGGTGTAGTGATGTTGTCTCACTTTGTCATCCTCACAGGTAACTGCCTACGCCAAGGGGGAGATATGGAAGCAGGCCGTCAGGGCCGTGAGATCGGTGGAGAGTCGCAGTCGGCACCTAGCACAAGTGAGAAAACGGTGGCAGGACATCCGGGGCTGGACCCGGAGGATCGCCCAGGTCCTGCTGAAGGACTCACCTCCACGCCGCCACGGCGGGCGCCGACGCCTGATACACCAGATGAAGCGTGTCCTGGCGGTGGTCTTCCCTGACATGGATAGGCGGTTACAGGAGATGCAGCAGCAGGAAGGGGGTAGGTACATGTGTGTTTGTTGTGTGTCATCAGCTTTTAGAAGTGCTCAGTCACCTGGATACACTGCCAGGGTTTATATGTGCAGTGCATATCCTTTTCCCCCAAGTCAACCGGTGCTGTTCTTCCTCTCTTCCCCTCCTTCACATGTATTCCCTGGTCTGTTTGTAAACACTATTGCACATGGTAATCTAGGCTGCCAGTTAATCCACGTGCACATTGCTTTCTGCATCATGTGTGGGGGTGGTCTGTGACATGTGTTGGTACCTTGCCTTTGCCCCGTCCTGGTCAATCATTTGGGGGTCCATATTTGTTGGCACTGATGCTGAGTCTCAACATAGGAGTGTGAGGATTCAGATTAACAGACTTGCAGCATGCATGACCGATGTTGTGGCCTCAGACATGATGTGCATGAGTGGGAGATATGCATAGTGCCGGGACGGTTGGTCATGTTACAGTCAGATCATTCCAGAACCATGGAGAAGTGTGCCCACTACAGTCCCCTGAGACACCCTTGCCTCGGAATCATGTGTGTCATCCAACACTGTGCCCATTCTCTGTGTGTTCAGCATAGGTTGGCCTCTGTGGCATTGTTCCCTGGCATAATTTGTATTTATGTAAAGTGTGCTACATGTGTCCACTGTACAGGGTGAACCCATTTGGCCTGTGCATCCTCACACTGGGCAGCACCTGTGTGTCTATGTACAACTATCTGTTGATGGTTGTTTGTCACAAATATGTGTTGGCAGCCTCACGAGGTGATGTGGAGTACATTTAGGAGATCTTGATGCACATTTTAGTAAACCCAGATTAAGAGATGTCACTTCTTGATCTGTCTCAATAACATTGTCTCAGGTATGGGGGGTTTGTGCGGGCAAGGCCTACATGTCCAAACCTTATGTCTCCTTGCCAGGTCTGACCTGTGTGTGATAATTGTCTAGACAGACACTCAACATGCAGTGACTCAGTCATGTTGTGCAGGGTTTAATGTTTGTGCTTTGCAGCATGTGTCAAAAGTTGAAATACATGGTTCCTGCTCATCCATTGTTAGCACCAGTGTGTGGTCCAGATGCTACGTAGTTTGGTCTTTGTGTGCTGACATCTGTGTGGACATTCTTGCTTCCCATGAGGGTGTCTCCTCAGTGCAGGTGCTCCTTATTCCGACACAATTGCAGGCCCATTAGCTTATGCATTGTCCTGTGTTTGGACATGTGTGCCACTCCACCTGACAGGCAGTGGGTCAGTTTTGTTGCCAACTGTGTCATCATCGTACGGATGGCCATGTGACAGGTGACATGATTCAAGTTGTTAGTCAAGAAGTCTTGTATCTTGGCACTCACTACACTTGTCAACATGTCTTGATTTTTTCTATGCTTGACTTTGATGTTTTGTTGTGAAGGACAATAATGTGCCTGCATGACAGATGTCATTTGATTTCATATAGTCTTTATTTCGATAAAATTTCATCAGGAAAGACATTTTACAATCATAAAGTTAAAATACAATATCCTAAAAAAAAACAGGAAAAAACATAAAACTTAAAACACTGGAGAGGGAGTGGGAAATCACAACATCACACCAGTCAACTATTAGGTCCTGTTACGGATGATCCATACCCATCCTAGGAATTTAGCCACAGCGATTACAACACATTCATGTCTCCCAAGGAAGTGCACAAGAAACCACCTTTACACTTTCCGGGGACACGCTGGCACATTTTAAAGGAAGGCACAATTCGAAAAACACTTGTTTTCAGATTATACATATACATGTTCCCACAGTGTGGTTGCATTTGGGTAAGTCCTTGGTTGTTGCTGATACCAACTTACGAGTGTCAAGTCATCAAGACCGCCGTGGTGCCATGTATATGTACTTACTGAAACCCCATTTCTTCCTAACAGTGGCTTATATGAATAAGGCTGGCAGCTCATACAATGACTGTGTGAATGTAGTTTTGTGTGCACCTCATTGTGTGACTTATTTTATACAGGCACATGTGTGTTCTGTTCACAAAGTGGCACATTCACACATTCTAAACATGGAGATTGTGTAAAGTGTTGTTATTCCCAAGGGATCACAATGTATTTCGTTTGGGTTTCCAAAGTACACACAGGTCTCTGAGTGTGGGGACCCCTTCAGCATTGAGGTCTGTTATTTGGCCTTGGCTGCACCAATACTGTTTCGTTCACAGTGAACATGAGGTGGCATGCCTTCATAGTCTTGCTGTGCTCAACTGTTCCCAGATACTAGCTTCTCAGTTTAATTCGATATCAAGTTATTTGCTGTTGTGTCCTAATTTTCCTGGTTTCCAAGTGGCATGGTGGGTCAACCAACTGGGTAGTGCAGAGCTTACATATGTGCGGAGAATTCTAGATGTTACTCATGATGCATTTCCTGATATGCACTGTGACATATTATTGTTTGGATTCAGGTGTCACATGTATACAGGTGACTGATTATTTTCTGTATCTTCACCTTGGCCACAGCATCATCGGAGGACACCGAGGGAGACACCTGCACGGACCTGGAGGAGGGATCCAGCACCGGTGCCACCACTGCTGGCGAGTCTGCGGGAGCAAGTGGCACGGAGGGCCAGGGGAGTCAAACGGAGGACCTGTCTGGTGGCAACACCGACTACGACGCTGACGGGTCCGAGGCTGAACTCCTTGAGGGGGCGGTGGCTGCTACAACACCTGGCAGCAGCACAACATCTGTCACCGCCCCCTCCATTCCCATCACCGCCCTCCCAGTTGCTCCGGTCCCTTCTGTCCATGCAGGGCACCACCGTGTCTCCTTCGTGCCAGGCACCGCACCCCCTGCCCCTGTCCCCCCTGCTGCCCTCACTGCAGAGTCTGTGGACATTCAGCGGCAGTTGCAGGTTGGCCAGACATCGATGCTGAATGTCCTCCATGGCCACACCAGACTGCTGACACAGATGGTGTCGTTCATGGAGGGCATGTCAGCAGCGATGTCTGACCAACGGATGTTGCTGAGGTCCATGGACTCTTCACTGATGGCAGCAGTGAGTCTCCTGCAGCGCTTTATCCCCCCCCCTACCCCTGCACCATCCACACTTCCCACTCCCATGCCTGTCCCATGGACACCCAGACATTCCCAAGCACACACCCCACCAGACACAGGCTGAGTCCGCATGCCTTACTACCCAGTCCCTCCAAAGGCACTCCCTTCGGCTCCCCTGCCACACAGTCTGACTAAGAGAGCTACTTGGCTGTGCTGGGCCTGAGCCCCACTGGCTTACCAGCCCGCAAACGGGCAAGGCACTCCACGGGTAGGGGAGTTGAGTACCCCCCCCTATCCACCCCCTCCCCCAGTAGCGCTTCACCCCATCCCTCCGACCCCCCCTCCTTTGTGCCTGTGGTTTCTTCGGGTGCAGGGGATACGCTGGACACCCTGGCAGAAGTGTGCAGCGCCAAGCTCACCTCCACCTTTGGCGCTGCCCCACCCCCTGTGGTGGAGGCGTCCAGCCCTGCACCCACCACACCTACCCTTCCCCCTCCTGTCCCTGCGGTGCCTGGTCCTTCCCCACATGATGCCCCTCCCCAGTCGACGAACCTGAGGGTTCCAATGTGCAGGCAAGCTAGGGGAGACGCGTGGCCATGTGTCCCCCCCAAGGACTTATGATCTGGACTGGCCATTGGACTTTGTAAATAGTGTCCTTTAATTATTTTTCGTTGAATGCTGAATAAAGCATTTTATTTTTACTTTGAACACTATTGCATTTTAGGTATTGATGTTGGTGCTGATGCTCCAGGAGTTGGGGTTGTGGTAATGTGTTATGTTTCAGGGAAATGTCGTAGTCTGATGCTCATGGGGTGGACCATGGTATCTGCGTGCCATCACAAGGTCTCTGCAAAGAATCTTTGGTCGTGTGTGCTATTTGTGTTTGGAGACATTGTCCCAAGGAGTGTCCCTTCCTCCGTGGCACCTGACATCTTCCCTGCAGAGAGTTGCACAATTGTTGTGCTGACCTGTGTATACATTCCCTTTGTTGGTGACGGATCCCTTCAACTATGGCCATGCCTGCTCAGCAATGTCTCCGGCTGCATCGTCTCTGCCATCCTTGCTAGTCACTGTACTTGTGTATTGAGTATGTTGCCATGCCTTCATGGAGAAATTGTCCCTTTTCCGCACTATGCATGTGTGTAATCCCAGCCTAGCACACATATGGTACTTGTTCTGCAGGGTATTTGGGCACCTGACTGACAATTGTGGGCATTGTATCTGTGGGAACTCCACCCTATTCCAGACAACATCTTGGTGGCTGTCCCAGCACCTGTACATTCCTATCAGTCCTGGGATGTGCGTGACAGTGTGTGTTCCCTTTGGCTCTCTTAGTTTAGTAGGCATTGACATGACTATCCAGTCTTGTGGCATGATCTCTGTGTGTGTATAGTGCTGCATCCGCCAGGGGTGGGTATGCATGTGTCATTTGTCCTCACACCCACATGCGGTGTGTCATGCAGTGGGGGAAAGACATCCATCGTCATGGGAGTGGGACACTGCTGTCAGTGATGTGTTGTTATGGCACTATCAACATAGTCGAAAATTAGGGATGCGTACATACACCCATGGAGTTGTGGTCATCTGCTAATGATGTACACACACCCATGTCTCTGTCCACTGCTGGGAGTCCTCTGCACCCACCCCTCACATGTCTCTGTCCACTGCTGGGAGTCCTCTGCACCCACCCCTACAACGGTGGTACGGGCCGTACCCACGCTCTCTGGGCGTGGGTATGGCCCGTATCACCGTTGTAGTGGTGATGTAGGAGTACGCGCTGTACCCACGCCCTCAGAGCGTGGGTACGGCCCGTACCACCATGGTAGTGGTGACGGGTACGCATACACGCCCACTGCCGTTGTAGCGGGATGCAGGGATTGGTGGACACGCCCCCCGAAGTGACCAGACCCTGGAGGTAATGTATGTACAGAATATGGTATTTTTTAAATTAGGTAGACGTTATGTTTCCTGCCCCTCGCCCCCCCTTTGCCCCTGGGTGTTGTTCTGACCTTCTGCGGCGTGCGTGGCGGTTTTGGTGCACCAGGTCGTAGGCTAGGAGGGCCAGGATGACACATAGGATGGGGTCCATGGCTGTCCGTCGCATACCGGTGCTCCTTCTTTGTGTCGTCCTCAATTTCCCAGGAGTTTTTGGCTGCCGTAAAAAATGAGCCGTGAGGAGTGACGAAGGCACGAATCGTACTTGCTGGTCCGTAAAACGCTGCCTGACTCCGTCCGGACGTCACGTACGCGATGTCCCGGATCGGAATTGTGGGTATTTTTTCGCCGCACGTAGTTTTGTACGATTCGTACGAAATGGTATTTCTGTACGAATCGTACTTGCTGGTTTGTAAGGTGGATTTCCCGGGTACGAGTCGTATGGAGAATACGCTCCGTACGACCATTCGTACCCGGGTTTTACAGGATCGGAATCGGCCCCTCAATATGCAATTTAACCATTATGAGTATCTTGTATTCCTTTTAGTCTCTGCAGTACGACTTCCACTGTTCATCGATTCATGAACAAGTATTTTCAAAATCTTATAGAAAAATTTCTGGCAGTGTTTCTAGATGGCATTTTGACCTATTCTAAACTTTTACAGAGTATGTGTGGCATGCAACTCTAGTGTTAAAAAGTCTTCCTCAAAATAAACTTTATGCCAAACTTGAAAAATGTGCCTTTAATCAAAATGAGATAGATTACTTGAGATACAATCTAACTCAGCAAGGAGTTGCCATAGATCAACAAAAATGTACAAGCAATATTATGATGGTCACCACAACAAATATCAAGCAGAGAAGGCTCTTGCGATTCTCTATTTACTTCAAGCATTACATCGCAGATTTTCTCATACAGTACATCCTTTAAACCAATTGACTCACAAATCGTTGCCTAATATCTGTAAATCTGACACCAGAAAAGCTTTTCAGTTGTTAAAGAAAAGATTTGCAGACGTTTCAGTCTTGGCACCTTTCTATTTTGAAACAGACACTTTAGATATTGCATTGAGGGACATACTACAACAAAAACAATATGACGAAAATGTACATCTTATAGTGCATATATTGACTTCAGCTAAGATCATTTACATGATTCTTGAAAAAGAAAGTTTGGCTATATGATCATCGCTTATTGAGTAGCAGCATTATTAATAATGGTCCCTGCACCATATAATAATCTTTTCAAGTCATAAAATCTTCAACATTACACAATTTTACATGGTTTAAAATAATGTTCGGGACAAAAGACGCTGTTCTTTTTACTATTCAATTTTCAAATAACCCTGCAGCTGGCACCACCAATCAACTGGCAGATGTTTTATCTCACAGGACCCACAAAACAGTCAATCCTGAGCCTCCATTAGTATTTTCAACAAAGCAAATTGCAACATCTGTTTTAAAATTGGGAGATAGAGAAAGGTTTGGCTCTCAACTAGAGCAACTAGGTCAAGTGAATAAAAAACTACAAGATTGGAGCATAAACATTTCTAGAAAATTCACCAGTTCAGATGGCATATTTGTCTGTAAGACGAAGATCATAATTCCAACTATAGAATTGCAGGTAATAAAATGGTACCATGATCTACCTAGTGCAGGACATTTTGTTTAAACAAGATAATATCACTAGTTCATCGCTATGTTTGTTCACCAAAAAATGAAAAATATTAGTTTTGAATTTGCTAATATATTCAACTTCCAAATCTTCTCAGATCTCCAATGGTGCAGTCCAATCCATAGAGGTTCCAGAACAACCCTGGTCTCGGATATTGGTAGACTTTATCACTAACTTGCAACCCTCTGAAAGGAGGACCACATTTACAGAATTCATCAGTTATATCATGGAGTTAGCTCATTTTGGAACTTCAGCGAAGTTATCCACTTCAAAAGAATATGTTAAACAGTTTATCACAGAAATGTATTGTCTTCATGGATTACCAATTAAAACAATTTCAGATTGTGAAAACCAATTCATTTCCAAATTTTGGCAAGAACTTACCCAGCAATTACAGATTCAAAGTCCACTATTGACAACATATCATCTCCAGGCAGACGGATAAAGGTACTTTACCAAAGACCATCAACACCAACATGCAGTACCCTGGGTACTTTTCCACTTCACTCAATCCATCAATCAATTAGGAGTTTGTGAAGTGAGGGTCTCAAGGTGCTGGGGGGGGAGGGCTGCTGATCCATCTGGGCATGGAGGTTCAGTCGAAGAGCCAGGTCTTGAGATCCTTCCTGAATTGGGCCAACGATGCGGATGGCCTGAGGTGGAGAGGCATGGTGTTCCAGGTCTTGGTTGCGAGGTAGGAGAAGGATCTTCCTTCAGTTCTGGTCTTATTAATCCGTGGGTAGGTGGCCAGGGCAAGTTGGGTGGAGCAAAGTTGTCTGGCAGGTACGTGGAATGAGAGGCGGTAGTTCAGATATGCTGATCCTGCTTCGTGGAGAGCTTTGTAGACATGTTTGAGGACTATACTGATTCATACAACCAATGATTTTTCCTGGCTTCCTAATACCTTCAATAGGGCCAGCAATGAACAATTTATGCAATCCATACAAGAAATTAAAAAAGACTCGCACCTACAACTGCAAAAAGCATAACAACACCATAACAAATGGATAAATGTCAAAACTAAGACAAAACCAACCTAAATATAAAATTCAAGATTAAGTTTGGTTATCTCAAACCTTCATTTTTCAGGCAAAGTTTAAACAGCGGATATAGGTCCATTTCAAATCACCAAGATATTTGATCCTATGGTCGTGAAATTAGCACTACCCATAAAATGGAAAATTGATTGAGTATTTCATACATGTTTATCAAAACCAGTGCATTCTAAGATACACAATTTACCTACAAAAACACCATCTTCTGTTAAGTAAAGGGCAAGTAGAAGATGAGATTAAAACTATTCTTGGCTCAATGTTTAATTCATATGAAAAATTACAGTACTTCATTGATTGTAAGAGACATGGTCCAGAAGACCACACCGGGGAAAGTACTTCAGATGTGCAAGTCCCTCAATTGATAACAACATTTCATCGTAAACACCCTAATGGACCAAAAAGTTGCTCATTAGTACTATTCCTTAGAGGAGGGCAAGTGTCAGATTCCCAAGACAGCACAGCATATCACTTATCTGGAAATGAGCTGGTGATACAGCCCTCCAGCAGCAACAAGAAGAAATTGGCTGGCACCTGTCACTTTTTGTTTGCCGCCCTGAAACCCAAGTGCACACGTGCTCAAAGTAAGTGATCTTGCAAGCTGTATTCACACGTAAAAGAATTCAGGCTGTGCATGCCATTGGAATGCTATAATGCTGAGACAGTCACTCAAGGCAACACCTACCCTCGGAGTTCCTTCAGTGAAAGCCTGTCTGATCCTCTGTGGCCAGTCTTACCTGCTTTAGTTTATTCTGCAGTATCTCAATCCTTCAGCCTAGCTGTTATGATATTGACAGCCTCGCGGCTTTACTCCACTCAGTCAATGATTACCTCAAATTCTTCCCTAGGTACTATGGCGTACTCATATCTTCTCAGACCAGTAATTTTCTCTATCACATCCAAGCGACTTGTATTCATCATGAGGAAGTGGGTCACCTTTTAGGCACTCTGGGGGGTGGTGAGGAAATTTTAGCTGCTCTGTGTGACTAGAGATCACAGACAGACTTTGAATGTTGATAACTTCTGTCCAAACCCAAACCCTTGACACATTTTAAGAGAGGCAGCAAACTCGGATCACAGAAGTTCCAAATATACTCTCAATTACTTGATGCCGATCAATAAATTATATTAATATTCACACTTTGTAATAAAACAGGTGTATAAATGAAGTTAGGATACAACTTGAAATCATGCATTCAAATATATTAAATGTGTTCTTTGTTTTGACAGTGATTAGAACATTGGAATGTTGGGAGCTCCATTGAAGACAATAGAGTGCTCGGGGCTTATAATGGCCGGTAAAAGCCTGGAGCTCCAACATTCCAATCTTTGTCGTTCACAGCTGCCCTCTAGTGGCGAGATGCTATGAAAGCCTTAATGCCCTCCATAGCTGGCCTATACCGGCCAATAAAGGCTCGCTCCCTTGTTAAAGATCATCACGTTCAGCTCGCCTTTAATGGCTATAATAAATCGAGTTTGCATTATGCTTAATAATTTTTTTTCTGCACTATTACTGTACAGCTTCTAAACAGTACACTAGGTCTATGGTTACTTGACAGGCAGAGTGGTATCCACAGAGGGAGAGATGCCGAACTGCCTTATCACAACATTTTATTGCACAGAAACAAACTCTGCAAAATCTAGTTTGAGTCTGGGCAAGGACTGCAGACACAACCATAGCCCAGCCTCCACCCGACCACCTCCTATGACACAGGTGAGCATGGCACCCTCCATTAACCACCTTCTTGAACCATTATTAAGCATGGAATAAAGATCCACATGCAACCTTTACAGCAGTAAAAACAGTCTGCAAACTATTATCCATTCCTGGCCGAAAATCTAATGACAGCCAGATTTAGATGTGGTGTACCGGCTGGAAAGGGGAATAACCTTTACAACGCAACTTTTACAACGCACTACACTTACAACGCATTTTTTACAACGCAAAATCCATTACAACGCATTGCATTACAACGCATGACACTACAACGCATTTTTAAAAACTACCTTTACAACGCATTCCATTACAACGCATACTACCTTTACAACGCATACCATTACAACGCATAATATTACACTACACTATCCAACAATTACCCTACTGTTGCACCCCCTGGAGCTAGAATAGTAATTTTTACCCCTATACTATCCAACACTTACCCTACTGTTGCACCCCCTGGAGTTAGAATAGTAATTTTTACCCCTATACTATCCAACACTTACCCTACTGTTGCACCCACTGGAGTTAGAATAGTAATTTTTACCCCTATACTATCCAACACTTACCCTACTGTTGCACCCCCTGGAGTTAGAATAGTAATTTTTACCCCTATACTATCCAACACTTACCCTACTGTTGCACCCCCTGGAGTTAGAATAGCAATTTTTACCCCTATACTATCCAACACTTACCCTACTGTTGCACCCCCTGGAGTTAGAATAGTAATTTTTACCCCTATACTATCCAACACTTACCCTACTGTTGCACCCCCTGGAGTTAGAATAGTAATTTTTACCCCTATACTATCCAACACTTACCCTACTGTTGCACCCCCTGGAGTTAGAATAGTAATTTTTACCCCTATACTATCCAACACTTACCCTACTGTTGCACCCCCTGGAGTTAGAATAGTAATTTTTACCCCTATACTATCCAACACTTACCCTACTGTTGCACCCCCTGGAGTTAGAATAGTAATTTTTACCCCTATACTATCCAAGACTTACCCTACTGTTGCACCCCCTGGAGTTAGAAAAGTAATTTTTACCCCTATACTATCTAATACTTACCTTAAATGCAATTTAATATTATGCGTTGTAATGGTATGCGTTGTAAAGGTAGTATGCGTTGTAAAGGTAGTTTTTAAAAATGCGTTGTAGTGTCATGCGTTGTAATGCAATGCGTTGCAATGGATTTTGCGTTGTAAAAAATGCGTTGTAAGTGCATGCGTTGTAAAAGTGTGCGTTGTAACGACATACATCCGCTGGAAATACTAATTCCAGCCATGCAGCATCCTGACACCTAAATCCAGGTGACATGTAATAGGTCCCAGTAAATCCATAGAAACAGAGAACGGTATTAACCACTAACCTTTACTTTTCTATTCCAATTAATTTTTTTATTCCAAAAATAAACCATTTTTATTACAAACCACTGAGTGTTACTCCTTCAAAGCTGGACTTCTTGCCTTGGGACACAAGTTATTATTGGAGTTGGGAAAATAACTTTCATTTAGATTTGAGTCTGACATTGCATGATGGCTAATGATGCTGAAGGTTCACATGGCATGTTTCCATAAAAAGGTAAGACTGGAGAGTTAGGACCTTTGGTATCTGATACAAAACATTAATACTAACCCATGCACTGTAGGATGCTGGCTCTCTATAAGTTACTTAAACGAAGCACATTGTGCAGAGAGTCCAGTGAGTCCCCAATTGGTAAACAGCGGAAAAAGTAGATTGTACTAACTCTCTTTTGTGGTAGTGTAGGTGAGCAGTTAGGCTTATCAGAGGGTAGTGCTAAGCATCTGTTGTACTCACAGAGATTTGTGTATAAGTTTTAAGACCAAGAACTCTGTTCACAGGTACATACTTTTTTGGTTATGAATTTTCAAAGTTCCGAAAATAATTCACAGTTATGCACAATTACGCACAATCAAAGTCTATGGAGAATATAACAAAAATGCATTTAAAACCATACAGTTGGTTCTCTGTATTCACGTTCAATAATTAGGCAAGGAGCAAGGCCATGCCCTATGTTACACAAGAGGATCTTCGGGAGGGTCCTGGATTCAGCTGGGAGCAGGATGCTAAGGTCATTGGTAGCAGGCACTACTGAGAAGGGGGCCACCTCAAAACAGGCTGCACAAGGGATCCCAAATGAGAGATTGAGTCACAAGGGTCTCAGTACCAAGTGAGCATAACTGGCTTATCTGTACTCAGGTCGGGCGGGCCAGGTGCTGAGCAGGTAGGTCAACCGGGCTTGGTGCATCGAGGTGGTCCTCATGATCAGGGGTAGGCAGGTTGCAGGGATGATTACGGGACAGCTGGGCCACTCACAGAGTAGGTCTTAAGTGTTTCGATGTCCCTAAATGGGCGCTTGATTCCTGTTGGAGTCTGGGATGAACTCGTCTCTGCATTGTTTGCAGGGGGTCCGGTACCCCGGGTATTGGTACGGCATAGCTCTGGTAGGTCCTGGTGTCTTCATACTCAGTGGAGATACATATCTGACCCTCAGGAGCTAGTGTACAACTTCTTCCTTGGTTGTTCTGTCGGAATCAGTGAGAAGTAGCAAGTCGGTAAACCGGACTCTGCAGGTTTGGTGCCTGCAGGCTGCAGGGAAGTAGCTCCTCTACTCCAAAGTAGTTCGGGTTTTTGGAGGCCTCACAGCTGCAGGACAAGGCGGCACACAACAATGGTAGAGTCCTTTAAGGCAGCAGGCATGATTTCACACCAAATCTCTGCAGCAGGTACACCATTCTGGGGTTTAGCAACTCTTTAACTGTGTCTTCTTTGGGTCCATAGAATCTGAAGTTCAGAGTCCAGGGGTGCCACCTAAATAATAAAATTAGGGGTGCTAAAAAGAGAACCTGGTATGACGCCGATGGGCTATTTACCTTCAGGGTGTCTATACCCTCTTATGACCACTTCCATTGGGAAGTGGGCATACCTAGACACTGGTCGGCTAATTGTCTCCAAGACAAGATAAGGGAATTTGAAAAGAAGGGTCCACATCACCTGCCCCAACTTAGGGGTGGTGCTTGCTGAATGTGGACACACCTCCTAATCTAACCAATGTTTGCACCTGTTCTCCCATCAAATGTGGAGCAAGACAGGGGAGTAGGCCTCCTCCACTAACTGGAGATGCCTGGGTTGCATTTTAAAGGTGGCATCACTTTTTGAAGCTTCTCACCTTGGAATTCTATACCGGCCTGGAGGAGGTGTAAATCACCTCCACCGAGAGCAGGCTTTGTTTCTGGTCTCTGACAGCGAAGGCTCTCACCCCATGAGGTCAGAAACAGGTCTGGTGGTTAATGGCTGGCTAAGACTAGTGTGAGACCACACCAATGTTTTGTAGGCTTTCAGCGGACCCTCTAAGGTGTCCCCTGTGTGCATTTATTAATAAATTCAACACTGGCATCAGGGCGGATTTATTAAGACAAGATGTTTGTTTCCAAACATCCCTGGGTACAGTGAAGCCATCATTGTGCTGAGGAACTCGTAATTAACCGTGGGCGGGCAACTCCTCTCCGCCCACGGAGTGTGCAGAAATTTGCCTACTCCGCATTCTGTGGAGAATAGGCAAATCTCCGCACACTCCGTGGCGGAACAGAGTTGTCCAGCCCCGCCACTCACCCGCCCTGTTAAGAATTGGGTAAAACTATTAAAAAACAAGTTAAAAGTATATAAAAACGCCTTACCTTAGCTGCGGCATCCCCGGGCTGTCCTCTTCTTCTACATCACGTTCTTGGTGAAAACTGCAGATGCGTGGGCACCAGAGGCGCAACTAGAGCCAAATTTCGGGGGGGCTGAGCAAAAATTTCGGGGGGAGGGCTGAACTTTAAGCAATAGGCAGAGTGGAGCTGCAGGGGCTCTTAGAAGGGGTGAAACAACAGCAAGGCCTCATTAACATGCAAATGGTCTTTTAAAGACCTGTGAAGTGCTCGGGTGCGGCTGCTTTTTTGCCCGGAAAGGTGTCTCATCCCGGGCTGCCACACACAACGGGGGGGGGGCTGAAGCCCTTTGAGTCCAATGGGTGTTGCGCGCCTGGTGGGCACCATTGGCATGGTCAGTCCCAGGTCTGTGTTGCACTGTAAAGTCCGTTCCATGTAGAGGTATGGACCACCTTAACAGTTTGGGGGTTTCACCTTTCATTTGCATTAGCCATCTGAGAGGTCTGTGGTCAGTTTGTACTAGGAAGTGAAAACCAAACAATTAGGGTCTTAACTTCTTCAGGGAACAAACCACAGCAAAGTCTCCCCTCCCAGTGGCACTCCAATGCTGTTATGTGGGGAGTAAAGTAGTGTTTGATGCATCTATATTTTGCACCCTGGGGAGAATGAGTGCGGGAGTTAATCTTTGTATATTGGGCTAATTAAGGGTCCAGATGAGTGTTGTCCTGGTGCCACCCTTCAGATCCAACCAGTCTGTTTCACTGGGGTTGCAGTGGTATAATGGGGGTTGTCATTAGCCGTGCGTAGCAATGAGGAAATTGCCGGTGGCTGGCTCCATCTGTGAGATCTGGTGAGGTATTTTGTTTTCTGGCTCATATGGGTACTTTGCTTCTCCTAAGTGGTGCAGTGCCCTGATGTTTGCCCACGTTTTGTGCAGGTATTATTTGCCTAATCAGGCAGCCTCCTGGGATCGTGAGTGTGCAGTTCATGCATTGGAGCAGACGGGCAGTTACGGTGTGGACTCAGTAGGATGCCACCAGGTATTAGCGCTATTTCAAATAGGGGATATGGAGGATGAGGAGGATAATCTTAAGGATCATTTGAATGAATTCATTCAAACTTCAGCTGAACAGGCTGTGGCAGCCTCTGTGGACAAGGTCACAAAAAACATAGAAAATGTGTTAATAAATTTAATGTCAACAACGATTTTGGCCCATTCTGCAGGGAAAAGCAGAAAATGCAGATCAATGGGGTTTCCTCTACCGGCTAATGTTAAACTTAATGTGAAAGATAATGCTGCGCTGCTGACTAGTGAGGTTTCACACCGCAGAGGATGGGGTTCCTCACAGGCCTCCTGCTAATGTTATTATCAAATCATCTTCAGCCAAGTGCAAAGCGAAGTCTAAGTGTATCTCTTCTCCCGTTGTCATGTCGCATATCCCTGACACTGACGACGACACAGGTGATTTAGATTCCGACCACGAGAAAGATGACCCTCTCCCTCATCTTACTCTATAAAACCCAAACTGACTTCTCCCTCTCATGACCCTTTCAAAGCCAAGTTGATGCTGGACTCTCAGGGTGTTCCCATGTTTGATCCCAACCTTATTCATCACCCTAATTCAACCAAGTGATTTCAACCGAACATGTATATGGCCTCTTGATCGCGCTTACGGCTTGACAAGCAAACAAGAGCAAAATTGAAGTCAGAATCCCCTGCCCCTCCCTTCCTTCCAAAATTACTGTCACCCTGGCCATAGATTCTTCCCTGCTCACTTTCTTTTCTAAATTTGGGAAAGACCCTCTGAAGAGCATGGACACAGCTTGGTTCACGTTTCAGGACAAGTGATTAGACATTGTTGGTCTGCTGGCCCGTATTTTCGATCTGGAAGAAATCAGCTCATCTGGATAACTTTGCCATTGATCCTGAAGTTCCCTCACTATGGGTGCAAATACCTTTTGTTTATTTGGCAAAGCCAACGCTGCCATAACCCATGAACAATGTGAAGGACTGCTAATAAAAGAGGCCCTTAAACTGATAAATCTGGCATATATGGACCCTGGTATTAAGGGAGAAAGGGCCATATGTAGAAAGCAAAATTGCGATCGCAAACGCCGAAATTCGCCGAATTTCGGCATTTGCGATCGCAATTTTGCTAAGTGGTATGTAGGAAGGCAAATCTGCGTGCAAAATAAGGATTCGCTAAAATTGCGATTCCTTATTTTGCAATCGCATTTAAGGAATCGCAAATTTTGCGAATCCTTAAATGCAATGTAAGAAGCACCAAAAAAGTGCAATTTGGCCTTAAGGAATCGCAAATTACCACCAACTACAGGTTGGTGGTAATTTGCGATTTCTTTCAAAAATGCATATTTTTGCATTTTTCAAAGTGGCATGTGGTGCACACACATGTCCTTAGGGCATGTATGTGTGCCACATGTGCACCAATGCTCATTTCAGGGGTGCAACAGGGTGTCCTTTTGACACCCTGGCACACTTGAAATTGCATTCTCAATTTGCAATTCTCTAATTGAGAATCGCAAATTAAGAATGTCTTCCCATTCATTCCTATGGGCCTCTAGGCCCATAGGAATGAATGGGGAGGTATTCCTTAATTGCAAATTGCAATTTGCAATTCGCAATTAAGGAATATGTAGGATTCGCAAAATTATTTGCTAATCCTACCTACATTCCGTTTTGCAATTCTCTAATTGCGTTTCCTTAAAAATTGCAATTAGAGAATCGCAAAACACGTTCTACCTACATATGGCCCAAAGTCTTTTGTTTGGAGATTTTTTTATTGAGAAACTCAGTAAATACATTTCTACCTTTGCATCGCTTGACAAACAGTCAATGAGGAAAGTTTTCTCCCAGCGTGCTTTCACCAGGGCTGGTAGAGGCAGGAGCTGCTTTACCTGCCGCAACTCCCACAACCAAGGCTCCAGAGGATCCTACAATTCCTCCAACTGGGATTCCAAGCCCCAGTTATATCTTGAGTGCGGGAGAGGCTTCCGAGGTCGTGGGACGGGTTCCTGATATAACTCTCAAACAGGTAAGTAAGTCCCTTTTCTGCCCTTCCTTCCGTAGGGGGTGAACTTCATTTATTTCTACCAAAATGGTACTCAATGACGTCAGATCCATGGGTGCTAAACACTGTTCAAGGTTATCTTATAGAACTTTACTAAAGGCCTTTCCAGACTGTGTTTCCTTCCCCTCCCAAATTCTCCCTTGAAATGGCCAACCTCATACCTCTAGAAATTCAGTCCTTGCTGCAGAAACAACCCCTCAGGTTTTTCAGTTTGCTCTTTTTGGTCCAAAAGAAAAATAAGAAAATGAGACCAGTCATCAGTTTCAGACAGTTCAACTAGTTTGTCATTTACCACCATTTCAAAATGGAAATGATCATTCATCTCATAGACTCCTAACTCTAGCACGACTGACTTATTCGATTGGATCTACAAGATGCCTACCTAACAGTCCCCATCCATTCCCATCACAGGAAATTTCTCCAATTCCAGTGGCTTGGTCAAACATATCACTTTTCATTTCTTCCTTTTGGACTCTCTTCAGCACCATGATGCTTTACCAAACTCATGAACACAGTTATAGCGTTCATCAGGGCTTAGGGCGTCAGGGTTATCATCTGGCTTGACAATATCCTTTAATGAGCCAAAGCTTATCCTCTCTGCAGGTTCAAATTCACCTGACATGTTCTCTGCTGTCAGACCTGGGTTTTCTCATCAACACAGAGAAATCTATGCTCTCCCCAACAAAACATAGAGAGTTTCTAGGTTTCACTGATAAACTCTTCCACCGCCACTCTCCATCCTACCTCGGCGAAGGTAAAAACCATAACATCTGAGATTCTTTAGACACTTTAGAGCACAGTTATTTTCCTCAGAACTCCTGCAAGCAATTGTGGATTTTCTTTTGTCCAACATTCTGGCCATCTTTCCAGGCCCTCTACATTATCGGGCCCTTCAAAGACAAGAAATTTGCCACTTACAAAAAGGCATCACTTATTCTGATTCCATCTCTATAGGCCAAGAGTCCAGACTAGAGCTTCAATGATGGACAGACCATTTAGACAACTGGAATGGCAAAACTATCTTACCCTCACCCCTTAATCTTGTGTTAGAATCAGATGCAAGCAGAGCAGGGTGGGGCACCTGTTGTGGACCAATCTCAACTGAGGATACATGGTCTCCAGAGGTGTCCAAATTGCATATCAATTGCTTAGAGATGCTTGCAGGCTTCTTTGCAATCAGATGCCTAGACAAAAACAGAGTGCAATGCTCCATTCTTCTTTGAATGGACAACATTTCCACCGTCGTGTACATCAATAACCTAGGTGGCACCAGGTCAAAGCCTTTAAAAGAACTAGCAAAATGTTTTTGGGAATTCCGCCTTCTAAACAAAATGTATGTACATGCAGAATACTTGCCAGGGGTTATCAATTCTGTAGCAGATTGACATTCTCATTATCTTCGAGATGGCAGTGAATGTAAACTTCACCCTTCAGTCTTCAAGCCTTTGCTCCTCAAATGGGGCCCTTTTCCGATAGACCTGTTTGTCTCCAGACTGAATTGTCAGCTTCCACTGTTCTTCAGTTGGCGCCCTGATCCCTTAGCCTTGGCTTCAGATGCTTTTCTTCAGGACTGTTCCAACGCAATCAATTGCGCTTGTCTTCCCTTTCTTATGATAAATAGAGTTTTAGCGCAGGTCAGACGTCAACAGGCAACTCTTGTATTGGTAGCTCCCTTCTGGCAATGAAAGGTGTGGTTTCCCCATCTCCTGGAATTAGCAATGGATTTACCAATTCTTTCCCCTTTCCCGACCTCCTCTTAGATACCCTCACAATCTGGTTCTAGACAACTCCCTCATTCTTTCAGCCTGGAAGATAACAGGGTCTTCCAATCTTTCCCGCTCATTTTGCCAGAAGCTTCATACTGTATTAACAAATCCTGGGCCCCAGAAACTACAAAGGCTTACAAAGCAGATTGGGCTTAATGGACAAGCTGGTGTGTGGGAAAACGTGTCGATCCCTTTGTCAGAAGATATCACACACATAGTTAATTTCTTGGTTGCTGAAGCTAGCAGCAGCAAAACATATCATACTATCAATCTTTATAAATCTGCCATCTCTGCCAGTCACCCGTACATCAATGGAAAACTGGTGGGAGAACATCCGCTCATTTGTCGTCTGTTAAAAGGAGTAACATTCTGTAATCCTTCTATTCCTAAGAGCAGGTACATTGTGGGATGTAACTCTAGTTTTGAAATTGTTTCTCTCATGGACCGATAATGCTAACCTTTCTTTAAAAATTTCATCATCAAAACTTACCATGCTTTTGTGTTTGATTTCCCTTAAACATTTGTCTGATGTAAGAGCATTAGATATTGCTTTTAGACAATTTATCAAACCAACAGGTGTAATATTTACTGTTCGCAGACGTACTAAGACACATTTAACATCTGTTTTTTACCCTACTTTCCAGGTCAACCCAAGCTCTGTGTTGGCCAATGTCTCAAAGTTTATGAGCAGAAGACAATTGATCTCAGAATGTCTTTAGACTACCAACTCCTTATCTGATTTAGGAAACCCCACAAACCTATGTACTCCCTTACCCTTGCTCGCTGAATTAAGTGGGTCATGTCATTAGCGGGTATTGATACTTCCATTTTTAGTGCCCATTCTTCCAAATGAGCCATGGCCTCCAAAGCCTTTTGAGCCGGCTCTTGTCTCGAAGACCTTCTGAGGTCAGCAGATTGGTCTAATTATACTGTTTTCAGAACTTTGTACTGCAAACCTGTACATACATCATCTTCTGTAGTAATTAACATGCTTTAAAAAAGCACAATAGGAGCCTCCAGTCTTGCAATAAGATGTAGACTTTTCAAGTAACTTATAAAGCAAAGTCATAATTTTATTACAGACATGGAGGCGAGTATTTTCCCACTTTAACATGATCAATGTCATATTTCTTTCCCTCCCTGACAGTGGCTCCAGCACTGCCATCTTCCTCTTAAGAATTTTCATCTTCTCCCATCAGGCTCCTCTTCTGGATCTTCATGGCGCTTTTGAGCCTACTTCATCCTCCCATGCTTCCTTGGGTCCTAGAGTTATGAACTTCTGTCAAGAATTTACTCTTTGACCTTAGCATGTTCCTTTGTTCAATGACTATCAACTTCTCACACAAGAAAAGAGAGCTGTCGCAGCCAAGCTTAGTATTATAGGTGTTACTGGGTTACTATTGGATGTTATTGGTAGAGCGTTGTCTACTCCCTTTGGCTGGTAGTTCCAGGCCTTAAGGGATTTGTAGTTTTCTGAATCTTGAAAGTTGCTGTTCAAAACAAAGCAAGATCAGAGAATCATAATACTCGCCTCTGTGTCTTTCATAAAATTAAGACTTTCCTAATAATTTACTAGGAAAATGTACATTCTTTCACAAGGAGGTAACATATGTCCAGCACATTGTACCACCTAATACACACACAACACTAAGATCTAAAGGAAAAGTTGTAGGCTGGCAGATGTTTAATGGAACAAGTACACAATCCACAAATTGCAAGATTTGAAACTTCACTGTAACCACAGTTTTGACATATCAATATGGAATCAATGTCTGCATTAGACAAACTGACTATTCCACTAAGAGGAAACAATCCGCATGTTCAAAAAATATTTCTTGTCAAGTACCATCTATGTTCTTCATTGAAAACTGATGTTTTTCTCCTCTAAAAACAAATTTGAACCAATAAGAACTCATTGTGAACATCACTATCGCTGTCTGTATTGGACCAGTGACAAAACATATTTACTTTGTAGACATTAACTAAAATGTATCAGACACTATACACAAAAAACAAAATATAGATAGTAGATGTCAGAAGAAAACAAAAATATTGTACATCGTGCTTCACTCACAAATCATTTAGTTCTGCAATAGATTTGGATTGTAGACTATATGATTTACATCACTCATTACATAACGTGTGTATTTGTAAAGTGCACATTCACCCCTGACGCGGTATCTTGGCACTGAATAACAGATGTTTATTGTTACCCAACAGTACTCATTTTGTTGACCTCAGATGGATGAAAGGCTGAGTGGACCCACTGCGATTTGAACCTGTGACCATGAGGTTGAACACAGGCCTCTACAGTGGATGCATTAGTCCACTGAGCAACCAGACCCGGCTTAAGTTAAATAGGTGATATCACCTCATGTCGTTCTTTGAAGTCATGATGCAATCCTATTGCCATAAATTGCAAATCCTCACCATGTTAATCAAGATGAAAAGTGTTGAGAGCATAAAAATGTCAGAATGTGTATGTCATTTATAAAGTACCTGAAATATATGCTCCTTGAAACAAAATGATGATCAGCTCAACATATGAAATTTTCCCCATGCCACTGCTAATCTGCAAGAACTATGACACCATACATGAAGACAAAATGCTTGATTATAAAAAACATTTAATACAGAAGTATAATGCAGGCAACGTGACATTCCTGGTGATATAAGTAATTGAGATCTAACTGTCTTTGTTTTTGCATGTCCAGCCTCTGCTATGGGATAGTCCTTGCACACCTTGGAGCATCTCTTCCCTTTGTGGATAAAGAAATGCACTTCCAACTCATGTATTAGGCCGAAGCCACATAAGCCACTGTAGCAAAGGATGAGACTGTGACAGGGTCTCCAACCCACATCACTCAGCTCGTCCAGAGGCCAAGGGATATCTTGTCTGCCTGTGGGTGCAGAAGCGTTAGCCAAAAGCATTGGGTTGTTCATCGGCAGAACCTAGGAAGAAGTTTGTGGAAGAGCTCTAGAGGGACATGGAGACCCTCCACCTGTGGATGCAGAAGAACAAGCCATACACTTTGTGCAGGATCCAGGACGATGTTGTGGAATAAGGCATGGAGACCCTCCAAATGGGTCTTATTAGAATTCAGAGCTCCAGGGTCTGGGGGCCCAGTTGATTAATGTATATACTCCAGTAACCTATGTTTGACTTCATGGTCACAGGTACAAATCCTCACTTAGTGCACTTAGTGTTTCATCCTGCTGAGGTCAATACCATGAGTACTATTGCGCTGGTTACAAATAAACAGCTGTTATTCATCTCCACGATGTTCCAATGGGTGAACATGGGATTTACAAATATATCTGCTATATTACTACGAGTGTCGCAAAATACACAAGTACCTTAATGAGTCAAGCAAAGATGTGCATACATGGCTCTATGGTATAGAAACATCTCTAGCAAGCATTGCTAAATATCTGGAAGTCCTTGCAACGGGGTGTGAGAAAGTCATCCTTTTTTGCTCTATTCACCCCCATTTTGTGACTGATACTAGTGATAACTGGCACTGACTGTGTCCTGGGATCTGCTAACCAGGCTTAGAACCAGTGCTCTGATAAAAATAGTATATAGTAATTAGGCATAAATACATTTGGCAACGCCAAACCCCTGTAAGCCCCTAATATATAATAAGGCAAGGGGGATTCAAAGTACCTATAAGTCCCTAGCATATAATAGGGCAGGGGGCTTTGAGGCCCAGTTGATTTCCTGCACTGAAGTGTGCACTACTGTGTTGCTTGGTTTCATTTATAAAGGCAGCCAGGATTTGCAGAGTATCTTTAAAAGTAAAGTATATGCAAATTCGACTTTTTGATTGAAGGTACTTCCAAAGTGATAATCTACCTTATTTGTACATATGTCACCCTCAAGATCACCCCTAGGTGCCCCAGGGATGGGATGTTATGTAACTATCAGCAGGGACATTATAAAATATGTTTTAAATGCCCTGTTGGGGGTAAAAGTGACAATTTCATTCTTCCCCATTGTAGATAATAAGCTCCATATGCTAACATTAGAATATTTTATTTAAGCATAAATATTGCTAGGAAGCAGGTTGAGGTCTGCCTGCGTCTTCTGGGAAGGTTTAGAGACGTACTTAAATGGGTGGTGGGCGGCTTGTCCACAGCATGTATGTGTATTGTGTTTCATAAGGCGTGATATGGCCATGTCTGGCGATTGCCTTATTTGTATATCCTTGAAATGCTTAATTCTGAAGCTTGTTTCTGATTTAATAAAAATAACGCTTTAAAAAAAATATTGCTAGGAAGGGGCTGAAAATATAATTCAAAGACTTAAAAGGTAGGCAACAAGATATCCGCTTGACAGTGTTGAATTTATCATAACTAGTACAGAAAAGAAGTTGTATAACTTTTCTGCGAGCCAAAATCCATCCTACTAGCAGCCTCTTCTGATTGGTCAGCCTTAACAGGCTTAGCCTAGCTGCTTTGATGAGCTGATAAGCGGCATGCATGGAGCACGGGTTATCTGATGGGGGTGGGAGGGCTCAGCAGCTACACAGAACAGACCAGGTTGGGGGTGCTGGGTAAATCAAACTAGGCTTCAAGGAGCAGGACATGGAATGCCAGCCAGGCCTAACCAATCTTCCTGACCCCCAGCCAGATGGTAGGCCCGGGAATGGAATTTGCAGGAGGAGGTGGGGGGGGGGGGAGTGTTAAGGGAAATGAGCCACACCAGTGAGTTGGTTTAGCTGGCTCTTAGAGAGAAAATCTCCATCTTGAATTTTAAAGTACAGTGCTTTGAGGGATAAGTATATGCCACACTTTGGAGGGAAATGTCATGTTTTTGGGTGGCCCCCTGCTTGTCACCCCAGATCATTGAATAAATATGTGAGAGCTACATAGCAACTCTGTTTGCCTGCCTGAAACAACAAGATGAAGGACTGCCCTGCTGGAACCCTGGTCTGCACCCCAAAGTATTGTGATTTGAAGGACTGCTCCAGTTCCACACTTGGTACTACAGCCCTGAGGACTTTGCTTTGCTTCAAAAAGGATTAAAGAATGGACTCCCTGAAAGCAACAGGCTAACAGAGCTTCCCTGCACCATCTCCCTCAAGAAGCCCCCAGCCTGGAGTGCGTCCAGTGGACTTTTAAGGATTTGGCCTGGTGCATTGTGGGAAATGTAGTCCCAAACTTCCAAGTACCATCTCAGATCTTCTTGACACTTGGAATTGTGTTTTGGATACTTTGAAATCTCAAGAGAAGCTTCAGGAAGAAGTTCCAAAAGTTTGGAACAACTTTTGAAAAAAGCTCCATAGGGGGACCGACTCGATGTCAAGAGTCAAGCCGACTATATGGTACCACGAGGTGGCCTGGATTCCAGGTTTGTCCTGCTGAAAGCTGTAGAGTGCAATACTTCCAGGAGCTAGCCTGGGGTTCCCGTTGAACCAACCTGGTGAACCCGCTGTGAATCCGGCGTTACGAAGCGCCTTTCTCGCTGGCAAAAGAAAATCATCCAGAAAAGATTCAAAGTGTGAAGGTAAAATTTTGACCGGGGCCTCCCACTTGGTGTAGCTGACTAATGTACCAATGAGGTCGGCCCCATATCTGATTTTGTCGTTTTGGTGTCATTTTAAAGATAAAAAGATTTTCTATTATTATAAATTGGTGAGGAATTTTTATTGTGTGGTTTCTTACTTATTTAACGTACTGATGTTTGTAAATGCTTTTAATGCCTGTCTCCTGAGTTAAGCCTGCCTGCTCGTTGCCATCTAAGAAGGGCAGAGGAAGGGAATAATTCATTGAGATCTTGTCTGGCCCTTATATTGCATTGGTGGTGTCATTGCTAGTGGTAGGTGCAGACTTACCCCTACTAATAATCCACCTTCCAACAAGCGGTAAGCGAGGGCAAGGTCTCTAAGTGACATCAGTAACAACTCTAATGGAATTAAGGAGTCTGTATGCTCATTCAAAGAGGAGCATGAGGAACAAGAAGACTTGTTGAGTGTAGTTGCATGTTTCTGGGATGACGTGAGGCCAGTCATCCAATCAAAACAATCCTTTGCCAGAGATCTTGCTGTCTTGTTGTAGTGAGCATGAGAGTCATGCACTAAACCTCCTGTCTGTCTACAAGACAGGCATCCAAACCTGTGCCCATCGCTACCAACATCATAGTTGAGGAGGTGGAGCGGGGGTGCTGAAGAAGAGAAGGAACCATGCCATCCAGTCCTCAAAACAAGACACCAGTGAGGCTAGTCTGTGGCACCTTCTCCTGAGTCCTACATTTGTTTCTATGCCATCTGTTCTACATTCTACTGCAGTCCTGAATATTGGAGCAGCGATATTCAAGGGTGCCTGTTAACAAGGCAGCCTTTTCGTCTGCTGGGGGTTTACATGTGGCCACGGTGTCATTCGTGTGTTTTGCCATTTGCAAAAAATATGTATCGCCGATTCCTTCAAATTCATCTTCCACATTTCTTCATCTGTGGTCATCCAGCCCTCACTTGTAATGTTTTGTTGTTCTTTAAACTTTTGACTAATCATAGTTCTAGAAAAACCAGTTTTAAAATTACAATTTGCACACGTTAGTTAATAAATTAGCGTGTCTCAGTTTCAATCTTTATTCCATCTGGTTAAAATGATCATAAAAGCTCAGAAAATACATAATCATAACATTTTAAAATCAGCAAGTAATTCATCATTGATTTTAGAATAAAGACCCTATTACAACAAAATCATTTCATACTCTAAAAGCTCTACAATGAAGTTACCGCATGACAAGCTCAAGGCTCTTGCCCCCCCCCCCTTCTTCTCTCTCATGCAGGCCCATAAGAATGTAGCTACCGATTAGTAAACCAGGGGGTCAGGTAACGATGTAAAAAAATATAATGCCACCCGGAATTGGTTAAAATTCCCTTGCTTTAAAATTGGTTTAAGGTAGTCATTCCTTTCTTTCTCATAGAACCTGCAAAATAAAACTAGGTGCAGTTCAGTTTGTGGTGAGAGGTTATCACATGGACACACACTTAAATCTGAGTGGTTATATGTTTTTTCTGGATAACCTAACATCAAAGGGATCATATTCATGCGAAACCTCAATAATATAAATCTATGTTGCAGCCTGGTGACATTTACTAAATAGGAGTACCCCCTCTATCAATGGAGACCACGTATTTCTCTCTGTAGTATTCCTTTCGCTTATACGCAGACATCAGTATGAACATATTGGTGACCTTTTGTATAGAAACCTTTCTACAGGCCAGTGGGTCCTTAAACAGTTCAGGGAGGCCGATCTCCTTCTGTACTGACTCCACATAGCTGAGCAACCTAGACATTTTCCACTTGTCCATGCTTAAGCAGTTCTTTATTATTGTTTGTGCAAGTGTCACTGTGTCCCGCCGCCAAATTGAATGCCACAGAAGGATTGGGGCTAGATGTATTGAATGTGAAATATAGGGCAAACCCAATTCTAAGTGTTAAATATAATTTGAGGAGGAGAGAGGGAGGCCCACTATGGATTTGAAAAAATGATTCTCAGTGGTTTGCAATAATGTTGGCGCTACCACACCCCACACACCAGCCCCGTACGTTACTGCTGCCTTTACTTTAGCCTGGTAGATGGTTTTTTATTGGTTGTATAGGTCTTGCGCCCAGTGTTTGGGCAAAAGATTTAACAGCCGAGGTATGTCTTTCCATTACCAGCTTCCTTCCACCAACGTTGACCATGATAGGTCTTTGTCAAAGAGGACCCCCAAGTAGGGGAAGGTGTCCACCACCTCTATTCTTTCAGTGTCTCAATTTTGTGACTGATGGTCATGTCATGTTGCCAAAGATAAGAGCGGTATATGAGAAACATGAAGCAACAGTCAATAGCACAGGGAGTGCAGAACATGACATCAGAGCAAACATTATCACCTGTGTATGCTGCATTTAACTTGTTCAGGTGTATCCATGTTGAATCTATCAAGAAAATGCTTCTGCTGGTGGAACATTCTTTATTTTGCTCTGAAGCATCACGCGTATCAGCACCAAGCATCAAGGCTCCATTTGCATTCACTGAACTCTACGCTGTATTTACCTCAGACTAGTAGCTGCATAGTAATTTGTTGTGAGTTGTTTTATGTATCCTCAATCAAAATGAATGAAGTAACATATTCGTGATTTCAACATATATATCAGTAATGCATGACGATAAAACACAGATTACTAACAACCTTTGTAGCCAGAGGAATTCTAATCATCCCATTTCAATGCTAATAATTGTCAACATTGTGCATGGATCATGTGCCTCAATGCACGGTTCATCATAATTTACATACAAACAATGTGCAAATTAATATGTGGTACATGCTACATCTGTCTATGTCACATGGGACACTGATGCACCAAATGTTCAATGGCATTGTGAGCGGGAAATATTCTGCAATTGGGGGTTTACAATGTTGCTTTGAGCCAGACAATAACCAGACTGCATTATGCATGATAAGGTATTAAAATGCATCTTCCATAGACATGCTGCATACTTTATTACACACGGATAGAGATGAAACAATCTTACTGTACGTTTTACAATAAACAACAAATGTTTCATCAAACTAATACCCTGTTCACATACATAATTATGCATAATATTCTATGCATGTCACATCATTATATTCCATGTGTCTTCCTTTCAACACAACATAAAACTCCACAAATTCCGACTCATCATGTTGTCAGCGTATTCGTCACTATGGTGTCTATTTTTGAGGACTGGTCACATAAGTAACGATTCACACAGATAACAAAACTCCATGCTGTGTTCAACACATCTTGAACATGCTAGCACTACACACAGACCAGCATGATGACCCACTGAAAAGCATGAGTGCAGTAGAAGCAATCATGTGACATGAATGGATATCACATCATATTCATCCACCGGCAATGATCCAATGCACTATGAGACACTTCACACATATTTTCCGTAATTGTTACAACTATTTTTGACTTGTCTCACAAAGTGGAATAATAGTATGCATAGGTATTGGTTAGGAGACCTTTTGCATAATTACTGTTTATTATGGGCCTTGCTATTTGTGAACCACAAATACTAGTTGTATATGCAGGGATGGTGGGTTGCAAGGAACAGCAAACCACAATTCCAGAATTGTGATTTAATCATTTTAAAGTTCTTACTAATTATGAAAGATGTGCTCCCTTAAAGGGACAGACTCTGCTCTCCAAACCAAAACACTGGCAGTTTGAAAAACCATTTGAGGAGCAAACAGTCATTCCCTGGGTCACTGCCTACTCACACTGAGGCCACCAAACTGACTGCCAAAGGGTTAAGCTGTCCTGCAGTACTGGCTTCCCTTTGGTAATTGTGTAACCATGTTTTTGAGGTGTTGAATAGTTGTTGTTGTGGTAACTGAATTGTAGACACAAGACTTATAGTACATAACTGATAGAATGAATGCAAACACACAAATATAAAGAGACATTGACAACATTATGTTTTCCATACATTATATATTGGGTCATCATTGATGTGATGGTGCTTCCATTTGTCTTCTTCATATTGTTTTGTTTTGTTGAAAACTTGAGGACAGCCGACGAGTCTTTCACCCCATACGGATTGCAGGCCTGAGGCCTCTCATGGCCAAAAGTATGTTACAGCAACAGTCAGAAGAATAGTAAGGAAAACAACATACATGAATGAAGCAAAATCAAAAGGCAAAGTAGACAACGTGGAGAGACTATTGGCAACAAAGCTGCTCAAATAGGGAGTCAAAGGAGAAAAAGGATTCAATGGAGGAACTCGGCACAATGTAACAAGGAAGTCGAAGCTGAGAAGAAACAGGCGCTCAAGAACCACGTCACAGTAACCGGCACCCAGGACAGGCAAGACATACACATAACAACATTAATAATCAAGGCATGTGGGGAAAGCACTCGGGAGCTCCACTTATAATACTGAAGCCTAGTAAGTTCCTCACTCACAATTACGATACACGCGGGCTATGGAGCTGATAGCTCTGGTGATATTAGAAAAGTAACATTAAGACAGGACCCATAAGGAGCAAGAACCACACCCTGGGCTGTCAGCTGTACCACAGACGAGATGCAACCCCAAATCTACCATGCATGACTGAAAATCACAATGCTTAGTTTAAATTGCAATACACATTAGAACACCCCACATAGCAGTACAGATATCTATCAGTACAGATAGCATTTAATGTTAGTTGTCAATAAAACACTGCAATAGGTCAAGCTTCATTTAGACATCCATATCTGTATCCACATCACTCAGTATCATGCCAGCTAAGCACAGTACAGTGTAGTTTGAATGTATGAGCCCTGGTGTCAGGAGGACAAACAGATACACTTTACATAGACTCCTACAATTCCAGCTTGGCTGCAAATAAACATGTTGTATTACTACTTTGATTGTGAAATCAAATTATTTGATTGATTCAAGACCATACAGATGCAACTCAGATCTAAATGGCAATAGTTCCTCATGATTGTGTCATACATATGTGCTTGTTTGAGGAGTATGCTCTTAAAGGTGGTTTGCATGATTGTATTACATTTTTGCAAAGTGGATGATGCCACAAGGAGGTTTCACAGACACTGAGTCAGTCTCCTAAGCTGTGGCAAGAGGGTTCCATAGGATTGGGCACCTACATGGGCACTGGAGGAAGGATAGAATAAGCACACCTCCAGTGGCACAATCACCACCATCACCTCCTACTCCGCCACAAGCCACATAAAGACATACAATAGGCCATGATGACAGGAGTGTCCTTTGCCACAGGGCAGGTACAACAATGCACAGACCTCATCAATGACCTTATGCACTGAGTGACATAAGTAGGCTGCTAAGGCACGTTCTGCGCAACCTTCGAAGCATAAACAAATCTCTGTAAATGTTGGCTAAGAGGACATACTTAAAAAAATATATATATTTATGTTCACATTTTTATTTTATGCAGTATTTGGAATGAGATGGGGGCGTGTTGGTATGGTTGGGAGTTGTGGGTTTAGTTGCAGCATGAAGGATGTTTGTTCATTTTTGTCAGATCTGTATACGATTTCTATAGGGTGATTGTTGTGGGCCAGTTGACGTTTTGTTGATGGGTGGATATTTTACGTTTTAAAAAAGAATGTTATAAACATATTTTATTCTTTCTTGTCCTTGCCATCATTCTAAGTTGTGATTGCATATCAAATATTACTGTGTGTGTGCATGCATGAGAATATGAGCCTTACCTCCTGATGTTGGTAAGTGTGTTTGGACCATACATGCATATTACACCCTTACGAATGAAGCCTTACATATTGTGTTTTATCCATATTTTTGTTCATTTAAAGGATATGTCAATGCTTCCTCCATATCTAACACCTTATGGCAAATACATCCGATGTTTTCCCATAAATCGAAATGCCAGTGTATAGGTTATGGCACATTTTTGGAAGACCCATATTGTTTCAGAGTATATATTAGAGGGTAAAGTCCAATTTCAAACAGATCACTTGATACACCTCAATATTGTTAAATGCTTGTGTCACTTTATGACTACTTGATGCATTATAGACCTATGTGGGTCATATCTTAGCTGCTATTGTATTTGATTGGATGGAATATATTCAAAATATGAAGTAAGCACGCACGCACGCATCACTTTCTCTGAGGTTGGGGGGACTATTTGTTTACATCATTTGTTTACAGCAGCACAATTCACTTTAGTTCAGTTACTAGTAAGTAATAGGTAAAGGAGAACTCACAGTAATCTATTTTAATGCCAATGGATTGAACAATAAACGTAAAGCCAATGCGATAGAAAGTTGGCTCAGAAGCTATAACCCGGACATTATACTCCTGCAGGAAACTCATTTCAAGAATATAAATAGGGAGAGCAGGATTCTGCAACAGTGGGCCGGATTCTATTGCTTGTCTAATGCTGGTTGTGCACGGAAGGGTGTGGGAATTTGCGTAGGTAAACATGTACCATTCCAAGCAAAAGTCTTACAGATAGACCCAGGTGGAAGAAGGGCTTTCGTAAATGGGAGATTGAATCAATCAAACCTTATTATAGCAATGATCTATGCATCAGTTCTAGACAATCTGCTTCCTTTGCTTCAGCTCCACCAGGCTCTAACCAATATACCTGGCTTTATTATCTTGGGTGGCGATTTCAATTTCCTTCAGGATCCATTAGTTGATTCTTCTACTAAACGCGAAAACAAACTAAGCCACAGGTGGCCACTGCTGTAGCTAGTTGCAAAAAGGACCTAGACCTAGTAGATCCTTGGCACTCTGCACTGTGGGAAACACGTTTTTTCATGTTTCTCTGTAAAATACAATACTGTCTCTTGTGTAGACTTTTTCTTGATTTTACATGGGCTGAAAATGATTACCCACGAATATATTCAAAATGCCTTTTCAGGCCACGCACTAATTAAAATGGAAGCAGCCGGGTAGGACTTGAAAGAGCACCCAGGAGATGGTATTTTAACAAAATTAATTTAGAGAGAGAGGAATGGTGCACAGAGGTACTTCATGAAATCAACAACTTTTTCCTGAACAATATAGATACTGCCACAGTAAGCAATATGTGGGACGCCTTTAAGGCTACGTTACGTGGGATTATTACTTCTAAAGAAGTCCCCGAACAAAGGACAAAAAGGGAAAAATGATTTGAGCTTGAGTCTAGGCTGGAATATTACTACCTACAAGTTGACATGGCTAACACGGCCTACCTATAGAAGATATACAATGAGAGCAAATACACAGGGAGATTAGTTACGTGACAGGCAAAGGAGGGACAGGTTCAAAATAGAATTCCATCGCTGATAGATAAGGACGCTAAAGTACAGACAATCAGTCCCCTGGAGATCAGAGAGGCCTTTCTAAGACACTGAGAAAATATATCAGACGGATCAACAAATAATGCCTGATTGCATGATAGGGTTTCTAGACAAACTACAGATTCTATCCATAAGTAAAGAGCAAAGCAAAATGGTGACGGCGGAGTTCTCTATTGAAGAAATAGACACAGTTGGGAGTTCAATGGCTAATTGTAAAGCAGCTGGGGAGGATGGACTACAAGTACAATTGCATAAGAGGTTTGCGCCAATTTTAAACGCACAACTGGTAAATCTTGCTAATCATATATTAAGAGGTTGTGAACCTCCAGCCTCCTTTCATGCGGCAGTGGTAGTTAGTATCTTAAAGAAGGACAAAAATATGGAAAACATCAATTCCTATAGGCCAATAAGCCTTCTTAATACTGATTATAAACTTTTTACAAAGCTTCTCACTAACAGGCTTAATAAGATCGTGGGCTCAATAATACACGAGGATCAATGCGGTTTTGTAGCAGGTAGACAACTCTCCTTGAATGCAAAATTTCTGATAGAAGCTTTGGACTATTTTACTAATAATAAAATAGAGGGGCAGGTGTATTTTTTAGACGCTAAGAAATCTTTTGATCTGGTGTCCTGGGAGTGTCTTTTTTTTAAATTCTCTGTTGATTTGGTTTTCCAGAAAGATGTATATGCATAGTGAAATATCTGTATAAGGACTCTATGGCATAAATAATAATCAATCCCAGAAATGTAGGTAGTTGCAGAATAAGTAGGGGTACAAGGCAGGGTTGCCCCATATCTCCAATTTTTTTTGCCTTAATTATAGAACCTTTGGCAACAGTCCATAGGCAACGGCTTGTTAACAAAGAATTGGCCTCCAAATTGAATGGCCAACAACTTGTATTCCGCGGGGTGCACTGGCAATAGCCGAAAGGCCGATTTGATCACATTTCACCATCAGAGTGCCTCGACATTCACTGAACAGCCGTATAATGCACCTTGCTGCATGCTTCAGGAAAAACATTTTTTTTCTAGCAAGCCCTACAGTCATGAAAGGTGATGATTCAAACTGAACTTTCCTGGCTCCAATTTTGGGACCACCCCAATCAGTGAGATGATTGGGATCCTCAAGTTCTCCAGCGGCCAATCATCAAATAGCCATTCCATCTTCTCGTCCCCACTTTTTAAATTAGTTTGCTCCATATCAATTCCTCCTGACCTCTCACTGACCTTGTCATCCCACTGTCACGCCCTGGGACCTTCACAACACAACCAAAAAACAAACTGAAACCTGGGCAATAACAAATCCCGTCAATCCTGTGACCCCAGCAATTCGAGCCAATGCCGCAACCTCTCCACCTTAACTGGAGTAATCACCCTTTCCCATGGGATTCTACTCTCCCCTACTTTTGCCTCGCTCACTGGGACCTGACCACTGACCCCCCCACTAAAACCCCCACCCTGGTGACCCCACTGTGGGAACATGTGCTTACCTCCACACTTTGAGCACTCATGCCTGCATTTACAGAACTACAGTGAACATACACCTCTGTTGTGAGGCCAACACCACCCCCCTGTCCCCACCTGTCTTCTGCCTGTTGCAACCACCCCAGCTGGGGTGGGACACCCCCGAAAGAGCTTATATATAACCCGCCAGCCACTCACCATATAAGTCGATGGTGCTGCCCATTTAGGTATCATAGAACAGCTCATAATCCAACTCCCCCCAGACTCCATCTGCTTCCTCGGCAAGGCGCGCTCGAAACTCCTCATCGTAATAGACCCAAGCCCACCCTCCAAACGTTATCTGCATCTTCTGCACTACATCAAGATATTTGAACAACGCCACACACCACTCGGGATACTTCTCACAATACACATTTGCGTATATGAGGCTGTCCAGTTTTTAATATAAACAGGCACCTTCTGCCTGAGGGACAGACAGCTCATGCTCCTCTTCTTTGGAGTACTCCTTCGCCCGTATTTCCTGATGCAGCAGCTTGAAACTTTTGACATACTCCCCTTTCCATTTGAGTTCCATGTTGATAACATTAGATGTGCTCCTAAAGGTTTTGTAATCCCCATGTAAGGTAGCTCATGGCGTCTCACATCCTTAGTCTCCTTCTTGCCCCCTTCACCTTTTCCTTCATTGACCTGTATCACTGCAACTTTAGTGTTTATGCGCACTCCCTCCTTCTCCTTCCCTTCCTCACTGCCCGCATCCGTTCCTGTGCCCTGATCCTGCACATACTTACCCTTCGACAAACGCAATTTGCTGCTCCCTGCACCTGCGTGTAAACTTCAACTGCCTGAACTGCAGCCTCTACATTCCCAGTGCCACTGTGCCCACCCTCACGCCTGGAAATTATCTTACCTGGCCTCAGTGTCAGAGACCGCACTAAAGCCGACTGACTCAATACCAGTCTCTGTTCCTTCTGAGTGGACACTGTCTTCGCTGTCGTAGCCATAAGAGGCTGCAAAACACCAGTACACCAATACTCCTTCTGTTGTTACTGGCACCCTGGTCCCCTTGCGCTTCCTGAGGTGCCCACCACCACTTACTCTCTGACCACCACTTACTCTCCCTACCTCTTGTTCCGCAATCTCCCCTTCTTCCAGCTCATCCTCACCATAATGTAATTCCTATCCATCATCACCACACACTTCCCTGAAGCCAGCACTCAAGCCTGGCACCTCTCCATCAACTACTCCCCATCACCAAACTATACATTACAAAGATCTTGCAAAGGGTCAAAATACTGCAAGGCGGATGCAGATCCCAATCCTTGCTTCTCCATTAAATGCTCCACCGCCATCCCTGTGCCGGCTGCAAAGACGCGAGCTCTGCCTTTGGGGGTCGCCAGGCCACACTAGACCCTCCCGACTGACGCCCCCAAAAGAATGGAGAAAAAATCAACTGCTCTGGTTTTGTGCATGAACGGGTTCTTTCTGTGTGCACTTGTACATTTATGATTAACACGTGAATTGATGCTTTGGGTTGCTTGGGGTGTGATGATTCCGCACCCTTATATGATGCTCTAATTTTACCTAATAAGAATGACATCAATAAAAATGTGGGTAAGATATTTTTAATCGTAGAAGAGTTGTGCAGATCATGTGGGGTGCCTTGTCTCTTTAAACAATGTAGCGATGGAATACTCCTCCTTGCTATGGTTCTTCAGTGAATCTTGTGTCTTATCCTTTTCACAGATTCACTCGTCACGCAGCCTCTTTCAATCTTTTTAAAAACAGACATTAAGAGCATATGGACCATGTCTCTTACTTGCTAAGGTATGCTAGATTAATTAGGCAATATAGTGCTTTTTAGACCATTCTTTATTTTTGTATTTAGTTTCCTCCCTCATTACGTTTTGTCCCTTTTCTCAATTAAGTGTCATTTCACATATGTGTTGGGCCCTTGTTGATTTGTCATGATTGTTGAAAAGCTTTTTGTGGATAAATTACCTTTTGCCAATTTTCTCCCTTAAAGAATGTTAATATGTGCATAACTTGTATTATGAAGTCTTAAGTATAAACCATTATCGTATATTACTGTGAAAAGGCTATCTTCCCAAATTTCACATAATCAAATGTTTTCTAGCCTCAATACAAAACAGATTTATATAACAAATGTATGGCCATCATTCCACATCATGTCTGGTTCAATGTGTGCTGTAATATATTGTTTTAACATGTAAACAGATTGTAAATAGGTCTTGTTTTTGTTTATATTTTAGCTCTGAAGAAGTCCCAAGAGGGACAAAACGCGTCAGCTGTCAAATGTTTGCTGTGATTTTAAGGAATTTCTATTGAATAAAAGAATAAATAGGAATTTTTCTCTCCAGCAAAGACACCTAACAACGTGTTTCATTTGGGAAGACATAACTTTATTTCTGAGTGATGGACTATGGACACTAATATCCATATATAAAACGCTGATTTGTTTAACTGAGTGCTGTGCCATTTTTGTCTATACTTGCTCAACCTGCCCAAACTGCTCAAAAACCCTGCCTGACAGGTCACTGGTTACAAATCTACCATCCCCATTGGGGGGGGAACAACCTTTACATCGCGGTTAGTACACCGCGATGCAGTTACATCGCAATCGTTACAACGACTGCATGTTACCACGCCATTACAACGCAAGTCTTTGCATCGACTTGCGCTAGATGGGGTGCTAACATTACAAATAGTGTAGTTTACTATCCCAACACCTTCCCTACTGTTAAGTGGACTAGAGTTGGAATAGTAAATTACGCTTTTCTAATGTTAGCACGCCATCTAGTGCAAGTCGATGTAAAGACTTGCGTTGTAAAGGCATGGCGTGGTAACATCGCAGTCGTTGTAACGACCGCAATGTAACGGTACGCGTTGTAAAAACTCGCGTTGTAACATCGTATATCCCCATTGGCTGACCCTACTTGCTTGCTGACCATCACTACTGGAACGCTGGGTTACTACCAGCAACCAAGGTGAGAATAAAAGCCTGGCTGGGGCTCAAAGAAGCTTCCCCCACTCTCTTCCCGCAGTCCCTTACCCAGAGGCGGTGTCCTGGGACAAGGCCTTCCTCCTCTGGCTGGGAAGATCCAGCAGCAGGCCCTGAATAACATTAGCACCATCCCCCGTCACCTGGCTTTCAACTTCCCCTGCGCGGCCAAGAGACATCACCGTGCTATCCAGCCACACGAGGGGCAGCCCACGCGCTACCCACATGGTGTGCAGGCTGGAGATGCCACCAAAACCGCCTGCGGATTCAGAAGCGGCGGCTGCGTTCTACACACAACGTGTGGGCTGGAGGAGGCTCATGAAAAACATTCTCCAAGGCCCCCGCCGCCAAAAGATCTGCCCTGTCTGCTATTTTCAAGACCAGCAATGACTGGCAGACCTCCTCATTGATAAACAAGGCCATGACCAAACAGCAACCTCCTCAAACTACAAAGACCAAAAAACCTCCTAAATTGTTCCTGTCAGCCAGGGAGCCCGTTACTCTAAAATGGTACCCGGCAACCGTTATGTCTGTCCCTAGACTCCTCATTAACCTGCCCTCATGCCCCCCAACCAATGAGGGCTGCCCCTCGCAATTGGATCCTACCACCTTCCCCAAAGTCCCAGGAGGGGGTAGGGCCTTCTTCCATCTCCAAAACCCCCAATCTCCGTGGTCGTTTTGGACTGTAAGGATTGTTGTTTTTAATACCTTTCTGTGGTTCTCCTTCCTCGCGGCCAGAGCCTGGAACGGCCTACCGCTCCACCTCAGACAGACAACATCACTCCCCATCTTCACGAGAAACCTCAAAACTTGGCTCTTCAACAGACCCCCTCCTTGATGGACTGGGACCTGAACCCCCCCTCCCCCCACCCCCAGCGCATTGAGACCCTTACGGGTGAGTAGTCGCACTTATCAAACCAGTGATTGAATGATTGATTGTGCTGTGGAGGTTAGCCCGGGTTTTTTCCCTTGCTTTATTTATCCGAGCAAATCCGCGCTGGTGATACTTTGCATGACTTTGCATGAGAACAGTAGGACACTTTGTGTGGGCTTTGCTCTGGTTTTGTAGTGGGTCCAAAAACAACGCGTCTAACTTTCATGTGTTTAAAATGGTTTGGTACGACCCTCTTGTTTCTCGCATGGGTGAAAACATGTCACAAGCAGAGCTTAGCGCAGGGTAGTAAATTCAAACCCTCCAGCTGCGCAGATGTGAGTGACACAAGCGCGACTCAGAAGCATAGTAAACCTGCCACAATGTGTTTTGTGTATCCAGATAAATTATATGAAGTGCATGACAGTCTCATAATAAGTAACAAAGACAGACTACCAGGAATTCGGAAATACGTTCTTGCTACTATTAAATCATGGAAGATGCAGTAAAACATCAACATGAAGGTGAAGTTGATGAAGGGTAAAATGGGATCTCCTAAAAAATATAAAAATACTAATACATTTTCTCTACTGAATGCAAGCTAAAACAATTAAGGCAATGGCCTTCTAATATTAAGAAAGAACAATTCCAAATAAAATTCAAATATTATAAGTCAAAAAAGAAAGACATGTACCAATCAAACTGCATACATATAACAACCGTAAAAAAGAGGAAAAAAATACAATCCCTCATTGGTGAAGTCATCCACATCTCAAGTCCAAAGGAAGATACATTTATGATGTATGATGCATTCAGTTTATAGGCTGCAATGTATGTAGGCACCTACTCTCTTCAGGTTGTAGACATATATAGTACTGCATTGACTTTCTATCATGATCTGCTGACCTTTAGGTTATAGTCGTAGATGGCGTTCACTACAGCAGGAAATACACAAGTTTGCTTTATTTTCACAGCTGTACTCATCGGTGTGGGTGGGTGCATGGTCAGGTGTCTTTGGGGAATGTGGCAAATGTCCGCATAGCCAAATCGTTGTGGAAAATCATGAATTTTCCGAATCAAGGGAGTAGCCAGAAAATAAAAATATACCCCACTTTGAACAAAAGTTCTTATGGCACCAAGTAAGTGAATCAAGTCATCGCAACCCTCCCCAGAAGATCTCTCTTGTCTCTTCCAACCAATACTCTATGCATTCATCCTTTCATCCTTCCATCCACCCACTCATAGCCACCATCCCACCTTTACATTCTGTCACGCATTCATACTTTCATGAAATATTCAGTATATCACCATTCTGTCTGTCCATCCATCCATCCAACCAGCCATATGCAAACCTATCCATCCATCTCCAAACCTAGCCATCAAACCTATCCATCCATCCCCTCTTTCAGCCATCTATCCCTCCACTCTATCCACCAATCCTCTTTTATTCATCCATCCTTTTAGTCATCCACCCACCCCTTCACCCATCCATCCATCCATTTACCCTTTCAGTCATCTATCCACTCACACATCCATCTATCCGCCCTTTCATCCATCCATCCATTCACTCTTTCACTCGTCAATCCATCTATCCAACATTCCAACACTCATCCACCCATTCTTTCACTTATCCATCTTCACACCCATCTTCTCACACATTCATCCATCCACAGCCTGTCGAGTTGCAGACTGAAGAGGCCCATCAAGAACTCCCCCCCCCAGCCACCAACCCCCCCGCCCCCGCTGTAGCTGATCAAGAGGGGGGTTCACGACGGTCCACCTCAGTATTAACAATCGTTGGAGTAAACGTGTAAACTGCATAGGAAATTATACCAAACAGTAGAATATTCCTAAAGGGGGTAGGGGAAATATTATATTATATTAAATATGTATAAATCTACAGAAATCGTGGACATAAGTGTTTAATGCATTCAGTTCCACATTTATGCGTTGAATCTTGGCTTTTGTGTCGGAGATTTGCAGAGATCACATTTAAGAGAATACTTCTTGCACAGCTTAAGGGGTAAATGTGACTTGAAGTTTAGATGCAGAGCTGCATTAAAAACTAAGAAAGTGAGTTAAACACTCTCTTCCGATGACTGTGCATAATCATAAGGTCGTAAATTTCAGTACTGCATGACTGACTCAGCCCTTCATCTTTCTAAGTTAACTGACGAACATTTAGATATGGACCAGTAAAACCTGAAATGAAAAACAGCAGACTCATGGACGAAATAACATTCAAGTTGTTGTTACATATGATTATTTATTTGCATATTTTTATTGTTTATTGTTATTAATATTATCATCATTACTAACTATACTATTATTGTTATTATCATTATTAACATTAATAAAAAATACTTTAAAAAAAAACAGCAGACTCATGGACTAAATAAAATTCAAGTTGATGGTATTATTGTTTTTTATTGTTTATTAGTAATAATAATAATATTAATAATAATTGTTGGAAATGGCCCTTTTTGCAGGGTTATCCCCCAAACGTTTTGCTTCTTCCCCCTAGTTTTTTCTCACCTGTGTTTGTTGGCTATAGGACTCTAGGCACTTTACCACTGCTGATCAGTGCTAAAGTGTATATACTGACTGTATAAATTGCTATTGTGATTTGATGATCAGTAGGTCCCTAGTAAAGTGCACTGAGTGTGCCAGGGTTAGTAAATTAAATGCTACTAGTGGGCTTGCAGCACTGATTGTGCCACCCGCATGAGTAGCCCTAAAAAGATGTCTCAGGCCTGCCACCTGGGTGCCTGAGCGCAGTTTGTTAACTGCCATGTCGATTTGGCGAGTGCACCCACTTGCCAGGCCCTACCCATCCCTTTTCTCGTACACATAAGACACCCCTATGGTAGGTCCAAGGTACCCCCCCTCCCCCGGCCAGGGTGCAGTGTGACTGAAAAGTAGGACATGTACTAGTGTGTATAACATGTCCTGATAGTGAAATACTGCCAATTTAGTTTTTCACTATTGAAAGGCTATCTTGCCCCATAGGACAGAATGGGGAATGCTTTGTAACATTTTACAAACATATCTTCCCATAGGGATAAGATTGAAAAATGGAGTTTGGTATCCCTGAACTCAGGATTTAATAACACATCTTTTAGTAAAGATGGTTCTTAAATTTTGTGTTTGAAAATACCACTTTTAGAAAGTGGCTATTTTCTTGTTCAACCTTCCTGTGTGCCTCTGCCTGTTTGTGGATTAACTGTCTGGCTTTGGAGTAACAGGGGCTGGGGAGGTGCAGTCGCTCCAGGAGTCTGGATGAGTCAGCACTAGGCTGAATAGGCCTTATCTGCATTTGGAGTGGTGGAAGGAGTAGCACCTGTACCTGAATAGGGCTGTGCCTGCCTTCCACAATGCTGTCTTTGCCCCCCCTGTGGTGTGTCTGGAGCCAAGGCTCACACTGACAAAGGATGTTGTTGTGCACTGGCAGAGTGCCCCCAGAACTAGTTTGAACTGGGCTCAGAGCCCCTTGCACAAAGAGAACAAAGACATTTGGGGGTATTAGTATTAGACCTAAAACCCCTTAAGATCATTCTTGGAAATAAAGAGGAGCCTTTACCAAGGAGAAGAGCTTGAGAGATTGAGGAGAAGTACTGCCCTTGCTGTGTGTTTGGGGTTGTGTGGTAAATAATTTCATTACCGGGACTTAATTTGATACAGAAACATAATAAAATAGCTCAGTAAATAAGAGGCAGAATCCGTGGTATTAGAGGTTCGGAATGGGCTTTATTCCAGTGGTCGATTATAATCGGTTGCTCCAAGTTCCATCACCACGAAGGTTCAGGAAGTGAAGTACATACATTATTGACAATCAATTACTTTTATACAATAGGCATTACAGTGAGGCAAATACAAGAGGCGTAACAATTGATAGCAAAGATAACATTTCGCATGCGTAGCTGAAATAGGCGTAACTGGGAATGGTTTAAAGAACGTCATCAGATGTGATGTCATAAGAGGGTGGTTACATGAAAGAATTTCGCAATGTCAGCAGAAATACTTGACAGATATGCGCGCGCAGCAGCATGACGTGTGATTGACGTGTAACTAGGGGGTGAAGGGGACTTGACATTTGGCTCTACATGTGGCGACAGAAGTCTGGAGGGTCAAGTCAACCTAATCCCAAATCATATCTAACATCCTATGTTTAAAGAACTATGTTATCCAAAAGAGAGGTCTCTTCGAGTAGAATCTTATTCTATACTGACTATACTGACTGTTAGTGCGTGTACAAGCGTCTAAATGTCTACACTAGATGCGAGGGCGGAATCTTCCATAGTAACAGGGCTATGAATTACTTGCATAAAGACAGAGAAGCCGGGCCTTTGCTCGGGAGCTGGAAGAATGTTTACTTAAACTACTAGACAGGAATGCATCGGGCAGGGAACGGAGTAGATAATTTCGAAGGTGAAATACAGTTTTTGGCAGACAGCAGGCTGATGTCAGGCTTCGTGAGCCGCGCAGAGAATGAGACAAAGTTCATGGTCACAGATGCAGGCTCAGACTGGAGTTTTCAGAGGCAGAAGGCAAGAAGAGTTTGATGACAGAATCAGGGCCTACTTGCCTGGACTGTAAAATGGCATAAGTGAACCATATAAAGGCGGTGGCCTTTCGTACTTAGGAATGGAATATCCGGCCCATTCATGGCGGATCAACAGAGGACATGTTAACGGTGGACGCACATGTGTTTGCGTCTTCATAACTGGAACTGGAGGGAACATACATGTATTTGTAACATGCACATAGAACCGTTGGGGTCCAAGATAGGGGACATAACTGATCAGAAAAATCCATATTTCCACATTGCCTCCTTGTCCCCTACTTGCCCGTCAAGAGATATCAATCTTCATTAATCCATTGATCTGTTCATATAGCATCATTTGTTCTTCTTTCTTCTTCCGGGATCTTGAATGAAAATCTTGATGTGGAATGCACGATGTGGCACACAGACCACAAATCGCTGGTCCACATTGTAGGCATAAGCAGCAACTGAATAGTATGAGAAAGCCAATACCTAGGAAGGATACGACCTTCCATCCAAAGGTAGATAATACATTCCAAAACCAACCGGACCAAGTCCAGGTGCCTGGATTCTGGTGTATCTGGCTTACAATCTTATGAAGGCGAGTTATGGCTTTATATACAGATGGCGAATTTTCTGGTATGAAAATGCAACAGCTTGATCCGATGACCCTACAAGCTCCGCCCCTATCGGCCAGGATGACGTCAAGGACAAGACGATTTTGAAGCACAACAATCCGCATAGCAGACTGCTCTTCTGTTAAATTGCCTAAGGCGGAAATAGTTTCGTTCACTACTGCTTCAAGGGTTCTGGTTAATCTACGTATCAGCTTACTATTAGTAACTGTACCTATATAGGGAAAGAGACCTTTATTGAAATCTGTGTATTTTTCCCATGCTGTTTCAGTATAATCGACTATTGGGAGATCTCTCCTTACTCTATTATATACTAAATGAGTATTTCTGTGATAATCAGGAGGAGCTAGAAAAACAGGTGGCAAAAGAAATCCAATGTAGCAGGTACCATCCCAGTCTAGAGGCAAACGTACATATGCCGTCTGACCACATATGAAATAGGAATGGCGGGAAGCTCTAAATGTAGACTTGCCTTGATCACTAAATTCTACTACAGTGGTGCATCTACTATGGCCCATATGTATGGAACCATTCTTTCTTACACATAATTCACCTTTTACTGGAAATATTGACATAACGGGCAAAATTGGAGTAGCTTCGGATTCGACGTTTAGGATCATAAGATTAAGCGTAAAATTACCTAATCCATACACTTCATTTTCGAGATCAGTTCCTGTTCTCTGGGGAAATCCCTCCTTGTTAGGATAGCAGACCTTAAGTAAAACTAAATTCAAATTTCCCCATACCCAGTTATCTTGATAAACTGCAGAATTCGAATCTAGAGAATTACGTAGACTAAACCATGCTCCACAGGAGCCGTTGTGTGTGAACGGGTATGGAAAGAGAGGTAGAATTCCTTTATAATTCTGATAGGGAGGGAGTCGGCCACATATCCAACAATTTGTAGCATTGCTGACCTGATGGGAATGATGTAACATATTAATAAACGTGTTATTGCGCAGCGCAAATCTATAAGACAACTCAAGCGGAGGTAATTCACTAAAAGAATGTTCGGCAGTAACATTGTAAACATGTCTAGAAATAGGATAATATATGTGCAACAATATACTTGCAGTAATTATTAAAAGACTTGAGAAAAACAAAATTAATAACGTCACTATGCAATGACTACGCAGTGATTTACAGTACGCCTGTCGTTTCAACATTTTTCGGGTGCTTTCTCTATTCAGGTCCAAGGGATACATGTCAGAGACAATTCAACCGCTTCACCTTGGAGAGGACTTAAACAATCAAATTGCTCGACTGATTGGGCCTGAGCTTTAATTTATAATGTTCGGAATCACTTTTTTCCACAAAAGGAAGTTTTGAGTCAATGGGTGAAGACACACAAGGTGTGGTATTCACTTCTGATTGTGGTCCATGAAATTTCTTGATATGACTTGAATGAATCCAGCCTTTCCTGCCCTCGATCTTCACGGCTGTTCTTGTGGTGAGCAACACCAGCTGGGGCGTCCTCCACCTAGGTTCCAGCTGAGTCTTTCGATCAAAGTTCCTCACGAGGACCAAGTCTCCCGGAACTACGTCATGGGGTTTCACCTCAGTGTTGTCAGGAAAAGCTGCAGCTACCTGTGAACGACAAGATTGTAGTGCAGACATCAAGGAAGCCAAATAATCTGTCAGCATATTACAGTCAATATCAGTTATTTTGCGTGGTATGGGCGTCCCCCACATATTTGGTGGTCTGCCGAAGATCACTTCATACGGGGATAGCCCTGTTCGAGAGTGTGCTACCATTCTCATGTAAAAGAGTGCAACTGGTAATGCTACTACCCAGTCAACACCTTTCTCTCTGCATACTTTGGACAATCTTATTTTCAGAGTCTGATTATGTCTTTCTACGAGACCCGCTGCCTCGGGGTGTCGGACACAGTGGAATTTCCACTGATAGCCTAACAGGAGCGAAACGTGTTTCATTAATTCGGACGAGAACGGCTGGCCGTTATCTGAGTGAACAACACGTGGTAAACCGTATCGTGGGAAGAATTCTCGAACCAACTGTTTGGCAGTAGTCGGGGCAGTGTAATCTGAAACCGGGTATGCCTCCGTCCAACGGGAAAGAGCACACACAACTACGAGAACATATTTGAATCCTCTACATCGTTCCATCTGGATATAATCCATCTGGAGGACTTCAAAAGGATGATCAGGAGGCTGAAATCCACCCTGTTCTACGGGGACGCTTTTTCCTGGGTTAAACTGGCAACAGATCATACAGGTACGAACTTTTTGTTTGGCTGCTGCTCGTAAATGTTTATTGAACCAAATGTGTTGAATGCTATCTAGCATAGCTTTTTCTCCTAGATGTGCTGGACTATGTACAGTGTTAATTATAACTTGGACCATTGAATCAGGAAGGAACCACACAGACTTTTCCTTCATCAACCATCCTTGATCCGTTTGGATCCCTCCTAATTCAGTCCATTTCTTTATTTCGTCTGGTGTAGCATGTGTCTGTATGTCGATTACGTCAAGAGCGGGATCTTTAACCGTCATACAATGTGTTGGCGTCAGGACTATTGTCTTTGTCATGTCGGATGTTTGAGTTTGAGCAGTCTGTTTAGCTGTTCTGTCAGCTAAATCATTGCCTTGAGAAATGATATCAGTAACTTTCGTATGAGCTTTACATTTCATAATTGATATTGCAGTGGGTAGATGTATTGCATCTAATAAAGCATGAATGAGGGGTCCGTGCTGAATGTGGGCACCGTGAGAAGTTAAATAACCTCTCTCTCGCCACAGCACGCCGAAGTCATGTACAACTCCGAATGCATAACGTGAATCAGTGTATATGTTGACTTTTTTATTTGTGGCTTGAATACAGGCTTGTGTCAGAGCGATGAGCTCTGCTGCTTGAGCGGACAAGGTATTTATGCAATTTGTTTCAATGATTTCAGTGTCTGTTGTGACTGCGTAAGCGGCCACTAGTTCTCCTGTACTAGTTCTCATACATGAACCATCTACATACAACGTCAGGTCTGGGTCTGACAATGGGACATCGGTTAAGTCTTGTCTGGGTTTCGTCGTGATTGTAGTAACTTCAATACAGTCATGAGCTAGTGGGTCTGTTCCATTTACAGGTAAAAGTGTGGCAGGATTCAATGTGTTACAACGTCTGATTTCTATATGTGGCTGAAACAGTGTTAGTTCGTACCCTGTAAGTCTTGCTATAGTCAAATGTTGTGTTTGCGTTCGATTCACAAGAACCTCTACTGCATGTGGTACTTGAACTGTCAATGGATGTCCTAACACTATGGCATCGCTTTGTCTGATTGCTAAAGCTGTCGCTGCCACTGATTTCAGACACGCAGGCAAAGCCTGAGCTACGGGATCTAATGTACTAGAAAAATAAGCACATGGTTTGTGTGCTCCTGCTTGTTCCTGTGTGAGTACTGACAAGGCAGTACCTTCGCGTTCTGTAACAAAGAGTGTAAAATGTTTTCTGTAACATGGTGTTGCTAAAACAGGTGCTTGGCATAGAGCTTTCTTTAAGCTTTCAAAAGCTTGTGTATGTTCCTGAGTCCAAGGGAGAACAGTCGATGTGGCTGCCTCCTGTGTTGTCAACTGAATGAGTGGTTTTGCTAGAAATGCATACTGAGGGATCCACTGTCTACAATATGAAGTGAGGCCTATGAAAGCCCGCACCTCCTTTTGTGTCTTGGGTATTGGCATGTTAGCTATTAACTGAATGCGGTCGGGTGTAAGCTGCCTCCCCTCCTTGGACAGCGAGTGTCCAAGATAAACAACTCGCTGGACACAGAATTGCAGCTTAGAAGGGGACACCTTGTGCCCCTTTTCGGCTAGAAATTGTAAAACTGTCAGTGATGCTTTCTCACATTCGGGTTCGCTTCTAGCGGTGATCAGCAGATCATCGACATATTGAAGCAGAGCAGTGTTAACTGGCATGCGGATACTGTCGAGTTCTCGTTTTAGTGCTTGGCTATAGATGCTGGGGCTTTCTGTAAATCCTTGAGGTGCGCGGGAGAATTTAAAGCTACGTCCATTTAAACTAAATCCGAACAAATATTGGCTTTCCGGATCTATTGGGACGCTGAAAAAAGCATTCTTGAGATCAATTACAGTAAAGAATGTTGCTTCGGAATCAATAGCTGTCAGTAATGATGAGATATCTGGGACCACAGGGAATTGTGGCACAATGCATTTGTTTAATTCGCGCAGATCAATAACCAATCGATATACTGGCGGGGCCTTCGGATCTGTTCGTTTGAGAATCGGAATTATCGGTGAATTACATACATTGGAGTCTGTTTCTACAACCACTCCTTGGGCAATGAGCTCGTCAATGATTTGTAGTAAAGCCACTACAGCATCTGGTGGTAACTTGTATTGTCGCATTCGTGGTAGTACCACTCCTGCCTTTAGTGTAACTCGATATGGTGTAATATTCATGCAACCAACATCAGTAGGGCCTTGTGCCCATAGATGTGTAGGTAAAGTCTGCAATCGGGGATCCATGTCTCTAGACACATAATGACCTTTAAAATCACGTAAAAACAATCTTACTCCTTCCGGAGAACAACATATTATAGCTCCTAGAGCTTTCAATGTTTTTATTCCTAACAGGTTTTCTGGACATGATTTAGTAAGCAATAAATCTGTAGTTCGGGTCAAAGGTCCTATCGTAAGTGGAAGAGGCTGTGACACTTCATTAACAATAGGTTTTCCTGAAAAACCAAGGGAAATATTCTGCGAGCCTGAGAGGGGTACCCCTGGAACTTCACTACGTTTTATAGTTGTTCGACTTGCCCCTGTATCGAGTAAAAATTTTCTGTCTTGGCCTAATAATTCACTATGTACATAAGGTCCTTCTTGATCTACAGGGATCTCGATAAGGGGTAAGTCTACTTCCCTCTCTAGGCTTGTTCATGCGTATCGTTGATAATCAGGATAGTCATACTGTGCGGTCTGGTACAGTTGTCGTGTCGTGGTTTGTGTGGCAGCAACAGGCAGCGCAGGTGCAGCTGGCACAAACTGTATAGACTGTTGTGGAGCTGGCATGGACTGTGCATGCTGCGAGGCTCCTTGTTCATTCTGATCCTGTCTAAGTGGCCGTGGTCTTTCTTTTGTAATACCTGTGGCGATATTACGCTTCAGGACTGGACAATCGTGTACATAATGACCTGGTTGTTTACAATAGTTGCATGTCCCTTTTACAGGTCCTGCTGAATCACCGGAATGTGTCGTACCCTTTTTATGTCCTTCAGTTGGAACTGTCTGGGAGACTAGCATTTTCATTTTCGTGTCTTTCATGCGTCTTTGTTCATGATCTTGTTCCTCTCTAATTCTATTGTGATGATACTGTAACATTTGTAACATTTGTGATGGAGTGTTACCTTGCCAGGTACTCTCGAATTTTAATACTCTATTCTTCACTTGGGGCAAGGAATTTTCAACTAATTTTGTCACAAACAGATGTGGGTATGATTCGCTACTTGCTTTTATGCCACTATTTATACCGAAACATTTTTCAAATGGCGCATAGAAATCACTAGTGTCTTCATCTTGCTTTTGTTTACAGGCTGAAATTGCACCCCAGTCTTCCTTTTTCGTAGTTAATAAGCGTGGCAGTACCTGTACTAGTAGACCTGGTAGTGCTTTAGTTTTGTCCCCAAGCCCCGAACCTGGACCTCGGGCCTTTTCTTCATTTTCTAATGCTGTCCAGTCTATCTTTTGGTCTCCCACCTCCCACTCTTTTTCCTTGAGTTTTTCATAAATGCCAGCAGGCATCAATACCTTTAATATGGTCATAATGTCGGGATAGGTATACTCTCCCATGAGTAACATGTCTTTAATTTCTCGGTGGAAACCCGCTGGGTCTTTGTCATGACTGGGTACCACTTTCTTCATTTCTAGCAATTCTATTTTCGATATGGGTGTATATACAAATACACGTTTAAACTCATTGTCCTCGCCTTTTATTGGGTGTACCTCTCGTAAGGGATTCTGTCTGTCCATGTAATACGTGGTTCTTTCCTTGATGGGAAATGAGACATGTTCTGGGCATACAAAAAGAATGTACTGTTTTCTTGATTCTAGTATTTCTTTAATTAGCTTAGTACCTGAACCTCTCCATCTATTCGTGAGTAGTTCAGTCAATATATCAGGTAAGGGACCAGGATCTGAATGTTGGCTTTTATATAGTATAAGAAGTTGTTGAATCATATAAATCCCGGCTAAACGCTGTTCATCTGGGGTGAGATTCAGAAATGTGTGTGCTACTGTATCATCACTATACTTCCCGGGACTGTCAACCCAATGGACAGCTGACCTGGCTAATTCTTGTTCATCCATAGAATCGAGAAAATGATAACCCCTTCGTTCTCGGAGTAATTTATCAGCTGCTTGGAATGAATGCTCGTTAGACCTTATATTTATTATTGGTGTTTGAAAATTCCTGTTATTTTCTAGACATATCGGACGTATCGGATCAGTAAGACATCTAGTACTATTACAAGATCTTCCTCTACCTACATAGGCTATAGTTTCTGACTGTCCTGTGGGCAGTCCTGATCCTTCTTCCTCGCTTTGTTCGAACTGGTCTACCGCTAATCTTTCTTCGTGTAGGCGTTCTATTTCTTTACGGATCTTTCGGCACATGGCTATTATACAGTTTTGCTTATCATGTCTCCCTTCTGATATATTCTGGCTCCATCTGGTAAGAATTTGCATTGCTTCCGGGTCTACCCCCGGTCGGTCTTGATTTCGGATCACACAATTTATAAGGAAACGTAACAGTTCCCCCTGTATTTCCACTTTCTGGTATTCCATAGCTCTGTTAATACATTCAGAATCTCGCCCTGTTTGGACAAAATGGTATATATTATCTAGATGCGCAGTCATTCCTGGTAACTTCCCTAAATACACCGCGGCTCGTCTGATACGTAATGATGCCAGGGTCATTTCGTCCTCTTTTCCGGGCACAGGATCATATCTACAATCTATAAGAAGTTCCTTAAGCGTACGGGCATTTATGAGTTTGGGGGTACGTGAATGTGCAGATTCTTGAAAAGTAAGTTTATTTATTCTGGGTGGTGTAGAAAAAATATTGGTAGCACCTCCGGTAGCCCCGTCTGGGGTATCGGGTGTGAAAGGATTCGTTGACCGTGATACAGCAACTATAGGTGTGGATACAGCTATAGAAGTAGCTGTAGGAACAGATGCAGAAACAGATGTGCTTGCCGGAGCTTGTGTCAGAACTTGTTGCTGTAGGGATACGGGTACTGGATCTTGGCGTTGAACCTCCCTGGCAGGCGGTCTATGTGGGGCGGGATTAGCATACTCGGGAGCTGCGTCATCTAAATAAGAGGAAAGAAAAACATCTTCTGCGGTTCTAGGATGCCCCTTAGGATGTACCTTTATTGGAAATAATGGGGGTGGCAAGTCTTTTGGTATCCCCGGAGTAGCCTTAGGTAATCCTTCGGCCAGAAGGGGATACATACCCTTCATAAGGGCATGTCTTTGTCTGTCTACTTGTTCTGATTTCACTCGTGCACCCTCTTCAATCAATAGATTTTCTCGGACTTCATTTGAATTCTCTTTACTCTTCTCTTCCTGTCTACGTGCTTTTTCTGTACGTCTATACGATTCTTTACGCCATAATTCAATGGCGTCTTTCTGTGATTGTCTAGCTTTCTTTTTCCATAATTCTTCCTCTACTTTCACGATGCACTCTGCATCCCAGGTCCCAGCCGCGGGCCACCTCTGACTTTCTGGTAATTCCTTAGTGTAGTCTACCCATAAATCAAGAAATAATATGGCATCTAGGCCATGTTTATGATACATGAAGTACCCTGGAGTGTCCCTAGGAGGAATAGGAACGGCTTCTTCGAGTACCCCTTTTCTAGTTGTGATCTGTCGTAATTTCGAAAAGAGCGGCATATTGAAAACTGATCTGATACTTGATTTTTGAACAAACTTAATACATTAAACACAATAAGGAACAGTCATTCATACCACAATATGCAGAACGTACAAAAAAACATTTAACATTTAACATTTAAACTGAGCAACATTGATGATGACGATCTAAGGAAAACTTAATCACTAACATAATACTCGACATTAACTGAATCATTCTGAATTTATATATTTGGTATACTAGATATACTGCTAAACAGTACAGATACACTGCTGGAACAGTGCAGACCGGATTTGTGTACCCAAACCCGTCTGGACCGGCACAACTTATGTGCACGCCAGAACGCCTCCCCAGTAATGGTACTCACCGGGTAGCTCGGAAACGGAAGGCCTCGGAAACTGGACTGAACTTGAACCAGACTGGACTCGACTCGAGCACTTCGGACACTGGACTCGACTTGGGACTTCGGAAACTGGTGGGCCTCTGTATACCTCGGATCTTGCTCTCTCAGCTAGGCTCTGGTCGGGATACTTCGCACTTCTCACCGCCTCGTCTGGGTGTTGATCGCAGCCTCAGTCGCCCCCGCTTAACCGGAGGGAGATACAGGAAATCCTGCTGGTACGCGTTATTGTCCGTCCAGCTGTGGCAGGAGACCGGGCCTGCAACGCACCGCCGGCGCGTGAGATGAGAAAGTGTCCCTGTTCGGGCGCCATTCATGTGGTAAATAATTTCATTACCGGGACTTAATTTGATACAGAAACATAATAAAATAGCTCAGTAAATAAGAGGCAGAATCCGTGGTATTAGAGGTTCGGAATGGGCTTTATTCCAGTGGTCGATTATAATCGGTTGCTCCAAGTTCCATCACCACGAAGGTTCAGGAAGTGAAGTACATACATTATTGACAATCAATTACTTTTATACAATAGGCATTACAGTGAGGCAAATACAAGAGGCGTAACAATTGATAGCAAAGATAACATTTCGCATGCGTAGCTGAAATAGGCGTAACTGGGAATGGTTTAAAGAACGTCATCAGATGTGATGTCATAAGAGGGTGGTTACATGAAAGAATTTCGCAATGTCAGCAGAAATACTTGACAGATATGCGCGCGCAGCAGCATGACGTGTGATTGACGTGTAACTAGGGGGTGAAGGGGACTTGACATTTGGCTCTACATGTGGCGACAGAAGTCTGGAGGGTCAAGTCAACCTAATCCCAAATCATATCTAACATCCTATGTTTAAAGAACTATGTTATCCAAAAGAGAGGTCTCTTCGAGTAGAATCTTATTCTATACTGACTATACTGACTGTTAGTGCGTGTACAAGCGTCTAAATGTCTACACTAGATGCGAGGGCGGAATCTTCCATAGTAACAGGGCTATGAATTACTTGCATAAAGACAGAGAAGCCGGGCCTTTGCTCGGTAGCTGGAAGAATGTTTACTTAAACTACTAGACAGGAATGCATCGGGCAGGGAACGGAGTAGATAATTTCGAAGGTGAAATACAGTTTTTGGCAGACAGCAGGCTGATGTCAGGCTTCGTGAGCCGCGCAGAGAATGAGACAAAGTTCATGGTCACAGATGCAGGCTCAGACTGGAGTTTTCAGAGGCAGAAGGCAAGAAGAGTTTGATGACAGAATCAGGGCCTACTTGCCTGGACTGTAAAATGGCATAAGTGAACCATATAAAGGCGGTGGCCTTTCGTACTTAGGAATGGAATATCCGGCCCATTCATGGCGGATCAACAGAGGACATGTTAACGGTGGACGCACATGTGTTTGCGTCTTCATAACTGGAACTGGAGGGAACATACATGTATTTGTAACATGCACATAGAACCGTTGGGGTCCAAGATAGGGGACATAACTGATCAGAAAAATCCATATTTCCACAGTTGGCCTGCAGTTGCTGTTTCTGCCAAGGAAAGGAGAAGGTCTTTGCTGTGTGCTGTGTCCCCTGCTTGAAGGAGATCTCCAAGGGCCTGGAGTGAGCTGGCCTCCTTTTCACACGTCTCAGGGACACAAAGACTTCATCCCCAGCTCCCCTGAACTCTGCTGTTGTGAGTTCTGATCTGCCTTGGGGTGCCTGTGCCAGTTCTGGGCCTCTGGAGGTTGTTGCTGCTGTTTGGGAGCTGGAAGAGAGAAGAAACTCAAAGAACTACAGAAATCGATGCATAGATCTTCTGGCGGCGGTTTACCCGATGCATCTTCACGGCGTGAGAAGAATTTCCAAACATCGCAGCGCCACTGCGAAAACTGTTGCTGCTTCGACGTATCGGGGGATCGCGACTGAAGAGGACTGACACAGCGCCACGCAATGCTGCCGCATCGATCTCCGGAGCATCCCGAAGATCCACGCATCGTACCTGTTCGGCACGCTTTCCCAACACATCACCTGCGGACCGGAACTGGCACGAAGAGTCAATGGATCACTCCCCATACAGACCGGACTCGACGCAACTCGTCCTCTCGCAGAACTGTTGCATCGCCTCCCCAAGGTCTCAGGAGTGTCGCATCTCTTTGTTTTCCGACTCTGCGGCTGTTTGGCTTTGGAACTTTGACGCATTTACAGGTACTTTAGCGAAATGTCACGCATTCATAGTTTTCTATGGTACAAGTTCTTGAACACATTTGAAAGTCATATTTTTAATAGTGTATGTTGGATTTTTGTCATTACGGTTTTGTTTAGTTTAGATAAAGATATTCTATTTTTCTAAACTGGTGTGGTGTCCATTTGCGGTGTTTTCACTGTGTTACTGTGAGTGTTGGTACAAATACTTTACACATTGCCTTTGGGATAAGCCTGTCTGCTCGTGCCAAGCTACCGAGGGGGTGAGCATGGGTCATCTAAAGTGTGTATCCCCTTTACCCTGACTAGAAGCAAGGGTCCCTGTTTGGCCAAAGGTACCTACCGCTGCCAACTAGTTACCCCCACTTCTACCAATAATAATAAATAATGATAATAATGATAATCCTCATTTTCATGACATTCTTTGGTAAGTCACGCCCGTCAGTGGATTAGTAAGAAGCTTACGTTTAGCTCAGAAGGATAGTTCTGTCCCTGGGGACCCATTACCTCTATATTGATTTTTTTAGAATACAATTTTATATGGTTGGCACAAGTAAACAGACACACATAGCGAATTCGCTGGGACCCACAGATCCCGTAAATATTGTGGCCAGGTTATATTCACAACTCAACATAAATGTGGCCATCAGTCGACAGCTGTTACTTGAAGTTACATGTTTCTGGGATCAGAAATTCACCCTACTTGATCAGCTGTGGAAGCGTTACCATAGTGTGTGTGTTTCCTTGTAGGTATGACGTCTGTACCTCCGTATTCCTGCCAGTCCTCTTATATTTTATCATGTTTCTGTGGGCATCCCCGGGAGTCACTTGAAGGTAGCCAGACTGGCTACCAGGTGCTTCTGTGGGCCGGCAGGGTTGGGCCCAGTTTTACTGCTGTGGGGGCCGGTTTTGTTGCTGGGGACCTGCCGGCCATGTTCCTCCTTGCAGTTACACATGCTTTGAAAACTTGTGGGTGGTTCTAAGGCCGTGTTGATAATCCAGCCCCTTAGCTCATCTATCTAGCGGCGGAGAGGCTACACTCCCATTCCATTCGAAGCTCCCTCTTATCCACCAGCTATCCCATATGTAGTGAGACATGTTCAAGTTTTTATTTATGTTACGGAATTGTGAAGAGAAAAAGCATAAACATTCACACAGTATGCATTCGGAACCCTATTACACGTTAGAAGTACCATAGTGTTACAACCAAAACATCAGTATAAATAAAAAAAATTATTTAAAAGTTAAACATTCTATAGTAAAACATTTCATTTGGGGGCGCAAGTGAGTGTAGTGCTTCCGTAGCTGATCGTATGGATAGCTACAGGCATATGGGCCTCAACTCTTTTCAATGGTGTCATAAAAGCACCGGACAGATAAATAGGAGATGGCTCAAGTCTTGGATCCCGTTATGGCATAAATTACATTCCGGGGAGATTCAACACAAATTGGCCATGAGGGGGTTGAGCGGGAGCATACCCCCATCTCAATAGGATCCAGAAACGTCTCAACCCATGGGGCAAGTTCCAATGAATTTATGGTTGCATGCTATTTACTTTGATGGTATTGGTTATATACTGGAAGCCCCTTTTTTTTAGGCATGTCTCCCTGTCCAGGCAAAAACTTAGGGGCCGATTACAATGACGGTGGGACCGCCAACGACAGTCTGTCGGTGGCGGTCTCACCACCATCATTTGCATGTTTTCTGCCTGCCATATTATAACGGCGGGCAGAAGGATGGCAGTCGGAAAGCCAGACTATTACGCATCCGACGAGCTTCCCACCAGTGCGGTGGAGGGCCTTATATTCCCTACAATTGTGGCGGTACCTACCAGGCACCGCCATAGGGATTACGATGTCCCTTTCCGCCCACCTGTTTATGGCAGTTACCCCTCCCTGAACAGGCAGGAGAAAAGGGACTTTGGGGGCCTGTAGCGGGCCCTCCTTCTTTCCTTGCCCTAAGCTGTGGGCACTGGGGGGCACCTACATAACCCTGCACCATGTGGCTGGCTCCGCATGGTGCCACCCATGTAGTGCAGGGATATGTGCAGTGTTCCTTTTTTGCATTGCGGCAGGTGCTGCAGCAAGCAGCACCCGCCGCAATGAAAAATATAAGCATTGCAACCGCCATTGTGGTGGTCGCACTGTGATGCCTACTACGGGACCACCGACAGTCTGTTGGGCAGTCCCGTCTGCGATAGGGTGGCGTGCGGACAAAAGTCCACCCACAATCCTAATCAGGCTCTTAATGCCCATATAGCCTTTTTCAGGGGGGCTTTCAATTGTGCCACTTTTAGTGTGAGGCAAAGTTGGGATCTAAATGTAACTGATCAACCACAAAGAGGAAGTTTCTATAATCTATTGACTTGTCCTTTTTGTCTTCTAAAAGTTCTTTCTTCATAAGTGACCTTAGTGAGATTTCTTTACTCCGTGCTACGCAAGCAACACAGCGTACTACCCCAGCCAGACCCCGGACATATGCACTTCTCAAGCCCATTTCCAGCCTTAAGGCAGCCACTGATATTGCAGAATTAACTGAAGAAATGTTTCTTAATATTTGACCTTCCATCACGTTTAAGACAGAGGCGTAGCTAGAGCTTGTGGCGCCCGGGGCTATCCCTCAGATTGCCGCCCCCGGGGGGGGTGAGGGGGTGTTGCTGGGGAAAAAGAGGGCGAGCACTTGAAAGAGGTCCAATTGACACGTAGGATCGCTGCTAATAGTTACCTCGATCATGCAAGTTACAGGACACGGTCCAAGGCTACACAGTTGAATACACTATATAAGGGCTACAGTATATATTAGCTTCCAGCAATCCTCTGTGGCGCAGGGTGGCCCCAAACCTTTTAGGGGGCCCCCATTCAGCCCAAAACCTATGAATACTTATGAGATATTGGGGACTTGGGGCCCCTTATCACAATCTGGAGGGGTACCCCATCATTTTGTGTTACGCCACTGGTGTCCTTAGGGTTCATGTTGATGTCCGATTTTTCATGGTATCGGGCAGTCACTGTAATGAAGACAGTGGTTGGTGACTGTTGTCACGTCTTCATCGCCCTAGCAAGATTCTTTTGACCAACTTTATTTAGTTATATTTCATTATTTTAAACAATGGTTAATTCAGAGCGTCCTGCTTTATAGATTGCGGTGGTAGTGTCCCCTGCGGATGTCTCACATGCCCTCCTAGGATGAGTTTACAGCATTTCTTTCTGATGGCAAATTAAGACGCTCAGCTGAAGTGCGCTGGCCAACAAGAGGCAAGGGGAGGTGATTTTTGTTTTTAGTACACTCCCTGTCCAAGGGAGTTTCAACTTAATAGTGCCCCATTTGCCATTGAAAAGGCAGACCTTAATAAACCCCCCCCCCCCTTCAATTAGTATTTTGGGACTGTGATGTCATGTGACGTCTCACTATGACAGAGAGGAGAAACCTTATGCCAGAGGTGCCACTGGAATTATTAGACTCTGCGTCCTAGAATTATTCCACAAAAATATGGATTTGCTGCACTTTCCACATAATCCGCCATCTGCTATATAAATTGCAGATCTCTACATAAAACGTTTCTAGCTCAGATGCAACATAAGTTGGTGCCATACAGTTTCCAGCTGTAGAAGATCATTTCATTGACCGGATGCCACCAGCGCTAAAGCTGGCCCTGAGCAGCACAGTCTGTGCAGGAAGACTTTTTGTGGTGCATCATCAGCTCTGCGGTCAGGGCATAAGGCCGCCTCCTTGTTGACAGGTATGTTGAGACGGACAAATGACAGGACACGGACTGCTTTGCTAACCATCCAAGTGCCAGAGGCATGCGTTTTTAGCTTTTCCCTAACCTGTGCACATCACCATGCGCTAAACCAAAGCAATCCTGGTGTGCAGGGGTAACATCGGGCAGATCACGACCAACCCCTCCTTGAGTGTCACACACGTCCCACTACAATTAATTGCAGGACAGCTCTGATACCAGTATTCGAATGCACCCCCTCATTTGTAATTCTGTCACACTCTATTCCCATTCCAGAATAACCAACAATAAGGTGCGATGAGATGTTGCAATGCAGATACATAGCATGAGCACAGCTTAAAACCATCAAAACATGGGGAAACAGATCAATAAGTCGTCACAGGTCCTTGAACGGCCCAGTGTAGCTTCTGAGAACCTGATGAAACCAGGATTGGCAAAGAAAATAGACCTGGCCTTGAAAAGCGTGAACATTTTTTTTAATGTCTTTTTTTCTAAACATTTGCAATATCCAAAAATAAATTGCCAAATGTATTAAAAAGTGAAAATGAAGCAGTGTCTCAGCAGCCTTGACATACCTCCCCTGATACTAAAGTGCCCTCCTTTTCAGGCGGCTAAGCACATACGAGCAGATAAAGTGCTGTCACTCACAGTGCACATCGCCAAAAAGGAATCAAGTTGACTGACGCATTGAGCCCATACCACGGTGGGCGGAAGTAAATCTGACTGACAGTATGAACAGACCAATGGATGAATTGGGGGAACCGAAAGCCCTGTATTTATTTCTTCATTACGTTTGGGATAACATTAGGCGTCTCTAGGCCAGACCTAAGCACATTGACTGCAAAATTATAGGCTCAGAAACGAAGACTGACAAAATCTCGACCACATGTAAATATCTCCCGACAAAAAGTCGACTTGCTTCTAAGCACACCATCAAACAGTTACCTCACCCCCCGAACCTGATAATACTGAAGTTTAAGATTAACCCAGTCTTGCAAGAAATGGAAAGAAAGTGAGTTTTATTGCACTTTTACGTTTTATGCCTGCTAATACCGTCGCTCATTTGCAAGGTAAACTGCTCACCTTTCGGTTTCTTGCATATGAAGCTCCCCTCACATTCCACAAACAGTGCTCTTGCGGCGGAGGAAGCTTTCTGCTGGTTTTAAATGGCCCGTCTTCGCAAGCACGCACGGCGCAGTCAACCTTGCAGAAGTTAATTCTGCGTGTGACGGGACTATTCTAGGTAGTCTTGGCGTGGCGTGCGTGCGTGCGCTGCACGCTGCAGGCATTAGTTGCAAGTAGCAGGTGCACTTCAAACGGGGCCGTGCGCGCAGCACTGATGGCCCGTTGCGGCGGCCTTTATAATTTATTTGGGGACACTTCTGTAACGACTGACAGTAGTGTCAGTCAGTGAGTGTCCCCAAATAAATTATAAAGGCTGCCGGAACGGGCCACCAGTGCTGCGCGGCCGCCGCCTCCAAAATGGTGCCGCCTGGGGCGGACCGCCCCCACCGCACCCCCCTAGCTACGCCGCTGGTTTAAGAAGCCCCATTTGGACACTCCAATTGCCTACTAACCATACAGTAAGGAAGCCAGGTTTCACGCTCAGTAGCCCTCGAGGATATAACCTGTAGCCCTATAGAGAGCACCCAATCCTTTGGCCTTGGAAGCATGTTTATACCCATTAGAGTCCAGCTTGACCGTAATGTGGAGTAGGGCTAGTCTGGAATCAGTGTCTTTAGCCCATCCCGACACCTCACCCAGCACTTATAGAACTCTGACCCAGTATTGTTTAATTACAGGATAGGCCCAGTTGGCGTGAAAGAAGTCTTCCTCAACCCCACCATGCCAGAGGCAGGTGTGGGAGGAAACCCTCCTTATTTACCAGAGTGTATAACACAATTGCATATTTGCACTTGTGTTAGCCTAAACTCAGGGACTCATTTACTAGCTTTTGGCATAGAGCAGCGCCGCAATCCTTTCTGCTGCGCTGCCCTATGTAAAAAGGAAAGGGAAGGAATGCGCTGTATTTATGAGATACGGACCATTCCTGTCCTCTTCCATAGCGTTGGCGCACAAATGACTGCCATGCGCCAATGCAGGCACCCTTGCACCATGGTGCAAGGATGTCTATGTTGAAATTAGGTTGTGTCTGTGGGGAAGGAACACCTTCCCTTGCAAAAACAACCCTTAAGCCACTCCCTGGGAAGGTGTAAGATTTTGACGCGCTCCCAGGTTTACAGATTCTTGTACATCTGGGAATGTGTCAAATGCCCTGGGTGTTACATGGGAACGCCCAGCATAAAGCCCATGGCACGCCTACCTATCGCAGGTTGAGACAACCCAGCGACTTGCCTCACACCATATCTACAAGGCCATGAAAATCCATGCAGAGTGGCTTTACGTGGCCTTGTAGATATGGCTAAGCCCTGTGCGCCACTGAAACACCACGAAAAGTGACGTTCCGGCGGCGCACAGGGCTTGCAAGTAAGCCCCTGAGTGCTTAATTTCTATAAGAACGAGTGACGGTGTCCAAAGCTATGCTCAGAACTCCGAGGCCTGTGCTGTGATATGTTGGCACGCCAAATACCAAGGCTGCTTACTGCTAAATTATCCTTATGCCTCTTTAGTTCGCTATCGGACACTCCCTGACCACTTGTTCAAATTAAGCACTGCCTAAACTGCTTGGTTATCGATCCCGTTTCTTCTGTGGTCTGTGGGTACCCTGCCATATTATGACAGGACCCCTAAACTGCTTCTAAGACCCTCATTATGAGCTTCAAGGTAAATTTCAATCCCTAAACAAACTCCTCAGAGCCGTTTAGAACAGAACTTTGTGCAGCTTGTGTCTTGCATGTGTCTAGTACACACAGGTCACACAGGTGCTCATGGCGAAAACATCTTTTTTTTCCTGATGCCTGGTCTGGGCTGGAAATCAGCCTCTTTTGTGCTCGGGGCCAAGAGCTCAGGAATCGCTCGTCCTGGGCTGTGAAGGTGTTTTTCTTGTCCCCAAGCATATTTCACTCTGATCCGCTGCACTCCTCCTCCCTTCCCATCGTCCTCACACACTGTCTGCAAGCCCTAATTATAATGATTTGTGCATCCGAAATTAATGATTGTGACATCAATTAAACAATGCTGGTTTTTATAATAGTTTCCAAGTTAGTTCTAATAATTAGTATTCTTTCTCTTCACATTTCCAACTTTTGGCAGTATATTTTTAGTACCTTACTGACTACATTAATTGCTAATTATTTTTTCTTACCACAGTGCAGCGTCTGCCTTTGGTTTCTATAAAGAGCACACAACTGTTTTTTAACTCTGTATTGACTGTTTCCTGATTGTGCAGGTGTACAGGTTGTTTCTTTGTGTCTGATTCTGCAGGTCTACGGGTAGTTTTTTTGTGTCTGATTTGGCAGGTCTATTGGTTGTTTTTTGTGTCTGATTCTGTAGGTCTACGGGTCGTTTTTTTATGTCTGATTGTGCAAGTCTACATGTTGTTTTTCTGTGTCTGATTGGGCAGGTCTATTGGTTGTTTTTTTGTGTCTGATTCTGCAAGTCTACGGGTTGTTTTTTTTATGTCTGATTGTGCAAGTCTACATGTTGTTTTTCTGTGTGTGATTGGGCAGGTCTACGGGTTGTTTTTCTGTGTCTGATTGGGCAGGTCTACGGGTTGTTTTTCTGTGTCTGACTGTGCAGGTCTACGGGTCGTTTTTCTGTGTCTGATTGTGCAGGTCTACGGGTTGTGTTTCTGTGTCTGATTGTGCAGGTCTACAGGTCGTTTTTGTGTCCTGTACAAAAGAGAGTGCTAAAAGAGTCCAAAGAAGTTCTTGTAAATTTTCAAACAACGTTGATATTGAAGCGTTCTTTTTGTAAAGAGAACGATTCAAAATCAATCTTTTTTTTTGTTTAAATCTTTTTATTAGTTTACACAGAAATACAGCAAGTAAAATCAACGACCAACACTGATTGAGACAGGTCATTTGGTTACAACTCTTGATGTCCCCTTTAATCTCAGTCTGAGAAGATTACCCCTCAAGTATCTACTTGTACGGGCGAGGGGGGAGTAAATATATTTGCCCTATGTGAGTTCCATTTGCCTCATACCCGTTCCCACTTCTTAAAGTGTCCGCTATTTTTATAGACTTCCATTTCTGCAATCATGCACCAATCCATGTTTCTCTCCCACTCTACTAGAGTTGGTGACTCCGCTGCCCCCCACCTCCAGGCAATCTAGCATCTTGCGATTATGAGTCCCATAGTGGTCCAAAGCTGCTCTGCACGATTCATATCTATAGCCTCCCATATGTTGAGTAGGCACAGCTTAGGGGATAATTGAATAGCCCCACCACTGGCGTTATCCATGCATGTGTGTATTGCTTCCCAGTATGCCTTGATCGCTGGGCATTCCCGTATAGTGTGATAGAAGGTGCAGACTCCTTCACATAATCTTCTGCACCCAGCCTCCTCCCTCCTACCCATTTTTACTGGTGTGGTGCACGAAATGTATGATCTGTTGAGTATTTTTAATTGAATTAGTTTAAGCCGCGACGATATTGCGACTTCTCGTGGGGAAGCAAGAGCATCCTGCCAATCCTCTCCCTCGTGATTCCCTATATCTGCCTGCCAGTGCTCACAAAGACTCAGTAGTGGGTCCAGTAAGTTATTTATAATCTTTTGGTAGGTCAGGGAGATGGCCGCAAGGTCCATATACTCAGTCAGGAGCCTTCACTCCAGTGGTGATGCCTCTGGTATTTCCTCCCCAGCTTGGACTGCCCCCCGAGAGCATGCCATATTTGTAAATATCTAAAAGTTTGTCCTTCACACAACTCATAATACCTTGGCAAACTGTATTTTTTCCCCCTTGCCCATAAATCGCCCAATTTTGAAATGCCGATATTATCCCATTTATCGAAGCCTTGATAGTGATTTAATCTCCCTAGGAGCTCAGCATGTAGAAAGGGCATGGCAAGTGTCACTTTGTTATTCCATCCAAGTTGTTTTGTAACTCTATGCCAGAGGGTGACCATTTGGGTGCAGGGCCCCGTGAGCTGCTGCTTCTTGGGGTTCAAATATTGTGCTTCTCTTTATCCTCCCGTTCCCATCAACCACTTATCCACATGACTGGGTGGGTCGTCCTGCACGTGATGTACCCACTTATTTATGACCACCAATTGGGCTGCCCAGTAGCATGATCGGATATTAGGTAGAGTGATTCTCCCATCATACTATCCCCTATTCAGTTTTTGGGTTGCAATGTAGGGCGGTTTACCGTCCCATAGTAGACTCCTAACTTCTCCGTCTATGGATTGAAAATATGCTTCGGGGACTCTGTAGGGCATGTTTTGCTTTGCAGAGCGTAAGGGAATTGTGGTAAAGCCATGATTTTAAATAACGCCGCTCTTCCCAGCAGGCAGAGTGACAAAGCACGCCAGTGTTGCACATCTCCCCGTAGACGGGTCAGTGGAGCAAGGTGATTACATTCGTAAAAGAGTTCCGCACGGATCGTGTCGTTAATTCCTAGATAAGTGGAAACCCTCCGTTGCGATCTTTGCTTCACATTTTGCTCATAAGATGGGTGTTGGTCCCCAAAGGGGGTAAATCACCGACTTGGACCAATTATTAGTATATCCGGAGTATTTCCAAACATTGGAACAAATTTGAAGCACTCTGCTAATGGATGAGCTAGTCGGCGCCACAGATAACAGTATGTCATCGGCATATAGCGAGAGTCTGTCTTCCCACCCAGCCACCCATCGCAGTCCCCAGATCAATGGAGCTCCCCATATCCAACTCACCAAGGACTCGAGGATCAGGGTGAATAAAATTGCTAACAATGGATAGCCCTGTTGTGTTCCCCGGTTTAGGGGGAAGGTATTTGAGGTTCGTCCATTCACTACCACTTGAGCCAGTGACTCTGTATATAACAGTTGAATCCAGGTGAGAAGGTTTTTACCCGATCCCATACACTCCAGGACTCGACTGTGTCAAAGGTCTGGCTGGTGTCTTGCTACAGTATTGCAGCGTCCTCTTGGATGGTGTTTATTCACCCCAGTACACTATTCAGCTGCCTCAAGTTGAGAGCAGTGTTTCGACCCGGGACTGATCCGGATGTACTAATTTGGTCACTATTGGGAGCAGTCTGAATGCTAAAACCTTAGCTAAAGTTTTTGCCTCTACATTGAGCAGAGAGATGAGTGGATAGGAGGTACGTTCCTCGGGAGGCTTAGCCCTTCTTATGGATCCCTACAATAAAAGCAAATCTCTGATCCCCTTGTAGGGTACCCACTTGTTTGCTTTCATTGTACGTATTGAGTAGGTGCGGCACCACTTTGAATGCAGTTATCTTTAATAGTTAGATTGGGAGGCCGTTTGGCCCTATGGCTTTTCCTGACTGTATACTACTGATGGCTGTCATTACTTCCTCATTTGTGAGGTCTTGTTTGAGTGTTTGTCGGTCCTAACATGACAGTGGCGAATTCGGAATATCAGCTAACAGCTCCCTTGATTCCTCTGCCATGGCTGAGGCTGCCGGGGAGTAAGGGTGTTGGAAGTGGGTAGTGAAAGCCTCTGTGAAGTCCTGCGGTTCAAGTAACCATAGCCCCTTTTCTCCCCGTATTGTTTTTACCCATCGATCCGCCTTTTCCTGTTTATCCAGCCAAATGTATAATTTACCTGCCCTGTCCCATGTTCGTATATTCTATGCTACGTAGCCCGGAGTCTACCTCTTACTGTTTCTGTCATTTGATTCCTATATTCCCGTTGCTTTAGTTCTAATTTGTGCCTGGCTACTTTGTCCATTATAAAAGGTGGGAAATGCTCCATATCCAAAATATCCCGTTCCAGTGACTCTATTTTTCCCACCTTGTCTTTCCTATGTCCCACCATGAGGTAAAGCGCCTGTCCCTTCAGAACCACCTTGTAGGCCTCCCAAATAGATTCAGGATATTAGACAGATCCCACATTTTCAATGAAGTAATCATGTGTGGCTTTGATAAGGCTGACTTTAATATGTGGGAGTTTAAGGTACCATGGGTTAATCACTATGGATCTGCGCCTTGACCTTGAACCCAGGGGGTATTTTGCCCACAGTGGGCATGATCCGAACTCCCCCTAGCTAGGTGTCTTACGTCCGTAAAAAGTTTGCTTATCCACTGTCACTGTGAGAATGTGGTCAATTCAGGACAGGCTATTGTGTACTCCTAAGTGGAATGTGAATTGCTTTGCTTCTGGGTGGGCATCTCTCCAGACATCAACTAGGCAGAGGGCACACATAAAATTAAGCAAACACAAGGAGATGATGGACAGAGCGCGGAAACTTTTCAGACACTCAACCCCAGTCACATATCTAGGTTGATCCATCATCATTCTTTAGCTCACTTCGCCACCTCAGTTCAGACCCAGCTATATGCAAATCAGTCTTAACTCTGTGACTCATGGGAACAGGTCAGCCCGAACTGCCATGCCAGGTCTTCCCTGAACCGGAAACAAGCATCCTGGGACCGGTTTCTGGGTAACACCTTTCATCAGCCAGGCTAGCTTGAATCCAGTGGCAAAGCGAGCAAGGGACCCACTCCTGTGCATACCCTGCCAACTTAGGGCGAACAAAGCAAACACAAGGAGATGATGGACGGAGCGCTGAAACATTTCAGACAATCATCCCCAGTCACAGATCTGGGTTGAATCCATCATCATTCTTTAGCTCACTTCGCCATCTCAATTCAGACCCAGCTATATGCAAATCAGTCTTGACCCTGTGCCTCATGGGAACAGTCCCGCCCGAACTGCCAAGCCAGGTCTTCCCCGAACCGGAAACAAGCATCCTGGGACTGGTTTCTGGGTAACACCCTTCATCAGCCAGGCTAGCCTGAATCTAGTGGCAAAGTGAGCAAGGGACCCACATCTGGGCATACTCTGCCAACTTAGGGCGAACAAAGACAACACAAGGAGATGATGGACGGAGCGCTGAAAAGTTTGAGACACTTACCCCCAGTCGCAGATCTGGGTTGAATCCATCATCATTCTTTAGCTCTTGAAGAGGGCAGTAAATTGCTAGTGTTTTGCGACCGCAAACATTCTTACATAGGCCTCTGACTCGTTATTAGGAAGCGACACCCTTGGGACGCCAAAAAAATTGCACCCGCTAAATAGGGATTGAACATGGCCCTATTAGATTTTGCTTGCGCAAACGGGTCACAAACCCGTTTGTGCATGCAAAATAGGGTTGTACATTCGACCCATTGTGTCATGTTGAGGTCCCCTCAAATCAAAGGCACCCCCTCAGGAAAGACTAGAATAATTTTGCTCATGTCCGGTAAGGCCACGTTATGCAGTGCTGGGGGTATGTATACCGACATAATATTAACATTCCTGCCCTCCCAAGAGCTGGTCACTGCTGCAAAGTGGCCCTGTTTGTCCGTGCATGTGTGTGCCACAGTGAAAGGGAACTGTTTAAGCTCCCCTAGATCCGGAGATAAAGCCTGAGTGTGCTATACGTTTGTAGCCCCATCGGTTGAGTGCCTCACAAGTATTTCTGGACCAGGTTAGTCTCTTGGAGCAGGACTACATCTGGTGCTTGCCTTTTAATGTATTAAAGCACTACACCCCTCTTCAGCCTATCCCCCAGCCCATTAACATTCCAAGAGAGTACTTTAAATGTTTCTGCCCCCCACTCATCATGGATCTATCAGTCGCCAGGGTGATCTCTGTTCCTGACCATGCGGTTTCTTTGGTGGAGTCGACTATTTTGTCTACCTATTAGGTGGGTTTGGTTGACTTGTTGTGTAGGGTGCGAGAGCTGTGTTATTGAGCTCAATAAGAGGTGTGGTCTCATGAGTCTCATAAAAGAAATATTTTGCTATTGCCAGTGAACAAAACAATCTAAACTGCAACTTACATAGCATAACGTGTATTTGTAAAGCGCACGTTCACCCAGAGGTCTCTTGGCGCTGAATAACAGATGTTCATTGTTACCCAACTCAGTGGTACTCATTTTATCGAGATCAGATGGATGAAAGGCTGAGTGGAAACACCGGGATTTGAACCTGTGACCATGAGATCGAACACAGGCCCCTGCAATGGACACATTAGTCTACTGAGCCACCCCCCAAGAAGTACCCCCCTTCCTACCTCCCTGCATAACGGTTCCTGAACTGCCCGTCTACCCACTTTGCAGAGTGCCCATCGCCCACCCTACCTATTCCCCTTTAAAAATAATTAGGCATTTTACTGCAACAGTGTAGGAAGTCAGTTGTATACTTTACTCTACATACTTCCTTCGGTGGTGCATTCCCAACGAGGCTTGCCATTGTGTGCCGTCAAACAGCCTTTCACATGCTACAGTTCTGTCTTGCATCTTCCGGTCATTCACTGTGGTCTAGCAGAATCCATGGCCCTTGCTTGAAAGCGATTTGTTGCAACTTAGGTTAGGAAATGTCTGACATTCTTATATCTACTGTGCAGCTAATCTTTATTGGCAGTGTTCCCCTCTTCTGATCCGAGTTCTGTTTGTTTCATCAGTTTCCCCAATCGCTGTGCTCTCATGTCTGGATTGTCCGGCTCTCCTACTCTCCACCATCCATCCAGCCACTCACATGCAGCCTCAAGCTCAGTAAAAAAACAGCTTTTACCCTCCACCTCGACCCCCAACTTGGCTAGAAACAGCATTGCATCCTTCGCTCCTTCTCCCTAAGGGTCTTTTTGGTGTCCTTGAAGCTGGGCCTTTGCACTCTCATGGTAAAGTCAGGGAAAACGTAATAGTGCTGTTTTCATATTTGAGTGGCGGTGCACTGCGAGTGGTTTGCAAAATTGTATCTCTGTCTCTATAGTTGAATACGGGAGCTAGAATAGGTCTGGGGGGCACACCCGGCCAGGGTCTTCCTCCTGGTACCCAGTGCATCCGCTCGATGGAGAAGTAATTGTAGAGATTCCTGGGCTGCAGATGCTTTGTTATTAGATACTCCACAAAGAGGTCTGTAGCTGGCCCCTACACTCTTTCTGGTAAACCCAGGATTCTAACATTATTCCGTCTTGACCTTCCCTCATAGTCATCTAGTTGTACTGCTAGGTTTTTGCTGGTGGCTTGCAATTCAGAGACATGTTTCTCCAAAGCCTTGGTACCTGTGACTAGACCATGAATCACATCTTCCACTTCCTTAACTCTGGTGTCCATTTTTTGTAGGTCCGCGTGCAACAGGGAGATGTCGATGAATACAGAGTCTATACACGCCTCCAGGGAGGCGTGCACGCTGGTGATGGCCACCATTATGTCTTGCAATATAGGAGAGCCCTGTTGGGCCTGCTTCTGCTGTGCCTCTTGCTCAGGGTCCAGCTAAGTAATTACCCCATCTTGTGTTTTTTGCCACGAGTATTTGTCGAGTTTGAGTTGGTGCAAGCCGCATCCACTTTCGCTGCCTGACATATTATGGGGTCCATATGGTTACCCGCGTGCCCACCACCTCGCTGATGGTCCTTTTCCCTCCTCTGTGGTCAGCTTCTGTAAATAGTGCCACCAGAAGCACACCAAGCCTTCGCTTGTGCGTTCAATGGTTGGAAGTTAAGTGCGGTACTGCAATGTTGTTGGGGCGTGTCTACCATCTCGCCAACAGCCGGTGATCCTTTTCCCCCTCTGTGATCAGCTTCTGCAAATACTGCCACCAGAGGCACACCAGGCCTTCGCTTTCCCCCTGGGCCCTTCAGCGCGCTCCTTGGGTGCAATTTGAGTGCGCCTAGAATTTTTTCCCCGAGGGGGGAGTATCTGTCACCTCTCCCGTCCAAGTCCGCCAGCAGGCCTCTTCTATATCCGAGTGTACTAGTGAATGAGCGCCGTCCTCCCCGCTGCCAGAGTTAAAAAAACATTATTCCTTGGGTGTTGCGCTGTGGGCTACGATGAGTCTCCACCATGGCTCCCTTGCGTCATGAACCCCCAGACGGGCCACCCGTCTCTGGAACGCAGGCCAACGTCCCCTCACGGCTCTACTGCTCCCGCAGGCTGCGCTCCTTCCCCAGGCACCACTTAGCTCGTGCAGCGGTTCTTTTTCGGTTATGCAGACATAGTGTCACTGCCTGCGACCCTCAGAATTAGTTGCGTGCCCCACTGCTGCCGGATTAATGTTGGATATTAGGGTGAGGAATGAAAGGAGCTGGAGCCACGCCAGTGTGCGGCCATCTTCTCCCATAATCAATCTTTTTTGAACATTTACAAGAACTTCTTTGGACTCTTTTAGCACTCCCTTTATGTATAGGATTTTTTTTACTGAATATGGTCTTGGTGCAGTACGGCCACAGAGGGGTAGAGTGCTGTGTCTGTACACTATAAACAATAACACCTGTGCAGCTGTTCTTTTGCCAAACTGCTCTTTCTTGTGTTTTCGGGGTTGTTGTTTTTTGTGTCTGATTCTGCATCTCATGGGGTTGCTTTTTTGTGTCTGATTGCACACGTCTATGGGTTGCCTTTCTGTGTATGATTGCACATGTCTACGGGTTGCTATTGTGGGTCTGATTGTGCATATCTATGGTTGTTTTTCTCTGCCTGATTGTGCTCATCTAGAGGTTCCTTTTCTGTGCTGGTGGATTTTACTGTTTTGCTGCTCTGGTATCTGGGGATTTTGTGGAACTAAGGCTGCCATTCATTCTAAACTCCAAGGAAACAAAACAGGGCATAGTGCAGCTGTAGAATACGCCTGTCTAATGTTCATCCGCTCATACAATTGGGCTCCATACCTTCTGTTTTATATTATCCATCATAACATCTGCTAAGAAAGCAAATATACAGTGGCAAGGCAAATAGGTATCAGCTTTTTATAGTGCATGCATTCCAAGACAAGATATGCATGCACCCATGCATGCCCGGATGTGAACACACTCTCTCTCTTTCTTTCTCTATCTTGCACAAATCATGAACATATGTGAAAATTCGGATGTAGAGCAAACACCCCAGGCAGAAATGTACAAGGAGGGGTTGAATAATTCAGCTCCGCCACTGGAGTTCACAAAGTTTTTCCCACTCTGTGCTCCGCTTTGAAAAACGGAGTTCCGGCAAAACTCTGCCAACTGCCGCGTGTCAGAGTTTTTGCTCTCCGACAAAAAAACAGGCACTAATGAACTCACGAAACCACCACTCATACACATATTCTGTCAAACATATACGTTTTGAGAAACAAGCATTCATGGATACACAAAAAACACTGTCAAGTACTGTACTGCACCCCTCCTTCTGCTGCTTTACATGATGGAGCAGACACTTTCAGGAGTTTCTGTTTTGGACCGCACTTAGATAATGCAACCCTGCTAGCTAGGAGCTACACATGAGCAGACTATGAGCTGTGACCTGTCCCAACAGCAGCATATTGCACCCCTGGGCTATACCTTACAGCATCTGTGCTAATGGCCATGCAAATACAGCAGGTTTTACCCACAGAAACTTCTGTGCAGTAGACAGCAGGTCCTTTCATGTCCCTTTGACCCTCTCATGCAGCACCAGTTGTCGCCATCTCCTGTGGCAGGTTGAAACCTCGCAGATGGCATCCCTGGTTCCTCTCCTGCAGCAGACAGCACAGCAGAACCTTTCATACAACAGGATGCCCCTTTGATCCTCTCATGCAGCACCACTGTATTCCATCTCAGGCAGCAGGCAGTGCTTTTCACCATCTCATGTAGCAGCTTCTGCCCCTGTCCACTCTCGGGCAGAAGAAGGCACCCTGGTCCCTCTCTTGTGGCATACTGAGCTAATGCCATTGCTTGGCAGTTTGGGCTGGACTGTTCCCATGAGGCACAGGGTCAAGACTGATTTGCATTTGGCTGGGTCTGAACTGAGTTGGCGAAGTGAGCTAAAGAACGATGATGGATTCAACCCAGATCTGTGAGAGGGGGTGAGTGTCTGAAAAGTTTCAGCGCCCATCCATCATCTTCTTGTGTTTGCTTTATACAGAGTTTATGGCTACACTACCCCAAGGAGAAATATTATTCAATATACATTTAACCCAAAAACTGAATTACGGAATATGACGATCATGTTTAAAAAAAAGTATGCAGGCCTAATACATACTATCTTTGCACTGATCCATAGCGTAGTGGGTAGACCACATTGAATAGGGAATAGATTAAACTTCTGGCTTCTTAGTGTACTAGGGTGCAAGTCTTGGGTAGTGCAATCTCCCATCAATTATAGGATATGCTTTGGAATTTATACAGTAGCGACAGAGGAGCAACCCGTAGGATTATTATTATGCAATCGGCCATAGTATGCTCTCTGAGGAGTCTACTGAGGTGTGGTTAGGAGTAATCCATATGGCATCTTGTCACTGAAGCAAAAGTTTCAATCTCAACAGTGTTGCCTCCACCTGCCATTCATCTAAGGCTGAGAAAGTGTGTTGTATTGAATGACACTTAGGACCCAATTTAGAGTGTGGCAGTCAGGGTACTTTGTCCATCAAGCCGTCAGTTTGCCAACTTAATTTAATGCCGGGCGGACCATCATCTTTCCAACGGCAGTGCTTCTGCTGGCCTGAAGTACTGACGAAGTAGGCTCTTGCAGAGTAACTACAACCAACCATTCACCATAATTAGAGCAGATGATCCGATGCTTTTTTATTTCTATCTATCACCACCAGGAAAACCTTGTGGTACAGAAAAGAACAAAAAGAAAAGTGACCACTGCACTGTGGGAGAAAACCCCTACAGTGTGGGAATCATAATTTTTTTGTTTTTAAAAAACAGACTCCCACTTTGGAAAAATGGGGGGTCCCAAAACGTGTTTTCCCCATGCATTTTTCCATAGGACCTTTAGACACGGCTACAGCCAGAACGGCTGAACAGAATTACTTGAAATTTGGCAAAGAGGTAGTCCTCAGGTCAGGCATGTGCCTTTTGCATATATGGTGTAAATCCGTTCAGTAGTTCCTGAGAAAATCAAAAGTAAAATCATATACATATCTGGGCGGAGCCTAACCACACATCTCATTGTGAGATCTGATTGGCTGTCAGCACTTCATCCAAGAAGTGTTGGCAGCCATCTTGGAATCAATATACATGATAGCACCTCATTAAAAAGCATTGCAGTTAATAGAAGGTTTTAAGACCTTAGTTACATTATAAATCATTTGTTGATGGTACCATACTCATTTTAGGAATTGTAGTATGTTCTAAGGTGATTTTACCATGTGAAAAAGCCTTCTGCTGGGATATCATGAATCATGTTTGAGAGAAAACTATTTTCACATGCTTTTCCCACAGAGGATTGGAAGGTGATCTATAAGCTAAACTGAGAGCATATTTTCTGTAAATTCACATTATCTTTCTCAGTCATGTGAGAATGAAGTCTGACATTCTCAGTAAAACATGTACATCCAACAAGGGCAGAGACTGTCAGTTGATTCCTTTGTGTTCTACTGCAGCTTCCCAGAGTGTTCCAAAGAACAACTAGAGCGCTAACAGTCTTACTTATGACAAAGGTATGGCACACCTGAAGCCATCTTGATTGGAATAAAGTGGTAACATTTAAAACATTTAATTTAAAAAGGAACAAAATGAGAGGGTTCATTTTGCCATAGAATGTATGATTAGTGCTGCAGAAAGAAAAATTAGGGCACATTTTGAGTGACTTCTCAAATCCTCTTCTATTTCATTAAAGAATTCTGACATGCAGACTGAAACATGCACTTTCAATACCAGCAGCAGACTTCCCTGGTGAGCAGTAGCTTTACTACAGTGATCTAATGAGCAACTAGAGTGCTAACATTCTGAATTTATGGCAAATGTGTGACACATCTGAATGCCTTCTTCATTGAATCAAAGTAAAAAACTGACAGTATGCCTACTGAGGAGACTGCAGTAAATGAGGAAATTAGGAAACTTCATAACAAGTCTCCCAAGATGGCCACCAGAGACAAAAGAGCCCAAATGTAGCACAAATATCACCGAGATGTAGCCCAAGTATAGCCCAATGACAGAAATCCCAGAGTGTTTTAAAGAACAACTAGAGCGCTAACAGTGTTACTTATGACAAAAGTATGGCACACCTGCAGCCATCTTGATTGGAATCAAGTGGTAACATTTAAAACATTTAATTTGCAAAGGAACAAAATGAGGGGGTTCATTTTGCCATAGAAATTATGACTAGTGCTGCAGAAAGAAAACTTAGGGCACATTTTGACTTCTCAAATCCTCTTCTATTTCATTAAAACGTTCTGACATGCAGACTGAAACATGCACTTTGAATACCAGCAGCAGACTTCCCTGGTGAGCAGTAGCTTTACTACAGTGATCTAATGAGGAACTAGAGTGCTACCATTCAGAATTTATGGCAAATGTGTCACATCTGAATGCCTTCTTGATAGAACCAAAGTAAACAAGCATTGAAAATGCAATAGGTCTCACCCTCGTTTAAGTTAAAGCAATACTGTTTGTAATTAGGTGGCTTTTTAGCTTTGCTTGTATTAGAGTTTTTCAAACTTTCATGTACATACCATGCATATGTATGCATATATGTATATGTTTGCATGAATTTATATTTATATAGATATGCAGATTATATTTATATGTTTATATATTCACTGAAAAAACCATAGGTTTCACACACGTTATAGTTACGAATTAGCATTTAAAAAACCTTGCAAATTCACTTAAAAAACCATAGGTTTCACACGTGTTATAGTTAGCTGGACATTTCACTCGTAAAAAACCAATGAAATTCCCCCGTTATAGTTAGTGCAGGCAACTACAACTCACGCGACCGCAATCCTCTGCTGATGACGTCAGATATTACATCACTGTATTTAGACACTTATTTACCCATGTCTTCTTCCATTAATCTTTAGCTATACATATATTACAAATATTTATTTTTCATAAAGACACATATGTCAGGGTGGTGACGTTCATTACCTTCGGCACCCTGGCAAATGGATGGACCACCTGCCAAACTCTAAATCAGTCCCATAGTATCAACACATTTCATCATAGGCACAGAATGGCTAAACCCTTTGATACATCAGACCTTTACTACTTATGCGCCAATGTAATGACATTTTCCGTGGCAACTGGGCAACTAAAAACTCAATTTGAAAATTAGTCACTTTTAACAAATATTATTTGTTGAAACTTACTAGTTAATTACTTTTAAGTGGGTTGGTTCTAGGCAAACACTATGCATATTCCTACCAAACTTTCAGCAACAGTGACCAAATTAATGAATCAATTAAGTTTCTTTCAGTGTAAGAATAAAGTTTCTTTTTTAGATTTAAAAAAAAAAAATTGTATTGCTTTTTAAATATGCCACATACAAAAATCAAAGCAGCGAGGTATAACGTCCACCCCTTCCCCTCCACCCTAGCCCACCCAGTCCAACATGTGCCCACGGCCAAAACAGAAAAATCCATTTAGCATTTTAACAATTTCCATCATTTTAGGCCAACAATAAAATAAGAGACAACACTCATAGAGCAATCCTTCTGGCCCCAATACAAAAAGTGCATAAAATGCAGAATTACAGTTCATCAGTTTTCAGATATGCATTCATGAAAGGTAAAGTGACCTGTGCAAAGTGCAAAATGCGTGAAGAACAGTGCAAAAAGTGCGTAAAAATGACATAACGGGCTAGGCCAATCTTCTAATCTTCAATTAAATGGACTAACTATCCCTCTAGCGATTTACCAGCCCAGCACGGGAAGCGGGATGCTTTACCCCCCTCCCTACATTTTTTGAGGGTCTGCCTGGCGAAGTCAGCGAGACAGGGGATCCCAAATAACCAAGCCTTTCTTTTTGGCCTGGATACCCTTTTTAGAGTAAATAGCTTTTTTAAGGTTACATATTAAATATAGCCGGGCCAACCACTGTGAAAATAGAGGAGGGTTGGGATCTACCCAAGCAGATGTTATACATAACCTATAGATTGCCATAGCAATACAAATTAGGGCCCCACCACTTTTTCTGTCGACAGATTCTTGTATACCGAGTAAAACCGTTTTGGGAGTGAGCAGGATATCTCCAGATAAAACTAACCAGAGAAAGCCTTGTATCTTAGTTAACAAAAGCCCAAGTTTCTCGCATGTGGCAAACATACGCACGGAGTCTGCTCTATATTCAGAGCATCGAGGCTAATGAGTACCTCTGCCAGTTACCCACTTCACCATTCTACTTGGTGTATAGTACAGAAAAAAGCAAGTTTTGTAGAATTGGGCTTGTAAATTAGCTGATAATAAGTCACTTTGAGCAAATTGGAGAGGTAGGCAGAAGACATTGTTGGTAATATCCAATTTCTGTTGCCATTTAGTTGAAATTTTATCCAGGTCATCAGGCATTAGGCTGTTAAGTGTGTCATAGATGGACCGAATTTGGGATGTGGTGGATTCAAGTAATCTCTCAATAAGTTCACATTTCGTGAACCCCGCGTTCCCGCCTGACTTGCGTGATAAAAAATTCCTAATGGCTAGATATTTAAAGGCCTCATTGTGGCTCAAATCAAATTGAGTTTTAAGATCCTCAAATGCCAAGAAACCCTCGGTCGAATACAAGATCTATAATTTATTAATGCCAGAGATGAAGCAATTTTGAAAATAAGATCCCACATATATGCCTGGCAGATTATCATTATTGCTAGTAGGGATGTAATAATTCAATCTACCAATTCCTAATAGCTGTGCACGGCGGTGAAGATCTTGAAGGTTCCCATAAGGGTCTTGATTCTATCCTTCTTATAATACCCAAATTCGAGCTGGTGCCAAAAACATCCCCAAGCATCAGACCCAAGTAAAACAGAAGTTCCGTTATTGGTACTGAAGGTTGGCCTTGTACCAACACTGGGAATATATCTGCAGGACAGTGGCCCAGTAAAATAATCTTAAATTTGGAAGTGCCCAGCCCCCTATCTCCTGGGGGAGAAGAGATAAATGTTTAACCCTGGGCGTAGTACTATGCTTCGCTCACGGAGCATGCATAGTGTGCACTTCTACCATAGCAGCAATATCAACAATACCCACAAATGCTTTGATAAAGCAATTTTACATGCTAAAAAGCATATAAAAATTCACAAAAGTGAACTGTGAATGTAAATATTAGGCAATGAGAGAGGTGATGATTTTGGGGTCCCCCCTAACCTAGGGGACCAAACAGATGCCTTGAACACAAAGAGCATATCATGCTGGTGAACTATTCAGTGGTGGTCCCTTCCTCCTAGGACCCCCCAAAGCACAGTTATGGGCAAAAATACAATCCCAACCAAAGGCCCCGCAAAGCATTATGGGATGAGATTAGCAGTGGGCAGTGAATATTATAGTGTCCAATATCAAAATAATTCTACAAAGAGCTGCAGTTCAATTAGTCGTTACTAGATGTCCCTCACGAGTTAACTGCTGGCGGTTCCGGTGATACTAGTGGCAGTCCTTGTTTTCGTCCCCCTCGCGCCACGTGCCGCCATACCTCGCCCTAGGTAGCGGTTAACCTCCTTCAGAGCCCACAAAATATCAGTGGGGGTCGCGGAGCAAATCAGAAGAACAGCTGCGGACCAGAGCGAAAGAAAGTCATGTCCGTAATCGAGGCCGTGGCAAGTTGCGAAGTACTCGTAGCGTACCCGGCACACACACCGTGCTGTAAACAACGGCAGTTTCCTCCAGGGAGAGGCAGAGGTCTGCGGAACAGCGTCCCCGAGCCAGGCGGCATTGCCAATGGCCGAAAATGACTCGAGGTGCAGGAGGCAGTGTAGCAGAGTGTAACACAGGCGCCATCTTACTCCAGGTATGTTTTTTAAGAATGAACTTTCTAATGCTGCTGTAAAAATGCTCTGGATTCACTCTAGGCGGACTCCCATTTAGTTTAACCCATCAAACCTGTGGTTTTTTAAAAATCATAAATGGTTTAACCCTTGCGCTGTAATGCCCCAGTTATCAATTATGCTTTAAGAGATGAGGTAATAGCAGTTGTTGTAACTGTTGCAACTCTGCAGTGCTGTTAATACAAGTTGATACTTTTAACCAACTGAGTGGCACTAATATATTTACTTTGATAAGTCTGACCTACCTCGATTGTGACTGATATTGCCCCAATTCTAGTTATTTCATAGTCCAGTTTTATTGGTGCAACACCTTTATAACAGGAACCGCAGAGAGCAGTTAAAAACGGATATGACAGCTTTGCAGAAGGCTCTGAAAACATGTAAAAACATTGGAGCATTAGATCAATGGGAGCCAGTTCTCCTCTGGCCACAGCCCGGTGTCTAGTAAGTTACTGCTGCTAAAATCAAACTCAATCATTAGTTGGACTGAATTCTTTGAATTTGATGGAGATGTCCTACTTGGGTCGGTTGCAGGTAGCCAGCAAGCTGCAAGAGTCTGCAAGAATTGAACCTTCCTCGCCTGGTGTTGGGTAGGCCCACGTGGGATGCTGCAATATGTTTACTCTTCTATCAGCACCTCCCTACATCCCCCACACACAGTACACAGGACTACACAAGGCAGACTGTAGCAGGACTCTCACTAGGCTGGAGCAGCCTGCTGTATGACCTAAAATGTGAATGATGTTGCAACAGTGCAATGGCTAAACAGGTGTGACCCAAAGCCCATATACATTGCTATTTCTATATACTTATCTCATGTTTCTTGATTAGAAGAGACTGGCAATGGCCATATTTATCTATAGGCCAGACCTAATGAAGGTCTTTAAAGTTCAAGCTGGAATGATTTCTATGGAACAGGCCCAAGGTTGATTAGTAAATGTTTTATTCCTGTTCAAGGTGGCCCGAGTAATCATCATTGGTGAAGTTAATGTAATCATTCCATCGTTCACTTTTTTGATTTCCTTTTTTTCAAATCTTGCCTTTGTTAACTTTACTAAGTTGCATTGTTTGCAACACACTCTGAGAAGAATCCTGCAAAGGTTGCTTTTGTGGTAATTACATGAACAAAAAATATCAATTGAAAGGAAATATTGAAGCATATTTATCTGCAGATTGAAGTTATGCAAATGTTATAAAGGTTGTAGCCTTTATGAAATGCTAAGTGTGTAAACTTCGAACAAGTTACACGCTTAATACAAAGCCCTTTCTGGCCAGAGAGCAACCTAACTCTTGTTAGTAGGGTTGTACCAGGTCCAAGCATGCACTGAGGAGATTGCTCTTGAGGTTTCAGATTTAGATTATGCACTAGTCAGGGATTGGAGAAATTGTGCCGCCAATCTTAGCTATTTTCCCATTGCCCCATCATCTTTGCAACATGACTTCTTTGCCTTACTGTGAAACCTTCCAGAAGCTCCTGTTTCAATAAGCAGAACCCATCTACCCCAAGGAAGGCTTGTGCTCAGCTCCTTAGCCACTCCCCCACCTGGATGAGCTCTCCTCCCACCTGACACATCTAAGCAATTGAATCACAAGCAAACAATGGCAATATGATGCTGCAGTGATGCTCATGTGATCATTAAACTATTATGTCACATGATGAAGTGTTGGAATGTACATGAAGAATATAATAGAAAATAAACGTCTGGAGAGGCAGACACCTCTCATAGGAGCACATCAACATGCAGGCTGTGAAGCAGAAATAGCATGTTTAACGAGGCCCATCAGCTAGGAACACCTGAGCATGTTTGTCGACTCGTAGCAGCGGGAACTTTCTTTTACCACTATGAAAAATTAGCACACAATGATTTAGAAGCAGGCAAAGATTAATAATATTGAAAGTACTGTGGAGAATTAAATAAAATTAATTCAGCTATATTTTAATAAATTATTGCTACATTAATTTTTAAAGTCAAAGTAGGTTCATAAATATTTTCTAATTAAATAATACATATCTACCATTTTATAAGATTATATTATATTTATTTATATTTTTAGCTATTTAAAATATTTGAATTTAATTTCAATTATTTCTTGTGTTTTATTTTAATTCCCTACCTCCATTATTTTCTACCGGAAGGAGTTCCAGTACCAGTTGTTGACCATTTGTGGTGCTGAACTTACTATTTTATTTTTAGTAGTAACTTACACTCTGATTTTGTGACTATACAAAAGCAAAAAACTTACTCAAAAGTGTAAATCACTCAAAAACTGTACGTTAGCTTTGTGAATCAAGCCCTTAAGGTCTAAGTTGTATCTCTAATGTTCCTATCTTGCCCTCTGATACAGATGATAACTCACTCAAGAAGCGAGCCCCAGCATATTTCAAAACTACTCGTGCACCTGCCGCGTTTGCATTGATGCAAAACCCAGATGAAGTATCGAATATATATCTGACTCACCTACTGACTCTCTCATTGATGTTCATTGTAGCACCAACTCATGTAGGGATGACTACTCCTCATTGACATCAGATGCCAACATAGATGTATATAAAATTAAATTCAATAATCGACGATCGGCAGCAGCTTATTGATTGTATATATTGATTAAAAGAAAAACTGTTTCCCAGAGTTGTGATCACCTTACAGTGTTTGCGTAAGTCATCTTCAGTGATATCAACATCTGACCTCATCTCAATTAAAAACCCTCACCTAAAAATCTCCACTTACCTTAAATTTGAAACAATGTCACAAAACCCACATATATAAAAAGCCTTGATGTGACCTCTGCCAGGATTGAGTTGCCCCCCACCCCAACTGACACCATTGCCTCACCTTGTGAATCAAGGCACAATGTGTATCCCCCTGATGGTGAACCATCTCCCACCAGGCTGGGATCTGTTGAATGTGGAGAGCTTCTGTCTTTAACCTGTGGGTCTTCAATACCTTGGATGAAATTGCCCTGAATGAAAGAAACTTGTAAACTCCCTAGACAAAGCCATGGTCGGTGGTCTACATGGGGAGTAGCTGGGACCATGATTATAACCAGCATTGGCAAAGCCAATAGGCCTGCCTGGGCTGAGACCATGATTATAACAAGCATTGGCAATGCAAAGAGGTCTGCCTTGGCAATCAGGTGCAACAGTTATATATCTTTACTATTTATTTCTAGCTTATGCCACAAAAATAAAAAGGAAAACATTTAAATGTGCCATCCCTTAAGCATGCTGCCTTTATATGTTCGATAAACAAAATGAATTTAATAAACATTAAACCATGTGGCTTTTTTAGCTAATGATCTCTTTCAAACAAAAAGCCTTTCAGTTGCGCCATGCATTTTATTATTATTATTTGTGAAAGGAGCAAGAATAAATTACCACCTAATCAAGCAAATTGCAGGCATCTACAATCTTTCAATGTCATTTAACACTTTATAATACACATGTCAAAAAGGCGTGCAGGTAAAATGAATAGTTGGTATTTAAAGTTCATATAAAAATGTATTAAATATTGAACCAGTTTTGCAACTGAAGAAAACGTCACTCAAAGTGGAGGGAGTTAATGGTTACAGTGGGCTCCCTTATTAACCAATGCTGTACGCTGCGGGAGATGGAAGCAAAATGTGAATTAGAGTTAAACAGAATAAAGGTGAAGCTCGCTAACCAAAAGCTCCCCTATGTATGAATATTATGCACAGTAGCCTGGTGAGACAGCTAAAGCCAGACCTAGACAAAGCTTCCTAAAGAAAAATGGTGAACGCAATGCAAGGAGGTATGCAGAGTGCACTATTTGTGACATCAGCATCACTCTTAATTCACAACCAAGAAGCTACTTTATCCTTGAAAGATTTGTCTCAGATCCTCGTGGATATGAACCCTGGGCGTAGTTTGCGAAGTAGCGCTACGCGTAGCTACGCAGAGTGCACTTCGCACTACGCGAGCTACGCGTAGCTTCGCAAACTGCGTAGTGCACTGTGCAAGATGCTGTTCGCACTGATTGCACAGTGCCGGATGCTTGTCCGCACTGCAAACTGCATCTTGCACAGTGCAAGCGGTCGTTTTCTGCTGCTCGAGTACATTTCTACTTGAGCGTCAGCTTTCTCAACGCGGACTGGTAGTTTCTCATCGCGAGCGGTCACGAGCATACGTGACCACTCGAAATGAGAAACCTGACCTCCCCGCGTTGAGAAGCTCGCCGGGAGGTTTATTTTCCATGCTTGCGATCGGCAACTTGATGTTGCTGATCGCGAACGAGGAAAAAGTCTCGCCGGGAGGTCATTTTGCTTGCTCGTGGTCGCCAACTTGATGTTGAGGACCGCGAGCAAGCAAAAAATGACCGCTGCACTACGCTATGCTACGCGTGCTTGCACTGTGCTACGTGCAATTCGCGTAGTGCGAAGTTGTGCAAACTTCGCAAACTACGCGAGCGTAGCATAGTGCTTTGCCCAGGCTTAGTGGATATCAGCTCTCCTGGTGCCTTAAATTCTCACATCATTAAGTCACAGGAACTTAGAAAGTCAGCTCTCACATTCTTTAACGAAAGAAATGAGCCGATCTATAGAAATATTGACAAGCGTTTTGTTCATCTATAATACTGATCCTAATAGACCATATCAAATTGTTCTTTACCATCTAACACTCCTATACCTACATTGGATTATTTGTAGCTCATGTGTGAATGTGAGCAGGTGATGCACTGCATATTTGCCTTCCCATGATCTCCAAAGAAAGAGTCCTCAGTCTCCAGTAGTTGAAATTATGCTACACATTATTAATGATTCGCTAATGAGAGATGCACTCTCCATTGCCTATCAAGCCATTTCTAGATCTGTATGATTTAGTCAATTTCTAGTAAGGTCTGAAGATCACTGAAACAGTCCTTCGTGCTGCAACATTAGCCATTGACTGAATCAAATTACCTTTTGCATCACTCACATACTGGTTTTGTGATAAGCAGACACCCTGAACCAGTTGTGGTCACCATTTTAAATGACCTTCAGCAGGATTTAGACTAGGACAACAGCACAGCCGATATCTTCAATGAATTATCTGGTAGGCCATTCTATTTTGGTTGCCTCTTTGGCCAGCATGGACTAAGGTGGCACATCCCTTTCCTGGTGCAAGAATTTTCTGCTGTAAATGTTACCAGTTCCATCTAGCTTATGCTCGCTCACACTGTGGTGCACCCTAGGCTTACAGACACGTTCACCCTTTGATTAAATTACTTCAGTATAGCTTACTGCTAGCTGACTCTACCCATCTGTGATCAGTTTTTTCATCAAGTCATTCGCTAAGAAAAACTAAGTACTAGCTTGCTGCCCATTAATCACATTTCTGTAAATATATAATTATCTGAAATTGTGTGGAAGTGTGGCACCATGTAAATGAGGGAATCACTTTGTCTATGCGCCCGCGTCCTCTCATGGACGTGGGCGAGAGGCAAACAAGCTCTTAGGGAGCGCTCTGACAGTGTGCCACAAAAGACATGTGTCCAATATGTTCATGAATCCAGGAGCGACCAAAATGTGTAAATAGTTGATGAACATTGCCAATTGACGATATAAATCGATTTTCATATATTTAAAAATATTGTGTTTTGTGTGATGTTATTTTATATTCTCTCCCTGTTGTTTTAAATTGATTGAGTATTGAATCAGGATATTTTAATTGATTTGATGTATCCTTGATGTACGTTAGGACCACTGTACTTTACCAAAGTTCTTCAAATTTTTGGGGGCTACCCCAATACAATGTAATGACATAAAACATGGTACACTGTCAGTGCGCCACCAAAGGGCAGACTTCTGGAGGGGTGAAAAGGGGTCCCATGCAGGCGTGTGCAGCCACTCTCTGTATCCTCCTGCACTGTGAAACACGAGGTAGATTGTAAGTCGCTGCTCTGTCTTTAATGTTCATATAAAAATGTATTAAATATTGAACCAGTTTTGCAACTGAAGAAAACGTCACTCAAAGTGGAGGGAGTTAATGGTTACAGTGGGCTCCCTTATTAACCAATGCTGTACGCTGCGGGAGATGGAAGCAAAATGTGAATTAGAGTTAAACAGAATAAAGGTGAAGCTCGCTAACCAAAAGCTCCCCTATGTATGAATATTATGCACAGTAGCCTGGTGAGACAGCTAAAGCCAGACCTAGACAAAGCTTCCTAAAGAAAAATGGTGAACGCAATGCAAGGAGGTATGCAGAGTGCACTATTTGTGACATCAGCATCACTCTTAATTCACAACCAAGAAGCTACTTTATCCTTGAAAGATTTGTCTCAGATCCTCGTGGATATGAACCCTGGGCGTAGTTTGCGAAGTAGCGCTACGCGTAGCTACGCGGAGTGCACTTCGCACTACGCGAGCTACGCGTAGCTTCGCAAACTGCGTAGTGCACTGTGCAAGATGCTGTTCGCACTGATTGCACAGTGCCGGATGCTTGTCCGCACTGCAAACTGCATCTTGCACAGTGCAAGCGGTCGTTTTCTGCTGCTCGAGTAGATTTCTACTTGAGCGTCAGCTTTCTCAACGCGGACTGGTAGTTTCTCATCGCGAGCGCAGCAGGGAGTTCATGCCTGTCCTAGGGACAGCACATTCAATATAATATGGTGCACTGCCGTCTGAAGAATGCCAATGTAACAGACAGGAGGTGGTGGACTTCCTGAACTTGGTATGATCTTGCCCGATGGTCAACCACTTCTGACGGCAAGTAGTGATTGCCTTGACAAAGGTGCCAGGGGTGAGGGTAGATTTCCCTTTAACACATTGCATATTAGGTTTGCATCCAAAACCTAAAAAGGGTTAATATCTGTATAGGTTTGTGGCATTAATATTGTTGTTAGAAAAATGCAGGATAATAATACACTTCCTGCAGCCAGCCACAGGGTCTCTCTCCCAAATTTTACAACAAAATAAAATGTGTGTGCGGTGGTGCTAGCCAAGGAAATTCAGATGGAAATGGTATGTGGTGATGATATCAATCAATCAATCAGGGATTTGTGAAGTGCACTACTCACCCGTGAGGGTCTCAAAGCACTGGGGGGGGCAGGTCTTGAGGCTCTGCCTGAATGCTTACAGTTGGAGGTTCGTCTGATGCTGAGGTGGAGTTTGTTCCAGGTTTTGGCTAGTGTAGGAAAGGATCTTCCCCCTGCTCTGGCTCGGCGGATGCGTGGGATTTCGGCCAGGCAAGATCGGCGGAGCAGAGGCTTCTCTTGGATGCGTAGAAGGAGATTCTTTCGTTGAGGTATTGGGGTCAGGTGTTGTGGAGGTATTTGTTGGCCCGAGTGAGGAGCTTGAAGGTCACTCTCTTTTCAACAGGGAGCCAGTGGAGTTCTCGTTGGTGCTTGGTGATGTGGTCTTGTCGTGGGATGGCTGCGACGTTCTGGATGGTCTGGAGTTTGAGGAGCAGAGATTTGTTGATTCCGGCGCAGAGGGCAGAGGGCGTTCCCGTAGTCCAGTCTGCTAGTTATGAGTGCGTGGGTATTGAAGCATGTGGTTGATGTGGCGTTGATCTGTTGGTTCATGGTGAGGGAGAACTTGAGTATGATGCCAAGGTTGCGTGCGTGGTCCATGGGGGTGTGGAAGGGTGCCGAGGGCAGTGGGCCACCAGGTGTTGTCCCATGCGGAGGGGGTGGATCTGAGGACGAGGACTTCCGTTTTCTCTGAGTTCAGCTTCAGGCAGCTGCTGCTCATCCAGGAGGCGACGTCTTTCATTCCTTCCTGGAAGCTGTGTCTGGTGATGTAGGGTTTGTTGGTGAGGCAGAGGATGGGCTTGGTGTTGAAGGCGTAGGATACTGTGCTGAGTCCGTGTTGTCTGACGATGGTGGCAGGAGGGGCCATATAGATGTTGAAGAGCATGGGGCTGAGTGAGGATCCTTGGGGTACTCCGCAGCAGAACTCTGTGGATTTGGAGAGAAAGGGCGGGAGTCTGATTCTTTGAGTTCAGCCTGTGAGGAAGGAGCAAATCCAGTCAAGGGCAGTTCCCTGAATGCTGGCATCGTGGAGTCTGGCGGTTAGTGTGCAGTGGCAGACAGTGTTGAAGCCTGCTGAGAGGTCTAGTAGGATGAGGGCAGCTGTGTGTCCTTGGTCGATGAGGGTGCAGATGATGTCCGTGGCGGCTAGGAGAGCAGTCTCGGTTCTGTGGCTGCAACGCAATCCAGATTGGGAAGTGTTGAGGATCGAGTTGGATTCTATGAAGTTTGTGAGCTGGTTGTTGACGATCTTCTTGGGGACTTTGGCTGTGAAGGGGAGGAGAGAGATGGGGCTGTAGTTCTTGCAGGCCCGTTGAGTCTGCGGAGGGCTTCTTGAGGAGGGGCTTGACTTCTGCACGATAATAATGATAAATTACAAGATGGAATAAAAGACTTGTGTGAAATTACCAATAGACTGTTTGCAGAAAGTAATGCCTCAGCCTTGCCAAGTGTTTCACAATCTTCAGACTGTGCCCTGATGCCCCAGCCCACTCTGATGCTGTAAACCATACCAGCTAGCATGTGTACCTGAGCCTTTTTATATAGGTGGATTCAATGCTTGGGGTTGCACCTATAGCAGTGCTGCAATAACCTTAGTATTTATAGATAACTATAAAATATGTTTTAAAAACTAGCTCTGTGACAATGTTGGTAGAGAAATCAATAGTAAACTATGCTAATTGTTTACTGTGATGGCCTTCAACTCTTGATTCAAAGGGATTCAGGTCATCACTGGATTTGGGAATAAAGTAGTTGGGTGCACCTGCTTGCAATGTAGAAACACGTTTAATGAAGCCTTTAGCAGAATTCCCATCAATATATTCTCCAAATCTTCCTCTTCCTTCACAATCAATGAATATATCTGACAATGTGCGATGTTGGAATTCAGAATCAATTCTCATGCACAACCATAGTCCCTCTGAGGAGGGAAGGAGTCTGCACCTTTCTCGGTGCAAACATCCTGGAATTTTATATGAACTTTCAGAATAGCACTCTCAAGTTCATTAGTATTCAAAATGGAGCAATCCGATAAGGACTGTATTTGTGGAGATGAGTCTGATGGGAAGCAATGCTCCTTGCTGTACTTATAGGTGAACTGCACATTGGAGGATTTTCAATCCACTGCCGCATTATGACAGCATTACCAAGAACTTTCCCAGGGCAATGTGGAAATTAGGACTAATAATTAAATAAAAAATGTTACTTTCACAATGACCTAAATTGGGGGCTATCCAAATCCAATGTCTCTTAACACACCTTGGTTGTGATAAAAGAAGTGCAGTCCATACCTTAAATGCAATACAGAAGATGGTAGTAGTGTTTTCTAGGCAGTCGCACTTCAGAAAAGTATTACATCAGAAAGGGTATTTACAGATAAGGTTATACCTCATATTTTTCAAGCAAGAAAAAACATAAATGAAACCGTGGGCGGCACATTTTTATTTGTTCCAAAGCCGGGTTAGTTAGCAGATGTTATAAGAAAGCTATTAAATTAACAGGTATGATGCTGGGTTTAAAAATTGCATTTTATGTATTTTATTAGTACTTATTCCATGTTTCTATGCTGATGAGCGTTGTCATTCTGTGGTGCTTTGTTGATGTAAATGTGTAGTCATTCTTCTATTTTTACAAACTGTCTCGGTTTTTATAATATGGTAACCCTAGGGCAAAGGGTTCTCTTTCAATCTTGATAACTGAAGAAACAGGTCAACAGCATAATCAAAGACTGTTAGCACACAGAAAGGATTCTAAATTTAAAACAAATGACCTCCACAGGGGTGGTATAAGGATATGAAAAGGTCTCCTCAAGAGCCAAAGTGTTCCATATGTAATAAAGAGTATCTTCAGGGTAAAAGTAGTACAATATACAGGACTATCACAGAAACCTGGCTGATCCCCGTATCTGCTCCAGACATCGCCACAGCCACCTCCGATGGATACAAGATCGCACACCGTGACCAACCCAACAAAAACGGCAGCCGCATCGCCATAATCTACAAAGAGAACCTTGAATGCTCTACCACTACAGAAGACTCCACCCCATTCATGGTGTACCTCAACTTCCAACTCCAAACTAACAACAAAACCACCATCGCCCTCATCACCCTCGCCTGCAGACCTCCGGAACCCCGCCCTGCATTTTGAAAATGTCATCCCCAACTTTATCACCCCTATCGCCATGAACTTGAATCTGTACATGTTCCAAGGAGACCTCAACCTCCACCTAGTGAATACCAACAACAACAAACATGGCAGACCTCCTAGAAAGTATGGCCAACCTCGAACTCAAACACCTGGTCACCGATCCCACCAACACCACAGGACAGATGCTCGACCCTATCTTCTCGGCCAGCAACAGAGTAAAATACACCCACACCAAGGAGCTCACCTAGACCGACCACCACTGAGTCATCTCAGAACCCTCTAATACCCCTACCTCCACCACCAGCGAGACACGGTGCAGCTAAGCAAAGGTATCAGAACAACATAGGACCAACTCCTTCAACTCCCGCCTACCCCCTGCATCCGAAGACACAGAACAAGCAGCAGACTTGGATCACGGCAAGCACTGACAGAGTCACACCTAAGAAACCCCAAGAAACAAACACAACCACCCCAACTGGTTCACAGCATAACTATAAACCCAGAAACATGGATGCAGACACAAGGAAAGAATATGGTGCCCCAGTAAGACCCTCTAGGACCGAAAACACTTTAAACACACTCTCAAACAATACCACCACCTCTTGAAGAACACCAAGAAGACCTCCGTAGCCACCCGCATCAAGGTCATCTCCAACAAGAGCAAGGAACTCTTCAACATAGTAAAGGAGTTCACCAACCCCTCGGCAACTGAAAACAACATCACACCCTCGCAAGCTCTCTGCAACACCCTCTCGGACTTCTTTCACAACAACATCAATTTCATCTACCAAGACTTCACACCCCAACCCCCAGCCGCGGACATCATCAATAGCATCACGCCAACGGACGCACACCCACACTAGCTTACCTCGTGGAACACCTTCACCAAGAAGGAAACGGCATCCATCATGAGATTCATCCACTCCGGAGCACCAGCAGACCCTTGCCCACACCATACATTCAACCTCGGCAATCAACCCATCAGGAAAGGAGGGTTGTATTACGTTAGAACGCATTCTGTTGCCACGCATACATTTACAACGAATGTGTTACAATGTGAATGCCATTAATGCATATAACCTTTACCACGAATATGCCTTTACCATGCATACCTTTACGACAAATTTCATTGTAAAAGCATGCATGTTAAGGGTATACTTGTGATAAAGGTTTTTTCCTGAACCCTGCTCCAATTCCACTCCCTTGCGCCCCTGTCCTTTAAAAAAAACAAATACCCTCCCCTGTACCCCTGTGCCACCCCAGCACCAAACCTTTCAAACAAATACCCCTACCCTGCCCTGAACCCTAAAAGCGGACCCCTGCACAACTCCCCACAGCCCTTCTTCAAACTACCCCGCCCCTGAGCCCTAGAAGCTGACCTCTATCCCCTGCCACAGCCCCCCAACTACCAGCCCATCTAAAAACTACCCCTCCCTGCCACGTCCAGGAAAGTGAATTTTAACTATTTGTGGCATTGCAGTAATCTATTCTAAACCTGACTGAAAATCATGTTGCAGTTCGTTTTCCAATATCATTGTTTTGAGGTAATTCTCAACACGACTTTCCAGGATATAATCTAAGAAGCGTAAGTTAAACACAGTGCGGAAGTTGTTCAAGTCCTCCTGATCTGCCCCTGATTTTTTCAACAGGGGAGTAACCTTAATTGTTCCTTATAAATTAATCGAACCTGGTAACAAACGTAGATTACCCTATGGACACTATCAGGTCTGTTCATAAGTACATTATTTCAGGATACAGTGCTCATAAAACCACAAAATCACAAATAGACTTAATTTTATCAAAATATGTATAACACAAAAAATAATATCTATGCTATGCAAATAGTTGTAATCATGTCGTATACAGTTGTATGTAGATCTGATGATGCAGTGCACAGGTAAAAGGTGAATCAGTGAATATGTACAAACAATGCATAAATGCAAGCAGTGACCAGACTGAATCCAATTTATAGAGGAGAGAAATAAAAAATGTTAATACTCTTTTGTGGGCAAGTCCTAGATTTAGCAGACAGGTTACTCCGTAACAAATGTAACAAATATCCCAGCTGCCATATTACAAGTGCATTATATCCAGCGGCACTTGTAATACAGTGGACAGGATATCTTTCATGTCTGTGATGGATAAAATGTCAATGTTTCGACCCATGTGGCATTTAATTCATGGGCTTCTTCAGACAAAAGTAGTCATATCAAGCTAGATCCTATATTCAGGACTGTCGAAGCTGTATGCTAGATCTGTTGTGCTCTATTGAAAAAAGTATGGTTCTCAAATTTAATATTGATATCCATAAAACTGTGCTGAAAAAATATAAGGTAAGAAAAAGATGGACCAGTGTCCAAAGTCTACGAAGCTTATTATACTTGGTGTCACAGTAGTGACTGAAGTGGCTGAACAGTGACTGGGAAGGTAAGAAGTTGATATAATGAAATAGAAATAATCAAAAACTCAGACTCTTCTTCTACATTCGGCTCATTATCATAATACTTAAAAGAAAGGTACTTGCCTTACCACTGTAAGTGTGGTCCATAAGGAACTAAAGAAGTTTGTGTTTCTCCCAATGTGCTTAGAAAACACAAACTCCATCATAAGAAATATGGTCCAATTGATGTGCACCTATTTCAGGAACATTTCAGGATTGTTGGCTTCGTGATAAAAACTCATCTGAGTATTTTGAAAAAGGCCATTTCACAGGAGAGCCTCAGAAAAAGATAGTCAGCCCACGTCATTCATTTCAGAATACATCAATGCTTCTTGTTGTTAAAAACGATGTACACCAGTAAACAAGCATAGGCTTTAATGTGCTGCAGACTACAATCACAAGAGATACTGCTCATCTGCATTCACACAGGTATATCTCTCACCCTACACTTACAAAAACACACAGTTCAACGTGTGCTCACATGGCAACACCATTCAACTGGCATTCACATAGGCACACAATCAACCTGGACACATCATTCATTCTGCACTCCTACGATTACACCCATACAGAAGTACTCACACACAACTAACTCTGCACTAACAAGGGCACACCTGTCCCACCCTGTGGTCACACTGGAAAACTCTCATGCAGCATGTTAGACCTGGCACCTTGGCGTGGATCTCCCTTCCATTTTTTTTGCTGTTGCCTCATGTGTTTTTGCTGGTGTTAGATGCTTTGGGCACTGTGCCACTGCTGTCCAGTGCCACAGTGCAAGTGCTCCCTATTGTAAATTGATGTGTGAATTTGTGATTCCATGATTGGTTGGTTTGGGTTACCTGTCAGACCCTAGTACAGTGCACCAGGTGTGCCCAGGGCTGGTAATCCAAACACTGCTGGTGGGCTTGCAGCACTGGTTGTGCCACCCATAGAAGCAGCCTGTAAAAGTGTGTCTAAGGTCTGCCATTGCAGAGCCTGCATGCTGACTGGGCAAGTGCACCCACTTGCCAGTCCCTAAACCTTCCCTTTTCTTCATATCAGACACCCCTATGGTAGGCCCAAGGGCAGGGTGCATTGTAAGGATAAGGTAGGACATGCCGTGGTGTGTATGGCATGTTCTAATAGTGAATTACAGCCATTTTCGTGTTTCACTATTGCAAGTCTACCTGTTCTCCATAGGCCAGAATGGGCAGTGTGATTATTACATCTTATAATCCTAACTGACTCAGGGAACATTGTAGAAACTCGAATTTAGTATGCCTGAACTCAGAATGATAAAATACATCTTTTAGTGAAGTTTGTTTTAACATTCTGTGTTTGAAAATACCACTTTTAGAAAGTTGGTATTTTCGTGTCTAACCATTCAAACGTGCCTCTGCTTGGCTGTGTATGCCTTGTCTGCAGTTTGAGTGACAGGGCTGGGGAATTCCATGAGACAGGGTGAGGTGGCCCAGTGGTGAATAGAGAGATATGCATCTAGATGGGAGGGAGGAGTTGCACCTGGGACCTGAATAGGGCTGTGACTTCCCTCCAACATGATGGCTCCACCTCCTGTGGTGCGTCTGATGTCTCTGCCCTGCTCTCTGAAAGGAAAGAAGGAGTCATGTAAACAAAGTGCTCCAGGACTGACCAGAACTGGTTTGGACTAGGCAAAGGCCTCTCTGCCTTCAGAGAACATAGGAAAACTTAGTATAAATATTGGGACCCCAACCCAAGAACTGTCGAACACTTTAGGAAACAAGAAGGAACCTTTGCTGAGGAGTGGAACCAGAAGAAACTGAGGAGAGACTATACCTAAGCTGAAGTGCTGCTTGTGGGATTGGCCTGCAGTGGTTGTCTGACTGCCAATGAAAGGAGAAAATACTTTGTGTGCATTTTCATTTAACTTGTGTAAGGATCTCCAAGGGCTTGGAAAAGAGCTTGCCTCCTGCTGAAGGCTCAGGGACAACAGACTTCAACCCCTAGCTCCCCAGAGTTCTTTGGAAGTGTCTGCTGCTGTTTTGGGCCTTCTGAGGGACTGCGTGTCGCAAGGAGCTGGAAGCACCACTCACGGAGAAGAAGTGTGTCGCCATCGCAGCCGCTGCCTTCGCATCCTGGAATAAGGGTGATGCCGCTGTAGCTGACGCACTGCACCGCATCACGAGAAGCGTCCCGCAACAACGAAGAAGCGTGTCGCCGTCGCAGCCACTGTAGCTGTCGCATCTTGGATGTCGCCGCTGTAGCTGTCGCATTGCACCGCATCAAGTGAAGTGTCTCCTATTGAGGAAGAAGCGTGTCGCCGTCACAGCCGCTGCCGTCGCATCTTGGATGTCGCCGCTGTAGCTGTCGCATTGCACCGCATCAAGTGAAGTGTCTTGCATCGAGAAAGAAGCATGTCACCGTAGGAGCTGCTGCCGTCGCATCACGGAACAAGGGTGTCGCTGCTGCAGTTGTTGCATCGAGCGGAAGCGTCTCGCAACGTCGGAGAAGAGTGTTGCTGCCAAGGCCGCTGTCGTCGCATCACGGAACAAGGGTGTCGCCGCTGCAGCTGACATGTCGAGTCTTCTCGCAACCTCGGAGAAGAGTGCTGCATCAGGAAGATCTTCGCGTCTTTATTGCTTTGCACCAAGCTTTCATCGCATCATCATCGTTGCAACACTTTCGTTGCCCTGCGTGTCGCATCTAAAGGTACATTGAACTAAAAGTGTCGCATTTAAGAACTAAAGAGAACTAAGCTAAAACTACCATTTTAAGTAACAGTATTGTGGATTTTTGTCGTTTATGGTCTTGTGTTAAATCTATACAGGGAATACTTATTTTTGATATAAAACTTGTGTGGTGTCCATCTGTAGTGTTGTCACTTGGTTACTGTATGTGTTCACAAATGCTTTACACACTGCCTCTGAGATAAGCCTGTCTGCTCGTGCCAAGCTACCAAGGGGGTGAGCAGGGGTTATTTAAGGAGTGTTCCCCCTTACCCTGACTGGAGGCAAGGGTCCCTATTTGTCACAAGTGCATACCTGTGCCAACTAGAGACCCCCAAATCTAACATTGGTGGTCAGCGGTGAGGATTCTGGACTTGCATTTGTGACTCATTTACAGTGATTGGTGAATACTACTAGTGAGTGCAGACCAAAACGCAGCCACATACATTTGGTAGATTTCTTTTCGGGATTTTCTATTTTTGCCAAGTTTAACCATCATGGAGGACACAGCGTCCATCGTTTCTGCTGATTTGGAATGGGAAGAGGAGAAACAAGAAAGCTACAAAGTAAAGCAGCTGAAGTACTTCTGCAAGAAATTCAATGTTTCCATTGTTGGGGTCAACAGGAAGGAAGAGTTCTACAAGGCGCTGAGGGCCTGGGTAGAAGCTAGGAATGCCCCTGAGAATGAGGAAGGGGATGAGAATGCAGATAGGCAGCTGGGTGGGCCATTGGGTCCAGGAGGAAGGAGAGCACCTTCCCCAGCAGGTAGCAGTGTTTCTGTCAGGAGTCTGTCTCCAGAGGAGCTGGAGGACAGAGAAAGATGCAGGAGGCATGAGATGGAGCTGACCAAGCTCAAGTTAAACGGGCAGTTGGAATTTGAAATGCAAACTAGGAAGTTAGCCATAGAAGAGAAGAAAATGCAATTTGAACATGAAAAGGTTTTGAGAGAGTTGGAATTGAAGGACAAGAGCTTAGAGATTGCTCCCTTTGGGGGCAGCACACCGTCATTGCCTGTTGAATCCAGGGTGTATATTCCCAAAGATGTGTTGAAATATTTTTTTTTAAATGATGATATTGGGCAGTGGTTCAAGGCCTATGAGGTAGCCATGTCTTCCCACCGGGTCCCTGAGAAGAATTGGGGAGAGGGGTTGTGGGGGCGGTTCCTTAGTGAAGGGCGGGACACACTGTTAGACTTGCCTTCTGAAGTCTATAATTCATATCCCCACATGAAAGATGCATTAATGTCTAGGTATGGTTTAACTCTTGAATTGTACAGACTGTTCAGGGGTTGCAAGAAGATAGAGAACAGTACCTGGGTGGAATACGTCACTTTTTTCTGCAGAGCATTGTATGGTTGGGTGAAGGGTAGCAAGGTTGATGATTTTCAGGGGCTCCTTGATTTGATTGCATGGGAGCACTTGTCAAGTAATTGTTTTCCATAGCTACACCAGCACCTGATTGATAGTAGGCTGACTAATCCTAGGAAGCTTGCTGATGAGGCGGACCGCTGGGTCAGTACCACAAGGGTCACGTGGGAGATTCAGCCATGGGTGGGCAGGGTCCCCAGCAGAAGAGTGGGGGGGACAAGGGTAAACAGAGGGAGTTCCGGAGGAGGCCCCAAAGTAATCCCCAAGGGAACCAAGGGAAAGATTCCCAGCCTCCACAACAGGAACCGTCAGGGGCCCGACAGGTCCACCTGTTCAAGGGGGACCCCTGAAATGCTACAAGTGTGGAGACCTGGGTCATAAAGCGAATGATCCCAGGTGCCGCCTGTTTGTGAAGACAACACCCCCTGGTGCAGCCCCCCGGCAGATGGCTAGTGTAGCCCTGGATGAGGAGATGGGTGCCCAAGGTGGGTGGGGGCCAGCAGAGATGCCCCTTGTCTCTTTAGGAGACTGTAAAGTGGTCCCTAGGACCCAACTGCCTGATAACACTAAGAAATACAGGCAGTGGGTGACCATCAATGGCCATAGAGTGGAGGCTCTTAGAGATACAGGAGCCAGTGTGACAGCTGTCAAGTGTCACCTGGTTTCTCAAGAGCAGGTTGTCCCCAATGCATTCTATCCAGCTGTTGCCGCTGACAACACAGAGAGCCACTGCAAGGTGACTCAGGTTCCCTTTGAGTGGGGGGGTCTCTGGTACTCTTCAGGTAGCTGTGAGGCACGCCATGCATGTTGACTGTTTGTTAGGGAACGATCTGGAGAGCTCACCTTGGCTGAAGGTGGAGCGGAGTGCTCATTTGGAAATGTTGGGTCTGCGTGACTGGGCGTGTGTCACCACACGGTCCATGGCAGCCAGTAGGGGTTCTCAATAGGACCTGGAGCATGAGAGGGGGGCCCAGGTACCTGCCTTATAGAGAGGATGCAGGGGGCATGGGAAACCGGCCCCCGAAGTTCCCACAGCCCAGGAGGGAGCAGACCCTGAGGGAGATGCCCTGGAGCCTACAGGGGAGCAGGTAGCTGAACTGGGGGACCTACCTGAGCTGACCCATTGGCAGCAAAAAGGAGGACCCTCCAGGGAGGAGTTCTGTGAGGAGCAGAACAAGTGCCCTTCTCTTGTGGGTCTGCGGCAGCAGGCTGCAGACCAGGCAGCAGGTGATCAGTCTGGGTCACATTGGGTCTACTGGGAGAATGGTCTCCTGTATTCTGAGCCTAAGGTTGCTGAGCCTGGGTCAGCCCGTGTTCTGGTGGTACCCCAGCGCTTCAGAGCCTTCCTACTGGGGCTGGCTCATGATGTGCCATTGGCAGGACATTTGGGGCAGGACAAGACGTTTGAGAGGCTTGTCACCCACATTTATTGGCCCCAAATGCGCAGGAGTTCAGACACTCACTGCAGGACATGTCCGACTTGCCAGGCAAGTGGAAAGAGTGGGAGGAAGCGCAAGGCTCCTCTCCAGCCATTCCCTGTGGTCAGCACCCCCTTTGAATGGGTGGGTATTGACATTGTGGACCATGCCACCCGGTACCCGGAAGCCATACCTCTGAGGACAGTGACGGCCCCCGTGGTGGGACGAGCACTGATGGGAATTTTCTCCAGAGTGGGATTCCCTCGTGAGGTAGTGTCCGACCGAGGTACTAACTTCATTTCCAAGTATATGAAGTCCCTGTGGCAGGAGTGTGGGGTAACCTACAAGTTTACCACAACTTACCACCCCCAAGGAAATGGGTTGGTTGAAAGGTTCAACCGAACCCTTAAAGGCATGATTATGGGTCTTGAGGAACCTATGAGGCGTAAGTGGGACGTCCTCTTACTATGCCTACTCTTTGCTTACCGTGAGGAGCAACAGAAATCTCTAGGGTTCAGCCCCTTTGAGCTTCTCTATGGACACCCAGTGAGAGGACCTCTGAGTTTGGTTAAAAAGGCTGGGAGAAATCTCCCAGGAAACCTCCCCAGGATGTATATAGCTACATGCTGGCCTTTAGGAACCAAACTCGGCGTTTCAGGCAACTCGCTGAGGCAAATCTGGAAGCCAGCCAGGAGGAGATGAAGCGGTGGTACAACCAGAATGCCACTCTGGTAGAGCTTCAGCCTGGTCAAAAAGTGTGGGTCATGGCCCCAGTGGAGCCCTGCGCGCTCCAGGATAAGTGGACCGAACCATTTGAGGTTGTGGAGCGCAAAAGTCTGGTTACCTATTTGGTGGACTTGCGGTCTCCCAGGAACCCCTTGAGGGTCCTGCATGTCAACCGCCTGAAGCCCCACTTGGAGAGGTCCCAAGTGGGCATGCTTTTAGTGACAGATTGTGGAATGGAGGAGGAGACCGAACCTCTTCCAGACCTCCTGTCGGCGACAGAGCAAGATGGGTCAGTGGATGGTGTCAATCTCTCTTCCACCCTGACCCCTGAGCAACAGAATGACTGCCGCCAGTTACTGGGACATTTTGCTGATCTGTTCTCCCTGGTTCCTGGTGTCACTGATTGGTGTGTCCATGATGTGGACACTGGGGATAGTACATCTGTGAGGCACAAAACCTACAGGATGACTGACAGGGTGAGAGCTTGCATCAAGGAGGAGGTCTCCAAGATGTTTGCGTTAGGGGTGATTGAGTCCTCCAACAGTCCTTGGGCCAGCCCAGTGGTCTTGGTCCCAAAGGCTGCCGCACCGGGTGCCACGCCAGAACTCCGGTTCTGTGTGGACTACCGAGGGCTCAATTCAGTTACCAGGACTGACTCGCACCCCATCCCGAGAGCTGATGAGCTCATAGATCGGCTAGGGGCTGCACAGTACCTTAGCACGTTTGACCTAACGTCTGGGTACTGGCAGATCACCTTGACTGATGGGGCAAGAGAGAGGTCAGCATTCTCCACACCAGATGGGAACTATCAGTTCCGGGTTATGCCCTTTGGGATGACGAATGCCCCTGCCACCTTTCAGAGGTTGGTCAACCAGGTGTTAGCTGGACTGGATGAGTTCAGTGCTGCCTACCTGGATGACATCGCAGTGTTCAGCGCCAGTTGAGAAGAACATCTGCACCACTTCTGGGAAGTGTTGGTGGCGCTGCGGAGGGCAGGCCTCACGATCAAGGCGAGTAAGTGCCAGATCGGGCAGGGTTTCGTGGTGTACTTGGGACACCAGGTGGGGAGCAGCCAGGTGGCGCCCCTACAGCCCAAACTTGAAACCATCCTTGTTTGGGAGCCACCCAAAACCCAGACAGAGGTGAGAGCCTTTTAAGGACTCACAGGTTACTACAGGAGGTTTGTCAAGGGGTATTGCAACTAGAGACCCCCAAATCTAACACAGCATTTACACAGACACACTCCTGCACTCACAAAAGCATACCTGTCCCCTGCACTTACATGCGATACCAAAGGGGATGATGGACGGAGCGCTTGAGGAAATCAAACACTCACCCCCAGTCAACTGACCTGGGTTTAATCCAGCATCATTCTTTAGCTCACTCCACCTCCCCAGTTCAGACATGGCCATATGCAAATCAGTCTGACTCTGTGCCTCATGGGAACAGTCCAGCCCGAACTGCCAGGACCTGGCTTGGCACTTCGGGCTGGACTGTTCCTATGAGGCACAGGGTCAAGACTGATTTGCATATGGCTGGGATCAAACTGGAAAGGCATGGTGAGCAAAAAAACGATGGATTTAGGCCCAGATCTCTGTACTGGGGTGAATGTATGACATTGTTCTGCATTCTGTCCATCAACTGTTGTTTTTGCACCCTGCACTTACATGGGCATACTGACAACTCTGCACTCACAGAAACAAACTTTTCACTATGCACTCACAAGGGAACACCGCTCACACAATAAAAAACATTGTTTGAGTCATATGTGTGTACCATACTGTGGTTAACACTACCATGCCACTAGTTTTACAAGTGCACATTATGAGGGAAGGTCATTCTTACACCACAGGCGGGAAGCTGAAAGGCTGATTCAAAACACCTGGGGCATGTTTTTGATCCCCGCTTCCACCGCCGTAGTGGCACTTTTTGTGAAGCTCTGGCAGGGCAAACTTTGAAATCATATGTATAAGGCTTCAAAAAGCCGCTTTGCGTGGCTTTCAATGGCATAATAGATATGGGGTAAGACAAGGCAGTGCTAATCGCTGCATAGCCTTTCTCTGCACTAAGGAGACGTTCTCTGGGCATTGCGGTGGGTGTTCCCATGCAACACCCATAGAGTTTGATGCTTTCTCAAATTTACAAGATTTACAATAACATGTAAACCTGAGGATGCGCAAAAACATTATGCCTCCCAAGGTGAGGCGTAACGAGGAAAAATATATGTTTATTTCTCCTTGTTTTTTCCTCTTTCTGCTGCACAAGCACACATGGGAAGAGGAAAATGCCCCTTGGGATTGGTCTTGTTCAGGAGCGGTGCACAAAAAGGATCCTGCTGACAACACAGGCCCCCTTGCACCGCGGTGCAAGTGCAAGGGTGTCTATGTTGGCACTAGTCTGCCGAAATGGCGCCAGCACAGGGGGAAAGGCCAAGAATGCATCGTATTGGATAAACACAGTGCATTCCTGTCCTCTTACTTTGACATAGGGTAGTGCAGCAAGGTGACTTGCTGCGCTTCCTCACGCCAAAACCCCGTAAATGAGGCCACCTGGTCTCCCAACATGTTCAGGAGGGAGAGGGCTCAGCAAACTTTGAAACACTGGGTGACCATAATCTAAACACTCAAATGAAATCTTCTGGCAGAAAAAGACAGTTTTCCTCACAATCACATGACGTTTTGGAGTGTGCTTTGACATGGACGCATGTGCAATCATCAAATGTAAGATTTGTATGTAAATGAGGATATTGCATGTACCACTAAAGGCGGCTTAGAATCTTTATTTTATATATTTTGTTTTACACATAAGTGCAAGACGTTCTGGTGCACAAGTTGATGCTAGACAGACGCAAATTAGACGTCAGAAAAGCACGTATTGCGCCAACAAACCAAATCCCACACTTTTTTGTCTAGATCTTAAGTAGTGGCACGTACCGTATCTCCAAAAACCTATGCATTCCAGGGTCCTGGAGATGAGATTCTAGCTGTGGCACAAAGGATAAGCAGGACGGATGGGTTTCCCTTCTCCTCGCCAGAGTGCCCAACCAAGCACTGAGGACAAGGAGAGACACTGGCATGCCTGGAGAGCTGTAGTCTCCAGCAGCCCTACTAATGACTGCCATCCCTCCTTTCTTACAGCTGAACCATATCTGTTACATGTGCAACATGCAGGGCCCACTGTACAGCTCTTGTCCCATTGGACACCTGCCATACCCACCCTGCACCAACTTGCCCTCCACTGCGTTCCCTCCCCATGTAACACAAGATAGGCCACCTGTCCTGCCACCCAAAGCCATCAATTAACCAAAAGACCCCTGCTGCCCCAGGATCCCTTGCCTATTGCTAGAACTGCCAGCCACCATCTACCACGCTTTTTGAGCTTCACTGCCACTCTATGAATAAGGTGTCTATTTCTAATTGAATCACTTCACCAGTCTAGTGTTATTTAGGCTACAAATGAAACACAGAACACAGGAGAACACATGGTGCAAGTCAGAGAGAATACCTTTACCGCCCTGGTGTTATCTACACTACAAAGGAAACAACAGAGGAGTAGGAAAACACATGGTGCACACTCCTTCCCCATGTGGACTGACTCCCTCTCAGCCTTGTATCAGCCGGCCGTCCAGAAATATACAACCTCAGTACGTAACCAGCTTGCACGGGCGAATTAAGCGCATTTGTAAATATATATACATTTATTGTATGTGCATGTCAACTGATATGAAAACGCACATTTTGTCCTGAATACCAAGATTCCCCATCTGGCTGAATTTCAAAATGTGAAACCATACAACCTGGAATCCGTAACCTTTCCCTGATTGTCCGAACTGTGCGATCCTAGGCAAATATTTTATTTCACAGAGCCGCCTATTTATTTATCATCACATACGAGCGCATTTCTAAACATGGAGCGCCCCTTGCATTTGATGTAGACTACATTTAGGGATAACATGTCTGCAGAGTTGCCTCTTCGTTAGCTAATGGCACTGTCGTTGGGGGTAGAGCCATGAATACTTCTTCAAAGCTATCCTTTTTACTAATTGTCTGTTGATGCCGTGATATAATCTGATGCACGAAGATGAAACGCCTCCATATGTTAAAGAAATACACTTTTTGAATTTTGAAGAGACTGTATCATATTTTTACATTATGCTTGCTGCACAATACACACACCAAACATTTTCATGGCTCGCGCACGGACTCTTAGGGCCAAGCCAGACCCCTGGCTCAGTGTGCCCTATTACCTTGCCTGCTCTTGCTCCTCTATTTGCAACCCAGGCTTAGTACATGGGAACATCAATCACCTGATAAAATGATTTGCAAAAGGCTAGAAACATGGATCCCTGACTATTAATGTAACAACTGCTCCATCAAGGTGTCTTGTAGCAGAGATGAAAAAAAGAGTGCGTGTTGTGAAAATACGTTTAAAATAAGTGCTCCCTGAGCAGGAACTCAGGCCTTTGAGTTGTACATGACCTTAGTCACGAGTTCCCATGGAGAACCACCAGGCCCAGATGGGATAGAGAGGCACTGTAGCTTCAGCAGAGGTGTTTGGGGTGTGAAGGCCCTCAAATGCATTCTTAATTTGGTTCTCGGTTCTCTGGACCCTGAGTCGGGTCTGCTGTGTTCTCATTTCACTAAAAAGCTTTAATTTGTCCATTTTTTGGATTAGGATCTTAAAAATATATAGTTACTGGTTTACCAAAAAAAGTAGTTAATTTGCACACACAAAAGTACTCCTTCATTGGGCGCAAATTTACTAATTTTTGGAATTCACAAACTTTGGCAGTAGTAGGCGGGGACAGATTCACCAGTCTCAGGTGTCCAGGCATACTACTGGCAATCAAACACCCAAAAGGTGATGGGATGAATGCTCGCAAATAGTATAACCGGTGGCAATCACACAGGGTAGCATTCCAAATCATTAACTTTCTCCCACTGTGCCGCTCTAGACAGAGGCCCGTCTAATGCAAATGAGTACTCACCCTGTTCCTCATGCAAACAGCCCATCCTGAAACATGGTCATCTCCTTCCTCCACCCTGCAACCACTAGTTTTTAGGTCGAGGACCGTCCGGTCTGCCGAAGGCAGAACCAGAAGTCGGAGATTTAATGTTTCTGAGAGTGGCTCTTTAGCCCGCCTCTCTTTTTGCCTCTCCTCCATTAGCTGGCTTCCTAAACGGAGGCCAGCCATTGGAGGAGAGAGCCGTCCCTCCAAATAGGCTCCATCTTTTTCAGATTCGGGGGCGTGTTCCGTGCTGTTCTTTCCACTTTTTAGCCACGCCCTTTCTCAGGCGTGTTTTTCTCTCCTCCAGCCAATGGCAAGTGGAGAGAAAAAGAAACACGCCCCAGAATCTGAAAAAGCCACTGCGTTTCTCCGAGGCATTTCTGCTTCGCCTCGGAGAAAGGCGGCGGTGTATATGGCGTCCTCTCCCCCTGCTCTGCATGTTTTGTTACCTCTGTGTTTTAGCTTCCAATCCAACTGGCTCTGCAGAACCGTAGGGCGAGCCGCATGTGACCAGTGGCACTGAGCAGCGAGCGAATGACGGCAGCTTGCCCCACGCTGCTGCAGTATGGACTGAGCTCCACTACACGCAGCAGGCACTAGCAGCGGCATGCTGGGAGATGGCCTATCCTGCTGCGGTACGGGCACAGACTGCTCCACGGCACGCAGCCTGGGCTTGGTGGCAGCTGGCCTGTGTGCTGCTGCTGCTGCAGCTGCAGTGTGGGCTCACATCGACCAGCCACACCCAGCACCGGCTGCAGAGAGCTCTTTCTGGTGCAGGTTTCAGTCCACAGTGGAATGCACCACAGACCCCCCACAGTTGTGCAGCGTGGGCCTGACAGTCCACGTCTGGCAATACAGAACCAACGCTGGGGCCGACTACCTGCATGCAGCACTAGCTTCACAGCTCCAGACCCACACTTGCTCAGAGTGGTCTTTGCCTGTCTGGCCTACTGCGGCCTCAACCGGCACCACATGCTCCGCATTAGTGCCCGATCGGCTGCAGCCAGTACCTGCACCATAGGCTCCGCATTAGTGTAATATAAATATATAATGCATTATGCCACGGACAGTAAACTTGTGTACTATGGCTTATGCCGAGCATTCCCTCCATGGCCCCAGATGGGTGCAGTATGGACGGAGTCCGAAAGTCCGCACAGGGCTTCGACACTGGCTTAGCACGAGCTCTGCCCGACTAGCCGCAGTCAGCACCGCTATCGGACACTACAAAGAGGTGCAGCGTGGGTTATGTTTGACAGGCCACATCGAGTACCACTGACCCCACACAGGTGCATTATGGGCTCTGCCCTACCGGTCACACCTGGTATCACCACCCCATGGCGTCAACTATCGTAACATAACTCAGTACTTGTCTCTGCATGTCTAGCTTGCCTGGCGGGGCTCCGTTTCTGAATGCGTTGTGTGTATGCGTAGGCTGGTAACGTTATATGTGCTTGCATAAATGTGTTATTTTATTTTCACGGGGCATATCCGTTTGCGTCCATTGGAGTTTGTTTGTGCACTGTGACTTTACATGGCTGGCCTGAGAGTGTGTTCTTGCTGCTGTGCTCAAGTCTTGGTCCATCTTTGTGTATTTGCCTCTGTATGTGTCTCTGTGGCAGTGTATCTATGTGCCTGTCCTTTTATTTGTATGACTGTCTGAATTTGTCTCTATATGCCAGTTTGTAGATTGTGCCTGCTTGATTTCATATTTCTATGTCCGTTTGTTGGCGTTTCTCTGTGCCTGTTTTTGTTTGACTTTGTACCTTTGACAGTTTGTGTGTTTGCCTTTTAGTGTGCCTGTCCGATTAGGTGTCTCTGTGTCGGTTCCGTCGGTGCCTGTCTGTCATTAAGTATTTCCCTGCTTGGCGATGTGCGGGTTGGCCTGTTGACCTTTGTGTCTGTGTACCAAGATACTTTGCCTTTCTTCTAATTTGCGCAATAATTGGTATATATATTGTGTGCTGTAATTTTGTGTCTCTCTATCGTGTGAACCAGTTGTGGTTTTCGCGGTTCTAGTCATCTCGTTGGACAGTTTATCACTTCCTGTCTGGCTACATGTGCCATTGAATTTCTACGTATATTTTTGCGAGCATGTTGGACTGCATTGTTCTTTGTTATGGTGTGTGTACAAACCGTGCTTCCAGGTGTTCGTGTGGTTGTCTTTCTGTCTGAGTTTAACTGACTCTGTTGTGGACTGTGGTATGCATGCGCTTCTATCTATACATCAGTTGAAGCTTGCTGTCTCTCCGTGTATCTGTAACTATTTGCTTGTGTGTCAGCTTACCTGCGTGTGTTAACAAGTGTACCTGTCTGTATGTGCTTGCCTTTCTGTCAATGCTCCTGGTATTTATGTTTGTTTGCCCGTGATTTCATCCTATGTCCACCCATGCGCCTGCTTGTGTATGTGCTATGGGTGTTGTGATGTCTCTCTGCTTGCTTTCTTCCCTCTTGCTTCAGAACCCCCACACTGTTCTCCCATGCCTTCTTTGTGTCCCTCCTTGGTTATTAACATTCCTTATTAACACCCGCGGGCAGGTAACTCGTCTGTGTGGTTATGGCTGTGGGATACACCCACTCTCTTGGAGAGAGCTGTTATTGTGTAGGACGGTGTATCCCAGAGCCATAACCAGCCCAGTGGGTGATATCTGGAATAAGGCAACACTTTAAGGTTTTGTGAAGTGCCTTGAGGCAGAATGCTGTGCTTGGATGCGTTCTAACAGGTTATGCCTAGGGGAGAGAAGACTCGCTCGGTGACTCTCCCCCACTCAGACTTCTGATCTTGCTTCCTGCAGTGACCTTTTAAATGAGGATTAGTGTGACCTCACTCTCTCTATCTCACTACCTCACTCTCTATCTACCTCACTCTCTATCTACCTCACTCTCTATCTCACTACCTCACTCTCTATCTACCTCACTCTCTATCTACCTCACTCTCTATTTCAATACCTCACTCTCTCTATCTCACTACCTCACTCTCTCTCTGCTAATGCAATAGGTATCACATATGCAAAAAAAAAAGCTAATGCCAATAGAAATGACAATGCCATTTATTTAGGGATACAAAAATGATAAAAAATAATGAGCAATACCAGTAGCTCTACCTATAATATTGCCAAGACCATTGCATTGTAAATGCTTGTTTAGTAGGTAAATTTGAGATTCATACCCCCAAATCTCACTGATGAAGCTATGCCCCTGGGGCTCCCCATCCTTGCACAGCACTGCCTTTCATCCTCTCAAGATGAGGGAAAGACAGAGCTTTTTTAAATGGTTGCTAATAAATATTTATACATATATCATAGAAGCAAATGTGAATAATAACATAATCAAGTGTTATAGAGAGAGACTGCTAAAAAAAAGCTTTTATCCTGTTTCAGCTTCATTGATCACGCTTGTGATATAGCTGAACCGGTTGAGCAACTGCTGCTGCGATCTGCATGCATATCCTGTGTTCAAATCCAAAGCAGTCATCAACCAACTCATTTTTCTTAGATCAGCATCCTTTGCTGATAACACCTCATTAGGTGCAGACAGTGTGTGGCACACATGCCCAGTCTATACCTCTAAACATGTACTCATGCACAATGACTTCTAGCACAAAGCAACACTGCAGTGAGGAGCAAATGTCTCAAGTCAACTGGACATCCTGCACAGTAAAGTGGCAAGGATGCAGTGGGCACTGGTGCAAGCAAGGAAAATAGCCCCTTTACCTGCTGTTGGCCTAGTAAAATACAGCAATTATCAGGGCTCAGTGGACCCCTCGGGGCTCTGGGCCCCAGTGCCATTGCATCTGTTGAACCTATCGTAGCTATGCCACTGATCCGGCCAGGCAGTCAACTGCCCATGGATGTCAGTGGCTTGGAGGGGCCGTGGTGGAAAGCGATTGTTAAATTAGTGGCATATCAACAAATATAACAAGTATATAGACATAAATGATTAGCACAGAATATATCTTTATAAAAGTGGACTTGCAATCTGAACACTATTACAGTTTTCCCTCTGTACAATCTTTTGCTTTTCCCTCTGTACAATTGTTTTGTTTTCCCTCTATACACTCTTTAAGTTTCACTCTGAACACTCTTTTAGTTTTCACTCTGTACACTCTTTTAGTTTTCCCTCCGTACACTCTTTTAGTTTTCACTTTGTAAACTTTTTTAGTCTGCACTCTGTACACTGTTTTAGTTTTTACTCTGGACACTCTTTTAGTTTTCCCTCTGTACCCTCTTTTAGTTTTCACTCTGTACACTCTTTTAGTTTTCACTCTGCAAGCTCTTTTTTTCACTCTCTACACTCTTTTAGTTTTCACTCTGTACCCTCTTTTAGTTTTCACTCGCCAAGCTCTTTTTGTTTTCACTCTGTACACCCTTTTAGTTTTCACTATGTACACTCTTTTAGTTTTCCCTCTGTACACTCTTTTAGTTTTCACTGTTTACTCTTTTAGTTTTCACTCTGTACACTCTTATAGTTTTCCCTCTGTAAACTCTTTCAGTTTTACACTCTTATAGTATTCCCTCTGTACACTCCTTTAGTTTGCACTCTGTACACTAAGTTAATTTTTACTCTGTACACTCTATTAGTTTTCGCTCTGTACGCTCTTTTAGTTTTCAGTCTGTACACTTTTAGTTTTCCCTCTGTTCACTCTTTTAGTTTTCACTCTGTACACTCTTTTAGTTTTCACTCTGTACACTCTTATCGTTTTCACTCTGTAAACTTATTATTATTAGGAGCTTATAAAGCGCACTTATACCCGAGGGTGTCCTGGCGCTAGAATACTGAGCATCCCTGGAGAACGAGGGTCTAATCCCTGAATAACCAGGTCTTCAGCCCCCTCCTGAAAGAGAGAAGTTCATCCGCTTTCCTAATATGTGCTGGCAAGCAATTCCACACGGTGGCCGCCCCATAGGAGAACATCTTTCCTCCCCAGCTGGCCTTTTTTGTCCTGGGCACAACAACTAGATTGCTCTCCGCGGTGCGCAATGCTTTCCCTGGCACATACCGCTTGAAGCAATCCCTCAGAAACTCTGGGCCAATGCCTTTCAATGCTTTGAATACCATACACAGGGCCTTAAATTGAGAACGTCTGTGTATCGGCAGCTAGTGTAGTATCCTTATTCCTTCTCGAACTGAGGCATACCTGGGAGTGCCTGTCAGCAGTCTCGCTGCCGCGTTTTGTACCATCTGCAGTCTGTACAGATGGTTTTTTTTCAAATTAAGGTACAGACTATTACAGTAGTCTAGACGCGACAGAATAAGAGCTGAGACTGCTAGCCGGAAACCATCCGTGGGAAGAAATATTTTTACTTTCCTCAATATCCTGAGGATATGAAAACACGAAGAGACCACTCCACTGACCTGTCCTCCAAAGTCCAGTTTCTGGTCCATGATGGCGCCCAGATTCCTTGCTTTTGGTGTAGGCACTGGCGGCTTCCCCAGAGCCTCGGGCCACATATCTGGAATCCAGATATTCGGATTATTCCCGAATATCATGACCTCGTTCTTCCCGGCATTTAGTTTAAGGCAGTTTGCGGCCATCCAACTTGCGACGTCTTTGAGACAATCATGACACCTCGCTGTCATATCCACTTGGGACCCTCTTTGTATGGATAGCACTATTTGCGTGTCATCTGCGTACGAGGTGAGTTGAAGGCCAAAAGATCTGATCAAGGCTCCCAGCGGACTCACATAAATGTTAAAAAGAGTGGGGCTCAGGGATGAACCTTGCAGAACCCCGCAAGGGAGGGCAAAGGATTGGGACCCCTCAGCTCCCAAATCAACTGTCTGGATTCTGTCGGCCAGAAAAGACTTCAGGAGGCTCCAGGCCGTGCCTTCCACCCCTGCCCTTGACAACCGGTCCATCATCACTCCATGATGGACCGTGTCAAAGGCCGCCGACAGATCCAACAAAATCAGAACCGCCTCACCCCCCTGATCCACCACCACTCTAATCTCCTCCGTCGCCTTAATCAGGGCCAGTTCCGTGCTATGTCCTGCGTGAAACCCAAACTGCGTGGGATCGAGGTCCTTAGTTCTCCCCAAGAAGGAGCTTAGTTGCCTGTTGATGGCCTTCTCGAATAGTTTGGCCGGAAGTGGAAGCCGCGAGATTGGTCTATAACTATTTGGGTCATTTTTATCTAGAGTGGATTTTTTTATTAATTGTAGGATAGAAGCAACTTTCCACCTCCTTGGATAAATACCTGACTCAATAATAGAGTTAAACAGTGGGGTAAGCGTGGTGGCAATGACTTCGGGGCAACTTTTAAGAACCGCCACCGGACATGGATCACTGGGAGCTCCCGAACGAGCAGCCAACAGAAGACCAGTGACCTCCTCCGATTGTAGCGGGCTGAAGCCCCTTAATCTGTCCTGCGACCACGCTGACCCAACTTCCAAGCTCAGTACTGCATCTCCCACCTCTCTGTAGACTTTAGAAAAGGAAACTCTTTTAGTTTTCACTCTGTACCCACTTTTAGTTTTACACTTTTTTAGTTTTCTCTCTGTACACTGTGTTAGTGTTCACTCTTTTAGTTTTCACTCTACACGTTTAGTTTTCACTCTGTATACTCTTATAGTTTTCACTCTGTAAACTCTTTTAGTTTTCACTCTGTATTCTCTTTTAGTTTTACACTTTTTTAGTTTTGTCTCTGTACACTCTTTTAGTTTTCACTCTGTACACTCTTTTAATTTGCACTCTGGACACTGTGTTAGTTTTTACTCTGTACACTCTTTTAGTTTTCTCTCTGTACACTCGTTTAGTTTTCAGTCTGTACACTTTTAGTTTTCTCTCTGTACACTCTTTTTGTTTTCACCCTGTACGCTCTTTTAGTTTTCCCTGTGTACACTCTTTTAGTTTTCCCTCTGTACACTCTTTTAGTTTAAACTCTGTACACTCTTTTAGTTTTAACTCTGTACACTCTTTAAGTTTTCACTCTGTGAATTCTTTAGTTTTAACTCTGGACACTCTTATAGTTTTAGAAAAACACAGACTGATACATGATTAATTGAATCAAAGACATACAACCAGTGAAAACCTCCATGCACACTGTCTTTAAGAACTACACATTCTGCTGTTGCAGATGTGCCTGCAGCAGAGATGAGTTCGTTTCAGTGGTCGGCTAGCCCCTGCCTCTCACCCACACCCAATCTCTTACCTGGTGACGACACTCCTTCGCTCCGTGCATTAGTGGAATGTGCATGTGCCACATCCAGGGCCATCTCAGGACCTGGCGAACAGCTGACCCCGATATATCATCTCAAGTGACACATTTCGCCTGTCCTGCAGTTTCACTCACTCGCATGAGGAGATGATTGAGTGGAACTTTCACACATCAAACAGCAAAGAACACTGACTGTGCTGTGGATGACGACAACAAAGTGGCGTTTACTTACAGCTAGAATACCAATTGCTCAGAAGTTGAATGCATATGTACTTTTGAACTCAATTTAATTTTTGCTTGCTGAAGTGTTTAGATGAGGAATGGGATAGAGAAAGAACAGTCTAAGTGACCCAAAGTGTCAATCAGTCTAAATTTCAGACTGGCATTTGTGATATTGTTTTACTTATTCCGAACAAGAAATTAATATCCTTGCATAGCTGTGCCATGTAACATTAGCCTGCAGGGAAAGAGCTCAGGGTGGAGATTAGTCTCTGCTCTGACATACATACAGTCTGCACTGAGTGTTCTCTCACCTTCTGCCAATCACAAATTTTCATTGGAATTTACAAATCCACCCCTTCATGTTCTCAAAAGAAAAGCCGCCAATTAACTGCACCCTTAGCTCGACTTCAGACTTGTGATCAACTAGAACATTACCGACCTCAAACGACCCAGCCGCCATTTTGAAGTTACGATTTTGAATTTCTGTATCTTTCAAAATGAGATACATGTTCAGCCTGAAATTAAAAAAAAAAAACATTTGTATTTATTATATATGCAAATTCTTCTCTCAGTTTTTTTGAGGTCTACACACTGTAGTGAATTAACCATATTTCAAGGTTTCAATCTCAAAATATTATTTTTATATCCAGAATTTACAGGCAAATTGGCAAATCACTACTCAACCAAAGCAGACATGTTGGTTTCTTATTCAAACCAAAAGAAAACCACCCGCACCAGCTCTTTTCCAACAATCTCCTGAAGGGTAGGTTAACCCAGCCTCTGCATTCCTTCACATACCAGAAACTGATTTTATCGATCTTGTCAACAGCAAGTCAGCCGGCTGCCCCTTTGACTTGGAAGACTTAAAAAAGACATACATTCACCCAATATTAAATAAAACAAACCTGGACTCTTAAGACCCAAACAACTACAGGCCTATTGCAAACAGCGTATTCCTCTGCAAAATAATAGAAAGAGAAGCACTCACTCAGATGTCTCAATTTATTGAAGATAACTTCATGTTTTCCAAATTCCAAACAGGATTCTGTCCAGGAAGTGATACAGAATCTGCCCTAATCACCATCTGGGACGACCTTAAAAACACAGTAGACCACAACGGGGTCGCTGCACTACTTTTTGTTGGACCTTTCAGGTGCCTTCGACACAGTTGATCATGAAACTAATCCAAAGACGCCACAAAGCCGGCATAGAGAGGACTGCTCTTGACTGGTAAAATCCTAACTTTAAAACAGAACAAATGTCATAGATACTCCTTCTTTCTCATCCAAACCCTACATCATAAAAGCAGGGGTCCCGCAAGGCTTTATCATCTCACCCATGTTTTAAAACATCTATATGAAATCATTACTGGCAATGATCAATGAATTTCAGCTCACCTGCTATAACTATACACAAGACGCACAGATACCTCTTAATCCGGAACGACCCAAAGATATATTGCCTTCGAGCTGGTGATCAGTTGTTGACATACAGCCATCTCAAATTGAATGCGTCCAAAACTTAAATACTCACCTGTGGTGATTGGAAAAATTATGACCCACTTTCTGCCGGACCCGACTATCTGGGACCACCTCCTAAAATATCCAAGCAAGTAAGAAACTTCGGTATTACTATGGTCTCTAGGCTATCAATGAATGCCCAAGTGGATAAGTTAGCTAGGAATTCCACACAAGACCCAAACTACTATCTCTCTTGTACAGTCTAAGCTTGATTACGCCAATGGCCTCTACCATGGATCACCTCAATCAGCTATGAAAAGACTACAATGAATTCAAAATTCTGTTGCCAGACTACTTCTACACATAAAGCCACACGCCAATGTCTCCCCTGCCTTAAGGGCCATCCATTGATTACTGTTTGCCAGAAGACCCACCTTCAAGCTGCTTTTTATCACCACAAAGAAATACATGGAGCAGGATCTCTTTTCATCAGGAAGAAAATCACAAAATACATAAAACAAAGAAACCCCCAGCGTACAAGAAAAAAAACATGAGTGGAACACCTTTCTCTGTTCCAGCAGCCAAACTATGGAACTCATTACCTCCAAAGATAAGATCCACTGATAATCATCTTATCTTCAGAAGGTTACCCAAGAGCGGGCTGTTCTCTACATGAACACCATATTCAAAATACAAATATAAAGCAATAGTATGCACAGGATATCAATGGTGCATATACATGTGTTTGTAAACATATATACTTTGATTATATGTATGCATTCAGATATGTGCATTTGTTTGTACAAATGCACATATCAACTAGGAATAGAAAAATATGAATAGTTTCTTATATTTATGCTTAACAAATGTACAAATGTATAACTTACTTATAGTTAAAATATATACATTCCTTATATTTATACTCAACACATATATAGATCCTTACATCAATAAAATACAACTATTTGATTACATGCTTGTGTCTCTATTCATAATGATCACTCATATCACAACTTATAAACATGATTATACAGAAAGTATGTGTTAATGTTAACTTGTCAATACACTTTAAAAAATCATACATCAAAAAGAATAAAATAATAAAGTCAAATAATACTTATTAATTAATGTAAAAAAATAATGTGGTTATGTATCTCTCTCTATATTTTTATATTTACTATAGGAAAAAAATATATATATATGTTTCCAAAAACATAAAGAAGAAAACAAATATTATCTGCACACATACATACATATATGTATAAAGTTATCCTTATATACACATATAAGTAGATTAATACATCAATAACATATAGAGTGCATACTTACAGGTTATCTGTCATGTGTACATTTTATTATAGTAAATGTATCTATAAGTGCTTAACTACTGTAATATTGGGGACAAAAATACATTTTTAAAACTTAAAATTTAAAAAAACTTAATTTACAGCAAAAATGGAAATCCTGAGTTTGTAAATATTTATCCATGCATGTACGTATGGGACTTTATCTAGTACAATTTAATATCTCCTGATTATTTTCCATATGCGTATCATGTTAAAATTCCTATGTATGTATACCTCTTATGTGTGGTTATGTATCTACATATATTTAACTTTTTCTCTCACTACAGAGAAAAAAAGGTTTACTAATCTCCCCAAACCTCTTCAAACCACCACTCTAATGACTCATCCTATTACTCTTCTAAAATACCCCCTACCTCTGCTCTCTGACTCTTCCCAAACCTCTTTTACTACTCTCAAATAATTATTTGCAAACTCTTTCCCCATCCATCCTTTATCCTATTCATTCAACTAACAGGCTCTCTGACTCCTTCTCAACCTCTTTTACTACTATGAACTCCCAAATAATCCTTTCTAAACTCTTCCATCCTCTCCCCATCCTTCATCCTGTTAATCCAACTAACAGACTCACACATATACCACTCCTACCACTACCAGCAACAATTTATATCTCACTCTACTGATCCACCACTAATCCACCTTTGGGTTCCACAGTAGTGTGCTATTTGCTGAAAAGCACTTCAACGCCTCGTTGGTGTAGTAAGAGCTATATGAACACAATTACAATTATATTGATGGCTAGATAAAGCCACATAAAAAGAGATATGTGTTTACGCTTTTTCCCCTAATACAGAATTTTCTTCATAACAGCTCCATCCACCAAACAGGGCAACTGAGTAGTTTAAATTGGCGAGCAGTCTCTCATGATGTGGATGCTGTGTGGAGTTAAGGAGCAACCCTCAGAAGACAATGAGAAGGTAACACAAGTACTCTTTCAATGGAAGCACACAACCTCTGTCCAATCAAATACAGAACTCATGTCCACCAACATGTGGGCAGAGCCGAAGCCCCTCTCAGTAGTACTCCTCAAAGCTTCTTTTTAGATTGATCACAGAACATCTGGCCACAGCTGCACTGTCAAGCTAGACCTAAAAATTATTGCTGTACGTAGCAACTAGACCGTATACCATTGTTTCGTAGTGCATGTAAAGTGAAATCCGGTACCAGCCGACTGCTTTAATGTGCGAGATACCTCCTCTCTGTAAATTTTCAATGTCTTGAGTAATATATCAAATAACATAACGTACATGTAAGTCAATAACAGATTTGCCCTAAGTTCAACCATCCAACCACCATAATGTTTCACATCCACCACAGAGATTCTGTGCATACAGGCAATGTATGTGTCAACTCATGGTGAGTGATTTGGTATGTTAAGTCTATGGAGGCCTAGAAACAACACCACACATTCATTGTCATAGAAGTGACCTTTATACCTACATTATTCCCATCAGCATTTTCTGATATTTTACTCATAAATTCCTGCCTCCTGTTCCCTTAATCCATTGAATGTTAGTTACTATGTTGTTTTCTTGACTTTAATGTCTTTTAGTAGTGCTTGAAATTATCACGCAGTTCTCTTGGGAACAGTTTGCTGCTTGTTCTTTCCATGATCTGTGTTGTAACCAATGAAGATTATGTCGCCCCCTACTAAATTATTAACCCACTTTCCGTCAGAAGCTTACATAAGAAAGTGACTAAGTGCATAAGTTAAGATAAATGAAGAAATAAAGGGCAGTGGGCCCAGATTCCCCCGGTATAAGGAAATTAAAGGAAATAAAACTTTAAAAGTACAGCATGTTGGCCACCATGTGATACAATCGGCTTATCAGCAAACGCATTCCAGCTGTTTCCTGTCAAGCTAAATAGTACATAATATTCTTGATGTAATTAGCATTGGTAGAACAGTGGAGTTTCTTTGCTCTTTCCCTGGTCATTGACAAATAAAGTCGAGGGACTCTGTTCTTTAGCTTCCCACTGTGCAAATAGTGAAGCTTCTTTGCCACTTGCCTACTACTCACCATGCAGTACACAATGTCTGCCATGAGGCCTGCTAAATAGTAGAGAATCTTAACTAGTGTTAGAACACTGGAATGTTGAGTGCTCCATTGAAGACAATGGAGTGCTCTGGGCTTCTAATGTCTGGTAGAAGCCTGGAGCATCAACATTCCAATGTTTTTTCACAGCTGTTGCTGTGAACAAAGGCCGCACGGGAGCCTGAGGGGATTTTAGCCCCCTCAGGCTCTGTGAGGCCTTTGTTTATCAATTAAGAACATTCTGCCCTCTAGGGTCAGCATGTTCTAATAGCCTTAGAGCCCTCCTTAGCAGGCTCTAACAGCTATTAAAGACCATCTCCCTTGTTAAAGGCCCTCGCCTTTGGCTCGGCTCTTTATTGCTGAAGAGGGCCTTTAATGGCCGGTAGAACCCGCTACGTCAGGCTCTAATGCCATATTAGAAGACTGAAATGTTGAGAGCTCCATTGAAAACAATGGAGCAGCAGCAGAAGCCTAAATAACCTGATATAGGCCCACTGTTCTCAACATTTCAATGTTCTAATACACTGCCTTTGCCCTTCTCTTTCCTCTGCCTCTCCAAAATATAAGGAGAGAGAAAGGGAAAGTGGAAGGCAGAGGCTGTGCTGCAGGGCACACTTGGGCATTCTCCCTCCCTCCCCCCATAGCTCACAGAATCACTTGTGCCTCGGAAGGAGGTAGAGGGAATGCTGCTCTGCAGTTCAGCCGAGTCCAGGGAGAACCAGGGGCTGAATTCAGTCCCCTTTCATGGCTATTGCTGTGAATGTTCAACAGCTAACAACCATGGCCCTGTGTGCTGCTGGTAGCTGTTGAAAAAATCACAGCAACAGGTGTGAATCAAAGGCTTAGGAGCCTCTGGGATTTCATCTCCCTCATGCTCCAAGGTGCTTCTGTGTTTATAATGAGGACATTCTGCCCTCAATGGGCAGAATGTTCTAATAGCCTTATAGCACTGTAGCATGCTATCTTGGCCATTAGAGCCTGCTTCCTTGTTAAAGTCCCTCGCCATAGGCCTGTGTAGCCCGCTGCAGTCAGCTATATTAGAATATTGGAATGTTGAGCGCTCCATTGAAGACAATGGAGCAGCAGCAGCCTATATGAACTGGTATAGTCCCGTTGCTCTCAACATTTTCAATGTTCAAATACACAGCCTTTGCCTTTCTCTTTACCCTGCCTCTCCAAAATATATTAATTAGGCAGAGGAAAGCTAAAGGCAGAGGCTGTGCAGGAGGACACACGCAGCCCTCACCCTTCCCTCCCTCTGTAGCCAATTGTCACCAGGGCTTGAGAAGGAGGGAGGGGTGAATGCTGCGCAGCTCCTTGGTCTCCCTGGCTTGGACAATCTACAAAAAGCAGTTCAGCCAAGCTGGGAAGAACCATGGGCTGACTTCAGGCCCCTTTTACAGCTCTTGTTGTGAATGTTCGACAGCTAATACCTGTGGTCCTGCGCTCAGCTGTTAACTGTAGAACATTCATGGCAAGAGCTGTGAACAACGGCTTCGGAGCCAAGGGGGATTTCAGTCCCCTCGGGCTCTGAGAGGCCTTTGTTTTTCTAATGAGAACATCTTGCCCTTATGGGACAGAATGTTCTAATAGATTTATAGCCCTTCGTAGCTGGGCTATACCGGACATTAAAGGCCTGCTCCCTTGTTAAAGGCCCTCGCCGGAAGTATAGCCCACTACGGTGGGCTATAAAGCTACAATCAACAACTGCTGGCCAATAATTGCCCCCCTACTTTAGCCCCGCTTTATTCACAGCTTCACTATTGCCTGGGCAACCAGGATAACCCTTTATGTCTGCCAGACGTGTGTCTGTGCCATTGATTCAGTCCTGCTTGTAATATGGGAGCCTGAACTAGAATAGGCAGTGGTATGAAAGGGTCCCCAGAAGAAGGGTCTGCGGCATGTCTTAAACTTAAGGAGGAAAAGCTATCAAAAACTATCAAGAAAGGTAAAATATGAAGAGACCACAGGTGGCAAGAATCTTTGTCTAGGCCGTAACAGAAGAATGTTTTAAAATTGCATGTACATGTGAGGTACCCCAAAAACACGTTATACAACATTGCCTACCCTACACTTATGGCAGCCTCTGAAACATGCAAGTGCTCCCTGGCGAATCCCCTCAATGTATACATAAATCTGAAATGTTAAAGAAGTGAGTTTCTTTATTTATCTGCTGAAGAAAGTCCATGTTTTGCAAAAGGCCAAGCCATACATCATCCTGTCAACAGAATGCAATTTATAACATTTTATACAGAGAGAATTTATTCTCAGACCAGCCAGCTCCGATCAATCCTGGCTGTATGTTCCAAGGGGTGCTAATATTGGTGTTCAGCTGGCGAGCAGTCAACTCGTCGGTGAAGCCTGGGTCACTACCCCTCTGTCACTGGGCGGCCACTGCTGGAGAGAGTCCCCAAGCTAACTGTGGTACTGAGACTCTCAGCTGGTGTACAGTACAGAGGGACCGGTAGTCAACTGTGCAGTGCAGAGACTCTCAGCTAGTTATACAGTGCAGAGGGACTATTAGCTAACTGTGCAGTACAGAGAATCCCATCTATTTGTAAAGTACAGAGGGACTACTAATTAATTGGGCAGCACAGAGACTCCCTGCTTGCTGCACAATCAGGGGGCATGCAGCTAACTGCGCAGTACAGAGACTCCCAGCCAGCTGTACAGGACCGGGGCCCTCTGGCTGACTGCACAGTACAGAGTCTCCCAGCCAGCTGTACAGTACAGGGGGCCTTCGGCTTACTGCGCAGTACAGAGACTCCCAGTCAGCTGTACAAGACCGGGCCCTCTGGCTGACTGTGCAGTACAGAGACTCCCATCTATTTGTAAAGTACAGAGGGACTACTAGTTAATTGTGCAGCACAGAGACTCCCTGCTTGCTGCACAATACAGGGGGCATACAGCTAACTGCTTAGTACAGAGACTCCCAGCCAGCTGTACAGGACCGGGCCCTCTGGCTGACTGCGCAGTACAGAGACTCCCAGCTTGTCATTTAGTGTGAAGTGACTTCTACCTAACTGTGCAGTACAGTGACTCTCACCTAGCTGTAAAGGACAGGGGGCCTCTAGCTAACTGTGTAGTACAGAGACTCTCAGCTAGTTATACAGCACTGAGGGGTCTCTGGCTAACTCTGCAGTACAAAGACTCCCAGCCAGCTGTACTGGACAGGGGGCCTCTAGCTGACTGTGAAGTACAGAGACTCCCAGCTAGTTATACAGCACTGAGGGGTCTCTGGCTAACTCTGCAGTACAAAGACTCCCAGCTAGCTGTACGGTACAGAGGGACCAGCGCAGCACAGAGACTCCCAGCTAGCTTTACAGTACAGGGGGCCTCCAGCTAGCTTTACAGTACAGGGGGCCTCCAGCTAGCTTTACAGTACAGGGGGCCTCCAGCTAGCAGTGCAGTACGGAGACTCCCAGCTAGCTCTACAGTGCAGAAGGACCTGTAGCTAACTGTGCAGTACAGAATCTCTCAGCCAACTGTACAGGGCAGAGAGACCTCTAGCTAACTGTGCAATTCAGAGATTCACAACTAACTCATTATACAGTACAGCGGGTCCTCCAGCTAGTTAGTTCGGTACAAGGAGGGCCACAGTATACTATACAATACAGAGGGACCCCTAGCTAACTGTACGAGACAAAGAGGCTCCCTCCTGAGCATGGTGAGTCCCCCCCAAGTAAATAGTATGGGGCCCCTAACTAACTATAGAGTACAGACAGATCCATATTTACCTATATAGCTCATTGAGACTCCTAGCTAACTATACAGCACTGAGAGACTCCCAAATAACTATACAGCACACATAAGACCCTCTGCCAACTATAGAATACAGTAAAACTCCTCCCTAACTATACATTACAAAGAACCGTAGTGAACTATACACTATTGAAAGATTTCTAGCTTAATGTTGAGCACAGGGGGCCTAGCTAACTATACATTATAGAGAAACTCCTAGTGAACTGTAAAGTCAGAGGACCCCTATCTAATTATGAAACTATAGAGAAACCCCTAGCTAAATATACAGTGCGGCGAGGATGCTAGCCAACTGAAAAGATCAGAGAGACCCCTATCTAACTATACAGTATGGGGAAACCCCAGCTAACTATGCAGAACAAGAGACTCCTCGCTAGCTAGCTGTAGAATACTGAGAGACCTAGCTAACTGCCCAGTAATAAGAGACAAGAGCTATCGCAAGAGTACTCACAGACCTCGGGCTAACTGTAGAGTGTGTTAAGGCTCCTAGCTAACGATGCAGTGTGAGAGTCCTCTAGCTAGCTACAGAGAATGGCGAGACCTCAGCTGATATATAGCACAGACACCCAAGCATACTGTAACGTTGGGAGAGACGTTGAGCTAACTATACAGTACAGAGAGAGACCCCTAGCCAATAATAAAATTCAGAGACCCCCACCCGGCTCACCGTAGAGTACTGAGAGACCTAGAGGGTTGTGCAGTGTTGTGAGCCCTCCAGTTATCCATAGTGTACAGAGATACCCCTCAATAAGCATACAGTATGTTAAAACCCTTAAATAACTGCACAGTACATATAGACATCTAGCCAAATATATAGCATGATGAAACCTCTAGCTAACTCTACATTAAAGAGAGACCTCTAGCTAGCCACACAATGTGGTTAGACCTATAGTTAATTATACAGTACAGAGGACCCCTGGCTATTTATACAGAAAAGAGAGACCCCTAAATAACAATATCATTTGGAGAGATGCTAGTTTATGATATTGTACAGAGAGATTCCTAGCTAACTATAAAGTATGACATAGTCCAGGGTGAAGCCTAGCTAACTGTTAGAGTGGGTCACCACCGGCCGTCATCTTTGTTAGCGCGCTAGTCTTCCTCTCTAGAAGGGAAGTGCAATATTTATGGCAGAGGCAGGCACGGATGCGCAGGTATAATGGGGGAGCAGTGTGCTGGGTGTCACGATTGCACTTTGTTAAAGCTGCTGATACAACGTGTGATACGCTGCTAAACTAAGGTTTTTTTTTGCATAGCATGTGTTTTTAGAATTTAGGGCTCTTCATGTTTTCATTACTAAACTTGTCAGACAGCTTGGTCTTCGTGGTGTACTTCCGCCTGTAGGAGCGGGTCAGCTCCGGCCACCAACTTTGTTAGCGCTCTAGTCTTCCTCACTTGGAGGAGAATTCCCTACTGAAGGCAGATGCAGGCGTAGACGAGCTGCAGGCGCGTCAAAGGCAAGCCCGTCTGTGCCTGTCCGTGCCAGCCACGCTGCCAGTCTTGACTCCGCTCCAGAGGGAACCGGTTTCCCAGGTTATACTAGAGAACAGCTAGCTGCTCGAGATCGGTAAATTGGCGCCTTCTGCTACCACTATACATCCGTCAGCTAAAATGAACAGTATGATTTCTGGTAGTTTTAGGGCTGCGGATTCTAGCTGTTTAAGTTGTAGACTTCTCAATGTTAGATCACTGGTGAAGCACTCAACTGAAATACATTTACTATTACAATCCAGGGACTTGGACGCTTTGTTCTTGAGGGACACCTTGACCTTCCTCGATTCAGATGTCGATTTAGGCCTGGCCTGCCCGCCTGGATATAAGATCTTTCATAAACCCCGGGTTCAGAGGAAGGGGGTGGAGTGGGATTGATCTATAACAAAAATGGGACTTTGCTCCACCTAGCCTAGATGAAATTGTTGACCTATAGCTTTTGGGTTTCTCCCTTAAAGATAGTAAGAGCCATATATGTTCAGGCATTTTGTGTTATCGTCCTCCAGGCCCGTCAAGCTCCCACCTACAATCCCTCATTGACTTCTTTGGTAATATGGTCCTGGCCCTCTCAAGATTTCTCATCCTTGGTGACTTTCACCTATGGTCTATGGGAGAACCTGGACCGGCTTTAAAAGATCTCCTCGGGTCCTGTGAGAATTACGGACTGCAACAGCTAGTGCCCGGCACGACTCCCCAGGAGGGGCACATCCTGGGCCTTATTTTTTCCACCCACGATCTTGCTACTGTAGGGAATATTCTTCCCCTTTTGTTGGAAAGACCACTCTTTAGTGAATTTCTCTCTACTAGGTAAAAGTTCAGCTTGCAAAAAACATTCCCAGCCACTAGATGGCGTGGCAGAGCCTGGAATAAACTCCTCAAACTGCCCAGGGATAGACCTCTGTTTAATATATCTCCTTCTATCAACGTGGGCAGGTCAGTGGAGGAAAACTATCTGGAGTTACAAAACAGCATCAGAGCCACTCTAGATCAGGTCATCCCCATTGAAGAACTAGAAAGTCCACAGTGACCCTCGGCTCCATGGTACAGCGCTGGGCTTAAAGATATAAAACGGATCTGTAAAAATGCAGAGAGGAAATGGCAGAAGTTCTATAGAGAAGAGGACAAAACAGCGCTAAAAGCCGCCCTATGGAAAAACAAGAGTGAAATCACGGGAGAAAATGCGGAGCACTATTCTAGCGGTATCTTGGCTGCACCCAACAACACAATAAAAGTGTTCAAAATAATGCGTGAACTGCCCAGTCCAGACTGTCTGAACCTTTCTGTGCCCGCAGACCAGGATCCATGCAATAGTCTGGCAGTATTCTTCGAGGAGAAAATTAATAGAATTATTAATGTGATCGACACTACCTTGTTGCCCAAGGTCTCTTTGAGTGACAGCGCTCTCCAAACTGACGCTATACCCACACGGCCCACTCTTGACAGGGTGCACTCGAAAGGAAAGGAAAGGAAAGGAAAGGAAAGGAAAGGAAAGGAAAGGAAAGGAAAGGAAAGGAAAGGAAAGGGGAAAGGAAAGGAAAGGAAAGGAAAGGAAAGGGACATAGATGCCAGCAGTGCAGGCTGTTTTCATGGTCAGAGACCATGTGGCACCTAACAGCTGTGGTGATGTGGAGCACCAGCAGGTGGGGCAGGTAGAATGCAGATGAGAAACAAACACCTCTGAGCCATCCCTTCCCTATTGACCCCACTCTGAATATGCCCACAACTTAATGCATTGTAACATTTCTTTCAGACATACTTCCAGTAGCAAAGCCTGAAAGGTACTGTTACTGAGTGGCAGTAACATCATATAACTAATCACAACATATTAAAAGAAACAGATATTTGATGGATTTCCAGACATGGCCTATCATAGCTATTCACCACTAGGTCCAATGTTTCTCACACTTCCTGTTAGTTCCATGACTCTGGGCCTGCTCTTCCTTGTTCCAGTTATGACTAACCCCAGGGGGGCACTCTGTCTCCCTATCCACTTCCAATACCAACAACAAACTACCCCTCCTGTGAATGACATCAGGCCTGCATTAGCAGCATCCACTCAGAAGGCAAGTTGTAAGGTACCCAAGCCCTCCGTTTGGACCCACTGAGAGAATATGGTGGCGGCAGGGGGATATTAATGGTGAATTGATTGAGGAACAATTGACGCAGAGTAATTAAATTATCAGTAGGTAATTCACATATTACCACCTCGCCCACTTCTTCTCTGGAGTCGTGACTGTATGAGGTATATCCACACCGGTGCTGAAGCGGACGGCTGTGATATGACACTCTGACACTCGCAGAGTTCAAGAGAACCACACAGAAGGCTACAGATGCGTCACCTGCGTAGAACCTTTATTATAGAACAGATTGGTAGCTCACATGACACACAATTTGTAGCATAGCAGTTATCCCTAGTGCCAACATTGCTAGGCACAGCCTCCTTGCACTGGAGATGGTAGCGCTGAACACATGTGAACTGTACCACCCACTTAGCAACCATATACATTTCCATTAGAGTGGCTCATTGAGCCTCCACCCAGGTTAATCAATCAATCAGGTTTCTTGTGAAGCGCTACTTGTCACTCGTTTGGGTCTCATGGCGCTGTGGGCAGAGGGGGAGATTGGGAGAGAGGAATCTGGGGTCCATTCGAAGAGCCGGGTCTTGAGGTTCTTCCTGAATTGAGTCAGTGGTGGTGATTGCCTGAGATAGCTGGCATTCCTCACGAATAACATCCCTGGACCAGAAGAGGGCAGGGGACCCTCAGAACCTCATGAGCAGCTGAAAGGGGCGACTAATCTCATCCACTCAAAGTGTCATAGAGGGCTGCAACCCCTTCTGGATGGTCCCGAGTCCAAGATGAGGGAATCAGACAGTAGATGGAAGCCACCCTAGTAAAATGACTGCCCTCCTCAAGGCATGAGTGTGCAGCGGCCATCCTCAGGAGGAGAGGGTTCCAGAACAAACTCGTCCAGGACAGCCTCCGGTCTGTTACTCAAAATGGATGAGGCCACCTGGGGTTTAGGAGCCATCCAATCTCAAAACCAACTGAGCAGGGAAAATCTTAAAGGAACGGAGGCCTGCAAGATAACTGGGCCCAGGCGAATTTGCATTAAGCCCACAAAATGTCTTATGATTATGCAGGTGGGAAATATTGTTTAATTATTGCCTGCGGGGGGGGAAAAGGTGAAGTGCAAATGTGTTGCAGGACACGTCCTTAGCTGCTCTTATAATGTCCTATTCATTTCTCGTCTGAGTGTTGACTCACTGCAGGGTATGTCCTTGTGTTTATTTTCTAACACTCCTGCATGGGCAAGAAGATGTCCAGCTCACTCCCAGACCCAGGACCCACCCCAGGGAGAGTCTACTGTGCAAAGGAAGTCCAGTGGTGTAAATGGGAGGAACAGATTTGCTGTCTGCGGGAGGCTTGGAATGCCCTGGGTAGAGCCCTGGGCACAGCCTTGTTATACAGTCCAACCCATTCATCCACCGGACCCATCAGAAGAGGCGCCTCAAACCTCTTGGATCTGCTTCGAATGCCAGAAAGGAGAAGGGAGAGACAGGCAAACCCTCTGGGTGCAGCATCAATGGCTGCAGATGAACCCAAAGAGTGTGGGGTCATGCTTGACCAATCACATTCACCCATGTCCTCTCTGAGAGGTGCTGTGTTGTATAAGGTCACTGTACCATTTGGAGCTGAATAATTGTACCTACTACAGATATTATTGACACGTGTCGCTGTCGGGTGTTCTTTCATCCACGCTGGTGCACTCTTTAGCCCTCTGTGTGCTCCCCTGAGCAATGAGCACACAGGCATCAAACTGTAAATACAATACTCTGAGAAAGGTTCATAAGTGGGTCCAGGCTCTTAGCTACCCTCCTCATCTATTGGTTTTCTGATTGATGCCCAATATTGAATGGGATTGTTCTGAATCTAATTACAGCTATTCCACTCGGCACCGATGTGCACCCCCTGGTTCCCGGTCGTATTTGGGCTGCCCGTGTGATGTCTAACTCGTAAATTGAAGGAGCATTTACTGGTCGTTGATTTGAACCACTGACTAATCCAGACTCAAAAAAGAAAAAATGCTATGAACTAAGGAGTATGGGGGGTCTGAGACCTGCTCGTGACAAAAGGGTCTTGTGGTAAGGACTTCACAGCAGACACGTTATGTCATCGAGGAACGCACACGCACACTCGTACACACACACAAACACCTCTACCACAAGCGTCTGCATTGAAGAGCATTTGTCAAACCAACTCTTTTGCAGCAGTACGGATCTTTGAGTATTAGTAACCTTCCACACTGTCTCAAAGTTCATGGAGCGGTGTAATTTGGGCCTCTGACACTTTTGGGCCAACCTCCTGGCGCTTTGCGGCAAGGCCCACTTCGGGCAGAAGTATAGTATGAAGCCGTAGCAGGTCTGGGTGGTGCCAGAAACTATTTTCCTTTTTGTGCAATTGTACAATTATTTGAAGGTCGCATTCACACAGTTTGTGGCGCTTGACCCACGCACTGTAGCTCCTGTTACATGTTCTCTCCTTCCTCCACTCCTTCCTGTTCCTCTGCCTTCTTGTCCTTCTTTTATCTCGGTGCTCTCATAGAATGTTTCACTCTTCTCCGATCAACGCTCCGTGACACTGTTGTGGCCCTCGCGCCTTGGATGCTGGCCCTTCTCGCCTGTCTGTCTCCTGCTGCCAATCTCCATTAGGGCTATTATTCATCGATCTAAGCGCCTGCTACAATTTGGCGACGAGGACGAGGATGTGCCACCACCCAAAGTAGATACTTTAACAAAAGGCTAAGAGCCAGCACCATAGGCGCTGTGACCAGCAGGGCTCTTGTGCACGTTTACCTCAAGCTATCTGTACACACACCGTGCACAAAGACATCTGTCACTCACCAACGGCTTGCCCCGCCGTTGAGGGAGTAGGTAAGCGCTGTCCCAGGGGACCATGCCATCTGGGCGGTAGAGGAGACACCCTGCTCCCCGCACCCTGCATGTGCCAGCGTGACATCACTCTGGATGTACTGGTCTGGCGGCAGTGTACCATGGCACACTCAGTGCTTAGGTTGTAAAAAATAAAATAGGTGCCATGGCCTCGTCAGGAGCACACAGCAGCTTGCACCATACATTGTGTGCTATTAACAAGTAAATGTTTGTACTTGCTAATGTGTTCTTTATTGTTGATTAGTAATGTATCTATTTAGTTTAATCTTTATGTATAATAGGCAGATTTACAAGAACTGACACATCTCTGCATATTAGCAGAGATGCGTCAGTTCATTTGCGTCACGCTAATAAATCTTGCGCCACCATGGATGCGTCACATTTACAATGCGGTGCACCGTGGCGCAAGGATTGACAGATGCGAGACGCATCTGTTGGTGTAAAGGCAGCGCATTGCTGGAGTCGTGTCGCAAGCACGATGCAACTTCAGCAATGCTCAGGAATACCTGTTCCTATTATGCTGCATCACTCCTTACGCCTGCTTCAAGCAGGCGTAAGGTTTTGACACAGTGGTGTCATAGAAGTGACGCAGTGAAATCTTGTAGATTTCACTGCGTCACTTTTACGAGGCTTTCTGGCATCAGAGCGCCCACCCTGTGCTACATTTTACCTTACGCAGGTATAATGTAGCGCAGGGCTTTACAACGTGACCCATCACAGTGTAACTGTGTCGCAACGTGGCGCATTGTTTACGACGCCGCTGCGTCACAAAAGTGACGCAATGGCGGAGTAAAAGTGTCGTAAGCGGCTTGTAAATCTGCTCCAATGTTTTCTTTCGAATGTTGTGTATACTTCCATGCATTCCTTTGGACCCTTGCCTATCCGAATGATGGTCCGGTTCTAGAGTGGGCAGGCGTGTCAGTTGCCCGCTGCCCTAGAGCTGGATGGCAGCTCACATGGTCCTTTCCAAAAAACAACTGGATTACAACGTTTGCCCTTGACTGATTCTCTGGTCCTTGGAGTCCACGAGTGGAAGTGCGGAAACCCACACTACACATTGTTCCTGCCAGTGACAGTACCAGCACGACTACGCACCATCACACTCTTACTAGTGTGCCAATCCATAGCATTCCAGCCCCCACAGCTATAGGGATGGCTTGGGTGGCAGGTATTAGTCATTATTAATTTATATTGGATGAATAAACAACTGTTGTTGTGCTCATGCCTAAATTAGGCAGAGAGCGCCACCTGTGGCAGACTGTCATAAGCAACGGTGCTGACAATTAAGTGAGGTGTAGAGCACCGGAAACTACTGGCTCAAATTAAGCAATGGCGAGCATTGAGGTAGAGCTGGACTGGGCAGGATCTGTGGCGTCCTCTCTTCAACCTTTGTGCACCTTTCACCTCAGCAGTCACTGGCCCTCCAAGCCTTATTTTGAGGACAATGCCATTTTGGATCACCAATTTAAAGTGCCTTTCAGCACCTCGTCACCACAAGTGCAGGATTACATTTTACTTTCTTCATGTTGAATCAAATATTGAAGTTTACAAAAAAAGTGATGGATGGATGGAATGCTTGTTATATTTTCCACACTATGCCATTACAGTTTGGACCCAGCCATATGCAACTCAGCTTTTACCCTGCTCCACTAGGTACATTCTTTTTTTTTTTTGTTAAATAATTTTTATTAAAGATAAGAAAGCACAGGATTACAAGTGTGAATTAAGCCAATAAGAGTATAAGTATAAGCATACAGGCAAATATAAAGTAGTAGTAATACATTAAGCAAATAATACATAGAAAAAGGTAATATACTTTATGAACAGAGATAATAATGTTGCTAAAAACAAGAGGCTAGAACAAGAATTATTGTATTATAATAGTACACAAAGAACCTGAGGACATAATGAGAACGAGTAAAATCTGTAAATAGTAGGTTAATTTTTTTTTTTATCAAAAAAGGGAAAAAAGAAAAAGAAAACAAAAGAACAGAGAGAAGAGAGAAGAAGAGAAAGAGAGGAAAAGAAGAAAAGAGGAAAGAGATTATGATGTTGGTGACAGAAAAGATGTAAAGGGAAGCCATCATAAATCAGATTTGATTTGAAGATGAATGGAGGGTTGAGGAATAGAGGCGATTCTATGTTCATCACATATAAAGTTCCACCAATGTAAAAAGGATAGTTTAGAGTTGTCTTTCCAACAAGTTAATATAACTTTAAAGGCCACAGCAAGAAATAAATCCAGTAATGGTGAAATAGGAGTCACTGTATCAAAAGCGGGCGACAAAGTGCCTAAAAATACATTTTGAAGATTAAGTTGTAATTTATGAGAAAAAATCACAGCACATTTTGACCAAATAGCATCCCAGAAAGCATAAACCTTAGGACAATAAAATAATAGATGCAATAAAGAACCTTCAGCATTAAGGCAAGACCAACAAGATGCTGTGACAGAATGATTGAATTTATGTAGCAAGAGAGGAGTAATAACAACTCTATTATAAATAAAAAATAGGGATTGTGTGAGATTAGCAGCCTTAGATGTCTTAAATATTTTCAGCCAGAACTTGTCCCATTGTGATCTAGATAGAGTCAAAGAGAGGTCCTGTTCCCAATCCAATTCAACCTTAGACTTATTCCGAGTGACAATAGGGGAAGATAAAGATTTATAGATGAAAGAGGCAGCAGGAATAGTGTCGTTAGAAATTTGATATAGAGAAGAGTCAGGAAGAAAGGAAGTAGGAGTTGGTAGAGAGAGGAAGGTCTGAATACATCCCTGAAGAATTGGAGCTAAAGTATCATATTGCTGAATACAGGAATCAGGCAAATGAAAAGATTCTTGCAACTGATGGAAGGAAAGAATTACATTATTGGCAAACATTTGATGTACATAAAAAAGACCCTTTTCTTTCCATTGTTTGAAGTAAAATGATTTGTGGCGAAATTTGATGTATTTGTTAAACCAGAGTGATGACGCTAGAAAAGATTGGTAGTTGTTAAGTGACTTAAAGAAAAGAGTGTGCAACAAAACTTGAGAATGTTTCCAAATAGGATACTTAGAAATAAAAGTACAGACATGTGAACAACATCACGTATTGAAAAATCATTTAACAGTGAGCTTTCAACATTAACCCATGGAGGCTTAGGTAAATCCTGATAATCCTTAGACAAAACAAAGAATTGACGAATCAAAAATGCAACATGGTATAAATTAAAATCAGGGAATCTTACCCCACCCTCATTCTTAGGTCGAATCAGTTTAGATAAGGCAATACGTGCATGTTTGTTATTCCATAGAAACTTGGAGCATAGTGAATTAATCTGAGAGAAATAATATCTAGGAATTTTAAATGGTAAAATTGACAATATAAATAGAACCTGGGGGACAATCATCATTTTAATTGTATCAAGTCTGGCCCACCAAGAGAGAAACAAAGGGGACCAAAGATTTAACAAATTAGTAATCTTAAATTTTAAGGAAGAAAAATTATGAAGTAGTGTATCACGAATGTTGGGGGAGAACCAGATGCCGAGATATTTAATTTTTTTAGGACACCATGTAAAACTAGATATCTCAAACATATATCTGTAACATGAGGGATTTAAGGGTAAAACTTCAGTCTTAGAGAAGTTTAATTTGTAACCTGAAACTTTATCAAAAGATGAGATTTCCTGTAAAAAGGGGGGTAAGGAGGATTCAGGGTTGAACATATAAACAAGAACATCATCAGCATATGCAGACAGCTTAATTTGTGTAGACTTAAAACTGAAACCGGTAATGAGAGGGTTATTCATAATACATTCCAAAAATGGCTCTAAACATAACAGGAACAATAATGGGGACAGAGGGCAGCCCTGACGTGTACCTCTCTGCAGGGAAAAATAGGGGGAAGAGAGACCATTAACAAAAATACAAGCTTTAGGATTAGTATATAACAATTTAACATAAGAAATAAATTTCGGGCCGAAACCAAACCATTGTAATGTATGAATCAAGAATTCCCAATTAACACGGTCGAAGGCTTTTTCTGCGTCTAAGGAAAGAGCAGCTAGCGGGGAAGGATATTTTTTACTAAGGGCAAGAATATTGGAAAACATCCTGGCATTATCAGAGGCCAATCGACCTTTAACAAAACCAACTTGGTCTGGGTTAATGAGTATAGGGATAATTTTCTCTAAACGAGACGCCAATATTTTTGCAAAAATTTTACAATCGTAATTAATTAGTGAAATAGGACGAAAATTTTTGCAATAGGATGGATCTTTACCAGGTTTGGGGAGTACAACAATAAGAGCTTCCAAAAATGAGCCACATGCCAGGGAGTTGGAAATAAAGGAATTAAAAAGTTCAAGTAATTTGGGAGCAAAAATTGAGGAAAAAGCAGAAATTAATTCAATTGAAAAGACATCGGGGCCAGGAGCTTTTGCTTTCTTCAAAGATTTAAGAGCATCATTCAATTCTTGTAGGGAAATATCTTCTTCCAGGGATTGGAAATCATCTTGGGAGGTTTTAGGCTTAGGGATATCACGGAAAAAAGAGACAAAATCTTCCTTAGAGGGATTGGTAGTTTCGGTATATAAGAGCTTGTAAAACGATTGAAATGAGGCAATGATATCCGAATCAGATGAGAGGAGTGTATCATCCAACTCTGAATGAATGGGACCAATAACTTTTCGTTCTGATTTAATTTTTAGATAATTAGCAAGCAATTTCCCGGCTTTGTTTTGGCCACCATGATATTTTGACTTAATCTTAAGGAGAATATTACAGGCATCCTTGGTAATAATCTTATTTAAAGTGGATTTAGCTTTTATTAAATCTTGCAATGATGAGGAAGATTTGGAAGAAAAATAATTATGTTCAAGCAATTTTATATGGGCTAAAGTTTCTTTATATTTAGTGTGCAGTAACCTTTTCTTCTTTGAGGAATAAGCAATAGTGAAGGCTCTAAAAGATGCTTTAAAAGCATCCCAATTGTTATGCAAGGAAGTATCTAGGGAGTTATTAAAGGAAAAGAATTCCTTGATAAAGGAAGTCGCTTCTGAAATAAAAGCACGATCTGATAACAGGAAATTATTGAAGCGCCATCTGCCCTGTTTACAAGTGGTGAGGGATAAATCAATACGGGTGGAGACAGGAGCATGGTCAGATATAAAAAAGGACCCAATGTCAGAGGACAGTAGACAAGGTAACAATGCTTTAGAGACAAGTATATAGTCAATTCGAGATCTAGTATGGTGTACGGGTGAAAAGAACGTAAACTCTTAGGTATCAGGGTTACACGTTTTCCACGAATCAAATAGAGGGCGGGAGGAGATGGCAGTTTGAAATGATTTGTGGGATTTGTCAGGTTTGAACTTGCATTTGGATTGTCTATCAGTGAACGGGTATAACCAATTATTGAAGTCACCACCAACCACAATATTGGAATTGGAAATGGATAGAAGTTTCAACTTTATAGAATGCCAAAATTCCGGATCTGGTTTAACAGGACCGTAAATATTGAAAAAAGCTATCTGCTTCTTATCTATGATAACCTCTGTCAATACCCAACGACCATTTTGATCACATTCAGTCGACAAAATTTGAGCATTAATAGATTTATGAAACAAAATAGCAACACCACCATGTCGATCCGTAGCAGGGGAGAAAACAATCTGGTTAACCCATTGACGTTTAAGTTTAAGAGATTCTGTGTCATTGCAATGGGTTTCCTGTAAAAAAGCAATCTGTGTGTTAAATTTAGCAAGATGAGACAATACCTTCTGACGTTTGACCGGGTGACCCAGACCACGAACATTCCACGAAACGACATTAACCATACTTCTGGATGGAGTGGAACGTACGGACATAGGACCACAGAACTGCAGGAGTGACAAAAAAAGAAAAAGAAAGACAATTTTCAATAGCTAAAGCAAAGGACAAAATCCTGGAAAAAACACCAAAGCAAGGAAATAGAATTAAAAATAAGGAAGAGAGAGGAAAAGGGGAATAGAAATAAATTAAAGAGGGAAGAGAGTGCAACAAGAGGAGTAAGTGGAAAAAAGTAGACAGATCAAGGAAGAACATCCAGATCTGTAAAAAGAGAGAAGATCTAAGAACGGGGAGCATAGTGACACCGAAGGACACGGACCACCATGAAAACAGGTGAAGAAAACAATGAAATGTACGAGAACTTCACATGTATAAAGAGAACAGAAAAACAAGGAAGGAAAACAGGCAGATCAATATAACAATAAAGAAAAACAATCCATCAATGGGGAGGAAATCAAGAGCCAGTGTCCATGCCATATGCAGAAAAATTCTGAAGAAAAAGTTTGAGTTTTTCCGGATCCTCGAAGGAGCGTGTGCGACCCTCATGTGTGATTTTGCACAGGCAGGGATCAAGAATTCCATATTGAATGTTAAGTTGACGCATCTGAGGTCGAAGAGCAAAAAATTCTTTACGTCTGGCATTGGTAGCATTGGAAATATCTTGAGATATAAAAATATTATGGCCAGACCAGGTAAGACGGCGTTTGATTCTAACAGCTTTCAAGACTTGCATAAGATCGGTGAACTCCAGGAAAAGCATTATAATTCCACGCGGTCTGTTAGCAGATGGTATAAACCGACCCAGTCGGTGAGCCCTTTGTATGTTAAGAGGATTTGATGAAGATTGAAGGTCTAGAAGCTCTGGAAGGAATTTCTTTAGGAATGATACTAGATCAGCCCCTTCAACATTTTCCGGCAGGCCAAAAAGGCGAAGGTTGTTTCTGCGATTGCGATTTTCAAGATCCTCTGTGTGGAGCTTTAGTCTAAGAACTTCCTGTTCAAGAAAAGGGATCTTTGTCGAGATATCCTGTAAATCGCTGACCCGTTGTTCGAGATCTAGTACCGTACTTTCCATAACAATCCATCTTTCCTCAATTTGTTTAAGCTTGTCATTGGTAGCGGACATGAATGGCTGGAGGCCACGTACCTCATCTAAGATGGAGTCCAGGACATGGTTTTGTGAAGATAAAATCGGTGAAGGCGGGCCGTTTTTGTGCCTTTTCGGTTTTGTCCCTGAGCTCGAGGCTCTGGGCGCAAGCGGATCGTTTGACATCCTTGAGCTAGAGAGTCAGGGATACAGTAATCCAAAAGCAACAAAAGCTTAGCGTCACTTTAACACGGGATAGTAGTAAATTCAACAGAAGCAGGAACACGACTTGGAAATCTGATAAGCTATAGTCTATCCCGGAGCAACTAATCCATTTGGACACTAGAACACAGTTCAACAAGACCCCACCATGACTGGACTTGGCACAACGATGTCGGAAGGAAAATGTCTCACAAAATCAGCAAGTAATTGAGGAGACCGTGACTGATGAGGGAAATTCACGCCATAGAAAACATAAGCAGGAAAAACTCACATATTGACTGGGAGGTAAAGTCCATGAAAAACCAATGCAGCAGCAGGAGGTGAAAAGAGGCAGCAGAAAATATAACCAATTAATGCCCTTGAGGAGCTTCAGACCATGTATAAGAACATTGGAAACATAAAAAGTCACAATTCCATAGCTATTCAGGGAAAAACACGATTAGAAAGATGAAAAAAGAACCGAGCACTGCAAAAAAGCAATACAAAATGGCGGCCGCTCGCATCTCTGAGGTAAATAACAGCAGCTATGGTGAAGAACCATTTAAACTGGTGAGATGGGAGAGGAAAGGCGGTATAAATAACTCACTGCGCTGTCCTCATCACAAAAATGCAGGAAGGGCATAATGAAATTGATGGACAGCCAGGCATTAAATTTTGAAGAAAAAGAAGTAAGAAAAATCGTAGCGCGAGCACCGCGATTCAAAATGGCGGGCGCTCGCGTTTTTATGAGGGAATAATCACCGTCGCGGCTCCTAGGTCGAAGAACAATGCTGGAGTCTCCAATTGCGGCATGCTGACTCACCGATCCATTACAGACTCGAAGATGTCATCCAGGCGTGAAGAAGTGGCGTCCGAAGATGAAATAAGGACAGAGAAGCTCCGCGTCCACAAGGAGCTCACGTAGAAGCCGCCATGTAGCTACGGCGTCCAAGCCACGCCCCCCCCACTAGGTACATTCTAAGTGGAATAGGAATGCCCAGATGTGGGTCCTGTGCTCACTGTGCTACTGGAGCCAACCTACACCCAAATGAAGAGGCCTGGTCAGGCCAAAAGCGTTCTTGGTTGCTTGAGTTTTCGTTCTGAGAGGACCTAGTCTGTCAGTTCAGGCTGATTTTATTGGTAAATCACAGAAAAGAGCTTGAGTTTTGAGTGACCAGAAGTGAGATTTACCTAGAGAGATCAAAAGAGATATTTGGGAGGTTGCCTCACCACAACCTATCGTTGCATGCTTTATCTTCGGCAGCCCCCCACACCTCAGCGAATACCAATTTGTTGGACTTAACTTTAAAGGGAGCTCTTCAATACTCCTTTTCAGTACTATAGCAGGGGTCCAGATGTAATACTTAAAAATACCTAAAGGTATACCCAAACGATTTCCTTTCATTCAAAAATACCCTTGGTATATCTTAAAAACAATTCTGCATGGTTCAATGGTGGGGAAGGCGGATTCACCTTGCCATACATGACTGCCAACATGTTTTGACTGATTACTATGCCTGTACAGGTCTACGGTCTTCTTCAGGGCTATCCTAAATAATGCATTCAATCCATGAAAATATATGAGGCATATTGCCCTCATGCCTGTCTACTGTTGTTAAAGAATTATACCCTATTCTGGGATACCTCTGAGCATCATGGTCAAGCGAGGGGGCACCTCCCCTGTAGTCAATCATTCACCAAATTGTAGATGCAGCCTGCCATACCTAGACAGCCTCCAATCTGCTGCATAGTAGAATATATTTTTTGATCCCTCTAGGTTAGGTCTTCAATGACTCTGGTGTAAATATTGCCACTCAAGTCAATTCAAGTCATCTGTACTTCTATAGCGCAAACATATCACTCTAAAGAGTCTCATGGCGCTTGCAGCGGCTGGAAGCAAGAGGAAGAAAGACAGAGGGAGATTACTGATCAAACAACCAGGTTTTGAGTTTGTTTCGGAAACACCCTATGACGGGGGTGGACCGCAGGTCGACCGGCAGCTTGTTCCAAGAAGACGGGGCTAAGTATGAAAAAGATCTACCACCCTGCCTGGTGGTATATATTCTAAAAGGGGTGAGCAAGGATTTAGCACTCGACCGCAATACCCTCTGGGGCTTGTACCAGCGGAGTTTTCTGGACCAGTACTGCGGTTTGTTTCCAAAAAGGTATTTGTGGGTGAGGCATAAAACCTTAAAGAGAATGCGCTTTTTCACTGGGAGCCAGTGCAGAGCTCTGAGACATGGATCAGAGGAGGTTCGTTGAGGGAGATTCAAAATCAGCTTGGCCGCAACATTTTGCAACACTTGGAGCTTATTCAACAAGGACTCATTTATAGATAACAGAAGTGCATTTCCGTAATCCATTCGGTTGGTAATCAAACCCTGAAGCAACAGTTTCCTGGCTTCCAGGGGAATCCATTTAAAGACTCTCCGCAGTGTGCGCATACCTCCAAAACAGGAACTGACCACATGATTAACCTGGGCCCTCATGGATAATTGATTGTCTATATAAAAACCCAGGTTCCAAACTACCTCCTTAGGAGCAGGACAGGCACCAAGGTCACAGGGCCACCATTCTGAAGACCAGAGTTCTGACGCTTTCCCAAAAAGCAAAATCTCGGAATTTGCACCATTCAGTTGCAGATGGCTATCCTTCATCCACCTGTTAACATGGGACATGCAGTTTTGGAAACGTGTCATGGTTTCCTTTGGATCCGGGCCCAGCGTGACTATGATCTGGGTGTCATCGGCATACGATATGACCTCAAATCCGTATGCTCTAATTACTGGAGCCAAAGGGGCCACATAGAGATTAAAAAGAGTGGGGCTCAGAATGGAACCCTGTGGAACACCCATGGTAACAGGTCTGGTGGAGGAAGTACTGAGTCCCAACAGAACGGTAGTGCTACGGTCCGAGAGATAGCTTCTGAACCAATTCAGAGCCGTGCCGCTGACACCAATCTCCCCAAGCCGATGAATTAAAATGCTATGGGAGATGGTGTCAAATGCGGCTGACAGGTCAAGGAGTACAAGGATTACTGGTTGTTGTCTATCCAGGGCCCGTCTGATGTTATCAGTGACCTCGACCAGTGCCGTCTCCGTGCTATGAGCCACTCTAAACCCTGATTGTGAGGGGTCTAATAACTCGTGACTCTCCAAATAACCGACAAGTTGCTGATTAGCAAGAGATTCCAATACTTTCCCTAAATAAGGGAGTAGAGAAATTGGACGGTAGTTGGAGAGGAGGCTAGGATCGGACGTGGGTTTTTTCACAATAGGCCTCACACAGGCAATTTTCCAGTTAGAGGGGAAGACAGCTTCTGATAGTGATTTGTTACATAAGTCAGTAATGTTGTCAACCAATGCAGGAGCGACCATTGCAAGTAATTTAGAGGAAATCAGATCAGTGGGGGAACCAGATTTTACCCTCTGTAAAGTCTTGAGGACTGATTCAGGATCTACCTCAATGAATTCCTCGAAACGATGGAAAGGAGTCGTAGAAGCAGGGGACTCGTAGATTAAGTCCAAATTGTTAATATTGGACGTAAGAGAGTGATGGATGGTTAGAATTTTCTCTTCAAACAATTTGGAGAGAGAGTCCACCCAGTGTGGTGAAACAGGGGCAGCCTGCAGATTCCTAGGAGTGGTAAATTCATTCAGGACCTTATAAAGCTCCGTAGTGGAATTGCCTGCCTTGTTTATCCTGTTAGTGAGGAACCATTTTTTTGCGTTTTTGATTTCCAGCATATACCTGTGATGAAGTTCTTTATAATTGGCGCGGTCCTCAGGACGTTTATTCTTACGCCATTTACGCTCCTCTGTACGACACATAATCTTAGTCGCTCTTAGCTGGTCCGTAAACCAGGGAGCGTTTCTTATCTTGGTCTTTACCAACGTCAGCAGGGCTATAGTGTCCAGCGCATTTGAAACTGCTTCCTCCAGTGAATCCAGCGACTGAATTACGTTTTGGTCAGACCTTATTAAGTCACAGGGGAAATGTTCTAGGAAAAGAGGCAAGGTTACTTTATACCAAGATCTTCGCCACGAGGCGTCTGTTTCCAGAGACTTATTTTCTCTGGACGTATAGTGAATTAGAAATTTTAGAAGGCAATGATCAGTCCATAGTAAAGGAACGGGTGGAGATAAAACTATTTCGGACTGATTAGTGAAAAGAAGGTCCAGAGTGTGACCGGCCTTGTGAGTGGGTTTATGCACCATTTGGGTAAGACCTAGAATACTCATGGTAGAGATCAATTTTTCGGTGTCAGGGTTGCCATGTGCATCAGCATGGTAGTTAAAATCCCCAATCATAAAAAAATTATCAGCTGCTAGAACGGGTGGTGCTAAAAACTCCAAAAGTTTTTTAGTAAAGTTACATTTGGGACCCGACGGACGATACACCAGAGGCCCCCTCCAGGTTCCATGTCGGCCAGCTTTGAGTTTAAAAATGCAAATTTCAAGACAACTTTCAACAAGGACTTCCAATACAGTCAGATCCAGATCATCCGCGATGGCTATTAACAGACCCCCACCCTTAGTCTGAGTCCTATCGGCTCTTATTATTCTATACTGAGGAGGAAACGCAGCATGTATATCAGGCAGGGCATGATCATGAAGCCAAGTTTCTGTGATTAGACAAATATTAGGGGCCTCTTGATCTAACAGGGCCCATAATTCAATAGAATGCTTAGGAATGGACCGAGCATTCAAGTAAACGGCCTTGAGTTGCTGATGTTTTTGTCCATCTACAGTACATAATGGAGCCGCCTTTACAGGCCTGATTATATAAGGGATACTTGAGACTATCCCAGGGCTTACTATAAAACAATCAGGACAGACCAGAGCGGGAGTATTAATTTCTAATAAATCCTCCCTCGAATATCTCAGAATGGCCATAATATGAATGACCAAAAAATGATTATGAGAGGGAATCAGTTTCCCACGAAATGTACGAGATTACCTGTCAATGAGCAGAGGTCGTGGCGACTGGCGGCGGTCGGGCGCAGACGGGCTTGCCTTTGGCGCGCCTTTGGTGCGCCGCTGCGCGCGTCCGCGCCCCAACCCGGATAATATAGAGGATAACGGGGCAGCTCAACCGCTAGAACGCCGCCCTGCACTTCCAGACCCGGAAGTGTATACTGTCGATCGACCCTCCGCACAATCGGCACAAGCCGCGGCGGAACGGGGTCTAGGCAGTGCTAACAGGTATGGGAGTTCACAGCGCGCTAATACAGTGCTCAAAGATCAGTGCAGCCAAAGAACAGTAAAAACATACAATGAAATTTAAAACATGGCGATTAAAATTAAAAGTAAAGTACGAATAAGTAACCAAGTTACAGAGTCACTTATCCTTTTATCAGGTGCAAATTGCAGGAAACATAAAAGCAGGGGTGCCGGTGCTTCACAGGAGCCGCTGCGCGCATCCGCGCCCCAACCCGGATTAAATAGAGGATACCGGGGCAGCTCAACCGCTAGAACGCCGCCCTGCACTTCCAGACCCGGAAGTGTATACTGCCGATCGACCCTCCGCACAATCGGCACAAGCCGCGGCGGAATGGGGTCTAGGCAGTGCTAACAGGTAAGGGAGTTCACAGCGCGCTAATACAATGCTCAAAGATCAGTGCAGCCAAAGAACAGTAAAAACATACTATGAAATTTAAAACATGGCGATTAAAATTAAAAGTAAAGTACGAATAAGTAACCAAGTTGCAGAGTCACTTAACCTCTTATCAGGTGCAAATTGCAGGAAACATAAAAGCAGGGGTGCCGGTGCTTCACATTGGTCATTCAACACTCAAGCACTTTTCTGTGATTTAGTTGTTGAATTGGGAGGATGTGTTTGGGTTTTCATCCTCTTTCTTTCTCAGTGTGATTGCATGATTTTGTTGGTGCCTCTAATTCGTATTCTTTTTTCTTGCTTATACATTATCTTGCTGTGTTCTTTTTCTGGTTATTTTTTACAGGGATCTATTGTATATTCTCTCCTTCATATTCTCCTCCCTCCTTACCCTTCTGTTGTTTTGGTTCTTCTGCAGAATACATGGATCTTCCCCCTTCAACAAGCCATTTGGCAGCTGTGGCCATTACACCTTTAGATACCTGCCCTTATCGACATGTACTTCTCCTGCTGCCAATATCCAGTAAAGCTGCACTCCTATCCAACTGAATGTTCACTTGTCTAAGTTCTTCTTGACCCAACGCAGCTCCTTTTATGTTTGCTGCAGTTTTTTATTTGATTGCTTTGATGTGTCTTGTATTTGTGTGGCAGAAGCTTTGTGGCAAGACTAACTTCTTCCATAAGCACCTTGGTACTAGGTGCAGGCAAACAATCTTTTTTGTATTCTCCAAAAATTCGTGGAAATTGACATTTTAAAACAAGATGTCAATTCCAGCCTGACTCTATCTCATATGTTTTCAGAATTTTCCCTGACCTGTTAATCCTCCAGATCTAGGGCTTTGGAGTTGCCGGTCATGTTGATCTTACTGTTCTAGGTCTCTGGAGTTGCCTAAATGATGAAACTCCCAAGTAAATAAAGAAGCATCAGCAAAATCAATACGTCTGGGCATGCCAAGCCTGCATTTTTTATTAATTTCATTTTTACAAACATACGCAATAGACATTAAAAAAGTGTAAAAGTAATACAAAGTAACAAGCGCTGGCAAAGCCAATACAATTTGTCTGTGAGGCCATGGCTATAGCAATGATTTTTAGTCATGCTCGACTGCTGTTTAGTATGACTGAAAATATTGTTTAAAAAAATGCAGTTGCGCTGCGGTCGCATCATTTTGTAGGCACACATACAAAATGAGTTGGGCATTTTTTTACATTTTATTTGCCAGTGTGAAATAGATTACTAAATAAAAGCTTGTGAGACAAGTGCTTTTTTTTAAGTTCAAAAGAATTTTTATTGGATAAGTAAAGGTGTCAGTACATGAGAAAAAATACAAACATGTCTTCAATTGGAGGAGAAAGGTAATACATGGTAGTGAAAATATACAATTAATCAGAGGATAACAAAGGTTTGAGGCTAAATATCAAAAAACAGCGCTGGTAATAATGAACAATAAAGTAGCTTATATAAAAAGAATAATGCAAATGAAAAACAATGTCACTCAGGGAGGCTTAGAGACCTCTTGCTGAATAGGCGATACATGGGGAGAGCGTTTAGCACAGATATCTAGATACAAGGTTACAGGAAGCCATAAATCATGTCGTTTAGCAGCTAAACTAAGGGGGTGCACAAAGACAGTATCTAGCCTGTGATTATAACACACATTGTACCACCATGCTTTGAAAGAGATATTCGTAAAGTTTTTCCAGTTGACGGTGATTTGCTGGAACGCAACAGCTAACAACAAATCAACAATTTGCGCATTAAGATGAATGTCATCCCAACAAGGAGAGAGGCTCCCTAAAAAAATATTGACAAAAGAGAAGGGGGATGTAGTATGGAATATGGCATTGATTTGGGCCCAAACTAGTGTCCAGAAATTTTTCGTGAAAGTGCAAGAGAAAAGCATGTGAAAAAGAGTGGCGTTAGGAGCAGAACAGGACCAACAGAGATCAGGTGTGGAAGAAAATCTCTTATTCAACATCTGGGGAGAGAAGAGAAGTCTGTTGTAAATGAAGAAAAGAGTTTGTGTGAGGGAAGCAGCCCTAGATGTCTTGCGAAGTTTGGTCCATAGTTTATCCCAAAGGGAGGTGGGCCAAGAGATGGCAAAATCAGATTCCCACTGTTCCTCAACTTTGGATTTTGGTCTTGGTGTGAGAATCGTATGGAATGAGTGGTATAATGAGGAAGCTGTAGGGTGAGTGCGCAGGAAGGAATGAAGCTGTGAGGTAGGGTTGGGAGGGCGAGGATGCATGGGGTGGTTAGAGAGAAGAGCATAAGTGGACATGACTGCATTTTTAAGCGCAAGATACTTGCAGGCAAAAGAACGGGGGAGATGGAAGTGTTGGCTGAGAGCGGAGAAGGATAAGAAATCAGAATTAGAGAAGAGTTGAGATACCCAGATTAAACCCCTCTGTCTCCAGGTTTTCCAATAAAAGGGTTTGCGATTGATGGTTATACTGTTGTTGTGCCAGATAGTGGAATTGAGAAACTCTGCTATAGAGGAAGGGGGGCTTGGAGAGGTGGAGAGAAGCAGCTTGGCTGTGAACTTGTGGATAGGAATGGAGGAGAAGTGAGGCTTGCGAGAGAATGAGAGGTATTCAGCAAAAGTGAAAGGGGATAAGGAAAGTCGCTCAATGACAACCCATAAGGGGGACGGCTCAGCAGGGTCTTGCAGCCATTGGGAAGCTTGCCGCAAAAGGAATGCCTTGTGGTAAGCGGGAAAATTTGGAAAGTTAACTCCACCCTCAGACTTGGGGAGTTGCAATCTGAACAGGGACATACGAGCTTTTTTGCCGGACCAAAGAAAGGAAGAGAGAATAGTGTTGATTTTCTTAAAGAACTTAGCAGGGATAGGAATTGGGATGTTAGAAATGGTGTAAAGGACTAACGGGGAGAGCATCATTTTAATCGTATCAAGACGGCCCCACCAGGAGAGGTATAATGGGTGCCATCTAGAGGTGAGGTCGGACAATTTTTGGATGCATTTATTGAGGCATAACGAAACAGTGTCAGAGAGGGAGGAAGTAATGTGTAAACCTAGATATTTGATATGTGAGGGGCTCCAAGTAAAATTGGACGCCATAAAGTCCGGTTTAAAAGTGAACTTGGTAAGGGGTAAAATCTCACACTTGTCATTGTTTAGCTTATAACCTGAAATCTGAGAGAGGTCATGGACTTCAGCTAGGAATGCGGGAATGGAAGATGTGGGGTTAGACATGAATAGTAGAATATCGTCTGCGTAGGCAGCAAGTTTAATATTAGTTTGGGAGATTTGGAAACCATGTAAGTTGGGATTTTGACGAAGCTTTGAAAGAAAAGGTTCCAGGGCCAAATTAAAAAGAAAAGGGGAAAGAGGGCATCCCTGACGAACACCCCTACCCAGATTGAAAAAAGAGGAGACTAGACCGTTGGCGCAAACCGCCGCTCTAGGGCTGGAATACAGGAAGGAGATAAAGGAGATGAAATGTGGGCCAAATCCAAACCATTTGAGGGCGGAGAAAAGGAAAGTCCACTCCACCCTATCAAACGCTTTTTCCGCGTCTAGGGCAATGGCTGCTAGTGAGTGTTGGAACTGTGGAGATTTGGAAAGGACATTAAATAAAAGTCTGGTGTTATCTGTGATGAAGCGACCTTTAACGAAGCCAGATTGTTCAGGGCCTAGCAGATCGGGAAGAAAAGGGTCTAATCTAGGCCTGGGCGGCAAATTCCGTTCCGTTCGCGGAATTTGCGGAATTTGCGTAATTTCGCGTTCCGCGGAGAACGCGAAATTACCCAAAAATCTGGGTTCCGCGACTTCGCGAAATTTTTCGCTTGTTCGCGTTCTCAATATGCGTGTTCGCGAGATATTTCACCCCGAGCACGCAAACAGCGATCGCGAACAGGAAAAAAGTATCGCGAACAAGCAATTCCGCGTGTTCGCGGAATTTCTGCGTGTTCGCGGAGATTTTTTACCGTTTCGCGGAGATTTGCGTAACGCGATTACGCAAATTCCGCCCACCCCTAGTCTAATCTAATGGCGAGAGATTTGGCATACAGTTTATAATCAATGTTAACCAAAGAAATTGGTCTGTAATTCTTACAGTGCTGGGTGTCTTTGCCTTCTTTGGGTATAACACAGATGTGGGCATCAGAAAATGTACCTGAGGAAGAGCCATTCAATATGAAGGAATCAATAAGGGAATGGAGTCTGGGCAACAACAATTTGGAAAAATGCAAATAAAATTCAACTGTGAATCCGTCTGGGCCAGGGGCCTTATCTTTCTTGAGTGATTGAAGTGCTGAAAGTAATTCATCACTAGAGATTGGTGATTCAAGGGCGGATAAATCAACAGGGAAATTGGAGGGTGGTTGGATGGTGGCAAAGAAAGTAGCAAGAGAATGAGGAGTGGGGTGCGTCTCAGAAGAGTAGAGTTTGGAATAAAACTGGGAGAATTGCTCTAAAATATCAACATCCGTATGCTTTACAACAGAATTAACATCGTAGATAGATTCAATATTCAGTTTGTTTTGCTTGACTTTTAAATAATTGGCTAAGACCTTCCCCGCCTTATTTTTACCCCCATAGAATTTTGAACTGGATTTCAACAAATACAATGAAGCATCCTCAGTGGATTGTTTGTTAAATTGCATCTTAGCAGCAATGAGAGCAGTCAAACTTTCTTGCGAATGGGATGTATAGAAGGAGTGTTCTAATTTTTTAATCGTACAAAGGAGGTCACTGGTGCGTTTATGAGCGTTCTTGCGTTTAGTAGCCACAAAGCCGATAATAAAACCTCTGGCTGCTGCTTTATAGGCGTCCCAGACAACGTGAGTAGGCATAGTGGGTGTGTCGTTAATGTTGAAAAATTCTGTGGTAAAGTCTACAAAGGAGGCGGAGAATTTGGGGTCAAGGAGTAAAGTGTTGTTAAAGCGCCATCTCTTTGGTCCAGTGGACTTGGGTAAAATGCCAATGTTTATCAAAACGGGGGCGTGGTCAGAAAATAAGATGGGGCCTATGTCAGCGTGGGTGAGGGATTGGGACATATGATGGGAGAGGAAAATATAGTCAATACGGGACTGGGAATGATGTAGAAGGTGAATTCTTTAGAGGTGGGGTTGCAGAGACGCCAAGAATCAATGAGTTTATGCTGGGATATCGCTTGAGTAAAGAGCTTATGAGACTTATTAGGGATAAAAGGTGTCTTGGAGTTCCTGTCTAAAAAAGGATCAAAGGGTAGGTTACAATCACCTGCTAAAATAAAATTATCATCAATATATTCAGTGATGCGGGAGGCCATTGCGCGCCAGAAGAGCTGATCACCTCCAGTAGGAGCGTAGATATTAAGGAGGGAGAGAGGGACGCCTTTTGAGGAGAGTTTGACGTACAACCATCTACCATCAGGATCTGATTCAGAAGCCAAGAGCAAATGGGTAAGAGACTTGCGGACTAATACAACCACACCGTTTCTCTTACCATCACCCGGAGATGAAAATACAACCCCCACCCAACCTCTCTTAAGTTTAGCAGCTTCAGCGTCAGACAGATGGGTTTCTTGTAAAAAGGCAATGTCTACATTTAATTTGGCTAAATGAGAGAGGATTTTTTGTCTCTTGATAGGAGAATGCAGACCTTTAACATTCCAGGAAACAATTCGAACTGACATTAAAGAATAATCAAAAAGTAGACCAATTGGAGAGTAGGACAGCAAGGAAATGCCTCACAACGGGCAAGAGCATAAGAGGAAAAGAGAATGAGGTGAGAACTTATGTGAAAAGACAAGGGTAGAAGAAAAAGTGAGAGAGGAACCAGTGAAGCCATAAAAATAGGAAAGAGCCAAGAAAATAAAAAGAATGTTAAGAAGATACAGCAATACTCAAAGATAATGGTAAGTAAGGGCCAAGGGGGAATAGAATAGGTAAAGGGAGATGAATACAAGCAAGAGAGCCAATGTACAATGGGGAGAAGAAAAAATGAAGAAAGAAAGATAAGGGAGAAGCCTGAAAAATGCAATGACACCAGTAAATCTGAAAACAACGAGGGAAAAGGTAAAATAAGAAAATATAAAACAAAGAGAAACATGATAAATAAGGAATGAAGAGTACTTACGAGGGGTAGCATGGGAAAAATACAATCAGGAACTGGGAATAAGCGGAAACACACGTAGAGATGAGGGGAGGGAGGTAGGGCCAACTGGGAGAGGCAGGGCATTCGGGGTGAGGGAGACGTCCAACCAGGGATAACACAACGGAACGCAAAACAATGATCTGTGAAGGGAGAAAGAGAACATAGTTAGAAACTCGAATACACGATGATAAAGAACAAACATATGACCAACTGAGGAGCCCGATTAACACTGTCAGACGATAAAATGAGAGGTATAATCTTAACGAAAGGTCATACAGTCTGAATAACCTGCAAAAAAATGAAAGCATTAAAGCAGGACAAATTAGAGAATCAAGCTGCAACTGCAAAAATAAGTCATGGTGGGTGGGAAGAGGGACCAGCTATCTCCATGTCGGGTTGACCGCAGGAGTTCAGGAAACTCCGAAGTCGGGCAGGGTCCTCATATGTCGTAGTCTTGTTATTATAAGTGACCTTAAAAAGACAAGGATGAAAAAGCCCATATCTGGCACCAATGGAGCGTAGGTCAGGTCTCATATCTAGGAAGGCCTTGCGACGGTTTGCAGTGGTCCTGGCATAATCTTGTGCAAAGAACAGGGTGGAGCCTGACCAAGTGAGGCGAGGAGAGGCTTTGGCGGCTAAGAGGACTTTCAACAAGTCTGTGTACTCTAGAAAGTACATTATTACCCCTCTAGGCTTCGTTGATGTGGAAGGAGAGGAGGATGCTCGACCAAGTCTGTGGGCACGTTGGATATTCAATGAGGTGTCTTCAGGTAAGTGGAGAAGCTTCGGGAGAAAGGACTTGAAAAAACTGATGGGATCATTCCCCTCACAACCCTCCACCAGGCCGTAAAGGCGAAGATTGTTGCGTCTGTTACGATTTTCGAGGTCCTCCACCTGCTTCTGAAGAAATGAAATCTGCGTGTGCATGTGGGAGACCTTGGACGCGGATTCCTGAAGAGAGGAGACGTCACGTTCCACCAGCGATACTCTTTCGTCCATCGAAGCCCAATTGTCAGTGAGAATCTGCAACTTAGCATTCGTCTCCTCCATGTAAGGGCGCAGGGCCCGTATCTCTTCGAGGATTAACTCCATAGAGATGGGCGAGGAGGACTTAGGAGGCGAAGGCGGGTCTTTCTTTAACCTCTTAGAGTTCACTTTTGCCGAAGGCTGTGAGGAGATGTCCGCAGTCGATGTCATCTCAGTTGAAGGTAGAGACTGAGAGGCTTCCAAGTGGGCCAGTGCCGTGAATAATTTGGAGTTCTTGATGTAACTACGTTTTTGAACCTGACTAGAGCAATGCGCCATCAGCACGCCAATGGAGCGTGAAGTCAAAAAAGAAGAAAAAATATCTTATTGCCCAACTGAAAAAGGAGCAAGGAGCAAATTAATAAAGGAAGGAAAATGCCAGGCCACAGAATTGGAGTCAAAGGTGTTGGAGACTGGAAGCGTAAGATGGCCGCCATATATGAGGGAAGTTGAAAATTCCAGTCAGCAGAAAAAGGCAGCGGAAATAATCATATTGAGGAGAAAAAAGTCACCTTAGAGTGCAGAATGTCCACATCTGTGCTTCAGGAGGTGCTGGGGTCAGTAGTTTAAGCACGAGGCGTCCAGGGGATCCATGCGCGGCAAAGCGCACTGCTGAGGCAATCACGGGCGAAAATAAACAAGATGGCGGCCGCGGCCGATGACGAGCCGCGACCGAAAATAAAATGGGATGTAAAACCCAAAATAACTGTGCCTCAGCGCCAGAAAAGGATTAAAAATGATCCTGGCATGTTCCGACAGGGAAGACTGCCCTTCGTTGGTGGAAACTGAGGCGCGAACCGCCAGTAAACCCTGGTGTGAACGGAGCTCCTAGCCGAACGCCGCCATCTCCTTCGGGCGCCAAGCCACGCCCCCAGACAAGTGCTTTTTGATATAGCGCTGATGCACTTTTTAAAGCAAAAACCAAACGAACGCAGTAGTGAGTTGGGTTGGGTAGTAGACGGGAATGAGACAACACAGAGGCAGGGTGGGCATGAGAGAACGATGTGGGTGGGAGTGAAGGAAAAGCGAGATACAGCAATGTAGAAGCATGCAGACAATGGAGAACGGGGATGTGATGTAGCATATGAACAATAGCGGGCGAGCAGGAAAGCACACTGGCAACAACCATGCTGTCTATGCACCACTTGTACCCCTGCCCTCACCAATTCTTCATCAAAGGACTGGACCCCGTCAGCACAGCCCTCGCTCTGATCCTGAATGACTCAATCATCACCGCCACCTATCCAGATAGCTGGAAACACGTCACAGTACTACCCCTCCTCAAGAAACAGTCAGCTGACCCGAAGATGCCAGCTGACTACCAGCCTACCTCCCTGCCTACCCTGCCCAGTAAAAGTCACGGAAAAGATGATGAACAAACTCCTAGCCACCTGCCTCACAGACAAGCACCTCCTCCACACCACAATTCCAGCTTCAGATCCAACCAAAGTACAGAGGGCACTCTCATCACTGCCATGGAAAACATTTGGATGATCATAGACAGAGGTAACACCACTGCCCTTATCATACTGGTTCTTTCCTCAGCCTTCGACATCCTCTCTTACTCCATCCTCAGCCAACTACCTCACAAAGCCGGAATCCAAGGTCCTGCACTTTGTTGGATTTGCTCGTTCCTGACAGGCCGCACCAAGTCGGTCAGCTCGGCCCACTTTAACTCAGATACCATCATCCTCATCTGCAGAGTTCCACAAGGATCCCCCCTCAGCTCTACTCTAATTAACACCCACATGACCTCACTCAACAGCATCATCTGCACCCATGGAATTAACATCATATCCTATACTGACGACACTCAGCTCAAACTCTCCCTCTCTGACATGACACCAAAGACTCAAACCAATTTCTATCCCTCCATTACCGAAGTCACCAGATGGACGAAAACCAGCTGACTCAAACTCAACATAAACAGATAGAAGTAGGAATCTTTAGCAAAGACACCTCGAACAGGCAGTGGCGTCACTAGGGGGGCGCGGGGGTGCGGGCCGCACCGGGTGACACCCTCACATGGGGTGACACCAATCTGGTTACGCTGTGTTGGCTGCAGTGCTGGCCAAACTTTCTCCACTCTATCGATAGAGACAGCTCTCTGCAGCGCAGCCTCGCCTCTGCTTTATAATCAGGACAGGAGAAACCCCTTAGCCGGCCGCTGGGCCAAGATCATTATCCAATTAGGCTATAACGACGTGAGGTGACGTCGACGTTCGAAACACGTCACTCACGTGGCTCTCGCTAGTCCTTCCGGGTTTCCTGCCCAGGGTGCTTTAGTTCCTTCAGGTATGGATAATGGCTCGGCTCCTTCTTAAAGATGGCCTTTTTAATCTATCTATGGTTGATCGTTGCTCCTGTTCACTGCCTCCGTTGGTTCAGCCCTACAGTATCCCCAAGGTACAAGTTTCCACACAGTGAAGGTGAGGGGTGAGGGGGGAGGGGGGAGGCTGCCGCACTAAGTTCAGCGAGATCTCACCGCCCCCGTCCCACACGTAATTTCCATTAAAAGCAGCTGCTGAGGATAAAAAACGCCGGCGGCTCCCTGTTAGCACTCCGGTCGGGTCCCTTGCTGGCAGGGAGGCTTTAATCCCCAAAGAAATACCCCCACGACTCAGGCCCGGTTCTAGACCCTGGCCCACCCAAACAGGAGCCTTGGCCCTCGCAGTGAGGACTTGAAGGCAGGCGCGCACACACACAGTTTTAGAGATTATCGCAGCCGCACCCGAGTACTTCACAGGTCTTTAAAAGACCATTTACATGTTAACGAGGCTTTGTTTATTTTTTCACCCCTTCATCTCCACATGGCAAAGGCGACAATGTTCTGCTGCGTGGATATTTCGTTTTCTATGCAGCGCAGGAGAAAATAAGTTTCTTTATTCCGATTCACCTTTCCTGACCCCTGCAGCTGTTTATCACATCAGGCTGTGACACAAAGTTTGACTAATGGAGTAGGTAAGAGAATGTGTTACTATTTTTTTTTTTTTTTTTTGAAATATGCACAGGCCCAGCAGGACACATACTTCGTGAGTGCTTCGTTTAAACAGTTTTTATCATTATCATGGCCGATGCAGATGCAGGACAACAATAAGACAATACAAAATGCCCAGATAACGCTGGTGATTAATGATCCTGCTGGAGAGCAATCATTTGTCTGTTAGTAGTTTTTAAATGCAGATGAACTGTATTTTATGTGGCTAGCTCAGTGGGTTACTACCTTTGTCACAGCGATCCTTGTGCTACTTGCAGTTCAGAAGTTACAATTCTAACGTAGGACAGTGACCAATGAACTGTCATCAAAGAGCTGCATACAAACATGAATGGTATACTTACAACTTCGATTTCTATTGTTGTGATATATTTAGAACTTTCCCAGTCTTTCATTATTCTAATGTTGCTAAAATTAGTATGTTTGGTCAGATATACATTTGTATCAGTAAAGCTGACCCCCATGGAAATACTCTTTAAATCCTAAGGTTGTTTCCCCAGACCAAACCCTCTTAAAATATACTGCCCACCAGTATGGATGACATGTGATTCATACACCCTGTAATACTCATTGGCTTATGTGGCATTCCCTATAGACTGATTTACATACTTGTATGATTCATTGTCTGTATAATGTGTGCGTGTTGTAAAGTACTGACACACACTACACTGATATGAGTAGCGCTACACAACAAATGAAATGCATATGAGAGAGGGGCTACATAAAGATGAGGGGCACTGTTGGAGGGTGGCAGTGAGGGAATCCGAGGAGGAGGTAGTGGGAGTGGCTATGGAGCGATGAGGGGCACTGTTGGAGGGTGGCAGTGAGGGAATCTGAGGAAGAGGTCAATAGGGGAGGGGCTATGGAGCGATGAGGGACACTGTTGGAGGGTGGCAGTGAGGGAATCCGAGGAGGAGGTCAATAGGGGAGGGGCTATGGAGCGATGAGGGACACTGTTGGAGGGTGGCAGTGAGGGAATCCGAGGAGGAGGTCAATAGGGGGAGGGGCTACAGAGAGATGAGGGGCACTGTTGGAGGGTGGCAGTGAGGGAATCCGAGGAGGAGGTCATAAGGGGGGGGGGCTATGGGGAGATGAGGGGCACTTGTGGCATGTGGCAGTTAGGGAATCAGAGGAGGAGGTCAATAGGGGCCATGGAGGGATGAGGGGCCCTGTTGGAAGGTGGTAGTAAAGGTATTTACGGAGAAAGAGGTTTTTAGTGCGGCGCCAAAAAAGACTTTCGCATCAGCGCTGAAGCCGGCCCTGTCATGGCCTTTCTGTTTTTGTTTATTTAATTAGCAGTCGGATCGTTAGGGCAACTGTGGAACATACTTTAAAGTGCGTGCTAATTATATTTACCGCTATATTCAATGTTTTAAGTTTGAAGGTGATTTTACTAATGTTTTTAGAGGGAAAAATGAAAGTGGAGCCCGATGGTGCCTGATATGGGGCTGGGGCCCAAGGTCAGCTGTGAGATAAGGTGCACTGGAGAGGAGTAGTGGATAATCAAGCCTGTAAGGGAGTGCGTTGCAGAGTCCTGGGTCAGGTGGAGGTAGTAATGAAGAGGGATTCTCACTGAAGGCTCGCAGAAAGGGAGCCTGAGAAGTGTCACTTTCCTGATACTCCCACCTCAGAAACCTCCTCTTCCCATCAAAGAGACATTACATGGAAAAAACACTTTTTGAGAGTGATAATATTTAGAAAGAGATTTGGAAAAGAGTGCCTTTTACTGGGCCTTGTAAGACTAAGAAGAGATAAAGGAGGGCCCTGAAGCAGGCCTGTCTAGACATATATGCGACAAATCGAGCCCGCAGTGGCCCACCCAAATGCACCCTTGGCCCACCCAAATAAAAATTCCTGGAGCCGGGCCTGCCACGGCTGTAGGCACCCTATGAGGGTAAGAAAACACAAAGGATCTCACCTCTGGAGATCAGCCTGCCGGAAGGTCTGTATGCCGCCACGAGCACGTCGTTCCTGGGTGATTCCGAGTGAGCAGGACAGCTCCTGCACTGGAAATAAACTATTATAATATCAGCTTGGCTGTACTCTGTGAAGCCTGCGAGGAGATGATATTTGCAGGGGGGGGGGACCAGGAGTGCATACATGCCAACATTTCAGAAGAGCAAAGTGGGAGTTTTGGGAAAAAATCGGGAGAATGTGGCCTTTAATCGGGTTACTGTCATATATGGGCTTTAGAAGTGAGCTGCTGCAGGATCGGAAATTTGAAACGCAAATGTACGTTTTATTTTTACCTTTCAGAAGCATGGAGCGCAATGGCAGGCAGAGAGAGGATGATGCAAGTGTTGTGCATTGGCCTGGCAGGTTGCTGGCAGTGCATACACCAACCCCCCCTCATGTGTGGCAGCCTCATCCGAGTACTTCACAGGTCTTTAAAAGACCATTCGTTTGTTAATGGGGCTTTGATGGTTTTTCACCCCTTCTAGAGCCCCTGCATCGCCACTGACTATTGCTGGAAGAATTGGCACGTTATACAATACCAAGCCCTGTCAGCTGAAACGCAGAGGAATCGGGTTTTTGCTTGCAGGAATCAGGAGGCGGGAGACTAGCCTTGAAATCGGTAGTCTCCCGCCTGTATCGGGAGGGTTGGCATATCTGCAGGAGTGAGTGACAGAGATGGCAGACATTTCGTTCAAAATGGAAGCTTACACAGATCTGTGGCCTATCTAAACCACATTAATAACTTCATTTCTAGACATCAGAAGAAATTAGTTTCAATTGCAATTATGGAAATATGTCTATACATGTAGAATCATGTGTAAGAATGCATAGTACACGTTATTATTGAAACATAACACTCGAAAAACCTTTCCACAAGTGCACATGTAAGATGTTTACCTATAAGCCTCCCGATTTGGGAGTCCACATGTTAGATAAATCCTGGAATGAGCGCATTTGACCAACCTGAGTTTCCTGTACTAAAGGTGCCTACGGTAGAGTTTACTGTGTTATTATGGATGCTTGTGATGCATTTTTTCTATAGACATCTTTTATTGGTTTAAAATAACAGTAACAAATACATAAACAAAAGCCATCTCCAACCATTTGACATAGAGAATCAGGTCATCACAGCTCTTCTCATATAATAACACTGGAGTATTACTCCCAGGTCAAAAGTACGGAATAAGTCACCAGGCATCTGTATCATTAGATTTCACTTTGTCATCTGAGGAGAGTACCTGTGAGCCCCTCAGGTCTACAAAGTTACCCCCCATACTCCCAAGTCCCTCTCTGCCTTCTCATCACGCTACATTTTGTTAGGTGCGCCTCATCTGCCACAGCCCATTCAATCACATCCTTCGCCCATCTTTCCACACTGGGACCAGCCTGAACCATCCAGGTAATTGCAACCCTTCTCTTAGCCAAAAATAACAACAGGTGTAAGAACTTATCCATCTCACAACAGGCAATCAACCAGATTCGTCTCTATTGGCATTCTCATTATGGTCCCGTTATTTGTCAACTGTGTCCACTGGCGGACTCGGAGCGGAGGAGGTCCATGTGGTAAGTCATGAGGGGTGACACCATGAGTTACCCGCACCGGGTGACACCAACCCTAGTGACGCCACTGTGAACAGGGACTCCCCCTAGTGGCCTGAAGAACTCGCACCCACACCCCTCCCATCAACTCACACAAAGAATCTCAGAATAGTAATCAACAACCAACTTACTGTGACAGGTCAAGTGAACACAGTCTCTGTATCCAGCTTCCACACACTCAAGATGCTCAAGACGATCTTAAAATGGTTACCTACCAATACTCGCAGAACTGTCACTCAAACTCTCATTACCAGCAAGCTGGACTGCAGCAACAAACTCTATGCTGGAATCAACACTTAACTGACCAGAAGACTCCAGGCCACACAAAACTAGGTTGTCAGGCTCCCATCAACCTTCCCCCTGCACTCACATCACCCTGCACCTCAAAGAGCTCCACTGGCTCTAAGTCCACGAACGAGCACTCTTAAAACTCCTCATGCACACATACAGAGCCTTACACAATATTGGCTCCACGTATCCCAAGCAAGCATTCCTGCAATGTTTGTGTTTGATTGGAAGTGTGGTTCATAGGCCAGTTGAAGGAAGGACACTGGAGAAGCAAGTTGTGTCCTTCTGCGCTCCTCAGATAATAAAGTGTTTACTTATTCTTTCATCCAGTGCATTATTTAAAAACTGGTGATGACTGCTGTGGAGCTACGAGAGACTATGCGTGCATAAGAAGATTTACAGGAAAATGACATAGAGATTAATGGTTTTACTTCTGCTGTGCGCGATTCTGACAGATTTGGCGTATCCATGTTTGGAGGATTGATACACAACTGGGAGCTGCTTGCACTATCAATTGGTGAGACTCATCCTGCATGAATGGTAATAAGTCATGCAACTTTAAGGGTTCAAAGCGGTACAAAAGGAGGTGGTGATGGACGGAGCATCAGAACCAATCAAACACTCACACCCAGTCAACAGATCTGGGTTTGATCCATCACCGTTCTTTAGCCCACTCTGCCACCCCAGTTCAGACATGGCCATATGCAAATCAGTCTGACCCTGTGCCTCATGGGAACAGTCCAGCCCGAACTGCCATGCCATGCCTTCCCTGGACCGGAAACAAGCTTCCTAGGACCGGTTTCTGGCATTTCAGCCGTCTTCAGCCAGGCTTGCTTGAATCCAGTGGCAAAGTGAGCAAGGGACTCACGTCTGAGCATACCCTGCCAACTTATGGCGAACAAAACGGTACAAAAGGAGGTGGTAATGGACGGAGCATCAGAACCAATCAAACACTCACACCCAGTCAACAGATCTGGGTTTGATCCATCACCGTTCTTTAGCCCACTCTGCCACCCCAGTTCAGACATGGCCATATGCAAATCAGTCTGACCCTGTGCCTCATGGGAACAGTCCAGTCCGAACTGCCAAGCCATGCCTTCCCTGGACCGGAAACAAGCTTGCTAGGACCGGTTTCTGGTATTTCAGCCATCTTCAGCCAGGCTTGCTTGAATCCAGTGGCAAAGTGAGCAAGGGACTCACGTCTGAGCATACCCTGCCAACTAATGGCGAACAAAGTGGTACAAAAGGGGGGGGGGGGGCAGTTCGGGCTGGACTGTTCCCATGAGGCACAGGGTCAGGCTGATTTGCATATGGCCATGTCTGAACTGGGGTGGCAGAGTGGGCTAAAGAACGGTGATGGATCAAACCCAGATCTGTTGACTGGGTGTGAGTGTTTGATTGGTTCTGATGCTCCGTCCATCACCACCTCCTTTTGTACCGCTTTGTTCGCCATAAGTTGGCAGGGTGTGCTCAGACGTGAGTCCCTTGCTCACTTTGCCACTGGATTCAAGCAAGGCTGGCTAAAGACGGCTGAAATGCCAGAAACTGGTCTTAGGAAGCTTGTTTCCGGTCCAGGGAAGGCATGGCTTGGCAGTTCGGGATGGACTGTTCCCATGAGGCACAGGGTCAGACTGATTTGCATATGGCCATGTCTGAACTGGGGTGGCAGAGTGGGCTAAAGAACGGTGATGGATCAAACCCAGATCTGTTGACTGGGTGTGAGTGTTTGATTGGTTCTGATGCTCTGTCCATCACCTCCCCCCTTTTGTACCACTTTGTTCGCCATTAGTTGGCAGCGTATGCTCAGACGTGAGTCCCTTGCTCACTTTGCCACTGGATTCAAGCAAGCCTGGCTGAAGACGGCTGAAATGCCAGAAACCGGTCCTAGGAAGCTTGTTTCCGGTCCAGGGAAGGCATGGCTTGGCAGTTCGGGATGGACTGTTCCCATGAGGCACAGGGTCAGACTGATTTGCATATGGCCATGTCTGAACTGGGGTGGCAGAGTGGGCTAAAGAACGGTGATGGATCAAACCCAGATCTGTTGACTGGGTGTGAGTGTTTGATTGGTTCTGAATGCTCTGTCCATCACCACCCCCCTTTTGTACCACTTTAAGGGTTCAAGCTGCTGTGCGTTTTGAAACTGACGCGTGACGACAACTACCATTGTGGAATCATCGTTGGTCAAGCCTACTCTGTGACGAAGCTCACTTGATATTGGAGGTGAGGGCGTGCGCTGTCTGGAGAGAGTGCGTGTGTGCAACAGCGCATGAGCAGGGATTGTGGGAGACCTTGTTCCGACAGTTTCCTTCCTTGTCGCTCGAGTGTGCTGAACGCCTGCCACACGTATCGCTGTTCTGTGCACTGCAGGCCAAGAAGTGATATCATTATGCGAGGTCACGCAATGTGACCTCGTTGGCAGCCATTTTGGATTACTTCAAGTTCGAGTTGCAGGCTCTTTGGAAGCATAATTACTGGCATTTCAGCAAAGTTTCAACACATATTTTCATGTCTGAGGGTATCTAGCGTCTCTTGTGAGTGACAATGGGGTCCAATTTCTGTCTAACAAGGCCAGAACTTATTTTGAGGGACTGGGCATTAAGCATAGGACCACATCCTTATACAATCCAAGTGGGAGTGGAATGGTGGAAAGATTTAATCGCGTGTTAAAGGGCAACATCCAATTGGACATGAATGGAGGTGAAGACTGGATCATGCAGGTTGGTAAAATGGTTTGGGATTACCACGTCACGTGTACTGAGTCCATGGGGTTACCTCCTTTTGTTATAATGCGTGGGCGTAAACCCAGGTCTAAGTATAATCTTGGATGGCTCTGTGCGTCAGATGTGGAACAATGGTCAAGGGAGGAGGTAAAGAACAGAATTTAAAGTATGCATGACAGGAGCAAGAAATATTTTTATGTGAAACAGAGTGAGACCTGCCGAAATTGAGGTTGGTGACTGGGTACAGGAAACAGCATTTACAATGCTGCCATTACATAGTGGTGCTTTTACAATGCGGTCGTTACAACAACCGCGTTGTTAGTATGTGATACCTTTACATCGCAAGTAATTAGATCGGCTTGCTGTAGGGGGCGCTCCAAACTAAGGAATAGTATAATTTACTATTCCAATACCTTCCCTACTTTTGCACACGCTGGAGTTGGAATAGTAAATTATACTATTCCTAAGTCCAGTGCCCCCGGATCCGCAGGGCACCGCAACTCACTGTGTCCGCTGTCTGCTCCCAGGGAAGACCCTGATCCTTAGAATGTGCTCGGTACTGCTGGCCACTAGAGCAGGCCGCGGCAGACTCCGTATGCTATGGAGTACCTTGGATCACGTCGCAGGCTGGATCACCGCCTGTTTCTCCGCTGCTTTCGTTTCGGCAACGCGTCTCTGAGCTCTGCTCAGCATTGTTGGATGCACGACCCCAGCTCTCCAGACAAACACAGGGACGCACTTCTCTGCCCCGCAATGCGAAGGCCTCAGGATCGCACACGCCGGTCCGGCGACCGCCGACGTCTGTGTCTGTCAGCAAGCACTAATCTCAGGAACGTCGGGCCCCTCAGATTGCCCCCGCTGACAGTGCGGCAGTGACCTCTCAGATGAGGGCAGCAGGCTGGATATACACCAGGATTTTGGCGGATATTGGTGACTATCGGCGGAGCTCCCTTAACTCGCTGCCATCTTGGAGTCAGGCAAGCTCTGCCCACCCTTTTGTGGTGAACAATTTGTAATTGCAATTCCTTCGTAATTGCAATTCCTTGGTCGAATGTGTAGCATATGCATTGTCATATTTTATTGTTGAATAATTTGTAATTGCAATTCCTTGGTCAAATGTATGGTATGTGCATTGTCGTATTTTATTAGTCTAATGTACATATGTTCTTCTCCCCGTTCCCTGCCCCTGCTCCTCTCTCTCCTTGTTTACATATGTATTTGTATTTCATTTTGTTTTATGGAAAGGGGGGAAGTGTTGTGTTGCCTACCAGGAATGCTTGACTAGCAAGTATTCCAGGAATGCTTGTGTTTGATTGGAAGTGTGGTTCATAGACCACTTGAAAGTAGGACACTGAAGAAGCTAGTTGTATCCTTCTGCGCTCCTCAGCTAATAAAGTTATTACTTAACCCTGCATCCAGTGCATCATTTCAACACCTTTCATCTCAAAATCTTGATGCCAATTTAAACAGTCATACCTGTCCTATAAGAAGGTAGGTTGAAGTCTCCTACAACTATTATTGTCTTTGGGGTCCATTTGTTCCAGTTTACTTATTGTGTGAGGCGAGTGTTAATCTTACATTACGTCCACCCTCCTTTTCTAAGCGCACCCCCTTTACAGATGAGGATGGTCGCGAGACCGACATGGGTCACAATCCAGGAACAAACATTTGTTGTCGGTAGCAGTGGAAGGGGTAAGAAGAAATGAAAGTTCTCATCCTAGCTATGACTCTTGTTAAAATGAAAACGTCATTTGATTGCCCAGTCCTTAACGAAGTAAGAAAGCGGCCATAAATGCGCTTGAATTTACGTGGCCGCTTTGAAGTCCATTGATCTTCTGTCACGCGCTAAGTGAGCCTTGGTAGTTGTTGCTCTCGCATTATGGACAAGCAGGAGCCTTTAGAATATTGAATAATACGTTTTTTTTCCTTACAGCTGCAGTGCACTTCATTGATTAGCAGTCATTGCTCAGAGTCCGGCGTCTGCTTAACAGCTTGCAAAACTGCAGTATAATTGTGTAGTTCCAATTGAGGTAGAAGCACATCAACATATTAAAGTGACCAAAACTAGACAGCCATCAATATGATTGCAATGTATTGTAAGCAGTGCCATCCTAGGAGAGCTACAGCGCCTACAAGATGGCCGCTGATCTGCGCTCTTACTGCTGACGCTGTGTGAACTGCGTGTGACGGTTGGAATCCTGGCTTTGCCAGCTCAGGCTTCCTTCCTTCTGACTTCCAAGCAGGGCTTTAAGTAGGATGAAAAAGGTGTTGGGGGGAGGGGATTACTCCAAATGGGGCGTAGCCAAAGTTGCTAACTAGAAAGCCTTTCAGATGGGCGTGACTTGTATAATTAAGGACGTGGCTTACAACATTTAATGTTAAATCCTATGCTTTTCATTGTACCACCCAACCAGTATTGTGGTGCCTCTCACTGAGCTTTCATCAAAGATATATCAGACATGTTATGTTATTAAAATGTATATAGCGTACATTTACCCTAAGGTGCCTTGGTGCAAACTGTACTTAAACACAAACTGAACACCCTTAGTTTCTTGAAAGCTAGTTTTAAGTTCTTTCCTAAAGGAAAGTCAGGTGGGAATGTCTCTGATGTGAGGGGGCAGACAGTTCCAGAGTTTAGTTGTATCTGTGACAAAGCTTCTTCCACCCTAGTTGGATTTCTTAAATCTGGAAGTTTTTAGAGTTTTTACGCCTAAGGAACGCAAAGGTCTGCTAGGGGCGTACCATTGCAAACTATGTCTAAGAAGCTCAGTGCCAGAATTATGCAGTGCCTTATGGGCAATGCAGAGAGCTTTGAATTTGATTCGACTCCTCACTGCAAGTCAGGGGAGCTTCCAAAATCCGGGGGAGATTGAATTAAATTTAGACAAACCCCAAGTCATTTTGGCCATAGCATTTTGTCGTAACTGAAGTTTGTTAGCATATTTTTCCTGCAGGTTCATGAAAAGACCATTACAGTAATCGAGTTTAGATAGTACCAGGGCAGTGATAACTATTTAGTGTTTGCTGGAAGGTAGGGAAGAATTTTCTTAATCATCCTAAGGGTGGGAAAGGATGAGGAGACTACAGCAAACACTTGAGCGCCATAGCCTCTTGTCAATGAGTAAGCCTAGGTTTTTAGCCTTAGGCACTGGAGTTGGGGGAGAGCCTACATCATCCAGCTAGCAGGAGGGGGACCAGGCAGGAGAAAGATTGCCCAATGTTATCACCTCTGGTAAGCTTCAGGCAATGCCCACTCATCCATGAACTGCTTGCTCTCATGCAGTCCTGAAATTGAGTGGATAACCTAGGATCATTGTTAAGGACTGACACTACTAATTGAGTGTTGTCAGCTTAGGAGGTAGGTGAGAAGTCAAAACATTTGATTAGAGTGGCTAATTCAGAGACGTAAGTGTTAAAAAGAGTGGGAGGATCCCTGAAGGACCACACAAAGAAGTGAAAAAAGGGAGGACTCAAAGCCGCCTAAGGCCACAGATTGTTTCCTATTGGACAGGAAGGAGGTCAGGAGGGACAAGATCTGTTCTTCATACCTAGTTCAGCCAGCCAATTGATTAGGATCTTATGATCAACCATATCAAAGGCTGTGGACAGGTTGAGGAGGATAAGAGCTGCCGACCCGCCTTTATCTAAAGTAGCTCTTATCGCATCTATGGCTTCAGCAGTTTTTGGGCTGTGAATATAAAAGAAAATATAAAAGAAAAGATCTCTTGGGTATCTATAAAGAACCACCACTCATTAAGTGTGTGCTACTATATCATACATACACATTTCATCATCAGTATTGATCAAACGAAAGAACACAATAATACCAATCAAAGCTTGCACAGCAATTTGAACCCAACAAAACAACCGCATGTGACAAAGAGATAAGAAACTGCAATTCGTATAGTACATACAAAATGTATTAAAAAATATATTCACTTTAAAAATTATCTGCAGCACTCCGCACGGCTATATTTTTACGGGAGCCAAAAAGTGCCGGAAAAGCTAAGTATGCCGCGATGCACGAGGAAAAGGGGGCCCGGTAGGCACCGTACCCCCAGCCCCTGTATGTACGCACCGTACCCCCAGCTCACGTATGTACGCACCGTACCCCCAGCCCCCTGTATGTACGCACCGTACCCCCAGCCCCCGTATGTACGCACCGTACCCCCAGCCCCATACGTACGCACCATACCCCCAGCCCCCGTATGTACGCACCGTACCCCCAGCGCATACCCCCAGCCCCCGTATGTACGCACCGTACCCCCAGCCCCCCGTATGTATGCACCGTACCCCCAGCCCCCGTATGTATGCACCGTACCCCCAGCCCCTGTATGTACATGCCGTACCCCCAGCCCCCCGTATGTACGTGCCGTATCCACAGCGCGTACATACGGGGGGCTGGGGGTACGGCGCGTACATACGGGGGGCTGGTGGTACGGTGCGGACATATGCGGGAGGGGTGGGAGGCTGGGGGGGGCCGTACGACTCGTACCCCGGGCCCAAGTGTACCCGGGGTAGGGGTTGTACAAACTTCGCTCCGTACGGGACGTTTTCCATATGCTTGTGTATTCGGGACGCCGGTACGGATCGGACTTGTGCTCTCGGACTTCAGTTTTACGACTCGTACGTAAAACTGTCCGGGGACGTGTCGTAGACTTTTCCCTAGGTCATTCGTATGTGTTTTTCACGTACGAATCGTACTTCGCCGTTTGTACGGGACTTGTATGATTCGTACGTAATAAAATACAGATACCAGTCGGTCGGTAAATTTTTTTAACGGATCGGAATCGGCACCTTAATGAGTGGTTGTTCTTTATAGATACCCAAGAGATCTTTTCTTTTATATTTACTTGAAGTACCCTATCTCTTGGCTAGTGGGGTCGCTCCCTAGTTTTTACACGTTTTTGTGCTGTGCCCAGGTCTGAACCTGAACTGAGTCGGGCCCAGGATATGGTTTTCGTGGATGAACTGGGCATGTTACGTGTTCAAAATTTTCTCCATGATTTGGTCCGGAAGGGGAAGGCAGGAGATGGGGCAGTAATTATTGGGGTCTGTTGGATTCAGGCAGGGTTTCTTTGTTAATGGAAAAATAGAGGCGTTTTCCAAATTGAGATAAAAAGTCCTGTGGAGAACAAGGAGTTAAAGATGTCTGAGATGCACCTAAAGCATGCTAAGCCTATTGGCTTTGCCATTGCTTGGTATCATTATCAGATAAATGAGTAACAATAATGATTACATAGTGAATAACTACAACTGAAAAATCTTTACATTTTGAAACTATGATTATTAGGAGGCCTGCGGAAGGGGTGGTAGTGATTGGAGAGTCTCAGGCTCTCCATGTCTTCCAGTCCTACTACTTTCCTCTGTAGTCTCCCTGTTAGACAGATCTGAATTTAATTCCCACTAGCCTTCTGAAATCCTCCATTTGCACGTCACACCTTATCTCATTCCTCTTTAGCATCCTCTTTTCAATCTCTCCTGCAAGTACTTCCTTGCATCTCCTTCACTTCACCATCTCCCTACTCACACAACACACTCACTTGCCTGCAAGCACTGCATTTTCTTTTACTTTCGTATTGTCAATATGTCACCAGCAGTGTTCTTACTTCGTACCTTTTGTATTGCATCACAAATGTAAGTGGCACCCATGACCAGTCCTCTGTGTAATGTTGACTAATTGATGCAGGTCTTCTGACTCTAATTGTGCCCTGGACTCTGCTAACCAGACCCAGGGCCTGTGCTCTGTGTAAAAGGTACATGGCAATTAGTCATAATTACGATTTGTACTGACAACCTACCTGTAAGACCCTAGTATATGGTAGGGCATGTAGGTTTAGAGGCCCAGTGGATTTAATGCACTTACAAGTGCACGGCTGTGTTGCCTGCTGTCATTTTAAAGCCATCACTGCTTTGCAAGCTGCTTTTAAAATAAAATTCAGTGCAAATTCAACTTTGGAATTAAAGGTACTTCCAAAGTCTTGAACTACCTTATTATTACATATTATTCACTCATAAGGTCTCCCCTGGGTGCCTCATGGATAGTGTGCCTTGTTACTATAAGCAGGTGCACTATAACAGATGTTTTATAAGCCCTGGTGAGAGAAAAACTGCCAATTTTCTTTTTCCCCATTGTAGTGCATTAGCTCTATAGGCTAACATGGAAAGGCTTTACTAAACTTTAATAAAGTCTAACTATTGATAGGAGTGAGCTAACAAGCTACTTCAAAGTGTCTAAATAATAATTAGAATAAATACAACAACTTGCCAAGTTTGGATTTATAATAACTATGACAAAAAATAAGTTAAAGACCTTGCTTTTCCGCTGTGCCAAAATCCAACCTTTCTCCTGATTGCTCAGCCTTTGACAGGCTGAGCTAAACCGCTCTGATGAGGTGTGAAGTGGCCTGCATAGAGACAAAGGACTTCTAGTGGGGGGAGATCTACAGTGGCAGAACAAAAGGCAGGATGGGGGTGGAGTAGCCAAACTGGTCTTCAAAGAGGGAATTACAGTTAGGACGGGACATAGGTTCTTCTCCCACTTCCTGCACCCCAGCCAGACAGGAGCCCCAGTTATTGAATTAGCAGAGGGGATGGAAGGGGAGTGTTGGGTAATGTCTGCCACACCAGTGGGTTGACTTAGCCAGATCTTAACATCCAGGAGAGAGTTTCTCTATTTTGGATTTTAAAGAGTAGTGCTTTCTGGGAGAAACATATGCCACACTTTAGAGGAAGTTATCATACCTGAGGATGGCATCCCACATCCCATTGGCCAGAGATGCCCCCTTCTTGTCACCCCAGTAGCACAGATAAATATTGGAGAGCTGCCCAGCAACTCATATCCCTGGCTGGGAGAAATAATAAGAAGAAAGACTGCCCAGCTGCACCCCTGGCCTACACCAAGAGGTCTACAGTCTGAAGGACTGCACCTGCTGCACACTTTGGACTTCAGTAAAAGAAGTACTTTGCCTGACTCTAAACGTTTGAGTAGTGGACTCCCTGAAAGCAACCGGTTACAAGAGCTCCACCTGCATCACCTCCACCAAGAAGAAGCCAGCTGAGCAACATTCAGTGGATTTTTAAGGATTTGACCAGGTTCATTGTGGGTCTTGTAGTCCCAACTTCCAAATGGAGCATCTTAGAGATTCTGGAACCTTGGATTGGTGTTGTGAACCCTCAAAGACCCAAAAGAAACTTATAGAGAAGAGGGACTGCCTTACTGTACCCTTGGACTGCACAATAGAGGACTGCACCTGCTGCACCCACAAGGATTCACAACAAAAGGACATTGCCTGTCTTAAAGGATAAGGTGTGGACTCCCTGATCAGCAACAAGTAGAAAAGTGCTTAGGACAACTCAAGCTGACAAGCTTCACCTGGATTTTACTTGGATTGATCAGGTATATTGTGGGAGTTATAGTTCCAGACTCCAAGAGGCAAACCAGATCTTCTGAACCCTTGGCTAGTGCTGTTGATCACTTTCCTGCATCAAGAAACACTTCTGGAAGTAAGTGTAAAAGTGTTACAATGTAGGTGGCCTGATCTCATGACCTTGCCCCGGTCCAGTGCAACCTTTTTTAACCCGTTGAACGCTATTTGCTTCTTTATGCAGTTTTACCTTCAATCTTTAAAAATTCATATCTATGGTTCCTTAATTTGGATTTTTGTTTTTTCAGTGTGATTGTAATCACAAAAATATTTCCTACGTTTATAAATTGGTGTTGGATTTTTATTGTGTGTTGTGTCTTACTTATTTAATGTACTGGTGTTTTTAAATGCTTTACACAACTGTCTCCTAAGTTAAGCCTGCCTGCTCACAGCTAGCTACCAATGGTTGAGCAAGGGAATAATTTATTGAGACCTTGACTGGACCTTATATTGTGACTGTGGACTTATTACTAGTGATAGGTACCTACCTACACCTACTAATAAATCGACTTCCAACAGGATAACACTCCCATCCCCATGCAAAATTGTAGATAGGTAACATTGAAAGCACAACAAGAAAGTGTACACATACACCACACAAGAAACAACACATCTCTTTTTTATGCAACAACGCATAAAACAAACAAACAAAAGACAGAAACATGGACAAGCAAAAACAATCATCATGTATTAAATGACCTATATACATGCAAACAAGTACGCGATAAGTATAACATGATCAATAACAACAGTCATCGAGCAACCCCATGTTAAATAATCATGTCAATATCACACCAACAACTAGGACTGGTGGTGGTGTAGTCCCAGTGCGGACATTGGTGCTCCCCAATTGGACCCGTCGCTAATACTTCAGAACAAGTTCAATATTCAGGGCTGAAAGATTCTCAGTAAGAATGAAAGACACAAGTTAAAGTTTGAAGGTTTTCATAAGAAATTAATCGGCAACATACAGAAAATATGGCATCAAGAGATTTTTGTAGCAAGACATACAAATCATAAGTACAATTAAGTTAGTAAGATCTACTTGAAATCCAACATAGATTTGCCTTCTTAAGTAGGGAACAGGGAGTTCTGGGGCACAGAAAAGCATGTCCTTTTACAGGATGTTAGACAATGGCTTTCATACATTTTTGCACAAACACAGGGTTCGCAGAGTTTACACCAATGAGTAACAAGCAAGAAGAAACATTAACTACAGAACACATTTGAGGATTCTCTCACAGTAGTATTACTTTGAGTTTAGTCATTCTCACAGTTTATTAAAGCATGCCAATAGATACATTGTGCAACAAAAACCTGAGGCAGTTAGGATGTCCTAGATTAGGAACTGTGTGGGTGAAGTCTCTGTGAATGCTTTCAGTTTTTTTGTATCAAGCTTGAAATTCGTCAGTTAGAACTAGAAAAGAACAATAGTAATCATCACATATTACTACAGTGGTTGTAAACAGAGGACAGTGTAAACAGAGTTCTGTCAGCGTAAGTAAGCTCAGTTTCTAATGCAATTAAAGCGAAAAAGTAAAAATGGCTCTCACACAACCAAACACTAAAGTGAAATAACATTTAAAAATACTACAATGTACCTTCTCTTTTTACCTACAGTAAATTTGTTTGATTAACACTGACCTGCGCAAGTTATTTTGCAATGAATCACCTGCAGCTCTTACTACTAACATCCAAATCAGGTCATTATCTTATCCATTTCTTCTCACCAACATCCTTCTCTCACCCAAACCTTATCAAGAAGTTCCATGCCCCACCATCTCCCTGACACAGACTGACCATCTTGTAATTGCTTAACCCTCTCTTCTGGTTCGAACTTGAGTTCTCCCTTCTTCACACCACCTGACTAGTCCTTTTAAAATCTTGCATTTCTTAAGATACCAGCTGATAACCTTTGTCTGGTACTACACCTTACAGCGGTCCGTCCAACAAAAACATATCCACGAGTCTTCAAAGAACCTGGGAGTTCTCCTCAATGATAAACTGTCCTACGCTGATTAGGTCAATGCAGTAACCTCTGCCACCTTCTTTACTAGATGATTAGGAAGATCCTAACCTTTATTCCGGCTCATCTGCAGAAAATGTTGGTCACTTCTCTGGTTCTGTCGAAGATCAATTACTGTAACGGGCTGTATCTGAACACACACAGCATGTTCTTATTAAGCTGTAGAACCTGCAGAATGTCCCAAGTATCAATCGGTCTCCAAGTTTGTCAAGAACTCCATTAGCTTCCTGTCAAACAGAGGGTCACTTTTAAAGTACATTGTATTGTGTAGAAAGCACTGCATGAGCAAGGACCTGACTTTTTGAGGAAGAGTTTTACCTGGTATATGCCAGACAGATCACTACACTAAGCCTCCGGCAAACTGGTGGTAGTCCCCAGATTCAAGTGTGTGAATTGGGTGGCAGAGGCTTTGTGCTTGGAGCATCGAAAGTCTGGAATGCTCTTCCCATGTACATCAAAGCCATGCCTGACCTTTTGACTTTAAGGAAAGCCTTGAAACATAGCTTTTCTCCTCTTGCTAATTGCTATATAAAAGGGCCAGATGTACGAACACATTTTCCCATAGACACAGAATGGGTAAAACTGTTTGATGCATCTGGCCCAAGGTCTCTTTGTTTTCCTGCTATCTCAGCTAGCGTCAAGACGCCTTTATTGGTATTCAAGTGCTTTAGAAGAACACTTGACGTAACATCACATAACAAGGAATTCCATCATGATCTTGGAGTCAGGAGTTCTTGTAAATTTAACTTGAATCCCCTTAGACTTGTAATCAATCACCACAATGGCAAAATGCAACTCTTGGAGTAGCATGTGAAATGACCCAGGAAAATCAATGGCAATTATTTATGACACGTTATAGGGCAAAGTGACAATATTGTTTTCCTCTATTGAGATGATCATCCACTCTGCAGGCACTACAAGTTAGTATCATAAGGTCAACATCCTTACTCACGAGCCATCACTGCGTTTCACGTGGCCTCTTAATGTTCAGCATTAAATGTACTTGGGCCATGTGCACTAAATCCACACCTTTATACCTTAAGACAGTGGGAGGAATCTGCTTTTCATCCCTCAGCACACCTTTCTTAATAGAAAGCTCTGTAGCAACCTTGGCAAATGATTGATTGATTGGATTGATTGATTGATTGATTGATTGATTGATTGATTGATTGATTGATTGAATAATATCACCAGGTCCCGATAGGGTACAAGTCGATGCATTTAAAGCAACGGGGATCTATGGGGCTTATCTTGACAAGGATGTTAAATGCGGTTGCCGAGTGCACAGTCCCTTCCACCTGGGCAGTCTCAATAAGAGTCCCCATCTTTAAGAAGGGTGACAAATCAGACACCAAATATTATCGCCCCATTTCCTTCCTGGATTTGTCAGCAAAACTGAGTCGCAAGATACTTCTAATGAGGGTGGAGGATAGGGCACTGGATAACTCCATTCTATCAGAGGTACAGTTTGGATTTAAGAGGGGCTTAGGGACAGTCAAGCCATGTGCGAATCTAGAGTTGCTAATAGGAAAGTATACCAGGGCCAAGGTAGGATCTCTTTATCTTTGTTTTGCTGATTTATGCAACTAAATTTTGTGGTCAACCTTCATCTCCCTTGGTGCCCCAGAGGAGATTATTTGCTTTCTTGCATGGTTGTTTGAAAACTTGTCATCCAAGGTCCGGTATGGCCCCAATGGGTAATGTCACCCCCATTCAGAGTAAAGAGGGGAATTGGACAGGGCTGTGTATTGGCACCACTTTTGTTTTCTCTCTCTATTAATGGGGTCAATGGTGCCCTTCAGGCTCTGCAGGTCGATGCACCCAGCGACACCAGCCAGCCCGTTCCTGTGTTGCTATATGCTGATGACGCTGTCCTATTATCTAGGACACCCATCATCCTGCAGAAACTGATGAATACATTTGGGGTCTTTATGGAATCTAGGAAAATGTTGCATAATAAATCGAAAACATATACAATTGTCTGTGGAAGGAGGTTCAGAAGTGTAGATCCATTTTTATTGGGGACTAACCAACAACAAAAGTAAACTCTTCTGTTACCAAGGCATCTTTTCTCGAGCAATGGCACATGGTCCCAACAGGTTTTAAATGTGGGATCCAAGATGAGCAGAAATTGCGAGGGGGTTTTTAGGTTTTCTCATAAATTGGGCAGCTGACCGATTAAGGAGATGATCGATATATTTAAGGCAAGGGGGTTGTCTACTACGTCATTTTGGGGAAGGCTGTGGGGTTATACCCATTGTAACTCCCTTTAGTTAGGAGATAATTCCTTTTTAAAGCATTGGCCTTACCAGCCTCCGAGTCATCCATGATTGTTCATAAGTAGGTTGGGATGCAATTTTTGGAAGAACTGCTTTTATTAAAACCTTTGTTACTTTGGTTTTCTATCTGTCCTAAAGCTGAAACAAGTTTTGTCATATGGCCTAGTTTTGATTGTCTTGCTTTGGATCATGTTTTACTATCCCTTGGCTTCCTTATATAAATGGACCTTTTAGAGCACTATTTAATATGTCTGTTTTGTAAGATCCACAGAGGTCTTTATCCTTTTATAAGAGTACATTTAAGGCATTCTTTTTAGGTCGAGCCTAGAGTCCGTGCACATGCGCTACTCTGCGAGGCATGCTGTATTCCCTCTGTGAATAATGGCCATGCCCACCACCTTTCATATGTTCCTTCCTGTGCCTTCCAAGCTGCCTTTCTTTGGTATGGTGCATTGGTACCATTTGTCTCTCCTTTTGGTGAGTTTGTTACGCCCATGACGACTGGCCCTGTTCCATGGGTCATTTCGCTCCAGGGCATTTTGTTAGTGGGGGCACTCTTTTTTTACTTTGAATTTTGCGTGGTTCGCACGTGCGACCTTGGTTTTGTGTGCCTTAAAGTGCTGCTGGTCTCTCTCGTCCCAGATGTTAGCTCTATGTGGGATGGATAGGTTTTATACTTTCCCTGTAAACTTAATTGGACAAATTAATTTAAAGTGGGTGCAGCCGTGTCGTTAGCTACGTGCATGCGTTTACGATTGATCATGGCAAGCTTAATCAGCTGTCAGTACGTTGTCCGCACACACCACAAATGTTTAGGGAACACCAAAAGAAACAAAGGATTCTTTTTAAAAATTAAAGGGCATGTGGATTCCAAACTGCTAATAAACAGTCTGCCAAAGTTTATTATTGGGAAAATTATGATGAGCAGAACACTGCTCCATGATACGACCTGAAGGACAAAAACAAATTTGGTTGCCTATACAATAACTCAGCAGGCAAAGGGCAGCGACACTTAACGTTGTGATGTTACGATTACGATATGGAGGATACTGTCTGTTCCAGTGTATTTGGGGAGAAAGTACAATTGTGGACACTGGAAAACCCTTCTAGGTTTCTGGATGGTAGAGATATAGGATTTTCTCATGGCTAATTTTAAGACAGGGTGGGCAATATTGTGGTGGTTGCGTCAATAGACCACCTTACAGCTGTAAATTACTCAGGCTGGGCATTGTCGCAAACAAGCATTTGCAAAGCAGTGGGTCTCGCTTTGGCGAGAATTTGAGTTATTGGCATTGTAAATGACAATGCCTTTTATTTATGTGTTAAAAAAACCTTCAATAATAAAAGGCAATTTCATTTACAATACCAATAGGTCAAAGTTTTAAAAATGCGAGACATATTGCATTGCAAATGCTTGTTTAAATATAGGCAGGACTATAGAATGTGCGATGAACTGAGAAAGCCAACAGTGGCCTTTTACATGTCGATTGATTTACACATTGGATGTCACTATTACTTGTTTTGGGTGAATAACATTCAGCACCGTTTTGCTCTGACTAGGTTGCGCGTGGGCACTGTACACCGCTTAGTTGCCTTTCCAGAAACGAAGGTTGGCCACTGGATATGATCCTCTGTCCCTGCGATGGCCGGTCGGAGTAAAGCACACAGCACTTTATATTATTTTGTGATTTTTACAAGGGAGGCAATACATCTCAGAAAAAGTATTGTATGCTATACATTAATACAAGGGAAGACATGGCTGTTTTGTAGTCACATGTTTTTATTCTTACAAGTGCATTTTATTTTTTATATTTGTTGATAATATACTGTATTGCACTTTTATGGCTGTTTTTAATTGAGCCGAATAACGAATCGATTGACTGTTATTCACAATCACTATTCCTTGGGCCAACCTGAAATCATGATCTTCTCCTAAACTTCATCATCTTCTAGGGCTTCAGTTACACAATTCTTGCTTTCTGCATTGACTGTGGCATTTAAGCATTCTGTAGTCTCCTCAAAATCAATGTCTCAATCTTCCTTTTCCTCCTTTTATTGGTCTCCTCGACAAGTAATTTGCATTGTTGTTTATAGAGCCAGCAAATGCTAATGTGGCCAGCCTGACAGTAAATTCACTTACGGACACATTGTTTCCCCCAGAATGTATATTAACCTTTTTTTGGTTTCTTATTGAGGAAAACCTGGTTCTCCAGGCATAACATGTGAACCATTGCACCACCAAAGAGCAGGCAATATTGCACATGTTGCTCTCTCAGTATGTGTGAAGCAAACAAAACAGTCTTATAATCAAATGAGGGAGAGAGAAGCTGAGACTCATTCGGCTTCCATCCGGTAAGCAAATAATCAAAGGGGAATGAATCACTTGTCCTGTTTATAACCAGGGTCTTTTGTTCTTACTGTCTTTAAAAACCCTCATTCACGTTGAAGCGGTTAGTGCAGTATATCTTGATTTTCTGCAAGCGTTATTACATGAAAAGCATTATCAGCGGGTCTTTTGCTATGCATTCCTCCGCCTGGAGGGAGACCAACTGGTATTCACAGTAGTGATCAGTGATGGTGAGAGTGAGAGTGAAGTGTGTCTAAAATTACCTCCATCTATCAGGACTATTTATATTGTGTTGGTGATGGGGTAAAGCTAAAAAGAGAGAAGTGGTGTGCAAATAGAAGAGACACTGTTCTATTGCACCCGTTTAAAAACGTGAGTGGTCGACATGTTTCAGCCCTTAGGTGCCGTGTTGGGTTGTTGGGCTTTCTTCAGGACCGTGTGGTTGCACACTCACTGTTTTGTAGTGTACATAGGTAAGTAATGTACTTACCCTTCTTCTTGCGTGTGCTAATTAGCACTCTGACCTTTGATAGGTGAATTGCACCTGTAACTGGAGAGGGAACAAGACTATAAAAACTTTTTTCCCTCATAATTGTGTGGTGGCATCACAATGCCAATTGCCGAGAATGAACAGCAGATCATGAGTTCAAGGGACTGATTACGATGTTGGTGGGTCCGACAGCTCATCGGTGTCAGATGCACCAACATCTGCCCCTGCGGTCCGCCCGCCACATTATGATGCAGCGGGCGGAGTCATCGGGTGGAGGGACCTTACGCCATTCTTTGGATGGGCTTAAGGAGTCCGTTGGTCCGTCAGAGGGTTAGTAATCCCTACAATAAGGGCGGTCCCTGCTCAGGCACCGACGTAGGATTTACAATGTCCCTTTCCTCCTGCCCTTTCATGGCGGTTCACCTGCCATGAAAAAGCAGGCGGAAAGTGACTTTGGGGGCCCTAGCGGGCCCCTCTTTCCCCCTGGCCCTCCTCTATGGGGCCTGGGGCGCACCTCTGGTGCCCCCCTCGCCATCCCTGCACCATGTGTCAGGCACTGCATGGTGCCTGCCACACGGTGCAGGGATGTTTTTGGAGTGTTTATTTCCTTTTGAGGCGTGTGCTGCAGCCCACAGCACATGCCGCAATAGAAAATATACACATTGCAACCGCCGTGAAGGCCGTCGCATTGTGATGAGGCCAGCGGGACCACCTACTTCTAGTCGGCGGTCCTGCTTCCGCCATGTCCGTCCTGCATCATAATCAGGCCCTTAGGTTATTTAAAAACTACAGGAGTAGCAATAATTTCCGTTCTCTTTCCTATGAAGTGTTTGTTCATGCGAAGTCACAGGTGTTAGCAAATATTTATGTGCAGTAATTCGTTTGCACTATAGGAGGTCATTACACATAAGAAGAAATGCATCTACCTATTGCCACACATTCTGCACCACAGCCAGTTTTGAAAGTGGCTTACATTAAACTGCTTACAATATGTTTTCAATAAATTGCAAACTGCATATTCACTTATTTTAATTCAAAGTACATATTCTACGTGGATGCTACATAACTGTAACAAAGTGCAGACACCGAAGATTTAAAGAGGGCAATAAAAAGAGATTTAAGATAAGGTAGGGTGTACTTTATCCCATATATTATAGGTTCTGTAGAGTGTGATCTAAAATAAACAGAGAGCTGTGAAAGTAACCTAAAATGTAATTGACAAAGCACAAATAAGCATTAAAATATCTGCATGGCACAGCATTTCAGGAAGGACCTATTCGGAGAATGTTATCAGCAAATAAAAGACACAAAGAGCTGCAATCAATTCAACAGACAAGAAGGCAGGGAGCATGCAGAGGATGATGGAAGATCATAGAATCAGAGGAAAGCTGTAAATAAGGGAGACAGAAAATGGAGAGCAGGGTGGAGTTTTCGGTACATGGAAATCTCTGACAGAAACATTATAGCTGCAGCATTTCCCCTGAGCTGTAATGTCAATGAAATTCAGAAAATTGGTTTCTGACAATGACGGAAGGAAACAGAGAAAAGGAGTGAAAGAGAGGGAAAGGGAGACAGAGAGGATACAGTGGAGGAATGTATTATGTCTGTAACTATTTATCCAAAGTATCCGTTTAAGGTTTGTTGGACTTGGCCCTTTTTGCAGGGTCATCCCTAAACTTGTTGCCTTCCTCCTGCATTTTTTCTGACCTGTTGTTGGCTGTTTTATGACTCTGGGCACTTTACCACTGCTGTTCAGTGCTAAAGTGCATATGCTCTCCATATTTAAAATGTATATGTTGGTTGGATTCCATGATTGGCTTATTTGGTTTACTGTCAGACCCCAGTAAAGTGCACCAGGAGTGCCCAGGGCTTGTAAATACTGCTGGTGGGCTTGCAGCACCGGTTGTGCCACCCACAGAAGCAGCCTGGTAAAATGTATCTATGGTCTGCCATTGCAAAACCTGCATGCAGTCTGGTACTGTCATGCTGACTGGGTAAGTGCACACACTTACCAGTCCCTAAACCTTCCCTTAACTTCATATTAGTCACCCCTATGGTAGGCCCAAGGGCAGGGTGCATTGTAAGCATAAGGTAGGACAAGCCCTGATGTGTGTGGCATGTCCTAATAGTGAATTACAGCCATTTTCGTTTTTCACTATTGTAATGCTACCTGTTCTACATAGGCCAGAATGGGCTGTCAGAATTGTTACATTCTATGATCCTAACAGACCCAGGGAACATGGTAGAAATTCGAGTTTAGTATGCCTGAACTCAGAATAATAAAATACATCTTTTAGTAAAGTTTATTTTAATATTCTGTGTTTGCAAATACCACTTTTAGAAAGTTGGTATTTGCTTGCCTGACCATTTCAGCCCGCCTCTGCTATGATGTGTATCTGCCTGTCTGGTTGTGTGAGTGACAGGGCTGGGGAAACCCAGAGGGGCAGGGCTAGGTAGCCTGGTGGTGAATAGGAAGATTGGCAGCCAGATGGGGGGGAGGAGTACACCTGGGCTCTGAATAGGGTTGTGCTCTGCTACCACAATGCTGGCTCCACTTCCTGCGGAGCGGCTGATGTCTCTGCCCTGCACCCTGAATAGAAAGGCAGAGTCATGTCAACAGAGTGCTCAAGAACTGGTTTGGACTGGGCAAAGGCCCCTCAACCCCAGAGGAACAAAGGAATTAGGGGTATAAGTATTGGGACCCTGCTCCCAAGAAATTAGATCCTGCTGAAACAAGAAGAACCTCTGCCAGAGGAGAAGGAACTGGGAAAGCTGTAGGAGGAGTACTGTCCCTGACCTGGGGGATTGGCCAGCAGTGGTTGCCTTGCTGCTGAAGGAGAGGAGAAAGACTACTAAAGACTTTGCTTCAACTTGTGCTTTGAAAAGATCTTCAAGGGCTTGAACTGAGCTTGCCCCCTGAACGAAGTCCCAGGACCAGTGGACTTCACCCCCAGCTCCCCAGAGTCTTTTGGAAGTGCCTGCTGCTGTTGTTGGGCCTTCTGAGGGACTGCGTGTCGCAAGGAGCTGGAAGCGCGACGCAAGGAAGAGAAGCGTGCCGCCGTCGGAGCCGCTGTCATCGCATCTCGCAAAGGGTGTCGCCGCTGCAGCATCGCATCGAGCGGAAGCGTCTCGCATCATTCCGGCAGTGTCTCGCAACGCCGAAGAAGCGTGTCGCCATCGCAGCCATCGTAGCTGTCGCATTGCACCGCATCGAGAGAAGAGTCTCGCATCGAGAAGGAAGCGTGTCACCATCGCAACCATCGTAGTTGTCGCATTGCACCGCATCCAGAAAAGCGCCTCGCATCCACGGAGAAGCGTGCCGCCGTCGGAGCCGCTGTCGTCGCATCTCGCAGAAGGGGTGTCGCCGCTGCAGCATCGCATCGAGCGGAAGCATCTCGCAACGTCAGAGAAGAGTGCCGCTGCCAAGGCCGCTGTCGTCGCATCTCGTCAAGGGTGACGCCGCTGTACTTGACGCATCGAGTCGAGTCTTCTCGCAACATCGGAGAAGCGTAACGCATCTGGAAGATCCCGTCTTTATTTCTTTTGCACCTAGAACTTCAACGCATCTGCATCGCTGCAACACTTTCATTGCCCTGCGTGTCGCATCTAAGGTACATTGACTTAACGTGTCGCATTTAAGAACTTAAGAGAAACTAAGCAATCTTCTACCAACTAAGCAACCGTATTGTGTATTTTTAATCGTTTAATGGTCTTGTGATAATCCTATATAAAGAATCCTTATTTTTAATATAAATACCTGTGTGGTGTCCATTTGTAGTGTTGTCACTTGGTTACTGTATGTGTTCACAAATGCTTAACCTATAACGCTCTGAGATAAGCCTTGTCTGCTCGCGCCAAGCTACCTAGAGGGTGAGCAGGGGTTATTTTAGGAGTGTAACCCCTTACCCTGACTAGAGGAAAGGTTCCCTGCTTGTCACAAGTACCTACCTGTGCCAACCAGAGAACCCGGATTCTAACATTGGTTGTCAGCGGTGAGGATTCTGGACTTGCATTTGTGACTCATGTACAGTAATTGGTGAACACTACTTAGTGAGTGCAGATCTTAACACAACCAATACTTGTTGGTAGATTTCTTTTTGGGACCGTCTATTTTTGAGCACTGCCAAGCTTTACCATGGTGAAGAAAGCAGCATCCATAGTCTCTGTCGATACAGAATTTGAATGGGAAGAAGAGGAAATGGATAGTTACACTGCAAGGCAGCTAAAGTTCTTTTGCAAGAAGTTTAATGTTTCTACAACTGGATGTAAAAACAAGGCACAGCTCTAGAAGGCGCTGAGGGCCTGGGTAGAAGCAAGGAAGGCCACTGATGATGATAATGCAGATGAGCAACTGGATGGGCCAGTGGGCTCAAGAGGAAGAAGAAGCCCTTCCACTGCTGGTAGCAGTGTTTCTAGGAAAAGTATATCTCCAGAGGAGCTGGCAAGAGAGGGTAGGATGCATGAAATGGAGATGGCACAGCTCAAGTTAAATGGGCAACTGGAGCTAGAAAGCAAAAAGCTGGCTCTGGAAGAGAGAAAAATGGAAATGGAGCATGAGTTGATCATGAGGAATCTTGACTTAGAGCTCGAGAGGCTTGAGACCATGAGTGTCTCAGCCCAGCAACAAGAAATGTGTGTAGCTCAGAGATTGAGCTTTGCTGAGTGGGAGGAGGAATCCAGCTCAGATGGTGGCAGCAATATTGAATTCTCTAGTGCAGATAGAATAGTACACACACCCAGAGACATGGCACCTGACTTGAAGGAGAAGGGTTAATATACACCAGGAGGTTCAAGGACATGAGGTAGCTCCAGTAGTGTGCAGTGTCCCTGAGAGGGATAGGGTAACTGGCGCAGGTCCTAGTAGTGGGAGGGACACTCTACTGACTCTAGATGAGAGGTGCAGGGAGAGGGGTTCCCCCAAAATTGAAGTCCTGGTATGTGAGTGTGAAGACCGCCCAGAAGAGTGTGGGTTGTGTGACAGAGACAGTCAGATACTGTCTTGCCAGTCTCAGGAGAGGGGTGTGCAGTACGTGTGTGAGGCACTGGATGGTGAGGTGAAGGATAGTTTGGTTAACCCTGCTAGGGGGCTGTGTGATCCAATTGTGGGAGAGCATATTGTAAGTCCCTGTTTTCCAGAGCTATGCCAACACCTGTGGGAGAGTGAGTTCTCTGACCGCAGGGAGCTCACATTGGAGGCAGACCTTTTGGTGGAGTCCAAAGGGTCTGGAAAGACATTGGGGAGTGATCCCAAGAGGAGTGGTTCAGGTATCTTCAAACCCAGTGAGGTGGAAGGGGCTCAGAGTAGCCCAACTAGGTCCTGTAGTAGTGAGAGGGGTGTAGGGCCTCACGTCCTGTCTTTAAGGGGAAGGAGTGAGAATGGGTTATGTCCCGGTAGTGCCCAACCTCAGTCTCAGAGCCTGGATGGTTCTTTAAGGGAACACCAGGTGGGGAGCCTAGTCTGTCCTGAGGGGCTGCCCGTTGTGCTGGACCCCCTAGTGTCTGGTGAACGGGGAGTGTCTGTAAGCAGGCCTCCATCAGTTCTGGTGTCTGGCAGTACCGCTCCAGTTGGGAGGGTGCAGAAGTCCAGAGTGAGGGGTGAGAGGGGGAAGGAGCCCCCAGTGGAAGAACCAGTGGGTCAGGGGCCAGCAAGAAAGGCTGCGTCACCAGTGAATGACCATGGTGACACCACTTCTGTCCTGGGGGGTCTTCGCGCACTGTCAGATGGACAGGGGTTGGGAGATCTGCGCCAGGCAGACTGTCACACGACACAGGAGTTATGTGTCACCCTCAGGGGGGGCATGCGTGCTCCCTGGGAAGTCCTGGTGCGCCAGGCGAGCGTTCAACCGCATGGGTTGGCCCCAGGGTTGGGAAGCCATTTTCAGGTGTTGTCTCACCTGGAGGGTGGGACAACTGTAATCAGTGTCCTGACCCATGTTGCTTCTAGGGGCACCACTCCAGTTGGGAGGGTGCAGTACTCTGGAAGGGGGTGCAGAGGCAGGGAGTCCTCGCCTCTGACCCCGGTGCAGCCTGAAGGTTTAGACCCTAGGTTGGAGAGCCAGGTTCAGGTGTTGTCTGACCTGGAGGGAGGGACATCTGTAATCAGTGTCCCTACCAGTCTGACTTCTTGGTGTACCACTCCAGGTGGGAGGGTACAGCCATCTGGAAGGGGGTGCAGAGGGAGGGAGTCCTCACCTCTGACCCCCGCTCAACTGAAGGGTTTAGACCCTAGGTTGAAGGGCCAGGTTCAGGGTGTCCCCCCTGACCTGGACGCCCAGTTGCAGGATAGAACCCCTGAACTGGTGGGCAAATTGCGCAGGACACCTGCCACAGGTGCCCTGGCAATTCTGGAAGGGGGTACCACTCCAAGTGGGAGGGTACAGAGCCCCAAGAAGGAGGACCGGGTGTGGGAGAGGCCAGCCCAGTCTTTGGTCCAGCCACCAGGTACAGGTCTGGGGCTGGTGGGTCAGTGCCAGGATGTCATACCTGACCTGACAGGAGGGAGAATGGACAAAGGGTGCCAAGCACCTGGGGCTACTGCCCCCCGCTCCCTGGCGCCACAGAGGTTAGAGAGCCCTGAGAGGCATACGGCCTGGGTCTCATCCCTGACTACTGTCAGTGGCCGCTGTAGCATTTTGCTGTCCGTCTGTTGGGGCACACCTGTGAGCCAGTTAAAGTTAGGGGTTGCACAGGTGGTGTCCACAGGTGAGGAGAAGGGTTCCCCAGGGATTGGCTTGGTGGGCCCTGAGAGTAGGGAAAGAGGGATTCCAATAGGTTCAGATTGGCGTAGAACTAGAGTCTGCCCCTGCAGTTGCGGGCCAGGTCCTTGTTCTATCGCCCCAAGCAGGGAAGACCATCACGGTGGTGATTGGTCTGCCCTGCGTTTTGGCTGGAAGGGGGTAGTGTTGGACTTGGCCCTTTTTGCAGGGTCATCCCTAAACTTTTTGCCTTCCTCCTGCATTTTGTCTGACCTGTTGTTGGCTGTTTTATGACTCTGGGCACTTTACCACTGCTGTTTAGTGCTAAAGTGCATATGCTCTCCCTATTTAAAATGTATATGTTGGTTGGATTCCATGATTGGCTTTTTTGGTTTACTGTCAGACCCCAGTAAAGTGCACCAGGAGTGCCCAGGGCTTGTAAATACAAATCCTGCTGGTGGGCTTGCAGCACTGGTTGTGCCACCCACAGAAGCAGCCTGGTAAAATGTATCTATGGTCTGCCATTGCAGAACCTGCGTGCAGTCTGGTACTGTCATGCTGACTGGGTAAGTGCACACACTTACCAGTCCCTAAACCTTCCCTTAACTTCATATTAGTCACCCCTATGGTAGGCCCAAGGGCAGGGTGCATTGTAAGCATAAGGTAGGACAAGCCCTGATGTGTGTGGCATGTCCTAATAGTGAATTACAGCCATTTTCGTTTTTCACTATTGTAAGGCTACCTGTTCTCCATAGGCCAGAATGGGCTGTCAGAATTGTTACATTCTATGATCCTAACAGACCCAGGGAACATGGTAGAAATTCGAGTTTAGTATGCCTGAACTCAGAATAATAAAATACATATTTTAGTAAAGTTTATTTTAATATTCTGTGTTTGCAAATACCACTTTTAGAAAGTTGGTATTTGCTTGCCTGACCATATCAGCCAGCCTCTGCTATGATGTGTATCTGCCTGTCTGGTTGTGTGAGTGACAGGGCTGGTGAAACGCAGAGGGGCAGGGCTAGGTAGCCTGGTGGTGAATAGGAAGATTGGCCGCCAGATGGGTGGGAGGAGTACACCTGGGCTCTGAATAGGGTTGTGCTCTGCTACCACAATGCTGGCTCCACCTTCTGCGGAGCGGCTGATGTCTCTGCCCTGCACCCTGAATAGAAAGGCAGAGTCATGTCAACAGAGTGCTCAAGAACTGGTTTGGACTGGGCAAAGGCCCCTCAACCCCAGAGGAACAAAGGAATTAGGGGTATAAGTATTGGGACCCTGCACCCAAGAAATTAGATCCTGCTGAAACAAGAAGAACCTCTGCCAGAGGAGAAGGAACTGGGAAAGCTGTAGGAGGAGTACTGTCCCTGACCTGGGGGATTGGCCTGCAGTGGTTGCCTTGCTGCTGAAGGAGAGGAGAAAGACTACTAAAGACTTTGCTTCAACTTGTGCTTTGAAAAGATCTCCAAGGGCTTGAACTGAGCTTGCCCCCTGAACGAAGTCCCAGGACCAGTGGACTTCACCCCCAGCTCCCCAGAGTCTTTTGGAAGTGCCTGCTGCTGTTGTTGGGCCTTCTGAGGGACTGCGTGTCGCAAGGAGCTGGAAGCGCGACGCAAGGAAGAGAAGCGTCTCGCAAAGGGAGTCGCCACTGCAGCATCGCATCGAGCGGAAGCGTCTCGCATCATTCCGGAAGTGTCTCGCAACGCCGAAGAAGCGTGTCGCCATCGCAGCCATCGTAGCTGTCGCATTGCACCGCATGGAGAGAAGAGTCGCGCATCGAGGAGGAAGCGGGTCGCCATTGCAACCATCGTAGTTGTCGCATTGCACCGCATCCAGAAAAGCGCCTCGCATCCACGAAGAAGCGTGCCGCCGTCGGAGCCGCTGTCGTCGCATCTCGCAGAAGGGGTGTCGCCGCTGCAGCATCGCATCGAGCGGAAGCATCTCGCAACGTCGGAGAAGAGTGCCGCTGCCAAGGCTGCTGTCGTCGCATCTCGTCAAGGGTGACACCGCTGTAGCTGACGCATCGAGTCGAGTCTTCTGCAAAATCGGAGAAGCGCAACGCATCTGGAAGATCCCGTCTTTATTTCTTTTGCACCAAGAACTTCAACGCATCTGCATCGCTGCAACACTTTCGTTGCCCTGCATGTCGCATCTAAGGTACATTGACTTAACGTGTCGCATTTAAGAACTTAAGAGAAACTAAGCAATCTTCTACCAACTAAGCAACCGTATTGTGTATTTTTAATCGTTTAATGGTCTTGTGATAATCCTATATAAAGAATCCTTATTTTTAATATAAATACCTGTGTGGTGTCCATTTGTAGTGTTGTCACTTAGTTACTGTATGTGTTCACAAATGCTTAACCTATAACGCTCTGAGATAAGCCTTGTCTGCTCGCGCCAAGCTACCTAGAGGGTGAGCAGGGGTTATTTTAGGAGTGTAACCCCTTACCCTTACTAGAGGAAAGGTTCCCTGCTTGTCACAAGTACCTACCTGTGCCAACCAGAGAACCCGGATTCTAACAAGGTTCAATGCTAATGTTACGCCGCGGACACCACATCAGACAATCCTCACTTTTAAAGTTAGTCATACTGGCAACCCTGCCTAGTACATACTTTGAAATTAAAGATAGCTCAGTGAATTAAAAACTCTCCCACGTGACTCTCTATGAATTTTAGAGGGTTTTATATGAGCAGTGTCTTCTCAAAGCAAAAAAATGAATACCATTGAGCAGTACAATAATAAAATGTGATATGTTGTGGCCAAGGGTATGGTACCAGACACCATACCAGATACCAAACAAAGCAACAATGATAAAACAGCTAATAAGAATGTGGAGGAAAATGGCAATTTGCCTCAGGGGCAAAATTACAATGACACAATATTCTATAGTGGTCATTTCCCCCTGTCCAATCTTGGCATGGGACAATCTTACAGAATGCAAAGTTGAAGGATTGTCTTTGGCTCTGCTGTTCCATGGTGGAAAGTAGCTGTCCGCATTGAAAGTAGGGACATTTGAAAATGCTCTCTGTGACTTCAAATGGTAAAAGCATGCTGGTGGCAATTTACAATGTCCACTTTTGCAGAATAACTGCAGGCCAAATATTGATTAGAGGAGATTTCATTGAGAAAAGCCAAAAAAGTAAAAACCCCTATTGTTCATTTTGCAATCAGTAATATTCTAAGTCATAGTATGGCATTTCAAAATCTATGAACCACCAGGAACGGTTTAGCTCAGGTGATATTAAGTTTAACAAATTCGAGCAGAGCTCTCTCAGTAAGGCTCTGTCGCAGTGGTGGCTGGTAGGGAATGAGGGTGGCAGTGTGGGGGGTTACAAAGACAAACAAACAAAACAAATGTACCTCTTCGGCCAGCCAAGTCTCTTCTATGCTTCTCTGCTGATGTCCCAGAACAGAATTAGGAACTGAAAGCACACACAGGCTCACTCGTGTAAGCCAATCACAATGCTGCAATGCAGTATTGTGATTGGTCTGAACGCCATGGTTCAGCGCTCAGACGAGGAATGGGAGCCTGGGCATGTTCCTCATCAGGCTGTGTAATGCAGCCTGGTGGGGAAAATGCAAAGTGCGCATGACTGTTTGGCCAGCCCAAGAAGGCCTGCCAAACAGTCATGCACACTTACGGACCTATTTTGATGTCAGTCGGAAAGCCTCCAACCTCTGGTCAGAAGCTTTCTGATCGACATCCATGGTTTCCCATTTGACCACTGCATTACAATGCCGACGATTGAAAGTGAAACCAGTCGGTCATTCCGGCTGGATTCCGATGGGCTCAAGGAGCCCGTTGACCAGTCGGAGGCCCCACCGGCATCCCTGAGGACAGCGTTTCCCCCATCGGGATTACGATGTCGGTATCCAACAGGCTTTCCATGTTAGGCTTTCCGACATGGAAAGACTGACAGAAAGTGACTAGTTCCTCCACGGCCTCCGGTTGGGGGCAGAAGGGGCCCTCCCTGTTAATCCTAGCACCTTGAGGTGCCTGCCACGCAGTGCAGGGATTACCAGAATCTCCCATTTCTCTATGGGAGTTTGTGCTGCACACGGTTTGCGGCTGCAGCACAAGGCCCCATAGAGAACAGGGTGTATGCGACTGCACCATGTGTGGTCGCATTGTAATGGCAGTTTCGGGACCACCGACTGGAGGTCGGTCGCTCCTGAGACTGTGGTGATGTTGGTCAAAAGTGTGTCCTCCTGACATCGTAATCAGGCCCTTAGAGTGTGTCCACCACTCCTCCCCCCACAACTCCAGCTGCGCTCTAACCCAGTCCCACAGCTACCAAAAATAAATTCATACTAAAAAAATTTGTTTTCACTGCTTTGAAAGCAGTGGGGTGACGCTCCTCCGCCCCTGTTACTTCGGGTCTGATTTCGAGTTTGGAGGAGGGAGTAATGTCTGCCAGGCCACTCTGACAGACATCCCAGTCCCCAAATCTAGAGATATCTGCTGGCTATGCAAACATCCCCAAACATTGGCAGGAACTGCATTGATGTTCCTGTCAATGCTACAATGTTGCAGTGTTGTAATGTAAACTCTTTTGAGTTGCTCCTTCAAACTTTGATATAGTTTTAATTTTTCAAAAACAAAATTCGTAAAGTGGGAGTTTCTTTTTGAAAAAAGTAGAACTATTGACCCCTACAGCATGTAAGTTGTATTCAATGATCTGGTGGTCACTTTCTTATTTTTACTGCCCTTCACCACCAGCGGTGACATACAGCAATAAAACTCATTTGACTACCACTCTCAATTGAGCAGACGATCAAACGTCTCACCTCCAATGGCCTGTCCTCTGGTAGGCCATTTGAGGACAATGTTTCCATTGGTGCCAGAGTAATCTCCATTGTAGCCATATTGTTGGTCCATCCATCTCTAAATCATGCGGGTGGACCATGAGTTTGAGATTGTGGGTACTACATCACCGTTGCGATGGAGTAGCCTCTCTTCCAGATAGTAAATCAGCCTCTTAATTCTTTCATTCATGGCAGTTTCACAGCCTTGCTGTAATTGTGTTGTCCCCAGTGGAATGGTATGGATCTCACACGTGACATCAGGAATGTCATGTGTAAATGGGCACAGCTATTAGTAGTGCAGTGGCACCTGTGCCCAGAGGTGGAAGGAGGACCAGTCTGTCCTGCACCTCCTGAACCTATTTTACAAGCTGCCTGTTCATATTTTTTTTAACACATAGCATGCCTGGGACAAGGCTCAGTCTATACTCTTCATGGAGACTGGAAGGAAGTGGGGTACAGATAGAGTTGAAGATAAGACAGAAATAAAGAAGGAAGTGAAAAGAGATGAAAGAAAAGGAGAAGTTTAAAGAACAGAGAGGAAGAGACAGAGAAATTACTTAATGCGAGAAAAAAACAGGGATGATCAGCAAGAGAAAGGAGATAAGAATAAGCAAAGCAGGAAAGGGAGGCAGAAGAGAAAGGTGCCACAAATAAGGATGTAGGGAAAGAAGGCGGAAGGAGAAGAGGATGAGTGAGGGTCAGAAGAAGGAGAGAGACAGGGGAAGGGGATAGGGAGGACAGCATATAAGGGATGAAGGAGATGAGAGGGATGGGTCTAGGGAAGCAAGAAAGAATGACAGGCAGAATGAGTAACCCAGAGAACCATAAGCAGAGGTTTAGCACTCATTAGTGCAGTGGGTGCAGTAACACCAGGGTACAAGTATGCAATGGGCCCATGGCACCACATTTATATCAGTATTTTATTATCAAGCCACGGTCCTAATTTCCTTGCCTGCATTAGGGCCCATGATATCCAGGCTGCGCCACAGATGTGTAACATGACTCATGGGTGATATTATTCCGGTCCTAGATTTTTAGGTGTTAGCCAAGACCTTTTGATTTTAATAAAATTATATGTATACTTTGGATGAAGCAAGCTTTCACCTTGCTTCATCCATTGGGCTGTTGTTGTGTAGTTTACATTTTGCTGCCGCCCACTACAGCATACAGCATGCAGCAATGGGTCAGCCAACTTCAGCCACTGGGTAACTTCACTTTGAGTGACTGCATTTTGCTCTTCACAATGAGCACGTCCACATGCAAGCGAGTCCCCTTCAGTGCCAGTGTTTTTGTTATTTTTACTGTATAATTAGTTTAGTGTTGCATTTGTGTTTAAAGCCTGCGTAGAATGCAAGATCCTTCTACCAGATGCAAGCACAGGCCACATTCCACACTTTATCAGTTCCTGTCTCCTGCCAATGCTGTGAAAGTCCTTTTAAGGTGTCCTTTGTTTATCTGACTTTTTCAAAGCATAGCAGATTGAGTCCATTAGAAACTTTTCTGTATTAAGTTATTCTCCATTTTACTGTGCATGCAGCAAACAAACCAAACGCTTCACTATTATTCATATGAATTCATAAACAAACAATTCTTCAGAACACACTTATTCTGGATTTGATTTTTCAAATGGTTCTTTAATAAACTTTGCCCAGGAAGAAAATCAGTCTTTATCGTGTTTAATTTGGATCACTTGTAAAACTGTTTTTGTAATTCAGTCATCCATTCATTCCTTTCTTTCGTTCTTTCTTGCCTCTTTTCTTTCCATCTTTATATCTTTACTTCTTTTTTCTGTCTTCTTTCTTTTTTCTTGTTTTCCATTTTTTGTTTTTCTTTCTTTCTTGCCTTCTTCCCTTTCTTTTTTTCAGTCTTTCTTTCCTCTTTGTTTCTTTCTTTCTATCATGCCTTCTTGATTTTTTCTTTTTTTCTCTTTTCGTTCCTTCTTGGTCTGTTCTTTCCTTTTGGCTTTCTCTCTTTGCTTCTTTCGCTGTATGTGTGTGCCCTGTTGCAGCCTGAGATCTTCGTTATCGCCATCTGCCCGGACCGGCATTCCCAGGGGAGCTGTGCTGCCGGGCCAGCCCACCATTGCCAGATGCAGGACCTCGAACCAACCCCGTCGGGGGAGGGCCCGAGTTCCACTGCCCGGAATCAACCAAGTCACATCGGAGGCCCAAGTCGCGAGAAGAGTAGAGCGAGGTCGCACCCCCCAGGTAACGTGTGTCACCGCCTGGGGCGGGGTGCGGGCTCGGGGAGGGACTCGCTCGGCCTGTTCCATTCTTGCAGTGCGAGCCTCTGCTCAAGCTCGTATCGCAGCCCGTACTTGCCAAGGAGTGGCAGTACCGGGGCCGGAGGGTGAAGCTGCACTTAGGTTTACACCATACCCGTGTTGGGGGCATATGTTGGTGGGAGCTGACCGTGAGTCAGTACGAGAGGCAGAGAGACCGTCTAAAGCACCGTGATCGGTGCCGAAGTGCCTTGCGCATTGCATTGCTTCTGCATTACAAACTGCCTGATTGTTCCATAACGCATTGCATTAGTTTGCATAACGAACTGCCTGATTGTTGCATTACGGATTGCATTAGTTTGCATAACGAACTGCCTGATTGTTGCATTACGCATTGCATTAGTTTGCATAGCAAACTGCCTGATTGTTGCATTACGCATTGCATTATTTTTGCATAACGAACTGCCTGATTGTTGCATTACGCATTGCATTAGTTTGCATAATGAACTACCTGATTGTTGCATTACACATTGGATTATTTTGGCATTACGAACTGCTGTATTGTTGCATAACGAACTGCATTATTTTTACATTGCAAAGTGCCTGATTCTTGCATTACGAACTGCATAACATTGCATTAGGACTGCATCGGATCATCTAGAATTGCTCATTAGTACCGCCAGAACCTAGAAGGGATGGCTGGCCCAATAACCAGCCAGGAGGAATATTACAAAGATGCATATGTTGGATTCTTATCGTGTGGTCTCATCGTATATCTTTTTATATAAACATATACTTGTTTTTCTATGAAACTCGTGTGGAGTCCTTTTGTGGTGTCATCATTGGGTCACTGAGAGCATGGTTGAAAATACTTTACACATTTCCCTTGAAGATAAGCCTGGCTGCTCGTGCCAAGCTACCAAGAGGGTGAACAGGGGCTATTTGAGAAGGTGTCATTCCTTTCCCTGACTTAGAAGCGAGGGTCCCTACTTGCCCTAAGGAAACAACCTCACCCAACTAGGGAATCCCGGTTCTAGCAGTGGCTCACATGGATTAAAGGTAACTAAAAATAAAGCTCCACACGAGGTGGCATGCAGGAGAAAACCCTTTGCAAAGGTTTTTTTTTTTTTTTTTTTTTTTTTTGAAAAACCTTTATTGACGTTTCAATCATTTACACGTATGGGCCTACAACCCCCCGGGGCCGGCCGCTAAGTAATCAGAACAATAAAAGCAAATGTAAACACAGGCGGCACCTCGGAGAGCAAAATCTTCAATCCAATATAGTCCGGCCAATAAGCCGCGCAGGTAGGACACCAGGAGAAAAAGGGTTTTTCATTTTGTAATAAAACAAAACAGTAGGATCAGGTGCCAAACAATTTCCCAACAGCGATAAGGGGCAAGGATAGGAGACGTAAGCAATAAGCAGCAATATATTGAATCAATGGCGCAGACACGGGAAATTCCGGATGGGGAAGAATATCAAAAAACAGTCGCGCCTGCAGACCCCAGTACCTAACGCCCAGCGAACACCCCGGAAACTGTGGCACACATGAAGAGGCAACGATTCACAATAAGGGAGGTGTACCGCGCTGATCCCAGAAAAAGGAAGACAAGAAGAAACAGAGAAGAAAAAGGAGGCCATGGAAAAAGAGATAAAGACTAAAGAGTCCCCTCCCCCAACCCCCCACCCTGCACCTCTGCGAATGAGTATGGCCCCACCCCCCAGCAGTGTGCCTGTCGCCCTGGAACTAGACCCGAAATATAGAAGAAACAGGGAAAAAGGAGTAAGAAAGAACCCCACCAGACGGGGGGGCGGAGAGAGTATAATAAACTGGAGGAGGGCCTTCAAAACATACCCCCGGCTTCTCCCTCCCGCACGGTGAAGTCTCCCCACAGCAAACAATTAGCAGCACCAAGTCGATCATATCAAAAAAAAGGGGGGGGAATGGGGAGCATTATGCACCAACTATGCGAATAACCATGAGAGCACGCAACCATGAGTCCGCCCGTCTACTAGGTGACCACCCCCGAAGGATCAGCCTCAGCCTTGACCACTCTTTGCGATTCTGCCCATGCCTGCCCCTCGACCCAGCACCATGTCCGATGTTCCAAGGTACAGGAGTGTCCAAAAACAACCGGGAAGCGACGCACACAGGTGGGGTGGAAGTCTCTGAGTACCAGCACAGACCGCATCATGGAGGGGCGTCTTTTCCAGTGCTGCCCCAGGATCTGCACTGCACACAAGGTCCAGACAGGCTGAATCAGCCAAAGGAGACACACGTTGCTGGAATTGTCCCTGGGTCGCCGGAGACCGTGCACGGGACAAGGCCACCATCTTCCACTCAGGTCCAATACCTCCGGAACAGATCAAGCCCACAGTTAGCCGACCACACGGTAGCATACTGTCCGGAGTGTCCGGCTGTGCACTAATCGCAGGGGGGGCCGCAACATCTTCCTCCTGTGTGCAGTGTGGGAAGCCACTGTGTACCTGTGGACCAGCATGCCGCCACTGTCCCAACGCTGATGCCACACCATCTAGCTTCCTCCCCAGGACCCCGGCGCCATGAGCCAAGGAGAAATGAAGGGCACCAAGGGCCTCCAGGAGGTCGCCGTACCCCAGAGCAGCTCTCTCCGATCGCTCTGCCACACTCCCAAAAGTCACACACCCCCAATCCTGCTGCGACCCAGTGGACAGGATGGTAGGCTGCATAGCAACAAAATGGCCGCCGGGAAGGCCCGACTCGTATTGGGGCCAGGACCCCGGGACAAACGCCTCGAGGTCCACGTCGCTGAAGACAGGGATCCTGGGGCAGACACAAATTCAGCCGTTGCGCGGTCACGGGCAACAGTCGTCTCCGCCACGGACCAGCTCCCGCGAAAAGCCGGGAGCAGCCCGCAAGGATCAGGGCGAGCTAGGGACGGCGTCCGGGCAGCTCACCGTCAAAGGCAGGGGCAAACACCACAGAATCCGAGAATTGCACCCCCGGGCATGTCCTCGGTCCGCAACGCTCAGCAGGGGGAGCGACTACGGCAAAATACAGGCCGAGGGCAGCACCACTCCGGCGGACCGACTCCACCCAGTCACCACAGGCCGCTGTTGTTAAACTGCCACCCGGCCAAGGCGTCCACTCGAGGTCCCGGCTCCGGGGCCGCACGGGCCGCAAAGTTCAACCGCTGATTTCTCCGGCGGTACGGCAGCCAGAAACCTCGGAGTCACACGATCGGTTGCCACTTTCGTTTACAAACACGATCTCATAGCGCAGAATAAGGATCTCATGCAGGATATCCGTGCGGGATGCGGAGGTTCACGGAGCCGGGAATCTACGCTGCCGTCCCGGTCGCCATCTTGGCTCCTCCCCCTTTGCAAAGGTTAACTAGTTACCTTTTAGTTGCAAGTTGTACTCAGGAGCTAAACTGGTACTAATGAGGTGAAACTTTTGCGTAGGCAAAATTCGTGTGTGAGAAAGAAGAAGGCCAGAAAATGTGCTGCATTATACCGCATAATTCGCCTTTCTTTGCTGAATAACACAGACAGACTGCTGCATAATGCGGTCGCCTACTGCCGCTTGATTCTTGTGGCCCTGTTTATATTCAACACTGTTTTTATCTTAGGAAGTGAACGATTTGTTTCTTTCAACAGAAATATAAAGGAGCGTTTAGCCTACTTCACATTCTGTGGTTCACAGAATTAATTAGAATATCAAAGATAAGTTCTGAGGCTCAGCTGGAAATGAAGCTGTGTTTAGTCATAATGTAGATAACTGAATGAATACAACTGAAATATGATTATAGGAAAGTACTTTTTATCCCATCTACATGTTGGAAATTGAGGCACAGAGTACAGTTTGCCATCAACATATACACAATGCAAAGGCATGCAGACCTTATGTAGATATACAGGGTAATGAATTCCTTTAGTTCTTGAGTAGATAACTCATGATAAAAAGAATGCCTGGGAGCTCTTTGCAGCAAAAAGGCACTGAGTTAAAAAGCTATAACAGATACACAATTGCGCCATACGTCAAATCCCTGCAGGAAACTTCTAGGATCACAGGCGCAGTGGCTTATTTGACTTTGTTTGAAAATGCAAACACACTGTTTCTTCTCCTCAATCCTTCTTTGTCACTTCTTTGTGAGGTTAACCCTTTGTGGTATTATATATTCTGGACCACCTGTTTAGACAGGTGGTTACCATGCCCCACATCATCTTTCAACGTCATCAGCCATGCCACCTTGATCTACACGATCTATGTTAAGCCTGTCTGCTCTGTGCTATAGCTACCAGGGGTTTGAGCCCAGGTTTGAACTATCGATGCTCTGTTTTACGCTAACAAGTTTGTGACCTTATTTCTTGTGGTAAACTCACAATTAATCTACTTTCTTATAATCAACATACCAAAATTATGAATCATCTTAATCAACAGAGTGGTGGACCCATGACCTGAGTAAAACCATCTTTGCCCAGATGGCGCTGTACATGGTGGTGAGAACTAGCTGAGTTTTTGTAGTTCTGGGCTTTAAAAGTTATTTGACATCCACTACCTGGTGTGAGAGAGGCTATTGGCTAAGGTGACATTGTCATGAGCTTCGCCTTTAAATGGCAGCTCAAATGTTTCCACCAAAAAACAGGGTCATAGCTTTTAAAGGACCCAGCACCAAACGTCACTAGTAAGTCAGCCTATTATATTGATATTAAACCTCGGTGCAGCAAGTCTGGGATGTGAACCACATGCATCCCAATTTGGTGGTTAGAGACCACCGTTAGCAAACTACACACTGACCCTGCACCCGAGAAATGTATTACTATTCTATAGCCAGTATAATGTAACTTATTATAGTAGAAACAGAACAAAGTAACACATTCATTAAGCTTCCCAAAAATGCATGTATCTATGAATGACGTAAATCTTGATTGTAGTTTTTTTTGTTCATTCTTTATTGTGAATCAGTTATCTTCTTAAAATCATCATACAATTGCTTTGCCAACGCGTTTCATCCCTCTTGGGACTTCTTCAGGGCTAGAAAGCAATTTACAAAACACTATTTACAAAAGATTATATACAATATTTACACACTAAAACATCATAGTAGGTAACTGTACAACACCTAAATGTCATTTTATATAGAACAATATTCCATTGTTGACAATTAAACATTGTTCATGTTTGCATATGAAAATATTCTTAATACAAAATTGGTAGGCTGGGAAGCCACTTAATAAGATACCTAATATCTATAAACAAGCACAATTTTACCTCAACTCTTAAGCTTTAATTCAATGCATGTACATAATAAAATCCAACATGTATATCCACATATTCAATGTATCAGCAAAAGCAATATCATGTTATACAATAAACTCATATCAGACAGTAATTCATTGAAAAATGCATGGATGTCGTCATGACAATAGTGCTGTAAACAGGCAAACAGCCCATATCCAGGGAGAAACTGGTCTTGGGTTGCTTCTGTTCCGGTCCAGGGAGGACCTGGATTGGCAGTGTGGACTGGACTGTCCCCATGAGGAGCAGGGTCAAGACTGGTTTGTACATGGCTGGGCCCAAACTGAGCTGACGTGGTGAGCAAAAGAACAATGGGTTGGAGTGCTTCTCTGAACTACTGCCAGTGGTTAGACTTGTGTATTTCATGTACTTCCCAAAGTAACATGGGTATGCCCAGGTATGGGTTCCATGCTCACTGTGTCACCGGAAACAAGCTGTACCCGGCTGATAAGGCCAAAACTAGGGTAAAACAGGTCCTGAGTTGCTTGTTTCTGGTTCAGGGAGGACCTGGATTGGCAGTTTGGGCTGGACTGTTCCCATGAGGGGCAGGGTCAAGACTGATTTGCATATGGAAGGGCCAAACTGAGGTCGCCTAGTGAGCAAAAGAACAATGTGTTGTAGTGCAACCCCGAGCTATTGTCAGTGGTTAGACCTTATGCAAGCAGCCTCCCATCACCTTTTGTGTGTGTCAGGCAAACTGTGCCTGGGGCCTCGAGTTTACGTGTGATATGCAAACACAATTTATCATTCGCATGTAGAGTCCACTTAGCCTTGGGTGGTCAAGCTTTCTACTCTTGGAGAATCAAGCATACACATTCATTTTTGACTAACCATTGGCACTGCAATGAAAATCACAAATCTTTATTTTTACGAACTCATCTCTAATTATTTCATATGTACTCCTGAGGTACTAGAGAACACTACAGGGCCCTTTGTTGGTAGTGCCATTAGTGCCCCAAGCAGAGGGCAGCAATGGCAACTATCTATGCTGCCGATGGATAGAAGTGGCCATTGTTGCTCAATCTAGTGAGGGTCTGTGTTGTACCTCTCCATGTCAATCACATTCGTTTAGTTGTCAGCCTCTAGCGAGTGTTCTCTTCCATATTCTGCTGGAATTAGAATGGATACCCCAGGTTCTATTGTATGAGGCTGAGACAGCATTGGATATGAGAGGGGTTGCCCTGCACTGCACTTGTTACTTGCTGTCATCCCTTGTGGGACTCTTTACCTCTTTGCGCATTTAAAAAATTTCCTGCACCTTTTGAGGTTCTTTTTCTTCTTTAATGCTCTGTCCTGACAGTCTGGCAGAAGTGAGACCGGGTTGCTGTTTTGTAGAAATGGGAAAAGCAGGGGCATGTTTTCTCGCTAAATCTTTGAAAAATATGACAAGGATGCAAAATTATATTCAATTAGGTTTCTGCGTGCAAATTGGAACTGATTTTAATACCGCATATACCTAATTCTTCGAGTGTCAATTGGCATACCTTTTCAATCGAGTCTACTGTGAAGAAAAACTGTACAAGATGCATTCGCCTGATATGGTCTGATGTTCAAGCTGCCATCTGCTTATTGGGGAAGATGAGAGAGTTGAAATCTGTATTATCACATGTGTGCTAGTTAGACCTGTCCTCCTTGAAGTGGTCGTCCCCGGAACAGTTTGCCTTCTCCCTTCCTGTTTTTTTAAATTATTTTTGCTGACATTAGGACTCTGTGCACTTTACTACTGCTACCAGTGCTAAAGTGCTTTTGCTTTCTCTCTAAAACAAGATAAACTTAGACTACACCTAATTGGCACCTTTACTTTACTGATAAGTCTCTAATATATGGTACTACATGTACACAGGGCCTGTAAATGAAACACCACTAGTGGGCCTGCAGCACTCACAGTGCCATCATCTAAAGTAGAACTTTAGAACATGTCTCTGGTCGGCCATTGCAGCCTGTAGGGCAATTTTAAAACTGCCAATTCGACCTGGCAAAAAATATATGTTCCCAGCTCTAAACCTCCCTTTTTAATACATATAAGCCACCCTAAGGTAGGCCCTAAACAGCCCATAGGGCAGGGTGCATTGTGTTGAAAAATGCGGACATGTGTTTTTAGGCTTTACAGGTCCTGGTAATGAAAAACTCCCAAATTCTTTTTTCACTACTGTGAGGCCAACCTCTCCTATGGAATAACAGTGGGTTACCTTATTTTATTTAATAAGTGCTAACGTTTGATTGACAGAAGGTAGAAATGCCATGTTTAGTCTCAAATAAATTGTCATTTATAGTTCTCTATAATAGTAAGGTCGGATTTTAAGTCACAATTTTGAAATTGTTTTAGAAAGTTGCCATTTTCTTGTCCCAGCTATTTAGGTGCCGATTCCGATCCGTTAAAAATATTCCCCATACGAATCGTATCCGGATATTTTTACGTACGAATCGTACAAGTCCCGTACAAACTGGCAAGTACGATTCGTATGTTAAAAAATCCATACGAATCGCATTGGGAAAATTCCCCAACACGTCCTCGGGTTGGAAAAAGTGTCCGACACGTCCCCGGACAGTTTTACATACGAATCGGGAAACTGAAGTCCGAGCGCGCAAGTACGATCCGTCCCGTCTGTCCGAATGCACAACCGTATGGAAAAAAAACGGTACGGAGCGAACTCCCATAGCAACCATGGAGACGTCCAAACATGTGCCCGCATACGTGCCGAACACCCCCCCAAGTACGCGCCGTACCCCCAGCCCCCCATGTATGTGCCATACCCCCACCCCACCCTGTAGGTACGGAGCATACCCCCACCCCCGTATGTACGGTGCGGACCCCCAGCGCGTAGGTATGGAGCGTTCCCCCACCCCACCCCGTAGGTACGGAGCGTACCCCCACCCCGTGTAGGTACGGAGCGTACCCCCACCCCGTGTAGGTATGGAGCGTACCCCCACCCTGTGTAGGTACGGAGCATACCCCCACCTCCGTAGGTACGGTGTGGACCCCCAGCGCTGGGGGTCTGCACCGTACCTACGGGGGTGGGGGTACGCTCCGTACCTACACGGGGTGGGTGTACACTCCGTACCTACACGGGGTGGGGGTACGCACCGTACCTACACGGGGTGGGGGTATGCTCCGTACCTACACAGGGTGGGGGTACGCTCCGTACCTACACGGGGTGGGGGTATGATCCGTACCTACGAGGTGGGGGTACGCACCATACATACGGGGGGTAGGGGTACGGCACGGACATGGGGGGGTGCTGGGGTACGGCGCGGACATGGGGGGGCTGGGGGTACGGTGCGGACGTGTAGGGATGGGGGTACGGTGCGTACCGGGACCCCTTTTCGCCGTGCATCGTGGCGTACTTAGCTTACACGGGGTGGGGGTACGCTCCGTACCTACATGGGGTGGGGGTACGCTCCGTACCTACACGGGGTGGGGTGGGGGTACACACCGTACCTACAAGGGGTGGGGGTATGCGCCGTACATACACGGGGTGGGGGTACGCTCCGTACCTACACGGGTGGGGTACGCTCCGTACCTACACGGGGTGGGGGTACGCTTCGTACCTACACAGGGTGGGGGTACGCTCTGTACCTACACGGGGTGGGGGTACGCACCGTGGTATGCTCCGTACCTACACGGGGTGGGGGTATGCTCTGTACCTACACGGGGTGGGGGTACGCTCTGTACCTACGGGGTGGGGGTACGCACCGTACATACGGGGGGGTAGGGGGTATGGCACGGACATGGGGGGGTGCTGGGGAATGGCGCGGACATGGGGGGGGCTGGGGGTACGGTGTGGATGTGTAGGGATGGGGGTACGGTGCGTACCGGGCCCCCTTTTCGCCGTGCATCGTGGCGTACTTAGCTTTTCCGGCACTTTTTGGGTCCCATAAAAATATTGCCGTGCGAAGTGCTGTGGGTACGAATCGTACTTGCTGGTCCGTAAAACGCTGCCTGACTCCGTGCGAATGTCGCATATGCGGTGTCCCGGATCGAAATTGTGGGTATATTTGAGCCGGTCGGTGTTTTTTACGATTCGTATGGAAAGGGTGTTTCTGTTCGAATCGTACTTGCGGGTTTGTAAGGTGTTTATCCCGGGTACGAGTCGGACGGAGAAAACGCTCCGTCCGACGGTTCGTACCCGGGTTTTACCGGATCGGAATCGACACCTTAGTGTCTGTAGCCTGGTCCTGGGTCACATGACTGTGAGTAGCTAGGGAATTGACCTTTGTGTATTCTTCCCACACAGTGAAACAAAGGGGAACTAGTTGTTGGCAGGATGGGCCATCCTCCCAGGGTGGGTGGGGTGGAGCTTACTTACATTTCAAAGAGCTGCATCCAGCACACTCACAATGGAACTTCACACCAATCTTTGATCAACCTAGACCAATAGAAGCCTGGCCAGGGAAAAGAAAGAACTTTCCAGAACCAGATATGGGGGTAACCAGAAAGCTTCCTCCATTTCAAAGTCTTTGCACCAGGCCTAAATAATGGTCTCTCAGACCAACTGTTTAGTACACTCCTGGGCCTGTGGAGGACACCAGAAGGACCACCTTGTACTTCTGAGGACTGCACTGCTGCTTGAGGCCTTCTTTGTGCCTTAGAGGGCTGCCCTCCTGATACCAGAGGACTGCACTGCTGCTTGAGGCCTTCTTTGTACCTCAGAGGGCTGCCCTCCTGATACCAGAAGACTGTCCTGCTGCTTGATGCTTGCCTTGTTGCTTGAACACAGGACTGCCAGAGTGAATGCATGGACAAGATGACAGGCCATGATGCCTTGATGCTTGAGGCCTGCCTTCATGATTGAGCCCAGGACTGCCTGGGTGACTCCATGGGCTAGTGGCTGGCCTCGTTTGTAAGTTACAGGGATAATGGAAGCTCCAGAGATCTTGAACTGTGCAGCTGGCCTCTGCTCGACTGAGTCCTGACCCCCCCACCCCGAGTGGTGCTCATCAAAGTCCTGTACTCTTGGTTGTGGTGGTGAAGGTGCTGCTCCTGACTACCCCTAAAAGTTGGTACTTAGAAACTTTTTCAGCGTAGGTGGCCTGAGAACCGAAAGAAAACCGGGACCTACCTGCCTGCCCATCTGCCCAGGGTACATCGCCGCTTGGCATGACTTCGCTGTTGCTCCCTCTACATTCTTTTTCTCTGCAGCAAATCCTGTTCAGAAGAACCCACGAGCAATTGCATCTGGCCTTGTGTAGCCCTTGTTGGCTGCAGACTGCAGCTACGTCCTGCTGGAGATTTTCGCCTTTCAAAAAATTACAAAGTCTGAAGGTAGAAATCTTCACCATGACTCTGTCCAGCAGGTCCTTGATGACAACGCTTACTATCATGCAACCATATACCAGCGGTTGATGTTCTAGGCGCTCTTTTTCACTAAAACATAAAAAATTCATAACTCTGATTCTACTGATTGGATTTAATTCGCTTGTGTCATATTATTTATTAAATTCTACTCTATGTTTCGCGATAGGTGTGGGAATTCTCTTGTATTTTGTTTTCACTTTATTACTGTTTGTGTGGTGCATAAACACAGTGCCTCTAAGTTAAGCCTGACTGCATTTGTGCCAAGCACCAGAGGGTTAAGCACAGATTAATTTAGTGACTTTTGTGGTTCACCCTGACAAGGATTGTGGCTGTTGCTTCCGCCCAATAACCCAATTTCTTACAATGTGCAAGGCCAGATTAGTGAATTACATTTTGTTGAGATAGGTGTTGGAGAAAGCACAAAACTGTGAAGCACGTAAAGGCCATTATTTGGGATTTATGCCTACCTTCACTCGCGTAATAAAACCTTTGCATTCCCCCTGGTGCTTTCAAATAAAGACTCACTTTATATTCAGGATAAAGGTTCCTTGCCTTTAACCCATTCTCCCTAGAATAAGGACGCGGGCAATATTCTCCAATTCCCTTTTAAGGTCGAGCATTCGAGACCTCTTGTATATACTTTAGTATATACTAATATGTGTTTGTACTTTGTGGGCTCTGGAGATCAGCCCTAGGACTTGTATGCTTCCACTTACTGACTTTTATTTCCGTTCAACTGCCTCTGTTTAACTACCTTGATAGAAAACGACCAGTAGAGGTCAGTAAATTACCAGAATTGCTTTCTGCTGAGGGACTTTTTTTCCTGGCAACTGTCTCTATTTAACTTTCTTGATAGAAAACGACCAGCAGAGGTCAGTAAAATACCAGAATCGCTTTAGCATTCTCTAGATTCCAGTCCATATAAATTATCTTCCACGAGCACCCGTAGACAATAATATTTTTTTCAAATCTTGTATTTACAGTGATATGACCACCGAAGGCCCTGATTTTATATTAAAAACAGAGCTTTGGACTATACCATTTCCCGCTGAAAGACAATATTTCTCTCTGTGTCACGCAGTTTGGTTTCCCTCCATGTTAAAGAACAGTAGATGTTTCAGCACTCAGGCTAATGTGCTGCATGGCTAAATACATATAAGGTCTCAAAGGCGAGACCGATTGCATTGCAAATGCTTGTTATTATTCATTGTGACTTTGTACGTGACTCCATTATGTTGAGTATTAAGAGAAGCCTGGACTGTGTCTGACTCGCTGTAGGTTTACCCACCTGTAACTCCTGACTGCTTTTTGTGCAACACTCTCTGCTGCTGACAGATACATGAATATTTTCCTATAATGGTGCGTCAATGCTCCAAGTTGCGGATGCACGCTACGCCGTCCAAAAGAGAGGTGGGACTCAGAATCCTCCTTTCATGGAATTACTAATTGGGCGAACCCATGGAGAAAAAAGCTGCTTATAAACTCACTATTTCTGCCAATAAAGATGAATTACAAAATGAGCAAGCTGGCAGCTCTGCTCTTTGCTTTGTCGATGATAAAAAAAAGAATGTGAAATCCAGAGATGTGTCCTTATAAAATGAGATAATAAAAGCAGAAGTTTATTGGGTCTTGGGAGGGTGTTGCTGCCTCAGGCACACAGCTACCTGCCTTCTCTGAACAGTCATCGAAATGGGCGAAAAGTAGCAGCAGTTTACAAGATGGGAGAACAGCAATGGCTGCGGTTTGGGAAATATTGCCTGGTGGAAAGTTCCAAATGTGGAATTACGCTAAAGGCCAGGTAAAATGATTATAGGGGTCAGGAAACAGGAAAGAAAATCTAACAAGTTTTCTGTCTGGAAACTCCAAACATTTTTCAACCATTAGCAAGGTTCACAATCTTCACCACAGTTGCAGGAATTAAAAAATCACATAAAAAATAATATGAAGATGCAGGTTTTCCAGAACAAAATGCAAATATGTTCACAGAAACAGCACTCATTGTCGCCACAGACGTCATCCCCATGATCCTTGACAGAGGAGACACGTCAGCCCTCAATCTCCGGGACCTCTCTGCAGCATTTGACACGGTCTCACACCCCATCTTCATCAGGCATCCAAGAACCCTCCCTCCACTGAATATTCTCTTTCCTAATGGACAGAACACAAGCTGTCCGTCTAGCACCTTACTCCTCGGAAGCCCGGCCAAACTCAGACTCACACTCAAACCCAGTACCCATGCCTGGAGCCTCGGAATAATCATCAACTTCAATCTGGATGTGAGTGCTCAACTCAATGCCGCCGCGGCATCCTGCCTTCACACCCTGAAGATACTGAGAAAAATCTTCAAATGGCTCCCAAGCAACACAAACATAATTGTCACTCGCCCAACTCATCAGCAAGTTAGACTGCAGGAATACCTTCTATGCCAGGATTACCAAGTAACTCACTAAAAGACTACAGACCATTCAGTACTCATCAACCAGACTCATCCTCAACCTCCCACACAGACCTCACATTGCACCACACCTCAGGGAACTGCACTGGCTTCCAATACACAAGTGCGCTCAATTCAAACTACTCACACACACTTTCAAGGCACTCCACAACTCAGGCCCGCCTACATGAACAATCGCATATCTTTCCACCAACCATCAAGATACCTCCGCTCCGCTGTGTCATAAAAGATGTATGGCCCGTGCAGGTAAATAGTCCAGTAGCCAGTAGAGTAGATTATAAGAGGAGGTTTATTAAGACTCAGTTAAATCAGATCCAAGTAACTGGTACGATGGTAAGCAATCTGTTAAGTAAGCCCCACCGGGTGCAGTATCCTTGCTGCCCACCCCACTCACTCCAACTGTTCACTCATCCAAGCACAAACACTCCCAACATTCTAAATGACCTCAAACACTGGCTAAGCAGCAAGGAGCAGAGAACTAGGGAAGAATGCATTGCAGAATACACAGAATACAGCACATCTTCCCCCTTTAGAGAACAAAAGAAATATCAACGGATGCAAGATGGGAATACCGCATAACGATAATACTTGAAAAACTAAATGCTAGATGGAAACAACGCAAAGATCAAAAATTGGAAAAATAGCAACATATGCAAAATGGAAATACTGCATAAAGCTCATAAAGCTAAAACGTAACCCCTAAAGAAAGGGTAACAGCATATATAGGATGCAACCACATGATATCCTTCTGTGCATAAATACAATGTAGAACTAACAACAACAGGGGATGCAATGCACGTACTCTGCAACTTCCCCAGGAAATCTTCATACAAGGTATCTCCCCAAAACCCATACACATTCCCACAAAAAGGGAATCTTCAAAAAGGATATCTTCTAACCCTCACCCATTACCCCGCACAGGGCATCTTTGCACTGGGTGTCTCTCAACCCACATCGCCACACTCACATGGTATCTTCGCACTGGGTGTATGTCAATCCATACCGCCACACACATAGGGCATCTTCGCACTGGTTGTCTCTCAACCCTCAACGCATTCTTGCTGCACAGTCCACTCACTCCAACTGTTCACTCATCCAAACACAAACACTCTCAACATTTTAAATGAGCTCACGCTGAGCAGCAAGGAGCAGATCACTATGGAAGATTTCATTGCAGAACACAGGATACAACATGCAGGACTCCTACTCATCAACAACCCACACATACACCAAGCCAGATCAGTAGGACGAGTGTTGTCTTACATCACTCCTAAATGATGGCACGACCTCCCTCTCCACATCAGAGCCTCCTTCTCTCTTCCTGCATTCCGCAAGAAGCTTAAGACCTGGCTTTTCAATTAACCAACCTACCCTAGGCAGCACTAGGCACACACTCCTGCTCAGCGCCAGGATACCCCCGCAGGCACAAAGACACATAACATAACATACAATGGGATAGTTGCATCCTAAAAATAAAATTTGTCTGCAAAAACATTTTTGGTTTATCTCCCAAAGGTGAAGTTTTTAGAGTATACACAATTTTGTAAACTTACCAAAGTAGCACAGAGAAATGTTCATACCATTCTCCAAGCAGAGTTTTAACTGGAGGGCATCAGAGACCATGCGCAAAAGGTTGTATGTCAGAATATCATATATACAAATATCACCTGATGTAAATATTGAGTCTTAAACGTTGTTCTAACAAATATTGTCCCATTTTGTGTAGATTTTCTATTAATATCTCCAATGTGGTGTTATTTTTGTGAACAATATTTGAAACACAATGTTTATGTTAGAGTGCATTCGGATGATTATATTCTGGTACCACACCGCACAATGGACTCATAGGGAGGGGAAGAGAGAGTGCGCAGTAAAGGTAATTCAACTACAATCATGTACAACAATAATCAAAGCTCAGGGGGAGGGTGAACAATTTGAGATCATACAATATACTTGGACTCCAGTAGTATCACAATTCAAAAACAGTGCCAGTGAAGTACCTGATAAAGGAGCTACTTGTTGAAAGACCCTGTTGTAGTTGTACAGTGGATAAGTATATTTTTGCTGCCAACCTCTAGCACACATATGTTGTCTTTAATGAAAAACATATATGTTTCAAAGTTTTGAATGGGTCCAAGGATGACCACCTGTGTGAATGTGTGTAAACTTCTTAATTGAGTGATTGAAGTAAGTGTGTGACAACAGTAACCATATAGAACCAACAGGACTTAAAGAAAAGAGGAAAGAAAAAAGAGGGAAACCCACATTTCTCAGTGAAGACACAAAGTACCCTTCCAGTTTATATTTTACTTGAACTGAGAAGACTTCTTTATAAATAGACTCTCAGTGCCTCAGTAAGCAAGGACCACTGACAATCAAAGCATGATCATTCACTAGAAGACACATGGCGGATAACTGAGAGTCATGAGCCTCTACGTCCATGCTTCCATTATTGTAACTAACCACTGCTGGTGCTATTGCACTGGTGGCAGGGTGTCCTCTGGTCAAGCATAGACGTGTACTGTGAGTGAGCTCCCTGGCACCATGCGATTAATCTCTAAGAGGTCACAAAGCCAGGTTAACATGGATAACTCCATAAGAGAGACTTACTATAAAGTCCCCTTTGCCCAACTCTAGGCGGCCTCCTAAAGCCTACCGGATTATCCTCTCCCAATGTAAGGTGCATTTAAGTGTTTGGGGCGAGGTTTGACAAGCATCATTCCTTTATGAATCTCAAGTCTTTTAAGACTCAATACTCACCGCCCTGCATGTAGATCTTCAAGGTTAGGGAAACCTGAATCACTTTGGAACTAGTCCATCCAGCTGTCAGCTTTCTTTATCAGTCCTATGACTGGAGAAGCTGCAAGACAATTGAAAGCCTCACTAGCCACACTCTCAAATGTGAGAGTGTGTGGAGAAGGAACTGCAGAGGCTCTCAGTGCTCTTTGAAATGATCAAAATCTACACAGTCTGATTGAGGGGACAGTCAGTACCTATCCTCCAGGCATACTATTTATTCCATGGTTCTCGCCCTTTGGTCTTGCCCTCTAAATATTTTACAGAATCTCAAACTTGTGTTTTCAAATTTGAGAGGGCAATGTTGGTTGCTCTGTCTCCTTTCCTGACCAAATATGACAGATACACGATAACAGCTGCAGTGATGCCCCATTGTATGTCACAGCACGTTCTCTAGCGCAGGGTAAGGCTTATAAGTGTCTAGGTGTAGCTATACCTAAATGCAGACAAGGGTCTACATACATGTTTTCTTTTTGGAATATCAAATAATGTCAATCGGTTGAGTATTGTGCCCTGCTCAGTGCCTGTGATGTGTTCCTGTCAAATCTTATGTTCTCATAATCTCTGTAAAGCGACCAACTGACCTGGAAATCTCCTGATAAAACCTTAAATTAAATTGTGTAGAAAAGAGCAAAGGCTGGGGCTTGGAGACTTGCAAACAGACAAGCCTTCTAGGCAGAAATTGACGGAACCCATAACAGGAAAGAGCATCACAAAGGAAAAATCAAGCACCATACATGGATATAATAGTTCCAAAGTTTGGGGGTGTGATATCTGGTGTATTAAAGACGGATTCTGCATTTTATGCCTCATTTCCAAGTTGAAAACTTATATTGTGAGGTAGTTACCACACCCATTAACTACTTCACTCCTGAGTAATGCTATTTACCCCAGCGCCCATCCTCCTTGTCATATTCCATTACAATTGTCGCTATATGGAAATATCTGAGTTCCAGCTAACTTCAAAGCAGCCATTAATGGAAAAAGACTGGCCAGAGTGGGCACTCCTCAGAAGTGGAGCACCCTTGAAGGCGTATGCTTACTCAGCACACTATGGCTGCCAACCTCACCACACCTCCCACCCAGGCTACGGCATCAACGTGCAAGGAGCACTTACGTTCCATGTTTGCTTCAGTACGATGCATTCATAGGTAAGTGAAAAGAGCAGATGATGGACGGAATGCTGAATCAATCGAACATTTAACACCCATCACAGATCTGAGTTAAATCCATCTTTTTTTGCACGCCACGCCATCCCAGTTTAGACCCAGCCATATGCAACTCAGTCTTCACCCTGTGCCTCATGGGAGCAGTCCAGCCCGAACTGCCAGGCCCGGTCATCCCTGGACCAGAAACAAGCATCCGAGGACCGGTTTCAGGGTTTCACCCCTCATCAGCCAGGATAGCTTGAATGTGGTGGCGTAGTGAGCACGGGACATTAGTGTGTCCTTCAACAGGAAAATAAGCCAAAAATTACAGGATGGAGGATGGGGCCTCTATAGCCTGAGAGTAGAGAAAAACTAAACATCAAAAAAACGATGGTTGATTTGTGGGCATACACCTTGGGCAGTGTGGTCTGTCCAGGGTAGGCGGACCTCAATGTGTTATGGACTATGACAAGGAGGACCTAGATTAGAGTAATAAAACTTACTGGCAGGTAAATGTTCATTAATTGGTGTGATAAATACCGCATGCTAGTACACACAACTCATAATCAAGGCCTAAGTGTTAAATATTTCTGAAATAGATTATTTAATTTTCTGGAGACAACATAAAGAGTTACACTAGCCTCTGTGATGCATGCAATCTTCCAAGCTTCCAAGGAATGCCTACCTTTATGAGCTACACTTCTGGCTACATATGCAATTGCTATATTGCCAAAGAAGATGAAGAATTATTTATTTCAAGAATTGCTGCACAACAATGGGAGACTTTTGGGCTGTATCAAGGGAGGTGCATAGGTTCTGCAATCTTATTGACCACCTGTCAAATTTAAAGAGAATACTCTACTGACTGGCAGCTACCAAGGTATTTCCGAGAGGGCACATGTTTTTTGTCCACGAGACTTATACCATAGTCAGTATCCCAGCATGATCAAGATCTTGAATCCCGACATGATCTAGGTTTTGAACTGGGGAGCAATGTGCAGAGCCCTGTGGCTCTCCTGGGGAGGTGCCAGGTGTGCCTGTGGCTTATATAGTGCATACCAAGCTACAAAGCATTGGATTGCAGACAAGAGACTGACTGGTGGAAGGGTACAGCACAAGGGTAGTGGTTTATAGCAGAGAGGGCAACCATTCTGGGGTAAGGCTTACTGGAAAGATCAGGGCATCAATGGGCGTAGCGCAGCCATGGGTGGAATAGGGGTAGAAGGAAGGGCTTGAGAGGGAACACTTGAGGGGTGCCTCAGCATGTGAGTGGTTACCCTGTGATTAGGTATTGTTTGCAGTGATTGTTTTTTATTGCAGGTGCATTGAAGTGATGGAGGGTCATGGATCTGGATTGTGCCAATGTTCCACAGACATGTATCTTGTGCCTCATCTTCATCTGCAACTGTTTCTTGACTTTCAGTCTGGCAATCCTTCTGCTGTGTCAGCCACAGTTGACTGCCGTGTACACAGTGCGGCAGGTCTTAATGTTGTATCAATGTTTTACCACACATGGTACTGCCTTAGAAGGTTCAGGGATCTAGAATGGTCTTGTTGTGTCACTGTAAAAAAAGTGTAAACTTTATCTCCCAAAGGCCAAGCCTAAGCCAAAATCAGGGAGAATGGAGTATGTATTGCTACCAAGAGTAATTACGCGCTGCACAGAATCAGGCTTCCCAGGAGGATCTCATGGTTTCTTGGTGAGTCTTGTATATTACGACGTATCATTTGTATCCTCCTTCAAGAGAAACATGTGTCACTCAGAAGCACGGTGCTCCTGGCTCACGCAGAAGTGGTGGGAAATCAGGGACCGATGCCTCCTTGTAGGTGGGATTGGCATCAATTAGCACTTTGCACTAGAAGAGTTTTCTCGCCAAACCAAAAGTACCACAGCTGGTGACCATGACTCTAACAATGTATGCAATACAATATCCAGCGATCAATTTCTTTACTGAACTACAGCACTGCAGTGCGGAGTGGACATTTGGATCCTGATCCCTGACAGAGCACGACACACACCATCAGACCCTGCCGAAGGACTGAATAACTTATTTAACACCTCAAAGTGGGTGCGGGCCAAGGGACCTGAAAGAGTCCTATTCAGCTGTAATGCTTCTGGTACCTGACAGAGAAAGCCCGCTTGGGGTAAGGCCTTGTGGTAAATTGAAGATAGCGCCTCATAGTTGGGTAGGAGTCCAGAGTGGTTCACATAGGTAACATTTAAGTGGCTTAACGCCGCCTTGTAAATAAGGCAAAGCGGTTATCGCCACAAGGATGTCAAAAAAGTGGAATTCTGGTGGCGATAAGCCATTGTAAAGATGCCCCTAGATGAGGTTGAGTCTGGTGACTGAGTGGTCTTCTGCATCCACTCTACCTATGGTCTGACATCGATGTCCCAGGTAAACCTGGGCGGTAAACCTGGGTGGTAAACCTGGGCGGTAAACCTGGGCGGTAAACCCGTTCGAAATTACAGGGCAAATATAAAAACTGACGAAATTTGCCTGGGAACAGCATCAGGATTGCTTCACAGGTGGATAAAGCCCAAAGCATAACACATTTACTTGTAGAAACACAGTGAAGGGATAGACAGTGCAATAACCTTATTGATAATTGCATTAAGGCAATTATATTGCCCAGACCCATGACAGGGAAGCTTGTATGCACTCTAGGAGGCAGGTGGCTCTCGTTTTACAGAACCTACTGTCATGCCCTGTCAGGGATCAGTCAATGACTTTAACTTAATGCAGTTACCCCAGAGGCAATTACATTGCACTGCCCATGACAGGGAAGCTTGTATGCAGCGCCTACTTGCGTGGTCCTCATGGCACTCTAGGAGGCAGGTGGCTCTCGTTTTACAGAACCTACTGTCATGCCCTGTCAGGGATCAGTCAATGACTTTAACTTAATGCAGTTACCCCAGAGGCAATTACATTGCACTGCCCATGACAGAGAAGCTTGTATGCAGCGCCTACTTGCATGGTCCTCATGGCACTCTAGGAGGCAGGTGAACCTACTGTCATGCCCTGTCAGGGATCAGTCAATGTATTTAACTTAATGCAGTTACCACGTAGGCAATTATATTGCACTGCCCATGACAGTGTTGGACGATACAAGCATCCCATTTTGCCTACATTCCGCCTGCATTGTGTCTTTTGTTAATTTCGAGCAAGTGGATACGAAACCACGTGGAATAAAAAAAAAAAAAAAATTGCCAATTGGAAAAAGCTTGCTGGGTTCACTCAGCTTTTCATCCTTCTGAGGTATATATACAATGAGTACCACTGAGTTGGTGAGCACTACATAATTATGATTCAATTCCAAGATGCCCGAAAAGCTGAACATGCACTTTGCAAAGAGACTTGTTCTTAATTACTTCGAAGTTGGGGGCAGGCTCCAGTCCAGAAGAACTTCCAGCTGCCCTATGGAGATCTGTAGAACATCTGGCCAGTTGCTCCACTTGTTCTACTTCTCCTGTCCTAAGCTCAAATATTTCTATTTAAATAGATTCATGCAAAACAACCCAAAAAGCTGACAGATCAGGATTAACTTTTCCATTTGGAAAGGGGTTTGTACCACCAGCAGAGACCCCCCCCCCCCCCCCCCCACCGTGAGGGCTGCCAAGGGGCACTGACTGCGTTGCCAGCAGTATTTGGTAGAGGGGCGGGCCCACCGTGGGTGACTGCTGCCCCAGAGGAAGCCCCATGGCAGACCTTGACCCTGAGGGTCATTAACGAGCTGGAAGACACCCCCAGGCACTCAGGAAGAAGAGACTTGTGGGTAATGGCAGTCTACCCCACCTGGAAGGCATATTTCAAGTTCACACCTTGATGGCGGAAATCCCACCAGGCTACTCGGGCAACAGCGGAACTCAAGCCAGCGGGTTTTCATTGAGCAGTGGCTCCTCCCACACCATAGAAGGCTGCTTGGTTGGAGGCTTCACTGCATCCCAAAGCAGGTGCATTTCCATCGCCAGTGTGGTGGAGAGGATCCCTGTGGAAGTGCCGCGGCCGCCATCTACATCAGCCCCATGATTCTGACACCGTGGTGGGGCTTGGATACTGTTGTGTCCTGCTGGACACAGTCTAGTGTTCCTGCCAGCCACTCCCCCGAGGGCTGGCTCACACACACCCCCCACCCATCCAACACGGGTGTCACCGGTCAGGTGACCCCGCTAATAAAAGAGCCCGAGTGCACGTGCTCGCGGCTAGTCATCCGTACCACCTATCCATGTGTCTGTGTGGTCTATCATGCATTATGTGGGCCTAGGGCCCAGAACATAACACTGGCGACGAGCGGGTCTTTCCCGCGTGTGCGGCCGCCGTTTGTGAAGGTGGCGTGCTGCCTGTGTATCGGGCGGCCCCTGCAGCTGGCACAGCTCAGCTGAAGATCCACTGGGGTGTGCACAGAGCCCTGGTGTGCGAGTGCGGCGATCGGGAGCCCGCCGCGTGCCTGCTGTGGCCGTCAATGCATGGCGGCACCTGCACCGCACGATTGCTGAGCCTCCGGTGCGGCGAGAGAGGAGCCGGTGGCGAGCCCTGCCGCCAAGTTGCTGAGCCCCCAACAGAGGCACGAGCTGAGCGGAGCCCACCCGCATCGGCCGGGATGACCCAGCGGCCGCAAGGTGAGCCTCCTGTGTCACGAGGGAGAAGGGAGTAGCCGCCCGCCTCAGCGAGGACAAGACATTGTGCCCGCAAGGGGTCAGCCGTCTGCGGTGCCTACTCAAGCCCCAGCGTAGCGCATGCACGAGTGAGGCTGCTGGGCGGGGAGAGACAGGAGGAGACAGCGGCCGGCAGATAATGAGAAGAGGCCCCGTCGGAGTACACCGACATCGGAGGTAGGGCTGCGTGAGCGGCCGTAATGCCGGAAGGGCGCGGCCGGTCCGTGGTGGGGTACGGACCCCGCTCATCAGGAATACATGAAGGATCCAATTAAAACAAAAAAAAAAAAAAAACATTAATGACAGAAAGAGATTGCTAAACCTTACCGCGCTGTGCACAATGCCTGTGGAGCCATAGAAACTGCCGGTGCGGTACACTGGGACCCGAGGACGTCCGGGGGTGTCTGCACCTCGAGGGACATCGGCCGGTGTAGAGGGGAACACTCCGTGCGAATTGCCTGTTAGTTCGTGCCTGCAGAGACGCGACGTGCTGCAGAACCAAGTAACTGATCAAGCTTCCGGGGTGAAAGTCGACTGCCGGGGACAGCGTTAATAAGCCAGCAGCACCGCCTAGTGGCCTGAAGTGGTACCACACCGAAAGGACCGACCTGGAAGTTGACAGCAGACAGGGTTAAAAGCAGTCACTGCGGTGAGAAAGAGAAGGCTGCTGTCTGCCCCATAGCATTTTGACTGTTTTGGCCTCTACACTGGCATCCCCAGCCCGCGCAGCTCAGTCATAGGGAAATAGCTGCAGCGAAAACTAAAGGAGCGCCACCTAGCACCTACTGGTGGCACCGCACCCACACACACACCGGTGCAGAAAAGAAACTAAACTTCTGAAAACTCAGGCCCGTCCAAACAAGTCCCCAACACAAACTCCAGCGAGGCCCGTATGTATGCCCCCCTTTTTCAGAGCGGATGTCACTGACAGAACTACGCCAGTCCCGCACCCTCAATCGCCGGTTATGCAGCTTGTATGAAGGAGATGTGGTAAGCGCTGCTGTCCAAAGCCTCTGAATATCCGTAGCAGCACCCCCCTGGCAGGGGAGAAGGCCACAGCTATACCTGCTCCCAGTGCCACCCCTCCTGCACATCTCTTCTCTGTGAGGCCCACAATCTTCAAGGAAACTTGCCATGGCTGGAAGGAGTGGTGGCTGCGGCGCCGCCTGGCGGTCAGTGGATGCACTGCAATCGGCCCGAGTACTGAGGACGTGGCCCGGCCGTAAGTGTCACAACGATGCAACAAAATCAAACGGACACCCACTTCTGCCCTAGTGTGGTACGCATCCACCGTGCCACCTATCAGCTACCTAGCACACGGCATCCTGGCCTGCCCTGCGTGACGGCCCGTAGTGCACCGTCACTCAAGCAGAATCCCAGGGGAATTGGGAGAAATGCTGCAAGCCATAAGCCCATCCTGTAAGGAGGAGGGGAAAAGTCCTTCGTCTCAGTTCTCATAGCATGGACAAGAATGTCTGCATTGCTACCTACAGTTTGCCTGAGCTATTTGCACCAGAGTACAGCATACTGCAAACAAACAGCCCCAATTACACATTGATGCTGTGCTCAAAGATTCCCTGTTGCCCTGATCACCAAACAGCCTGCCGTGTCCTGGGACTTCGCCAAGGGCAGCCAAAATAACAGCTACTGCTGCATGCAGAGACCAACTCAAAGAGATGTTTGCACTGTTCTCCCTATCAGACCCAGGTACCTGCAGGCCAACAGCAGTGCAGAGTGCGTTGTACGCCCCCATCCCCTGGGGATGCCCGTCTGCCACCGCATGCAGCCCAGGCAAAGACGGAAAGTACTGCATGGCCCCTAGTGGCAAACCACAGCAAGGGTGATGATACAGGCAGACAAGGTGTCCCGGAAGGAGTTCAGTGCTCCACAGAGGCGATACAGCACTTTTTCTGATTATCAGTGGCAGGAAATACAAGAGAGGAGCGGCAACCGTGCACAAGGTACAAGACAGACTGAGTGTCCACCCGCATGGGCGCGCAGACAATGATGGGCTGTACAAGGTAGTCTGTGCCAGCCAGCTGCCAGGCACCGAAAGGCCACCACTGGCTCATCAAGGAGAGTTTCACAAGGAGTTACCAACCCTGCCAAGCATGAAGAAACCAAGGCAGGATGCAATGGCATTACGGCGCATTCTCAAGGTGCAAGAGCAAGGCCCTCAAGCGAAGAGTCGGCGGAAGGAACATTACCCGCCATCTGAAAATACAGAGGAGAGAGGTGCCCCGGGTGACCTGAACGCAGGAAGGAGAGAGATCGTAGTCAACCTGCCTGCACCAACATCATCCAGCAGTGGGCCAGAAACTATTCAGAGAGTACCTCTTATACTGCCTTAAGACTGTGGTGTGCAGCAGTTCTCTACAGGCATGAGGAGACTCCTGCACTCCAAGTGGCGCGCCGCCACAACTGACGCAAGAGAAGGGAGATACATACCTCCCAAGCGATCCGAAATTACAGCTGGGACTGCCGTCCCTGAAATGGCTGACGCACCTGAGAAGCACAGGTGTAGCAACACGAAGCCTTTGCAGCATGATGCTACTGCAACACGATGCCATTGCAGCATGACGCTACTGCAACACGATGCCACTGCAACACGATGTCCTTGCAGCACAATGCCACTGCAACACGATGCCATTGCAGCACGATGCCACTGCAACACGACGTCATTGCAGCAAGATGCCACTGCAACACGATGCCATTGCAGCATGACGCTACTGCAACACGATGCCACTGCAACACGATGTCCTTGCAGCAAGATGCCACTGCAACACGATGCCATTGCAGCACGATGCCACTGCAACACAACGTCATTGCAGCTAGATGCCACTGCAGCACGAAGCGACCTGCATTACGTGGTCTGTTGACACATTCTAGAGAAGATAAGGAGTGGCGAGATATAGGACAGTGAAAGTCCTATTCCAGGAAAACGGACGACAACAAGTGCACAGTGGGAATCAACAAAAGGGGACTAGAACAAGTACTCGCACGATCACCTGAGTGCACCTTCTAAGATACGACAGCCACTGGGGTGGGGTGGCATCATTCCTCATAGTGACCGTCATCCACCTGTCGCCGGCTGCTTTAAGGAAAGGGCATCCCTGTTCTACTTACACAAATGCCAAATCAGAAGAACTGCACCAAGTGTCCGACGAGTACCATGACTGCCTAGATTCGCCAGTCATCCCTACTCACTGCTAGTTATCACCAGATGTGGTGCGAGTCGTCTCATGGCATCCACTCCATAGCTGTCATGTGCATCACTACCATCCTTGGAGCTTCAAGTACAACAACTGGAGTCCCACACCACTTGCCAGAACAATTGACGATCCGAAAATGCAGTGACCATCTGTTTAACCGGCGCATGTTCTGATCCTGGTAGTGAGAGCATGTTTCTGACCAAGACACCTCCACCCCTGAAGTTTGCACGAGTGACGAGGCAGTGGCTCCAGAGTCAGAGCCCATATGCAGTCCCAGGGCAACTCATCCAAGGGGCCTCCCAGAGCGTGAGAGATGGACCTTACTGTGCCCCACCAATGGATTCCAGGAAGTGGCCAGGTCATCTAACCGAGAATTTCAACAGAGCATGTTTCTGACCAAGACACCTCCACCCCTGAAGTTTGCACGAGTGACGAGGCAGTGGCTCCAGAGTCAGAGCCCATATGCAGTCCCAGGGCAACTCATCCAAGGGGCCTCCCAGAGCGTGAGAGATGGACCTTACTGTGCCCCACCAATGGATTCCAGGAAGTGGCCAGGTCATCTAACCGAGAATTTCAACAGGTCACGGAATGCCAAGTCTGTCGTCAAGGGATCAAGCGACGCAATCGTCCGGTGTGGCGGTGGACTCACCTATACGCTCCTGATGCACCCATTTGAACAATAAACACTAATTGCCTCGCAGCAAGAGTATGCTGGACCGATGAACATCACGTAGGTGGACCGTTCCTCAACTGAAGTGAAGCTGAAAGGTCCGGATATCATCAGCACTGTGTTCGTCCCCAGATATGCCTGGTTAAAGTATGGACATGTGCCTAGATGTCTTGATGCTCACAGCTGCACCTGTCCACCGCTGTCCCGCGAACTATATCTCTGAACCGTGAGGTTTTTTTCCATTTTCTTTTAGTTGGTTTTTCCTCATTCTCTTTCCATAGGTTGGACGCTTTTGTTTGTTGTTTTTCGTTTTATTAAAATTTGGGAGGAATGTTGTGTCCTGCTGGACACAGTCTAGTGTTCCTGCCAGCCACTCCCCCGAGGGCTGGCTCACACACACCCCCCACCCATCCAACACGGGTGTCACCGGTCAGGTGACCCCGCTAATAAAAGAGCCCGAGTGCACGTGCTCGCGGCTAGTCATCCGTACCACCTATCCATGTGTCTGTGTGGTCTATCATGCATTATGTGGGCCTAGGGCCCAGAACATAACAGATACGAATCTGGCATCCTGCCTCGTGTTTAGTGTGACGTCGTTGCTGCAGCAGCTGTCCCGTGGGCTACCAATTTGAGCATGAGTCCATTTGCCATCAGGACTTATTGATTGGCTGATAGACGCTGACCCGATGTGATTGAGGTCACATTATTGGGTAGGGTGGAAGCAAACAAGTAAATGAAAACAGTGAAATTGACAGCCAGCCCTACACGCCCTCTTAATTCTGGTAAAACATTTGTAGTGTAAAATCCCTTGACACTGACACATGTATGACATTGTTCATGGAAGAACTGAATCCTATAAGCATTGGGTGATGTATTGAGTTACAGGAAATGAGGTCATTGTTTGTAGGCACTGGCGTAACGAAAGCACCGCGGGGGCTGCGGGGGCCTGTGTTACGCCCCTGTTTGTAGGGGATCTTCTCAAATGGGATTAAAGAATTGATGAGCTCATTTTGAACAGGCAATTCCACCCCAGACATTTTAGGATTCTAGAGAATGAGAATTGATTGGTTACTTCATATGACAAATGTATTGAGTTCATATTACAACACACCCCTCTACAGAGGCCCAATGTAATCCGCTCATCCATAAAATGTCATCAAGAGTTGATCACCTCTGAGCATGACACACCTTCCCTGAGAGGATGCCGCAACGGATAGGCTGCTTGGCCGGGGGCAGAAGCGATGCCCTTGTACATGTCAGAAGCATTCTGCTCATCCAGCTTTTCAATGTGACTTGAGAGGAGTTTACCACCAGTTAGTGACTCTGTCTGTAAGTATTGTTTGTCTCAAACATTAGTGTAAGCAGCCGCGTGGCCAGCAGTCCACAGGGGATCTTGCAGAGGGAGCCTTTAGCAGACCACTCTCTTGAGATTTCCTGAGATTCATAAAGAAAAGAAAATGTGAAAATATTATGGACAAATCTGTGAAGAGCTGCTGGAATTGCCGTATTGAGATCCGGAGAACATCTGGCCAGTGGCTTCACCTGTCGTGGTTCCCCTGCCCTAAGCTCATGTATTTGTATTTGCATCGGGTCATGTCATCTTCACCTTCAGACACCAGAAAAGGGAAGAGAACAGTCTCTATTCCTGGCAGAAATGGAGTCACAATGGTTCACGTCTGTAACACGCCTAGGGCCTCATGTACAAAACATTGGCGCAGGGCAGCGCTGCAAGTCTTTCTTCAGTGCTGCCCAATGCCAATTCGAATGCGCAGGAATGCACCGTATTTACAAGATACGGTCGGTCCTTCCAGCCAGCGCCGGTGCACAGTATGCAGCTGAGCGCCAACGGGGCACCTTGCACCATAGTCCAAGGGTGTCTGCGTTGTTGGCATGATTGTTTCTGAGCAGGAAGTGGCACCTTCCTGCACAGAAACATTCCAGAGCGGTGTGCTCCTCTTTCTATGTGTCCTGCAGAATACAGCACATGTGGAAAGAGGAAACACCTGATCTGGGGAGGCGTAAGGTTTTGGTTTTGCCACAGGTTTACGGGATGTTTTAAACCGGCAGTGTCAAAGTCCATGGGTGTTGCGTGGGAACACCCGCCGCAACGCCCATGGAAGGCCTCCTTGATGTAGAGTAGGGCTGCCTAGCCTTACTCCATGTCTATGAGGCCATGCAGAGACACGCAGGGTGGTTTTGGGTCGCCTAATACATATGAATGACAGACCTGCGCCACCAGATCGCGATAAGACGTGACGCTCCGGGGCGCAGGCCTCTTGTAAATGAGGGCCTTAGTTTCGATTTCTGGAGCTCCAGGGTTTGTATACACCGATGTCCCAGTGACACAGACCTGGCCCTGTGTCGGTTTCCACAGTGGGTGACATCATGAACATAGAGCCGTCTGTTTTGAGTTGGTTCTCAGGTCATTCTGAAGGCAGGTTTTTGCTCTTCTCATCATTAAACTTTGATGCCAAAATATTTTGGGGGGGGCAAAGAGATCTGCGCTCCCCATGAAAGTGGAGACGACTAGGAGCTGCAGCGCCAGGGTGCAGTGCTCACACTGCCCCCTGGCATACCCACCTGGTGCCTGGAAGCTGCCTTTTCTGTGAGGATGTCTGAGCTTTTCCTGATGCTGGAGCATTTCACATCTGTCTCTTTACATGAGGCTGGCAGCTGCTCCTGAGGCACCGAAGCCATGAAAGAGATGCCGTGGATGGACAAACTCTGAGAGAGGGGCCCTTCAGGACAGGCCGAAAAGCATGCCCAGATGGAGTGCAAGCCATGTTTGCTCCCGCTCTGCCCTCACTGCATTCGGCCTGCACAGCTGCACTCTGCTGTGACAGCACAGCAGAACAACTGCATCTTCAACTTACTGTTTATGACAGTACTGGGTATCTGCCATCACACATACACACAGACCCACCCACACACATACACGCGCATACACACACACACACGCGCACACACCAAACAACAAACACCATGATGCTATTCTGAACCAGAACCAGAGAAAGACTTTGGCCACCTTCGAGCAGTGTGCCAACCTGGAAGCAACTTACTTCGAAACCGAAAACAAAAACCTAGGGATCTGCCAGTATGCGTGGGAGCCTCCCAAACTAGGTGGGTGATATAGGTGGGGGGGCTGCAATTTGGACTGTCCAAGAATTTAGCTCAACATGATGCCCACAATTCAATGAATTGGACACTGTGTTAAACCTCAGCTTTATGAGATAGAAGATCCCCTAAGTTAAAGCACCCCCCAAAACTTTAAATATCAGGAAACAGTCAATTAATTAAAGAGACTCCTCAGTAAATGAGTTCTGGATCAGCTGAATGGTTGAGGGGTTTTATTACAAAATTCAGAAGTAAGGTGGTGCAGAGCAAATGCCAGGAAGGCTCTAAGCAAATAAGGCAGAGAAGCGCAAAATCAACCTTAAACCAGATGCACCGCAGACTCAACAGCAGCGCTTGCACCATCTACATCTGCGGGAAGGTCTTCTGGCTCAAGCCGCAGGTTTGTATGCACTGTTATCACATGTGATTCATTGTCGTATGATCACAAATGTTACATTCATAGCTAATCGGAGCAAAATTCCATTCAGCATCACAACGCCTCAGCCCCTAAACGCCATCCTGCAACAAACATATTGATTCTGTCCACTCTATGCCAATGCCATCCGGAGACGGTGGAGCACATTAGATACATGGACAACAGCACCTATTATGAATGAGCAGGGACAGGCAGGCGAGGGAAAGACCTCGATGTGATAGTTACAGTTCTGTGACTAAGCCAGGAATATTAATCGAGCGCAGCATGAGCAATGACAATGGAAACGAACCAAGAGAGTTCTGCTGAACTGTGTGCTGCAGAGATGCCAAACTGTGCACAGTGCAGGGAGAAGACAAGACACCCACCGTGCGAAAGATGCCTGATTAGCCCCTAATGGAAGCCTGGTTATCAAGGGTCAGAAAAACACACTTCTACACATCAAAGAAAACTCCTTTAAAACACAACAGTACTATATGAGTGTGTACATGTGTAATCTAGTGTGAAACTGCATTTCCACATTGTAAATATTGCATAAAAATTGCAATGCACAAACTCCTCAACAACTAGGCAGCAGTGGGTATATTTTCACTGTTTCTGGCCTTGATAAAATAATGTAACTTTATCAGACTGGAATGACTTTGACGCATTTAAACAACGAAAGGCAAAAAGGAGTGTCAAAGTTTCATTAAGGTGTCATTTGTGGTGTCAAATTGTGAATTCCTTCATTTGTGATGAAGAAAGTTGACTTTGGCTGCTTCCTGGTGCATGTTATTTCCCTTGCTAGACTGCTTTGCATAGAGAAGGGAACCGTCAGGGTAGAGCATCTGCTCCCAGCATCACTGAGGATAACTGGACAATTTAGAAAGCATTCCAGAACTACTGGTCATTTTGAGGTCATTCCTTGGGTCCAAGCGCCAACTCAATTTGTGGATTTAATGGATGTCCCAGCTTCCATTCGACCTAAGCTTGGACCTAATTGCAAGTACTGCAGACTTGGGGGTCATCGGAAAAGAAGAAGATACAGACGGAGGACCATCTTATTGGTTTTGGGACCCCCCCCCCTCACCAGAGGTAAAGTTACCAGGTGCTTTGCAGCTGGAGTGCCCATGCTTTTGTAGTGCTTCTCAATGGTCAGACCAACTATCCTCTTGTAGTTCCAGGTAGAAAAAGGACACATCGCATCCTTGCAGATGGCTCCGCTCCCTCATGTGCCCGGCCTTTGGTTGTGCTGTGGTTGTGGTGAGTGCCTAAGCTTCTCTCCCACTGCTACCTCTGCATCCATGGTACCTTGGAAGCTTTCCCTACCGGTTGGATGGATTTAAGAGTGACAAATAAGGCATCCAGCTTCTTGAGAAGTTTGGGCTAGATGTTCGAGCCTATGAGAAAGGGGCATGTTTGGTGGGCGGGGTTTCCTGGTTTATGCACTTGAAACTTCTTGTCACACGACACAAAGCTTTAGTTGCATCCTGCAGAGAAGGCGTCAGGCCGCATGCAGCCCTGCCTAGTGGCATCTACCAGCCGTAGCTCAGTGGAGGATTATGAGCTTCAGAAAAGAGTCTAAGTTCGATTGAAGAAAAAAGAGCCGGAGAAGGTGGCAAGTTGAACGCACCGACCAAAGGAACTTAGTCTGTACATTTTTCAAGGTTATTCAGATTGGAGATTTAGACACCAAAACCTTCAGCAGTACCGCATCATGCTGGAACAATGTTGTCTACAGAAAATCGACTTTCATTATACCTTAAAGGTAAGTATACGTAGGTAAGTAAAGATTTATTACTCCCAAATCATATTTATGTACCATGAAGACAAGCACCATGAAGTACCGTGAAGTACCATGAAGATAAGTATCATAAGACAAGTACCATAAAGATAAGTACCATGAGACAAGTACCATAACGATAAGTACCATAAGACAAGTACAATGAAGATAAGTACCATGAGACAAGTACCATAACGATAAGTACCATAAGACAAGTACCATGAAGATAAGTACCATTGCTGCAGATCGGCGCATATAAATTCTCCCCGCTTCCACAGATAGAGTAAATCTACAGTCACACACGCAATCACTCATCATACGCTAGGGCCCATGACACTAAATTCACGCTATTACTCTATCCACACTGAATATAGGAGAGGAAAACCTAAACCAATCTGCACCTACAAAGAGGTCAATGCGACCTTAATGACATTGTCCTGAGTCATGATTTTAAACATAGGAAATACATCTGAAACTCAATAAATGACAAAGAAATAACCACCCGAAACAGATATTCGAACAAATGCTTATTTATCTAAATTAGTCAAAATGAAAGTCAATTAGCAAAATCATTGTTCTCATAATTACCTATTCTAGCTAAATGGGTCAGGACTGGTCTCTCAGTAAAGTCTCTCGAGCTGCCGTCCTCAGCATGAAGTCCAGAGCGCGATGACCGCAAGGAACGCGATGAATGTAAAAAGCGCAATGAACATGGACCCTCTCTAGTCTAACATTTTTATAGGGAAAATAACAAAATAAAAGTTACAAACAAATGTCGAATATCCGTTGAGCCGCTGAGCAGAGCGAGCAGGAAAGGAAGTCTCTTGGTTACATTTAGAAAACCTCAGCTCAGGAAAAATCACAAAAATAAAAAATACGGAAGAAGGAAACTCGAGTTTGCAAATGTTTCTTTCGTAAATGCTCTTCCTTGATATCTTAGCAGAGCCACCGCAGACTGGTCATTGTTCATTGTGGCTTTATCCTTGTCCAAGGACAGTTGGATTCGTTCCCGGAGCTGCTGTCCTCACGGAAAACTTTCTAACCAGGCAAAGGCTATGGTCAGGTGACTCTCGACCATGTTCAGCAAGGCCTCTCGTCAAAATTCGATCACTCGAGTGCAGGCTGTAAATGGCAGCCATCTTGTTTTAGGCCAAAACGAACCATCTTAATTAAAAGAGACACAAACAACGTTACCACATCATAATGATTGTACAGTGTTAAACCCCACTAATACCCTTATGTGTATGTAATTATCTAGCCTTCAGCAACGCAATAAAGCATTAGTACACGTTATTTTAAACGCACAAACACAAAACAAATAGCACTTACAGCACTCATTTAATAAACCTGCACATTATTATTAAGCAACATATATGCAACCCACGTGTAGTTTCTCTCATTAGTAAATGTTGGTTAATCCGGACAAAACAAACTATTAATTAGTCGTTTCAAATTAGTGATTTTAAATCATAACATATAGACGAAACTGGAGCTTAAAACTCGATAAATTTTCAACAGAAAACTCTGCTCCAGCACCATAAGACAAGTATCATAAAGATAAGTACCATAAGACAAGTACCATAAAGATAAGTACCATGAGACAAGTACCATGAAGATAAGTACCATAAGACAAGTACCATAAAGATAAATACATCATCACTGTATGTAGCTCTGGAGTAACTAATACATCTTTATTTACCTGACAGAAATATACCTTAATGATATAGCGGTAGTCAATAGTCTAGAGTCGAAATGTTTGCAGCTCAATACACCTGCCCTCAATCTTGTAACAGAAGTTACCAGTCCAATCGTGATTAGAAGCTCTGTAACACCGAGGGACCTGAGTTTTCACCGGACACGTCAGTTGAAAGTAGGCAAAATATCCTGGCAAAACTTTGGCTGGAAATGGAGAAATATATGCTGGAATGTGGGCAGAAACACAAATTCCTGTATGTTATTTCCCTTTTCTTAGTAATCAGTAGTAATTCTTCAAACCAGAATATTACTTCCTGCTTGGGGAATACCAGAGCAATTTCAGGTAAACTCCTAATGTGACCCTGAATCTGAAATTACAGCATGTCAGTCGAGAAATGAGACCAAGAAATACGGGCTTTGTAGTAACCTCAGAGCTACACATAATCAGAAATCTCCCTAGTAGAAAGTAAAGGGAAAATTCGTTTTATTATTCTCCACAAAAATATTTTTATATAAAATCTAAATGAAAAATCACATAAAATATTAAACAGTTCAGTAACATTTTATTGTATAGTCAATTAAAATCATAAAAATTAAACATAAATTAAACAAACAACCAACATGATAGTCTAAATTTTCAAGTACTTAATTAAGAAAAAAATCTGCGATATTCCGTCATTCAGGTATTCTGCACAATATACCTTATTAGAGTGCCATGTGCCTATCTAACCCAATCTAATGAACAATTTCCATCATAAAAATAAAACATAATCTCATAACCACAAAAATTCATATTCAATATAAAATATTCATAATACAGAGTCGGCAATATATACACAGACCTGGTTTATAATTACAGCGAGCCGAATTACAATGATGCCTAAATCCTTTCCAGTGTCCAGCATTCCATCCATCAATTGTTTCTTTTGCATAACTCCTTTCCATGGGCACCAATTAATCAGTACAATCTAGAAGGACAGAATGATAATTGCACTCTAGTCTTATCATACTTAGATCCTCCGATATACCTACTTGAGCTTAATGCATACTGGACTTACCCTCCTATTACCTCTGACCTGACATACCCTCCTGGTGCGTCCCTCTCCAGAGGGGAATGCCAGAATACAAAGGTACCCACAAAAATGCCCAGCATAGTCTTCTTTTAGGAGCCTTAAAACGCCAAATATTCCTTCTATGAAGGTTTAATCCTTGCTAACGGGCACCATCCATCCTAGGGTGCCACTTTTCTCTAAATCCACTCTTACTTACACCCCAACTGTTGGGCAGGTAGCCCAGTACTAATAGTAAATGATGTCATTGCTAACTGATGTTGTTTAAGTGAAAAGGCTATCGCCCGGGCATTCGACAATAATTCATTTAAAATATTCACAAATTTAGCACATGTCCCCAACCCCCCACCTGATCTACTGCTGAAGCTAAAGGAAGATGCCTGTGCACAAGAACAAACTCCTTCTGCCAAAAAGATAGGTTTTAACAGTATTCTGCTTTGATGATCTAGGGCAGGGCAACAACATAACAAATGAAATCATGATTCTCAATAGTTGTGGCATAGCCTGCAATTGATTTCACCCCCTAAGCTAGCCCAATGCGGGTTAGAATCTCTTATTAGTAGCGCAAGCACTCTCAAGTAGAGGATTTAATCCCGAGTATTTGCATTAATGAGATCTGAAAAATATTTTTGTGGCTTCCCAACATAATAGCAATCCATTAGGAGCTGTGCCAATCTTCGTCACTCAATGGTACGTAAGTCTTGTTCCCAAAAAGACTCTTTCATTTGCTTGTTAATAGCTGTCTTCCATGCCCGATATGGGATATCACCGTCCCCCAAGGCAGACTTCTCAATCTTAAGTAGACGAATCGCCTCATTAAGTTGTCTAGACCATGAGTTACCAGGATTTTCGTAAATCGATTTCAAAAGATTTGTTTAGCGAATTTATGGGAGCCATTGTACACTTTATAAAATATTTTACCATGGATACCATACCGCAGGGCTGGAGTTAATGTTGCCTTTATTATTCTTAAAATAGGGGAAGGAGAAGCATTACTTAATAGGCGATTCAGTTGACAATTCCATAAGTAATAGCTGCCGCTATCTTGTAGAGATCTTTAACTTGGGCAACAGCAGAACCAGACTCACTAAATCATACACCCGGATATTTATAATGCCTTGTTGTAGTAATGGTATAACTGTCCAATTGCCGAGTTGCCAGCTTCCTCCTTCGGTAACCCCTGAACATCAGGACTTAGTTTTGGACTGATTTACCAATAGATGGTTAGTCTTGTTGAATCTACCCAAGGCATTTAAAGCACTTTGCAAACCCGACAAGGTATGAGCCATGACCGCAATATCTTCAGTGTATTGAATTATTTTTAATCGGACTGAACTTAGATTAGGGGGAACCAAACTGCATCCATCCAGTGCTTTCCCTAGATCAGCCGGTGTACAACTTAAACAACATGGGTTCCAAAACACAACCCTGTTTTAGCCCACAGTTTGTTTTTACTTTCTGTGTTACTGTTGTTGAGCTAGTTTTCACCCGCACCCAGGTTCCTGTATATAGTGATGTAATAGCTCTTAAGCAAATTCGATGGTATACCCCACGCCGCAAGCTTCCTCCAGAGGATAGCCCTATCCACTCTGTCTGAAGCTGCGCTGTAATCTATGAAACAGCATAGGAGAGGTGGTCTATTCTTCTGAAGGGCATGGTGCCTGAGGACAGAGAGAGCTTGAATTTTGTCTACCGTAGATGCCCCCGCCCTTAACCCTGTTTGAAAGAATGGCAAAATGCCCTCCTCGGCCACCCAGGATTCTAAGTGTTCTAATAAAATTCAGGCATAGACTTTTGCCTCAATATCAAGTAAGGCGACCAATCTATAATTTGCGGCTGAAGTCCCATCTCCGCTGTTAAATATAAGACATAAAATGGATCCTCTCCAGCCATCCGGTATATCCACGTTTAAAAAACAGTAGTCATAAAGAGCCAACAACACTGTCGCCTAACCTACATAGGCCTTCTTTAAAAGGCCGGCTTGCAAGCCCTTCGGGCCAGGGGCTCTATCTGATTTCAGATTTTTTGGTATTTTTGCCACCTCCCACTATTTTCTAAATTGCACTGAACTACTTTGGTCTCTTCCTCAGGCTGGCCCAGCCCAGCTTCCAAATCCTCTTGATGTTGTAGACTTGCTTCAAATGCCACTGGCAGGTGATCCAGCCTCTGTTGGATTGTCAGTCTGCTCCACATACAGCTCATCAATATGGCACACCCAAGCTGCTTCTGATACCCCATTTTCCCTGACCATATTAACACATTTTATTTTATTAATGTGGGCCCAAAATTGTGCTTGATTTGAATCCTTTAATAAATGTAACTTAGGTGACTAGGACTTTGAATTCCACATAGGTTCCAGTATCCGGATTCCTGACGTTATTTTTTCCCCGAATACCTTTTTAGGGTCTAGAGGTGTTACTCTCTTCTGGGGGATCCAGGTGTCTGGTCCTGCAATGCGGACCTGATTATGCGAGTTGCTTAATTCCGCCCGCTGTGCCCCTGTGGTGAGATCTCCAATTATAGGTTCTTGGGTGTAACCCTGTGATGGCCTTGAGTCATATACATGCGGGTCCACCCATACTGCTTGTGTACTTGCGTCCTTAACAATTCGGAATTCATCTTGTTGCTGCCCATAGGTTTTAGCCTTACAGCCCACATTATACACTGCTTAACCCAAATGCAAGTCAGTAGGCAGATCAACCTGTATACTTAATTCATTATCACCTAACCGGCTTGGTAAATCCAAGTCTTTAGATATTATCAGCTGATCCTTAGCCATCTTTGTCTGCTCAAATATTGGGTATATATTTGTTGGGTTCATTGATGATGATTTAGGAATTACTCTTTTTAATAAATGTTGTGTTTTAGTTTGCTCTTTTAGTTTCTTTTTTGCCCTGCTTGAAAGGCTTGTCCCTGCTGTGTTCTCTGTGGAGCTGCAGGTTTGAATTCCCGGGGCTAGGCATTTATATTTTTGGGTTCTCTAAGCATCAAGCTTCTTTCCTGATCGACATGCCCAGTTGATTAGCACCCTCTGTCTCTAACTCTGAACCAACTGTATTAGATTGGAACCTTAATAATTCACCCCCCTGACTCCCCTTCGATACACACACCAGCTCCTCTGGCATTAAACTTGTTCCCAGTGAAGACATATCCACCCTTGAATTCTTAATGCCCTTCACCAATGCACTCAATAGATCTAGAAGAACACTCAGTTGATTAATAATAGGGGAACATGGGCAAGGTTTATCCCATTCCAGAGCACTTAAATCAAAATACAATTGTGTTAATTTGCTCCCTATTTCTGCCAGATGTGTTGCAAATGACTGAAGTAGATCTATCTGGAGTTCCATTTTGCTAGATTTCCATAGAAGCGCCCTGGCCATTGTATCCTGCCGGGCACTTATATACCCCAGCTTTGATCTTTTCAGAAACCAGATCTGAAATGGGGGAATAATTCCATGCCCTCCGTCCCATCGTCAGCGTTTGGCTAAGCATGTCCTCTATTTGCGCTTCCATGGCAGCTAAAAACTGATTCAAAAGATTTCCTTACTCTTGAACCATGGCATATCCACTTCTAACCATTGCTGGGATAAAGGGTGGAGAGTTTGTGGCTGCATTTACCAATAAATTAGTTCCTGAAGGGGCTTTCAATTTTAGCTGTATCTTTTAATATATATTTTATATTGTGTACCTTGTACTATTATGATCTTAATAACTTAAGCATCGATTAATGTGATTGGACTGACTGACTGAGAAATGATGAGACTTGGTGACTCCCTGCATCCTTGCTTTGCAGCACTTGAGCAACTACTAAGATTGTATTATTTGTTGATTCGTTGATTCGGCCAGTTGAGTGCTAGATTAATGCTAGATTGCTTATCGCCGATCTTATGGGCCAGGGACAGTGAGGTGGATACTTGATCTGTGCTATCGCCATTGTGAATTAGCAAAACACCCATTCAGGAATAGAGTGCCTCATAAAAGATGCAAAAAAGAAGCGGAAACACAGGTTTCAGGGACCTTATAGTTAGTTCGACATTTCAGTCATACAAATCCAGATAAATTCAGCCTTTAATGTTAGTTGAGGTAACTATAACTTCTGCCCCCACAATGCACATATTACATCAATCATGGCATGGTCAGTGACATCACTGATGACATCTCAAATGACACCACTGATGACATCACTGATGACATCATCCACATGATAATCTGATGTACCTCCTCACACCCCAATATAACCTGTGATACACCCACTCTAAAATACAGACTACCATTTTTGAAACCATAGACACACCAATACCAGTTGCTACATACCCACTCACTGATTCCTAGGTCTACACACACGTCCACTCATTCACCAATACAGTCATTCATACATGCAGTCACTAATCAATACAGCACTATCATTTGCACTCATACACCTATACAGACACTCACACATCGCCATTCATCCATAGAGTTACTCACACACCTAGTCAGTCATGCAAAGAATAATTCACACTCCAATTTACTCACCTATACACTTATACACACACCACCTCACTTATTCATACAGATACTAACACATACCTACTCTCTTTTAAAATCACTGATACAAGCACACACTCATCCATAATGCCACTCTCACAATCACTCACTCTCACATATAGTCATTGATATACTCCAACACTCACATATACTGCCTCTCACATATGTAGTTATTCACACATGTACCACTGAGACATTCATTCACTCACCAACACACCCAAACACACACTCACCCACCCATACAGCCCCTCACAGACACACTCTTGAACCCTTACACCCAGTGAATCACCCACTCACACATCCATGCAGTGAGTCACACACACCCCACCCACCAACACAGACACTCAGGCATCCATACAGATACTCAGGCAAGCAATCAATAACCCATATAGACACTCATGTAGCTACTCACCAACCCATGCATCCGCTTACACACCTACAGATAAACTGATACAGATATTCACACAGTTTAGTCACTAACCCATGCATTCAGTAGGACATGTTTAATCACTCACTTTTACAGTCAGTTACACACCTACTAAATCATCCATTCAGACAGTCATACACCCACTCATTCTTCAATACACCTTGGCCTATATATATATATATATATATATCTATATATATAAAACATATTTAAACTTTACAGAAACACAGTCACTGGATGATGTCATCAGTGATGTCATTTGAGATGTTATCAGTGATGTCATCAGTGATGTCACTGACCATGTCATGAATGATGTAATATGTGACGTCATCAGCAGTGCATTGCGGGGGCACGAATTATAGTTAGCTCAACTATCTATAACGGACGGAATTCTCAGGTTTTGTACGAGTGAAATGTCCAACTAATTATAAAGTCCCTGAAACCCATGTTTTTTTCAGTGAATTTCTATGTTTTTTTATGCTAATTTCTAACTATAACGTCCCTGAAACCTATGTTTTTTTCAGTGAATATATATATATATATATATATATATATATATATATATATATATATATATATATGCTTCACACAAGTTACCCCTAAGTGGAGGGCACTACCCAGGATCGCTCCATTGTCACAGGTAAGTTCCAACAACACATCCTATTTAAGTGTTGCCGACGCGTTTCGGGCGGAGAGCGCCCTTCATCATGGCGGGATGTGAAGGAATGACGGCAAACAAAACCACACCGGCGGAATCCTTCTTTTATTTCAATGAACGCCAAAATGGATGATACCACTGCATTCTGGGACCGATAGTGATAATTACGAACCCCAATAGGTGCCGCCAGTCCTCACCCTCAAAGATCGTTGGCGATGGAATGTCAATGTCCTGTACATTGTCCTGTGCACTCTTGCTGGCATCTCCTGCTCCGCTCAAGCCGTAAAAAATTATTAATACAGCAAGCAGATCCGCATGGCTCCAGCGGCGGGAATCCTCTGCACCAATTGCACAGTGAAATCACCTGCTCCGTATGGCCGCCCAATCTTAGCAGCACACGGACACGCAGAAGCACACGCAGCGGTGCCACTCCGTGGCCAAGGGCTGGCCACTTTGATGCTTCACACAAGTTACCCCTAAGTGGAGGGCACTACCCAGGATTGCTCCATTGTCACAGGTAAGTTCCAACAACACATCCTCTTTAAGTGTTGCCGACGCGTTTCGGGCAGAGAGCGCCCTTCATCATGGCGGGATGTGAAGGAATGACGGCAAACAAAACCACACCGGCGAAATCCTTCTTTTATTTCAATCAACGCCCAAATGGATGATACCACTGCATTCTGGGACCGGTAGTGATAATTACGAACCCCAATAGGTGTCGCCACTCCTCACCCTCAAAGATCGTTGGCGATGGAATGTCAATGTCCTGTACATTGTCCTGTGCACTCTTGCTGGCATCTCCTGCTCCGCTCAATCCGTAAAAAATTATTAATACAGCAAGCAGATCTGCATGGCTCCAGCGGCGGGAATCCTCTGCACCAATTGCACAGTGAAATCACCTGCTCCGTATGGCCGCCCAATCTTAGCAGCACACGGACACGCAGAAGCACACGCAGCGGTGCCACTCCGTGGCCAAGGGCTGGCCACTTTGATGCTTCACACAAGTTACCCCTAAGTGGAGGGCACTACCCATGATCGCTCCATTGTCACAGGTAAGTTCCAACAACACATCCTCTTTAAGTGTTGCCGACGCGTTTCGGGCGGAGAGCGCCCTTCATCATGGCGGGATGTGAAGGAATGACGGCAAACAAAACCACACGGGCGAAATCCTTCTTTTATTTCAATCAACGCCCAAATGGATGATACCACTGCATTCTGGGACCGGTATATATATATATATATATAAATATATATATATATATTTATTACCTACTGGCGGTCGCCAGTAGGTAGTTATAGTTAGGACCCCTTTTCCATAGGAAATCCGCAACATTCTATTTTGAATAACTTTGGCGCCGGTCGATGAATCCTCACGAATTTCTCAAAATAGGTGGGGCGCTACGCTCCGCTCCTACCCTGAAAGTCTCGGGGGGATTCGTCAAGCGGGGGCTGAGATAAAAGGGGGGTCCCAAAACGCGTTTTTCCCATGCATTTTTCCATAGGACCTTTAGAACGAGCTACAGCCCGAACGGCTGAACAGAATTACTAGAAATTTGGCAGAGAGGTAGTCCCTATGTCAAGGAAGTGCCTTTTGTAGGTTTGGTGTAAATCTGTTCAGTAGATTCTGAGAAAATAGCCTTTAAATCAATATATATATCTGAGCCCGCTTACGGTACGCTTACCGTACGCTTACGGTAAGCTTACGGTACGCGTACGGTGGCGTGCGCGAGCGCGATTCTGATTGGCTGTTAGATCTTAGTAAACATTCGAATCGGCCGAAACCAGGAAGCGGCGGCCGCCATTTTGTGTGTTTCACTCAGAAAAAAAAGAGTGAAAACAAGAAAAGGGGGCAATGAGGAGAGGTACAGACCCCCTTACATTTGTGAGGGGGTCAAAGAAGGACTGTAAAGTACAAAGAAAACATTTATTGATTTTTAAAAAAATCACGGGGTACGCGTACGGTAAGCTTACGGTAAGCGTACGGTAGAAAAAAAAATAAAAAAATAAATGAAATTCAGATTTAAGTGTTTAGATATTAGGGGGCTCTAAAAAGAGCCGTTGTGTTTATGAAATGATTTTTTAGTGGTACCTACAAGTAAGTACCGATGCAGAGTCTAAGGTTCAAGAGGAAGACTCTGTTCCCTTTATCATTGAAGTGCACACCGTCTCCTCTATAAATGTCTTGCATGTCAAAACGCAAGTTGTTGTGGTAAATGGCACCCTTACCATAGTCACGGAGGAAAGCAGAAACAGATTTGTTGACGTGCTTTCTTGCTTTGTCAATCTGCGGACAGAAATGATTGGACCAGTTCCATTTTTGCCTTTGGCATATGTTGGAAAACACAAAGGCAGTTTTAGGGAAAAGTGAAAACAGTTGTGCAAAGGTGTCCTTCATAAGCATTTCCAGACCTACCCCAGTCAAAGTGCCTAGGTCATTGCCACCACAGTGCACTATTATGAGGTCAGGGTGTTGGATTTGCATGAAGGATTTCACCAATGGCATCAATTGGTGCCACTTTAACCCTCTCTGACCAATCCATTTAATGTCTACATTTGGCAAAGCAAGATCTCTCACCATATCTGTTTTCTCTGCAAACTTTTCACTCCAGAAGACATAGCTGTGCCCTACAATCCACACTGTGAACATCTTCAAAGGAGAACTGGATGCACTCAGGAGGTGTCTTTCAGTAGAATGGCAATATGAAAAGAAAGACAGTTTGGAAATGGAGGCATACATATTTTTTTCAAAACAAAAAGAACTGATTGGCTGTTTCATACCATTCTAGAATAAAAACTAGGCTGTATGTGTAAACTAATAGAAGCATGTTTTGTATTGGTACAAAAAAATGTGTTACCAAAGAACAGTACTATGGATTTGCTGTTAGGTTTGAAAAGTCAAGCACTCTTGCTCTGTGGAATTGAAACATTGTGTGGCGAACTTCTGACCTAACTCCACACAGCAGTGTTCCATGAGCTGTTGCTATGGTAGCAGGCAGAAGTCAAGTTGGGGGAAGGGTACTAGGCAGAAGTCAAGTTGGGGGCAGGGTACTTTTGGAAAAGGGTTGGTTTTCAACCAATAGAAATGTGTGATTACATTTGAAAAAAAGGGGGAAGCACTGAGATTTGAAACTTACATGTATATGTGTGGAAAAAGAGAGGGAAAGTTTGCCATTATCTGGTTCTGCTGAGAGGAGAGAGGTGAACACAACAGAGATCCTGGCTCTGATAATCTGCTGTTTGAGTGTCACATTTCTTTCACAACTAACTAATTTTAAAGGTGAGTTTAGAGTTTGAGAGGGGATGTATGTGGTAACTTAAGAAATGAATAATAGAAATGGAAATTCTTTTTGTTGTAGTTGCGTTTATCATTTTCTGTTTTGGGAGAAATTTAAATGTGAGGAACATGTAAAATAATATGGAGTATGTTTTCACAATAAATTAAGGTGTACTGGAAAAAAAAAGAATAGTTTAAGGGTTTGAGGTTGGACTCAGTAATGCAAATACATTCAGCATCACTAAGGCTGGTTGCCCTTGCTGGAGTGTAGGCAGCCACCCAGGTTACACATGGAGGTGGTCTGAAAAAGAAGTTTGGACATGTGCATTTAAGAAAATCGAAAAAAGTGGTTTCATAATGTGTCAGTCTGTAAAAGTGATTTTCACTTGCCCAAAAAAAAAGAGCAGTAAGTGTGCTTTCAAATTGGCAAAGAAATTTCGTTTTGGGACTAATGTGAAAACATGACTCTGTGTGCAGAGAGGAATTATAGGCAGAGATTTATTGCGTATTGCTCTGGTGATTTCACAGTTGCATTAGATGGAAAGGGGGAGCGATTTTTTGGGGGAAGAAGCAGACTCTTAGCACACACCCATGTGCTTGCCATGTATAATCATGCACAGTATTTACAAGCGAGTGGGGTTTTCAGGTTTCAGTCTGTAATGCAAATACATTCAGCATCACTAAGGCTGGTTGCCCTTGCTGGAGTGTAGGCAGCCACCCAGGTTACACATGGAGGTGGTCTGAAAAAGAAGTTTGGACATGTGCATTTAAGAAAATCGAAAAAAGTGGTTTCATAATGTGTCAGTCTGTAAAAGTGATTTTCACTTGCCCAAAAAAAAAAGAGCAGTAAGTGTGCTTTCAAATTGGCAAAGAAATTTCGTTTTGGGACTAATGTGAAAACATGACTCTGTGTGCAGAGAGGAATTATAGGCAGAGATTTATTGCGTATTGCTCTGGTGATTTCACAGTTGCATTAGATGGAAAGGGGGAGCGATTTTTGGGGGGAAGAAGCAGACTCTTAGCACACACCCATGTGCTTGCCATGTATAATCATGCACAGTATTTACAAGCGAGTGGGGTTTTCAGGTTTCAGTCTGTAATGCAAATACATTCAGCATCACTAAGGCTGGTTGCCCTTGCTGGAGTGTAGGCAGCCACCCAGGTTACACATGGAGGTGGTCTGAAAAAGAAGTTTGGACATGTGCATTTAAGAAAATCGAAAAAAGTTTCATAATGTGTCAGTCTGTAAAAGTGATTTTCACTTGGCCAAAAAAAAAAGAGCAGTAAGTGTGCTTTCAAATTGGCAAAGAAATTTCGTTTTGGGACTAATGTGAAAACATGACTCTGTGTGCAGAGAGGAATTATAGGCAGAGATTTATTGCGTATTGCTCTGGAGATTTCACAGTTGCATTAGATGGAAAGGGGGAGCGATTTTTTGGGGGAAGAAGCAGACTCTTAGCACACACCCATGTGCTTGCCATGTATAATCATGCACAGTATTTACAAGCGAGTGGGGTTTTCAGGTTTCAGTCTGTAATGCAAATACATTCAGCATCACTAAGGCTGGTTGCCCTTGCTGGAGTGTAGGCAGCCACCCAGGTTACACATGGAGGTGGTCTGAAAAAGAAGTTTGGACATGTGCATTTAAGAAAATCGAAAAAAGTGGTTTCATAATGTGACAGTCTGTAAAAGTGATTTTCACTTGCCCAAAAAAAAAAGAGCAGTAAGTGTGCTTTCAAATTGGCAAAGAAATTTCGTTTTGGGACTAATGTGAAAACATGACTCTGTGTGGAAATAGGAATTACAGGCAGAGATTTATTGCGTTTTTTTTTGGTGATTTCACAGTTGCATTAGTAGGAAAAAGGGGGAGCGATTTTTTGGGGGAAGAAGCAGACTCTTAGCACACACCCATCTGCTTGCCATGTATAATCATGCACAGTATTTACAAGCGAGTGGGGTTTTCAGGTTTCAGTCTGTAGTGCAAATACATTCAGCATCACTAAGGCAATATATTCTGAAAACAGCAAAAATAAGGCAAAAATATTTTTTGAAAAATATGTAAATATGTGTACTGTATAATAAAATGTTTTAAAAATAGTAATACTTTTTTTTTTCTTTTTTTTCAGATTGATATAGAAAAATTTCGAAAACTAGAACCATTTTTAAAGCTATTTTTTAAAAAAACAAATGAATAAATATTTTTTTGAGTGGGTATGGTAAGTCAATAATAATAATTGTAGTCTCTCAAGGACCTTGTAATGTGATAATTGATTTTTAGTGTTTTTTTTTTTTTAAAAAAAAAAAAGTACGCGCACGTACGGTAAAAAAAAAAAAAAAGTTTTAAAAAACATATGTAAAAAAAAGATGAAAGATAAGGTTAGCTCTTAAAAGAACCGTTGTGTTCATGCAGGGACAGAGGAAAGAAAGCATGGAAAAATTAGTCTCTGTGACAAGTGTGCTGATCTATTTTGTTGTTCACTAGGGAAACACTGGTCTCCCTATGACAAATTAGATCATGACAAGAGGCACATCGAATATCAACCCTCAGAAATCGAGGGTTAATTTCCAGAGGGCCAGCAGAAGGAGATGCTCCCCCCACAGATGAAGGGCTCACCTGACCTGCAGAAGAAGGAGTCAGCCCTGCAGATGATGGTCCAGGCTGAGCTGCTGTGGATGTACTTGCTTGTCTTTCTGAAGAGTTACCTCCAAAAAGATGACCATGTGTCCTTCTGTGTACATCCTGGAGGTGTCTCTTCATGGTGTGATTCCCAAAGGAATACTTCCTGTCAGGATTACCTCTAGAAAGTACACGCTGACACAGCCTGCAAGTAACTAAGGGTGCATTCACCTTTTGCTGGCCTTCAGGAAAAGTAAAATAATCCCATACATAAGAGGGCTTTTGTTTCCTCGATCTCTGCCTCAAGACAGTGCTGCTAGTGCTAGCCTCACTCTCAGAAGAGCTCTGCTGTTCTGCCATCGTATCCCAAAGACAAACCAGCTCCTTCTCCCAAGGGATCACAAGCAGAAATGAGGGGAATGGGTGTGGTGTAGGAGAGTTCTAGAACTGAAAGTAGTTTCAACCAATCAAAAGTTGTGTTTCATGATCACATGACCTACCGTACGCTTACGGTACGCTTACGGTACGCTTACGGCAAAAGTGCGCATGCGCGTAAAAAAGACACGCGCTTGCGCGCATGCGCTTAACAGTCACTCCCCGACACTTCCGCGTAACATGCGCGTGTAGCGTACACGCGTACGCGTCCCACGCGGAGGACGCGCGGCTACGCAAATTGCGTAAGTATACGCAAACAGCGTAGATAAATTACGGACGTTGCGTAAACCGTACGCTTACCGTAAGCTTACGGTACGCGTACTAAAAAAAAAATTAAAAAAAAGGAAAAAATGTATTGCTAATAAATTTTACATGTTTATTTTATAAAATATATTAAAAAAAACATATTATAGAATTTTAAAAATTTAACCATAGTCTTTAAAAAAGGATAGAAAATTAAAATAAAAATATGTTTAAAAAAATAGAAGAAAAAAACAAAATTAGCATTTAAAAAACCTTGCAAATTCACTGAAAAAACCATGGGTTTCACACACGTTATAGTTAGGACTTAGCATTTAAAAAACCTTAGAAATTCAGTGAAAAAAACCATAGGTTTCACACACGTTATAGTTAGGAATTAGCATTTAAAAAACCTTAGAAATTCAGTGAAAAAAACCATAGGTTTCACACATGTTATAGTTAACTGGACATTTTACTCGTAAAAAACCATTGAAATTGCCCCGTTATAGTTAGTTCAGCTAACTATAACTCGCGCGCCCGCAATGCACTGCTGATGACGTCACATATTACATCACTCATGACATGGTCAGTGACATCACTCATGACATCACTGATGACATCTCAAATGACATCACTGATGACATCACTGATGACATCATCCTTGTGATAGAGTGGCAGACCTCCTCTTCCCCTAATATAACCTTTGATACACACAATCAAAAATAGAAATTAAAATTTTAAAAACAATGGACATACCAATACCAGTTACAACAACCTATACAGTAATTCTAAGATCCAAATACACATCCACTCATTCACCAACAGTCCTATATAGTCACTCATACATGTACTCACTCATCATATGTACTCATACACGTATACATCCTGTTACACAATGCCACTCATCCATAGAGGTACTCACACACATAGTTAGTCATGCTAATAAAGAATCAAACATACATTTACTTGCATATACAGTTATACACACACCACCACACTTACTTCTACGGAAACTTACACATACTTAGTCTTTTAAACAATCACTTATAGAAACACATACTTATTCATACAGGAACTCTTTCAATCTCTCACTCTCACATATACTCACATATATACACCAATAGTCACATATACTAGTTTAAAACATATGTAGTTACACATAAAGACACTATTGAGACAGTCATTAACTCACTAACACACCCATACATACACTCATCCACCCATACAGTCCTGCACACATGCTGTCTTCAACACATACAAACAATGAGTCACTCATTCATGCACCCATGCACTACGTAATACCCCTCACCGAACCAGACACTCACACTCATACTGATACTCAAAAAACCAACTAATAACCTATTTAGACACTCATGTAGCTACACACCAACCCATGCAGCCACTTATACACAAAGTGAGAGACTGATACAGATATTTACATATTTAAACATTACTCACTAAGCCATGTATTCACTAAGATACACTTAATCAGTCAGTAATACAATCAATTTTTCAAAAACAATTCATCCATTTAGACACTTATATACCCATTTATTCTTCCATCGACCTTGAGATATACATATATAAAACATATTTAATTTTCAGAAAAACACACATTCACTGGATGATGTCATCAGTGATGTTATCAGTGATGTCATTTGAGATGTCATCAGTGATGTCATGAGTGATGTCACTGACCATGTCATGAGTGATGTAATATGTGACGTCATCAGCAGTGCATTGCAGGCGCGCGAGTTATAGTTAGCTGAACTAACTATAACGGGGCAATTTCAATGGTTTTTTACGAGTAAAATGTCCAGTTAACTATAACGTGTGAAACCTATGTTTTTTTTCACTGAATTTCTAAGGTTTTTTAAATGCTAATTCCTAACTATAACGTGTGTGAAACCTATGGTTTTTTCACTGAATTTCTAAGGTTTTTTAAATGCTAAGTCCTAACTATAACGTGTGTGAAACCCATGGTTTTTTCAGTGAATATATATATATATATATACATATATATATATATATATATATATATATATATATATATATATATATATATATATATATATATATATATATATATATATATATATATATATATATTATCCACTGGCGGTCGCCAGTAGATAGTTATAGTTAGGACCGAGTTCCCATAGGAAATCTGAAAATTCTATTTTGAATAACTTTGGCGCCGGTTGACTTATCTTCGTGAAATTTTCAAAACTAATGGGGCGCTCCGCTCAGCTCCTACCCTGAAAGTCTCGGGTAATTCGTGCATTTTCCCATAGGACCTTTAGTCGAAGGTACAGCCCGAATGGCTGAACAGAATTACTTGAAATTTGGCAAAGAGGTAGTACATAAATATCTATATGCGTGCACCGTGCGCGCACGGTGCTCGCACGGGGCGCGCACCAAATGTCCGCGAGTGTAATTCTGATTGGTGGTTAGATGTCAGTCAACATTCCAATTGGTCGGAATCAGGAAGTGTCGGACGCCATTTGGTGTGTGACAGTGAAAAAGAAAGGTGGAGAACGTGAAAAGGGGGTAGGGTAGAGAGTTCCTGACCCCCTAGCCTTTGTCAGGGGGTCCCTGAAGGACCCCGAAGGGTGAAAAAAAAATTTTTTTTTTTTTTTTAAAATCGCGGGGTGCGCGCACGGTGAAAAACCCTTAAAAAAAACATTTTAAACTGTTTATAAGTTTAAAGAAGATATTAACTATGCTGTTCAACTTTATCCAAATTAAAAAAAGAGCTGAGCCATTCCATATTACAGGATACAGTCAATCTATAACTATATACTTAGGTAGTTTATTGTAAAATAAATATATAAAAAATATAATAATACATGCATAAATTAGCATTTAAAAAACCTTACAAATTCTCTAAAAAAACCATAGGTTTCACACACGTTATAGTTAGAAATTAGCATTTAAAAAACCTTGCAAATTCACTTAAAAAAACATAGGTTTCACACACGTTATAGTAAGGAATTAGCATTTAAAAAACCTTGCAAATTCACTGAAAAAAACATAGGTTTCACACACGTTATAGTTAGGAATTAGCATTTAAAAAACCTTGCAAATTCACTGAAAAAACCATAGGTTTCACACACGTTATAGTTAGTAATTAGCATTTAAAAAACCTTGCAAATTCACTGAAAAAACCATAGGTTTCACACATGTTATAGTTAGCTGGACATTTCACTCGTACAAAACCATTGAAATTCCCCCGTTATAGTTAGTTCAGCTAACTATAACTCGCGCAACCGCAATCCACTGCTGATGACGTCACATATTACATCACTCATGACATGGTCAGTGACATCACTCATGACATCAATGATGACATCTCAAATGACATCACTGATAACATCTCAAATGACATCATCCAGTGAATATGTGTCTTTCTGAAAATTTTTTTTTTTTTATATATGTATATCTAAAGGTTAATGGAAGAATACATGGGTAAATAAGTGTCTAAATGGATGTTTTTTTTGTAAAATTAATTGTATAACTGACCTATTAACAGTATCTTAGTGAATACAAGTATTAGTGAGTAATGTTTAAATATTTAAATATCTGTATCAGTGTCTCACTTTGTGTATAAGTGGCTGCATGGGTTGGTGAGTAGCTACATGAGTGTGTATATGGGTTATTAGTTCGTTTTTAGAGTATCAGTATGAGTGTCTGTCTGGTTCAGTGGGGGATGTTACTTAGCGTATAGATGCATGAATGAGTGACTCACTGTTTGTATGTGTTTTGAAGACAGTATGTGAGCAGGACAGTATGGGTGGATGAGTGTGTGTATGGGTGAGTAAGAGAGTGAATGACTGTCTTAATAGTGTCTTTATGAGTAAGTCCATATGTTTTAAACTAGTATATGTGAGTATTGATGTATATAAGTGAGGATATATGAGAGTGAGAGATTGGAAGAGTTCCTGTATAAATAAATATGTGTTTCTATAAGTGATTGTTTAAGAGAGTAAGTATGTGTACGTTTCTGTAGAAGTAAGTGTAGTGGTGTGTGTATAGCTGTATATGCAAGTAAATGGATGTTTATTTGCATGTGTGAGTATGTGTGTGAGTAACTCTATGTATGAGTGTAGGTGTGTAACAGGATGTATAGGTGTATGAGTACATATGATGACTGAGTACATGTATGAGTGACTATATAGAAGTGTTGATGAATGAGTGGATGCGTATGTAGATTTTGGAATTACTGAATAGGTTGTTCTAAATGGTATTGGTATCTCTATAGTTTTCAAAACTTTAGTTTGTATTTTTTAATGTGTTTATCAAAGTTTATATTAAGATAAGAGGAGGTCTGCCACTCTTACACAAGGATGATGTCATCAGTGATGTCATTTGAGATGTCATCAGTGATGTCATGAGTGATGTCACTGACCATGTCATGAGTGATGTAATTTGAGACGTCATCAGCAGTGGATTGCGGTCGCGTGAGTTATAGTTAGCTGAACTAACTATAACGGGGGAATTTCAATGGTTTCGTACGAGTGAAATGTCCAGCTAACTATAACATGTGTGAAACCTATGGTTTTTTCAGTGAATTTGCAAGGTTTTTTAAGTGCTAATTCCTAACTATAACGTGTGTGAAACCTTTGGTTTTTTCAGTGAATATATATATATATATATAACCTATCGCCAGTAGGTAGTTATATTTAGGTCTGCTTTTTCATAGACGCAGTGTTTTTTGATTTGCTAATAGCTTTGGACAAATTTGGCGATTCTCCCTGAATCTTTCCCAAAAAAATTCATGCACCTCAGCTTCTTTCTTGAAAGTTTCAAGGTGATCCGTCAAGTGGGGGCTAGCAAAAAAGGGGGCTCCTGAAAAGCAAAGTCTCCATGCATTTTTCATAGACTACTTTAGACAAGGCTACAGTAAAAACTGCTGAACGGAATTACACCAAATTTGGCAGGAAGCTAGATCGTGGTCCCCAGATTGTGCTATGTGTGGTTTAGTGTTAATCCATCCTGTAGTTTCCTAGATATTATGGGTCGAAAATAATTGTATATTTTGGCAGTTGGGCTCATGACAGTCCCGCGAGCCTCCGGTGTGAGCGCAAAATCAAAATGGAGCCCTGTGATTCGTCCAAAGGCCCATTTTTCGCATGAGCCTTCATGTTGTCATGGAAGCTAGAGGCACCCGCAAGTCCTGTGAGTCCCACAAGAGGAAGAGCTTTGATTGGCTGGCTGTTGGAATGTGAGAAATTAAATGGCGGCCATTACTGTTTACTGTGAAAAATTCAAGGTGTTGTGGAAATGAAATTAAAAAGCTATTTAAGGGGGAAGCAGAAAGGCATGTTTTGGAGTGGAGGTGTCTAAGGGATCACTACTGTGAAGAAAATAAATGTATATTGTTTTTAACAAATTTTTAACATCTGTCGGGGCTCTGGTGGGATCGTGAATGGTAAAAAGGGGTAGATGAGTTCTGAATTCACTCCATTAGTAGGAATGCATATTGTGGTCATTGTTTCGAGAGGAAGTGTGTAAGAGATAAGTACTGTAATGAGTAAATGGTTAATTCCTAATTTCCCCCCAAAAGTACGATCTTGTGAGAATCTTGCAGGATTGTGACCAGTAGAAAGGAGTAGGTGATCTTTGAATACACTCTGGTATGCACACCTGTTACTGTAGGAAGGCATCTTTCTGGAGATAGTGTTTATCAGAGACTACTATCTCTGCTTATCAGCTTTGTGAGATTTGTGGGTAGAGTATAGTCTCTTCCCACACTCTACTATGCACACCCATTATCAGAGAGAGGGGTGTTCGCAGGGAGGAGAGACCCTGGACAGAGTATACTATGTACATCTGTAATCCAAGAGATTGGTCTCAGAGGAGAGGTTAGTTTCTCTCCACACAGCCTACTACGCGCATTCGTCATCTGAGACAGAGGTTTCAAAGGAAAGGCCAACCATGTACTCATCCTACTACTCTCACCCGTCATTTGAGAGCAAGGTCTGGAAGTAGAGGGCAGTCCCTCCCCACTCCCTACTATGCACACTCATAATTACAGAGAGGTGTCAGCAGAGAGGCCAGTCCCTACACACACCCTACTACGCACACTTGTCATCTGAGAGAAAGGTCTGAAATGAGAGGCTAGCCCCTCCCCATACCCTACTACGCACTCCTGTCAACTGAGAGTGCAGTCTGAAAGGAGAGGCCAGTTTTACTCCACACCCTACTATGCACACCCATCATTATATAGAGTGGTCTCAGCAGAGAGGGTAGTCGTTCCATATAACCTTTTAAACACACCCGTCATTACAACAGTAGTAACACTTCAAGAAAAGATTGCTGGTGGCATGTCTTTATATCAGAGTAACCATCACTGAGCAAATAAACTTTCTATTGAATATTTATCTGTTTAAGACTAACACACATTTTACAAAGATTTTGCAAAGTGTCAACCATGCCCTTTTTTGTTACAATAAAAAAACATTCTTTTACTAAAATAATGTCAGAAAGCAACATATATCATGAAGTCATTCTACGTGCATGCACTTACAAAATAAATTAAATTACGGAGAAAAAAAACTCTGATAGTTGCTGAAAAAGAGGTTAAAGTAATGTTATAGTTTAGTGTATTAAAAATAAGTGTTTTTTCGATTTTAAAAAAAAACAGAAATTCATTTTAAGGTGAAAGTCTCAGTGTCAATGTTAATGTGTTGAACTAAAACAAAACATCAATTCAGCAGTTATAGTTAGTAGCACTAACTATAACTTGCGCACCTGCCATGCACTTGTTATGATCTCAAATATGACATCACTCATGAAATGTTCTATTACATCATTTATGACATCACTGATGACATCTGGAATGACCACTAATTACATCACTGATGACATCATCCAATGACTGTGTGAGTTTGTTTTATAGTTTATGAACTGGTGAGTAATTATTCTACATAGTTGTATACAGCTTGGGTGCAGCTAATGGATGTAAGTGTTTAAAAAATGTGTGTGGTCCTAATGCATCATAGTTTTGTGGAGATCTTGAACATGTTACAATGTTAAAAACTTTACTGTTGACACTGAGAAGTTCCCATTACTATAATGTTACTTTAACCTTTGTTTTTTTCACTAAAAAATAACATGACATATAAGCAAGTATTGTATAGGCATCAGCAGATATTGTTGCTTAGCATGAAGCAACGCTATTAAGATGTATTATGGAAAGTATTAACTTGAAATAATTATTGTGCTGAGGAATATTTAAATATTTAAACATTTAAAAATGTAAAAATGTAAAAATGTAAAAATTCTATAATTTAAACATTTAAATTGTCTTTTCATATATTTGTATAGTGATTATGGTCAGTGAAAGACAATCTATTTAGAAAAAGACTAAGTATATAGTCTGTTGTTGAGCTTTAGTGAGCAATGGGAGGGATTACTCTCTCAGGAAGTGACTATTTATTCACATTTTGGGTCCTGGCAAGTCATGTGATCAAGACTGGGGTGACCTAGTCGAAACGCGTCATGCTGTGGGACATTGCAATAAAACACGAATAATCCAATGATACGCTGTGGTCTGCACCTGATTTTGCAAGAAAATATATTGCTTCAGTACTGTAGTTTCTTCATATATATATATATGCATATATATATATTTATATGCATATACACTGACACACGCACATATGTATACATATACACGTATATATACATATATACATATGTAAGCATATACACACCCGCACATATATACATACATAGTCAAAATTAAGTCCTTTCCTCCTATTATTTTCTATGGGACTGAGTTTCAGTACCTGCGAGTGCCTATGTGTGCTGTTTGGCGTACACTAATGCTGGATTGGAGTGCATTTACTACTGTTTTGACACCTTTAGCTGACTTTATATGTGTAGTTTGTGAATAGCAATGGGCTTACTCTTTTGTGTGTGGGTTTTTCTACTAATCTATCCTTCCGTATACCCTGCCTTGACTCTCCCTTAAGCCCCCCTACGTTTTCCAGCCACTCCCCCTTGTACCTCCCACATTTAGTACTAAAATATAGGAACGTGATGTAGCGCTTAAGAGTTTGAAAATTGTAGGGGTGCGTTATATTTACTGTTAGTTGGCACCCGTATATAATCAAATGTGTACTCAGGTATTTTGTGTGCAATGTATTAAGAATTGTATAACCTATGTCGATTTCAATAGAAGTGTTAGCTATGTACAAGCATCTTATGTATATATTGAAGCAATGCATAGAGCTTAGTCCTTTTGAACAATGTGATGTTAAAACGTGTAGATTAGAATTCGTGTCTGTAGACTGTTTAGTTTGACCACACATGAAAGAAAGACATAAATGTCAATACTGTGATTTAAACCTGCTTGTGTAACCGAAGTAGTGGCCAGAATTCGCATATGTCGTTGAGGCGAAAGGCCTGGTATTTTCTTATGTTAGCCAAGGGCAATAGGCCAAAAAGGATTTATTCCAGTAGAGGTTTTAGGCTGTAGTAAATTGCAAGTTAAAAGATGTGAAGTATGTCTGCCTTGCATGATCTCACCCCAGGTGCAAGGACAGTTGCTCGTTAGTAGAGAAGCTCTTTGTTCACAAATTGACTTATGTAGTAAAAGCCAGACATGGGAGTGCATTGGAATGTGCCAATCGTAACTCCTAGTGCGGATGGCGTCTGGGACTCAAGGCCAAGCGATGGACGATGGAACTGGACAGCGCTCTGTGGAAATTTACTGAAAGACGACCCCGCAGAAGAGGAGGCGCAAAGGGCGTGTTCTGGGATTTGGGGTTCTGTATTAGGGAAAGCGCCCCGAGGGTGGAGGCAGATCAGAGCAGCCCAGAGCAGAGGAAGGCTAGGCGAAGAGATAGAGGGGGCAACTTAGAACAAGCTCTCTAAGTGATGACTTCTCAGGAAGTTTCACTCTGACACCTTTTTACTCGACGAGGGTCTCAAGGGATTGCTAAGTAGGGATGTCATCTAGTGCAGAGTAGGGACAGAGATGGTATGGTTCAGTGTCCCTAGTATCGACATTTGCTTGGTGGTTTTCTACCTCATGCTTTTAGAGATTGTGCTTTTAGTTATTTTTAGCCGTATGCGGATTCTTCGTAGAGTAGCATTTGTGTTAGTGCCTATGTACTTGTTGTGCAACGTATTGAGGACTTTGTACCTTCAAATCTTTATGCTGATAATAAAAACCAGAGAGCCAAGAGATTAAGTCTCGAGTCCTTGATTATGGCGAATTGTGGACAGTAATTTTGATAATTGTGTTTTTCCCTCCACGCTATTGGGCAAGAAAAAAGTTCCATACGACCAGAGTGGGTTCTAGTAGATAATTGCGAGATACTAAAATGGGCCGGAGCAGTTGGTAGCAAACGAGGATGGTTTCTTTCCGATAGCGAGGGAAGATTAGATAAGGATAAGTGATCCTCGAGGCCCAAAAGACGATAAGTGATGCTGAATCATCAGATGGCGAGCAGCAGACGGCAGCAGATGAGCATCGACGGCGAGTAGCAGCACGGCCGAAAGCAGCAGTTCCAGGAGTGAGTATGAAAATGAGATGTTGTAGATTGCGGTGTTGATCTGTTGTGTGATGTCTTGCGGAGTTGATGTGTATGTCGTGTGATTGTGAGATCAGGCTGTGAGCGCGCGCAGCCCGGGAATTGTGGTGTAGAAGACACCTGAGATAGATTTTGTTGACCACCCAAAGGAGATCGTGAGGTACCATCGATCACCTGGACCGAGATAGGGGGAGTGAACGTGTGTGTGTATGGCAACTTAACGCTGGTCGTGGGTTGTTGTGTGCGGATCGGAGTGTTAGTAACCTATCAGTGGCGATCTGTCTGGCCGGACGGGGGCAGACGGGCGCCAAGCGAGGTCAACAAGGTCGAGAGACTGTGGACGAACAGTCAGAGGCTGTGGACGGACAGCCAGAGAAGTAACTTAATTGGTTATTTCAGTGTATGAATGGGACGAGAGCAAGCGTGAAACGTGTTTGGGGAAAGGGAACTGCTGCGAACGGAGGAAGGTGACGTCAGAGGGTGTCACGCTGTGATAGGCCGGTTGGTGTGAGTCGCGCTGTTATTGGAGGATTTGAGAACAAGACGTAAATAGAGCGCGAGAGCGAATTCGCTCATCATGAAGTGTCTTAGGGCTTTGCGAGAGTTGTGTAGAGGCGATAAGCATGTGGTTGTTCGTGGGGGAGAAGAAGCCCCTCCCGAGGATACCCCAGCACATTACATGGCAAAGAATGTGGGGTTACATACTATAGTTTGGATTGAGAATTGGCACAAGATTACACAAGGTGAAGGGGAATTAGCTTTCCCGAGGTATGGCTCATTTAGACTAGCAGTGCTGTACCAACTGAAGACGGTGATGGGGTCCTTAAGACCCTTGCCAAGACCGGCGCAGTTCGAAGCATTACATGCGTGGATTAGAGCAGCGCATGATAAGGAAAAGGGAAGAAGTCAGGAGAGGATGAGGAAGTCGATTAGGGCATTTCAGGATGCCAAGTGGGACGCAGCGGAGAAAACATGGAGAGTGCAGACAATTGAGGAAGAGAAATTGTATCCCTTGCTGATAGACTCGACGGGGATAAGGCATGTGAAAGCACAGGAAGAGGAGAGTGACTCCGATGATGGGGTATTGCAAAGACTGTTAGACGAGAGACCACCTCCTTATAATCCAGACGAAGTGGATGATAGGTGGGGTGAGAGGGGAGAAACTAGAAGGGTAACGATCCAACCTGAGACCCGAGTAGAAGGGTTGGTTTCGTTTGAAACAGCGAGTTCACAGGGTCAGTCTGAGGCTAGTGGGAGGATTGAAAGAGAGATGAGGTTACCGGATGCATTGAGGGTACCGGTCACCATTGGACCGATTGTGTCGATATACAGTCCGGAATCAGAGGAAAGAGAGAGGTCAGAACGAGTGGCAGAAAGGACGAGGAGAGAAAGCGGGGAAAGTGGGTTGGAAGGGGCAACGGCCCGACCTCCAAGCCCTGTACAATGGAGTACACCATTGGCAGCAGTGTCAGACACATCGAGGGGAGAGGAAGACCAGAGATCGGAGAGACCGAGGACTCTGATGGAGTCCAGATCAGATTTAAGGTCATGGGTACCGCCAAAGAGGCAAATGAGCTGGAATATGGGCCAAGCGGGGAAAGCTCCAGATGGCTTTAAGAGTCATTCTGCTCCCATAGAGACACCAGAAGAGAGGAGAGAGAAAGAACCAGAATGCGAATATGATGAGGGACGTGGAGCAAGTTGTCAGGTGTTGAAAGGAGCCTTGAAGGCAGGGATGATAGACATAGTAAGGCTCAAGGCAGAGGTAGATGAAATTATATATGGAAGTCTACCTCTTGAGAGGATAGTATCTTACAATCCAGATGAGCTGTTTTTCGTGGCAAAAGATGTGACGCGGAAAGCACGAATGGCACACGAGAAATTGAGGGGATTGGCGAAGGAATATGATGTGGATTTATCCAAGACTAGGGTGTTGCAAGGAAGTCATAGGATGCATTATACTGAGCGGGAGCTAGAGGAGAAGAGGGTTGTTGGACTGAGGTCACATACTAGAGAACTGGTTTTAGCCATGCGGCCGTGGTTGACGCTTGATAAGTGGGAAGAGAAATGGTCAAAGAAAAAGACCTCAAGGGGAGCGGAAGGAGGAACTCCGGCAGAGGGATTGCTACTAGCAAAGACCTTTCCCCTTAGGGAAGTGGCGAATGGAGGATATGTGCATGTACCATGGAGCAGGGGGGATTTGGCATCATTTACGAATGATTTTCCCAGGCTCAGGGAGAAGCCTGCAGAGTGGTACAAGCAAGTTGAGCGTTTTGTTAAGATTTCGAAGGTGTTGTGGATAGACCTAAATACCTTATTCGATATTGTGGTTCCAGGAGATCTGTGGAACGCATGTAAAATTGCTGTTGATTGGCCGGACTATGAGCCTGATAGGAACCTGATTACAAATGGTCCGTCGCCAGTAGTGATGAGGCTGTATGAGAAAGTAATTACCTGGTTGAAATCGAAGGTTTCACCCCAAGATATTGATTGGGTGAAAATAGACAGGACGGTGCAGGAGCCAAAGGAGACACTACATGAGTTTTATGAGAGACTTTTGAAAGCTTTTAAGCAGTACAGTGGCCTAGACGAGCTGGAGACGAAGGACATGGGACAGTTTGTGTCTAAGTTCGTGCTGGGTTTGAAGCCCGAGGTCAGTCTCATGATACAGCAGCATTTGATCTGTTGGCAGAATAAGCCCGTAGATGAAATCTTGCGGTACGCTAGGTACTGCACGGATGAGATTGAGTCAAAGCACAAGAAGATGAAGGATAACCTATTGCTCATTCAGATGCAAGCTGCTCAGGGACCGCCGAATGGGGGTCCAGTGGTGCGGAGACAGGGAAATTATCAGACAGGGAATCAGAATGTGCAGGGTCAGGGAAGGCCGAGGCCCGTGGACCCTAGAACAGGCATAGATGTAGCGATCTTGAAAAAGACGACTGCTTGTCACCAGTGTCACCAGGTGGGACACTGGAGGCGCGAGTGCCCCTTGAACCCCTATAATCAGCCGCAGATGGAGGGAGGAATGGGTCAGGTCCCTGGGGCGGAACAGGTACAGACGGTGACTGTACCGAGAATGATGCAAGGGGGGACCGGCATCTCGCAAGTGCAGGTTCCCCAGCCACCCAGAATACAGAACATACAGCAGGGAGCTCGGACTTATTTGCAGATGCCCATGTTCGAAGTAGGAGAGGAGAGGGATGCAGATTTGCTGGCCCAGTTAAGTTTAGGCCAGGATGATGATTGCCTACTTAGAGCCATTTTAGAAGTAGATCAGAGAGGACCTTTTGTGGAAGCGGAACTCGATGGACACCCTACTACCTTTTTGGTAGATACGGGGGCTACCAGGTCAACGATAAGATCAGCGGTAGTTCCGGGGGTAGCCCTTTCTGGAGAAAGCATACAAGTGGTTGGAGTAGCGAACAAAAGGCTAGTTAGCCCTTTGACAGAACCGATTCCAGTTAGGATAGGAAACTTTAGGGATCAGTTCGTGGTGTGCGATTCTAGTCCTGTTTGTTTGTTGGGGAGAGACTTATTGTGCAAGCTCAATTGCACAATTTACTGTACCCCGAAAGGAGTAGAGGTGCAGACAAGAGATGAGGATGCGACCTTTAAGGTTGCAAATCAGCGGGTGTGTGTGGAAGTGTACCCAGCTTTGACAGTGGAGGAGCTTCCACAGGATTTGAGGGAGTCAGTGTCGTCTGACGTGTGGGACCTAAGCGGAGAGGAGATTGGCTTAGTCAGGGGAGTGGAACCAGTGAAGATACAGGTTAAGCCAAACGTGGAATTCCCGAGAACACCTCAGTAGAAATTATCCCCTGAAACGATTGCAGGGATTAAACCTGTGATCGAGTCCATGATTAGACAGGGAATACTGGTGGAGATCATGGGTAGTCCATGTAACTCGCCCATTATGGGACTGCAGAAACCAAGTGGAAAGTTCAGAATAGTACAGGACCTGCGAAAAATAAACGACATAGTTGTTCCATGTTGTCCAGTCGTACCGAATCCATCTGTGATACTGTTTCAGATCCCATGTGAAGCTGGATGGTTCACAGTGATTGACTTGTGTCAGGCATTCTTTTCGATTCCCCTACATGAAGAGAGCAGATTTCTTTTTGCATTTAGACTAGAAAATCGTGTATTAACGTGGTGTCGTATCCCACAGGGGTATACGGAGAGCCCATCGATTTTCAATCAACTCTTGAAGAAAAACCTAGAGAGTCTTGTGTTGCCACAAAACTCCGTTTTGGTGCAATACATTGACGACCTGCTTGTTGCGTCAGAAACAGAAGACGCTTGCAGGACTGATACAATTGCGTTGCTGAATTTCCTGGGAGAGAATGGTCACAAGGTGTCTCCAAGCAAGTTGCAATACTGTTTACCTGAGGTGCAGTATTTGGGGCACAGAATTGAGAAGGGTAAAAGGAAGGTGTCTCCAGATCGCATTGATGCGATTTTGAGAATGCCGGTTCCCTGGACGCAGAGGGAAGTTAGGATGTTTTTGGGAATGGTGGGCTATTGCCGCCAGTGGATCCCAAACTTTTCCTTTGAAGCGAAGCCTTTACAGCGGCTGACGCGAAAGGATGTAAGTGATCCGGTACCATGGGACGACGACTGTTTGAAATCATTTCTGAGGCTGAGAGAAGCCTTATGTAGCCCTCCTGCGTTGGGAATGCCGGATTACAACAAGGCATTTGCATTGTTCTTCTGCGAAAGAGAAGGTTGCGCATTAGCAGTGTTAACTCAGAATCATGGAGGTGTCCGTAGACCAGTTGCCTATTTCTCAGCTACTTTAGATCCAGTAGCTTCTGCGTTGCCCGGATGTCTCAGATCCGTTGCGGCAACAGGTGTCAGCATCGAGAGATGTGAGAGCATTGTGATGGGTCATCCTCTTACTGTACATGTGCCACATTCTGTTGAATTGTTGATGACTAGGACTAAAACACAGCACCTCACGAATAATAGGCTGACTCGTTATGAGCAAGTTATCCTTGCAGCCGATAATGTGATATTGAAGAGGTGTGCTGTTTTAAATCCTGCCACATTGTTACCTGTTCCAAATATAGATGATAATGAAGATTGTGAGGACCATGATTGTCTCGATGTGACTGAACTATGCACCAAACCGAGACCAGACATTGTTGATGAACCGCTCCCAGTGTCAGATGAGATTTTCTTTGTGGACGGTTCATGTTTAAGAGACGGTGTTGGTCGACTGAGAGCAGCGTTTGCTGTATGTACCATCACGGGGGTGGTTGAAGCCGCTTGTTTAGAAGGAGTACACTCCGCGCAGGTGGCTGAGCTCATTGCTCTGACTCGTGCCTGTTTGGCAGCGGAAAAGATCCGTGTAACTATTTACACGGACAGCCAGTACGGGTTTGGTGTGGTTCATGACTTCGGACAGCTATGGTCCCAGAGAGGGTTCATGACGTCTTCAGGTTCTCCCATAAGAAATGGTGATCATGTACGGAAATTGCTAAAAGCATTGCAAGGTCCTGATGAAATTGCTGTTGTTAAATGTGCTGCACACACAAAGGGAAATGATTTTGTTTCATTGGGTAACAACTATGCTGATGAGGTAGCCCGATTTTGTGCAGAGCAGGGATGCAATTTCACGGAGACCCACATTGAGGAAACTGGGGAGGAAGTGGCGTATGGTCAGATGTTAGCAATGGCAGACTCATGGGAGGAACTGAAACAGCTTCAGGAAGGGGTCTCGGATCAGGAACGAGACAGCTGGATACGAGCCGGATGTGAGAAGGGAGATGTGGATATATGGGTTTCGAATGATGGACGAGCAGTGTTGCCGGAAAGTTTGTTGAATCCCATGGCGAGGTTGATACATGGTGCTGTACATCTTGGTAGGGATGCAATGATGAGAGTGTTTCGTCAGACTTGGTATAACCCGAAGTTTCGGGCAGTGGCTGAAACCGTGTGTCAGAGGTGTGTCACCTGTCAACAGATGAATGTAGGGAAGAGAACTGCTGTGACGTTGAGTCACATAGGGAGGTCAGGTGGACCTTTCAATAGGATGCAGCTCGATTTTGTTGAAATGCCGAAGTGTAATGGGTTGAGGTACATATTAGTGATAGTATGTGTCTTTTCCAGGTGGGTGGAGGCATACCCTACACGCAGATGTGACACACTCACAGTAGCAAAACTATTATTGAGGGAACTCATTCCAAGGTACGGGTTCCCGACGTCCTTTGAATCGGACAGAGGAACTCATTTCCACAGCGAAGTCATGAAGTTGCTTTGTGCAGCTTTGAATATAGATCAGAAGTTACACTGTAGCTATAGACCGGAAGCTTCAGGGATAGTGGAGCAGGTGAATGGAACTCTGAAGGCTCGAATGGCGAAAGTGTGTTCGTCTACGTCTTTGAAATGGCCTGACGCATTACCCTTGGTCCTTATGAGCCTTCGAAGTGTGCCAGATAGAAGGACTGGGTTGTCACCCCATGAAATCCTCATGGGAAGAGCGATGCGTTTGCCTGCCATACCTGCTACTGCTTTGATAAATATCACTGATGATATGATCCTGGACTATTGTAAAGGCCTTGCTGACGTGGTCCGTTCTGTGTCTCAGCAGGTGCAGACAGCAACGGTTCCAGCTGCGAGTGACCGGTGCCACGACTTGGACCCAGGCGATTGGGTCCTAGTCCGCAAGCACGTGAGGAAGAGTTGTTTGGATGCTAGGTGGCGCGGCCCCTTTCAGGTGATCCTTGTCACGAACACAGCCGTCAAGTGTGGAGGTTTACCGAACTGGGTGCATGCTTCCCATACCCGCCGAGTCCCAGCACCCTTAGAAGATACAGCCCCTCTCGAGAACGAAAGTCCAGCTGAGCCGATAGAACTATCTGAGAGGGCCAGTCAAGCTGTAAGGGTTGCTGAAGCGGCTGATGGTGCACTGAATCGAGTTGGGGGAGGACGTGAAAGAAGTACTGACCCAGAAACAGGCGAAGGAGCGAGAGGTGCAGTGGGTAGTACAGAATCGAGTTCTGCCAAAGAGGAGGAGATCAGTGCACAGGGTATCGAAGGGAAGACCGGAGGTGCCACCGAAGCAGAAAGGGTTTGGCCCGCAAGACAAAATCGGGTAAACCTAAGGTCGGTACCGGACACAGATCTTGCACCAGTTTCGGAGGAACCAGAAGAAGAATCAGGCGACGAGGAGAATCCTCAAGGTGTGAGAAGATCAAAGAGAACAAGAGTGCCAAGTCGGAAGTACGCCTCACCAGAGTGGGCATACCCAGTGACTGATGCCCGGGTTACCGTGCACGGGAAGATTGACGTCGATGACATTGGTCAACAGTGTCCCGCTCCAGAGAGTGGAAGTGTTGCTGAAAGTTCCGGGATTGGAGATCGAAGGAATATTGACGATTCATATTCCGAGTCCGCCATTCCTGAGTGTCATTCGAGGTATGATCTTGGACAATTTGGAGTTCCCGACGTTCACGACTGTGCCAGACCCACAAGAACTGATCATTCTTAAGCTCGAAATATTGCAGGGAGTCCTGGAACTGTTGGGACCAGCGCTTATGTTAGATTGATTTGAGAAGGTTGCAAGCAGAAAAGAAGATAACCTAGACCCGAGCGGAAGAAGAACAAAATTAGGGATTTTTCCGTTATAGAACGAAGAAAAGTTAGGGAGGGTTGCCTAAGTTCACGAAAGAGACATTAATGAGAAAGAGACTTACCCTTTCAGAGACTGTATTGGACATTGAGCATATTCCGAAGATGGCAGATCCTGCAAACCCACATCGTAGGGCTAAATTGATAATAGGCACATTGATAGGAGTTGTGATAGTCACCATATTTGCAGTAGTGATAAGTTCATACATGGTGGCTCACAGGCAAGAGGGGAAGGTTCAGGGAGCACCCACACCTAATACCCCAGGGCAGAGAGGTGTCAGTATCAGAGAACAGGAAATATCGAAGTTGAGGGATGATCGCAGACTCCACATGGATTTGTCGAGGGGTGATTTTAAGCTTAATGCTTATGCAAAGTTGCTGTACGAGTATGTTGATGCGATGGATGTGAAGGATTGTTATGTGTGCATGCAGTTGCCTGCTTCAGTGGATGAGGGTATCAAGTACCATCATCTCCTATTGACATATGGGATTTCTTGTAGTTTATTGCTCAGTCTATTTTATGACAGGAGACAGTTCGAGTATTTCTTTTCAAATTTTGACACAGTACTTCCTGAAGTCCCAGCAATTAAACATCTGAATAAGTATGATTATTATAAGAAAGAGGACAGGCTCCTGAAGTATTTTAGACCGACTGTGAAGTTGGATACGGCGCATGCTCACAGGAATAACCTGACATGTGCGTTGTCTGAGACGGAGAAGAAATTCATTGATCAAGTAGAAGACAGGTATAGGAAATTGACCCAGACACGAGACACCGGAGATAGCCCAGTAGATTGGACTGAGGAGGAGAGAGCTCATAAGTCTAAGGGAAGTTATGGACCAATAGCGTTAGATGAGGTACAGAGAGGGAATTTGTGTATTGGACGGCCGCAATCCGATACGGATAAGGTCGCAGTGGGACATAGCACCTGTTCTCAGACCTTCACTTTGGAAGCCTCTGTTAAGAACTTTATGCAAGGGGTGGTACAAGTAATTCCGACAGTGTATTATGTATGTGGAAAGAATGCGTATGTCAGACTGCCTGCAAATTGGTATGGCATATGCTATTTGGCTATCATATTCCCGAAGATTTATCACACAGAGGACTTGGAGTTGTTAGAGACGAAGCGACAGTCTAGAAGACGTAGGGCTACAAATGCAGGTGCAGTGATTGGGGACATATACGGAGCAATGATACCTAGTATGGGTGTGGTGTTGAATGATGTGAAGATCAGGAGGTTGGCGACTGTAGTTGATGAGTTGTCTATGAATACGGCGAGGTCCTTGTTGTTGGTGGCTGGAGAGATGTTGTCGATACGGAATATGGTTATGCAGAATCGCCTTGCTTTAGACGTGTTATTAGCCAAAGAAGGCGGGGTCTGCAAATTATTGAAGGTTCAGGAATGCTGCACATATATTCCAGACAACACGAAGGAGATAGGGAAGTACATAGATAACATCACGACTATTCACAAGGAGATTATGGATTTGACGGAGGAGAATGTGTGGGAGAAGATTGGGCAAGGATTTGGAAGAGTGGGAACGTGGTTTGCGAATTTGGGAAGAGGATTTCTTGGATCAGTGCTGAAGCCAATTATCATTGTTGTAGTTTGCGTGATTTGTTTGTGGGGATGCGTGAAAGCATGGAAGTGGTATCAAGGAGGCAAGGTTGAAAGAGCTCTTAGAGCAAATGAGAAAAGAATGCCGAAGTTTCAGGAGCAGCAATACGAGAGTCTTAAGAGAATGGAGGGAGTTCGACATGGCAAAGTTATGACTAGTGTGGTTTAAATCAGTTCTAAAGAAGAGAAATGTAATGGTGTGATGACGGATGTCATCAAAGGGGGGAACTGATGTAGCGCTTAAGAGTTTGAAAATTGTAGGGGTGCGTTATATTTACTATTAGTTGGCACCCGTATATAATCAAATGTGTACTCAGGTATTTTGTGTGCAATGTATTAAGAATTGTATAACCTATGTCGATTTCAATAGAAGTGTTAGCTATGTACAAGCATCTTATGTATATATTGAAGCAATGCATAGAGCTTAGTCCTTTTGAACAATGTGATGTTAAAACGTGTAGATTAGAATTCGTGTCTGTAGACTGTTTAGTTTGACCACACATGAAAGAAAGACATAAATGTCAATACTGTGATTTAAACCTGCTTGTGTAACCGAAGTAGTGGCCAGAATTCGCATATATCGTTGAGGCGAAAGGCCTGGTATTTTCTTATGTTAGCCAAGGGCAATAGGCCAAAAAGGATTTATTCCAGTAGAGGTTTTAGGCTGTAGTAAATTGCAAGTTAAAAGATGTGAAGTATGTCTGCCTTGCATGATCTCACCCCAGGTGCAAGGACAGTTGCTCGTTAGTAGAGAAGCTCTTTGTTCACAAATTGACTTATGTAGTAAAAGCCAGACATGGGAGTGCATTGGAATGTGCCAATCGTAACTCCTAGTGCGGATGGCGTCTGGGACTCAAGGCCAAGCGATGGACGATGGAACTGGACAGCGCTCTGTGGAAATTTACTGAAAGACGACCCCGCAGAAGAGGAGGCGCAAAGGGCGTGTTCTGGGATTTGGGGTTCTGTATTAGGGAAAGCGCCCCGAGGGTGGAGGCAGATCAGAGCAGCCCAGAGCAGAGGAAGGCTAGGCGAAGAGATAGAGGGGGCAACTTAGAACAAGCTCTCTAAGTGATGACTTCTCAGGAAGTTTCACTCTGACACCTTTTTACTCGACGAGGGTCTCAAGGGATTGCTAAGTAGGGATGTCATCTAGTGCAGAGTAGGGACAGAGATGGTATGGTTCAGTGTCCCTAGTATCGACATTTGCTTGGTGGTTTTCTACCTCATGCTTTTAGAGATTGTGCTTTTAGTTATTTTTAGCCGTATGCGGATTCTTCGTAGAGTAGCATTTGTGTTAGTGCCTATGTACTTGTTGTGCCTCGTATTGAGGACTTTGTACCTTCAAATCTTTATGCTGATAATAAAAACCAGAGAGCCAAGAGATTAAGTCTCGAGTCCTTGATTATGGCGAATTGTGGACAGTAATTTTGATAATTGTGTTTTTCCCTCCACGCTATTGGGCAAGAAAAAAGTTCCATACGACCAGAGTGGGTTCTAGTAGATAATTGCGAGATACTAAAATGGGCCGGAGCAAACGCATGAGCTGAGATCTCCGCCACTGTGGCGGTGAAATTCTCATAGCAATTATAGGGCAGGTGGAAGCCTTTGTTTGTAGGTTAGTAAATTACACTGTGTAGTATGTGAGTAGAACTACTGTAGTAGTACTTCAAGTATTACAAAATGCAGTTTGCGAATAGGGTCCTTTGTTGTTACTTATTTATCTGATACTGCTAATAAGCATTAGCAAAGCAAATCGTTCTAGCTTGTGTTAGGTATGTGTTTGTTGCTGTGTGATATGTCTGGATTCCGTACCTGAAAGCCCCATTTACATTTAAATGCACTTAAAAAACGGTGCGTGTACCTGTTTGTGTGTCGGCATGTGAGTGTGTGTGAGAGATGTGCGTGATTGTTTTTATCTGTTGCCATTCACGTCTCTGGAATACAATTGTCATTATCAGTGGTCAGCACCCCTTGTGAATAAGCTGCCGGCATCCAACCCTCCACAGTTCACAAATTTGGTAATTGTGGCTGGAACACCAATTAACACTCCAAATGTGGCCGACGCCGCCTTACTTTGGAAGATCTGAGGAGCCTAGTGTTGAAAGGAGCCTGGATACATTTTTCTTCAGGGATTTCACCACTGCAGTGTACACCCTGTGATTACTGCACCCCTGAACTTCACAACATGATGCAATGAAAGCAGGCAGCTCTGCATGTGTGTTGGCCCCTCCTTAGGACCTCTATGTCCCTTTCCTGCAGGGTCGCTGAAGTCTGGCTCCAGGAGCACCCAGAAGCAGTCACAGCCTCAGCTTTCTTCCGCCTCTCCCAGCCATGCCTCCCTCCAGGCACAGGGGAGCCATGGTAAAACATAGCGTGGGGATGCTGCCGGTCCCCCCCCCCCCTGACCATAACGGCAGGTGAGTGGCACCCTGATAACTGACTCCCAGATCCGGCTATGTTGTTGTGATGAGCCCACCACAGGTAATCTGGAAGTGCATACACCTCTGGTACAGTCCGGGGTGAATTCACAGAATACCATTTAATGTTCCACTGAAGCAGTTCCATGAAGCAGCACAGCTCAGAAGGATCCACCTTCCCTTTGTGGGCCAATGGCCACAATGCAAAGAGGTACAAAGACTTTGCACGCATTTAATAAGCCTTTGTTGAAAAGGCTGACTGCAGTTTCAGCCTTTGAGAGGCAATAAGATAGAGTATTGCCCTGGGATAGCATTGGTTCCTACTGCAGATGCACCAGCTGGGCTCCAGACCCTCTTAGCTACCCCACACTCGCCCTGTGGAGACACACACAGAGCTCCCCACCCTCACCCTGTGCAGACACACACAGAGCTCCCCACCCTCACCCTGTGCAGATACACACAGAGCTTCCCCACCCTCATGTTGTACAGAACACACAGAGCTTCCCCACCCTCACCCTGTGCAGACACACACAGATCTACCCCACCCTCACCTTGTACAGACACACACAGAGCTTCCCCACCCTCACCCTGTGCAGACACACACAGGGCTGCCCCACACTCACCCTGTACAGACACACGCAGACTCACCTTGTGAAGACACACACAGAGCTCCCTACCCTCACCTTGTACAGACACACACAGAGCTTCCCCACCCTCACCCTGTGCAGACACACACAGAGCTGTCCCACCGTCATCTTGTGAAGACACGCACAGAGCTCCCCACCCTCACCCTGTGAAGGCACACACAGAGCTGCCCTACCCTCACCTCCTGAATACACACACAAAGCTGCCCCACCCTCACCCTGTACAGACACACACAGAGCTGCCTCACCCTCACTCCGTGAAGGCATGCACAGAGCTGCCTCACACTGTGCAGACACACACAGAGCTGCCCCACACTAACCCTGTACAGACACACACAGACCTCCCCCACCCTCACATTGTGAAGACACACACAGAGCTCCCTACCCTCACCCTGTGAAGGCACACACAGAGCTGCCCCACCCTCACCTTCTGAATACACACACAGAGCTGCCACACCCTCACCCCGTGAAGGCACATACAGAGCTACCCCACCCTCACCCTGTGCAGACACACACAGAGCTCCCCACCCTCACCCTGTACAGACACACACAGAGCTGCCCCACCCTCACCCCGTGAAGACACACACAGAGCTCCCTACCCTCACCCTGTGAAGGCACACACAGAGCTGCCCCACCCTCACCTGCTGAATACACACACAGAGCTGCCACACCCTCACCCCGTAAAGGCACACACAGAGCTGCCCCACCCTCACCCTGTTCAGACACACACAGAGCTCCCCACCCTCACCCTGTACAGACACAAACAGAGCTCCCCACCCTCAACCAATGCAGACACACACAGAGCTGCCACACCCTCACCCTGTGCAGACACACACAGAGCTTCCCCACCCTCATCTTGTGAAGGCACACACAGAGCTCCCCACCCTCACCCTGTGAAGGCACACACAGAGCTGCCCCACCCTCACCTTCTGAATGCACACACAGAGCTGCCCTACCTTCACCCTGTACAGACACACACAGAGCTGCCTCACCCTCACTCCGTGAAGGCACACACAGAGCTCCCCACCCTCACCCTGTGAAGGCATGCACAGAGCTGCCTCACACTGTGCAGACACACACAGAGCTGCCCCACACTCACCTTCTGAATACACACACAGAGCTGCCACACCCTCACCCCGTGAAGGCACACACAGCGCTGCCCCACCCTCACCCTGTGCAGACACACACAGAGCTCCCCACCCTCACCCTGTACAGACACACACAGAGCTGCCCCACCCTCACCCCGTGAAGGCACACAGAGCTGCCCCACCCTCACCCTGTGCAGGCACACACAGAGCTCCCCACCCTCACCCTGTACAGACACACACAGAGCTGCCCCACCCTCACCCCATGAAGGCACACAGAGCTGCCCCACCCTCACCCTGTGCAGACACACATAGAGCTGTCCCACCCTCACCCTGTGCAGACACACACAGAGCTGTCCCACCCTCAACCAGTGCAGACACACACAGAGCTGCCCCACCCTCACCCTTTGCAGACACACACACAAAGCTGCCCCACCCTCACCCCGTGAAGGCTCAGAGGGTGCAGAGGAAGCACAGAGCTCACCGAGGCGCCTCTGCTCTGCCTCACACAGCCCTTTCACAAAGAGGGGTGAGAACTCCCACTGTTCAAGGGCATGAAAATGAAATCAGCAACTCTATTAATTAGGGAGTAATTGATGGAGGTTTCCATGGTGATGCGAAGCATCTGCACGGATCCCATGGCGCGAGGGAGCTGTGAATACTTAAGGAGACAGACACATCGCAGATAAATCTTTGTGATACTAGAGGAAAAACCTGGAGTGCGACCTGAGACTCATAAAACATAGAGCACGGCCTGCCCTGGTGGATTATTCACACAATCTGATATTCCACCTAAAAGTGATTTCTTTGTATAGTTGCGTCAGGAGTGCAACTATTGTTAAAAAAGAACCTAAAGCAATGAATGGACACGTTTTGTGTCATGCCACTATACGGAATGTGATAATAAAAGCTGTGGGCAGACTGGCGTACGGGCATGCGGTGCTTGTTGGAGCTAAATCGAGCGCTCGTCCATCTCTGAGGCCCGTGCTGCACTGTAATTGGCTGAGAACAGGTCACGTGGTTCAATGCTTCCTGGTTACAGCTCCCAGGGCATCCATCTTTGGAATCCCTTATATGTCAGAATTCCATTGTCTGAAATATCGTCTGACATCAATATTTGCCCTAAACATGGTTTGCAAAAATATTGTACCATTGAGTAGATTTTCTATTATTAACTCCAGTGGGGTGATATTGTTGAAAATGATATTTAGGACACATTATTAATGTCAGACAATATCAGACAATGTGCTGGCAATAATATTCTGGTACCTCACAGCCAGGAAGGGCTGTGGCAGTTGCCAGACCGGGTCACAATATCCCAGCCGCAAAGTTTCTGTCCATACTCATCCCCACCCTGTGAGCCCAAAACACATCACCGCAGTGGTGGCTGATGCCAGTCTAAAGTGGTAGGGTGGCGCGGGGTGAAGGAGGGATTTGATGAATAAAAATAAAATAAAACAATTTACCACCCGCTCTTGCTGACGCTGCCAGCCGCCTCGTTGCTCCTCTCGTCCCAGCAGTCGATGGACCACAAAGCACAAGTTCCTCACCCAATCCAGATGCTGCTCTCATGTTATACGGGATTTGCATGAGCAAAGGCACAGGGAAGCTGTGCTTTTTCTCCACCAGGCTGTGCAACAGAGCCGGGTTAGAAAAACATAAGTGTGCATGTTCGTTTGGCTGTCCTAAAACAGCCAGCCAAACCGACATGCGCACTTAACAGTGCCCACCACTCCTCCTCCCTGCAATAACCCAGCCCTGCCCTGCCCTTGACTCATCGGCTTTGTGGCACAGATAGTGATAAAATAATAATACCATTGTTTTATTATCATTTTATTTGTCATCTGCTTTCTCTGAGCGGTGGGTCGATGCTTCTCCGCCATTACGGAGAAGCCGCCCTGCAACACAGCATCTGCTTCTGCAATTTAAAAATGTCATCTACATCTTTCTGCATTGTTTGCAAAGACAGGATCACATTTCTTCCACACAAAAACGTTTCCTTATGTTCGTCCATGTCAGTGCCGCATTAAAAATGCATCAAATAATCAGACTTAATCACACAAAGCAAACAGAATCACTATTCATCGCAGAAACTAGGGCCTCATCTGTAGCCACAGCATCTTAGCTCAGCTCATCCCAGATGTTGCAATCTATAGTACTGCCGCACACACAGAGTAAGGCAGAGCCTCACCTACTGTACAAGCTCTACTTGTCCTCTCCCTTGTTCTGACACCCTTTCTGCTCCCTCACAGCCAATCACATGGACTTTACTTACAGACCACAAGGGCCAAACATTTCACAGGCTTCCACTACACTAGTGCAATACACCTGTATCTGTAAAAGGGATAGCATTTATTTGGGAATGCAAAATGACTTCCCAATTATGAGTGGGACCCTCATTGTAACCTAAGAAATGGGGATTACCTCTGGAATTGTGAATACTGCACATGATTCCTGCAGTAATTCCCCATTTTCTGGCCATTCTGACTTGGAGATTTCGACAGGTTTTATGATTCCTTGTTATTCATAATTTGCTAGAAACATTGTATCTGTGGTGAGGTCATAGTGGAATTCACAAACCTCATAGCAAATCTCATAGCAGCACACCAGGCAGCAACCCAGACAGCCATTATGGAGCTTCAGTTTACATGGCCAAGTAGCCATAAACGTATATGCTTCCTGTCTGAAAGGGCATCCTTTTTGCATTGGTCCCACATTTTTTCCTATCTGCTTTCACTGGCTCTATGATCTTGTGCTGCTAAACAATATTAACCTAACTGGCTTATTTAACTTTCCTGTCCGGCCCTGGGAGATGGCACAGGAAATGCACCAGTGACAAAAAACTTGAATATTATATGCGGGATGCAGTGTGTCTTTAAATAACCTTCATATATATGACATAAATATATGTCTACCAGGAGCCATTGTACTCTGGCTGGGCTACAGTTTAAAAGCACTGCAGTGACATGTGGAAAGTAAAACTTCCTTTGCTATTCAGGAAAACCTACCTATTTTTGCATATTATTAAGTCCCCATAAAGTGTGCTTTGTCTGTCTACAGGGTTTTTGTGCTTAATATATAAAAATGCACGGGCAAAGCCAATATGTCTGGCGTTGGCTACCAGCATTCTAGCAATTCTTTTTTTATTTTGCCATGTTTTTTGCAAAACGTTATTGTTTTGGAATACGCTAGACAACACCAATCTAACAAAACGTTTTTTCTGGTCTCAGACCAGCAGACATTATATAGTAATTCCTGGCACTGAAGGGATGTATTAAAAACAAGCATTGGCATAGCCAATAGGTCTCGCCTTTGGAACCTTATAAGTATTTAGTTCTGCCGTACAATATCCTTGGTGCAACAACATCAACTGTTGCATGTCTAAACACTTATAAGGTTCCAAAGGCGAGACCTATTGGCTATGCCAAAGCTTGTCTTCTAAGCCATCTGTAAGCTCGTTTTAAATTAACAATGTGTGAATATCGAAACTAATAATGGAACAGTTAGACTTTTCCTTAAAACTAAGTGACGGTTTGCTTAACAAAGGTTGCTAGATAAAATATTCCCTAAAGAGTTCCAATTCCTTACAATAACACAGCAGAAACGGTAAGAGGCGGCGCAGAATATTAATACTACTCGCTTACAAGCTGAAAAACTCTCGCTTATCAAGAAACAATAAAATGTCTTGGAAGCAGACATAAGTACTCTCTGACTAATTCTTCATAACAGAGGCAGACCTGTTGCTATCCCCTTACACAGCGAGGCTGGTCAGGCACACTCTGCCCTACTCCCAGAAGTGCCTGGAAGTAACAGACGGGTATCAAGCACTATAAACACCAATACTGAGGAACAGTACATGGAATGCAGCTTACTGTGATGACATCAGTATCGAGCAGCACAGAGACCTGAAACACATGAAAAATCACAAAGTTTAGGTGGAACATGCAAGACCTGACCCGCAAAAAAAAACTACCGAGAAAAAATACATTCACACAGGGTTTGTTTGTTAGTTTGTGCTTCTCAGTTATACAACGCGACGGAGATGGATGACTAAAAATCCCCTCCATGTGTGCTTTGTTTGGCAGTGGCTCGCGGGACATGCACAGGAGCGTGGAGTGGAAGGCGCGTGCTTCGAAGAGTGCTCGCTCGGTGATGTGAAGAGTGCTCGCTCATGCTCCTTGGAAAATACACTGCGCCGAGTTCTCATCCTTGGTGAAGTGCAAAGTTTTTCTCTAGGCCATGGAAGAGGGAGTTTAGAACTACACTATGCTATAAATCACCCCAGCAACACGACGTGCGGAGGGCACTGAGAAAACAAGGCGGAGAGTGGCACGCAAGGCTTAATGAGCCTTGACAGAAACCCACATGGCGGCTGCGCGCGTGCACGCAAGCGTGAATGCAAGCTTGAGGCCAGCAAAAGCCTCTGGTAGCACTTTCAAAAGCCATTCACTAAATTTCTCGCAGAGCAGCCCATGCGCTGGCTCAGCGAGACCTAAAAAGGAATCATTCTGCCATTGGTTGCAAGCCTCTTGTCTTTGAGAAATAAAGAAAGAAGAAAGAAAGAAAAAGGCAAGCAAGAAAGAGGCCAGGTAAGAAAGAAGGCAAGAAAGAAAGAAAACAAAGAAAAAACCAAGAAAGATGGAAGGAAAGCAAATGAAAGAGGGGAAGAGAAGGAAAGAGAAGGAAAAAGGGAGGAAAGAGAATGAAAGAAAAATGAAAAGAGAAAGTAAATAAAGGGAGAAGGCAAGAGAAAGAAAATGCTAGTGAGAGTAGGAAAGAGAAGGCAACAAAGAGGCAAAGAAAGAGAAAGAAAGAAAGAAAGGGAGAAGGAAAGCTGGAATTACAGAATGCAAGAATGAAATAAGGCAAGAGAAAAAAGAAGGTAAGAAAGAAAGAAATAAACAGAGAAGGATAAGAGAAAGAAAGAGAGAAGGAAAGAAATAATTAAAGAAAAAAGAAAGAAAGAGGAGAATAAATGAATGCAAAAAAGAAAGAATTAAAGAGAGAAAGAAAGAAAGAAAGAAAGAAAGAAAGAAAGAAAGAAAGAAAGAAAGAAAGAAAGAAAGAAAGAAAGAAAGAGATAGAGATAATGACGTGGAGAAAGAAAAAAGAAAGAAAGAAAGATAGGAAGAAGGAAAGAAAGAAAGGAAGAAAGAGAAAGTGCAAAGGAAAGAGAGAAAGAGAAGGAAGGAGAAAAGGAAAAAAGAAGGAAAAATTCAAGCGGGAAAAAAGGAAAGAGAAACAAGTAAAGAAAGAAGTAAAGAGAAAGAAAGAAACAAGGGAAAAAGAAATAAATAAACTAGGAAAAAAGAAGGAAAGCAAGACAGACTGAGATAATAAAAAGTAATAAGATAATAACTTAATACAGAACAGTTTCAAATGGACACAATTTGGTATACTGTGAAACAGCAGATGTCTAAAAACCAAAACACTTTAAAAGGAATTTAGAACAGCATTTGCAGGAAAAGGAATCTAATAAAGAAGCGCCCCAGAAGCATCCTGCTATCAAATCAGGCTGTAAAAACAAAGACAAAACTAAAGTAATTATAAAGTAAAACAAAAACACTGGCACTGAAGGGAACTAGCTTATGTGTGATCCTTGTGAAAGAGCAAAATGCAGTCACTCAAAGTTATGTTTACCAGTGGCTTAAGTAGGCTGACTTACTGCCACATGCTTTGTGCTGTTGTGGGCAGAAGCAAAATGCGAATGACACAACTACAGACCAATGGCTGAAGAGAGAGGACTGAAAACCCCTACATGTAAGTATATCATACATATTTTAGTAAATATAAAAGGTCTTGGCTAAAGCAGACCTAAAAAGTGGCGTGCTACATATTTGGAATAGTGTGCCCTCTAGTGATTACATGTCCAAAAACTGTTTTCACTGTGTAGCTTGGCTAGATTCTCCACTCCACTAAGTATAATAAAAAAAATCCTTCATTTAAATCTTTATCTGGGAAAATACTAACAATACAAGCCAAAGTTATTTTCCACTCTGTTTTAAAAGTCTAATTTGATAGGTAAATCAGATTTTTGAGAACTTTGTTGGAAAGTAACATTCCAAAAATATACTTTGTGATGACTGATCCAAAACTGGGATAAACCTATGCGGACTGATCCAAAACTGGGATAAACCGTTTTTTACACTCCTGAGGCTCAATACATATTCCTGGGTGGAGCTAAAGAACCTGCTGGGTTCCAGATTATAGAAACTAGGACTCTTAGCCCAAGAAGGAGGGGTTATGGACCACAACTGGTCAGTTAACAGATATTAGCAATTTGGAAGGCAGGAAGGAACAAATGGCAGAAAAAAGTGTAGCCTTCACTGTATCACTTTCGACTTGGGAATGATAAATCGATCGTACAGGATCTGACCCATTTAATTCCTAGGACCCTTCTAGGGTCTCTGGCTCCAGTTCGAATAGGTAAAACCAGTTCTTTACCCTGACAGATGGAGGAGACCTCATTCAAATTGGGGAGTGGTTTGGGGAGAGCCAGAGACCCTGCTGGTGAGAGAAGGGGTTAGTCATTTGGAATTTAGGACTTGTTGAAATTTCTGCAGTACAGTGAAAAGGAAGTGCTGCAAAAGGAGGTGGGCAAAGAATGAGAAAGACTACAGTATTGGGATTCGGTAGAAAATGTTTTCCAATCATTGGCTAATGCACAGAATAAGACCAGCACCTCACTACCACATCCACATCCAGTGGTGTTAGGAAACTTGAGGGGGCCCAATGCAAAGTACATGTAGGGGGCCCTCCTGCGGACCACCACCTATCACTTTGCCCCACCGCTGAACATTCTGGTATATTTTGAATTGAAACCTCTAACATTTAAAGAAATGCCTCTAAATTGTCATGCTCAAAGTTCTAAGAAAGTGAGAAAGACTCTTAACATATAAGTTATGCCATTTGAACATTATTGTCAAGAGCAGATTATTTAACTGCAACAAAAATCAGAACAATGTCAAGGAGCGGTCCTATTGCCTCATGAACTGCCTATTGCTGAAGAACAATGAACAACTACATAGAGTCTGAATAAGAATTGACCTCGGTGGAAAATAACTTGAAAATTTGAAAGATAAACCCAAACCTGCAATTTCACAGACTCGACTGACAATTTACACAAGATATGACTCACTAGCCTGCCATCTCCAAGAGAAATAAACATGTGTGAATTATCTGCAAGCCACACACTTGCGGCTGTCTGGGGTTGTGCATGATAATAACCACTCTCTAGTATTTAAAATGAACTGAGGAAGCAATTTCAATTTCTACCTTGACACTCCTGACACCCTGGCTGAGAAAAGAGAGTTGTGCATAATTATATAGTGAATATGACAGAAGCCAGACTGGAGCATGCTCTTCTTCAGCACTGATGGGCTCATGTTCCTGTGTATCACGCAGGCTTCCTTTCCACAAGGAGTCATCAGAGCCCCACAAAAATCCACAGCAGCTGCTGGATATCCCTGGAGTTCAGGTTCGCCTTTATCTTGGCTGCAGGGGGTGGGTGAGCTCACAAAGTAAAGGCATTAAAAAGAACAGTGTGAGCGGTCCACCAAACAAAACACAGCAACAGCAGACCTGAGATATACCTTAACCTGCAGGGTTTATTTGTGGCAAGACTGAACATCACAAACAACACCACTAAAATATAAAAAAAAGCAAAAAGAGAATTTACTTATGGGCTACACACTGCATCTTTAGACAAAGACAACCCAGTGTACCCACAACAACCAAGCTACAGCTCAGAAACACTTTCCACAATGCCGTAGTAGGGAGATACGCAGAGAACCTCACACAGCACCATAAATAACATGGGCAAAGTCCAATGCACTTTTTAGAAGGAACCCAAAATCCTGCACCGCAAAAGCATTACACACTTTCTCCAGTCAAGCTGAAATGCCCAGTCTCTGCGCATTTTAATAATTTCCTCGCTCACACCGCACTTGCTGTGTATCGTAAGCCCATGGGCAGCAGGACATTATTAATTTAATATGCCCCTGAAGACGAAGGTTCCACTCGCACAGCCAAGCAGTGCAGCACATTCAACTTTGTGCACGGCACGCCAGAGCCTCCTGTGTGCCGCTGCTGCGCGGTGACCACCGCGCACTGTGGTCTTCAGCGTGGGTCACAGGAGGGTGGGTCACTCATGCCCACACAGCGCAATGTAAACTGAATGACATGCGATGGAACCAGTGGTCCACTCTGCGCCCACCACTGCTGCCAGTGCCACGGCTGTGAACTAAGCAAAGCAGTCTGCATTTGGTACTACTACACCCACCAAGGAGCAGTAGATTTTGTGTCTTCCTGTCACTACCCAGTAGATCCATTGAATGGTGCTGGTGCAGGTTATCTGGGGAGTGTACCGGTGGCTGTTTTATTGAGGCCTCATTCCCAGCCCCTCCCCCATTATCATGAAAACATAGCAGCGCAGACTGCTTTTCCTGTGCAGGGCCCAGTTACTGGCCACAGCGTAGAAGTGTGCAGCCGGTGCTGCAGGGAGAGGGCAGGTCTTCCTTTCAGGGGCATGAAGGCTTATAGGTTAGACTGCAGACATTCAGAGAAGTTATAAGGCATGAGCAAAGTGGGCTCCAGCCTTCCAGGGAGCCCCCTGATAGAGAATCAGCTCTGTATTGCAGAGTCACACAGTCTTGCCCTGATGACCTTGAATATATCTTAAACAGGTAGTTGTAAATACCATTTTCCTTGAATTGATTCCTAATGTAGGTGATGTGTGGGAGTCTCTTACATGCAGAGAAATGTTGTCTTTATGTTTCTTGCAACATCCATAAAAGTTTCTTTTAGATAAAAACAAGACCTCACATATGCGAAACGGGTGTCACAGAGATTATTTGCAGTAATATTAATTAGCTGCTGCTTTGGTACAATATTGAAAACATCGGTCACTGCTTCTGAATATTTCGATGCAAACACATTTTGAATTTGGACTAGTGTGCCTGTTCACTGTCTGTGACCTGGCCAGAGAGGGCACCAAAGAGCTGAAATTAGACCATGAATTTAAATCTGTTCCCAACAGGGCCCCCCAAAATAAGTTTGGCCAAAATTCCTTAAGATGTCCCTGCAGACAATTCTGGCCTGTCTTGTAAAAGGCAGAACATGCGTCTATAACTAGTGCCCAGGCTGAGGATGGTGTTTAATGAGGCTGGGTCAGAGAACCCAGACAAACCACGCTACGTGTCAGGTAGGCGCAATACGGGCAATTTTGGGGAGAAGAGGTATGCACGAAAGGGAGCTTTATAACTGTCCCCACGGCAAGCTTCCCTCGGCCTTTTGGCTAAAATCAAGTGTAGTATCTGTTCTCGGCCTTTTGGCTAAGATCAAGTGTAGTACACTTGGTGGTCACTAGGATGAGATCGGTCAGCCGGGATGTAATCATTGCACTTTGTGTGGCAATGAAACTCCTGAGCGTAAAGGAAAGATGACGGTAACGTCAACGTTTTTTAGTAGCTGGACTGTTGGACTGCTGGGCGGCTCACTGTGAAGTGGGCTGACTGTCAGACTGGCTGGATGGTGATTTTTTACATAGGTCGGTGGGTTTGGCTGGACTGCTGTGCAGGTCAGCCAGGACTCACGCCAGGCTGACGACCTGGGTGTAACGGCGGGCCCGAACGGCATGGCTGGAAGGCTAAGTCGACCCCCTGTCTGGCAAACCCCTCCTAGGTCCGACCAGCGCAAGGCTGACCGGCTAATGGCTGACTGCGGATTGGTTCCCCGCAGTTCGGCTGGGCGGGCAGAGCTGGACAGAGCGGGGAGGCTGAAAAGATAAGCCATGCCTAGTACCCCCTGGGCTAGTACGCCGAGCGAGTTGGCCGGGACGGGAGGCTAGGCTGGCTGGTGTGGCAGACTGGCTCGACTGGCCGACTGAGGGCTAGACGGGTAGATCCGAGAAAAAAACAGTTTATTTCATCACAATTGCAATGTCAGCGGACACAGTATGCGATAGAGAGGCAGCAGCGTTAGAAATGTTGAATGACTGCCCGACAGCAACTAGCAGTGCCAGAACATCTAAAACGGCACCAATAAGTCAAGTCAACTCTGTAAAAGAAAAATTTGAAATACTTGAAAAAAAGATGAAGGCTGAACCGAGCAAATGGTGGGAATCACGCTTCCTACAACGTTACATCAACGTAGTCAGAATTCCCAGAGGATTACACATATTTCTAGCGCCCAGTTATGAAAACCCAAACACTAACATGATGCGTGAATGGGCAGAGAGCAATCTGGCTTCATCAAAAAGATTGGTATTGATCTTAATTAAGTACGCCAACATTAACCGGGCGGCACTCTTGGAGGAAATAAACAAACTAAATGAGGAACTAGAAAATATGGGTGTAGGTGAAGAAAAGGACAAACTCCACAGTGAAATGATGACTCGCCTAAAAAAAGAGGAAGACATAATAAAAGAAAGGAAGACATATAAATTTCACCGTGACAAAATGGACCATGATCGGGGGCAAATGTTCACGTTTGCCAAAAAAGATGAGGCTTTGCGTACATCTAAGCACAAATCCACCATCGAACAGAAGGTGGGCACATCCAAAAGTGGGGGCGATGGTTCCAGCACTTCACTATCTGAGCTTAGCTCAACAATTGGCAGCGAATCGGAACAAGAATCCAGTGGCTTAAGAAAAGGCGATCAATCAAAAAAATCGACATTAGAGGAGGAACTCACTTTTTTATACTATGAACAAAGACAAACACTCCGTCCCAGAATACTGAAACAGAACGCAGAACAATCAGAGACTTCAGGAGGAGACAGAGGTGGAAGGCAAACAGGAAACAACGCCAAACCGAAGAAATCAAGAGGAGGTCGCTGGCAAAACAGAGAACTAAAACTAATAACAATGAAATAGATGACAAAACGATTATAAACTTAGCGAACATCACTCTAACTGAAGACGACAAGGAAATTTTAAGCCTGGGATTATCATACTGCCGCAACAATAACTTTGATTACGCAAAAACCAGACTCGATATAGAAAAATCCTAATTTTAAGACTTTCGTTATTCACAGAAGGCATTTAGGAGTCCTAAAGTTAGGAGTCCTAACTATACTACTACTAAACTGAGAAAAATCCTAATTTTAAGACTTTCGGTATTCACAGAAGGCATTTAGGAGTCCTAAAGTTAGGACTCCTAACTTCTGTGAATACCGAAATGAGTAAGTGCCTTCTGTGAATACCAAAATGAGTAAGTGCCTTCTGTGAATACCAAAATGGTAGTAAGTTTAGGATTTTGTCTTAAGTTAGTTCTGTGAATCGGGCCCAGATATCCTTGGAAACGGCATTAAAAACACAGATATTCTTATAAACGATATTATTTACCTCAAGATGTATATTTTTGTCTACGATATTTCTGCATCACAATACTAATGTGTCATGATATGAAAAACTCAACATTTGTGTAGCTCGATATTAATGATCCGATATTATGTCCAAATACCGCTCCAGCTGTATTTCAACATTTCATTAGAGATGAATTGAGGGACCTATTAGGTCATGATCATCTACTTAGATGCCATTCAGATTTTACCAAGTTTCATACAAGAATACAAACAACATATAAGAGAATGTTGCAATGTTTGTAATAATACAGATTATATGGCAAACTATACTCTTATTTGACTAAATAGCTGGTTTCTATAAAAAAAATTGTTGTTCTCCAATACATGATGTAAGTTCACATAACATAAAGCTATGTAACACAAGCTTTGTTAAACAAAACGTTTCTCATTTTCAGGCTAGGTGCACACACATAAAACACACTCATGATTCTATATACACTCAGACTCATAGTACACACTCCTAAGTCCACTTCTGAAACATCCATTTTTGTTTAACTCTATAACTAAATATTTAAAATAAAAACAACGTTTAACAAGCTGCTACAAAAAAACTAAAGCTAATAGAGAGTTAAAGTTGAGTAATATGTTAACTGTCAGAGTTTTTTTATATACCATAAGTCTCCTAGATCATTAAAAAGTAAATGAGGTTACTGTAGTGGTTTTTAACTTCACACACTCACTTTGGGCCCCACTTAGTTAGAAGTGTATCCCTGTCGTCAGGTGTATGCCCGCCCTCTATCAAACCGAGTTTTTAGAGGGCGAGGACTGGCCAATGATGAAGCATGACACCAGGTGGTGTGTGAGGCCAGTCCACAACTTTTTGTGAGATGTCCACACTCACATTCACATAACACTACTGAGCAAATTTTAGGTCATTCTAATAGGAGCGGCCCCATTTGTGTTTAACAACTCCTTCCACCTGTGGGGCTCATCGGAATCACTCCATCCCCTAGGGCATGCTCCTGCTGCCTATTAGACCTTGGTCTACAAGCATGGGCTAACCAAGAAGAGCAACATATCTCTACCACCCAAAATGTTCCCTTGGTCACCACCAGCAAAATCCCACCCAATCTGTTGGCCTAGTGCTGGCTCCTGAGCATTCTTAGGATTGTGGATTCCTTAATTGATTGTTTTCCTGCAGGATCTCGGAAGCAGGTTCTGAAGAGAATTCCACATGTGATCACAATCAGCTATCTTGTGTCCCTGGAATGAAATGTGGTTATGCATGCATACAACAAGGACCTTTAATTGTAACCTGTAAAAGAGGGAGTGCTTTCTAAAGTTCCTCATTCTTTTATGAAAACCTTTTTCTTTTCCATGCTTCTCTCTTTTTCATCAGTAATATACCAAGATATACAACACAGTATTTGGTAACCTTCTTTCACCGTATCTGTAAATCAAAAAGTTACTTTATAGATGCAGCAGTCTTATCTTAAAAAAATGGTTTATGAAACAATTCTCACACTGCTCAATTCGCATGGAACTGGCTTGCAAAAAGGGCCGCCTGGATTTGTCTTTTCTTTTCCACACTTTACTTCAGTGTTCTTTGTTTGCAGTTCTTGTTCAATTTCTCTGGTTAAATTTTCCATTCTCAAAGTAAACAAAATGTAACTCACAGTGAGTTCAAAATAAGGTTTTCATTCATCAGCATGGAACTCTCTCACCTGATCTCTGATGCTTGTGATGTTAATATTAAATAAACACACACTCCGATGAACAATGTCAACACAGTACATACGGATTACGGAAACGCCCTCTATCTCGGCCTACCTAAAACTCTGACTAACAGATTACAGGTCGTGATGAATGACGCTGCACGACTTATTTTTAGACTCCCAAGGAGAACTAAGGCCTCATCCCTGCTACATAGCCTGCATTGGCTCCCCATTAAAGAGCGAGTGGAATTTAAGAACTTATGCACGGCTCATAAGACAATTTACGGTCAGGCACCTGCCTACATTACAGATCGTTTGGAGGTGTACAGCCCAATGAGAACACTTAGATCTTCAGATTCTCAGCTATTGGTCTGTCCCCGTTACAAACTTTTAACTAAGGGAGGAAGAGCCTTCTCTGTGTTAGTTCCTCAACTATGGAACACGCTGCCTGAGGTTCTGCGCAGGGAGGGGAGCCTCCTGCGGTTTAGAAAGATGTTAAAAACATTGCTGTTTAGAAGAATCCTGAGTGTAACCTAGACCAGGGAGTGTCTTTTACTCTGTGTTCCTTTGCCAAGTTTATTGTTGTTACCATCGATTTCCGAGCGCCTAGAGACCTGCAGGTGATTGGGCGCGATATAAATCCAATATAACAATAACAATAACAACAACATAGAGAACAGTGCCTCGGAGACAACAAAGCAAGCGTCCTACAGTTCTTTTCCCTGTTTGCATAATAAGGTGTGAGAATGTGACCTGGTCCTTGTTTTATACTGGCAGGTACTGGGTTTCTTGTTTGCCAGTCCACGGAGCCCCTGGCCTGTCAGTTTGCGCTGGACTGTTACCATTGAAGCAGTGTCAAGACTAATTTCCATACTCAGGTGGCATAGTGTGAAAAATAACAATGGACTGGTACGCGGCCCCGAGTAATTACCTGTGGCTGATATTAATTCAAGCATTCCACCCATTACTTTTTGTATACTTTAGCTTTCATTATAGCAGCAGTTGGTGTTTGAGTATCTTGACAGGGGGGGCACCTTCTCTGGGGCATTATGGCATTGCCCTTCACCCTAGTGTGAGGCACCAGCATGTGATCTATGCCAGTGCATAATTTAAAAATTAAGGGCCGTATTTAGATATTGGTGGATCTGGTCCCAACATTGCTTTTCCGACAGCTTTCCTGCCCACCTACTTGACGGTCCGCCCGCTCTATTTAGATGTTGGAGGGTCTATGATGAAAGTCTGTCTGAGTCTCGCCTTCTGCCAGAATTTTCCTCCAACATCAACAGCATCATAGGCAAAAGCCGCTGTCAGAGGAAGCCCAGCCAAGATTACCACCGGGACAATCACGATATGCCTTTCTGTCAAGGAAACAGTGGTAGGGATACCTCGAAACTGGAGATGGCGCTATCGAAGAAAATGAGGTACAAACTTACCTTTTTTGGTTTCGCACTTCCGTTTCCATCTTGAACCCCACTGTCCAGGTCCTTCATATGCTGCTAATGCTTGACCACAATGCTGATCAATGCCGTTGTCGCCTGGATAAAAGTTAAGCTTCTTTTTTACTTGTCTTACTATGAATCATGTGTTAACATTTGCTTTACCCTCGTGTATTTTTACCTTGCTCTAACATACAATTGTTTTCTTATGTGTAATTCAATAGTGTGTGTATGTTGTTTGTGTGCAATGCTATATGCGAAATAAAAGGTCCCCTTCCCATGAGGCATTTTTCTCTTTTATGTGTGCTGCAAAATGCAGCACACATATTGCAGCACACATAGAAAGAAGAAGTAGTGAGGAGAAATAAAGCTATTTCTCCTCGTTGCGCCTCACCTGGGGAGTTGTAGCATTTTAATGCATTCCCAGGTTTAACACTAATGGTAAATAGCAAATGTGCCAAAATCTATGGGTGGACGTGTGGGAACACCCACGCTCCCCCCATAGAACGCCTCCCTGGGGCAAAGTAACGCAACACATCGATTTGCTCTGCTGTGCGTTACTATAGATTTATCAAGAAACACAAGGCCATGCAAAGCGGCTTTGGGTGGCTTGATACATCAAACTTAAGAGTTGCGGCATTCTTGTGCCCTGCTGCGTGGCTCAAAGATGACACAACTCTTTCATAAACATGTCCCTAAGTGGTTAATGTAACGTTTTCCCTCTTTGATGCACATGCTCGACTGGCGGCACCTCTTCCAGAGAAGGGAGTGTTATTTAGCACCATATGTGCCGCTATCAAATTGAGAAAAATCTATGCATTTTAATGATTATCTGTTTTATGATGCTTTTAGAGTGTTATTTATATTTTATGAAGATGTAAATGTTTTATCCTGTGCTTTTATGGGCCGACAATGACCGAATAAAGATGATTTTGATTTGATTTGATTAGCACCATATGTGCAGAAGGGTGGATATAATGCAATAAGATATCGGGCAAATGTTAATATGTGTGGATATTTCAAAACTGCTCATTTACAATTGCTTTATAAACGTTCTTGTTTTCTCACTAAATTCCTGAGTAAATTTATTTTAAAACACACCCTTTGACAGTCTTTTTTTTAAAATTCTTGGGGAGGGAGCCCGTCTGAACCTTTCTAATGTCAGCCAGGAGCGCTCAATTCAATCGCCCACAAACCTTTGCCCCACTACTTTAAAACGTCACTAGCCACCACTGACCTTGTAGGTTATGTGATGAGGTCATGTGACTGTGTGTGTCATTTACCATGCATGTTATGAAATGAGTTTGGATAGCTTCAGCTTCCTCTTTTGATAGGTTGTGAAGTTAGAATTTGAGTATCTCGCAAGCTCTGATATTACTAGCTTTCTCGTTTCATAAAATGTGATGTGTGATGTGTCTTTCCCACCTCAAAGAATGTACCAAGCATGCGGTACAACAATTACACAAGTACATTTTGAAGAAAGACAGTACATGTTTCTTCTACCAAACCATCATTAAAGCCACAGACCTAAGGTTGTTCTGCCCAGTTCCATACACCAGGTCAGTTGTGGTTTATATAAAGTGACAACCCGATCTCAAGCACAAGGCTTCTCAAGTGATATTTCTATTTTCATTGATCGTTGCCCTTGCGTGTGCCTTATAGTGTATCTTTATGTGACTAGTGTCGCGTGTAAGAGCTCCTACTCGTGGCAGCAGGATGTCTATCACAGGACTCTTCTAAGTTTTAATTCCACCTCGGATTTTAAACCTAATGATTTCTGCAGTATTAATGCATTCTGTGAAGTACTTCCGAATTTATACTTAGTTCAATTTCTTGACAGGGAAAAATGCACTAATTCTCCATAGGGGGCCACATGTACGACCATTTCATTGTCAGAGTCTCTCATTGCGATTTTTGTGGCTCGCAATGAGAGACTCACTAAATGAAATGTACTAATGTGTCTCAGACACATTAGCGATGCCCAATGCATGGACCACACTGGACCTGCCTCCTCAAAATTCATGAAGCCAGTCGCAATTTACAACCCATTGGGAATGAGCAATAACACAGGGCTGGTGGTCTGCTGCGGACAGCAGACCACGATGTTTGTGTTTGCTTTTGAGTAAGGCAAATTGTTTTTGTTTTTTTAAATGCTGCCTGTTTTCTTTAAAGGAAAATGGGATGCATTTCAAAAAGAAAAATGAAAAGTTTTGGTTTAATTTTTTAATAGTAGGCAGTGGTCCCTGGTGTAGTGTAGTTCCTATATTCCTGATAGGCCCTGCGCATTGGAATAATATACACTATAGCTTTGACATTGGACTGAGGTCAGTATGTCTCTATCGAGTACATTAAACTTAATTACTTGTGTGTGCCAGCTAACTCAGAGATCACTAAAAACTTCTTGCGAAAACAAGAAGGAATTAGTTTCTGACAACCGCATAAACATGACAACTTTGTTTCCCTTAGAATCGGAACAATCTCAGAATCGTGGAAACAATAGATAACAGTTTCACTCAGTCAATCGTGCATGCTTCGTTTCTATAGAGTTACACAGAAATAGATAGACGGGCGTTTCAATAAAAAGGGTTTATTGAACAGTCTTATTTCTCGTGCAAAAGATATGAACTGCTACAATCGTAAGAGAGAATGCGAAGTAAAATATGTACAGTGTTAGCAGTAAGATAAAATAATACTGCAACAGCATGGTTTATAGCTATGACAAATATTCATAAAAATACATACATAAATAACACAGGCTAAAATGTTAATACTCATCTGATTCTTCTAGCTAGTTCTACCCCAGTGTACCTAACCTAAGTGTAGTACGAGGTAAGAAGTAGGTGCTGTTTGTCTATAGTCTAGTTTTAGCTATAGTTGCCAAGATTTGCCAAAAGTCCCTCTAGGTTCTAGTCAGCTCCATATCTTTAGAATGAGTGAGGTTGGAATCTATTTCCGAGTCTATCTCTAACACCCCGCAAGGGGAGTCAGAAACACTGGAGCTGGATTCTCTGCGAGGAGGATGACAGCGTCTGGTCAGTGCGTCAAGCAGGGACTTGACTTCCTTCCGAACTTTGCCGTTGCGAGCCGCGTCGTGCAAGTAGATAGCCGAACCGTGGTTTGCCAGGGTAAGTGAAGGTATATTTCACCTTGAAGGTGTTTAGGAATGCCAGTATTGACGTAAAAGTCGGACAGAGGAACGTCATGAATGAACCCCTAAGGAATAGATGTTCATGCATAATAAATGAGTTCTTGGAGAAATCAATATCCAAGCAAGGGGAAGTCCTAAAGGCTTAAGAGTCTGGTTTTCCAAGAACTCGTTGTGACGTAGATGAACGGATGTAGGTGGCCATGCCTGTATTTGGTTAGCATGGAGAAAGCCTAAAGAAGGGTAGGATTGCTATGCCTAAATATGGGCAATGCGAATTGTGCCTATAAAAGGACATAAATCAGGAAACCTATATACGGTATCTAAATTGACACACAACACTGGAACCACTGCTTGTTCTTAAAAAACAGTTTCGCTGCCAGTCACAAAGGGGAAGGGGTCCTCTGGGTAACACTTCCAATTTTCAACTGGCTAACCACCTACTTGAAGTCAGAGGTAAACTGTGATTCCTTTGTGACCACATTTCGGTCACAAAACAATTGCACAATTCCCTGCGTCTTGCTATTAGGAAGGGACGCCCTCGACACCAGACATGGTGCGTCCATTGGGGCGTTGGGGCGTTGCCCCCCGGCCCACAGCTGCTCCCTCGGCATCTCTGAACTTAAGTAAGCTCTCAGTTTACTTAAGTTCAGAGACGTGAGGGAGAAATGACAATCATGTCAGTCAGCATGACGTCGGACCGCCCACCCCCTTCAGAGTCCGAAGGGGTTGGGCGGTCCGGCGTCATGTTGACTGACATGCATTGTCAGTCAGACCGTCACCAGGGGCATGCAGCAGCAGTGCACATTGCACAAGTGCGCATGAGTGGGGAAGGTCGAAGAATTTTTCCTCCGTGCCCAGTCTTGCGCACTAGTGGCTGCACAGGCTGGCGCATGCCCATTTGGAGAGTGAGGGTTGAGCAAAGGCTCAAACCTTGGTCTCCTAATGGGCAGGTGGGCGGAGAGTAACCGTGCCCTCAGCCAATCCTGTGGCTGAGTGTAGGTAGGCGCCAATGGACCCGGCGAGGCGGCGCAGACCTGGTCTGGTAGGAATGGATTTTTATTTCATTTTAAAACTCCCCCACCCCGCACCCACGCGCGACACCCCCCCGCAACTCCCCCCCCCCCCGCGAGCCGCAACTGTGCACGACCATCCAATACAATCCGTTTGAGTTAGAAACTACTTTCTTTAGAAATCTGAAAAGGGTGTAGCAAAAAGGCTGTGCAACAAGTAAATCCGTAACGATGTGGAAAACATTACAACCGCATGGTTACACAATTCCCATGGCCGTGTCAACCATTTAATCCCAGGGTCTTCGACCACACTGGTTGATGTTGCAGTATGCCACCTTTCGGCTTTGGAAGAATGAAAAGGCGAGTCAGCCCTACCCTGACTTTAACTACTTTCTTGCAACGAAAGCCAGTCTTTCCTACATAATCGTGAAAAAGAATGAAAACGAGGTGAATTTTACCACCAGCAGTACGCTGAAAGAGTTAAGTTTGCTCAGTGAATTAGTGTCTCAGTTTCAATTCTCAGTTCTCACTAAAGGTGTGTTTTACACCTTTGCCACACCCCAGGACTATCAGCAAACATTTTCACCAACACACACAGTGCTTCTCTGAAGGAGTGTCCCTTCCAGGCTTCCATCTAGGAGAACATGGGCAAAGATAAGGAGGACAACTGGGACTACTCTTTCAGGGACTTGATGTTTCGAGAGAAGCCGAAGGATGAGTGGTCCCTGGTGTGGGAGAACCGCACTTCCGCGGGACGTGATTGGTAACAGCAGGCCTTTGGTAGGTGAGACACAGGGGGTAATCAGTGCTGATTAAGGTCACTGTGTAAATCCATAACATCCGTTTGCATTCACAAACATTCTCTATTTATTTTCCCTTCGGTGTTCGCTCACCTGACTGCCGCCCCCAAAATGTTTGGAGCAAGTGTGCACGGTAGGTGAATAAATGCCCAAAGTGTGACATGCTCTTGGGGATTGACAATAGAGGTGAGTGAGCCCGACAGTCCATGGGAAGAGCCGAGCTGGGGGTCCAGCTAAGATGTATGAGTCAAAATACGACCTGAGCCCCCACCACATAAAGGGATAAAAAATCAGCATTAGAACGATAACATTATGAGGCATATCAGCAAGGCGAGGCGATAGAATTATCGCCGCTTTTGCGGCCGTTTTCGTCCGAAAAGCGGCAATATTTTTATCGCCTAATTAGCAAGCTCACTCTAACGCGTGAAAACTTGCGTTAGCGTAGGTATTCCTAACGCCCAGCTTTTCATCTCTAATGAGATGCAAAGTGGGCGTTCCTGACCTGACATGACAGGAGAAATGTCGCTAAGCGACATTTCTTCTATCATCAAGCCCCACGCTATGAAGCATAGCGGCAAGAAAAGTAGCGATAACCCCTGTTATCGCTACTTTCCTTACGCCTGCTTCAGGACTGACTTAGCCATGATATCCTATGCAAGGTGGATATCATGGCTAAGTTTGTGAGTCCCAATTATCAAGCTAACTCCACATTGCGTGAGATTATCGCTGGGTTTCCAGCGATAATCTCACGTTTGGCAGTTAGCGTGAGGATTCTTATTGCTTTTGAGATAAGCGTTGCTAATAGCACGCTATCTCAGCGATAAAAATCCACGCTAGCCGGCGATAATTATCCTAGCGCTAAGTGCGCTTAGCGATAATTATCGCCGGTTGTTGCTGATATGCCCCTATGTTTCTTGTAAGTGACTGTAGGTTGTGCAAAAGATAGCAGTCACGCCGGTCGAGGCCTGGCCTAGCTATTCACTCTGTGCCGTTCCATCTCTTTCTCTAATCTCCCTCCCTTTCTCTTTCCCTCCCCCCCACACCTCATTCTTCCTCTCGCCCTCACCGCCTCAGGGCCCCCCACACTTCTAATTTAGCAGCATCTGCATGAGAACAAAAGTATCTCTCCAGGGCCACACTGAGATGTACCCAGTAGCAACCGCCATGTGATTCCAGAATATAGCAATCATCAGGGATTGATGCCAAAACTAACTGGTGACCAAAGTGCAATATAAAAGCTCAGTAGCATGATTTAACACTTTACGGCATTTAGAAAATTGCAGGAAAATGTTTCTCAAACCTACCCCTGTAAGTCAGACTATTGCTGGGTGTAGATTGTAGACTTTCGGTCCTTCTGCAGTACCTGGCCATGGGAATGGAGACTTGGTAAAGTGACTTCAAAATTCCTCGAAAGGCGTGATCTTATGCTTTCTAGATCTATGTCTGGAGCGTTTATAGAGTTGTTACATTTTAGGGATTTGGAGAATCTTATGAAACTGATATATATCCCCCAGTTCTCCTTTTTGCAGCTGGTGAATGCATGGAGGAAATTTGCTTTCTCCATAATTAAAAAAAATTCCGATGACAAAATGCCCCTTCACCACATCGCCTTTTACATATGTGGCGCACCCACTTCCTCCCATGGAAAGGCCCTTTCTATGGCTGTCTGCAGGAGAAACTGATGATGAGAACGACTTGCAGAATGTTGTGAATACTCGAAACTGATGCGTTTACGGATAGCGTGTTTTCAACCCATGTGCGCTGTTGGAAATTTTGGTCTTAATGTATTTGGACTGTGCCACATGAGGATTTTTCTGAAGACTTATTGTATCGCTACTATGCTTTTATGGTTGATTCAATAACCAAAATAAGGCTGAAGTGAAATGAACGAGCTTGCAGTGTTCACTAACTTTTGCAGTGTAACTCCCCTGAAACTCCCTTTATCGCACGCCCACTAAAACAGACATTGCGCTGATTTGACATTGTTTGATGTCTAATTTGTGAGTGATAAACCCCGCTGGCCCTAATTCTGTGACTTGTTCAGCCTGTGAATCTTTCTGTGAATGCCGCTGAGTCTGTGCCTGGACACTTATAGCATTTTTCTTAGCTGGACATGTGAAATTACAGGATATGTGTGAAAATTCCGGATGTATGGGAGCACCTAGTGTTTTTCCATGTTGCCCAAAAATCAAAAATGTCTCCCACTGCCGGTTGGTCTTTACCAAATTCTTGGTATGGGCAGGAGGGAGGGTGGTGGATTGGTGGGGGTCTATAAGGAGTGGCAATTAATTACTCAATTGCGTTGTGTTCCGTTGTGGTTGGTGTTGGCAATGTGCTCCTTTCTTTGCCACAAAACTCTGCTCGCTTTCAAAACAAGACAAGTCACCTATCATTCCAAAAAAGTAGCTAACAGGGTAGCTGTTTAGCCACTTAGCAAGCAATCCTCAGAGTGACTCTGTCACAGAGACCACACATGGGGCAATCACGCACAGGCACAATAGGCACCCGCCACATCAGCATACGCAAACATTGTCCTTTATACCTCATAAAAATTGGCAATTTCTTAAATGATAAATAATTAAATTGTATTGCTTTATTAACCTTCTTGCTTCCACAAGTTTGCTTGAAAATGCACCAATTGACCACTGTTTTTTCAAAATTTTCTCAGGGGGCGAACTCCCCCGGTCCCCCCAGTAGGTTGTTCTGACTCGCTTGCTGCGCTCTCCCGCAGTAGTGAAGTACGACAATAATTTTACGCCTCACCACTTTCAAATGTCACCAGCCACAGCTGCTTGACACGCTTCTTCCTAATAGCGACTCGCAGACCCTATTTTGCAAATTGGTAATAGGTTACCGACTTGCAGAACAGGGTTTGTACATAGTAAAATGCATCTTACCAGTCCGATGGGCAATTTGCGACCTGTAAAATGCATCGTACATCTGAGCAAGGATGTCTGAACCTTAGGTATGTGCAACCTCTTGCTCTCAACAAAGCAGTACAGTCCCTGCGATCTGAAGACGATGCTCCATTTCAGCAACACTTCGAAACTGCAATGGAGCCTCCACCCAGACAGAATCAGAGGATCATAGGGACAATACTCAGTCAAAATGTATAGTCTGAACTGTGCTATTATTTACATAAAGCTGACATTATTGTACATTACTGATGCCTTGTGACTTTAAATTATATCCTTTTGTGCTTGTGTTCATGTAGAAAGCGCTTACATTAGCAAAGACTGGTGTAAACAAACTTTTACAATCAGCACTGTAAGTGGTCACTTCTCTTGTAATTTGCAATGCATGGAACTTCAGAATGGTGCATAGGTTAGACTGCCATCTTGTGCCACTCATCTCTGCAGTGTAATGATAAGTTTCCGTTCTAATAGCAAAGTCTTTAACCTATATGAAGAAAGATAAATTAGTGAATGTTTTGGATAACCATGGCATGCATATTAACAAATCCGCATTTCTTTTTGGTGCATGCAGCTCTCAAGCTAGGCCCAGTAGACTGAATGAATGTCCTACTGGGCAAAATCGAAACATTTGCTTGTGTTTTAGTTCATGGATACTTCACTGCACATTACTCAGTTTCCTGCTTTGTGTCAGTACTTGTTGTATGGTGAGTTCTCCATCTAATGTCTTTTTTATATCTCCCTTTATAGGTCAGGCTTGGGCAGCGCATGCGCTGCTCTGCGAGGCATGCTGTATTCGAGTATGGACCTGAAGCTACGCCCACTCTCCGCCCATATTTTTCATTGGCTTGTGGCATTGTCCTTTGTAAATGATGGCTTCCGATTCGTTAATAGGCTTGCTAGTCCCTCCTTCGTACCACCTTGCCTTCATTTGTAACCTCCCATGAGGCCTGGCCCTTTTACTTCAGTTGTTACATGGTATGTCTTATTTAGTCTGTAAGCACTATTTTCTTTAATGTGTTTCTCCCACAGCAGGCATAACACACTTTCCTGTAACTTTCAGCGCACCATGCGCACTTTCACTTTCCAAGCGGCCCGGAACAACGAAGGCCGAGGTCTTGCATTTACAAGAGTTTGAGCTATTGGCTTTGTAAATGACAATGCCTTTTATTTATGTGTTAATCATCAAAACAGATAAATAAATCACATTGTCATTTACAATGCCAATAGCTTAAACTCTCACAAATGTGAGATGTATTGCATTGCAAATGCTTGTTTTTTTTTATTTTGTGCCGCTCTGCAACTAACTCTCTCTCTGTTTTGGGCATGTGTGATGTGATGAGTGGCACTGCGTTGTGGGAAATGGGCGGGCCGTGACCCAAATGTTTTTCTGTCTGGTGTTAGCCTAGCCCTTTTGATTTTTTTTTAATTATAGGTACAGTATACTTTTTTAAAGTGGCTTTCATCTACCTCTCTTCATCCATTGGACTGTGGTGTAATTCACATTTTGCTTCCGACAACTGCAGGGCATGGAGCAGGGCGTCAGCCCCCTTCAACCATTGGATATCTTCACTTTGAACGACTGCATTTTGCACTCTCACTACCATCAGTAGACACGGGTGCAGCAGCGGCCGGCACAGGTTAGCGCGTTGGGGTGGGGGGTGGCAGGGGAGAAGCTGACAGATGACGGAATAGGTATTATTTTTTTTTTAATTATACCTAGTCCATCGTATGTCGCCCCATCCCCCCCCTCCCTCCAGGCCCCCGCACCACCGCCCCACAGCGTTGACCTGTGCCGGCCACTGCTGCACGGTAGTTCTCCTCAGTGTTATTGTTTATGTTTTTACTTTACTGCCCTGATGCAGCCTATGTGTTTAGAGTCTGATATGATAGCAGGATCATTTCTACCAGCTCTTCCCTCTGAAGCACAGCACACATTCCTGCTTTATCAGTTCCTATCCACCGCTAATGGTGCTGTGAATTGCTTTTGGAGTGGCATTTGTGAGGGGGGGGCTTCTGACTGATTCTATTTTTCAGCATTTCAAATTGAATTTGAAACTATTTTCATTAAGTTGTCGTTTTTTAAGTATGGGCACAATAAAGTGCATTTTTGACGGCACTTCTGTAAGTTATTCTGGTATGTATTTCATTTGAGGGCTACAGTTATATTTGTAAATCAATTTAGTCCACATTTCCTGACTGTATGGCTTCCTAGCCTGCTTTCAATGCTCTTATAGTTCAGTATATTTTAAAGCCAATTCAGTCTGTTTGTCCTGTCTGTATAGCTGTCGAGTGTGCTGTTAGTGCTCTTGTGTTTCCAGCTTATGGAAACATTTAACTATTATATTATGAATTGGAACTCTGCTACGTTATTCTAGTTTCATGATCTATCTATCTATCTATCTATCTATCTATCTATCTATCTATCTATCTATCTATCTATCTATCTATCTATCTATCTATCTATCTATCTATCTATCTGTCTGTCTGTCTGTCTGTCTGTCTGTCTGTCTGTCTGTCTGTCTGTCTGTCTGTCTGTCTGTCTATTTATCTATCTATCTATTTCTGTCCCTCTGTCCCTCCATCTACCTTTGTAACTCTATCTATCTGTCTGTCAATCTACCTTTGCAATCCTATCTTGCGAGCTCTATCTATCTGTGCAAATCTGTCTGTCAGTACAAGCCTGTCTGTCCGTCTGCTTCTAAGTGCAAACCTCTGTCTGTCAGCTAAGTGTCTCTTTCTGTATGTCTGCCTGTACAAGCCTCTTTTTATCGGTGCAAGCCTGTCTGTCTGTCTGTGCAAGCCTCTCTGTCTGTGCAAACCCCTCTGTATTTCTGTCTAAGCCTCTATGTCTATCTGCGCAAGCCTCTATGTCTATCTGCGCAAGCCTCTTTGTCTATCTGTGCAAGCCTCTCTGTCAGTGAAAACCTCTCTGTCTGTCTTTGTGTCTGTGCCTCTGTTTGTCTGTCTGTGCAAGTCTCTCTGTTTGTTTATAAGAATGTTTTACTAAAATATTACAAAAAAACATTAGCAAATGTAAGAGGCAGCCAAAAGAAAACCAATTGTTTTTTTTTTAGGTCTGGTGTTAGTCAAGACCTTTTGATTTTTCTACAATTGTCTAGATAACATAGTTCCCAATAAGAATTTTGAGCCAGACTTCATTAGTCTGCAGTTGTGTCATTTACATTTTCTTCCAGTCACTGCAGCATGCATCTTGGGGAGTGGGTTAGTACACTTCATCCACTGGCTGATTTCAGTTTGAGTTGCAGCATGCTGCCCTTTCGTAAAGAAGTATACAAAGAATTGATGGATGGAATGCATGAATTAATCTCAGCCAGTGGTAAGTACTTTACGCCGCATCACAGTCCATCATTATTCTGCATAACATGCACACCCAGGTTGGGCAAGCCATATGCTTTTCAGTCTTGACCCTGCTCCGATGGGAGCAGTCCAGACCGAACTGTCAAGCCAGGTCCTCCTGAACTGCCAAGCCAGGTCCTCCCTGAACAGAACACAAGCAGCCTAGAACTGGTTTGGCCCTGGTTCCTGTTCATCAGCCGGGTATAGCTTTCACTAGGAGCACATCTTCACAAAAGTAGCCCTCTTTGGCTTCAGGGACTACTATGGTAATGTGTGCTTTTTTAACTAAAAAATGTGTTTGGATTCATAGTCAATTATTATTTTTAGAAGAATTGCCTGGCTCCTTACCCAAAAATAAGGTTTTGAACAAACTATGACAGGACTAAACAAGAATTAACAAAGCCAAAATGCTGGCGGCCAACGTCAGGCCTATTGGCTGTGCTAGTGCTTGTTTTTGTTGCATTAGTTTAGTTGCCTGCCTCCTTGTTGTTGTGCCTTTTTCTGAATATATTTACTTAGAGTGTTCCTGGTACTTCTAATTCTTTTTTTTACTTACATACCCCTTGCTAATGGTAGCCATTCCCAGCTCTATCTCTTAGGTGTTTCCCCACCTGCTATAGCCAAGTTGTTTTCTGTCATGGTGGAGTAGAGACGGTGAAAGGTCCCGCGCTAACGCTGATCTCTTCAGCCCATTGTTTACGATGACTTCTGTGTCTCTTTTTATTTTACTGCATCTTTTGGTGCAATTCCCATGCGGTTGCATGGTCGCTTCCTAAGTGTTTCTAGACATTTTGTCCTGATGAAGCTCTCCTGGACCAACACAATCCCAATCCCATACCTTGGTTTGAACAGTCTTTACTGCTGCCAAGACTAGACAAGAATATTAAAAAACCTATGTTCTACCATGACAAGAGGACCACACAATGCATTCTATGGAAAAACACCAGGGATGACACGTTCTGCTATTGGCCTCAGACATACATGGGCATCAAAACCTCGGTGACCTACCAGACACTTTTCACCATTCATCTGGACCAAGGACAGGGAGGCCATCTATCTCATCTGGGTTTTGCCTGTGGAACTGGAGCCATTATGAGGTGATTTTTGAAGGTCTACAGTCGTCTGTGTGTTTCTCTCTAGTTCCCCTTTAGCGAGCACAGTGGGTGCATAAGAGGAGAGAATGATAACAAAAGAGAGAAGAGCCAGGCCAGTATAGTAACAAGAATTGAAAAAGCCAGTGGGGCTGGCTAAATGCTCCTATGGGTAAGTTTTTTAATATATCTATACCAGTGTGTGTGTGTGTGTGTGTATATATATATATATATATATATATATATATATATATATATACATATATATATATATCCTCCCAAATGTGCCCTGCATTAAAGGATGCCACTCCAGAACAGAAAAGGCGCAAGAGCCCACAAGTTCCAGCATGCATCATAATGTGAGTCACCAAGAAAGGCACACCGGAGGCCTATAAATTCATGAATAATGCAGGGAACTGTGGGAGCCACGAAATGATGTGTATGCAAATTGCCTCTGACGAAGGAGCGTGATGCCCTGAAACGCGTAGGGCAGGAGGACTGAAAATTTCAGATTAAGATGCCTGTTTCTTTGGAAGAAATGATTTGGAAAAATCACCGACTTGTTGGAGTGGCGTCCTTTAATGCAGGGCACATTTGGGAGGATTTATGTACACGGCAGGTCCAGCCGTGAAAGGATGCACCGCCCGTTATAATCTACAAGGGTCTGACGGATTTGAACTGGATCGAAATCCAAATGTCAGCACAGTCGCCTTAGAATGTGAAACAGGACTCTTAACCTGTGTTACCCACTGGAGGGTTTGTCTACTGGTCCTGTGAATACTTTGCATCGACACACAACCCACCGGAGGGAACAGAAAAGGCGCAAGAGCCCACAAGTTCCAGCATGCATCATAATGTGAGTCACCAAGAAACGCACACCGGAGGCCTATAAATTCATGAATAATGCAGGGAACTGTGGAAGCCACGAAATGATGTGTATGCAAATTGCCTCTGACGAAGGAGCGTGATGCTCTGAAACGCGTAGGGCAGGAGGACTGAAGATTTCAGATTAAGATGCCTGTTTCTTTGGAATAAATGATTTGGAAAAATCCCCAACTTGTTGGAGTGGCGTCCTTTAATGCAGGGCACATTTGGGAGGATTAATGTACACGGCAGGTCCAGTCGTGAAAGGATGCACCGCCCGTTATAATCTACAAGGGTCTGACGGATTTGAACTGGATCGAAAGCCAAATGTCAGCACAGTCGGCTTAGAATGTGAAACAGGACTCTTAACCTGTGACCCACTGGAGGGTTTGTCTACTGGTCCTGTGAATACTTTGCATCGACACACAACCCACCGGAGGGAACAGAAAAGGCGCAAGAGCCCACAAGTTCCAGCATGCATCATAATGTGAGTCACGAAGAAAGGCACACCGGAGGCCTATAAATTCATGAATAATGCAGGGAACTGTGGGAGCCACGAAATGATGTGTATGCAAATTGCCTCTGACGAAGGAGCGTGATGCTCTGAAACGCGTAGGGCAGGAGGACTGAAAATTTCAGATTAAGATGCCTGTTTCTTTGGAATAAATGATTTGGAAAAATCACCGACTTGTTGGAGTGGCGTCCTTTAATGCAGGGCACATTTGGGAGGATTTATGTACATGGCAGGTCCAGCCGTGAAAGGATGCACCGCCCGTTATAATCTACAAGGATCTGACGGATTTGAACTGGATCGAAATCCAAATGTCAGCACAGTCGCCTTAGAATGTGAAACAGGACTCTTAACCTGTGACCCACTGGAGGGTTTGTCTACTGGTCCTGTGAATACTTTGCATCGACACACAACCCACCGGAGGGAACAGAAAAGGCGCAAGAGCCCACAAGTTCCAGCATGCATCATAATGTGAGTCACCAAGAAAGGCACACCGGAGGCCTATAAATTCATGAATAATGCAGGGAACTGTGGGAGCCACGAAATGATGTGTATGCAAATTGCCTCTGACGAAGGAGCGTGATGCTCTGAAACGCGTAGGGCAGGAGGACTGAAAATTTCAGATTAAGATGCCTGTTTTTTTGGAATAAATGATTTGGAAAAATCACCGACTTGTTGGAGTGGCGTCCTTTAATGCAGGGCACATTTGGGAGGATATATATATATATATATATATATACATACATATATATATATATATATATATTACCTACTGGCAGTCGCCAGTAGGTAGTTATAGTGAGGACCCTGTTTCCATAGGAAAACTGCAACATTCTATTTGGAATAACTTTGGCGCCGGTCGACGAATCCTCGCGAAATTTTCAAAACTAATGGGGCGCTACGCTCCTCTCCTACCCTGAAAGTCTCGGGGGGATTCGTCAAGCGGGGGCTGAGATGAAAGGGGGGTCCCAAAACGCGTTTTTCCCATGCATTTTTCCATAGGACCTTTAGACACAGCTACAGCCCGAACGGCTGAACAGAGTTCCTTGAAATTTGGCAGAGAGGTAGTCTACAGGTCAAGGAAGTGCCTTTTGTAGGTTTGGTGTAAATCTGTTCAGTAGATTCTGAGAAAATAGCCTTTAAATCAATATATATATCTGAGCCAGCTTACGGTGCGCTTACGGTACGCTTACCGTACGCGCACGCCGCCGTGCGTGAGCGCGATTCTGATTGGCTGTTAGATCCTAGTAAACATTCGAATCGGTCGAAACCAGGAAGCGGCGGCCGCCATTTTCTCTCTCGCAGTCTGAGAGGGGGTTAAAAAACAAAGCCCAAAAACATGTAAAGGGGCTGTTTAGACAGCTCCTAAGCACCTAGCCATGTTGAGGGAGTCCTCAAAGATCCCCCAAGGCCAAAAACGGAATTTTAATTTTTTCGATAATTTCGCCGATTACGCTTACCGTACGGTAAAAAATAATGAAAAAAAAAATATATCCATACTCTCCCCACCCCATGTGCAAATGGTGCCCGAAGGGCACATTTTGTGCATGGCATATAACATATGTGAAAAATTAAAATATTACCTTTCACAACGAAGCGCATCATATGTCCTCCATGTGCGCATGGTGCGTGAAGCGCATCGTGCGTACATGGCCCATCTAGCGTAACGTGGGCACGCGGTGCGCGTAGCGCACCGCGTGCCCACCGTGCGTGCACGGCGCTAACTGCACCGCTTGCTCACTGTGCGCACGCCACGAATGGCGTAAAGTAACTTAGCATTTAAAAAAACGTACAAATTCACTGAAAAAACCATAGGTTTCACACACGTTATAGTTAGGAATTAGCATTTAAAAAACCTTGCAAATTCAGTGAAAAAACCATAGGTTTCACACATGTTATAGTTAGCTGGAAATTTTACTGATAAAAAACCAATGAAATTCCCCCGTTATAGTTAGTGCAGGCAACTATAACTCACGCGACCGCAATCTTCTGCTGATGCTAATACTGTATTTAGACACTTATTTGCCCATGTCTTCTTCCATTAAATTTTAGCTATACATATATTACAAATATTTTTTTTTCATAAAGACACATGTCATCAGCAGAGGATTGCGGTCGCGTGAGTTATAGTTGCCTGCACTAACGATAACGGGGGAATTTCATTGGTTTTTTTATCAGTAAAATTTCCAGCTAACTATAACATGTGTGAAACCTATGGTTTTTTCACTGAATATATATATATATATATATATATATATATATATATATGTCCAACAACTACGCTCCAATAGGAACATTTAGGAGCACACAGCAGATTCCACTGACATTTTTTTTTGTGCTGACCATACGCGTTTTGGCGAGAATTTGGCTTTCTCAATGCTTGTCTCCCCTGAGGGTCTGATATTATCGGTTCTTTCATCTATATAACAAAACTCACTCCCATTGGTTGCCAGGTGATTAAAATGATGTAATATTCTCTGACCCCCTCGATCAGCTACAATTATCACATCCAAGGTATCACACCCTCAAACGCTCGTTTAGTGAATGTTAATTGCCTGCAGCCACTTGCACGCCAAAGAAGGTACCCGATCTGAAAAGTGTTCCGCGGTCATAATAGTGGCATTTGGTAAATTGTTGAAATGGAGACTGCCAGTACTGTTGCTTTAATAAATGGACAGTCATACCTATGGACACTGAGTTTCGATTACAAAATGGTAAGTGTGAGCTACTAGACGAGGTTTTAAGTGTGTGATACCTTGGATGTGACAATTGCGACTGATCGAGGGGGTCAGAGAATGTTACATCATTTTAAGACAAAACCGAACATGAACGAATAACTGTAAGAACTTGAGATGCATTGTGGAACTTGCAGTCATCATGAGAGACATTTCCTACTGAAGGTGTTTTTTTCAATCCACAGGCACTGCAATTGGATGGTTATAAGACCTGGCAACCAATGGGAGTGATTTTGGTTATATATATGAAAGAACTGATAATATCGGACCATTGGTAGAGACAAGCATTGAGAAAGGCGATTCTCGCCGAAACAAGTCTGCTTGGCACAATAAAAGGTCTTTGAATCCGCTGTGTGATCCTGAATGTTCCTATTGGAGCTTTGTTGTTGGAAATGTTAATTGCCTGCAGCCACTTGCACGTCAAAGGAGGTACCTGATCTGAAAAGTGTTCCGCGGTCATAATAGCGGCATTTGGTGAATTGTTGAAATGGAGACTGGCAGAACCATTGCTTCACTAAAAGGACAGTCATACCTATGGACATTGAGTTTCAATTACAAAATGGTAAGCGGGAGCTACTAAACGAGCATTTAAGGGTGTGATACCTTGGATGTGATAATTGTGGCTGATCGAGGAGGTCAGAGATTATTTCATAATTTTAAGACAAAAACGCTCATGAACTAATAACTGTAAGAACTTGAGATGCATTGTGGAACTTGCAGTCATTGTGAGAGACATTTCCTACTGAAGATGTTTTTTGCAATCCACAGGCACTGCAATTGGATGGTTATAAGACCTGGCAACCAATGGGAGTGAGTTTTGTTATATATATGAAAGAACTGATAATATCAGACCCGCCGTGGAGACAAGCATTGTGAAAGGCGAATACTCGTCAAAACACGTCTTCTTGGCACAATAAAAGGTCTTTGGAATCCTCTGTCTGCTCCTGAATGTTCCTATTGAAGCGTTGTTGTTGGAAATGTTAATTGCCTGCAGCTATTTTCACGCCAAAGGAGGCAACCGCTCTCCAAAGTGTTCGGTGGTAATTATATTGGCATTTGGTGATACATATATATATATTCACTTAAAAAACCATAGCTTTCACACATGTTATAGTTAGCTGTACATTTCACTCGTAAAAAACCAATGAAATTCGACGTTATAGTTAGATCAGGTAACTATAACTTGCGCGCCCACAATAAACTGCTGATGACGTCACATAGTACATCACTCATGACATGGTCAGTGACATCACTCATGACATCAATGATGACATCTGAAATTACACATTGTGGATTGCGGTCGCGCAAGTTATAGTTACCTGATCTAACTATAACGTGGAATTTCATTGGTTTTTTACAAGTGAAATGTACAGCTAACTATAACATCTGTGAAACCTATGGTTTTTTAAGTGAATTTGCAAGGTTTTGTAAATGATAATTCCTAACTATAACGTGTGTGAAACCTATGGTTTTTTCAGTGAATTTGTACGTTTTTTTAAATGCTAAGTTATGTATTTATTTTTTATTTTTTTTTCTGGTTTTTCACTATGCGCACACCCTGCGCGCTGTGGGCGCTCGGTGCGCTTCGCGCACCGAGCGCCCACGTTGCGCAGTCCATGCCGTGCGCGTCTCGCCTTTTTTTACGCAGTAACATTTGTTTTTTTCTCCCTTGTGGGTCCTTTAATTTATTTAATAAATGTAATTGTTACTTCTTTATTTTATTTTTTTTTTATTTTTTTGCCGTGCGCGTACGGTAAGCTTACCGTACGCGTACCCCGCGATTTTTTTTTTAAATTATTAAATTTATTTTTTGTACTTTTGGGTCCTTCTTGGACCCCCTGACAAACACTAGGGGGTCTGCAACTCTCTTCGTTGCCCCCGTTTCACGTTCCCCACCTTTGTTTCTCAGTGCGAGAGACAGAAAATGGCGGCCGACACTTCCTGATTTCGACCGATTCGAATGTTTACAGTCATGTAACCACCAATCAGAATTGAGCTCGCGCACGGCACCGTACGCGTACGGTAAGCTTACGGTAAGCGCACGGAGCGCGCTTACAGATATAAATATATTGATTTAAATGCTATTTTCTCAGGACCTACTGAACATATTTACACCAGACCTACAAAAGGCACATCCTTGACCTGAGGACTACCTCTCTGCCAAATTTCAAGTAATTCTGTTCAGCCGTTCGGGCTGTAGCTGTGTCTAAAGGTCCTATGGAAAAATGCATGGGGAAAACGCGTTTTGGGACCCCCCTTTTTTCTCAGCCCCCGCTTGACGAATCCTCCCGAGACTTTCAGGGTAGGAGCAGAGCGTAGCGCCCCATTAGTTTTGAAAATTTCGCGAGGATTCGTCGACCGGCGCCAAAGTTATTCCAAATAGAATGTTGCGGATTTCCTATGGAAACACGGTCCTAACTATAACTATCTACTGGCGACCGCCAGTAGATAATATATATATATATACACACACACAGATATAGATATATATAGATAGATCTATAAATATTTATATATATATTATATATATTTGAAGTTCCATGTAACTGCCAAAACGCGGTACGCCGACCTTTTAGTGTCCGTGCCAGCCGTGGCGGCAGAAAGCCACAAATATCAAAGGAATCCAATCCAAGAAGAGAGGAAGTGCCACACCAATTCCTCAACGAGTGATTTAATAGTGAAAAAACAATGCGTGTCAGCGGAGGTGGCCTTTGTCGGCTGAAACGCGTTTTTTATCACTATTAAATCACTCATTGATAAATTGGTGTGCCGCTTCCTCTCTTCTTGGATTGGATTCCTTTGAAGTTCTAGTTTGTATGTTGCCACCGGTGCTGCTTTTGGCTCAAAGAAAATTCAAGCAGGACACATTATGTTTGGGAATTGATGAAAAACAAGCAATACATCTATTTCTGGCTGCCTTGGTCTCAAGTCACTTTCATAAATATCATCTATTGCATGTGTTAGAAAGTTAACTATTTTTACACTGAAAACGTCAACCCGATAAATAATGTGTGCTGTTGAATGCAGCACACATAGAAAGAGGAAGTAACGAGGACAAAAAAGGATATTTCTTCTTGTTACTCCTCACCTGGGGTGGCGTAGCAGTTTGACGCATTCCCAGTTCTACCAGTAATGTTAAATCTGTTATTTCGCCAAAATCCCACATCCACGCTCCACCCATCCTCCCTGGGTCAGAGTAACGCAACACAGCAATTTGCGCTGCATTGCTTTTCTCTAGATTTATCAAGCCGCGCATGGCAACGCAAGGTGATCTGGCGTGAATTGAAAAATCTAATTTAAGAGTTGTGTTGCTCTTGTGAAACGTTAAGTGGCGCAAGGGTGCCACAACTCTTTAAGAATACTTCCCATAATTCCTCATTCAAAACGCAGTGCTAGTCTATGGGTTGTTCATGGTAGACCGAAGTTTTCATGTCTGTACATCAGGCCTGGCCGGTCACACACCTTTCTCCTTCACTTCAGAAGCTTTACAGTCAATCTGAAAAGAATGGCTTACTCTTTTAATGGCAAACCCCAGATTGACACTTTTTGCTAATTGATGAGGAAACTGCAAATATCCATGCATTGCATCACCCCTGACTACTAGTATACACCTATCCTGCACTCTATTCAAATAATGTTGTGCACAGCGACCCCCAGATCACATTTGACCCAATGGAGGACAGATCTGTTTTAGTACATTGGCTTATCATTAGTAGATTCCACCCAGATGTCAGATCTCAAAGTCCTTACTGAAGCAGCAATCTGAGCAAAGGGGGAGTAGAAATGACCTTTTTTGTATCTCCCGAGTAGGAAAAATAGATGATGCTAGTACAAGGGAAAGAGACAGGGTGGAAAATGTAACCAGTCTTGAAAACACAGAAACACAGGGGCACATGAACAAGGGTTCATAGCCACAGGAATGTCACTTTTTGTGACATTCCTGTGGCAATAAACCCTTTGCCTTAATTACAAGGCAGCGTTAAGCCACTTAACGCTACACTTAGGGGCCGATTGCGATGCCGTAACGAAAATAACCTGGTCTTCACATGGTAAAACGAGGAGAAATTATTAATTTCTCCTTGTTTTTGCTGTTTTTATGTGTGCTGCATTGTGCAGCACAGTTAGAAACTACAAATTGCCACAAATGATTATTTATGTGCAGAAAGGTGTCTGCAGGAATGTGTCCTTACCTGCAGATAAACAATCATTAGAAAAAAGATGATTTGCAACTTCTATATGTGCTGCATATTGTAGCACACATAGGAGTTACAAATCACTATTAGTGATTGTTTATGTGCAGGAAAGCACACCTTCCTGCACATAAAATATTATTCCCTCAACACAGGCACCTTTGCAACTGAATGATACAGCGCCTCCCTGCATTTTCAAAATGGCCTTAGCAATTTTAGCTTAACGCTGCGCTCCGCCATTCTATTGTTAATATGCCTCACAAATGGATGAATGCTAACATGTATACGAGGTAAGCAGGCTAATAGCCTGCAGAGAAATGTTGAGAGGTCATTAGCCCCAGGTCACTAACAGGAACAGGTACACAAGTGCAGAAACAGGGGAAGGACAGTGGGTCTTGTCAGGGCCAGACTGGGAACTTAAAACAGCCCCCATGTGTACAAGTGCTAATGCACACTAGAATCAGTCCAACTCTTTCAGGTTGCCACTGGGATCGCCTAACGTGCAGCACCACTTCTAGAGGCCGAAACCGGCCTCCATGTGTCAAAACCGGCCTTCGGGGCTCTAGACCCCCGGGGGATTGCCCACTTGCATGGCTGGCCAGCCTGGCCACGGGTCTTGTAAGGCAGAGCGGGTCACAGGGGAACACATCAATGGAGGCAAGCACCGCGGGGGAGGCGGCAGTGTGGTCTGAGTAAGGGATTCATAGAGTTAGGATACCCTTAGTTGAGTGGCTGGCACTGAAGGCCTAATCACGACTGGACACGCATAAGAGTGAGGTTCAGGTTACATACGTGCATGGGGTGAAATATTAGTTACACTGCTCTCTTCCTGCAGGAGAAAGACAATGGGACATTTTTACGAAAATTTTGTGCTAGGTTTACCTCATTAAATTGAAACAAAACAGCTTACATTTTTTTTTCAAAACTTGTTTTTTGCTGCAAGGTAGTCTGAAAGTAACATAGACCAGCACTAAGCACTGCTTGCATTGTTTAGCGTTAAAGGTTTTTAAAAGTTGTCTAGGCATAGTACTTTGCACTGGAAGGGAGTCTTCCAGTACAAAACCTATGCTAGACTCATGCGTACACCCTTGCACTATGGCGCAAAGGTGTGTGCGTGGTGCTCGGCAGCAAAATTCTGTGCCGGCGCCAGGGAGAGGGGAGGAGAGTGCCATAGCTCTGTAGATATTGAGCTCTCCTGCTCTCTCCCTGTCACGCTACTGATGCGCTGCATTGGGGGAGACTTTGGTAAATCAGGCCCACGTGTACTCACAGGTAGCAGACATCTGATGAGCATCCCCATGGTGGAAGCAAGTTTCAAGTTTATTTATTTATGTTTGATCATAGGCCAATACTGTCAAAACTAACATTATAAATCATTTCAACACTGTACATTGCTCACCTAATTATCAATAATATCAAAAAGTATCTTTTTTTATTATATTATTTCAATGTAAAAATTATTTTATAAAATCATTGTTATACTTTCATAATCATACTCTATAGCTAATATAGACTATAATTAACCTAAAAATAACACTTTCCACTTTCAAGGCTAAGATCCAATTTCAAAGTTCCTAATTTCTATAAAATATGGTAATTCAGTGAAACGAGCAAGGACGTACTTTTAAAGTACCTTTAGAATTTAAAATGTTCTGTGCACGAACAATAAAAAATACTATCCAATAACCTCTTCAGTTTAGAGTGCCAGGGGAAACCAGAGAACTGTGCAAGGAAGCAAGAAAGCCAACACAATCTCATATTTTTACCTCATCACAAATGACATTAAATCATGCACTCGTCTGATCTGAAGGTTTCTAAACACCGAAAGTAACTATCTCTTTCTTTCCAATTCAAAAGATGTACAAAATACAAACATGTGCAGTAATTTAATTTTACTAGACCCTTTTAAAAATATTGTCCTTAATTTTCCGCCATTGAATAAATGCTGGTATGTGTCATGTGACCGAATCTTAGCTTCAGCATCCATCTCTTAGTACTTCTTAATGAATACATTCTTCACTCTTCGAATGTATTAGTGGTTCTGCTCCTCCGCAGTGCTCTCTGTCCATTTTAGTTGCAGAATGCTTACTGTTTTATCATTTTTCCCTATATAAGAATGTTATTTCTCCACTTTTAACAATTGTCTCGACATTTAGTGACCTCGCTATTCTATCTATATTCTCCTGCCAATGTGCTGCTTTCTTGAGTTCAAGATGGAGTTGTATGCATTGACAATACTAGAGCAATTCTTCAGTGTCCTTTAAAGGTACTTGTACTCTTTATTTATTATCCAGGCTCCAGCCTCAGTGCGCTCTTAATTGTGCCCTTCAAGAGAACAAGAGACAAAAAGAGAACAGGAGTAAACCCATTAACCCAGTTGAGACCGGGTAATTATTGTACCAAAAACACAACGTCTCAACAGGTAAATCAAGCGGGGGGACTGGTTTAAAAAGTGTATCAATCACATAGCACAGGAAAGGAACAAGGGAGACCAAAGGAGAGTGAGGAAGATTGTTATTTGCATAGAGGCACAGAATTACAACTAAATTGCAGTAACCATAACAATCAGATGTGCACTGGAAGTGTTGTGGTGAATAAACAGCGCAGTGACACAGGTGATTAAGGAACAACGTGAGACAGCGCAAAGGAATAATAAGGTAATCAGTGAAGGTCAAACAAAGTATTTACAATCACAAAACATAATTTCATTGTTTGTGGTGACCCACAAAGATGCCGCAATTGGTGTTGTAGAGTCGACGGCGTTTCGACCTTTCTAACTTGAGGTCATCATCAGGACGATGGTTACACGATTCAATTTGGGGTGCACTATAGTATTAGAAGGAGAAGGAGGGAAAATCAATAGGGTAGAAACCCAGTAGGAAGTAAAGGAATCAGGGGAAGGAAGGTAGAAAAAGAATAATACCTGTTGGCATTCAATGTGGGGGGGGGGAGAGGGAAAAAAATCCAGAAGATGGATCCTACACGTCTGGAACCCAAAAGGCGAAGTGGTTTGATGAATCAATCAAATGCAGGAGGAGGTCGAGGTGAGGGAAAAAGCAATTAGGTAAAGGCCGTCAAGGATTAATGGTTTGGTGCAGGGTTCAGTGGGGCGGTTACATGGACTTACCGGAGGTGGCAAGTGCAACGTCATAGGGGACGAGCGAGTGGAATGGAGGGCAGCGCTCTGAATAGGAAGGGAATCTGGTAAATGGAAGGCGGTGATCGAGATTGAGAGCTCAAAGATAAGTGGAGGAAAAAGCGCTGTGGTCTTACTGGAAAATTAAGCTTGGGGGGGCGGCGGGTTAAGTCCAATGAGTGTACGCGCTCCGTGAAGGGCTACAGGAGCTGGAATAAATCCAGACGCGGTCAGGGACGAGTGAAGCGGCTCACGGGTGTAAACAAGGACGTCTCAGGAAATAGGCAGCGGCAAGATCATGTGACAATGCTTGCCGTGCGTGAACCAGAAAAACAACTAGAGTGTTGGAGCAATTGTATGGTGCCCGAGGGGGAAGTTAGGTGAATGTATGAGGGGAACCAGAGCTTAGGGACTAGAGAGAAGTGCCCAAGGGGGGTGGCGAGGAAAGACACGGCAAGAAGCAAACCGCCGTCTTAAAAGGCACCGAGTCTGGGTGACATGAACAGTATATTACAAAACATTCAAGATTGTGCAATTACATTGAAAAGAGGTGAATTGTACTAATCGAGAATTACAGATCATGGGCAACACAAAAACTGACAATTTACAGTGGACTGTAGAAAGGAACTACATAACACAAAATTGCATGTGATGTTAAATACAAAGGTTAATGAAAGAGTACGAATGTATCAGACAATTTACAACTTACAAAAACAACCAAATTGTAGGGTACAAGGATAGTAATCGAAATAACAGGGGATAAAGACAACCAATGGCATCTTAGTAGGACGCATTAACGAAATGCGTAAATTGGAACAGGTCATGTGACCCAGATGAAGTAATAATAGTTACATTTCATAAGTTAAAAACCTCCATTAGGGAAGGAGTATATACAGTAAAATTCAGCTCAGAAAAAAAAGCCCATACAAAATAGAAATAAGGGACATTGCCTAGGGAAGTAAGGAAGGCGATTCTATGTTATAGTGGTGACAGTATTCCATTCATCAAGTGAATTTAGGCCTTGGGCTATGGAGTTACAGCGTGTGATCCACCTGCACTCACATTTATTCATCAAGAGTTGGAGGTTACCATCACGAATGGGTAGTAGTGGACGGTCAATGACCTGCCAAGTCATGTCTGTTTCTGAGTGATTGTTATCTTTGTAATGTGTTACCAGATGCGCATCTCTCAACAAAAGAGTCGTATTAGATGCAATGTCACTACTGCACCACTGGTAACACATTACAAAGATAACAATCACTATCAAAGGTCAGAGTAGCCCTTCCTAAAGCCAAGTTGCTTCTTTGACAACATTTTCTTTTTTTCCGCCCATTCCTCTGGGCTCTTTGGCAAATATTTAGAATATGTTTTGCTTGGACTATCAAGTAGAATAATAATTTGATAATTGCTTGGTAGATCTCTTGAACCCTTTTTGAAGATTGGGAACCTGATACTGCCTCACCAAGATTTTGGGATTTTACTCTCTGCTTCAAACACTGGTGTTAGGACATTAGCCCATAAATTAGGATTTAACTTAAGTATATTTGCAGACAGAAAATCTGCCCCTTGGGCCCGTGAGTTTTTTAAAATTAATCCTTCTGTTTCTTTTATCGATGGAATCAGAACCTTCCATTCAATATGACAGGGGTCTGTAGCCTTCACCTCCAAATCTAGGGCACATTCTGATTTCTGATCTATTAGTTTCTTCCCAGATCTCTGTAATATACCTTCTCCAGACTTCCTCTTCTACATGACTTGCTTCGATTTGTTTTGTGCTTCCCATGGTTTTCCCAATAGGATCCCGGAAAGACTTGGATCTATAATAATAATAATAATAATAATAATAATAATAATAATAAAGTAATTTATAAAGCACCTAGTTACTTCTGCCGAAGTGTCCCAGTGCTAAGGTTTCACTTCCAAACACAAATCCAGCACCGACCATCACATTGATGTGAATAGTCATGTTTTTAATTGTTTACGGAATGATAGTTCTGTTTTTTACTCTCTGAAAGAGAGGGGGAGAGAATTCCACATCCTGGGTGCTAAAAAACTAAAAGAGCATCCCCTGATGCGTACCCATTTTAAAACAGGGATGCAGGCCAGAAGAGCTCCTGCTGATCTTAAATTACTTCTAGGGGACTGGCATTTAACAAAGGAATGCAGAGAGTGCAGGCCTTTGTTATGTTATGTTATGTCATTTAATTTTATAACGCGCACGGCTACTCAAAGAGTGTCCCGGCGCGAACAAAGGGGAAACACACAAGAAACAAACCTAACCCTCACATAAAGAGATGAGTTTTTAGCAATTTTTTTAAAAACAACAATGTCATCCACCGAGCACAGAGCAAGGGGAAGTGCATTCCAGGCCCGAGCTGCCAAAACAGACAGGGAGGCACCCCCCAGGCGATGCCGCTGGAAACCAGGAATCTTTGCCAATTTAAGGGATGCAGAGCGCAGAAGTCTCCCCGGAACATAAAAAGAGAAACGCTTCTGCAAATAAGCCGGTCCAAGGCCGTGGAGCGCCCGATGGGCTATGGTGTGGGATTTAAACACCACCCGCGCCTTGACCGGGAGCCAGTGCAGGGAGCGCGAGTATCCCCGCACGCTCACCCTGGGCGGAATCCCTCCCAGAAGACGGGCAGCTGCATTCTGGATCACCTGGAGTCTATTGAGGGAGTAAGCTGGAATTCCCACATACAGGGCGTTCGCGTAATCCAGACGAGACAGGATAAGCGCACGCACAACCGCCTTGCGAGCCGACTGCGGGAGAAGCGGAAAAAATCTTCTCAGAACTCTCAGGAGACCAAAACAACAGCCTGCCAGTCGATTGACCTGGCTGGAAAAGGAAAGATTCGCATCAAACCAGACGCCCAGGTTCTTGGCTGTCTGGCTACTGGACAGGGGGGGTGGAAACTCAGCTGGCCAGATCAAATCTCTGAACCCAGGTGGGAAGACGCCAAACAGCAGAACCTCAGACTTGTCTTTGTTGTATTTCAACTGGGCCCGAGCCAACCAGTTGAAAACTGCCGCGAGACACGATTGCACAGGGGCCACAGCAGTGAACAGAAGTTTGTTGTTAAAGGTTCTGTAGCAGTAGCGCATGGCTTTAAAAAGGAGCCTTTTTCTCACAGGCAGTCAGTGCAGTTTAGCAAGAGCAGGGCCCGTATACAACTGCCTTGGAAGATTAAACAGGAGCCGGGCTGCCGCGTTCCGAACACGCTGGAGTCTTGCCAGTCAAGAGTGTGAAACTCCCCAATACAGGACCTTACCGTAATCCAGCCTAAATGGGTGCCTTGACTATTGTTTTCCTAGCGTTCTCTGCAGCCGCGGCTTGCGCAGGTCAGAGCAGTAGGGCCAGGTGGGGGGAGATTTAAACAGACGATGAAGAGGGAAAATTAATTATTTATTTAATTTTCCCTCATTATTGTCCATCGGAATCCCCCCACCTGGCCTCACCACTCTTGCCTAGATCGGCTGCGACTGGTTCTCTGGGAGAAATCCAAGGATCTTTTTTAGGGTTTTTAAGGTCCCAAAACAAATCCCCACTAGAATCGTGATCTGGCTATCAAATGACAGCTTCACACCAAACCACTTACCTAGATTAATAACTTTTGGCCTGACAGGGCCCAATGAAGGAGTTCTTTGCCTCAATGAAGAGGCAAACTTGTAAGATTATATTATAGATTTCTCTGCCTCTTAAGAGAAAAAAGTGAGTAGTGAAATGAGCGTTAAGGTTTCTAGTTTAGTAGGCTCTAAGAACAGATCCCCCTTCTCTTAATGCTAATATAACTTCAGTCCATTTCTTTTCTTTTTCCTACCAGATTGCTCTTCCTACCTCTTCCCTGTACTCTTCTTTTCTGTATTGTTCTATTAAAGTTTCTCTTAAGGCATCTCTAATATTCCTGTTTAGTTTGACTCTAGCTACGTTCCTCAGGGGACTTGTCTTCTTTTTTGGCTTCCCCTTAGTTAGTGATTAATTTTTCGTATAGAGGTACCTGATCTATGTTTAGTTACAATTGGTCTTCAATCATTTTTAAACTTTGTCTTTTCAATTGCGCTGACAAAATGACTCCCCTAGCATTCTTATTAAATTACTGTTCTGCCAGGTTTCTCTTTCGTTCACTGAGAAACCAATCGATTGACAGCAAAAGATGCCTGTGGTTGCAGCCCATCAGCTCCCCAATTTCCAACTCTTTTACTAAGTGAAAATCTCCAGAAGTAATTGTAACATAATCAATAAGGAAAGATATTCACCCATTATGAAATATATGGCGGGCTGGTCGGTCGTTCATCAATCTTCCATTACTTATGGTGATAATAGTACGTCATAACTAGCTTCTTTCCAATGTGTTTACCTTTCCAAATTTTCAGTACTTGCCCTGTAATTCCCAAGCCTCTTTCTAGTTCTCCCTGGAAATCGTCAGAGAAATCATCAGATGGTATTTTGCCATTAAAGTCGCCCAGCACGAGTTGCTGAAAACTTTATCAAAAGAACAAGATTTTTCAGTAGATTATGTTTGTCCTTTGGTGGGAAGCATGTATTTACTGTGATTAGGCTTTTATTGTGTTTTTTTAGTACAGATCTGTTTTTGGTTTCTTTGCCTCTAGAAACAAATCTCAGAATTCTTTAAATATTTCCCCAGTCAAAGGTGTTTTTTAACTGTCACCAGTGGGATCACGCCTTCAGCTGGCCAGCCACATTCACCCTTCATCGCATTAACACTATGGGCTAAATAATCCTGCAATACCACACTCTTTGTTCCCCATTTTGCAGCAAGTAGAGATATCCTTTTCTTTTCCAATTATACTTGCTGATATCTAAAATGTCTTTTTAAAGACAGGCTTTATTCCAAGACAGGACTCTAGGGCTGTTTTCGTTGGGACATGAATGGTTTTTGCACCTGTGTCCCAGGTTGAATGGCTATGGAAATCCAACTCCAATCATTCTCTTTAATTGTAGCTGGTGTTATAATTTCTGATTATCTGACTATCCACCTTTCTAAGGGGGTGATTATGATTACTGGCGGATCGCCACCGCCCAGCCGGCGGTAGCAATCCGCCTATCATCACAACCACATTTACCCCCCGCCATATTACCATGGCGGGGAGTACCACGGCGGACGGAAAATACGTCCGCCGCTTTTCTGCCGGTCGGCAATCGTTACGATTGCCGGGGCGGGCGGAGCTCGGGCATGATATGGTGGAGGTGCCTATTATGATGCCTGGTGGTAAAGGCCTTTCCATGGCGGCGATGCCGCCGTGAAAAGGCTGGCGGGAATTGCTTTGGGGGCCCGTTGCGGGCCCCCAGGGGGTGGGGGGCTGCACTTGGGGGGCACTTATGGTACCCCCCCTTCATTGCCATGCACTAGGTGGCAGGCACTGCGCGGTGCCTGCCACGTTGTGCATGGCAATGCACAGCATGACTCTTTGGCAGACGTGAGTCCCTTGCTCACTTTGCCACTGGATTCAAGCAAGCCTGGCTGAAGACGGCTGAAACCGGTCCTAGGAAGCTTGTTTCCGGCCCAGGGAAGGCATGGCTTGGCAGTTCGTGCTGGACTGTTCCCATGAGGCACAGGGTTAGGCTGATTTGCATATGGCCATGTCTGAACTGGGGTGGCAGAGTGGGCTAAAGAACGGTGATGGATCAAACCCAGATCTGTTGACTGGGTGTGAGTGTTTATTGGTTCTGATGCTCCGTCCATCACCACCCCCTTTTGTACCGCCATGGTTTTGAAGCTTGCAGCAGTCATACCTGGCACTCTGCATTAGAAGGTTGTAGTCCAATAGCAATGGCAGAGGAACCTCCGGTACTCTCCTTACTAAATATGCACTAGTCTGCAGCAGTTGAAGGTGAGCTACTGAGAAAAATAGTTCGGACCCCTCTGGATGAAGGGGAATGTAGAGTAAACAGGCAAATACAGTTTCCAGACTCCCTGACACCCTAAAGACCAGCGGTTTTCTACCAGATGGAGCCAAACACTGCAACAAAGCCAGTGGCTGAAGAGGCCTGACCCACTGCCCGTTGTATGTGTGCTGTTCTGAGCGGCTTAACCAACATGGAATGAGACTGTGCCTGATGAATACCTGCAGTGGGTTATCCGAACCCCCTTTTCTCCAAGCGAGATTATGTATCATTTTTTAAAGAAATGTGAGGCTGGTGAGCCAGCTAAAACTGTCTTTTGGCCAGACCTAAAACACACAGAGATAGATGGAGCACAGGGACCAGGAGTGCAGTGGGTCCCAGGCTCATATGTATAAGACACACAGCACTGGTTAAGAGCATCATATTTTTCCCTGAAAGAAAGAAAATGTCTTATAATGCAGAGCCAATGTAAGTTTCTTTGAAAGACATGGAAAGGAACACGTGTGGCACTGTGTTGCCAGCCAGTGCAAGCTTCCTTCAAAGACATGGAACAAGTGTGCTACTGCAGGGCCAGTCGTGCAAGCTTCCTTCAAGGACATGGAACAAATGTGGGACTGTAGGGCATATGCCAGCTTCATTTAAAGACATAGAACAAGTGTGGTACTGAAAGGCCAGTGCCAGCTTCCTTCAAGGACATGGAACATGTATGGCACTGCAGGGCCAGCAAAAACGTCCTTCAACGACATGGAAAAAGTGTGGTTCTGGTGCCACTGTAAGCTTCCTTCGAAGACATGGAACACGTGTGGGACTGGGCAGCTCTCAGTTAACACCTTTCTTATATACCACGAAAAAGCAGCATTTCAGATTTGGTACAAGTGTAAGGAACAGCAATGGGTGTAAGAATGCAAGCTTGATTCACATGCATAGCAAGATTTCTACAAGCAAAACAGGGACAACACCTGGCAAAAGCACACTTCCCTCAAGCCTAGGGAATACATCTGGTCATAAACAATGCAAGCTTTCCTCACATGTATAGAATATGGACAGAATCTGGAGCTATCAATCAAAGCCTGTGTGTAAACACGCACACAACGTGCAGCATTTGGGTGCAGTGTAAGTTCCCCTCGCTCACAGCACAAGTTCAAGATGGTCAGCAGCAGTAAAAACTAAGATATCCTCACATACAAATCAGCTATCACACTGGCAGCAGCATCTAAGCTTATTTCAGGCACAGAATACCCAGTAAAGTATACAGGTGAGGGAGCCGCTGAAGGTCGAGCCAGATGCTTGGCTCTTGTCCAACTCAAGTTCTTCTTGTGCCTCTGAGCCCAAAATGATCAGACTTATCATGTGGCTGCTGCCAGCTACCCAATCTGTAACCTCATGTACCAAGAATGAGAGACAACGTATTAAGGGCCCCATGCATCAACCTTAAAACCGGTCGCAAAGGGGCAGATTCTGCAAATCTGCCTCTTTGCGACCAGTATTTTTGCATTTGGGATGCATCATCCCAAATGCACAAATCGCTATTTAAGGAATCGCTAAATTTGCGATTACTTAAATTGCGATTGCATTTAAGGAATCGCAAATTGCGATTCCTTAAATGCAATGCATTAAAGAAAAAAATTGCGATTTCGCTAATATGAATCGCAAATTACCATCAATCTAAAGTTGATGGTAATTTTTGATTTCTTTCAAAAATGAACTAAAGTGCATTTTTCAAAGTCACATGTTACACACACACATGCCCATGGGGCATGTGTGTTCGCAACATGTGATTAAATTGTAATTTCAGGGGTGCAACAGGGTATTCTTTTGGAACCCTTGCACCCTTGCAATTGCATGTGCAATTTGCGAGTACCTATTGGGTACTCGCAAATCATGCATGCAATTCCTATTCATTCCTATAGGCCTCTGGGCCCATAGGAATGAATGAGAATCAATTCCTTAATTGCGACTCGCAATTTGCGAGTCGCAATTAAGGAATTTGTAGGAATCGCAAAATTTTATGGGAGTCCTAAATGCATAGGCAATAGCGATTCTTTTATTGCGATTCCTTAATAATCGCAATTAAAGAATCACTATTGCCTATGTTGATGCATGTGCCCCTAAATGTTGATGTCAAATAGAAGTGAGAAACCTACTCCAAGATAGTATCTAAATTACACAATGTTAAACCAGAAAACCTGGGATCAATCCTGGCCACTTTACCAAATGATGTGATCCTAGGCACAATTTTATTTTATTTCGCTACCTACTTTGTCATTATTGTATATGAGAAAACCTTGAAATAGGCAAGGATGTGTGGCGTACAAAAATCTCTTGTGTTTGACTTAATTAATTCTACAATGCTGCTCCATGTAAAATAAGACTATAGCTCACAGATAGGGTGCACATGACAACTGACTTTCACTTCACTAATGGCATTGGCTTCATGGTGGGGGGTGGGACGTGAATGTTTCTTAAGTTCTTCATAAAACTAGCACTTTTTTTGGCTACAGTGGTCAAGACAACATCTGAGTCGGATCATTCTGTCAAAAGATTGCTGTATACAACAACCATTAGTCAGTCAGGGATTTTAATGGCTGAAGGAATGAACCCCACACTGCATCAAAGTTTTGCCGATGGTCATTGATTTTATATATTATCTTTTCATATGAGGCCCTCCCATGCATATCGAAAAGCCAAGTCCGCTAAGAAGATGGCAGAGATTATTTTTAGTGGTGTAGTATCTCTACTTTTGCCACCGCCAAGGATGTGGAGAGCCAATGGGTAGCATGGTGGGGCATTGGTGGTAGAGCTGAGTTGTCGTTAAGTAATGCTATTCTGCTCATCAGTTGGGTTGGCACTTCCAGCTCATTCAGCGAATAAAAGACTTTTCACGAGGAATAGGAGAAGGATGTGCATTCCCATGGAATGTGTAATATATCGCAGAGCATCTCCGGCACTTGGAGTCTTATTGCATGCATGCTCCATGAAGCTTAGCTGGTGACCGGTGCCATTGGTGGAGAACTTTAAAGTAGATAAATTTGAGTTTAGCACCTCGCAGCGTTTTGTCATGATCTTCAAGAATTGTAAGCCTCTCGTCATCGGGAATTTATAGGACTATAGGGAAAAGCCTTTTAAAGAGAGATACTTTTTTTAAGTTTGAAGACACATAGCGGACGATCCACTGCCAAACCCGTAGTGGCAATGCACACAGCACCAGCGGTCCGACCGCCTTATTACAAGTTGGGCGGCCGGACCACTATAGGACTACTGCTACCTCCAGGGATCCGCAATCCCTGGCTGTCGTGCAGCGGTCTGATGCCCGCAAAATGCTGGCAGTGTCGCTGCGGCACCGCCAAGCATGTAACGAGTTTCCTCAACACCAGAGTTTTCCTGATGGTGAACCTGCCATGAAAAATGTGGTGATGAGGAGACTAAGGGGGCCCTACAGGCCCTCCTGTTGCCTCAGGGGCATGGGATGAATGCAGGGCGCACATGATGCCCCCCTGTATGCATGCACCCCCAGTTCCTGCACAGCATGGACTTATTAGTCCATGGCATGCAGGAACGTGCTTTGGTGGTCCCACAGGGATGCCTTGCTAAGGCTGACATATATGCCTTAGCATGGCACTGCCCTCAGTCCGCCAAGGCATCGAACGCCAGACCAGAACAAAACTCCTAAACTGGTGGGCAGGCGGTGGACGCCTTTGACGGTTTCGTAGCAGGGCGCTGGCATGGTGGTCTGCTGAGAGATCGGCAAAATGGTAATCAGGTCCTTTATTTTAATTTTTTTAAGTAACTGTTGTTGCACAATTTACATGCCAAATGTTCCCTGTGGGTCAAGTCTTGCCTCACCTATTAGAGCCAAGGCAGTGTCTTAGAGGCAATACAAACTCTTGGCTCAGCTCTCCCTGTTCACTTGTTGGCTCCCCCACTTCTACTATGGTACTGTGTATTACAGTTACTTGAGTTGCCCCTCTTAAGTATCTTGCTCTGGGGCGATACATCTTCTTTTCTGAGATTCTGGATGGTTTTCACAGGACTCAGAAGAATAACTATCCCTACTTCTCGTTTTAATAAGGAAGAGATGTCCTTTAGCAACCCCAAGAAGTTGTTTTAAAGTTACCTGTGCATTGTTTAGCAGATGATGAAAACAAACAACGCTTAAATAATTAATTTTCCCAGTTCCAGCACTCCGTTTTAAGTAAGTCTTACTAACCGCCATCATCTGTCTTCAACCCGTCTGGCTGAAAGCAGTGATTACTGTTGTCTTCAAAGCCACGCGACAGCATGGGCACAACTGTTTGTATTACTTCTGCTGGCAGCAGAATGTGCATTTACAAAAGTGAGCATGGGCCCTGCTTAAGCATTCAGCGTGCAGCAATGAGGCCTTTGCAGTGCCCCGGGGGCGCTTCAGTGGATTCTGCAGGTCGGAGTCTGACTCCTGCAGCTGAGGGAATCGGACAGAGCTAACAGCAGCTCCCAGGGCTGTAGGAGCTCCTGCGACCCTATTAGGAGGCGGTGATGAAATAGTTTTCAGACTTCCAGACTAGTGGTGCTGCCATCAATGTTACATCACAGAGCTCATGGGGATTCTGAAAAATACAAACTTCACACAAAAGACGAGTGTTGCAAAAGAGCTAATGAGGTAAGGATGTAGTAGGTAGCTGGTGTTACATTTAGGACACTCAGATATATATTACTAAAGCATGGGGTGGTAGCATCACATTTTCCACTGAAATGACCACTACATTTGCATATACATACAGTTTTACTAACAGAACTATATAGGGCACAAGCAATAATGTGTGGAAATTGGGTTTCAGTAAATGTTTGACATTCGTGCATCACCAAGTAAAGTCTCTTATTTGTTTTGATGCTATTAAAATCTCTGTTTCCATCACACTTCAGAATTTAAAAAAGCGTATTATTTGTTCTTTCCTGTTTATTTATTTTGAAATATTTGTACAGTTCATTTATAGGTATTCACATGTTGTTGTGTTTTAGGAGAAAACGACTTCCTACAGCCTTTCATTCCACACCAACACGATTCTCACGTTGGACTCTTTACAAAACTCCTCCCACTTTGCAGTGTGAGCAAGAAAAGTAAACACCAGTCCCCGGGTTAAAAGCATCGGCAGCATTTGTAAGAAGACGGGACTGGCCCCTCTGTCTTTGAATTCACAGCAAATATGACAAGATGAAAAGAAAATGTAAATTCATCTTTAGTGCTACTTTGCCTTCGAAGCTCCCTCATAGTTAATGTGGGGGTGCTAGAGCACCTCCTGCACCCCTACTTCCAGCACCTCTGCTGTTAGATGCCCACCCAGAGCTTAAGGGGCTGTTGTAGTTGGGTGCCCTTCCATCTCTGGCCCTGGTGCATTGCACCCGCTGCGCCACTGGTAGCTACGCCCGCTGATTAGAAGCCATCACCTGAGAACAAGAAGTATTTTACGAAGAACTGTTTATATCTGTTTTGTTATTCCAGATGAGTCTTTGAGTTATCTAACACATGTGTAGCTCTTTCAGATCTCAGGCCACATGGGCTTAGTTTCCTTTGAGTTATCCTATAGACAATTTCCTTCATTTAAGCTCCCAGATCTAAGGACCCTGGTTGAGCGTTTACCAAGAATCCCTTCTCCTGTTGGTCTAATGTTCTCCACTAATGGGTTTGAGTCCAGCTTGTCTGATGTAGCATCTGGGCCTGGTCAGTAAACTGCATTTTCACCACATTTCATTGGCTTCTGTCTCTCCATTTTTTACCTTTCTTAGATGTTACACGCTGTCCCCACTATTCACAATCAGGCAGGGACACTTCTCTCCTGACTCCACGAGTTTCCTTAAATGTATTCCTTAAGTAACCGTGGGTGGGACTTAGGTACCCATTTAGTTTTTGTTCCTAATCATTTATTGTTTTCTGTAGAATGTGTTATTCTCAGGCTAACCCTGCTACGGGCTGTGAGTGGCACCTGGGTCGCCACAGACCGTCCCTGGGAACCCAAGGTCCCACGCCCAGTCCCACACCACTCAGCCCGGTAGCTGTGCAGCGCCTGACCCCCTTCACACCACACTACTCACCCGGACTCACCAGAGGTCTTCACTGCTGGGGGAGCCCAAGGAAGAGCAAAGGCCATGGAGGAAGGGCTGGGGAGGGCAGAGCTGTCCCACAGGACACCAGGCTACAGGTGCCACACTGGCACTGACATCTGCTCCCACAGCCTTCCCACAAACTGCACAGCAAGCACAGCTCTCACTACACTTCTCCTGCTCCTCCTTACTCCACACAAGCTGCAGTGGGACACCACATAAGACCATGCCCACCAAACATGACTGCACAGCGAGCACAGCTCTCAAGACACTTCTCCTGCTCCTCCTTACTCCACACAAGCTGCAGTGGGACACCACATATGACCATGCCCACCAAACATGACTGCACAGCAAGCACAGCTCTCAAGACACTTCTCCTGCTCCTCCTTACTCCACACAAGCTGCAGTGGGACACCACATGCGGCCATGCCCACCAAACATGACTGTACAGTGAGCACAGCTCTCAAGACACTTCTCCTGCTCCTCCTTACTCCACACAAGCTGCAGTGGGACACCACATGCGACCATGCCCACCAAACATGACTGTACAGCAAGCACAGCTCTCAAGACACTTCTCCTGCTCCTCCTTACTCCACACAAGCTGCAGTGGGACACCACATGCGGCCATGCCCACCAAACATGACTGTACAGCAAGCACAGCTCTCAAGACACTTCTCCTGCTCCTCCTTACTCCACACAAGCTGCAGTGGGACACCACATGCGGCCATGCCCACCAAACATGACTGCACAGCGAGCACAGCTCTCAAGACACTTCTCCTGCTCCTCCTTACTCCACACAAGCTGCAGTGGGACACCACATGCGGCCATGCCCACCAAACATGACTGCACAGCGAGCACAGCTCTCAAGACACTTCTCCTGCTCCTCCTTGCTGCACACAAGCTGCAGTGGGACACCACATATGACCATGCCCACCAAACATGACTGCACAGCAAGCACAGCTCTCAAGACACTTCTCCTGCTCCTCCTTGCTCCGCACAAGCTGCAGTGGGACACCACATGCGACCATGCCCACCAAACATGACTGTACAGTGAGCACAGTGCAGTCCAGTGGGGTGTGGTGCCCTACTTACCAGGTCATTGAATCACGAATACACTCAGGAACAGTACCCAGCTGGGAGCTGCAGGGAAGTCACAGAGAACCAAGCTGCACATTCCAGACTGCAAAAAGCTATGGGCTCAAGCAGGAAAGGAGAGCGAGAACTCTAGCTCCAGCACCCCAACACTCAAGGCCGATGAGAGCTGGTGAGATCCGCGTCTCCACAGTCTGCAAGATCTGCACCAATCCCCACCATCCCTCACCAGGGCTCTTCCACCCCTTGCATGTTGCTGCGCTTGCCCCAGCTCCTGCTCTGGGGCTTCGGAGCGGGTGTCAGTCAGCGAAGCAGCAAGAACAGGCAGCGAGAGGAACGATGAAACCAGCTCCCCACTTAAGTGCCCATACCACTCCCCCCCCTGCTGCCCAACAGCCCAGCCCGCCCCTTAATCAAAACTGTGCCAGCCCAGTATCGTAAAAAGATAATGATAATAACGTTGTGTTATTATCATTGTATTTTTCATGTGGGGCGACACTTCTCCGCCTTAGCGGAGAAGCCGCCACTGGAAGAAGAGCAGTCTTAGTTAAGGCGTTGTCTTGGCAATGTGGAATCAGACATGGCAATGGAGAAAAGAGCATGGGGGCGGGAGAGTGGAGAAACTTGCTTGACAGTGCACGCGTGGCTAATGGATTGCATTCTCTGTGGTCAATGTAGCCAGCGGCTCGGCTACATATGGTTAACTGGGGTAATGAAAATGTGTCACTCCAAATGGGAATCCGCTATAGAAATCCTGACATCATAGAAATTGGAAAGCAATATGTATGTAATTCGAGAAATGTGAAACTGGCAACGCAGTGTGGAAACTGGCATGGATATGTGGAAACTGGCAAGGCAGTGTGGAAACTGGCAAGGGAGTGTGGAAACTGGCAGGGCAATGTGGAAACTGGCATGGCAGTGTGGAAACTGGCAGGGCAATATGGAAACTGGCATGGCAATGTGGAACTGGCATGGCAATGTGGAAACTGGCATGGCAGTGTGGAAACTGGCAAGGCAATGTGGAAACTGGCATGGCAATGTGGAAACTGGCAAGGCAGTGTGGAAACTGGCATGGCAGTGTGGACAATGGCATGGCAGTGTGGAAACTGGCATGGCAGTGTAGAAACTGGCAAGGCAGTGTGGAAACTGGCATGGCAGTGTGGAAACTGGCATGGCAATGTGGAAACTGGCATGGCAGTGTAGAAACTGGCATGGCAATGTGGAAACTGGCATGGCAGTGTGGAAACTGGCATGGATATGTGGAAACTGGCAAGGCAGTGTGGAAACTGGCAAGGGAGTGTGGAAACTGGCATGGCAGTGTGGAAACTGGCAGGGCAATGTGGAAACTGGCAAGGCAGTGTGGAAACTGGCAGGGCAATGTGGAACCTGGTAAGGCAGTGTGGAAACTGGCAGGGCAATGTGTAAACTGGCATGGCAATGTGGAAACTGGCAAGGCAGTGTGGAAAATGGCATGGAAATGTGGTAACTGGAAAGGCAGTGTGGAAACTGGCAGTGCAATGTGCAAACTGGCAAGGCAGTGTAGAAACTGGCAAGGCAATGTGGAAACTGGCATGGCAATGTGGAAACTGGCATGGCAATGTGGAAACTGGCAAGGCAGCGTGGAAACTGGCATGGCAATGTGGAAACTGGCAAGGCAGTGTGGAAACTGGCATGGCAATGTAGAAACTGGCATGGCAGTGTGGAAACTGACATGGCAATGTGGAAACTGGCAAGGCAGTGTGGAAACTGGCTAGGCAGTGTAGAAACTGGCAAGGCAGTGTGGAAACTGGCATGGCTATGTGGAATCTGGCATGGCATTGTGGAAACTGGCAAGACAGTGCGGAAACTGGCAAGGCAGTGTGGAAACTGACATGGCAGTTAGTATGGAAACTGGCAAGGCAGTGTGGAAACTGGCATGGCAATGTGGAAACTGGTGTGGAAACTGGGAAGGTATTGTGGAAACTGGCTTGGCAATGTGGAAACTGGCAACGAAGCGTGGAAACTGGCAAGGCAGTGAGGAAACTGCCATGGCAATGTGGAAACTGGCAAGGCAATGTGGAAACTGGCAACGCAGTGTGGAAACTGGCAATACAGTGTGGAAACTGGCATGGCAATGTGGAAACTGGCGAGGCAGTGTGGAAACTTACATGGCAATGTGGAAACTGGCATGGCAGTGTGGAAACTGACATGGCAATGCGGAAACTGGCAAGGCAGTGTGAAAACTGGCAAGGCAGTGTAGAAACTGGCAAGGCAGTGTGAAAACTGGCATGGCTATATGGAATCTGACATGGCATTGTGGAAACTGGCAAGACAGTGTGGAAACTGGCAAGTCAGTGTGGAAACTGACATGACAATCAGTATGCAAACTGGCAAGGCAGAGTGGAAACTGGCATTGCAATGTGGAAACTGGTGTGGAAACTGGGAAGGTATTGTGGAAACTGGCTTGGCAATGTGGAAACTGGCAACGCAGCGTGGAAACTGGCAAAGCAGTGAGGAAACTGCCATGGCAATGTGGAAACTGGCAAGGCAATGTGGAAACTGGCAACGCAGTGTGGAAACTGGCAACGCAGTGTGGAAACTGGCATGGCAATGTGGAAACTGGCGAGGCAGTGTGGAAACTTACATGGCAATGTGGAAACTGGCAAGGCAGTGTTGAAACTGGCATGGCAATGTGAAAACTGGCAAGGCAGTGTGGAAACTGGCAAGGCAGTGTAGAAACTGGCAAGGCAGTGTGGAAACTGGCATGGCTATATGGAATCTGACATGGCATTGTGGAAACTGGCAAGACAGTGTGGAAACTGGCAAGGCAGTGTGGAAACTGACATGGCAGTCAGTATGGAAACTGGCAAGGCAGAGTGGAAACTGGCATGGCAATGTGGAAACTGGTGTGGAAACTGGGAAGGTATTGTGGAAACTGGCTTGGCAATGTGGAAACTGGCAACGCAGTGTGGAAACTGGCAAAGCAGTGAGGAACCTGCCATGGCAATGTGGAAACTGGCAAGGCAATGTGGAAACTGGCAACGCAGTGTGGAAACTGGCAACGCAGTGTGGAAACTGGCATGGCAATGTGGAAACTGGTGAGGCAGTGTGGAAACTTACATTGCAATGTGGAAACTGGCAAGGCAGTGTTGAAACTGGCAACGCAGTGTGGAAACTGGCAACGCAGTGTGGAAACTGGCATGGCAATGTGGAAACTGGCGAGGCAGTGTGGAAACTTACATTGCAATGTGGAAACTGGCAAGGCAGTGTTGAAACTGGCATGGCAATGTGAAAACTGGCATGGCAGTTTTCCTCTTGAAGCATTGACCCAGCCATAGCAATATGTTCTTTAGTGGGACAACATGACACTCACATAGCAATATATGATCTGCCATATCAATACAGAAACTGACAAGGAATGCAAGGAAAACTAGTGTGGCAGCTATCATAGCATTGCGGAAACATGTATGGCAATTTTCTGGGATAACAGGAACACTGGTTTATCATCTTTATCCCGAGTTGGGGCAATGTGAGATTGTAAAGGAAATGCAGAAACTGGCAAAGCAAAGTGGAAACAGGTTGAAACTTTGAGCACAGCAGATTGGCAAACAGAACATAAAAATATTAGTGAAGCCACGAAATTATTTAAAGTATTTTGGAATAATTCGGCAGTACTTAGATACATTTGGGGCACAACCTATTAGGAGCAACCAAAGCACGCAGAAGGAATATAGCATGTTACTACGCATGCTATCACATCGCGTTCCTTTACAACGCAGTCGTTACAACGACCGCATTGTTAGAACGCGATAGCTTTACAACGCAAGTCATTAGATCGACTTGCTGTAGGGGGCGCTCTGGATTTAGGAATAGTATAATTTACTATTCCAACTCCAGCCTGTGCAACAGTAGAGAAGGTGTTGGAATAGTAAATTATACTATTCCTTATGTCAGAGCGCCCTCTACCTCAAGTCAATCTAATGACTTGCGTTGTAAAGGCATCGCGTTCTAACAATGCAGTCATTGGAACAACCGCGTTGTAAAGGAACTGCGATGTGATGACTGCTTTGTAAACGCTGTCTCCCACGTAGAAACAGAAATGTGATTGACTTGTATTTCCTTGCAAAATATTCTTCTGGCCACCAACCAAACAGAGGTATACATTAGCATCATCTTCCATGGTACATTCTTTAAAATAAATGCAATTTCAACGTAGTTTATAACTGACCTTTTATCCTGGGAATTAGCTCACTGTAGTAAACTCTGCTTCAATGATGTAGAAGAAATATGTGTTTGCTGTGCACCAGATGTTTTTTTCTGGTATTGTATTAAGTCCCTCATTACAAGTTGTGGCATTTCATCCAAAGCCATAACTCTGGGAGAAATTCTGCAATTCAGAATTTCTAATCTCTCTGATCCCGTGATTGCTGGGTCCACAAACTCCAGTCCAGACCTGATAATTCTGATCAATGAGAGACCGGGCTTGACTTTGCTGCTACAGGGGCTTTGGCTGCAGGCAGCACCACACCAAACCCACGCCCAACACCTGCAGCAGCTTGGGTCGAGCTGTTAATCCCCCCCCCAATCCCCAGCAAACAGTAGACTGCTCAGGCTCCCTGTCAACCACCTGACCCTCCTGCTGACACTTTCTGTCTGCTCAGAGCAGGCACCTAATGTCAATGTTTTTTACTCCGTAACAAAAAAAAACTGCCTAGTAAATTACCAGGTATCTCCGGGTTTGAGAAGTTATTCCCTATTCTGCTGAATAAACTTGGAATTGCCAGAATTTGGTGGGGGGGATAACCGGGCTAGACTGGGAACCCAAAGCAGCCCTGTCAATTTTGTCGGACCCGCCCCCCGGAAGGGGGAGGGTGCAAGTGTGAAGCACTGCCGCTGCTTTTGTTACTGGGGGCCGATATTGCAGCACCTCTGCAGAACTGACCCCCAGTGACAAAACCGACCCTCACTTCTGAAAAACTGGCCCCCAGTAACAAAACCGACCCTCACTTCTGCAAAACCGGCCCCTAGTAACAAAACCGACCCTCACTTCTGCAAAACCGGCCCCCAGTAAAAAAACCGACCCCCAGTAACAAAACCAGCCTCCAGTAACAAAACCGACCCTCACTTCTGCAAAACCGGCCCCCAGTAACAAAACCGAACCTCACTTCTGCAAAACTGGCCCCCAGTAACAAAACCGACCCTCACTTCTGCAAAACCGACCCCCAGTAACAAAACCGACCCCCAGTAACAAAACCGACCCCCAGTAACAAAACCGACCCTCACTTCTGCAAAACCGACCCCCAGTAACAAATCCAGCCTCCAGTAACAAAACCGAACCTCACTTCTGCAAAACCGGCCCCCAGTAACAAAACCGACCCTCACTTCTGCAAAACCGGCCCCCAGTAACAAAACCGACCCTCACTTCTGCAAAACTGGCCCCCAGTAACAAAACCGACCCTCACTTCTGCAAAACCGGCCCCAGTAACAAAATCGACCCTCACTTCTGCAAAAGCGGCCTCCACCCTTCCAGCCTCACGAGGAAATGCGTGATACCCTGATGCCTGTCACGGCCAGTCTGGCCTTGGGGATACTACCTAGAATCAAAGATTCTGACGCCCCCGTATCACCGCACCAAATTCTCCCCCTATCCCCCCCCCGGCTCTTGTGGAGTGTTTCATTAGATCCAATCCTGAAGTGCATGGTTGAATCTATGGCTTTGTAGTCAAAATAACTAAATAAATGTGCTGTGAAATGGATCATTTTGGAAACTTAAAAAAAATGTTTCTTGGAGGAGCAGCCACAACGTGCACAGTTGAGGGTTGGGATTGGTTGCCATGCTTGTTTTTCAAAGTACTGTGGAGCCAGTGTTACACCCTCGCGTCTTGAAGAGTTACCCACCACCACTGGCTGCGGGGCTCAGAATGAATGCCATCTTGAAGGTCTTACGCATGCCCATAGCTATGGCGTCACATCCTATATGTTCTCAGTTGTGAAGTATGTCTTGGCCAGCCTGCCACGCGCATTGGTTTTCTGGCTTCCTGTTCACAGCCTCCACGGATCCCCGTGGATTTCAGAGATTGGTCACCGCCTTGTGGTCGGCTGGCCTGCCCCTGGCAGAGGACAGAAGCACAGTTTCTAACACCGTGAAGCCGCTCTCCGACATCATGATTATGCCAGATTGCTCTGATCCACTACAACAGATCTAAATCACGGATAGTCAATGTTAAGACAATTATATATAGAAAGCACAGTTTACTCTGCACAAAACCATGCACGAATCTCAAGTCACACCCTTTTTTCCTGATATCCGCTTCTCCCTACCACAGACAAAAAGCCAGAAGCAAAGAGCAGGTGGTAGGTATCCTGCAGCGGTCCACCGACCACTGCCTAATGACCGACACTCGTACACTGGGACACTCCCTTCTGGGGCTGAATTCTGATTGGCTGCCAGCATAAAGGCTCAGGCACCTCTCTCCTTCCAGGCCCGCAGCCCTCGATAGGAGGTGTCAGCCCAGGCCATACCATCCATCTGGTGCTGTTAGCATCACCTGTGATTCATTAGAAATGACTCACAATCCGGGCGCCCAACTCAATGTCTGCGGCTCCATTAACCCTGAAAATCTGCCTGAACGCCTCGTTTGCTTTTAAAATAACAACGGACTCATTTTTCACTGCCTGAAATGCTTTTCATTGCATGTCATTTTTTTTCCACGAGAAGCAGAAAGTCAGGGGTCCGGGATCATTATTTTTGTCTCCGTCATTAGCATAGATCTGTAAAAAAATTGTTTTCACTCCATTAGCCTTCACAGCTCAGGAGGAAGGCAGGGGAGTGGGGCAGGCGAGAGCGGCGCCCATAGAACGGAGTCATTATGTGCGGCAGCCGTTCCTCGAGATGGAACCGACTCCGGCACGCGGGCTTTGACAAATTAATTTTTATTATTTATATTTTTTTGCAAACAACCACACGCACGAGTCGATTCGCGCGGCAAATGGGTTCCTTGGGGGTTTTATGCACCTCTCCATTCACCCGTGATGATGAACTGCCGAGTTGTTATCATGTTTGTTATGAAATCTGTCGGGTTTCCTCTGATTTACACCTGAAACAGAATATAAACCAAGGCAGTGGAAGCCGGAGCGCTGACAAATGCGTGTCGGGACTCGGGACCCGCGGCGGGGAGCTGAGGGCTTGGTACTGCTGGTCCCTGGCTTCCCTTCCCACTCCCACCCTCCCTTAAGGCAGCAGTCTTTGTGCCCCCCCCTCCCTAATTCCTTCCTACCTTCTTTTCATCCCTCACTCCCTCTCATCCGGCCTCCCTTTCTCCCTTTTCTGTGTTTACAAAATAAAGAAAAAAATCCAAGCAAAATGTTCCTCTTGCTCAAAGCTGGTGTAAACTAAATATCTACATGTTTCTTACACTTAATTTGTATCTAATTGCCAGTTTGTGAAGTCATTTATTTTAATTTTTTTTCAGATATCACACTCTTAGTTCTTATTTATTCAATTTTATTTTTAGAATTTGTTTAGCATGAAGACTGGCTAATAAGCAGGGGTGGGCAGAACTCATAGAATTTGACTCTGTGGAATTCTGCGGAGCTACCCAAAAACTCTGTGAGATTCCGCGGAGTTCCGCCGACAGGCGAAATAGGTATGTTGCGCTACTCATGTTGTGCTTTGACGCCAGGAGCGCGTATCATGCTGAAAAATCAGCCCAAACGGCACCACGAAGCACGCCGAAAGGCGCAGTTACTTGAGTTGATTTTGCTGCCGCTCAAGTAGATTTTGTACTTGAGCCGTAACCTACTGATCGCAAACGGTTGCGACACCTGCCTTAGAAAAATCTCGCTGATGTCCTTCTAGTACGGGACACCTAATCCCGCTTGGGATTGCCAACTTGCGATCCTGGAGGTCTGCGCAAGAAAAATGTCCACCACGCGGCAATTGGCGGAATTTGGGTGGAATTCCATGTTACCAGAGTAACGCTGAGTCGCTAAATTCCGCGGCGGAACAGAATATTTCACCCACCCCTACTCATAGGTATGCCAGGGTATCGATCACAAAAGGCACAAGTCATACTAAAGCTGTCACAAAAAACATTTTTCCATTAATATTCCGACTGTGATTGAGAAGCTATTGGCTCTACCAACGTGCTTTTAGATTGGCAGTCGTAAGCGAAAGCATGCATCATGACACGTGCGTATACTCATGGATGAAAATGTTATAATGGATTTTCTGTTAACGAAAACCCATCCAAGATGGCCTCTGATGCGAATGCGTATATTGTGACCATGTACACCAGAGCTTTAAGTGGGCCGGGTCCTGCTTCTAAAAAGCAGGTGCTGAGATGTATCCCTATCAGGCTCTCCATTTTTGCCCTCATCCTCAGGGGGATTTTTTATTTTACCTCTGCAGCAATACCAACCTTCCCTGCCTTCGATGTAAGTCAAAGAGACGCGTTATAGTTCTTTCAGTCTCATCATTTCAGAACTGAAACCTTTCCAATGTATATACAATGAAGACAAAGTTGTTGCTTATTTAGTTTATGCAACTAACAACCATTGACAAAGCCAACAGTCCTGGCTTGTTCATGGTGGAATGTTACTTGTATTATTTATCTGGATGCAATGGCAGAAGGAGCAAATTTACCAGTCGGACGGCACACTATGCTAAGCACAGATTTTTTTAGTTTACGTGTTTTTAACCCATGCCCTTAATTACATCGGCCATGCCCCTTTGAGAGACCCCCCCAGTTTTTTAATCCCACTTAAAGCCCAGATGTACACACTTGGGTTGTGATGGATAAGCATGTGTGTCCCACAACACTTGTCCATGTGTGCTTTGTGACACATGCGTGTAAATTCGACAATATCTCAGCAGGATATATTGAATTATTTGGAAAGGTATGTACAAGACATTACAAGGAACACAAGAGAGGAGACTTAAGGTTGTTCTTTCAAAGCGCCAATAGGCGTCATATATTTAGAAGATCAAAAGAAATGCAGTAATAAGAGCACAACAGGGTATAAATACTCTGGCAACCCTAGTGGAAAAAGGTGTACAAAGTGCTCGTGAAACAATGGCGCTAGTGACAACGTGAACAAACCACAACAGACGGCGCAAAAGAAGCAATATATACAATACAAGGTTCATATAACAATTTACTCAATAGTATAATTGGTATTTTTCATTGTTTCAATGAACCAGGTTTGCGTGCGCCAAGGACGTTTGAAGGTTGAAAATGTGGCTCTTTGGGAGTTAAACCAGCGCTATGACAGTATTGTGTGATTTGATAGCGACGGGACACTCCTTTTGGAGTAGCTGAGCGCTTTATAAATTCATGTCATTCATTCATGTTGACCTTGCTTTTGGTTTGGTCTAGGCAAGTATGGCTACTGGGTTGGTAAGCCTTTGGAGGTGTTCCCCACTCAGGGTTTACTTATCTGGGCCTTAGTCTAGTCATCAAAGTCAGGTGTTGTTTCTCTCCGCGATGGACAGTGCGGCTACTTTTATTCCAGTCAAGACACAATGGTAGCACTTCCTCCTATAAATGCTGAATTCTACTCAGAATTATAAGAAAATAAAAAAAATGTCAATGTCCTAGTGCAACAGAATAAGTAAAATATATCTTGAATACCAATTACAAGCTCTGGAGAACCTCTAATTTTGTAAAACTAAGGCTGCTGCACAGTGAAGGATTGGTCCGGGATTGCCATTTCCTGATCAACAGGACTTGTAAACATGTTTCCATATTTATTGGAACTGAAAGATGCCACTGTGATTAAACTCATAGTCGCATGACTGTGGAAGTCACAGGTTCCTCCTCTACGCAGGAGTCACCCAACAACTCCTCAGGAAACCACAGAATGTTCACAACGCTGCAGCCAGTCTGGTCATCAACATTCCTCGCCACAGGCACATCTCCGAACACCTGCGAGAACTCTACTGGCTCCCAGTCAACAAAAGAGTCACGTTCAAGCTCCTCACACATGCCTACTAAGCCCTCCACGATGCCGGAGCAGCATACCTGAATCACCGCCTCTCATTCCACGTTCCCACCAGACACCTCCGCTCCGCCGAACTGGCCCTTGCCATCGTCCCTTGGATTCGCAAGACCAGGACCAGAGGAAGATCCTTTTCCTACCTTGCCGCCAAAACCTGGAACACCCTGCTTCTCCACCTCAGACTATACCCGTTGCTGCCCCAATTCAGGAAGATCTCAAGACCTGGCTCTTCGACTGAGCCTCAGCGGCCAGCAGGACCTGCAGCCAACACCCCACCAGCACATTGCGAGCCTAGCATGTGATTAGTCCCCTTTAACAAACACTGATTGATTGCTCCTAATTTAAATGCGCTTTCATGATTAGGGCACGGTCCAATCTGGCACCAAGATTCTTCATATTCTTAGTATTCAATTAGTGAATTCGCTACTTACATTATAACTAGCTGTCTCCTATCAAAGCTGTATTTCTTTATCGGGATATGGCAAGTTATGTAGAGTTACCCCGTGTTTCCTATTGTGCTTTCTGGCCTGAAGTCAGAACTCCATATTTCAATATCCTTCCAGCAACCCATTTGTGTGTTTACCCGAATCAAACTCTGGTATCTTATATCTGTTTATTATGTATTGTGGGTGCTCTGTGGAGTGAGGAGGGCTCCACCCATCCCCCAGTCCTGTATTACTATACCAGCCAGTGAACAATCCTCTTATTCAAGTGATACAACATACACAGAAGCTTAATAGTACCTTGTCTTCTTTTCTTCTTTCAAGACTAGACTTGCCAGGTGATTTCTCCTCATAGCCATATTTCTGCTGCTATGTTTATTAAAATGCTTCATAGAATGGAAACTTTCCCTTCGCTTGCCTAATAACATGACAATGAAGCACGTATTTTATCAATTGCATGCATAATGTGATTGGCTCTCGTTAGAAACGAGCATGCCTCTTTCTGAGCCTTCTGCTTTCATTCCTCAGTCTAATGCATTCAATGCATGAAAAGTGACTATATTAACATAGAGCATGGGTCCTCGGAAATATATTCCCAGGAGGCGGAAAGTATGGTCTGTGGTGTGACTGAGAGCTGTGTTGATGCCAGCAGGGTTGGGATCAGGAGATAATGGAGTGGTGAGGAGGGTGTAGGGGGAGCAAAAAATATACATGTTATAGACTGAGTCACGGAGTTATTTTGAGGGTTTCACTTGATATTTGCCTCTAAATTCAGTTCTCCCGTCTATAGAAGCGACATTGTTTTGACAACACTGTGCCATGCTGTATCTGTGCCGCTGTCCCTCCACCGCGCCCTGGGGTAAGCCTCTCTCTGCTTGCTATCGCTACCATTGGAGAGTCAGGAGTACAAAGACAATGACTGAATTGGAATGAAATAGTTTTGTGGGCGCTTATATTCAAACATTTGGAGTGCTTAGAAATAGGAGGAGTTAAGATAGCAAGTGCCAGAGGAAATCCTCGACAAAGACCCCTCCAACAAGGTGTTCTGTTCATTGAGGTGGGCAGACACAAATACCCAGCCTCCACCGTTAGAGGAGGAACAGTGGGAAAGGTTTAGTCATGGCACTAGGAGACTTGATGTTTAATCCCGGCTTTACCACAGTACCAGTAGTGAACTTTATTGATGGTACGGGCAGGTTCCTCATCACAGGGGTATTCCTTTGAAAGGATTAGTCCCTGCATTTCATCGTCAGAGCCAATCAAACCACAGTGCTTGTGTAATGAGCAAGATAGAAACTACGGAACTAGGAGGTATGGTTTTATTAATCCCGGCCTCTCTTTGTGACAAATAGTGTTCTCTTGAGCACTCACTTCTTGACCATATTTCACTACTCTATTTACAGGTACCAGGAATGTGATAAGACAACAGGACTTTATCCCAACAAACAGTTGATTTTACCCATAAGGAAGAGACAACCCAGTCTCCTTGTCCACTCACTAAAACGAGGTGCAGGGACAAAGCTTTGGACCTGGAAGCACAGGCCTTGCACTGTGGTGTTGATGTTCTTGCATCACCAAACTGTTTGATGGTGGTCGGATCATACCCTCCCTTTTCCTTTGTATGCTTAATTGCATTTATGTGATAGAAGTGGGCAAACCACTCTAAGCTCGCGCCAAGCTTGAGGCAGATGCTTGGCTCGGCTCAGCTCGAGATTCTCTTGAATCCTCAAGCCCAAATAGAGCCATGCCTTCTGAAGCAATGATGACACGCTGGTAAGTTGTAATCCAAGTAGCTTTATTTAGGTAAGCAGACAGGTCATCATTACCAGCTATATAAGTCCTGTAAGGTAGCTTGTATGCTCATATCAACAGCCCCACCAGGAGCAGCCTGCTAGCTGCACAGCCCCTCTCACCAGGTGTCACTCCTCATCCAGTCACCCAGGCATTCTACTCAAGGTCCCCTCACCAACATTCCATACAGAAGACACACACACAGGCTGAGCAGCAGGGACAGAGAAACATAGGGAATAAAACATCATGCAAGAATACTACACCTTCATGTGGCTTCGGTCTGCTGTCTACGTTGAAACCTCATGCACCAAAAGTTAAAGTCAAAACATTCGCTTTTGATGCACCATGAGAGAGGGAAAGGAATACCCATCTAGTGGCTGAATTGCACAATGTGAAAGCAGAAAATGTGAGATTAATCCTAGCTTCCCACCTCGAACAAATTGTGTGATCGTAGCCAATTGTTTTATTTCAGCGTGCCCCTTTTTATTTCCTTATCACACGTGTGAGCACCTAGTGTGCTGTACAAAACCCTCTCTTGTCTTTTATTTAATAGAGTTGAACACAAGGTAGTGATTGGTTGCATTCTTGGCCGGGCTGGAGGTCAGATGCAGAACTAAAATTGAACATAAAGTAGTGATTGGTTGCATCCTTGGCTGGGATGGAGGTCAGATGCAGGACTAGAGTGGAACATAAGGTAGTGATTGGTTGCATCCTTGGCCGGGCTGGAGGTCAGATGCAGGACTAGAGTTGAACATAAGGTAGTGATTGGTTGCATCCTTGGCCGGGCTGGAGGTCAGATGCAGGACTAGAGTTGAACATAAGGTAGTGATCGGTTGCACCCTTGGCCCGGCTGGAGGAGAGATGAAGGACTAGAGTTGAACATAAGGTAGTGATTGTTTGCATCCTTGGCCGGGCTGGAGGAGAGATGAAGAACTAGAGTTGAACATAAGGTAGTGATTGGTTGCATCCTTGGCAGGACTGGGTGCAAGAGGCGGGATCAGTAGGGCAGACCCTGCCACACGGCACACCCACGTCTGCTGTTGTTGTGCACTCACTGTGTCTGACGTCAGCTAACTTTCGCTCTCTAATCACTTTTCTTTCATGAAAACTGAGGCGGAAGTTGAGAACAGTCTGTAGGAACAGGTGTGACACCAGCAGTGCAAGGATAAACTAGCAGTTGTTACATACATTTCTCCAGTGTCAGCATCGGCCTCCATAGCACGCTTAGATAGGGACTGCCGAGCACTCTGGAAGCACTGAGGGCCCCAAACCACCAGTTCTCCGAGTTTTGACCTGCACCTGAAAGTTTGCCTCACTAAACTTCCTTGACACTCTGGCTTGTCGTGGATGACCAATCAAGCAAGGCCTATTTCAAGTACAGAGCAACACAATTAACAGTGTAACACGAAAGAAGTGAATGTCCAGCCAGAGCTGAGTTTTGGCAAACCACTTTAGTGATATCCAAGTACATGGGGAGATATGTCTAGTGGTATAAATTGTAGGTTCAAGCCGCACAGGCCAGCTGGGCCTTCAGGCTTATAGCAGCCAGATGGAAGTGGGTAGCCTCCTGCTCCCCTCCCAAGTCACAGTGATGATCCGAGCTGCTGGGTAGCTCTGGGTTATATTCCCAAAGTCGGGCATTTGGTGTGAAGCCCCCTGCCAGTCATAACCAGTGCATCCCACAAAAGTTCAAAATTGAGGAGACTCTCTCTCAATGCAGAGATCCACATACCACGTCTAGGGGCTGCCCTGTCACGAAACTAGGGGGTTTCCACCAGACAGGTCCTAGAAAAAAGAAGAACAGAGTAAAAGGAAATGGGTAAGAGGTTGTCTTTTGTGGGCAGTGTGACTGCACCCCCCACATCTAAGGTTTCAAACATAATATGTACCTAAATAATAAACACAAAGAACCCTTTCTGCTTCAACAGTCTGAGATTGATTTATGAAGATAGGCCAGTAGGCAACTCCCTGGATGCCACCGTGCATTTCAAAAACAAGAAAAAGCTTTGCTCGTCAGGGCTTGTGCAGATGAGGTCGAGATGGCTTCACCCTGGAGACTAGAAGGTGGGAGACCACTTTAGTGCCTTTCTCCCCAGATCTTCCTTTAAGGGTGACACAGAGGAGCTCTAAGTTGCAGTTTGAAGTCTCTCAGGATCAGGGAACCCTCAAATGATTGCCAAACAGCCCAGTGTTGGAGGACTTTCGTACTTAGACCCATCTCCACAAAGAGAAGAATGTCCTACAACACTCTAGACTAAAATGAACAGACAGACCACAAGCAGTGGCTGCAATGAAGCACACATGCTCCAAGAGAAGGCGCTGGGAAACAAAAATGTATCTAGAAATAAAACACCCATATTAATGGTGTTTTTTAAACATGCTGTGATGCCATTCATATCATGTGCTACTATGGAAAAACTGAATAAATAAAGCAAGTGTTGCATCTTGACCTTATATAAACTAAAGTATGGTCTATTAATGTTTTTACTCTAAACGCATGGTATGCATGTGTATGGTGGATTTATCAAAGGTATTCTACCTTATTCAGGGGTTTATGTGTCAGAATATCAATCAGAAAATATTATGCGACAAAAACTTCACAGGCAGAATTTCGAGTACTAATATATTATGAAGGTAAGTTTATATATAACCCAGTGGCGGTCACCACTGGCTAGCTGTAGTTAAGATTGTGTTTCCATAGGAAAAGCATTTTTTGTTTTCTGACTAACTTTGGCGTCATTAGATGAAGTTTCACAAAACGTTCCCCAAAAAAGTTCTTTCACCTCAGTTCCATCAAGCATGGGCCAAGAAAAAGGAGGGGCGCCCAAAACACATTTTCCAAATTCATTTTTCCACAGAAAATTTAGAAACTGCTACAACCCAAATGGCTTAATGGATTTACACTACATTTGGCAAGAAGCAAGATCTTGATCTAGAAAGAGTGCTTTTAGTGATTTGGTGTAAATCCACTCAGTAGTTTTTGAGCAAGTAAAGCTAAAAATGTTGTATATTTCATACCGTGGAGGATCCACAGGGTGACAGATCTCACGGTGAGATCTCATTGCTGTCACATCCCTGTTGATGTGGTGGCAGCCAACCATCTTAGGACTCAGGACATAGTCCTGAGTCCTTAGAAAAGAGTTAAATAAAAAATCATAGGGGGCAGTATTGGGATACTCTGACTCCCTATCCCTCTAGGTGGGGTCCCAGAGGGGCCCAAAACGTTTTTAGCTGTGAATTCGCAGGGGATCTGCAAATCCCTGGTAAAAGTAAAAAAATCTTTTTTTAAAACCTCTGGCACTCGTGTTAATAACCCCCGCCCCTCCCTGGCTTTGCCCAATGCGTGGGGTCTGCAGTAAAATGTTGGTTTTGGGAAGAAAGCGAGTGGCCCTGCTTCCCAAGCCTTGGGGAGGCCCTATAGACCTCATCCCCTGGGGCTGCGGTGTTAAATAAAGGGAGGAAGGTTTGCAGGCCGCGTCCCCGAGTCTTACCAGGCCCCATGGACTTCACCTCCCGGAAATTAACGCCATTGAATGCACGACCCTCCTCCCTGAGCCTTAGTATGCATAACAATAAGTTGATGTGAGTGCAGAGCTCACCTTCCTGAACCCCATTTGGCCCAGGGGACCTCGTCCCTGGGGCCAAATATTAATGATAAGGGGAAGGGGCGTGGAGTCCTCCTCCCAGAGACTTAATAGACCTAGGCAACCCCATTCCCAGGGGCCAAAGATTATGCAAAGGGAGAGGAGATGGCCGCATGCCCCCATATCCTGAGCGTGTAAAGGCCCCGGGGAACCCATCCCCTGGGGCCGGCTCACTATGTCCCTGGATGTCCATCCCCAGGATACAGTAGTTTCCCTGCCTGTATTAGCATGGGCAGGGAAACATATGTCTGTCCCCACCCGGTGAGAGAATTCTAAGAGCTCCCGCTGGGTGGGAGCAGACATACCTTCCCTGCTTGCAAGGCCCTGGACATGGAAGGCATGCTAGCTCCTTCTCAGCGGAAGCCTTGAAAATGCTCCTACCGGGTGGGGGCAGGCATTTAATTCCTTGCACATGCTCTTACTGACAGGGAAACACACATTGCTCCCACCGGGAGGGAGCAAGCACAAATGGCTGCTCCCACTGGGAGAGAGCAATGCTGGTTCCCGAGGCATGTTGGGGCCAGCTAGAGATGCAAGGGCCCAATGGATTCCTTCCACAGCCTCAATCTGCTGTTTGGAGGGTGCTCCGGGTGGCTTTGCCGCACCCACCATTAATAAAAACAAGCCCCCGGGGCTTGAGGAGAGGGGCCGCATGTCTCCCTTCACTTTAAGTTAAGTGCAACCCCAACGGATGAGGTCCGTAGGGATATTACGGCTCGGGGAGAGGGGCCATGCAGCCCCTCCCCTTAACAAATATGTTTTGGCCCCAGGGGATGGGGTGCCGATTGCTAAAAATGTTTTTTCATTTAAGCTCTAAAGTTTGAATAATTGTGCAGGTGTGGATCATCCCTATCCACCAGTGAAATATGCCAGGAAGCAGCTGTACTATGGTTCTAACCTGTTCAATAGGTGCTTTCGTTGGCAATCTTTTAGGATCAAGATGTGTAGAAGTTAGTTCTAAGGGGTAAGGGCAAGTGGATGAAAAGAAAAGAAACAATGTTCTTCGCTAATCTGGTTCTCCCGGGTCCAGGCACTACTATGGCATGTCAATAACTCAAGAAAAATAGCTCTACCTTAACGTGTATAGGTGGATCAAAAGGATCTCGCCTTGTGATATGTGTTTGTGTTCTTCTCCTAATGATGTGGCTGCTGTCAATCAGATTTGGTTGATATATCAGAGAGATCCTTTTGATCCACCTATACACGTTAAGGTAGAGCTATTTTTCTTGAGTTATTGACGTTCTTTTTCCCCTTTTGCTCTCCTTATTATCCAGATTGGGGTACCCCTGTTTCTAGTGGACACTACTATGGCATGTGTCTGTGTGCATCTAACAAATAAAGAGAGGTGATAAGTGGTGATACTTTGATACAAGGTGTACACTTAACCCAGTTGCCTCCCCAAGTCTCAGCTTACCAAAAGATCCCTCCTTCCCACTTTAGACTTTTAAGTGAATCCTACAAAAACACAAATTAGACTATTACTAGTAATTTTAATGAGAGGTAGTAACAGAGGTAACTTCCTTATAGAAACCCTCTCAATACCTTTTAAAACCACAAAGAAAGGACCAATACCAGGGTGGTAGCATCAAGAAAATTTGACTTAATTCACTCATTAAATTCAATTAAGAATCAACACTGGAATTTTGTATTAGAACTTAAGAGATGTCCCACACAAGACTTTAAGACCACAGTCTTAGGGCCCGATTCACAGAACTAACTTAAGACAAAATCCTAAACTTACTACCATTTTGGTATTCACAGAAGGCACTTACTCATTTTGGTATTCACAGAAGGCACTTACTCATTTCGGTATTCACAGAAGTTAGGAGTCCTAACTTTAGGACTCCTAAATGCCTTCTGTGAATACCGAAAGTCTTAAAATTAGGATTTTTCTCAGTTTAGTAGTAGTATAGTTAGGACTCCTAACTTTAGGACTCCTAAATGCCTTCTGTGAATACCGAAAGTCTTAAAATTAGGATTTTTCTCAATTTAGTAGTCCTAAGTCTAAATTTAGGACTACTAAATTGAGAAAAATCCTAATTTTAAGACTTTCGGTATTCACGGAAGGCATTTAGGAGTCCTAAAGTTAGGAGTCCTAACTATACTACTACTAAACTGAGAAAAATCCTAATTTTAAGGCTTTCGGTATTCACAGAAGGCATTTAGGAGCCCTAAAGTTAGGAGTCCTAAATTTAGGACTACTAAATTGAGAAAAATCCTAATTTTAAGACTTTCGGTATTCACAGAAGGCATTTAGGAGTCCTAAAGTTAGGACTCCTAACTTCGGTGAATACCGAAATGAGTAAGTGCCTTCTGTGAATACCAAAATGAGTAAGTGCCTTCTGTGAATACCAAAATGGTAGTAATTTTAGGATTTTGTCTTAAGTTAGTTCTGTGAATCGGGCCCGCAGTATCTGAAAAAGAAACACAAAACAATAAGCACTTCCATACAGTTCACATACAGTCTGTTTCTCTTTTCAGGAGCTTTCCATAGCAGTAAGTACTCCTTCACATACATTTTGTACATGCACCGTACCAATTTCATAGCTTCAGTCCTCTGTTGGTAAAATGTTATTAACTTTTATCTTACAGATGCCCAGGTTCTTTCAATGAAGCGGTGAAGCAGCACCAGGGTACAGTTCGACTCCACAGCTTCCCGAGACAAGCTGGTGGCAAGAACTTTAGGCAAGTGCCAAAATTCTCCAGATGGGGCTGTCTGCAAACTGTCCAAGAAAACTAGAATCCAGCAACATGGTAGGTATCACAGGTAAATAAACAGTACAGCAGGCAAAGCTGAGGTCTCCCGATATAGATTTTATCCTTGCTGTGCCCCAAAACCAAAAACACAAGGTCAGTGGTCTTCCGGGGTAGCCACTCTATGCACAGGATGCAATTCAGAAAACTAGATTGAGTCCTGCATAAGGAACCTTTCCATGGTCACAGCTGTGTCAGCACACAGAGGGAAGAACTGTGGCAGCCGTGACAGCTAAGCTGATTTTGGGACAGTAAGCACCAAAACCTACATGTTATGCCTCATTTGGAGGTTCTTGAGGTGGAGGGTGATGTGGGTGCATTTGGGAGGTTGAAGATGAATCTGGCTGCTGCGTTCTGAATGGTCTGGAGTCTCTTGAGGAGTTGCGTGGTTATGCCGGAGTGGGCTCCTTTCCTGTAGTCGAGCTGGCTGGTGACAAGGGCCTGTGTGACGGTGCTCCTGGTGTTGATGAGGATCCATTTGAAGATTTCTTTTGAGCATGCAGAAGGTGTGGAAGCAGAAGGAGGGGACATCGTTGATTTGCCAATTCATGTATAATTAGCAAGTGAGATATAGACTTGGGAAAAGTAAAACCTGGGACCTGGGCAAAGAAATAAAGAAGTCCCACTGGTGAAAACATCTTAACAGCTTCCAAATCCAGCTTTATTTCTCAGTGAGGTTTTGGTGCAAGAATTGTAGGCTTCAGTGATGGTCTGGATGTTGACAGACCCTCTCTGGTTCAGCATAATGCCTTGCCCCATTGGAGGTCCAGGAAAAAGACTAAGGTCCCCCTTTAAAGTAGGGCAAGCGTCACACTGGCCTGCCTGCTCGAAGGAGACTTTGGCCTCTGCTGTCCTGGGGGGAGGCCACCCACCCTCTTTAGAAAACCCCATCGACCTACCGGGTATTTCTAAACATACAGTGGCACCACGGCACTGGCAGCTCCACTGTAGGATCAGTGAAATGCCAAGTGGGTGCCATGTTCTTCTGGCCTCAGTTAGCATTTGTGTTTATTTAACACAAACTCAAAAAGGGAAGTTTCTTAGTGTTGAAAAAACGAATAGTCCTGAAATGCAGGGAGTGTTTTCTCTGCCAGTAATTGCTTTATTTCTCTTCGAAGGAATGCCATGGCTTTCATGGTGATCCTTGGCAGGTAAATCTATTGACGTTTGTCCAGCTCTGACAGGGTGCGCTCACAGTAACTGTTATGTTGCGGCATTGTAGCAGGTGGGCCTGTAGGTCAAGGGGTTCCAATAGCAGAGCCAACTGAGGCTCAGCAATCAGAAACCCTGCAGTTCCCCCACTTCTAAATGGGGGGAACTGTAAGTTTGGCCGGCGGGACATCTCCTGTTTTATGGCAGATTCTTCACTTCTGGCAAACACTAGATGATGCCAAAAGTCTCAAGACAAAGCATTTCCCTGGTGTGTCCTGCAAGGCTTATCTAACGCCTGCTCCACTGTGGTCAGCCTTAAATTGCTCCTAGCTTCCAGGCAACCACAACTATTGACTTTAACCGGTGCTTTGTATTTTTGTGGCACTTTTTGCCTAAAAACTTTAAAACATCATATCTCTGGCTCACTTAGGGGCATATTATCAAGACAGGCGATACAATTATCGCCGCTTGACCGGCAGAAAACTACCTCTAAAACGGCGATAATGGGCTTGATAATATGCTCTATGGAATTCCAATTGAAGCCCATGTTAGATGTGAAGGACGTCTAACCCGAGCTTCAATTTGAATTCCATAGAGCATATTATCAAGCCCATTATCGCCGTTTTAGTGGCAGTTTTCTGCCGCTAAAGCGGCGATAATCTTATTGCCTGTCTTGATAATATGCCCCTTAATTTGCCACCATTTCTACGACATTTTGCTTATTAATTTTTGTTTTGGTTTGGGAATTTAAGTTGTGTTAGGAATAATGGTTCTAAACTGTAAAAACGAGCTCTGGATAGGTTGCAAAAGACATGTTTAGAAAGTGTGTGTAAAATGTTCATGTTGCATGTATGGATTAGGGTGAGCGTGCAGGTTATCTTTTGTTTTCTTATTATATGGGGGCAGCACACCTTTCTGTATCTCCTATCTGACGATACAGAAAACCTACCAAGCAAGGTTGTGAACTATAAGAAAATCTCTATGGTCGTCTGAATGGGGTCATGCCCTGGTGAAAGCAAAGAGAGAGACAGATGCCCTTTTGAGGTGCAGGAACAGTCTGTACCCCTTTCTGCTTTATTCTTCCCCAGAGCTATTACTGCAGATAGTTTCATGTAGTGGCTGAGTGGGGAAGGCATCTCTCTTGTGATTTTGTTTCAGAATTCCCTATCAAGGAACACTCTGTCCCACCTCCTCTTCCAGCTGAATTAACCTAACCAGTCTAGTGTGATAAACAAATGTCGGGATCTACCTGAAATGTGCTCCAGAGATGCATCTCAAGAATCCTCTTCCGCATAACTAGAATAAATATTGGGTAGGAACCCAGGTGAGCGTGCCAGTGTTCATGTTGGCCAGTGAGAGGATCCATGCCATATTGTGTGGGTGGGAGGCAGAGACAACCTGATCAAGGTGGAGGCAACCTGGCCAACACCCTTGTTGGGAAATCTGTTGACTGCCTCATGAAGGTAAAAAATAACCTGTATTGAGGATTCACCAGCAAGAGATTTGGATACTGTCCCTGCGAAAGGAGCTTCACCTGACTTAAGGGAAGATGCCAACTCACTATCAGAGGTTTGATGAAAGTTCATCCCTGAAGAAGAGCACCTTTTAGAAAAAGAGACCACAGCTGTTCAGAAGAACAAAGGACTGAGATCTACCAAGATACCTGGTTCTGGTGACTGGAGCCCACCATCAAAAAAAAAGATTCAGGTGCCAAGGAACAGGGTGGCTCCTACAAAGGTACAGATACTTAGCATGCTAGCATGATCCAGGGTATGAATAAGGCTCTTGTGTGTTGTTGTATGACTGTCTGTCCACTCACTGATTTCCAAGGAGGGACAAACCCTATTTGCCGCTCTTCAGATCCAAGATTGGTCTGCTCTGGACATGCAACTGTCCATAGTGTCTCTCACTCAGACCTTTGCACCTCAAGAGATCAAACTTTAAAGTTGCTAAGTAAACACTCTTCTAGAACATGAACACTGAGAAACTCAACTGTAATGTGCTTCTTTCTTATTGCATCTTGCCCACAGGTTGATTTCACTGCATTGTGGCTTGTAATTTATAAAGGATTTGAATTTGCAATCAGTGAGCCATTAAATATCCATAAGATGTGGTGTTAACGTGGGTAGGTGTACGGTGAAGGTTAGGGTGGGGTGTCAGCATGGACAGGTTTATGCTTCACATGCAGTTACTGTGTCATCTTGAGGTCACAGCAGCAGTGTGCACTTTTTTACCCAAAATAGTGAACAACAATATTGGACCCAATTGATCTTGCTCTGCTTCAGCGGTGTATGTACAGGCTTTTATGTTTGTGTAATAATGCATTCCTTCTAGTGTTTCTGTTACATCTGTACAGACTCTTCCTGTCTCCAGAAAGCAGTGAATTCGCTCACAGGTTGGCAAACATCCTACACAGACTGTGATTTGAGCTGTGAATCAACTTGGGCTCTCAAGTACCAGCAACGTTACATGCAAAACTTCAAATTACTCCTAAATAAATAAATACATTAATCCCTTTTTGATTTTCTTCTGGCATCATACTGGCCACAGCGGCTCTATCATTTCCACATTGTACAGTGCTGACTCCCACCAGGGCCCCTCACTCCATTTCATTTAATTGGCTTCTAATTACAGACACTTTCATGTATGTCAATACATTTTTCTCTTTATGCTTAATGGTGTCATCTCTTGTGCAGGTATAGGCTTATGCTGGTCTATTAAATAGATAAAACACTAACACGTAAAGCAAATTCCTAGCTGTAGGAAGAAACACATATGCAACATGTTATCGAACATATAATACTCAGCACTCAAAGCTATAAACCAAATGTGCTGTCCACTTTCTGTTTGATTTGATAGTGAGTTCAGAACTAATTCAAACAAAGTCACATAATGCACAGACTCAAATGTGGTTTTTCTTTACAAGTTGATTCCTTTATTCGAAATCTTCTCTTTTTTTTAAAAACATCTTCATTGTGTAGCTGTAGCCAACACGTTTCATGCAGCTTTAGCTGAAGTTTAAAGAAAGCTGTTTTCAACTTCAGCTAATGCTGCATGAAACGATCTGACTCACAGGACAATAAAAGGTCACATCCTACATCAGATGACGGGATTAAGGAATAACAAAGAAGAATTTAGTGTCCATGGTACCTTTTCACGTTCTCATGCTGAAAAGATTATTTAATTTGCTGCCACATACAGAAAGAATTAGGAAACAAGCCCTGAAGAAGTCCTGGGCAGGACGAAACACGTTGGCTATGGCTACAAAAAGAAGTTTTCTAAAAAAGAAAAGATTTTGTTTAATAGCTTTGAGTGCTAAGTCATATCTGTTCCATAAGTTATTATGGAGTTTCTTCTGTGGGGAAGATTAAGATGGCTGATCTTTCAGACCTGTGCACCCCTTTTTTTTAATATCACTATAACCCACTTCAGTGATAGGTGCGATAATTATTACCTCAGTCTCTTTTGTAAATCACTTGATATGCTACATGGGTACATGTACATGTGTGTCATCACATATGAGGAGAGCATCTTCACCGACACCCACAGGTGTGCATTCCGCTTCCACAGATGTGCATGCCACAATTATGTATAGTATTTATTAATAATTTTTAACTACCCATTAAATAAACCATATATCTTTTAAACCAGCGCAGGAAAAGGCCCTACACTGAGTACCTGGGGAAATAGTTCAGAAACAGCGATCATGGCAAAGAACAATCTTTGCGGGCAATCCTTTAGCGTTTCCAAGTGTTTCTGCAGGTTGGCTCTTCATCTTTCGATACAGCATGGTGATGGTCGTGGAAGAAAGAAAAGGCTGTCCGAGGTCCCATGACATGCACTGTGAATAACTTTGAATGCTTATAATGAAATCCTCAAAGATTATGATGAACTTTGTGAGACACGGTCACATCAAATCTCTTTGTTTGTTAAGAACGTCCCATGTAAGAGCACTTTAGTGAACATTAATGTTAAGGTTTGTATGAAGATACTGAAACCAAAAGAAGATGATAGACTGATGTCAAGAGCTAAGTTAGAGAGAAGAGAGAAGTACCAAATTAACAAGAAGTGTGCTTTAAGAGTCTTTGGTGAATCTGTGATGGACCTGTGGTGAACCTGTAGTGAATCTATGAAGAAGCCGGGATAAAGTGTCCTTGTAATCGATGTTAATCAGTCTGCAAACGAGACTTCTGGCTACAATGGACATTGAAGCATTATTCGAAGTGAAGGGGGGAGGGTGCGGAGCCTTACGTTGTTAACTATAACAGTCTAACAATTTTGTATAGTCTTTTTCATGTTTTTTTATTTGTTCAATAATTTGTGGGTTTGAATAATGCAGACAAGACCCCAAGGGGAACACTAAAATCAACAGTCAAAGTTATTTCAAGTAACTGTAACTCCTGCCTCTGCCATGCACAGTGTTGTAGTCAATGATGTAATTTCAGTTTTCATCAGTAATGTTATCAATTATTTCACAGAACATGCCATAACTGTTGTAATATGTGATGTCATAATCAGTGCATGGTGAGGGCATGATTTATAGTTACTAAAAATACCTATAACTTTCGAACTTAGGGGGATATTCTCAAGAACGTGTGATAACCATCGCAAATTTAGCTTAACGCAACTCTTCAGATCGCAGTCTATCGTGAGAAAATAACTCTGTGTTAACGTGGTATTCTCAACCCGGCAGCACCATGTGATACTCCCACGACAATGCGTCAAAGGACCGCGAAAAAGTCAACGCGAAAATGCGAAACTCGAATGCGAAAATGCGAAACTCGAATGCAAAAAAAGCGGCGATGAGGCCAATCACTATACAAATATCAGCAAAAACCAGCTACAGGCCTGCAATTCCCACGCGTCATGCGGGAAAATGCACCATAAAAGTCGAAAAAAAACTCTCATGGGAGGTAGTGTGACCCTGCGCTCCAGTGGGTCTCCTGCAGGTGCCCAGGGGGCCACACTTATTACTTAAAGACACCCACAGGATCGCAGAAACCAAAAAGAAAAATTAAAATTGGTCCCCTAGAAGTAGTCCCTCTGAGGCCCCCCCTACAAGGACCAGGGAGCAGAATACCCTGCCCCCTTATGCCTTATTTATTTTTAATTTTCAGAACACGGAGTACATGTTCTGAAATGGCGGCCGCAAAATTTCTCTTCATGTTCTCTTCAGCCACCCAAAGGGTCAGCTCCCGGAGAAGTTTATGGGAGTCTTTCACTTCTGTGGGCGCAAGGCGACCGATGGGGAAAATATTCCCTCAGTCAATCAGATCTCTCTGGTATTTGAAATTGTGTGATTGCGTGACTCATGTGAGCCTCCCATGAACCCAACCATCCAGATATACAAATTAATTAATCAAAAACTACTGAACGGATTTACACCAAATCACAAAAAGCACGCTTTTTGACCAAGATCTAGTTTCCTTCCAAATTTGGTGTAATTCTGTTTGGCCATTTTTGCGGTATTGCTTTTCAATTTCATAAAACTAAAAAAAGCATCCAAAAAGCTGGAAAAGGCTGGGAGAAAAAATGATGATGAAATCCGTAAATATAACTATAAGAAAGCAGTAAAACAAATCATTACGCAGTTAGTGAAACTAGAGTTGGCTATTTTCCCACTAAGATTGACAATGCGTCAAACTCATCTAAAGAACTGTTCAAACTGGTGAACAGCCTGATGAAACCAGCTAAAAACCAGTCTGGTCCTTTTTCGTCGGAGGCTCGATGCAACATGCTTGCTAACTTCTTCCTGGAAAAGGTAAATAACCTCCTCACACTCGCAGGGGATTGTGGCATAATTAAGCCTCTCCAGATGCCGCATGTTATCAGCGCAGCAAAGGAAAAATGAACTGCCTTTCCGGAAATTAACATGAAGGTCACAGAAGAAACTTTAAAATCAGTCAAATCAGGCTCCCTGCAGGACCCAGACCCTCGGATATATTGTTAAAAGAGGGGAAAGTAGTGTTGTCTAGCTTGACAGACATGTTCAACCATTCACTACAGTCCGACTGTCCCGATAACATGAAAAGATGCAATTGTTAAACCTTTGCTAAAAATAAAACCTCAGCCGACCCACTACAGGTGAAAACTACAGACTGATCTCCCTCCTTTTAGGCCCAAGCAAAGTCTTGGAGAAGTTTGTAAACAAGAGTCTCTCTTTATGTCTTGAGACTAATGATATTCTTACATTCTTCCCAGACTGGCTTTAGACCAAGAAGCAGCACAGAAACAGCTTTGCTTGCAGCTACGGAGGAACAGACAGCTAGCCCGGATCAAGGCAGCTCAGCGGCTTCAATTCTACTAGATCTGAGTGCAGCCTTTGATACTGTCTCCTATCCCGTCTTGGTTCAAAGGCTGGAAGAGGCTGGCATCCCTGGGACTGCGCTAAAATAACTTGCCTCCTTTCTTGAGAACAGAACTTTTCAAGTGCGTGAAGAAAATACACTGTCCATAACCCACTTCCTAAAATGCGGGGTGCCCCAAGGTTTGTTACTAAGCCCCACTGTTTAATCTTTATGTTCTCCTGTTGTCAGGGATTGTGAAGGCTTGTGGTTTTTCAATTGTATCCTACACAGATAACACACAAATTATCATCTCCCTCTCCCCTACACAGAAAGGATGTTCAACCAACTCAGTAACTGCTTAAAGCATGTAGTAGACTGGATGTCTGCGAGCAGTTTTAAATTAAATGGAGAAACAACGGAAGTGGTAGTGGTTGGTAACAATCTTGCCTGGTGGATGCAGTTGAGCTGGCTGGATTTTACCAGCAGCCAGCCCAACACTAAATCAGAGGTCAAGAGGTTTCGCTTTTGGATCAAAAACAAGCTCTCTTTGGAGGTTCAGGCAAAAACATTGGTTCAAACTGATTCGGTCTACTCAGGACACTGAGAACACTGTTAGGATGGCTGCCAGAACCCTCAAGGAGGGAGGTTGTGTAAGGTCTAGTAATATCGCTACTTGATTATGGGAACTCTAAAGCTGTCATGAAAAGACATCGGGTAATCCAAAATGATGCAGCCCGGATTCTATTGAAAATCCCTGAACACCACACGGGCGAACTTGCACAGGCTTCCGGTGTTCAAAAGAATTAAGTTCAGGTCACTCTGTCTTGCTCATCGAGCAATGTACAAAAAGGGGCCTTTGCTGATACAGAGGTTGTTAAGACCTTATATTCCAACGAGAACTTTGTGTTCTACAAACCAGCAACTGTTTGAAGTTCCCTGGATTAAGAAAACCAGGGATGGAAGATGCTTCTCCCATACTCTGAAACAAGCTTTTGTTGGAAATAAGGACTTAGTCGGAATTAAGATTCAGAAAACATTTGAAGACTGCACTTTTCAGCTAACATGTACGCTTAAGGTAATGCAACGGTAATAATGGTTCAGCACTGGAAGGCCCTTCATGGTACCCAGGTGCTTTAGAAATCTACATTAATAGAATAGAATAGATTTTTCCTATGGGCAAAAGCATGGGGATATTGTGTTTTGAGATACCCTTCTTTTCTCAGCTACCTCTTGACAGACCATCCAAAACTTTCCAGGAAGGAGATGAGGTGGATGAACCTTTTCTAAAGAATATTTTGTGAATATTCATCACATGGCGCCAAAGTTATTAGCAAACCAAAAAATGGTCTTCTTATGGTAAGTAGGTCCTAACTATAACTACACATTGGCGACTACCAAAGAGCCACAGGAAGAGGTAATGTGTGGACTCAAACAACACGGTCAGCCTTGGCATTTCACCCCTTGTTTAAAGCTACTATGCAGTCTGAGAAGTCAATAATTTATGCTCTGCGCAAAATTAAAATCTAAGCCTACTCTTTTTCACAAACATTGATGTTAACAATGAATGTAACATGCGAAGAGGCAATAAAACATTCATCTAATGAACTAACAACATTTGTGAAAAATTACGATGTTGCTGGAAGCATCAACAACAATAATTCCACACGTGGAAAGAATCAACAGAAACATGTTGCAAAGGAGAAGCCACAATACAGATGCCTTACTCTGAAAATATGAACCATTATCAGTAAAGTAGGAAAATCAAAATAAACAACACTAACTATTCATACCCTTCAGGAAACTTCAATATGACTCAGATGTTTGATTCATTTACAATATGAAGTACCTGACTTTGGTATGAAACTCTCAAAGTGTGAACATTACAATTCTGGGATGGTTCAAAGAAAATACTATGATGTATCCCACAAACATCATCAGCACAACAAAATCTGTAAAATGTGTAACGTGTACCCATTAATGTACCAGCTATGACTGTCATTCATGCCACAAAATATGGCATCCCAAATAACACTCCACCAATGGTTGTCAATTTTGTATCAAAAGGTGGTATTTCTAAAATGTGGCATCCCTACTAATGTACCGCCAATGACTGCCATGTTTGTAACAAAACGTGCTATCCCACTAATGTTCCACCTAATACTGGCATCTAGGGTAACTAAAAGTGGCATTCCTACTAATGTACCGCCAGCACCAGTCATCTAAGTAGCGCAATGTAGTATCCCTACTAATGTACCACCAACTGTGATCCACTCAACACACATGGCATCCCCATGAATTCACTCCCAACGGCTCTCATCTACGTAACAATATGTGAAATGCCTACTAATGTACCACCAACCACATCGGAGTAACAAAAACTGGCATCAGTAATAATATTCCAGCAATGGCTGTCATCTATGTAACGAGATGTGGCATCCTTAAAATGTGGCATTCATTTTCATGTACCAATGGCTGCATCTAAGCAAAATAATATGTGTTCCTACCAATATTTTACCGATGGCTGTCATCTAACAACATCTATGCTGCAAAAGGCGGCATCCCTACTGATGCACACCGACAATCACCTGTGCAACAAATCATGACATGCCCAAAATGGCTGTCATTAGTGCAACATATCATAGTATCACCAATACTGTGGCAGGAATTCCAGTATACTTTCAAAACTGACCGTGAGAAGGGGACCCAAAATAGTGCATTGCCCAGGCTATAACTGTGAGGTCAAGTGTGAAAGATAGAGGTGCATTTGATCAATACCTGAAGAAAGCCATCAACAACGCAAAACAAATGAATCAGGGAATACGATGAACCCGACACGAGGTGAGACAGGGGAATTCCCTAGCAACACAAAAATGGGCAATACTGTACAATAAAGGATGAACCAATGATACCAATTGGTTCATGTGGGATGTGAAGTAAGAATATACCTTGGAGAGCCAGCGCTGTGTTCAGCAGTAACTGCTTGCCGACACAGTCTCCAACCAAAGGCTCTGCAAACCAAGAGGTGTGGATAAGTGATCTGATATGAAATGGTCGTACACGATAAGGAAATATATGAAAAAGGTATTAATATACCTATGAAGTGCAAAGAATCCAGAGCCTCGTGCACCGATGCGACCGTGACCAGAAGATGAAACTCAGGGACCTGCCTATGAAACACTAGAGCCCTGAACTCAGGGAAGTGTGTCTATTGTTAGTGAATGTCGGATTTTACATTGTGTTCGTATATAAATGCTCTTTTAATAAAAGCAAGTATTTGACTAGACAATCATTTATTGATTCTATTTAACGTATTTTGAGTTGTGAGCCTGTGTTCACCCCTTTGTATCTTCCTCCACCTCGAGAAGCCTTGGACTGCTTGACCTGCGCTACCACTGAGAGTCAAGTGCTGAAGGGGTGCCTGGCCAAGTTGCTCGGGATCCATAGTAGGTCGGGCCCAGGACATCCGGAATAAAAGCCCTCAATCCCCACGGTTGGCCCAGTAGCTCTTGCTTGCCCAGTGGCCCCCTGAAATGGGTTCTGGCAATTGTTATGGAATTTTGCAACACTAAAGGTAAGGCTTTTGATTTTATTTTACTTTTCTGGTTATCTTATATTTTCCTTTAGTCAAGCCCCTGTTTATTTTTCATTATAAACGATGCGTCTTATGTAACAAATGTATGTAATGCGTCAGGGCTATTAAGGTTCTGGGTTTTATTATGTGGTTAGTGCATTGATATGTATATAGATAGAACATCATAACTAAAACCAGAATCAAAATGTTTACTGTCAACACCAACATTTTAAGCAATGTAATGCAGCAAGTGAAGTAGCTGCATGGTGCAAAAGGATGAGAGAGAGCTGCCCCATATTTTCAAAGATATGGCACTGTTCTGTTCTCTCCTAGTGCCGACTGCCAAGTGTCAACACCGACCTCCTTCTGTCATGTCCCAAGGGTGCCTGCTTTGTGGTCAGATAGTTTGTTCAGGAAGGGATACCTTCCTGCCCAAAAAATATCTTTTGATGCTATTTCCTCTTTGCATGTGAGCTGCAGAATGCAGCACATGTGCAAAGAAAAAAACTGAGAAAAATAAAGATATTACTCAATGTTACGCCAGCCTCAGGTAGGCACACCATTTTGGTGCAAATCCATGTTTACAAGTCTTTCAATATATGGTTTGTTTTAAAATATATGAGTTGATGCACGGGTACACCCTTGCACCACCCTTGTAATGCCAACATGACACAGGGTAACGCAAGGCAACGCCATGCACTGCTGTGCATTACTTATTTTATAAAAAAAGCTATGCAAAGCCACGCAAATCTAGATTTGCATGGTTTGTAAATCCCAAAGCAAATTTTGTGCCGGGCTGCATCAAAAAAGTAACACAACGTGACGTAAAATCTTAGTAAATCTTGATCAATGCGCTTTCTATGAGTGCTGAACCAATGGCAACAGCAGAAGACATTTAAGGAATAAGGAGCAGGAAGCAGAACTCTCTGTATGACACAACAATGTCAGCTCAACCAATCTGAGAGTCAGTAATTCCACGTGTCACACAAATGTGTCTTATTCACAAACCTCCAAAAAGTATGTGACGTGTATGCCACAGGGGAAACCATCAAGTCAAACCCCAGAAAATGTGCTATAAAAGCCGAAAAACACTGGATTGAAAAGGTAAGGCTTTGGAGTATGCTCAAGGGGTGTGGAGCTCATTACACTCACCTGCTTCGTGTACTAACTGGGCGGTAGTAAAGATGTTATAGGGGTGCCTTTTGCCTCACAGTAGTTTCCTGTTTAAAGGAACCCATCAGCCATGAGGCCCACAGTGCTTCAGTATATGCGTCAGGCATTACTAAGGTGGAATTGCATTAAGTGCAGTGGAGCTGGTGAAATTATGCACCAATATTTATGGATTTTATTGACTCCCTCGGTTCTAGTTCAGTGTTGCACTGTCCTGGACTGCATCAGTGCTAGTTCAGTGCTGCACTGTCCTTGACTGCATCAGTGCTAATTCAATGTTGCACTGTCCTTGACTGCGTTGGTGCTAGTTCTGTGTTATTCTGTCCTTGACTGCATCAGTGCTAGTTCAGTAATGTACTGTCCTTGACTGCATTGGTGCTAGTTCAGTGTTGCACTGTCCTTATCTGCATCAGTGATTGTTCAGTATTGAACTGTCCTTGACTGCATCGGTGCTAGTTCAGTGTTGCACTGTCCTTATCTGCATCAGTGATTGTTCAGTATTGAACTGTCCTTGACTGAATCGGTGCTAGTTCAGTGTTTCACAGTCTTTGACTGCATCGGTGCTAGTTCAGTGTTTCACAGTCCTTGACTGCATCGGTGCTAGTTCAGTGTTTCACAGTCCTTGACTGCATTGGTGCTAGTTCAGTGTTGCACTGTCCTTGACTGCATCGGTGCTAGTTCAGTGTTTCACAGTCCTTGACTGCATCGGTGCTGGTTCAGTTTTTCAAAGTCCTTTACTGCATCGGTGCTAGTTCAGTGCTTCACAGTCCTTGACTGCATCGGTGCTGGTTCAGTGTTGCACTGTCCTAAACTGCATCAGTGCTAATTCAGTGTTGCAGTGTCCTTGACTGTAGCGGTGCTAGTTCAGTGTTTCACAGTCCTTGAGGGAGTCAATCCTATCCATAACACAATTATTAGGACTTTTTTTCTTAGATTGCTTCCTAGCTTTTTTCTCTTTGCCTGCCCTGTTATGGGGCCCACCCTCCATTTCCTTTCTTTTGCCCATTAGAGGATCACAGTGATGACAGGGTGTGCTTTCGGTTAATGACAATTGGCACCAGTCTGCAAGCACGACCCTCACAATGTCCCGATATTACTTCCGCATACCCTAAACAAGGGCATGTATATTAGTCAAACCTTAGTCAATACACGTTACAACAGTACCTGATGTGTCCAACCTTTAGGGTCCGAAATGTACTGGGTGTTGCCGTAGGTCAGGGTGCAGGAGCCGGAGGGGGAACAGGAAAATAAGGGGGCCCAGCCCGGCCTCCTCTGGCCACAGACGGTCCCGCCCTTGTCCCGGGCTTCTCCCGGCGCGTCCCGCGCGCGTCCTCGCGGGGCGAGGGACCGGGCCGCCGTTCATGCGCCTCCTGGCGCGTGGTGACCTCACGACCTGGCGCCCTAGCACAGGGAATCCTGGGGCTTGTAGTTTCTGGCTCCGACGAGCGAAGCCCGGTCAGTCCCTTCTTCCCCTCGCGTTGCGGGCAGACAGGCAGGCAGGGTGGCGTGAGGGCTGCGGCGGCGAGATAGCAAACAAAAGGGTGCAGCAGGGTGCTAGTTCAGTGTTTCACAGTCTTTGACTGCATCGGTGCTAGTTCAGTGTTTCACAGTCTTTGACTGCATCGGTGCTAGTTCAGTGTTTCACAGACCTTTACTGCATCGGTGCTAGTTCAGTGCTTCACAGTCCTTGACTGCATCGGTGCTAGTTCAGTGCTTCACAGTCCTTGACTGCATCGGTGCTAGTTCAGTGTTTCACAGTCCTTGACTGCATCGGTGCTAGTTCAGTGCTGCACTGTCCTTGACTGCATCGGTGCTAGTTCAGTGTTTCACAGTCCTTGACTGCATCGGTGCTGGTTCAGTTTTTCACAGTCCTTGACTGCATCGGTGCTAGTTCAGTGTTTCACAGTCCTTGACTGCATCGGTGCTAGTTCAGTGCTGCACTGTCCTTGACTGCATCGGTGCTAGTTCAGTGTTTCACAGTCCTTGACTGCATCGGTGCTGGTTCAGTGTTTCACAGTCCTTGACTGCATCGGTGCTAGTTCAGTGCTGCACTGTCCTTGACTGCATCGGTGCTAGTTCAGTGTTTCACAGTCCTTGACTGCATCGGTGCTGGTTCAGTGTTTCACAGTCTTTGACTGCATTGGTGCTGGTTCAGTTTTGCACTGTCCTTGACTGTATCGGTGCTAGTTCAGTGTTGCAGTGTCCTTGACTGCATTGGTGCTAGTTCAGTGTTATTCTGTCCTTGACTGCATCAGTGCTAGTTCAGTGATGCACTGTCCTTGACTGCATCGGTGCTAGTTCTGTGATGCACTGTCCTTGACTGCATAGGTGCTTTGACTGCATCGGTGCTAGTTCAGTGTTTCACAGTCCCTGACTGCATCGGTGCTGGTTCAGTGTTGCACTGTCGTAAACTGCATCGGTGCTGGTTCAGTGTTGCACTGTCCTAAACTGCATCTGTGCTGGTTCAGTGTTACACTGTCCCTGACTGCATCGGAGCTGGTTCAGTGTTACACTGTCATTTGTACCATGTTCCCGGTGGAAGGTGTGCTTTGTGCAGTGGCCAGTTACTAAAAAAGTCGATATTGCAATTGTCTAGCAGTATAAAAGTGTGTGCAAATCTACACCGGTACCTCCTCAAGGTGTGTAATCTGTACATTTCAGTGTGAATCTTCGATATATGTAATCAATCTTGACATGTCAGTGCTAAACAACACCAGTAGCACCTCAATGCACATAATCTCGAAATGTCAGTGAAAAACTGCACCGGTCGCACCTCAATGTACGTAATTTGGAAATGTCAGTGCAAAACTACACTAGTAGCACCTCAATGTCTGTAATCTGTAAACGTCAGTAAAAAACTGCACCGGTCGCACCTCAATGTACGTAATTTGGAAATGTCAGTGCAAAACGACACCATAGCACCTCAATGTCTGTAATCTGTAAACATCAGCAAAAAACTGCACTGGTCGCACCTCAATGTACGTAATTTGGAAATGTCAGTAAAAAACTACAGCAGTAGCAGTTCGATGCACGTAATGAGACTGAAAATGCCAGTGCGAGACGGCACCAGTAGCACCACAAGGCATATAATATAGATATGTCAGTGTGAAACTGCACCGGTAGTAGCTCAATGTAAGTAATCTGGAAACATCAGTGTGAAACTGCGCCAGTAGGATCTCAATTTACGTAATCTGGGAATGTTAGTGCGAAACTGCACCAGTAGCACCTCGAAGTACATAATCTGGAAATGTCAGTGTGTGAAATTGCACTAGTAGCACCACGATGTATGTAATCTGTAAATGTCAGTAAAAAACTGCACCGGTAGCAGCTCAATGTATGTCATCTGGGAATGTTAATGCGAAACTGCACCCATAGCACCTCAAAGTATGTAATCTGGGAATGTCTATGCAAAAGTGCACCAATTGCACCTTGATGTAAGGAATCAGGAAATGTCAGTGCAAAACCTCACCAGCAACACTTCTATGTATGGAATCAATCTGGAAACGGCACTGGTAGCAGCTCTATGTACATAATCGTAAAACGTTTTTGCAAAACTGCAGCAGTAGCACCTTGATGTACGTAATCATTCTGACAATGTCAGAGTTTAACTGCACCAGTAGCTCCACGGTGCACATAATCTGGAAATGTCAGCACTGGTAACTCCTTGGTGACATAATCTAGAAATGTCAGCACCGGTAACTCCTCGGTGTACATAATCTGGAAATGTCAGCACCGGTAACTCCTCGGTGCACATAATCGGGAAATGTCAGCACCGGTAGCTCCTCGCTGCACATAATCTGGAAATGTCATCACCGGTAGCTCCTCGCTGCACATAATCTGGAAATGTCAGCACAGGTAGCTCCTCGGTGGACATAATCTGGAAATGTCAGCGATGTAGTGTCCTGCTGGACACGTTCTAGTGTTCTGCCTGTTTGTACCCCACACCTTACACCCACCCATCACAGGCATCACCGGTCAGGTGACCCTGCAAATAAAAGGGGCCGGGCGCACGTGCCGTGTGCCAGTTCCAGTACCATAGTCACTGAGTGTGCTCCTTATTTGTCAGCATGTGGGCCTCGTGCCCACGAGACCACAAGCACCGGTAGCTCCTCGCTGCACATAATCTGGAAATGTCAGCACCGGTAGCTCCTCGCTGCACATAATCTGGAAATGTCAGCACTGGTAGCTCCTCGTGGACATAATCTGGAAATGTCAGCACCTGTAGCTCCTCGCTGCACATAATCTGGAAATGTCATCACCGGTAGCTCCTCGCTGCACATAATCTGGAAATGTCATCACCGGTAGCTCCTCGCTGCACATAATCTGGAAATGTCATCACCGGTAGCTCCTCGCTGCACATAATCTGGAAATGTCAGCACCGGTAGCTCCCCGCTGCACATAATCTGGAAATGTCATCACCGGTAGCTCCTCGCTGCACATAATCTGGAAATGTCATCACCGGTAGCTCCTCGCTGCACATAATCTGGAAATGTCATCACCGGTAGCTCCTCGCTGCACATAATCTGGAAATGTCAGCACCGGTAGCTCCCCGCTGCACATAATCTGGAAATGTCATCACCGGTAGCTCCTCGCTGCACATAATCTGGAAATGTCAGCACTGGTAGCTCCTCGGTGGACATACTCTGGAAATGTCAGTGCAAAACTGCACTGGTAGAAACTCGATGCATGTAACCTGGAAATGTCAGTGCGAAACTGCACCGGTACCACCTCGGTGCACGTAATCTGGAAATGTCAGTGCGAAACTGCACCAGAAACTCCTGGATGTACTCAGCCTGGAAATGTGCGTGTTAAATTCTTCCGGCATTAAAACATTTTATTGGGGGTCAGGGGTGAGCATAGCCGCGCGCGCACGGTGTGTGGAGTCGTTGGCAAGTTCTCATGACTGCAGTAGAATAAGAAACAAGGGAGAGCGCCGCGTGTTTAACCTGATATCACATCCTTGACTCCGGGCGCTGGCAGGCCGCTCTGGGGCGCATAATTGAGTCTTCCCTGCACAGGGCCAGGTCACGCTTCTGCAAACACAGCCTCTTACTTATACAAACATTTCGCTTCAGTCGCTCACATCTCCCTCTCTGCAGAACCCCGCGCGCAGCCTGGCATGCCAAACCCTGTGATACCTCGCGCACGCTTCTGTAGGGACGAGTCCTTTAGCCAGGGCCACTGGAATCATGCGGCAGCGGAGGACCAAATTATGCGGCAGAGTTGATTTTATTACGTGGGTAGAAAAGTCAATGTATGTAACGTAATGCGGCACATATCTTTTTGATAAGATCACTTCATTATTTTGTGATATGTACTCATGTTAAGACTGAATGTGCAATGACTTCACCCCCATTGGTACAATTTTAACACCCCACCACATCACTAAGCAAATGAAGGGCAACCTGTTAGCCTTTGCAAAGGACCTCCCACTGCGTTGCAAACATGTTGTTGTGTTGTTAGAAACTTTTGATCTGTTTGAGTTACAAACAAATGTATTTTTATTTTTGGGGTGAAAATCTGCAGGTCATGCAGCAGATGTTGGGTCATATAGCAAACGCGACAAATCCATAATTATGTGGAAAATGCCACAGAATCAAATCATTTCAGTGGCTCTGCCTTTATCGCTCAAAGTGTGCCTCCAAGCCTTAAACTGTGGGCATATTTTTTACAATTGCGTTTTCTCTTTTATTTTATCCAAAAGGAATAGCCAATTGCTCACTCCATTCAATTATTTATTTTGTTTGTTGAAAACCAATTTGGAAAATTCTAATCTTTTGTATTTATTAGTCATGCTTCAATTAGATCATGATCAACTTTATGTTCAATCTTTTACCTTTTATTAAATCACCCTGCAATCCCCTCAAATGTCAGCTCCTCCTCACAAAACCACTCAATCTGGGAATACGCGGGAACTGTTTTATACATAAAACGCGAGACGGCTTTCGCGTTCTCCAAGACATCGGTTAACTCTTTGGGCGTAAACGGATTGCAGTACACTCTTTCTCCGGTAAGCTTGTGGCTAGTACCGTCCTCTGGTTGTTCAGAAGCAATGTCTGTTTATTTGACTTATGACTTCAGTTTATCCGTTTGTTATTATCAGGCTCCGTCCTTCACAGGGGACTCGGCGAGGTAATTTTGTGTTCAGTACTCTTGGACAGTTTTTTGCACTCCCACCACCAAGCTGTTTAATTTGTGCACAATTGTAAGCATTTATAACTGATACTCTTGTGTTTTTTAGAGTTATTACGTTTCTGTATCTCTTATTAGCTGTTGGATCTGGATTACGTGTGGCAGTAAGTACATGTAGCAGCGTTCGCATTGTACTATACTTTGTTATTTGAGGACTTTATATTTGTGAAGACCACACCAAGCACGTGCACTTTTCAACTTTTTGGGACTTCAAGGGTTCAACAGTACACTTTAGTGTTTTTGCACGCATCATTTGGGTGTCACCCAGGACTTTGTTTCACCATAACAAGTGGCAGCAATCTTTTAACTCCTATTTCTGAGCAGAATTCTTGGCGATTTCTAGGGGTATAGCTCAGCATGATTTGTTGTACCTTAACTTTGATTTTGTTTTTGCCTGATTCTCCCGGCTGGGGGTGTCCAATCATATGGCAGCGATGTTTTTATTGTGTTTTATTTCGTGGCGGTAACCTAGGGTTATTTTTCGTTTACTTCGCAGTGGCCCCTGAAGAAGGGACGATTTGTCCCGAAATGCATAGGGTAGCATACATCTGAGTGATCTTTGATTCAAGATTATTGTACTTCAGCAAACGAATATGGATTATGTACAAAACCAAGTTGAATGTATTATGTAATGCAACTGTAATTGTTGTTGTTTTTTAATTTAAATTGGTGTGTACCACAAAACAATGAAAATATTGTGGAAAACAGTTCTTGTCCAGATGGTTCCTTTGAGTGTACATGATTGAAAAAATGTTGTGAACTTTTGGTCAAATTGTTTACACAGTTAAAAATTCTTTCTCGTAGTGCACACAGTCTTTCAAGCAATTTCCCCGCTTGATTCATGCACATATCAGCCTAATCAATGTGCCACTTCCGAGGTGCAGTAAGGCTGCAATGCAAGGTCCTGCATCATCGTTGAGACCCCCATTGATGAGGGCTTCCAATGCGAAGTCTGGTATTGAAAATTAATTAAGCAATTGAGGCGATGCGTCGGTTCTGAGGAACTACGAAGCTACGATTCGGAGTGGGTGATAAATTCCGCTCTGTTGCCAAAGTTGGTGGAGTTTTGGTCACTCCACATTACGAGTTCCCGCCAAATTCCACCAACCACTCTGTGGCGGAGCTTTTTCTTGTGCATGGCTTGCCAATGGTAACTTGGCTCGAGAAAGATTTGGCCTCCCCTAGAGATATTTCCCGGGCAGTCGCGACCTTTCACAACCAGAAAGCTGATGCTCAGTGAGAAAATCTACTCGAGCGGCAGCAAAATCAACTTAAGAAGCAGCGTCCTCTGGCGCACCACATGGTGCCATTCATGCTGATTTTTCAACGTGGAACGAGCTCCCGGTGCTAAAAATCAGTGCGAACAGCATGATGTTCCTAATTCCACCCATTTGCAGAACTCCACGGAATTTCTCACGTTTTTATGTAACTCTATGGAATTCTGTGGAGTTAAACTACGTAGGTTCTGCCCACCCTTAGCTGTGATGCAGAGTCCAGCATCGTTGTCGATGCTACTGTTGATGGGAGATGCAAGGGCCTGCACCAAGGTTGCGTTGCACAGCGGCAATTCATATGGCCAGGTACTACCTACACCCCCTCCTCCACGTTCAAGACCCGTGACAGGAGAGAAGTTTTGGATGCGGGGGGCGTGACACCCCCCAGCCGTATTTATTATATACAATTAATAAACATTAATCATAATTACCATATTTACAAAATGTAGCAGAAAATATACTTAACAGTGATTACAATTGATAAGTACAGATATCCGATGGCTAACCTTAACATAACTCTAATACAAAGGTTTCCTATCCATATCTAAACATATCTTTAATAATCTTTACAATCTTTATTTTCTGCGTACCTAATAGAGCCTACGGCAAGGTCACTAACTGGTGTCAGATCCTTATCAATTTCTAACCACACCCTCCATGCGCAGAGGGCCCCTTCACCGTGAGGGTACTTCCCCCCCCCCCCCCCGGTTACCCCTGTACGCTCTGTATCTGATCTCCATAAAGGGGCCCTTGCAGCCGTTGTGCACATGCGCGATGGCCAATCAGCCTAGAGAAAGCGTGACTCCCTCCTCCCCCGCACCCAACTGCCCCTGGAGTTCTAAGAGAGACCAGTTGTCCCTCCCACTTGGGCGACACCATTCGTGAATGGCGCCGCCCTCTAAGGACCTTAAATTTACTACTCACCAATCATGACCTTACCGCCTGACCAACATAAATCATAAATACAACGATAGAAGACCTGTGGGTAAACAAATTGGCACTTATACACAACCTTGACAATTATCTTATCCTCCCGAAACTAAGAATAGCTTAAACACTCCTTGAACCAAAACCCCTACAACCTATTTGCTTTTAAGGGGATGGTGGGTGGGAAAAGCAAAAGTTGCCGCCTCCTTGCGAGGCGTTGGGGGCAAGCTGGGGAGTCAGGAACCAAGAGGCCGATTTAACATTCCATCCTTTGAGATGCTCAATGAAATCAAATCCCCCAAACAGGCAGGTACAGCAGCAAATGGAGCTCTTAGCTATTAACTTGCAATATAAAGGAAAACCCCTTTCACCACATTCCTCAGCGTGTGCCCCAATGCGCGCGTTTCCACTTCACACTGATTACCAGGAAAAGAGATCTAACTGAACAGAATCATGGGAATTGAACCTGTAACCTTGAGAGCAAGAGTCTCAGACCTTAACCATTAAGCCACAGTGACTCTACACCAATATGCCCCAATACGCGCATTTACATTCAAAATCTGGTATCCAATTACAACCAAACAGGCCCGACGCTCTACCGCTGCTAGGCGTGTGCCCCAATGCGCGCGTTTCAAACCACGCGCTGTTTACCAGTTTATACTAAAATCGTGATCAAGATGCACACTAGTACAGATATACAATGCAGCCGCCGGAGGGGTGCGCGCTCCCACGAGCCTCTCGCGCCACCGCCTCCCGATACCTGGAGCTGCAAAAGTTATCGCCTCCTAGCGAGGTAGTGGGGGGCAAGCTGGGGAGTCAGGAACCAAGATGCCGATTCCTGGGCTCCCCAGCCCTTTATACCCGGGATGGTCCGGCAGACCTAATGGCCGGACGTTTGCCCATCGTCGTGACTCGGAAGTGTTTCGAATCACTTCCGGGTCGCGCCTGGGCCAATGTGGGTAGGGGGCGCGCCTGTCGCGTCACATAGGTGCGCGATAGGCACGCCCCCCTGCTGTAGCGGAGGGGGCCGGCTCGACTGCCATACTTTAGGCGTGGCCAAAGCCGGCCCCGCCGTTCTATATGGCCAGGTACTACCTACACCCCCTCCTCCCCATTCAAAACCCGTGACAGGAGAGAAGTTTTGGATGCGGGGGGCGTGACACCCCCCCGGCCGTATTTATTATATACAATTAATAAACATTAATCATAATTACCATATTTACATAATGTAGCAGAAAATATAGTTTACACTGATTACAATTGATAAGTACAGATATCCGATGGCTAACCATAACATAACTCTAATACAAAGGTTTCCTATCCATATCTAAACATATTATTAATAATCTTTATAATCTTTATTTTCTGCGTACCTAATAGAGCCTACGGCAAGGTCACTAACTGGTGTCAGATCTTTATCAATTTCTAACCACACCCTCCATCCGAAGTGCGCATGCGCAGAGGGCCCGTTCACCGTGAGGGTACTTCCCCCCCGGTTACCCCCGTGCGATCTGTATCTGATCTTCATAAAGGGGCCCTTGCAGCCGTTGTGCACGTGCGGGATGGCCAATCAGCCTAGGAAAAGCGTGACTCCCTCCTCCCCCGCACCCAACTGCCCCTGGAGTTCTAGGAGAGAACAGTTGTCCCTCCCACTTGGGCGACACCATTCGTGAATGGCGCCGCCCTCTAAGGACCTTAAATTTACTGCTCACTAATCATGACCTTACCGCCACAGGCTAGCATAGTTGACCGACTATCTAGCCCCCCCCTGTGCTCACTAGAAAGGTCATCCCCTGCGACTAAGGCCCCTCAACCATGCCAACATATTCTCCAGGAAAACCTCATTGCCTACTTTGGACAAGTGAACGCCGTCTTTTAGGAAGCACGGTTCACCCCTAATGCATCCATGGGCGATGGTCTGCAAGTGGGGAGCCCTGAAAAGTCTCTCAATCTTGTTATTTATTCTCCTCGTGGAGTGATTCAAAGCCTTTACAGATTCCCCCCTCTCCATTGGAATCGGGGTATCATCTGAGACCACCCGATCGTGCAGCCCTAACAAGTCTTAGCTAACCAGCCTATTTCAGTGACTATAGTTTCCACCAACCCTCTTCTTCGAAGTCTTGCTAGATCATTCCCCCCTAAGTGTAGTATGATTATATTAGGGGGCGGACCACCTCTCTTTAACAAGTCCAGTATGATACCCTTGAACTGATTAAAACATAGCCCCCCTTTCCCATGGCATGCTATTTCAAAACCTGCCTGCCGTGCTATGTCCCTATAATCACCTGTAGAGAAAAGGTTAGACAGACGCCTTACATATGAATGGCCTATGATCCACACTGTCTGTAGTCTTTCCTTTAGTGGTGATGATATCCGCGTTGTCGAATGATGCTGGCGCAGTGTCTTGAGTTTCTCCCCTGCGTGACAGGCTTGAGAAACTGTAATGGAAGCAGAAAAAACACTCCTCAGCGCTGTGTGGCTCTCTCACTCACAGCATGTGTAGGCGCACGTAACGTTTGTAACAATTGGAAACCCATCTCCCTATCCTCTGTACGTCGCTGTTTGGCAGACCCCTGGCCGTTGCTTCTGTGGCAGCCCCTATCCTAACGGAGTGGGTACCAAAACTTTCTGGATTCTGACCTGACTTCAGAATTGTCATGTCCAACACCCTTTTGAATTGAAAGCGTGTCAGTGGGACCCCATCAGCATGGATCAGGAAAGGCCCCCCTACGTTAAGTGGTCTAACTTGTAAGTAGCTCTCAATGTGTGATACAGGACAGCATGGGTTACCCTGTGCCCGGTGGAGAACTATCCCATCACCCCGGGCCTCCTGATCGGTCTTGGACTTCTTGATCGATATTAGTACGGTGTCGGCCCTGACTTTAATGCATTCAAACTGTAAACTGCCGTGTATGTCTAGTTTGTTTTGGGCCACTAGCTCCCCAATTCTAAATGCGCCGTAAAAAGCCAACGAAAAGGCCACAGTGAATAACCGTACTTTCCCTGATGTGTTGCAAATTGCGGGGAGGGCTGCTAGTAGTGACGTCAGGAGCTCCACCCCAATTGGCTGCCTTGTGTCTGGGGCCGACCCTTGGAGGCGTTGCCAACCTTTCAGAGCTTTCCTCACTGTGAAACTGTTAGTGGGATCCCCCCTGTCGCTGATCTGAGCGAAGAAGGAGATCGCCGCCACATGCCTCCTAGCTGCTGCTGCTGAACGCCCGTTGGTCTTTAAACAACCTAGGTATGCAATGAGTGCCCCAGCGTCGTGCCACCGCTCAGCCCACCCCGCACCCAAGAATGAACAATATTGCCAGAACGCCCCTTCGTATGCTTTCCTGGGTGCTAGGCTGGCTGCCATGAAGTCCGGTAGTTGGGGGTACCAATCTGCCAGAGTCGTTCTGGGAAGAGGGTGGCATACTCTGCCGCTGTTGGGAGGTGAGCCCTGAATACCTGCATCTTAAAGCGAGAAAGTGCATCAGCAGCATGATTAAGGACACCAGGCATGTGTTTCGCCCTAAATTGTACATTCAATTTCATGCATGTGAGAACAATCTCCTTCAAGAGGCGGAGAATCATCTTACACCGGGCTGCCTGCTGGTTGATGCATTCGACCACGGTCATGTTGTCTGACCAGAAAACTACTGACTGATTACGCAATTGTTCAGGCCATACCGTCAATGCCACCCAGATGGGGAAGAGCTCCAGGAACCCAATGTTACCTGTTAGGCCATTCCCTACCCACCATGCCGGCCAACGTTGTGCCACCCACTCGGTACCGAGTATGGCACCAAATCCCTCACTGCTCGCGGCGTCAGTCATTAAACCCAACTCCGCGGACGCAGTGGGCGGACCGGGCCACACTACTCTGCCATTGAAATCCTGCAGGAATGCCATCCAAATCCGCATGTCCTGCCGAACCTCAGCCGAAGGCCTTGTGTGGTGATGTTTCTCCTTGAGGCCCGCCATGGCTTGGGAGATGGATCTGGAGAAAGGTCTAGCCATTGGAATGACCCTTAAAGCAAAGTTCAGTTGCCCTACTGTCTGCTGCAGCTGGAGTAGTGTGACCTTCTGTTTGCCCAAGCATAGCTGTAAAGCAGCCCTGAATTTGTTGACTTTGTCCATGGGTAACCTAAAATACCTCTGAATAGAATCCAGCTCAATGCCCAGGAACTCTTTCGTAGATGCCGGCCCCACTGTCTTTCCTGGAGCCAAATGAACCCCCAAAGCCTGCATGAGTGCGCAAAATTCCTGCAGCGCCCACCCACATTCATGGGAGCCCCGGATAAAAAAGTCATCCAGGTAATGCATGATCCACTGGTGCCCTGTCTTCTGTCTGAAAACCCATTCCAAGAATTAACAGAATGTTTCAAAATATGCACATGAAACAGAGCAGCCCATTGGCATACACATATCCATATAAAAACTTCCTTGAAATTTAAAACCAAGCAGGTGATAATCGTCTGGATGTACGGGGAGTAACCAAAAGGCTGATTCTATGTCAGATTTTGCCATCAATGCTCCAGGGCCCAAACCCCTGAGGATCTCCACCGCTTGGTCAAAGGACGCGTATTTAACACTGCAGAACTCATCATCAATTGCATCATTCAGCGAATTACCTTTGGGAGCTGACAAGTTGTGTATTAGTCTGAATTCTCCTTCTACCTTTTTGGGGACTACCCCCAACGGGGAGCAGACAAAGTTCTCAACCGGCACAGACTCGAAAGGGCCCGCCACCCTACCCAGGCACAACTCCTTGGCAATCTTTGAGGAGACTATACCTGTATTAGTCCGAGCAGAGAGTTGGTTCTGGCACTCAGATGACCCCACACAGTTTGGAGCTGGTATCCTAAAGCCATCCCTGAAACCCTCTAACTGAGTTCTTGCCGTAAGGTGGCATGGGTATTTGTTGAGCCATGGTGTCAGAGCCGTCACATCAATGGGGGACCGCGCTTTGAACGGGGACACGATCTCACTCCTGTTTTTTCCTACCCTTATCCTTTGATCTTTTGAGACATTTGGATTCGGGGTGGGATGGGTTGGCGCAAATGGAACACGCATGCTTGAATCTGCACTGACCCTGTGGTCTGGTGCAAGTCCGCCTGTTGAAGTCCCAGCACGTCCCTTTCCTCCCACCATTACCGTTTGTTCTAGTGGTGTAACTTGTACTACCCTGTGACCGAAAGGGCTGAAAGGGCTGCGCTGACTGCGGGGACTGACTCTTTGTGTTACCATGCCCCTCGCCCCCAAGACAGCGATGGGTCGGATGCCTTTGCCACCCTAAAATTCCTGTCATACTCTAACCACCCTCCGCCCGCAAATTTATCATGGGCCAGCATTATCCTGTTCTGGTAGCAAGCCATCTGCGCCTGTACATTAGGGAAACGCTCTGCTGTGACTGCCATGAATATGGAAAAGGCTCTGATCCAGTTCAGTAAGTTCTCTTCCACCCTGTACTTCAACATCTCATTAGCCCATTCCCTGGGAAGCATATAATCTTTGTTCTTCCTTGATTCCTCCCTCTCCCTTTCGCAGATCAATAACGAAAACATATTAATATATTCACCAGCTCATATTCTGTTTTTTAACTCCAGAGACACATGCCTGCCTAAAAACTCCCGCTCAGAGCTGGACTCACCCACGCCCAACATTGGTAATGTTGGCAGTTTACCTGTTGTCGTGGTCCCGCACTGGGGACTGACAACCCCTTGTTCTCCAGAGTGCCGGTACCACCCCCTGAAATGATAGGTAACGATGCAACAGGCCCAGCATTGATTTGTTCCTTGGGCCCCGCATTAAACTGAGACGCAATTCGCGTTGCTTCTGCTAAAGCATCGGTACCCAACTCTTTTACCCCCACCGCCGGAGCCAGAATGCCTGCCTTCCCCAACCACGGCAAGATTGCCGCCAAATGTGACACTATCTCTTGAGGAAACCCCCCCCCCCCCGACGGAGTCCCCCCAGCGGGTGTTGCCCCCTCGGGGGCGCGTGTTGGGGCAATGGGACCACAGGGAGAGCTAGCAGTGTAAGGGGAGCCAGTATTGGCACTGGGATCGCTGGCGGCTCTGGAATCAGAGGTGGGGTCTGTGGTTCCAGCACTGGTGCTACCGGGGGTGCTGATGATGGGACTGGTTCCAACAGGGTCTCTGGACCTGGTACCGGGATAGGTGATGCAGGGTCGTTATCACTAGGAACCTGGGGAATGGGTGGATTTAGTCCCTTCCCCACGCGTTTCTTCGTTCTAACCTGTTAAGGGATTAGCGGAAAAGCAGCCTTAGGGGGCACATTGGGGCGCCTAGGCCTCCCTCCCTGCCCCTCTTGCCCCTCAACCTTCTCCCTAAGGTTAGCGAGATCCTGCCCCATCTCAGTCACTTTCCTCATATTTCCTCCATCAGCTTCTCCATACGAGAGCCCTGCTCCCCCCTCTTAGCTTTCCCCGCCATTAGATAGTAGAACGTCAAACACTACACCAAAAAAACACTTAAATGCAGATAATGTTTTGAATTGCTTACAATGTCAGCCTACGGCGGTAGTAATGATGTGCCTGGAGGGTATGGGAACTGGCAGCACTCAGAGTTGACGAAATTGCGTTATACAACAAGAATGTTGCCCCTTGCAGACAGGCTAAATACCAAAGCAGCAAACAGCCCTACTAAAAATTCGACCTTTGCTCAAAAACGACATAAACCCAGACCTGCACAGTTCTTAACCTTTCCTATTCAACATTCCATCCTTTGAGATGCTCAATGAAATCAAATCCCCCAAACAGGCAGGTACAGCAGCAAATGGAGCTCTTACCGATTAACTCGCAATATAAAAGAAAACCCCTTTCACCATGTTCGTCAGCGTGTGCCCCAATGCGCGCGTTTCCACTTCACACTGATTACCAGGAAAAGAGCTCTAACTGAGGCCAATGTGGGTATGGGTCGCGCCTGCCGCGTCACATAGGTGCGTGATAGGCACGCCCCCCTGCTGTAGCAGAGGAGGCCGGCTCGACCGCCATACTTTTGGCGTGGCTATTGCCAGCCCCGCCGTTTTAGAAGAAGCGGTGGAGGCTATGCAGGTCTGTGTGACGGTATGCAGCAGAGGAGATTACTATGTTCTGCTGGATCCACAGAGGCTGGCAGGGCACCATAAGCCCATTTCCAAGGGTCCAGACACTGAGGTGGCACCACTTGTCGCAGTACATTCATAGACAGCAGAATCCAGGTGCAGGGTTGTTGGAAGCCTGTTATGTCCCTGATGCTTCAGATCAGGAGGCCAGCCAACTAGCCCTTGGAGCCACTCTGGGGTCAAAAGATACAAGTCCAGTCCTTCGCACCCAGGCAAGAGGGCAGCAGGTAGCATGTCAGCATTTATACCCAGTTGTGCCTTTGAAGTAGGGGAGAAGCTTCTAGAGGTTTTCCCTGGAAGTTCCCAGGCATCCTGCTTTCTTGTCCTGGCTCCAGACTAACCACAGGGCGTATGCAGCCCTTTACAGCGAGGCAAGACCCAGCGTATTCAAGTGTATGTAGGGCTGGGCCCAGTTCCTCCTAACCATCCTGCCAGTGATGGCCCATCCAAGCACACCCAACCTTTCTATTCGGTATGGCTGTCTAGGAGGAATACACAAAGCTCACCTGTCAGTTATTCCTAGTCATGTGACCCAGGGAATGGCTACAGGCATTAAACGCCCAAGGCAGGAAAATTCCAACTTTCTAAAAGTTGCATTTTTAAACTTCTAAGTTCAAACTTTGCTTCATCATAAATTGGGATTTTTCATTACAATTCCATAGACACCAACATGAACTAGTTCCTATTTGGAAAATACAGCTTATTAAAGGAAATAAGGTAACCCCAATGGGTGAGGTAGGCCTTGCAGTAGTTAAAAACAAATGTATATGTTGTTCTTACCAGGACATGTAAAATTTAAAAGTAAATGTCCAACTTTTTAAGTACATTGCACCCTACCATCTGGGCTGTCCAGGGCCTACCCTAGGGGTGACTTACATGTATTAAAAAAGAAACATTTGGGCCTGACAAAAGGTTTATTTTGCCAGGTCGAAATGGCAGTTTAAAAACTACACACACAGGCTGCGATGGCAAGCCTGATACATGTTTAAGGGATACTTAGGTGGTTTGTACAATAAGTGCTGCAGGCCCTCCTGTAGCATTTAATTTACAGGCCCTGGGTACATGTTGTACCACCTTACTAGGGACTTAGGAGTAAATTAAATATGCCAGTTGGGGATAAGCCAATGTTAACACGTTTTGAGGAGTGAGAACATGCACTTTAGCAGTGGTCAGTAGTGTTAAAGGGTGCAGAGTCCTAAGGCCAGCAAAAACAAGATGAGTAAAAATGGAGGAGGAAGGCCAAAGATTTGGGGGAAGCCCACACTAAGGCTGACAGGTCCAACATCCCTCTAGTAACTACTTGTAAAACTACATCACCCCTATTGGAATGTTGTACCTCACAACCCAAAGACAAAGCTTACAATCACAGAAATATAAACAGCCAAAATAAGCAATCTAGCAGTACTTGTACTTACCAATGAATAAAAATTCCTATAAATAGTAGGGTGTGATTACAAACTTAAAAAAAAAGAAGAAATGTATTGACATCTGTAATTTTGACTGGTTGTTAAGAACCATCTTTGGCAAATAATTAATCCTATGGAAAACAAGTGCAAAATATTAAACTAGCAAAAGTGTGTATGCAAATTTCAGTACGAAAGCTTCACATCCTCAGCTTGCAGGTCAGTTGAAGCAGTTGCTTCTGACTTGAGCTGGACCTCTATTAACAACAACTGGAAGTGTGAAAATTTTAATGCAGGCAGGTTACCAACCCTCTCGGGGCAGCCTTGGCATGCGGGAATGGACACCCGCTGTAATATCTCGCTACTGTGCTACTCCCATTATAAGCCAAAGGGGTAACCCAGAGGGTCAAAAGACCTGGTTATAATCCGATACAGAAAACAATTGGTCCTATTGGCTAGGATGTAACAATACTCAATATTATAATAACATCAAACCTAATCCATATGCAAGAGAGACAGAAAGAAACCACAATTGAAAATGAATTCAATTATTTATATTTTATACTGAAAAAGTTCATTAGTATAGAATCAATGCTAAAAGGTTGCTCTAATAGGTGCATAGGAGAGTGCTCGTAAAAGTGCTCAAGTGATGTGAAAAGGGTATAAAGGATAAACCAAAAGATTATAGACAAAAAATATAACGATGTAACAGAACCGTGTTACTACAGTAACTTTTGGAATGCCTGCTCAGAGAAGAGTCTCACATGTTAGACACAATATCCATATAAGAGAAAGAGAGGTCCATTTAATCAAGGCACATCTGTCTTTAGGATGATGCGAAAAATTGATCCAGACTCTTATGGTTATGCCATCGATGTTTCACCCAAAAAAAAGGTGTGGCAATTAAGGACCTAGCAAGCGAGTATTCATCAGGATGTAAATAAGCAACCTAGAAGTAAGGGGAGGTGTATATACAGTTAATCAGTGAAAATAAAACCTGTTTCTCTAAGAAAATAAGATGGGCCACTGACCTTCAGTGGTGTGGCAAAAACACACACTTTTAATGTATAGGTGTGCCGGTGGGCTCGTTATAGTCTCATGTGCGGGCTGTGAGTACTGCTATAGGATGGGCTGTAAATTGAAAGACGGCATATCACTATCAACCAAATAGATAAATGTGCCTATTGTTCAAATGAGGAAACTAATTAAATCACCACTCACTCTCTTAGTGGTGAAAACAGGTAAAACCCATGCAGTAATCAATCAAAAATGGATTACTGGCTTCGCATGGAAGGCGACCTTGATTCAAATCAAATGTGGGGTCAATAAAAACACATAAGAAAAGGGCTGTCATAGAAATTGTCGAATATTAGAAAAGGATATATGGGTACACTCATTTTTGGGTCTGTATATCCTTCTCTGATGTTTGACATTTCTAGACATGCCTTTTCTTCTACTTTTTTAGTATTTTTATATATTTATAAATATATGTGTGTGTATATAGATATATTCACACACATATACATACATATGTATATGTGTGTGTGTGTGGGTATGTATATGTATGTATATATATATATATATATTCCAGATCTACGTTGAAGTAACTCCAATCAAAAAAGGAAAAACAACGCTTCACGGCACCCTGTGCTTTTAAGGCAGAGTTTTTATTTGGCAACACTAACTCTACGCGTTTCGGGAAACTAGGTCCCTTGTTCACGAGTATACAGGAATACTGAAAAAACACAAATAAGTAACACTAGTCATGTGACCTTTGGTTTCAAAATAGAAAAGAGTGAAAACAGACTTTACCGCCAAATAACAAATACATTTGGAGATTCCTGTTTAGACAACAACAGATTGCATGTTCTCTGTTGTAATTCTGTTTGATAAACAAAGCGTACATTATTACATGTGTAAAAAACACCCTTGAGTCATCTGAACTTATAGTGTAAACGGGTCCGATTGTTCAATTTTACTTTTAACATTTTGCAAGGCAAAAAACTTTATTGACAGCCCTATTAGGAACACTCTGTTAAATGCATATGGGGACTACAGGACGCGTTCATGTTGCGCCTCCTATGTTAATCCCAATTGATATCTCGTATTGTTTTCCCGAATTGCCTCAGAGTTTGTTAAACTTAATCTTGAAAATAACGTGCAATAAAAACTCTGCCTTAAAAGCACAGGGTGCCGTGAAGCGTTGTTTTTCCTTTTTTGATTGGAGTTACTTCAACGTAGATCTGGAATATTGGGTCTCGCTAACCCATCACGGCCCGCCATCGCCAAGCGGCTCGAGTTCAAGCGAATTCGTTTGTTGGATACATATATGTGTATATATATATATATATATACTTTTTTCTCGGCCCCCGCTTGAACAATCACCCCGAGACTTTCAGGATAGGAGCGGACCGGAGCGCCCCACCAGTTTTGAAAACTTCGCGAAGATTCATCAGTATATTTATGTCCTAGCAAAAAACACCCACTGGCTTATCCAAAGAGTTGTCATAGGAACAAGTAAAATGCAAGCCAATAATAAAGATATTTGGTAAAAGGCTTTATATATACATATGTGTATATATATTTATATATATATTCTCTTAAAAAACCATAGGTTTCACACATGTTATAGTTAGCTGGACATTTCCCTCGTAAAAAACCAATGAAATTCCCCCGTTATAGTTAGTGCAGGCAACTATAACTCAGGCGACCGCAATCCTCTGCTGATGACGTCAGATATTACAGCACTGTATTTAGACACCTATTTACCCATGTCTTCTTCCATTAATCTTTAGCTATACGTATATTACAAATATTTATTTTTCAGAAAGACACATATGTAATCAGTGATGTAATATCTGTCGTCATCAGCAGAGGATTGCGGTCGTGTGAGTTATAGTTGCCTGCACTAACTATAACGGGGGAATTTCATTGGTTTTTTACGAGGGAAATGTCCAGCTAACTATAACATGTGTAAAACCTATGGTTTTTTAAGTGAATTTGCAAGGTTTTTTAAATGCTAATTCCTAACTATAACGTGTGTGAAACCTATGGTTTTTTAAGTGAATTTGTACGGTTTTTTAAGTGCTAAGTTATGTATTTATGAATATTTTTTTTTTCAGGTTTTTCACCGTGCGCGCACCGTGCGTGCACCGTGCGCTTCGCACACCGCGCGCGCGCTGTGGACGCTCGGTGCGCTTCGCGCACCGAGCTCCCACGATGCGTTGTGCGTGCCGTGCGCGCACGGTGCGCGCCCCCCGCGCTTTTTTAAAAAAAAATTTAAAAAATGTTCACCCTTGGGGGTCCTTCAGTGACCCCCTGACAAAGGCTAGGGGGTCAGGAACTGTCCACCCTGCCCCCTTTTCACGTTCTCCACCTTTGTTTTTCACTGTCGCAGACTGCGAGAGACACAATGGCGGCCGACACTTCCTGATTTCGACCGATTCAAATGTTTACTGACATCTAACAACCAATCAGAATTGCGCTCGCGCACGTCACCGTGCGCGCACCGTGCGCGCACGGTGCGAGGCTATAGATATGTATGTACTTTTAACTGCAATTTTCTCAGGAACTAATGAACAGATTGACTCCAGATATGCAAAAGGCACATCCCTGACCTGAGGACTACCTCTTTGCCAAATTTAAAGTAATTCTGTTCAGCCGTTTAGGCTGTACCTTGGACTAAAGGTCCCTATGGAAAATTGCATTGGAAAAACGCGTTTTGGGACCCCCCTTTTTTCTCAGCCCCCGCTTGACGAATCCCCCCGAGACTTTCAGGGTAGGAGCGGAGCGGAGCGGAGCGCCCCACCTATTTTGAAACTTTCGCGAGGATTCATCAATCGGCGCCAAAGTTATTCCAAATAGAATGTTGCGGATTTCCTATGGAAACACGGTCCTAACTATGACTATCTACTGGCGACCGCCAGTAGATAATATATATGTATATATATACATACACACACACACATATATATATATATATATATATATATATATAATGCCCTTTACCACATATCCTTATTATTGGCTTGCATTTTACTTGTTTCTATGACAACTCTTTGGATAAGCCAGTGGGTGTTTTTTGCTAGGACATAAATATACTGCCACTGAAAAAAACTGTTTCCCAACAATACAGTAGAAGGCACCTAACTGATCCAGATTGCTAGTACCTACATATACTAGGTTGTCTTTACAAGTCTTCCATTGTAATTAAGACTTTTACTGAAAGTTGCAATATTGATGCATCAGCATACACCAGCATTGGCATATTTAATTATCCGATTGAAATAAAGCACCATTTATTGGAGTAGCAAAAGTGGATAAGCACATCTTATTTACACTTCCTCGACTTTGTCAAGGACACTTGAAGCAGTTGGATCTTACTCAAGAAGGACATTAGGTAACAACATGAACTATTGCAGCTTTGTGACAGACTTGCTAAGCAGTTGCATCTGAATTGCGAGGTCTGGTAACGACTAGTGGAACTGCAGCTTTAAATACTAATTTCAATCCTTTTGCATCTGACTTGATAAGGAGACCCAGTAAATGACCAGTGGAACTGTTGCTTCGTGTACGAATTTTGAGACTTTTGCATTTGACCAGAAACGGAAACCTAGTAACAGCTTGTGAACAACATCTTCATGAAATAATTTCAATGCTTTTGTATTCAACTTTTGATGACACCTAGTGATGACTAGTGGAATTGCGGCTTGAAGAAAAATGTTCAGTGCTTTCCCATTTGACTTTTGATAGACACCTAGTGACGACTAGTGGAACTACAGCTTGATAAAACATCTCAATGCCTTTGCATTCAAAGTTTTACGGACACCTAGTGACGACTAGTGGAACTGCAGCTTCATGAAAGAATGTCATTGCTTTTGCATTGGACGTTTGACGACACCTAGTGACAACTAGTGGAACTGCAGCTTCATGAGAGAATTTCAATGCTTTTGCATCCACTTGTGAGTGACACCTAGTGGCGACTTGTGGAACTGCACCTTCATGAAAGAATTACATTGCTTTGGCATTGGACGTTTGACAACACCTAGTGACAACTAGTGGAACTGCAGCTATATGAAAGAATTTCAATGCTTTTGCATTTCACATGTGAGGGACGTCTAGTAGCGACTTGTGGAACTGCACCCTCATGAAAGAATTCCATTACTTTTGCATTCAACTTTTGACGACACCTAGTGAAGACTTGTGGAACTGTGGCTTGATGTAAGAATTTCATTACCTATGCATTCGGCTTTTGATGAACACTTAGTGGCATATTTAATAAGGAAGTCATGCAGCGCAGTGCAGCAATCCTCCTTGCTGCTTTGCGCTGCTTGACAGGGAAAGGGCAGGAATACGATGTATTTAACATAGTATGGTGCAATCCTGCCTTTTCCCAGTGCTAGCGCACAATGTGCTGCCTAGTGCCAATTTAGGCACTCTTGCACTGTGGTGCAAGGGAGGAAAAAGCGAGGAGAAATAAACATATTTCTCCTCGTTAAGCCTTACCTAGGGAAGGGCAGCAGTTTTGGCACATTCCCAGATCTACCACTTATGGTAAATCTGGGAATGTGCCACAATCCATGGGTGGATGTGTGGGAACCACCACGTTCCACCCATAGGAAGTCTTCCTGGGGCAGAGTAACGTAACACAGCTATCTGCGCTGTGCTGAGTTACTCTGGATTTATCAAGCGACTCAGGGCTGCACAAGGTGGCATTACGTGGATTGATAAATCATACTTAAGGGTTGCGTTGCACATGCACCCCGTTGCTTGGTGCAAAATCAGCGCAACCCTTTTGTAAATATGGCCCCTAGTGATGACAAGTGGAACTGTGGAATGATGTTAGAGTATCAGTGTATTCGCATTTGACTTGGGAGGAATACATTGCAATGACTTGTGGAACTATACCTTCACAATAGATTATAAACGCTTTGGCATTTGACTCAACAGGGCCTTGAGAGACTGCAGCTCTAGGCAGGAATTTTGAAGATTTACGATTTGACTTGAGAGGGACATCTAGTAACAAATTGAGGACTTGCAGATTTGAGTATATACAGATACACAAACCACACACACACACACATATATAGGTTGTCTTTGCAAGTGTTCCATAGTTATCAAGATGTTTAGTGAAAGTTGTGATATTGATTTATCAGCATACACCAGCATTGTCATATTTACTTATCCTATTAAAATCAAGTACAATTTATTAGAATAGCAAAAATGGACATGCCCATTTTGAAGTTGAATCCACACCACCCTCAACTTTGTGGAGGATATTTGAAGCCGTTTCAACTTACTCAAGAGTGACATTTAGTAACGACATGAAGTTATGTAGCTTTAGGACAGACTTGTTAAGCAGTTGTTTCGGACGTGTGTGAAACATCTAGTAAAGTTTTGAAGTTTTGAAGTGCTGAAGTCTTGTTGAAGACTTCACACTGTTTCGTCATACGTGAAAAGGACATCTAATAATTACTTAATAATTAATTGAGTTACTGTAGCAATGTGAAAGGCCATATTGATTGGCTTTGCCAATTCTTGTTTACTTTTACCCCTATTCTCGGATCTTTCCCCTACATTTTCTTTCTCCCTTTTCTGCTTTTCTCTCTCTTGCTCAGATTTGAAGTCTGATAATGCAAAATAAATATTAAGTCCAGGTGCCCACCACCTGCAAGCTCTGGCACAAATTAAGCACTGTTATCGCATGCATTCAAAGAATTTACCAAAGGTGAAATTAATAATACTACACAAGACATACCCAGTAGCACACTGACTTTAATAGTTTTTGCTGCATAATGTTTAGGTAAGATATTTCTTTACTTCTAAATTTTGTTTATTACCAGACATTTAATTGTATCCTTTGACACATGCCTCATGAGTTACACGGCAGGAGAGACCACTCTATATTTGTAAAACTGGACTGTGGAAATAGCCCAAGATGCTGGGATCTTCTTGGTGTGTGTTGCACAATTTCCACAACATTAATGAAAGGCATAAAGACCCTTGCCACTTTAGGTCACACAAAATGTTTTTGTTGTTGATATTTTGTATATATTAAAATGTTGTATTCCTTGTCTGGTCTGATGGCTACAGTTCTCAAGAAGGCATACAAGAAAATAACTGCCTTATATAGAGTTTGGCTGGCATGATGCTCCGTCACAAACATATCCTCAAGCTGTATACAAGTGCACTATAGCCTATGGCAGTCGCAATATGGCGGGTGCAATATCTGTCACTTTTTTTTAAGAGTTTCCCATCCAACAATCTCTAAATAGGGTGCAAAGTCTTCTTTGAGGTAATATGGTGAAAAAACTCAGTAGAAAATGCAAGTAGAGCCTGGCAATGAGCAAGACAGAAGAAGCAGCCACGCAGCCTCTAATCCCAAAGAGAACAGTGAGAGCATTGCTGTGTCTCAAACCCTGGAATCACACTGCGGACATCCTCTTTGAAGAAGGTAACTACCAGTGAGTTAAAGTTAGCAAGAAGTAAGCTGGAGCACAGCAAGTCAAGTAGCCCAGAGGGCTGCGATTTGGCTGAAAATCAGCCTTGAAGTAAAAAACTGGCCAAAGTGTGTCAGTAGAGCTAACAGCAGATATCTGGTGGTACATGGGTCAGTGGCGTAATGCAAAATGATGGGGCCCCCACAGAATGTAAAGAGGGCCCCTTAGTGTCCCATATTTCACAATATTCAGTGGTCGTGGGCTAAGTGGATGTTTGAGTAGCTCCTGAAGGGTTGCGGGTCCCCAGGCTTTGCAGGGGCCTGTGTTACGTCCCATTACATTGTTGCAGATGTCCTAGTTGGCGAGAAAATGCTGACTCTTAGAACATGTGATCCCGAGCAATTTGTTTGGTTGAGTCATGTTTATGTTTACACAAGCCTGTCATAGAAACAGCATAACCAGGGCAGTAGATCTGCTGTCTAGGGCCTCAGTCGGTCAACTAACCTCAGCAAAAACTTTTTAGTAAACAGCCTATGAAAGAGCTCTGCTGTCTCCTGAGGAAAAGCTTTCTTATCTGATGCTGTGACCTGTGTGTACTATGTAGAATGAGAGATATCTCTGCTCCCTGAGGCCTGAACTATACTTCTTGTAAGAATGAGCGACAGCTATGCTGTCTGAACCCTCAACCTGCAAGGTCTGTGCAACCCAAGGCATACCTCTGCTGTCCAAAGCCAAACATCTATGTTCGTTGAGGGATAGCATGCTGTCTGAGGCTTAGGTTTCCAAGGTATGTGAAACTTAAATATCACAGTCTAGCGGATAGCACCTGAAAAACCTGAATAAATTGAGACATATCTCTGTTAGGAAGGCCTTAGCCTGTACGTTTTGTGTCATCACTGACTTATTTTTGTCTGGGATGAACAGCACAAAGGAAGGCACGGTTCCACTACAAAATTCAGACTCTCAACAATACCATTCCTTTGTTATAAGAAATCCCTTCTAGAAAACCCTTGGTTGTCCCAGACTAACACCAATTCCTTCAGAATTGTAAGCCCACATAGACGACACTCCCATTTTAATGATACACATCTGAGTGGAGCCCGTCAGCAATCCAGGACGACTGACATTCCTCTACTGGGGAATCCTACTGATGAGTTTACAGTGTTGTTGTACCTGGGCAAGATGCACAGGACTCTTTCCTTTTCTCGCCTTCCTTGGCTATATTTGTCCCACAGATGCTTGCTGCAGATTTACATATTTTCTGAACGTGCAAAATGTCCAGCTCCGACTAAATCTTCAGAACTTTCTTTTGGGGTTCATGATTAGAGAGGAAAGTTGGACTGATTCGGATACCAAGAAAAGTTTTTTGAACTGACTGGTGACTCCCCTAAATGACTGTAAACCTGCGGCTGCGCTCACGCAGGGAGTGAAGCACAGAGCTGGACTCTGGAGCTGGACTACAGAGTTGGGTCTGCTGCTACGCCCCATCTAATGAATGGTTGAGTTAGAGACTGCCCCATTTATTGTGGTAGTTGTTAGAATGTGGAAGTGTAATGTAGCCTGTGTGGGATAAACTGAGATCCAGATTTACTGAGCCCTTGTGTCGCAGTTACAATGGAAGCCAAAGCAAGGGCTTACGTGAGATTTACTAGGCACGCAAGGACGCGGCTCTGCGGCTTAGTAAACCCACAGTAGCGCAACGTAGTGCAAGTCGCTGCCTTGCATTACTCTGCCCCAGGGAGGCATTCTTTGGGCGTAGCGTGGGTGTTTCCATGCCCTCACCTACGAATTTTGACACAATCCCAGATTAACTAAGGGATTGCTGGATTGGGATTGCATCAAAATAGTACAATTTCCCTACAGAGGTGTAACGAGAAAAAATATTTTAATTTCTCCTCGCTATTTCCCCTTTCTACACATGCTGCATTCTGCAGGAAAAATAGAAAAAGGAAAATGCCTCTAAGCATTGCTTTTGTACAGAAAGGTGTCCTGTCCTGGGCAAAAACAATCCTGCCCGTAACACCGGCACTATTGCACCATGGCGCAAGGGTACCTGCGTTGGCGCTAGTAGCACTCAGTGCACCAGTACAGGGAGAGACCAGGAGTGCATCATATATTAGTAGATATGATCCATTCCTGCCCTCTTCCTATCATGCAGTGCAGCAAGTTGTCAAGGTGTGTGACATTTTAATAAAGCTGGCCCTGTGTGGGTAGTAGCTGTCTATCCTGTGAGAGCGTTTCATGGTTGGTAGAGTGTGTGGGCCGTAGTGACACCATCTTCAGTAGTGTGAGGTGGCACCAGCCCTTTAATCAACTGTCACACCGGCAGGTTTGTGCATCCTGGACCTTTGTCTCAAATAGTCCTTTTAATTGACGTCATCAAACTATTTCCCTGAGTGATCCTTCCCATGCGTGATCTTTGGGTAGACACCTCTTCTGACATATCTTTCCACATGTTGGTTGGGGTATAGCCCACCACTTCCTCACCAGTGGTGGAAATATGTTTCTCCCACCTGCATCTCCAAGCTCTTCACCTTTTTAGAATCGAGTTTTTGGACTCTCCTATTCTTTTTTGAAATTCGAAGAGGAGTCTCTGAGCTGGATGCACAGGTTTACCTTTGTCCTCTGCCAAATGATGGAAAAAACTTTTGTCAGAGGTCACCTTATACTAAATATGCACATGTCAAAGCTGCCAGCATTGCAATACGTACACACAAATCCTCTGACGTCAATGGTAAAACAAGCCAACCAAAACAAACCAAACAACATCAGTCACTATAAAACATACAGCTCTGGGCTTCAGGTGCCACGTAAGCTAGGACTAAGACCATCGCTCCATTAATAATGGCACAGGTCTGCAGCGAGGGCTCATGCAAGTGCTTCGGTCTACGTTTGTGAGGTAAGTGAGATTATAGTTGCCCTGAACCCCTTTACCAGTTATGGGAAATAAATGTATATCTAAACTATCTGGGGGAGTCCTTTTTCCTTGTAGTTCAGGGACATGAATGGATGAACTGGGAGATATGTAAATAGATGAGGCAGAAGGGGGTGTCATATATCCCATGCGGGCCCATTGTCGTTTTCCCTATGTTAGCCTGAGTACATTGCCGGCTGTGCTCTGCTTTGCGCATGTTACTATACGAATTCATTTTGCTTGTGCCACACTGTACTTGCACACAGAACCTGCTGTTGTTTTTGTTTTCTGTTCCTTCCTAGGATTTAGTCTGAACACTATAGACAAGGTAGAACAACAATGCCCCATGTTATTCTGTTCTGGTAAGGCTATAGCACCTAGACAAAACACATGAATGCAGCTGTTGGTTGGGAACACGTACTCTTTACCATATAGGTATGCACTGACATGCAAAACAGGCACTTGGAGAGAGATTTTCAGAGATAAGATCACGACTTCACCTGAGATGTAGAACTTTCATCTGTATATGCTAAGATACAGGGTCCGCTGAAAACACCCAGAGATCTTCTGATATATAATTACTTTGCTTCTGTAGAATGGGAGGGGGGGGTAGTTTACCCTGGCTAACTATCATGACCGCTCATTTTATGATTTATGGATTACTTACTATGCTGACACCTATTACTACATACTACAGCACAATAGTTGAAATAAATATTTTAAACTTTTCTCGTTTCTCTGTCAGATCTTACTGTGGACAAGTTCGAGTGTGAGAGCGAAAGTGTGTGTCCTGTCACAGCGATTCCTGAGAGGGTCGGAAATGTTGTGTTTTGGGGTGTTTAATCACTTGTTCCTCAGTGAGTGAGTAGGAAGGCAAGTGAGACACTATTGCAAGTCGGTCCCGGGCTCATGGGTACTAAGTTGGTAGGATGACTCAGTCCCTGCCTACTAAGGTTCTATGGTCCCAAGCATAGTTCTGTGACTCCACAGAATCTCTGGAAATGGGGCTCCCTGCCATCGTGAAATCTTAGGGTTGACTCTGGGTAATATTTTATACCTCAAGTCACCAAGCATATAAGTTCACAACCAATAGTGGAGAACGTGCTTACTGCACAGAATTCCTGATTGTGTGTCAGAGGTCAGTGGGAGCAGCTCTTCCCTACTCTGCCTCTAGTGATTAGTTCCTGAAGATGAAATGCCACTTTCCTACCTCCTGAAGATCTTGATCCCTCTTCTCAGATGAGCCTGCCTGCAGACTCAAATTTGTTTCAAGAAGCCTGGGAGCTAAGAAAGGACTGCCTCATAAAAAGGAACCTGCCATAAGAAGTTTGGGTGCGGTGAGGTCTGAGAAGAGCCTGTGCCTACAGGGAGCTGCAGAGGCAGATTGCACAGGACAATTGATTCATTTTAAGCATGCCTGTGTGTCTCTCATGTGGGATATGTATCTTATTGCTATGTGCAGTACAATGCTGCCTGGGCTTTAGACATTGCTTTAAAAATTCCCCAGCTATTTTTGTTTTAAATAAAAATTTGCAACCAGAATATGGGATTGTTTTATCTTATCATCATAAAAACAATTCCTGAACATCAAAGCCTTTCCGCATTCACCAATGTTTGAACCATTGCAGGGGAGCCAACGCCACTTCCAGCCATTTCTACAACAAATACCTGTATCTTTTGTAAGGATTCCACCAAAAGCTCCATCCTCCTGCAACAAGTTTAATCCCACCTCAACCTGCCACATCACCAGGGCTCAAGTCCTAAAAAAAGAAGTGGTGGGACTTACCAAGTTAGGCATGACATAACAGGAAGTGACATCACTGCATATGACATCACAGGTAGTGACATTGATGGAGCGGGTAAAATGTTTTCTTTTTATATTACCCAATCTATTTATATAAGTTTATATTAAAATGATTAATAATTAATTCTAATAAATAATAGATTGATGTGAAGGTACTAAATCAACCTTATTAACCAAGAGAATACACGTGGAAATGCATTTGCATGGCTAAAATAATAAGTGAACTAAGTTTGTATGCATAATTAAAACGATAAATGTTGTTTGAGCAGTGTTAATGTGATTTGCGCTTAAATAAACCAGCATTAACGGCTTTGGGTGTTGCATATGGCTAGATAAATGCATACACATAAGGGTATTAGCAAGGGAATAACACTGTTTTAATAATTTCTATGTATTAATTACGATTTTGTGTTTCTTTGCTTAAAGTTGACTATTCCGGCCTACCAAAAGATGGCCGCCGACTGAAACCTAACTCCTAACTAGAGTACATGACTTCATCATTTGAACATTGGAGAAAGGCGCCTGCACTGACTTCGTTCGTGTCCCTTGTGTGACCTGTCAGACCATGCCCATGAAGACTACCCTGGGCGAGGTGCCAATGTCCCTGAACGTGAAGCAATTGTTGCAAATGGGAAAAAGTGAACTACCGAACTCAACCTATTACCAACGAACTGATACATTTGAACCTGGGATTAGTCTTTCCCATACGTCTACTTTGAGATTTCATCCACATGAGAAAATTTGAAAATGTTTCCTAATGTATTGAGATATATTTGAATTCAGCCAATCATTGGCCTGGGAATTGAGAAAATGTAACTGTTATATGTCAATTTTAGTATAAATATTAGTAGACTAGAGAGAGAAGGGCTGCTGCTCTTCGCTAGAGACCACTTTGTGCCGAGCTATTGATGGAGAATCGATGATCAAAGATCCTTATGCTGACGGAAGAGGACGGAGACTTTAGAACTCTGATGAATTTTCTGAGGACCAGTTCTGACTTAGAAAACGACAATTAGCCAGAATAGGTAAGTATGACAAAAGATGATATTGCATTATTAGGATTTAACCTGCATTTGAATTAGATAAAGAAAATCATTATTTGAAGTACTGTGTCGGGCGATTATTTCTTTGAAATGTTTATTGATTAATTTGAGAGTTAAAAGCATCATTAAATCACATAACAACTAAATGATCCGATTGACCTCCTGATGGAGGAATTGTTAGGGTAATTCAATAGAAGTGGTTTCCTCTATCAAAGCGAACAGCTGTGGTTTGGATTTTATGTCCCTTTGTAGGCACGGATAGTTTGAGAGAATGAATGTTGGTGTTATGGGCCCCACCAGCGTGTGATGTGTGTATGTGCGTGTGACTGAGAAATCATTCTGTCTGTGGAAGCAGGGGGAAATTTAGTAATCTGAACTGCACCAGTATTTCTGGTAGCTAGAGATGGTTTTTATTGTTTTGGTTTGATGATTTTGGCATGTATATTGCTTATCGATTATTGATTGGTATTGATATATCTACTAACACTATATGTTGAAGTCGTATTGAGCTTTATGTCGTCTGTACGGCTTCTGGGAGGTAGGAAGTCGGGAATTGGTAACAGTTCCGTAGCAGAGCAGAGGTAAGTGCTGCTCTGGGGAAAAACGGAATTGTGGTTGCCCGTAGGTACACGGGAGAAACGTGTGACAATTGAAGTTGCACGGCGCATTGTCTGGGTTTGAATCGGCAGCATCGTTGTGTGTTGCCATTAGTAAAATTCTCTGTGTGAGAAGTGTGAATGATAGCAAAGGGTTACCTGTGAAATTTTGGTCTTAGGTACCAGGAAACCAATTGGTATACCAATAACGCTTATCACTGAAAAGGTAGCAGGTGTTCTCTGAGCTTGTTAGAAGGACAAAGTAGAGGTAAGCGCTGCTTTGTTAACGTATGTTATAATTCTGGAGTAGGACAGACTGTTCGCTGTTCTCAGAAAAGACAGGATTCTGTGTGAATGAACTATATTTTCTTGCGTGAAAGTGCGTGAATGAAATAGCATTCGGATTAATTGCGGAACTCTGGATTTATTTCTCAGGAGCATTGCGTTTCCAACTATGTGTCTTAATTCCGGAGAAAATTGATGTTTGGTAGAAGGGTGAAGTAGAGGGATGTGCTACTTTGCCAACGGACGTAACGATTCTGTAGTAGGGCAGAGGTAAGCGCTGCTCTCGGAGAAACAGGATTCTCGTGGGAAAGGTCTTTTGCTATTCTGTGGTTAGCGGAGCAGACAATGGAGATGTTTGAATGTTGTAACTAACAAGTATTGTAAAATTGAAACAAAGTCTACCGAGTAGTTTTGTAAAGGAGGGGTAGACTGAAGACAGGAGTCAGGAGCAGGAGCTGCTGCAGCGACTGCTGACGTCAGGAAGACCGCGCTGGGATTGGACGGCTAGTGAGAGGGGTAGACGCTCCAGGATTGGTGTGTTAGTGTGAGTCGCGCAGAGATTGGAAATTGTGACAGTGACGTAGACGCTCCAGGATTGGTGCGTTAGTGTGAGTCACGCAGGGATTGGAGATTGTGACAGTGACGTAGACGCTCCAGGATTGGTGCGTGAGTAGGGGTCGCGTTGCTATTGGACTAAAGATCGTACAGTTGCAGAAAAGACTAAAGGGTTCACGAAAGAAAGGAAGATGTATTATCATTCACCCGAGAAAAAGAAGAAATCTTTGTTTAGCAAAATAAGAAATTGGTTTGTGAAAGACAAAGAGATTGTGACTAGGGAAGGACAGTTACTTCCTCCCGCGAAAACCCCCGCATCCTTCATGGTTGCGAAATATGGGTACCATACTTGCATCTGGTTAGACAATTGGGTAAAGTATACAAAGGAAGACGGAGTTTTAGCGTTTCCAGAAAATGGTTCCTTTAATTTGGAAATGTAGACCCAGTGAAAATCACTGTCAAGGAAGGAGCAGTTTTCCCAAACATTCCACAATACAGACTGACACCCGAAATAATTGCAGGAGTAACACCTTTAATTGAGAAAATGATCCAGCAAGGAGTGTTAAGAGAAATATTGAGCAGTCCATGTAACTCACCTATAATGGGACTGAAAAAGCCTAGTGGGAAGTTCAGGATTGTGCAAGATTTGAGAAAGATTAACAAGATTGTTGTGTCACGCTGTCCCATTGTTCCAAATCCATCAGTGATTTTGTATCAGATTCCCCATGATGCAGAATGGTACACAGTAATTGATTTGTGTCATGCTTTCTTTTCCATTCCGTTGCATCATGACAGCCAGCCGATTTTTGCCTTTCGGTTTGGAGAGCGTATTTTGGCATGGTGCCGAATCCCACAGGGGTACACAGAGAGCCCCTCCATTTTCAATCAGTTGCTAAAGAAATCTCTGGAAAGCCTTACCATGCCTGAGAATTCAGTCTTGGTCCAATATATTGACGACCTATGAGTGGCGTCAAAGACACGTGAGGCCGGTGAAACAGACACCATAGCTTTGCTGAATCATTTGGCAGATGGAGGACTAAAGGTATCTCCGACAAAATTGCAATACTGTAAAAAAGAAGTACAATATTTGGGTCATACTATCGAAAAAGGGCTGAGAAAAGTAACCATAGACAGGATCAGAATCATTAGAGGAATGAGAGCTCCAATGACCCAAAGAGAGGTGAGAATGTTCCTAGGAATGGTTGGTTACTGTCGTCAGTGGATAAGTAACTTTTCCCTGATTGCCAAACCATTGGTGAAATTGACAAAAAGTGAGGTTAAAGACCCCCTTGAATTGAATAAAGAAGAATTGGCAGCATTCAGACAGCTGAAGAACAGTCTTTGTGAAGCCCCAGCACTGGGAATGCCAGACTATGAGAAAGAATTTGAACTATACTGCAGTGAGAGAAACGGATGTGCACTCTCAGTGTTAATACAGAAACATGGAAGGCAAAGGAGACCAGTGGCATATTTCTCGTCAATGTTAGATCCAGTGGCGATAGGTCTGCCAGCATGTCTGAAAGCAGTAGCTGCTACATGCCGAAGCCTAGAGCAGAGTGAGGGAATCGTGATGGGGTATCCAGTAAGAGTGTTTGTACCTCACAGTGTGGCGATCCTTTTAACAAGGAGTCGAACACAGTTCATGTCACATAGTCGACTGACTAAGTATGAGAAGGTCATTTTAGGTGCAACCAATGTGAGTCTGGAAAGATGTGTGAATGTGAATCCAGCTACACTTTTGCCTGATGCAGAGAGAGTGGAGGTAAGAGAGGATGTTGATCATGATTGTCTGGATTTGCTTGATTACTGCACGAAACCTCGACCTGACATAAGAGATCTGCCATTGCCAGAAAGTGATTGTGTTTTTTGTGGATGGATCTTGTCTGAGAACAGATGAAGGAGTGTTGAGTGCAGCATATGCTGTATGCACAGTTTCAGCAGTTATAGAAGCATCACTTTTGAAAGGAGTTAAATCCGCCCAAGTAGCAGAAATAGTGGGATTGACAAAAGCATGCAAAATTGGGAGAAATGTGAGAGTGACTGTGATGACTGATAGCCAGTATGGCTTCGGAGTTGTCCACGACTTTGGCCAATTATCGCTACAAAGAGGTTTCCTGACCTCCAGTGGAACTCCCATAAGGAATGCAGAAGTGGTTGGAAAATTGCGTGAGGCAATACAAATGCCCAAAGAGCTGGCTGTGGTAAAGTGTGCTGCTCATGGTCAAGGAAGTGATTACATCACTACAGGGAATCGCTTTGCAAATGACATGGCTCATTATTGTGCCCGAAACCAGTATTCCATTAATCGGTCAAAGGAAAAGGAAATGTCTTCTTGCTCCTTACTAACGTTGTGAGAACATGGGATGAAGTGAGGCAGTTGCAGGATGAAGCAGGAGATGAAGAAATGGAGCAATGGGTAAAAGCAGAATGTGCACCCAGGGAGAAAGATCATGTGTGGGTCTATCGGGATGGAAGACCAGTAATGCCTGATAGCATGATGTCAACCATGGCACGGATGTATCATGGCCAAGGACATCTGGGAAGGGATGCCATGATAAGGGCTTTTAAGCAGACCTGGTACAATGCAAAATTCAGGTTGATAGCAGAAAGTCTCTGTCAAAGATGCCTGTTATGTCAGCAGTACAATCCTGGAAGGAAAACTGTGGTGAGTCTAGGCACCATAGGCCGGGAGGGAGGACCTTTCACCAGAATGCAAGTAAATTTCATTGAAATGCCCCCTTATAACAAGCTGAGGTATGTTTTGGTGGTAGTTTGTCTGTTCTCTAGGTGGGTGGAAGCATACCCAACCAGAAGAAATGATGGAATCACAGTGGCCAAGCTCTTGTTGAGGGAATTCATCCCAAGGTACGGGATCCCAATAACCATAGAATCAGACAGAGGAGGACACTTTTACAATGAGATCATGAAATTGATTTGTGAAGCATTGGGTATACAACAAAAACTGCATTGTGCCTACCGACCAGATGCTTCTGGTGTGGTCGAGCAAATGAATGGTACCATCAAAAACAGAATAGGGAAGATGTGTTTAGCCACAGGAATGAAATGGCCTGATGTCTTGCCTCTAGTTTTGATGACCATTAGGTCTACTCCCGACAGAACTACAGGTTTGAGTCCCCACGAAATCATCATGGGACGCGCTATGAGACACGTGTTTGTACCAGTCAACAAGCTGATGACTATAACTGATGACATGATTTTGGATTACTGTAAAGGCCTGGCTGACGCAGTCCATTCTGTGTTTCACCAGGTTGGAGCGGATGCCACCACACTTGAAAAGAAACCAGCCCATGATTTGAGCCCAGGGGACTGGGTGAGAATAAAAGTCCACAGAAGAAGAAATTGCTTGGTTCCAAAGTGGGGAAGGCCAAGGCAAGTCATCTTGACCACAACAACTGCTGTGAAGTGTGCTGGATTGAAAAATTGGATACATGCAAGTCACACTTTGAGAGTTCCAAATCCAGCAGACAGTATTGGGAAAGAATACTTCGATGAATCAGGATCAAGTGATGATTCAGGTGATGAGAATATAAAGTCAAAAGAAAATCCTGAAAGGGGGGAAAAGGAGCCAAGACTAGTCCAGACTCCAAGAGAAGAAATTCTGGGGAAAAGATTGCAGATTTCAGATGGTTCAGATTCTGGAGGCGAACAAAACGCCAGTGGTGAGCACAGAAAGAAGAAAAGAAAAGAAAAGAATGTCCAGTCAGAAGTAACATTTACACCAAATGAGAGAGTAGAAGAAGTTCTACCTGAGAAAATATTGGAAGGAGAAGAAGGGACAGTCACAGAGAGAGAGGAACAGATTGCGGGAAAACCCCGAGGAGGTGTAGGGAACTGCAACACCCAGCTAGGTGAAGGGACAAGTAGTCAGCAGGAAAATTGCATGCCCGAGACCCGAGGTGGGACAGAAGTAGGGCCAACACAAGAGGTGGAAAAAGAGACTCTTGAAAAAGAAAAACCAAACGAGACAGAATCTGAAGACAGTGAAACTGAAATACCAGAGGGTCGAGTTCTAAGAAAGAGAACTTGTATTGAGGAAAGAAACAGTAAAGACGGCAAAACAAGAAGGAATGCTAAAGGAGATCTTTGGCCAAACAAAATTAAGAGACTGAGATATCGATTGCCACGAGTCAAACCCTCAGAAGCTGAACAAGTGAATGAAGTAACCAGTCAGCACAAAGAGAAAGAGGGAGAGACAGAAGTGTCTGAAGCAAACAAACGATCGAGAAAACCAAACCAGAAGTATAAGTCACCTGAATGGACGTACGTGGCACTGCCTGAACAAGGAGAAGAGGTAGATAGTCAAGGAAATCCAGAGGATACTTTACTGAGAGTGGTAAAGGAAGAAGAAACAGAGGAAATCCTGAGAGTTATCCTATCCGATATCGGAGAAGAAGCGGAAGACCAGGAAATTCTGTATGTGGATGACGAGAGGCCAAGCTGAGTAATTTCAAACAGGTCCTTGTAGAAATATAAAGGATTGAATAAGAAATTGAAGTATTTGGATCACCTGATAAGGTCTTAGCTCTTGTAGGAAAGCTACAAGAGGCGGAGTAGAAGAGGCTAAGTCAAAAGACACCGTCAATTTTAACAAGATGGCTAACATAGATGATAACAAGAGTAGATGTACCTTTATGAGAAGATGGTGCAAGACATGTTGTTGTTGTACAGGACTATTAATGCTTCTTTGGAGCGTACTCACTCTTTTGATCTCTTTCAAAGTAACTTTAGATACACTAGAGGGACATACAGAGAATATAACTAACATAGTGAAGAGTTCACAAAAGGTAGTTCCATTTAGAACAAGCACTGAGCATATGCACAAGGATAGGTCAATAACTGATTTTTCTAGCAATGTTTTTTCAAAATTATTGTATGAATATGTAAAAACAATGGATGTAAGGAATTGCTATGTATGCATGCAGTTACCTGCCTCTGTTTCAGAAGGGGTGACTTATCATCACCTCCCAGCAACTTATGGAATAACATGTAGGGAAATTAGAATATAATTTGTCTAATATAGATAATATTCTTGGACAATTGCCCATGAATAATGAATTGAATCCAGCTAAAGCTGCTAATGTATTAGGTGAGATTTTTATAGAAACTAAAGAACTAACTTGAGAATATATTTTTAAGAACAATTTAACTTGCAGTTTGAAGACAGAAGAGAAAACATTTTTAGATATGGTTGAAGAGAGGAGATTGCAAATACACAAGAATGCAGAAGGACATAAAGAAGGGGAAAACATTTGGGAAATAGATGGGAAAAAGGAGACAAAAGGTGATGCTAGACCAACAATAGCTATAGATTCACCACAGAAAGGCAAATTATGCATTATGAGGGAAAGATCCCAATATGATTATTATTATATAGGGACAAGTGAGTGTCATGATACATACTTTGTTGCATCCGGATGGGGATTTAGAGGCGGAGAAGATCCAGTTTTCCCTGGACTGTACTATATTTGTGGGAACAAGGCTTATTACAGGTTGCCCGACCATTGGTATGGCACATGTTATATTGGCCTGGTCTTTCCAAAGATCTTTCACATGGATAGAGTAGAAAATATTGGACCAAATAACCTACTAATGCGTAGCAGAAGAGAAACCTGGTTAGAAATTGTAGGTGATATTTTTGGAGCCTTGATACCAGCAGTGGGAATATCTTTGAATGCAAATAATATTCGGAAATTGTCAACCATAGTGGATCGCTTGTCAACAAGCAACGCTGGAGGATTTCTTTTGGTAAACACTGAACTGGTTGCCATGCGTGCTATGATTATACAAAATCGACTTGCCCTTGATATCGTATTGGCAAAAGAGGGTGGAGTCTGTGGAATGCTGAAAGTTCAACATTGTTGCTCTTACATTCCTGATGAAAGCAAAGATCTAAAAGTATATATTAAGAATATTACAGAATTGCATGATGAAATAAAGCCACTGGAGGTTGGAAGTATCTGGACTAGAATTAGTAATAAGATGGCTGCTATTAAAGCTTTCTTAGGTAAATTAGGTAGTACTATATTAGGGAAAATATTATTTCCATTAACGTGTGTGATCTTCATATTATTAATACTTAGATTAGGATTTATGTGTTGTAGACATAGAAGAAATAAAAAGAAGGTTAAACGAGAAATTTACATAAAGAAGGAAAAGAAACAAGAAAGAGATTTTAATGAAATAGAATTGGAAGAATGGAAGGAGAGTATGTATGACAAAACCAAAAGAGAAGATGAAAAGGAAACAGAATTCTAATTGAGCAAGAAAACATTTCGAATTTTCCATAAAAGGGGAAAAGAAATTGATTTTGTGGGTTTTGTTTGTGGTGATAAAATCACCAAAGGGGGGATTGATGGAGCGGGTAAAATGTTTTCTTTTTATATTACCCAATCCATTTATATAAGTTTATATTAAAATGATTAATAATTAATTCTAATAAATAATAGATTGATGTGAAGGTACTAAATCAACCTTATTAACTAAGAGAATACACGTGGGAATGCATTTGCATGGCTAAAATAATAAGTGAACTAAGTTTGTATGCATAATTAAAACGATAAATGTTGTTTGAGCAGTGTTAATGTGATTTGCGCTTAAATAAACCAGCATTAACGGCTTTGGATGTTGCATATGGCTAGATAAATACATACACATAAGGGTATTAGCAAGGGAATAACACTGTTTTAATCATTTCTATGTATTAATTACGATTTTGTGTTTCTTTGCTTAAAGTTGACTATTCTGGCCTACCAAAAGATGGCCGCCGACTGAAACCTAACTCCTAACTAGAGTACATGACTTCATCATTTGAACATTGGAGAAAGGCGCCTGCACTGACTTCGTTTGTGTCCCTTGTGTGACCTGTCAGACCATGCCCATGAAGACTACCCTGGGCGAGGTGCCAATGTCCCTGAACGTGAAGCAATTGTTGCAAATGGGAAAAAGTGAACTACCGAACTCAACCTATTACCAACGAACTGATACATTTGAACCTGGGATTAGTCTTTCCCATACGTCTACTTTGAGATTTCATCCACATGAGAAAATTTGAAAATGTTTCCTAATGTATTGAGATATATTTGAATTCAGCCAATCATTGGCCTGGGAATTGAGAAAATGTAACTGTTTTATGTCAATTTTAGTATAAATATTAGTAGACTAGAGAGAGAAGGGCTGCTGCTCTTCGCTAGAGACCACTTTGTGCCGAGCTATTGATGGAGAATCGATGATCATAGATCCTTATGCTGACGGAAGAGGACGGAGACTTTAGAACTCTGATGAATTTTCTGAGGACCAGTTCTGACTTAGAAAACGACAATTAGCCAGAATAGGTAAATATGACAAAAGATGATATTGCATTATTAGGATTTAACCTGCATTTGAATTAGATAAAGAAAATCATTATTTGAAGTACTGTGTCGGGTGATTATTTCTTTGAAATGTTTATTGATTAATTTGAGAGTTAAAAGCATCATTAAATCACATAACAACTAAATGATCCGATTGACCTCCTGATGGAGGAATTGTTAGGGTAATTCAATAGAAGTGGTTTCCTCTATCAAAGCGAACAGCTGTGGTTTGGATTTTATGTCCCTTTGTAGGCACGGATAGTTTGAGAGAATGAATGTTGGTGTTATGGGCCCCACCAGCGTGTGATGTGTGTATGTGCGTGTGACTGAGAAATCATTCTGTCCGTGGAAGCAGGGGGAAATTTAGTAGTCTGAACTGCACCAGCATCACAACCCATGACTTCACAGGAAGTGACATCATATCTTGAGATCTCACATATGTTTAGCAGGTCTAGCAAGAGTACGTTTGAGAGCATTACAATAATTAACAAATTAGATTTTGCATTGAGGTTGTGCCCAAATATTGACGCAACACCAATTCAAAATCTGGGCCTCAACTTACACATTTATTTATTTTAAACCCAGCTACAAAGAAATTGGCAACGTGGCAGTAAATCTGTTCTGCTTAATTGGTTTCAATGTTTGTATTTTAAAATATCTTATGGGGTTAGGGCACCTGCTGCAGAGATCTTTGCGTGCCAGCTAAATCTTAGGGAATAATAATAATGGTAAGAAAACTCTGGAGGATAATGTATTTGCTGGAGGAGCATAGAGGGTTAATACGTCTCCTTCAAAGCACATTATGTAACTCACAGATGATAGATTTTTATTTTATGTAAATCGGTAAGTGGACTACTGCTTTTAAGACAGACATCCTTTTGTTACTTGCAGTTCATAAATTGTATTCCTTCTAATATAGTATAGTGAGGTATGAAGGAGACGTGGCTCCTATACCTTGTAAAGCTCACTGTCTTATGTAATATACACTTTATATTGTTGTACAAAAAATATAAATTATTGTCAATGTATAATCTGTATGTGTGATGTAAAGCACTCTGACACCCTGCATTAGGATGAGTATTGCTAAATCGCTATAAAATAAATAAAACAAAATAGTGGTATTTAAATTCTTATTTGTGTAAATACTGAGGCCAACAACACATCTGACATTTTTACATATTTTTGCATATGTCTTATATGCAGCCAATGAACAAAGTCAAATGCATTTCTCTCTTAAGTACCTGTGAAGTGAAGAGATGCGAGCCTTTTTTTCACATCCATTGGATTTAGGTGTGAGGCTCCCAATAGCGCCTGGTCAGGAAACTCCAACAAAAAGAGGCCTAATAGCCCCTTAACTTCCGCTTTTGTTATAGGCAAAGCTGGAATCGTATAAGCCCTCGCCTACCTGCATTTTGCTGCTCTGAACAAAAACAGGCAACATGCAGGCCTTGCTGAAAGGGTGCTGGTGTCAGAAAATACACTGGCACGAGCTCATCATATTTCTGTGAATTGCAGGAGCAGTAGGAATGAACGTGGCACTCCGAGGAAAGCAGCCAGGTTTGCAGCAGGGTAGACGGCGTCTACCCTCTGAAAATAGTGGGTAGAAGGCGTCTACCCATGTCTACATTCGACTCGAGCCCTGCACTTCTCCATATAATATTGCCATGCCATACCTTCCTGATAGTGACCCAAAGCTATCCAAAGTCTTGCCAACTGTGGACCACATATATTTTTGTTTTCCCACCAAGACACACAGCCCACCCAAAGAGGTAGCTCCACGTTTGCCAGCCTGGGCACTGGCTCTGCGTCCTGCATCCTCAAGCCTTCTAGCCGGTTTACAGTGTGCTTGACACTGCTTCAACATGTGTGGGCGGATCTACAGGTTTATTGCACTTCCGAGCTGTACCTGACTATGGCTGGCCCATTTAATTTATTTGTTAGTTGCATGGTCCTTTTTTATCGCTTTTACATAGTTTTTTATAAATATATGAGTTGACGTATTTTATTATGTTTTTTTCTTTTGAAGTAACTTTATTTGGGCTTTTAAAGTTCTTTAAATGTGCTGTTTGGTTAGCTATTTTCCAATGCCACACATTATTTCTTAAACTGCATTTCGATACTTAGAACACGCTACTGAAGGTAAACCAAGGAATTACTTACAAATCCAGGCTAACTGTGAGGGGCAGATTGATTGGACCCTCAGATTTGCTCAGTCACATCTCGCATTAAGACAGCAGCATCACCCATAGCCTAGAGTTCTGTTTCCCTACAGGTACTACTATGGAATGCATTAAGAGTCACTCTGATAAGGAGGATCGATTGCTGAAAATTCCATGCTGCTTTCTGTAATTATGCAGCGAGAAGCTGAATGAAGATGAATGTTGTGTAAACTAGATTGAACCAGTGTGTGAAAAATGCTCAGTGTCTGAGAGCTGAGTGTTCTAACTGCATGCTGTCATTGAGATGCTGAAAGATCTGTGCTTGTGCCTGTGTGTGTGTGCCTGTTTTGTGCGTGGCTAGAGAGGGAAAGAGATAAAGAGGCATTTCAGTTATTGGGAAAAGGGATTCAGGGAAATCCCAAAAAATCTAATACAACTAATTTTGATGTTAAAGATACTAAAGATACAAAAAAGTTCAAAACAACTCACCACTGGGTAGTTATAGTTAAGCCCATGTTTCCATAAGAAAAGCCTTTTTTTTGGCTTATAACTTTGACGTCATTTGATGAATTTTCACAAAATATTCCCAAAACCAATTATCATCCAGATCATTTTACCTGGAAGGTTGGGGTGATATGTCAAGTGGGGGCCGAGAAAAGGTCGGGTCCCAAAATGCATTTTCCCTATAACTTTTTCCATAGGAAAACAGCGATACTGCAAAACCTGCTAAACGGAATTACACCAAATGTGGCAGGAAGCTGTATTTTGTTCCTGAAAGTGTGCTTTTGTGATTTAGTGTAAATCTGTTCAGTAGTTTTAGATATTAAGGCTCAAAAACGTTGTATATTTCATGACGCAGAGCATCCATCAACAAAGATGTGACAGCAGGCATTTTAGAACTCAGAGACTTAGCCCTTTGTCCTGAGAAAAAGATTTTAAAATAAAAAACATCAGCATTCACAGGTTCTCCCAAGCCTCCCACCTCCCCAGGGGGCTGTCAGGCCACTCCCCGGTCACTGCCAAACTGCATACCCTAGCTCGGAAACCTCCATTTAGGTGGAAGATGTCTTCATGGCACCTTTGCGACCCAGACTATCAGGAGACACTTACTTGGGCGATCCAGGAATACATAGACTTAAACCCCGCCTCTGCCTCATCTAAGGTACACCTTTGGGAGGCACTAAAGCCCATGAGCCAAAGGGTGGACATTGGTTACCGTGCAAACGAAAACTGCCAGCACTCTACCCAACGGGCCGAGCTCGAGGCCCATCAGACATCCCTAGAGACACAAAACACTCTGTACCCTAGCCCCACCCTCCAATGTAATTTATTGCAAACACAACAACAACTACAGCACCACCTTATAGATGAGGCTAAAGAGATTTGGATGGCATTGCAACACCGGATCTATCAATGGGGGAACAAATCAAGCACGATGTTGCACAGGTTGTGTCAGGTGGGGAGGTCCCCGGCCGTTTTCCCCATCATTCGAGGTGCATACGGTGTGTTGCATTCGGTCACCGCGGAATTTGCGCGTTACTTTTCCACACTGTATGTGTGCCAGGAGCAGCTCTCACCGGCCCTTATAGCAGAGTTCCTTAGAGATATTCCTCCTCAGAAGCTTAGTGATCAGATGAGAGACCAGCTTGACACCCCCATTACAGCGGATGAACTAAATGCGGCGCTGCGGCCGGGGCGGGCCCCAACGGATTCCCCGTGGAATTCCTCTGGTCCCACATGTCTACTTTAAACTCCCACCTGTTAGAGTTGATACACAATACGCTCGAACAACATCAGCTGCCCCAGGACTGGCGGCAGGCCGAGATTGTCCTTTCTCTAAAGCCAGGCCGCCCTCCAGAAGAGCCATCTTCATATAGGCCAACCTACCTTATTAACTTTGAGCCCAAACTGCTAGGCAACGTCTTAGCCGTTCGCCTGCGAGCCTGTGTAAAGGACCTGATTCACCCAGATTAGTCTGGCTTTATGCCACACCAACCCACTAGACACAATATCCGTAGGGTTCAAAATGTCTTGGCGATGGCTCATGAGTTAAGGCGCCCCCGGCCATACTACTTGCTGGCATTGACAAGGCATTTGACTCCCTTAGCTGGGAGTACCTCTTCCAGCTCCTTGAGGCCATTAATTTCGGCCCGCATTTCCGGGCATATGTTCGACTGTTGAATTCCACCACCGCCTCTGTGCGCATTGCTGGTCATACCTCGGCCCTATTCCCTATCGGTCGCGGCACACAACAGGGCTGCCCTCTATCCCCCCCTTTTATTAGCCCTGGCAGTAGAACCATTGGTGGCTTGGGTGCGCAGTGATCTAGTGCTTCGGGGATTTGAGTGGTTGCAGTTGCATCCTGACCACATCGCCTTGTATGTGTACGATGCCCTCTTTTTCATGACGGACCCATGGTTCTCGGCACCACATATCCTGCAGATTCTCAGTTTTCGGTCAGACCACCGGGCTTCATACCAACCCCTCCAAATCAGTCTTATTCAAGGTATGTGGCAATCAGGGTAGTGACAAATGGGTGGCCCAATGAACCGCACAACAGGGGTTTTTAAATACTTGGGTATCTTTATATCGTCCTGTCCAAAGGTCTCATGGGCTCATAACATTAATCCCCTTCTGACCAATCTTCGAGACGAGATGGCAATATGGTCCTCTCTCCCGCTCTCATTGTATGGGCGCTCAGCAATTTTTAAGATGGTCTCCCTACCTAAATTATTATACCGGCTACAAAACTTACTATACCACATACCGAGATCCTGGTTCGCAACTATCAATGCCATCCACAACAAATTCCTATGGAATGGTGGGGCAGTTCGGGTAGCGCTACAAACCTGTGCGCAATCGACATATGGGGAGGTATCGCCGCAGCTGACGTATTTTCCTACTACGCCGCCGCCCATTTGCTGATCATAAATGAATGGTCGTACAGTTAGCCATCAGACCCAGCTTTCGCACTGGAACACACAGCACTGGAAGGGGCCTGCTCCTTCAGTTACTTTATAGTGCACAGAGCCTAGATTTCCTATCCCATGCAGGCAGGACAGTAATCCGGCTCAGGCGGTATATTGTTGGGCAGATGGGGTGGCGTGGTTGACTGACCCAGGTGACTCCCCTCTGGCACGGAGCCAAGTAGCGGCCCAGCCTGGATTCCGTAAATTGGACCTAGTAGGTATATCCACACTGGGAGATATTATGAAGGGCACAACTTTAAAATCTTTCCAGCAACTGTTGTGGAATTCCAGTTGCATAAGTCACAGTTTTATAAATACCTTCAGTGACATCATACCCTGGCCCCTACCATCCTCACTCTGGACAGCTTGCCAGAGTTCCATCCCCTCAAAGGCCGTCTCCTCATGGGAGACTTGGGGGTGCATAAAATCTGACAGGTCTACCAGACCTTAACAACACACTGAAAAACAACACTGCATAAAACCAGACGGGCGTGGCAGGACGACGTACCAGACCTAATGGATGATGACTGGGCCGAGGCCATAGCTAGCCCCCAGAGTGCAGCAGTGTCCTCACGATATCGACTTATGCAATTCAAATATGTACACTGGGTATACTATACAAGACTCCGTCTCTGGAAGATGGGGCTCATTCAGTCTCCCCAATGTCTGTGCCATGAGAGGGACGAGGGAACCTTTTTACACACAGTGGGGAGCTGCACTGCTCTACAGCCCTTCTGGCGTAAAGTCCCTGCATGGTCAGGGTATTAGCTTGGGATCTCCCACCCAACCCAAAACTGTTCCTATTACATAGCATGGACGGGATGGGGGAACAATCGCCAAACGAGACATCGCTCAGTTATGGAAAGTGGTTTCCCCCCCCCCCCCCCCCCCCGACGGTGGGGAAATGGAGAAAAGAACTAGACAGATGTATGGGCGCTGAGCTGACAGTTTTCCAGGCTCAAGGCTGCCCCCGGAAACACAGGAAAATTTGGTCCTGATCGGCAACATATCGGGGTATCGACCTTCTTCCCTTTCCTCCACAGACCCCCTGATGGGCGTAGTTGCTAACACCCCTATGACCATCCCAGGCCACGCACAACGTACCTGTACTGCATGTTCGAGTACACATCTACATCTTCTTAAATGTATTGGGTTTGGGAACTGTCTGCGCAAAGTTTTCACTGTTTTGTATGTCCATTGCAGTTAACAATGTATACCAACTGTGTATATCCGCATTATCTTGGTGCCAATGTATATATTTAGAGCGTCTGCCCAGCTAGTATCACGAAAAATCAATAAAATGTGTTATAAATAAAAAAGACACCAGGGGGCCAGGTATGGCTACCCTACGCCCCTAAGGGTGGGGGGAGCCTACCTGTTCCCTCTTGACAAACTTCTCATGTTTGTGTAGCTTTTACAATCTTTACCTTGTAACGGGCAGGAGCAGTACCCTTCCCAGGGTAGGAAAGGGAATGAACAACTGAAAAATTGGTGAAGTGTACAGAAAGAGTGTTCTTGACTGTTGGAACTGTTTCCTCTTTGGAGAATTTTTTTTTTACAACTGCTCACCAGAAAAGGCCTTCCTCATGTGCAACTGTGCATTATGAACAGTTATGCATACAGAATATCTCGGCACAGTTGCAGATCTAAATCCACCAGAGTTTTTTCAGGAGTACTGGTGCAGTCTTAGAAAACATGGAGAACCAGATTTACAAAAGTTGCTGCGCTGCAAAGCGTTATACGAAGAGAACAGGAAAGCGCAATATCCACAGAGATTTGGCACTATCCTGCTGTGTCTCAAGTGCTGGTGCAGAATCAGGCTGACGACACACACCTTTGCATGTCTGCATGAGTCTGGCATAGATTTTGTAATGGAAGGATCCCCTTCCAGTACAAAATCCTATACCTAGACTAACTTTAAACCTTTTCCCACTTTGGGTGTGTGCTGTGAGAATGCTCTGGGCAATTTCTTCCAATTCAGCTCTGGGCAATAGACCACTTTAGTAGCCTGAGAGGAAAAGGGGTTAACAACAGTTGTAATCTTGTAGAGTGTGATCATTAAGACCACACAATAAAAGTCTGAGTCAGTAACTTGAAATTAAAAGATTTATTACAAACCCAAAGTCAGGCTAACATAAATAAATCTAAAAAACATGCTGTAGAAATATAAAGTTATTAAATAAAGACCAATGTGTCTTAAAAAGATTGATCCTAAACAACAAAGAGGATATAAGTATCTCAGTTGTGGCGATACAAAATATGCTAAAAGAACTTGATGACTGGATGAATGATTACGAGTAAAAGATTTGCATGGAAAAGATTTGCAGCATCTAACAAACCCTACACTAACCGAAGGATATGGAAGACCTTTTGAATCAAGCAAACAAGTAGGGTGTCAGCATCAGAACCTCTGTAGAAGTTCTTTAGGTAAGGAATCAGGATGTATGACGTTACAACGCGTGCTGTTACAACGCATGCTGTTACAACGAAACTGTTACAACGCAAGTGGATTTATAACGCATGCCATTACAACGCAAGTCTTTACATTGACTTGCGCTAGATGGCGTGTTAACATTAGAAAAGTGTAATGTACTATTCCAACTCCAGTCCACTTAACAGTAGGGAAGGTGTTGGGATAGTAAACTACACTATTTGTAATGTTAGCACGCCATCTAGCGCAAGTCGATGTAAAGACTTGCGTTGTAATGGCATGCGTTGTAAATCCACTTGCGTTGTAACAGTTTAGTTGTAATGGTAGTGCGTTGTAAAAGTTGCGTTGTAAAGGTTGTTCCCCAAGGAATCATGTATAGGATGAAGCCACACAATCAAAGAAGTCAAGAAAGGTCTATACTTCTCCAAGTCTTAAGTGAATCTGACTAAGCCCCAGGTGGCTTCACTAACTAAAATGCACAAAGAATATTCAAGAAAACATGACCTCATACACATCGCCATCTATCTTCAGTTCTCAAGAAAAAACTTGGCGCCTTAAACACTACTGCCATGTTCCAGTCTCTGCTCCAACGCGTGCTTGGGTTCATCCCTTGGTCTGATTATACCAACTGGTAACACTCCCTTTGCTCTTCATTAAAGTTTTTCAACCTTGCCAGTTCTTCTGCGCCTCACTATCCCAGAAAAACCATCTTATACTATACTCTTATATGGTGCACTATAACTGATACATGTGTTATTAAATGAAAACAATTACTGGCCACAATTTATAAAGAAAGCATTGAACTCATATATAATTCATTTTCACTAATCTCTGGTGAATGAGCAGCATTAAATGCACACACACATATATATCAAAAACGAATATTCGACGTTACATCGCGGTGTTTACATCGCGATACCTTTACAACGCGGGCATTACAACGCAAGTCATTACAATGACTTGCGCTGGAGGGTGCTGGAGTAAGGAATAGTATGATTTACTATTCCAATCATACTATTCCTTACCTTAGAGCGCCATCCAGTGCAAGTCATTATAATGACTTGCGTTGTAATACCCGCGTTGTAAAGGTATTGCGGTGTAAACACTGTGATGCAACCGATGTTTCCCATCAAAAACACACAATAAAGGTACTTGCCATATAGTTAGAGCACCTTATCTCATCAATATTATTGCATCACGCAACTACATAAGGCCAAATGTAAATATGTATATGGCGGATCCAAACGCAGAAGGAGGGAGCTAAAATGATGCTACTCCAGCAGCACAGTGCAGTGCAGCACACGTGAAAAGAGGGAAACGTCAGTAGACACAAAAGCCTTCTTCAAACTGGTGTTCAGTTTTGGTGGAAAACCCTGTTTACTGTTGTTAGTAGATCAGGTTTTGCACCAAATCCCATGGGTGCTTGAATGGGAACAACCATATACCACTGATAGAACGCCCCCTTGAGGCAGAGTAGTGCAAATGATCCCTTTGCACTGCTTTGCATTACCTCCAGGCAACTTTCCAGCGCAAAACAATAGGACCCGGAGGCATCTGATATGGCCCAAAACCCCCTACCACCCAAACAAAGTACCAACAAAATCTATCGAAACACTTTGATGTTGTGGATTAATTTATTCAAATTAATAAATCACTTGTGTGAAAATGGTATAAGTCATAACAAAATTCTTAATGCAAAATGTGTTAAGAACACACAACAGTCTCCAAACCGTGAAATAAGGCGTCTATAAAATTATGTCAAAAGACACATTTGGGGAGTAAAACATTAATCACCATCCTGAAGTAATCTCACCGCACCAAGGGCCACGTCGCAATCCTGAACCCCATTGGACCACAAAGGTGTAACCACCTGCATCCGTGAGGGGCGGTCCCACACTACTGTACCCTTGTCCTCACTATGGGCACCGCCCCCCAAACACCAAGCTCCCCAGGGGCTGTGACGAGGAGGGCAGGAGCAGCGCATCCCATACACACCTCAATGATCTATCTGTGCGCCTTAGCTCACAAGCTGGTGTGCATCCTCTGGTTGGCTCAGGACTGCATAACCTTACCCCTTAGTGCTGTCCTGGGGGAGGGGACTTCTCCTGAAGGACCTCCTCCTGCTAACTAGTGGTGACTCTAGTATTCTAGACCCCGCCATGAGGGCGACCAAGGGCCCAAGGTCCTTCGCCCTCCCCCCCATTAAAAGTCCACTGTGCAAATGCCCAAATGTCTCTGATAAACAAGTCAGTCCCCGCATCCCAAATATGAACCCCATGCTCATGGAACATGTCATTACCCTTGAGAAGTTTGTGTGGGATGTACCATAAATGGCCCAGACCCGCGCACAATCTAGATATTTCAGAGTTCAGGTGCCATACTGACACATTGAGCACTTTCGATTTTATATCCCTCCCCCAGTTCCTTCGGGGCACCATGTGACCAAGACCAAGCTATCTTCGCCTCAGGGAAGGCCTTACCCAATTTAGCAAATTCAGTCAATTTCGCCTCTCTGATGCCCTTACGACCCAACTTCACCAAGTCATTACCACCTAGGTGTACCACAATGAGATCCAGGGACTGAAGCCCCTAACAATCCTTGGCAACTTGAATCAAACGCTGCATCTGTGTTATATGTAGGCCACCAATCCCGCACCATCGGAATGCCACGTCACCCAAGGTGAAAGGCTTAGGTCCACAGAGCAGTTGCAACCTGTATGCCGCCCGACAAATAAATGAGTGACCGACCACCCACACAACCTTGTGAGGCATCCTACTAAAAAGTAAAGAAAAAACACTAATCAATATGCATAGAAACAGGAAGTAAAAGGAAAGAAAAAAACGACTGTGTGCCAGCTCTATTGCAAGTCTGGGTGAATGTAACGCAAGTATGATCTTGATGTCCAATGACCCAGCTTCTTTACATGGTTGGCTGACATACCCGCCCCTGCTGCTTCTGTCGCCGCACCAATCCTAAAGGAGTGTGACGAGTAACCCTCAGTATTGATACCCGCCTCTTTAAGGGCCGCCACCATGACGGCATTAACTGGTATCTGGACAGGCATTCCCCATTCATATGAAGGAATAGAGCTGTGGATGCTGCCCCTGGACGAATTGCCAAATACGAGCTCACTCAAGTTACAGGGCAAATAAGGGAACCTTGGGCCGCCCTAAGTTTGATCGTAGCTCCCTTTCCTGCCTGATCCGTTTTTGACCTTCTCAAACAAATCAGCAATTCATCCTTCCTTAATGGCACATCCACCCGCTGCAGGCCCCCCACCGAATCATGACGGGCAGATCAGACTACTTCACTAACTCTAAATGCTCCATAAAAGGCCATAGTATATGCTGCAGCGAACAGTGTTGCTTCAAAAGGAGATTTACACACCCCAGGGAGATTAGAGAGCAGACGGCCCAGAATCTGGGCATTGAGCGGGCGCATGGAGTCTTTCCCTGAACCCTCTAGACGAGTCCAACCAGCCAGTGCTTTCTGCATATGTCGCTTGGAGTAAACATGCCCGATATCTTCTGCCTGTGCAAGAAGGACCTATATGATGCAAAACATTTTTCATAGGATACTTTGGTGCGCTTTGCAAGGGAGGCTGCCACTAGATCCGGTAAGGTGGGACTCCAATCTTCCACAGATATAAAGTGAACAACGTCATCTTGTCTGCCGGTTGTGGGTGGAAGTCCCAGAATTCCTGCAACTTGGAGCGAGATAAGGCATCAGCAGCATTATTGCGAATGCCAGGTACATGTTTTGCACGAAATGAAATATTAGCTTTTAAACACAGGAGGACCAGAAGTGTAAGTAACCGCAAGACACATTTGCACGAAGCCTCTTGCCTATTGATGGTTTCAACCACTGCCATATTGTCAGACCAAAAGATAACACTTCTATCCCCGAGGTCCTCCACCTATATAGTCACCGCTACTACTGCGGGAAACAGCTCAAGAAAGGCTACATTCCTAGTAATACCGTTCTCATGCCATGCCAGCGGCCATTCCCCTTTAGACCATTCAGAGCCCAATATCGCTCCAAAACCTACGCTGACTGAGGCGTCAGTAAATAGACCGAGGTCACAACTAGAGATGGGGTATGAGGGCCACATCACAGATCCATTAAACTGTTGCAAAAATGCACGCCAAATTCTCAAGTCCTCTTTGACTTCACTAGCCAGCCTAATGTGGTGATGCTTCTCTTTGGCACCTGACATTGATCTAGCTATGGATCGAGAGAAGGCGTGCCCCGTGGGAATAATCAACTGACCCACTAACACCTGCAGCTGATGGAGTGTCACCTTCTTGGACGACAACGCTGTGTCAATGGACTGCCTAAAAGCCTGCACCTTCTCTAAAGGAAGACGGCACTCACCAGCCACGGTGCCAATTTCAATCCCCAAAAATGTAATACAAGTTGAAGGACACACAGTCTTGTCCAGTTCAATGGGTACACCGATTTCTTTGAATAATGACATTAACGAATCAAGAGCCTCTGCACAAACATACGAGTCTGGTGGCCCCAAAACTAACAATTCATCCAGGTAGTGAATCACATCAGTGTGGCCTGTCTGCGAAGAGAATATCCACTGTAGCAGGGAATTAAACTGTTCAAAATATGAGCAGAATACGCTACACTCCATTGGCATACGCATATCATGGTAGAAAGCACCCCCAAAATGAAACCCTAGAAGATGGTAGTCATCTGGATGGACAGGGAGGAGACGAATGGCAGACTATATCAGTCTTTGCCATCAGTGCCCCTGGGTCTAGTCTGCATAGCTTTGCCAGAGCCTGGTCAAGTAACACATACCGTACCAAGCACAATTGAGGGTCAATGGCATCGTTCACCGAAGAACCTTTGGGGGCCGACAAATTATGAATAAGTCTGAATTGACCTGGCTCTTTTTAAGGTACAACCCCTAAAGGGGAACAAAGTCCCCAAAAGGAGGAGAGGAGAAGGGACCTGCTATTCTGCCCAAAGCACTCCCCTTCAGTTTTTTGTCCACTACTTCATGGTGTGTGCGTGCTGACAACAAATTGTTACAGTGCGAGATGGGCGATACTGAAGATGCCGGGATTCTAAAATCTGAAGAGAACCCCAGGTACAATATCTTTGCTGTGTCTACCATGGGATAAGCTTGAGAATCTGTGCCTAAATTTGCAGGTTCCAGCTGGATGTGTACAAACTTTCCTGTTAAAGGCCCAGCAGGATCCCCTTTTATCACCTGACTGCTTCTGACGAAAAGGCATTTTGGAGGGGGTCTTGTTATTAACACTCTCCAGCCATACGGTCACCTCTGTCTGATCCCACCCAATGTCTGGATCCTCAACTCTTGCCCACCTGAAATCCCGATCATAATCCAACCAGGCATTACCCCCCATAAACGTGGTGTGCTTTCAATATCTTGTTGGAGTAAAATATCTTAGAAGCTGCAACTTCAGGTTTCTTTTCCAACATCACAGACATAAACATTAAAATCAAATATACTAATGTTATAGTCTCCTCCACCTTTGGCTTCTTGTCTTTAGATGAGCTATCTTTACTTTCTTTATCTTTCTGGTCACTCTCCCTCCTCTTTGTTCTTATTAACGAGAATATATCTAGGAATTCACTTTTCCATATCTTTTCTTTAACCTCCAGTGGAACATGCGAAGACAACTTCCCTGGTCTCGACAACAATGTCTCCTGCCTCCCCACAGTATTCGGTACCGCACCCTCTGTTTTCTTACCTGTGTCCACACCCAGAGGTTCTCTCACCAGCGATGTCTGCACATTGGCTGCTACTGCAGCATTAGAACTGCCAGCTGCACCAACCGGCGCCGCCCCCGTTGCCTCTACCTGCTTCCTTAATTCAGTGATTGCTACCAAAATGTCATTGCAAGGGGCCCAAGGGGCTGTAGTCGACGAAGGAGGATTCACCTTCTCCGCTGGTGCCGCTATTTATAGAAATAAATCGGTCAGTGCTCGCACAGCCTGCTCTCTAGTATCCACTGACTGCTCTTGTTGGGAAAGGGGCTGAGAGGTGGGCAGCTGACTGGGCACTTTAGATGCCACCAGAGGTTGAACACCATCACCTCCCGGTGGCACAGGAGTTAAGGCTAGTAAAGCCTGTCTAATGCTTTCCAATGCCGCATGAGCTCCTTGAGACTCCATCGGCGCTGGTAGGTTAATGTTAGGGGTAGCTAACACCCCAGGGGTGGCTGAAGGACCCTGCTGCATTGGGATAGGAGCATTTGGTAACACCGCCGGGGAATCCGCTGGGGATGGGGGAACCTGAGCCACAGTTACCTCTAAAGCATTAGATGAAGAGGTAAGCCCTTTGCGCCCCCTTTTGCATGCAGGGTATGTGCATCCTTTTTGCCCTTTCTGAGTACTGGGGGAAAGGCTGCTCGTGGGGGAATGTGAGAGCGCCGAGGGCCATCTATCCCAATTGAGCTGCCCTCCCCATCAGAATCTGATGCTGCAGACTCGACCCCCCCTTCCTTACCTAACTTGGCCAGCACTAACTTTAAAAGCTGAGCTAATTCCGGGTCCTTGTCCTTTCTCTTCCCCACCCGGCCTCCCTTAGCCTGCACAGCCATGCTAAACAATGGGTAATAGCCCAAAGTGTCCCAAATGGCACCCAAATTACTCGATGCCCAGCCACCTATTTTCAGCCCACAACAAAAACGTTATGCAGTATACAGCTGTGACCAACCCAGAAAAAATAAACAACAAGCCAAGTGCTGTTCAACTATGCCCCCGCGACCTCACACTGACCACCTGATCCCAGTTCCTGGCCCAGAGGCCACTTGTTTCACTATCGGCACAAAAAGGTGCACTGAACCACTAGACACGCCAGGCCAGGGACACGGTGCAGGACGGGGCGAGCGTCAACTCCCTACCGCACGTATGCAGTGTCTCAGATACAGAGGGCGCTTTAAAAGGAGAGCAGCTAGGCAAGAATAAGGGGGAAGGCAGACACACAACAAGAATTGCGTCGGTAAAATGTAGGGAGCCGGTCGCGGCTCTCCAGCGAGGGTAAGATTGTGAAGAGCAATGCGAGAGGGGCTGCGGGAACACGCACCGATCTGCGCGTCGCTGAAGTCACTCCGGAATCCGGTTGCCCGCCCCACCTATTGGGGGACACCACAACCGGAAGCCACTGAACCGGCCTAAGCCGCCCTAGGCCGGCACACCGCCGGATTGCCTGGGGCCTGGGCAACAGAGTCCCTGACTCCTAAGTATCGCGCCCCCTCCCCCATGCAGGGGGGGCACTCTGTCCAGTTTTTCAAGTAAATCCAACAAAAAACATCTTGCAGTGTAAAAGCTTTCTAAATCGTGCCTCGTGAATGTCATGCATTTGGAAACATGCACTCATTTGAGGTCATAAACCTGAGGTATAGAGTTCAGAACTGTTAGAGCCCGGACCCCCTAGGAGGCTCCCCGCCCCGCCCTCCTGAGATCCCACAATCAATACAAGATACGTTCAGAATGTGGTCATAAACGGCCATGTTTAATTTCTAACATCAACACACATAAACATGACAATTGAAATGACCTATTTTAATATTATTCATAAACCAATATTTACACTTTTAATACTAACAATCATAATCAAATATCATAACTATCGGTTATCAGATATTAATTTTCTCCAGCACCAAGGGGCCCTTTAGCTCGCATCTCCTAACTGAGAACCACGCAAGGCGCAACCCACCTGCGTCCTTGAGAGGTGAGCCCCAGCCCTCTGGTCCTTGTCCGCCATTTATGGGGCACACCAACAGGCTGCCAAGGCGGCTCGTAGGGAATAACCAGGGGCCGCTGCCCCATGCCCTTGTTCGTGACCTGGCGCCCTTGCCTCCCCAGCTGGTGTCCCCATTCTCTGCGGAGAGCTTACCGACTCTCCCCTCAGGGCTGCCCTAGGTAGTATGTAAGGAGGACTCCTGTTAACCCTGCGAATCAATGTTCTGTGGCCTTTTTTCCGCCACTAGGGTGACCAGGGCCCACGGGTCCTTCACCCTCCCCACCACCGAACAAGTTCTGTACAAATGACCAGATTCCTTTGATCTATACATCCGTCCCAATGTCCGACAAATGTACGCCGTCATGGTGAAACATCCGTTCCCCTGTGATCAGTCTGTGTGGTATGTGGCATAAGCGGCCCTGTCCAGTGCACAGCTTGGCCAATTCACCGTTGAGTCGCCTCACTGACACATTCAACGCTCGTGCTGTTACTCCGTCACCCCATGTCCGATGTGGTATCATACATGACTAAGCTATCCGCGCCCGTGGAAACGCCCAACCCAGCCAGGCGAACTCCGTCAGTAACGCCTCCCTGACCTCCTGGCGCCCAAGGTCTACCATGTTGTTGCCGCCTAAATGTAAGATAACCAAATCCGGGAACTGCTGTACCTCGTGTGGTCTTGTCTCCTCCACCAGCCGCCGCAGTTGCTGTATTCGCAAGCCCCCAACGCCTCGCCATAGAAACGTCATCCCATTCAAACTCGGCGGCTTTGACACTCGCTGCTGCTGTAACCGGACCGTGGCGTGCCGTACAAACGAGTGCCCCAACACCCATACCACTTTTGAGGGCATACTACTGACGGGAAGAGAAATGGAAAAGTCAGAATGATCATGCCAACATATCTGTGTGTCATCTTACAGTAATTCGGGCCGCGCATAGTGTTTGAAACAAGCTGATGACCAACGCCCAACCCTTTTCACTGCCTCCGCCGGTAAGCCAGCGCCTGCTGCAAGAGTCGCTGCCCTAATCCTGAATGAGTGGGAAGAATAACCCGTAGGATCCAACCCCAGACTCGCTAATGCCTGCCCGAACACTGCCCTAAATTGATATTGTGACAGGCAATCCTCTTGCTCATGTATGAACAGGGCCTGCCCCCTCCCTATTGGGCGGATCGCCAAGTATGCCTCCATCCTGGCTACTGGGCATATAGTTGCCCCGGGTGCCGAGCTAAGCTGAATCGTGGTCCCTTTCCCAAATGAGTCTGTCTTAGATTTCTGCAAGACCACCACCAGCTCACCCTGGGCTACCTTGGTGTCACGCCATTGCAACCCCCCCGCCTGGTCAGCTTTGGAGGCCCCCACTAATTCCCCCAGTCGAAAAGCCCCATAAAAAGCTAGGGAAAAGGCGGCCCCAAATAAGATGCTCTCATATTCTGAGCAGCATACCGCCCGTAAGGCCCCCAAAATGTCCCCTCAGTGTATTCACGTCCAGTGGCTGTCTGCTGTCCTTCCTGACCCCTTCCAATCTGGCCCATCCTGAGAGTGCTTTCCTGACTACGAATGCAGCGCCTAGATCCCGCTCGCCTGCCAATTTAGCAAAGAAGCCTACTGCTGTCACATGCGCCCTAGCATAGGAAACTGGCCTGCTCTGATCTCTTAATGCCTGTAAAAAAACCGCATATGGCCTCTGGAGAGAAAGGGCCCACTGGCCCTGCGCGCTGCACAAACATCCTGTATGACTTGAAATGTTGCTGGTAAGTTCTCATGGTGCGCTCGCTCAACGAGGCACCCACCAACCCCGCTAAAGCGGGGCTCCAATCCTCCACAGAGGTGTCGGGAACACTGTCATCTGATCCTCTGCCTGTGTGTGGTACCTCCGGAAATCCTGCAACTTGGAGCAAGACAAAGCGTCAGCAGCCTGATTCTCTACCCCTAGAATATGTGCTGTTTTGAACAACAGATTCAGCCTCAAGCAAGCCAACACCAAATGTTTCAATAGCTTCAGAACCTGTTTACATGTAGCCCCTTGCCTATTGATAGCCTTAACCACTGCCATGTTGTCCGACTAGAAGACCACAGATTTATTCACAAAGAATTCAGCCCAAATTGTAACTGCCACCACAATTGAAAACAACTCTAAAAATGCTATGTTCCTAGTCAACCCACTCTCGTGCCAAGCTGTCGGCCAATATCCCCTGCACCAGTGTGTCCCCAACACTGCTCCAAAGCCCACGCTACCAGCTGAGTCTGTGAGTAAACCCAATTCCGCGCTAGAGATTGTAGGTGCTGGCCATACCACCTTACCATTAAAATCGCTCAAGAAACTTCGCCACTCCCTTAGGTCCTCCCTCACATCCGACTGCAGTCACACATGATGGTGCTTTTGTGTCAACCCCACCATTGCCCGCGCAATTGACCTTGAGAAAGAGTGCCCCATTGGAATGACCCGTAAGGCAAAGTTCAACTGGCCCACTAGCACCTGGAGTTGGTGCAACGTCACTTTTGCTTCTGCTAGTGCTGAATCTATAGCTTGGGTGAATGCCTGTACCTTGTCCATCGATAACCTGCATTCCCCCACCACTGTGTCTATCTCAATCCCTAGGAAAGACATGCATGTTGCAGGACCCACCGTCTTACCGGGAGCCAATGGCACTCCAAATTCTTCAAACATGGCAACTAGTTCCCTCAATGCCTGGCCACACTCGCCTGATGTCGAGGGGCATCAGGCAGAGCAGTTGCAACCTGTATGCCGCCCGACAAATAAATGAGTGACCGACCACCCACACAACCTTGTGAGGCATCCTACTAAAAAGTAAAGAAAAAACACTAATCAATATGCATAGAAACAGGAAGTAAAAGGAAAGAAAAAAACGACTGTGTGCCAGCTCTATTGCAAGTCTGGGTGAATGTAACGCAAGTATGATCTTGATGTCCAATGACCCAGCTTCTTTACATGGTTGGCTGACATACCCGCCCCTGCTGCTTCTGTCGCCGCACCAATCCTAAAGGAGTGTGACGAGTAACCCTCAGTATTGATACCCGCCTCTTTAAGGGCCGCCACCATGACGGCATTAACTGGTATCTGGACAGGCATTCCCCATTCATATGAAGGAATAGAGCTGTGGATGCTGCCCCTGGACGAATTGCCAAATACGAGCTCACTCAAGTTACAGGGCAAATAAGGGAACCTTGGGCCGCCCTAAGTTTGATCGTAGCTCCCTTTCCTGCCTGATCCGTTTTTGACCTTCTCAAACAAATCAGCAATTCATCCTTCCTTAATGGCACATCCACCCGCTGCAGGCCCCCCACCGAATCATGACGGGCAGATCAGACTACTTCACTAACTCTAAATGCTCCATAAAAGGCCATAGTATATGCTGCAGCGAACAGTGTTGCTTCAAAAGGAGATTTACACACCCCAGGGAGATTAGAGAGCAGACGGCCCAGAATCTGGGCATTGAGCGGGCGCATGGAGTCTTTCCCTGAACCCTCTAGACGAGTCCAACCAGCCAGTGCTTTCTGCATATGTCGCTTGGAGTAAACATGCCCGATATCTTCTGCCTGTGCAAGAAGGACCTATATGATGCAAAACATTTTTCATAGGATACTTTGGTGCGCTTTGCAAGGGAGGCTGCCACTAGATCCGGTAAGGTGGGACTCCAATCTTCCACAGATATAAAGTGAACAACGTCATCTTGTCTGCCGGTTGTGGGTGGAAGTCCCAGAATTCCTGCAACTTGGAGCGAGATAAGGCATCAGCAGCATTATTGCGAATGCCAGGTACATGTTTTGCACGAAATGAAATATTAGCTTTTAAACACAGGAGGACCAGAAGTGTAAGTAACCGCAAGACACATTTGCACGAAGCCTCTTGCCTATTGATGGTTTCAACCACTGCCATATTGTCAGACCAAAAGATAACACTTCTATCCCCGAGGTCCTCCACCTATATAGTCACCGCTACTACTGCGGGAAACAGCTCAAGAAAGGCTACATTCCTAGTAATACCGTTCTCATGCCATGCCAGCGGCCATTCCCCTTTAGACCATTCAGAGCCCAATATCGCTCCAAAACCTACGCTGACTGAGGCGTCAGTAAATAGACCGAGGTCACAACTAGAGATGGGGTATGAGGGCCACATCACAGATCCATTAAACTGTTGCAAAAATGCACGCCAAATTCTCAAGTCCTCTTTGACTTCACTAGCCAGCCTAATGTGGTGATGCTTCTCTTTGGCACCTGACATTGATCTAGCTATGGATCGAGAGAAGGCGTGCCCCGTGGGAATAATCAACTGACCCACTAACACCTGCAGCTGATGGAGTGTCACCTTCTTGGACGACAACGCTGTGTCAATGGACTGCCTAAAAGCCTGCACCTTCTCTAAAGGAAGACGGCACTCACCAGCCACGGTGCCAATTTCAATCCCCAAAAATGTAATACAAGTTGAAGGACACACAGTCTTGTCCAGTTCAATGGGTACACCGATTTCTTTGAATAATGACATTAACGAATCAAGAGCCTCTGCACAAACATACGAGTCTGGTGGCCCCAAAACTAACAATTCATCCAGGTAGTGAATCACATCAGTGTGGCCTGTCTGCGAAGAGAATATCCACTGTAGCAGGGAATTAAACTGTTCAAAATATGAGCAGAATACGCTACACTCCATTGGCATACGCATATCATGGTAGAAAGCACCCCCAAAATGAAACCCTAGAAGATGGTAGTCATCTGGATGGACAGGGAGGAGACGAATGGCAGACTATATCAGTCTTTGCCATCAGTGCCCCTGGGTCTAGTCTGCATAGCTTTGCCAGAGCCTGGTCAAGTAACACATACCGTACCAAGCACAATTGAGGGTCAATGGCATCGTTCACCGAAGAACCTTTGGGGGCCGACAAATTATGAATAAGTCTGAATTGACCTGGCTCTTTTTAAGGTACAACCCCTAAAGGGGAACAAAGTCCCCAAAAGGAGGAGAGGAGAAGGGACCTGCTATTCTGCCCAAAGCACTCCCCTTCAGTTTTTTGTCCACTACTTCATGGTGTGTGCGTGCTGACAACAAATTGTTACAGTGCGAGATGGGCGATACTGAAGATGCCGGGATTCTAAAATCTGAAGAGAACCCCAGGTACAATATCTTTGCTGTGTCTACCATGGGATAAGCTTGAGAATCTGTGCCTAAATTTGCAGGTTCCAGCTGGATGTGTACAAACTTTCCTGTTAAAGGCCCAGCAGGATCCCCTTTTATCACCTGACTGCTTCTGACGAAAAGGCATTTTGGAGGGGGTCTTGTTATTAACACTCTCCAGCCATACGGTCACCTCTGTCTGATCCCACCCAATGTCTGGATCCTCAACTCTTGCCCACCTGAAATCCCGATCATAATCCAACCAGGCATTACCCCCCATAAACGTGGTGTGCTTTCAATATCTTGTTGGAGTAAAATATCTTAGAAACTGCAACTTCAGGTTTCTTTTCCAACATCACAGACATAAACATTAAAATCAAATATACTAATGTTATAGTCTCCTCCACCTTTGGCTTCTTGTCTTTAGATGAGCTATCTTTACTTTCTTTATCTTTCTGGTCACTCTCCCTCCTCTTTGTTCTTATTAACGAGAATATATCTAGGAATTCACTTTTCCATATCTTTTCTTTAACCTCCAGTGGAACATGCGAAGACAACTTCCCTGGTCTCGACAACAATGTCTCCTGCCTCCCCACAGTATTCGGTACCGCACCCTCTGTTTTCTTACCTGTGTCCACACCCAGAGGTTCTCTCACCAGCGATGTCTGCACATTGGCTGCTACTGCAGCATTAGAACTGCCAGCTGCACCAACCGGCGCCGCCCCCGTTGCCTCTACCTGCTTCCTTAATTCAGTGATTGCTACCAAAATGTCATTGCAAGGGGCCCAAGGGGCTGTAGTCGACGAAGGAGGATTCACCTTCTCCGCTGGTGCCGCTATTTATAGAAATAAATCGGTCAGTGCTCGCACAGCCTGCTCTCTAGTATCCACTGACTGCTCTTGTTGGGAAAGGGGCTGAGAGGTGGGCAGCTGACTGGGCACTTTAGATGCCACCAGAGGTTGAACACCATCACCTCCCGGTGGCACAGGAGTTAAGGCTAGTAAAGCCTGTCTAATGCTTTCCAATGCCGCATGAGCTCCTTGAGACTCCATCGGCGCTGGTAGGTTAATGTTAGGGGTAGCTAACACCCCAGGGGTGGCTGAAGGACCCTGCTGCATTGGGATAGGAGCATTTGGTAACACCGCCGGGGAATCCGCTGGGGATGGGGGAACCTGAGCCACAGTTACCTCTAAAGCATTAGATGAAGAGGTAAGCCCTTTGCGCCCCCTTTTGCATGCAGGGTATGTGCATCCTTTTTGCCCTTTCTGAGTACTGGGGGAAAGGCTGCTCGTGGGGGAATGTGAGAGCGCCGAGGGCCATCTATCCCAATTGAGCTGCCCTCCCCATCAGAATCTGATGCTGCAGACTCGACCCCCCCTTCCTTACCTAACTTGGCCAGCACTAACTTTAAAAGCTGAGCTAATTCCGGGTCCTTGTCCTTTCTCTTCCCCACCCGGCCTCCCTTAGCCTGCACAGCCATGCTAAACAATGGGTAATAGCCCAAAGTGTCCCAAATGGCACCCAAATTACTCGATGCCCAGCCACCTATTTTCAGCCCACAACAAAAACGTTATGCAGTATACAGCTGTGACCAACCCAGAAAAAATAAACAACAAGCCAAGTGCTGTTCAACTATGCCCCCGCGACCTCACACTGACCACCTGATCCCAGTTCCTGGCCCAGAGGTCACTTGTTTCACTATCGGCACAAAAAGGTGCACTGAACCACTAGACACGCCAGGCCAGGGACACGGTGCAGGACGGGGCGAGCGTCAACTCCCTACCGCACGTATGCAGTGTCTCAGATACAGAGGGCGCTTTAAAAGGAGAGCAGCTAGGCAAGAATAAGGGGGAAGGCAGACACACAACAAGAATTGCGTCGGTAAAATGTAGGGAGCCGGTCGCGGCTCTCCAGCGAGGGTAAGATTGTGAAGAGCAATGCGAGAGGGGCTGCGGGAACACGCACCGATCTGCGCGTCGCTGAAGTCACTCCGGAATCCGGTTGCCCGCCCCACCTATTGGGGGACACCACAACCGGAAGCCACTGAACCGGCCTAAGCCGCCCTAGGCCGGCACACCGCCGGATTGCCTGGGGCCTGGGCAACAGAGTCCCTGACTCCTAAGTATCGCGCCCCCTCCCCCATGCAGGGGGGGCACTCTGTCCAGTTTTTCAAGTAAATCCAACAAAAAACATCTTGCAGTGTAAAAGCTTTCTAAATCGTGCCTCGTGAATGTCATGCATTTGGAAACATGCACTCATTTGAGGTCATAAACCTGAGGTATAGAGTTCAGAACTGTTAGAGCCCGGACCCCCTAGGAGGCTCCCCGCCCCGCCCTCCTGAGATCCCACAATCAATACAAGATACGTTCAGAATGTGGTCATAAACGGCCATGTTTAATTTCTAACATCAACACACATAAACATGACAATTGAAATGACCTATTTTAATATTATTCATAAACCAATATTTACACTTTTAATACTAACAATCATAATCAAATATCATAACTATCGGTTATCAGATATTAATTTTCTCCAGCACCAAGGGGCCCTTTAGCTCGCATCTCCTAACTGAGAACCACGCAAGGCGCAACCCACCTGCGTCCTTGAGAGGTGAGCCCCAGCCCTCTGGTCCTTGTCCGCCATTTATGGGGCACACCAACAGGCTGCCAAGGCGGCTCGTAGGGAATAACCAGGGGCCGCTGCCCCATGCCCTTGTTCGTGACCTGGCGCCCTTGCCTCCCCAGCTGGTGTCCTCATTCTCTGCGGAGAGCTTACCGACTCTCCCCTCAGGGCTGCCCTAGGTAGTATGTAAGGAGGACTCCTGTTAACCCTGCGAATCAATGTTCTGTGGCCTTTTTTCCGCCACTAGGGTGACCAGGGCCCACGGGTCCTTCACCCTCCCCACCACCGAACAAGTTCTGTACAAATGACCAGATTCCTTTGATCTATACATCCGTCCCAATGTCCGACAAATGTACGCCGTCATGGTGAAACATCCGTTCCCCTGTGATCAGTCTGTGTGGTATGTGGCATAAGCGGCCCTGTCCAGTGCACAGCTTGGCCAATTCACCGTTGAGTCGCCTCACTGACACATTCAACGCTCGTGCTGTTACTCCGTCACCCCATGTCCGATGTGGTATCATACATGACTAAGCTATCCGCGCCCGTGGAAACGCCCAACCCAGCCAGGCGAACTCCGTCAGTAACGCCTCCCTGACCTCCTGGCGCCCAAGGTCTACCATGTTGTTGCCGCCTAAATGTAAGATAACCAAATCCGGGAACTGCTGTACCTCGTGTGGTCTTGTCTCCTCCACCAGCCGCCGCAGTTGCTGTATTCGCAAGCCCCCAACGCCTCGCCATAGAAACGTCATCCCATTCAAACTCGGCGGCTTTGACACTCGCTGCTGCTGTAACCGGACCGTGGCGTGCCGTACAAACGAGTGCCCCAACACCCATACCACTTTTGAGGGCATACTACTGACGGGAAGAGAAATGGAAAAGTCAGAATGATCATGCCAACATATCTGTGTGTCATCTTACAGTAATTCGGGCCGCGCATAGTGTTTGAAACAAGCTGATGACCAACGCCCAACCCTTTTCACTGCCTCCGCCGGTAAGCCAGCGCCTGCTGCAAGAGTCGCTGCCCTAATCCTGAATGAGTGGGAAGAATAACCCGTAGGATCCAACCCCAGACTCGCTAATGCCTGCCCGAACACTGCCCTAAATTGATATTGTGACAGGCAATCCTCTTGCTCATGTATGAACAGGGCCTGCCCCCTCCCTATTGGGCGGATCGCCAAGTATGCCTCCATCCTGGCTACTGGGCATATAGTTGCCCCGGGTGCCGAGCTAAGCTGAATCGTGGTCCCTTTCCCAAATGAGTCTGTCTTAGATTTCTGCAAGACCACCACCAGCTCACCCTGGGCTACCTTGGTGTCACGCCATTGCAACCCCCCCGCCTGGTCAGCTTTGGAGGCCCCCACTAATTCCCCCAGTCGAAAAGCCCCATAAAAAGCTAGGGAAAAGGCGGCCCCAAATAAGATGCTCTCATATTCTGAGCAGCATACCGCCCGTAAGGCCCCCAAAATGTCCCCTCAGTGTATTCACGTCCAGTGGCTGTCTGCTGTCCTTCCTGACCCCTTCCAATCTGGCCCATCCTGAGAGTGCTTTCCTGACTACGAATGCAGCGCCTAGATCCCGCTCGCCTGCCAATTTAGCAAAGAAGCCTACTGCTGTCACATGCGCCCTAGCATAGGAAACTGGCCTGCTCTGATCTCTTAATGCCTGTAAAAAAAACGCATATGGCCTCTGGAGAGAAAGGGCCCACTGGCCCTGCGCGCTGCACAAACATCCTGTATGACTTGAAATGTTGCTGGTAAGTTCTCATGGTGCGCTCGCTCAACGAGGCACCCACCAACCCCGCTAAAGCGGGGCTCCAATCCTCCACAGAGGTGTCGGGAACACTGTCATCTGATCCTCTGCCTGTGTGTGGTACCTCCGGAAATCCTGCAACTTGGAGCAAGACAAAGCGTCAGCAGCCTGATTCTCTACCCCTAGAATATGTGCTGTTTTGAACAACAGATTCAGCCTCAAGCAAGCCAACACCAAATGTTTCAATAGCTTCAGAACCTGTTTACATGTAGCCCCTTGCCTATTGATAGCCTTAACCACTGCCATGTTGTCCGACTAGAAGACCACAGATTTATTCACAAAGAATTCAGCCCAAATTGTAACTGCCACCACAATTGAAAACAACTCTAAAAATGCTATGTTCCTAGTCAACCCACTCTCGTGCCAAGCTGTCGGCCAATATCCCCTGCACCAGTGTGTCCCCAACACTGCTCCAAAGCCCACGCTACCAGCTGAGTCTGTGAGTAAACCCAATTCCGCGCTAGAGATTGTAGGTGCTGGCCATACCACCTTACCATTAAAATCGCTCAAGAAACTTCGCCACTCCCTTAGGTCCTCCCTCACATCCGACTGCAGTCACACATGATGGTGCTTTTGTGTCAACCCCACCATTGCCCGCGCAATTGACCTTGAGAAAGAGTGCCCCATTGGAATGACCCGTAAGGCAAAGTTCAACTGGCCCACTAGCACCTGGAGTTGGTGCAACGTCACTTTTGCTTCTGCTAGTGCTGAATCTATAGCTTGGGTGAATGCCTGTACCTTGTCCATCGATAACCTGCATTCCCCCACCACTGTGTCTATCTCAATCCCTAGGAAAGACATGCATGTTGCAGGACCCACCGTCTTACCGGGAGCCAATGGCACTCCAAATTCTTCAAACATGGCAACTAGTTCCCTCAATGCCTGGCCACACTCGCCTGATGTCGAGGGGCCCATGACCATAAAGTCATCCAAGTAATGCACAATGTCCCTGTGCCCTGTTCTGAAGGTAAACAACCACTGGAGCATGGAACTAAACATCTCAAATTACCTGCATGACACCGCAGAACCCATTGACATACATTTGTCATAGTAAAACTGGTGATTCAGCTGGAAACCTAACAAGTGATAACCCTCAGGGTGCACAGGCATGAGCTGGAAAGCTGACTCAATGTCTGTTTTTGCCATGAAGGCGTTGGGCCCTAAGTCGCGCAGCTTCTGTAATGCCATGTCAAAGGAAGAGTATGTCACAGAGCACAAGGATGGGTCTATGGCATCATTCACCAAGGCTCCCCTTGGCGCCGATAATTTACATACCATCCTGAACTGGCCCGGCTCCTTCTTAGGGACCACTCCCAGCAGTGAGCAAACATAACACGCCAGCGGGGGAGCAGAGAACGGGCCAGCTATCCGCCCCAGTGCCAGTGCCCCTTCTTTATCGACCTTCTTTGACACTACAGTGGGATGCATGCGCGCTGACAAGAGATTACTGCAATGTTCAACAGGAGGCACCCCCTGTGATGGAATGCGAAAGCCTGTGGAGAACCCCTGATACAATGTCCTGGCTGCACACCAGTTCGGGTATTGATTCAGCCAGAAAATCAGCTTCCCTATCTCTACTGGCGTGGGTAACTTGCTGTTGGGGTGGCTTGTGTTCCCTACTTCTCTCTTTTGATTTTTTAATACACTTAAACTCGGGTGACCACAGATCCCGCAGGCGTGCCTAAACTTACATGTCCCTGTTGGTCAAGTACACATTTTTCGGTTAAAGGCCCAGCAAGTCCCTTTTTTCTCGCCTGCCACTCCCCCCCTTGTGAAGTCCAAAAGGGCGGCTTCATGAGTGCCTTATTAATTATGCTTTCTAACCATACATTCACCTCTGTCTGGTCCCACCCCATGTCTGGGTCCTCAATCTTGGCCCATCTGAATCCCTGTCATAGTCCAGCCACGCCATACCACCAAACGTTGCATGAGCTTTCAAAATTTTGTTGGCATAGCATATCAATGGTATTGCCAATTCAGGCTTCTTTTCTAACATTACAGTTGTAAAAACGTGGGAACCGAACAACCAATTAGTAATTGATTCCTCTACTCTTGGTTTCCTATCCTTGAAAGAACCCTCTTTCCCGTCCTTTTCTTTAGTCTTCATCTCCCTCCCCTTTGGCCTGATTAAGGAGATTATATCTATGAATTACCCTTTCCAAATCTTTTCCTTTGTGTCAAGAGGAACATGCGCCACCAATTTACCACGCTTGGATAATACTGTATCCTGGCCCCCGATTGCTTTAGACCCGCTGTCCGCGCTCTTGCTTGAGCTCTCAACCGCCTTGCCTATTGCGGTCCCTGTTGCCTCTGGATGGGCGGGGGCCGCTTGACCCACCGCCGGAGGGGCCGTATTTATACCTTTTTCTTGCGCTTTGCCCAATAAAGCCACCTGCCTACTAATCTCACTGAGCACACTCTCCATTGCCGATGGTGGCGCCCATGGCGCTAATGTTGTCCCACTGGTCTGACTCCCTGCCCTCGGCGCTGCCAATTGCGCTAAAAGGGTTGCCACTGAGGCCAATATATTAGCTGTGGGGCCTTGTCCCTCCCCTGCTTGTACCTCTGGTTGGCCTGGGGTGGGGGCGACTACCCCCGCAGCATACCCACCTGCGTAGGCAATCCTCCCCCCTGCCTATTCTGCGGAGCTGGCACTATAACTGGCGTCTCCTCAGGCACTACAGTACTTGGAGGAATGGGCGCGGGAACTAAAGCTTTCAAAGCTCCCCTAATTTCGGCCAATATCGCCCCCACATTATCATGTTCTCCTACACTAGGTCCTGGTTGCTCTGGCTGTGGGGGTAAATGGGGGCATCTGGTGCAGGAGGCTGCTCCTCAGGTTCCTTCCTTCCCTGGCCCCTCTTATTCCCCTTGGCCCCCTTTCCACTCCTCCCCCCCTCCTTGCTCCGCTGTGTCCTGGGCCTCTTCTACAGGATGGGGGAATGCTGCTTTGGGAGGGACAATGGATCTGCGTGGGCGGTCCCTCTCTTCCCTGCCTGGGACCGGCTCTGGGACCTGATCTCCGTCCGGCACCAGAGCCTGATCCCCTTGCTCCTCATCACTTTCCTCATCTCGGTTCAGTTTTGCCAATAACAGTTTCAACAACTTTGCCATTTCCGGATCACTATCCTTTCTCTTATGGTTGCGCCCCTTTGCCGGCATTCTGTGCCCGATTAAGTTAACCCTTAACCTCGAAAAGGAGCGTCTTGGATAATTGCCCTCCCAAAGACTCTCGCCGCACTTGCGCTTCCTTCGGTGTCAAAACTCAAGATTAGCTTAAGTTGACCAAAATGTTACAGTACTCAAATTAGTTCTGTCATGGGCACCTTGTTGGTGCATTCATGAAGCCCACACCCACCAACCTAGTTGGTGGCATGCTTCATCATCGGGCCCACCCAGTGACACCTAGTATGTCCCGGGTGTGCTACGACGCATGATTACAGCGGAGCTGGTATATTGCTGAGAGTGCAGTGAGGTTGGGTGAGTTGTGATTTAAAACGGCTTGGTGGTGGTCCCAGTACCCGAGGGTAAATTACATTTTAATAACTGGGCCGTCACCAGCGGTTAAAAGTAAGGCTACAGGACGCGTGAGGGTGGCGAGTTACTGCCCCCTGCGTCCTTCAGATGGTCGACATGTTTCAGCCAGTGCCTTAGAGTGTTCTGGCTTTCCTCAGGACCGTTTTTTTAAAAAGGTGTGGTGAAATAAAACAGATTTAGTGTTGTGGTACAGACTATGTGATACACTCACTAAGGCGTTTTTCTATATGTGAGAGGGGGATTCCCTTCTCATGCATACCTGTACAAACAAACATTAAGAACAAGGACAAAACATTTACAGAGAGAGTCAGTAGTCAATTTAGACATATGGTCAACAATGCTTAGGTGGCCGGATCTATAGTGCAAGGTGAGAGGACTGTAGTCGGCTAGGTGTGATGGTACTGGTGGTGCCATCAGAGTGAAAATACGCGACTAATTAGGAGCGTGGTGTGGCTAAAACACGGAAATCACACTGAAAGGAGTTGACTTAGTGTGGCAGGGCGCAAGAAAATTGTTCTTACGCTTTGGGTTATTAGGCAAGGCTTCCTGGAGGGAAGCGGTAAGGGGATGACCCTATGGGAGAAAAAGAGATAGGCTGTAGGGGTTAGGGACCTGTGAGGAAAGAAGCGCTTACCCAGTTTGTTGTTTGGAGGCTTGTCAGGTTTGTCATACTCACAGTCTTTCTGGTCAGTGCCTGCCTTGTATCTGTTGTCCCGCCGTCATCCTCCGGTAGAAAGAGCCTGTCGGCGTGTGGGCTTTTTATACTATGGTTAACAAGGTAATGATGAGCACCTGTGGGAATAGTAAGGGTGGAAAGACTACCCCTTTGTGTTGTTGCTGCTCATGCTCGTGGTTTGCACACTAGTCTCTCGTGCATGCTCAGTATATTCAGCGCGATTGCTATGTTGTTGCTCATGCTCATGATTTGCACACTAGTTTCTCGCACATGCTGAGTATGAATGCGTGATTATAATGCAGGTGATTTGTACTCTAGTCTTTTGCATATGCTCAGTATGATAGCGCGATTGCATTAAGGTACATGTAGCAACTAAAATGTGCCGCCGGTGGTACGGGGAAAGGGGCAACACCCGTGTTAGGTGTGGCGTGGTCTTATCTGCGCAGGCGCGAAGGGATCAGTGTTGGCTATGTTTGCGCTAATATTGGGGAAACATGCCTGTGGGACGCGCCGCCTCCCAGAGTGGTTCGGCCCGTTAATCACTGCTTAATGCTCATGCGCTGCTAGGCGCTGCGCGCTAAAGTTGACATGGCAGTATTAGGGGGGTTGAAGCGTGTGCCCATGATTATGGCAGCCTAGTGGTACACACAAGGGGGAGCATGATCTATGTCTATGTACAGAGGGATTATGGCACGGCGACTGACCACTGTACACAGGCGAGGTAATTGTGACTAGTGTAGGTCTAGGGTGTGACTGAATTCCACGGTATGGCGTCGTTGAGGCCATTGGTTTGGGTGGATAGGCGATATATCCAACGTTGTTCCTTGCTGAGTAATTTCTTCTCATTATCCACTGCCAGTTCCGGTAGTTGTTCGATGATGGTCCAGGTCAGGTCATTGGGAGTGTGTCCCTGGGTGATGAAATGACTGGTCAGTTCACTAATGTTCTTCTTGCACCTGATTGTGCTCCTGTGTTCTGTGACTCTAATTCTTATTTTGCGGGCGGTCATACCGATGTATCGGAGGCCGCAGATGCAGGTAAGTAGGTAGATCACGTTACGTGAATTACAGTTTGTGTGGCTGCGTTGAGTCCACACTTTGTCTGGTTCTAGTATCAATGTTTTCGTATGGCTGATAAGATGGCACACGCTACAGTCATTGCATGGATAATGTCCAGAGATTTTAGGCAGGCCCCATGCATTCAGGATAGTGTTGGGTTCTCTATTGGTCAGGGGTCTGGGGCGGGTGCTCACGAGTTGGTCTTTCAGGTTGTTGCACCTTTTGTAGGCAAACCTAGGGGTTTCCCATTGTCGTTGTCCAGAGTTTAGGATTTTCCAGTTTCTGCGTATGAGCTTCGCCACCTCATTGGAGGCTGTGTTGAATGTGGTGACACACGTGATGGGTTGGTCACTCTTGTCCTTGGGTACAGTTTCCAGGAGGGCCTCCCTATTTTGGTTCCTGGCTCTTTTCTTGGTTTTGTTAATGATGGCCCGGGGGTAGCCTCGTTCCTCCAGTTTCTTAGACAGGTCTGCCGACTTATTTTTGTAGTCGGTTGCTTGAGTGCAGTTTCTGTGTATACGCAGAAATTGCCCAAATGGTAAGTTTTCCCTTAAAGGGCGGGGATGGAAACTTGTGTAGTGGAGGAGTGAGTTCCTTGAGGTAGGCTTTTAATAGGTGGTAGTGATCAGTTGGCCATCTTTGGCCCATATGTTCAGATCAAGGAATGCCAAGTGGCTTGCACTCGAGGTGCTTGTGAATTTCAGGTATGGGTCTCTTTCATTGAGCCAAGTGAGGAAGAGTTGTAGAGTTATTTCTGATCTCTGCCAGATCATAAGGATGTCGTCTATATATCGACGCCATGTGAGAATATTCCTGGTATAGGGATTGGTGTTGTGGGTGATGTGGGTCTGCTCAAAGAGGTGGACATAGAGTCCTGCCACGCTGGGGGCGAAGACGCTGCCCATTGAAGTTCCGTTGGTTTGGAGGTACAGGCTTCCCTCATACTCGAAATAGTTTTCCTTTAGTGCTATTGTGGCACATTGGAGGATGAAGTCTCTGGGTGTGCGGTGCGGCCATGGGGATTCCATAAGTACCTGTCTCAGGACTTGGATGGTGGCGTCCTGGGGGATACTGGTGTAAAGGCTTTCAATATCCAGGCCCACCAGGAGTTGGGTTTCTGGGTTGAATTCAGTGTTGTTGATGACTTGCAGTAAGTGTTTGGTGTCCTTGATGTAACTGGGTGTTTTCTGGACCAGTGGGTTAAGAAAGAAATCGCAATAGCGAGAGAGGGGTTCCAGAAGGGAGTTGATGCCAGACACTATAGGTCTGCCTGGGGGGGGGGAGAATACCTTTATGTATTTTCGGTACTGTGTAAAAGTATGGTACTTTTATCTTTTGGGGGCAGAGGTACTCTGCTTCTTGTTTGGAGATGTGTTCCGCCTGATGGGCGGTCTTCACTAGTGCCTGAATAGTGCTTTGTAGTGAGTTGGTTGGGTCATGTTCCAGTTTCTTATAGTTTCTTTGGTCGCTTAGTAGTCGGCAGCATTCGGTGTCATAGTCCTGTTTATCTAAGAGCACAATGCCTCCTCCCTTGTCGGCAGGTTTTATTATGATAGAGGGATTGTTTTTGAGTTCCTGGATGGTTTCTCTGTCTTCCTTCGACAGGTTGTTGAAGTGGTTGGTTGGTTCTAGGTTCTCGACATCATTGTAAACAGCCAATTCAAAAGTGGTGATCTCTGGGGGCACTGTGGAGGGTGGCGGGGTGAAGGTGGATTTGGTCCTCAGGCCTGTGATGTTAGGGTTTTCAGTGGGAGTTGAGTCGTCCCTCGAGGATTTCTTGAAGAGGGCCTTGAGTTTTAGTTTCCTCATGAACTCCGCCAGTTCCACGTGCAGTTTAAATTTGTCCAATCTAGTCGTTGGCACGAAGGATAGTCCCTTTTCTAGTACTGAGACCTGTTTGGGTGTCAGTGAAATGCTAGAAAGGTTAAACACCATGGACTCATGGGTTGCTTGGTTTATGGTTTGCTGGTTCCCGGTTGGCTGGGTGCCTTCTGGCGAGTGTTCGCGCTCACTGGGTTTCCGTCTTCGGCCCAGTGTACTTGTGGTTGCCGGTTGTGTCTTCTCCTTCGGCGTGTTCTTCTGCCCTGTCCTAAAAAAGGAGGCATGTGGGGTCCATGGTTTCCTGGGAATAGGGGCATGGGGCCAGGTGTATACGTTTGCTGGTATCCGAAGTAGGGGTTTTGCATTGGGCCAAAGTTCGTTGGAGGCCCGAAGTAATATCCAGGTGGTCCTCCCTGCCAGGTGTTTGGCCAGCGTTGTCCGCGGCGGCCTCTGCCACCCCGTTTGTGTGAGCTATTGCTAGAGTCACTGGATGTGGAACTGTCATCTGCTGAGGAGTCTGAGGCATTTGAGTTATTGGCTGGTGGGGTAAAGTCTTCTTCAGAGTATGGAAAGACTTTGGCATAGCTAAATTTTTTGAGGTCTTTCTCAAATTTCTTGATTTTAGCTTGGGTCAGGTACTCCTTGTATTCGTTAATTTCTTTATTTTGGTTGTCTAATTTCTTTTTGTAGGCTGTCAGGGTTGTTTTGAAGTGGCTTTCTGATAATTGCATTTCAATTACGATGGCTTCTGAAAGGCGTTTGGCAGTTTTTATAATTAGTATCATCCAGTCCCTGGTGCAATGCCAGGCGATCTGGGCCCAGTCCTTCCTGAAAGTGGGGTCATCTAGGAAGATCCTGGGTGCGTTGGTGACAATCAGTCCTCTTGGGGCCGTGTTGGTTTTGACATATTGGGCTAGGATCACTCCATGGAGGATGGTGCGGATCCTGTTTCTCTTTTTCTCAGTGAGGGTCTCCCAATCAGTTGTTTGGGCTATGGAATTAGCGATGTTGAAATCAACTTGAAAAGAGGGGTCTACGAGAATATCGTTGACCTCCTCCTCCGTAAAGGTAAGGCCATGGTTCTCGGCCATGCTGATGTTGTCAAACTCTCGCAGCTGTGCGCTGCCTAGATATGCGTGTAACAAGAGGGGGAGAGAGGACTAGTTAGCTAGTCCGAGTCCCCGAGGGTTTATATGTGATTAAACAAAGAGGACTAGCTTAAGTTGACCAAAATGTTACAGTACTCAAATTAGTTCTGTCACGGGCACCTTGTTGGTGCATTCATGAAGCCCTCACCCACCAACCTAGTTGGTGGCATGCTTCATCATCGGGCCCACCCAGTGACACCTAGTATGTCCCGGGTGTGCTACGACGCCTGATTACAGCGGAGCTGGTATATTGCTGAGAGTGCAGTGAGGTTGGGTGAGTTGTGATTTAAAACGGCTTGGTGGTGGTCCCAGTACCCGAGGGTAAATTACATTTTAATAACTGGGCCGTCACCAGCGGTTAAAAGTAAGGCTACAGGACGCGTGAGGGTGGCGAGTTACTGCCCCCTGCGTCCTTCAGATGGTCGACATGTTTCAGCCAGTGCCTTAGAGTGTTCTGGCTTTCCTCAGGACCGTTTTTTTAAAAAGGTGTGGTGAAATAAAACAGACTTAGTGTTGTGGTACAGACTATGTGATACACTCACTAAGGCGTTTTTCTATATGTGAGAGGGGGATTCCCTTCTCATGCATACCTGTACAAACAAACATTAAGAACAAGGACAAAACATTTACAGAGAGAGTCAGTAGTCAATTTAGACATATGGTCAACAATGCTTAGGTGGCCGGATCTATAGTGCAAGGTGAGAGGACTGTAGTCGGCTAGGTGTGATGGTACTGGTGGTGCCATCAGAGTGAAAATACGCGACTAATTAGGAGCGTGGTGTGGCTAAAACACGGAAATCACACTGAAAGGAGTTGACTTAGTGTGGCAGGGCGCAAGAAAATTGTTCTTACGCTTTGGATTATTAGGCAAGGCTTCCTGGAGGGAAGCGGTAAGGGGATGACCCTATGGGAGAAAAAGAGATAGGCTGTAGGGGTTAGGGACCTGTGAGGAAAGAAGCGCTTACCCAGTTTGTTGTTTGGAGGCTTGTCAGGTTTGTCATACTCACAGTCTTTCTGGTCAGTGCCTGCCTTGTATCTGTTGTCCCGCCGTCATCCTCCGGTAGAAAGAGCCTGTCGGCGTGTGGGCTTTTTATACTATGGTTAACAAGGTAATGATGAGCACCTGTGGGAATAGTAAGGGTGGAAAGACTACCCCTTTGTGTTGTTGCTGCTCATGCTCGTGGTTTGCACACTAGTCTCTCGTGCATGCTCAGTATATCAGCGCGATTGCTATGTTGTTGCTCATGCTCATGATTTGCACGCTAGTTTCTCGCACATGCTCAGTATGAATGCGTGATTATAATGCAGGTGATTTGTACTCTAGTCTTTTGCATATGGTCAGTATGATAGCGCGATTGCATTAAGGTACATGTAGCAACTGCGCCCTGCCACACTAAGTCAACTCCTTTCAGTGTGATTTCCGTGTTTTAGCCACACCACGCTCCTAATTAGTCGCGTATTTTCACTCTGATGGCACCACCAGTACCATCACACCTAGCCGACTACAGTCCTCTCACCTTGCACTATAGATCCGGCCACCTAAGCATTGTTGACCATATGTCTAAATTGACTACTGACTCTCTCTGTAAATGTTTTGTCCTTGTTCTTAATGTTTGTTTGTACAGGTATGCATGAGAAGGGAATCCCCCTCTCACATATAGAAAAACGCCTTAGTGAGTGTATCACATAGTCTGTACCACAACACTAAGTCTGTTTTATTTCACCACACCTTTTTTAAAAAACGGTCCTGAGGAAAGCCAGAACACTCTAAGGCACTGGCTGAAACATGTCGACCATCTGAAGGACGCAGGGGGCAGTAACTCGCCACCCTCACGCGTCCTGTAGCCTTACTTTTAACCGCTGGTGATGGCCCAGTTATTAAAATTTAATTTACCCTTGGGTACTGGGACCACCACCAAGCCATTTTAAATCACAACTCACCCAACCTCACTGCACTCTCAGCAATATACCAGCTCCGCTGTAATCAGGCGTCGTAGCACCCCTCGGGACATACTAGGTGTCACTGGGTGGGCCCGATGATGAAGCATGCCACCAACTAGGTTGGTTGGTGAGGGCTTCATGAATGCACCAACAAGGTGCCCGTGACAGAACTAATTTGAGTACTGTAATATTTTGGTCAACTTAAGCTAGTCCTCTTTGTTTAATCACATATAAACCCTCGGGGACTCGGACTAGCTAACTAGTCCTCTCTCTCCCTCTTGTTACACGCATATCTAGGCAGCGCACAGCTGCGAGAGTTTGACAACATCACCATGGCCGAGAACCATGGCCTTACCTTTACGGAGGAGGAGGTCAACGATATTCTCGCAGACCCCTCTTTTCAAGTTGATTTCAACATCGCTAATTCCATAGCCCAAACAACTGATTGGGAGACCCTCACTGAGAAAAAGAGAAACAGGATCCGCACCATCCTCCATGGAGTGATCCTAGCCCAATATGTCAAAACCAACACGGCCCCAAGAGGACTGATTGTCACCAACGCACCCAGGATCTTCCTAGATGACCCCACTTTCAGGAAGGACTGGGCCCAGATCGCCTGGCATTGCACCAGGGACTGGATGATACTAATTATAAAAACTGCCAAACGCCTTTCAGAAGCCATCGTAATTGAAATCCAATTATCAGAAAGCCACTTCAAAACAACCCTGACAGCCTACAAAAAGAAATGAGACGACCAAAATAAAGAAATTAACCTTTCTAGCATTTCACTGACACCCAAACAGGTCTCAGTACTAGAAAAGGGACTATCCTTCGTGCCAACGACTAGATTGGACAAATTTAAACTGCACGTGGAACTGGCGGAGTTCATGAGGAAACTAAAACTCAAGGCCTTCTTCGAGAAATCCTCGAGGGACGACTCAACTCCCACTGAAAACCCTAACATCACAGGCCTGAGGACCAAATCCACCTTCACCCCGCCACCCTCCACAGTGCCCCCAGAGATCACCACTTTTGAATTGGCTGTTTACAATGATGTCGAGAACCTAAAACCAACCAACCACTTCAACAACCTGTCGAAGGAAGACAGAGAAACCATCCAGGAACTCAAAAACAATCCCTCTATCATAATAAAACCTGCCGACAAGGGAGGAGGCATTGGGCTCTTAGATAAACAGGACTATGACACCGAATGCCGCCGACTACTAAGCGACCAAAGAAACTATAAGAAACTGGAACATGACCCAACCAACTCACTACAAAGCACTATTCAGGCACTAGTGAAGAACGCCCATCAGGCGGAACACATCTCCAAACAAGAAGCAGAGTACCTCTGCCCCCAAAAGATAAAAGTACCATACTTTTACACAGTACCGAAAATACATAAAGGTATTCTCCCCCCCCCGGGCAGACCTATAGTGTCTGGCATCAACTCCCTTCTGGAACCCCTCTCTCGCTATTGCGATTTCTATCTTAACCCACTGGTCCAGCAAACACCCAGTTACATCAAGGACACCAAACACTTACTACATGTCATCAACAACACTGAATTCAACCCAGAAACCCAACTCCTGGTGGGCCTGGATATTGAAAGCCTTTACACCAGTATCCCCCAGGACGCCACCATCCAAGTCCTGAGACAGGTACTTATGGAATCCCCATGGCCGCACCGCACACCCAGAGACTTCATCCTCCAATGTGCCACAATAGCACTAAAGGAAAACTATTTTGAGTATGAGGGAAGCCTGTACCTCCAAACCAACGGAACTTCAATGGGCAGCGTCTTCGCCCCCAGCGTGGCAGGACTCTATGTCCACCTCTTTGAGCAGACCCACATCACCCACAACACCAATCCCTATACCAGGAATATTCTCACATGGCGTCGATATATAGACGACATCCTTATGATCTGGCAGGGATCTGAAATAACTCTACAACTCTTCCTCACTTGGCTCAATGAAAGAGACCCATACCTGAAATTCACAAGCACCTCGAGTGCAAGCCACTTGGCATTCCTTGATCTGAACATATGGGCCAAAGATGGCCAACTGATCACTACCACCTATTACAAGCCTACCTCAAGGAACTCACTCCTCCACTTCACAAGTTTCCATCCCCGCCCTTTAAGGGAAAACTTACCATTTGGGCAATTTCTGCGTATACGCAGAAACTGCACTCAAGCAACCGACTACAAAAATCAGTCGGCAGACCTGTCTAAGAAACTGGAGGAACGAGGCTACCCCCGGGCCATCATTAACAAAACCAAGAAAAGAGCCAGGAACCAAAATAGGGAGGCCCTCCTGGAAACTGTACCCAAGGACAAGAGTGACCAACCCATCACGTGTGTCACCACATTCAACACAGCCTCCAATGAGGTGGCGAAGCTCATACGCAGAAACTGGAAAATCCTAAACTCTTGACAACGACAATGGGAAACCCCTAGGTTTTCCTACAAAAGGTGCAACAACCTGAAAGACCAACTCGTGAGCACCCGCCCCAGACCCCTGACCAATAGAGAACCCAACACTATCCTGAATGCATGGGGCCTGCCTAAAATCTCTGGACATTATCCATGCAATGACTGTAGCGTGTGCCATCTTACCAGCCATACGAAAACATTGATACTAGAACCAGACAAAGTGTGGACTCAACGCAGCCACACAAACTGTAATTCATGTAACGTGATCTACCTACTTACCTGCAGCCGCGGCCTCCGATACATCGGTATGACCGCCCGCAAAATAAGAACTAGAGTCACAGAACACAGGAGCACAATCAGGTGCAAGAAGAACATTAGTAAACTGACCAGTCATTTCATCACCCAAGGACACACTCCCAATGACCTGACCTGGACCATCATCGAACAACTACCGGAACTGGCAGTGGATAATGAGAAGAAATTACTCAGCAAGGAACAACGTTGGATATATCGCCTATCCACCCAAACCAATGGCCTCAACGACGCCATACCGTGGAATTCAGTCACACCCTAGACCTACACTAGTCACAATTACCTCGCGCCATAATCCCTCTGTACAGAGACATAGATCATGCTCCCCCTTGTGTGTACCACTAGGCTGCCATAATCATGGGCACACGCTTCAACCCCCCTAATACTGCCATGTCAACTTTAGCGCGCAGCGCCTAGCAGCGCATGCGCATTAAGCAGTGATTAACGGGCCGAACCACTCTGGGAGGCGGCGCGTCCCACAGGCATGTTACCCCAATATTAGCGCATACATAGCCAACGCTGATCCCTTCGCGCCTGCGCAGATAAGACCACGCCACACCTAACACGGGTGTTGCCCCTTTCCCCGTACCACCGGCGGCACATTTTAGTTGCTACATGTACCTTAATGCAATCGCGCTATCATACTGAGCATATGCAAAAGACTAGAGTACAAATCACCTGCATTATAATCACGCATTCATACTGAGCATGTGCGAGAAACTAGTGTGCAAATCATGAGCATGCGCAACAACATAGCAATCGCGCTGATATACTGAGCATGCACGAGAGACTAGTGTGCAAACCACGAGCATGAGCAGCAACAACACATTACCTTGTTAACCATAGTATAAAAAGCCCACACGCCGACAGGCTCTTTCTAGCGGAGGACGACGGCGGGACAACAGGTACAAGGCAGGCACTGACCAGAAAGACTGTGAGTATGACAAACCTGACAAGCCTCCAAACAACAAATTGGGTAAGCGCTTCTTTCCTCACAGGTCCCTAACCCCTACAGCCTATCTCTTTTTCTCCCGTAGGGTCATCCCCTTACCGCTTCCCTCCAGGAAGCCTTGGCTAATAACCCAAAGCGTAAGAACAATTTTCTTGCACCCTGCCACACTAAGTCAACTCCTTTCAGTGTGATTTCCGTGTTTTAGCCACACCACGCTCCTAATTAGTCGCGTATTTTCACTCTGATGGCACCACCAGTACCATCACACCTAGCCGACTACAGTCCTCTCACCTTGCACTATAGATCCGGCCACCTAAGCATTGTTGACCATATGTCTAAATTGACTACTGACTCTCTCTGTAAATGTTTTGTCCTTGTTCTTAATGTTTGTTTGTACAGGTATGCATAAGAAGGGAATCCCCCTCTCACATATAGAAAAACGCCTTAGTGAGTGTATCACATAGTCTGTACCACAACACTAAGTCTGTTTTATTTCACCACACCTTTTTTAAAAAAACGGTCCTGAGGAAAGCCAGAACACTCTAAGGCACTGGCTGAAACATGTCGACCATCTGAAGGACGCAGGGGGCAGTAACTCGCCACCCTCATGCGTCCTGTAGCCTTACTTTTAACCGCTGGTGACGGCCCAGTTATTAAAATGTAATTTACCCTCGGGTACTGGGACCACCACCAAGCCGTTTTAAATCACAACTCACCCAACCTCACTGCACTCTCAGCAATATACCAGCTCCGCTGTAATCAGGCGTCGTAGCACACCCGGGACATACTAGGTGTCACTGGGTGGGCCCGATGATGAAGCATGCCACCAACTAGGTTGGTGGGTGAGGGCTTCATGAATGCACCAACAAGGTGCCCGTGACAGAACTAATTTGAGTACTGTAACATTTTGGTCAACTTAAGCTAGTCCTCTTTGTTTAATCACATATAAACCCTCGGGGACTCGGACTAGCTAACTAGTCCTCTCTCTCCCTCTTGTTACACGCAAAACTCAAGATTACTCCGCTCTGATCCTGTGTGCTGACTCGCTCCCCCCCCCCCCCACGCGGCCTGCACTGCCTTTGTTCGAGTCGACAAATGCTATAACAACATCACCAATGCTCCTGACACGCTCCTGCTCCTCTTCCACTACACGTGGGCATTCTACAATATTGCCGCACCGCCTATGCCCAGTCCTAACACCCGTCTGGCTTCCAATCTTACCCCGCCCCCCCCCCATTTTAGCCAAATAACACCCAGGTGCCGGTAACTTTTTAAAACACCCATTGGTGCCCCTAAGCTTTATCCCAGACACAAGGGAGTCCCTGAGCTTCCAAAATCATAAACGTTGGCGCACTATGAATGCAGCTCCGCCTGTGCTCCCTACCGCAACCCTCGAAGAGCCTTCGCCTGGGGAGATCGCAATCTAATGCCGCCCACAAGAGGAAGGTGCCGAATTGCCGCACGCGCACCTGCACAGTGCGACGACGATTGTGGACACTTGGCAGCCACAGGGGCAGACGGCGTACAGGAAAGTCGGGACCAATTTACACGCTCAGTCTGCTCAAGGCCCCCACAACAACCGCTATCCCCGCGACTGCCCCGCGCCCCCAAGCCCACGACACCTTACCTCGTGGTACAGCGAGTACCCTGGCTACCGCCACCCGCTCTTCCCGCGCTGAATCCCGGACACCGCCGCAGCAAAGTCCTCGCACTCCGGCACCGCCGTAGATCTTGAAGAGACCGTACTCAAAGCGCCGGCCCACACTCGTTGCTCCGGTTTTCTTGGACCTCGGAGACTGTTACGTGCTGGGGGAGAGCCTGCCCTCAAGTGGGAAGAATGGAGAGAATATTTCTTAAATTATATCTCCACATTGGAAGAGGATGAAGAAGTTAAAGCAGAGAGAAAGCATAAAATGCTCATACATTGTTTAGGAGCAGGTGGAATAAAGGTATACAATGCTATCAACAAGAAAATCAGAGCAGAAAATGAAGGTGACATGTTCACCAACGCAATTGATGATCTCAACACGTATTACAAACCGACAGTTTGCATGGGAGTAGACCATTATAAGTTCTTCCATAGGAAACAAGGAGAAAACAAATCAATTGATGATTACGTGTCTGCACTCAAAAATCTGGCTATAAATTGTCGCTTTGGAGCTCTTCATGATGAGTTCATCAGAGATCAAATAGTGATGCAGGGTTCAAACTCTAACATCCAAGATAATTTGTGGGCAAAGGGTGAATACCCTCTACAAAACATAATAGACATAGCAAGGAAGGCCGAACTCACGGGACGATGTGCTAAAGCGGTTCTATCGGAGACTAAAGAGAAGAAAGAGGGTGACACTGTTAGCAGGGTGACAGACAGAAAAAACTTCAACAGGCAAAATTTGAATCAGAGAAACTACAAAACAACATATAAGAGAAATGAAACAAAGAACTGGGGCCACTGTTACAGACGCCTGAGCGCATCACATTTAGCTAATAACCCTAAATGCCCTGCAAGAGAAGTAAAGTGTACACATTGTGGTGTAAAGGAACATTACGTCAAAGCCTGTAATAAAAGGAAACCACAAATGGTTAAGGTGGTTGAACATAATGAAGAATTTAATGAAAATGAACCAGACAATGATGACATCAACATGTTCATACTAAATATAGATGAAGAACAGCACAACGATGTCAACAAATTAAGCAAAACAAAGTCTATTACTAAAACAAAGAAACCTATATGCTGTATGACAATAGGTGGTGTAAACATTAACATTGTTGCAGACTCAGGGTCACCTTACACAATAGTTAACGAGGGCATTTGGAACGAAAAATTTGTACCTACTCTTGGAAGTAAACTAGAAAGACCAGACATAAAAATCAGATCATTCACAGGAGAGCCCATAGATGTTTGTGGCTACAAAAAATTGAAATGTATATACAAAGGTCGTGAAGCAGAAGGAAATCTATGTTTCGAAAGTGGGACCATCAGTACTAGGATGGATGGATCAAGGCAATCTGGGTATCATCCTAGACCCAAGCAAAGTGGAACCCATGTTATGCTTATACAACAACAAAGATTATGCTGATTCTTTACTTAAAAAATATCCAAAGGTATTTAGTGGAGCAGTGGGAGAGTTGAAGGGATATCAACATAGGATCAAACTTAAACCTGTGACAACTCCAGTAGTACACAAAGCGAGGAACATCCCATTTGCAATTAAAGACGATGTAAAGACCCAATTAGACCAACTCATGGATGAAGGAATAATTGAGAAAGTAGATGCATCTGAATGGGTCGCTCCACTAGTCGTAGCTAAACGGCCCAACGGCAAGTTGAGACTCTGTGTTGACCTGCGTGATTTATATCAAAACATTATTGTGGAGCAGTACCCTCTACCTAAAATAAATGAGATGTTGGCTTCTACAAAGGGCATCAAGTGGTTTTCTACAATTGATCTAAAATCAGCATATCACCAGGTACCCCTGCATCGCAACAGCAAATCCTTGACTACATTCATCACACCTTATGGGTGTTTTAGATTTACAAGAGTGCCCTTCGGCTTAGCCTCCGCGGCCGCAATGTTTCAGAGACTCATGAATAACATCTTCGATGGGGTGCCGGGAATTCTGCTCTTTCAGGATGACATCTTAATAATGGGCAAAACTAAGGAAGAGCATGATTGTAGGGTGGAACAAGTATTGAAGATACTTGACAGAAAAGGTCTTACTGCAAAGCATTCCAAATGCAAGTTTGCAAGCAATTCAGTGAATTATCTTGGACATTTAATAACTAGCAATGGTATCAGCCCAAAAAAAGAACTCATACAAGCAATAAAAGACTCACCTGTGCCAGCAAACAAGGATGAGTTGAGATCCTTCCTGGGATTGGTAGAGTTCTATTCAAAATTTATCAGAAATTTTGCACTAAAAATATATGCTCTAAGACAGCAGTTGAAAATGATGAACAAGTTTGAATGGTCCAAAGAATGCGAAGAGGCCTTCCAGAACTTAAAAGCAGACATGCGCACAGCTTTACCCCTTCAAGGTTATGACCCTTCATTACAAAACTATGTTACAACAGACGCAAGTAATAAGGGGTTAGGCGCAGTTCTAACTCAAAAGGACACCAAAGGAGTCGAATGCACAGTAGCTTTTGCCTCACGCTCGCTTACACAAGCAGAAGAAAACTTTTCGGTAATTGAACGGGAAGCAATAGCTTGTGTGTGGGCCCTAGAGCCCTTCAGGTAATACATTTGGGGCAGAATGGTACATTTGTGCACTGATCATGAACCTTTAACGAAAGTACTCACAACAAAAGGTTTATACACTGCTTCGCCAAGATTGGCTAGGCTATCAGTACGCCTGTTTGATTACGTGTACAAAGTCCAATATGTTCCTGGTGTGAAAAACGTTGTTGCAGATTACCTTAGCAGGATGCCCGTCACTTCAAGCGGCATTGATCACAACGAAATGGATGAACCGTGTATAGCAAATGTCCTAGAACAAGCCTGCGGAATTACCAAAGAAGAGTGGTGCCTTGAGCAAAATAAGGACAATATCATTGGTCAAGTTATTAAAAAAATTAATGAAGGGTGGTCTGGAAAAAATAAATTACCTGAACCTCTTAAACACTTCTGGGAAGTCAAGGAAGAATTATCCCTAGAAAATGGATTCCTATTGAGAAGTGGAAGATTTGTACCACCTAAGGCAATACAAACTAAAATACTTAGAATATGCCATGAAGGACACCCTGGGATCGCAAAAACTAAGAGCAGGATCAAGAACATGTATTGGTGGCCAGGTGTCAGTCTTGATGTTGAAAGAACGGTAAGAGAATGTAGTTTGTGCATGGATGCTGACAAAACACCAGTGACGTTTAGACCACCTTTGCACCCCATTCCCTGCCCCTCAATGCCCTGGGAGAGAATAGGTATTGACTTAATGAGACCAGTGTCAGAAGATCTGTGTTGGACCTGTCAGCCCTAGGGTGGTCTCCCCTTCTATTTTTGTATCGTGCCTCATTTTTCCACCCTCATTTTTATGTTGGACTAGGTCTCCGGGCGCCTTTTCATTGCCAATCAGTGTTATGGTGCAGGTGCTCCCTTCTCCCAAGATGGCTGCCACAGGCCCCTGCTACTGCAGAGTGGTCTTTCATAGTAGCACCCTAGCTGCCAGGAGCTGGCTGGAACCCCACAACAATGTTGCAACTCCAGCCCGCCTTTTTGTCCCATAGGTAGAGTGGGGAAGCTCCTGGAAAGTGCTGGAACCTTCTAGAAGGGAGGTGTGGTTTTTCATTTGCCGCCTTGGCTAGAGGTCACCTGACCTAGGGCTACTTAAGAGTGGGAGGGAAACTTTTGTGGTGAGTTGGCCATTGGGGTGAAGCAGAGCTGGAAGAATCCACCAGGAGTGTAGGTGGTAGGGCCTAGCCAGGGACTTATGCCTCTGAGAGTGACAGGATTTAGGTGCTGCCTCTTAAGTGAGTGAGGGATCCTGTGAAACCCACTGATCTTGCACAGCAGTAGGAGGACCCAGAGACTCTCTGCCAGCCTGACTAGGAAGGATCTAGTCGCCCTCTCAACCCATACCCCCCTGTAACAGAACCCTTTAAGGGCGCCAGATACATCTGCACCAACAAGACTCTATCTAACATCTGAGAACAGAACTTATATACCAAGCACTGAGACTGCGTGTCCAGATTGAACTCTCAAACTTATATGCCAAGCACTGAGACTGTGTGTCCAGATTGAACTCTTAAACTTATATGCCAAGCACTGAGACTGCGTGTCCAGACTGACCCCTGAAGCCGTATGCAAAGCAGGTTGAAGAGCCACCGGGGATCGACCAGGTATTAGCGCTGTGACCCCTGCGCTCCCTGACCTGGCCTGGGACCCCCGGCAGCGTGCTCTGCTGAGCGCGGAGTCCCCAACCTTAACTTGAGCCCCCCCCCCCTGTGACGTGGAAGCCCGCGCGCTCACCGCCGCGGCCCGGAGGCCGGAAGAAGTGCCCTGCAGAGTCGCGAGGCCCGTGAAAATAAGAATAGGAATTAATCCTGCCCGTGCTAATGAGAGAGTGAAAAATATGTTGATGGATGATAATGGCAAATGCATATGTGGGCTTGATCTAAAATGTACAAGTGTTCATTTTGTATTTGATTGCACAAAACTGATGATAATAAGGCGGATGATTTTAAAGCCCCTGTTTCTGAAGTACGGAATAAGTACAAGAACACAAGCAATTGAGCTACTTACAGTTATGGAGCATTTAGATAGTGCAATCGCCTTGGCAAAATTTTTACAAGAAGCAAAAAGATTCCTATATAACAATGGAACGGGCTGAGGTGGGCATAGGTGAATATTGTTGGTAATATAATGGTTTTAACTATTTATGTACTAGAAACTTTTTATATTATATGCCCTGTTTTATTGTGAAACTAGAAAAAGTTTTAGTTTAAATTAAATGGATTTAGGATTAAAAAAAAATATATTGCTTTATTATCTTGTGTTTTTAACGTGTGATAAAATGGAATATGTAGTTTAAAGACCGAATGGTCATAATAAACTTTTTTTTTTTTTTTTTTGATAGACTAGCTCAAGACCAGATCAAGACTAGATCAAGACCAAGAAAATTTACGACGAAAAACATGGATGTAAATATGTGGAACTCAAGGTGGGAGACATTGTCAAAGTGAGGAGAAGTGGTCACATTGGTAAGACTCAAAACAGATATACCACTCCATTGTGGTGGAGAGGTGTGGCTCACTGGTTAGAGGCGGCAGACCTGTAAGCAGAGAAGCGGCCAGGGACCAGGGTTCAATTCCCGACACGGCAGGGTCGTGGACCAGGGTCAAAACAGACTCAATAATTCTCGCCTCGGTACCTACTCTAACCAGGAACACACTTGGCAACTCTGGGCATTAAGCTTGCCTCATCTCTACAACGGCCCCCCACAGACACCGGGGATGCCTGGTTTCACCTTGGAGATACCCAGAAAGGGACCATCTCACAGGGATAGCCAGGACGGGTTCCCCAGCGGTCTACAGCGCCGGGACGCCCTGTTGCTGGGGCAGCTGTGCGCTTTACAAGTCTACAACATTTACATGTCCGTACGTGAAGTGTTTTGCCATTCTGCACTCCTGAGTGACGGTAGAGTATGGCACTTTTCTGCCCTTTCTGCATATAAAAGTCCTAACATGAGAAAGGATGACACTGTACCAACAGAATCCATGGAGAAGTCTCTGCCGACAACGAAAAGCAAAAGGACACCAATATATTCCTCAGACTGTGAGTCCGACTATGAGTTTCCTGCACCCACCACCACGGCAGCACCCACCACCACGGCAGAGTGCAACAAATCAACATCCATCTTTACACCAACTAATGTGATTATCAATCAGTCTAATGCAACGAGAGCCAGGCGCATATTACCGCCTACGCCATCAAGTGATACATCACAACTGATTAGCCGGAGCCGAGCTGGAAGGTTGTTAGGCCCACCGGTTAAACTAAAAGACTATGTCTGTGAATGATTGTCACAGCACTTAGGAATGGGACTTCCTACTATCTTTCTATTGTCATTTTGTTTCTCATTTGCAAAGGGGGAAGATGTGTTACGTTTACAGTATTGTCCATTCCTGGACACCGTTCAGCTGCGCATTGTAGTGTCCCTGCGAGGACACCGTACCATCAGTGAGGTCACCAGCTGTGAACTGTCAGTTGACAGTTGACAGCTGATCGCCGACCTGACTGGATGTTCGTGCTCCAATTGCTGTAGGAGCCTGTGTTGGCGTTAATTATTAAAAGAACTTATTCCAACTACTTTGTGTAGGAGTTCTTAACAAAGACCTGCAGCAAAAACAAAAGGAGATTCTTTTGGTGTCCCTGCAGATAGTTGGTCCACGAACACTCCTCTGGGGCCCGGCGCGGGAAAAGAGACATTGCCTAGTGGCTCTGAGGCCTAAATAGGCCCTCTCCCCGCGCCGGCCCCCGACAGAAAATCGTCATAGGGTGACCCGTAAGTACTCCCCTAAGGCCGGTCGCCAAGCGGGCTACCCGGCATGGCTATGGAGATGTGGCGTGGATCCAGGAGGCCAGGCCCTAGTGGAGCGCTCTCTAAATCTCGCGCTTTCCATACTCCGATTTCCACGAGTCTTTGCAGTTTCTCCATTTAGTACATTTTACTAAGTAAAAAGTGACAAGACATAAGGGATGCGTGCTATCCTTGTTCCGCATTGGTATTCGTTGCACCTATCACCGCACACCACTGTGGAGGCACGGGGGCCCTGCTCCCGGCACAGAAGGTCGCGGTCCCCGCGCGTGGGTGCCGGTACAGAAGGCCACGCTCCCCACGTGCGTGCTCCTGGCGCACAAGGCCGCGGTCCCCCAGCGTGCGTGCTGGCACGGAAGGCCGCGAGGTCCCACTGCACAAACACGCGGTCCCCGCGCGCGCCTCCGGCGCAGGAGGCCACGCTCCCGGCGCCGGGTCTCGCGCCTGCGGTCACGAGGTCAGCTCAGGTCCTCGAGCTCCGGGCAGCTGAGCCAGCCCCCTGGTGGATACGGTCTCTGCCCCGGGGCCCATCTGTAAGCAGGACACTTGACGAGTATGCTAATGAGAAATTCATCGCGCTATTAGCGCTCTTAGAAATGCACTCTGGAAACCTTTCAGCGCTGTTAAGCAAACCTCTGGCACATGATGAAGTGCCGCTCATTTTCCTATTAATGGCCTCATTAGCATTCATCCAGCCATCCGATACAATCAATTAGTTGTCGTGCGCTGGGAGTCTCCCTTTCACCCCAGGAAGGCGTTCCCAGTGGACAGGATGTCAAAGGATGCCCTGTCATGGCGCGAGGGTTTAATGGGGCAGGGAGGCTCAGGTGTGTGCGAAAGGCGGACACGGAGAGGGGGGGGAGGGTTGCAAGGCTCAGCTGTCCCACAAGCATCATGCACAAGTCAGACGTCCCTTGAATTACCCACAGCCATCTCCATTCCTGCCCTGCGCACCCGTCCCTCGTTTTATTATCTTTAACTTTCCTTAGGAAGTGATCTCTTACTGAGATTCTGTGTGGCAGAGTAAGATGCTCGAATAACAACCCTGGAAAATGAATGTGTTCTTGCATAATCTAACAGGTGCTCATGTAAAATGCTCCAACACCTTTGGGTCGAGTTTGCGCTATATATAACTGCACCCCGCCCCCCAAAAAAACCACAGGTGATGCTCAGCCAAGGGATGCCCCCTCTTTTATCATTGCAATCTGCAGGATGGATGCACCCTGTAAGAAGGTCTTCACCGGAAGTAAGGATTTGATGCTGTGATGAGGAATCCAGAGGGAGAGATTGCCTGTGAGAGGGCGGTGTGGTGGGCTCAGGATCGGATTGGCAAATAGGGCCTTCTGGCAATGTCCCAAGGGCTGGTTTGAGTGGCCAGTGTGTGGGCCGTTGTTGGCTTTTTGTGGGCCAGTTTTATGGGTTGGTGGGCTGTGTTTTTTGCTGTTGGTTTCCTCGCTATTAAAACAAACACTGGCTGCAGCAAGCTGAAATCCATACTGGCTTCTATGTCTTGCAGAAAACGTATACAACGTATCTACATTCAAAACTGCCCTGATTTGCAAATGTGAGCCACTTTTTTAGCTATCTGATTCAATAATGGGGGCCAATTGTATTTAGGTGCCTATGCCTATTTTCTGTCCTAATCCGGCCCTGGGTGTGCTTATGCTAATGACAGACCTAGATCAGAGATGCGTTTGAGGTATTTGCTCCAATAAGGTCGCTGAGTGAGTGGTGTTTAATATGTGCTTCTCTTGGCAATATGTGGCGGCTATTGTGAAATGTTATTTGCACTTTCATTGAAGAGTATTACAGCAGATGTTATAGTATAATCAATTATTATGCAGGTCATCCCCCATGGGCATATGGTACACAGTACCCCTTTATCCATGAGGATATAGAAAAACGTAGGCAAAGGGCGAGTTATTTTATAAGGTCATGGAACTCCGAGGTGACTTGCCAAAGGGGGTACCTTAATTCCGTATCATACATGTTCGCACTATCATCATTCCCAAAAACTGCTTTAGTCCTTGGCATGTCTCTCATATGACAGAGATAGGATATTGCAAATGTTAAGATTAAAATTGGAATCTTTTGTGCAAAATTAAACACACAAAGATCAGATTGATATTTTTTGCAAAAAGATATTAGAATCAGTTTAATCCAAGTCATATTTAAAAGAACATTGCACCTCAGAATATGTAGACACATGCTGGGAGATTCTATTTTTCTTATAATTACCCAAAGCATGAACAAATAATCATGTTGCCATAAATATCTCCTTTTTGGTTATCACTGATCATCTAAAACCACAGAACAGAAGAAGGAAAAGCCAGGTTTCCATTTCACCTCAGTTTTAATTATGTTCCATGTCTTGCCTTTACCCTCAGCTGCTGGATCTGGCAGCAAGCATTGCAACATCAGAACTCAACTATAATAAGCTATTACACTTGAGCAACTACGTTATTTCTAGTGGCTAGTTGCCTGTAACAAGTAAATTAGAGACATGCTTTTATACAGGGGTTGCAGTCATATAAAGGAGAACAGCAACAGAGCCTGTCCCGGGAGATCTCTCAATCCTCATTTCTCTTTCTGCTGCTACCTCCCTCGGATCCACAAGATCTCAGGGTGGACAGCCTCCTGCCACAGCCGGAATACGAAATAGACTCAGAACGTAAAAGAAAAACTACAAACACAATAAAGAGGCCTGCAGGGCTAATCAGAGATGCCAGCAGACCACAAACTATAAAAAATGTGCATCTGTCTCTCACACATCCCTATCCATCACACTGCAAAGCGCTGTATCCACGCACGGCGGGGAAACCCTTCACATAGTCTCAAAGCAAAGACAACATACTTCCAACCACACGGTGTAGCATGCTCCCTGCATAGATAAGCGCTTCAGTACCCCTAATAGGGGTAGGGAGCACTATACAAATGCTACAATACAACATTATGTTTGCCATCATACACTTCTTTTATCAACAATAGAGCAGAACAAGACTTAATAAAGTACATTGAACACAAAAAAAGAAGCTGTTGTAGAACACCATTCAAGTATTCATTTCCTAGCAGCCGCGGGTGTCCCTCGCTCACCCTCACATGCCCTGGTCCTTCTCTGTACTCATCACACTGTGTACAACCCGAGTACAGTGCTTGCAGGAAACAAGTCACAGTGACGTCAAAGATCCTGCTGACCAGTTCATGTTACTGGTGCTGCTTGAGCTCTGGATAAGGGGGTGCTTCTTCAGAGCACCTTCTGGTGCCTCAAATTCTCTCTTACTCCAAATGGGTCTTGGTCTGCAATGGAGGGCTGCAAGGGAGATTTGGGAGGTTTTTATATTCAAACAGATATAACAAATAAATAACATATGCTTCCAAAATACACCTGCACCCCTTTTCCATTTAGGGGGCTAGGGAGCACTACACACATGCCAGCTATTCCCATTTAAAGAGGAGACTCTCAATTTTTTTGTTAGCAGAAAATGCTATTTTGGCTTTATCCTGCCTAAAATTTCCTCAATTCCAATGCAATTTAACTAAGAATTTAAATCTTTCCATTCCATCTGAATATCCCATTTCAGGTTTGCAAATGTTGGTATGTATGTATGAGACCAGCATGACCTGTGTTGTGGGTGGGGTGTGCTGTGACACTGACCCTTCCTAGACCATTAGTGTCTTGCAGGGAGTATGCAAGGTAAGGGCTGGTGTTGCTGCGCTCCTGATGGAGGATTAAGGGTCCCATTTCTTTGGTGCCTTCTGGTCACGCCCCAGAGCGCGCTTCTTCTATAGTTGAGCTTTTGACAGCACCAGACATGGCAACACTCCTGATGTAGTTGGGAGCCACACACTTGTTTAAAAACAAACAGATAAAAGACTCAATTTGTATACATTTTCGCACTTAAAATATCCACTACATCAATGCAAGTTGATTGGAAAATATATTCCTTCTATTTGTTTTCTACATCTCACTATCGTCTGTTCACAAATGGGCTTTGAGCTTGTAACATGTAGAGTGCTGTTTTCTGGGTGACGGGGGGACGGCACATGGGAGAGGTTCACTTAGTAGCAAATGGTAGAATAGGGAAAACTCAGCCTACTTTGTCCACATGGTTGGTGGTGGAGAGCCACCCTCCAATTTCTTGGAGCTGAGACCTCCTCATTGAGGTGATGGTTTGTGGGGAGCTTGACTCATTTCATTTTCATAGAAGGAGTTACTGTGTCTATGTGAGGGGATACCGCTCTCTGCGGCAGCATGGGCATGCGTACGGCAGCATGCCTCGGGGGATGCTCTCGGAGAGTGGAGGAGTGGAGGGTTGTTCTGGGTTTCTTTGCTAGGTCTGTGTTTTCCATTGGATATGGGTTGGAGACTCAGTGCTTAGGCACCAGAATTGGGATGAGATGAGCTGGATCAGTTGCAGAGTTTTCCCTCTTATGCCCTTTTGTGGGTCAGACCTTGAGGTTTTTGAAGTGCCGGTGGAGCTTCTTGACTTAAGAATTAAGTTTATTCAGTCTTTCATCCACCTAAAGACTAATTAATTAGTATCGTGCCTGTTATTTTATGCATGGAAGCAACACCGACGTGGCTATGGTACTGTACATAGACAGGAAATACCTGCGTGGGGAACATGCTCAGCATGTGTTCTGAGGCATTGTTAAACCAGGGTAAGATCATGCACTTTCCGTACCCTGCAATGTTCTCTAAACCACTAGGGTCCCTGCTCTACTATCTGCCCCTGGTGACTTCACACTACTCTTTCCTCCCCACTAGTGGACCCTTTGCCCCTTCTTTGCCCTCCTTTGGCCCCTGTACAGTGTTCTCTGGTCCTGGGCACTTTGAACTACTCTTCACCCTCCTCTGGGATTTGTGCATCAGTCTACCCTCTCTGAGCCATCCTCAACACTCCATCGTCCCTCTGGGCCCTACACTGTTCTGTGTCCCCCTCTTGACCATGTACTACTCTCCTCTGGGCCCTCTGGTGCTCTCAACTGGACTCTGTGCTGATCCCTGCCAACTCCCCCCTGTGATTCTCCCTAACTGAACCCTGTGCTCTTCCTCAGCCCCTGCACTCCCTCTGCTGGTCCCATCCCTGTGGATGCAGTGATGCTCTCTGATTCTGCACTGCTGTAAAAGGACTACATGAAGTGGTTTTTCCTTGCCTGTTTGCGTTTTTTGTGACACCTCACCATCCAAGTCATGTGGGCATGGTGCCCTGCAATATTTCTAGCAAGAGGAGGAGGAGGCATCACTGATTTGTATGTGCTGCTCCATCTCCCCCTCATGTTGGAAGCAGGTGACGCGCCTAGTATTGTCTACAATGCAGCCAGGCACATGCTCACTGGGGGCTGGTGAGGTGCAGCATGCGTCACTACGTTGGCATCATACGCACCCAGCGACAGACTGGTACAAGGATCTGCTTAACCTGTTAGGAACTCAGTTGACAGCGACAGGCAAGTGATATAGAACATTTTAATAATTTTTATTTAGCAATGCATATAAAGCATTACATCGGAGGTAAGTGTAAGTGAGTGTATATATATATATTCACTGAAAAAAACAAAGGTTAAAGTAACTATATAGTTAGTTTAATATGTGAGTGACAACATTAACATTATGAACTAAAAAACCTACAGAAATTCAACATTTGTGCCACCACCATGCACTGCTTATGACCTCACATATTACAACACTCATGACGTTCTATGACATCATTTATAACATCATGCATGACATCTCAAATGACAACATTGATTTTTTGTGATTGTTCAAAACGTTAATGTTGTCAATCTATCAAGGATTTATAAAGTGTGGCAAATCCCTGCGAGGGTCTCGAAGATTTGACATATTCACCTAACTATAATGTTAATTTAACCTTTCTTTTTTTATAGTGAATTTCCTTGTTTTTTTTTTTTTTAACAAAAACAGATCTTTTAATCACACCTATCTATAACATTACGTTAAACGTGTTTTTTCCAGTGAATTTCTAGTTTTTTTAAAATGTAAAGTAATATTTTATTTAGGCCTGGGCGGTAAATTCCGTTCCACTCGTGGAATTTTTCAGAATTTGGGTAATTTCGCGTTCCGCGGAGAACGCGGAATTGCCCAAAATTCTGCGTTCCGCGGCTTCGCGGAATTTTTAGCTTGTTCGCGTTCTCAAAATGCGTGTTCGCAAGATATTTCTCCCTGAGCACGCAAACAGCGTTCGCGAACAGGAAAAAAGCATCCCGAACAAACAATTCCACGTGTTCGCGGAATTTCTGCGTCCTTGTGGGATCCCTCTGAGCAGGCCTAGGGGGTCAGGGTGTTTCTACCCTGCCCCCTTCTTGCGTTTTTCGCGTTTTTTTCTTAGGTTTCTTGTGCCTCGGTTCTACCGAGCCACAAGATGGCTGCCAACACTTCCTGGTTTGGAGTTTTGACAGCCAATTAGCATACAGTTCGTGATCGGGAGGGTGCGCTCAGGGTGCGCAGATCCAGCGCGGCCATAGATATATATGTGATTTTGATTTTCTCAGGAATTACTGATCGGATTTACACCATTTAAGCAAAAGGCACGACTCTGAACCAAGGTCTACCTTTCTGCCAAATTTGGTGTAATTCCGTTCAGCAGTTCGGGCTGTAGCTGCGACTAAAGGTCCCTATGGAAAATTGCATGGGGAAAACACGTTTTGGGACCCCCTTTTTTCTCGGCCCCCGCTTGACGAATTACCCCGAGACTTTCAGGATAGGAGCGGACCGGAGCGGGCCACGAGTTTTGAAAATTTTGCGAAGATTCGTCAACCGGTGCCAAAGTTATTCCAAATAGAATGTTGCGGATCTACTATGGATAATAGGTCCTAACTATAACTACCTACTGGCGACCGCCAGTAGGTAATATATATATATGTGCTGGGCAATGACAGTCTTTGTATCCCACACTTCCAGCCTCGCAATCACCATCGGTGGCAGATATGGAGATGCCATTAAAGTAGCAACGTCTCTCCACAAAAGTTTGGACTGCACGTTGTCAGCATATTCTCTATTCACTTTTGGGATGCGAGGTAGTCCGAGAAAATTGCCATTGATCCCTTTGGACTGTTGCGGAAGGGCCATCCTCGCGTGTCAGTGGCAGCACGCAATACATCAAAAAAACACCTCCTTCCGTCGAAGTCGATGAGGCGACACAGCGGGGCTTGCAAAGACCATTTATTTAAGCAGGCATGACGCGTTTCGGTATTACACCTTTATCAAATGCCATTAGTTTAAAAAGTGCCTCTGGTGCTAGCAGTTCTTAGGTAAGTCTGTTTAAATAGCCCCAATGCCTGAAATAGTGTGGAGCACACCTGATGCGGATTCACTCGAGCAATACAAGGTTGTAAGACTAAATTACCCAGCATGCAGTTTGTCCATCGTGCTCATGAGTGATTCCGTTTAGCCAGTATTTTTCTTTATATATATATATATTGTAAAAATATACACAAACCAGTTTCTTGGCGCTGATTGAAGAACATAACTTGCAGCTCATAATCTTATTAATATGCTTGAGTAAACAACTATTTTTTCAAGAGTTGTCTAAATCTGGACTAACAGGCCGTTGATCTGATATTAGCTGGAAGGGGCTAGTGAAGTCTTCTTCTTAAAAGGGGGAATGACCAGAAGGTTGAGATGCGGGACCTCAAATTACGAAGAGGAACATACCTAGGAATGTGTGAGGAGATGAACTCAGGGCACTTGCTATGCAATGATTTAAAGATGGTACAGCCGATCTTAAAGGCAGAATGCTGTCTCATTGGTAGCCAGTAGAGCTTCCTCATCAAAGGAGTGATATGACACCTCCTTGTTTGTTGGTAAATCTGTCTTGCTGCCTAGTTTTGTACCAGCTGTAATCTCTATGTCAGATATTCGGAGAGCCAAAAATAAAGTGAATTCACATAGTTCATGTGTGAAATGACTAATGCAAGAACAACATAATTTTTCTGATAATCCGGAACTGAAGAAAACAGGAGGAAACTACAGATCCTACCTGAGGCTTCATAGAAAGATTGTTATCAATAAGCACTCAAAGACTCTTTGCTGAGATTTTAGGCTTGGGGAAATGTCCATTTCGACAGGCCAAAAGTTGGCGTTTCATGGACTTTGAGAGCCTCCGACCAAAACTAGCTCAGTTTTGTCAGAGTTTAGCTTAAGTTGATTGCTATTCATCCAACCACGGATGAATAGCATGGTATTTGGGAAGATTGAGATTGGGTCTAGGGTGTTTTTTGATTGCAAAAAGAAGTTTCATATCATCAGCAGAGTTACGACGGGGTAGATACATAAGTTAAAAAGATGGGGGGAAATTCACCAGTTTTAGTTAGCAGCGCAAACTATAACTTGCGCCCCCGCCATGCACTGCTTATGGCCTCACATATGACATGACTCATGACATGTTCTATTACATCATTTATGACATCACTGATTATATCATCCAATGTTCTCTTTCCCGCATATTGGTCTATAAATTAATTTGGTATTAGAGGCCTTACAGTAAGTACAAAATAGCAAAGGAGAATATCAGCCATCATTACCACCATCAGATATAAAACTCCCTTAGCTGTAAAAGCATGCATTTACTGCATCGTTGACACTATAGCATACACTTTACAGGTAGTATGGTTCACATTAACAATCAACCACGGCATATTGGAGACCCTCATTGAGTACGCTGTTAAATTTGTACACATCTGTTCGCAGAAAACCAAAATAGGAAATGCCAATTCTAAGCCAAATGCCCTACAATGGACAGCTTTTATCTGTATGAAACCCCTGACACATACCGAACATACTATAAGAAATGAAGTTGATATCAGTAGAGAACTGAGCACTGTAAACAGTGTTTACTCTATGGAGAGATTGCATCCTATACCACACTTTTTGCAAACACTAAAGCTTTACAAATAGCCCATCTTTTGAAGCAAAACAAGCATGAATGACCATGCTGACATGATTCTCTCTAATAACTCAAGGCTGCTTACAAAAGTTAGTATCTACTATGTAGAATCTTTATCCTGTTGGACCTTTTTCTGCAGAACCAAACTGGTGTGTGTCGCATAATGAATATGTCAACTGTCACCTGCACACAGAGTTACCCTTGAATGCACACAGTTATCCTATAACCAGTCTGATGTGCCCAGGTGGGGGGGGGGGGGTGGAGGGTGGAGGGTGGAGGAAGGAGAAATCCCCAAAGGTGGAACTCTAAGTTGGGGACGAATTGATGAATATGGAGCCTGGGGCTAAGAGTATGCGTTTGGCAATGTGCAGTGAAAGTAGGAATTATTTTGCAGAAAGATGGGAGGATAGGGAAAATATTTTGATGAATAAAGACAGAGAAAACCCTCTGGTGAATAATGACAGGGCTACTAGTAGCTGTGGGTTGGGTGGGTCTTTTCTATAATATGACCCTCTAATGTTTAATGACGGTCCTCCTAAACAGATCAAAGTTCTGTCCTGGAATGTAACTGGATTTGGAGCAAAGCTGGTTGAAATAGAATGGGGGTTGTTTATAGATGACCATGATATAAGCCTTTTCTAAGAAACTTAGAGTATAGCTCCTATATATATAAATGGGCTTACGTCATATTGCATGAATGCTGTACTTTCAAGAAAGGGAAGGCAATTGGGGAGTCTAGTAATTTGGGTTAAGACAACACCCCAATGTATAGTTAGACCGATCCCTGTTGATTTCCATGATATACTGGTGGTTACGATGGATCTTCCATCAGGTAGCTCCTTGGTAATCTTTAATGTCTACAAACGAGTGGAAGCTTGTAATGCTGCCCAAAGTTTTGAACTTGCTTGAAATTACTCTCCTAGAGCTAAAAGGGAAAAGAAACTATAGTGGCAGGAGATTTAAATACAACCTTTAACCATTGGAGGGTGTTCCACCCGACGTAATATCTGAATTAGATAATAAATGGAGATTTCCCTTGTTCAAAAGTTCTGTAGTGTCCCAATGCCATTTGGACACTAGAGACCGACATATGCAGACCTTTACTGAATATCCTACAGAACTTTTAGGTCATCATGGATCTATGGCAGCTTTAAAATCAAATTAAAAGGTTTCCTGGCGGCGCTCTGGGGTGATTTATCCCACATTTGAAGAATTTAGTGACTGGTATAACAAATATTGTGATTTAACCAAACGGTCCACCACACCGTGTCCCATGTTCGGACTACCTACCGCGTGGGGACAGTGAATTGACATCGTCTTCCCCCGTTTACCATGTCCTGAAGAAGACCCGCAGCAGAGGACCCAAATTACCCTTTGCGCTAGTGTCGAAATGTCGACATTTCCCTTGTGGGCCTGCACTCCATATCTACACCTCCCTACCCCAACCACAGATGATGTTGCTCTGTGTTTCAGTCAAAAGAAACAATTTTTTTAAAAACGTAACAAGGGGCAGGCTCATCACAGTAGGGATACTGGCCTTGTTGGGAATCATAGCCAGATCCTTCTTTGTTTAGAATCTAAGTTATTTCTCCCTTGCATGTTTCCCTATGATTTCTCACCTTTCCGTTTACTATCCCACACAGGAGCACTAACCTTTACTCACCTCCTCCACCTTGGAGTAACTTTTTGTTGAACACTTTGAATCTGTCTATGTTTTTCATTTGATGAAAAATGCAACATGAAAATAAATGAATGTTTGCAATTGAAGTAAATTTGGGTACCCTCTATTTTTGACCTATTAAGTGGAATTTGTTTATATATTTGAGGAGTGATTAAGTCATACTTCTCATATGCATGTGTTGATTGAATCGCTTTTATGACTTACAGTCTTATTAATTTACTCAAATTGTCTCCAACTCAACTGTACTTAAATTTTTTTTGTCTGGGACCATTTGTTGTCTTTGCCGATCGATACCCAGGTCCTTGGACAGTGCACTGGGTTACCCCATTTATTATACTGAGTTTGACCCTGTCAGGAAATATTGCATGAAGACCTCAGACCACTGGCCACTCATCTGTGGATGAGATTTCACAGACCAACAATGGAAAAGCCGCCCTGTGGGAAAGGGGAGCTAAGAACCCCGAGGCCTTGGGAGCATAACTTATTAAGGTTGAGAAGGAGATAGGGAAATTGAATGATCTATCTCCCGATGAAAGAGCAAAGATCTTACAGGTAGATCATGAATTACTTTTTTCATATATTAGAGAGCTCTTAGCTCAGGAAAAAAGGGGAGGCATTTAAGCCCCGAAGAAAGAACCATGGTACAATAAAGCATGTTGGACAGCAAAAGCAGACTTAGTAACAGTAGTTAAAGCTAAATGTAGGAGTGATCTGATGATACAAGAGAGCCTGGGAGAACACCCTATGGGAAAATGTGTACTGTGCAATAAATACCAAAGATAATATTACATTCTGGAAAATAGCTGCAGTAGGAGTTAATGGTATCCGGAGGGAATTGGAATATTCTGTCCAGCCACAGGATTGGGTGGTCCATTTTAGCAATCTATGTTCAGGTGCAGAGCAATTATGTTGGAATGATGTTGATCCACACCTGGACACCACCTTTGAAAAGCAGAATACTAAGGAATTTGGGCTGAGTGAAACCTTGGTGGCCATTAAGACTAGTCTAGCATCTAATGTGCCAGGACCTGATAGGATCCCGACTGATCTTTATCGGACCCACCCGGATGTGTGAGGCCACAATATTAACCATCTACAAATCTCAATTTTGCAGAAGATTTTCTGCAAGCAGGTGTGCTAGCACATCTCTATCACAATTTCGGTAATGAAGGGAAAGCACCCTCTCCCTATGCCGTAAGGGCCGAGAGGAAGTCTCGTGAGGGAGTACACCCTCCCGTGTATGAACCACTATATCACAATAAGTACTCCTTCGTTGCATGGATGATCACAACGTCTTTTCTATAATAGACCCTGGTAAGGTACAGATGGGAAGTCCTATGGTGAAGGGACCCACTAAGGAGTGGGGAAGAAAGTAATTCCTTTTGTTTTAATGACCCTCACTAACCCTAGTGGTGTCATGCTTCATCATCGGGTCACCCTGACGCCTAAAAGTCAGGGTGGCCTCGACCTTTTTTCAGGGAGCTTTTAGTGATAATATGACATAGGGGAATTAAAGATTAAAAAACCACTAGCAAATCCCAGTATCCCTTTAATCTTGGATTTGTTAGGGTTATTAAAAGGTGTAAATACGGCTCAGAATAGGAGTGTTTATGGTCCTATTACCCTAAAGCCAACATGTTTCAGTCCTACTATGGCCGTAAAGGTCCCGGACTTTCTTCAGGGCAACAAAACAACCTCCCTGGATTTGTACACATGCCCGGGGAATCCACACCGAGTAGGTGAGAGAGCGGGGCAGGACCCTTGATGATTGTTTGACTACATGGCTACCCCTTATACTGCGAGGTGCCCGGAGAAGAGTTCCCTTGCCCATGACTGGATGGAGCGATAACAGGATCAAGGAGATAAATTATCTTCTATTAAACTAAGGAGCGGCTATCTGCCCTTAGTTAAACGGCAGTATAGAGAATTTTCCTTCTGCGTTTTCCAGGGAGGTTGTGTTGTTGCCCTGAAGAAAGTCTGGGACCTTTACGGCCATAGCAGGAGTGAAACATGTCGGCTTTAGGGTCATCAGGGATTGTGGTACTATTACTAGCTAAGGGTAGCTACCATAAGTGCCAAGATGGCCACGGTATAGGAGCTCCGTTTACGAGCTCATGGGGTGGTGATTACCTATCTCGTTTTATCTCCCGTTTACCCCTGCCATCCAGCCCGGATCGTTTTTGCGGAGACATTCACTCGGGTCTGTTGCTCACCTGATCTTTGGGCCGGATTGATTGGTCGTCCACTTTCGGTGGAGTTTGCAGGGAGAGATGCGGCATACTCCACAGTAGTCTCTCCCTCTATCGCCATTTTATTGAACAGTCGCGTGAGGTGTGGGGTGATGTCAGGGGCAAAAGTTCTATAGAACAGGGCGGTGTATCCATCTGGTCCCGGGACCTTCCAGGGCTTAAGAGCCTGTATGGCTGAGTTTACCTCTTCGGAGGTGATAGGAGCAGTAAGGGTGTCATTCCATTCAGGCGAAACCTGGGGGAGGCTCAATATCCGGAGATATTCGCGCTGGGCATCAGGATCTAACTGGTCCCTAGTGTAAAGAGTTTTGTAGAAAGAGCCAAAGATCTCTGACTTTTCTTCATCTTTATGCGTGATTTCCCCAGTGCCCCCAAGGATACCTCCTATGTATTGCCACTCTCGTTTGCCTTTTAACTGTCTGGCTAGAGGTTTGCCAATCTTATTACCCTGGGAGTAAGATAGGTGTCGGAGTTTGAGTAGCGTGAATTCTGCCCTATTATTATAAATAGCTTTAAGTTTGCCCCTCATAGCCGTCAGGTTGCGGAGGGAGTCTCTAGTGGGATTTAATTTATGCACGCGCTCGATAGAAGCTACTTCTTTTTCAAATGCATCCCTTTCTCTGGCTCGTTGGATGTTCAGTGCCGAGTTGAGAGCAATACATTTCCCCCGGTAGACCGCTTTAAACGTGTCCCAGGTGGTATACTCCGAGGTATCCTCAGGTTTGTTAAAATCAAAAAATTCAGTAATGGTTTCCCTCAATTTGGTGCAGGATTCTTTGTCTCGCGTGAGAGAAGGCGGAAAATACAATTTGGGGGTGAATTAAACATTACCGTGCCAGGCCAAGCAAATGGAAAGGAGACACTGAGAGGGGAAATATTTTAGCCTCTTGGAGCGCGCCCAGCAGGGATTGGCTAATAAAAATATAGTCGAGTCGGGAATACGTGCGGTGGACGTGGGAGTAGAAAGTGTAGTCACGAGAGTGGGGGTGAAGAGTCCGCCATGCGTCTAACAGGCCCAGGTCGTAGAGGTGTTGTTTAGTTTCAGTGGGGAAGGAGCCCAGGTCAGAGCGGTGTGGGTGAGTGGTATCGAGATCTCCCTGCCAAGTCAGGTTAAAGTCACCCAAAAGTACCATTGGCCCCTCCACTAAGTCCAGAATTCTCCCCACTAGAGTGTTTAAAAACGCCGCTTGCCCAGTGTTAGGTGCATACACTGCCACGAAAGTGCAAAGTTTGCCCATCAAGCGACCTTTGACCATAACCCAGCGGCCATCTTTATCAGAGAAGCCGTCCAGAGGTTGAAATTTTGTGGAGGAGTGAAATAGGAGTGCCACCCCTCTGTGTATCATAGGTGCAGAAGATCTGTATATCAGTGGGTAGTGTTTGTGATGGAAGCGTGTGTCCTCTGATCTAGCCAAATGTGTCTCTTGGAGAGCCACTATGTTGAGATGATGGTGCGTAATATACTTCCACACTTTTTGGCGTTTTTGAGAGGAATTAAGCCATTTAACGTTCCAGGAACCAATGGTGACCGTCATTGCACTAAAGGGTGAGATAGTATCTCATAGCCAATGCCAAATGACCCAGCCCGGTGTAAGTCCCAGGGTAGCCCCAGAAATGTATGTCCCCCCAGTGAGCGCCACCTATGAATAAACAAATGCAAAAGAGAAACCGCGCTAATGAGAACTGTTAAAAAGCCGCCACCGTTACCCTCCCATTCCCTCCCCACAAACCCCAAAAACAGCAAAACGAACAAAAAATTGCGGCAGGAAAGCCACCGTCTTGTCCCTGGCTGGGGAAACCCTGCCCCACAGGGACTAGGGCGGACGGTACGTCCGAGGACCCCGTCCGCGCCCCTTTGGATGTAAGTCAAAGAAGATGTCATCATGCGGTCATGACGCAAGTATCCAAACAGAACTACCTTTAGAAAAGAGATAAAGCCACTGCTCTTAATGATAGAGGCGAATTATGGCTCAGTAACTCCATATCACGGTTGTCAGACAAGAGCCCGGGAAGCAAGGCCTTTGAGGGATCCGAAGTTCAGGAGAGCGTATGGAAGCAGATCACAGTCAACCCCCCCGCTGCCCCCAAAGCCGCCAACTTCAACAAGATACAGCTAGTTGTGGTAAGTCTTAATGTGAGCTTTTATGAGGCTATGATTCCCAGGCCGGTTGTAGAACATGAACAGTACACATCTATGATGCGATCGCTGGGATTTCATCTGCGGCCCCTACGCGAGCCCACAGACCATGCCGTCGTCAATGGAGGACCCCGAAGAGGCTCCCTATTTTTATCGTGGGTGAAGCCAATCTCCTCTGAGGGGAGACCCAGGAGTTCCAGGCCCTCTTTTAAGTCAGTGATATGACGCTGTCTGTTGTTGAATTCAAAACTGAGTCCGAATGGGTAGGTCCACCTATATCTGATCTTATCATCTCGCAGTTTGGAGATGATGGGTCTGAACAACTGTCTCCGTGCCAGGGGAGCCGGTGCCAAATCTTGGTATATGGAGCATGAGTGATCTTGAAAGGAGATGGATCCCTTCGACCTGGCCGCTAGGAGCACCGCCTCTTTAACTTTGTAGGAGTGGAATTTCACCAGTATGTCGCGAAGTCTCTTCTTCTCGCCTGCCTGGAGGCTTCCCACACGGTGGACCCTTTCCAGCTTTATTTTAAGGGATTGGGGACCCAGGACCTCCGCGCAGAGTCCCTCCATGAAGGCCCCCAAGTCTGGCCCCTCCGCGCCCTCCTCCAGGTCTCTGACGCGTAGATTCTCCCTCCGTGCCCTGTTCTCGAGGTCCTCCGCCTTGAGCTGCGTCTGGTACAATTGGTCCTGGAGGGCGCGGACATCTTCACGTAATTCAGTGGAGAGTTTCTCTTGGTCTTGATGGTGTGCCTCCAGATCCAATACTCTAGTGCCCACAGAGTCCACGTCTTGCTGGAGGGAGGTCAATCTCTCCGTAAGATCCGTCCTCAGCTGCTCCATTGAAGATTTGATGTCCTGGCCGAGGTCGTTTCGCAGCTCTGTTTTAAAGTCCTTAAACATGGTCAGGAGGTCCGCTTTCGTGAGTGCCATGCTGGCTGTTTTAACGTCTACGCGTAGCGTCGGGCGTTTATCTGATGGTGCGAAGAAGTCTGATACCTTGTTGGATGTCCTGTTCATCCCTTTCTTTGGCGGCATACGGGCTGGCCCAGGAGGACATTTGTTGCAGAGATGCAAGCGATTGGAGGGCCCAAGATCCAATGCAAGGGATCCGTTATGTGGAGGGTTAGCGTAGGTGTGGACTGCTGGCAACCCAGAGCGGGTAGAATCACCACCAGCACATGGGCACGGTGGCACGGGATGGACACCCAAATGCTGCACTAGTCGGCCTGCTGTGTGGTTGGTGCTGCTGGGTGGGAGGACGCTCCCCTTGTGGGACGTAGAGGCAATGTGTGTGCCCGATGTGGTGTCCCAAGCCACACAAGGCGAGGAGTGGTAAGGCACCAGACCACAGAAGAGGCCGCACTCAGGAATCAGTGCCAGTCGTCCAGCCGCAGGGTGTTATCGCGCTCAGCACATGCGGGTCCCGCCGACACCAGTCACCGCCTTGTATTTGTTATCCTCCTGGAGGCGGAATGGGTGCCATTTTGTGAATGCAGGGGCCGATACAGGGGTTGCACTAATTATGGTGGAGTCGATCGTGGGGCGCTTTCGATCCCACCTCAGAGCCAAGAGTGAGTAGTAGGTTACTGTGCCCTCTGGAGTAGCACCTGGCAGTAAATGGACATGGGGCCTCAAATCCAGTAGGTCAAACGGCGGCGCCAATATTTACATTCCGGCCGCAATTTTAAAGTCAGGCAGGCGCCGTGCGGTGTTCCGTGGCATGGGTTGTACTCCGGGGAATGTCGTTGTGAAAGTGCCAACGTTCGTGACGGCCGCGGGCCTTACCTCCAGCGGCGGCACGTAGAATTGAAGGCAGGGGTCCCACGCTCCACTCTCGTCAAGTTCCCGCGGGGCACTCGGACTAGCCCCAAATGATAGCCGACATTTTGGGAGGCGCCTGTTGTTCTCCGGCAAGGTCGCGCTGGGTCCGCTACTGCGGCGTTAGAGGCAGGTAAGGTCTCTCCGATCGTTCCTTACATCTTCCGCTTGGCGCAGGAGTGGTTTATAGCATTCAGAGTTCAGTAAAACCACAGCTATCTGCTCCGGGACAGTGCGCGGACCGGGAGCCGAGACGGGCTACGTCCGATCGCCCATCTTGCCCGGCCACGCCCCCACCAGCATTACCTAATTTTATTGGAGTCTGGTGGGCTGCAGGCTGCGAACGCAGTTACAACCTGACGTGAGCGAGCGACAATCTGAAGTTCTCGCTCATTGTTTATTGTCCATTGTGTCTGCTCCACCCTTGACCATTGCCTGCCCCCTGATTCTAACGCCTTCTCACCCTTGTGAGGACAAAAACTGGTCCCACCCTTTCAATTCTCTCCGCTGACCTCTCTCGGAATGGAGTTAATTTCCGACCCCACAGTATCCAATGCCTTCTCTATCAACTATCCTCCTAACCTCTCCCAAAATGCGGCAAAAAAACACAAACATCGACTACTCAAATCTAAACCTGAAACACTAATCTCCGACATCTACATATGCCCAAAAAGGGCATTCTATCTAATGACCTCATTTTCTACACCAGAAAACAAGCATGTTGGCGGAAGGTCATCTTTTCATTGCTTCGAATAAAGGATTCAAGGAAACCCCTCATGGTCTCAAATTAACAATCTCACCATCACCTTTTCTCAAAGTTTATGCCACCATCACTCTATACAATAATAGTATCATTCTCATACAAGCCTCTAATACCAATCTAGCCAAGATGGACTATATCTTCCCTACCCTCAAGAAAGCCGCGACTGCTACCTCTTCTGATTTCCCTACAGACCACCCTACCTCACTGGACCTATCCGGCTTCTTGGAATACATCTAGACTTGTTCATTCCCCCCACCCCATAGATGTCTTAGGAGAAACTCAATCCCCCACAGTAGCCTCGCACACCATTCGACCCTCGTCCCGGTCGGGTGGCGGACTTAATGTTCCACCTAGCTCGCTATCAGTTTGCCAGATGCTCGGCGTTTCCTCCAATGAGATGCCCTCCTAAGACATACCCCTCCTGTCTCTGCCATTGCTCTTGCATCCCGGGCCTCACTTTCTAACCCCTCCTCACCGTTAGAGCACACAACACCACCATCCAAGTTTCATCCTTATCCTAATACACCTGATCACCCTATGAGCATCCCCACTACACCTCACTATTAGTCCACTACCAACCTTCCATCCCCTGCCACTCCCACTTATCGATCAGGGCTCCCGCAAGTCTTTAAGGATGCATCCTCTCCCAAGGATCTTCGCATCCCCATCTCACCTCATACAGCTATCAATCGAGGTTCCCCCACTCCACAGGACCCCTACCCATAGTTCCTTTCCTTAAACCAACATTCCGACCTGGTGGCACGTCTGGACAAGTTATCTCTCCAAGTGAAGCTTCTCACTCATGAATTCCATGAACTGTTAACTCTTTCGCTTAACCAGCTGCCCATGTTCAATTCTCTCAGCTCCTCAGGAAAGATACCCACAGCCCCCGCCAGTGCATTCTGGCCTTGACCAGCACTCCTCGCACCTTATCTCTAAAACCTTGCCCCACCCTAACGCCCCCTCCCGCACTAGAAGAATGACGGCCGAACTTGCGACCAGCGAGATAGAGGAACTACTCCTCTCCTACTCGTTGACTCTAGGAAATGACAATGCCCCTACAGCCCAAATTCAAACCATTCTCGCCAACCCATACAGAGAACCCTCTAACAACCACAGTCGTAAATAGCGACAACCTCAAGCAAGTGAATATCTCCCAGACTCCTACATCACACACGCCTATGCGACTGAAATGTGCACTACTCAATTGTAGATCAGCTAACAAGCATGCCTCAGATATCTTCGACCTCATTCAAAATAATGAGCTAGATATTATCATCCTCACGGAAACATCCTTCCTCCACCCCCATCTTAGATCTCCTAGTGCCCCCTAGCCACGACATAATCTGTCTAGACAGAACAATGAAACAGGGCGGTGGACTAACTTGCATACACCGTAACACACTATCGGTCTCTCACTTGAAGACCCCCACCTCACGTATAGTAGAATACCTTTGCCTCAACATCTCCAGTAACCACATCCCTGTAGGCAAACTTTATACTTTCTACCACTCTCCCGGTGATAACTTCCTCTTCATTGAACATCTTATGGAAATGATATCTTCCAATGATGACCCATCAGTATCCCAAATCTACCTTGGTGATTTCAACAGTCATTGGTCTAAACCTAATGACCAAGTGGTGATCTGTCTTAACGCAATCTTATCTGATGTGGACCTTATCCAATTCTGTGACCGGCCAACTCACAATAAAGGAGAAACTCTGGACCGTATCATTTCAAAAGGTAACACCATCACATTAGAGGACATTACCCCATGTGATTGGTCCGACCACTACAGCATCTTCTTCTTTATCAACAGGGAGGTGATACGGAAAGGGGTTCAACCAAATAAAATTAAACAGTGGAAAAGTGAACTCAGGAATATTAACACTGATTGTCTAGCCATCGAATGTAAAAATGCTTTGTCCTCCCAAACTGACATATGTGATGTACATAATCTCACTGACTTCTATAACGCCACTATCATGGATTCAATAGCTCCTCTACAGCAAAAAAATGCCTTCTCCAAAATCTCCAGACCCTAGTTCAACGACAACCTAAACTCTGAACGCCGCATCCTAAGTGCTGCTAAACGTCTATGGAGATCCAAACTGTCCGTTTATCATCTAAAATTTCTGAGATCGGTTAGGAGTTCTTACAATAAAAAAATCAATATTACTAAGGCCGATTACTTCAGAGCCCAACTTACTCTAGCCTCAAATCGCCCCAAAAAACCTTTTGAAATTTTCAAACAGCAATCAGCAAGAGCACCCAATCACTTCGATTCATCAGTCAATTCACCGTCATGCAATGATCTGGCCATCTTCTTCATGGAAAAAACTAAACTCATCAATCTTGATCTTGAATCTAAGAGGGCCCTACTTACTTCACCTGAGAGTGCGGCTGATCCTGCCCTCCCTGAGAGCCTAAAGCCACCTAGTATTAGCATGAAGAATATGGCCACCTGGAGCTCCTTTACTCCCCTCAGGAAAAATGACATATACAAAACTCTTCTGAACATTAACCCCTCCAATCACTTCAGCGACCCATTGCCTCCGCCTGTCTTCAAAGAAATCAAGGTGGTCCTTATTCCCATCTGGACAAAGATTGTCAACGCCTCCTTATCTCATGGCAAGATCCCAGAATGTCTGAAAGCGGCTCAGGTCTCACCCATTCTCAAAAAAACAGATGCGGACAGATCTGACCTCAACAACTTTCGTCCCTTCTCCAACATCCCTACTCTGGCTAAGCTCCTTGAAAAATGTGTCCAATCGCAACTCTGCTCGCACATTAAGACCTTCAATCTCTTGAACCAACATCAATCTGGGTTTAGGAGCGGTCATAGTACCAAATCCGCACTCCTTCACATCATGGATGACATCCTAACAATGTTAGACCATAATGAATCCTGCCTTCTAATCCTCCTTGATCTTTCCTCTGCATTCAACACGGTTAATCACCATATCCTTTTAGCCATCGTGGAACACAGAATGGGCCTCTCCGGTCGGGTACTGCAATGGTTCGCGTCTGTCCTTCACAATAGATCCCAAAGAGTTAAGGTGAACCATACACTATCCCAACCAGCTACAGTCTCTATGGGTGTCCCGCAGGGGTCTGCAGTCTCTCCAATACTCTTTAATATTTTCCTGGAACCACTAGCACACGCCCTTAAATCCATGAACATTCTTTTTCACATGTATGCGGACGACACACAACTTTACCTGAAAATCAATTCCTCAGAAGATTTCATCGATTGTCCTGCCGAGACTAGACTATGGTAGCGTGACACTGTGTGGCCTCCCCAAACATACCGTGGTCATGCTCAGGGCTTCGTTGAATGCAGCTGCCAGATTGATCACTGATGCAAAAAGAACTGATCACATCTCCCCAGCCCTAATATCTCTAAAGTGGTTACCCTACAAAGCAAGAATTCAACTAAAGATTGCCTGTCTGACGCACAAAGCCCTCCACTTCAAAACCTCTGGATACTTGTCTCAAAAACTAGAACTATCTGGTGGGGGCAGACCATCAAGAAGTGCACATTTTTTGCTACTGAAACCCCAGACTTTTCGCAAAAAGAGAACTAGGCTCCGAGCCTTCGCTGGCGTGGCACCGAAGATCTGGAACTCGCTCCCTCCGGAAATCCACTGAATTCCCTACATGGCGGCCTTCAAACATGAAGTAAAAGCAATCCTAATGAACAGGTTCCTGCCTTAAATAACCATTGGTCGTCTGCTTTTTACATGGGTTTTTGTTCTTTCTGGCCTAACAACATGGAACACCCAGTATTGTCTACCTTATCGTACCAAGCATTGTTTGTGCGCATCCTTGTACATTTTTATTAGCTCATTATTTTATCCTCTCTTACTTCCTCGACAATGTTCCCCTTTTACCTGTTACCCCTTCCATTATTGTGAAGCTCTCTGTTACCCCTCGGGGTCTTGTTTGCGCTATAAAAAACTTTAAAATAAATGAATAAATACCTTAAACTACTAATAACCCACCTTCCCACATTTTGGTGCGCGATGGTGAGATCCAGAACTTGTGTTTGATAACACCAGTCAGTATTTAAGTGAGGCAATTGAAAACCCTCTAAATTGAACTAGTGCAAAAATTGTTTTTGACTTTTTATTTGGACTAATATTCATTAATTATGTTTCTAGTTTTTTTCTAAATTGCTCTAATCTCAATTCTTGCCTGTGTTTTTGTGTGTGACCCAAAACTAAGGGATACCATGGAGCTTGACCTGACTAGCCTCCCCAATTTCACAGTAGCAGAGCTTAGGGGCTTGTGTAAGGTTTGGGGATTTCCAGCACCCCCAATACTAGGAAGCCAGAGCTGAAAAGGCCCTTACAGCCTGGGAAGACTCCCAGCTAGTAGATCCGTCCTCTGATGCAAAGGAGTCTTCAGCGATAGAAGAGGAGGGGGAGGAAGATCCTTTAGACCTCAGTGGTGAGGAAACTGAACGCCTATCTCCACATACAGTGACCAGGGCCCGGCCTAGAGCTGGGGGGGGGGGGATCCATCACAGGAGAAGCAGGACTGTCCCTCAGGGAGAAAGAACTTAAGGCCCAGTTGTCCTACATAGCACCAGAGACAGAGAAGTTGGCCCTGGCCAAAAAGAAGTGGGCACATGATAGAGGAGAACCACAGAAGGTAGCAGAGTGGAAGATGGTGGCAATATTGATAAGTGACTGACACATTTTAAGAGGGCCCTTAAGATGAGGAGGGTGAGCTGTCAGTACTGGTGCTCACACCTGTGGGAGCTGATTCCAGTAGCAGAGAGGGACAAGTTCTTGACCCTAGAGGGAGAAGAAGCTGAGTCCTACCCTCATATGAAACAAAGCTTAGTCAGAAGGTTTCGTCTCACCCCTGAGCAGTACAGGATGAAGTTTAGGGGCACCCAGAAAGTCAGTACCCAATCCTGGGTTGATTTTGTAGACCTATCTGTGAAGGTACTAGAGGGCTGGATATAGGGTAACAAGGTAAGTACCTATGAGCGGCTATACAATTTGTTCATGAAGGAACACATATTGGCTAATTGTCCCTCAGAGCAGTTACACCTGTATCTAGTTGTCTCCAAGCTGTCTAATCCCAGGGAGCTGGGTGAGACAGCAGATGAGTGGGTTCGCCCCACGGTGACCAAGAAGAACTAGGGAGGTGATCAAACAAAAGGAGGACAGGTCCCTTCCCAGGGAAAAGCCCTGGGTATCTAGGTTAAAAAACAAATGGAGTCCTCAAAAGGTCCACAAACACTTGTTCAAGAAAGGGGTTCCCAGGGTCATTCCACTTTCAAGGGGAAGGGGTATCCTGGGAAGTTCTTGGACCCTACAAAGCCAGGCAAGTGTTTTGATGACTGGCAGCCAGGACACAAAAGGGGAGATGCAGACTTCTCAAAGAAGCCCCATCACTGGTGGGAAGTCCTAGGGGATTGTTAATGGTTAATGTAGGTGTGGGGGTGGAAGTTGGCCCAGAGATGGGGATGAGGTTTCCATGGGTGGGGTGGAAGTTGCAACCCTGCCACCCTTACCTCCAAGCATGGAGAAGTATAGGCAGACGCCTAAAATAAATGGTACTGAGGTTGAGGCTCTGAGGGATACAGGAGCCAGTGTTACAGTGGTGATGGGCAAACTGGTTTTCCAAGAGTGGATTCTCCCTGGTGTATTCCACCAGGTGACCTATGCAGACAGCAGAGCAAAGCTCCATCTCATGGCAATGGTGAGCTTGAAATTGGGAGGTGTGACTGGCTCTAAGAAGGTAGTTGCGTCTCCTGTCTTCCCATTAGAGTGTCTAATGGGAAATGATCTTGAAGTTTCTGAATGGTCAGGGGTGGAAAGACAGGTGCATGCTCAGATGCTGGACCTCCCTGAGTGGCTCTGTGCTGTGACTAGGTCACAGACTGGTCATCAATCAAAAGAGGAGGGGGGAAATAAATCACAAAGGTCTCAATACCAGAGTCTCAGTAAAATTGTTTCGGAGACTCTCAACCACACATTCACAGTTTTCGGCTTACATAATCTCTGCTTAGTGTGGCTTGGTCGATAGCATCATCATTGGTTCTGTCACTTGAGTGTCCCGTTTTCCAAGTGTGGTTCATTCTCCCCCTCCTCTTTTGATTGATGACCTGTACTGATTGGAAGCCGAATGAACCTCTGCTTCTACCTTCCCCCACCTTTTTGATTTGAACTAGGTCACAGACTGCATATCTGGGGCGTGCTGCACATTTGGACCCTGGAACAATGGACCAATCCTCCAGAAACAAGAGACAGGATAAAGGGTCTGGTGAGCCAGCCCAAACAGCTCAAGAGGTCCAGGAGGAATCCAACTCTGTGGGGGAGGATATGGCCTCTGAGGTAGGGAATCCACCCCTGCAAGATATCTCTGACTTGACAGAGTTGCAAGAAACCGGTGCCCCCCCCCCCCAGAGAGGAGCTGTGCCAGGGTCAAATAGATTGTCCCACTCTTGAAGGCCTGAAGCAAACTGCACCAGGCAAGAGAAGGGTGTTGTCCATGGATTCCACAGGGTCTATTGGGAGGATGGAGTCCTCTCTACTGAAGCCAGGAACCTCAAAGCAGAGGCAACCAGAAGAGCGGTGGGCCCCCAAAAAGTAGAGAGAGCTCCTCCTCGCCTTGGGCCATGATATCCATTTGGCAGGACATTTGGGACAGACCAAGATCTGGAACAGGCTGGTCAACCATTTCTATTGGCCCAACATGTCTGCGAAAGTGAAGGAGTTTTTCAACTCCTGTGTCACCTGTCAAGCCAGTGGAAAGACAGGAGGTAAGCCAAAGGCTCCCTTGATACCACTTCCAGTGGTTAGGACACCCTTTAAGAGAGTGGTGATTGACATTGTTGGTCCCCTAGACCCACCAACTACCTCTGGGAACAGATATATCTTGGTAGTAGGGGACCATGCCACCAGATATCCAGAGGCAATACCCCTCAGAACAGTCTCTGCTCCCCCAGTGGCCAGATCCCTACCTGGCATCTTCACCAGAGTCGGCTTTCCAAAGGAGTTGGTCTCAGACAGGGGGACTAACTTCATGTCCACTTATGTGAAGGTGATGTGGGATGAATGTGCTGTTACCTATAAGCTCACCAACCCGTATCATTCCTAGACCAATGGTTTTGTGGAAAGATGTAATAAGACCATGAAGGGCATGATTATGGGCTTATCTTACAAGCTCAGTAGGGGATGGGATGTTCTCCTCCCATGCCTGCTGGTTGCTTACAGAGAGGTGCCACAGAAAGCGGTTAGTTTTAGCCCCTTTGAGTTACTGTTTGGCCATTCTGCAAGAGGGCCATTGTGTTTGGTGTGAGGAATTTCCGAGAAGCCTCTCAAGGAACCCAAACAAGATGTGCTGGACTATGTGCTAGGCCTGCAGTCCTGCATTACTATATGGGTAACATTAGCAACAGCTGAACACCATTCACTTTTAAACTGAGTTCTGTGCCATAAAAAGTCCTGGAACCTCGAAATCCAAAAAGTATCAAACATTGATTTCATGATCTGAGGTCATGGTAGGAAGCATTATGATTGAATCTATTGAAGAAGCTGGAAACATTAGATCTTGTATTCAGCATCAGTGTCGGCACAATATGACTGAATGTTTCAATCAAAAATGCAGCAGGTAAAGAAGTAATCGGATTAGGCGCAGGAGCACAGGTTATTGTTGACACCGATGTTAGTGCCACAGAAGCAACAAGTGCTGGAGAGCCAGAAACCATCAAATACTATGGAGATGCAAGAGACAAACCATACTTTGGTGGCATATGAGACAGAGCAAACATGATCATGGACAGTGGCGATGCCCCACAGAAGGAATGATGTATAATCAGTGAATGGATCATGGCCAGCTGATCAGCAAGAAGTACAGCTGGATGTTCTAATGGGAAGGTTAGAATAATCATGTGAAAGCAAGTGCAACATTAGAAGAGAAGTCTTGCACCTGGTGGAAGAAGCTTATGATTTCCAAGAGACCAGTGCTCATCCAAGCATGAAAGCAGCTCTGCATCAAAGTACAAAGCAATTGCACGACTACAGAGCTGCAAAGCAGAATACAATGAATTCCTCATCTTAGAAAAATGCTCAAGATGACCATATGTACAAAAAGCAAGACATCAGCAAATGACGTGAAACGCCCAGAAATACAGATCAACCTCTATGTATACTTTTGAAAACAGTCAATAGTCTAGAACCTATGTTGATTAGAATGTCAGTGGTGTTAGAGACATGGAAGACAGCACCAAGCAGGTCTACAAAATGAGTTAATAATTGGTCATTTAAAAGCCATTGTTTCACCATCACAGACTCTAACATCTGAAGGTCACAAAAGTCTTCATTGCAGAAGTTACAATAATCAATATATCAATCAATCAGGGAGTTTAAAGCGCACTACTCACCCGTGAGGGTCTTAAGGCGCTGGAGGCGCAGCTCCGATTTATCTGAAAAGCCAGGTCTTGAGGCTCTTCCTGATGGTGTGCAGAGTAGGGGAGAGTCTGATGTTGACTGGGAGCTCATTCCAGGCTTTAGCTGCGATGTAGGAGAAGGCTCTTCCACCCGCTCTGGTTCTGTGGATGCGCAGGGTTTCTGCTAGGGCGAGGTCGGCTGAGCGGAGGTTCCTTTTGTGTACGTGGAAGGAGACTCTTTCGTTGAGGTATATGGGTCCAGTGTTGTGAAGGGATTTGTAGGCGCAGGTGAGTAGCTTGAAGGTTACTCTCTTCTCGAAGGGGAGTCAGTGGAGGTCTTGCAGGTGTTGGGTGATGTGTTCATGTCGTGGGATGCCAAGGATGAGTCTGGCCATGGTGTTCTGGATGGTCTGGAGTTTGCGTTGCAGGGATTTGTTGATTCCAGCGTTCCAGGACGATAACAAGGCAGATACGATTTAACTTATCACGGGACCAAACGGGAACATTAAAAGTCCTTGCCAGAGGATGTACAATGTTATCCCGCAACATTTCACTGGACTTTGCACAGTAAGCAGATAAACATAGACTTGAACCAGGTCACAACATGAGACCCCCCCGGCCATTCTGGTCCCTTTACTAGCGCCCTACTAGAATCTATCTCAGCACTTGCCCACTCTACACCTAACTTTACCGTGCTAGGGGACCTCAATATTCATTTTGATGATCCCCTAGACACAGGGGCTGCTGATTTGATACTAGACCTGGCTGCCTACGGCCTTCATTTGGCCAATACCGGAGCCACCCATATCAAGGGTCATCTGCTAGACCCAGTTTTTACAAATGTCCACACTCTCCAGGCTAAACCTTCTTGCCCCCTCCCTTGGACAGACCACTTTTTGGTTCCTCTCTTCTGGCCAGGAAAATTCAGGAAACCCCACAAGCCCGTCAAGTACACCCAGGACAGGGCATGGTCCAGACTCTCAACTGAGGACTGGGCCAGAACTCTGGAATCAATGACCTATGCCCCCTCAGAGGATCCTGTCGTAGCTGATAGCAATTTTAGGAAGTGGATCTCCGACTCACTCGATTCTATCATACCTATAAAAACCCGTGTAGACAAGAGCGGAAAGACAGGCTCGGCCCCTTGGTTTAGCCTGGAACTCAGAGTACTCCGCAAGGAATGTAAAAAAGCGGAGCGACTGTGGAGGAAGGACTGGCTCCACTCTAGTAAAGACTCCTATCGGAGGACTGTGAGAGTATACAAATCTGCCCTAAAACTCTCCAAGGCCTCTTACTATGACAATAGGATAAAAAAATGCCACAAACTCCACGAGAGAATCCTATCTCATCGTCAAAGAACTCCTAAAGATACCGCAACCCCCCTCACTGACCAAGGCTCCACCGGACAGGAGTAATGAACTGGCAAAATATTTTGACTCTAAAGTCTCCCATATTTTAACTTCACTCCCACCGCCTAACCAGCTACCTTCTTGGGATAACGTGACGCCTGACACTTGCCCTGCAGGCGACTTTCGCCCGCAGCTTAATGCCTTTAGGGCAGTCTCACTGGACGAAGTTGAAAAAACTCTGGCCAAGATGAAAAGTGGCTCTCCCCGTGACCCTGCTCCCATGAGATTCTTGAAAGCAGTCGCCTCTGTGATTGTCTCTCCAGTCTTGGAGTTGATTAATGCCTCACTGTCCCAAGGCTCCGTTCCTCCTAGTTGGAAGGGGGCGGTAGTCAAAACCACAATTGGACCCCGCGGATCTGGCCAACTACAGGCCGATCTCGCTCCTCCCGGGCATCAGCAAAATTGCTGAAAAACTAGTTAACGTCCAGCTGTCCCCGTTTCTGGAATCTAACAATCTGCTGCGACGTTCCCAAACGGGGTTTCGCCCTGGCCAAGGCACGGACACTGCCCTCCTCTCCGTCATCGAGGAGGCAAGGTGCATTTTGGATTCGGGGGGGTCAGTGGCAGTGATCCTCTTGGACCTTAGTGCAGCCTTTGACACGGTGAATCACCGTGTCCGGCTCCACCGGCTGGCCAGGGCAGGACTTGGGGGCACTGCGTTGGCCTGGATAGAGTCATTCCTGTTGGACCGTTCGTTCCAGGTCTGGGATGGCAACTCCCGCTCTGACTCTCTTCCTTTGACAAGTGGGGTTCCCCAGGGCTCCTCACTAAGTCCCACTCTTTTTAACGCATATATGGCCCCTTTGGAGGACGTAGTCGCCCCCTTCGGCATCAAGATTGTGAGTTATGCAGACGACACGCAATTGGTCGTCTCTCTCTCACATCTTGAACAATGCCCAGATAATCTTCTGCACTGCCTCCTGAAAATCCATCTCTGGATGTGCGAGTCCTCACTCAAACTTAATGGGTCCAAAACAGAAGTCATGCTGATGGGGAAGAAGTGGTCAGCAATTCCATCATCTGTCTGGCCCGATATTATGGGTGAGGTTGCCGCCCCTAAGAAAGAAATCAAGAGTCTTGGGGTCTGGCTCGAACCGGACCTATCCATGAAGACCCAGGCAACTAAAACAGCTGGAACCTGCTTCGGACTTATGCGGTCAGTCCGCAAGATCCTTCCTCTGCTTCCCCTTCAATCCAGGAAACTCCTGGTTCAAGGACTGGTCCTTGCACGATTGGACTACAGCAATGCGGTCTACTTAGGAGCCCCTGAAGCTACTCTGGGCAGGCTACAACGAACCCAAAATGCGGCGGCCCGGATGCTGATGGGTCTTCCTTCCAGAACCTCTGCCAGACCTGCGCTTAAGACTCTGCACTGGTTACCAGTCTGAGAGAGGATCGAGTTCAAGGCAATGTGCATTGCTTACAAGCTCCTCAATGGACAAGGTCCTTTGATCTTAGGAGATATGGTTACCCCGTACAAAGTTCCGAGATCTCTGCGCTCGGACAATGAGCGACTGGCCACTGTCCCCAGGTTTAGGAGGGTGCGTGCTGGAGGCCCTCCCTTCTCCGTAAAGGCAGCCACTCGCTGGAACTCGCTTCCCCGCAGCCTGCGGTTGGAACCCTGCTACCTGCGTTTTTGCAAGCAGCTTAAAACTTTGCTCTTCCCTAAATAAGTTTCCCCTCCCCTCTTGACTAATTCAAGCTCTCACAGCGCGGGGATGCCTCCGGGTCACCAGGCGCTTTACAAATCTTTAAATAAATAAATAAATTAATTCTAAAAACAGCTCCTTTTACAAGAAGAGCCCAATAAGAAGGAATAACAATTGCAGCACACACATTTTCAAGCAAGGCCGGGCTTCTAAAAGTCACAAGAGCCATGTGCAGTGATACAGCTGCACAGGACTGTGCACAGTGATAGAGTTGCACAGCACTGAGTGTCCTAGAGGATTAACTGACAAAGATGTGCTAATGAGGACAGGAGCTCGCCAGAGATATAGGTGATATGCAGTATGCATTGGCTCATACTAGCCTATAGAACTTTGTTTTGTACAGCCATTGAAATGAGAAGTGGTGATGGGCAGAGAAATAGAGCATTAGATTAAAATTCTTAGCAGGAGAAAAAGGTAGCTCCTGCACACCTGTTGAAAAGACAAGCAATTGTAAAATGCTCCATTTTGGGGTGAAGTAGCAGTGACAGAAAGCAAGTCTGAAAGGTGCGGAGTTCATTTCCATTAAGAAGGGATCAGGGCACACTGTATGATTTAGGCATTTACAAAGTCCAATATAGCTATGCAATGGCATATCTGAATTTCTTCTTGATGTATTGTATATGTTCTATATTTAAAGAGCAACAAAACAGATGAATTAATAATAGTGATAGAATAGACATGTGTAGATAGTGTGCATGAATGACTATAGATACCAGAAAAAGTGTAATGTAATACTTTTCTATCAAGTTCCCTAATATGGATAACAGCTTATTTTTCAGAGTAGGCAGCATTTTCTTGGATAAAACCATAAATTAAAAAAGAAAGAATGCTTCTCCTTGTTTATACAGGAACGGGACCTTAAGGAAATTCAGTCCTATACATGTCATCATGTATTTTGATCACCTTTCCAACAATATAGGCGGTAATGCTAACATTTAGGAACACGCATATTAGTAAATGGACAAAACGTTTTAACAAAAATCTTTGCCTATACTGGTTAGAATGGATCAATCAGAATGCTACTCCATTTAAAGCATAACATTTCATATTAAATGTACTACTTATAATCAACGTATTTATCTTGTCTTTCCATAAAACGCTAGTTCCAAGCTGGGCAATGTGTGTAATTATTATATGGTATTATGTGAATTTTCAAATCTTCCGGCGAGGCAAGTCCCAGGCATGTATCTTCATAAAATTTGCCTGAGACAACGTTAAATTGCATGGAAATAAACAAACAGGAAATAATGTGTCAAGTCCCTTAATTCACCATGATTAAGTGATTCAAATACATTTTATTGGCATCAGTCTATGCCAATATGTGTAACCTGGTTCTAAAAAACCTCTAAAGGTTCTGAAGAATATATTGCCTTAACCAACACCATTAACAATATTCAGATGAATCAGATGTTTAAATGATGTGAATATTAGTTTTTGCTGAAAATACTTCAAACTGTTAGACCGAGGGGTGGAGAAGTGTAGCTCACTGGTTAGAGGAGGCATACCCTGAAGCAGAGGTCAGACCTGGGACCAGGGTTCGATTCCCGATGCGGCAGGGTCTGGAGCCCAATTGTCCACGGACTCGATAATTCTCGCTTCGGTGCCTACTCTAAGCACGAGTTCACACTATGCAGCTCTGGGCAACAAGCTTGCTTAATCTCCACAATGGCCCCCTGCGGCGGGATGCCTGGCTTTCACCTTGGGGATGCCCAGTACGGGTTATCTCACAGGGAAAAACCAGGACGGGTTCCCAATGCAAGCGCCGAGATGCCCAAGGGTAATTTGAGCGCTATATAAGACCGCACATACATACATACAGTGCTGATTGGAGAATGCAATGATATCTGTGGTGATGGAAACCAAACATCTCTTCCTAAAATCATCAGAGAGCTGCTTGACTGCTTTTCATTTCACAGACTTACAAAAGAACCTGGCATAACAATGTCATCTAATGAAATGAGCAGAACATGTGACATCTCTACCACCACTGGTCCCAAGGTCTGATATGGAACTCATTCCCAATAATGCCATCATGTAGTGGATAAACAGGGATATTAACAGCAGGGATGGGCGTAACTTGCGTAATTTGCTGTAGCATAACTACGCAGAATTACAGCAAAATTATACAAGATTATGCAAAATAATGTGAGGAGTATAACCCTGCGCTTAGGGCTATTTTCTTAGCACAAAATGTACCCTTGGGTCTAGAATGGGCCCAAGGAAGGATTTTGTACTGTGTTGTGATAATAGTGCTAAATTGCAACAGAACCTGATAAGCAGTAGCCAGTAACTGTTCGCTAAGTTTCATGTTCCTGTACTTCAGCGGTACGTGAACGAGTGTAATTCCATAAGTGTCAGTAATTTTGCTTGAAAGGAGTAACACTGAAATATCAAAATTATTCTGATTAGTCCTGCGTAATTACAATTTTGTTCAGGCCTAGTTAAAATATTGTAGCTCATTGCCACATGGTGTGAGGATGAATGTGGATGTAGCTGTAGTTTAGCAGAGGGTGGTGCAGAAACCTCCGGAAGATAAGGCCCAGACATTATCCTCAAAATAATAATCAGCATTTTAATCAACCAAGAGCTTGCTGCAAATTCCAAATGTAAGACGATGGCGGGTGGATGCACTCACTACAAACAACAGGTGACTGATCATCCTTCTAGATTGCTACCTGCTGACTTCTAACACCAGTGTTTCCAGGTGAGGTGGAAGAAGAACAACTTTTGTGTCTCACGTTCAGGATCATCTTTTGGTATTACAAATTCTTGCAAAGGAATCAATATTATACCTGTGGTTGTTCTTTTAACAGAGCTGTGGATGCAGTCAAAGTTGAAGCAGGTACAGCCATTCCTTGCAAAACATAAAAATTGGTCATATTGGTTGAGTTTATCAGGTCCAATTGGAGAGACAACCTCAACTCGACTGATCTCTCCTTGAAGTATCTCCAAAATAAAGAGAGGATCTCTTGCTCTAATCTGGAGGTACTTTGCCAAGGGTGACCACAATCACCATATGATGCTTCATAATGTGCTCGTTAGATACCTTCCTTTGTTTTCTTACCACCAGGCAATAGTGGCAAGATTACTGTGCGAGTGCCTTCCATCACAAGAACTCATACAGGTCGGCACAAATGGCACTTTCTCAGGAATCCTTTTTTTTGGACTAGTTATCCCGCTAATGGAAACCACTCATCAGCAGCTTTCCCTTTGATGGTGGGGGGGGCTGGAAAAACTCTTCTTGTTCATGAGTTTTACTCTCACATCTAAGAGATTCTACTGAAGATTGACACGTGAATCAGGTGAACCATTTTGCTTTCCTTCCTTTCCAGAAAGCAGAAAATTAGGTACAGACATTAGTATTAAAAAAATAAATTAGTATGGTGTGAGACAATCTAATCCTGCCCTCTGCAAATTATTGGGTGCTGGATGAGCCTGCGATAGGTTGTAGTACCATACAATACGACGTCCATCACCCTCAGATGCAAGGCTTGTTTAAGGGTACCATTGGCTTACTAGACCATGCCGTTTGATTTCTAGCAGAATAGTTGTGAGAATACCGGTCTTATTCCCAGAGCTGGCATGAGATCAGCAAATGCCTTCGAAGCGAACGCTGGGCCATTGGCTGAATTAAAGGTAAGTACCACTTCCTGTACTGGGCCCTGGAAGTCTTTTTTGACAATGTGAGCAGTGGAGGCCTTTTGGGACCAAACCCACAGGACTCTAGAGCATGAATCAGTCGCACCCAGGGTATACTAGTAAACTGTGCCAATTGGAAACAGGCCAATACGGTCGAGGTGGATAATGCCAATAGGTCTATTGGATATGTAGACATTGGCTTTGGAGCAGTAGAGAATTTCATGTTTTGCCAAATAGTACATTGCTGTACATATTGCTTTCTGGTTTTGGGCATTTATGGCCACCAATATTGTTGCTGTGGCATTAACACTGTAGCATTATTGTCTGCATGGGCAGATGCTATGCCCTCATGCGTTGCATTTATGAGGTCTAACCTAACTGCTTCATTGGGAATGTGTCTATCCCTAATGTATAAATATTATCCTTAGTTAAGCAAGAGGAATCTTTAACAGGGAGTCCTTTACGGGGCTTAGTACCTTTTGTTGGTGCCTGTACTGCTAGGATGATATCAGCATTGATCTTAGTTTGAGGGCTATGGGAACAATGTAACCCTGCATAGAAAAAGCAGAATCTGGTACACAAAGTGTGACAACCAATGGCTCTGCCTCCTGAAAGGATAGGAAGAGGTGATAAATGTCACTTATGTGTGCAGTGGAGTCACATTTAACACTTTAGTGTGAGTTTGTAGGACCCTGAAGACACCCACTTGGAAAACACCCTGCCCTCCCAACACAAGCTGTGACATTTTTCTGCTTAGTGCCCGGCACAGGTGCGTAAAGCCATTTTTATAGACCACGCTTTTATACTCTTGTATGTGAGGAATCTGTGGTATTGTCTGTTGATATTGTGAGAAATCTCGTGTTCAAAGTGAGGGATTTTAAATTTTACATCACTCGAATTTTGATCAGAGGCCCATTGCACTAAGTGCAAGTATAATACACACACTTGCTTCTAAGAGCTACCTTTAAGGTTGGTATGGGAGCAACTATGATGTTCTGTTTTCCCTGCATGGAGAATCCTCACTAAAAATGGCCATCTGCACAGCCATGAGAATTGTCTCAGTATGAGTGATTCATTTATCAGCTGTTGAACATATGTAGACCATATTTAGGCCATATTTGCAGCGCTCTTGCACCAAGTTCTGTGGTGCAAGAGTGACGCAAACCTTAAGTGATATTTTTGAAGCCGCGTAAAGCCACTTTGCATGACGTGGAATGGCTTCAAACATCGCTGCGTTGCATTACTCTGCGCAAGGGAGGTGCATTTCATGGGTGTTGCATGGGTGTTCCCATGCAACTCTAATGTGTTTTGATGCATTTCCAGATTGACCAAACCACACCTCTCAAGGAAAGGCGTAACAAGGAGAAATGTTTATTTCTCCGCGTTTTTCCTCTTTGTGTGTGTGCTGCATTCTGCAGCACACGTAGGAAGAGGAGAGGCCTGCCCCTTCCTGCACAAAAAACAATCATGCCTATGCTAGGCTGCCAAAATGGCACCAGTGCCAGGGAAAATGACAGGACTGTGCCATACTGGATAAATACGGCACATTCCTGCCCTTCCCTATGATGCAGGGGAGCGCAGCACGGTGACTTGCTGCTCTGCCCTGCTGCTCTGCCCTGCACCACAGAACTCATAAATGTGCTCCTGGATGTATTTGCATAGCATGATGTGTTTGGAATAACCCTGATTACTAGGATGCTCTGATTGTCTCAAGATTGCAAATATTTCCTCTGCAGCATATCTGCTTGTAGCTCACACAAGATAGCAGCGTGCACATCTGTCCAATTCTTTTCAGAAGAAGTGGAGAACATTATATCATAAATAGGCTTTTAGTGCTTAGCTTAATGTGGCTGATAAGCCCTTCCAAAGTTCAAGAACCCCATTAGGTCTTGTAATTTTCTCAATGTGTTCAGTGGTAGCAAAGCAAGACATTTCTGCAAGAAAATGAGTGGTCGTCCTGTGCATTCACTGGATGAGCCATATCACCGAAAGATTAGACCTGAGAAGGCAATCTTGGATTTATGAACCTTTATTTTCTAATAAAGTCGGGCTAAAATAACCACTAATTTGTCTGCCCCATCTAAATGTTCACTTAAGTCAATGTCAGTCATGTCATCATTGCATGATAATAATTTGGGATTATCTGGAGAATTTCCATTAATCTTGCTGCAAATAACTCTTTACTGCTTTCATTCCCTTACCCTACTCTCGTATGTGAATAATGGATACCACGAAAATTGAACCTCATGAAGTATTGTGATTCAGGTGCTGTATTCTGACTGAAGAAATCATTCGCAATGTCAAGCGTTATTTTGAATTTTTTCCCGATTCAATGGTCATTCGTCAAAAACTGTGAACATTTTGCATGTGAATGAGTATCAGAGTTCACATTTCCATTGTCCTGTATAATACGGTAAGATGGGTCTGGCTCAACCAAGGGAAAAAGAAGCGTGTTCATGTTGAATGACAAGGCACTACCAAGTCCCTGGTAATGTAATTGTGTTGAGATCATTTTAATATTGATCCTGCACGGTGACTCGCGTTCCAAGAGGGATCGCGCGTGGCACAGAGCCTTTAACCCACTCTGTTTGATTTCTGTACAGTGCTGGAGCTTGATTCAAATCCCACTCATGTGCAGATTTGTCTTTGAAATCTTCTGAGACCAGGGAAATAAACGCTTCCCCACATGGTGTGCTCCTTACAAAGGATGCCCGGCAATCATCCTTAGCTAGGACAGCATCATAGGCATCTGACAAATGTGACCGGAAAACAACTTTTATAGTGGGTGATATGTCACCCACAATTTGCATTTCTAAATTATAATCTCTATTGGGAGAATTTAAATACTGATCAAGAGTTTCTATTTTAATGTATTGGTAAGTAGGAGGTATGACTAGATGCTCCTTGAGAGCCGGATGATCCGTTATTACGATCGCTGCACGTAGAGCTGTTCCCCAAGGGGACTCTTATTCTCTGGTGCGTGTTTCTTCTTTTTAATGTTCAAGCCAACACCATTTTTCTCTTTATGGTGAGCATTTGAATCCAAACTATTTGGTCATTAATTCGTGTGGTAATTATCCTAATTGAGTTGCATTCCAATTGTGTGTATTTGGGTGCAGTGTGTATGCCACTAGCACTGACCTTGTGGGTCCTGGAAGATTTAACAGACTGACTGGCTCCTCGATAGGTGCTAATCTCACAGTGATCAAAAAAGCATGCCTTTGGTAACTTATGTGAATCTTCTGTCTTTCATGTGGTATGCATTGCTCAGCAGAGTCTACTGACTTATTAATGGCACAATGTCCAGTGGCAGCCTCAACTGGTGCAAACTCTAACCATGAGTAAAATATTTCATAAGGATAAGCTAGACTCACTGTCACTACCAGAAGAGCTTCACCCCCCCTCCCCCCCGTAGCAGGAAACCCTTGAGCTATTAAGTGATTTGTTAATGGACACCTGGCATTCACTGTTATTTGTACCGTTTAGCCACCGTTTGAAGAATGTGTGATCCAATCAAATCACTAGAGTTGCATTGCCCTTTGCGGGAAATGTCCCTCCTTATGCACAGCCAGTAACGTGTAACTCTTTACAATTCATAAAGTGACTTTGATCAAAATTCCAACAAAGATCAAATCAAAGTTTTATTTGTAGAAATTATCCAGCAACTTAAGCTCATTTCATTCTTGAGAAAGTCACATAATTCAAAGTGTCCATTAAAGGGTTATTCCATGTTACATTCATCTAGATGGAAACCCCCATGCTAATCTGTATCGTTCCAATTTCAGTGTACATGCCGCTGAAGCGCTGGATAATTTCTACAAATAAAGCTTTGATTTGAACTTCGTTGGAATTTTGATCAAACTCACTTTATGAATTGTAAAGAGTTACACGTTACTGGCTGTGCATAAGGAGGGACATTTCCCGCAAAGGGCAATGCAACTCTAGTGATTTGATTGGATCACACATTCTTCAAACGGTGGCTAAACGGTACAAATAACAGTGAATGCCAGGTGTCCATTAACAAATCACTTAATAGCTCAAGGGTTTCCTGCTACGGGGGGGAGGGGGGGTGAAGCTCTTCTGTGCCCAGCACCGTGACTCTAAACCTCCCCCCCGCATCATATCCTTATGTTATAATTCTAGCCGGAGTCCCCTGTTTGCCCGAGAATAAGAAGGAATCTTGGGTGGACCTACGCAATAAATGTGTGGACTGGTTAAGGAAACACAAGGGCTTTGAACCGGCCAGATTGCATGAAATTTTAATGGTGCGGAGAGTGGGATGGGTGGGCACATCGGCAAAAAACATTAGCGGGGATTGCATTGTCATAAATTTTTGCAGACCCCATACTGTTCAGTTTCTAATGCGCACCTGTGAGTTATTGCCAGGGCTTATGACGAACATATGTATGTTTTCCCTTGGCTATTTCTACAAACCCATCCTCAATAATTGTGTGCCCACGCCTACGGCCCTTCCTCTGGCCAATCGTTTCTTGGGTTTGTCTGACTTGGATGTTCCTGATTGACATCCAAGTTCGAGTAACGGACTCTTTGCCCCACCGTTGATAGAGGACCCTATTCTGCCATTAGCACCTGTACCCATGACTTCCGATAATTTTGCTAACTCCTCAGAGTGCATAGCATCAAGGACAGGCAACTTAAATGTCATAAGTTGGAATATAGCAGGTCTCCAACAAAGGCTCCTCGACCCCGGGTGGGTCAGCTTCATTCAGAGCCAAGATATAATTATGCTACAGGAGACGTGGGCAACGGTTAATTTACATGTTAATGGGTTTCAGTGCCACAATATCCTTGCTGCAAAGTCCAGAATGGGCCGCCCTTCTGGAGGCTTATCCATCTGGATTAACATCTCTGCTGGAGGCTCCTCCAGGGTCATTCCGACTAATAATCAGAACTTCCAGGCTATATTATTCAGACAGAAAACTAGTCTCTTTTTGGTAAATTTTTATAATAATGATTTTAGCTCACAACCTAATACACATTTTAGGAATCTTTTTAACTTTATCACCACCCTGGAGGCTAGGGCCGATTTTAGCGATACCTCTGGCCTTGTATTGGGAGGCGATTTTAATGCTAAATTAAATGGAGATTGCCCAATTTTCAAAGAGCACAACGTGGGTTTGGGGTGCCAAAGGGGCGCGGAATTAATTATTCTTTTGAGCACACATAATTTGGAGAATGTTATGGACCGCTTTCCCACTGTCCCCCTAGTGCCAACATTCAGAGGTAGAGATTGTTCTTCGATAATTGATTACATTTTTATATCCCCTGGCCTGACAGACCGTATTAGTGAGGCCAAGGTAATTCCAATGTCCCAAGGGGACCATAATCCTATCAAGATCAGTTTAAAGATTATTCATCGACCGGTCTACAATAAGGAATGCGGCGCTAGGAACCTTTCCTTAAGTTCAAACAATCTCAGATTAAAATGGAGGGGTATTAATGTGATGATGACTGTACAGACCTTGGTCAGAGACAATCTTCCTCTTTTCCTCTCATGTTTGTCCGATTTAAGTCCTAATCCAGGGGTAGTAGACGATTTTGTTAAGATCTGCTCAGCCCTTCGTGCACAGCTCACGATTCCTTTGCGCGCCATGACGGATAAGCAGGGATGGTTTGATCATGAGTGCTCTCTGGCCAATCGCGAATTGCGATTGGTCTTATCTGCTAGCCCGAGGAATCTGATTGATGTAAAAAACGCTAGGTCACGATATAAATTGGCCATCAGGAGAAGGAAGGGGGAGATTCTTGAGGAGCGCTGGGAGGTGCTAGCACAAACTGCTGCCCGGGGCAGGGGTGATATCTTTTGGGCCGCGGTCAAAGACCTGCGTTGCACGGGTCAGGTCGCGTCCCCAATAGATTGTACCATCCCCGGAGCTGCATGGGTGGATCACTTTTCTAAGATCTATGCGGCTCCACCTTCTGTGGCGGCCATTCCAATATTTAATAGCCCCCCACGGGCCGATGTATCACTATCTGAGGTTATGGAGGCCATCGCACAGAGCGCGGGGAATAAAGCCCCTGGCCCAGATGGCCTCCCAATTGACATTATTAAGACCCACCCTGATTTATGGGCCCCACTTTTACTGAATGTTTTTAAGAATTTAAATTTTACTTCCTTACCACCTCCAACCTGGTCATCTAGTATCATAGTGCCCATCTTCAAGAAGGGTGACCGTTCCCAACCATCATGCTACAGGCCTATCTCCCTTATTGACAACACTTTAAAGATTTTAGGGAGAGTACTGTATAATAAAATCCTGTTATGGGCCGAGGACAACCAAATTTTAGAGAGTTGTCAGCTGGGTTTCCGCAATAAAGTGGGAACTGCGGAGAAATGCCTTAATCTGAACCTTATCTTGGGCAAGTACACCGTAGCACGTAATTGCCCAATTTCTCTGGCCTTCATGGATTTATCCACCGCTTTTGACCTTGTTAATAGGTCATTACTCTGGAAGGCCTTATTGGATTACGGCTTGGATGAATCGCTGGTACACTTTTTGGCCTATTTGCATAGGGATCTGAAGGCCTGTGTCAGGATTGGCACTGGGGGTGAGGTTTCCGAGCCTGTTACAGTTAACAGAGGGGTTAGACAGGGATGTGTCCTAGCCCCCCTTTTATTTATAATATACATAAACGGCCTACACAAACATTTGGTCTCTTTAACCGGTGATGTCCCGTCCATAAAAGATAACCTTCTCCCCGCACTGCTATATGCAGACGATGCGGTCCTTATGGGACGCACCCCAAATGCACTACGTATATTGGTGAATGGCTTTGTTGCACATATGGATTCCCTAGATCTGAAGACCAATTTTAAAAAGTCTTTTGTAATGTCTTGCGGCCCGAAGAGGCATCATATTGGCAGCATAGTTGTGGGGGCAGAAAGACTGGGGTCAACTGGCAGTTTCCCGTATTTGGGAGTGGTCTTTGCTGCGAACAACTCCTGGAGTGGGCATATTGCCCACGCCAGGAGTAAGTTCTCAAAGTCCATTAACTCAATTTTGAGCCTCCCCCGTCCAAAACTGACCGGGGCATTGCCTGCTATCCTAAAAATATACAAAACTCAATGCGTCCCGGTTGCCACTTATGGCGCTGAGGTTTGGGGTACTGCCAGTTGCTCAGACATAATTATTGAGGAACATAGATTCTGTAGGAAACTTCTCTGTGTTCCCATTACTTCCCCACATTTTATATGCCATAGGGAATTGGGTTTGCATTTTATAGGGGATTTTATCCGTGCTCGTCCAGCCCTTTTTTGGCTGTCGATCTGGAAAAACCCCGCTGCCAAACTGACTAGGGACATCATTGAGGATTGCCTCCGCTGCGACAGGGGTATGACCATTCCCTGGCTATCAGGAGTGCATAGCATTTTTCGCAGCGTGAACTCTGAAGACATTTTTCTTAAACCCTCTACCACTAAGCACCCCACTAAATGTGAATTTAAAAAAGTACTTTATAAGTCATTTGATGTCGAAAGGGTAATAAGGGAGTCCTTGAAATCTAGTGTTTCTGGTTATTTAGCTTGCAATTTTATAATACATCCCACACCCAGATATTTAACCCTGCCGTTGAGTCATTGGGAGCGAGGCCTTATATTTCGCCTTAGGGCAGGCACCATCAAGCATGCACTTAGCTTCCCTCTATGGAATTTTAATGACCAATGTGTTGAGCCATGCCCTTGTGATTCCCAGAGCAGGCAGACAACTCTACATTTTTTATTCTTCTGTAAATTTTATATGAAGTATATTAAATGGTTTTTAACTCCGTATTTTAAAAAAACAAAACCTATTAGCCTGGAACTTGCATTTTCAATGATTTTGGCCTTGGACGATGATGAACTTGTTTTTCGTGTGAGCTCTTTTTTAAAAACTGCGGTTCGTGCCCGGTCTACTATGTCTTAAAGTTTAGATGGATTATTTCTCATGTGCAAATAGTATTTTAGTTTATTGTACGATTTTATAATTGTCTTTTTGTACTTTTATGGATTCTCAACGATCCGAATAAAGTTTCATTGAATTTGAATTTGAATTTTTGTAAAGAGTTACGCGTTACTGGCTGTGCATAAGGAGGGACATTTCCCGCAAAGGGCAATCGACCTGGACGCGCCGCCTCAATGCTTTTAAATGATGTCCATCTGGAGTCAGTAACACACTATACATATCTGGGGTTATACCGCGATCCAAGAGGAACCTTCTTGCAGCAAAAACAATATATTGAGAAGAAAGTGTCCGTGCTAATCCATGCCTTTATCAACGTGGCAAAAAAATTGGGATGGGCCGTCATTTTAACCACTCTTAACAGTCATTGTCGCAAAGTTATGACCAACCATCACTTATGCTAGCATGGCGATAAGAGGGCTGGATGCGGCAAAAGTGGACAAAATACAGATCAATATCTTTAGGCAAGTTTTCAACCTACCCCAGAATTCAATTCAATTCAATTCAATTCTGCTTTATTTCGATGTTGAATAAAAAATCATAAAAGCATACAATAAAAATAATCATTCATGAAAAACACACAGTAAAATACCAATTTTAAAAACAAGATATTTACACAATAAAATGTATACCCTACCTCACGTTACTGCGAGGGATCTTCATATAGGATATACAAGACATTTATTTATCACACAGTAAAAATAAACAATTCGCAATCAGAGAGAGGGGTAAATCCATTACTAATTATATGATCCGTAGCTAATCTTCATTCTATAATTAATGCAAATTCCTACGGTGACGGATTATACATTTCAAAAAGCTAGCTATTATATATACCAACTTTTCACCCTCTAGCAACTGCAGAAAAAGTAAAGCTGGGCGACATTGTCTATGGCCAAAATGCCTCAAAAGCGGAATAAGCCATTTTTTCCTTGGTTCCATATAGAATTTACAAAAAAGAATAGTATGCAAAGTTGATAGTGAAGAAATGTCATCACAAGGACAAGGAGAAAGAACCTTAGCCCAATTGTTACGGTCTGGAAATGTAACCATTCGGTGAAAAATATTCATCCTAAATCTTACCAGTAAGTACCGCTCGTAACTCGTAATGTTAAAAGTGAGGTACGGCTTTATTATAGGGACCAGTTGTATCATTAAACTGTGGGTAACAGTAGGTTTAATGATTTCGCTCGTTAATCTCAGTTCCTCTAAGTGGACGAGACCTTTATTTTTTAGTGTTTTCCTCGAAACCTCTCGTATTGAGCAGGGGTTGAGATAGTATTTGTCTGAGCCCAAGTCATGGAAAAAATGTGCTATGTACCGTAGCCACCTGGACCTACGGACATTATCCATGGCTAGACAATCAAACAAGATGGATTGAGTGAGGGTTGCTTTTTCTGAGGACTGTGAGAAGTTGGCCTGATGTATGATGTCACTAGTTCTAGTGTACACCTTATATCAGTCCAAATACCCTTATGGTGATTGGTTGTAAAGTCAACCTTATAGACCAGCTATCCTAGTGGTAGCATGGACAAGAGCAGTCTTAGGCTAAACTCTGAATGGCATGTGAAGCCAGCTGTGATACCATATATAATCCCTTGAATACCAAATGAAAGGACACCACAACAGATATATATATAAAATAAAGTGTATTTATTCTAGTCAAACCCTCAGCACTCTTTATGAGATTAGAGGTAAGTACAACACAGTCTTATTTATGCATACATTAAGTCACACAGGTAAGTAATACAGTTAGGCCCTAGGGGCCACGCAAACCATATACTAAGTAAGTGGTATAAGGACCACTGTCACGGAAATAGGATAGGCCTAGGCCTAGGGAATCGCTGGGGCTACACTACACTAGCAACAGTTAGGAAGTGGGAGGCCCACGGGATTCAGGTGCAGAGTGGAAACACTCACGCGTAATGCGTAAAAGTCGATAGAATCACTAGCAGTTAGAAATAAACAGTTTTAGGACACTTCTGGTATAGCTAGAAAGTCGAGACTCGGAAACTAGACCCTAGGATAGTCAATACCCTTGTGAGCACCGAAGTACCCAAGTTACCTAGCCCACAGGCTGCGGGTGCATAGGTGTGAACTTGCGTCGGGTTTCGTCGTGGACTTCTATGGATGCCTGAAGGAAAGTTGCTGACAGGCAGTCAGTGAAGAGTGTCCGGTAGATCCCAAGGCTGGGATCAAGAAGAGAGGAGACCTGCAAGCAGAAGGGACAGAGTCAAGGTCACTAGCCAGTGACCACGTGGAACCAGGAAGGAACCAGGCGATGTTGTGAAGATTGCAGGTGAAGGTGAAGCTTGTCGCTGCAGCCATGAGGACCAGGGAACGTCGAGGACGACCAGGACCAGGAGGCGAGCTGTCCCACGAAGGCTCTTGCTGTCGGCGGCGTCGAAGTTGGACTAGGACTCACCAAGCCTTGGCAAGCGGAACCCACGAAGAACGGAGGACTTGCTTCTGGTGCAGACCAGGAAGGTCTGGGGTGCTTCTTCTTTGCAGAGAAGCGGGAGCCAGTCTGGAGGAGCCAAACCAGCGCTGAAGATTTCAGGGTGCGTCGTCTCAAAGGCCACTAGCCAGCGGGCAAGCAACCGGACAGACGCGGCAAGCAGGAAAATGCAGAAGGGCCCCACGCAGGACTCGTGGAGTGTGGGGAGCTGATCTTCGGTGCAGATGGTGCTTGGGGTTGGGGCTTCTCAATCCCCGGTGCACAACTTCGAGGGTGCCTCAGAAGCTGCGCTTGAAGATACTAGCCACTTTTCCCAGGTAGCCGGTCCCACGTCTCTCGTCGCCTCCACGGATCTCAGCACGGCTATGGATGTGGATCAGGGTCGGAGAAGTCTGGAAGTCAAGGCTCTGGTCGGGCTCTGCAGTCGGTCCCTCGTAGAACTTCAGCAAAGCAAAGGGTAGTCTCTTGATGGTGCCTGTTTGCACAGGGTAGCCACTCCTTGGCCACAAGGGAGATTCTTCAGTCTTCTTCTTTCGTCGAATGTCGAAGGTCCAGAGTTTCTGTTCAAGTTGCAGGTTCAGGATAATCTAATCTCCTGGGGCCCAGCTACCACTCTTATCCAAATCTGGGGGGCTGGGTTACCTGCTAGGTCACGCCTTATGGGTGGGACCTGGGAGGGGGGCGGTTACACCACCTTCCCTTTGTCCAGTTTCGCGCCAGGACTGGGGCTGGAGAGCCCCAGCACCGGTTTGAACTGGACTATGCATGGGACACCTTGTGTGCCCCAGGCATGTCTCATTCCTTTCAGCCCTCCCTGCCCCAATACACTAAAGTCTGTCTGGGGAGGTGCTAGCACCTCCCCAAGCAGGAAACCTATTGTCCAAGCCTCCCTTGCCGGGATCACTCCCAGCAGCAGGAGGTCAGACTCGTGTCTGTGGCAGCAGCATCCATTTTGTGATGCTGAGGCTTTGGTTAGAGTTAAACAGCAAAGTAGGATTTTAACATGTCTCTCCCTCTAGAAGGGAGGAATAATATCCTCATCACCAGAAATGGTATGGGGGTATTATTCCAAAGTGTTAGACACCTTACACGACATGTTTTGATAAAGCCAAACCATAGTTACCATAACCGTTTAAGATTATAAGGCACTTTAAGAGTATATGGTAGGCTATATCATAGAACAGCTATAAGGACATGGTTCCAAAAGCTGCAGACAGGCTCAGCTCATGCTAGAGCACCATCTCACATGTTACCAAGCACTCTGCCTCCAGGATTGTTAAGGCCTGCCATAGGAGTGGCTGATAGGTACACATGTGTCTATATATAAGGTAGATACAGATATACTATATCTAAGCAAGGGGTGATTACACGACCTTGCCCCAGCTGAGAGATCAGCCAGTTGTGTCTGATTGGAAGGCCAGACCAGGGGTGGCATAATACATGCTGCAGCCCCTGGAAGGCCTAGGGTACACCTATGCCCTGGGTACCTAGGGTACACTGTACAGGGTCCAATAAGGTGATCCTTACCAATTGTGTATGTACCTAGGGTACATGGAGTCCATTTTAAGGAGAGAGCAGACAGCCTGAGACCCTGAATGGCAGGATCTCAGGCCAACTAAGTCGAAAAACCAGCTAGACACTAGGCAAAAAGTTGGGGGTAACCATAGTCAGATATCCACCTTCCTACAAGGACCAAATCCTGTGCCATAATAAAAGTGGTTGAATTTTGGCTAGGTCCGTCACATGGGCTAAACCCAGTTCTATATGACAAGCAAAGTTGCCCGCACTCCCAGGAAGTGCAAGGATAAACCTTAGAAACGAGTTTTCAACTTTCTGAATTATATTTGTGCCCACAAATCCCCAAAGACCTGCACCATACAGAGCCACAGATAAACACTTGGCTTTGTAGATCGTAATGATTTCAGGGGGGGCTCTGTTTCCCAACCTTCTGGTAAATTTAGCCAAAGCTGCAGTTGTTCTTAAAAAAAGTAGTTTTCTTTTTTCTACAGCCGGTTTCCAGGACAGTTTATGGTCTATTGTTATACCTAAGTAAGGATATTTTTGCGTGGTGGCTATTTTTTCTTTATTCAAATACATACCCCTTATTTTACTTGTAGTTTTATGACAGGAACTTGCCCTCATAACAAAAGTTTTGCTAATATTTATTCTAAGGTCAAGGCCTGCCATAAATGTGGAATATCTATTTAAATTCTTTTGGAGTTCACAAGGGGTACGTGCTAAAATAACAGTGTCATCTGCACAAAGAAGTGCGGGTATTGGGCGGTTATGAACCATTGGGAGGTCTTGGGATCCCTTCAACATCTCCTTTTCCAGGCCATTTGTATAGAGGGTAAAAAGAAAAGGGGTCAGGACACACCCTTGCCTAACCCCTTTTCTTACTGGAAAATCTTCCGTCAGCTCTCCCCCCACCCCGTAGCGCACTCTTGCAGTGGCATTTGCGTAAAGTTCCCTCATGAACTTAACCAAGTTCAATGGAGCCCCCATATCAGCCAATAAAATCCAGAGTTTAGAATGAGAAACACAATCAAATGCAGCTGATAGGTCTACATAGACCATATAAAGGTCTCCTCCTTTTATGTAAACGTATTTGTCTATTAAAAGTGACAGATTTAGGGCCTGTTCGATGGTCCCCAATCCCTGGCGAAAGCCGTACTGCAAGTCAGATATAATCCTGCCCTCCTCCGCCCACTCTTGTAAGTGCTCTAAAATGACTCTGCCTGCAACTTTTCCCAGGGAGTCTAAGAGAGAGATTGGACGGTAGCAGGTTACTGAATGCCGATCTCCTTTTTTAAAGATGGGAACTAGTACGGATTTTGACCAAGAGGTTAACAGACCTATATTACAAGACGCATTCAGGACTCAAGTCAAAAGAGGAGTCCAGAGGTCCATTTGATCTTTAAATAGATCGATGGGAACACCATCTGGGCCCGGTGCCTTTCCATTTTTACTTGCACTCAGAGCCTGGATGGTTTGTTTCAATGAAAACTGTAAATCAATTGGATAAATAGTGTCTAAATCGTTCAAAGAATTACGGTCCTGCAATTTTTGATCCTGCGGTTTAGTAAAATCCGTATCAACTGAAAAAATCTTGGAGAAATAGGAAACCCATTCCTTTTCCTCTATTGCTACATCTAGCTTTGATTGATTAGTGTTGTCAGCTAGAAAGGGAGACTTGACTATTTGCCAAAAAGCAGCCGGATTTTTATGGCTTCACGTTTCATGTAATTGCTCCCAAAGTTGATTTGTTAGTTCTTTTTTTCTGTTTTTCAGTACCGAATTATAAACTTTCCTTAATGTTAATGTTTGTTTCTTATATAGCGCCTGAATCGACCCCCGAAGGGGTATCTCCACGCTTGCCTTGGGAACCCGTCCTGGCTTTTCCCTGTGAGATAGCCCCTACAGGGCATCCCCAAGGTGAAAGCCAGGCATCCCGCCGCGGAGGGCCGTTGTGGAGATTAAGCAAGCTTAATGCCCAGAGTTGCAGAGTGTGAACCCATGATTAGGTCAGGCACCGAAGCGAGAATTATCGAGTCCATGGACATTTGAGCTCAAGACCCTGCCGCGTCGGGAATTGAACCCTGGTCCCGGGTCTGACCTCTGCTTCAGGGTCTGCCTGCTCTAACCAGTGAGCCACACTTCTCCACCTAATGCTGTTATCTCATGTGGGGCCCTAACTGGTTTCCTCAATGCAGTTTTTAAGTTTGAGTAGGCAATTGTACAGTCATGATTGAACCAGCCCTTCTTATTTTTTGAGTGATGTTTTATTTCTACCCACAAAGCCTCATTGATCGCTTTAACGATCAGTTCAAAATTTGTAATGGCTTCTGCGTGGGTAGTATCCGGATTAAGACATTTCAAAATAGAGGAATAGGCCCTCACTATCACCTGTTTTGTGATTTTCACAGGGTCAACTTTCCCCCATTTAAGTGCATAACCATTTAATCTGCTTAGTGCCAGATTATTTTGTGACAAAATGGAACCCAAACCACTTTTTGGTTTGTAGGTCAATGGCAGGGAGATACTGAGGGGATAATGATCGCTTAGCACAATATTGTGTCTATTGAATTCTGCGTCTAAAATCCTTTCGCCATTCGAAACCAGAATATAATCTATGGTTGTTAGGTAGCCTCTACCGTGAAAAGTAGGAGCCGGTAACAGGGTCTCGTTATTCAAGGTGTTTGCCACGACCAGATCTAGCTCAAGAAGGGATTCATTTAGGTAATTACCTAGAATAGAATGAGTGAAATGTGGGATGGGGTTTCCAAATTCATCGAGGATACCACAAGTGTTGGTAGTTAAGCATGGTCCCAGATTGAAATCCCCACCCCAAATAATTACCTCTTCAGTTGCTAACTTCCTCCTTCTAGTTGTTAATGCTGACCGGATCAAAGATGCCATCTTCAATGCCTCGACCTCAGAAAGATTATTATAGACATTTACTATTAGAAAATTATCGCTATTGTTTAAAATCAACCTAAGTAGCTGGAAATTTGGATCCAGGTTTATCGGGACTATTTCCTTTATATTAAGGGTATTTGAGACATAAATTGTTAGCCCTCCTTTCGCTCTACCTGAGATGGAAGGTTGGGCGGGGGGGAAATATGTTTTAAAACCTTCCATATGTATCACATCAGTCGTCCATGTCTCCTGAAGTGCTATGATGTCAAATTTAGATCTAAAATTCATCCATATATCATTTGCGACCTTGGAACGATGACCTGCTATATTCCAGAATAGGGCTGCTATCCGGGGTTTACTTTCCTCCCTAGTACGTTCCTGTGTTTCTAATGCAGGACTAGTAATAGAATTTAAATCCTGTTCTATAATCTGGGTAGATTCAACCTGATTCACAACTACAGACTTGGCCAATAGGTCAATGGATGTGGTCTGGTATCGCTTGGGACTTAAACAGGAGACTGGAGGGGCAGATACAGTGTGATTAGAATTTAACTCTAAGGTCGAGAGAGGAACCTTTTGTGAAATATCCACAAAAACTTTTGTTCTGCCTTCCAAATCAAGTCAATCTACTCCTTCCAAACCTGATAATACCGCATAGCGGTTATAAAGGGGTAGAGGGTAATCCTCCTGGGGACTGAAAGTGGGCCCAAAGCGATCTTCCTGACATTGTGATAAGGGCCTAAATCGACCATCCTGATGTTGAGAAGGAAACCTTAGATGATCATTTTGATACCGATTTAATCGGCTCGGCCGATCAACCTGGGGGTAAAATTGTGGGACAAGAGGATAACTCCGAGTTTGAGAGAAAGATCTTAAAAGATCGTTCTGATGTTGATATAATGAGTTAGGATGAAAATTCCTCTGGGCTAAGAAAGGAGGCCTGGATTGGCACTCCGGGTATTGAAATGAGCGATTTAAATGATCAACTTGATGTCCAGGTGGAGGCCTGGGGTACACATCCTGTTGTTGGGGTGGTGGTCTGATGGAATCATCATTATTATTAAATAATGGATACAAGTCAGTTTCAGAGGTTAACATTACTCTAGGATAAAAATAGGGTAAATCATGGGCTTCAATTGAACTGCTATGATTTGAAGAAGGCCAATTGAGAATATATCTTACAGCCCTTTTGTCTCTGAAATTGATTATAATGATGTCCCCCATGGAATCTTTTTTTCTACGTCCTAACCAGGAGAGACGCCTGACATGTAGAATTTCTCCATTTATTTCTGGGGGGAGTGGACGATTCTGCCTGAGCCAATATATGACCTTATTTTTTAATTGAGTGTGATCTTCTCTTTTTCCAGCTTTTAAAAGAGGGACTCCCGTGAGAACCACCACAAGGGGAGCTGCTTCCGGAGGTAGGTACACATTATAGTTTTTGGAAATAGGCGCCACTGTAGAATCTCCTTTAACAATTGGCTTTTGAATAATTTGTTGGGAATTAAGTTTCCCACCCACCTCCACCTCTTTCCCTCTACTCTTTTCCTCTAAACGATATTTTTGTGAAGACGACGAGTTCAGGGTTTTTGGTTTTACCTGAGTCAAAGCTTTATCTTCCTGTTGATCAATAGACTTTAAGGCTGGTGCAGTAGTTAAAATTTCCAATAGAGATTTTGGTAAATCTTTAGTTCCCTCTTTGATCTCCCCAATGGTCTGTTCTAAATTCCCCAGCTGTTCAACAAATCCCCAGCACTCGTATTAATCAAAATTTCAAAACAGTTGTGACGTGTGAGTCAGAAACAACAATAGCAATAAATTTCTTGTGCGAGGTTTAGTCTTCCTTGTTCTTTATTTTCAATGGGACATCCTAGTCACAGCCAACACGTGTTTCGTCGTGTAGGGGCATTAACCCACGACTTCCTCAAGGCTATTTTCTATTCAAATGGTACCTTTAATATGTGGTTAAAATTCCAGACCACATAGGGGTCAAATCCAAGACTGGAACATTAAAAATTCGTGGTTCCTTAGCCAGTGAAGAGTGAAGCGTAAGTATTGCGCTGAGCCAACTTATCAGTCGGTTTCACGTTATCTTTTCCAATTCCCATCTAAAAGTATCCGGCGAGCCGAGTGCAGCTGTCCGTCGGACAGCTGCACTCGGCTCGCCGGATACTTTTAGATGGGAATTGGAAAAGATAACGTGAAACCGACTGATAAGTTGGCTCAGCGCAATACTTACGCTTCACTCTTCACTGGCTAAGGAACCACGAATTTTGAATGTTCCAGTCTTGGATTTGACCCCTATGTGGTCTGGAATTTTAACCACATATTAAAGGTACCATTTGAATAGAAAATAGCCTTGAGGAAGTCGTGGGTTAATGCCCCTACACGACGAAACACGTGTTGGCTGTGACTAGGATGTCCCATTGAAAATAAAGAACAAGGAAGACTAAACCTCGCACAAGAAATTTATTGCTATTGTTGTTTCTGACTCACACGTCACAACTGTTTTGAAATTTTGATTAATACGAGTGCTGGGGATTTGTTGAACTGTTACGTAGAGCTCTTGCTCTTCTGTGTAGAGTTGGTGGTTTCTCTATACCTTACAGCACCGTCAGATTAATTGTATGTTAATTTATAAATGTGAATTTCCCTTTTAGCGCCTAAGACACCTATGATTAATACCACTATCTTTAACTAAATTCCCCAGCTGGGAGGCTATTCTTTTTAGTCTCTCTAATAGTGGTAATATGAATGATCTAATTAATTTTTCAAACGTTTTAATATTTCCCACTAAGTGGGAATCTAATGCTTCAGATGTTGAAAGATGTGGTGGATTAACCAATGTGGATGATAAGGATTCTTTTAATGGAGAAGGCTTAGAAATACCAAAAATAGTTGGGTTAGACTTGTCCCTCTTTAGTTCACTCCCCCTCTTCCTTCTTTTTTTCGGTGGTGGACCTTGTGGATGGTGAATTTTCAAGGTACTAGTCGTTTTTTGTATGATCAAAGGGGGTGATAACTGGGCCTCTAATGAAACATTTGGCTCTGGAATTGAGTCTCTAAGAGGCGGAGACAAAGTTATTATTTGAACAATAGGTTGCGATGAAGTACCTATCAGTGACGTGACCTGAGATAGACGCTTGTTTTTTACGGACTCAATGGAACGACGTCTCTCAGCCCGACGTTCCTCGAGAACAATATCCCTATCGATTGCTATATTGGGCCTGATTACATAGTTGTCTAATGTTCCCCTGTTAATGGTCCCTCCTAACATGAGTTTCTCTTTAGGGACAGGTAGAGTCATAGTGAAAACAAGATAAATAAAGGAACGTCAAATACCGATAACAATTACCACTTACAAAGTAAAGTAATATATCTAAACGATATCTAAGGGCAACAGAAAGGAATAACTTAAACAAAAAGAAATCACGCTACCAGTTTTAGATACAGAATATCACAGTCACGGCAATGAGTTGAAATAATAGAACAACAATAGAACGGCCCAGCCCGGCCTCTTCAGGCCTCTGAGGGCCACAGAGGGCCCGCCCTTTGCCCGGGCTTAGCCCGGCGCAATTCATCCCAGAATTCATCTCCAGCAAACATCCGCCTCGAATTTGGCCTCATAGAGCACGACCTAGCCAGAAGTGGAACAGCAACAAAAAACTTGTACAAGATCAGCCACGCCCAGGCCATCTCAAATAGTGCCTTATGGTCAGCTCTCCAAAGCGACTAGAGCTTGGACCAGTATAAATACTTGCACACTTCCATCAAACAATTGAGCCTGACAGAACTACGGGCGATACGTGTGCAATCTGAGGCCTTCACAAGGTAAATAACAGGGCCACAAAACTACAATCGTCCCTTGAAGACAAAATAAAATTCCACTCGCACGCTTGGATGTAATCAAGCATTACAACAGGCTGTTCCCTGCACCAAACTTGACAACTTCATGTCCAGCACGGATCAAACTCAGCCTTATGACCCTGCGCATGGGCAACATAGCCATAGCAAACAAACCAGCATGGAAACACTCTGGTCCGACATCATGCAGGCACTGCAAAGAGAAAGAAGAGAACCTCCTTCACTTGATTTGCATCTGTCCTCAGCTGTGCAAGCTTAGAGGCATTCATATGTGTAGGAAAGCCATAATAGCATGCTTAATCCCAGCGATCCACAGATAAACTACGAATTTGTTAAATCCCTGGCAATGGCCCTCCGTGAAATGCCCAAAGTCTCCTAAATTTATAAAACTGGTCCGGGTCATATCCACGGTGAAAAGAAGTCCACATGAGCCCATAGCAGCCAAGCTCATTTTGCACTAACTTCACCCCAGCTTCTCAAACTTGGTCTACGTTTCCCCTTATTACTAATAGCCAGTGACCACGATGATTGACTCCCACGCAATGACTGCCCGTGAAGGCACCTTGTTAATCCATCTCTACCTCATTTTAGTCAGTGTTTGTGATCGCTTAAAGTTTGACGTCTCAACACATCCCGTCAGCTCCTACTTATGAATGCATTTTAGCATGTTTAGTGATAGCAAGTATGCAAAGATCAATGCCGAATGACTGCCGGCATCTCCCCGGGAAGTATTATTTTAATGCGTGTCTACTTTGCACAAAGGCGCGATAAGTTTTTAATCCATTAACTTGTTCCAAGATGTATCTCAGCAGGAAGCCAACTGAATGACCTGCTGAAATTTTTCTTTGGCTCATCTCTTAGGATATTTATAAATTGTGATGAATTATAGTTTTAATCTGTAAAATTGTTATGGTTTTAATGAACTGAAACAATAAAAATAACTTGACTTGACCTCCTTACTGACTGTTCCTATGGTTCCAGGCCTAGTTTAGATTTTATCTTTGGTAACGATCACTGTATCGAGGCTGTCACAGAAACCTCTGGTCAGATCAATATTTGATACATTTGTAATTACTTGACATGTCTAAACCTACTGCAAGTAAACCCAAGACAATAAAAGTAACTTCCCGGTAAAATACTTCTCCGAGGCTATTTTAAATAAAACCCTCCGGTTACGTTGATTATTTGAACTCTAATGATTACCAGATCGCTCTACGATATTGAATCAAATTTTAGACACCTTGGGGCATATGGGGAAAGATTCATAACCAGGAAGCATACAGGCTGCAACTGTTACACCCCTACTTAAAGGCAAGAAAACACGGACAAAGAAAGCTGAGAAACATGCAATAAAACAGAATTAGAGAGACAAAGAAACCTACAAGAAACAACTACGAATGCACAGCTACTTAGTATGAAAGACAAAAAAAGAATACTACTCCCAAAAAATCTTCAACGACCCCAACATATCCGCAGAACTATTTGTAATAGTTGATAAGCTGAAAGACAATGACACAACAAAAAAACACACTGCCCCTTCACAAGAGCGTGTGAATAACCATTATTTTCTACACAATATAAATAAAATTGGAGATGAGCTATCGGCAATGAGAATAAATCCCATCAGCAAGGGCACCCTCTGCTACTTGCTCACCTACTTTATCAAAATTCAAACTCCTTACAAGCTCGAATGACAAAACATTAATCAAAGAAGCTCGCCTCTCAGGCTCTCTGGAGGCCCACACTCAGCATATCTTTGGAGACAGATTAGTGAAGTAATCACGCCTTCCACAGTAGGAATGGTTAATTCTTCAGTAGTGACCAGAACCTCTTTAGACATGCAAGTGTGATTCCAATTTTTTAAAACGCCAAATTTGGCCCCAACAAACCCTGCTACGTATAGGTCCATTTTTCGTCTGCCACATGTCCCAAAATTACTAGAGAGAGCAGTCAAAATTGATCTTTATAATTTTGGAGAAAAGAAGGCTTTATTAATGTGGACTTCTGACATCGTAGCAGTATGGACTCAGTGGTTATCAATGTCGCTGATGACCTCGAAAAAATGGTGGATCCAGATGGAGAGTGTTGGACGATGGATTATTGGTAGGGGACAGTGTTAACCTACCACTAGCAATAAGGCCACCAACGCAATATAAGCTCTAGACAAGGTCTCAATAAATTATTCCTGTGCTCAACCCTTGGTAGCTGGCTGTGAGCAGGCAGGCTTAACTTATGAGACAGGTGTGTGAAGCATTTAAAACAGGAAACTAGAGTCAGCACAAGTCGTAGCGGACCATGCGTATTAACGCAGCCTGTATCTTCGTACGGAGTTCGTACATTGAAACATTCAGGTATTAGTCCTGTTGAAGTCCATCTGAATCAACCTTGGAACTTCTAATTGATGTATTTCCTCAATTCACATTATTCACCTGTGGTCCTGAAGAAAGCTCCCTGACCTTTGGGCTTTACATGAGCTGAAACATGTCGACCAATCACCACGTTTAAAGTCGCAGAGGGTCCATTACTCATCCAACCTGCAACTTGACCTTTTTTAACGTCTCCCCAGCACCTATCAGAATAAAGTCTTTTTATAGGTAGCATGAGGAACAACTCCTTTTTATCACTCACTTGAGCACTCCTCACTTTTTTATTTTATCATTTTTTTCCTTGATCACTGCTGGAAAACTCAGTGGTTCCCTCCGGGTGGAGGATGCATGGAATCAACCCAATGATGATGCTATCACGTATCTAAAGGCGGAGAACCAAGATATACCGCCCCAACATATTCTTGACGTGATTGAGGGTTTTTTACCTATATCAGAGACAACCACCTGAACCCTGGTGCCAGTAACTAGTGATCCCTCCTCCTCTGATTATCTATGACTAGCCGGAAGCCGGTCGGATCACAGCTTCTCTTTCCCTACTCTGATTGTATCGCATTTAAAAACACCAACACACTAAATAAGCAACACACTACACAAAAAAAACTCCACAACCAATTTATAAAAATTGGAAATATTTTTATGATTAAAATGATACCTAAATGACAAAAATTCAATATAGGGAACCAGTGATATGATTTTTTAAAGAATAAACACTTTATTGTGCTTAAAAATATAGAGCACCAACATGGGATACCTGGTCACGCTTGACCAGGACAAAGTCAAAGTTGGAGGCTGATCGCGATGGAGCCCTGATTGGAAACACTAAGCGGGAGGCCCCAGTCAAAAATTTACCTTACAAACGTTTCTGGAGGATTTTCTCTTATCATCGAGCGAGGATCCTCTTCAGGTTGGGATTCAAGTTGATGATGGCGGCTTGGCTCAGGTCTTGGTGAAATCCTGAAGGTTTTGAGCTCCGGAGCTTTCAGTGGGACAAACCTGAAATCCAGGCTGGGTAGTGGTCTGACGTTGGAGGTCTGACTCTCGTTGACGGGTCGGTCAGCTTACGAAGTTTTTTTTACAAGTTGCTCCAAACTTTCCCAAACTTCCGGAACTTTTTTTAAATTTCCTCTTAAGGGTTCAAAGTGTCCACAACACAAATCTAAGGTTCCAGAATCTCTGAGTTGCTCCTTAGGAGTTGGGACTACAGTTCCCACAATGCACCTGGCCAAATCCTTAAAAGTCCACTGGACGAACTCCAGGCTGGGGACTTCTTGGGGGAGATGGTGCTGGTGAGCTCCGTTAACCTGTTGCTTTCAGGAAATCCACTCCTTAATCCTTTTTTAAGCAAGGCAAAGTCCGCAGGGCTGTAGTTCCAAGTGTGCAGCAGGAGCCGTCCTTTAGAATGAAATCCTTTGCGGTGCAGACCAGGGTTCCAGCAGGGCAGTCCTTCTTCTCCTTGTAGTTTCAGGCAGCAGATCTGAGTTTCTATGCAGCTCTCAAATATGTATTCAATATTCTGGGGCAACAAGCAGGGGGGTAATGCTGACCAATGGGGTGCAGGGTGCCATCCAAAAGACAGCTTCTTCCAAAGTGTGGCTCATTTGTGTCCCACAAAGCACTGCACTTTAAAATTCAAGATGGAGAATTACTCTCCTTGGGAGTAAGACCTGGCTAAGCCAACTTACTGATGTGGCTCATTTCTGTTAACACTCCCTTTCCAGACCTCCTGCACATGCTTCCATCTGGCTGGGGGCTACAGGAAGAGTGGGTAGTCCTGGCTGGCATTCGTTACTGTCCCGCTCTCTCTTTGAAGCCCAGTTCGATTTACCCAGCCCCCGTCCTGGCCTGGTCTCTGCAGCTGCAGAGCTCCCCCCATCAGATAACCTCTGTCCCTGTACAGGCCACTTATCACCTCATCAAAGCAGTTTGGCTAAGCCTGTTAAGTGCTGGCCAGTCAGAAAAGACTTCTAGAATGCTAGATTTTGGCTCGCGGAAAAAAGTTCTATAACTTATTTTCTGTAATAGCTATGATAAATTGAATCTTGGAAAATTGTTGGGTTTATCATTACCAATCTTTCAAGGCCACAAAATTATATTCTAGCTGTTAGACCTGGCACCATTGGCGTGAGTATCCCTTACATTTTTCGCTGTGTCTCCTCTGTTTTTGCTGGTGATAGATGCTCTGGGCGCTGTGCCTCTGCCATCCAGTGCCACAGCGTGAATGCTCCCTGTGTAAAGATGACATGTGAATTGGTATATCCATGATTGGCTTATTTGGTTTACCTGTTAGTCCCTAGTAGTGTGGCCTGTATGTGCCCAGGGCTGGTAAACCAAATGCTGCTGGTGGGCCTGCAGCGCTGGTTTGCGCCACCCACAGAAGCAGCTTGTAAAGTATGTCTCAGACCTGCCACTGCAGTGTCTGCGTGCAGTCTAGAAGTGCCATCTTGGCTGTGAAGTGCACCCACTTCCCAGCCCCTGAACCTTCCCTTGGCATCATGTAAGTCACCCCTATGGTAGGGTGCATTGTATGTGTAAGGTTGGACATGCTCTGATGTGTGTAGCATGTCCTGGTAGTGAATTACACCCAATTTCGTTTTTCACTACTGTAAGGCTACCTGTTCTCCATAGGCCAAAATGGGAGGTTTGGCTATTACATTCTATAGTCCTAACTGACCCACAGAACATGATAGAAAAACGAATTTAGTATGCCTGAGCTCAGAATATTAAAATACATCTTTTAGTGGTTTATTTTTATATTCTGTGTTTGAAAATACCACTTTTAGAAAGTAGGTATTTTCTTGCCTAAGCCTTCCAGTGTGCTCTGCTGTTATGTGTATTGGCTTTCTGGTTTTGTAGGGACAGGGCAGGCTGAGTAAGACCTGGGTTGAATAGAGAGATCTGCATTGGAGTATGGGGAGGGGTAGCTCCTGCACTTGAATAGGGCTGTGCCTGGCAAGGTGAATGCTGGCTCCACCTCCCACTGTGCGTCTGATGACAGACCCCCTTCTTTCTGAAAGGAAGGATGCAGCCTGGTAAACAAAGTGCTCCAGGGCTGGGCAGAACTGGTTCTGGCTGGGTTCAGTGACTTGTAGCTTCTGAGAACAAAGACTTTTGGGGTATAAATATCTGTACCCAAACCCCTACAATTTGTATTGCTCCTGGACAACAAGAAGAACCTCTGTCCGTGTAACTGAAGGAATCTGCAGGAGAAGGACTGTCCTTGTGCTTGTGTGCTGTTTCTTGGACTGGCCTGCAGTGGTTACTACTGGACTTGGAAGAAGAGGAAAAGGACTTTGAAGGAACGTTTATTTTTGCTACAGCAATCACCCAAGGGCTAGAAGAGAGCTAGCCTCCTGCAGGAGTCTCAGGCACATCAGACTCCACCACCAGCCTCCTGTTTCCTCCCAGTGAGGATTTCTATCTGCAGGTGAGGCTCCTGTGAGTTCCAGGGCCTCTAGTTCTACTGTGGAGAAGAGAGTGCTGAAAATCGCCGCTGCAGCTGAAGAGTGTAAGGAAAATCGTCGCTCTGCTGCCGCCGAGTGCTCGCTACCGGAGATCATCGCAACACCTGTCGGCGGGCTGCCAAACGCTCGCTAACCCGAAGATTATCGCATTACATGTTTGCGGGCCTAAAAGCACTCGCTAACCAAAGATCATCGCATCACCTGTCTGCGGGCTGCCAAAGGCTCGCTAACCCAAAGATTATCGCATTGCATGTTTGCGGACCTCAAAACGCTCGCTAACCAAAGAGCATCGCATCGAATTCATCGCTTCACAACATTGCAGAGCGGACGCCGAGCGTTCGCCATTTTCATCGCATCGCATCAGGATCGTCGCTCCCTCGCGGAGCGCCATTTTCTTTCATCGCAGCAAGATCGCACACGCAACAGGCTCGGCGCATCATCCTCCCTTCGCGGCAAGGATTTTATCGCATCGCCGGCTTAGCGTGCAGAAGTTTTTCGCTTTGTCCTGCTCACAAACCAGCGCATCAACCTCCCTTGCGGCAAGGATTCAACGCATCGCTGGTTAGCGTAAGGAAAATCATCGCTACAACTCCTTAGCGACATTTTTGTTGCTTTGCTACAGAATCCAGGTATCTTGTGAGTAAAAGGGTCGCAGAGATCACTGCCTTGAACTGAACTCCTCTTTGCAAACCTTGAACTATTTTTGCAGCATTTTAAGAGTAACCCTATTTTCTAGTATTGTGGATTTTTACTGTTATTGGTCTTGTGTTAAGTCTATATATATAAAGATACTTATATAACTACGTGTGTGGTGTCCCTTTGTAGTGTTCTTCACTTTGCTACTGTGTATGGTCATAAATGCTTCACACACTGCCTCTGAGATAAGCCTAGCTGCTCATGCTATGCTACCACATGGTTGAGCAAGGGTTATCAAAGGGTGTAGTCTGCTTACTCTGACTTAGGAAGAAGGGTCCCTACTTGGACAGTGGCCAGCCATTGCCAACTAGAGACTAGCTTACCACAGTCAATAATTAGACTGCATACCAGTGTCCCCATGTCAGCCTATGTAGCTATAATTGCTACAAAGTGTAAAAATTAATTGGTAGTTTTTCCCTCACCAGGGCATATAAAATATATGTTTATATGTCCCTGCTTATTTTTACATGGTACCCTACCCTAGGGGCACCTAGGGTAGATCTTAGGGGTGACATATGTAAAAAAAAAAAGGTTGTTTCATACTTTGGAACCAACTTTAAATCCAAAGTCAAATTTGCATTTACTTTCAATTTAAAATCAGCTAAGGCTGAGTTTAAAATGACATCAGGCAACACAGCAATGCACATTTAAGTCCTTCAAAACTGTTGGGCCTCTAAACCTACATGCCCTACCATATCCTAGGGACTTACGGGTAGGTTGTCAGTACCAATTGTAATTACACCTATTTGCCACAATTTTCAGTGCACTGGCCCTGGGCCTCGCTAGCAGAGCCCATGGAGCAGTCAGAGTCAAAAAATGGGGGTGATCAGGGCACAAATTATGACTTTCTCACAGAGAGGGAGCGCAAATTATTTTAGGCCTCTCCGTCCCTTCGACACTATTGAACACTCTTACTACATTTAGAATCCTTTTCTATAGGTGGCTTGGAACTGAGGTGGACGCTGTCTTTCCTAACTAGAAGAACCCAGTCAGCCTCTTTGGAACAATTTATATCTCATAGCAATGCCATCCTCTGGGGATTACCAGAGGGATCCATTCTTCTCTTCCTCGCTCTCCTTTTTAATCTGTACCTGAGACCGTTAGTGACTATCTTAAAAGATCTACGAGTGCACTCCTATTTCTATGATGATGACACTTTATTCATTTTCAACCTCACCCCAAACCCATTGGCTGCTAAAACACAGTTCAGTGCGGTACCAGTTACTAATTTAGGCTGAATGACCGAAAACCTTCAAGTCTCCAATATCCAAATCTCCAAGTGGCCTGATGCCTTACGGCCATCCCCCACGGGCATTGCCCAATCCCTGTGCCAGCTGTAAGAAACCAAGGCGCAATCCTGGCCCATCGCCTTACCTTCAAGGCACAAATTACAGCAGTCTCCAAATCTTGTTCATTTCACTTTAAAACTTTCATGGGAATCCTCCCTTTCCTTTCTTTCTCTCAAGCTCATTGTGATGAATGCCTGTGTTCAAACTGACCTGGACTGTGACCATGCCATTTACTTCAACCTTCTTTTAAAAGCTATCTTGCGCCGGCAGCGCATTCGCAATACCCTCATCAAACTGTTTCAAATGTAAAAAAAACAAATGATCGTATCTCCACCTCCAAGAAACAACTTCACAGCTCCCTAGAGCCACACGCATCCAATTCAAGTCAAAGGTACAATGGTAATGCCTCGCAGTTCTTGTTCAACAAAAGGTGTAAATACAGCCCAGTGGGACCCTGAGGTCCCCCAGCACCTTCCAGCTGATGGTGCCTACATACAGATGCCAGAAATGGGAGGCCGAGCCTTCTCGGTCTCAGGCCCATCATTGTGGAGTCCTACCCCTCCATCACTACACAGAGAATGGATCCGTCTCAGGGAGGGTTCAAAGCCCAGCTGTACTCAAGTTCATCTGTTCATAGTCTGATGGAGAGCATCTTAATCTAGCGCCTAGAGGCTCTTTCACGAGAGAGGTCCGCGCTATACACGTAAAAACAAACTCTTCAACAGAACAGGGAGTTCAGGAAGAGCTGATGGAGGGAACCCATATTGCAAGGGGCATCGGGACTTGTGTGTGGCCCTTCGGGTGCCATGTTAGGTTTTTACGCGCATTCGTCAGACACGGACCCTTTGCGGTTCTTTAGCAAGTGCCGGGATGGAGCCACTTACCGCTGCCGGGCAGACGGGACAGACAAGTCATGACCCCGAGATGATGCCTACCGGCCTTGGCTACTGCTGCTGCGAGTACTGGCCGCTTGCGGCCACAAGTGCGCGCGCACCAGAAACCCATAACGTTAATTTAATAGGTTAGATTTTAAGAAGGTTTTTAACACCGAATAAATTATATAAAAATGATGGCATGAATCAGAAAAACCGCATCGAAAATGTAAACAGAAAATGCAGATGCCTTGAAAATCTGCTGCATATTATATATAATGCAAACGGAAGCTGCTACTGTATTGACTATAGCGCCTTGTATGTGTTTCCCCTTTTGTTTGAAATGTTTGATAAACTCAGTTATGGCTGACAGTCAGTCGAATAAAGATTATTTGAATTTGAATGCATGGTGCAAATCCCCACTTGACTAACCCGTAAGCATCACAAATATTGCCATCATGAAGGTCATCATTCAATAGAACGAGCAGGCTTTTGTACCTGTGCCGCAGTTAGATATTTCCGGTTTCAGGCCTGTTTGAAAAACACGACCGCATTACTTATGTCTCGATGGGAAGAGATGCGATGAGGCGAAGAGCCGCAGATGGCCAGGAGGGCTCAGCTTTGAACCGCTCTGCTCTGCCGTCTGGAATGTGCAAGTCTTGATCTCTCTCTCTCTCAGTCTCTCTCTCTCTCTCTCTCTCAGTCTCTCTCTCTGTCTTTCTCTCGCCGTCTCTCTATCGCTGTCTCTCTCTCTCTCCCTCAGTCTCTCTCTCTCTGTCTCTCTCTCTCTGCCTCTCGCTCCCTCTGTCTCTCGCTTTCTCTCTTTCTCTTTGCCTCTCTCTTTGTCTCTCCCTCTCTCTTCGTCTCTCTCTCTCGCTGTCTCTTTCTCTCTTTGTCTCTCTCTCTCCCTGTCACTCTCTTTCTCTCTCTCTCTCAGTCGCTCTCTCTCGCTGTCTCTTGCTCTCTGTCTCTGTCTATCGCTCTCTCTCGCTCTGTCTCTCTTTTCGTCTCTGTCTCTCTCTCTCTCTTTGTCTCTCTCTCTCTCTCTCTCTTTGTCTCTCTCTCTCTATCTCTCTCTGTCTCTCTTTGTCTCTTCCTCTCTCTCAGTTTCTCTCTCTCGCTGTCTCTCTCTCTCTCTCTCTCTTTGTCTCTCTCTCTGTCTGTCTCTCTCTCTTTGTCTCTCTCTCTGTCTCTCTCAGTCTCTCTCTCAGTCCCTGTCTCTCTCTCCCTCAGTCTCTCTCTCGCTGTCTCTCTCTCTGTCTCTCGCTCCCTCTGTCTCTCGCTCTCTCTCTCTCTTTGCCTCTCTCTTTGTCTCTCCCTCTCTCTTTGTCTCTCTCTCTCTCTCGCTGTCTCTCCCTTTCGCTGTCTCTTTCTCTCTTTTGTAATTGAAGAAAGTACTGTCTTCATAGGTAGACCAGGAGCCAGGGATGTAGTATAGTGGATTTATTGTTCAAGTAAGATGGTACAGGATTGCCCCACCGGGAGCAGCATCCTGCTGCTCAGCCCCACTCAGTCTAACTGCTCTCTCCTTCAAAGCATGCACACACACCCAACATTCCATGACATCACACTCATGCAGGCTGAGCAGCCAGGACTAGGAAGTATAGGATATAACATATCTCCTTCCTTTAGAAACAAATAAAACAACAAGAAACAAATTGCTGGCACAATATCACAATTTGTTACTTAGTAAATAAAAATCAATTAAATCACGAAAATCACATTAAATAGGTAAATGCTTACTTAGATCACAATAACGATCAATTAGCATTCTCGGATATTAAAATCGACAAGATCAAATAAATTGAAAAGAGATAAATGATTTTTCTCTAGTTCACATAAGAACATATAGCATAAATGATATTGATCTTTATATAGAATGGTATGAAACGTAAAATCACATTAAAAATTGCACGTTTCATGCAGGGTGCAAACACAAAATATGGCATGTGTTTCACAGATAATGCATTCAAAACACTTACCCAGTACACCCAAAAGAACATCACAACACACCTATCTCCCTCTGCAAACAACATGAAAGAAAAACATGTAACAACGCACAATAACTGATGTGCGAGAGAGAACAAAACAAATATTATGCACGCCAAACATTACAAATTAATCACTAGTGCACTGCCAATGCAACCCTGACGTGCAAAGCAAAGCACCTTCCCAACACAACCCTGACGTGTGAGGGACATTCCCAACGCAACCATGACGTGCGAGGGACACTGGCAACGCAACCCTGACGTGCGAGGCCAATCACATTCCCAACACAACCCTGACGTGTGAAGGACATTCTCAACGCAACCATGAAGTGCGAGGGACACTGCCAACGCAACCCTGACGTGCGAGGCCGATCACATTCAAAACACTTTCCCAACACAACCCTGACGTGTGAGGGACATTCCCAACGCAACCATGACGTGTGAGGGACACTGGCAACGCAACCCTGACGTGCGAGGCCAATCACATTCACAACACAACCCTGACGTGTGAAGGACATTCCCAAAGCAACCATGACGTGCGAGGGACACTGCCAACGCAATCATGACGTGCGAGGCAAATCACATTCCCAACACAACCCTGACGTGTGAAGGACATTCCCAACGCAACCATGACGTGCGAGGGACACTGCCAACGCAATCATGACGTGCGAGGCAAATCAAAATAAATACTACTCAGGCTACATCTAGAAATAGACAAAATACTAGCACATAAGAAATCACTGTACACCTAGAAATGTATGTGTACCTTATAGTTAAAATATGCACATATCCAACAGTGCAACCACACCCACACTGAAGATTCACTTATAAACTGAACACAACTGAATACCAGAAAATTCACCGAACGACAAAAAACAAATACACATGCCAACCACACCCACTATTTCAGACACACATCACTACCGCAACAACCTATAAGAGATGGTAAACAATCAGTACACTGAAACCTTAGTGACGCTCATATAGGCTTACATTAGAAATACAATAATGCACATAAACAGTAGCTTCCAAAAACAGTCATGTGATTGGTGATCAATCTCTCACCCAAAACCACTGCTAAAGTAACACCAGAATGAATTCACCTTTAACTTTGGCTAATAGCTTTTGCCTAAGTTCACCTTTGTACAGTGTTTAAGATCATACCCCACACGTTGGTTGATGTATGGTTGAAGTACAACTTAAACTCCTCTCGCAGTTGAACAGTTCCAGAAAGTCACAGTGCAGGTAACAATCGTTATCCTTTTCTCCTTAAAATAACAGTGTTCAGCAACGTTTTACTAGGGGTCACTTCACCTAAAATACCTAAAACAAAATATAGTCATTTGGAAACATCCGGATGAATAGTGATGGCGCGTGCTGGGTACCTGCTTAAGCGCTCAAATCTAAATTCGCCTGGATCTTCAATGCGCTTGCCCCCAGTCAAAGTTCTTGACGCAGTCATGACTTGTTGATGGGAAGAAAAAAAAATGTGTCGGACCTAAACTGTGTTGCTAAGCAACAACGTCTTGATCCCCCTACACGGCTTCGGTAATCAACGTGCAGTGTCAGAGGAACGCCATGGCGTCACAACCAGATTTCGCCCACAATGCACTTCCAGTACTCCTGCTCTGACGTATTGGCATATCACGTAACTGCAACAATGGCTTCCAGAATCGTCTCCTCGTACGTCACGGCGGAATCCCGTAGCTGCAATGTTGCTGTCAAAAGACCCGCGAGTGCATTCTTCAAATCATTAAGGTACACAACTGTCACAACTGTCTTTAGCTCGTGGGCTTGCTTTAGCAAAATTTTATGTATATGGACTTCATCACGGTCTAATGACTACCCAGCTCCCCTCCTCGGCTGCACTGCCGAATAACCAAGTTGCCATCTGTACAGCGCATGCATCAAAAGGGCCATATAGTAAATGCAGTCACGAGCAGGTTAAAAGGTTCACAAGTCACCGCACACAGGGGGACACTGCAATTTAACTACAATTAACACTAGGGCTCGATACATGCCCCCGAATAAAGCGTCTTTTCCAAAGCAAATAGTAGCGATCAAATTACAGCAATGTTGACACGTATCAGGATATCAGGCAAACAATGTCAACAACCATAGTTTGTTTATCTTCATGCCGAAATATCAACAGTTCTGAGGGTGACATTCAAAGTAGATAGTAGGTAGGCAGGTTAAACACGCAAAACCCAATAGACTGTGGTTTCAAACATCAGGTGATTCAAATATCTTCTGATCTTCTGTATTTTGTAGGATTGTCAGTTCAAAATCCCACAGCAAAACGTTCATTTTATAGAGTCTTTAGGCAGGTTTCATGCCACTCAAGCCAGCTTCTGTCTAACGCCCCACACATACCTCTGTGGACTGTCTGATGGAAAAAGACACCGGTGGGGCATCCAAGGCGTTGCGCAGGTATAATTTTCAGGCTTCTTTTCAGACACTGGCCATCTTCATTTAGTTCCATTTTTTCAGTTCCTTGTTTCTTGGTTCTTCACGCGTGGTTCTTTTAAAAATCATCGCCATTTTTGTAACTGAAGAATGGTGCTGTCGTCATAAGTAGACTAGGAGCCAGGGATGTAGTATAGTGGATTTATTGTTCAAGTAAGATGGTACAGGATTGCCCCACTGGGAGCAGCATCCTGCTGCTCAGCCCCACTCAGTCTAACTGCTCTCTCCTTCAAAGCATGCACACACACCCAGCATTCCATGACATCACACTCATGCAGGCTGAGCAGCCAGGACTAGGAAGTATAGGATATAACATACTCTTTGTCTCTCTCTCTCTCCCTGTCACTCTCTCTCTTTCTCTCTCTCAGTCGCTCTCTCTCGCTGTCTCTTGCTCTCTGTCTCTGTCTATCGCTCTCTCTCGCTCTGTCTCTCTTTTTGTGTCTGTCTCTCTCTCTCTCTCTCTGTCTCTCTTTGTCTCTTCCTCTCTCTCAGTCTCTCTCACTCGCTCTCTCTCTCTGTCTCTTTGTCTCTCTCTCGGTCTCTCTCGCTGCCTCCCACTCTCTCCCTCTCTCTGTCTCTCTCTCTTTGTCTCCCCCTCTCTCTCAGTCTCTCTATCTCGCTCTCTTTGTCTCCCCCTCTCTCTCAGTCTCTCTCTCTCACTGTCTCTCTCTCTCTTTCTGTCTCTCACTGTCTCTCTCTCACTGTCACTCTCTTTCAGTCTCTCTCTCTCTCTCTCTCTCTCTCGCTGTCTCTCCCTCTCTGTCTCTCTCTCTCTCGTTCTCTGTCTCTCTCTTTGTCTCTCTCTCTGTCTCTCTTGCTCTCTCTGTCTCTCTCTCTCTCTTAGCCGCTGTCCCTCTCTTTCTGTCTCTGTCTCTTTCTCTGACTCTGTCTCGCTCTCTCTCTCTTTGTCTCTATCTCTATATCTTTTTGTGTCTCTCTCTCTCTTTTACCCTCTCCGTCTCTCTCTCTGCCTCTCTCTCTGCCCCTCTCTCTCTCTCTCTATCTCTGTCTCTCTCTCTCTCTCTGTCTCTCTCTTTGTCTCTCTCTCTCTCTATAGCTCCCTGTCTCTCTCTCTGTCTTTCTCTGGCTCTCTCTCTCTCTATCTCTTTGTCTCTCTCTCTCTCTCTTTTACTCTCTGTCTCTCTCTCTCTCTCTCGCTTACTCTCTCTGTCTCGCTCTCTGTCTCTCTCTTTGTCTCTCTTTGTCTCTCTCTCTTTTACTCTCTGTCTCTCTCTCGCTTACTCTCTCTGTCTCGCTCTCTGTCTCTCTCTTTGTCTCTCTTTGTCTCTCTCTCTCTCTAACCCTTTCGGAAAGGGCAGTCAACAGCAACTGATACTTTCTAAGCTGTATTTTTTGGGGGAAAAATAAAAATCATAATCGTGAAGCAGGGGGAGAGAAATAAGAAAATGTCCTTGTACACTCATTGAAGGCCTAAATCTATTCTGCTTTCTCCTAATCTTTGCCAATACAAAAGAAGAAATTAATGTACGAACTAAAAGCATGCTATCAAACACACAGTAAATGCAATGCACATTGAGGTACAATAACACAAATAAATGCATCAGCTATTAAACGGAAAAAAGACTTGTATGGCCCAAGCAAATGAGCACGCAATGCAAAACATATGACAAATATTCCAGTGTAAAGGTAATTGCACCCGGGCTTCATGAAGTTTGATTCTGAGTCAACATTGAGAACTTTTCAGCATGAGAGTTTCTTCAATATTAACAGCCCATTCCACATGTCCCACACATCAGTCCTCCACACAGGTACTATAGCATTTGATACTGATGACTGAGGGCCTAGTTTACAAACAATAGGCCTAGGGCAGCGCCGGAAGTCCTTTTGCTGCGATACCCAACGCCAATTTGAAAGAGCAGGAATGCACCGTATTTACAAGATGCAATACATTCCTGTCCGTCAGTCAGCATCAGCCCACAATTTGCTGCTGAGCATCAACACAGACACCCTTGCACATTGATGGCAGGATTGTTTTTGTGCCGGAAGGGGCAACTTCCCGCTCAAAAACAATCTAGAGAGGCGGTTTCCTTGTTCTGTGTGCTGTAGGATGCAGCACATGTGGAAAGAGGAAAAAAAACAAGGAGAAATGTAAACATTTCTTATCGTTATACCTGCTCTGGGGAGGTGTAAGGTTTCAGTGCTGCCCAGGTTTACGTGATGTTGTAAATCTGGGGCGGTGTCGCAATCCATGGCCTGTGGAACACCTCCTTGACTCAGAGTAAGGCAATGCAGCCCTTTGCGCTGTCTTGCCTTACTCCACATCTATGAGGCCATGCAAAGCCACACAGGATGGCTTAGCGTCACCTCATGGAAATGACAGACATGCCTGCACCCCCAGAGAGTCAAAAAACTTGACACTCCGGCGGCACAAGCCTCTTGTAAATAAGCCCCCAAGTGTGGATGGTTGTGTGCGAAAGTGCACTGCTTGGCTCGTTGTGCGGCAGTGGGATGAGGTGTTTATAGTTCCACACACCCATATCAAATCTCTTGGCGATGAAACTGCACACTTAACATAAAGAAATGCACTCATTTGAGCCTTATAAAAAAAGACCCTCCAGCTCTTATACTGATGATTTGTGATTACTCATGCTGTAAACGCCGAATGTAGATTTAAAGAACTGGGAGTCACTGACTATAAAGACTCAATGATTGAGTGGGCTAAGCTTTCAGTTTGTAAAGTTGGCTTCAGAAGTCAGCTTACCTTGGTGGATGTCAGCTGGAGCTTGGACTCCAGAGTGAGAAAACCCACTACAAAGGAAAAAACCTGCACTTCAGATGAGTAGAATTGCCACAAAAACAGGTGGCAAACCAAAATCAAGCCAAACAAACTCAGCCTCGAGGCATCCCCTCAACATATGCCTGTTTTTGCGAATAAATGTGCTCGATAAAATCACAGTACTAGGAGCATGAAACTGTGACACACCAAACAAATATGTCCAACTCGATCGAATCAAGACATCTCAGGAGAGTGCAGGCCACCTCATGCTGGAGCCTTGGTTCATGTACACACACTACATGAGCATTACTGGTGGCCATTTATACCAAAAGCAAGCCAACAATCTGGACTACAATATGAAATGCACACGTTAACAAAATCATAGATGATTGCATGGCATCCACCGATGCCTCTCACACAAGCGAAGGAACCCTTCAAGGGGGTTTTCATTGACAGCATTGGCCCACTCCTGTCTGTATATCAATACTGTACATATCAATAGATGTAGATTTATGCAGTTGCTTTATGTGGGTGTGGTCACAGCACAAGACCACAGCTCACGCTAAAAAAAAGTCTGGTCTGGTTAGTAGCAGTGGGTGGAGTAGTGCATTTCACTAAGACTGGCTTTCACTTCCAAAACCTTGCATCACAGAGAGTGCCAGTTTTCATACACTGTATTCAGGCCACAATCAAACTGAGTCATAGAAAGGTTGAATAGCATGCACACAGGTTTTGACTCAAGGATCTCAAGTAATTGTGCATCACAGCACTCCTATATAGAACTCAGAGGGGACTCAATTTTTGGTGACGTGGATTTCTGACCATATACCTTATGATGAGAACTTGAGTGGGATCAAATTTTTTATCCCTGACCTTTCAGGGGGTATACATTTTCATGATCAGTCAAGCCTTGACTTGTTACAAGATTTACAGGAGATCAGACAATGCCTGTCTGAGTCCAGGTTCATCCTCACACTTTCCCTTCCTTGTCTGCTCACTGCTTACCAAAGGCTGAAGACCTTGTGGTGCAGTACATTCACAAGAATTGAACTTTAAGGCATGCCTGTGACTGTAATTGAAGACACAAGAACTGTGATACTGCGACCAGGTGTTGATCACTTTATTTTTGTGACTGATTTCAGTACCTGGTTGCTCTCTGGTCTGCCTATCTGAATCAAGACACATCCATACTTCTCTAAACAAAAACCAGAGGAGGGGTTGGAAATGCATATCTGGTTTCCTTTTCTCCAGAGATCCAAGAACCACATTTGGGAGCTATGGAAATCACCCAGATCTGACCTCTCAAATTCAGGAAGATTTACAGTGAATGGACACAGAGAACATTTCTTATCCCAATTTATTTGTGAATGTTTCCTTTTGTTAAATGTTTGTGTCTTTGAAACAAAGAGGCATGTTTCATTTTCTCTGTTCTCCCCATTTACCTTTTATCCAAAGTTTACATGTTATCTCCTTTGCTGTGTACATATGAATCCAGTCTTCCAGTGACTTTTCACCAGCCCGTGTCAGTATATTGAGCTGTCCTAGTCAGACCTGTGCCACTGAATCTACTAGGTTGTTTGTGCTGTGTATGTTTTTGTGTGTGTGTGCATTTTGTAAAACAAGCAATAGGAGGTAACCCCTACTGTGCTTAGCCTATCTCTCTATGACTGCTCCAGGGGATCACCCTGTGATACTTAAAGGACTCTCAGCCACTGGGAATCCAAGTGGCATGCTTCATCATTGAGTCTCATCCAGAAACCTATTCATGTGGATGGGCTTAACCTTGATATGCAAAGAAGCTCTTTGGTTATAGGGTGTGACCCTGGATTTATAATAGTCTGGTGTGTCCTGAGAGTTAATTCGACTTTCAAAGGGCCCCCTGACAGAGTTAAAAACAGGTGTGGATGCACTAGGGCAATTAGTATCCTAAGTAACCCTGGGTCAACATGTTTCAGTCATCACACCAATGCCTCACTGGGCAAGTTGGCTTTCGTCAGGACCTCACAAGGATCCCGTTAGCATCCTATTTCTGTGCATTCAATTGTGAAACTTTCATTCACCGTACTCATTCATGCCATACATACCGAGCAACTTGGTCTCCATGTTCACATTTCCCTAGTAGCATCCCATTTAGAACTCCATGAGGGTAAGGAGGCAGGTGGGCCTTATGGTCAAACTTTCATCAAAGTCCCAGTGCTTGTTCTGTGACCACCCCAATAGGTAATAGATACTAGTCCCATTGGTTATCACTCAGCCTCCGTTATCCACAAGCAATGACGCTGGTTCATCTCCTAATAGATACAGCATGGGACTGTTGATCAGGCTAAGAGATGTTGCATCCTAGTGTGCAGTACTTAGATAAAGAAACATGCTGCTGAAGACCATTCAGACATATCAAGTTAAAGGTCTCTGAAATCAGTTTGTAAGCACACTACCCATACTGTCAGGTACACTTGAAATAGATGATGCTGTTGAAGTGAGGGGAAGCTCCAAATAGAGTTCTTAAAGATTGGAGCCACTCTACACACACTTCAAGGTGCATTCTATGGGATGTAATCATGAATTGACAGATACTTACTTTATTCTTCCATACCTCTCCTGTGGTCCAGTATGGATGACACAGGTCTGCCGTTATTGTCGTTGGAGGAGGTATCGATAAAGAGATAAATAGTGACTCAGTTTTCTGAATAAGACATCTTTGCATCACAGGATGGTCACATCAACAGACTTGTTTAGCTGAAAATGGATCCTTAGAACCTCCAGAGTGCTACACCAGAGTGCCATCACAACCCATGATCCACTTTAGAAATGCACAGTAATGCATTACGCGGACACCATAGCCAGCAAATGGTCTTGTGGTTGGGGAAAATTCAGTCTATCAATGTAGTGAAATAGGGAGAGACACTCTCCTATCTATTAAATCCTTCAAATAACATGGAATGCTAAGTGGAATTAAGTGTACCATCCTATTTTTTTTTGTTTGATCAGTTCATTAAAGATTTTGTTGTTTTATAAATGAATATAGGAACACTATACTTGTCATGAGAAAATATCATACAGAGCCAATAGGGAAACAGCAAATTCAGGTCATGAGTCAACAGCTCAACAGCAAAGCTACAGCAGGGAGCAGGAACAAGACTGTTAGAGGCAAATGGCATATCCCATCAACCATATAACCTTCTCCCTCCATCATTAATGCAGTTTTAGTCACGTTATGATGCATTATAGTTCCAACTATACAATAATCATCAAGTACAGAGGTATGTTTCTTATGGCTTCACTCCGCCATATCACAGCAATTAAGTGTACCATCCTATATTGCCCTCTCATGCAGCTGCCTTGATCAGAATAATCACATATTGCCAGTGAGCTCTACACATTTCACACCTCCAGGTGATTATCTAATGCCCCCAACATGTTTTCCATTGCTGTAAGATTTTGTTGGAAGTCCACAGTGTGCTCACCTTGCTATTTGGTATATGCCACTGAAATCTCACAGATTATTCTTGGGTAAAGCCTGTGGCAACTATGTTTTGAATGGAGGCATGAGGAGCTGTTCCAATGGCTGGCTTGCATGACAGTATCTAAATAAGGTTCTTCACTAGCAATTTAATCTAGTAGGACATAACCATCAGTCGAGCAACCACTCAGTTGTGTTCTTCTTCAGCACAATTGGGATGCAAAAGGTGGTTCATGTAGTTTTATGGAAGACTCTCTGTTTCTTGCCAGGGTGCAGAGCAGCTATCCATGTGCCTGTATGGCTTTGCCACGGTTGCTATTTCTGCTTTTATGAAGTCTTACATCTTGCTACCTCCCATCTGTCAGGTGCTTGTGTGCTTTGTGGGCGCAGGCACTCACTGGTAAATTCTAATGGAAATAGGTCACCTGGTGTCTTTTTCAATGGTAGTGGTGCCATCCTCCAAGGGTGGCCTTTGCTTCTATGTGGGGTTGTCCTGCACGCCACACTTTGGTTGTTCTGCAACTTGGAGCTTTCAGCCACTGTTAGATCTTGGTATACGCTTCTAAACTGGAGCTAAGCAACAGCGCTGCAGATGTTCTGCCTGATTTGATGAGGTTGAGTGTCAGGTGTGTTTCTGCCAACTGTTTTTTTGGGATGGATAGGTTTACACCTTGGGGTGCGGAGTCTGATTGTGGTAGCTGCTGGGATGTGTCATTTGCCATGCACTTATTTGCTCATATTACACTATCCTGTTTCCATCTGCAGTTGTATATAAATTGGTTAAAGGGCAAATTGCTTGCCAATTTCAGTGTGGATTTGGGGAAATGGATATTGGATGTAACATGTAGGTTTAAAGGCAGCATCCTTATAATGGATTCCTGAAGTATATGTAAAATGCAGGTCCAAGATGCTGGTTCCAAGGTTTTGTGGTGCTTTCTTGAGCATGTGTGTGCTTGGGCGTGTATGTGCCTATGTGTGGTTCACCTGAAGGATGCAGTGTAATGTGTGAATTCAGGGCTCAGTACGACATGTGGTGGTACTTTATATTGGTTCCTTGTGTGCCATGGGTTTACCTCCTAATTTGAGATCTAAAGGGCATTATTGTCCAGTTTGCATATCAGGATGAAATAGTAAAGTGTGCTGCAAGGGGGTGGGAAACTGGCTTGTCAAGGTGTGGGAGAGAGGGGAAGCAGTTTGTTGCGAGTCGTGACTGAGTTTCCACCAAGCCAAACAATCTGACTCATAGTTGGTAAGCAGGTTTCTGTGAGGAATCCCTGGCTCACCCTTTGTGGCTCGGCATAAGCAGAAAGGCTGTGTCCAGTGAAGAGTTTATGCAGTCCGTGTCCTACAACACCACAATGCTTGCAAAATCAATAGAATACAATTTACAAACTGATTTAGTTAGAAAGAGAATTATTTTCAGGATAAAACAACATAAGTTAATTGGGTAGTCCCTTGCTGTCCTAGCGTGATAATGTCCACAGATGTACGAGTGCTTTAAAAATAAATACATGAATACAGTTGGCTCTAGGGATCAGAGAGTATTTTTTAAACATCTCATAAGAAACAACCAGAAAACAAAACTCAATGTTTGTCATTGAAGGAGCGATAGCCTGAGGCCTATGCGCCTTCCATGGCTGACCAGCGTTCAAGTGATGGTTGAGTAGAAGGTGTTGGCTGAAGCCTGTCAAAGGTTTTAGAGGAACGGGACCTAGATACACGCTTTGAGGCTGACTACAAATAGAGGGATGTTGATGAATAATTGGTGGGTAATTCTGATAAAAACGTTTACTTTCATTCTTAGAAAAGTTCTAGAAATCCAAAATCTTGAGCAGGGAAATACTAAAGTCTCTGGTAGAACAGGCTCCGTGAGGTTGAATCCTGTTTTTTACAGTCTCACATAAGCAAATTTCTCAGTCAAAAGTTCAGAGTGGGAAAAGGCCTTATATGTAGCCAGAGAAACCATATCTTTTTCGCCATGGTTGGTACCTTGTTCTCACCCTCCATTTATAAAATATTTCTAAGTTCCAAGTTTAAGGAAATATTTGATAACCGTGTGTTTGGTGCTTCAAAACTCATACAATGTATTCTTCTTCTTGTATTCCAAGCCATGGGTTCCTACTGTAATAAAATCACTTTAGTTTTACAGAAAAAAAAATAGTTATATTATAGCCTTATAGCCCGCCGTAGCGGGCTATACCGGATGTTAAAGGCCCGCTGCAGCGTTAAAGGCCCGAGCCGAAGGCGAGGGACTTTAACAAAGCAGAGGGACTTTAAAAGCCGGTATAGCCCTGCTACGAAGGGCTATAAGGCTATTAGAACATTCTGCCACTAGAGGGCAGAATGTTCTAACAAAACAAAGCCTTCAGGGAGCGCGAGGGGATTCAAATCCCCTCAGGCTCCCTGAAGTCTTTGTTCACAGCCAGAGCTGTGAACAAAGACACATTGGAATGTTGGTGCTCCGGGCTTATACCAGCCATTATAAGCCCGGAGCACTCCATTGTTTTCAATGGAGCTCCCAACATTCCAATGTTCTAATATAGCCTTATAGCCCGCCGTAGCGGGCTATACCGGCTGTTAAAGGCCCGCTGCAGCGTTAAAGGCCCGAGCTGAAGGCGAGGGACTTTAACAAAGCAGAGGGACTTTAAAAGCCGGTATAGCCCTGCTACGAAGGGCTATAAGGCTATTAGAACATTCTGCCTCTAGAGGGCAGAATGTTCTAACAAAACAAAGCCTTCAGGGAGCGCGAGGGGATTCAAATCCCCTCAGGCTCCCTGAAGTCTTTGTTCACAGCCAGAGCTGTGAACAAAGACACATTGGAATGTTGGTGCTCCGGGCCTATACCAGCCATTATAAGCCCGGAGCACTCCATTGTTTTCAATGGAGCTCCCAACATTCCAATGTTCTAATATAGCCTTATAGCCCGCCGTAGCGGGCTATACCGGCTGTTAAAGGCCCGCTGCAGCGTTAAAGGCCCGAGCTGAAGGCGAGGGACTTTAAAAGCCGGTATAGCCCTGCTACGAAGGGCTATAAGGCTATTAGAACATTCTGCCTCTAGAGGGCAGAATGTTCTAACAAAACAAAGCCTTGAGGGAGCGCAAGGGGATTCAAATCCCCTCAGGCTCCCTGAAGTCTTTGTTCACAGCCAGAGCTGTGAACAAAGACACATTGGAATGTTGGTGCTCCGGGCTTATACCAGCCATTATAAGCCCGGAGCACTCCATTGTTTTCAATGGAGCTCCCAACATTCCAATGTTCTAATATAGCCTTATAACCTCGAAACACGTGTCCAGGGATGGCTAACGCAACACATACTGTTCTTTATACATCGTGGCATAGGCGTACTCGCCGTCGCCACTACATTTACCACAGTCCTTTGGGGCAACTTGCTGGTGTGACGAGCAGTGTGCGACCAACTTTTGCATAATTTATTACGGCTCCCTTGAGCCAACGGGCTGACGAGCCTTGGATCTGCACCTGCGCGCCATGAGAGGTACTTGACCTGTTTTAATTACATTTTGGCAGTCCACACGGCACCCCTTTACACTGACCTCCTCCCTGCTGACGAGAGGCAACTACCTCGAAACACGTGTCCAGGGATGGCTAAACAACACATACTGTTCTTTATACATCGTGGCATAGGCGTACTCGCCGTCGCCACTACATTTACCACAGTCCTTTGGGGCAACTTGCTGGTGTGACGAGCAGTGTGCGACCAACTTTTGTATAATTTATTACGGCTCCCTTGAGCCAACGGGCTGACGAGCCTTGGATCTGCACCTGCGCGCCATGAGAGGTACTTGACCTGTTTTAATTACATTTTGGCAGTCCACACGGCACCCCTTTACACTGACCTGCTCCCTGCTGACGAGAGGCAACTACCTCGAAACACGTGTCCAGGGATGGCTAACGCAACACATACTGTTCTTTATACATCGTGGCATAGGCGTACTCGCCGTCGCCACTACATTTACAACAGTCCTTTGGGGCAACTTGCTGGTGTGACGAGCAGTGTGCGACCAACTTTTGCATAATTTATTACGGCTCCCTTGAGCCAACGGGCTGACGAGCCTTTGATCTGCACCTGCGCGCCATGAGAGGTACTTGACCTGTTTTAATTACATTTTGGCAGTCCACACGGCACCCCTTTACACTGACCTGCTCCCTGCTGACGAGAGGCAACTACCTCGAAACACGTGTCCAGGGATGGCTAACGCAACACATACTGTTCTTTATACATCGTGGCATAGGCGTACTCGCCGTCGCCACTACATTTACCACAGTCCTTTGGGGCAACTTGCTGGTGTGACGAGCAGTGTGCGACCAACTTTTGCATAATTTATTACGGCTCCCTTGAGCCAACGGGCTGACGAGCCTTGGATCTGCACCTGCGCGCCATGAGAGGTACTTGACCTGTTTTAATTACATTTTGGCAGTCCACACGGCACCGCTTTACACTGACCTGCTCCCTGCTGACGAGAGGCAACTACCTCGAAACACGTGTCCAGGGATGGCTAACGCAACACATACTGTTCTTTATACATCGTGGCAGAGGCGTACTCGCCGTCGCCACTACATTTACAACAGTCCTTTGGGGCAACTTGCTGGTGTGACGAGCAGTGTGCGACCAACTTTTGCATAATTTATTACGGCTCCCTTGAGCCAACGGGCTGACGAGCCTTGGATCTGCACCTGCGCGCCATGAGAGGTACTTGACCTGTTTTAATTACATTTTGGCAGTCCACACGGCACCCCTTTACACTGACCTGCTCCCTGCTGACGAGAGGCAACTACCTCGAAACACGTGTCCAGGGATGGCTAACGCAACACATACTGTTCTTTATACATCGTGGCATAGGCGTACTCGCCGTCGCCACTACATTTACCACAGTCCTTTGGGGCAACTTGCTGGTGTGACGAGCAGTGTGCGACCAACTTTTGCATAATTTATTACGGCTCCCTTGAGCCAACGGGCTGACGAGCCTTGGATCTGCACCTGCGCGCCATGAGAGGTACTTGACCTGTTTTAATTACATTTTGGCAGTCCACACGGCACCCCTTTACACTGACCTGCTCCCTGCTGACGAGAGGCAACTACCTCGAAACACGTGTCCAGGGATGGCTAACGCAACACATACTGTTCTTTATACATCGTGGCATAGGCGTACTCGCCGTCGCCACTACATTTACAACAGTCCTTTGGGGCAACTTGCTGGTGTGACGAGCAGTGTGCGACCAACTTTTGCATAATTTATTACGGCTCCCTTGAGCCAACGGGCTGACGAGCCTTGGATCTGCACCTGCGCGCCATGAGAGGTACTTGACCTGTTTTAATTACATTTTGGCAGTCCACACGGCACCCCTTTACACTGACCTGCTCCCTGCTGACGAGAGGCAACTACCTCGAAACACGTGTCCAGGGATGGCTAACGCAACACATACTGTTCTTTATACATCGTGGCATAGGCGTACTCGCCGTCGCCACTACATTTACCACAGTCCTTTGGGGCAACTTGCTGGTGTGACGAGCAGTGTGCGACCAACTTTTGCATAATTTATTACGGCTCCCTTGAGCCAACGGGCTGATGAGCCTTGGATCTGCACCTGCGCGCCATGAGAGGTACTTGACCTGTTTTAATTACATTTTGGCAGTCCACACGGCACCCCTTTACACTGACCTGCTCCCTGCTGACGAGAGGCAACTACCTCGAAACACGTGTCCAGGGATGGCTAACGCAACACATACTGTTCTTTCTACATCGTGTCATAGGCGTACTCGCCGTCGCCACTACATTTACCACAGTCCTTTGGGGCAACTTGCTGGTGTGACGAGCAGTGTGCGACCAACTTTTGCATAATTTATTACGGCTCCCTTGAGCCAACGGGCTGACGAGCCTTGGATCTGCACCTGCGCGCCATGAGAGGTACTTGACCTGTTTTAATTACATTTTGGCAGTCCACACGGCACCCCTTTACACTGACCTGCTCCCTGCTGACGAGAGGCAACTACCTCGAAACACGTGTCCAGGGATGGCTAACGCAACACATACTATTCTTTATACATCGTGGCATAGGCGTACTCGCCGTCGCCACTACATTTACCACAGTCCTTTGGGGCAACTTGCTGGTGTGACGAGCAGTGTGCGACCAACTTTTGCATAATTTATTACGGCTCCCTTGAGCCAACGGGCTGACGAGCCTTGGATCTGCACCTGCGCGCCATGAGAGGTACTTGACCTGTTTTAATTACATTTTGGCAGTCCACACGGCACCCCTTTACACTGACCTGCTCCCTGCTGACGAGAGGCAACTACCTCGAAACACGTGTCCAGGGATGGCTAACGCAACACATACTGTTCTTTATACATCGTGGCATAGGCGTACTCGCCGTCGCCACTACATTTACCACAGTCCTTTGGGGCAACTTGCTGGTGTGACGAGCAGTGTGCGACCAACTTTTGCATAATTTATTACGGCTCCCTTGAGCCAACGGGCTGACGAGCCTTGGATCTGCACCTGCGCGCCATGAGAGGTACTTGACCTGTTTTAATTACATTTTGGCAGTCCACACGGCACCCCTTTACACTGACCTGCTCCCTGCTGACGAGAGGCAACTACCTCGAAACACGTGTCCAGGGATGGTTAACGCAACACATACTGTTCTTTATACATCGTGGCATAGGCGTACTCGCCGTCGCCACTACATTTACCACAGTCCTTTGGGGCAACTTGCTGGTGTGACGAGCAGTGTGCGACCAACTTTTGCATAATTTATTACGGCTCCCTTGAGCCAACGGGCTGACGAGCCTTGGATCTGCACCTGCGCGCCATGAGAGGTACTTGACCTGTTTTAATTACATTTTGGCAGTCCACACGGCACCCCTTTACACTGACCTGCTCCCTGCTGACGAGAGGCAACTACCTCGAAACACGTGTCCAGGGATGGCTAACGCAACACATACTGTTCTTTATACATCGTGGCATAGGCGTACTCGCCGTCGCCACTACATTTACCACAGTCCTTTGGGGCAACTTGCTGGTGTGACGAGCAGTGTGCGACCAACTTTTGCATAATTTATTACGGCTCCCTTGAGCCAACGGGCTGACGAGCCTTGGATCTGCACCTGCGCGCCATGAGAGGTACTTGACCTGTTTTAATTACATTTTGGCAGTCCACACGGCACCCCTTTACACTGACCTGCTCCCTGCTGACGAGAGGCAACTACCTCGAAACACGTGTCCAGGGATGGCTAACGCCACACATACTGTTCTTTATACATCGTGGCATAGGCGTACTCGCCGTCGCCACTACATTTACAACAGTCCTTTGGGGCAACTTGCTGGTGTGACGAGCAGTGTGCGACCAACTTTTGCATAATTTATTACGGCTCCCTTGAGCCAACGGGCTGACGAGCCTTGGATCTGCACCTGCGCGCCATGAGAGGTACTTGACCTGTTTTAATTACATTTTGGCAGTCCACACGGCACCCCTTTACACTGACCTGCTCCCTGCTGACGAGAGGCAACTACCTCGAAACACGTGTCCAGGGATGGCTAACGCAACACATACTGTTCTTTATACATCGTGGCATAGGCGTACTCGCCGTCGCCACTACATTTACCACAGTCCTTTGGGGCAACTTGCTGGTGTGACGAGCAGTGTGCGACCAACTTTTGCATAATTTATTACGGCTCCCTTGAGCCAACGGGCTGATGAGCCTTGGATCTGCACCTGCGCGCCATGAGAGGTACTTGACCTGTTTTAATTACATTTTGGCAGTCCACACGGCACCCCTTTACACTGACCTGCTCCCTGCTGACGAGAGGCAACTACCTCGAAACACGTGTCCAGGGATGGCTAACGCAACACATACTGTTCTTTCTACATCGTGGCATAGGCGTACTCGCCGTCGCCACTACATTTACCACAGTCCTTTGGGGCAACTTGCTGGTGTGACGAGCAGTGTGCGACCAACTTTTGCATAATTTATTACGGCTCCCTTGAGCCAACGGGCTGACGAGCCTTGGATCTGCACCTGCGCGCCATGAGAGGTACTTGACCTGTTTTAATTACATTTTGGCAGTCCACACGGCACCCCTTTACACTGACCTGCTCCCTGCTGACGAGAGGCAACTACCTCGAAACACGTGTCCAGGGATGGCTAACGCAACACATACTGTTCTTTATACATCGTGGCATAGGCGTACTCTCCGTCGCCACTACATTTACCACAGTCCTTTGGGGCAACTTGCTGGTGTGACGAGCAGTGTGCGACCAACTTTTGCATAATTTATTACGGCTCCCTTGAGCCAACGGGCTGACGAGCCTTGGATCTGCACCTGCGCGCCATGAGAGGTACTTGACCTGTTTTAATTACATTTTGGCAGTCCACACGGCACCCCTTTACACTGACCTGCTCCCTGCTGACGAGAGGCAACTACCTCGAAACACGTGTCCAGGGATGGCTAACGCAACACATACTGTTCTTTATACATCGTGGCATAGGCGTACTCGCCGTCGCCACTACATTTACCACAGTCCTTTGGGGCAACTTGCTGGTGTGACGAGCAGTGTGCGACCAACTTTTGCATAATTTATTACGGCTCCCTTGAGCCAACGGGCTGACGAGCCTTGGATCTGCACCTGCGCGCCATGAGAGGTACTTGACCTGTTTTAATTACATTTTGGCAGTCCACACGGCACCCCTTTACACTGACCTGCTCCCTGCTGACGAGAGGCAACTACCTCGAAACACGTGTCCAGGGATGGCTAACGCAACACATACTGTTCTTTATACATCGTGGCATAGGCGTACTCGCCGTCGCCACTACATTTACCACAGTCCTTTGGGGCAACTTGCTGGTGTGACGAGCAGTGTGCGACCAACTTTTGCATAATTTATTACGGCTCCCTTGAGCCAACGGGCTGACGAGCCTTGAATCTGCACCTGCGCGCCATGAGAGGTACTTGACCTGTTTTAATTACATTTTGGCAGTCCACACGGCACCCCTTTACACTGACCTGCTCCCTGCTGACGAGAGGCAACTACCTCGAAACACGTGTCCAGGGATGGCTAACGCAACACATACTGTTCTTTATACATCGTGGCATAGGCGTACTCGCCGTCGCCACTACATTTACCACAGTCCTTTGGGGCAACTTGCTGGTGTGACGAGCAGTGTGCGACCAACTTTTGCATAATTTATTACGGCTCCCTTGAGCCAACGGGCTGACGAGCCTTGGATCTGCACCTGCGCGCCATGAGAGGTACTTGACCTGTTTTAATTACATTTTGGCAGTCCACACGGCACCCCTTTACACTGACCTGCTCCCTGCTGATGAGAGGCAACTACCTCGAAACACGTGTCCAAGGATGGCTAACGCAACACATACTGTTCTTTATACATCGTGGCATAGGCGTACTCGCCGTCGCCACTACATTTACCACAGTCCTTTGGGGCAACTTGCTGGTGTAACGAGCAGTGTGCGACCAACTTTTGCATAATTTATTACGGCTCCCTTGAGCCAACAGGCTGACGAGCCTTGGATCTGCACCTGCGTGCCATGAGAGGTACTTGACCTGTTTTAATTACATTTTGGCAGTCCACACAGCACCCCTTTACACTGACCTGCTCCCTGCTGATGAGAGGCAACTACCTCGAAACACGTGTCCAGGGATGGCTAACGCAACACATACTGTTCTTTATACATCGTGGCATAGGCGTACTCGTCGTCGCCACTACATTTACCACAGTCCTTTGGGGCAACTTGCTGGTGTGACGAGCAGTTTTCGACCAACTTTTGCATAATTTATTACGGCTCCCTTGAGCCAACGGGCTGACGAGCCTTGGATCTGCACCTGCGCGCCATGAGAGGTACTTGACCTGTTTTAATTACATTTTGGCAGTCCACACGGCACCCCTTTACACTGACCTGCTCCCTGCTGACGAGAGGCAACTACCTCGAAACACGTATCCAGGGATGGCTAACGCAACACATACTGTTCTTTATACATCGTGGCATAGGCGTACTCGCCGTCGCCACTACATTTACCACAGTCCTTTGGGGCAACTTGCTGGTGTGACGAGCAGTGTGCGACCAACTTTTGCATAATTTATTACGGCTCCCTTGAGCCAACGGACTGACGAGCCTTGGATTTGCACCTGCGCGCCATGAGAGGTACTTGACCTGTTTTAATTACATCTTGGCAGTCCACACGGCACCCCTTTACACTGACCTGCTCCCTGCTGATGAGAGGCAACTACCTCGAAACACGTGTCCAGGGATGGCTAACGCAACACATACTGTTCTTTATACATCGTGGCATAGGCGTACTCGCCGTCGCCACTACATTTACCACAGTCCTTTGGGGCAACTTGCTGGTGTGACGAGCAGTGTGCGACCAACTTTTGCATAAAAGACACATTGGAATGTTGGTGCTCCGGGCTTATACCAGCCATTATAAGCCCGGAGCACTCCATTGTTTTCAATGGAGCTCCCAACATTCCAATGTTCTAATAACTTATAACTCATTCCTGGCCAGTGGCGTGAAGCAACATGATGCCCTCCCCCCTGTAGAATGTCATGAGGGGCCCCATAGTCTCCCATAGATCACAGATACCATGTTGACTCGATGATCAGCACATCTGCATTAACACAGTTAGCTCACTCGAGGCTTTCAGATGTCACAAAAGGTTCTATGGACCAGTAACCACCACACTATGAGAAGTGTTATGAGTTCTCAAAGACTTATTTAAGCAATGATAAGACCCCAAGGCAGCCAGGCAACCAATGTATCCCCATTAGAGCCACCTTTACTGTGTGCTGCTACTGTATACCAGACGCGTCAGTACTGGCAGAAACTGGACACTGGTACTTCAGCATTCCCTACATGGTTGGACTTGTTGAACCTCTGTTTGTTGCGCCCCGAACATATTTTCATGAATTTGCATGAAATCAATTGTAATTCTTTACAAGCAAAGCAACATGGGATTTAATCAGTTTTTTTATATCTCATGTGGCGAGGAAATCGGCATAATGTTAAAGTGCAAAAGCGTTTGCCTTTTTTCCTGCATAGAGAAGACATGGGGGTGTTCAAGTGTCCCCATTACTTCCTCACTTTGGGACACTTGTACAAAGGAGTTTTATGGTTGCCAATGCTCAGATTTGGCATTTGAAACTGTGAAAAGGCTTCTCCAGATCTACCAATCCCATATTAGGAGTCAGGAAGGTTTTTTCTGACAGCTACAATGGGATTGTCAATTAGTACTAATGAGGTATCTAGAAGGGGCACGTTTTGTGACTGAAATCCAGCAGCAAAACATTGAATAGTTACCGTGACGCCAAAGGAGGTAGTAACCCATTTGCACTGGGGAAAGGGTCCCCTTTTGGTCCTTTCTATTTAAAGTTATAATAAAAAGTTTGTTGAATGGGTAGGCAGTGAACCAATGGACCACTCCCAACTCCTTAACAATCGTACAAAAAAATAAACCCTTTCTTATAAAATGCAGCCCCTTTCCTTTAACGAAAGCAGACTGCATTAAAAAAAAGTTTGCTCTGTTAAAAAAAATGTGAAAGCAATCACAGACATGGTGGTCCGCTGGCCCCAACAGGTCACCATTCTAGTGATATCCTCCAATAACACTGAGTCGCAATTTGCAACCCACCTCATTAATATTCATGAGGAAGGTTAGATTGTGACCGACTCCGATTTGGACTTTTAAGCTCCAGACTCTTAGTACATAGGTCTGTTCTAAAAAATCGCTACTGGTCGCGTAAATATTGGTCAAAATTTGTGATCAGTACTTCACCACCAAATAGTACATCCGGCCCTCAGTCCTGCTCGTCCCAAAGAGGGAATGGCCCTGAAAAGAAACTGAAGTACCTACAAACGTATGAATTTGAGGGTGTTCACCAACATTGGGGGATATTTACAAAAGAATGTCGGAGCGCGGTGTTACTCCAAAAATGCTAACGCCGCGCTCCGACATTTTCTAAACTCAGGGATGCGCCGATTTTACAAAAATACAGCGCACCCGTGTGTTTCTCCTAGTGCTGGCGCCAAAGAAGCTACCTAGCGCCAGTGCAGGCACCCTTGCGCCATGTTGCAAGGGGGCCTGCACTGCAGGGGGGATTGCTAATGTGCAGGAAGGGACACCTTCCTGCACATAAAGTCTTTACAGGCGATTTGCTGTTTCTATGTGTGCTGCAGAATGCAGCTCAAATGGAAAGAGCAAAATACGAGGAGAAATAAAACATTTCTCCACGCATCACCTGTTTAAGACCAGGTATTTCCTGGTCTTATTTTTGGCGTGCCCCATACTTTGTAAATCTAGGGCAGCATCAAAAAGCAATGGGTGTTGCGGTGGAACGCCCACAGCAACACCAATTGCCTGCCCCTTTACCACAGCGGACTGCTGCGATAAGGGGCATATATTTATTTACAAGGGGGTGTTAAACCACGTTAAATTGGTTGAGAGCAACGTCACCGCAGTGTCAGAAAAAGTGACGCTCCGGTAGATAGGGGCTTGTAAATCTGCCCCTTTGACTTTTCTATCTACCAAGGAACACCCCCCTTTTATCACACTCCGTCGAAAATTTGCCCTCCGCAGTAGTAAATCTAATCTGCAGGTGGAAATGTGGCCTAATCCAGAAATTTAGGATTATCGAATTTCTGTCCTGATAGAAGTTTTTGCGCATGTAAATACACACGTGTGGGTATAAAAATACTCTGAATTGGGGTCCGCGGGCTCGCTGTGAGTGACCACGTGGTGCTTCCTGGGCAGGACACGGCTCCGGGAGTTCTGCTACAGCTCCCTCCTGCAATAATTACCAATAATAGGAAAATCTGTCTTTATAACTCGAAATTAACATGAGACAAATTACATTTCTGTCAGAAACGTCCGCCTTCAATGTCCCACCGTGAGAGAACCAATTTCTGAACTCTGAAATATTAATTTACATTTAAATATATTACTCAGGCTGACTTCCCACCACTGGAATCGGGAAATCTTAATTACAATAATTTCTCCTTTCTGCTGGTACTTACGTAGTTTGCTTTTCATCGGCGGCCCGCTGCGAGCCCAGTACTCACGTCCTTTCTACTTTTACCGTATCCGATAACCTTCAGTGAAGGAGATGTGGCGCGCGACCCTCCCCCTCAATCTTCCTACACATGGTACCTTCCTGTTAGATTGCTGAAGGAAAGGGGCAATACGTACTTCACGACGTACAGGAAATGCCAATTTTCCACTGGGTGCAAATCACACAGACATGTCTGCCTCGGCAATCAGTCCGCCTACAAAAAAATCCTATAAAAAAAGTTACAAGTGTACTCCTGGCTTTTTACATTTCAGCACGTAGGCCGAAGAGGGGCTTCACACGTCTCAAGTAAAGCAATGCAGTGCAACTCGCCGCATTGCCTAACTCTGAACCATGAGTGTTGCGTGGGTAAACCTAGGCATGTGCCAAAAAGATACACCTCCCCAGGAGCACTACTGCAAATCTGCCCCCCTATAAGAAAATCCCCTGCTGCGGCTGCAAAACAGCCCCACCCTTCCCTCCCCCCCCCCCCGGGCCCACCGGGGAAATGCCCAGTGCCCGCTATGGCCAGTCCAGCCCTGCACAGGTACCCTTGCACCATGGGTTGGCACTAGGCAGCCAAAACAGCACCAGTGCAGGGACAAGGACAGGATTGCGCAGTATTTTAAATACGGCGCATTCCTGTTTTAGTACATGGCAGTAGGAGGCCAAAATGCAGTGACTGTTGTAGTACATGGGTGTAGGATACCAAAGTGCAGTGCCGGCTGTAGTACATGGATATAGGAGGCAGTGCCCGCTTTAGTACATGGGTTTAGTAGGCCACAGTGCAGTGTCTGCTTTAGTACATGGGTGTAGGATATCAAAGTGCAGTGCCTGCTGTAATACATGGGTGGGGATGGCAAAAGTGCAGGGCCTGCTTTAGTACATGGGTATAGGAGGCAGTGCTCACTTTAGTACATGGGTAGAGGAGGCCAAAGTGCAGTGCTTGCTTTAGTACATGGGTATAGGCGGCCAAAGTGCAGTGCCCGCTTTAGTACATGCGTATGGGAGGCCAAAGTGCAGTGCCTGGTTTAGTACATGGGTATAGGAGGCCAAAGTGCAGTGCCTGCTTTAGTACTTGGGTGCGGATGGCCAAAGTGCAGTGTCTGCTTTAATACATGGGTATAGGAGGCCAAAGTGCAGTGACTGCTTTAGCACATGGGTGTAGGATATCAAAGGGCAGTGCCTGCTATAGTACATGGGTGGGGATGATCAAAGTGCAGTGCCTGCTTTAGTGCATGGGTGTAGGATATCAAAGTGCAGTGCCTGCTGTAGTACATGGGTGGGGATGGCCAAAGTGCAGTGCCTACTTTAGTACATGGGTATAGGAGGCAGTGCCTACTTTAGTACATGGATATAGGAGGACACAGTGCAGTGCCTGCTTTAGTACATGGGTATAGGAGGCAGTTCCCGCTTTAGTACATGGGTATAGAAGGCCAAAGTGTGTGCCTGCTTTAGTACATGGGTATAGGAGGCCAAAGTGCAGTGGCTGGTTTAGTCAATGGGTATAGGAAGCCAGAGTGCAGTTTCTGCTTTAGCACATGGGTATAGGAGGCCAAAGTGCAGTGCCCGCTTTAGTACATGAGTATAGGAGGCAAAATGCATTGCCTGCTATAGTACATGAGTATAGGAGGCCAAAGTGGAGTGCCCGGTTTAGTACATGGGAATAGGAGGCCAAAGTGCAGTGCCTGGTTTAGTACATGGGAATAGGAGGCCAAAGTGCAGTGCCTGCTTTTGTACATGTGTATAGGAGGCCAACATGCAGTGCCCCCTTTAGTACACGGGTATAGGAGGCTAAAGTGCAGTGCCCGCTTCAGTACATGGGTATAGGAGGCCGAAGTGCAGTGCCTTGTTTAGTACATGGGTATAGGAGGCCAAAGTGCAGTGCCTGCTATAGTACATGGGTATAGGAGGCCAAAGTGCAGTGCCCCCTTTAGTACATGGGTATAGGAGGCCAAAGTGTAGTGCCTGGTTTAGTATATGGGTATAGGAGGCCTAAATGCAGTGTCTGCTTTAGTACCTGGGTACAGGAGGCCAAAGTGCAGTGCCCCCTTTAGTACATGGGTATAGGAGGCCAAAGTGCAGTGCCTGCTTTAGTACATTGGTATAGGAGGCCTAAATGCAGTGTCTGCTTTAGTACCTGGGTACAGGAGGCCAAAGTGCAGTGCCCCCTTTAGTACATGTGTATAGGAGACCAAACTGCAGTGCCCGCTTTAGTATATGGGTATAGGAGGCCAAAGTGCAGTGCCTACTGTAGTATATGGGTATAGGAGGCCAAAGTGCAGTGCCTACTGTAGTATACGCGTATCGGAGGCCAAAGTGCAGTGCCTGCTGTAGTATATGGGTATAGGAGGCCAAAGTGCAGTGCCTGCTTTAGGACATGGGAGTAGGAGGCCTAAATGCAGTGCCTGCTGTGGCACATTGGCGCGGCTGCACTTAAGCAGTCTCACCCAGTTGGAAGCTCATGCTCCCACTACATTTGGATTCTTTGACAGCAACCGCTTAGCTCTGGCACAAAAAGGTGGACGGAGGTTTTGCTGTGCATAAGAGATATCTTAATCCTACCCCAGGACATTTAGCAGCATTTAGAAATGTCTTGCATAATGCAAGAGGTGCAATCAAACAACGAAATCATTTTTCCGCTGGGATTTCCTCTTGAGTGCAACACTGGGACAGCAGAATACCCAGCATTTCAGCGACCACTCTTGCATGTGCGGGGAGCCAGACTGGCTAGGGCTTGAGTCATTACCTGACCCGGCTCATCCACTGTTGCAGGGCGTCGCCCCACCAACCCCAGAGCTGAAGAATAAAATGGGAATAAAGTGTATTTATTACCTTTTATTTTTCATCTACTCATCCCAAACTAATTGTCAGGACAGGGCGGGGCCAGTGCAGCCGAGTGGAAGAAGCAGGGAGCTGTACACTTTACAATGCGCATGTCTCTTTGGCCGGCGTCTTGCAACAGCCAGCAAGACATGCGCATTTTAAACTTCTCAAACCTAGCTGGGTTAGAGAAAGTGCAGGCCTCCAGTGCTCTTGAGAGCACTGAGTGAGGCTGCTCCCTCCAGCCCTGGCGCTGCTCTCATGCTGTGAGAACAGCACCAGAATTGGATAGTGCAGTGTCCGGGTTCTGGAGAAGACACCTGAGGGAGGAGGACGTTGCGCTGCAAGCAAGAAAGGTAAATCAATGTAATTAGTGTTTTGTGCCGCACCACCCTAGGTACATGCCAGCCAGCACTGCCGTTGGGGACCATGACAGGAGCTTGGGTTACAAACCCGACTGAAATTGTATTATCCTTCAGGCTAGCAGGAGCAGGTGAAACCTGGCCCATTACAGACTTGTAGTGTCTGCTCAGATCCTTCAGGCTAGCAGGAGCAGGTGAAACCTGGCCCTTTACAGACCTGTAGTATCTGCTCAGATCCTTCAGGCTAGCAGGAGCAGGTGAAACCTGGCCCTTTACAGACCTGCAGTATCTGCTCAGATCCTTCAGGCTAGCAGGAGCAGATGAAACCTGGCCCTTTACAGACTTGCAGTGTCTGCTCAGATCCTTCAGGCTAGCAGGAGCAGGTGAAACCTGGCCCTTTACAGACCTGTAGTATCTGCTCAGATCCTTCAGGCTAGCAGGAGCAGGTGAAACCTGGCCCTTTACAGACCTGCAGTATCTGCTCAGATCCTTCAGGCTAGCAGGAGCAGATGAAACCTGGCCCTTTACAGACTTGTAGTATCTGCTCAGATCCTTCAGGCTAGCAGGAGCAGGTGAAACCTGGCCCTTTACAGACCTGTAGTATCTGCTCAGATCCTTCAGGCTAGCAGGAGCAGGTGAAACCTGGCCCATTACAGACTTGTAGTGTCTGCTCAGATCCTTCAGGCTAGCAGGAGCAGGTGAAACCTGGCCCTTTACAGACCTGTAGTATCTGCTCAGATCCTTCAGGCTAGCAGGAGCAGGTGAAACCTGGCCCTTTACAGACCTGCAGTATCTGCTCAGATCCTTCAGGCTAGCAGGAGCAGATGAAACCTGGCCCTTTACAGACTTGTAGTATCTGCTCAGATCCTTCAGGCTAGCAGGAGCAGGTGAAACCTGGCCCTTTACAGACCTGTAGTATCTGCTCAGATCCTTCAGGCTAGCAGGAGCTGGTGAAACCTGGCCCTTTACAGACCTGTAGTATCTGCTCAGATCCTTCAGGCTAGCAGGAGCAGGTGAAACCTGGCCCTTTACAGACCTGCAGTATCTGCTCAGATCCTTCAGGCTAGCAGGAGCTGGTGAAACATGGCCCTTTACAGACCTGTAGTATCTGCTCAGATCCTTCAGGCTAGCAGGAGCAGGTGAAACCTGGCCCTTTACAGACCTGTAGTATCTGCTCAGATCCTTCAGGCTAGCAGGAGCAGGTGAAACCTGGTCCTTTACAGACCTGTAGTATCTGCTCAGATCCTTCAGGCTAGCAGGAGCAGGTGAAACCTGGTCCTTTACAGACCTGTAGTATCTGCTCAGATCCTTCATGCGAGCAGGAGCAGGTGAAACCTGGCCATTTACAGACCTGTAGTATCTGCTCAGGTTGGTAACCTTGATCGCTCTTTTGCTTCCTTCCTCATTCATGGAGGGAATTTGCACACTAGGGGCCATATCACACAGGTGCCTCGGGCCCCCCCCCCAGGACACTTTGTTATTACAGAAGGGGCAGCAAATGCTTGTCCACCCCTTTCTGTAATATGGCAGCACTGGCGCACATATAGTGCCAGTGCTATCGTTAGATGGCGTTCCCTCATTTAACTCTGTACCCACGCCATATTACTGATATGGGCACAGAGACAGGCATGCCTTTACAAGCTGCACTGAAAGTGTGCCACAAAAAGGTGGTGGACTTTCAGTGCAGCTTCTAAATACAGCCTGCAAGGGGATCTCTAATACTTTTCAATGTACAGGCGGGTTGCCACCTGCACAGAGAAATATAGAGCAGTTTTAAAACAGCTGCTTTGTATTTCCCTTTTATGCAGTGCCCTGGGGGCAGCGTGAGCTCGTGGCTTCTCTGAGGGCTGTGCATTCTTCCTAATAGGGTGCACTTTCCATCTTTCCAGCCGGCGCACCTGCTTTAAGGTGCACCATGGCGCAAACATTGAAAGTGTGCCCTAACTATAATGCTGCCTTCCAAAGGTACAGGGCAACTGCTTATGTTGCCAACTTCCATCCTTGCCCATTTGGCATCATTTTACTCAACAGCATCTCAGCCTAGCGCATGTCACTGTAGTGAGTGACCCATGACCCCTCTACCTAGGTTTGTGCTGTGGAGCTGTCTATACGTTTCTAGTCCTCCCACCTGCAAACTGGACCACCTGTAACATCCAGATAGACCTTTGCCTCTTTCCCCGGTCTCTTTCCTCGTGTCTCCTCTCTTTGTGCACCTATCCCTCAACCCTCCTCCTCCACCACACATCTGGGCGCTGCCACCATAAGAGCACAATTCTGGTCACTCATGCACAACACCAAAACACTTTCCACATAGGATCACAGCAAACACAATACTGACAACACGCCACCCTCTCCCCACGGTCCAGCGTGCTATCCGTACAATAAAGAGCTCCGGGGCACTCTGACATGCTTTGAAGCACTATATAAATAATACAACACAATACATGGCTGTTATTGTACCCCCTACGCCATGCTCCTTACCTACCCCACATACGCCTCAATTCTTGTTCCCCCTATGGAGACCCAACCGCGCTGCCACCCTTGACCGAAGGGCTCATTAAAAATGAACACGTCGGAACCCCTGCCATTCACTTCAACATTGAACATGAAATAGCCATCTTTATCAATAATTAATATCCAATCAAAGACCCGCCAATGGAGCGTTGCGTTTCCCAATATGCAGAGCCCGTCAAATGTTTGTACAAAATAAATGAAGTGGGCAGAGCGCATTAAAAGACCTGGGGCTCCATCTGCATTACAAGCACTCACAGTATCCTCTCATGGCAGCAGCAACACTTTGGAAAAGCAAAGGACAGTCTGGTTTCTGTGTCCAGAGCCAAGGGCAGGTTCCAAGAATATAAAATGCCGCCGGCGCCCATGTCGTTGGCCGTGCATGTCAATTCCAGAAAATGCCAGGGTTAGAGAATGTGACTGCACATACACTTTGACCTTAATGAAATCACAGGAAGTGACATCATATGACCTAAAACTCTAAAAGTTCCTAGGAAGTGATGTTGAATAACTTTAACCCTGATCACATCAGATTAATTGATACTACTAAAATACCATAGTATCCGCACAATTAACAGAACAACACAACACAGTCAAAAGTCTGCTTCAGATTCTACCTATTTTAGGGTGCTGACATGACCTTTGACAGTGGGTTGGTGAAATACCCTGAATCGAGGCTGACCAGCGAAGCGAGTGAGGCAGACCTCTTCTAGGGAGGTTCAGGTGGGTTTTCCCCTGAGTACACTTGATAAAATATGGGTCATAGTGTGTTTTAAACCACAAAATAGACATACATTTGATCAAAAGCCATAGTCTCTGAAAGGAAATCCATTAATATATTCAAGTTCTTTCATGGTGTGCAAAGTAAAAAAAAACTCTTGGGGAGAGGATGTAGCCTACGGCTAGAGCGGTCGACCTCAAAGCTGGGGAACCGGATTTGAGTCTTGGCGACGACGCTCAACATCCTGTGATTCAGGGCAAATCAATTAATCTCCCCGTGCCTAACAACAAAAAAAAAGAATGTGTCCTCATGTAACGAAACTGGTGTTCATGTAAAGCGCTTTGATACCCGATGTCTCGGGTCTAGTTCGTGCTTTATATAACTATTAAAAAGAAAAAACAGTAGTTGGCCCCATTGTTTTTCAAACTGTTATGGGTGCACTCATTGGTCAAGAATTACCTCCATTGTGCCAGGGCCAGCCTTGTGTCTTGGTTGTACCTCACATGTAATGGGTGCCTCTAATGCCCAAAAGTATGTACGATATGCCAGCACCAAAGGTTTGCTATTAATCTTCTCCTTGCCATGGCTTACCCTTATGCCATAAATTATCTCTAGTATGCCATGGCCGGCATTTTCTCATGGTTGCCCCCTTTCTATATGCCATGGTTGTCCTCCCTTATGACACAAATTACCTATGATATGCTATCAACGTTTTGCCATAGATGCCTCCTATGCCAAGAGTTTCATCAAGTGTACCAGCACCAACATTTTTCCATGGGTGCCCCATATACCAAGAAGTATCTCTAGTGTGTGAGCAGCGGTGAGCAGTAGCAAGGCAAGAGGCAAGCCGAGGAGCCCGAGTCCGAACCCATAGTCCCACCACGTTAGTGCGGCGGCATACGGCGTCAATTTTCACCCAGTTCTCCCGTCTTCGTTGCCCACCAGCCCGACCGCCGCACCAAGGTGAAAGGATCCCAGGGACAGTGCAGTAAGCGCAGCAACCCTTGGCAGTATCGCTGAGGCGGCCTGGTTAGACCAGGTGCAGCCTGAGTCCCTGCCTTGAGTGCCCCACTTGTCTCTTCTTCGTACTGGCCCCCGCCACCCACTGGAGCAGCAGCACCAGCCCCATCACCATAACAGCAGCCTAAGCAGCCGAAGGAGGTAGAAGCTGGCGCTGAGTCGCTCCCCTGGCTTCCCTAGCCCACCAGGAGAGAGAGAAGCCTGCCGTCCTGGCCCATCTTGGTTGTCCGGGACTTCTCTTAGGTTTCAGGTACACTTTCTGTGGTTCTGCCATTCTTTCACCCCCCCCTCCCCTCCCCCCAATTGGTAGAATCTCCTGACAATGAGATCTGGGAGGGTTAGGAAAGCTCCAGCAAACTCCTCTAATAAAAAGTTGTAAAATGTCGGCCGCCCACGCACCCCCGGTCGCAGCAGCAACGGCCCCAACTCAACCAGCAACTCCTACAAGATCACGATCTGGTCCCGACCCGGGACTTGAGCCTCAACTTTGGCAATCTACGACCCAAGTTCAGTTTTCCCAAGGCTCCCTCATGCACCAAGCTATACGGGGCACAGCGGCGCCCCAGGAAGGCTCTACTCATGGACAGGCAACATCGGGACTATCAGCAATCACAACCCCTTCGTTACGAAAGGTGTCGAGCCCTTCGACACGCATTGAGTGATAATGATCTTCCTGTCATTTGCGGCTGGGCAGCCTTGGCAAATCAACTACTCAACGAATTTCCATCTAAGAGTTGCACCTGGCAACTCACAACGCAATTTTCGCATTTCACCAGCGACAAAAACGTTAAAAGCTCAAAGGTATCTGGCACTTCGCCTGGCTAGGGAAAGTCCAGGAAACAAAATTCTATTTATTAACTATAAGCAAGCACATAAAGCTTTCAAGTCATCCATATACAGTCATAAACAAGCAGTGTCCGACCAGTTCTGGCTGAACTTAGTCCACGCAAGCAAGAACTCCAATGCAAAGTCATTTTGGTCTCTTGTGAACAGGGGCTTACAAGGAAGAAGTAGTCATGGTAGCGCAAATATAATGCAGAAGAATCGACTCAGTTCTTATCAGCTCATTTTAGTGACCATAAAAACAGGGACGACTATTCCAACCTCTTTTCATCAGCCGACTCCCACACCACCCCTTGAAGCCAAACTCCCAGGCCTGTTCGGACCCACCACCTCTGATAATCATGTAATCGCAGAAATAACAAGTGAGGGACAGAAGAAGTATGACAACCCAACGATGGAGACTCCAACGACATTAGGAGCGCTAAAAAACAACATTGCACGCTCAATTAGGAAAGCCAGGGCAGAAGGAGCCCCAGGGCCTAACGGTCTTCCCGAGGCCCTGTTCAAATCGGACGTAGACTTGTAGTCAGAATATCTGGCCCCCCTGTTTCTCCACTTCAGGCTACATCATACCATCAAGGAGTCCTGGAAAGGTGCTATCATCCATCCAATCTATAAAAGTGGGAAGAGAAACAATCCTAAAAATTATAGAATGATAGCCCTCCTGGACATCGACTCTAAATATTACTCCAACATTTTATTGGAAGAACTCTTGGCCTGGGCAGAAACAACAAAGCGTCTCCGTTTCAACCAGACCGGTTTTGTGGCTAACTCCGGAACAACAAGCAATTTACTCACCCTATCTGTCTTGATAGAGAAAGCGGCGGTTCAAGGTAACAAACTCCATTAATTCTGAATTTTCCAATTTATTACCCTCTTAGGGCCTCATGTAGGTAGCCAAATACCGGTCGGTAACGGCCGATTTTCGGTAAATATGCCGTTACCGACCGGTATTCAGACAAGTGAGATGTAGGAGTCCAAAAACGACTTTTCGGTAAATATGAGGCGGTAAATACCGAATCATATTTACCGAATTCTAAAATACCGAATCAGATTTACCGAATACATACTTAACGAATCGGTAAATATGAAGTGGTAAATATGAAGTGGTAAAAATTAAAATGACATGTAGGAGCACTCGGTAATTAAGAAATCCAAGAAAATCGGTAAATAAGAGTCGGTAATTAACACGGATTGAAAGCAGGTGGTAACCATCAACAGTGCATATAAGCAATCCCAAAATGCAACAGCGTGGACAACATGGCCGCTATGTATGTCATTGCAAGGCGCCTACGTCTACAGGCAGCAGGACTGAGGGCTTGGCGACGGGAGGAACGCATCTACAGACAGCGCATCACACTATTCCAGCTGACCGATGCAGAGATACATGAGAGGTACAGGCTACACCCCGAAACCATCATGGACTTAATCAGGGACCTTCACCCACTCCTGGACCAGCCAATAAGAAGGGCGCACGCCATACCCCCACATGTGCAGGTGCTCTGCAGCCTACATCTGCTGGCATCCGGCAGTTATCAGGTGGTGATAGCTGCGGTGGGTGGTGTATCCCAGAGTTGCCTGTCACGTTTCCTCAGGAAGTTCCTGGATGCCATGATGCAGAGAATGCACCACTACATCAGCTTCCCCAACACACAGGCTGCACTGCAGAAAACAAAAACAGACTTTTATCACATGGCACAGTTCCCCCATGTCATCGGCTGTATTGATGGTACACACATCCCAATCTGTCCACCAGCTGACACAGAGCACATCTACAGGAACAGGAAGTCCACCCACTCCATCAATGTGCAGGTGATCTGTGATGCAGGGAACATCATCACAGATATTGTTGCAAAGTTTCCTGGGAGCACCCACGACTCGTACATCTTCCAGAATAGTGGGATCTACACACGACTGAGTGCCGGCGAATTCGGAGAGGGATACCTGCTAGGTAAGTAACAGTGACGCCCCTTGAAACCTGAAAATCATAGTGTAAAGAGGCATGTGACTGATGTTTCCCTTTTACTCATCTAGGCGACAGTGCATATGCATGCCGGTCATTCATCCTCACTCCCTACCTACACCCAGCAACACAGAGTGAGAGACGATACAACGTGGCACACAAAACAACACGGAAAGTGGTGGAGCGCACGTTTGGACTACTGAAGAGCAGGTTCCGCTGCCTCCACAAGAGCGGAGGCGCACGCCAGTACACACCCATCACCTGCTGCAAGATTATTGCCACTTGTGCAATGCTGCACAACCTTGCCACGAAAAAAGATACAGATGTGGAACTAACATATTTTGAGGACAACGAGGATGAGTCAGGCCAGCCACAGGGCAACGCAGCTAGAGTGCCAACTGCAATCGATGGGAGAGAGAGACGGACACAGATCACATGCAACTATTTCTGAGTAAGTAAGGGGACACAGCCAGTTGTGATTAGTCATGACGTAGTTTCAATGTGGCACCACGCCATGAACACATGAACAAGCCAATCTGGCAATATACCATCTATACAAGGAGTATGTCCAGGGTTACGTCACCCATTGGGAAGTGGCTAAGCAGGGCCACATCAATGTTTGCGCATACGCGCTGCAGTGGTGGAAGGCACGGCCTGTGCATCCTCACTAGAGCCAACCCCAAGCCGCCTGCTGCTCCTGCGTCCTTCTGGGACGGGGGGTGTGATGCTGCTCCTGCTGCTGGTGTCGATGCTCTCCGCAGCATCCCCTGCAGCAGTTGTCGACGCCTGACTAGTTAATAGCACCCCTAGTGCACTTGTCACCTGCACCATCCCCCGAGACAGGTCGCTGCAGCAGTGTGTTAGGCCCTCCTGCATCGTCACAGAGCGCCGGCACAGTAGAGAAGTCGCAGTTGCCAGACGGTTGAGTGCCCTGTTGGTAGTGTCCCTTCTCTGCCGTTCCCGGCGCCGTGCTTCGATGTCAGCATCTAATTTGCTGCACAACTGCTGGATTGACTGGGACATGTCCCGAATGCCCGCAGCCATGCCGCTGATGTTATTGTCCATGTTGACTAATGTAGTTTTCATCACCTGCATGTGCCTCTGGACTGACATGACTGCCTTTGTTTGCAGGCGCTGTTGTTTCAACATTTGGCCCTCGAGACCCAAGAAGACACCATGGCCGTCAATGGGTGCTGGTGGACTCTGGACACGCGACCTGCGGCGCCCTCTTGCTCCCGTCTGTGCTGCCTGTGAGGTGTGGGGCACAGTGGCATGGCTCCCTTCCTGGGGCCTGGTGAGTTCTTCAGGGCCCATGCTGTCGTCTGACGAGGTGTCTAAGGCTCGTAGCCTGGCTGCTGGACGCCTCCTCATTCCCACACCTGCAAGCGGAGATGTGGCCGGTGATTCAAACATGAGTGGCGATGCTGGCTCTGGGTGAGGTGATGCTGGCTCTGGGTGAGGTGATGCTGGCTCTGGGTGAGGTGATGCTGGCTCTGGCTGCGGCGAGGCTGCCTGTGTTGGTGGTGCGGCTGCCAGTGGGCCTGCTCCCTGGTCTGAACTTGTGCTGGCTAGAGGTGATATTTGTGGCCGGTGTGCCGTCTCTCCTGCAGCATGCCCTGTCCTGCATGATGTCACATCTGTGGACAGAAATACAACATTGGCTCAGTGTCCCCGAAGGGCTGCATTGAAAGCGTCACAATAAATCATTTCACATTCCAAAATGTCCTCTGTCTCCTTGTGCCTCGAGTGCGTGACATGCCTTGTTGCCCTGTAACATCTACGTCATGGTTGGTGTTTCCCTGACTACATCTCCCGGAATGCATTGCCTGTCTGCACTGACACGTGTGGACTGCAGTGTGATTCTCGTTTCACAATGGGGGATGTGGGATAGGGATAGGGGGTGCTACATTGCTGTGCTTTCGTCCTACCTTGTTGTGTGGCGGCTCTGGCAGAGCTGTCGGCGTCCCCAAGACCCACGACGCTCTCTTGCTCGATTGTGGCCCCCACCAGCTCCTCCAGTTCGGTGAGGGCAGGTGCCCTGTTGGTTCCACCTCCAGTCTGGCTGGCTTCCTTCTGGATGTCGCCCATCTTCCTCTTGGTTACAATCCTCAGGTCATACCAGCGCTTCTTTAGGACCTCTATGTCCCTGTGGGTCACTCCCACAGCATTCACCTGGGCCTGGATGGCCAGCCATATGTTGCGCTTTTCAGCCTCAGGCACTTGCAGGGATTGCCTTCCAAACAGCTTCTGGTGCTGCTTCACCACCTCCTCCACCAGCACCTGGAGTTCCTTGGGGCTAAATTTCAGCTTCCTCCTCCTTTCACCTCCGTCTCTCTGTGTTCTCTGGCTGGACATGATGTTCGTTTTCCCGCTCGCACAGGCACCGGCTCCCTGCCTCTCCTCTGCACTCCAAGCCTCTCCAGGGTCGGCTAATTATGTACACCTGCCTGGGTGTGGCCACTTCCTGGTTGGGTGGGCTGTGGTTGCACGGGATTAGCTGTTTCGTCAAGTCATGTGATTTTATTTACCGATTCCGTACATACCGATTCGGTATTTTCCGATTCGGTAAATACCACCTCGGTATTTTCCGATTCGGTAAATACCACCTCGGTATTTTCCGATTCGGTAAATACCACCTCGGTATTTACCGATTCGGTGAATTCCGATTCGTGATTACCGACTGTTACCGAATCGGTAACTGTTACCGAATTTTTACCTACATATAACTTACCGATTCTAATTTACCGATTCGGTACGGCTCGGTATTTAAGAAACGGTAAAATTTATTTACCTACATGAGGCCCTAAGTGAGGTATTGTTGTTAGGTTTGCATGTGATCTTTAGATTCACCTTGTGCTCTTAAATGGTTATTTTCCATATATTATTCCAGATGGATATGCAACTCTTCGTCATTTCTTAGTCCAAATGGGGTCTTAGATTGAAGTCTGATGATATATCGGAATTCTTTTTGTCTCAGCCTCTGAACTCTGTCACTGCCTCTTTCATCTTTCTTAACATGCCCCACATCCCTTAGTATTCAGCTTCTTTCCAGGTACCCCCTTCATGGTCGTTCATTAAATGTTCGGTAATTGCATATGATGGATCTCGGATCTCTGATCTCAGTTGTTCGTACATGTTCTAATATTCGTTTTTTCAGTGGGCAGATGGTACTGCCGCATATTTCAGGCTACGCTTGCATTCAAGAATGTAGACAACATAAATTGTCTCACATGTTATTCTCAGTTGGATTTTGAGGAGGCTCCCATTCTTGTCCTTGATTTCTTTCATAATTTTGCCTAGTTTGCATGCTTTGCATGTCATGCATTTGTTGAAGACTATCATTGAGCCGTTATGCCCTGTCTTCTTCGGGGTTAGCTTCAAAGTGACTTTGTATTACTTTATCTTTAAGGGAAGATGGTTTCCTGTATGTGAGTGAGCCAGCGAGTTTGAGTTTAACTTGTAAGTCAGGATCATCTAGTCGCAAACTCCAGTGTTTTTAATAAAATTCTCTTTATTTGCTGGCTTTTTTTGCTGCACGCTAATTTCAATCTTATATTATTATCCTTTGATTTCTCATCATTGATTTCATTTTTTGTGATTAGCATGTCCAGCCTTGTTTTTAATTTCGTTCTCTCATATCCTTTCAGGATAACTTTATGGCTGTCGCTGTCTCTGTCTGAAGCGTTGCCAAGTTTGCTGACAATTGTTTTCAAAATCCTGACTCATAGAGCAGCTTCTTCTAGTCTAACAAATCCCCCACATGGGATACACTGCAGCAGAGGTTGTGGATAAAAACTGGAGCCATGCAGCACTGAATTAGTGGAGATTCCAATTATCCATTCTCTCCATTGATGGTAATATCCAAAGAGTTGTTCATTCTCTCATCCTCAGTGTAAGTAAATTTGAGACCCAAATCATTATTGTTGATGCTTGTAAAGTATTATTTAAATGCCTTTTCTGTTCCATTCCATATAACACACAAATCATCGATATTTATACACAATCCCATTCAACGCATTTCGGCTCAAGTGGTGTATTAGTTTCCCATACAAATACATGGTGATAAGATAAACACATAAAAAACAGACACACACAAAAAAAGTGCTGCTCTAAATAACATGGTGGTTCCAAGTCCAAAACTATTACATTTTTTGATTGGGAATGCAAATTGTAAAATAATTGTGATAACAAACATCACAATTAATGGAATAAACGCTGCCTACAATGCAAAGTTTCAATCAGAATATTACATACCAATCCACATGAAGTATAAAGGAAATAATTTGATCATCTAAAACAATTTAGTCATCAAAACTAAACCCTCAAACATCAGTAAGATTGTACTCTGACTCAAAATCCGAATTTTTCTCAAAGGTACTTGGAATGCTGTATCCATTTCACTGCACAACAATCAAGCCCCAGTGGGCAATGTTAATATGATTTTACGAGACACAGGGAATATGTACACATATCCACAAATGTGATAAGCCTTCAATATTATCCTAATCTGATAAATGCATATTCAGCCCCAGTGGGCAATTACAACAAACATACATAATCTTATTGTCATTATAAATTCCCTTGTGTTACATAATTATTGCTAAAAATTAAATAATATTGCTTAGCTGTGGAAGAGCAACTCCATGGTAAGCAGAAGTGAATTCACCCTTGTGCACCTTGATAAAGACAAATAAACATTAAAAACCAGGTACTGTAACATCATCACACAAGGCTTTAGCAAAACTTCACTTCCACAACATTAGCAGCGCATTAAAGAATACATGCCTACCCTGCCCCTGCCTCCGTCCTTCTGTTATCTGGTGAAGTCCTCTCCGACTTTTAGCAATCTAATGGCCTGATTACGAGTCGAGGTGTTATTTATCACCTCTGAAAATAATACCACGGGGTACATTATTTATCATGTGCAATAAATAACACCTATTATGAGTTTAAGTGTGTTTAATGGACCCAGACCTGCATGATACAATACATAACATATGTTTTTCTGTGTTAAATGTTGGCAGGATTGATCTGGCTGAATGTAATGAATATTGGGTTATTTAATGCATCTGAAAATTATTGGATGCATTAAATAAAACCAAGCTCATAATTCTGTCCTGTGTGTAAACAAGGGTTTGCACAAGGAATGGAATTTAATGAGCCCCTAATAATTAGGCCCATTGTTTAGTTGTTATAGATTATCCCAGGGTTTGTTGAAAACTTTTAACATAAACATTGAACATAGAATGATGTAAGTGTAATAGCCTTTTAAATATTTGCACCCCGCCAGGCAAGTTCTCTTGGAAAGACAACACATGTAGCATGCAGTTTACAACCTTCTATGAACTCTAGCATTTAATAAATTGTTATTAAATATGAAGCTGATCAAAAGCAATGATTAAATACCACAAATATATTCATTCACGCTTGATTATTATATGTGCAGGAACAGACCATCATGAAAAAGAATGTACAATTGATTTGATCACACATATTCATGTCTGATGAATTAATTAACAATCACATGCCATTCTAAGAAGGGGAATTCAAAGAAGTAGAATTGAATTGAGACCCTAAAAGGGGAAGACATGACATGATATGTACAACAATACATGGTGTTGAATTCTCATGGGTGCATCCAAAGCTTTTCAAGAAGAATTTGCACAAAAAATGGTGTTAAGCAGGATTGCATATTGGCCCCATGTTAGACCAGACACCCTTGGGCGGTAGTCCCCCAAACGTTTTGCCTTCACCCCTCCTGTTTTGCAGACAATGCTAGCCAGTGCTAAAGTGTATCTGCTCTCTTCCAAAACCATGATAAAACTGGCCTACATCTAATTTGCACATTTAACTTACGTGTTTGTCCCATGTAAATGGTACTGTCTGTACCCAGGGCCTCCTGTAAATTAAATTCCGCTAGTGGGCCTGCATTATAATTGTGCCACCCATTAATGAAGCGCTTTAAAACATGTCTCAGGCCTGCAACTGCAACTGCAGCACATAGTGCAGTTGTAAAAACTGCTATTTTGATCTAGCAACATAAACCTTTTGCTGGCCTAAACATTCATTTTTAATACTTATAAGTCAGCCCTAAAGTTAGCCTTAAAAGCTCCTGGGGCAGGGTGTATGATATTTAAAAAGTGAGACGTGTGGGTTTTAGTTTTACTCCAAAAGTTGTTTTTCACTGTTCCCTCATAGATTAACACTAGGTTGCCTTCTTTCATTCAATAAGTGCTAATTTTAGATTGGAAGCAGGTAGAAAAAGTATTCTTGGCCTCTTTTGGATTGTAGTTTAGAAACCTCTTCAATGGTATAGTTGGGTTTTAATTAAAATTATAAAAAGGCCACTTTTTGAAAGATGCATGTTAGTGCTCAAAGCATCTGTGCCTTTCTGCCAGTATCCTGAGTCACATGACTCTGCTATTGTGGTTTGTGTATTGTTGCCAGACAGAGAAACAAAGGAAGCCTAGGTGTGAAAGAATGGGTGAATTGCCAGGATGAATGGGGAGGGGCTGTACCCAGCCCCACTTACACTTGAAAGGGCTTTGCCTCCACCACACACAGGCTTACCCTTAATATTGTCACACTAGACAGTTTAGAGCCAAGCTGGGGAAGGAGGAAGGTGGGTCACATTGGACATCCCCCACTCAAAGCTTGGCACTGTGGATTAAAGGTGGCACTTCCGGGCCCTAAATAAGATCACTTCTGTGGAAGACTCAGAAGAAGGAATGCCCACTTGCCCTGCTACTTGGAGGACTGCCCAGTTGCATGAGGAAGGAAGACTGGACCTGTTCCTTTGACCCCAGGACCAACAGAGTGACTCCAAGGGCTAGGTGACAAGCATCCCAGGCAAGCTACAGGGGCACAACCAGCTTCTAGAGGCCTTCTTGCACCTGACCAGCTGACCAGTACCAACTGGACTTACCTTGAACCCTCTTTTAGCCTCTTCTGGAGAGTCCTTCAACCACCCCCCACCCCTCGCCCCTAAGCGGAGCTTGTCAGGCCCTGGACCCTTGTAAGTGGTGTTGGTGGTACTAACCCTAAAAGCTGCAACTTAGAAACTCAGCAAATTCAAGTTTGAGAACCTGCTTGGTACAGGGACCTACCTATAAGCTGATCCGACAAAGTGGGGTTGACTTTGCTGCATTTCCTGCTTCATTCTTTTCTACAGCGGCAAATCCCTTTCAGCTGGACCTCTTGACGATGGTATCTGGCATCGTGGAACCCAGTTCTACTATAGTCTGCATTCTCGTCCCTTTGAGGAAATCGGAACTCCAGAAAAACATCTAAGTCTGAAGGTAGAAATCTTAACCGGGCTCAACACTGAACAGCACCCCCCTTGCTGACAAAGTCTTCTTCGGCATAAAAACTCAGCTTTTCCCGCTCAGAACATTTCCAGCCGTAGTCGACATCTTCACAGAGACTTCATCAAGCACTCCCTGTTGTTGATACCTTCTCTCAGCTACAGCCAGCTGCCTGGCCCTGCTGAGGACTCCACCTTATCCAGGAAATATTCAAGAAATTTTAAAAGTCCGAGGTAAATTTCAGACAGTGCAAACTTAGTTCCTGTAGCCGACCAGTGATCCATCGTGGTCAGTGTTAACTTTTGACTTTGGCCCTTTGTGGTGCTATTGTATTACTAAACACTTTAAAAATTCATCAATCTGGTTCTACTGATTGATTTTGATTTGTTATGGTGTCATTTTATTTATTAACACTTTATTTTTCAAAATTGTTTTGGGATTTTTCTTGTGTTGTGTTTTCACTTTGTTACTGTTTGTGTACTGCATACATACTTTACACATCACCTCTAAGTTTAGACTGAGTGCTTCTGTGCTAATCTACCAGATGGTTAGGCACAGGTTTTTTAGTGTTTTTTTGTGTTTCACCTTGACAACAACTGGTTTTATAATTTGAGTGGGTTTTTAAAAAAGAAGATTCAACCATATTTAGAAATATCGTGGTCATTAAAAAAAAACCAAATCTTTATAAAGGCACGGTTTGGTATATTACCGGGACTATGCCACCTCTCTCCATGTATAAAGTCGGAAGAGGACACATTATGTAGACTATGTAAAACAGGAAAGGAGAACATTATTCACCTATTATGTATCCGCCCTGAGCTGCAAATTGAAAGAAAAAACATACTTAAGTCACTTTTTAATGCTCGAGGAATAAGGTCATGTAGGCAAGCTCTGATAATGTGTCTGCATTCTGATGATATAATCATGAATTCTGGTTTTGTACAGTTTTTATTAAGAGTAGGAGCCAAACTAGAAGATCATAATTAAGAATCCACTAGCACAGTATGAAATATTTTTTTATATCATGAAAGGAATATTTTAGAAAATATACCATGAAATTAATTTTATCTATCGCAACTGGCTTAAAACAAATTAGGTGCCGCATTTTAATTTTTGTTTTAGATGTTTTATATTGTATTATATATTATATGTATAATGTCTCATTGTAAGATTTTAAGTAATCAAACAATAAAGAATTCTTCTTCTTAATTTGAGTGGGGCTTCTACCCCTCTCAACTAATAGCCCAGTTTCTCATACCTCATTATCGTTCTCCCTGTATATTTGTGATCTCCCGGTAAGAAGGGCCAAAACATTTACCCCAAAGATCAACAAAAAAACACACTATCACATGATGTGCAGATGATGCGATAATTATGCACCAATCTCAAAAAGTTCTCCTAGGGGTCAAGAAGTACAACACCTTTATTCTAAAAACGCATAATTTCTCAAAAACGTTTCATAAGGCAAGGGTCATGGTTTTTGCCTCCTCACATTAAAGGGAAGCGATTAAACAGTCTATATGACCAGCCCGGTTGACAGGGAAAAAACACTTCGCTGGCATCAAGATGGTATTCTCTGAGAATTTGTCATGTCGGCCACATATATTGATCATGAGGTTACGAAAGAAAATCACATGTAGCTGGCCTGAAAGGTTTTTACAATTAAACAGTGAAGAAACTAATTGACACTGTCCTGAAGGTATATCATGCAAAAATACCCTTTATGCTATTATATGGTGTAGAGCTGCGGTGCTCACAGCACGGCCCGCGGGCCGCCCGCGGCCCGGCGGGCCTTCCTTAGCGCCTCCGGACATTGCAGGCAATGTACCGGTGTTTTCTTAAAAGGAGTGTCTTCAAACACTAAAGAGGCTCGCTGGATTTATTGAACAATGTGCATTCGAGCAACGTAATGCTTTTAGTTCTGCACGACCCTGAGCATGAATGCAATGCATACTGCAAACTCACAAGGCCTATGAGAAGGAATACTGTACCACTGGTGGCAATGACACACTTAATACTGCGCAACGCTACGTATTTAAGTAAATTAATATTACAAACTCCCTGTGCCTGAGGTGATTAATTCTGAATAGACCGGAGCACTAAAGAAGCAAATACTACACAGTTCTAGGCAAAGAAGCTAAGGGGCACATGCATCCAGCAAATTACCGGTCCCAAAGGGGTCGATTCTGCGAATCAGCCCCTTTGCGACTGGTAATTAGCCATTTGGGATGTATCAAGCCCACACCCAATCGCAAAATAGGTAATCGTGGTTACCTATTTTGCAAATGCATTTTGGGAATCACAATTTGCAATTCCTTAAATGCAATGCTAGAAGCAATCTGAGATTGCGACTTATCATTAGGAATCGCAAATTGCCCCCAACTTCAAGTTGCACGAGGGCACACACATGTCCTTAGGGCATGTGTGGGTGCCACATGCTAGTTTTGGGGGTGAATCAGGGGGGCATTTTGGTCCCCTATCACCCTTGAAATTGCGTGCACACTTTGCGATAACCTTTTTGGTATTCACAAATTGCGAGTGGTTTCCCATTCATTCCAATAGGCCTCTAGGCCCATAGGAATGAATGTGAAGGCATTCCCTATTAGCGAATCGCAATTTGCGATTCGCTAATAGGGAATGTGTAGGAATCGCAATTTATTTAGCGATTCCTACATGCATAGGGAATTGCGAGTCCGTAATGGCGATTTCTTATTAAACGGTTTTAAGGAATCGCAGTTCCTACATTGATGCATGTGCCCCCAAGAGTGATGCAAAATACCAGCTCTGAAGAGTTAGTTCTCCACCATTGCTGCATTCCTGGTGCGGAATGAATGATATTGTTTTCCTACATCTTGTATAACGAGTACCACAAATCGTAGGGAATCAGAGTAACAAAAGGAATCCACACCAAGGTGGTAAATTAAGGAATATTTCTCCGTTCACTTAGTACCTGCAATGAATACCATGCAATTGGTGAACTAATGTAATTCATACTGCACCATCTTGGGCACAGAGGGTCAGAATAGTGGAGAAATACAGGCTCTGAGGGTGGCAAATGCTGTCCAATGGCATGAGCTGTAGTAATGAAATGTGCACAGCCCCACAGCCCAGGAAAATGTGGTTTCTGTACAATAGTAAGCGATGAAGATTAAAAAAATACTGGAAAATAAAAGGTAAGTAATACTTCATAACCACGCACTGTGGGTAGGAATACTTCAGATTCCCAGGCACTATGGTAATAAACACTGCACAAACCCAGGCAGTGAGGTATTGAATAATGAACAAATGTACACACCTATGGAATGAATTATGCACAATTACAGCGACTGAACTGTGGCCTGTGACACAATCGGCTGTAATGATTGTATAAAAAACTGTACAATCCAGGGTAATAAGTATAGAATTATTGCACAGACATTTAATCTGATGTAAACATTACTGCAAACCTGCCAAGGTGATGAAGTCCCAGTGACTGATAGTGAAACATATTGAATAATGCCCGCACTAGGGGTAGAAATACTCCATTAGCCCAAGGAATGAGGTATGGAATATTACACAACTGCCTGCACTGTGGAAAATACTCCTGTGCCTTCTCTGGGACTGAATTGAGGCTTAGGACACAATCGCAACCTCTGACTGTACTAAGTACTCCACATCCAGAGGCAAAGAGGGCCTAGCACAACCCTACCATGTGAATACCCAAAGATGCATTATTCCTTGGTCTATAGTAATGAAATACCAGTAATCAGGGGTCAGTGCAGTTATTATATGGACACACAAGGTTACAGTACCTGTACCAGTATACAGGGTCCCATGCATTTATTATATAGACACACAAGGTAACAGTACTACTTTGATTTATTTTGAAAAGGTGGTGTTTCTTTTCTCTAGCCCCACCCCAACTGACACTGCACCACCCCCACTGACCCCGCCCCCACTATACAGCCCTCAGCCACAAACCACACTGTAAATTTGTGAGTACCCATGGTGTAGAGTATATCCTCTTTCAGAGACAGAGATTCCTAAGTAAAGCTAATAGTATGGCACATAAGACTCTGGTTTTAGTAGGGAAGAGCCTCCTGATTCAAGATCAGAACTAGGCTTAACTAGCACTACAACCAGAGCCATAACACACTAGTGCTTCCGTCTGAAACAAGCTCTCCCAAATATTTTGAGACAAATAATTAAACTTGAATTGGATCCCCAATAATCCATTGGAAATTGACTCCAGATATTTTATATGTAGAAATATGTTCTAAATTAAAATTAAGATTTTCCTTTCATTCTCTTACGTTGCAGTAGGAAGCATTTATGGGCAGAGCAGATACATCATATGTTAAGAATTTGCTTAGATTACTGGTGGAGAAATTGAGTCAAAGCTTGGCATATTGTGCTAGGATGGAAAATACCAGTCGCTCGGCTGTTCCGAATGCTATACAGACATATTTTCTAATGATGATAGATCATTTTATGAGGAAATTCTACTTAGATTCCCCTTGCATTAAATCAAAATATGGGAACAAGAGGACTGATTCAGAAAGGCCAATTTACACATTTTGTAATTTGACAGAACAGAGAAGGGTCAAGGCACACAAGTCCTGCACTCGTCGATACTGAATAATTGTAGTAAGAGATTATTATCTACAACATGGTGCAAAGAACCAGAGACGTGACCCACCTACCTCTCTATGTGGGGGAAAAAAACCCTAAACAAAACACACACTGTGGTTCAGCACTCAATTTCACAGTTAGTTAATCAGGCAACATAGGTTGTAATCCATAGTCCACAAATAGAGAAAACAAAACATTATCTTCTCAGTAAATCATTGTACGAGTCATTCTTCCTTTGAAAATATATTCTTTATTCTTTATTCATAAGTTGTTCTTAAAAACACAGCATGCAATTGATAGCCTAAGTTATTTGTTTGCTATTCACAAAGTTATTTAACTAGTAGTATCTACCTTTCTTTTTCTTAATATGTGCGAAGACCCCGCAGTCGTAAAGATACTACTAGTAAAATACCATTGTGATTAGCAAACAGTTATAAAATTAGAAAGCTTAGCTTTGTGAATCAGGCCTATGGTTTTTTTTTACTGTATTATTCAGATTCAAATTATTAATCAGGTTATGCTTCTTTGGCAAAGTTTAAATCAGTTTAATCAAATTTACAGAGTAAGCAAGAACTAAGGCTAAAATTGTGATGAAGGGGAATTATGCAGGAAAGGGGCAGACTGTACGGTTCTTCAAATTCTAATCTGCCACAATCTTGTACATGTGTATTTGAAAATATGACGTTACAATGCATACAATTACAACGAATGCTTTTGCAACGTGGTTTTTACTTCGCAACAACCATTACATTGCATGATTTTACAACGCATGCCATTACAACGCATTTTTAAAAACTACCAGTACAACGCATTCCATTACAATGCATTCCATTACAATCCATACCATTGCAACGCATACCATTACAGCGCATAATACTTTTAGGGCAACAGTAGGGTAAGTGTTGGATAGTGTAGGGGTAAAAATGACTATTCCCACTCCAGTGAATGCAACAATAGGGAAAGTGTTGGATAGTGTAGGGGTAAAAATTACTATTCCCATCCACCCCAAAACCCATTACCCACCCTAAAACTAAAAAATCTCCATTACTGAACTTATAATGCGTTGTAATGGCATGTGTTGTAATGGTATGCGTTGTAATGGCATGCGTTGTAGTGACATGCGTTGTAATGGCATGTGTTGTAATGGCATGTGAGGTAAAGGCAGTTGCGTTGTAACAGTTGCTTTGTAAAAGCAGTGCGATGTAATGACTGCATTGTAATGTATGTTACCCGTGTATTTCCTCTGCAAATGGGTATAGGTTGCAGACAATTGTTTTAGAAATATGAAAGCATCGGTGCTGTTTGATAGCTTTACCCAGGATATACTCACTAGATTGCAACTGGGTGGGTTCATTTGTTTCATAAGGAAGATTGATCACCAGAGTTATCGTGAGATTTTTATTATTGCCTGAAAACTTCCGTACACACAAGGAACTCTGCAGCAGGTGCATTTCAAATCCCTGTTAATTCTAAACACGGCGCCTCTGAGGTCAGTGCAAGGTGTAGCTGAACTTGTTGCACTACACTAGGGCCAGCCCTGAGTGTCCCTATAATGAAGTACAGTGTAGTAGATATGTTTCCTTTGATGAAAAGGCAATGAATTGTGGGCCCTAGGATGTTTTGAGTTGATGTCTCTGGGATGTAGTACTGTGTGGTGGACTAGTGTCATAAAGACGTCTGTAAAGTGTTGTGCAGCATGGAGGATTCAAAGTAATTTACTGCAATGTAGTATGCTGGCCCGTTCCATCTAATGTATAGTGTGATTTGTGGGTAAATGCACCAGTGATGCTATGGGGTGTGGTAGCATCCCTAGGATGCAGTGTCTTGGATAAGAATAGTAATAACAAATATTGGGCCCGATTCATAAAGGTAAACTTAGTCCTGAAGTCTGAACTTTGATCCAAAGACTGTCTTTGGACCTGAAGTCTAAGTTAAGTCCTGAAGTCTAAACTTAGACTTCAAGTCTAAACTTATACTTTAGGTTTTAACTTAGACTTTAGGTCTAAAATTGAATTTTAGATCTGAAGTTAGACTTTAGGTCTAAGCTTAGACTTCAGGTGTAAACTTAGACTTCGGGTCTAAACTTAGACTTTAGGTCTAAACTTAGACTTTAGTTATAAAGTTGAACTTTAGATCTGAAGTTAGACTTAAGGTCTAAGCTTAGACTTCAGGTGTACACATAGACTTCAGGTGTAAACTTAGACTTCAGGTCTAAACTTAGACTTCAGGTCTAAACTTAAACTTTAGGTCTAAACTTAGACTTTTGGTATAAAGTTGAACTTTAGAACTGAAGTTAGCCTTTAGGTCTAAACATAGACTTCAGGTGTAAACTTAGACTTCAGTTCTAAACTGAAACTTCAGGTCTAAACTTAGACTTCAGGTCTAAGTTTCCCCTTGTGTGTCGGGCCCTCAGTGTGCTAGTGTCCATAGAGTGAAGTGAGGTCAGTAAGTTCAATTGAGATACAGTGCAGAGTGATAAGTTTATCTAGGATGCAATGCCATGTCATGTGTTTGTGGCCCTTAGACACATTATTGTATGGTGGGGCACACCACCTCCAGGATGTGAGAAAGTGGTGTGGGATAAGGCCCCAAGGGTGAAGGGTGGTGGACTAGAGTCCCTAGGATGCTGTTCAGCCGGACCTAAGTGAACATCACTGGATACTATGATCAGGACAGAATTTTTTTCTAATGATGTTTGTAGTGGTTACTTGAGCTAGCGCGCGGTACCGTCATGATGTGAGGGGCTATGCATCGCGCGGCAAGCGCGCGATGCATCGTTCACATGATGCGGTCCTCGCGCATCCGACTGTGTTTAGTTCACTTTGTAGATATTCAAATCAGAGTTTTGTGAGACTTGGATTGATACAAGTCAGTTACCGTTTGGATCTCCAGTGTAAAGGGATACTCCGTGTCATGGGTGGAGTACGATTAATAAACTTCTACTTATGATATACCTGAGTTCGTCTGGATTACTCACCACTTCATTTGGCGACGATCAGGAGACTCCACCCATACCCACGCTGATCGAAACGAGGTTTAATTTCGGCTGATTTTTCTTTCACGTTGAAGATTCTTCATACCACGACGTTCAGGCAAAGTTTAAACCGGATCCCACGTACGTCAGGGTTTGTCCCGGAAGAGGTACGTTTTGTTTAATTTGATTGACACGGAGTCCCCTTGGCCTGTACGCACGATACAAGCGTACAGTGAGACACCTCCTTATTGGCTGTTTGGAGGTTTAGCACACGGAATTTGACCCCGTACTTTAAAAAAAAAAAAGGGCGAAAGAAAAAGGGAAAGACACACCTGCAAATGGAGAGGATCAAAATCTAGGCACCAAAAGACACGATGCTTGGCCATAGTTGAACCAGACTTTTCACAGAAATAGAAAATTAACACAAAATAGAAAAACACGGAAAATAGGCTTTATTAGTATTAATTATTATTATTATTATTATTATTAATATTACTTTTATGAAGGATAATAGCTTAATTACCTTTTGTGTGCACCCCCTGACCCTCAGCCCACATGTTAACTCTCCTCTTGCCCACTGTGGCTTGTAAACACCGCAGTGCACCCTGGGGGATGTGGCGCGCGGAGACCCGTGCGTGATGCGGCGCCGCTGCCACAGCCCTAACGACTGTTCCTAGGGCTTTATAAATGGGATGCATAAACACAGCCTGCTACACAGAAACCCCCGGACCCTATTATATTACCCTAAGCACTCCCTCACTGCCTCATTTAAACCAACAAATTGTTTAGAGCGCAGGAAATAAAAATATTCCTCCTGCGAGCATTGCTGGGCAGAAGATTTGCAAGCCCTGCACGCAGAAGTTGGAGTTTTCCCGTGATTTTTTGGGCCCTGTACACCAGGGCAGTGTGATGCAGTATAACAAGCAGGAATGCGCCTGAGCTGGAATTAATTGCTGGGTTGTTTGCATGGCAACAATAATGGGGGGAAAAATCTTGCATATAAGAAACATTGACTATTGAGAACTGTCTAAATCTGTAATGCCGAGAGATTAAAACCTGTTGCCAGAATAATTTGCAGTGCTGAGATATTCATCCAAATCAAAGGATTCATTCGCCAAAGTGTGGAGAGAGGTAAATGACGGCAATCTCTAGATTGATGCCTCGAAATGTGAAAGGAAATCATAAACAGAAATGAAGTAAAAAAAAAGAAAACAACAATGTGAATGAAAATAGTAGGTGCAGAGCATCTAGTCGCGCGGTCCCGCCCCATTTTAGTCAGTGGTCGAAGTGAGCTGGAACCAGCGGGAACTGATTTCCACTCATTTTATTTTTACTGGCATTAAATTCTATTGCTTACGTTTCTTCACAGTTGTAGTTTTCTTTTAATAGCTGCAATATAATTTTTTTGACTATTCTCTCTATATATTTACCTGATGTTATTTGAGGCTAATTGACCTTCTTGTGGGCTGAGAGGAATCTAAACTTTTCAATCAACCAACCAACTCTCCCACACACCTCTTCCCATCCTCGTCTCCATGTCACTGGCCATAGTTCATAGGCCATAGTTCACAGGCCATAGCTCATAGTTCACAGGCCATAGCTCATAGCATAGGCCATAGTTCACAGGCCATAGTTCACAGGCCATAGCTCATAGGCATTAGTTCACAGGCCATAGTTCACAGGCCATAGCTCACAGCCCATGACTCATAGGCCATAGGTCATAGGCCATAGGTCATAGTTCACAGGCCATAGCTCATAGACCATAATTCACAGGCCATATTTCACAGGCCATAGTTCATAGGCCATAGCTCATAGTTCACAGGCCATAGCTCATAGGACATAGTTCACAGGCCATAGTTCACAGGCCATAGCTCATTGGCATTAGTTCACAGGCCATAGTTCACAGGCCATAGCTCACAGCCCATGACTCATAGGCCATAGGTCATAGGCCATAGGTCATAGTTCACAGGCCATAGCTCATAGACCATAATTCACAGGCCATATTTCACAGGTCATAGTTCATAGGCCATAGGTCATAGTTCACAGGCCATTGCTCATAGGCCATAGTTCATAGGCCATAGTTCACAGGCCATAGCTCATAGGTCATAGGTGAACCAGAGAGCAAACAAGGATCACCTACCTATTGACAAGCAGTTCTCCCGAATTTTAGATCCTGAGTTGAGGAGAGACAGCGGGAGGCCTGTACGATCGATCGCATATCCAGCAGGTTATGGCCCGGTTTCCGCAATACCACTACTGTTGCTCGCTTTTTTAATGGACTCCGGTACCACCCCTCACACCAGCAAGTTGTTATATAGTGCATAGGAGACAATGTGGTGTAACGGCCAGAGCTGCTGACTTTGGAGATGGTGAACAAGGTGCAAGTCCCGGGGTCAGCTCAACATACTGTGATTCTGGGCAAATTACTTGATCTCTCCGTGCCTACCAGAAAAGAATATGTCCTTGTGTAATCTAATTGGTGCTCATGTAAAGCGCTACAATACCTTCGGCTTCGGGTAAAGTTCGTGCTATATAAAAATAAAAAATAGTGTTCATAGCTTGGGGGCAAACTGAGCTCTATTACCTATGTAAAACTGAGGAGGTAAGCCATCTGTACCAGGCGTCTTACCTTTTGCCAACATCTTAGGGCCCGCGTTGGTTTCTGGTTTGATGATGAGCTCACCTAAGGAGTTCCTCTGTTAGTGCTTAATTTGTAAATATAAGTCCAGGGCTCTCATTGAGGCCACTGCGGCTTGAACTTCTCATTGTCCCTACAGGTGCCACCAGTGACAGAACCAACACAACTGTTTATCAACACGCCCTACAAGTATGACATTTCAGACTACTCTAGACCACAAATCTGCAATAATGGCTTGGGCAGAAGATATTAGTCATTTTTAATGTTCATTGAAATAACAAACAACTGTTGTTTTGTTAATCTCTAATTTAGATTAGGTGCAGACTGTTATAAATGCCGGTGTTTATAATTAAGTTCCAGTGCTGAGCACCGGAAACCACCTGCTCAAATTAAGCACTGCCCTGTGTTCTACATTAAGATCGGGTAACATTAGGCTCTGTAGAATGCGGTCTGCCACTGTCCTGGCACTGCATCCATAACAGAATACAGAGTCTCATATTATGTAGTGAATGCTTTGTTGAGAGCTATCTACGTGTTAACTGTATCCCCCCTCCCTTCTCTGATTGTTCCCGTGGTACAAACCAGCTATCTGAGCTTCAGCATAGTAGCCATTCCAGCATGTGGCCCTCCTTGTCACCGTCAGCATGTTGACGGGTTAGATATTCCTACTAAGTCTGTAAATCAGTCCAATATGTTGTTTTTGTGCTTCTAATTTATTTTTACTGAGACCTGGGTCATGTAAAAATCTAGTTTCAATAACTCTGAGTTCAGGTTCTTTCTCCAAAATGTGGCTTTTTATTCTTTTTTACTCCCTACATGGCGTAAGTCAAATGCAACTTATGAGTACCTTAAATTCCTCCCACTCTTTAGATGTGTTATTTATTGAGCCACTTACAAAACATAAGGATCCACCTCTAGGGGAAGAGGGAAGGGGGAATAAAGACCTGGGTTCAGATAACTAAGGTGGTGGTGTGTGTGTATCCCACTATGGTTGGACACACACTGTGTTTGTTTAAATACCCCTCACACACCAGAATTGCCCTTGGTGTCATGCTTCATCATAGGGGTCTTCCCGCCCCGCTGCGGGACGGGGCGTGCTATGACCTGCGACTACGCGCGAGCACTGATGATATAGTGCTATGTGTGATGCAAAGGGAGGGTCTGAAGTGAATATAGGTAAGTGTATTAAAAAGGACCTGGCCTCTTTAGACGTAAAAAACTTTAATAGGTCAAGGGAGGCTGGTACTGTTAAAAAAGTGGTGCGGAGATGTCCTGCGTAATGTGCGGTTACTCCTAGTATGTCAACATGTTTCGATGCAGCAAGGCATCTTCGTCAGGACAAGAACAAGATCCCTCCTGTATAGATAACGTGTACTTATTTTAATGACTATAACAAGTGAAAATGCAACTAATAAAGCATTAGTATACGATACCTAATGGTATGCTTGTATGTTTATGTATTTGGAAGGACAATGCCTCATGAACCTTTTGAACAGGTGGATAGGTCAAGGTAACTCAATGGTGCCCTTTCAAAAACCTGGCTCGATATGAGTCCATCCCGCGGTTCGGAACCGCGGGATGGACTCACATCGAGCCAGGTTTTTGAAAGGGCACCATTGAGTTACCTTGACCTATCCACATACAGTGTCACTGCAGAGCAGCATCTCCGGTGCTAAGGCCGACAGGCTAGGCAGGAGTAAGAGAGGCCCAACCGACCAGGCCCATCCTCATCACAGTCCTGCTGCAGGTCTCACTGGCGCTGGATCCTATGTCCTCGGTTGTCACCCCAAACCCCTCCAGTGCCAATGGGAAGAGCTGTGAGCTCTGTGGAGACCGGTCTCGCACAGCATCATATACTGCTCCCTTCCTCCCCACCACCACCCCCACGCAGCTTCAACCGCCACGCTGGATCTTAACAGCAGGGCCACACCCCACCTGTCTCCTTCTTCGTGCTGCTCTGACTTGCTCAAATGGTCTGCGGGGGCTTGACTGATGGGTCAAGGGGGGGCAAAGAAGGGGTCACCAAGCCAGAACGTGCATCAGTGCAGCTCATGCTATTTTCATCTAAAACTTAAATCATTACATTTCCTGCTGTTCCAGCATCCACAAATCTTCCTCTCCGTTCACTATCTGCCCTGATATTCTCAATTCCACATTATCAGCCAGAATCCTTGATACATATTTTAATCCAACCAGCATTTCAAATCATTTATGAGAACCTTGGTGCTGCTGCCAGATACCAAGTACGCAACATTTGCAAAACTGCCTTCATATCGCCTGTCACACGATCAGAAACACCACTCTTGGTATCTGTCCTCTGCAAATTACACTACAGCAGTAGCCTACATTGGGTGTCCCCCTCTAGCCTTCCCTACCTTTGGACAAGGTTCTAAACTTTGCTGCTATGACCCTCTTTAGTGTCCCCAGGCACACCCCCATCCCCTCAAAAGGCACTCAATTGGCTGGATGTCAGCAAAAAACAAAGCAATTATAAACTATGATCCTTTTGTGAAAGACATAAATTGCTTATTCCCTAAATGCCTATCCTAATTGATCACTAAATAGGTACCCTCATGTAATCTTCAATCTGCAAACCTGGACAACTGTTCCTGCTAAACTTCAGCGCAAAGACTCACCATTCCGTTCTGATATCTTCTTGCAGTCAGCATCCAGTGGCTTCATGCTCTGTGTCCTCTCTCTTCTCCTTTAATACTCACTCAGGACATTTTCTGATGACTCAAAAGGCCATTACTGGTGATCCTAATACTCTTATGCCTGTTTGAAAGTGGTTGTTTGTGGTGAACCCATCTCCACTACAGTCAACGTCTTTGCTGGGAAGCAATTTGTATTGAATATTTTGTACCTCTGTCAGGGTGTCTACGTGACGAACCCCCTATACAGAAAAACATACTGTGTTGAACAGAACTGTTGACATGGAGTATGGACAGCTGCTGGTGCAAGTACCTCTTACACACTCCCATAGGGCTCTGCTGCCAGCACATATATTCTCTTGCTAGTGGTGGCTGTCCCAGGTTTACTGTGCTTATCAAGCAGATAGCTCCGGGGGTGAGAGTGGGACCTAGGGAGTCGGAAGCTCATACTTTAATCAAGCATTGGAAATGCCGATTGGTCCCACTTACCGTTACAGAAGCAAGACCAATTAGAATTGCCAATGCTTGTTTATAGTAGCCTTAAATGCATCTCAAGATTGATGTTGCATCCTCCACATTTCTGCTGCTGGTTTTATGTGACTGCTTGAGGGTTACTAAAATACAGGAAACTGATGTTTAATCTTTGATGCAGAGCTGCATTTGGAGCAGGACGAATGACGAATATACTGATGTCAAACCAAAAACCTCCTGTGGTGAAACACAGAAAGGGAAAAAAGCAACAAATAAGAGGTAAACTGAGAGCCACGTGAAAGCCATCCACTCTTGAGCAAGGATTGGGCCTGTGGAGTATTGTATGCAAAGCTGTCCACGAGAGACAGCTGGAGGTGTTTTGTGGGAGACTGTAAAATAGAACTTCAGAGCAACATTAACAATTCAGGTATTTCTCTCATTTTCTATCAGTGGAAAACATCACCTTTGTTTCTACTAGCTGAGCAAAGAATTAGGTAAGAGAGTGGTTATATTGGTTTATAATTTTGTACCATAAATTCACTTTGTACAGATCTACACAAGAAGGTTTGTTCAAAGTGCCAATACTGCACAATCAGCATAGCATAAAACATTGTCTTTCTTAAACTGCATCTCACCTTTGCTGTCTCTTGGGGCTTTTGTGTATATGGGGGCAAATATACACTCAAACCTCAGGGCTTATTTCGAAGGTCCAAGAGTGGTCTCAACTTGTGACAGGGTGTCTAAGTGTGTGTCTGAGTTAGACAATTTGAAGGTATAAATAAACATTTTATGTTGTATATGGAAATATCAGGCAGTGCTTCAATGTATATTATTTCTATTGCTATAGTGATTACTGTACCCCTAGCATATAGGAGTAGCACCACTGGCAAATATTATTAACACCAAATGAATCTTTGGCTGGCAAGTAAAGTAGCATTTCATCTGTTTGAGTAAGGTGTTTGTAATTGTATTATTCATTTGCTATGCATGGCCTCTATTATTTATTTCTGTTTCTAAAACTCATAACTCAGAGCTATGATGTGACAACGCTGTGTTGTTTGCACTTCAGTCTCAGGGTGTTATCATTAAATAACCTTGGCCACTGGTCACGGACCTTTGTTCATTGGCAATGAGAATTTAAAAGGAACAATCATGTACATCAAACATAATGGATCATTTGGGGCTCCACAATAATCAATAAAGAGATCTTATGTGAGTTGAAGAAATTTGTTAAAAATTCTAATGATATTCGGCTTGTTTCATTTATTAATTTATGGTCTTTAGTCATCATTTTTACAAATTCAAATAGTCCATTAGTTGGTATTTCAAAACAAGGTAAAATACCAAATTAATGAAGAATACAAATAAAATAGAGATGATACAGCAAGCGTGTTCCATATAGGAATTTCCCTAATCTAAATGAAGGATTTGAAAAGCAACTTCATAATGAAGTCAAGAAAAAATTGTCAGTTCAGAAACCCAATAAAGAGTTCCAAGAGAAAATAAAATGCATAAACATAAAGCCTTTGCATTAAAGCAATAAAAACATTCTTAAGCTGGAAGTATTCTCAGCTATAAATCAGCAGAAATTTTCTGAAAAGATCACTGCTGAAGAGAAGTAACCCTAAGAATCTCGAAAAAGAGTATTGGTAAAAGAGAGAGAGAGAGAGACCTAACTAACTCTAGGAACACATGCTAATATACATTTACTGAAGCACAAGTTGAAACTATTTACACAATCCCCACTCTCAAGATCCAATAGAATTTCAACAAACCCCTGGGAGCGGATGTATGTCGTTACAACGCACACTTTTACAACGCATGCACTTACAACGCATTTTTTACAACGCACAATCCATTACAACGCATGACATTACAACGCAGGACACTACAACGCATTTTTAAAAACTACCTTTACAACGCATTTCCATTACAACGCATACCACCTTTACAACGCATACCATTACAACGCATAATATTAAATTGCATTTAAGGTAAGTATTAGATAGTATAGGGGTAAAAATTACTATTCTAACTCCAGGGGGTGCAACAGTAGGGTAAATGTTGGATAGTATAGGGGTAAAAATTACTATTCTAACTCCAGGGGGTGCAACAGTAGGGAAAGTGTTGGATAGTATAGGGGTAAAAATTACTATTCTAACTCCAGGGGGTGCAACAGTAGGGTAAGTGTTGGATAGTATAGGGGTAAAAATTACTATTCTAACTCCAGGGGGTGCAACAGTAGGGTAAGTGTTGGATAGTATAGGGGTAAAAATTACTATTCTAACTCCAGGGGGTGCAACAGTAGGGTAAGTGTTGGATAGTATAGGGGTAAAAATTACTATTCTAACTCCAGGGGGTGCAACAGTAGAGTAAGTGTTGGATAGTATAGGGGTAAAAATTACTATTCTAACTCCAGGGGGTGCAACAGTAGGGTAAGTGTTGGATAGTATAGGGGTAAAAATTACTATTCTAACTCCAGGGGGTGCAACAGTAGGGTAAGTGTTGGATAGTATAGGGGTAAAAATTACTATTCTAACTCCAGGGGGTGCAACAGTAGGGTAAGTGTTGGATAGTATAGGGGTAAAAATTACTATTCTAACTCCAGGGGGTGCAACAATAGGGTAAGTGTTGGATAGTATAGGGGTAAAAATTACTATTCTAACTCCAGGGGGTGCAACAGTAGGGTAAGTGTTGGATAGTATAGGGGTAAAAATTACTATTCTAACTCCAGGGGGTGCAACAGTAGGGTAAGTGTTGGATAGTATAGGGGTAAAAATTACTATATTATGCGTTGTAATGGTATGCGTTGTAATGGTAGTATCCGTTGTAATGGAATGCGTTGTAAAGGTAGTTTTTAAAAATGCGTTGTAGTGTCATGCGTTGTAATGTCATGCGTTGTAATGGATTGTGCGTTGTAAAAAATGCGTTGTAAGTGTAGTGCGTTGTAAAAGTTGCGTTGTAAAGGTTGTTCCCCCCTGGGAGCAGGTCAAGTCCCTAGTTTCTCATGTCTTCACAATAAGCCACAGAAACAAGTCCTTGAAAAGATACTTCATCTCCATCTTGCGGTCCAGAGTGTTCTTCCCATAAGTCATATTGCTGCCATCTCCTCTCCTCCCAGTTAGATCCTCACTATCAGTTATTTAATGCATAACAAATGCTCATTCCCTAACTAACGGAAGGCTTTTGGAAAGTTACAGCATCTGCAGTGGAAGAGAAAAACATTTTGTGCAAGGCAACAGTTTAACATGAAAACAGGCCTTCCAATGCTAATATGTAAATCAGTGTTCATATGGCATCAGTAGTTAGGCTAACTTAAGTCAGTACATTACGTTACTCAATGCTGCTATGTCATTAAGGCCTTTCAGGGCAGGCTGATGGGGCTCTCTGAGAGCCTGTCAAAGCAACGCTGCTTGCCTGCTTTCACTGATAACAGAAAATGCAACTGCAGGAAGGGGAAGGGAGGCAAGGGAGGTGGTGGGGGTTGGTCAAGGATGGCAGATCATTTTTTTTAACCTTTAGGACAGGGATACATACCAGAGGCCATTTTATGCATGGCTCTTCCATTAATTCTCTGCCACTGCGTAGCAGTTGAAAGCAGGGGTAAATGATTTTGGGGGCCATACATAACATACAATTATAGATGGGTAAAAAGCAAACTATGGGGATGTTTTTCACCTTGCTGTTCCGAGTGACATCATAGACAACTCGAGCTTTGCCCTTGTTGTCTATTTGATGTTGCTCCGAACCTCTCAGTGAAAAACATCCCAGTAATTTACAGTTATTCATCTATATTTCTATATATTACCTACATTTACTGTACTTTTACAGTGATGCTGATGGAGCGGGTAACATATACATTTTTAGTATACCCAATCCATTTATATATGTCATATTAAAATGAATAATATTAATACTAATGAATAATTGAGTGGGGTGATATTGAATTAATCAACCTTATTAATCAAGAGAATACACGTGGGAATGCATTTGCATGGCTAAAATTATAAGTGAACTAAGTTTGTACGCATATTACATTTATATGTTTGGCTTAAGCAGTGTTAACGTGATTTGCGCTTAAATAAACCAGCATTAACGGCTTTAAATGTTGCATATGGCTAGATAAGTGCATACACATAAGGGTATCAGTAAGGGAATAACACTGTTTTAATCATTTCTATGTATTAATTACGATTTTGTGTTTCTTTTACTTAAGTTGACTATTTCGGCCTACTAAAAGATGGCTGCCGACTGAATCCTCACTAAAGTACATGACTTCATAAATTAAGCAATGGAGAAAGGCGCCTGCACTGACTTCGTCGTGGCCTTTCCATCAAACCAGGTCCACGAAGACTACTCTGGGCGAGATGCCAATGTCCCTGAACATGAAGGAATTGTTGCCATTTGGGAACCAAAAGCCACCTATTCACAATAGACTGATACTTTCCTGACCTGGGAACAGCCTTTCCCATGCGCCTAGTTTATTCATCATCCGTATGTGATATGTAAATTTTAGTATAAATATTAGTAGTCTAGAGAGGGAAAAAGGTTACCACCCCTAGAGCTTGAAACGCACCCTGATTGATGCTACTCTATGCGACACTCCATGCTGAGAGAAGAGGACGGGACGGTAGAATACTGATAATCTTTCTGAGGACTGGTGCTGACTTAGAAAAATGACAAATAGCCAGAATAGGTAAATATGACAAAAGATAATATGTCATTGTTAGGATTTAACCTGCAATTTAATTAGATAAAGAAAATCATTATTTTAAGAACTGTGTCGGGTGATTATTTCTTTGAAATGTTTATTGAGTAAAGTAGGAGTTAAGCGTTGCATCAAATTTCCATAACAACTAAATGATCTAGTCGACCTCCGGATGGAGGAACTAGTAGGGTAAGTCAATAGATGTATTTCCTCTATCCAAAGTGAATAGCTGTAGTTCGGGATCAGGATATCTCCTCTGTATGGCACGGATAGTTGATGTGAATGAATGTTGGTGTTATGGGCCCCACCAGCGTGTGATGTGTGTATGTGCGTGTGACAGAGAAATCATTCCGTCCGTGGAAGCAGAGGGAGATTTTGTGTTCTGAACTGCACCAGTGCCACTTGTTGCTAAACCATCAGAAGCAAGAGTCACATGACGCCACTTCCTGTGTTGCCAAGACGGCCAATGGTCGTGTGATGTAACTGAGGAAGGGGGGTGGTGTGCCTCAAGTTGTATTATGTGACTCTGAGTCTTTCTCAGAACCACAGAGAGCAATGCCAGGAACCATAGAACTTGGATAATCTCACAGCGGTGGCGACCCCTAGTGAAGAAGAGTGCAAGTTGTTTCTGAACTTCCTGCCACTGATTCTTCAGGACGGCCAATCTCAAACTGAAAACTGACTCCAGATTTCAGAAGCAACGCTGTCCTCCTGTCTCAGAGACAGGGACAACGCGGTGCAAACAGCAGATGCCTGAAGCGTGTTTTATAGAGTACTGTCTGTTCATTTGTATAGCTTAAAAATAAGTAGCATAAAAGTTAATCAGGTCACCGCAGGGGAAGATGGACTGCAGCCAAAGAAAGATACACTGGGAACATAAGAGACAGCTCGAAGAGAACTGAGGCAGAATGGATGAGCAGAAGGAGGCCAGAACGACTAAAGAGGCTTCGAATGAGGGCAAACAACATGAGGAGCAAGAAAACAAAGACAGTGACGTGTGAGGTGATAAAAATAAAAGCAGGGTGAAGACGCCGCGAGGCCTGCAACTCGGAGAGTAAAATGCACTCTGCAGGCACAAAGGAAGCGAAGAGGTGATTTAAGAGCCGAGGCAGGTACATCAAGTATCAGAACGCGCAGGACAGGCAAGATGAATGGACTGGAAAAACACCCCCGTATCCATCAAGACCGTCCCAACGCTGCTCCAATTTAGGAAAGAATTGAAGATTCGCCTCTTTAAAGAACACTACATCACAATGCCTGTAGCTTCCACAGCACAGCCTCTTCTCCTATTACTCATTGACTTTCAGCTCGCCTTTGACCAAGTACAGCGCCCGACTGCCTTTGGCTAGGGTTGTGCTACAGAAATACCATATACATACATACATAGTGGCCTGGGACCCGTAAGCATGTTTTATTAAAGGCAACGTGAATCCAGGAAGAGATTTTAACCCCTTGACTGGTAGAGGTCAACTTCCTGCCTCCAAAGTCTTCATAACATTTTTTTTCCACCAAATGTATCGAGGTCAAATTTGTGTCCTCTTGAATGTTGCGAATATTGAAGGTGCCCAGGGTTTGGGGATTCTCCTTGACAGAACTGAGAAAATAGCTAAAACATTGCAAAATGTTGTTATGTTGGGAAATAAATTCAGCCAAGTGTCATTTGTGTAGATTTCACTCACGACTCTCCTAAAGAAACTGATTGTTGAAATAAAAAGAATTAAGAAAATAAGTTGCAAAAATAGAAATAGTGACACCATTTTCATATGCAATTTTTGGCCTGATGGTTGATTTACAAAAGTAATATATGCTTACGTCAGACTTTTCTGGTCACATGGATATATAATGTTTGTTCGTCGTGCAAAAACACGTGAGAGCCAGAGCCGCCAACTGAGCTGCATCTGTAATGAATTTTCATTGTGTATTTAAAATGCCTTAATCCAAATGGTAAAATGTAATGAATAAACAAGGACTGGCAAAGCCAAGTGGTCTGTGCTGGGCTCCATCCTTTCGGCTATGGCAATTTTTGTTTTGTTCTGTTGTGGCTTTAGCAAAATGATTTTGTTTGGGAAGCTGCTGGACCCTCAGCAATCTAAACAAAAATTGGTAGAAGGCACAATGTTTTCTCTGGTCTGCAAAAAGAACACATTACCATAGTAATCAGTGGCAGAAGAGAACAACTGTGTGTGGATCTGTTCCTTATGAAAGGGCAGCATGCTGCACCACACAGTGAAGTCAGCCAATGGTTGAAGCGGACTGGCTCAATGCCCCATGATAATTGATGGAGTTGGGGGAAGAAAAATGTGAATGACACAACAATAGACTAATGGATGAAGTCTGACTGAACAGCTTCATAACTAACTATGTGACACACACAATTTTGGTAAAATCAAAAGGTCTTGGATAACAACAGACTTAAAATAGCCAAATGCTCCTGACCCCCTCAATCCCACGCATGCTGGCAGTGAGCTATGCGGCTCTAGTGGAGCAGACACGGAGAGCTCTGGATGGGTGGGCGAAACACATGCTATCGTGGTTCGGGCGCATTGTGGCGGTAAAGATGTCGCTACTGCCTCGCATCTTGTATGTATTTCAGACCATCCCGATAACTCCGCCACTGGGTACTGTGCGGGCTCTACAGCTGGCTTTAAATAATTTCATCTGGGATAACAAGAAAGCGCGCCTCTCGATGGCACAACTTGCACGTTACAGGGATGATGGTGGGGTGAGACTACCACTCCTTCATAGATATTTGCAAGCTGCACATCTGCGCTATGTGCTGGAGTGGAACAGACCGCTGTCGGAAAAGCACTGGACCTTCATGGACCAAGCAGTGGCAGGTGCAAATGTCTGGCGAGAAATTTGGCTTCCCCACCGCCTTCGCTCTTGGGGCCTTTATTCTTCCCCGGTCACGGCAGCCACCATGAAAGTTTGGGATTCGGTAGCACTCGCAAAAGACCTTACTAAAATTTCCCTCCCCGATGACGCCACCCGTGGATAACCCAGACTTCCCCCCGGGCGTGAGGTCCGCTGTCGTCCAGAGATGGAGAGAGGCGGGCTGCAAGCACCTCGGCCACCTTTTCGATCTCAAGGGCATCATTCCGTTTAGCCGAATTCAACTTGATCTTGACCTCCCCCGCTCAGATGAATATTAGTTTCTGCAACTGCGACATTGGGTCACTTCTCGGGCCTTATTGCCACAAGCCTCACGTAAACTTACTTCTTTTGAGCAATGGGTAGCGAAGAAAGAAGGCGATAAACATCTCATAACGGAATTATACATGCTCCTTACTCACACTCGTGATCAACTCAGGTGGGAGGCGGAGCTAGGGAGGGCCCTCACAGACAAGGAATGGGATAACATTCATTATAGAGCACATCACACTGCATATAATACAGCTGGGACTGAATCCACGTTTAAAGTTGCGACCTATTGGTATCTTTCCCCTGCTAGGATCCACCAATGGAACAAAAATCACACCGAATAATGCTGGCGCGGATGTGGGATGTCAGGCTCCCTTTTGCACCTTTTATGGCATTGCCCGAGGCTAGAGCGATTCCGGGAATTGGTGCTCAATGATATTGATGAGGCCTTCGACACAGAGATACCCCGCTTCCCTGCCTACACACTTTTAGGGCTATCAAACCCCATCACCTTCCCTTTGCGGTTGCTGCGCGGTAGGCAAATAGCTTTGGCTCTCCTTGCAGCGCGACAGGCGATCCTACTACACTGGGGCACTCAGGCGGTTCCTGATCACTCAGCGTGGCTCCACAGGCTCTGGATGACTTTAGCAATGGAACGGCTCTCACAAATTCAAATTCAGAAAGGTGAGAAATATGCCGAACTTTGGGCTCCATTTATTACATTGTTATCGAAAGAGCTCCGTGAGGTCACCTGCCCCAAACTTTTGCAAGTCTCGCACTTAATACCTCCACCAGCGAACAGCGCAGACACCTAAATAACGGGAGCAAGAGCAGGTGGGTTAGTGGAATACGGTTTCTCTATCGCTCTAGACCGTTGGATACGGAGTCCTCCCCTCTTTTTTCTTTGGTTTTCTGCTTTGGGGGGTGGTGGGTAGATAGATAGATAGATAGATAGATAGATAGATAGATAGATAGATAGATAGATAGATAGATAGATAGATAGATAGATAGATAGATAGATAGATAGATAGATAGATAGATAGATAGATAGATAGATAGATAGATAGATAGATAGATAGATAGATAGATAGATAGATAGATAGTTGGTCATACACAGACAGCGAGTAAGACAGCCATCCAGCTAGATTGATTGATAACGATGACAGACAGACAGGTAGATAGATAGGCAGGTAGCTAGGCAGGCTTTTCGACAGGTAGATAGACAGGTAGATAGGCAGGTTTATAGATAGATATGTCGATAGATAGACAGATAGATAGAAAGGGAGACAGAAAGGTTTCGCAATAGGTATATAGACAGATAGCTAGACAGCTGCAAAGGCAGGTTTATAGATAGACATGTAGATAGGTAGATAGAGAGATTTATAGATAGGCAGGTAGATAGATCAAAATAACTAGACAGACATTCATGTAGCTAGACAGACATACAGAAAGACAGACAGGGAAATAAATAGCTAGACCGATAGATAGGCAGAGAGTTAGATACATAGGCAAACAGACAGGTAGACAGACAGACAGTTACGTAGACAGACAGGGTTAGCAAGCTAGATTAGATAGATAGATAGATAAATAGATAGATAGATAGATAGATAGATAGATAGATAGATAGATAGATAGATAGATAGATAGATAGATAGATAGAGAGATAGATAGAGAGATAGATAGATAGATAGATAGATAGATAGATAGATAGATAGATAGATAGATAGATAGATAGATAGATAGATAGATAGATAGATAGATAGATAGATAGATAGATAGATAGATAGATAGATAGATAGATAGATAGATAGATAGATAGATCGATCGATAGATAGATAGACGGATAGACGGATAGACAGACAGACCGATTTTAGCTTTTTGGCCTCCTGTTTTTGACCCTGTTTTTGTTGGTTTTAGGACTCTGGGCACCCTACCACTGCTAATCAGTGCTAAAGTGCATATGCTCTCTGTGTAAATTGTTGTTATGGATTTTTGTTTCCATGATTGACTTTTTGATTTACTACTAAGTCTTAGTACCGTGCACTATGTGTGCCCAGGGCCTGTAAATCAAATGCTACTAGTTGGCCTGAAGCTCTGATTGCGCTACCCACATGAGTAGCCTGTAAATGTATCTCAGACCTGCCACTGCAGTGGCTGTCCACAGTTTGGAACTACCAGTGCAACCACTTGCCAGGCCCTAACCTTCCCTTTTATTACATGTGAGTCACCCCTAAGGTAGGCCCAAGGTACCCATGAAGGTAGTGTGCAGTGTATGTGAAAGGTAGGACATGTACTGATGTGTGTGATATGTCCTGATAGTGAAATACAGGATCAGTACTTCTTGAGCTTTCCCAGCTCTTCTTCTTGGCAGAGGTTCCTCTTGAGTCCAGAAGTAATCTAACTTTCTGGGGCATATTTATGCTCAATTTCACTTTGTTCACTTGTGGTAGAGAGGATGTGTGCTCAGTTGGAACCAGTTCTGTCCTCTATGGTCCAGCTACCTGGCAGGTGGAGACCGTATTGTGTAAGGCAGACCAGGACCATTCAGGTGCAAGGAAATCTCTTCCCCCTATTCTTTATGCAGACCAGGTCTATTCAGCTCAGCCCTGACTCATCCAGGAAAGGTGGGACACACCTTAAACCCCCCTCCACCCCCACTGGCTGTCTACAGTGAATGCACATCCTCAGCCCTAGTCACTTCAAAGCCAAACAGTCAATCCACAAACCAGCAGAGGCACACAGGATGGCTAAGCAAGAATATACTGACTTTCTAAAAGTGGTATTTTCAAACACACAATATAAAAATCATCTTTACTAAAAGATGCATTTTCCTATTTTGTTTTTCACTATTGAAACATTTTCTGTCCCATAGGAGATAATGGGAGTTTATTTATAACATCTTATAAGTATAACTTCCCATTGGGACAAGGTAGAAACTTGTGTTATATAAGTGTGGTAAAATATGTTCAAAACATGGAACGACCTCTCTCAACTAATCAGAGCCTCCTCCTCACTTCTCAAGTCCCACAAAAAGCTGAAGACCTGGCTCTTTGTATAAGCACCTTGGGGACCACACACCTACTACACACCTGCCTGCACGCCTAGATACCCCCACAGGTGATTAGTGCACTTTAGAAATCAATATAACATATGAACTTAACAGTGTTTTGCTTAATCAAAATGTTGATGTCAAAACAAGCGAAAGAAGGTACCACGCACCTGAAATTCCCTTCCTCCACGGGAACAGCTGGACTGAAGACCTGGACTCAATTGACGAGAATTTCCCAGCTCCCCTGCCTCGCTACAGCGAATAAAATTCACTTCCAGCAAGAAGGGGGAAAGGGGAATGGGATAATAGAGAGACTCCACTGTGATGCCTGTTTCTCCCGGGCAAGTATGCCTGCTTCTCCTGGACTAGGGTGGTTACTCTGGCATCTGTGAATTAAGTTAACAGAGAATTAGTGGAAGTCCCCTTAAAGGCCCTCACTACTCCCTACCCACTCCCTACGCCCTGACCTTTACCTGATCTCTACTGTGGATTTGCCCCTCTCTTTTAGTTGCCTTTTTTGTGCTCCGCGCTAAGCAAGCGCTACTGTGCTTGATGACTGCTGCTGCGCCTGATGGTGCTCCTGCGCTTGATGGTACTGCTGCACCTGATGATTACTGCTGCGGCAATTGGTGGTAAGCAATATATATATATATATATTTAACATACAACGAGATGAAGTAGATTCTTTTCTTGTTATCGGCACTGCAGAAGAAAGTTCCTCATGGAAACTAAAAGCCAGTAGACTGAATTGTACTCTCTTGAAATTTCTGTCAGGAACCCCAAACAATGATTTAGGAAGTCTATGGGGACTGCTTCTTGTTCTACTACCAGGAACGTAGTAGGGAATATCAGTAGCCTGGCAGTCTCAAATTGTTTAATGCTTCAATACGCATTTAAGCATTGGGCCACTCACCGAGGAATGACTGTTGACCTTTTCTCTGTAATAGTTCCTGCCTTGAAAGACCTTCCACAAGACACCGCTGGTAGAGACTCTGGAGAATTTCCACTCACTGGAAATAACAGGAAAGTTTCTTGTGACACGAGATGAGATAGAAGACTTCTAACTCCACCTCCGGAATCTGTTGAGCAGCGAAGAATATCCTTCTCAACCCCCAACGAATACTTTCTGAAGTTCTGTGAGAGACTCGAAAGACACAGCCTCCTCACAAATTTCTACAGTTGAAGTGCGCCGCGGTCAGGGAACGCGCGCACGTTCAAACATCTGCCTGTCAAACACTAGACCGCTAACCCACAGACCGCCCTGAGAACGGGCGCCCTGTTGGTAATAGTTTTTAACAGACTAGTCTTCTTTTGGGAACGTCTGAAGGAAGGGAAGTGAAACAGCCGACTCCAAGGGTAATTGAAAAGTTTTCTTTTGCGATCAGAACCAGGGGAAACCGTGCAGGAAAACGTTTTGCCGTTCTTGACAGTACCCCCCACCAAGAACTCCCCTCCGCTCTCCTTTGGTTTATTGGGATATGTCCTATGAAACTCACGAACCAATCTGGGGGCATGGATATTTGAACTGGGCTCCCAAGAACGATCCTCCGGACCAAACCCTTTCCAGTCAATTAAATAGAAAACTTCTCCTTTCTTCAGTTTTGAGTCTAGAATCCTCTTGACTTCAAATTCTTCTCCAGCCTGTCTGTGAACTGGAGCTGGAGGCAAACCCATTCTCATACCCACGGGGTTTTTCTTTACTAATGATACATGGAACACTGGGTGAATCTTTAGACTAATGGGAAGCTTGAGTTTCACTGTAACTGAGTTCATCATCCTTTCTACCTCATATGGACCTACAAATCTAGGCTGGAATTTACGATTCCCCTTGAGGCGCATGTATCGAGTGGATAGCCAAACCTTGTCCCCTGGCTCAAAAACGGGATTCTTCCTTCTTTTCTTGTCTGCCTGCACCTTCTGTGTTGCCTTTGCCTTAATCAAGTTCTGAGTTGCTACCTTATAAGTCTCTTGTAATTTACGCACCTTCTCTTCCACAGCTGGTACTAGACTTTCAGACTTATTCACTAAGGTATTGGGGTGTCGACCTGAATTCAAAAAGAACGGGGAAAATCCGGTAGAAGAGTGAACTGCGTTATTATACGCAAATTCAGCTGCCCAAATTAACTCAGGCCAATCTCCCTCCTGATCCATCAAGTACAAGCGCAAATATTGCTCCAGTTCTTGATTTACTCTCTCCGTTTGCCCATCAGTCTGTGGGTGAAAACTGGTGGACAAACGAGAGTCCACCCCTAATTTGCCTAGGAAGGCTCTCCAGAATCGTGAAATGAATTGAGGACCCCTATCGGATATGACCACCTTTGGAATCCCATGCGCCTTGACTATGTGTTGAGTAAACAGAGTGGAAAGCTGAGTTGAAGTTGGAAGGGATTTCAATGGGACAAAATGAGCCATCTTGGTGAAATGATCTACCACCACCCATATAACGGACAACCCCTGACTAGAAGGAAGATCCACAATAAAATCCATTGAGATGGTGTGCCAAGGAGCTGGTGCTATGGGCAAAGGTTGAAGTAACCCTTGTGGGGCTTGTCTTATGGCCTTCCCCTTGACACAACTAGCACAAGATGCCACATACTGTCTCACCTGAGCTTCCAGACCGGGCCACCAAAAGTCTTGTTTGATCAATTCAATGGTCTTCGTGACCCCTTTGTGGCCGGCCAAAGGATCATCATGACAATGCTGTATGACTCTTTCTTGTAGATCAGCCTGTGGAACGAACAATACTCCGTGATGATAGGGTTTCCCATCTCTACTTTCTCTCTCTGGGTCCTCTTTCAACCACTTTGCCAGATCTTCTTGTGACATGGAATCTCTGATCTTCTCTTCCAATTCTGAGTAGAGTATCGCCCCAATAATCTTTTCCTCAGGAATTATGTGAACTTCTTGGGAAGTTTCTCTTTGCTCACTTGAATTTAGCCGGGACAAGGCATCCGCCTTTCCATTGTCTGCTCCTGGTTTGTATGTCAAAACAAAGTTGTAATCTGCGAAGAACAACGACCATCGCAATTGTCGTGGCGAAAGTGTTCGCGCTGACTTCAGGAACTGCAGATTTCTATGGTCTGTATAGACTGTTACTTCATGCTTGGCCCCTAATAGGTAATGTCGCCAGTCCTGAAAAGCATCTTTCACTGCCAAAAGTTCCTTGTCTGCAATGGAATAATTGACTTCAGCCGCTGTTAACTTCCGTGACCTGTAAGCAACGGGATGAAGTTGGCCAGTCTCTCGATGTCTCTGCGACAAAATTCCTCCAATCGCCTGATCAGAAGCATCCGCCTCCACATAAAATGGTTCCTCTATGTTTGGATGCTGCAGAATTGGAGCGGAAATGAAGGCCCTTTTTAAAGACTGAAAGGCTTCCTCAGTCACTGGTCCCCACACGAAAGGTTCTTTCTTCCTCAAAAGGAGAGTGATTGGACGAACTTTCTCCGAAAAATTTGAAATGAATCGCCTGTAGAAGTTAGCAAATCCAATGAATCTTTGTATTTCCTTGACATTTTGTGGAGGGGGCCAGTCTCTTATTGCTTTTACCTTGGAATCGTCCATGGCCACTCCTTCAGGGGACAAAATGAATCCCAGAAATTCAACCTCTGTGGTGTGAAAAACGCATTTTTCCAACTTGACAAAAAGCTGATGATCTAGCAACTTCTTCAAAATGGCGCGCACATGTTGTACATGTTCTTCCATATTAGCAGAGAAAACAAGGATGTCATCAATATATACCACTGCAAAGCGGTCAAGGAATTCTCGAAGGATATCATTTACAAAATGCTGAAAGGCAGCTGGGGCATTGCACAGGCCGAATGGCATTACCTGGTACTCAAAGAGGCCGAATCGCGTCCGGAAAGCTGTCTTCCACTCATGCCCCTCAGCCATTCTAACCAAATGGTAGGCTCCGCGAAGGTCCAACTTAGTGTAGATGCAAGCATCCTTCACCTGATCTAAAAGTTCCGAAATCAGTGGTAGCGGGTATCGGTTCTTCTTTGTCACCTGGTTCAAGGCACGATAGTCTATGCATGTGCGAAGCTTCCCATCCTTCTTCGGAATGAAAAATAAAGGAGAAGATGCCGTAGACTGAGAGGGTCGGATGAATCCATTAGCTAGATATCGATCCAGATACTCCTTCAGATGTACATTCTCAGCTTCAGAGAGGGCATAGATTCTACTGCACGGCAAGAGTGCCCCTGGTTCCAATTCTATGGTACAATCATACTCCCTATGTGGGGGCAATTTATTGGCCTCCTGTTCATCAAAAACATCTCTCAAATCCAGATATTCGCTGGGAATCGCTGGAACCTCCAAAGCACAGACCACCAAAGACGGCTCTGCCAATAACGTTGCTTGGGAGGGCTGGAGATGGGTTTCCTCTCCTTGAAAGCAATGTTCCTTGCAATAATCCGAGCTCATTTCCACCGATCTTCTTGCCCAGTCAATCCTTGGGTTGTGTTCCGTGAGCCAGGGCAAACCCAAAATGAGCTGAAACTGAGGGGCATCAATCAAGGCAAACTTTAAAATGCTCCTATGGCTCCCTGGACCTTCCAAGATGATCTCTTCAGTATCCCAAGTGATGGGGCCAGAAGAGAGATTTGTTCCATCAACAGCCCGCACCGGTTCTGGCTTGATTTTGCGGACAAACTGGATTCCTAGGGATTTGGCAAATCTTATGTCGCAGAAATTCCCTGTTGCCCCAGAATCAATCATGACAGAAATGTTCTCCATAGCTTTTATTCCAAATGTTATCCCACAGGGGATAATCAAATGAGGGGCCGCGGACTGAAGGGTATTAGCAAGCATTTGTGGATCTGGAGTTGACTTCTCTTCTGCGCCCACCAGAGCAACTCCTCCTACTGGTGGGGCTTGTCTTTTGGCACTGTGCTAATCTTAGGCCTTCGTGAACATTCCTTGACAAAATGCCCGGCAGTTCCACAATACATACACAATTTTCCATTACGTCGCCTCTCCCTTTCCTCCTTAGTTAATGGGCCTCTAATTGACCCAATTTGCATTGGTTCTTCCCCCGAAGTTGTCTCAGATGACTTAACCGGATCAGACCTGGCTCTGTCGAAACGCGGAAGGAAAGGCCGTACCTCCTTGCGACGCTCACTCCGCCTCTCATTTTGCCTCGAATCAATCTGAAGTACAAGGTCCATTAATTCTGACACATCTGTGGGTCTCCTAGGGATTTGTGCCAACCCATCTTTTATTTCATCTTTCAGTCCTCGATAAAAAATGGCCGCCCTCTTTTCCTTTGGCCACTTGGTTTCCACTATTAGTTTATTGAATTGGGCAATATAGGCTACTAACTCCCGACTCCTTTGTCTGAGATCCAAAAGTTCATTGTCTGTCGTTTGTGACACTGTGTGCCGATCAAAGATGCGAAGAAATTCTTCCTTGAATTCCTCAAAGTTATACAGAATTGAGTCATTGCAACTCACAAGCGGCATAGACCAGGCTGCCGCATCTCCGCTCAGGTAAGACAGTACAAAGGCCACCTTGGATTGGTCCTCTTTAAAAACGATAGGCTTGCAAAGGAAATGCAAAGAGCATTGGGTGAGGAAAATTTGCGCCTTATGGGGATCACCTGTAAATCTTTCTGGGGCTGCCAAAGGTATAGTGGGAGACATGGCATGGATTACCTGAGTGGTCAGTTCAGACGTAGATGACGTGGGCGAGAAATGGAAAGATTTAGGGGCCTTAAACTCCGCACTATCTCCGGAAACCAATTCTTCCACCCTCTGCCTAAGGAAATTCGCTTCCTGACTAGACTTCCTGACCTCCTCACTGAGAGTCTTATTTGCCTCCATGGTGACATTTAACTGTTCCTGAATTCTTTCTAGCACTGCTGCCAATGTCTTAACATCCAGACCCTCAGCCATACTGCTCAGGTGGGATTAGTTGAATGGCACTTCAATCTGTCAAAACAAGCGAAAGAAGGTACCACGCACCTGAAATTCCCTTCCTCCACGGGAACAGCTGGACTGAAGACCTGGACTCAATTGACGAGAATTTCCCAGCTCCCCTGCCTCGCTACAGCGAATAAAATTCACTTCCAGCAAGAAGGGGGAAAGGGGAATGGGATAATAGAGAGACTCCACTGTGATGCCTGTTTCTCCCGGGCAAGTATGCCTGCTTCTCCTGGACTAGGGTGGTTACTCTGGCATCTGTGAATTAAGTTAACAGAGAATTAGTGGAAGTCCCCTTAAAGGCCCTCACTACTCCCTACCCACTCCCTACGCCCTGACCTTTACCTGATCTCTACTGTGGATTTGCCCCTCTCTTTTAGTTGCCTTTTTTGTGCTCCGCGCTAAGCAAGCGCTACTGTGCTTGATGACTGCTGCTGCGCCTGATGGTGCTCCTGCGCTTGATGGTACTGCTGCACCTGATGATTACTGCTGCGGCAATTGGTGGTAAGCAATATATATATATATATATTTAACATACAACGAGATGAAGTAGATTCTTTTCTTGTTATCGGCACTGCAGAAGAAAGTTCCTCATGGAAACTAAAAGCCAGTAGACTGAATTGTACTCTCTTGAAATTTCTGTCAGGAACCCCAAACAATGATTTAGGAAGTCTATGGGGACTGCTTCTTGTTCTACTACCAGGAACGTAGTAGGGAATATCAGTAGCCTGGCAGTCTCAAATTGTTTAATGCTTCAATACGCATTTAAGCATTGGGCCACTCACCGAGGAATGACTGTTGACCTTTTCTCTGTAATAGTTCCTGCCTTGAAAGACCTTCCACAAGACACCGCTGGTAGAGACTCTGGAGAATTTCCACTCACTGGAAATAACAGGAAAGTTTCTTGTGACACGAGATGAGATAGAAGACTTCTAACTCCACCTCCGGAATCTGTTGAGCAGCGAAGAATATCCTTCTCAACCCCCAACGAATACTTTCTGAAGTTCTGTGAGAGACTCGAAAGACACAGCCTCCTCACAAATTTCTACAGTTGAAGTGCGCCGCGGTCAGGGAACGCGCGCACGTTCAAACATCTGCCTGTCAAACACTAGACCGCTAACCCACAGACCGCCCTGAGAACGGGCGCCCTGTTGGTAATAGTTTTTAACAGACTAGTCTTCTTTTGGGAACGTCTGAAGGAAGGGAAGTGAAACAGCCGACTCCAAGGGTAATTGAAAAGTTTTCTTTTGCGATCAGAACCAGGGGAAACCGTGCAGGAAAACGTTTTGCCGTTCTTGACAGTTGACATCTGCAGGATATTCTGGATAAAAGAATATGCTTGTACCCATGAAAGCCACAATAAGAAAAAATTCCCAAAGTCTCCATTTCATCCATTTCACATCAGTAACATGGGGTGGTAGGGCTTCCTGGGTGTCACCCATCCTAGTTCCTAAATATACCATCAAACCAACTATTAAACATGTCTATTTTGTAAAATCACATATGTCGCCCTTTCCTCAGTCTGTTTCATACCTTGCTGAAACACACCAATTTCTCTCCTACCAAACCATACTAAACTAACAAACTAAAGTCATAATTCAAATGTGTTGCTTCTGCACATGGATGGACCTGTGAGCAGTAATGCCACTTTACGGCACCAAAACATATTACTGCTCTTTTTGTCCCTCATTTTTTCACCCCGCCACCCACATGGCATACTGACACCTGCCACAGATCTACTATTTAAAGAATCTACGGAACACAAATTGGTCACCACTCATTAAAGCAATACACTGCCTCTAGCCACACAATTGGACCTTTACTTACCACAATGCCAGTCACCGAAAGTTTATCACACTGTTCAATCCACCCCTCAAATATGTCACTTCTCCAACATAATCAAGCTTGTTCTTTCAATCACATCACGACCTTACATTTGAAACAAACATACGTTCAAAATTAACTCACCACATACTTTTGTCTCTCATACTACATCAAATGCTTACTTTTCAAGGAACATTAGAAAAGAAAGCTTCATAAAATATCCAGAACAATGAACAGCACCAAAACGTCCTCTCTCAAGAAGTCTACGCAAATTCTTCTTTGTGTAGTACAAATTAACACATTGGGGTGGCATAGGGAAGGATTGAAGGGCACTTTGGAGAGTAGAACCTGGTCTTTTTAATGTTATTCCTTTATTCTGCCACCCACTTCTTTGCAGGAGGAAGAAGCTTACAAAATGACTCCCGACCAACCTAGAAACACTCTCCTACTCAGTATGCACAGCCACAGCTTCAATGGAAACAAGATTATTGATGACCGCCATCTCATATTCAAGAAAACACATCTTTCACCCAGGAGCTGAATTGCAATACACAACATCTGAGTTGTATCTTGGCATTTACGCAATGCGCACAGTTTCTACCTAATGCGTGTCTTACATGCAGCATTGTTGGGCTGCATCCTCTGGTCAATCCTATTAACCTCATTCATGTGTTGACTACAGTTGAAAACCCAATTAGGTTTCTGGTCTTCGGCCATCTAATGGTGTATTAATACTGGTGATGTTGTCTTATCATTTATGGTGTTCAAAACATACATTTGCCTGGGGTCTTAAAACTTGATGGCTAACAGTTCTTCACAATGTGAAGCACTGCCCCTTTGCGAGCATCTTAATGAAAGCTCATTGGGAAACTTGTTTTTGCTCCGCCTGATTGTCCCTCTCAGTGTTGAGTCTTACAGGCACATGCATCAAAGGAAAAACTCTCAGAATCTGCCCCTTTGCGACCGGTATTTTTGCATTTGGGATGCATCTTCCAAAATGCAAAAATCGCAATTTAAGGAATATCTAAATTGCGATTACTTAAATTGCGATTGCATTTAAGGAATCCCAAATTGAGATTCCTTAAATGCAATGCATTAAAGTAAAAAAAATTAGCGATTTCGCTAATAGGGGGAGCAAATTACCATGAAGTTGAACTTCATGGTAATTTTCAAAAACTTTGAAAAATGCACTTTTGTGCATTTTTCAAAGTTTCATGTTGCGCACACACATGCCCTTAAGGCATGTGTGTGTGCAACATATTTGCACAGATCAATTTCAGGGGTGCAAAAGGGTGTCATTTTGACACCCTTGCACCCTTGCACCCTTGCACCCTTGAAATTGCATGAGCAATTTGCGAGTACCTACTGGTACTCGCAAATTGCTCATGCAATCTCCAATTCATTCCTATGGGCCTGGAGGCCTATAGGAATGAATGGGACAGCATTCCTTAATTGCGACTCGCAATTTGCGAGTCGCAATTAAGGAATGTGTAGGAATCGCTATTTTTATAGCGATTCCTACATGCATAGGCTTTTGCAATTCCTTAATTGCGATTCATTAATAATCGCAATTAAGGAATCGCAAAAGCCTACGTTGATGCGTGTGCCAGATAGTCAGTAGGTATTACCAGTAGGGCTTTCACAAGTTAGGTGCAAATTAATCCTTCCTTTGCTATCGGTTGAGTCCCGGAAGACAGTAGTCCAAGCCCTGATTTCATCCAGGTTGGATTATGTTAATATCTTGTACCTGGGCCTCCCTGAGTTTTTATTGAATCGTCTGCAGGTACCTCAAAATGCAGCGGCTGGAGCCATTCTTATGGTAGGGCCCAGCGCACATATGACTATCCATCTGAGGGCCTTACACTGGCTTCCGGTACGTAAGAGGATCCAATTCAAAGCGCTGGTCCTAGCATTTCACGCCTTTCATGGCACAGGGGCAGTGTATCTTAGGAGAAGGGTCTAACCCTACGGGCCACAACGGGCCCTGAGGTCTTCTGGCCAGTCACTAATGCATATACCCAAGTTTGCCCGCTCTCGTATAGGTGGTCGTTCGTTTCAAGTGCTGGCCGCCTGCTCATGGAACAGACTGCCTCCTTATCTTAGGCAGGTGCAGGACCTGTTGACTTTTAGAAGACAGCTTAAAACCTGGCTTTTCCAGCTGTAATTCTTTGTGTGGCTTGTTTGCGAGCTTTGTTTCTGTCTTTCGGTGGTCCATTGTCAGCGCCGGGACACTCTGTGGAGTAGCTGTGAGCTTTACAAGCACCTATTTTCATTTCATTTCACACTGCACAAAAAAGCACACAATAAAAACCCAATAACGAAAAAGAAGCAATACAATTTATGCAAAATAAACAATGAAACAGAGTAAAACAAAATGAAGTTCAAAAATATAGAGAATATAGCTACCCTTTTATCCTAATCTACCAACTACACAAACTACAAAGAAAGCAACAACCAATAACAATACAATTACAAATATAGATCTCAAATTGAGTTCCCACATAACTGTAGAAACAGATATCAAATTTAAAATCCATAGTATGTTACGCTTGGAAAAAAAAGTATATATGTATATATAAATTCACTGAAAAACACCAAAGGTTAAAGTAATGTTATAGTTAGGTAAATTTGTCAGAGACAACATTAGTGGTTTACACTAAAAAAAGTTCACCAGTAATAGCTAGCTGAGCTAACTATAACTTGCGCCCCCGCCATTCCCCATTTATTACCTCACATACAGAGGTCCCTAAACATTAAATAAACAAATGGTGCTCTGGCAGCAAAGACTAATGCCCTGGAGGTGTCCAATCAACAGGCAAACCAACATTTTATTATAGCATTAAAAGAAAAAACTCATTCATGGAAGTGGATCCCCTTGTGGGGTGAACCTCAAAAAGTATTGAGAAGAACTCACAGGCAAAAACACATAGTGACCTAAAATTTATTCAGAAGCAAGGTCACTTTTTGACAAAACCCAGCACTACTGCACCCATAGATCAATTCTTGTTAGACGGACCGGGAGGGTCGGCCGAGGACAAGGGGAGAGGTCTCCGGGGAGAGCCGTCTCCAGTGATCGTACAGATGAGTAACTTCCCCCCCACAGATACACACCACACAAGGATAGGATTTAACGTTCTTTATAGGCGATTTCTTAAGGTACGATGAAATGGTACAAGGAGGTCTGGACTCAGGGGTCCCCTCGATTCTAGTCTCTTGGTTTGGGAAAAGGGGGTAGCGGGACAGTCTGGTTACCAATCTGGTAGCTGAGATGGTATGGTGGATAGCTCACAATCCTCGAGCTCGGTGTTCTATCTTGGACGGGCCGCGGCAGCGCCAGCAGGTCCCGGTGAAGGTGGTCGTTACACGGTCCGCGGCAGCGCCAGCAGGTCCCGATGAAGGTGGTCGTTACACGGTCCGCGGCAGCGCCAGCAGGTCCCGATGAAGGTGGTCGTTACAACGGTCCGCGGCAGCGCCAGCAGGTCCCGACGAGGATGGATGATGCAGAAGGCCGCGGCAGCGCCAGCAGGCAGGACGATAATTCACAAGGCAGGGCTACGGCAGCGCCAGTAGTCCGTCAAGGCTGAGTTCTTCTCGGTGTCTCTCGACTCCAGGATACAACTGCCTTCCTGCTCTGGAGCTGCCCTAGTTATAGGTCTGGCGCCCTTTGATGTCCGGACCCTCGCACTTGGAGGTCGGGGGTTCCGGGATGAGGGAGTCCAGACACCCAACAGGGGGTGGAGCCAGCGCCCGGGGGAGCTGAAGGGCGATCGGCACCTGGCGGGGGAGAGCCATCGACACTTCTTTCTCCCATTGACCTGCCAAGTGGTCCGTTCACCTCCTGGGTGGATGGTGGTGCCGGGATGTCGGGGCCGGGCCAGGCCCAGGGTTAGGGTCGAGCTGAGGCCACGAGGCCTCGTGGCGCAGTGTCCAAGATGGCGGCTGATCCGGCCGGGGGAGCCGGTAGTGGTTCGGCCCCATGATACATGGATGTCCGGGGGCAGGAGTTCCGTCGGGAGACGGGGTGCGGGTTGCTCTTGTGGGTAACACCTGAGAGTCCGGGGCTTGGGCCTTGTCATGCGGGGAGGGAGCAAGCCCTTCATGTGGCCTGTCCAACATGCGTCCCCCCCAGCTGAAGGCGGGGAGAGTCACCCATCCTCTTGGGGACTCTCCTCGTCGAGGCGGAAAAAGCGTGACAGGCCATCTGCGTTGGCGTGGTCTTGGCCCGGTCGATGTTCCACAGTGAAGTCCATCCCCTGCAGGGAGATGGACCAGCGCAATAGTTTTGGGTTTTCCCCCCGCATCTGCATTAGCCACTGCAGGGGTCGATGATCGGTTTGCACCCGGAAGTGGGTACCGAAGAGATAGGGCCGGAGCTTTTTGAGGGCCCACACCACTGCGAAGGCCTTCCTCTCGATTGTGCTCCAGCGCTGTTCTCGGGCCAGGAGGCGTCTGCTGATGAAGGCCACCGGCTGGTCAAGACCCTCGGGGTTCAGCTGGGAGAGAACCGCCCCGATGCCGTGGTCGGAGGCGTCCGTTTGCACAATGAATTCCCGACTGTAATCGGGGGCCTGGAGCACAGGGGCGGTGCACAGGGCGGCTTTCAGCTTCTCGAAGGCCGCTTGACAGTCGGGGGTCCAGTTAATCTTCTTCGGGTGATTTTTGGACGTGAGACCCGTGAGGGGCCCCACAATGCTGCCATAGTCCCTCACGAACCGCCGGTAGTAGCCGGTGAGTCCCAAGAAGGCTCGGACCTCGGTCTGCGTGACTGGGGGTTGCCAGGACTGGATGGCAGCGATTTTGAGTTGCAGAGGGGCCACCAGACCGCTTCCCACCTGGTGTCCGAGGTAGGTCACGGACCCCTGACCAATTTGGCACTTGCCGGCCTTGATTGTGAGGCCGGCCCGCTGGAGGGCTTGCAGGACCTCTCGGAGGTGGTGGAGGTGGTCGGACCAGTGGTGGCTGTACACAGCGATATCGTCCAGGTAGGCGGCGCTGAACTCTTCGAGCCCTGCCAAGACCTGGTTCACTAGTCGCTGAAAAGTAGCTGGGGCATTCTTCATGCCGAAGGGCATGACCTTGAAGTGGTAGTGGCCATCGGGGGTAGAAAAGGCGGACCGTTCTTGGGCTCGGGGTGTGAGACCGATCTGCCAGTAGCCCGCTGTCAGGTCGAAGATGCTGAGGTAGCGGGCAGCCCCCATGCGGTCGATCAATTCATCCGCTCGGGGGATGGGATGAGCGTCGGTCCTGGTGACAGCATTCAAGCCCCGATAGTCGACGCAGAATCGGAGTTCAGGAGTGGTGCCGGGGGCAGCGGCTTTGGGGACCAGCACGACCGGGCTGGCCCAGGGGCTGTCCGAGGGCTCGATGACCCCGAGCGTGAGCATCTTGGACACTTCCTCTTGGATGCAGGCCCGCACCCGATCTGGTACGCGGTATGCCCGGTGTCTGATAGGGGGACTGTCCCCAGTGTCCACGTCGTGCAAGCACCAGGGGGTGACCCCTGGGGTGAGGGAAAACAGAGTAGCAAACTGCAGCAGGAGGTCCCGGCAGCCTTGGCGTTGCTCTGGGGTGAGGGCATCGGAGAGCCGGACCCCGTCCACGGAACCGTCTTTCTCCTGAGTCTTCAGGAGATCAGGGAGAGGCTCGGAGTCTTCTTCCGCCCCACTGTCTGTAGCCATCAGGAGGCTGAGTTCCGAGCGCACAAAGTGGGGTTTGAGTCTGTTGGTGTGGAGGACCCGGAGGGGGTTCCGGGGAGACTCCATATCGATGAGATAGGTGACGGGGCTCTTGCGCTCGACCACTTTGAAGGGCCCCGTCCACTTGCCCTGCAAGGCACATGGTTCGGTGGGGGACATCACCCACACTTGTTGACCAGGCTCGAATTCGACGGAGGAGGCATTTTGATCGTACCATTTTTTCATGTCCTCCTGACTGGCCTCAAGATTCGCTTTTGCCATTTCCCTGAATCGCCGGGTCTGATTGCGTAGTGCCAGGAGGTACTTGAAGACGTCTGGAGGGGTCTTTAGGGGGGCCATCTCCCAACCTTCTTTGACTAGGCTGAGGGGCCCTCGCACAGGGTGCCCGTACAAGAGTTCGAAAGGGCTAAAACCGAGGGACTTCTGGGGAACTTCTCGATAGGCGAAGAGGAGGCACGGAAGTAGTACATCCCACTGGCGACGGAGGGGCTCTTCCAATCCCCCAATCATTCCCTTGAGCGTGCGGTTGAATCGCTCAACTAGTCCGTTTCCTTGAGGATGATAGGGGGTCGTGAATCGGTAGGTGACCCCGCACTGTTGCCAGAGGGACTTCATATATTTCGAGATAAAGTTTGTGCCTCGGTCGCTGACGACTTCTCGGGGGAAGCCCACCCGGGAGAAGATCCCCATTAAGGCCCGGCCGACCACCGGAGCTGTTACAGTTCGCAGGGGCACAGCCTCGGGGTAGCGGGTGGCGTGGTCCACCAGTACCAGGATGAACCGATGTCCTTGTGCTGTGCGGGGGTCCAGGGGCCCCACAATGTCTATTCCCACCCTCTCGAACGGGGTGGTGACAACTGGGAAGGGTTGCAGAGGTGCTTTGAGCTTGCGGCCGCTCTTCCCGCTGGCCTGGCACGTGGGGCAGGACCGGCAGTGGTTGAGGACGTCGTTTCGCATCCTCGGCCAGAAAAAGTGGGTCACCAGGCGACTGTAGGTTTTGTCCTGGCCCAGGTGTCCAGCCAGAGGGACATCGTGGGCCAAATTTAGCAGGAAGTCTCTGAAACGGAGGGGCACCACCAGCACTCGACTGGCCCCTAACTCCGCGATTCTCTGTTCACTGTATAACAGGTCGTTATCCCAATAGACCCAATGGGCTCCGGTGGAGTCCCCTGCGCTCTGGGCGATGGCTTGCTGGCGGAGTCCCTCGAGGGAGGGACAGGTCTTCTGCTCCTGGCGGAACTGTTCCTGGGTGGGCCCCCCTTCTTGACGCCACTGAGCCAGGCCGGGAAGGTCCTGGGGCTGGGCGACCCCTTCGGGGGTTTGCTCTGGGGGGTCGGTATAGTCGGTGTCCTCTACTGGAGCGATCGGGGGAGGAGGTGCAGGCCATTCTGGTTCTTCTGGTCGGGGGATGGCACGGGCGGCCATGGACCGGGTGGTTACGCACACCCAGTCCGGGAGGCCCAGCATCCCCAGGTGCTCTCTTCTTTCGACGGCGGCCCACGGGGAACTCTCAAGATCATTCCCCAGGAGACAGTCCACGGGGGCATCATCCCGGACCGTCACCTTCAACATGCCGGAGACCCCTCCCCATTCGAAGGGGACGCAAGCCATCCGACATAGACTCTCGGAATTGTCGGCTGAGTGGACGGGGCAGAGAATGTTCGGCAGGATCTGCTCTGGTTTTACCAGGTGACAGCGGACGGCCGTCACACTGGCCCCTGTGTCACGTAGGGCTTCGGCCCGGCGCCCATTAATGTTTACCCACTGGCTATATTTTCTGGTGTTGGCGGGTAGGGGGGCCCGCGGGACCATGTCTTTTCCCCCTAGGCACGCTAGAACCATGGCGGCCGGTTCCCACTCTTGTTGTGCCTGCTCGTATTCTTCTTGTTCTTCGGAGATTTGTTCTCCCCCCAGGGCGGCGGCAGCTACATGGCGGGGTTTTGGAGTTTGGTTCTGTGGACAGTTCGGGTCATTGGCGTAGTGGCCGACTCGCTGGCATCGGTGACACGTGACGTTGGCTCGGAACCCCGGGCGCATCGGGGGGTTCCCCCGGCTGGCCGGGGGCGGGGTGCTGGCAGCGGGAGCGGCCGGGACGGTGTCTCTCCCTCGCCCCTGGCCTCCTCCTCCTCCTCGGGGACGGTGCTGACCTTGGTTGTTCCGGTTCTGCTCGTGTGGCCCTCTCCGGCCCACTCGGGTGCTTTCCCACCGGTCAGCTTCGGCGGCGAGTTGCCGTGGGTCAGTCAATTTACTGTCGAGGAGGTGCTGCCTGAGCTCGACGAAGCAGTTGTTAGACAGGTGCTCCCACACCATGAGATTAAAAAGTTGCTCGTAGGTCGTTACGCGGCTTCCCTTGATCCAACCCTCGAAGGCTCGGCTGAAATAGTTGACATATTCCACCCACGTTGTACCCGGGATCCGGGTGCAGTCCCGAAACCTCTGGCGGTACATTTCGGGTGTGAGCCCATATCGGGTGAGGAGGGCAGCCTTCATGTGGTCATAGGATGACATCTGATGGTCTGGGAGCTGCAGTAGGGCATCGCGGCCTTCGTTGACGAACCTCCCCCATAGGCCGGCTCCCCAGTCACTTCGATCGATCCGGTGGGAGGTCATGGCGATCTCGTAGGCCTTGAACCACTGTTGTATGTCGTCCTCTCGGACATACTCTCGGACAACATCCTTGGGGATGTGGACTTTCTTTTCTGTCGCTCCCGGGGTGCGCGGTCGCTCGGGCACCTCCGGTTCTTTGTTCTGCTTCCGTAGTTCTATTTCTGCCAGTTTGTGCTCGTGTTCGAATGTTAGTCTTTTTTCTTCGAGCTCTCTCTGCCTCTGTTTTTCTTCCCGTTCTTCTCGGAGCCGCAGATGTTCTAGGTTCAGTTTTTGCTCGGCTAATTTTAGTTCACCGTCCATTTTGAGTCGTGCCATTTCTAACTCATGTAATCTGTTTTTTTCTCTTTCTTGGATCTCTTCCTGCGAGAGGCCCGTTCCTCGCTCCTCGGGAGCCGTGGTGTTCCTCTCCGATGCTGCACCGTTTTGGTCTGGGGATCCGGCGACCCCGGTTTCTGCCCACGACTCAATGGCGTGCTTAAAATCGTCTTTGGTACTCAGGCCGGTGGTAGCAATGCCTAGTTCCATGCAGAATTGTTTCAGTTCACGATGGCTATACTCTTCCAATTTATCCATCTGGAATTTCTCGGTGGATCCGCTCTCTTTGGTTGACATCGTGGTTTTGTCGTGGGGTGAGCTACTCTCTGTACGATTACGCGTTGATTCGGATCGCGCCGCTGGCCACCAATGTTAGACGGACCGGGAGGGTCGGCCGAGGACAAGGGGAGAGGTCTCCGGGGAGAGCCGTCTCCAGTGATCGTACAGATGAGTAACTTCCCCCCCACAGATACACACCACACAAGGATAGGATTTAACGTTCTTTATAGGCGATTTCTTAAGGTACGATGAAATGGTACAAGGAGGTCTGGACTCAGGGGTCCCCTCGATTCTAGTCTCTTGGTTTGGGAAAAGGGGGTAGCGGGACAGTCTGGTTACCAATCTGGTAGCTGAGATGGTATGGTGGATAGCTCACAATCCTCGAGCTCGGTGTTCTAGCTTGGACGGGCCGCGGCAGCGCCAGCAGGTCCCGGTGAAGGTGGTCGTTACACGGTCCGCGGCAGCGCCAGCAGGTCCCGATGAAGGTGGTCGTTACACGGTCCGCGGCAGCGCCAGCAGGTCCCGATGAAGGTGGTCGTTACAACGGTCCGCGGCAGCGCCAGCAGGTCCCGACGAGGATGGATGATGCAGAAGGCCGCGGCAGCGCCAGCAGGCAGGACGATAATTCACAAGGCAGGGCTATGGCAGCGCCAGTAGTCCGTCAAGGCTGAGTTCTTCTCGGTGTCTCTCGACTCCAGGATACAACTGCCTTCCTGCTCTGGAGCTGCCCTAGTTATAGGTCTGGCGCCCTTTGATGTCCGGACCCTCGCACTTGGAGGTCGGGGGGTCCGGGATGAGGGAGTCCAGACACCCAGCAGGGGGTGGAGCCAGCGCCCGGGGGAGCTGGAGGGCGATCGGCACCTGGCGGGGGAGAGCCATCGACACTTCTTTCTCCCATTGACCTGCCAAGTGGTCCGTTCACCTCCTGGGTGGATGGTGGTGCCAGGATGTCGGGGCCGGGCCAGGCCCAGGGTTAGGGTCGAGCTGAGGCCACGCGGCCTCGTGGCGCAGTGTCCAAGATGGCGGCTGATCCGGCCGGGGGAGCCGGTAGTGGTTCGGCCCCATGATACATGGATGTCCGGGGGCAGGAGTTCCGTCGGGAGACGGGGTGCGGGTTGCTCTTGTGGGTAACACCTGGGAGTCCGGGGCTTGGGCCTTGTCATGCGGGGAGGGAGCAAGCCCTTCATGTGGCCTGTCCAACAATTCTACATAATCAGGCGGGTCAGAGTGACTAGACCTACGATGTTTCAATCCACTCAAATTACGGGATCATCTTTAGGACAACACATTGTTTGCCTGGGTACATAATTCAACGCAACAAACAATGAATCAGAATAAATCAAGAAAAGATTAATCAAAATAAGCACCTGCAAAGACAAACAGAGAATGGGTGAGGGGAAGGCAATAAGGAAGACAGAAAGAGAAAAATGAATAAAAAGTATTAATTGTCGCCAAGGTCAGCAAATGATGTGAAGAATCCGCAAGCAGAGATGGTTCATGCAAAAACACATGCAGTGGTGCTACTCAAAGGCACATATGAAGTCTCACTATGTGGGCCTCCTACTGTGGTGTCTGTAAGTATTGGGCAATAACATACACTATATCATTCAATCGAATGATATAGTGTAGGTTACCCAATAGCTCCCTAAATCAAAACCTTTGACCATTAGAGAATTATTAATAGAATTTATACTTGGATATGTGAAAATTCGTCAGAAAATAATTTTAATCAAAGAAACAATTTGAGAGCAACACAGATAATACTGATATGAACTATACAGAGCAAAAGGCTGCTATTAATTCAATAAAAGGACACCATTCATTGAATGTGACAATAAAATGGAATTGGAATACAAAAGTCAACAAAATCATTCAGCAGTCCGTATTACATAAGTATAGGTCTTGTACTTTCTCTTAATAATTCTCTAATGTGGGTAGGTTTTGATTTAGGGAGCTATTGGGTATTTTTTGCCCTTTGGTGTTGATGTACGTATGTTTTTTTGGGTTACCGGTGCGTCAGGCTTATTTATCTTTTTAATCAATATGTGTCCTAATTCATGTTTATAGCTCAGTCCTGTCGGCTGAGGTTATCCCAAGTATACCACAGTTATTTGAAATACAGCAATTTATACAGCAATGTCTGAAAGCAAAGCTTGAAAGATGTCATCAGTGATGTCATTTGAGACGCCATCTTGATGTCATAAATGAGGTCATAGAACATGTCATGAGTGATGTCAAATGTGGGGTCATAAGGCATTGCATGGCGGGGCTGCAAGTTATAGTTACAGTTAGTGCTGCTAACTATAACCAGTGAATGTATGTGGGTTTTTTAGTTCAAAATGTTATTGTTGTGCATCCCTCCCTCTCCCATAAAAATTGTTTTTGTCGCCGGGGGTGGGCTCAATGGGGCTTCTAGAGGCTTGGGGAGGAGGGCCACACAGCCCACCTCCCATTTATAAACACAGCCCCTGGGCTAGGCTCCCCGGGTCTTATAATAAATAAATGTGACCCAGCTGCTCTTTTGTTGAAATTTTGTTTTTGAGCCTGCAAAATCCTCACAGAATTACAGCATTTTTTGGTGCTTTGTCTGTCTTTTTTGGCCCCAGAGGCCCCCCCCATGGCCCATAATGGGTCAGGGTATCTCTAGAGTGTGACAGACAGGTTACTCCCTCACAGACATGACGGACATCCCATCTGCCATATTACAAGTGTATTATACCCAGTGGAACTTGTAAGATGGTGGGTAGGATATCCGTCACATTTGTATTGGAGTAACCCCTCTGCTGAACTCTAAATCAGGCGCTTAGGGGCATGTTTATCAAACAATCCTGCTATCTTGCTGCGCTGTGTGATAGGGAAAGGGCAGTAATGTGCCATATTTAGCATTATATGGCACATTCCTGTCTTTTCCCTGCGCTGGCGCACAATGTGCTGGCAAGCGCCAATGCAGGCATCCTTAGACCATGGTGGAAGGGTGCCTGCGTTGTAAGCAGGATTGTTTTTGTGCAGGAAGGTATACCTTCCTGCACAAAAACAATCCCCTGAGGCATTTTCATCTTTCTATGTGTACTGCAAAATACAGCACACATCGAAAGAGGAGAAAATGAGGAGAAATGAAGATATTTCTCCTTGTTACTCCTAACCTGGGAAGGCATATCATTTTGACACATTCCCAGGTCTACCAGTAATGGTAAATCTGGGAATGCGTCAAAATCCATGGGTGGATGCGTACAAACACCCACGCTTTGTCCATGGGACACCTCCCTGCAGCAGAGTAATGTAACGCAGCGATTAGCTCTGTATTGCGTTACTCCAGATTCATCAAGCTACTCAGGGCGTTGCAAGTTGTCCTTGCATGGCTTGATAAATCTAACTTATGAGTTGTGTTGCTCTCGCACCCCATGGTGCAAGGTTGATGTAACTCTTTGATAAGTTTGACCCTTAGTTTTTAAAAACTGTGCTCCAAAATAGTTGACAAGCAGGAAAGACAAATGAGATGTTAAGGCGCTTATTTATGAGAAATTGACTCAGCGCAGTGCCGCAAGCCATTTTACTGTACCGCACTGAGTCACTACAAACATCCGTTGTGAACAGTTAATGTTGTCCTTGAGTTGCCTCAGGCAGAAAGGAAAGGAATGAACCCCCTTCTTAGGACTATGCTTGCTTTCTGAAAGAAATATATGTGTGCAAATGGTTAATCGTTGAATCTAAAGGCTGCTTGGAAGCCAGTGCACTCTTAATTGAAAGTCAGGTTTTTTGAGAGGGTGCTTCCAGTTGCAAAATGCATCTTTTGAAGCAAAACCTTTAAAAAAATGTTTGCACTGGGTACAGTCTGTTTGTGCATTTTTCAAAATATAACTTTTGAAAGCACTGTTGCTCCAGCGTGGAGTGCAAAATCCCCTCCCTCCGTCACAGACCAAAAATCTCACAAACATACACTTTCCATACATTCGCTGGTGGGGCCCATAACACCAACATTCACTCACCATCAATCTGTGTTTCTTGGGAGGCGATTATCTTCCAAACGCTGGCATGAAAGGAATTACCTTTTCACCCCAATGAGCAACAAATCTATGCAACCTTCTGATACTCATTAGGCCCTGAACTTCACCTTTAGTAGTCCTCTCATAAATCGGGATGGATCAGTTAGTTGCAGGTTTAGGTTAACTTCAAATTCTCTAATTTACCTTTTTTTATTAATACATTTTCAATGAATAAACAACCCAACTCATTCTGTAGTTATTCAATTCAATCTTTATCTAATTAATGCAAATTAAATCATTCATTTAATCAAGTCGCCAATCATATTTACCTATTCTGGCTAATTGTCGTTCTCTATGTCAAATCTGGTAGTCTCGCAAATCTATGCCCATCAAATTTAATAATTTCAGTTCACCAGGAGTTTGGGCATTAATTCAGTCCATCAAAGATTCAGGGAAACAGCTGTCCTGCAGTGTCACCGTCCTCTCCATCAGCATAACGTCAGGAAATCGAGAAAGGCCAGAAACGAACCTGCACCAACCTCTCTATTCTACCATACTTTATAGTAAAAATCATTGACAAATTGTAACAAAAACGGGTCTTCAGTTCCTCTGATTGGTCAATCGAAATCGTCTGACAGGGTTCACACCAAATAATGTCTCTTAGGTCATCAATCTCGCTTGTTCCGGTTTTTAGAGGCGTCTTATTGTTCTTTCGGGAAAGCTGGCTTGCTTCCCAGGATGACCTTGATGGGTTCAGTCTGGTTAGGGTCATGACAAGGCCACTGTAGCTGGCGTTAGCGCAGGCGCACTTCACCCAAACCTCATACAGCGTCGACGGTCTGGTTAGGTACCAGAGGCAGCCATTTTGTGGCAGACCCAAATGGTCAACTTAAGCAAAAGAAACACAAAACGTAATTAATACAAAGAAATGATTAAATAAATGTTATTCCCTCACTAATACCCATATGTGTGTGTATTTATCTAGCAATAAGCAACACTCAAGCGATTTATACTTACAAAATAAAGCACAAATGACAAATACATCACAAAAGCAACATATATCATGCAATATTCTAATTGTCTATCATTAGTATGCGTACATAATTTAGTTTACGAATTAATAAAGTCATGCAAAGCAATCCCACGTGTATTTCAGTCATTAATAAGGTTGATTAGTAACTTCCACATCAATCCATTAGTTCGATTATAATTAATTAATTAATCTAATTAGTAAAAACATGCAAAATGGGGAGGGTATACAACATTTTTGTATTACCCGCTCCAGCACTGTCAGCATTTAAATAAATGGGTTTTTTTGTACATTTTGCAGCAGCCTGTCTAATTCTGCATGCAGTCCATGTTATACTATGTGTATTACATTTTTAAAATAATAACCTACATATTCACAGTGCTTTTATCTTAGACTGGGACCTTTGAGCACTATAAATGGTTTTCACTATTCATCAGTGTGCCAACCTTGATTCAAAGTAGTTACCCATGACTGCCTTTCTTTTTTTGTGCGGAGTCTCCGCCACAAGTGCGGACACTACTCTGTAGTCATAAAGATACTACTCGCAAAATTGCTTTGTGAATTGCAACAAATCTTAAACTTCCACAAAAAGGTAAGTTTACGTTTGTGAAACAGGCCCACAGACAGCTGAAGTGATCAGAATAACCTACCAAGCTTTCCGACCACAACAGTGGATTACTCACAGATTAATTTAACTTGTATTCATTGTTTTTGTTCATTAAATTGTATGGGCAGTCACCTCTAGGTGCAAGTTCAACAAAACTGTTACAGAATGCTTTGTTTGTTTTAGCCTTTTTGACCCCACACTCACTGGCCCCTGTGTACTCATGATCACAGTTTCCATACTTTTGTGAGTGATTAGGCATCCCGTTTTTCGAGGGCAGTCCTGTTTTTTCACAATCCGTCACAAATAATTACAGTAAATTTAGCATATGTCCCAATTTTCTGAAATGGCTGGCTAACCAAAAAGGGAGGCAAGTCTCCTGGAGTTCCATGAAGACTCTCCTCCCGTGAAGAAGAACACAACTTAGTTAACACAGCTGAACACAACTAGAAGAACACAACTCAGTTAACCCAGTCACATTACCTCCTTGTAACTCCTCGCCACCAGAGTTACGTAGTGAGCTTTAGCTCCACACCAGAATCCTACAAAGCAAATTAGCATCCCATGCTTCCCCTCCCTCCCCAACATTGCCGACCACCGTCACCCCTGACCCAGTATAAGGGGAGGGTCGACCCACCCCACTTCCGGTTTCTTTTATTCTGCGCTACAGATTCTCCAGAGCGTGTATCAAGTAAGTGAGGGCGAGGTCCTGCTCTAGCGGGTCCCACGGCCCTGGGGAGGAGGCCCTGCATGAGCAGGCTCATGCACTGGGTTTTCCCCCACCTTGTGGCTAGCGGCCCTCGTGCGTTTGTTTTTTGCAGCCTTGCACTAGCGGGCTCTGGCAGCAGCAGGCTCTTCGTGTTAGTTGAGCCCTGCACTAGCAGGCTCACCTATTTGATATCCCATCACTGCTCCGATGCCGGGACACAAACAGCCGGTAGAGTTTCTAACCTGTGCACCTGTTCCCGGGACTCACTGTGCTCGCAAGCGTTCTGTTAGGGACTTGGGGTGCCTGCTGCTCTCCCATGCATCTCTTATTCTTAGGCTGCGGTAGGGCGACCGAGGCCTCCGTGGGGGCGGCGCCTCACACGGCCGGCTTCTCACTTGGTTTCAGGCTGCCTGGCAAAGTGTGCTTGCGGCTGCTTGTAGCCTCCCTCCCTGCTCCCTTTAAGCACTCTGTGCCACGGGCTTCTCCCCGATGCTCAGGAAATACCTGTGGCTGTATCAGGGCTCCGCAGCCTCTCTGTCTCCTCTTGTTCCACGTGAGAGCAGGCACTGCCAGGCTGCCCGGGCCCACGAAGGGGGCCCTCCTAAGAGGGCGGCCATCCTTAGTGCCACAGGATGGCACATTCGACAGCATTGCAGTGTTGGGGGGACCCGGGCGGGTCCCCCTGAGAGGCGTCAGTTCCGGGGGGTGGTGGGAAAGGTACTTACACCTTTCCCGCCCTCAGAGCGCCCTCTTTTCCTGTTTCCCAGACGACGGTGCCCCTCCTGCCTGGCTACCCTAACGCTGTTTTGCATTGAGCACGAGGTGAGTGCTTTCTCCCCGCCCGGGCTTCTCCTCCGGGGGCCGGGCGGTACCTGTCCCCGCATTCGATCCTCTCTTTCCCCGTGGGAGTTTATTCTTTGCAGGGATGGGGGGCAGCAAGGGGAGAGTGGTGCGGCTAGCGCTCACTCCGCCGGCCCGGGCCGCTGTGGCCGGGCCCTGAGAAGGGGGTGGAGGAGGGGTCCTAGCAGCGCGCGGAGGTCCTGCCTGGGGGGTCGCTCCGGCGGGCCCGGGGCGCCTGGGGCCTTGAGGTGCGGGGTGGGGGGCCTTACCTGCCGCAGTCGGCACCCTTCTACCTCCCCGTCCAGGGGGAGGGCGGGCAGCATCTCTCTGTGGGGCCCGGGCCACCGTGGCCGGGCCCTGCTGAGGGGGCGTAGGAGGGGTTTTTGTTGTGCCTGCAGGCGCCCCGGCCGGTGGCGGGGCACAGGTCCGGGCTGGGTCCGCGGGCCCGGGGGGCCAGGGGCCTCGTGCGGCGTGCGGAGGTGGGGGGATCCGACGCATTAGGCGACCTCCGTCTCCTCCCCGCACCAGTGGCGTGCGGGCGGCTCCTCGCTCCTGGGTCCGGCCTGGCCTGGCCGGGGCCTACAGAGAGGGCGGTGGGAGGGGTTCCCTGCTCCCGGCTGCGCTCCGGACATGGCGTGCGGGATCCCGTGAGCGGGGCGGGGTGTACTCCCTCTCCTGCTCCCGCCCGCTCCTCCAGCACGGCAGGTCTTGGGCCGTCCCCATCCGGCCAGGGGCCCAGGCCGCCATGAGAGGGCGCCTGCTCTTCTCGTGCTTTCCCGGATTTTCACCGCGCCTGCCGCGCCCGCTCCAGTCGCGGACGGGGTTCCCCCCCTTCTTGCCATGCTGGTTTTATCACCATGTCCCCTGCTGGCCACGTATATTTTGTGTGTTGTTGGCCGCTTGCTCTTTCCACCGGGACGGTTCGCTCCCCGGTAGTTTCCATCCACCAGTTTTTACTCCCTTCCCGATAGGCGTTCCCCGTGCCCCCCCCCCTTTTCTCTGCCAGGGCAGGCCTGGCTGGCCTTTGGGATCTGCTGGGAACTTTCCTGGCCTGCTGTGGGGCGAGTTCTCCATGGCCAGCGCAACTACTCTCCGGGGGGTTCCAGTTTCATGACCGGGCATAGGGAGGCAGGGGGGCTGTTCCGGGGGGGGGGAGGGCGGGGGCAGCGGGCAACCTTGTTTCAATGCATTTGGCGGCAGTGTTGGGGCATTTGGGACCCCGTTGCACGTGGAGTAATCCGTAGTTGTATATGATGGGGGGGCAGGGTTTCTGATGTATGTTTTATGCCCCAATGCAGGAACCGCACCGATCGCCGCCCTACTTACCTGTGGGGCCACCTGAGGCATCGACAGGTACAAGGGTCAGAGCACACTGGGGTCAGTGTGCTGGGGTCTGGGGCAACCAGGCTCAGGATGGAGGGTAACTCTTGTTTTCTAATTTCAGAGTTAAGTCAACAAGTATTCAAACAGCAAAAGGAAAGGAGCTGACGGTGAACAGGATCAGGTACGGGCAGGTGGTGCTTCTGGGGATGGTGTGCTTCAGACACGGACTGGGAGGGGGTCGCGACTGGCGGAGTGATCGGTGACCAGCGAGAAAGGTCTCAAGATGCAACGGGGGGCTATGCTAACTTTTCTTTTCATCTCGCATGCAGAATTCTCGCCGTGTTCAGTCCTGGAACGCACATAAACATATCTGACATCTTCTCTGAGTAAGTGGTTACGGGGGGTGGGGATGGGGCTCTGCAGCTGGCAGCAAGAGGCCGGGCCAAACTAAGGGTGTGGTAAGGTGCTGCCTGACACTAACTTTATCTCCGTAGATTGAGGGACGCAGGACCCGACGATCCGACAGGGATAGCCAGGGCTCACCACCCCTTTTCACGCAGACGTCGCAGGTGGACGATTCATTGCCGGACGCCACACAGGAAGCGCAGTGGGCGGCGTTTATGCAGATGGCCAAGGGGAAGGGCCTGTCCTGGGACACGGGGATCTTGAAGGCCGTCGAATTGGAGGACTCTGGCGTCATTTCCGAGCTGCCCCCTCCTGAGCTTGACCTCAGCACTGAGGCCAGGCCATCGAGAGCATCGAAGCGGGTCCGCAAGCCCACGTCAAAGGACTTCCCGGCAGACCCGCTGCCAGCCAAATCCATGGCACTGCACACGCAGAAGGAGGTGGGGCCCCAGCAGGTCACCCCTCAGCCCTTGGGGCCAGCAACCCCGCAAGACAATCCTACGGCCACCTCAATGTATGCTACGTGGGAAGACCTGGGTGGGCTCACAGACACACTCAAGAACTTCAGAGGGGTGCAGGTGAGCTCCTGCCCCCCACAATTGGGCAGCAGCACTCCTACGGAAGAGGGAGGGGCACGGGCGGCTGCATTGGTGTGGGTTAGCCAGGCGAATGTTCAGCAAACCATGCAAGGGGCGCCTGTCCCTGCCACCCCGGGGGGATCGTCGGGGGTTGCGGCCACGCCAGCTCCAAGCAAGCCGTTTGAGGGAACTGGGGAGGTGTCCCTTTCCACCACCCCCGCCATCCACCAGTGTGCTTGTTAGCATCCCTGCAAGCAGTAGTCAAGCCATGCTAGGAAGGCCATCTTTCCTGGCCATCACACCGCCGAATGAGGTTCCCCCTGTCCAGCAGATCGCGCCCCCGCGCCATTCCAGCCAGTCGCAGTGGCACCTTTGCTGTCAGGTCACTGCTCCTTGACCTGGCCTGGCAGGTACCTTGGCCAAGGAGGTTATCTGGAGGCCAGAGCTGATAGATATCTTCTCTCTGCTCTTGTTCGGTCTGGATGGTGTAGATGCCAGAAAAGCGGGGGTGAAGGAGGATGACAAAAAGGTTAAGTACCAGCCGTGGCCAGAGAAGACCATCAAGAACTGACTAGACGCGTTTGCTATACTGTCCGCAGTCATTCTGGAAAAACATCCGGAGCAGGGTCAGGGGCTCTTGCAATACGGCGCGTTAATTCGCAATGAGGCGATGAAGTGGGGGGGACAGGGCTGGGTGAACTATGACAGGGAGTTTAGGAAAAGGATGTCCATGTGTTCTGATATGCGTTGGGACCAGAAGGAAGTACAGCTATGGCTAGATCACATGGGATCACGCACGCTGCAAGGTGCAGGGGCACAGCCTAAAAGTCAGGTGAACAAGGAAGCAAGTAGTAGTACTTTTCACACAGAGACACGGGGTGACAAGCAGTCCTTTCGGGAAGGGAGCAGAGGGAGCAATAGAGGGGGTTCAGAAGGTCGCCCCCAGGGACCTACCGTTTGTTCAACACGGGGTCTTGCTCATGGGGTAAAACATGTAAATTTTTGCACGCATGCAACAAATGTGGGGGTCCCACCCAGCGGTTTCTTGCCACTCTCAGCAAGGGGGCACCACCAAAAGTAAGCAGGACACTGGAAGTTAGAGGGGGCAATCTGGGTCCTTCCACCACCCCCTCCCCCCTGAGGTAGCAAGTTCTTGGTCCCCACAGATTATTCAACCCAAACCCCTCTCATTTCCCACCGTAGGCCAGCCCTGGGTAGAGGGGGGCACTGTGAAGGGCCCTTCGCCAGTCAGTTTGTCTAACCTTTTGCATCTCTTCAGACAGTACCCACTCACACAGGACAGTCAGATGCTACTAGCAGGATTTTGTGAGGGTTTCAAAATTCCTTATGTGGGGCCCGAAGGGGCCAGGGAGGCCGATAACCTCAGGTCAGCCAAGGAACAGCCAGAGGTTGTTAGGGCCAAAGTAGATAAAGAGAGGGCACTTGGGAGAGTGGCGGGCCCTCTCCTGCGACCGCACCTAGACAATTTTGTGGTTTCTCCTCTGGGGGTGGTGCCCAAGAAGGAGCCTGGGGCTTTCCGCTTAATCCACCACCTCTCTTACCCGGAAGGGGGCTCGCTCAAGCATGGCTGGAGGAAGGCGCTTGTTCTGTCACGTATTGTACACTGGACGTGGCTTTGGACTTAGTCAGGAGGGCGGGCAAGGGTGTCTGGTTAGCCAAAGCGGACATCGAATCGGCGTTTCGCTTACTACCAGTACATCCAAGCAGCCAACACCTGCTAGGCTTCAAGCTAGAAGGCAGGTGCATGCCCATGGGTTGCGCAGTGTCCTGTGCTTATTTCGAGGCATTCAGTAGCTTCCTTCAGTGGGCTCTTCAGACAGGCTATGGGGTCGTAGGGGTGACACACTACCTGGACGATTTCCTATTCATTGGGAGAGATGGTTTACAAGACTGCAGCAATGCCCTTAGGGATTTCGAGCGGCAGGCCAGTCATTTGGGGGTCCCTCTTGCGCTGGGGAAGACGGAAGGTCCGGCGCAAGTGTTAACTTTTTTAGGGATCGAACTTGACACCTTAGCAGGGGAATCCAGGCTTCCAGCAGACAAGGTCCAGGACCTTGCATGGCATATCCAGGCAGCCATAGGTCAGGAGAAGGTCACTCTGGGCTTCCTGCAGAGCCTTCTGGGTAAGCTCAACTTCGCCGCCAGGATAATACCAGCCAGGAGGGTCTTTGCACGTAGGATCGCCAGGGTAACGGCGAAGGTCAACAGGAAGCATCACCTAGTCAGGCTAAGCAAGGGGATGAAAGAAGACCTGAGCATGTGGTCAAGCTTCTTCGAAAGTTTTAATGGCTCAGTCTTATGGAGGGCGCCTATGGCGGGGACTCCGGAACTCGCCTTGTTCACGGATGCGCCTGGCAGAGAGGGCTTCGGGGTCATCCTGGACACAGAGTGGTGCACGCAGAGATGGCCCAATGTGTGGCACAGGAAGAAGATCACGGCCAACATTACGGTTCTGGAATTGTTCCCAATAGTGGTGGCTTTCCACCTATGGCCCACTGTTCTGGCGGCACGAAGGGTCCTTTTCTGGTCCGACAACCTGGCGATGGTGCAGGCCATCAATTCACAGTCTGCGTCTGGCCCGCTTGTTTTGTGTCTACTGAGGGAGCTGGTGGGGTGTGCCTAGTTAACAACATTGAGTGTAGGGCGCGACATATCCAAGGGGTGTAGAACACAGCAGCTGATGCTCTCTCTCTTTTCAGTGGCACAGATCCCGGGAGACGTGGCTGAGAGCGAGGGAGGAGATGACCCCTTTTCCAGAACACCTATGGTTCCTACTGAATCTGAAAGGTGCTTGAGGGGGCTGGGCGAGCTGTCCTTAGCACCCAGGACCGTCAAGCGGTACAGGGCGTGTGTGGATAAATTCTGTACTGTAACTGGGAAGAAGGGAGGTCATCCCTGAAGAGCAGGACTCAGGACTTCATTTTGTGGGCCAAGGACCAGGGGAAGAGCCAACCGTGGATTGGGGGACACTTGTCGGCGATCAGCCACAATGCTAGATTAAGGGGGCAGGTAGATCCCAATAAGTCTTTCTTGATCCGGGCGGCGCTCAAAGGCTGGGCCAGGAGTGAGCCACGAGCACCTGACAACAGGTCAGCCATAGATTTCGAAACGCTACAAGGGATGCTGGATTGGGTGGGCAGGGCGACCCACTCTGCTTTAGAGGCGGCCCTCTTCTCTGCAACCTTTAGCCTGGCCTTCTTCGGGGCATTTAGAATGGGGGAACTGGTAGCTAGGTCAAAGCAGGACACGTCGGGGGTGGCGTTGAACAAGCAGGATTCTGTGTTGGCAGGCGGGGCCCTCACCGTAAGGCTACGTAGATCTAAAACGGACCAGGCGGGGGAAGGGAGGGTGATCGTGCTGAACAAACTAGGGATCGGCAAGTACTGTCCAGTGCGCCTAGTCTCTTCTTACCTGGCGCTGCGCCCCGCGACAGAAGGCTACCTGCTAATTCACGCAGACAGTACACCCTTGACCAAGTATCAGGTACAGCGGATAATGGAGGTGTGTTTAGATCTGTCAGGCAAAAAGATCCAGGGCAAATGTTTCTGCAGCCACTCTTTCAGAATAGGGGCAGCGACCACGGCTTTCCGGGCAGGCTTGCCGGAGGAACGCATCAAACAGGTGGGGCGTTGGGAGTCCAACTGTTATAAAAAATACATTCGATCATGAGGGACCCCAAGCAAATACGGATCAAGGAAGAGAGGTAGTTGCGTAAACAAGGGTTGTGACATAAGATGTCGGTGTATCTGTTTGGTGTAATTGTGTGCAAGTATAAAATGTGGCTGCTGTGTTATGTTTAATAAATCATTTTTCAAACTTCTTCATCTTCATTTGACAGGAAAGACAGTCTGGGTGATGGGCCATTCTGGAGTCCAGAGGGTATCTCAGTGGGCGGATAGCAGAAAATGGAGGCAGGGGTTCACAGCCACGAGGATAATTTGGCTTGGGACACCAGACATGCGATGGAATAGCCTGATGAAGAAAGTCCTACAGAGACTGGGGGGGGTGACTCTCCGCCCGATGTATTAGTAATACACCTAGGAGGGAATGACCTGGTTCCCCTGGGGAGAAGGGACATGCTTCACAAGATGAGGGCCGCCATGTGTGAGTTGAGCAACAAGCTTGGGACCTGTGAACTATGGTGGTCAGAAATTACACCTAGGCAGGTATGGCAGGACACGCGTTCCGGGGAAGCCATGGAGACCTCGCGCAGAAGGGTGAACAGCGCAATGCGGAAGTTCACGGAGCAAAGGGGTTTTGGGTTTATCCGGCACGGGTTGCTACACGCTAAGTGCACAGGGTGTTTCGATGATGATGGGATACACCTGTCCAAAGTGGGTATGGACTTATTCTTGCTGGATCTGGGGGAGGTCTTGGAAACAGCAGGGTTTTAAGTGATTAGGGCTATATGGTGGGGTGCCCTGGGGTGGCGGGGGCCACACCAGGGCTGTGGCAGAGTTACAGGGCGATCCAAAGGCTGTAAGGTACAGAAGGGTACCCTCTACAGGAGCACAGTAAGGGTGCTAAAGCCAATTATCCCCAGGGAGGTCCTCGCGTGGGATCCTGGAGGACCGACGGTGCCCCGTTAGTCCTACGGGCGGTTGTGGACCTGAGCAAACGGGGGTTGCCTGCAACGCTCTGCCCCCCTTAGCTGGGAGGGGCGTGAGTAAGGGGTGGACAGGAGGTCCACCGGAGGGAGGGGCTATCCCCTCCCCCAAAAGGACAAACACCGGTTGGTTAGGGTCACCGTGTTTTATGGCTCATCAGGTGGGCAGGCGGCGAGGGGCTGCCAGCCCTGGCATCGCCTGTAAGTTAACCCACCATGTTATGCTAATAAACCTGCAGCAAATTTCTCCACCTAAAATGTGTTATGTCTACTTTATTACAATTATTGCTGTGGGAGGGCTGGGGAGTGTGCCGATATTGGCACTATGGTCTAAGCGCGCCGGCAGCCACCTGACAGCTGAGCCTGCTCCACAGGGGGTGCCACAGGGCAGTGCACAGGTCAAGCAGCAGCCGCTGCCTGACTCTCGTGCCTGTTCTGGGCACTCAAGGGCCACTGGCATACAGAGGGCAAGACACTCTTCTCTGCAGGGAGCGAAGCGAAGGGGCTTAGGAGCTCTGTGCCTGGTGGAGCATGGTGCTGCAGCAGTGCAACCACCTGCAGGCAGGGCAGGCAGCAGTCATCGCGGAAGGATTCTGGAGGCTGTGGGGATTTCTTGTGCTCCTAAATGGCGCTCCCATCAGATTAACTATTTGCTGAGGAGTGTATGCCGGCCCGCCTCCCTGATTGGGGCTGGCCTGCGCTGCGGTGACATGGTCACTTCCCCTTCCCCATAGGTGCTGAAACACTTCAGGGCTCACCTTCCATCTACTGCCCCTGCCCCACCCTCCATCCTCCCACTTCTCTGCCGGGGATGGGGAGCCGGACAAACCCTGACCAGTATTCCCTCCTCTCCCCTCAGGGGCCTCTGACAGACTCTAGGGGAGTTTCAATGCCGACATTTGGCCCCGGGTCCCGGTGCTGGCTCTGGAATGGTGGGAGTGCAGACACAGTGAATCGTCGGACAATGGTGTGCAGATGCTAATTTCCGGCTGACCCTATGAGATTGCAGCACCCTAATCTAGGCAATCTTGAGGCTGCTGTGCTTTTTTTTCATTAGTGTATTGGCCATTTTTGACTGGCATTGCAATATATAGGCTGCTCCCTCTGTCTCTCGTGAACTTACTTCCGATCCGGCAGGGCAGCACTCACAATACTTCTATACAATTTGTGCGTATGTGTGTCAGGTCGAGGGATGTAGAGGGTGCTCTCCAATATCATGCAGGTGGTTGCGGCAGTTAACGGCTGTGTAGATCCACTGTTGTTTTTCACAAAACTTTAAGTCCTCACACTCTCACCCTCTAGATGAACTTATTGTTGCTTTTAGATTTTTTGGGGGTCCATCAAATTTATCTTGCCCACTGTCAGGGTTACCGGTTTTGGTATTCTTCAGAAATGTGAAGCTGTTCTTTTTTTGTATTTGCCCTTAACGTTTGCATAAACCTATGCCATCGCCATCGCCATCGCCATTCCCCAAGGATACAAGCTTTCCAGGAAGGACAACCCCACCCGCCCGGGAGGGGGAATCGCCATTGTCCACAAATCCATCCTCCGCCTGAGCACGCCCCCCGATGAGCCCACAGACCTGATGGAACACCTTCACTTCAAGATACTGGCCAGCACTACCACCACCCTCCGGGGAACCCTCATTTACCGACCCTCTGGACCCTGCGGACCATTCGCCAACTCTATCACAGGCATCATCTCCCCACATGCCATCACATCCACCAACTACATCCTGCTCGGAGACCTCAACTTCGACCTCAAAACCAACTGGACCCCAACACTACATCCTTCCTGGACAACCTCCACAACATTGGACTCTGCCAGATTGTGACCGAACCCACGCACGTAGCAGGACACACCCTCAACCCCTTCTTCACAACAGGAAACTCCATCACTTTCAGCCACACCACCGAACTCCCATGGGCAGACCACCAATGCGTCCATTTCATCTTCAGAACACCCACCTTCCACAGGAACCAGCACCTACTCCCACGAAGAAACTGTACCAAAATCACAGATGACCAGCTCACCTTCTCACTCAGCAGCTCCACCCCAACCATTGTGGAAGACGACGACCCTAACACTGCAGCCCGAACCCTGCACAGATAGATCTCCGACAGCGCCAAAACCATAGCCCCTCTCAAGAAAAACAACAACACTCACGCCAAGAAAGCCAGGTGGTTTACCATCAAACTTTGAGAGTCCAGACGCACGTGCCGCCGCCACGAAAAGGCCTGGAGGAACTCCAAATCCACAGAGGCCCACAATGACTTCAGAGCCGCCACCAATGCCCACCACTAACTCATCAGAAAAATGAGAAAAAAAGCGATTGAAGACAGAATCTCCACAAACGCACACAACAGCAAAGAACTCTTTAGCATCACCAACCCACCAGCGAGTCTACTGACATCCCTCCCTCACAAGACCTCTGCAACAAACTCAGCACCTTCTTCCACCACAAAATCAAGAACATCTACGACAACTTCGACGAAGAAAACCAACACACTGAACCCTCACCAGCCACCCACGACACCCTGAAGCCAATGAATGACAACTGGACAGCCCTCACCACCGAAGTCACACTGAAGACAATTAAGTCAATCCACTCCGGGGCCCCCAAGGACCCCTGCCCCACCACATCTTCAACGGAGCTGCCGACACCATCGCATCCAAGCTCTGCCACACCATCAACCGCTCCCTAACGCACGTCTTGTTCCCTGACGACTGGAAACACGCCGAGATCAACCCCCTTCCGAAGAAGCCCTCGACAGACCCCACTGACCTCAATAACTACAGACCCATCTCCTTGCTCCCATTCCCAGTGAAAGTCATTGACAAAGCCATCAACAGCCAACTCGCCACCTTCATCGAAGAGCACAACATCCTCGACTCCTCCCAATCTGGCTTCAGAAAAAACCACAGCACAGAAACCGTCCTCCTCACCACAACAGATGACATCCGCTACCTACTGGACAGATGGACAGAGGAGAAACAGTAGCCCTCATCCTCCTCGACCTCCCACCGGCGTTCGACACAGTCTTTCACCGCACCCTAATACGCAGACTCTATGACGCAGGAATCGGGGACAAGGTCCTCAACTGTATCCACTCCTTTCTCTCTGGCAGAACGCAGCGGATCAGACTCCCCCCTTTCCTTTCGGACCCTACACCAACCACCTGCGGAGTGCCCCAGGGTTCCTCCCTCAGCCCAACGCTCTTCAACGTCTACATGGCTCTGCTCGCCCCCATCGTCAGAACTTATGGACTCAACATTGTTTCAAATGCAGACGACACCCAACTCATCCTCTCCTTATCCAACAAACCCAACAACGCCAGACACAACTTTCAAGAAGGCATGGAAGCCGTCGCCAAATGGATGAAAAGCAGCTGCCTACAACTCAACACTGACAAAACAGAAGCACTCATCATGGGCCCAAACCCTGATGCCTGGAACAACACCTGGGGGCCCCTTGCCCTCAGAAGCACATCCACCCCCACGGACCACGCATGCAACCTTGGAATCATCCTGGATTCCGAGCTCAAAATGGACCGCCAGATCAACTCTGTCACATCCTCCTGCTTCCACACCCTCTGCCTCCTACGTAAGACCTTGAGCACAGAAAGACCGTCACTCACGCCCTCGTCACCAGCAGACTTGACTACGGCAACGCACTCTACGCTGGAATAAACAAAAACCTCACCCGCAAGCTACAAAACATCCAGAACCCCGTGGCAAGACTGGTCCTCAACCTGCCAAAACACTGCCATATCTCCCAGCACCTGCGCACACTCCACTGGCTCTCCATCAAGGCTAGAATCACCTTCAAGATTCTCACCCACGCACACAAGGCCCTCCACAACACCGGACCAGCATACCTGAACAGCCGACTCAAAATCCATGCACCCCAAAGGACCCTACGATTAGCCCAGCTCTCCTACGCTGTGGTCCCCCGCACCAGAAAGACCAGATCGGGAGTCTGCTCCTTCTCCTTCCGCGCGGCCAGAGCCTGGAACGCCCTTCCGCTCCACTTCAGACAGGCAACATCGCTCCCCATCTTCGCGAGGAACCTCAAGACCTGGCTCTTCGACAGACCCCCTCCTTGATGGACTGGAATCTGCAACCCCCCACCCCTCCAGTGCCTTTAGACCCTTTCGGGTGAGTAGTCACGCTTAACAAACACCTGATTGATTAATTGATTGTGTGCGACCAAGATCGCTGTGTGTCAGTCAGCGTTATAGGTAGGCGAGTGCATTCTTTTGCTATTATCTGAGCTGTGTCTCATGAAGCCCATGGCATCCGAGCGTGTGCTTTTTCTTTACAATGTTTGCCTCAGTGACCTAATGATTATATGGCACTGGCCTCCTATGTCTGGGATTGTGGGCTCGTGTCCCTTCTGGGTTGCAAACTCATATCCTTTGGGTTTCTTTTCCAGTAAACTAGATTTATTTATATTCATGTGGTGCCCGCTGTTTGGGGGCACAGGAGGACTGGGATGTACGAATCTTTACACATCCTGTTTCGACTCGGGGGAGTAGCTGTCAACAGTGTGGTATGTTCAGGGGCTCTATGGCCCAGAGGCATGAGGGACCTACTTCAACCCGGATGGTGTTACCATACAGCGGAATGGCCGGGTGTGTTTCTCTACATTTTGATGGTATTTCTAGGGTTGGGGTGGATGCCTCTTACATGCTACCTGTGTGGCGCTGGGTACACGTTATCTACTGCTATTTTTCTTGCCCCAGTCCTTCAGTGGTTGAGGGTGCAGGGGTTGAAGTCTGCAACTATCAATGTGCTTCCCTGGGCTCTTCTTCATCTGTGGCCATTGGTGTTCCTTCTCTTGTCCGCATGGGCTCCTGATTCCGCGATTCATAGTTTGTCGGTGGTCGTGTCTCCGCAGATTTGGGCCACTCAGGGTTGGTGGAGTCCAATCTCTCCAGGGGTCTTCCTTTTCTGGTGTCCACTTCCTGGGTGGTTTTGGCAGAAGCCAGCCTGAGGCCCTGGGGTGCGACATTGGATTCCTGATCTGTGCTGGGTCGGTGGGATCGCCTGCCCGCGGGATGCTGGTCCACCTTCCCGGAAATAAAGGTGCTTTGTTTGGCTTGTCTGGAGTTTACCCCAACACTTCGGGGACATCATGACCCAGACAGACATTTGGGTGGTGATGGGCTGCCTCAATTTCCTAGGGGGTTGCAGGGCTCGCTCCCTTTGGCTCCTTGCACAGGAGATTTTGTCCTGGGCTGGGATGACGATGTTGTCACTCAGGGTGTTTTTTTTCTTGGGGAGGGAGAACTGCGTGGCGGCTCACCTGCTCTGGGTCTCCCCCCCCCCCTCCCTGACAGAGGCTGTGTTCCATCTGTTGCAGGACCGATTTGGGTGCCCGACGGTGGATCTGTTTGCAGACGAGTTCGATGCTCACCTGCCTCGCTTGTGTGCACTCCTTCCGTGCACGGGGGCGTGGCGGCTGGATGCACTGCCATTCTGTTTGCCAGGCTCCCTGATTGCGCCTTTCCTCCGATTCCTTTGATTGCGCTAGTTCTGTGCACGATTCGCCTGGACAGGGTGTTTGTTCTGTTGGTGGTTCGCTGGCTTGGTTCGCCGCCCTTTGTTTGTTCAGCTGAGGGAGGTGGCTGCCCAGGAGTACTGGGCAATCTTAGATCTTCCTTCCCCATTGCAGGGCCCTCCACTAGCAGTGGGGGTTCTGTGTCGTCTTCATCTTCTGGCTTGTCTGGTTGTGCCTGCTGTCTCGGGGATGCTCCCTGGAGGTGGTGGAGTTGCTTCAGTGGTCCCGTTGCCTGGCTGCTCTTCTGTCTTGTTTGCTCACCTTTGGGGGCCTTTTTTCTCGATGGTGTTCTTGTAAGGGATTAGACTCCAATGAGGCTGTTTGTTTCCTTTCTGCTGGCTTTGCCTTGAACCTGGCCCCTTCTGCGCTTCAGGCTCAGTGGGCGGCCTTGCGGGTGTACCGCAGTCCTCTGTTGGCGGTTTGGATACTTTGGTGGCCTGGTTGCTTCAAAATTGTTTCCTGCTGCGTCCTAGGGCATTTTGCCTTGCACCTTCCTGTTATCTTCCGTTGGTGTTGCGGGCCCTTCAGGAGGGTCCGTTTGTGCCCCTGGGGTCCATGGACGTCATGTTCCTCGCCTTGATGGTGGTGTTTTTGGTAGCCATCATATCTGCTGGTCGAATTAGGGAGCTGGGATCCTTCTGTGCTCTCCTCTGTTATTGCGGGTCCTGCCGGTCCATAATTTGTTGCGTCTGGGTCCTACATTTCTGCTCAGGGTCCCCTTGGTTGTCAACCGTTCCCGGGCTAGTTGTGTTGCTTACTTTCCTTCCGATTGTTGGGTCTGAGGTTAATTCTGCTCTCTCACTGTTGGATATCCGACGGGCTGTGTTGGGAACAGACTGCGTCTTTTTGCTGCTGTGTCAGCTTGTTTGTCACTTTTGGCTCTGTCTGGTCTGGTCATTTACCTTCTTTCTCCTCTCTGTGTTGGTGGGTTACGCGGCCTTTCTGGCTGGCCTATGTTCCACAGGGTTCTGTGGTCTGTACCCGAGTGCTGGGTTGGTCTCCCGGAGGTCTGTCTGTCTTTCTCCTGGGCATTGTTGTGGGGGGGTCTCTACTGATGAGGTCTGTAGGGCCACTTCTTGGTCCTCCCCGCACCTCTCCATGGATCACTACCAGGTGGAGTTGGGTGGTCCTTCTGCGGAGAGCTTTGCTGGGCGGTTCTCGGGGCTGGTTCTTCCGGCTCTTGTTGATCTCGCCTTCTGTGCTTCCTCTTGTTCCAACGGATTTGTTTTTGGATTACACCTACTTGTTTGCATTGTCCCGTTGTCTGTGGTTTCTTGTGAGTTTCCATGAAGCAGCTGGGCTTGGGTATGTGCTCACTACGTAACTCTGGTGGCGAGGAAGACTTATGAGGAGGTAATGCCCAGGTTACTTACCGGTAATCTTCATTACTCCGAGTATTGTGTTCCTTGCCACATGAGTTCCCACCACTGTTTGGCTTTTGGCTTCATGTGGTTCTTGGGGCCTGGTAGTTCTACAGGAAGTGGGGTGGGTCGAATCTCCCCTTATACTGGGTCAGTGGGTATGTTGGTCGGCCATGTTGGGGAGGGATGGGAGGCATGGGATGCTAATTTGCTTTTGAGTGTTCTGGTGTGGAGCTAAAGCTCACTACATAACTCTTGTGGCGAAGAAGACAATACTCGGAGTAATGAAGATTACCGGAGAGTAACTGGGGCATTTCATTCACATTAGTGTCTCATTTTCAGTTTGTTTCTATGTCTGAGAGCACTTTCTGTTGATGCTAACATTTTAGTCCTAATTCAATGTTTATGGAACACCCTAGTTTTTGTTTTTCAAAATCCAGTCACCCTACACTAACCCCCTACCAGGAAGCGAGTCCTGATAGCAATTTATAAAAAAAACACTAAACAAACACTAAACAGGACTCCCAATTGTCATGACATCTTACCTTTCTTAAGGGTTACAAAGAATTTACTCATCAAGGGCCACTCTTCTGTAGTCCAGAAGGAAGGTGTGTCGAAACCTTACATCCTCCTACTAGTGGGCGGGGTGGGCAGGCCCTTTTTGACCAGTTTCATCACATCAATCCTTGCACCAGGCAATGGCATTCCACTGTGATCACCTGGTTATTTACAGGACAGTGGAGGTGTTGCCAGAAAGCTTAGTGTAGCTTTTTAACAACACCCTTCCTGAAGCACCATTTCCACATGCACAGAAATTTGGGCTGTTTTTCACCCCCTCTGTGCCCCTGAAAAAAACAGGAGTTGTTTTCCTGGCTCAGGTTTCTGCAACTGACATCACCACACGATCATGTTAGTTGCAAGATGCCCCACAGCCCTTTTGCCATAGTGGAAGACCATAGTCAGGGGGGTGGGGGTGATGAGAAAGCACCAGATATGTACACAAGAGCAGGTTTCCCCATGCTGGGTGCTTAGATGTGTCCTCCCTACTCACAGAGTCTGATAGGTTGTGCTGTGGATGAAGCGGTCATATCCACAGCATACAAAAAATTAATCTCTTGGGTGCTATGGCCATGACCTCCACGTGCATAGCAATCACATCTGGGTGCTATGGGTTCACCCAAAGTTGGCAGGGTATGCCCAGATGTGGGTCCCTTGCTCACTTTGCCACTGGATTCAAGCTAGCCTGGCTGATGGAGGGTGTTCCCCAGAAACAGGTCCCAGGATGTTTTTTTCCGGTTCAGGGAAGACCTGGCTTGGCAGTTCCGGCTGGACTGTTCCCATGAGGCACAGGGTCAGACTGATTTGCACATGGCCATGTCTGAACTGGGGTGGTGGAGTGAGCTAAAGAATGATGATGGATTAAACCCAGATCAGTTGACTGGGGGTGAGTGTTTGATTTGCTCAAACGCTCCGTCCATTATCCCCTTTGGTATCGCTTTGTTCGCCCTAAGTTGGCAGGGTATGCCCAGACGTGGGTCCCTTGCTCACTTTGCCACTGGATTCAAGCTAGCCTGGTTGATGGAGGGTGTTAGCCAGAAACAGGTCCCAGGATTGCTTTTTTCAGGTTCAGGGAAGACCTGGCTTGGCAGTTCGGGCTGAACTGTTCCCATGAGGCATAGCTCAAGACTGATTTGCATATAGTTGGGTCTGAACTGAGGTGGCGAAGTGAGCTAAAGAATGATGATGGATTCAACCCAGATCTGAGTGTCTGAAAAGTTTCAGCGCTCCTTCAATTGTCTCCTTGTGTTTGCTTTGATCAAGTACAGCTTTGAATTGTCTTTCAGCTAGGTTCGCCCTTTAGAAATACCATAATCATACCATATACATAGTGGTGACCAAGCTGATTATTAACCTACTGAAAGAAGCCCCACTCAACTTTCCTGATTCAGAGGATGTGATAGCAGGCTGAATATGAGACTGAACTCTAAGCTGGGTAATATCTTTCTCTGTTATTGCACATGCCTGCTTTATTGTAGCTGTATCTTAATATACTATGCAATATGCCATCTCTCACATTTGGTGTTCCTTGCTGTCTCACAGTGCTCGGATCACAGTCTCTGGATTGTGCTATTCACTCAGAACCTACTCATTTATACAAAGCTCAAAGTTAGATCAGTGATCTACACTTCCTGACGTGCCTCTGAGCTAGCCAAAGATGCCAAGGGGCGAAGGCTCCTGCTGTAACAAACTCCATGACTCTTGTTGAGGAAGCAGCCATTAAGGTGAGCAACAGCAGTCATTGACAGCCAATGGCCATTGCCAGAGTGTATTTTGGTTGAGGTCACGGCTGGACTCAGGGTCCGGCCTTTGAGTGACCGCAACTGCACAGGGTATATGTGGTAGTAATTATGTGACAGAAAAAGATGGAGTTTTGTGTGAGTAGTGAATTTCAGAATGAACCCTAGTCAGCAGTGACTTCTTTGGTTGTAATATTGGGCATTGGTGCTGCAGATGCAAATATGACATAGACAGCAGAATTTATTTTTCCAGACTGAAAGGCAGTCAGTCTGGAAAGTGGGGTGAAAAAAACTGCATGAACAGCTCTTGGGAGGGACCAATGTGGATGGTGGCCATGCGTTCCAAGAATGACGGTGCCATGAGGAGATTTCATCTATAGGTTGTTTTGTGTATGTAGGGATTTCATCTATAGGTTGTTTTGTATATGTATCACATGGATGGAGATGCTCTGCAGGGACAGGTATAGGTGTGAGGGGTCATCAAACACACAAAAGGTGATGGGAGGAAAGCTTGCAATTTGTCTAACCACTAGCAACCGCTCTGGGTACCACTCCAACCCATCCTTCGATTGTCCAACATGCCACCTCAGTTTGGACAAGCCAGAGGCAAATCAGTCTTGACCCTTTTCCTCATGGGTACAGTCCAGTCCGAACTGCCAGGCCAGGTCCTCCCCGAATTTATTGTATCAAAGAGAGAAAGAGGAACAGTGAGAGCAGAGAGGATAAGAGAGATAAATAGAGGCGAGTGAAAAAGACTGGAGATTAGAAAATATTTCTTGCTCAAAAGATCAAATGCTATTAAATGTAAAGTAGATATTATTTAAAATTGCTTCATACAGGGTTCAAAAAGGTGAGAAACTATGCAGGAAGTTTCAACATTAATCATGGTTAGTGTGAAAGAACACTTCTGTAGTTGTGAACTATGAATTTGCCACAAGTACCACATCATCCTCTCTCTAACTGTTGCCAATATGCAGATTCTAACAAAAAACGTTTACCAAATGGGTCAAAAGTTATTAAGATTGTTTCACACGTCACTTTGCAAAAACATGCCTGGTCACCTAGTAGGTGTTGATTGATGTATTCTGACAGTTTCGCCCAGAGTATAATTAAGTAAAGGGTGGAAATTATTACTTTGGCGTCATGCATGGCTAATTTGAGCGAGTGGTTGCCAGTAGGGGTCACCGGCACTCATGTTTCGGGACCCACAAGAGCAGGAGAGGAAAAATAAGCAAAGTGAAAGATGGGGGAAGAGAAAGATGATGGGAAATGTGTCATAAAAGGAGAAAGCAGGAACCTGCAAGAGTGAGATAAAGTGGCCGGCAGTGCCTGGTAGTGGATTAAAGAAGCATGAGGTGGATTCCAGACTATGCAGCCTTGGTATTGGGCACGCAAACATTTAATTGCACAGGCCGCAGGCTTCTGACTGGCACTCATTCATTTAAAATCAAGCACTGGTGTCAATCAGTGGCGGTTGCTGCTTTAGGGCTATGGGGCGGTGCCCCTCTGAAATTCCTACATCTTTTATGAAAATAATATTAAATATATTGATTTATTTAAGCCTGGGCTGCCTTTCCCAGGCTGTCCTTCTCGCCTCCCTCTGAACAAGGAGCCAGGCAGTAAATTAACTTACCTTTCTAAAGTCCTTCAGTGTCATGGGAGTCTTTGGTGATATCCACTACAGGCCAGAATTCTCAGAATCGGCCCGTTTGCGAACGGGAAAAGGGCTTGATACATATGCCCCTTAATTTCTTATCCATCCGCTCATCCAGAAGTCTGTACGTTAATGAAGAATCTTCTTGCGGTTTCTTCTTCCAAGGATGCACACTCCCTAAGAGCTTGTTGCATGTGACTGTGGAATTCCGACATTTGATATTCACGCTGTACATAAGAGAAAGGGACTACCCTATTTGTGTCCCACACATCTGCCAATATAGAGAGGCTGATGGCATCCCATCCCTTGAACCCAGGCAGCGCTCCCACAGATCGCAGTCTGGAGCCCTACCATAGTGGAGTTTTCGGAGTCAGTCACCGACCCCATCCCATTTCCCTAGTCAATATCTTCCAGATGCCACTGTAAGGAAACCAATTAAAAATGGCCACTGTGTGTGATGGCACGTGAGGATGTCACTGCTTTTATTACTCTGGCAACTTTGTGTAGAGTATTTGAATTGGTGTATCCAAACCAATTTAAGATGGCTGCTGTGCGTGAACACTTGATGACATCAACCCCAGTAATTAATCCAAATAGTTAAAAGATGCGGTCAAGTGAGCAGCCAGGATGCGTGAATAAGCATGTGCGAGACGCTGCTTGAGCGGGGAAGTGACTAAGAGGTGCAGGAAATGCCGGAAAAGATCCGAAATACCCCAATGATCTCCAATGCGAGACCTGATAAAAAGCAGGCAGTGGGCAGTTGTTCCAAAGCTGACAAGCAGCAGGAAGGTTTCCAAACGGAACCGAGGAAGAGTGCACAAAAATTGGGAGAGTGGCAATAAGAGCGAGTTTCAGGGTGATTCAGCTTAAGATCCTACATAGGTTATACTATACACACACTCTGCTCTGCAGGATTATCAAGACAGGGGATGAGAATTTACTAAGGGGATGTGGATTTGAGGGAACCTTTGTACATACCTTGTGGAGTTGCCCCCGCATTCAGACATTTCGGGAAGCAGTGGGGGACTCATTAGAGAAGGCAACGGGGTTCCCCTTGGATCTACAGCCTAGGTTGGTGTTATTGGGCATGTAGGGCCAGGCAGATCATACACTCTACCAAGAACTGTTGGTGTACTTGGACTGTATGGTGGCGAAGTGGGAAATCGCACTGAAACAGGGCTCTAGTACTCTCCCTACACACCACGATTGGGAATGGAATTTTGCAGGATTATGGCTAAGGTACAGAGTGAGAGGGTGTATGAGGAAATTTGAAAATATGGGGAGGTTGAGTCACAACGATGAGTTAATGTGGGGGGACATGGAGGGTAACGATTCTTGTACGGGAGGGCGGAAGTCTGGATATCTCGGTCATTCGAATAAATGAGAGCAGGCACGCTGGGATGGGTTCTGCAATGGTGTGCACAGTTGATACTGTTAAGAAAGCTGTTGCAGCCGGGATTAGGTCTAACCATGGGGAACAGGTAGTAGGTGGGTGTTGTATATGTATTGTTTTTGCATTTATTGCAATGAAAATAATACCAAAAAAAAACCTTTGCCAGGGAGTAAAACCCTGAATGACTTTTGAATCAACTCCACTTGAGCACAGTTACAACTACTCCCCTTCTAAAGAGGCTAGTACCCTGCGGCCTGGCGTGTCACAGTGGAGGAGCCCATCTTTATCAGTCGTTTCAGAACAATATGCCTAATACAAGTGGACAAGTGGATGCTGGGCATGCACCTAATGTCAATTTACCCCCATAGAGGGCATGTAGATAATTGTGTGCACCGATGCCTGCCCTATCTCATTTAAACGCGGGGTACACCCAATCCATGTACACCCAGTCATTCACCACACTGACATGTGCTGACTCGTAGTACTTCTGTACATTTGGTAAGGCAATACACCCATATATTTTGACCTTTGGAGGACTCTCAGTGCAATCCCAGTTTGCTCACCAGCTCAGAGCAGCACTCATAGCAGTGCGTCTACCCTAGTAAAAAACCTCTCTGGAATCCTGTAGGAGCTGTATTGAAGTGTATAGGAGCACCACCATCTTAAACATCGTCACCCTCCCTAACAGAGAGAGCGACAGTGATTGGCAATGTTTCACATTCAGCTCCAGACTCATAACTAGAGGTTCCAGATTTTCCTCGAAGTATAAATCTGGACATTTAGTTATCCAGATCCCCAAATATTTAAACTTTGATTGCTCTATCCATAGTGGCAGGGGGAGTGGTGCACCCAACGTATTACCCACTCGCCCTCAAACAGGAAAAACAGTGATTTATGGCGAAGCCAGAGTGTTCCCCAAATACACTTAAAATGTCCTGCAACCTCTCTACGGATTGAGTCACATCGCATAGAATATCATCTGCATATAAGGAGATGCATTCATCCTCTCCACTACCACCAGGCTACCTCCAGCACCTGTGCATCCACCCGCATCCCCGCCACCAATACCTCTATTGCCAGGGCAAACAGCATCAGCGAGAGTGGACATCTCTGCCTTGTGCCCCTGCAGGCACTAAACCTCTGTGATGTGTGGCCGTTAACAGGCACTCTTGCAGTGGGCTGGTTGTATAGCAATTTAACCCACCTTATGTATTTAGGGCCAAACCCCATCTTTGTCATAACTCTGAAAAGGTATGCCCATTCAACTGAATCAAAGGCCTTCTTCGAATCCAGGGATGCAATGACCCTTTCTGGCGGTGAAGTCCAGGCTGCCGCCAAGTTGTTATGCAGCCGTCTCAAATTAGCTTGGTCAATCGGCCCGGCATGATCCAGGTAAGTGCTGCAGATCTGCAATGAAGCCAAGCTATGGGTTCCTTCATGGTGCAGTGTAATGTTATGTCATACTTGCACATGTAATGGCACATGCTTCTCTCACCATTCTGTTCTAGATGGTGGTATGTACGCGCGAAAACTATGGTATCGACATGTTTGTACTTGAATGTGGGCCCGTGGTGGTTCGTCTGTTCATTGCGGTACGACTACCACTGTTAGGGCAGTTGGACTCTGACCAACAGTGAAGGGGGCCGCACTCCCGTGGGCTCAGCAGACTCTGAAATGACCTTGGATCCTTTATGCATTCTGGCCCCTTTGTACTTCATTTCCGGCATTTCATGCACCTCTTAGTCACTTCCTGGCTGCTCACTTGACCGCATGGCAGCCATCTTAAATTGGTTTGGATACACCAATTCAAATACTCTACACAAAGTTGCCAGAGGAATAAAAGCAGTGACATCATCACGTGCCATCACAAACAGCAGCCATTTTGAATTGGTTTCCTTACTTCAATTCAAACACCTCATGGAATACTAGCAGCTTGTTTCTCCTCACATTCCGGTTTCCTTGAGATCACATGGTTTATCTCCTGCTACATTAACTCCTTATTTCAACTGCTGTATTTTGCTAAGTTCCTTTGGTAAGAACTTACAACTGGTACTGTGGTAAGACTTTCTTCCTTTTTCATCAATAGCTAACTCACAGCAAGTAATACAGTTGCCTAATTTTTTTACCTTTACCTGGCAAGCCTAAGACTCCGTTGAGAATCTGGTTCAGATCTTTAGAAAACTTTGTAGCTGCCCTAGACGCAGAGAATTATTCTGCAAGAAGGAAATTGGCTCTTTTATTTGGTTATCTAGGGTCTGAGGGACAGCCGATTTTTGATAATTTGCCAGTCATCATTCCACCTCCTGGAGATGGAGATGGTTGGTATGTATATACCAAGGCTGGTCAAAGACTCAACAAAAAAATCTTGGAACAACCCAGTGTTATGTTAGAAAGATTTAATTTTATGAAGAGAAAACAAGAGCCAGAAGAAACAGTAGAAGAATATATTTCTTCCTTGAGAAATGTAGCTGCAAATTGCAACTTTGGAGCTGCATTAGATGTGTACATTAGGGATCAATTCGTCTTTAGCTGCAACTCAAAGAAGATACAGGAGCACATTTTGAGCTGCAGCGACCCATCTCTCTCAGATGTAATTGACAAGGATAAGAGCATAGAAAGGGCGATAATTTCTTCTAAATGTATTTCACATGACAAAGTTTCTGCTTCTGTTAATTTAGTGCATGATGAAGATTCTATTAATGCTGTTTCTCTTAAAAACAAAGCTTTTAAACCTTTCAACTAAAAAGGTTCTACCATGTGCTACAGATGTGATTCACGCATACATTTAGGGAACAGCCCTATTTGTCCGGCTGTGGGTAAGAGTTGTGTCAAATGTCACAAAAATGGGCACCTTCAGTGTGTATGTAAAAGCAAAAGCGTAGTTCAAGTCAGTAATGTACAAATGTTTGAAAGTCCTGCTTCAAGTGTCCCTTTCCATGATAATACTGTTCATGAGGATCTTCAACATTTAATTTTAACCGTAGATTCTTTTTCAGATGAATCTCAGTTTACCAAAGCCAAAGGGACTTTTTGTCAAGTCACTGTTGGCAATCTAGATTTGGAAATGATGGCTGATTTTGGGGCTCCCGTCACCATTATTTCAGATTAACTTCATGACATTCATTGGTCTGACACTTTAGTACTTCCTACGCCTGACATCATTACAAAGGCTTATGGAGATAGGGATATAGGCATGCTTGGATATTTTTGGGAATATGTAACTTATTTAGGAAGACATGTTCACACGAAAGTCTATGTTGCCATTAAAGGGAAAAATATTGTGGGTTGGCAAGATTTGGCCAGAATGGGTCTCAAGCTTGTTCCTGGTGCTGATAATCCAGTACAGATCAATGATTTACCTATAGCCTTAATCTATAATCCTGAGGAAGAAATAGATTTGCAATCTGTTGAGGCAGTTTACCCGCAAGTCTTCAATGATAAAATTGGCAAAATCAGTAAGCTTCAACACTGTATCAAGTTAAAAAAGAATGCCATACCAGTAGCTCATAAACCCAGACCCATTCCATTGAGTGTATTCCCCTTCTTTTAATTGGCATTGTGGAAAGGATGAATAGATTTGTGAAGGAGGGGATACAATTAGCTTTAGCATGCAACAAAGCAGTGGATGATTGCTGTAAATGAATGATGATGAGGTTCACGTAGGTTCTTATAAGAATAGGTATTAATTGAGTAGAGTGGTACAAGGGGGTAAGTGATAAATATCAGGATAATATGAATAAGATAAATCCAAGGTAAAACCAAAGTAAACCCCACCAGGAGCTGTCACCTTCCAGCTCAGTCCCAAGCTCCCAACTGACTAGAGCTCAGAACCCAACATTCTAATATGTCATCATGAGTGATCACATTCCAAATGATGACAGCAGTGAATAAGCTGAAAGCCAAACACAACACCTCTTCCCCTTTTATACATTTTGCAATTGCAACCAAAACTTAGATGTGAACAAAGCAATTACAAATAATAACAATGAACATATGAAAGAAAAGTAGAAACGGAGTAAGAAGGAAAATGAAGGAGGAAGAGCATAAATATAAGTACAGTTAAACACAAGAGGTGATAAATGAGGAAATATTAAAACTGAGAAGATATGAGAGAAGTAATGAGGAAGGTGAATGAAAGGAAGGAAAATTAAGAAAGAGAGCACATCCTCTCTTTAAAGGACAAAAAGAAGGAGATAATACGAAGGTGGACACCGACCACAAACGTTAAAAGATCGCAAATTACACCAATTGGCCAGACTGGAGAAATTGAGAACCAACAAACGAAGAAGTGAAAGGTAGAATCACATAAAGTATATATAAGAATAAAGGAAGTGCTCCACAGGAGAAAACAATTAGAAACTCCAGTAATATTAAGAAGAATTAATATTAATCAGCGCAGAAGATTCGCAGTTAGACGCAGCAGAATTATGTAAAAATAATGAGCATACTAATGACTTGCTTATGTAGAAGAATCCCAAAGATTTAGTGAAATCCATGTAACCACAATTCCAACATTACATGGTGTGCATGTCACCGAAACACATGCACGGCGTCGTAGTTCTAATTATGTTGAACTTGAATAGAAAATAAAAGTACCTGTGAAGAAATATGAAGATCAGGAATATGGAAGACTTTTAAGAAAATCCATGTTGTTGATGAAAACGTTAAGATTGAGAACTTGCATTCTGAAGACCTTGAAATAAAAGGGTAGTAGAAACGTCTTGAGGCAGCATGAAAACGATGTTGAAATAACTTTATTGTCCCGCATAGGAAACAGACGTGGTTGGCGAAAGCAAACGTGGATGGCAAAAGCAAGGCTGAATGGTGAACGTCCAGAGAAAACGTGGCTCCAATATGGTGGCACGCACTGGTGCCGCCGCGCCGGGTGCCTCCCGGCATCACCATGCACTAAAACATGGAAGAAGGCAAAGAGGTACGACGGGCAAACGTCACAGATGAGGCAGGTAAAGCTGCGCGCGTAAAGTGTAAGCACGAGGTGGAGGCTTGTGACATATTCAAATGTCGCCTGCCTAACGACAATAATAATAACTGCCATGATGGTGGTAAAGGACCTTGTTTGTTAATTTTGTTTAAATTGAAGAACAGGAGCAGGTATAATTAAAAGTGTCAGACCTGCATTAGATGGCAGTAGGTTCTTTCTTACTCTGCTACCGTCAGTGTTATCGAGGGCTCTGGATTAGCACCTTACGACGTGCGGATCCACAAATTGAAGAAAGAAAAGTCAAATCGTTACTGTGGAGCCAATTGGGGTAGACAGGCAGCAGAATGTAGAAGGCGAGACACTGCAGGCATGAAAATCAATTGCTGCTGTTGATCATAGGAGAAATAGTACTTAAATAGCAGGAAGTGTAGCAGTGACTGGCAGGTCGGGATGAGGACGACCAGCAGAGTGGAATGGTCACTGGTGGGGGTTTTTAAAGTGCCAGTATGCTAGTAAGTCAATTGAAGTAAGTAAAACTTAAATGGTTACCTTGTTGAAGAAAGTCCAATTGTAGTTGCTTGAAGATTAGAAGTCAGATAAAGCTGAAGTTCCCAAATCGTTGCCAAGGTTGTTGTAAATGAATGATGATGAGGTCCACGTAGGTTCTTATAAGAATAGGTATTTATTGAGTAGAGTGGTACCCTGTCGAGTAGCCGAGAGGCTGTCTCGGGGATAATCGCTGCTGTATTGTTTTTATTTGTTTTAATATCTTGTATTCTTGCTGCTAACCACTGCCATCTGCACTGAGTCCATACGGGGCTGTTTTTTCGATATAGGTCCGGTCCGGTTTTAACTGTGTAATATCTATGTACTTTTAAAAACGATTGTATATTCCGCATATCCGCATTCCCGCACTATAAAATTACATCCTCTCAACTGCTACTTGAGCGGGATCCTCCTCGTCACACAGTGCTAAACGCCATCTTAAGACAGGCAGGAAGGCTGTAGCCAGGCGCCATATTGCTTGAGGCACCAGGATTACTAGGGGGCAGGACATAAAAGAGGCCAAATGCTAGCGCGCAGGCCTAATTGACCAGAGGTACCCTGTCGAGTAGCCGAGAGGCTGTCTCGGGGATAATCGCTGCTGTATTGTTTTTATTTGTTTTAATATCTTGTATTCTTGCTGCTAACCACTGCCATCTGCACTGAGTCCATACGGGGCTGTTTTTTCGATATAGGTCCGGTCCGGTTTTAACTGTGTAATATCTATGTACTTTTAAAAACGATTGTATATTCCGCATATCCGCATTCCCGCACTATAAAATTACATCCTCTCACCTGCTACTTGAGCGGGATCCTCCTCGCCACACAGTGCTAAACGCCATCTTAAGACAGGCAGGAAGGCTGTAGCCAGGCGCCATATTGCTTGAGGCACCAGGATTACTAGGGGGCAGGACATAAAAGAGGCCAAATGCTAGCGCGCAGCGGGCGCGCCGCTGGCGCGCCAGAGGCGCGCCAGAGGCAAGCCCGTCTGCGCCCGTCCGCGCCTCGGACGAGCACAGGACGACTCAGGACCCAACTTGCGTTGAGAGGGGACACCTTAGGTACACAAGATCGCAGCTCCTGGAGATAGGAGGTAGGATGGGGCACACCGCACCCACTCAGAACAGGAGTGCCGTACATTCCCCCTATCTAGGAACCAGAACAGGGAACAAACGCCCGAAGGAGCCGCGCACCCTTAACTGTGCTCTATTGAATTGCAGATCACTAGTTAAGCATCATACTGAAATTGCACTATTATTAGAAGATCTGCGGCTGGATGCGCTCTTCCTCACAGAGACATGGGCCAGGACAGACGCAGTTGTGGAGATAAGCGCCGCCTGTCCGGAGGGCTTTAAGTTTCTACATAAACCTAGACAGGGAGGTAAGGGCGGAGGGGTAGGACTGATTCATAGGGAGAAACTTCGCCCAATCCTGCTGCAAACGGAAGCGCTTGAGGGGATTGAGGCAATGGCCTTCTCGTTGCAAAGTGACAGAGGGAACTTACTTACAGGTCTGCTCTGTTACCGCCCCCCGGGGATGCACACCCCATTACAACCTCTTCTGAACATAATCACCAACTTGGCTCTCTCACACTCCAAAATGATTGTCCTGGGTGATTTTAACTGGCGGGAAGACGCAAGTACCAAGAACCAGCTGCGAGACCTGACATCTACCTGTCATGGCCTCGGTCTTCACCAATTAATCACATCTCCCACTCACTAAAAAGGTCACATACTGGATCTTCTGTTCGCTAATATGGCGGAAGCTGAACTTTTAAATGTCCTCCCGCTTATATGGACAGACCACTATTGTATCCAATTTAAGCTGATGTTAACTGCTACTTTCTCCCAACCTGAAGCCACGACAAAGTTCAGAGAGGGTAGAAATTGGGTCAAACTGTCTAAAACTGGATTCCTGCTGACCCCTCCCACAGCTAGCCTTTTTCTAGCCTCCAGATCGGTGGAGGCAAATTACAATGCGTACCACGAGTTTGTAACTAATGAGCTGGACCTGAAAATCCCGAAAAAGATGATAAGAATCAGGAGTAGGCCTTCAGCGCCATGGTACGACGACGATCTGCGACAGCTGAAACAGCTTTGTAGGCAGGCCGAAAGGAAGTGGAGAAAGGGGTTCCTTGTCGAGGATAAAACGGCGCTGAAGTCTGCACAGAGTAGATATAAGCAACGGGGAACAACCTTTACAACGCAACTTTTACAACGCACTACCTTTACAACGCATTTTTTACAACGCATAATCCTTTACAACGCATGACATTACAACGCATGACACTACAACGCATTTTTAAAAACTACCTTTACAACGCATTCCATTACAACGCATGGTACCATTACAACGCATACCATTACAACGCATAATATTACACTACACTATCCAACACTTACCCTACTGTTGCACCCCCTGGAGTTAGAATAGTAATTTTTACCCCTATACTATCCAACACTTACCCTACTGTTGCACCCCCTGGAGTTAGAATAGTAATTTTTACCCCTATACTATCCAACACTTACTCTACTGTTGCACCCCCTGGAGTTAGAATAGTAATTTTTACCCCTATACTATCCAACACTTACCCTACTGTTGCACCCCCTGGAGTTAGAATAGTAATTTTTACCCCTATACTATCCAACACTTACCCTACTGTTGCACCCCCTGGAGTTAGAATAGTAATTTTTACCCCTATACTATCCAACACTTACCCTACTGTTGCACCCCCTGGAGTTAGAATAGTAATTTTTACCCCTATACTATCCAACACTTACCCTACTGTTACACCCCCTGGAGTTAGAATAGTAATTTTTACCCCTATACTATCCAACACTTACCCTACTGTTGCACCCCCTGGAGATAGAATAGTAATTTTACCCCTATACTATCCAACACTTACCCTACTGTTGCACCCCCTGGAGTTAGAATAGTAATTTTTACCCCTATACTATCCAACACTTACCCTCCTGTTGCACCCCCTGGAGTGAGAATAGTAATTTTAACCCCTATACTATCCAACACTTACCCTACTGTTGCACCCCCTGGAGTTAGAAAAGTAATTTTAACCCCTATACTATCTAATACTTACCTTAAATGCAATTTAATATTATGCGTTGTAATGGTATGCGTTGTAAAGGTAGTATGCGTTGTAATGGAAATGCGTTGTAAAGGTATTTTTTAAAAATGCGTTGTAGTGTCATGCGTTGTAATGTCATGCGTTGTAATGGATTATGCGTTGTAAAAAATGCGTTGTAAGTGCATGCGTTGTAAAAGTGTGCGTTGTAACGTCATACATCCATAAGCAACTCATCCTGGATCGCAAAGCGAGCTTTTATGCGGACTCTATAGCCCATGCCCCGAATGGGGCTAAGGAATTATTCAGGATAGTGAATTCCCTATCGACCCCAAGTTGTCTTGAAAACAAAGTTATACCTTCCAAGAGGTTATGTGATGAGATCGCCACCTATTTTAAGGACAAGGTGATGAAGATAACGGATCTCTTTAGGGGTACCGATAGAGCGCCCGACGACCCCGAGAAGGGAACGACCCACGAGAAGCCAGGCAGGGACTGCTCCTTGACCTTCTTTCCATCTTTTTCGGAGGAGTCGTTTACTAAGACGGCACACAGCATCTCGTCGGGCTCCCCCCTCGACCCCCTGCCCCAGAAGGTTTGGAAACTATCATGCTATCCGACCTTCCCCTGGTTGCGCCAGATCTGCAATCAGTCGCTGGCTGAGGGCATGGTTCCAGACGTCTGGAAACAGGCTGTGGTCTCCCCCCTCATTAAAAAACCTACTTTGGACCCATATACCCCTGCCAGCTTCCGGCCCATCTCTCTCCTCCCGTTTCCTATTAAAATCTTGGAGAAGGCGGTGAGTAGATCCCTCTCGAGTTACCTGGAAGCCAACAGTTTGCTGGACAAGGACCAGTTCGGCTTCCGCCCAGGCCACGGTACCGAGTCCGCATTAGTCACCATGATGGACTCACTGCGGATGCGGGCTGACACAGGGAGCACCGCTGTCCTGGTGCTCCTAGATCTGTCAGCCGCCTTCGATACCGTGTGTCATGACACGTTGTTGGGACGGCTGGCGGAGGTCGGGGTGGGGGGCCAGGCACTACAATGGCTCCGGTCCTACTTAACGGGAAGGCATCAAAAGGTGACTATGGGACCTTTCGTCTCAGAGAACACACCTGTGGACTTTGGAGTCCCACAAGGCTCTAGCATCAGCCCCATCCTGTTCAATATATATTTACAACCGCTATTTTCCATCATTAAAGCGTACGGGGTGGAGTTGATTAACTACGCGGACGACACCCAACTGGCCTTCTCCCTGGAAGGTAAACAGGCGGTTCCTCTGGAGCAGTTCCAAAGCTGCATGAGACAGACCACGGACTGGCTACGGAGGAACTGCCTGCAGTTCAACGGAGACAAAACTGAACTGCTGTTTTTCGCACCAACGAAACAGATCCAACACCTCCCAGTGGATTTTAGGCTTGCCCCCGACTCAGCCCCACTAACGCCAGCTAGCACAGTACGGAATCTGGGGGTTTTATTCGATAATAACCTCCAGCTGGTTTCACAGGCCAGTAAAACTTCCAGCACCTGTTTTGGTCTTCTGCGACTTCTACGCCGTGTTCTCCCACTGCTGCCTGCAGACTGTGGTAAATAATTTAATTACCGGGACTTAATTTGGTACAGAAACATAATGAAATAGCTCAGTAAATAAGAGGCAGAATCCGTGGTATTAGAGGTTCGGAATGGGCTTTATTCCAGAGGTCGATTATAATCGGTTGCTCCAGGTTCCATCACCACGAAGGTTCAGGAAGTGAAGTACATACGTTATTGATAATCAATTACTTTTATACAATAAGCATTACAGTGAGGCCAATACAAGAGGCGTAACAATTGATAGTGGAGATAATATATTCATACGTGGCAAAGATAGGCGTAACTGGGTGTGTTTACAGAACGTCATCAGATGTGATGTCATAAGAGGGTGGTTACATGGAAGAATTTCGCAAGGTCATCAGAAATACTTGGCAGAAATGCGCGCGCAGCAGCATGACGTGTGATTGACGTGCAACTAGGGGGTGAAGGGGACTTGACATTTAGCTCTACATGTGGCGACAGAAGTCTGGAGGGTCAAGTCAACCTAATCCCAAATCATATCTAACATCCTATGTTTAAAGAACTAAGTTATCCAAAAGAGAGGTCTCTTCGAGTAGAATCTTATTCTATACTGACTATACTGACTGTTAGTGCGTGTACAAGCGTCTAAGTGTCTACACTAGATGCGAGGGCAGGAATCTTCCATGGTAACAGGGCTATGAATTACTTGCATAAAGACAGAGAAGCCGGGCCTTTTGCCCGGTAGCTGGCAGAATGTTTACTTAAGCTACTAGACAGGAATGCATTGGGCAGGGAGCGGAGCAGATAATTTTCGAAGGTGAAATACAGTTTTTGGCAGGCAGCAGGCTTCGTGAGCCGCGCAGAGAATGAGACAAAGTTCATGGTCACAGGTGCAGGCTCAGACTGGAGCTTTCAGAGGCAGAAGGCAAGAAAAGCTTGATGACAGAATCAGGGCCTACTTGCCTGGACTGTAAAAATGGCATAAGTGAACCATATAAAGGCGGTGGCCTTTCGTACTTAGGAATGGAATATCCGGCCCATTCATGGCGGATCAGCAGAGGACATGTTAACGGTGGACGCACATGTATTTGCGTCTTCATAACTGGAACTGGAGGGAACATACATGTACTTGTAACATGCACATAGAACCGTTGGGGTCCAAGATAGGGGACATAACTGACCAGAAAAATCCATATTTCCACATTCCCTCCTTGTCCCCTACTTGCCCGTCAAGAGATATCAATCTTCATTAATCCATTGATCTGTTCATATAGCATCATTTGTTCTTCTTTCTTTTTCCGGGATCTTTAATGAAAATCTTGATGTGGAATGCACGATGTGGCACACAGACCACAAATCGCTGGTCCACATTGTAGACATAGACAGCAACTGAAGAGTATGAGAAAGCCAATACCTAGGAAGGTTAGAACTCTCCATCCAAAGGTAGATAATACACTCCAAAACCAACCGGACCAAGTCCAGGTGCCTGGATTCTGGTGTATCTGGCTTACAATCTTATGAAGGCGGGTTATGGCCTTATATACAGATGGCGAATTTTCTGGTATGAAAATGCAACAGCTTGATCCGATGACCCTACAAGCTCCGCCCCTATCGGCCAGGATGACGTCAAGGACAAGACGATTTTGAAGCACAACAATCCGCATAGCAGACTGTTCTTCTGTTAAATTGCCTAAGGCGGAAATAGTTTCGTTCACTACTGCTTCAAGGGTTCTAGTTAATCTACGTATCAGCTTACTATTAGTAACGGTACCTATATAGGGAAAGAGACCTTTATTGAAATCTGTGTATTTTTCCCATGCTGTTTCAGTGTAGTCGACTATTGGGAGATCTCTCCTTTCTCTATTGTGTACTAAATGAATATTTCTGTGATAATCAGGAGGAGCTAGAAAAACAGGTGGCAAAAGGAATCCAATGTAGCAAGTACCATCCCAATCTAGAGGCAAACGTACATATGCCGTCTGACCACATATGAAATAGGAATGGCGGGAAGCTCTAAATGTAGACTTGCCTTGATCACTAAATTCTACTACAGTGGTGCATTTACTATGGCCCATGTGTATGGAACCATTCTTTCTTATACATAATTCACCTTTTACTAGAAGTATTGACATAGCGGGCAGAATTGAAGTAGCTTCGGATTCGACATTCAAGATCAGGAGATTAAGCGTAAAGTTACCTAATCCATATACTTCATTTTCTAGATCAGTTCCTGTTCCTTTGGGAAGTCCCTCCTTGTTGGGGTGGCAGACCTTAAGTAAAACTAAGTTCAGATTTCCCCATACCCCATTGTCTTGATAAACTGCAGATTTCGAATCTTGGGAATTAATTAAACTAAACCATGCTCCACAGGAGCCGTTGTGTGTGAACGGGTATGGAAAAAGAGGTAGAATTCCTTTATAATTCTGATAGGGAGGGAGTCGGCCACATATCCAACAATTTGTAGCATTGCTAACCTGATGGGAATGATGTAACATATTAATAAAAGTGTTATTGCGCAGCGCAAATCTGTATGACAACTCAAGCGGAGGTAATTTACTAAAAGAATGTTCAGCAGTAACATTGTAAACATGTCTAGAAATAGGATAATATATGTGCAACAATATACTTGCAGTAATTATTAAAAGACTTAAGAAAAACAAGATTAATAATGTCACTATGCAGTGACTACGCAGTGATTTACAGTACGCCTGTCGTTTCAACATTTTTCGGGTGTTTTCTCTATTCAGGTCCAAGGGATACATGTCAGAGACAATTCAACCGCTTCACCTTGGAGAGGACTTAAACAATCAAATTGCTCGACTGATTGGGCCTAAGCTTTAGTTTATAGTGTTCAGAGTCACTTTTTTCCACAGAAGGAAGTTTTGAGTCAATGGGTGAAGACACACAAGGTGAGGTATTCACATCTGATTTTAGTCCATGAAATTTCTTGATATGACTTGAATGAATCCATCCCTTTCTGCCTTCGATCTTCACGGCTGTTCTTGTGGTGAGCAACACCAGCTGAGGTGACCTCCACCTAGGTTCCAGCTGAGTTTTGCGATCAAAATTCCTCACGAGGACCAGGTCCCCCGGAACCACGTCATGGGGTTTCACCTCAGTGTTGTCAGGAAAAGCTGCAGCTACCTGTGAACGACAAGATTGTAGTGCAGACATCAAGGAAGCCAAGTAGTCTGTCAGCATATTACAGTCAATATCAGTTATTTTGCGTGGTATAGGCGTCCCCCACATATTTGGTGGTCTGCCGAAGATCACTTCATACGGGGATAGCCCTGTTCGAGAGTGTGCTACCATTCTTGTGTAAAAGAGTGCAACTGGTAATGCTACTACCCAGTCGACACCTTTCTCTCTGCATATTTTGGATAATCTTATTTTCAGAGTCTGATTATGTCTTTCTACGAGACCTGCTGCTTCGGGGTGTCGGACACAGTGGAATTTCCACTGATAGCCTAACAAAAGTGAAACGTGTTTCATTAATTCGGATGAGAACGGCTGGCCGTTATCTGAGTGAACAACACGTGGTAAACCGTATCGTGGGAAGAATTCTCGAACCAACTGTTTGGCAGTAGTCGGGGCAGTGTAATCTGAAACCGGGTATGCCTCCGTCCAACGGGAAAGAGCACACACAACTACGAGAACATATTTGAATCCTCTGCATCGTTCCATCTGGATATAATCCATCTGGAGGACTTCAAAAGGGTGATCAGGAGGCTGAAATCCACCCTGTTCTACGGGAACGCTTTTTCCTGGGTTGAACTGGCAACAGATCATGCAGGTACGAACTTTTTGTTTCGCTGCTGCTCGTAAATGCTTGTTGAACCAAATATGTTGAATGCTATCTAGCATAGCTTTTTCTCCTAGATGGGCAGGACTATGTATAGTGTTAATTATAACTTGGACCATTGAATCAGGAAGGAACCACACAGATTTTTCCTTCATCAACCATCCTTGATCCGTTTGGATCCCTCCTAATTCCGTCCATTTCTTTATTTCTTCTGGTGTAGCATGTGTCTGTATGTCAATTACGTCAAGAGTGGGATCTTTAACTGTCATACAATGTGTCAGCATCGGAACTATTGTCTTTGTCATGTCGGATTTTTGAGTTTGAGCGGTCTGTTTAGCTGTTCTGTCAGCTAGATCATTGCCTTGAGAAATGATATCAGTAATTTTCGTATGAGCTTTACATTTCATAATTGATATTGCAGTGGGTAGATGTATCGCATCTAATAAGGCATGAATGAGGGGTCCGTGCTGAATGTGGGCACCGTGAGAAGTTAAATAACCTCTCTCTCGCCACAGCACGCCGAAGTCATGTACGACTCCGAATGCATAACGTGAATCAGTGTATATGTTGACTTTTTTATTTGCGGCTTGAATACAGGCTTGTGTCAGAGCGACGAGCTCTGCTGCTTGAGCGGACAAGGTATTTATACACTTGGTTTCAATAATTTCAGTGTCTGTGGTGACTGCGTAAGCGGCCACTAACTCTCCTGTACTTGTTCTCATACATGAACCATCTACATACAACGTCAGGTCTGGATCTGACAATGGAACATCTATCAAGTCTTGTCTGGGTTTCGTCGTGATTGTAATAACATCAATACAGTCGTGGGCTAATGGATCTGTTCCATTTACCGGTAAAAGTGTGGCAGGATTCAATGTGTTACAACGTCTGATTTCTATATGTGGCTGAAACAGTGTTAGTTCGTACCCTGTAAGTCTTGCTATAGTCAAATGTTGTGTTTGTGTTCGGTTCACAAGAACCTCTACTGCGTGTGGTACTTGTACTGTCAATGGATGTCCTACCACTATGGCATCGCTTTGTCTGATTGCTAAAGCTGTCGCTGCCACTGATTTTAGGCACGCAGGCAGGGCCTGAGCTACGGGATCTAATGTACTCGAAAAATAAGCACATGGTTTGTGTGCTCCTGCTTGTTCCTGTGTGAGTACTGACAAGGCAGTACCTTCTCGTTCTGTAATAAAGAGTGTAAAATGTTTTCTGTAACATGGTGTTGCTAAAACAGGTGCTTGACATAAAGCTTTCTTTAAGCTTTCAAAAGCGTGTGTGTGTTCCTGAGTCCAAGGGAGAACAGTCGATGTGGCTGCCTCCTGTGTTGTCAACTGAATGAGTGGTTTTGCTAGAAATGCATACTGAGAGATCCACTGCCTACAATATGAAGTGAGGCCTATGAAAGCCCGCACCTCCTTTTGCGTCTTGGGTATTGGCATGTTAGCTATTAACTGAATGCGGTCGGGTGTAAGCTGCCTTCCCTCCTTGGACAGCGAGTGACCAAGGTAAATAACTCGCTGGACACAGAATTGCAGCTTAGAAGGGGACACCTTGTGCCCCTTTTCGGCTAGAAATTGTAAAACCGTCAGTGATGCTTTTTCACATTCAGGTTCGCTTCGAGCGGTGATCAGCAGATCATCGACATATTGAAGCAAAGCAGTGTTAACTGGCATGTGGATACTGTCGAGTTCTCGTTTCAGTGCTTGGCTATAGATGCTGGGGCTTTCTGTAAATCCTTGAGGTGCGCGTGAGAATTTGAAGCTACGTCCATTTAAACTAAATCCGAACAAATATTGGCTTTCCGGATCTATTGGGACGCTGAAAAAGGCATTTTTGAGATCAATTACAGTAAAGAATGTTGCTTCGGAATCAATAGCTGTCAGTAATGATGAGATATCGGGCACCACAGGGAATTGTGGCACAATGCACTTGTTTAATTCGCGCAGATCAATAATCAATCGATATACTGGCGGGGCCGTCGGATCTGTTCGTTTGAGAATCGGAATTATCGGTGAATTACATACATTGGAGTCTGTTTCTACAACCACTCCTTGGGCAATGAGCTCGTCAATGATTTGTAGTAAAGCCACTACAGCATCTGGTGGTAACTTGTATTGTCGCATTCGTGGTAGTACCACTCCTGCCTTTAGTGTAACTCGATATGGTGTAATATTCATGCAACCAACATCAGTAGGGCCTTGTGCCCATAGATGTGTAGGTAAAGTCTGCAATCGGGGATCCATGTCTCTAGACACATAATGACCTTTAAAATCACGTAAAAACAATCTTACTCCTTCCGGAGAACAACATATTATAGCTCCTAGAGCCTTCAGTGTCTTTATTCCTAATAGGTTTTCTGGACATGATTTAGTAAGCAACAAATCTGTAGTTCGGGTCAAAGGTCCTATCGTAAGTGGAAGAGGTTGTGACACTTCATTAACAATAGGTTTTCCTGAAAAACCAAGGGAAATATTCTGTGAGCCTGAGAGGGGTGCCCCTGGAACTTCACTACGTTTTATAGTTGTTCGACTTGCCCCTGTATCGAGTAAAAATTTTCTGTCTTGGCCTAATAATTCACTATGCACATAAGGTCCTTCTTGATCTACAGGGATCTCGATAAGGGGTAAGTCAACTTCCCTCTCTAGGCTTGTTCATGCATACCGTTGATAATCAGGATAGTCATACTGTGCGGTCTGGTACAGTTGTCGTGTCGTGGTTTGTGTGGCAGCAGCTGGCAATGCTGGTGCAGCTGGCACAAACTGTATAGACTGTGGTGGAGCTGGCATGGACTGTGCATGCTGCAAAGCTCCTTGTTCATTCTGATCCTGTCTAAGTGGCCGTGGTCTTTCTTTTGTAATACCCGTGGCGATATTACGCTTCAGGACTGGACAATCGTGTACATGATGACCTAGTTGTTTACAATAGTTGCATGTCCCTTTTACAGGTCCTGCTAAATCGCCAGAATGTGTCGTACCCTTTTTATGTCCTTCAGCTGGAACTGTCTGGGAGACTAGCATTTTCATTTTCGTGTCTTTCATGCGTCTTTGTTCATGATCTTGTTCCTCTCTAATTCTATTGTGATGATACTGTAACATTTGTAACATTTGTGATGGAGTGTTACCTTGCCATGTACTCTCGAATTTTAATACTCTATTCTTCACTTGGGGCAAGGAATTTTCAACTAATTTTGTCACAAACAGATGTGGGTATGATTCGCTACTTGCTTTTATGCCACTATTTATACCAAAACATTTTTCAAATCGTGCATAGAAATCACTAGTGTCTTCATCTTGCTTTTGTTTACAGGCTGAAATTGCACCCCAGTCTTCCTTTTTTGTGGTTAATAAACGTGGCAGTACCTGTACTAGTAAACCTGGTAGTGCTTTAGTTTTGTCCCCAAGCCCCGAACCTGGACCTCGGGCCTTTTCTTCATTTTCTAATGCTGTCCAATCTATCTTTTGGTCTCCTACCTCCCACTCTTTTTCCTTGAGTTTTTCATAAATGCCAGCAGGCATTAATACCTTTAATATAGTCATAATGTCGGGATAGGTATACTCTCCCATGAGTAACATGTCTTTAATTTCTCGGTGGAAACCCGCTGGGTCTTTGTCATGACTGGGTACCACTTTCTTCATTTCTAACAATTCTATTTTTGATATGGGCGTATACACATATACACGTTTAAACTGATTGTCCTCGCCCTTTATTGGGTGCACTTCTCGTAAGGGATTCTGTCTGTCCATGTAATACATGGTTCTTTCCTTGATGGGCAGTGAGACATGTTCTGGGCATATAAAAAGAATGTACTGCTTTCTTGATTCTAGTATTTCTTTAATTAGCTTAGTACCTGAACCTTTCCATCTATTCGTGAGTAATTCGGTCAATATATCAGGTAAGGGACCAGGATCTGAATGTTGGCTTTTATATAGTATAAGAAGTTGTTGAACCATATAAATCCCAGCTAAACGCTGTTCATCTGGGGTGAGATTCAAAAATGTGTGCGCTACTGTGTCATCACTATACTTCCCGGGACTGTCAACCCAATGAACGGCTGACCTGGCTAATTCTTGTTCATCCATAGAATCGAGAAAATGATAACCCCTTCGTTCTCGGAGTAATTTATCTGCTGCTTGGAATGAATGTTCGTTAGACCTTATATTTATTATTGGTGTTTGAAATTTCCTGTTATTTTCTAGACACATCGGACGTATCGGATCAGTAAGACATCTAGTACTATTACAATATTTTCTTCTACCTACATAGGCTATAGTTTCTGACTGTCCTGTGGGCAGTCCTGATGCTTCTTCCTCGCTGTGGAAATATGGATTTTTCTGGTCAGTTATGTCCCCTATCTTGGACCCCAACGGTTCTATGTGCATGTTACAAGTACATGTATGTTCCCTCCAGTTCCAGTTATGAAGACGCAAATACATGTGCGTCCACCGTTAACATGTCCTCTGCTGATCCGCCATGAATGGGCCGGATATTCCATTCCTAAGTACGAAAGGCCACCGCCTTTATATGGTTCACTTATGCCATTTTTACAGTCCAGGCAAGTAGGCCCTGATTCTGTCATCAAGCTTTTCTTGCCTTCTGCCTCTGAAAGCTCCAGTCTGAGCCTGCACCTGTGACCATGAACTTTGTCTCATTATCTGCGCGGCTCACGAAGCCTGCTGCCTGCCAAAAACTGTATTTCACCTTCGAAAATTATCTGCTCCGCTCCCTGCCCAATGCATTCCTGTCTAGTAGCTTAAGTAAACATTCTGCCAGCTACCGGGCAAAAGGCCCGGCTTCTCTGTCTTTATGCAAGTAATTCATAGCCCTGTTACCATGGAAGATTCCTGCCCTCGCATCTAGTGTAGACACTTAGACGCTTGTACACGCACTAACAGTCAGTATAGTCAGTATAGAATAAGATTCTACTCGAAGAGACCTCTCTTTTGGATAACTTAGTTCTTTAAACATAGGATGTTAGATATGATTTGGGATTAGGTTGACTTGACCCTCCAGACTTCTGTCGCCACATGTAGAGCTAAATGTCAAGTCCCCTTCACCCCCTAGTTGCACAACAATCACACGTCATGCTGCTGCGCGCGCATTTCTGCCAAGTATTTCTGATGACCTTGCGAAATTCTTCCATGTAACCACCCTCTTATGACATCACATCTGATGACGTTCTGTAAACACACCCAGTTACGCCTATCTTTGCCACGTATGAATATATTATCTCCACTATCAATTGTTACGCCTCTTGTATTGGCCTCACTGTAATGCTTATTGTATAAAAGTAATTGATTATCAATAACGTATGTACTTCACTTCCTGAACCTTCGTGGTGATGGAACCTGGAGCAACCGATTATAATCGACCTCTGGAATAAAGCCCATTCCGAACCTCTAATACCACGGATTCTGCCTCTTATTTACTGAGCTATTTCATTATGTTTCTGTACCAAATTAAGTCCCGGTAATTAAATCTAACAACCGCAACACGGTTGTTAGAAGCATTATTCTTAGCAGATTGGATTACTGCAACTCTCTGTACCTCGGAGCCCCTGAATACATTCTGCAGGGGCTACAGAGAGTGCAGTCAGCCGCTGCTAAGCTGGCACTTAGTCGCAAGTTCGACTCATCTTCCACCCAGGCACTCAGAGAATTACACTGGCTACCCGTCAGAGAGAGGGTCCTTTTTAAATCTCTGTGCATGGTACACAGGGCAATTCATGGAACAGGCCCGATTCCACTACAGGAACGATTCGCCTGGTATTCCCCCGTAAGGCAGTTACGATCATCCAAGGCCAACCTGCTGGTACAGCCCAGCTTTAAACGGGCCAGACTGGGAGGGAGGGCATTCAGGGTGGTCGGAGCTCAAAGTTGGAATACTCTCCCACTTGACCTCAGACAGACGCAATCATTGACAGAATTTAGGAAGAGCCTCAAGACCTGGCTCTTCCCAGCAGCATGAAGTCCTTGACTTTGCCTCTCTGTGTATTTAACATCTTGCCTGGTCAGAGCGCCTGGATACCCGTAGGTTTACAGTCTATCTGCGCTATATAAATCGGTATACAATACAATACAATACAAGGTGGTAATTGATAAATATCAGAAAATTATGAATAAGATAAATCCAAGGTAAAACCAAAGTAAACCCCACCAGGAGCTGTCACCTTCCAGCTCAGTCCCAAGCTCCCAACTGACTAGAGCTCAGAACCAAACATTCTAATATGTCATCATGAGTGATCACATTCCAAATGATGACAGCAGTGAATAGGCTGAAAGCCAAACACAACAATGATTTTTTACGCAAGAAAATATAGGCATATTTAACAACTCCTCATTCCACTAGTGGAATATCTCCTTTTCGCCTACCAAGGAAAAGAGATCCCAGAGGGAAAATATTTCCTGATTGGTTAAGAGAGTTAAATGTCAACAACAATTTGTGGGTGTCTTGTCATGATAAAGAAAAACTACAAAGTACAATTTTGTCTCAAGGTCTACAAAAGAAGTACTTTGATTCAAGGTTTAAACTGAGACAGCAATATTTCGCTATTGGTGATTGGGTCTTAGTTTAAAAACCCATGAAGGTTAAAAAGGGGCTGTCTTGATTTTCTCTGCCAGTCCAAATTCTTAAAGTTTCCAAAGGTTCTGTCTTGTTGGATAAAAAAGGGTGCTGAAACAGAAGAGCAGTTGTCAAGTTCACTAATGATCCAAACATCAGTGCATTTGTCTCACAACCGTGGATACTTTCTCCACAGTAATATCTGCCTCGAGTACTTCCACTCGGTCTTCCACCATCCGTAGCAAAGGGCTATCATGAATGAAGGTCAATATGTCCCGCCCTGGGGTACACAAGTGAGATTCATAGAAAAGTTCCAAGTGTTTGTAGCATTCCTCTGCTATCGCCCTCCCCCCTCTCACTGTTTCACCTGAATCTGTGATTAGTTCTCGGACAGCCATACTCTCCCTTTCTTTACTACCAATTCATGCAAGTAGTTTTATCTCCATCCTCGTACAGACGTTTCTACTTTGACAAATAGGATGTTCACGACTCCTGTTTCGCATCTGCCTGATATTCTGCCCTCTTGAAATCCACCTCCATTTTACCCGTGGGAGTCAGGGACTCCACATAGTCCTTCTCCAACTGAATCAACTCACCCTCCAAATTAGTCAATCTAGTACTTCTTTTCCCCATCTCCCTGGTGGTGATGACACCTCTTATCGAGGCCTTATATACTTCCCACAATGTTACCGGCTCCGCACTGTATTTTTATTTTCCTCAAAATAATACTTTGATGCTTCATCCAAGTGTTTCACTTCCTGCTTGTTGGCGAGATGCCACGGTTCCATTCTTCATGACCCCCTTGATTTCGGCACTTTAACCGCTAATATTACCAGCGGAGGAGGGTGATCACTAATACCCTGAGCCAGGTACTTCACATCACAAATCCTAGAAAGTGAGTCACCCGTGGCAAAAAAAACAGAATTGAGCCGGGAATGCATATTATGTGCCCCTGAATAAAAGGAGTGCCTTCTATCCTCTGAGTGGAAGGTCCTCCATACATCACATAGACCCATTTTGCTTAACATGTTTGTCTGCAGTCATGAGGGGCGTAAACTTTGACCAACCGCACCGCCTCACCCTCATACTCAACCGGAATCGATCGCTGTGTAGCACCCAGGCATGTCAGTCCATGTACACTGCGTGTGAAAGGGGAGCGCTTTCCTTTTCAGAGCAGTCACCCCCACGAGCCAGAGTGTACTGTGCGCACCCTCCCAGTGCAAATCTCCCTCTCCCCACGCTGCAGTGTTGCTTATCATTTAAGTGGGTCTCTTGCAAATATACAACATCAGACTTAATCATATTAACAGCCCCCAGCACTCAGCTCCTTTTCACTTTATTTCCCAGGCCATTAACATTCCAGGATAGGATGACAGTGTGTGGGGATGCACCATGGCGGATGCAGTCGACTGGCGAGATCAGACTCTCCGTGAGTGTCCTGGCTAAGGGTCCCCCCATAGGAAGCTCTCAATGTCGTAGAAATCCCCTAAACTTACCCCCACCCTAACTTACCATACGATAATTGTAAAACTCGGGGTACATGTAATTTCCAAACCTAAACAACAACAAACAAACATATGCAATTAGCGCTGGGTCAGTGTCCGGCCCCACGAACGCGGCGGTCCATGCAGCAATGTCTTACCAAAGGTAGCCTCTAATAAGAAAACCCATTAAATGCTATGAGCATGCATGACTTCAGTATGGCATGCACACTTGATACTTGTTAAGGTCCTGATTTATTTATATTAATCAACACAATGGTTCTAGAATATTTTATCCCCACTCTGAACATGTTTTGATTTCAAAGACAGGCAGTGTAGCTTGCTAGATGTTTGTGGTTGTGTAATTCTAGGGATCTGGATCTGTCATATGGCATTAAAACAGAGATTGAGACGGGTCCCTCTCGGGCCCTATATGCATGCCCTTAACATTAATGTCAAAAAACCACTGGCTGATTTCCGAACAATCATTGTACAGAACCTTAAGGTGATGCATGTCGGGGATTTAGTTCCTGTCTCCATTTCACATGTTTGACTTAATCTTGCACTCTGTAGCTGGTTCCATCATATTGTGCTTCCGTGTTTTTTCGTGCATCCTGTTGCTCCTGAATGCTGCATACTTTGAACTGAGTCGCACCAGGAGTTTATGATGGACATCGATTGAGAGGTCTCTGAGAGTTTCTCACAAATTCTGTGCAAACGTGTGTGTGAAAGGGATACACAGTTGTCAAAACATTGACACGCCGAAAGTAACAGAAAATAAAGGGCTCACATGTGAGTGAGTGCAGTGTATGCTGGGGGCAGGGAAGTGAAGGAGATGCGAGGGAGGGCTTCAGGAGAGAGTGAAAAGAGGCTGCTGAAGAGGAAAAAGATGAGGTTTAAGGTATTCAGATGGACAAAATGTGGAGAGAAAAAGGGCATACTTATCTAACCTAGAACACACTTAACTGAAGACCAATGCTGCTTCCACAGACCTCAATAATATTCAATGCACAGTCTCGCAATGTAGAGAATAAAAATATTTTGAATATTAATTATTTGCACCAAAAGTATTGCTATTTCTCATTAATGTTACACAGCTAGGAACCACTGACAAAACGAATATTCCTGGGGCCGTATTATACAAGTGCCCTGGGAGCCCAATAAAGGAATATGCGCTGTATGTGCAACATGGCCCCTGGTAGGTTTTAAGGGTATGCCCGTTTGTGTTTTATACCTGGATTCAATAATAGAAAGCTGAGAGAGAAATACAAATACCGGTGGGCGGCACACTATGGGAATCACAGAAATGTCGTTTACAGATGTTTACTCCTCACCCGTTAGGGAGACCCGACTTTTTCCATCCCAATTAAAGCGCTGTCAGCAGATATTTCTATATGGCTGATTGCAGCCAGCTGCAGAGGGTGCTTCCCGAAGCCTGGTTAGAGCATTTTCTTCCAAAGTCGACGTCACACGCAGTGCAAGATGCAGAGCAAGCACACACGTTAAAGGGGCTGAAGTTGATGCACTGTACAATTTGCAGTAACTGTTGAACATATTAATGCAGGAAGATGTGGGGCAGTTTTTATTATGTATCAAGCATTTCAGGACTATAAACCTTCCTGCTTTCTCACTAAATTCTGTATGAAACTAGCTTTAAAATGCACCATTCACCAATGTGTTTTTAAAATTTCTCAGACGAGGGACCCCTATATCCAACATTTGTCCAACAAGCATGCATGCTTGTCGAGTCGCTACATAAAAGCCATACCCAATTTGTTTTGCCCTACTACTTTCAGCTGCCGCCAGCCGCCAGTGGGCATCATGAAAATAATTTGTGAGATTGTGGACACAAATGTATGTTTCTTGAATTCACAGATACACTATGTTTGGGATTCTTCTGAAGTGTGAAATGAACCACAATGTTCTGCCAAGTGTTTCTTAATGAAAAGATGTGCTTCCAAAGGCTGGACTGTGCCGAATAAATGCAGCAAAGCTCTTATCATTAGGAGTGTGAACATGCAGACTTTCCTTTTGAGTACAGCACTTTGCATGCTTTGTAGAATCTGTAAGGCCGGTGACAATAAAATGGTATTTCTAAGCTCCATACAAAATGCACGTATTAATTGTTGGTGAATTGTGTCTTGAATAGGAACTATTGTATGAGAATAGATATTTTGTCTAAGAGGACAGTGTCGCCTTATAGCACAGGGATCCCTTCTCTAAAACTGTGCTAAGGTGTGAACATAGCTAGATATCAAAGAATGTGTTACACAATTTTCCCTCCATTGCATAGTATGCCACATAATTTGTCTTTTGTTACCGCAAAATTGCCATTTCCCGACACTTAGTTTAGTCAACCTGCTGCATAATTTGGTCTTCCTTGCCACCTAATTCAGTAACTCTGGTGTAAATGTTATATGCAAGGACTAGATTTTCTGCATGTGTGAAACTAATGCAAGACAATCAACCCAAGTGCATTCTGAATGCTGAAAACTCCTCCTGTAAGCCCAGCAGAATGCAGGCAGAGGGTACAGCATGCACAGCTCCTTGCAGAGCAGACTCTCAGTGCAGGGGTGGAACAGCTTGTGTTCAGTCACCATGGGACACAGAGTGATGATCCAAAGATTTATTGTAGCTTGGACCCCACATACCAGCAGCGCCAACAGCGACCAACTGCAACGCGGCCTCTCCCCAGCAATGCCCCCCCAACATCCTCCCTGCGAGCTCATAGGTTCCATGAGCCCACTACATTCCACAAGCTCCAGCTGCTGTAATGCATTACATAACGCATCCTTGCAAAGCATATAATACCTTGTAAAGCTTATCATAACACACCCTCCCCCTAAAATATAAAACACAAATGCAGATCATAATCTACCCCCAAATCTTAAACAACATAACACAGGCTGTGTGCTGGGGTGTGAAAGAAGGTGGACGATCATCCTTATATACTTGAGTAAAAGTTGCAGTGGTAGCTTACAAATAAGCTAAAACTACACCTCAATGTAACCGGAAGTTGGTTAAATAACAAAATAGATTCTTCACAACGTTCACACCCTTCCTGACTTGATTGTTTTCAAAACCCCACTTTCAATGGCAGTGTGTTCCCCAATGGCAGTGTGTTCGGCCGGGGCATGTTTAACCGGGATGCCACTCTTCTCCCTCTCATTCATCTGACTCCGCCCTCAAGATAATCCGGGAACACAGCAGCTATCACAACCTCCTGCAGGTAAATCATCAATCAAATCATACTTCTCAATCATTGGAGCACCTTTCACGTTACCCGAAGCAGGTTCTAAATTCCTCCCTCTAAACAATGCCAACCTTTTAGCATGCCATACCTTTCCATCACTGAGCAGAACAGAGTTACATAGAATTTAAGTGACCCTCAAGGGTGCTGAGCACCTGCTCTCACCCTTAAACACAAGTCTCCCTTTCTTGACCCTTACCAAGTTCCCCACTCTAAGGTTTGCTTCTTTCACTTCATCAAAGCAGTCATATCTTTGTTTGTACTTCATGTGACTCAACCCCATATAACCCCTCACTCTACTTGGGGATCAACTAAGTCTCTTAGTGTTCCTCAGCCATCCCATGTTGCCCTTAGTACGTGGAGATCTTCTTCTCATTAATTCGAAAGGTACTATGCTCAGTTGTTTCACACTGGGTAATCCTGTACACTCCGACAATTTTCCTTAATTCTTTTTCCCAATTAATGCCATTACTGTGGAATAGTTCAATTATACCCTTCACCAATCTGTTGAAGTGTTCCACTCTACCATTTCCTTCAGGGAAGATAGACTGATGTGGTCTTATGGGCAATAAAAAAAATTCCCACAAAAGTTTTGAAAACATCTGATATTAGCTGGCCCCCACCCCCATTATCAGAGACCACCATCTTAGGTATACCTTCTCAGCAAAACAACTCTTCCAAGAAATCAACTAAAGCCCAAGAATCTGCTGTTAGCACCACCTTGAACTCTGACCATTTTGATAAATGGTCCACCAACACCAAAATGAGTTTAGCCACACCATTCACATCTTGCACTGGGCCAAAAACGTTAACCCCTACTCTCTTCCATGGCATGTTTGGAACTTCTATGAGGTGTAAAGGTGGCTTAAATTTAACCACAGACTTATCTAAATCGGTACACTCGACACAATCTCTCACTACCCTTTCAATATAATATATATATCTATATATATATCTATATCTATATCTATATCTATATATATATATATATATATATATATATATATATATATATATATATATATATATATATATATATATATATATATATATATATATATATATATATATTGTCTACTGGCGGTCACCAGTAGATAGTTATAGTTAGGACCGTGTTTCCATAGGAAATCCGCAACATTCTATTTTGAATAACTTTGGCGCCGATTGACGAATCCTCGCCAAATTTTCAAAATAGGTGGGGCGCTCCGCTCCGCTCCTTCCCTGAAAGTCTCGGGGGGATTCGTCAAGCGGGGGCTGAGAAAAAGGGGGGGGTCCCAAAACGCGTTTTCCCCATGCATTTTTCCATAGGACCTTTAGTCCAAGCTGCAGCCCGAACGGCTGAACAGAATTACTTGAAATTTGGCAGAGAGGTAGTCCTCAGGTCAGGGATGTGCCTTTTGCAGGTCTGGCGTAAATCTGTTCAGTATTTCCTGAGAAAATAGCATTTAAATCAATATATATATCTATAGGCGCGCTCCGAGCGCGTACCGTAAGCTTACCGTACGCGCACGCTGCCGTGTGCGAGCGCAATTCTGATTGGTTGTTAGATCTTAGTAAACATTCGAATCGGTCGAAACCAGGAAGTGTCGGGCGCCATTTTGTCTCTCGCAGCAGTCTGAGGGGGTGAAAAACAAAGGTGGATAACGTGAAAAGGGGGCAGGCTGGACAGTTCCTGACCCCCTAGCCTTGGTCAGGGGGTCCCAGAAGGACCCCCAAGGGCAAAAATGTATTTTAATTTTTTTACGAAAAATCGAGGAGTGCGCGTAGCGTACGCGCACGGTAGAAACGGAAAAATTCCGCGATCTACGTAACGTGGGCGCGCGGTTAGCGAACGGTGAAAAAACTTTAAATAAATAAATAAATACATAACTTAGCATTTAAAAAACCGTACAAATTCACTGAATAAACCATAGGTTTCACACACGTTATAGTTAGGAATTAGCATTTAAAAAACCTTGCAAATTCACTTAAAAAACCATAGGTTTCACACATGTTATAGTTAGCTGGGCATTTCACTCGTGAAAAACCATTGAAATTTCCACGTTATAGCTAGTGCAGGCAACTATAACTCACACGACCGCAATCCTCTGTTGATGCTAATACTGTATTTAGACACTTATTTACCCATGTCTTCTTCCATTAATTTTTAGCTATACATATATTACAAATATTTTTTTTTCAGAAAAACACATGTCATCAGTGATGTAATATCTGACGTCATCAGCAGAGGATTGCGGTCGCGTGAGTTATAGTTGCCTGCACTAACTATAACGTGGAAATTTCAATGGTTTTTCACAAGTGAAATGCCCAGCTAACTATAACATGTGTGAAACCTATGTTTTTTTAAGTGAATTAATATATATATATATATATATTCACTGAAAAAACCATAGGTTTCAGGGGTGTTATAGTTAGCTGGACTTTTCACTTGTACAAAACCATTGAAATTCCCCCGTTATAGTTAGTTCAGCTAACTATAACTCGCGCGCCCGCAATGCACTGCTGATGACGTCACATATTACATCACTCATGACATGGTCAGTGACATCACTCATGACATCACTGATGACATCTCAAATGACATCACTGATGACATCACTGATTACATCATCCAGTGAATGTGTGTTTTTCTGAAAATTAAATATGTTTTATATATGTATATCTCAAGGTCGATGGAAGAATAAATGGGTATATAAGTGTCTAAATGGATGATTTGTTTTTGAAAAATTGATTGTGTAACTGACTGATTAAGTGTATCATAGTGAATACATGGCTTAGTGAGTAATGTTTAAATATGTAAATATCTGTATCAGTCTCTCACTTTGTGTATAAGTGGCTGCATGGGTTGGTGAGTAGCTACATGGGTGTCTATATAGGTTATTAGTTGGTTTTTTGAGTATCAGTCTGAGTGTCTGCATGGTTCGGTGGGGGGTATTACGTAGTGCATAGGTGCATGAATGAGTGACTCACTGTTTGTATGGGTTGAACACAGCATGTGTGCAGGACTGTATGGGTGGATGAGTGTGTGTATGGGTGTGTTAGTGAGTGAATGACTGTCTCAATAGTGTCTTTATGAGTAACTACATATGTTTTAAACTAGTATATGTGACTATTGGTGTATATATGTGAGTATATGTGAGAGTGAGAGATTGAAAGAGTTCCTGTATGAATAAGTATGTGTTTCTATAAGTGATTGTTTAAAAGACTAAGTATGTGTAAGTTTCCGTAGAAGTAAGTATGGTGGTGTGTGTATAACTGTATATGCAAGTAAATGTATGTTTGATTCTTTATTAGCATGAGTGACTATGTGTGTGAGTAACTCTATGGATGAGTGGCATTGTGTAACAGGATGTATAGGTGTATGAGTACATATGATGAGTGAGTACATGTATGAGTGACTGTATAGGACTGTTGGTGAATGAGTGGATGTGTATGTGGATCTTAGAATTACTGAAGAGGTTGTTGTAACTGGTATTGGTATGTCCATTGTTTTGAAAATTTTAGTCTCTATTTTTGAATGTGTGTATCAAAGGTTATATTAGGGTGAGAGGAGGTCTGCCACTCTATCACAAGGATGATGTCATCAGTGATGTCATCAGTGATGTCATTTGAGATGTCATCAGTGATGTCATGAGTGATGTCACTGACCATGTCATGAGTGATGTAATATGTGACGTCATCAGCAGTGCATTGCGGGCGCGCGAGTTATAGTTAGCTGAACTAACTATAACGGGGGAATTTCAATGGTTTTGTACAAGTGAAAAGTCCAGCTAACTATAACACCCCTGAAACCTATGGTTTTTTCAGTGAATTTCTGAGGTTTTTTAAATGCTAATTCCTAACTATAACGTGCCTGAAACCTATGGTTTTTTCTGTGAATTTCAAAGGTTTTTTAAATGCTAATTTCTAACTATGCCTACAGAGATAGGACATGTGAAGAAAGAAGAAAAAATGCACAGAAAGAAACAAAAGAAGTGCAGAAAGAAGCAACAGAAGTCCTCAAATACGAAGATAAGTGCAGGAAGAAGGATAACGTGCAGAAAGAACAAAAAGAAGAGCAGAAAGAAGCCTTGTTGCAAAATCATCCTGTACCCTCAACTTTTTCAGACGGATACTGGTGGTAACTGAGTCTGACTAACCAGTCCTAGAGCCAGTGCTATGTTAAAAGACACTTAGAATACAGTGAAAACACCTACATACACTAGGGAACATTATGCGTTGGGGTCCCCCTGTGATTAGCATGACCTCCTCTGTAAGCCCCTAGTATATAATAGGGCATGGGGATTAAAACTACCTCTTAAAACAGGCCACAGGGCGTTTTTGCACACGTTAACTCAGGCCCCGTCCCCTCCATTCACCACTGTGTAAACACGCCCTGTGTCCATTTTTAGTTGGGAGATTAAGTTCATTTGAATCCTGAGGGTCCCTAGGGTCCAACTAGCCCACTAGGTACCTCCAGTAAGTGCCACAGAGCTGCGTTGCAGAGAGGTGTAAAAAGTGGCACGGCCTGGACCACCTCTCTGCAATGCAGCTCAGTGGCGCTTACTGGAAGCACTTGGTGGGCTAGTTAGCCCCCAGGGGCCCTCAGTATTGAAGGGAAATTATATCCCCAATTTAAAACGTGCCATAGTGCGTGTTTGCACACGTCACCTCAGGCCCCGTCCCCTCCCTTCACCACTCTGTAAACGCGCCCTGTGGCTGTTCTAAGTTGAGAGATTAAGTCCCCTTGAATCCTAAGGGTCCCTAGGGTCAAACTAGACCACTAGGTACCTCCAGTAAGCGCCACAGAGCTGCGTTGCAGAGAGGTGTAAAAAGGGGCTTGGCCTCAGAACACCTGGCTGCAGCGCAGCTCCCTGGCGCATACTGGAGATGCCTGTTGGGGGCGCGTTTGCAGAGTGCTGCACGGAGGGGGCATGGCCTCCGGCACGATGCTAGTCTTTTATTTATTTTAGTTTTTTAAGAAGGGGGGCTGTTTGGTCACAGGGCCAGTCTCCTAATTATATTTTTTTGACCCCAATCCCCAGGGCCGGCCACTGTTTTTTAACTATTTTTAAAAAATATATATTCATAGACACACCTAGGACATGCTGGACAAACCGTACGTACCTATCACCATGACGATTTGCGTGATATTCATTAAAAGGCGACTATGCATGCAATGAATCCACGTGGAATGTATTTACACCACTAGTGAAGCTCTGACACGTCTGATGCCCTACCGTGCCTAATCCTGGTAGACACCCTTGTCGTTTATTTATACAAACATGGGTAGCTATTGACGGGCACATTTAATACACATGCACACCAAGCCATTCAAAGGGGATTCGACAAAAATTCGACCAAAACTATGCAAGAAACCCCCCTCACGGTTAATAAAACACACATCCACTGCCGGATGTGTAATACTTTTTATTTTACTCTCTGGAAAGGGGACGAACATCACTTGAGAGTCACAGCGTGCTCCTGACAGAGCCCAATGCTGTGTTACACCCACCATTGCCTGCCGAGTGCCACACACCTCTGTGTTGTATTCCACTAGCTAGTGCATATGCTATGACACTCTCTAGCCCATGTGCACTGTAACACCACCCCGTGAATATGTCATGCCACACTTGTCTTCGCACGGGTTATAGTGCCCCATCTAACGTGCCTTTCTCGATGCCTATGTTATAACGCACAGTGCTATGCCATACATATTACAATCTGGGATCCATATCTTTGTCACAGTGCATATGCAACGTTACACTCCCCAGCACATATTTTATATTACAACTTTAGAGACTAGTTAGGTTACACAACACTGCCCTGTGCATATTACACTCCAAGGCGCATATCGCATAGCACGCGCTAGTGCCTGTGCTATCTCGCGCTCTCCAATGAATCTGTCATTGCGCACAATGTATTGCATATTATATTTCACGCCCGGTTCATCTTATATCACACTTTTTGGTGCATAGTTTATACCATACACTATATCTAGTTTTCATTTTCAATCGTGCTCTCAGGACTATGTTCTATATAACACTGTGTTCACCTACCCTTTTCACGGGCATTACATTTTGCGATAGGGGGTGGAGGGTCAGGGGGTGTTTCTGCCAAGTGAGCCCGGAGTCACAGTCACAAACGTCCTCTTCTTCCTGAATAAAAGTGAGAATATGCTGCATACTTGTTCATATTTTAAGTAGTTCGCACAGACACAATGTTTTAAAAACAATAAAGTTCCTAATACCCGCCTTCTCTGAACAGTTAGCTTGCTGCCCCATCCCCTTCCTCCCTATCCTCTGTTGTGTGAATCCATGGACTAGCTTCCTCCCTCCTGCCATGCATGGTCTGATGTGCTGCCACTGCCCTCAATTTAGTATGATGTACCAGTCCACTCCTCCTGCCCTCCATTGCCCAATTCTATGCCCCATCATTGACCTCCTGCTTAAACTCTGTGCTTAGCTTGCTGCCCCTATTCTCCTTCCCCCTGCCCTCCGATGTCTTTGTGCATGCCCCTGCTCCATCCTTTTTGCCCACCATGTCCCATGGACCTGCCACTCCTATCTACTCTGAGTGTTCTGTTGAGCTGCCACTCCCCTCCCACCTGCCTAGCATTGTCAGATGACTGTAACCTGTCCCTGCCACCTCCACCCTGCCTGTCCACATGCCATGCCCCTATCCTCTTCCTCCTGTCCTACATGGTCCATTGTACTGCCACACCCTTCTGCCCTCCCTGGTCTGTTGTGCTGCAACTGCTCCTCCTGCCTGCCCCGTGTGGTCTGTTGTGAGGTCCCTTCCCCTGAACTTTCTTGTCTGTGCACAGGTCCTGACCCTCCCTTCTATCCTCCATCGTCCTTTGTGCATGCCCCTGCACCCTCCTTCTTGCCCATCATAGCCATTGTGCTGCCACTAACCCTCCCACTTGCCATGCATGGTCGTCTGTGCTGCCATGGCCCCTCCCACCTTCCCTGTGTGGTCAGTTAGCTGCCCCTGACCCCCTCCCACCTTCCCTCCATGGTCTGTGTGTATGCCATCACAGTCTCACTGTTGCTCTTCATGGTGTGTCTTGATTCTAGTGCCCATCCTGCCTGACCTCCATGGCCATCTTGCTGCTCCTGCCCTGCCCCCTTGCCCCCAGCCCTCTGTTTAAATGTGCAGACCCCTACTCCCTCCCTCCTGGCTTGTCTGTTCCATTGTAATGCCCCTGATCCGTCCCTCCTGCCCTTTATGGTCTGTTATGCTGCAGCTTTCTCTCCTGTCTGTCCATTATGGTCAGCTAGCTACCATTGCCTCTTGCCCCTCTGTTCTCTGTTGTCCATGTGCATGGTCCTGTCCCCTCCCTCTTGCTTTCTATGGATTGTTGTGCTGCACTCCCGTCCTGCATGCCCTGTGTGGTGTATTGTGCTGCTGCAAACCCTGATGCCTGCCCTGCAGGGTCAGTTTGGTGCACCTCTCCATGTCCCTCCTGTCCTCTGTTATCCAAGTCCATGTCCCTATCCCATTTCCTTCCATGATCCAATGTACCATACTTGCGAACATTTTGAACTTGGTAAGAGGGAGATTTTGAAAAAAAACTGGGGTCTTGATTTTCCCCTTTGAGTTACATTGAAAAAGAGGATATTGTAGACAGGAGACAGATCAAATAAAGCCCATTTGAGCTTAAAAACATTGGACGTTTCCTGGCTGAATCGGGTCTGTTGGCATGTATGGTTGTACTACCATTGCCTCTTCCTTCTGCCCACAATGGTCTATTACATTGCCACAGCCTTGAAGAAGGGTAGATTTTGTATCACAGGGGGCCCCTGGCCCGTTCTGTCCACACCTGAAGTATGAGACCCTTGTCCTTGCCCTGCCAGCTGCATTTGTAGGCCGTATTAAATTGACCAGCGGGTCCTGTGTTGCTATATAATTATCCTGAGACATCCTTACCACTCAGCCAGCATAAAACCCCTGTGTAGGCCCTTCTGTTCAATATGTAGGCCTCTTTGTTAAATTGACCATAGCTCTGCAATTTTAGTGTATAGCAGTCTGAAGGCAGGTCTGCGAGGCCTTCTGATCCAAACTAGTAGCCCCCACCCTACCCGAGTGCTCCGTGCTCGGTATCAAAGTTCAACATCCCCCTGAAGCTGTCGACATACAGTAGGCTGCATCCTGGACTGGTACTTGCTTCCTGGGCAGGTTTCCCGCTTTTAAGGAAGTGGCAACCGCAGAGCGTCAAGTTAGGAGAACTGAGGAGATTTTATACATGAATATATTGAATTCCCGTACAATACCCATTATTTTCTGCTTGCTCTATGGAACTTACGATAAGCGATTGGCCTGAGAGACTGACCTTTTCACCCAGTCCATTGTCAGCATTAAGTGGGTAAATGACGAAATGTCTGGTAAAATCTGCAGACGAAGCTTTTGGGTAGCATACGTAGGTAGATGTAGCGTGCAAAGGAGCCCACAAAATGATATAAAAAGGAGCACCCACAGATATCGACGGACTACCTCGTCGTCTGTATGTAGGTTAACAGGCAGTGCAGGTTTTCCCCAAGAGCTGGGAGCTCTTGTCTTCCTTTGCTTAAAATGTCTTGCTCTGCTTTGCTTGAAGTATCTTATTCTATTTTACCTATATGAAATGTCATGTTATGTTTAACCATTGTTCTCTTTACTTTTGCATTTAAAAGATTTTGTATTGTAATTGCAGGAATGCTTGCTCTAAGAGTAAACGTGAGTGTTCCTAGGTAACATTTTCCTTGGTGTAACTTGTTTCTCATGATGCATTTATAGATGTGTTTTCTCTCTCTCTCTGTCAGTACATTAATTGAGATACAGAGAATATTATGACAGCTGTATGATTATCTGGATTCTGTATTTTGTACATTATGTCTCTATTCTGCGGTTTCTTTGAAGTTGCATCTTCTCATTAAACTGCCATTGTATTCTGCCTCCAATTCCATGTCTCATATGTCTGTTTTCTTCATTTTTGGAGCAAGCGTTCCTAGGCACCCCGGCTCAAATTAAGGTGCCCCTTTTGTCCCTGACTCACTCTCCTGCTCAGTTCTGTGGTGGCTCCCGGGGATCTGGGGACCGCCCCTAGCTTCCTTGACCCGTAATAGATCTTCCCTCCAACAGCCTCTCTTGCAAGTCCTGTATTGTTGGTTTGTTGCCCCTGCCCCCCTTTCCACTGCCCTCCATAGTCTGTTGTGCTTCCACGGCCCTTCCTGCCTGCTCAGTGTGGTTAAATTGTTGTCTTTGCACCCTCCTACCTGCCTTCAATTTTCAGAGTCCGTGCCCCTGGCCTCTGCCTCTCAACAGTATCCTAATGAACAACTAGATTGCTAACATTCTATATTTATTACAAAAGTGTGGAACGCCTGACATCATCTTGATGTAATCAAAACTGTAATACCTAGAGCATTTCCTTTAGAAATTACATATATGAGAGGGTCTTATTGGCATCAAAATTATGGTTAGTGCTCTAAAAGACTAAAATAAGGACATATTTTCTGAGTTTTCAAATAGCGACAAAGCACTTTTAAATTATTTGTTATCTTTATGTTTTTTTATCCAGTTGACCACTTGATTAAATGTTGCACTTAGGGGAGAGGATGTGGTGTTACTTCCAGAACTGCAGACTTTGCAACTGGGGAACCAGGTTGAAGTTTCTGCTTCAGCTCGACATTCTGTGATTCTGGTCAAATCACTTAGTCTCCCCATGTCTACAACCAAAATGAATTTGTTCTTGTGTGATGTAACCAATGCTCATGTAAAGCACTCCAATACCTGACAAGTCTGCACTATATAACACTGCAAAAACACAAAATAATAAGTGTTTTGCACACTTCTGTCATTGGGCTATATTTGGGCTACATCTGGGTGATTTTGGGCTACATTTGGGCTCTTTTGTCTCCGGTGGCCATCTTGGGAGATTTATTTGTTATGAAGTTTCCTAATTTCCTCATGTACTGCAGTCTCCTCAGTAGGAAATGCTTTCAGTTTTTTACTTTGATTCCATCATGAAGGTATTCAGATATGTCACACATTTGCCATAAATTCAGACTGTTAGCACTCTTTTTGCTCATTAGATCACTGTAGTAAAGCTACTGCTCACCAGGGAAAACTGCTGCTGGTATTGAAAGTGCATGTTTCAGTCTGCATGTCAGAATTTTTTAATGAAATAGAAGAGGATTTGAGAAGTCACTCAAAATGTGCCTAATTTTTCTTTCTGCAGCACTAATCATACTTTTTATGGAAAAATGAACCCCCTCATTTTGTTCCTTTTTAAATTAAATGTTTTAAGAGTTACCACTTTAATCCAAGCAAGATGGCTTCAGGTGTGCCATACGTTTATCATAAGTAGGACTGTTAGCGCTCTAGTAGTTCTTTGGAACACTCTGGGAAGCTGCAGTAGAACACAAAGGAATCAACTGACAGTCTCTGCCCTTGTTGGATGTACATGTTTTACTGAGAATGTCAGACTTCATTCTCACATGACTGAGAAAGATAATGTGAATTTACAGAAAATAAGCTCTCAGTTTAGCCTATAGATCACCTTCCAAACCTCTGTGGTAAAAGCATGAGAAAATATTTTTCTCTCAATCATGATATCCCAGCAGAAGGCTTTTTCACATGGTGAAATCACCTTAGAACATACCACAATTCCTAAAATGAGTATGGTACCATCAACAAATGATTTATAATGTAACTAAAGTCTTAAAACCTTCTATTAACTGCAATGCTTTTTAATGAGGTGCTATCATGTATATTGGTCCCAAGATGGCTGCCAACACATCTTGGATGAAGTGCTGACAGCCAATCAGATCTCAGGATGAGATGTGTGGTTAGGCTCCGCCCACATATATATATGCTTTTAAATGCTATTTTCTCAGGAAATACTGAACAGATTTACACCAGACCTGCAAAAGGCACTTCCTTGACCTTATGGCTACCTCTCTGCCAAATTTCAAGTAATTCTGTTCAGCCGTTCGGGCTGTAGCTGTGTCTAAAGGTCCTATGGAAAAATGCATGGGGAAAACGCGTTTTGGGACCCCCCTTTTTTCTCGGCCCCTGCTTGACGAATCCCCCCGAGACTTTCAGGGTAGGAGCGGAGCGTAGCGCCCCACCTATTTTGAAAATTTCGCGAGGATTCGTCGACCGGCACCAAAGTTATTCCAAATAGAATGTTGCGGATTTCCTATGGAAACAGGGTCCTAACTATAACTACCTACTGGCGACCGCCAGTAGGTAATATATATATATATATATATATATATATATATATATATATATATATATATATATATATATATATATATATATATATATATCCAATTCTGGTCACCAGTTAGATTGTTTGGCCCTGCTCTTAGTCTTCACAATACCCAGGTGCCCCTAATGGCACAAATTTACCGCTCTCTCCTTGAAAACTTTGGGAGGAATCAGTCTGCCACCTCTCAGAAAAAACTTTTCCTCACAAACAAGTCATTCCTTACTTCTCGAACTGGAATTAGTTCCTTTTGTAACTGGTTCTTCTCTGGTCAACCTTCCTTGATGTGCTCAGTGACTGTGAAAAAATGCAATCCTCAGCAAGAGAACTGGATAATTCATCTTTCCGGATGCACTGTAATTCATTCCCAAACACCATAGTCACCAGGAATTAATCCCAATCATTTTTGTCTCTACCCCAAGAGTTAAGGGTATCCTGTTTAAAAACTCTTCTCTCCTGTTACATGTGCCAGGAACATATTACACCTCATGAACAAAATCTACCAGTTACATTGATAACCTAGTTATTCTAGGAGAAACGCTACTCAACCCTGCAAAGTATAAACCTTGGTGAGAGGTTTGTGGTCACTCCGCACTACTACATAGGTGCCCCATACAAACTGTCTAAAATGCTTTAGCCCCCCCCTCCTCACAACCCATTATCTCCCTTTTGATGACAGAGTATTTTTCCTCCGTTGGGGTCAATGCCCGAGATGCAAAAGTGACAATGTGCTCCGTACCATCCTCTTGTAACTGAAAGAAAACTGCCCCTAAACCCTTCCCGCTAGCATCAGGGCTGATAAAGTTCTTGCAGCTAGGATCGAATCCCTGGAGAGTCAGGCCATTCAAATGTCTTCCTTAATGCTTTCAAAACTACTCTGCCAATCATCTGTCCACAAAAATATACATCCCTTCTTCAGCAGTTACCTGATATGGAACATTTTTACTGAAAAATAATCTACAAATTTGGAGTACAACTCCGCTAACCCTAAAAATGAGCGTACCTTCATTTATTTATTTTTTCATTGTTTTTTTATAGCGCCTGAATCACCCCAGAACGAGTATCTCTGCACTTCGGACTGTGCTGCCGGAAGGCTGCCGGGCAATATTAGAATAGAGCAGTCTTAAGAAGCTTTCTGAATTGGAGATAGTCAGAACATTGTCTCAGATGAATGGGGAGCTGGTTCCAATAAAGGGGAGCGAGGTTGGGAAAATGTTTTCCCACCCAACCTTGATTTTCTGACCCGTGGGACCAAGAGAAGCGATTTGGTTCCTGACAGAAGGGTCCTGGAAGGGACATAATGATTAAATTTCTCAGCGGAATAGAAGGGGCCATTGTTATACCAGGCCTTATGGACGGTGCATCAGATTTTGAACTAAACCCGTTTGCGCACTGGGAGCCAATGAAGCTGTTGAAGGAGAGGGAGGGAGACAGTTTTCGGGGGAGCGTTCAAGGCAAGGCGAGCTGCGGTGTTCTGAACCACCTGCAATCTGCTTAACGAAGACTCGTTGGCTGAAACCAGGAGAGCACTGCAGTAGTCTAAGCAGCTTAATACCATTGTCTGAATGAGGGTTTTATGTGTGGAATCTGGGAGAAAAGGAAAAACTCGTCGTAATAAACCCAACGCGTGGAAGCAGGAGCCAGCAGTATAAGCAGCATGCTCCTTCAAGGTCAAAGCCTGATCTAGGCGGATGCCCAGGTTTTTTAACAAGGGCGTTAGGGTCAGGGGTGTACCAAGGTCCGCCGGCCACCACTCTGGTGTCCACAGCAAAGGTGCCTCTCCGAAAAGCATAATCTACGTCTTCCCTACGTTGAGTTCGAGAAAATTGCTTTTCATCCAATTTGATATGGCTTTCATTCCCGAAGAGAAGGTAGACTGAACAAAGGGGTGGATTTATTAAATCCACTCATCTTTGTTCTGAGGAAAGGGAGACTTTCTTATGGCATCAACCAATTCAGTCTTAGGTCTAATACCACAAGCACTAATCTAATTCCCTAGATACATAACTGTGTTTGTTGCAATTCTGCACTTGGTTTCCTCAGCTGTCAACCAAACCTGTTCCAAAGTTCTCAACACACGATTTACCTTTAGGCCATGCTCTTTTTTTTAATCTTTTCCCATGATCAAGATGTCATCTTGACAAAAAATGACGTTATTTCTGCCCTGAAACAAGCTGTACATGAGACGTTGGAACATGGCGGCAGCTGAGGCCAAACCAAATGGTACTCTCCTTAATTAGAAATATCCTATGGGGGGGGTTATAAATGCAGTAACGTGTTTACTAATGTGGTGCAAGGGTACCTGGTGATGGGCAGATGTCAAGTCTTTCATGGAAAACCACTTCATCCCCTTAGTTACCAACAATAACTCATTGATCCTGGCAGGAGAACCATATCCATGAAAATGTTCTTATTCCGCTCTCTCAAGTCCATGCAGAGGCGGAGATGACCATTCACCTTCCTTGCCATGATTAAGGGAGCCACCCAACTGGAGGACTCTACCTGCTCAATAACGCCACTTTCCACCAGCTTATTCAGTTATTTAACCACCTCATCCTTCACACTCAACTAAATGTTCCTCATTTTATGTATACAGGGGTGAGCATCCTTCTTAGGAGCACATTTTGAGGACAAATCCTTCTAGTTCCCCCACTACACCTGCAGGTACTTTGTGAAACTTGTTAATCATTCAGTTCAATCCCCCTTTATGATTGTTCACAATTAAAACTGTATTCAGGCTGCTGGGATCAAGTGAGATGCCCAAATCCCCTTGATCTCATCAACCAAGAACACATGGACCAGAAATCGCCATATACCGTTTGCATTCTGCTTTCCTCCACTTAAATTCAAATAACAATTTGCGGTAACCCAAAAGGTTAATCGTTTCACCAGTAAACTTTGTGGGTGAATGTCCGGCTTCTCCAATTCTGAGCATATTGAGTTACAAAATAAATTAGACTATGTATCTTTGTTAATGATAGTGTATGGAGACCCGGAATCAGACTCCAGCACCACCCAAACGCCTCAAGGTACAATTTTGCAAATAGGTTTCTTCCTGCCTAGCCCTTCAACACACATCATATTATCTTGCACAACCAAGACTTGCGGGCTGTCCACATCCGAGTTAGAGTGGTCATCCTCATCTTGAACCCACTCCCTTACAACCCACTTAACTGATTTAAATGTGTGACCTACACTGGGAAAGTGCCCATTGATACCACACTTAGTGCACTTCTGCCCCAGTGCTGGGCTCTTCTTATCATGAGGCCAAAATTGCGAGCAACTCTAAAGGCATGTTGGCTATCTGTATAGATATTTACATTTAATCCTGCACTTAATTCATAGGCCCCAGTTAGTGCTAATTTCATGGCTGCTTGTTAGGATTTCTCTGGTATTTTACATGTTTACAGTGGTCAACGTGGTAATAGCATATTTGGCAGTACTGGCCCAATTTGGTAATTTAAAACGTGATCTATCCACCCATAGATCCCATCTCTATTTGTCATAGGGGTATCCAGAAGGTCTATTCTGACCTTTGGGGCTTCTTCAGTGACTAATATACAATCATGGGGTACCTTTACATCTTTGCATGGAGTTGGAAGTACTGTGACTGGATTCAACACATTGCAATGATGTAAAACAATATGCAGTGTTAATAGTCTTAGCTCATAATGTGAAAGTCTAGCATTTGTTAGGTGTTGTGTACATGTTTTGTTTAGTGACATTTCACTGAATGTGGAACATAAACATGACATTTATTCCTAGTATCAATGTCTCTGCTTGTTGTAATGATTCTGCGTCTTTGGCTATTGAGTACAATGTGGCTGAGAAATAAGCACAGGGTCATTTATAATCTTCTTGTTGTTGGGTCAGAACTGCTAGGGCGCAACCATCCCTCTCATTAACAAACAAATAAACTCTTTCACATAATCTGGCATGCCCAATGCAGGGGCGTCACAAAATGCTTGGCGGATAGCAAGAAAACTATCATGGTGTTCTTGATTTCATGGTAAATGATATGTAACATCTTTGCACGTAAGGGCTTGTAAAGGTTTAGATAAAGGTGAGAAATCAGTATCCACTGTCTACAGTCACCAGCCATGCGTAGGAATGCTCTTACTTGTTGTTGAGTGGTGGGTGTTGAAATATGCAAATAGTGCGTATTGTTCTGTGGTCAATTCTCCTTACTCTCTTAAAAAAGGAGGTGTACCAAATAGCAAACCTCTTGTTGAAAAAATTGTTACTTGGTGGGTGAAACCGTGTGTCCATGGTCATGCAGGAAAATCAGTAAGTTTATGGTGTCATTAGGGCATGTCTGTTCATCATTACTACACAACAAAATGTAATCAATATATTGTATTCTGGTGTGGTATGGGTGCAGAATGAAATTATCTAGTTGTGCCTTAAGGGCTTGGGAATAAATAGAAAAAGATTCAAATAAATACTGGGACTCTTCTTGCAGGGGAATAGAGAAAAAAACATAAAGTCTTTGACCGAAAAGTAGGCTGCTGTGTGCAATACTATTGCAAGTATTGTTGTTATGGTGGAGACCACAGGGAAACGGGGCTCAACGATCTTCTTAATCTCCCTAAAGTCACCCACTAGCATCCAAGGGGCACATTTACAAGGAAATAGCGGAGCGTGGAGCTGCTGCAAAATTTGCAGTGCTGCGCTCCGCTATTTCCAAAATGCAGGGATGCGCCATATTTAAAGCAATACGGCACACCCCTTTGTTTTCCCTAGCGCTAGTACTAGAAATAACTGCCTTGAGCTAACACGGACCCCCTTGCGTCGTAGTGTTGCAGGGAATGATTGTTGATGTGCAGCAAGGTGTCCCTTCGTGCACATAGACAATCAATAATGGCAATTTTTTACTTCTATGTGTGCTACATTCTGCAGCGCACACATAGAAGTAGCAAATCATCATTATTTAATGATTGTTTTTGTGTAGAAAGGGAAAACTTCCTGCACATAATCATTAATGATATTTTTGCTCTTTTTATGTGTGCTCCAGAATGCCGCACACATAGAAAAAGCAAAAACGAGAAGAAATAAAAGTATTTGTCTTTGGGTACCATTCTAACGCCTGCTATTGCATGGCGTTAGTTTTTGGTGCTGCCTCAGATTTAAGGATCCTTGTAAATCTGGGCCAGTGTCAAAAAGCAATGGGTGTTGCGGTGGAAGGCCCACAGCAACACCCATTACATGCCCTTTTCATGCTGAAAACTGCGTGAAAGGGTACCATATTTAACGCCACTTTGTAAATATGGAGCAGGGCATTGCGCCATAGGAACGTTGGTATAAGTGACGTTCCTGTGGCGCAATCCCCTTGTAAATATGCCCCAAGTGTCAGGCCTGCTGGGGTCGCTATTTTTGTTTTATATGTGTAAAATCGAGTTCTTGCAAGAGCTTCCTTCTATTACCTTCATTACCCTATCCCTCAAAAGGTCAGCTATTACTTTCTGTAATCCCAACTCTCCCTCTCTTGACATCTTGTACTGAGGAATGTGTTGTAGAGATACATAAGGTTTGACTGTAATTTGGGTGTAATGGACATTTGACCCACATAATTATTCTCTACCACACAAACTGTACTGTTAACCCTGCCTTGTAGGACCTGGGGCAGGGTAGATAACATATCTCTGGTTGCATAGAGACTAGTCATTTCAGATATGGATGAATGTCTGCAAACAATCCTCCCTACATTCTAAATACACACCATCAGGAGTACATTTAATAGTTGCAAGTAATTTAGTCAATATATCCATCCTCAACAAGTTAAGGGCACACATGTCTGTGATCACAAAAGAATGTGGATCAGTATTGGGGTCCTAGGTGTACGTTAGTGGTTTGCTGATAGAACTGGAGGCAGGAATGTTTGAAAATCCCACCAAAGTATTTGTGCGTTCTGAGCGTGGTACCAGTGGGAGAGTATTTTATTGTGATGGTGAAACTAGTGGCCCCTGTGTCCAGTAAGAACTTCACCTTTCTCGCTGGAACTTCTGCTTCCACAAATAGTCCTCTTGAATCCACAGGAATAGCCACCCTTGTTCCCTCCCTTCTCGGGCACCACTAGACTACATAGTCAGAATCATAGGGGCCGATTCACAGAACTAACTTAAGACAAAATCCTAAACTTACTACTTTTGGTATTCACAGAATTTAGGATTTTGTCTTAAGTTTGTCTTAAGACAAACTTAAGACAGACTTAAGACAGACTTAAAACAGACTTAGGACAAACTTAAGACAGACTTAGGACAGACTTAAGACAGACTTAAGACAAACTTAAGACAAAATCCTAACTTATGTCTGTTTTAAGTCTGTCTTAAGTCTGTCTTAAGTTTGTCCTAAGACAAACTTAAGACAAAATCCTAACTTCTGTGAATACCAAAAGTAGTAAGTTTAGGATTTTCTCTTAAGTTACTTCTGTGAATCGGGCCCGTAGTCAATATCGTCCTGCATCATTGTAATCATCTGATATCTGGTATTAGTATTTAGATCGTCAAAGTAGTTTCTTTGGGTAGCCATCGATGTATCTGCTCTGGGTGCGTGTTGGGGTAGGTCATGTCCTCTTCCTCTACTTAGTGATCTACTGCTGTCGTTTTGTAACCCAGTGACCCAGTGGTTTGGGTCTCTGCAGGTAGGACATGACCTAGTGTTTTGATAAAATGGGGATGCATGCAGTCCCCTCTACCTCCAACTCCTCTCTGAACCCCTCTGTATGGTCCGTATCCTCTCTATAATTGTTGCTTTAGCTCACGGCCCTTCAACGCTTTGTATCTTGTAGCTTACATCTGTTTCTTCTTATCCAGTTTATCTGTATAGTACTGTGCTATAGCTAAAATGTCTATTAATGGTTTAACTGTCCAACATAGGATGGATTGTTGATGGCAGTCTGAATGGGAGTACCTGTACAAAACAGTTCACTAAAGCCTGGGTGGCCCCTTCTGCTGAGATGTCTATTCCGCTATGGGCAGCAAATATTTTTCGCCAACTGCCATAAAAGGCATAAACTGATTCTGTTTTATCTTGTTTGGCACTCAATAGTTTGGCCCAATCAATAGTTTTTCGGTAAAAATAGCATTTGTAAGTACTTCAAAATGCTTCTGGTAGAGTGAGAATTTTTTCAAGAGGGCCACCTTTGTCTTTATTACATACCCATTCGGTAGGGAATGCCGCCCAATCTACATTGTCAAGGTCTGATACACATTTTCTCCATAAATCAGAGGATTAAAGTATGGAGCACATTTGTTCCAAATCAACGAGTGTCAATTGACCTATTTTTTGACGATTGAGCGAGTACAAAATATGTCAGGTGTTCTTTACTGTACCCCGGAACTTCCCTCATAGAGCAGGCTCCATCCTCCTGGAGGGAGTTAAAATGGTCTAGCCACTGTACAACCTATCTCAAAGCATTTTTATTTTCACTATCTTCCATTGTACATTCCCTTACACAACTGTCAATGGCATAATCTGTTAAAGCAAATGTAGGGGGAGAGTCGAGTTGAGTAGTTGTCGATTGGTTGAGTAGCGTATATATTAAGGAATCCAAAGTCAGATTCCCCCGAAGTTACCTTGATACCAGTCTTGAGAGGTGCTTGTCAAGTAAATCGTACGGTAAGGAGACCATGGCAAGCTCCTACTTGCAGAATGAAGTTTCACACTGCGGTGTGGCATCCAATACTATACAGTATGATTTACTTGACAAGCACCTCTTGGACCGCTGGATTGTTTTGAGGTCTCATGGCAACGTCAAGGGGATCTGACTTTGGATTCCTTAATATATGCCACGCAACCAATCGACAATCAATTCAACATTCTCCATACATTTGCTTTAAGTGATCCAACAGTATATTTCGGGAGAACCCAATTCAGGATCGTTCTATACTTCCCTGTGTTATTGCAGTTCAACTTAACACTATTAGCCTTGAAAAATTCACTTTCGCGTGATGAAACACACGACAGCTGTTGTTATGATGACATATGTATAGTGGATAACTGAATTCCCTCTGTTTCAATAAATCCTTGATACTGGATCTTCTACGAACCCTTACATGGTGGACTTTGATTTGTTAGACCTCTATTTCGAGTACTGTGGTATCTTCTTTTTTTCTTTACGCCTTTCTCTGACAGTATTTCTGTAAGATAACATAATTTGTCAAAATTAAAAGTACCCTCTACTGGAAATTGCAATGAAGGATTCTTTCCAGTAAATCTATTCCATTTATGTAACACAAAAACATTTTTTTGGGCCCCTTTTTGTCATTATTTCCCAAGCCTGTGAATCCTTGCAAGGTGTCATTTGGGCCTGATCAGGTAGTACACAAGTTACCCATCCTTTCCTAAACTTTAAACCTTCAAGAGGTAAAACTAGAGGAAACACCCTTACATCATACAACATCGTATACATCCTCATAAGGTTTTCATCATCATTAGACCTTCATCATCATCATCATCATCATCATCACATATAGGCCTTTACTGGCATCATCATTTGTCGACACATGCATTCATTTGCTTACTAGTTCTCGACGACTGCACCTTGATGTTATTTCGGGTTTTAGTCACACCAGTCTCATGTCTCTGGGCCTCACTGTAAGTCTCTCAACCAGTTTTGACTCCAGGAAATGCAATCCCCTCTATAGGTGTAGACTTCAGAACCTTGGAGGGACCACTCCCGCCCCTTGACAGTGGCTTTCCACTGCCCGGCTAGACTAGGCACGATTAAATCTCAGCAGTGCCTCCAAATTTGAAAAAGAGATTAATTTCCTAAGGAAAGCAGACGTACCCAAATTCAACGTACAGTCGTTGATGTTTATTCGCTGGAGCTGAGAAACTGGGAAAGGGCAGTTCCCAAGTGCACTCTCTCAGTTAGGTTACATTCATTTTTAAATAAGAATGAAAAATAAAATATTTTAACTTAAACAAATATTTTTTATTTATACATTAGATTACATCTGAGTATGTTTTAAAAAGTAAAAATAAATTAATTTATTTTAACATTATTTCCTATGGGCCTATATTGGAAATCCTTGCCTCCATTATTTTCCGTGGGAGGGTTTTGCAGTATCAGTGGTTAGCCATGTGTCTACTCCAGGCCTGAGCTGGAGCACATCTACTAATGTTTAGAGTAATTTTAGACAACAGTAATTTTAGAAGTGTAGTGTACGAATAGCAATGTGCTTACTACTTCGTGAGTCGGTTTCTGTCACTCCCTAAAGTAGTCCTTAATTCTTGGAATCTACTCCTACCTCCTCCCAAAATCGATTCCACTTAGTAGTAGATATGCCAGATTTTCCAGCCACTCTCTCTGGTCCCTCCATCATTTGCTGCTAAATAGTAAATTTATGTGTGTGAAAATCTCCCCATAGAAAAGATAGAAGAGGTAAAGGTGGAGATTTCCACTTGCAGGTTTGTGAATTGCATTTTGCAGTAAGTAAGTACAACTACTGCACTATGTTACAGACTACAGAGTACAGTTTCTTAATCAGGCCCAGTATCCTTGCTGTTGCGCTTGGGCTAGGATTCTCAATTAAATGTCCCATTTGCCATTGTCATTCATCCGACCCGCAGAGACATCTGATCTCACTGAGATACAAATATTGCTGAGAGGAATTGTGTGGCTTTTGCTAAAAACAAAGGTTGGAAAGTTTGAAACCATATAAAAATAAACTTGGGATGTGATGTTCCACTGGTTATTTTACTGGCACTGTATACGCTTTTTGTATGTCTTTCTTCAAGTGTTTTGTATCATTTTTAAGGAATCAACTGGTCCTAATATGACGCGTTAAACAATATTACGTCTTTTCCTAAATCTTAGCCTTTGTTTTTCCCCATAAATCTTAGGTTTCTGCATCAGCAGCAGTTCTTCAAACGTATCATTCATCATGTTAATATCAGTCTTACTTTGCTCAATTTTTGTTCTTGAATTCAATTATTTTTTTTTAAGATCAACTAATTATTTCTTTTAGGATGAACTAATAATTTTTTTTAATCATCTTCTTGCTTTTTGTCAAGGGCTGTAAGAAATTCTTGAATCCCTCTAATGTGTTGCTTCATTGAGCAGACACATATCTAATTGTCATTTTCAATCTCTCTGATTTAGGCCTTTTGAGAAGTTCCTGTATTAAAGGTAGCCCCTCAAAGGTCTTTCAGATCAACTCAGGAAGCTGTGAGAGTCATACCTAAATCTTTACCGTGTTCGTAACTTCTATAGAGAGACCTTCCTGGTCTGTGTGCTCCTGAACAAGGGAATCTATCATTTGAACATTAACTATGTTGTTGGGGTACTTATCAAGCTTCAGGATTCAAGTGTGCAAATATCCTCTGAATTCTACTACATTTCACTCATTATTTATTGTTTGAACTGGTTGTAATGGTTGAAATGAATTTGGTCTACAGTCTTCCAAATGGGTATGAGAAGGAGGGAAATGTGTAAAACTATTCTTCCTAATATGTTGTCTACTGGCTTGCGGACTGATTAATTCATAATTAGTTGTTTTAGTGACTTAGGGCCAGATGTAGGTGGCTAAATACCAGTCGGTAACGCCGAAATTCCGTAAATTTCAGCATTACCGACCAGTATTTAGCCATGTGCGATGTAGGAATTACCGAACGTTATCGGTAATAAGGAATCGGTAAAAATAAGGGAAACCAATTACCGATTCCTTATTTACCGATTTGCAGACAAAAATACAGAATCTGAAAATAAGGAATCGGTAAAAAATCGCAAATGCCATGTACCAGAAATCGGTAATACCGAATTTGCTGAAAATCGGTATTTAAGAATCGGTAATTAGCACTGACTCAAAGCAGGTGGTAATCAGGTGCACTGCATATAAACAGCCCCAAATTGCAACAGTGTGAACACAATGGCGGCCCTCTACGTGATAGCAAGGCGTCTACGTTTGCGAGCAGCAGGACTGAGGACTTGGAGACGGGAGGAGCACGTGTACAGAGTGCGCATTACACTGTTCCAACTGACTGAGGCTGAGATCCATGAGAGGTACAGGCTACACCCAAACACCATCCTGGACCTGATACGGGACCTGCACCCACTCCTGGAGCACCAGACACCAAGGGCGCACGCAACACCCACTCATGTACAGGTACTCTGTTGCCTGCACCTCCTGGCATCTGGCAGTTACCAAGGGGTAATAGCTGTGGCAGGTGGAGTTTCACAGAGTTGCCTGTCGCGCTTTCTCAAGAAATTCCTGGACGCCATGTTGAAAAGGATGCCACACTACATCAGATTCCCCAGCACACAGGCAGAACTGCTGAAGACCAAGTTGGACTTTTATCAGAAGGCCCAGTTCCCACACGTTATTGGTTGCATTGACGGGAGACATATACCACTCTGCCCCCCTGCTGCGACTGAGTACATTTACCGCAATCGCAAATCCGCACATTCGATTAATGTCCAGGTATATGCAATGCGTCATACATTATCACCGACATAGTTGCAAAATTCCCAGGGAGCACCCATGATTCATACATATTCAAGAACAGTGGAATCTATACCCGTCTCCTTGCAGGGGAAGTTGGAGAAGGCTACATGCTGGGTAAGTACATGTAACACCCCCTCAAGTAATCACCTGTTGCTGCGATTGTAGACTGTGAATTACTTACTTACTTCTCACACACAGGTGACAGTGCCTATGTGGTGCGCTCTTTCATCCTGACTCCGTACCTGCACCCATCCACCCCAAGTGAAAGGCGATACAATGTTGCACATAGATCGACACGCAATGTGGTTGAGCGAACATTTGGACTCCTCAAAAGCCGGTTCCGCTGCCAGCACAAAAGTGGAGGTGCACGGCAGTGCCAGCCCCTGGTCTGCTGCAAAATCATAGCTGTATGTGCCATGCTGCATAATCTTGCCACTAAGAGGGGGACACCTGTGGAAATGTGTGATTCTGAAGAGGAGGATGAGGATGAGGAAGGTACACAGCCACAGCACAGCGCAGCAGGCGGCGCAGCTGCAGCAGATGGGAGACAGAGACGGTCAGAGATCACGCAAAATTATTTCTGAGTAAGTAATGAGACAAAGCCTGTTAACGCATTTGTGTCACGGTGTTTAATAGACCTTACAGCAGGCAATTGTCCAGCACACCATAACATCAGCTATGTGTCCAATGGGTTACGTTACCCACAACCGAATGAAAGTAGAGGGCCGTGCCTATCTCTGGCGCCCCCGCACACCAGTGCTGCATTCAGCATGCACACTGTCCTCACCAGCGCTGTGTCCTGCAGCAGACCCATGCCTCACACTGCGCCTCCTGTGTAACCTCACGGCTGCACTTAGCCATTTCAAGTTGCATGGCCACAGATCTGCGACTGAGCACATGTGTTGCACTGCACAGCCTGTTCACAGACTTGGGGAAGCCTGCAAGTACATGCCTGTCTCTCCGCCTTGCAGCGCGCTCACCATCCATCCTGCCACATAACTGCCTCCCTGCCTCTGACACCTCCTTCAATCCCTCTGCCACAGTATTGTTGAGGCAGTAGATGGTCTCCTCCATGGCGTCGACCTCCCTGTTGTTAGCCACCATCTGTTGTTGAATGGTCCTCATTCTCTTTCCCTGCAGGCGCTGCACATTGAGCATCTGCCCCTCCAGTCCAGAGAAGACACTGGATCCATCAGCGTCAGGACTCTGTTCCCTCTGTCGCCGTCTACGGGCGCCTGTGGTGGTTACCTCCTCGGGGGACTTTGCCCCAAATGTCTGTGTGTCATCGCCCGGTGTGGTCTGTTGGGCCTCCTGCCTGTCCTCCTCTGTGGCATCCATCTTCTGGAGTGTGGCCACTGTGTACCTCTTTGGTGGTTGTGGTGGTGGTGGGGATGTAGGTGTACAGTCTCCCCTTCTGCAGCCAGGGACGCTGTTCCGCCTGTGGATACAGAGTGTACTATTACTCACTTTTCTGCCAGCATCTGTCTGCAAATAAATTTCACAACTGACATTCTAGCTGTCTGTCCTCCGCTATCTCATCTTTTGCTGTGTGTGACATGCCTATGCTTATTGGGGGCTGGCTGATTTGCTACCAGTTGTTAGGGACTACATTTCCCATGATGCATTGCTGATCTTACACAAAACATGTTCTAGAGTGGGATTTTTGCAGGGGGATTGGGGTTAGGGAGGGGAGACAGCATGCTGTGCATGCATCTTACCTTGTCTCTTGGATGCTGTTGCTGAGCTATCCACGTCCCCGACGCCACTGACGCTCTCTGGCAGGAGGGTGGACTCTACCAGTTGGTCTAGGGCAGTTGGTGCAGGCGCAGTGGAGCTTCCCCCGCATGTCTTCCCCGCTTGTTTCTGCTGGTCAGCCACTCTCTCCTTCGCACGTGCCCTCAGGTCGTACCATCGCTTTTTCAAGTCCTCAATTGTGCGATGTGTGACGCCAATAGCGTTGTTCTTCTCCTGGATTACCAGCCAGATGCTCCTTTTCTGGGACTCAGGGACGTTCAGTGATCTCTTGCCAAAGAGCTGGTCGTGGTCTTTGACTACTTCCTCTATGAGGACCTCCAACTCCCCCTCACTGAACTTGTGCTTCCTTTTCCTTCCGGCAGCATCTTTCCCCTTCTCCTGTGAGGCCATGGTGCAGTTCCTCTGTGTTATCTGGGTGGTGGCTGTGCAGCTCCTCTGCTCTTGCTCACTTTCTCTCCAACAGCAACAGATTCAGTGCACCTGCATGGGTGTGGCCACTTCCTGGTTGTGATGGATGCACAGGATTGGCAGATTCGACAATTACGGATTTTTTGAATTACCGAATAGGTATTACCGAATCGGTAATTTTTTTACCGATTTGTAGGAAATCGCTCATTTTTTGCGAATATTACCGATTCGGTATTTTTTACCGATTTTTTTACCTACATCGGAAATACTGAGTCCTTAATAGCTATGTGGTAAAAATCGCTATTAAGGACTCGGTATTTCGAACTTACCTACATTTGGCCCCATAAATCTTAGCTTTTAGTGTGTTCTCCATAGTTAGATTACCCCATACCCTACTGCCCTGCCCAAAAAGGAAAATGCTCTTCAATAACTTTCAAAGCTTAATTCCCCTGGGAGTTGTCCCAGTTGACTTTCTATTGGGTGGATTCTGGCTGTGTAATCCTTGCTGCTGACTAACCTCTTGAAAAGTACCAAACCTCCATCTTCATCAATTGTGAAGGTATCATTTTACGACTAGGGAGGGGGTGTGCCACATTGTCTTGGTGTTAACCTAGTTGCAACCTCTTTGGAGGAATTCAGAGCTTTACGTTTGACTTACTGTCTCCCCAAAATCTTAGATACTTGTCGCTCTGATCTGTTAATGAGACTTCTCCTCATCTCTGAATATCTGGATGAAATGCTTGCTCTTCCAGGGCGGTTGTTATCCATGCTATCTTCTCTCCAATTGAAGGAGGAGCAAGACCACTGACTCATTGTCAGTGAAATTGCTCTCCCTCCCTCGCAGCTCCACCATTAAGTGAGGCCCTCCTGAGCCCCTGCACTCTGTGTTGGTGTTCAAGACCCTCTTTCACCTGCGCCTCATCCCTGGTGGTCCAGTGGACCTCTGACTCCTTCTCTCGCTCCGCTCTATCCTCTCCTTTCTGCTCATTTTTTCCATGTTTTTCACTCTTCATTTTTATGTTCACCACTTCACTCTTTTTTATTTTCACCCTTTCACTCTTTCTTCCACTTTACTTCACTTTTCCTTTTTCCCACTTTTGCACCCGTTTTTCTTCTTGCTGCTGCTGCCTCCTCGGCCCCTAGCCCCTGTCACAGCTGCCTGCACACCTGCAGCACCGGCAGGAACACAGACCCAGCACAACCCGCCCACAAGAACACAACTGAACTGAAGACCCTGAAATGCATCTTCCTCAACGTCCGATCACACAAACACGCCACCGAAATCTGGGACCTCCTCGACAGCACCACCCAGGATGTAGCATCCTTCACCGAAACCTGGACCAACACCACCTCGGGACTGGACATCGCCATCACCATTCCCCAAGGATACAAGATCTCCCGGAAGGACAGCCCCACCCGCTCGGGAGGAGGAATCGCCATCGTCCACAAATCCACCCTCCAGCTGAGCACACTCCCCGATGAGCCCACAGACCTGGTGGAACACCTACACTTCAAGATACAGGCCAGCCCTACCACCACCCTCCAAGGAACTCTCATCTACCGACCGCCCTGCCCCAGCGGACCTTTCACCAACTCCATCACAGACATCAACTCCTCACAAGCCATCGCATCCATCAACTACATCCTGCTGGGAGACATCAACTTTCACCTCGAAAACCAACTAGACCCCAACACCACGTCCCTTCTGGACAACCTCCACAACATTGGACTCTGCCAGATGGTGACCAAACCCACGCACTCAGCAGGACACACCCTCGAACCCCTCTTCACAACAGGAAACTCCATCACTTTTAGCCACACCATCAAACTCCCGTGGACAGACCATCGAGGCATCCACTTCACCTCTAGAACACCCACCATCCACAGACACCAGCACCTGCTCCCACGCAGAAACTGGACCAAAATCGCCCATGACCAGCTCACCTCCTCACTCGGCAACTCCACCCCAACCACCGCGGAAGACAACGACCCCAACACCGCAGCCTGAACTCTGCACAGGTAGATCTCCGACAGCGCCAACACGATAGCCCTCCTCATGAAGAACAACAATACACACGCCAAGAAAGCCAGATGGTTTACCACCCAACTTCGAGAGTCCAGACGCACATGCCGCCGCCTTGTAAAGGCCTGGAGGAACTCCAAATCCACAGAAGCCCACAACAACTTCATGGCCGCCACCAACGCCCACCACCAACTCATCAGAAATATGAGAAAAACAGTGATCAAAGACAGAATCTCCACACACGCGCACAACAGCAAAGAACTCTTCAGCATCATCAAGGAGGCTACTGACATTCCTCCCAACAAGACCTCTGCAACAACAAACTCAGCACCTTCTTCCACCACAAAATCAAGAACATTTACGGCAACTTCGACGAAGACAACCAACACACTGAACCCTCACCAGCCTCCCCCAACACCCTGAAGCCAACGATTGACAGCTGGACAGCCCTCACCACCGAAGACACACTGAAGACGAAGAAGACAATCCACTCTGGGGCCCCCACAGACCCCTGCCCCCACCACATCTTAAAAAGAGCCGCCGACACCATCGCATCCATACTTCGCCACACCATCAACCGCTACCTGGCAAACGCCTCCTTCCCTGACGACTGGAAACACAACAAGATCAACCCCCTTCTGAAGAAGCCCTCGGCGGACCCCACCGACCTCAAAAACTACAGACACATCTCCCTGCTCCAGCTCCCAGCAAAACTCATCGAGAAACCATCAACAGCCAACTTGCCACCTTCATCGAAGAGCACAACATCCTTGACTCCTCCCAATCCGGCTTCAGAAAAAACAACAGCACAGAAACCGCCCTCCTTGTCAGCAATAGACGAAATCCGCTCCCTCTTGGACACAGGAAAAACAGTAGCCCTCATCCTCCTTGACCTCTCAGCTCCCTTTGACACAGTCTCCCACCGCACCCTAACACGCAGACTCTACGATGCAGGGATACGGGACAAACCCCTCGACTGGATCCACTCTTTCCTCTCCGGCAGAACACAGTGGGTCAGACTCCCTCCTTTCCTCTTAGACCCTACCAACATCAACTACCTGCGGAGTCCCCCAGGGGTCCTCCCTCAGCCCCACGCTCGTCAACGTCTGCATGGCTCCGCTCGCCCCCATCGTCAAAACCCACAAACTCAACATTGTTTTATACGAGACGGCACCCAACTCATCCTCTCCCTATCCAACGAACCCAACGTAGGCAAACTCAACTTTCAAAAAGGCATGGAAGCTGTCGCCAAATGGATAAAAAGCAGCTGCCTACAACTCAACACTGACAAAACAGAAGTACTGACCATGGGGTCACTCTCAGACGCCTGGAACGACACCTGGTGGCCCCCCGCCCTCAGAAGCCAATCCACCCCCACGGACCACACACGCAACCTTGGAATCATCCTGCACTCCGAGCTCAAAATGGACTGCCAGATCAACTCCGTCACATTCTCCTGCTTTTACACCATCCACCTCCTATGTGAGACCTTCAAATGGCTCCCCCGCAAGCACAGAAAGACCGTCACTCACGCCCTCTTCACCAGCAGACTCGACTACGGCAACGCATTCTACGCCGGAATAAACAAAAACCTCACCCGCAAGCTACAAAACATCCAGAACACCGCCGCAAGATTGGTCCTCAACCTGCCAAGACACTGCCATATCTCCCAGCACTGGCTCCCCATCGAGGCTAGAATCACTTTCAAGATTCTCACCCACGCACACAAAGCCCTCCACAACATCGGACCGGCATACCTGAACAGCTGACCCAAATTCCACGCACCCCAAAGGACCCTACGATCAGCCCAGCTTTCCTACGCCGTGGCCCCCTGCGCCAAAAAGACCAGATCGGGAGGCCGCTCCTTCTCCTTCCTCGCAGCTAGAGCCTGGAATGCCCTACCGCTCCACCTCAGACAGACAACATCACTCCCCATCTTTACGAGAAACCTCAAAACTTGGCTCTTTGACAGAACCCTTACTTGATGGACTGGAACCTGCACCTCCCCTCCTCCCCAGCACCTTGAGACCCTTAAGGGTGAGTAGTCGCGCTCATCAAGCACGATTGAAGAAGTGAATAATCTGAGGCAGTAATGCAGTCAACAGTTTCCAAGGTACCAAGTGGTACAGTCTCGCTACAATTATAATAATTATCGCCGACCCTTGCTGATATGCCCCTACGTTTGTTAGAACAAAATGTGTATTTTGATATTCAATTTTAACCTCAGAGTATCAGCAAATAAGAGCTGGTGAGTGTGCTCTCTGCAATGGAAGCTAGTGAACTGTAAAAGTGATAGGCCATAAGTACCATGTAAATCTAACCCAGAGATGCCCTTCCCGTGATGGAGATTTCCACTATTAGACCACTTGTTCTCAATATACATGGGGAAAGCTGTTCAAGGGCCAGACTTATGATAAGAATGGCTCCTAAAAAAGAAGGTTGCAAAATACCAAGAGTGACCAGAATGATTCCAGGAGTGGGCAATATTGTGGCAAGGATGGCCACAGGTTGCCAAGATGGACCACGATTTCGCCATCATCACTGCACACCAATATTAGCCACCATCATGTCAGGTCGGCAGTATGCTGTGGATGGGCACCCTTGTGCCAAGGATACTCCCAGCATTCAGCATTATGTAAAGGCCAGCCTTATGCCAGAAGGAGCCACCTTCATGCCCAGGATTCACACTTTATAATTGAATGGCCAACACCATCTTTAGCTGCACCCCATCATCAAGATGGCCGCCATGTGCTGGGTCAGCCAATGCCATTAGTTGATGCCTCTGAGGACACCACGTCACGCATACTTACACACTGTAAAAAACAGATAGACAACCACAAAAATGCAGAACACACCCTTACTCTCTCTCTTTTTCTCTCTGATGGTAAGCAATTACACACGCCTATTTTTTTGTGCAGAATTGTTTATTTGAGACTCGCCAGCTGACATAGAGATACTTTCTATAAAGTACTTCAAAATTCTTTGGAGCTCGGTCCGTGCTATCTGAAACTCCCTCAAATAAACTAAGTTAACCAAGCCAACCATTAATTTCAGCCGCGGTTTCTAATTGCAGTCTATGACTGTAATTCCATTTCCTTGCTCCTAAGGCAATGTGTAATTAAGGTGCAGTTTGATGCCTGTAATAATAGCTGTGCCCATATTATTCTACGATAAAGAATTCGAAAAGATACAAATGTTCACGCCTATTTTTTTCTAAAACGCAATAAATGAATTAAAGTTTAATTTCTTTGAGGAGTGAAATGTAAGTGGGCTTGATTTGTTTCATTCTGCGTTAATGTAAGTTCATTATCAATTTAATGAAAGTACTCATGATGATATGACTTCTAATTATGTTATTTGAGATTGCACAGCATGGTGTCTTATACTGTTATCAAAGACATGTTTTGCAGGAATCTCCGGAAGGCTTGTTTTTACAGCTCGCGTGTGTGCGTATGTGTGTGGGTATAAAGCACTATAACTCCAAAACCCTGACTTGCCACTCATGCACACACACGTAGCCACAAACACACACGCAGACACGCTTGTGCACATACACATACACACACTTGCACACTTATTGAGGTGTGTATTAGCCCACTTTCGAACTGGGCAGGGTGGGCGCAATAGCAAAATATCTCTCATGTGAAATATGGGCGGTAAGTAGGGTTGGGCAAAATTTCAATTAGGCTGGCACAATTTGTGTAATGTTGGGAATTTCGTATTGTGCTTCTTATGTTCCCAAAATAATGACAGTATAGCATGCTGCGTAATTATAGTGCAGAAACAACGTGATTGACTAGAACGCAAGGGGCATAACAAAGGCCCCCGCAGCCCCCACGCGGTGGAGGGGGGGTGCGGTGTAGGCTTACATGAGGGAGGCTCCCCTAAACCCTTACAGACGTGAGTGTGAGGTGCATCTTCAGCATATCTTGCAGGCGGGCCCACTCACGTTTTGCTAAGCCACTGCAGAACGCAAGCGGCTGTCGTTCGTGCCACATTTTTTTTTGGCACTATTTTTTAGGTCGAGACTAGCGTTGCAGCGCATGCGCTGTTCGCTTTGCGAGGCATGCAGTATTCAACATAGCGAGGAAGCTCCGTGGAAGCACCGCCCACTCTCCGTCCATTGTTTTCATTGGCTTGCGTCTTAAATCCTGCCTTCTGATTGGTTGTAACCTTGTTAGTCCCTCCTTATGACGGCCATGTCCTCATTTGTGTCCTTTCATGTCTACTGGCCCCTTTACTGAACAGACTACTTTCTTCCAGTGCCTCCCCCCACCCACAGTCCGATTCCTTCTCGCCCACCATTGCTTGTTCTCGAGGTCCTTGAAATAGTTTGGAAAAGTGACGCCAGCAGCACCTAGGCAGCACCACCCTCCATTTAGCACCCATCACGGTGGCAGCCATGTGCACAGTTTTAGGACCCATGCAGTAGTTGTATCCCGTTGCACCCTCTTGACTCTCCGCCTGAGCCCCGGGAGGGAGTATCGCCCCAGCACGCTTTCCTGTCCTCTTCCTGCACTCACCAAACTGTTGCTTCACATTACCGTAAATCCTGGTTCTCCTGCCCTGGTCACGTGACAGCTGAAGTGTAACTTTCACTGTTGCTCCTAAAACAAATTTCCCTGAAAAGGGGGGAGTCAGAGTAAACCGAAGTGGAGCCCTTGACACAGAGAGCATGTCTGAGGAGCCTGTCGTCACCCCTACCACCCCCTTGCCTGCTGCTGACACCCTCATACCAGCACTTGACCACCCCACAACCCCCGCCCCACTCAGGACATGTCAGTCTGCAGCTGAAGTTTACTCTGCCTCCGGGACCATCATGGGGATGTGTCAGCCTGCAGACCAGGCAGATCGGACCCCACCAGCCATCCATCACCTACCCCCTGAGGCCTCCGGGGTCACCCGAGGATGGAATCCCCCTGGGACCGGGGTCCCTGGAATACACGGGCCCCCAGCTCATCAAAGCCTGCATTAAAGCCAATAGTAAGCAAAGCCGGAGCATTGACAAGAGCTTGAAGGCGGAGAAGAGGGAGTGTAAGCGATGCACGGCTCCTGCTGCTGGATGAGTGAGTGCCCGCTCTGATGGTGGCGGTGCTGTCTGGGGGAGTTTGGTGGTGGTGTTTTCTGACAATCGAGCAAGGCTATATGAGGAATGTGCGCGCAGCGATCCAGTTTTTGATGAGCTCAGCTAGGGAGACCTCCTGGTGCTGGTGAAAATTTCAGCTAGGGGTGGGCGGAATTTGCGTAACCGCGCTACGTAAAGCTCCGCAAAATGGTAAAAAATCTCCACGAGCACGCAGAAATTCCGCGAACACGCGGAATTGCTTGTTCGCGATGCTTTTTTCCTGTTCGCGAATGCTGTTTGCGTGCTTGGGGGAAAATATCTAGTGAACACACATTTTGAGAACGCGAACAAGCAAAAAATTTCGCGAAGCCGCAGAACACAGCATTTTGGCCAATTCCGCGCTCTCTGCAGAACGCGAAATTACCCAAATTCCGCGAGCGGAACGGAATTTACTGTCCAGGCCTAGTTTCAGCACTAGCTGCAGGCGCACAGTAGGATCTTTGGTGAACCTGGTCCGAGTTTTATCTTTTGGACAAGTCGTCACTGCTCTCATGTCAGCGAGTTATGGAGACGACAAATGCGGTACATCTATAATTGCGCTGTGGCCACAGAGTCACATAATTCCAGTGGCCCTGAGTGAACCACAAACACAGATATGTGTACTTTGGGTGCTAGGTCACACCTTCCAGTATGATCCATGTCTTCAAAGCCCACCAATTTCCTTAGATGAGAGTATGGCTGAAGATTCACCACATTCCAGAGGGAGCAGGCGTGACATCATGTACCATTTGACCTGCTGTGTTCCTGACGAGATCATACCCTAAGCCCTTTAGGAGTGATTGGGATGTCTCGAGCGGTCCAGTCAGGACTCCCCTCAGGCAGGCCTGCACCCTGTGAAGAGGAAAAATGAACTGAGCGGAAAGGTCTGTGTTACCAGTCAGTGAGGGTTGCCACCTGAACAGTATTTTAATTGCCCGGCTGGTATTTTATTGCCAAGAAAGGTAAGCAAAAAAAATCAGACAGGACATTAAAATCGGGTATTTTTTCCACTTTGAAACATAGAACTATAGCAACAAATACAAAATAAAAACACTTAAATATAATCTAAATGCTGTCTACACAATATGGCCAAAGTGAGTGGTAGGCACTCTTACACCAATTCAGCTGCAAACCGTCTGCGATGACCCATGGGATCTGCCAGGAGGTACGGTCCCCCCGCTGTACGATTTATTTAACTTAATCTAGTTGAACGCAGCAGTTTCCCTCACTCAACCAGCAGCGCGTTGCCTGGCCCTAAGATGGCGGCTCTTCATCTAGTTTGTGTTTCAACAGTTCATTCCCCCCCTCACGCCGGCCTAACATCCCCTTGCACAAGCGGCTCTCACTATTGCTCTACCGCTATAAAGGGAAGCCCACACAATTTCACCATCCCTGAGTGGATCAAACTTTTGCAATTGCCAGACAGCATATTAGTGACTGCTTATCTGGTTCCCAGAAACATTAGCACCGAGTGCACAACAACCCACCAGCAAGGCTCTGCCTGCTTCCTTTTTTACCCAGGTCATAATGAGAGCTGCACACTTATATGACAGATTCGCGTAGCAACCTGTATGACACCAAAAAGTATCCAACAAGGTCGCAAATTGACCTCACATCAGTCGAGTAGAGCCCAGTCAACAACAAAGGGGAACTATATACTCCAATGGCTCTTACATGTGATGACCCAGTGGATACTCTTCGAGACTTTTAAAAAGAACTGTGCTCGGAGACTGGGCAATATGGCCGAAGCCCGGTGGAGCTGCCTTGACAGCTATAGAGGAGATCAGCCCTGGTTTCACCCCCTTGGCTGTCACCTACCCAGCTGAACTTTGGACACTGTTTCTCCCCATCTCCCTGCTCTGTCCCCCTATGAGACCTAGCTTTTTGGCTGATGCGCGGTGGAGCTTCCTGATAGCTATTGAGGAGATGGGCTGTGGACTTCCCCCTCGGCCGTCACCTACCCAGCCGGACATTGGGCAGACTTTCCTTTGTCTCTCCACTTTATCTCCCTCCCCGTTACCCTTTTACATTACCCCCTTACCCTTCGACACACCATGAACCAACTGATGTAACTTGTAACTGATGTATCTTCTGTAACAATGTGTAACTTGCATCCTATGTAACCTTTTGTTTCCTGCATCCTGAGTCATATGACTACGAGCAGCTGGAAGCTGGTCTTTGTGTATTACTCCCAAAGAACAAAACAAAGGAGGAATATTTATTGGCAGGATGGCACATATCTGACTTGATACAGGGCGGAGCTGTCACCTATCACTCTTGCACATCACAAAGACTCTGCCTCAGAACACTCACAAAGGGTTTCAGACTAGTATGTTGTGCCCCAGACAAGCTGGGGCCTTAGCTGGAAGACAGGAGTTTCCAGGCACCTCTGTAGGGAGAGGACTATAGAAGCTTCTTCCACTTTAAAGCTGGCACCAAGGTTAAATATTGGACCCTCTAAGCCAACGCTTCACTACAGATCTGGACCTAGGGAAGACTCAGAAGGACTGCTATGCTGCTCTTCTGCAAGAAGGACTGCTTCTCTGCTGCCTGTTGTCTGAGTGAGAAGGACTGAACCTGCATCTTGAACCCAGGTCCATCAGAGTGACTCCAAGGGCCACGTGGCTGCTTTCCGCCAGGTCTCTGTCTAGATCACTTGTCAGGGCTGCTTCTTTGAAGTCAATTCAGTTAAGGGGGCAACAATGGTGCCATATCCCTTAACACACCTCCTATAATATCATGTGAGGGTCAGGATGGCACTCACCTCGGTCTGTGTTTTAGGGGTTGCCAGGCCAGGATAGTTTTAGTCTTGGCCTGGAGGAGCTGCACCTTGTCCCCACCCACCATGTGGCCCAGATACACCACAGAACCCTGCCCTATCTGGCACCTCCTGGCCTTGATAGTCAGGCCCACCTGCTGCAGGGCCTCAAGCACCTCCTGAAGGTGGTACCGGTGATCCTCCCAGCTGAAGACAGCTATGTTGTCTTGGTAGACAGCAGAGAATGCCTGCTTCCCACCTAGGACTCTGTTGATCAACCTCTGAAAGGTGGCAGGGGCATTCTTTAAGCCAAAGGGCATCACTCTAAACTGGAAGGGTCCCTCTGGGGCCGAAAATGCAGGGCTCTCTTTCGCCCCCTCAGTCAGAGCAATCTGCCAGTACCCTGATGTAAGATCAAAGGTACAAAGAAACTTGGCAGTGGCCAGCTGGTTGATGAGCTCATCAGCTTGGGGATGGGGTGTGCATCAGTCTTGGTGACAGAATTGAGTCCCCTGTAGTACACACAGAACCTAAGTTCTGGAGTGGTGCCTAGTGAGGCAGCTTTGGGTACCAGCACCATAGGGCTGAACCAGGGACGGTTGGAGGGCTAATTCATCCCTTAGGTCAGCATCTTGGAGACCTTCGTCTTGATACTGGCCCTCACCTTGTCTGACAGCCTGTGAATTTTATTTTTGACAGGTTGACTGTCTCCAGTGTCAATGTCATGGACGCACAGGTGTGTGAGTCCAGGAGTGAGGGGAAACAGAGATGACAGTCACTCTGTTTCACCCTTTACTGACCCATTGTGCTCTTGTGCAGACAGGAGGTCAGTGAGAGGCTCACTCTCCCCTTCCACCCCTTCATCCGTCACCAGGAGCATGCTGACTTTGGACCACTCAAAGTGCTGTTGGTGCGGTTCAGGTAGAGGGCCCTTAAGAGGTTGCTTGGGGTGTGGAGGTCCACCAGGTAGGTGGTCTCCCTTTCCATTCCTTCCCCTCATATGGGCCTGCCCAGTGATCCTGGAGGGCTCAGGGCTCAACAAGCTCCATTACATACGCCATCTGCCCATTTGGTCATACCAGAGTTTCATGACTTAGTGACTGGCCTCAAGATTGCCTTTTGTCTTCTTCCAGAAGTGATGCATCTGGTTGTGGAGGGACAACCTGTTGCTGACCACATTCTAAGGGAGTTTCCTGGGAGCTTGCTCCCACGCCACTCTGACAAGGCTTGGCGGTCCCCAAGCAGGGTGGCAATGGAGGAGATCAAAGGGGCTAAACGTAACCCCCTTCTGTGGCACCTCCATGTAGGCAAAGTAAAGGTGTGGTAGAAGGACATCCCACTTATGCTTTAGTTGCTTAGGTAGGCCCATTGTCATGCCCTTTAGAGACTGTTGAATTCCTCCACAAAACCGTTCATTTTGAGGTGATAAGGTGTGGAGAACTTGTAAGTTACCCTACACTCGTCCCACATGGGCTTCATGTATGCTGATATGAAGTTAGAGCCTCTGTCAGACACTACCTCCTTGGGAAATCCCACACTAGTAAAAATCCCCATCAGTGCTCTGGCTACCTCAGGTTAAGTTATTGACCTCAGAGGGATGGCCTCTGGGTAGTGCATAGCGTGGTCAACCAGGATGAACCTTTTGCCTAAAGCTGTCTTGGGGTCCAAGAGTCCATCAATGTTGAGGCCTACCCTCTCAAAGGGAGTGCCAACAATAGGCAATGGGCTCACAGGAGTCTTGAGCTTTTTTCCTAACTTCCCACTGTCGTGACAGGACCTACAAAATGGATCTGAGGTTAGATAGACGTGGGCAACAAGCCTGGTAAAAGGTCTTATCTTGCACAAGAAGCCTGCCAGGGGAATGTCACAACCCCAGTAGGAAGGCCCTGTAACACTGGGTGACCACCAGCACACAGGCTCTCCCAGGTCCAGGAACCTTAGGCTCGCTGTAAGGGAGATCATTCTCCCAATAGATATGGTGATCTCCAGTGGTATTACTTGCTGCCTGGTCCTCAGAGTGCCGCCTCATGCCCTGTAGAGTAGGGCACTCTTTCTGCACTTTGCAGAATTCCTCCCTGGTGGGCCTACCCTCACCTTGCCAACCAGCAAGCTCAGGCAGGTTACCCAGGGCAACAATGTTCCTCCACAGGTGCCCAGTCAACATGGACTGGGAGAACTTCAGGGGCTGGTTTCCCATCCAAAGCTAACTGGGACCACCTACTCCTCGAGCACTACAGTCGCTAACCCAGGTATCTACCAAACCAGTGGGGGGCTGTGCCCTCTTGGTACATTTAGAAGCTCCCTTGGAGTGCCCATATTTGCAACACATTGGGGGACAAACCTCCCTGTCTGTTTGTCAAAGAATCCGCTTTTCTTAGGTTCAAACTTGGACTGGCTACCATTGCTTCCTTGGAAATTCTTTTGGGGGCCTTTTGAGAACTCCTTTCTTTGACGTTTACCTCCCCCCTCTTTCTTATGGTGTGATCCCTGACCACCCTTTTGTGAGTTCTCCCAGATGACTTTTTGGACACTCTTGTGCAGATCCAGAGAACTGCCTCTTCAGCAAGCTTCCTGGGGTCAGTCAGCTTGCTGTCCACTAGGTGCTTGCACAGCTCCGTAAAACAAATATTGAGTATGTGCTTCCTGAGAATTAAGTTGTATAGCCCATCATAGTCAGTGACTTTGCTGTCCTCACCCAGCCCTTCAGGGCTTTGTTATTTATCCAGCAAATACACCCAATACTGATTGGGGGATTTGTGGCTGTCCCTGAACCTCTGGTGATACCGTTCAGTGGCCAACCCAAAATTAGCTAATAGGATGGTTTTCATAGGGGCGTACCTGGTTTGGTCGTCTACTTCTTGGGTCAGAAGAGTGTCCCTCCCCACTGGACACATATGCTTCCATAGACCACCCCCTGTGCTCCACTAGGATCTTGTGTACTATCAGGGTCACCTCATCAGCGGAAAACCATTTATCGATGTTATCCCCCACCAAATTACTGGATACCAGGTCTTTGGGGATCCAGAACTTCTTACCACTTTCAAATATTGAGGTAATGCTTCCATCATTGCTGGATTCTGCTTGTTTTGCCCTCAGTTCCAGCTCTTTAAGGCTCCTTCTCATGAGCTCACCGCTCCAATGCAAGTTTCTCTCCCATCCTAATATTGGCCATCTGTAGTTGTAAATTCCTCTATACATTCCTGTACGCCAGCTCGTCTGGGGACAGGGCATGCAATGATACACTGCTTCCTGCTCTGGCAGGGAGTTCCAATGCAGGGGATACGTCCTCCCCTCCCCTGGAGACTGCATTTCAGGGATGATGTCCAGATCCTGATCTTGCTCCTCTTCCTCATCTTAATCCTCTTGCTTCCCTAGCATATGGCAATGCACAGAATGATGTGAGATCCAGTTCCCAGCTATTGAGCATCGGATCTCACATCATTCTGTGCATCGCCACATGCTAATTTATTGAATATACTATCATGTATTGCTGAAAAACGCCTGAACATCTTCACCACCTTATCCACAGAATCATCATTACTGCGGCTCCGGCCCCTCCTGAGTCCGCGTACGGCTATCCTTTTCCCGCAAGCACTATCCAGGCTATTTTCATTGATTCTGGCTTGCACCTTAACTGTCCTGATGATGATCCTATTATCGTTTATAAAGGATCGAAACGTCGTAGACTAATGTAAACAGTTTGCACGTTAATCGCACATGATAAAAAAAAGTGCAGTTACTGTTTCTCTAAGCTTGTTAGAAATTGTGCTCAATATTTCACAAGCTACCCCGTCTTGCCTGATATGTTTTTGTTCTAAATGTATTTGTCATGTGTTCATGTAGAATGCAGGATTGTGTCCCACGTAATTGCTACGTTTGTATTTTTGTTCTTTGACATATTTGATTTATTAAATTGATTGTCCGGCTGGACACTCGCATTATAGTACTGATTCAAGTCTATGATTATCCTATTTACTCCACTGTTGCGTTTAAGGACCACTGTTCTAATACTACACTTCAAACAGTAACATAGTGAAAACACACCACAAAAGAAGCCCACAAATGTAGAGTTAGAAAAATAGAGTATTGTTTAATAAATAAAGCAAGACCAAAACTCCAATTAGTTGAACTAGAGATATTCGATTTTAAAGATTTTTGCGAAAAAAGTGCCAGCAGGCATAAAGCCCCAACTGTGGAGTTCACGCCAGACCAAGAAAAAGCCACAAGTTTAGGCCAAGCATAATGAAGCGGAGGCTGGCTACAGGGACACAGTTTGGCCCTTTCAACATAATACCTTTGTTATATTCCTGGGTTAGGCCCATGTAGCAAAGCAGCTCATTTCTTACATTATCCTATTTTTCAGCAGTGACCTTTTGCACATATTTGCGTGCATGAAAATGTTGGATCAGTTTCCCTGAAACTAAACTTGTTTACACTTCTAGCTTCGCACAACATTATCACAATGCCCTGAACATCATGTACAAGGTCTCTTCTTGCACTATGTACAAATGTCTTCTCTATCTTCATCCATGAGGCAACAGGGCTATCTGCATACCCATAACATCTGCTTTCTATTATAAAAGATGAGCATCCCGATAAATTAGGTGAGGAGGCACTTCAGCTGACACCGAGGGACCTTGCATGCTGTGACTTCATCACGCAGCGGTCTGACATCTCGTGAGGGGTGTCCAGTTTGTGACCAAGATGGCGTCTTTCATTCTCTCCCACCATGTAATGGCTTGGATCATCCATTGGGGGGATTCTTGGCTCCACACCTACACGCAATCTAGGTACACTTAGAGTAGGGTTTGCGTAGTAGGAGTACATTCGATTACTGCCTTGTTTTATATGCCTGGATATATACATTGTTTTAGCACCATTGTATAAATATATAAACTAATCACGCTTTTGGCGCTTGTAATCACTTTTCTCTGCTTCTGTCTATTAATCATTGCAGCACATGCATTTTATACAACAATAACACAACGTGGATATTGATAAATATATTGAAAACGTCTCACTGTGTATTCTCTGTATACCTCCCTGAGAATAAGTAAGCACGAGTGACCCATCAAAAGGTTCTTTACTGTTTCCACGATCCCTCAGGGGTCAGGGTTGTCATGTTCAGTGGTTGACAGAAACCATTCGCTCCCTGGTAACGTTACGGGGCTTACAATGGCACTGTGAGCTAGTTTGTCTCTAGGCCAACATATCCTGCGGGGGTGTCCGGAATCCGTCTACACACCAAGCCCCTAGTTTATGTTGTCCAACAAAATGTGCAGATCCTATGGATTAGTAGGAACTGTATGACACCTTAAACCCTAGTTTGCAGACAGGTACAAGGATCCATGTTGAAGATTAGCCACGCAGCCGCAACAATGTGTCAGTTCCAAGATGCAGCAAGGTTGTGGTGCGAGGTCTGCTTCTTTGCTGAGGATCTCATCGACTAGGGCTTGCGATGCAAATTACAGAGTCAAGAATGCACTATGCAGAGCTGAGATGCAGAGTCCGTCATCGAGACTGCTGCTGATGAGGGGTGCAAGTGCCTGTGCTGAGGATGCACCACGCACTGGTGGGTCCGATGTGGCAACAGGCGGCAATGTGGGTTTATGCAGCGGTTCCGTTCCACGCAGTAGCGGCGATGTGTCGGTTAAGGTTGAGGTTGCACTGCACAGCAGAGGAGATGTGTCGATTCAGCTGAATCCACAGAGGCTGGTAGAGCACCTTAGGTCAACTTCCAAGGGTCCAGGACTGACTGGGCTGGCACCACATGGCAGGGTAGACTCACAGATGGCAGAGTACCAGTGCTAGGCCATGGTTGTTGGAGACTTCTGTCCATGAGGCTCAAGTCAGGAGCTCTTGGAATCATGCTGAGGCTCTGGGTTCAAGAGATAAATGTCCAGTCCTTCTCAACCAGGCCAAAGGGCAGCAGGTCAGCACAGCAAAGGCAGCAGCACAGCAAGTCAGTATTCCAGCAGGGCAGCAGTCCTTCAGCAGCTCAGTAGTACTTCTTCCTGGCAGAGTATCCACAGGTGACAGGTCCAGAAGTGTACTGAAGTGGTAAGGGTCTGAGGTCCAGTTTTTATACCCAGTTGTGTTTTTTAAGTGGGTTAGAAGCTTCTAAAGGTTTCCCTTTGAAATCCATAGGCATCCTGCCCTCTCTGTCTTGGCTCTATATTAATACAGGGGTTATGCAGCCCTTTGTGTGGAGGCAGAACGCAACCTATTCAACTGTAAGTGGGGTTTGAGTGCTCGAAAAAAAACTTTCACCTTCAGATCTGTGACTGGTGGTGGGTCCCTTGCTCACTGGATTCAAGCTAGACCAGCTGATGAGGGGTGTTATCCTGCAACCGGTCCCAGGATGCTTGTTTCCAATCCAGGGAAGACCTGGATTGGCAGTTCGGGGAGGACTGTTCCCATGAGGAACAGGGTCAAGACGGATTTGCATATGGCTGGGTCTGAGCTGGGGTGGGAAAGTGAGCTAAAGAACGATGATGGATTCAACCCAGATCGGTGACTGGGGGTAAGTGTCTGAAAAGTTTCAGTGCTCTGTCCATCATCTCCTTGTCTTTGCTTTGTTCACCCTAAGTTGGCAGGGTATGCCCAGTAGTGGGTCCCTTGCTCACTTTGCCACTGGATTCAAGCACGCCTGGCTGATGAGGTGTGTTACCCTGAAACCAGTCCCAGGATGCCTATTTCCAGTCCAGGGAAGACCTGGCTTGGCAGTTCGGGCTGGACTCTTCCCATGAGGAACAGGGTCAAGACTGATCTGCATATGTCTGGGTCTGAACCTGGGTGGCTAAGTGAGCTACAGAATGATGATGGATTCAACCCAGATCTGTGACTGGGGTTGAGTGTCTGAAAAGTTTCAGTGCTCCGTACATCATCTGCTTGCGTTTGCTGTGATTGGCTGCAGATTGTCCTTTCTGCTTTGGAGAAGGAAGTCTTTTTGAGTTGTGCTCACCAGAAGGTAGTTTATGTGGAGGTGAAAGAGACTGGTGTGGTCATTTGATTTAAGAAATAATTCTAATTTTAGGTATTTAGTTATATATTTCATAACCTTCAGTAAGTGTACTAATGTTGGTACACGTATACTACACTATGCTTACTGGGTGAAACGTTGTTTGGGGAGGTGTAGATGTGTTAATATAGGTTTTGAGAAGTATAGATTATAATGTAAAGAGATGTGAGCAGTGTTTGCAGATTGTGTTAGAAAATGAAATGTGCAAACTGTGTGTACTTGTCAGTAAAGGAAGCAGTGTTTCTCAAATTATAAAACAAATAATGTAATAACACAAGCTGTATTATTGCTATGAACCTCATTGTACAAATACTTTAGCCCTATGAAATGCTTGAGTGTTGATATTACTGTTTATAGAGTTAAAAGCTGTGGTGAGTGCTAGCAGAGGTGTCTCAAGATCAATATACTACTTTATAAACCTTTATGAAATGAGGTTTGATGGCATGTTATAATTTGTTTGTGATAAAAAAAAAGAGTGTACTGGGTGAGGTATGGAATTAGTCAGGACAAATGAATAACAAGTTACTGATACATTCAATGTAAATATAGTGGGTGAAAAATAAAGAAAGCTTTAGGAAATATACTGATGGATCACTGTTATCAATTATTGACCACTATGTAACTTTTATCTTTTTGTTTTTCTTTTTTTAAGAGTAAAATGGAAACATGAATCTGAGGAAATAATTATCTGCTTACATAAACAGGAAAAAAGAACCTTGTTCAGTGGAGGATTATTGTGCTGTTCATCAATAATTACCTCTTCAGGCACAGTGTATTCAGGTTGGAAGGATGTGGAGCCGTCTGAACAGTTGAGTAGTTCAGCAGCAAGTGCTTACTCTGGACGAGCTAGGCTTTGTGAATTGTAGATATGCTTCATTGCTGACAGTGTATTTCCACCTAGCCTGCCATGACATAGCACTAATCTAAAGACTCTTTGGCAGGCTATGGTGGGTAAAAGACTGTCAAAGAAGTGCTACCAAGATTAAAATCCACTAGGCAAATAAAGGGATGGGGAGGATTTAGGAGCCATTTGTGAGCTTCAGGAAAAATGTTATGTATTTTAGAGTTGTTTTTTTTGTCATAATTTTTTATCTTTTTTTAATGTAGCTGTTGTAGTTTTGTATAATTAATCAATTGTTTTGTTTTAATAAAAAAGATTAAAGCTTTTTTGGATTTGTTTCTTTAAAAATCATAAATTTCACGTTTATTATACTATTGCAATATTCAGTAAAACTAGAAGCTCCATGTTCAAGGATTTTGAATATGGTGCTACATGTTTATGTAAGTCAATGGTACTATGCACATCTTTTATCCTGCAGGCACTTGGTAATGGAGAAGCCAATTAATTTACTATGCAGGTATGGCTTTGTGTGATGCAACAGTGAGGTGTGTCATGCTGTAGTATAGGGAAGTGTTATACAAGATAGAGGTTTTGGCACGGAGGAATGTAAATGTTTATACTCTAATACACACTGCAATCAGCTGCTGTGCACACCTTATTATGAATGGGTGTTGCAACTACGAGGCATTTGATACAGAGGTTAGATTATCTCCACCATGTCATATGAACACAAGTTGTCTAAGCCCCAGTTCTAAACAGAGAGGATACTCTATTTTATATTCTACTATGGACATTCATCAGTATGAACAGAGGTATGTGCAGAGAGAACAGTTTCTACCCACAGCCTCTATAGTTGTTATGCAAGTCAGACTTTTGAGCATAAATGTAAATTCAAATCTATACTGGTACATTTGGTATACTGGGGAGAGCTGTGAACAGAAAGATAAGCCACTTTTCACTCCCTAATTTTCATAAGCATTATCCAAGAGATAGGTGACTGGAGAGAGGCCAGTATCCTCCTTACACTGTACTACGCAGAGTTATCCTACAATAGGTTATGTCAGGAAACAGGGTAGTTTCTCCCCCAGCCTACTGTATGTACCTATCTGCATGAGAAGGGGTGTGAGTAGACCAGAGACATTTTTCTCAAACCCTATTACAGACACTATTTACCTGGTACCATGTGTTAGGAGACAGTTGATTCCCTTCCCAGACAGCACTCTATGTTGCTGTTGTTCTAAGGAGAGGTCACTGGGATACTAGACAATACTGTACATCCAAGCTGTGCTGGAGATATGTGTTAGTGCAGAAGAAATTGTTTCCCTACCTACTACTGTATATATCTGTTGTGCTGGGAAGAACTGTTAACGGACAGGCAAATCTATTTCCACACCCAAATATATATGGTTATTTCTTTTTGGCGAGGTGTCAGTGGGAGGGTACTACTTGTTATACTTAGTATGGAATAATGAGGTCTTACATATGAGGTGAGTACCATCCCCACACTAATGTGCATTCTACTGAGCCTGGGATAAGGTGTGAATGGAAAGGCAGTGTAACTTTACATCCAACTCTATGTGCTAGTTATCTTCATGCAAGGTCTCAATGGAGAGGGCAGTCTCTCCTCAGTAGTGGCGATTGTAAGAGATAAGTATTCTAATGAAGGAAAATGTCAATTATTATTTTTCCAAAGTAATTTTATGATCTTGCGAGAGTCTTGAGGGATTGTTTACAAAACAAGCATTGGCATAGTAAACAGGCCTCACCTTTGGGACCTTTTAAGTGTTTAGCCATGCAGCACGTTAGCCATTACGTTACATTGGTCATTAAAGACATAAACGTTTGTGGTAAATTAATGGTGATAGACATAATTAATATGCTGTCAAAAAAGCCATCAAATAAATTAATAGGTAAGCATATTAGTAATAATTATTGTTTTGTAAGAAACTGGTTGATACCTTGTTTAATTGCCGGAAGGCATCGGACCAGGTGTAAAGTATGTGCAAATTTGCTTCAGTGTTCACGCTGCATGGAAGGCAGGGACATACCCATTTATCACCAATTACTCACCTGTTGGACTTCCAAGCATTGCAAGAACATCTATAGCACACAGAAGCAGCCTGTGCAGCGCTTTGCAGGGTACTTGAGCAAGCACATTCCATTCCTTTTGCAGCCTAGAAGTTGGATGAATTAATGTGAATAATGGGCAGAGTTGGTTGTCCTTTCTATTTATGGGAGTCCCACTGCCTTTGTGTAAAGAAGCTTGTCTTTCTATAGCGTGTTTGCGCATTTTCTTGGCTGTGTAGTGCTGTGGATAAGAGAGGTATTACTGAAGTAAGGTAACTGGCGAGTGCCATGAGAGATGGAAGTGTGTGTGCTGTATTTTGGGCAGTTAATAGAGGTGTAATCACTTGAGGTTCAACTATGTGCTGTGAGAAGAGTAAAATGGGCAGGTTTTTTTTCCCCTCATCTCACCAAGTATGCATCTGCAATTCTTTGGCCACCCCTCAACCTGTGCGCCCCGCGTCTGCTGCATTCGCTTTTGTCTAGTACCCAGGACCAGACCTGCCCCTTTGTTAGTGGCTTGGTGTAATCACAGAACCAGGAGGTATTACACAAACCCCAGACCTCTACCCCACACTGTGAAGGGCTGCCAGATATTCAAACTGTTCTCATTGTCACCTCCCTGGTCCAATTGAGCTGTTATGGAAGCAGCATTAACCCAGTCTTGAGGTTTAGGGGGCAAAGGGTCTTTCCACTTTAAACATGTTTTCCTTTGTGCTATTAAAACCAGATATAGCAGTAGACCTCTATGTGTATGTCTCATATTCTTACTTAGCGTACCATCATCCCCAAATAGTACCAAAGTTGCATTTAGAGTGATTTTCTCTCTTAAAATACCACCTATGGCTTCCTCAACTCCCCTCCAGAAGGCGAAGAGTCTGGGACACTCGGAAAATATATGTAGATCATTGGCGTAGATAAGGTCGCATCTTGGGCATTTGGGGTTGGAGAGTGGAGCAAACTTTGCTATCCTGGCAGGGGTGTAGTGTATTCGATTAATAACAAAGAAATGATTCTTCTTGAGATTTGCCGGTTTAACATATTTGCACAACAGCTTCAAAGACATTTCATAAAGATCTTCAATGTCACCTTCCAGGGGAACCTGATTTCATACAAATTATGGTGGGGGGTATTCCTTGTCCTCTGCCTCTAAAAATAACTTATACCATTTTGAGATTTATTTGTTTTTATGGTTTACATCTTGGAAGAATTTCTCCACCTCCCAGATCCTTTGTATTTCGCTCTTCTCTGTGGCAAACCAAGAGGCTAATTTCATGTATTTAAATCTGGAGAGGCCACTTCCAGTCCTGGCTCTTAAAACCTCCCATGGGTGAACCCCCTCAGAGGATACCAAATCTGACCCAGTGGTGATACCTGCTCTTTTGATTGGTATTGCAAGGCTATCCTTAAGGCATTCGGTGTCCCTGGGGAATCCCAAATTGGGGCAAACTCAGAGTAATACACTATCCCCATCTACTTCTGACCTTATACCACAACCTAAGGGCATCCTTCAATACTTCCAATCGCACTTTTTTGAAGTACCTTGGCGCACCAAATTTATATAAGAAACCTTCTCCCCCATCCTGCCTTATCATTTCTGCCAAAAGTCTGCCCCAAGATGACTCATCCGGTTTCGCTAGCATCGTCCGGATATTTTTAAATTGAAAAGCGGTACAATACCACTTGATATCCGGAAGGGCCAACTCCCCTTTGCTCAGTCTGCACCTAAGCTTCTTCCAAGCTAGTCTAGCTCCTTTATAGGCCCAGATAAAACTCATGATCTTACTCTGGATTTTACTGATGTCTAATTTTGGAAAGTTAAGGGGGATGGCATTAAAGAGGTACGTTAGCTTAGGGAGAATGACCATTTTGACCAAGTTGACCCTGCCGTAAATTGTTAAAGGGAGGTTTTTCCACCTGGCTAGTAATCAGTCTACTTATTTTATGGTCCTGTTTAGGTTGATCTGCGGAATTTTCTCAATCTCTTTGATGATTGTAAAACCCAGTTATTTAAACTCTTGGCTTATTCTACCCCCCAATTGTCAAAATTCCAGAGCATCACCTCAGCTTTGGAGGTATTTGCTAGATATCCTGACAGTGCTCTGAATTCCTTTAACAGGGATTCGACCCTTGGGATTGCCACCGTGGGGTTATCGGTATATGGTAGCAGATCATCCGCATATAGAGCGACCTTGCTGCTATATTGGTGGGATTTAAAAGGAGTAATCAGATCATCTGCCCTAATTGTTTGAGCCAAGGGTTCTATATAGATGTTGAAGAGTAGGGGTCAAAGGGGGCAACCCTGTCTCGTTCCTCTTAGAATGTTAAAGCGGGATGATAAAACCACATTTTATTGTATTTTAGCAGAGGCCCCCTGATAGCATTTTAGCAGACTCTGAATAAAGATGGGCCCAAACCCCATTGACCTTAACACCTCCGAAAGATATATCCAACAAACTCTATCGAACGCCTTGGCCGCATCTTGTGCCACTACAGCCAAGGGTTCAGATCAAGATGTGGCAAGATCTATATTGCCAATTAGTTGTTGTGTTTGTTCTTGTATGTATCTTTTAGGGATAAAACCTTTCTGGTCAGCATTAATCAGATGAGGGACAATTTTGACCAACCTCCCTGCTAGGATGCTCTTCAGATCTTATAATCAGCATTCAGCAGGGAGATCGGTCTATAGGAGTCTGCCCTTAACGGGTCCTTTGCAGGCTGCAGGATCAGCACTATAGTTGCCTCTTTCCATGAGCTAGGTATATTGCCCTCTAGCTGATAGACTGAATTAAATAAAAAAAACATGATCTGGACCAGCCCTTCCCACAGAAGTTTATATATCTCGCTAGGAAGTGCATCCGTGCCTGCTGCTTTGTTATTTTTGCACTTCCCGATCTGCTCTCTAATCTAACCCTCGGTTATTGGGGCATCCATGAAATCACGGCTTTCAGCTGTTAAGGTCGAAAGGGATTTCTCCCTCAGCCAAGTCTTAAGAGTCTCCGTATTAGGTACAATTTCCTCATTATACAACTCAGAGAATAATGCGATCAACCGGGCTTGCATGTCCACCAGTCTGCTCGATGTTTCCCTGTTTTCATTAATAATTAGTTTGTTTATGTGATTTTTCACACGATCTGCCCTGGCTTTCCATGCCAAAAGTGCTCCTGCCTTCTCTCCATATTCAAAATTCTCAATGGATTTTGACAGCCACTGTGCCTTACATTTCTGATCGAGCCTTCCTCTGAATTGCTTACAGGCATTATCAAGGTCCCTCTGTACTTGTGATATTTTTTCAGGTGCCCCCTGATTGAGCAGGATCCTTTCTGCCTCTAACTGGGAGATTTTGTCCTCAGTCGTAACTCTCGTGTTTCCTCTCTATTCTTAGAACAAATGCGACTATGAGGCAACCCTCTCATATATGCCTTGAAGGCATCCCATACATAGTCCATAGATGTTGATCCAATATTATCAGAGAAATAATTTTGGGTTGCACATTTAAGATCTCTTACTATCTCTGGATCAGACAGCATAGATCTTTTAAGTGTCCATCTATGTCTGACTTTATCCCGGCTTCCTTTAAAATTATATACAACAGGGGCATGATCTGATATGTGACTGGACTGGATGTCTATTGATGTCATGCCCTCTACAATGGACCTGTCGATCAAAACATAGTCGATTCTAGAAAAATGTCCATATTTCTTGCCGTGGAAGGTGTATACCTGCTTGTTACCCTTCTTTTCCCTCCACAGATCTGCAAGCTCTAGGTCGTGTATCAAATTATTAAGAGCCTGACGTACCCGGGGTGCCCCTACATAATGACTCTGATTAGATCTATCCTTTAATGGATCTAAGAGTACATTAAAATCTCCACCAATTATTTTTGGTGAGTCTACTTCCATCAGGATCCATTGCAACTTACAAATATATGTGGGGTCATCCGTGTTGGGGCTGTAAAAGATTACACATGCCAACTCCGACCCTCCAAAGTCTAATCTAGCCATTATCCATCTCCCAGTTTGATCAGTTTTTAAAGATTTAGTTATACAGCCTGCGCCATGTGTAATCAAAATAGCCACTCCCATACAGTGAACTGTCTGTTCTGAGGTGCAGTAGTATTTTATCCACGGATATCTAGCAAATATTGTACGGCAATCCATATAACTCAAATGGGTCTCCTGAATTAGACATATTTGGACGGAGCTTTGCTCTAGATATTTCATCGCTAATCTCTGTCTACGTGGGCATCGTAAACCTTTAATATTCCACGAGAGGAATTTTAGATCTCCGACTCCCATTGTAAGGTCTCAGCTGTTAAAGAGGCCCTTCGACTTATATCTAGACCTAACACAGTAGGCCAAAGGCAGTCCACCTGAAATTGGAATTGAGATTGAGGAATTTTTTGAATTTTTTCCCACTGCTCCCCCACCCGTGCTCCCCCCTCTTCCCACCCTCCCATCACCCTCCCCATGCCCCCTCCCCTCCGGGAACCCTCCCTACTATTTAGGCTGTAAGCCTAATCGGTGTCAGGTCCTCGGGCCAAACGTAAAAAAGATCATTAACCATTTTCCTTCCCTGATCCCTCTGATCGTCTGGGCCTCCCTTATTTTTCAGATTTACACCTCTCTTACACCTCCCCTCCCTTCTTGATTTTTTCGATAAGGTCATCTGCCTCCTCTAGCGAGCGGTGGATGTACATGTGATTGTTCCACATGGTACGAAGTGACGCAGGGAACTTTAATTTTGCTCTAGCCCCCAATTTATTTAATTCCACCATTCGTTTGCCCACCTCCCACTGTTTCTGTGCTGTGGTATGAGATATATCAGACCTGATATTGAATGATAAGCAGTTAGAGAGGGCATCAGATGTAAGTGGCCCCTCCTTCAAAGCTGTTGACAAAATTGCCTCCCTAACGGTGCACGTATGAAAGTTTATCAAGATCTTTCCGGGCTTCTGTTTTGCTGGATTTCTTTTATAGGGGTCGCGATGCGCCCATTGCATTTCTTGTACAGGCAGGCTCACGTTTAGGTGTTTGTGACATACACTGGAGTAACAAGGAGCCTGGAAGAGCACGCGGGTTGAGTGAGCTTGCAGGCAAGTGAGTGGGGGTTTCCATCTCCACATACAGCCCTTTAGAGCAGTTTAGAAATATTGTCAGTTTTTGCCAGATAAAGCAACTTTGGCATACGTGCATTATTTGATGCGCCCAGAATCACACAGCATGGCAAAACGTGGCACTGAGGATAAGAAGTAGTGTTCTTTATTTCGCAGTTGGCTAGTCAGTGGGTCATATCTTTTTCGTATCCGGGCTATTCAAGATGAAACCCCTGTGAGATCCCCCACTGATCGTGTGCGGCGCAGCGCCTAGAGGTGCTGCCTTTTGTTTTTGGTCGCCCATACTTACTGCCACAATGCTTGGTTTACACTTTAGGTCCGTGTGCCTCGAAGCGTGGTTGAATAAATTTGGGAAGCTACTCCACATACCTACCAGTGGCAAACTGGCCAGCTGGAAATGAAGAGGCGGCCGATTGAGCAGAACGGTATTTCCACCTGGCAAAACTGCAGCATGGAACCACTTCCGGCCATAAGTTTAATGGCTGCAGTTGTCCTATCGTCCAAGAACCGTGTTCATGTCAATATGTATCTTCAGTCTCAAGTTCAAGTGTATATTTTTGCATTTGTTTAGCATTAAAATCTCAACATGGCAAACTAGAATGTCATTCAAAGTACAATGTCTAATAAAAGAAACTGCATATGTTCTAATTGAAAGCAGCGGATTAAGATTAAAATCCTGAACGCCAGAGCAGGACGAAGGCTAAGAGAAAATGTCTAGACAAAGTTTGGCCAAAGAGGAAGGCACCTCCTGATCAGAGAGAAGTGGGACGTACGTCTGAGCACATGCGGCTCCTACCAATGTAAACACGGGCACTGCCAAGGTTACACAGGCACCCGGTGATGGCTGCAGACAAACATTTAAGGGAACTCCTAGGGCGCTTCACGCGTGTACGCCAGGTCATGAACCTCGACTACAGACAGGGCTACGTTTTAAGAGGACAGAGTTAATGCCCCCTCTCCCCTCCAGTGAATGATTCGGTAATAAAATAGAATCATAACTGGGAAGGGTGGACCTCGGTGTCACTGCACCTGCTGCACGACGGATACCTATACTCCTGATTTCTGTCATCATTGTTACCTAAAACTGTCCTAGCCACTCCCAGTGACATGGCTGCATCACAAGCTGCACCCAGGGCCATGCGAGAACCGCCTGGGTGTCAAACTAAAATGAAAAGGAGGAGATGGCGTAAACAGCTCGGCAGGGGGCGTACTGGTGTAGAGTCTCATTAAAGATGCATGTGCGACATTCAGTGAGTTAAACAAAACTCGTCAAAGCCGCGGATCCCACGGCAGGATCTGGCTGTTCATCTAGGAGATGCTGAAAGCGTGCACGCGCAGGGTGCCTGAAACCATGCACTGCGCGAGGCAACCCAAGCTGTTGTGCACACTTTGCATCCTGTAATGAGACCCACCAGGATTTGAAACCCTATGTTGCAGTAGCTGCAAATAAACATAAGCGTCACACGATGCACTGGATTCAGAGACCCCAGCGATCCTTTCTTCGGATACCACGAATGCCGTCTGAGGGTAGCATACAGCTGGGCTTATAAAGATCACACGCTGCAACACACGGGCTGCAGGGACTAAAGAAAATAAATGAATGAATATTAAAACCATATTTTAATCACTCTCTTATTACAGATTAATGTTAAATAAAAACAGGAACTCGTGAAAAAGATCTCTAAACAGTAGGTTAAAACAAAATATAAAACTCTAGTGAGTAATCACACACTCAAAAAATAGATTTATATAATAAAACGTAATACTATACAGAAATTTTAAAAAACTAATTACTATCTTTGTGAATTATAATTACAACTTTAATGTAAAAACACATACAAAGGTAATGAAAAGTATGCTGTTACAATATTAATGAACTTGCTCTGAATATGTCTGAAATTGAGAGTCAGGAGAATTGAGGAGATTAAGAATCTCAACACAAATATTGTTGTATTACTCTGTTTTATACTCAAACATCATTTTTGAGAGCGCACGTAACTTTTGAACTGTATGCAAATTTTGATGCCAGTACGCTCTGCCGGCGTGTGCGCCACTTCTAATGGGTCCCTGTGTATCCAGAAGGAGCATTGTCGGGGTGAATATATATATATATGTATATATATATATATATATTCACTGAAAAAACCATAGGTTTCAGGGGTGTTATAGTTAGCTGGACTTTTCACTTGTACAAAACCATTGAAATTCCCCCGTTATAGTTAGTTCAGCTAACTATAACTCGCGCGCCCGCAATGCACTGCTGATGACGTCACATATTACATCACTCATGACATGGTCAGTGACATCACTCATGACATCACTGATGACATCTCAAATGACATCACTGAGGACATCACTGATGACATCATCCTTGTGATAGTGTGGCAGACCTCCTCTCACCCTAATATAACCTTTGATACACACATTCAAAAATAGAGACTAAAATTTTCAAAACAATGGACATACCAATACCAGTTACAACAACCTCTTCAGTAATTCTAAGATCCACATACACATCCACTCATTCACCAACAGTCCTATACAGTCACTCATACATGTACTCACTCATCATATGTACTCATACACCTATACATCCTGTTACACAATGCCACTCATCCATAGAGTTACTCACACACATAGTCACTCATGCTAATAAAGAATCAAACATACATTTACTTGCATATACAGTTATACACACACCACCATACTTACTTCTACGGAAACTTACAATACTTAGTCTTTTAAACAATCACTTATAGAAACACATACTTATTCATACAGGAACTCTTTCAATCTCTCACTCTCACATATACTCACATATATACACCAATAGTCACATATACTAGTTTAAAACATATGTAGTTACTCATAAAGACACTATTGAGACAGTCATTCACTCACTAACACACCCATACACACACTCATCCACCCATACAGTCCTGCACACATGCTGTGTTCAACACATACAAACAGTGAGTCACTCATTCATGCACCTATGCACTACGTAATACCCCCCACCGAACCATGCAGACACTCAGACTGATACTCAAAAAACCAACTAATAACCTATATAGACACCCATTTAGCTACTCACCAACCCATGCAGCCACTTATACACAAAGTGAGAGACTGATACAGATATTTACATATTTAAACATTACTCACTAAGCCATGTATTCACTATGATACACTTAATCAGTCAGTTACACAATCAATTTTTCAAAAACAAATCATCCATTTAGACACTTATATACCCATTTATTCTTCCATCGACCTTGAGATATACATATATAAAACATATTTAATTTTCAGAAAAACACACATTCACTGGATGATGTCATCAGTGATGTCCTCAGTGATGTCATTTGAGATGTCATCAGTGATGTCATGAGTGATGTCACTGACCATGTCATGAGTGATGTAATATGTGACGTCATCAGCAGTGCATTGCGGGCGCGCGAGTTATAGTTAGCTGAACTAACTATAACGGGGGAATTTCAATGGTTTTGTACAAGTGAAAAGTCCAGCTAACTATAACACCCCTGAAACCTATGGTTTTTTCAGTGAATTTCTGAGGTTTTTTAAATGCTAATTCCTAACTATAACGTGCCTGAAACCTATGGTTTTTTCTGTGAATTTCAAAGGTTTTTTAAATGCTAATTTCTAACTATGCCTACAGAGATAGGACATGTGAAGAAAGAAGAAAAAATGCACAGAAAGAAACAAAAGAAGTGCAGAAAGAAGCAACAGAAGTCCTCAAATACGAAGATAAGTGCAGGAAGAAGGATAACGTGCAGAAAGAACAAAAAGAAGAGCAGAAAGAAGCCTTGTTGCAAAATCATCCTGTACCCTCAACTTTTTCAGACGGATACTGGTGGTAACTGAGTCTGACTAACCAGTCCTAGAGCCAATGCTATGTTAAAAGACACTTAGAATACAGTGAAAACACCTACATACACTAGGGAACATTATGCGTTGGGGTCCCCCTGTGATTAGCATGACCTCCTCTGTAAGCCCCTAGTGTATAATAGGGCATGGGGATTAAAACTACCTCTTAAAACAGGCCACAGGGCGTTTTTGCACACGTTAACTCAGGCCCCGTCCCCTCTCTTCACCACTGTGTAAACACGTGTATAGCAGTCTGAAGGCAGGTCTGCGAGGCCTTCTGATCCAAACTAGTAGCCCCCACCCTACCCGAGTGCTCCGTGCTCGGTATCAAAGTTCAACATCCCCCTGAAGCTGTCGACATACAGTAGGCTGCATCCTGGACTGGTACTTGCTTCCTGGGCAGGTTTCCCGCTTTTAAGGAAGTGGCAACCGCAGAGCGTCAAGTTAGGAGAACTGAGGAGATTTTATACATGAATATATTGAATTCCCGTACAATACCCATTATTTTCTGCTTGCTCTATGGAACTTACGATAAGCGATTGGCCTGAGAGACTGACCTTTTCACCCAGTCCATTGTCAGCATTAAGTGGGTAAATGACGAAATGTCTGGTAAAATCTGCAGACGAAGCTTTTGGGTAGCATACGTAGGTAGATGTAGCGTGCAAAGGAGCCCACAAAATGATATAAAAAGGGAGCACCCACAGATATCGACGGACTACCTCACCGTCTGTATGTAGGTTAACAGGCAGTGCAGGTTTTCCCCAAGAGCTGGGAGCTCTTGTCTTCCTTTGCTTAAAATGTCTTGCTCTGCTTTGCTTGAAGTATCTTATTCTATTTTACCTATATGAAATGTCATGTTATGTTTAACCATTGTTCTCTTTACTTTTGCATTTAAAAGATTTTGTATTGTAATTGCAGGAATGCTTGCTCTAAGAGTAAACGTGAGTGTTCCTAGGTAACATTTTCCTTGGTGTAACTTGTTTCTCATGATGCATTTATAGATGTGTTTTCTCTCTCTCTCTGTCAGTACATTAATTGAGATACAGAGAATATTATGACAGCTGTATGATTATCTGGATTCTGTATTTTGTACTTTATGTCTCTATTCTGCGGTTTCTTTGAAGTTGCATCTTCTCATTAAACTGCCATTGTATTCTGCCTCCAATTCCATGTCTCATATGTCTGTTTTCTTCATTTTTGGAGCAAGCGTTCCTAGGCACCCCGGCTCAAATTAAGGTGCCCCTTTTGTCCCTGACTCACTCTCCTGCTCAGTTCTGTGGTGGCTCCCGGGGATCTGGGGACCGCCCCTAGCTTCCTTGACCCGTAATAGATCTTCCCTCCAACAGCCTCTCTTGCAAGTCCTGTATTGTTGGTTTGTTGCCCCTGCCCCCCTTTCCACTGCCCTCCATAGTCTGTTGTGCTTCCACGGCCCTTCCTGCCTGCTCAGTGTGGTTAAATTGTTGCCTTTGCACCCTCCTACCTGCCTTCAATTTTCAGAGTCCGTGCCACTGGCCTCTGCCTCTCAACAGTATCCTAATGAACAACTAGATTGCTAACATTCTATATTTATTACAAAAGTGTGGAACGCCTGACATCATCTTGATGTAATCAAAACTGTAATACCTAGAGCATTTCCTTTAGAAATTACATATATGAGAGGGTCTTATTGGCATCAAAATTATGGTTAGTGCTCTAAAAGACTAAAATAAGGACATATTTTCTGAGTTTTCAAATAGCGACAAAGCACTTTTAAATTATTTGTTATCTTTGTTTTTTTATCCAGTTGACCACTTGATTAAATGTTGCACTTAGGGGAGAGGATGTGGTGTTACTTCCAGAACTGCAGACTTTGCAACTGGGGAACCAGGTTGAAGTTTCTGCTTCAGCTCGATATTCTGTGATTCTGGTCAAATCACTTAGTCTCCCCATGTCTACAACCAAAATTAATTTGTTCTTGTGTGATGTAACCAATGCTCATGTAAAGCACTCCAATACCTGACAAGTCTGCACTATATAACACTGCAAAAACACAAAATAATAAGTGTTTTGCACACTTCTGTCATTGGGCTATATTTGGGCTACATCTGGGTGATTTTGGGCTACATTTGGGCTCTTTTGTCTCCGGTGGCCATCTTGGGAGATTTATTTGTTATGAAGTTTCCTAATTTCCTCATGTACTGCAGTCTCCTCAGTAGGAAATGCTTTCAGTTTTTTACTTTGATTCCATCATGAAGGTATTCAGATATGTCACACATTTACCATAAATTCTGAATGTTAGCACTTTAGTTGCTCATTAGATCACTGTAGTAAAACTACTGCACCATGGAAGTCTGCTCCTGGTATTAAAAGTGCATGTGTCAGTCTGCATGTCAGAATTTTTTAATGAAATAGAAGAGGATTTGAGAAGTCACTCAAAATGTGCCCTCATTTTCTTTCTTCAGCATTAATCATAATTTCTATGGCAAAATGAACCTCCTCATTGTGTTCCTTTTTAAATTAAATGTTTTAAGTGTTACCAGTTTATTCCAATCAAGATGGCTTCAGGTGTGCCATACTTTTGTCATATTGAAGACAGTAAGCGCTCTAGTTGTTGTTAAGAACATTCTGGGACATTCTGTCATTGGGCTATACTTGGGCTACATCTGGGTGATATTTGGGCTACATTTGGGCTCTTTTGTCTCTGGTGGCCATCTTGGGAGACTTATTTGTTATGAAGTTTCCTAATTTCCTCATTTACTGCAGTCTCCTCAGTAGGAAATACTTTGATTCCATCAAGAAGGCATTCAGATGTGTCACACATTTGCCATAAATTCAGAATGTTAGCACTCTTTTTGCTCATTAGATCACTGTAGTAAAGCTACTGCTCACCAGGGAAAACTGCTGCTGGTATTGAAAGTGCATGTTTCAGTCTGCATGTCAGAATTTTTTAATGAAATAGAAGAGGATTTGAGAAGTCACTCAAAATGTGCCCTAATTTTTCTTTCTGCAGCACTAATCATACTTTTTATGGAAAAATGAACCCCCTCATTTTGTTCCTTTTTAAATTAAATGTTTTAAGAGTTACCACTTTAATCCAAGCAAGATGGCTTCAGGTGTGCCATACGTTTATCATAAGTAGGACTGTTAGCGCTCTAGTAGTTCTTTGGAACACTCTGGGAAGCTGCAGTAGAACACAAAGGAATCAACTGACAGTCTCTGCCCTTGTTGGATGTACATGTTTTACTGAGAATGTCAGACTTCATTCTCACATGACTGAGAAAGATAATGTGAATTTACAGAAAATAAGCTCTCAGTTTAGCCTATAGATCACCTTCCAAACCTCTGTGGTAAAACCATGAGAAAATATTTTTCTCTCAATCATGATATCCCAGCAGAAGGCTTTTTCACATGGTGAAATCACCTTAGAACATACCACAATTCCTAAAATGAGTATGGTACCATCAACAAATGATTTATAATGTAACTAAAGTCTTAAAACCTTCTATTAACTGCAATGCTTTTTAATGAGGTGCTATCATGTATATTGGTCCCAAGATGGCTGCCAACACTTCTTGGATGAAGTGCTGACAGCCAATCAGATCTCAGGATGAGATGTGTGGTTAGGCTCCGCCCACATATATATATGCTTTTAAATGCTATTTTCTCAGGAAATACTGAACAGATTTACACCAGACCTGCAAAAGGCACTTCCTTGACCTTATGGCTACCTCTCTGCCAAATTTCAAGTAATTCTGTTCAGCCGTTCGGGCTGTAGCTGTGTCTAAAGGTCCTATGGAAAAATGCATGGGGAAAACGCGTTTTGGGACCCCCCTTTTTTCTCGGCCCCTGCTTGACGAATCCCCCCGAGACTTTCAGGGTAGGAGCGGAGCGTAGCGCCCCACCTATTTTGAAAATTTCGCGAGGATTCGTCGACCGGCGCCAAAGTTATTCCAAATAGAATGTTGCGGATTTCCTATGGAAACAGGGTCCTAACTATAACTACCTACTGGCGACCGCCAGTAGGTAATATATATATATATATATAAAACATATCAGTATATATATATACATATATATATACACACACACATACATATGTATATATATATATCCTATTGATGGTCGCCAGAAGGTAGCTGTAGTTAGGCTCATGTTTCCATATAAAAGCGTTTTTTTACTTACCTATATCTTTGGTGCCGTTTGATGAATCTTTCCGAACTTTTCCCCAAAAAGTGTCATAGTGAATCTTGTTGTGCATGGAAAGTTTCGGGCGATCTGTTAAGCATTGGCCAAGAAAAAGGAGGTCAAAGAAAGTGTTTTTCCTGTGTTAATTCCCATAGGGATTTTAAATACAGCTGCCGCCTGAACCGCTGGAAAGAACTACACCAAATGTGGCAGAAATCTATCTCTTGGTCAAAAAAGAGCGCTTTTCGTTAGTTGGTGTAAATCTGTTCAGTAATTTGAGCTATTAAAGAAAAAACTATTTGTATATAGAAGGATGCAGACCCCTGCACTTGTTTAAACATGGGACCCTGTGTGGGCCAGGTCCTGGGGCATTCCAGCACTTCCAAATGATAACCTGACTACTTAATATGTGTACAAATTTTTAAAGAAGGCTTCATTAAGAACCTGCTGATTTTCGCAAGTCAATTTAAAGCAGCTTACAAAATAGAGCCCGGGTGTTGGAGCCATCACCCTAGTGCTAAAAGTGCCTCTGCTATCCCGTGGCTCGGGACAATACACTACCTGGATTTGGGGTCCCTAGCCCCATTTGACCTTACCTCTGCTTGGGAACCTCATTTCCAACCAGGATACGCAACAGGAGGCGTGACTGCAGAAAGGAGCCCAAGCGGGCAGGGCCAACGCCACATTGCTAATAGCACCTCTGCTATCCCACTGTGCGGGACAATACACTACCTGGACTTGGGGTCACTAACCCATTTGACCTCACCTGTGTCTGGGGACCTCATTTCCCACCAGGAAATGCACCAGGAGGCACGGCTGCAGAAGGGACCCCAAGGGGGCGGGCCATTATAGTTAGAAAATATAATTTAAAAAATCCTTAGAAAATCATTGAAAAAAAAAGATTTCAGGGCAGTTATAAGTGGGAAAAAGAATTAAAAAAAACCTTCTAAATTTACTGAAAAAACGAAAGGTTACATGGACGTTATAGTTAGGAAATAGAATTATTAAAAACTTTCGAAATTCACTTAAAAAAACAAAAGTTACAGTGACGTAATAGTTATGCTCAGATTTCACTCAAACAAAACCGTAGAAATTCATCAGTTATAGTTACCTGACCTAACTATAACTTAGGCCCCCGCAATGCAATGCTTATGACCTCACATATTACTTCACTCATGACATGGTCAGAGACATCACTGATGACATCATTGATGACATCTCAAAGGACATCACTGATCATATCACTGGTGACATCATCCACATTACCACTCACACCCCCAAGCAACCTCTCATACACCCAGTCACACACCCTCACACAACCTTACATACCCATTCACAAACCCATACAACCACTCACACACCCACTCACTCATACACCTACTCACTTTACTATACAGTAACATATACAGTAACTTATCCCTACAGCTTCTGACACACCCACGTATTCACCCATACAGCCACACACATCCCCACTCACTCACCCATACAGCCTCTCACTCACCCATACAACCACTTATGCACCCACTCACACAAAGCCACTCACTCACCCATACAACCACTTATGCACCAACTCACACACCCACACTAGCACTTACATACCCATTCACACACCCATACAAGCAATCACATGACCACTCACTCATGCATACAGCCACTTACACAGACACTAACTCTCTAATACAGCCACTAACACAGACACCAACTCTCCAATACAGCCACTGACATGCACACTCACTCACCTATTCAACCACTTATACACACATTGACTGAGCAATACAGCTACTCACATACCTGCTCACTTATCTATGCATTCACTCAAACAGCCACTAACTTATCCATACACCCACTTACACACCAAGTCGCTCAGCTATGGAGCCACTCACCCAGGCACTCACTCACTGATACAACCACTCACACAAACACTCACCCACCCATATAGCTACTCACACAACCACTCCCTCACCCATACAGACACTCACACAGCCACACACTCACCCATATGTTAAATGTTGTGTTATGTTAAATATATTTAATATAGTGCTCAACTGACCTGGTTGCATTTCGGCGCTGGCGCTGTTTCGAGGCAAGGATTGGAGTGCAAGGGAGGCAGTTAGAATAGGTGGGATTTGAGAAGTTTCCTAAATTTGCAGTGGTTCGAACATGTATGAATATGGAGTGGCAGCATGTTCCAGACACAATGCGAGGTACACATAATGTGGCTTTGTCGCAGGATCTTAGGCAGCGTCCTCAGGTGTAAGCTTTGATTTTTTGTTGCAGATATAGCGGAACTTTCCCTTTTAGAGCATTATTGGTCAGGCAACGGATCTTAAAACAAGACCTTTTCTTCACTAGGAGCCAGTGAAGTTCTGTCAGCAACGGAGCTGAGGGCGTGCCTGACCGGTAGTTGAAAAGAAGCCTGGCTGCGGTATTATGGACTACCTTGAGTTTGGCCATTTGGGTCTCATTGATATCCGCAAAAAGGGTGTTGCTGTAGTCCAATCTACTTATTACCAAGGCTTGAACTAGAGTATTGCGGTGGAGTTTGGAAGGTAGGGGAATACTCTGTGCAGAAGGCGCATGTTATTGTGGCATACTCCCGAGGTGGTCAAGTTGCGCTCTTTCATTGTGAGATTTTGGTCAAATTTCATGCCCAGATTTTTTACGGTTTGTTTAGGCACAAGGGGGAACCCAGTTGGTGGGGCCACCAGTCATTTGTCCAAATAGAGGCTGCTTTCCCAAACAGCATAATCTCCGTCATGTCGATGTTAAATTGGAGAAAATTTCTGTTCATCCAATCAGAGACGGCTAACATACCTAGGGTGAAACGGCTTTTGGCTGCTACCAGGTCCTGGTCGAAAGGGAACATCAGCTGGGTGTCATCCGCATAAGAGATTATTTCAAAGCCGAAACGCTCGACAATCCTGGCCAGGGGAGCCATGTAGATAATAAACAAAGTAGGGCTCAGGCAGGAACCATGCGGGATACCCTTGTCCAGGATAGTCTTACGGGAAGATTATGGGCGCAAGATGACCGTTTGATGTCTTTCTTCCACGAAATGCAAGAGGCATTAGCATTAGCAACACAAAATGCTTTTCTATGGAACAGCTGACAGCCACTAGGTAATATATATATATGTAAAGCATTTTTGTGTTGCTAATAACTTTGGCACAGATTGATGAATCTCCATGAAACTTTCCAAAAGATTCGACTTTTTGACTAGTTTATGCATGGAAAGTTTCAGGGTGATCCGTCAAGCGGGGCCGAGAAAAAAGGGGTACCAAAACATGAACTAGCCAATGCATTTTCCATAGACTTCTTTAAAAACAAAGCTACAGCATATTACACCATATTTTTCAGGAAGCTGGATTTTGGGTTGCTTTTTGTAATTTGGTTTAACAAGTTCACTAATTTTTGAGAAATTTCGGTTAAAAAATAGTTGTATATCTGGTCGGTTGGGTCCATGAGAGTCTCGAGAGACTCTCGCTGGCGCACCAATTTAAAAATGGAGCGTTCTGATTGGCCCAGTGAGCTTTTTTTGCCCATGCTTGCTCCCCATCTTGCTCCCACGGGAGTCAGGCTACCCCTGGAGCGAGCGTTCTGATTGGCTGCCAGCAACATGAGAGAAATGCTGCTGCCATCTATTACAGGACTCAGGGACTTAGTCCCCTGTCTTGAAATTAAAAAAGAAAAATAGTATAAAGGGGCATGGTAGGGATACCCTGCCCTCTTAGGTTCATGGTGGGGGACCCAGAGGGCAACTTCATGGGGCCAAAAAAATGCAAAAACCCCTGCGATCCCATGGGGGTCCCGCAGGATGGGGAAAATCAATAACAAAATGGTGGGCGTGCTGCACTCACTAAGTTTATTCCCCGAGGAGCCCACCCCAGGGGCAGTATTCATAAAGGGCAGGGGCTGCATCCTCCCCCTCCCCAAGCCCCCAGAGGCCCCAGGGAGCCCACCCCAGGGATAAAAATCATTTATGTGGGGAGGGGGCTACGTGGCCCCTGCCCGAGCCTCCAACGGCCCTGGGGAGGCCACTCTGGAGCCAGAATTTGTTAATATATTTTTATTTATTTATATATTGATATTCACTAAAAAAGTCAAAGGTTACAGGGACATTATATTTAGAAAACAACATTAAAAAACTGTAGAAATTCACTAAAAAACAAAGGTTACAGGAACGTTAAATTTACGGAGTAGCATTTAAAAAAAACTTAGAAACTCATTGAAAACAATTAAGGATACAAGGCTGTTATAGTTAGGCTCAGATTGTACATGCACAAAACCATAGAAATTCAGCAGTTATAGTCATGTGGGTGTGTGGGTGGGTGTGTGAATGGCTGTGTGGGTCTGTGAGTGTATGTTAGAGTGGCTAAATGGGTATGTGAGTGGATGACTGAGTATCTTTGTGGTTGTGTCAGTAGCTGTGTGAGTGACTGGGCCAGAGCGGAACCTCACATGCCCCTTTATCCAACAAGAGTCCACAGTTTTGCAGGAAAAGTCTACCCAACTGGAGTTCTTTCCACTGGTTAATTAGTAAGTGCTACCTCGTTGGGTAATGACTAAGGCATATTCTATACTACAGCTGCGTAATGGACAATGAGAACATGTCTCCAGGGACCTGGTGGGCATGTAATTTTGGCAATGTGATTGTTCCTCGAGCGTCTTGATCCACAAATCTGTGATAACTTGAATCCTTGTCTAGAGAAGAGGACAAGACTACACAGAGGGGAATCTCCACCAAACAGGGGTAGTTCCTCCTATCTGTATGAAGTAAGTGCTTCTTTGGTTGGTGGAGATGTCCTCAAAATTCTTTGCATCAAGAATGCGCCACCAAAATTGGCAGGAAACGCGCTCGGAAACCTTTGGGTCAGCTGTCCGATGTGGGAAAAGGCGGGAAGACCTTTGCATACTACTAAGTAGAAAGGGGCGGGACAAACAGGCGGACCTTGCAGATGATTTTCCCATCTGCATACTCAGGGTAATTAAAAGGGAGAACCATGGACTCTGCTCTCAAGACAAGAAAGAAACCACTTGTCAAAATCACTACAGATCAGATTGCACTCCAATAGATCAATGATGCATTCACCGCCATTAACGATTACAGATTGTTTTTCAGCATGGAATATGAGAGGGAACACACTTGCTTTGCCAAGAAGTTAAGATCATTTGTGTTTTACAGAAGTGGAGCTTCAACTGGGGCACCTGCTGTGTTTATATTTGAAAGGGCTACCCGTAAATATTCGATTTCTGTGAAATGAGCATCAGGGCCTTAACATTAACCTAATTGTTTCCAAGATGAGTTCACAGTTTTGCCGTAATGTCTACTCAAATGGAGTCCTTTATACTGATTAATTAGTAACTGCTACCTCATTGGGTAACTGTGCATTTTCTACACTACAGGTGCTTAAAGGACCACAAGGTAATGTTTCCAGTGACTTTGTGTGCATGTAATTTTGGCAATCTTCATCAACAAATCTGTGATAGCATCAATCCTTGTCAAGAGAAGGCAATGAGACTTCAAAGAGGCGAATCAACACAAGCAGGGGTACTTCCCTTTCAGTTTATGAAGTAAAGGGGAGAGGGCCTGCATGGCCCCCGCCCTGGAATGATTTAGGCCCACGGGACCACATCCCCCAGGGCCCGGCCTTTTGATGCTGGGTGCCCTGGAGCACACCCTGGGAACCCAGTCTCCGGCACTGGGGACTGTGGGGGGAGCCTCAATGCTCAAGTTGTCCAATGCCCCAGCTGTCCCTGCACGCAGGGAGCAGCCAAAAATGCTGATCCCTGTATGTGGTAGCAATTTTTTTATCTTTCTGTCCTGCCAGCTGTCAGGTGAAAAGTCCACACCCAGTGGGCGGGAAAAGTTTTCCTGCTACTGGCCACTGGGAGCGGGCTTAAAGTTCGCTCTCCCTTGGCGAGAGCTGTCAAAGCTCTTGCAAAGCAAAATCAAACTGCCATGTCCAGAGAGTGGGTATCTCAGGAGATAGGGAGCCAACCCTGGGGGGTCCCCAGGGACATAAATAGCTCTGGGAGGGGGGTCATGTGCTCCCCTTCTTTAGTTTGCACACAGTCAGCCCTGGGAAGGTGGTGGTCTCCGGGGCCAAATATGGCCCCCTCCCCCTTATTTCTAGTTTTGTGCCTCGAAGTGGTGCGGTCCCTGGGGAAATTTTACACATTGGAGGGGGGTCCGCGCGGCTCCCCTCTTTGTATTCTCACATGGCCCAGGGAGGCTGTGGTCTCCGCGGCCTTTAACGGCCAAAGGAAGGGGGCCATTCGGCTGCCCTCCCATAAATGTTTTAAATAAACCCCGGGGAGGCTGTGGTGCCCTTGGGAAGGGTGGCCACATGCACCCCCTTACCTTTTGTTTAATTACTGCTTGCCGCCAGGACCTGGCCCACCTGGGGGCTGAGAAACAAGCCAGCGTTGGAGACCGTTCTTGGTTTTTTCCACGGGGATTCACAAATCTTCATGATTTTTACTGCAAAAAAGTTCTTAGAAAATGCTTTTTGGCCCTGGTGCAGTACCTGAGGGACCCAACCACCTGGCCGAGAGGATCAGAGTATTCCTACCATACCCTCTTCTCTTTTTTTGAAAATTTTTGTTTGTGAGTTGGCTGAGTCCAAGTCCCAAGATGGCTGCCAACACTTCATACTTGAAGTGTTGGCATGCAATCAGATCTCCGCACAAGATTGGTAAGATTCGCAGAGGCTCCGCGCCTCTAGCTATATAAGTGCCCGGCTGGGAAGGTGATTACTATTGGACCTTTTAAAATCCAGTAGCACTTGGATCGGAATTTAACAGGTGAGATAATTATCACCTATTACAAGTTCTGCCCTTTAAAATGAGCGATAATGGGCACATTCAGTAATTAACACACTGAATTCCACATGTTTTACCTTCTTTAAGGTCTTTTTTCCTGAAAAGTGTGGACAGGTTTGACCTGCCGAAATTTATCAGGGGAAAACTCAAAGGGTGTGGTAATTATCTCAAAATTCTGATTCTTGTACAAACAAAAATGTGCTCATGAATTGGTGTTTAGCCCTGCTTTTGTAATCATTACTGCCCTCAAAGGGACAGAGCTTTCAAGTTACTCATTTTAAAACTCTTTTTTTATTTTTCAGTCATGTTTATTGCACAAAAGGCAGCTATGCAAAGAGGCAAGTGGGGTAGTGGAAAGGGCTGGACTGGTAATGGCCCCAGCACCAAAATAAAAGTGGCCTCCATTAATGAATTAGATAGCTAATAACAGTGGCCCAAGTTTGCCAAATGGGGAGGCTTTGAATTCATAAAGACACACTGTATAAGTGCTTTGCAAGGTAAGAAAAACTGTATGGATTTGAGCTTGCTTCAGGCAATGTTTGATCTAATATCAGGGAAAGTAACAGTAAAAAAGCGGCCCAGCAGACCATAAAATCGGCCCATAAACACCGAAAGAAAACGGGCCACACATTGACCTTTCAGAACGGCCCATTGGGCACTGCCTGATTGTCCTATAGGCCAGTCCGACCGTGGAGGGGAAAATGAAATGAGAAATTGGGAGGGAACAGAAAAGAGTGGGGGTGGGGGGGAGCCTGAGTTCGCAGGACAATGAAATGGACAACTACATCTGACTTAACCTCCCTGAACATACAAGCTCCAGAATCATAAGGGTACCTCTTTCCCCGGATGATCATATGTGCAATCTGAAAGGATCAGGAAATGATTGCAACCCTGAAAAAAGCCTTCGACTACTAACTGAGCTCTGTCACGGCTCTGTCAGTGCGCCATCAGACTTGACACTCTTGAGTGAACGATTAAGTAAACATACAGGGCCTAATTTATGGGGATTTGGCATAGGGCAGCGCCGCAAGTCTTTTTGCTGCGCTGCCCTATGCCAATGTGAAATGGCAGTAATGCACCGTATTTATGAAATACGGTGCATTCCTGTCCTTTCCCCATGTGCTGGCGCACAATTTGCTGCCTAGCGCCAATGCAGGCACCCTTGCACAGTGATACAACGGTGTCAGCGTTGCATGCAGGATTGTTTTTGTGCATGAGGGGGCACCTTTCTGCACAAAAACAATTCAGAGAGGCGTTTTTATCTTTCTATATGTGCTGCAGAATGCAGCACACATGCAATAGGGAAATTAATATGAAGAGGCCGTAAGATGTATGCGCTGCCTTAGGTTTACGTGACTAAGTAAATCTGGGGCAGCGTCAAAATCCATGGGTGTTGTGTGGGAAAACCCACTGCAACACCTATGGGACACCTTCTTGACACCCAGTAAGGCAACGCAGCGACTTGCGCCGCTTTGTCTTACTCCACATCTATGAGGCCACGCAAAGCCACGCAGCATCTAAAAAAGTGACTTACTGGGTGCGCATATAACAAAACAGAGCGGTGTGGTGTTTACCAGGCACAATAAATAGCACCATTTATGGCTTTGTCCCCCAAAACTGGGCAGCACATTCAAATTTTTGTCCATCACCAAAATCCTCAGGTCCTCATATTTTCTGAGAACTTTTTGCCCCTTTAAATTATGGCAGGGTTGAACTGACTAAACTTTAATGGGCGATGTGTTTTCATCACACCCCGGGTGGACTGGGTACAAAACAAGCTTTTGCAATGCAATCAGTCTCGCCTTTGGGACCTAATATGTATTTATATGCAGCACATTAGCCTGAGTGCTGAAACATCTCCTGTTCTTTAACATGGAGGGAATGTAAGCACGAAACTGCGTGACACGCTAGGTATGGGAACACTTGGAGAGAAATATAGCCTTTCAGTGAGAAATGGTATAGTCCAAAGCTCTGTTTTTAATATAAAATCAGGGTATTTGGTGGTCATATCACTGAAAATACAATATTTGAAAAAAATATTATTGTCTACGGGTGCTTGTGGAAGACAATTTCTGTGGACTGGAATCTAGAGAATGCGAAAATGATTCTGGTATTTTACCAACTTCTTCTGGTGGTTTTCTGTCAAGACAGTTAAATAGAGGCAGTTGAACAGAAAAAAAGTCCCTAAGCGGAAGCAGAAAAGTCCTAGGGCGGATCTCCAGAGCCCACAAAGTACATACACATATAAATATATACTAAAGTAGATACAAGAGGTCTCCAATGCTCGACCTAAAAAGGCAAAACTCATAATTTCGATATCTGCAGGAAAAGGATGTTTTTTTTACTTTTCATCCTGGTACATGCAGAACACATGTAAAAACAAAATAAACATCAGAATGCAAAGCAAACAAGGACTGGGTGACCGACTCCTCTCTCTAAGGGTTCAGGCAGGTATCACAGCACTGAAAAGATTGCAAAACAAATTAAATAAATGTGCCTTTGTTTGCGGCGCATAGTTTTCAGTATTACACAGAAATCCGTGTGCACACACAGAGGAGAGGATCTGGGCTCTGATCTGTGGCTATTTCCCAGATTTCAAGTTCACTCGTCCAGAGTCCCGTGTCAGACTTGAATAAGTCATTTCGTTTGACTGTTCAGAACGTGACACGCTGTAATTTCCTTTGTCTGAACCGAAGGTGCAACATTATCATTTTTTCATCCTGATGTGCTGTCAGTGTGCCCAGCATTTTTCAGAGCATGTTGAAATGCTGTCATATACTCGTCACATTTGCTGACGTGAACCTGAGTCCTTGTCTTTCCTCGCTGATGCTAACTATGTTTCAAGAAGGGCGCAGTCTGCACTCCGTCCCACAGGGCAAGTGGTAAACAGCTGTCGTAGACACGGCCCCTCTAGTGCACATTTGATCAAAGGCAGCAGAAGGTTCCTGTAGTGATACTAGGTGGTGGGAAGGCACAGAGCTTCAGTGGCGTAACACAAAATGGCGCCCCAGCCAGTGGCTTAACGAAACTTAAGTAGCCCGCCCCTGCAAACTACATTGAGGGTGTTTCCACGCCCAGTATGCAGTAAGGTCCCGAATGGGGCCCCATGGAGCTCGCCCCCTCACACCACGAGGGCTGCGGGGGCTTTTGTTACACCACTGCCCACCAACTCCCCCTGCAGAATGAGGTTAGGGGCCCTCAGTCTCCTGTATCTTAGAGATATGTATTGGCCATTTTGCTGAATAGGGGGCCCTCTGGATATTAGAGGGCCTAATGGAAGTTTGGGGGCCCCCTGTCCCTCCAGGAGAGCAGGGGGTCGGTGTGGCTGGGGGGCGGTGAATCTGGGTTGTTGGTATCTGTCGGGAGGGCATGGTTGTCGAAGCTGTCGTGGATGTCTGCTATCTTGCAGTGGAAGAAGGTGGCTAGGGAGTCGCAGAGGTCTTGCGATGGCAGGATGTCGTTGGATTTGGCGCTAGGGTTGGAGAGTTCTTTCACGATGTTGAAGAGCTCTTTGCTGTTGTGTGCGTTGTCGATGCGTTCTTTGAAGGAGGTCCTTTTGGTGGTTCGGATGAGTTGGTGGTGTCTGCGGATGGCGCTCTTGTGGGTTGCACTGCTGTCCGGCGTCTGTACATGGTGCCACGTCTTCTTGAGCCTGCGGCAGGCCTGCTTGAATGCCTGGAGGTTGGTGGTGAACCAGGTGGCCTTTCTGTCGGTGCGTCTGTTAGAGGGTTTCTTGATCGGGGCGAGAGTGTTGGTGCAGCCGTCGATCCATTGCCTGAGGTTGCAGGCGGCCGTGTCGGCGGTGTCAGTAGGTGGATTTCGGGCGAGGGTGGTGTTCAGCTGGTCTTCGGTGACTTTGTTCCAGCAGTGGTGGGGGGCCCGTAGTGTGCGGGGGTGCTCAGTGGGCTTCTCGAAGGTGAAGTGGATGCAGCGGTGGTTGGTCCAGTGGAGTTCTGTGGTGTGGCTGAAGGTGATGTGGTTGCTGGCGGAGAAGATGGGGTCAAGCGTGTGTCTGGCAGAGTGGGTGGGGGTCGTGACGAGCTGTCTGAGTCCGAGGTTGGCGAGGTTGGCGGGCAGGGTGGTGGAGTTGCTGTCGTTGGTGTTCTCGAGGTGGAAGTTCAGGTCACCGAGGCGGATGTAGTCCGTGGACGCAAGGGCCTGTGTGCTGACGAAGTCGGCGATGGAGTCGCTGAACCTTGGCCGGGGGCCAGGGGGTCTGTAGATGAGGGTTCCTCTCAGGGTGGTGTTGGGGTCGATGTGGATCTGGAAGTGCAGGTGTTCGGCGGTACTGAGGGTGTCGTCGGTGCTGGTCGAGATTCTGAGGGTGTTTCTGTGGACGGTGGCGATTCATCATCCTTCTCCGTTAGTGCGGTCCCTGCGGGTGGTCTTGTAGCCGTCTGGGATGGCTATGGCAATGTCGGGTGCCGAGGAGGGGTTCATCCAGGTCTCCGTCAGGAAGGTGACGTCTGTGGAGGAAGAGTTGAGTAGGTCTCAGAGTTCGATGGCGTGCATCGGAGATTGTTGTTGCGGCCTGCCCTGGTGGGCGTGGTCGGGACATGGAGGCTGGTGTAGCTGCAGTTCTGGCTGGCGAAGGGTCCTTGGGTGCGCTTCGGGTTGGCCTGGAAACAGGTGTATGAGCGGCCAGAGTTGAGTGCGTGGAGGGTGCTGGCAAGTCTTTCCTCTAAAGGACCAGGCTCTCTTTTTCCCCTCTCAGAGCAGGGAGACAGGCAGACCCACAGCTTCTCCAGAAAGTTGCAAAGACTTCAGGTGATGTCCTGTCACCGCTAGGAAGTCAGCTGTCATGCGGACACTGGCACAGGATCAGAGTAGCTTTTTGAGAGGTCTGCCTACCACTCCCATTCTTCGTCAAGAAGCACTTGGAATTAGAAAAAAGTGGAATGGTTTAGATCCCACATTTAACTCATTTTTCCGACTGGGAATGTTGAAAAACTGTCTCACCTCCTGTAAGTATCAGGTGGTTCCCTTTTGAATGTCATTTTCTGGCTGCAGTGCAGAGGTGTTGTGGCATGCTCTATCATAGAGCTGCTGCAACGCCTCAGCACAGACCAATGCTTGAGGCGGAGCAATGGGGTGGAGTAGACAATACAAACAAATAGAATAGGAAAAAAGGATCCGAAAAAGGTGCAGACAGTGAATCTTAAAACTCACTAAGGGATATCCTAATAACAATTTTATTCCTGGATTCCCTTTACAGGATTTAAAAAAGTTAATTTATACCCCCGTATGGTGGTGAAGTGAGTGTAATATGCACTCTACACACCTCCGTTCTGTATAAAAGGGTTTGGGTGTCAGAGCGCTTTACATTTCAACTACCTTTGAAATCAGCAGATATCAATTCTTTCACGTCTGGAGCATGTCTATGTATTCCACTAACATTGGCAAATATTTATCCATACATTTAACAAATGTAATGAGGAGTAAAATAAATCCATAGATTGCAGTCCAGATTGTCGTGTTGTACATTAGATTTAAGATAAGGCCATTCCTGAGTTCTTCTATATCCAAGCTGGTTATAGTATTGTCATGTTCACCACATTCGTTATGGGAGAGATTTACCCATCAGAAAGGATTTCTGATGGTGAAAGTTGGTGTTTTTGTAGCGGGGCGTCTGACATGTGGCTCCTTAGGTTGGAAGTTTCATCTTCTGGCATTTTGTTGATATCTTCCGTTCTTTCGGTAACTATTTTTTTTTGCTCTGAAGGGCATGTCCTGCATTCAAATCGGTTGTGTGATTTGTCGTCTCCGGGTATTTGTTGTTGGTTGCTGTGTTCGATAGAGCAGTGATTTGTAAGGTTGTGGAGGCATTTGCATCTGATTTTACTTGGGTTGCTTCTATGGGATGATTGCTGATCGTATTGAGTATGTCTACTCTTGGGTTGTTTTCTGTAATGTGTGCCTTTGTGTATTGTCTAGTACTAGAGGATCTAGAGTGTCGATTCTCATGGTCTGTACTGCGGTCTCTCTTTTCAATTACCCTCAGGGGAGTATGGATGGTGTCTAAGCTGTCGTCTTGTTGGAGATCTGAAATAGGGATGTTATGGATCTGGTCTTTTAGCGTGGTAAAGTAATCATCAAATAACTCAAGATCCCTGTTGGCTGCTTGGATGAGTACCATGCCATTTTTGTAGAAGGTTATATTTAGTGAGGCCTTTAAGTTTTTCAAAGTGATTTATAATCAACTTCGTTTCATAATGGATGTTTCTTGATTCTTTGATGTTTAGCAATTTCGACGTTGCGGTGCGCCATTTAGCTAGTGATCTAGTGTAACAAATTAGATTGTTAATAATCACTCCATTATTCGAGTTAGAGGAGGGGTCTAAGATAAGGGTTTCAGGGTACTTCCTGAGCAGGCTGTATTTAAAGCTTTTGGAAGCATTTTTAGAGAGATTGGAAGGGTAGGCTATCGCTCGGGCTTTGTTACCTGCGGGAATCAGATTTGTTCCCTCCATTTTGCAAATGGTGCAAATAACTCCTGTTGTGAACTAGGTGTTTCCTTAATTTAATTTATTAGATCACCTTTCTTTTTATGCTTCTGATGATTGTCATCCCTTAAATAAGTAATTAATAATGTGTCTATCAATTGTTTTATTTATTCTGGGAGTGTAGGTTATCTAGTTAATTAATTAATTATTTTACAATTAGTTATTTTGGGAATGATGGTTAGCTGTAATTATTTAATTAGTTAAAACTCTGATTAATTTTCCAGTAATGGTGGATGATTTTACTTATTAAATAATTATTTATACAATTAATTATTCTGGTAATGTTGCTCTACCTCATTTATATAGTTAATTACTTAATTAATTATTCAATGTTAGTTACAATGGTTATAGAATTATTCTCTATTATTTACAGTGGTTTCAGAATCCTGGTGGTGTCACTCCTATTTACACTTCTGTAGCTTGTTTCTCATTTCGCCCTTCTTACTAGTCTTCTTTTTGTGTCTGTATGTATTTCCATTGGATTCAGTATCCTGAAGGTGTCAGTCCTGCTTTTATTTCTGTTTTTTTTTTACCCCCCTCCCTTCCCATTAGTCCTCTTTCAGAGGCTGTTGTGATGTTTAAAGCAAGATGTTTGTTGTTACTTGTTGAGACTTTATTAACAAGCGAACAAATCTCAATATCAATGGTTAAACAGAGTGTGCTGTACCATGTTTGTATGTCAGTATCAGACCCTCAAAGGAAACAAGGAATGTAGAAATAGTAGTTTGTTTAGAACAGATATTTTTTTATTACTTATTAGAATTTTATTAACAAACGTGCAAATTTCCATATCACTGGCTAAACACCCCACGGTCTCCCTATATATGAGGCATCTACAGTCGTGCTTTGTATGTATCATGGCCTACCCAAGCTTGTCCATGGATGCCATCATTAAGACCTATCTCATGACTCCGTATCCTGTAGACCCATTTCCGTTCGCGTATGAACCGGGTGCGAGTGTGGCCCCTGGTGTTGGATGAGATGTAAGGTTTATCCAAAACAGTCCAGTACAGATCCTCCAACGTATGTCCCATCTCTGCATAATGTGTCGTGCAACGTGTAGTGGTCCTTGCACAGCGGATGTTACTCCTGTGCTCGATGATTCTCCCTTTCACTTTTCTGGATGTCATACCCACATAGATCAAACCACATGGGCATTTGATCATGTATATCACATTCGTGGAGTTGCAGATAGTATGCGTTCGTTGTTCCCATGGGTAGTTTAAACCCATGTCTACACTCTTGTTGTTAGTGGTTAATCTGCAGACGTAACACGAGCCATGTCTAGTGTGTCCTGTGACCAGTGGGAGCTCCCATGCTCCTCGTGGTGCCACTTGAGGAGTAGGGCAGAGTCTTGAGTGGACCAGATGGTCCCTAATGTTTGAACTTCTCCTAAAGGAGAATAATGGCTTTTCAAGGTGGAGGCCACTGGAATTTAGAATACGCCAGTGTTTCAGGATAATGCGTTTAATATGGGTGGAGGCTGTATTGAATGTAGTAACGCAGATCGTGTTTTTATTCTCTGGTCTCTCTACCTTCTCCAGCAGGCTTCCCTATGGCAGTTCTGTGCTCTTTTCTGGGCTCGTCGTACCACTCTCTGTGGGTACCCCCTGTTCCCCAATTTTCCTGATAGAAGGACTGCTTCCTCTTTGAAGGTCTCCAGTTCCGAACAATTCCTGCGCAAGGGCAGAAATTGTCCTACTGAGAGGTTCTCCCTCAATGATTTGGGGTGTAAACTCTCAAATCGTAGTAGTCCATTTTTGTCTGTGGGCTTGTGGTAAACCTTAGTAGACAGTATACCTTCATGTGGAATAATTTTTTAGGTCCAGAAAGGGAAGGCCTACCTTAGTAATGGTTGTGGTGAAATGTAAGAAGGTGTTCTGTGTGTTGAGCCATTGCATAAAGTCTACCATAGATTGTTCATTTCCTTTCCAGCTGAGAATAACGTCATCTATAAAGCGTTTCCAGACCCGGATATTATGTGTCCATGGGTTCTCTGCGTCAAATATGTATTTCTGTTCAAAAGCTGAGCCATGCAACCCCGCTAGGCTTGGCGCAAAGGCGCTCCCCATTGATGTTCCATGGGTCTGTAGGTAGTATGTCCCTTTACTCAAAAAAGTTCTTAGTAAGTGCCATTTCAGCCAGATGTATTATGAAGGGCCTGGGGGTGTAGTACTGCCAATCCTGCTCAAACAATATATCCTCCACCACCCGCAGAGTTTCCATCTATGGGATATTGGTGTATAGGGATTCTATATCCAAACCCACCAGGTATTCCTCATCAGGGTTGAAATCCATATCTTTTAGGAGGTCCAGGACATCAGTGGTATCTTTAAGATACGCTGCTTGACTTTGGACCAAAGGCTTCAAAATGAAGTCACAAAATGATGACAAAGGTTCCTAAATGAATCCAATGGCTGCGACGATAGGTCTCCCTGGTGGAGGTCTTGCAGCTTTATGTACCTTGGGTAGTGTGTAGAAATAAGGTACTACTGGATCTTTCTGCTGCAAGAAGTTAGGCTCATGTTCCGAGATCCAATCGTTATTTAAGGCCTCTTCCACCATGGTAGTGATTTCCCTTTTCAATTCTGGTGTAGGGTCTCTGGAGAGGACCCCGTAGATCCTTCCATCACCCAGTAGCCTCAAGCATTCATGATCATATGCTGTTTTAGTCTGGATCACTGTTGCCCCTCCCTTGTCTGCAGGCTTTATGACCAGCTCCTGATTGTTTTTTAGTTGGTCTAGAGCCTCTTTTTCCTCCCTTGTGAGGTTCCTAAAGGGTTGGGTATGTGACCTGCCCAGTTCCTCTATCTTATGAGTGACTGCCCTCTCGAAAGTGATTACTTTCAGAGGAAGCGTAGAGTTCAGAGGAGTGAAATTCGATTTTGGGCGAAAGTTTGCATCACCTCTATTCTCCATTCTCTCTGGCTGTCTTTCGAAAAAGACTTTGAGTCTCACTGATCTGCAGAATTCTGACAGTTCCTGTCATAGTCTTTAGCTGTCCAAAGTGTTTGTGGGAACGAAACCCTTTCCCTTTTTGAGCAGTGTTTCTTTGGGAGCGGTGAGTTGAGTGTCTGTGAGGTTCATTACTAGATTCCCTCTCTGCTGGTCCCCGGTGAGGTGTCCCGTGCCATGCTCCTCGTCACCCTCTGATTGAGGTCATCTCACTGTACACACAGTGTCCCTCTTTGCTTGCCCCTGCCGCGCCCCCTGACTCTGCCTAAAAAAGGAGTGGGTGTTGTGGGGTCCTTGCATAGGTGGAAAGGGTTGGAACATGGGGGGGGCAACACAAACCATGGCCTGGGTAATTTTGGGACATGGGGTTGTAACTAGGTTCAGGGCCCTAGGGGTAGATGAATAGAAAGGAAATTGAGCACAGGGGTCCGATAGTCCTGATGAATGGCGGTAGAGACACGGATTCCGGCAGAAACATGTCAACCTCTTTGCAGAACAGAGGGGTGTAGAGTGCATAATACACTCACTTCACCACCATCCGGGGGTATAATTTACCTTTTAATCCTGACAAGGGAATCCATGAATAAAATTGTTATTAGGATATCCCTTAGTTAGTTTTAAAGATTCAATATCTGCACCTTTTTTGGATCCTTTTTAGGTCTCGCCTACGTAACGCGCATGCGCTGCTTAGGAGACCTTTAGCCGTCGTGCAGCTCTTTTTCAAAGCACATGCTCATGCTTGTGGCGGCATGCAGCTTGCGGGAGTGCGCAGCGGCGCGCCACGAGCACGAGTGTGCTTTGAAAAAGAGCTCTCCCCAGCACGCGCGCACCACTCGCGGGTGCACCCCTCGGCCTCTCTCTCCCGCTGCAGCCTGCACGCCTTTTTTTTAAAACTTTCAGCGCGAGGCGCGCGCGCTTGTTATTCTTGGTGCAAATTAGTCAAAGAAACCAAACCTACCTGACTTTCTCAGTGTCCATCGGTGGCAAGAGCCGAGCTGCATATATGTATCTAAGCATCCAGTCAGATTTCTTTTTCTTAAAGTTGTTGACACTGATTCAATCTTTGTTTCACATGTTACACACGTGGCATCTAGCTGTTTTGTAAGCAAGCTTAATCCCCGCACCAAGGGAATGTAGCTCTTGCTTATAGCTCTGAGTAAAGTAAAGCAATAGAGAGTGTAAGCAGAGGTAGTAACACGCAGTCCTTCATTTCTGCTGATATAGCCTTACCTGCCGATATGTGCCTTTTGCTGTGCATTCATTGCTTTGTGCGTGCCCCAGTTAGGTCGAATCAGCTACCATATGCTTTTCTAACGAGAGCCCTCACTAGAATGCCATGGCCTGGATCCAGTGCGCAGCGCTGTGGATATTGGGCCGAAGCCTCAGTGCAGTCTGCTGTGCCAGCAGATGGTGGCTCAAATCTTCTTCGTGTTGTCAGGGACCCTTCTCAATTATTGGTCTGAATCTGTGATCTGTGGGAAGTCCCTCCTGGAGCTAGAGCCAGGTCAGATATTACCTTTAAACACTGATGTATGCTTATGTTCTCCAGAAGTTTCATCTGTATGTGTCGCTTCTGTTTTTTTCTTAATGTTTTTAAACAAATTCATGTAGCCGCTGCTTTAAATCTGTGTGGACATAAGCAATATTCATGGCACTCGTTCCCAGTGGTCCCCATTTTAAGCCACGGGGCAGAGTTTGTTGTTTTTCTTTCGGGAGTCCTCAAACTGCCCGGCTTTGCCTAGTTGTGAATTCAATGTTCTGGTGGCAGTGTTAGCTGGAGAAATCTGCTGCCAGTGTGTTTGGCATTTCCCTCTCGTGATGTATCACTGCAGGCTTCAAGAAGGGTTTCTTGATTGCTTGAATGGAACATGAACAAGTGCTCCAGCGCCCGGCATGCTGGTGGTAAGCTCTAGATAAATGTTGCAAACACCATGAGCCTGTGTAATGTGTTCCATGGCTGTTCATGGGGACAAGGCAATACCAGGCAGAGCCGTCGATCATCATGTATGGCCTATTGCTCACCTCTCAATTGATCTCCAGCAGTGACTGGATTAGGCTGATTTAAGAACAATTGAATGCACATGGATTAGAATAAAGTTGTAATGATTTTGAAAAATAAAGAGCCACGTATATGACCGTGTCCCTCCAGAACCATGCAATTAGGTCTACAGGGGAAACAGGAACACATGAATAAAAACAGTTTGATTCAGGTTGAGCCTGAAGAGGTCAGATGACATCGCCCGAAGCACGCGGCCCCTATGCTGGCTCTCGATGAGTGGAGCCAGTGGGCTCTGAGCCCTGCCAGTTGAGTAAAGCCATGCATGTCCTTCTTTCTGTTATCCAACAAGTCTGTTTTCCTTTACCTGTCAAGGAGAAGGCATGGTCAGCCTCCAAGATCAAATTGTGATTTCTGCTGCCTGGACACAAACCTTTTAGTAGAAGAAGTGTATGCACAGGACTCCACTTTTCAGGGTCACCTTCCCGTTCACCGCCCCTTTCTGGAACCAGACCATATCAAGTACTGTGACACCAAACAACTCCACTTCTGCACAGGGCTTTAGGCCACTGAGAGACTATCTACTGAATTGACCCCACAAAGCTGAAAGACTCCACTTCGGCATGGTGGCCTTCGTCACTTAGGACCCATCACAGCCCCTGTGAAAACCAACTCCCTTCTGCATAGGCTCCTATACCACTGAGAGACTACCTACTGCAGGGAGACAATGACACTGAAACACAGATTCTACAGAGAGACCTCTGTGCCACTAAGAGACTTTATCTCTGCATAGACCCGTGACACAGAAAGTCTCCATTTCTGCATAGGGCACCATGTCACTGTGGGACATCTACTACTGCATAGCCACCTCGCTCCCCCCCCCCCCACCCAACACAAATTACCATAATGCAGAGCTCCAATACAGTGAGACAAACCTACACAATGCTGTGGTCATCAAAAGAAACAAAAAAAAGCATTGGCATAGCCAATAGGTCTCGCCTTTGGGGCCTTATAAGTGTTTAGCCATGCAACACTTGATGTTGTTGCACCAAGGATATTGTGCTGGATAACTAATTACTTATGAGGTCTCAAAAGCGAGACCTATTGGCTATGCCAATGCTTGTTTCCTTTTCTATGTGTTTGAATTGTCTACCCCACCCCCATTGCTCCGCCTCAAGCATTGGTCTGCTCTGAGGCGTTGCAGCAGCTCTATGATGGAGCATGCCACAACACGTTGTGGGTGGGGGCAGTTTTTACAAAGTGAAGGTGCTTTTGCTACACTGTCGAATAGATTGTAACTTTATAAAAATTGCGACTATAAGATACCTTACTTTCTTTTGTGTAGGGCCCTACCTCAGGTCAGCAACTCAGAATCTGGACAGTAGACCCACATCAGTAAAGGGTGCACGCTTGGTGCACCCCTGCAGGTGATGGAACAGGTTCTAGACCTTGGAATCACCATGGACAGGCCTGGCCCTTTGTGCATACACTAGACGAGCATGCTGGTTACACCGACGAAAACAGGGATGCTGATTTCACATGGGGCTGGGTCCCTCAGGGCATGGGTACACGTCTGTGTACCATTCAGGGGACATGCCTGTCCCAGCGCACTCTGTAATAGAAAATACTTAGGGCCTCATTTATGAAAAGTGACGCATCACTGCGTGAAAACAGTGATGCGTCACTTTTCGCTGCGCCCTCCCTGCGACTCCAATGATGCGTCATATTTACAGTATGACGCATCATGTCGCAAGGAGTCACAGATACGTCAGTATTTTTGACGTATCTGTAGGCGCAAAAGTGACGCATTGCTGGAGTGTGTCACAAAAGTGACGCAACTCCAGCAATGTGTTCTTTCACATAGGGCAAGCCCCATGTGAAAGGGCCTGCGTCAGTCTTACGCCTGCTGTGAGGCAGGCGCAAGATATTGACGCATTTGCACCCTAGAAGTGGCGCAGTGAAATCTCGTAGATTTCACTGCGTCACTTCTACGATGCTTACTTACGTGGGAACGCCCACCCTGCATACATTATACCTGACGCAGGTATAATGTAGCGCAGGGGTTTACAAAGTGACGCATCTAGGTAGATGCGTCACTTTGTAAATATGGCGCATCATGGCGCATGTTTTACGCTACTGGTGCGTCACAAAAAGTGACGCACTGGTGGCGCAAAAGTGACGCAGGGGCTCATAAATGAGCCCCTTAAGGTCTTTGCAATGATGTATTATGTGTTAAACACAAGTGACAGTGTTTGCTGTCCAGTGCCCTGGTCTGATGGCCACTGAACCGATGCATGATGGATCCACTCAAGGGTTTGTATTTGAGTTCATAGTCCCAGGTATGATTCCCACGTGGCCCATTCAGCCTGCCGTCTTCCTGCAGCCAGTAAAAGGAGTACTATTGGGCAACAATAGATGTGATACTTAGCGCCTAGTAACCTCTGATGGCAATATGCGCTTCGCATAAGGCGGATGTTATGAAACATTGGGGCATATTATCAAGGTCTGCCGTTAAAATTATCGCCACTTTAGCGGCAGAAAACTGCTAAAGCGGCGATAATGGGCTTGATAATATGCCCGTGAGAATTCCCATAGAAGCCCATGTTCTGGTGTCAACCTGGGCTTCTATGGGAATTCTCTGCGGCATATTATCAAGCCCATTATCGCCTTTTTAGCGGCAGTTTTCTGCCGATAAAGCGGCGATAATTTTAACGACGGACCTTGATAATATGCCCCAATGTGTACTAAATAAACAGGCGTTTCCTGGGGGTTCTGCGCATCTGTTACAGATTAGGTGGCCAGCTGCACCGTTGTGTTTTCATGTCGTACTGTACTTGCACACTCCAACCCTCGGTGCTTTCAGACAAATAGACGTCCAGCAGTGTGTGCGCGTGGGCGCGTGCGCTTGTGCGCGTGTCTGTAGCACTCTGTTGGATGATGGGGCATAACTCAGGACCCGTGGCGCAGGGGCGGGTGCTCTTTGGGGGCGTGGTTTAGGTTAAAGCCTAGGGATATCTGTGAAACATGGCGGTCTCTGGGGCCCCATCACCTGTGGCATAGGCAGCAGGCACGCAACACCCATTGGACTCAAAGGGCTTCAGCCCCCCCCCGTCGTGTGTGGCAGCCCGGGCTGAGACACCTTCCCGGGCAAAAAAGCAGCCGCACCCGAGCACTTCACAGGTCTTTAAAAGACCATTTGCATGTTAATGAGGCCTTGCTGTTGTTTCACCCCTTCTAAGAGCCCCTGCAGCTCCACTCTGCCTATTGCTTAAAGTTCAGCCCCCCCGAAATTTTTGCTCAGCCCCCCCCGAAATTTTTGCTCAGCCCCCCCCCGAAATTTGGCTCTAGTTGCGCCTCTGATAGGCAGAGTGTCTTGGGCCCTAGTGCAAAGAAGGAAAGAGTCTCCTCTGACTGCAGTCTGACCAGTAAAATACAGCAGTAACCAGGAAGTGATAGCGTCCGGTGCCACTGCACCTGCTGTACCCATGGAAAATATGCCCCTGCTCATCACATTTTCCAGGGAGCCCGCCATTTAACGTCACGCCACCGGTCATAAGGGTAACCCGATAGGGGTGTGTAGAAGAGTTCTCGCGCCTGCACGTGCTCCGGAAGGCCCCGCGAGGCGCTGTTCCTGCCTGTGCAGACATACAGTACACACAGCGCTGCTGTCCTCTGCGCGTCAGGATTCTTTCCTTGCTCGTCGGGTGGCGGGAGCTGATGGCGCGCTTCGCGGCGCTGTCACCTGACAGCCATCCCGCCTCCTGCGGGGAGACATCATTTCTAGCAGCGGGGTAGAGATTGGGGTCAGCCGGAGGTGGGCGCCTCCCTGGGCAGGCTCCCGTCACAAGTCAAGCAGACTCCTACAGATGAGACGACAATCACTGACAGATCCTGCGCCGTCTCCCCCACCCGCCCTCCCTGGATACAGCGCGCCCTCCGCCCGCTTCCGACCAATTATAGCTGCGCTGATGAATAAAAATGATCAGGGAACAGAAGGGCAGGCAGATTAGAGCAAAATCAGAGGGGGAAGAATAGGGTGGGAGCAAATCAAAGAACATGGACAGACCAGGTCTTAAATTGTTAGTTACTCGCGCGTTTGAAGGGAGCGCGAGTTTGTTGAACAGTTCTTAAGGCGTCTCGCATGTGTTGACCTGCTTCTGTGTGTTTTTTGCACTCTGGTAAAGTTTTATATTTAGTGGCTGCAAAAATGTTAAGTACAGAAGCAGAGCGGGCTCCCTGCTGGCATCTGTGTGCAGCCTCAGGACAGAAGAGTCCGGAGCTTATTTATGGGCACTTGCGTCACTCTTGCGCCGCCGATGCGTCACCAGCGGTGTAAAAATGTGCCATGTTGCGCCATATTTATAAAGAGACACATCTAGGTAGATGAGTCACTTTCTAAACTTCTGCGCCACATCATACCTGCGGCAGGTATAATGTATGCAGGGGGGCTTTCCGGCGCAAGAAAGGGTAATTGAAGTGACGCAGTGAAATCTATGAGATTTCACTGCGCCCCTTCTAGGATGCAAATGCATCAATATCTAAACTGACACAAGCACATTTAACATGGGAATTGCCCGTGTGTTATGACCCATTGCTAGAGTTGCGTCACTCTTGTGACACACTTCAGCAATGCGTCATTTTTGACGGATGTGTCACTTTTCATACATGAGACCCTCTGTTTCCAGCATCAATGAATACATTTCTGGGCCAGAGCCACAAAAATATGCAAATTTTCACATCGCAGGTTTTTGCATTCAGTTTGCATTGATATTCACATTTTTGTGGAATTCCAGAATCATGTAATTCCACCCTTAATCACTGCCCACTGTCAGTCACGATTAAACCCTGTGGATGCCCCTAAGCAGTCGAAATTTCGCCTCCACCCCTCCCTCCCCCGCAAAATATCTCCTACTACCTATTTAATTTTAACAACAATTTTAATTAACCGATTTTATTACACAGAACTAAACATTAACAATTATTGTTATTAAATATTTTCTGCATTTTAATAAACCAAAAAAAGTTAAATGTTCACTTTCATCAATTTGTTTGTGGTGGAAATATCGTTATGATCCTTTGTCGTGGGGCCCCCAGAAAGGAGTAGGGCCCATAGGGCGGTGCCTACTTTCCATATTTGGTGATCCGGAACTGCCCCCTGCGCATGCTCACTGGGTTGCCTCATTGCCGATAATGGTAGGTGTGGTGGAAAAAAGACCTTCTATGCGCGGGATAACTTCCCCTTGGGGAGCACTTATTACTGCCCCACACTGGGCATAGACACTTACTCCTATCTCACGTTCATGGCGCTCTCAGACAAACAAACACCCCCTTTCCCTGCCCCTGTGCGGGATGTACGGTAGCTGGGAAAGTGCAAAATTGGCACATTAACCGCAGGAGGAAATCCAGTCTGTGGACAGACGTGTCTGCTGATCTGTTTGTCTGAAGCCGGGCGTTTCCGGCCCAGGATCACATTGTCTTGGCAGTGACAAGGGGTGAATGAGCTTCCATGAAGCCGGAATGTTCTTCCTTCACAGAACCAGGGTGTAGAGAATTGATTTCACTTGAAGTCTGCGAAACTGAGCGCTGTACAAGTAGACGCCGTCGCCTTCACTCCATCAAGCGCACGAGACAGTGTTGTCTGTATCAGTCTCTGGGAGGAACAATGAATGAAGCGCGTGCCCTGCTGAAGCCCACCGTGTCTAGAATACGAAGCAGAGTGCAAGAGCAGCCGAAACGCATTTGTTATCGGTGATGTGTTTCTACATTGTCTCCTTTCAGGAGCTGTGATCCCAGCAGCTGTATTATATGACGGGATATCTGCGTCTCTCAAGGACAAATGCAAAACACGATTACAATGGAATATTCCTAATGCCCCCCGGGTGGGATGTCATTTCCGGGGAGCATTGTATTTCTTATCTTCAGATATGGCTGGGATGGAGAAGGACACATTTCCGATTGATTTGATTTTGAAACCTAATCATAATGGTCTTTTTACAAGGCTCGGATCGATATATTTTGATTTTAAGCGGATATTTCACCTGCTTTTATGAGCACGTCCAGCCGGGATCAGCTTTCACTGCCTCAACAGCTTAGTCAGCGTGTGGACAGCGTGTGGAGGGACGAGGGAACTGACTGCCTGGGTACCGGTGCACTGCAGAGCACTGGCAGATACAAGCATGACCGTCTAGACACTGCTGTACTGCGCTGTACTGGCAAATAGAAGCATCGGGGTTCAGCGGGTGGATACAGGGGTACCGCACCGTATGGGCCACTAGAAGCATCACGGTTCAGCGGACAGATAGAGGGGTTCTGCACTGTACTGGCCACTAGAAGCATCACGGTTCAGCGGATGGATACAGGGGTACTGCACTATACTAGCCACTAGAAGCATCACGGTACAGCCGATGGATACAGGGGTACTGCACTGTACTAGCCACTAGAAGCATCACAGTTCAGCCGATGGATACAGGGGTACTGCACTGTACTAGCCACTAGAAGCATCACGGTTCAGCGGATGGATACAAGGGTACTGCACTATACTAGCCACTAGAAGCATCACGGTACAGCCGATGGATACAGGGGTACTGCACTGTACTAGCCACTAGAAGCATCATGGTTCAGTGGACGGATACAGGGGTACTGCACTGTCCTAGTCACTAGAAGCGTCACGGTACAGCCGATGGATACAGGGGTACTGCACTGTACTAGCCACTAGAAGCATCATGGTTCAGTGGACGGATACAGGGGTACTGCACTGTACTAGCCACTAGAAGCATCACGGTACAGCCGATGGATACAGGGGTACTGCACTGTACTAGCCACTAGAAGCATCACGGCTCAGTGGACGGATACAGGGGTACCGCACTGTACTGGCCACTAGAAGCATCACGGTTCAGCGGACGGATAGAGGGGTACTGCACTGTACTGGCTACTAGAAGCATCACGGTTCAGCTGATGGATACAGGGGTACCACACTGTACTGGCCACTAGAAGCATCACGGTTCAGCGGACGGATGCAGGGGTACCACACTGTACTAGCCACTAGAAGCATCACGGTTCAGCCTATGGATACAGGGGTACTGCACTGTACTGACCACTAGAAGCATCACAGTACAGCCGATGGATACAGGGATACTGCACTGTACTAGCCACTAGAAGCATCACGGTTCAGCGGACGGATACAGGAGTACTGCACTGTACTAGCCACTAGAAGCATCACAGTGCGGCCGATGGATACAGGGGTACCGCAATGTACTGACCACTAGAAGCATCACAGTGCGGCCGATGGATACAGGGGTACCGCAATGTACTGGCCACTAGAAGCATCACAGTGCAGCCGATGGATACTGGGGTACTGCACTGTACTGGCCACTAGGGGCATCACAGTTCAGCCGATGGATACAGGGGTACTGCACTGTACTGGCCACTAGGAGCATCACAGTTCAGCCGATGGATACAGGGGTACTGCAATGTACTGGCCACTAGAGGCATCACGGTTCAGCCGATGGATACCAGTGTACTGCAATGTACTGGCAGGACAGTCTAGATACTGCTGTACAGGGAACTAGAAGCTTCATTTTTTATCTGCTAGCTGCACGGTGCAGCTGCTGGATTCCTGTGTACTGTAATGTACAAGCAACTGGATGCATCACTGTTCATCTCCTGGGTACCGGTGTACTGCACTGTACTGGCACCTAGAAGCATCACAGATCAGCTGCTGAATACTGGTGTACTGAGTTGTAAAGACAATTAGAAGCAGTACGGTTCAGCTGTCGGATACTGATGTACTGCAATGCACTGGCAACTAGAACCTTTAAGTGCAGCTGTTAGTCATCGGTGTACTCCAATGTATTTGCATGACAATTCAGCTGTTGGATGCCGGCGTACTGGGATGTACTGGCAGACGTAAACATCACAGTTCAAATGCTGGATGCTGGTGTGCTGCAATGTACTGGCAGAGATAAACATCACAGTTCAAATGCTGAATGCTGGTGTACTGCAATGTACTGGCAGAGATAAACATCACAGTTCAAATGCTGGATGCTGGTGTACTGCAATGTACTGGCAGACATAAACATCACAGTTCAAATGCTGAATGCTGGTGTACTGCAATGTACTGGCAGAGATAAACATCAAAGTTCAAATGCTGAATGCTGGTGTACTGCAATGTACTGGCAGAGATAAACATCACAGTTCAAATGCTGAATGCTGGTGTACTGCAATGTACTGGCAGAGATAAACATCACAGTTCAAATGCTGAATGCTGGTGTACTGCAATGTACTGGCAGAGATAAACATCACAGTTCAAATGCTGAATGCTGGTGTACTGCAATGTACTGGCAGAGATAAACATCACAGTTCAAATGCTGGATGCTGGTGTACTGCAATGTACTGGCAGAGATAAACATCACAGTTCAAATGCTGGATGCTGGTGTACTGCAATGTACTGGCAGAGATAAACATCACAGTTCAAATGCTGAATGCTGGTGTACTGTGATGTACTGGCAGAGATAAACATCACAGTTCAAATGCTGAATGCTGGCGTACTGGGATGTACTGGCAGACGTAAACATCACAGTTCAAATGCTGGATGCTGGTGTACTGCAATGTACTGGCAGACATAAACATCACAGTTCAAATGCTGGATGCTGGTGTACTGCAATGTACTGGCAGACATAAATATCACAGTTCAAATGCTGAATGGTGGTGTACTGCAATGTACTGGCAGAGATAAACATCACAGTTCAAATGCTGGCGTACTGGGATGTACTGGCAGACGTAAACATCACAGTTCAAATGCTGGATGCTGGTGTACTGCAATGTACTGGCAGAGATAAACATCACAGTTCAAATGCTGAATGCCGGTGTACTGCAATGTACTGGCAGAGATAAACATCACAGTTCAAATGCTGAGTGCTGGTGTACTGCAATGTACTGGCAGAGATAAACATCACAGTTCAAATGCTGAATGCCGGTGTACTGCAATGTACTGGCAGAGATAAACATCACAGTTCAAATGCTGAATGCTGGTGTACTGCAATGTACTGGCAGAGATAAACATCACAGTTCAAATGCTGAATGCTGGCGTACTGGGATGTACTGGCAGACGTAAACATCACAGTTCAAATGCTGGATGCTGGTGTACTGCAATGTACTGGCAGACATAAACATCACCGCTCAAATGATGAATGCTGGTGTACTGCAATGTACTGGCAGACATAAACATCACAGTTCAAATGCTGAATGCTGCTGTACTGCAATGTACTGGCAGACATAAACATCACAGTTCAAATGCTGAATGCTGGTGTACTGCAATGTACTGGCAGACATAAACATCACAGTTCAAATGCTGGATGCTGGTGTACTGCAATGTACTGGCAGAGATAAACATCACAGTTCAAATGCTGGATGCTGGTGTACTGCAATGTACTGGCAGACATAAACATCACAGTTCAAATGCTGAATGCTGGTGTACTGCAATGTACTGGCAGACATAAACATCACAGTTCAAATGCTGAATGCTGGTGTACTGTAATGTACTGGCAGACATAAACATCACAGTTCAAATGCTGAATGCTGGTGTACTGCAATGTATTGGCAGAGATAAACATCACAGTTCAAATGCTGAATGCTGGTGTACTGCAATGTACTGGCAGAGATACACATCACAGTTCAAATGCTGAATGCTGGTGTGCTGCAATGTACTGGCAGACATAAACATCACAGTTCAAATGCTGAATGCTGGTTTACTGCAATGTACTGGCAGATATAAACATCACAGTTCAAATGCTGAATGCTGGTGTACTGCAATGTACTGGCAGAGATAAACATCAAAGTTCAAATGCTGAATGCTGGTGTACTGCAATGTACTGGCAGACATAAACATCACAGTTCAAATGCTGAATGCTGGTGTACTGTAATGTACTGGCAGACATAAACATCACAGTTCAAATGCTGAATGCTGGTGTACTGCAATGTATTGGCAGAGATAAACATCACAGTTCAAATGCTGAATGCTGGTGTACTGCAATGTACTGGCAGAGATAAACATCACAGTTCAAATGCTGAATGCTGGCGTACTGGGATGTACTGGCAGACGTAAACATCATAGTTCAAATGCTGGATGCTGGTGTACTGCAATGTACTGGCAGACATAAACATCACAGTTCAAATGCTGAATGCTGGTGTACTGCAATGTACTGGCAGAGATACACATCATAGTTCAAATGCTGAATGCTGGCGTACTGGGATGTACTGGCAGACGTAAACATCACAGTTCAAATGCTGGATGCTGGTGTACTGCAATGTACTGGCAGAGATAAACATCACAGTTCAAATGCTGGATGCTGGTGTACTGCAATGTACTGGCAGAGATAAACATCACAGTTCAAATGCTGAATGTTGGTGTACTGTGATGTACTGGCAGAGATAAACATCACAGTTCAAATGCTGAATGCTGGCGTACTGGGATGTACTGGCAGACGTAAACATCACAGTTCAAATGCTGGATGCTGGTGTACTGCAATGTACTGGCAGACATAAACATCACAGTTCAAATGCTGGATGCTGGTGTACTGCAATGTACTGGCAGACATAAATATCACAGTTCAAATGCTGAATGCTGGTGTACTGCAATGTACTGGCAGAGATAAACATCACAGTTCAAATGCTGAATGCTGGCGTACTGGGATGTACTGGCAGACGTAAACATCACAGTTCAAATGCTGGATGCTGGTGTACTGCAATGTACTGGCAGAGATAAACATCACAGTTCAAATGCTGAATGCCGGTGTACTGCAATGTACTGGCAGAGATAAACATCACAGTTCAAATGCTGAATGCTGGTGTACTGCAATGTACTGGCAGAGATAAACATCACAGTTCAAATGCTGAATGCCGGTGTACTGCAATGTACTGGCAGAGATAAACATCACAGTTCAAATGCTGAATGCTGGTGTACTGCAATGTACTGGCAGACATAAACATCACAGTTCAAATGCTGAATGCTGGTGTACTGCAATGTACTGGCAGAGATAAACATCACAGTTCAAATGCTGAATGCTGGCGTACTGGGATGTACTGGCAGACGTAAACATCACAGTTCAAATGCTGGATGCTGGTGTACTGCAATGTACTGGCAGACATAAACATCACCGCTCAAATGATGAATGCTGGTGTACTGCAATGTACTGGCAGACATAAACATCACAGTTCAAATGCTGAATGCTGCTGTACTGCAATGTACTGGCAGACATAAACATCACAGTTCAAATGCTGAATGCTGGTGTACTGCAATGTACTGGCAGACATAAACATCACAGTTCAAATGCTGGATGCTGGTGTACTGCAATGTACTGGCAGAGATAAACATCACAGTTCAAATGCTGGATGCTGGTGTACTGCAATGTACTGGCAGTCATAAACATCACAGTTCAAATGCTGAATGCTGGTGTACTGCAATGTACTGGCAGACATAAACATCACAGTTCAAATGCTGAATGCTGGTGTACTGTAATGTACTGGCAGACATAAACATCACAGTTCAAATGCTGAATGCTGGTGTACTGCAATGTATTGGCAGAGATAAACATCACAGTTCAAATGCTGAATGCTGGTGTACTGCAATGTACTGGCAGAGATACACATCACAGTTCAAATGCTGAATGCTGGTGTGCTGCAATGTACTGGCAGACATAAACATCACAGTTCAAATGCTGAATGCTGGTTTACTGCAATGTACTGGCAGATATAAACATCACAGTTCAAATGCTGAATGCTGGTGTACTGCAATGTACTGGCAGAGATAAACATCAAAGTTCAAATGCTGAATGCTGGTGTACTGCAATGTACTGGCAGACATAAACATCACAGTTCAAATGCTGAATGCTGGTGTACTGTAATGTACTGGCAGACATAAACATCACAGTTCAAATGCTGAATGCTGGTGTACTGCAATGTATTGGCAGAGATAAACATCACAGTTCAAATGCTGAATGCTGGTGTACTGCAATGTACTGGCAGAGATAAACATCACAGTTCAAATGCTGAATGCTGGCGTACTGGGATGTACTGGCAGACGTAAACATCATAGTTCAAATGCTGGATGCTGGTGTACTGCAATGTACTGGCAGACATAAACATCACAGTTCAAATGCTGAATGCTGGTGTACTGCAATGTACTGGCAGAGATACACATCATAGTTCAAATGCTGAATGCTGGCGTACTGGGATGTACTGGCAGACGTAAACATCACAGTTCAAATGCTGGATGCTGGTGTACTGCAATGTACTGGCAGACATAAATATCACAGTTCAAATGCTGAATGCTGGTGTACTGCAATGTACTGGCAGACGTAAACATCACAGTTCAATTGCTGGATGCTGGTGTACTGCAATGTACTGACAGACATAAACATCACAGTTCAACTGCTGAATGCTGGTGTACTGCAATGTACTGGCAGACATAAACATCACCGTTCAAATGCTGAATGCTGGTGTACTGCAATGTACTGGCAGACATAAACATCACAGTTCAAATGCTGAATGCTGGTGTACTGCAATGTACTGGCAGAGATAAACAATTCAATTCAAATAGCTTTATTGCGGTTGAATTTACCATAAAAGCACATAAACAAAACAAAGAAACAGACAGTCCGATTCATAGATGCAGTTACACAACATTACATGATTTAAAAACAATTGATCCGTTAAAAATATAAATAATTCCATGATTTAAAAAGATATCATAACAATACAATCCTAAAAAAGATAAAATATTTCTTGCTCTCTTCAATTCAATTTGGCTAGTCTTAAGTTAAAATAACATTATTAATCAAATTCCTTCGAACAATCCACATTAAGTGTAGGGATTTGGCTGCTGTATAAACAATTAGTGGATTAGTGTCTGTTTTTAGTATCCTAAAAAAGGCCAAATAATGTTTTATGCCCAGGTTCTTACACAACTGTATTATCCATGGCTTCCTGATAAAAGCATAAGCAGGACAGAATAAGATAACATGGACCGGGGTTTCATCCTCAACAGTGCAGCCCGGGCAGGGTCGTACTGCTCCCCCCTTCCACCTATCAGATACAGAAAAAAATGGCAGTGTACCATATCTAAACTGTAGATACAGTTTCTTGGCTAGTGTTGGTTGGATTAAATCAATCGCAGACTCAAAGCTATAAACGGATTTTACATCCAGAAAATTATCAGTTAAGCTTGAGGATTTTACTGAGCGGAAATGGTTACTTAGGTTATTTTCCCTGACTACACTATTCAGAAACTTCTTTGGAATAGCTGAGCAGGAAACTTCAGGATTAAACCAGAGTTCCTCAAAGCCATTCGATATAAGTGACTGTTTTACAAAGGCTAGCCAGGGAATCCTTCCAGAACCAATAGAAGCCATGACAATTTGTAGTTCCTCCCTATAGCTCGCCAACTCAGGTGTACTCCAGAGACGCTTCCAATAGAGTAGCGGTCGAATGGCAATAGCGTCTGCAATTGGACGGACATTAAGATCAAGTCTTAATGGGAGTAGAGGAGTGCTTTTAGGGAGGTCCAATAGTTGTCTAAGAAAGTTATTTTCAGTTATAGATAGGGTATTTATTGGTGTGTGACCCCAAAGTTCTGCCCCGTAGAGAGAGGAGGCCCTAGCTTTCACTTTAAAGATTTCAAGCGGGGCACTAACTATTTTTAGTGTACAACTCTTCTGTACTTTAAGAATGCCCCCTGCTACTTGCGTTAGTCTTAAATTAGACTTTGCCACTTGGGGACCCCAAGACATTTTATCATTTAAAATCACACCCAGATATTCAAATGTTGAAACCCTTTCAAGAGGTCTACCACCCATTGTTGGGTGGGGGCAGTTAACAGTTTTTGCATTAAAAGCCATGTACTTAGTCTTGTCTATGTTAATCACCAGGTTTCTTTTTAAACAGAAGTTGGAAAATTGGTCTAACACGCGCTGCATCCCCATTGGAGATTTTGAAAGCAAAAGCGTGTCGTCCGCAAACATTAAGGCGGGAAATTTACGGGCGCCTATTTTGGGGGAGTCTATATCTTTTATGGCCATGAGGTCTTCAATAAGCCCATTGAGAAAGAGAGAAAATAAGGTTGGGGCAAGGACACAGCCCTGCCTAACACCTTTCTCAATCGGAAAGGCTCCGGTTAGCTGTCCTTGTTTACCGAAGCGTACTTTTGCAAAAGTACCAGCATGTAAGATTTTAAATTGGTGGCATAAGTAGGGTGGAACCCCCATTGATAATAGGATGGACCATAATTGTTTTCTATCCACCATGTCGAAAGCAGATTTTAAGTCGACAAAAGTAAGATAGAGACTACCCCTTTCCAAAGCCACATGCTTCCAATATATCACTTGTAGCCGGAATAGTTGATCAATTGTTGAGGTTTTCGCCCTAAATCCCGCCTGAAGTGGCGTCAGAATGTTATTGTCACTAGACCAGCTCTCCAAACGTTGTAACAATACCCTGGCGTAAATTTTTTGTGTGACATCGATGAGGCTAATTGGCCTATAATTTGAGGGTAGGAGCGGGGAGCCTTTCTTATATATTGGGATGATCTCCGCCCCAAGCCAGGAGCTAGGCAAAGGTTGCCCCTCCAGGATTGCGTTGAATAAAACCAAAAAGTAAGGGGCCCAGACTGATGGTTCTTCTCTAAATAGATCACCTGGGATACGATCGAGCCCCGGAGCTTTATTGGGCTGGATCCTAAGTATTGCCATCTTTACTTCGGCCAATGAAATTTTTTGCACAGGCAGAATGGGAATCACAGGCAGAGGACTCTGCGGAGCCACCTGGGTACAGGAGGGAGAGAGAGAGAGTAGAGATCTTTGAAGTGGGAGGACCAAGCTTCCTCTGATATATTGGGGATAATTGCAGATCCTCCTTCTGGATTCCCAGTATGGACAAGGTTCCAAAAAGACCTCGCATCCTTTGCTGCGAGGGCAGTTGAAATAGCGGCCCAGCGATCAGCCTCCCATTCGGATTTAGCATTTTTTATCAATTTCTTATAGGTTTGTCTAGCCTGGATGATGTGTTGACTATTTCCTTGGTTTAGAGCCAGTAGTAATGCTAGTTTGGCATCTCTACAACCTCTATTAAACCAGGGATTCCCACCGAGACATGGCTTGGTTTTAATGGGACCTACTTTGTAAAAGGTGTCCGTTAACATAGAGAGCATCTCACCATGGATAGCTGTAAATACAGACATATCCATAGCATTAGTGTCACTGATAACCTGATTGGTTTTTTCAAGTAGGGGAACTACGTTTCTATATAGATTTGGCATTATATCTGCAGAGGAATTTGCAGCTGCCCATCGAATTCTTCTCCCACCTTGTACTAGCCTTAAATCGGTTCTAGGAGAGCTGATTTTAACACTCTCCCTACAAGTTAGTTGAAGATTCAACTCAGTTGTCAAAGGGTTGTGATCACTTTCTGAGCACCGACAGACGGTAAAATCCAAAATGTTAGACCAAAATATCAGGCTCACCAGAAAGTAGTCTATAATTGATGTGTGCCCCAGGCCGTTATAGGTAAAGTGAGCAGGGATGTCGCTATTAAAACGACCGTTACAGGCTCTGAGGGAGAATGTGAGGGAGAGGGAGGTCAGTTGTAAAGCTAAAGCTGACCAGTTTTTTACAGGGTAAGCAATAGGGGGAGGAATTGACCAGGTCTCGTCCTCAGCCTTGGTCATTGTGGGAACCCCATGTAATGGTTCAAAGTGGCAATTAAAGTCACCTCCAATCAACAATACTACATCGCCCCCCAATTTATGTAGTAACGCGGTTAGCATATCCAGAGTGTCTGAAGTGCCACCAGGTTTAACTGGCCGCGAATAAATATTAATCAGGGCCAGCTTGGGTGTTCTCTTATGTGACATCAGTATGCATGTGAGATCCGGACTATTTGTCACCATTCGTTTCAAAGTAAATCCAAGGTGGATGCCTATCCAAGTACACAACCCCCCTGACGGTCTACCCCTTGCACCTTTAACTGCTGGTTCTGCATATGTTACATACCCTGCTCTATGGGTGGGAGCCATAGCCCATGTTTCCTGAAATAGACAGATCCCATGGGAATCCACGAAGGTGTACCAATCAGGAATATCTAAATTAGAAACAAGTCCTGCTATGTTCCATGATAACATTTTTAGGGAGCCTCTAGAGTTTAGAGACTTAGTTCCCACATTGCCCTCATCGCAGGGAGCAGCAGGGTCGTGTGTCACAGCTTCAAGTAGATTAGAATCTGTCTGAACACCAATATAATGAGATTGGGGCACCAATGAGCTATTAGGAGTCATAGGGGATGATCGGACGTCCCTAGACTCCCCAGATGTTGTAGGCAAGTTCGCATTGGGCACTACATCAGCCTCTTTAGACGATCTGGGGTTGGATAAAACATTAGCCACCACTGGATGCTTATTTCTAATAGTTACAGAAACTTCATCATTTATGTAAGCATCAATTAGGTGGACCAGGGGGCGACGGGACGGCACAAAAAGTCAGTCAACTTGATCAAGCAAGCTGTATCGATTATGTAACGAGATACCCAACAATTCCCCCCTAGGCGGTATACCCCTACTTCTGGGTGCGAGCTGCCAGGGGTCCTCTTGGTATGGCCTCAGATCAAACCCCCCGTGTTCGGGGGAGGAATAAGAATGAACTGTTGGATAAAAGTAGTCTAGCCTCCACGTTTTAATCATTGTGTTAGAGCTTGGTTGTTGCCAACTGCATATGTGATCAACTGCCCTAGAATCCTCAAAATTAATAATTATACAATCTCCTCGTACATTTTTAGGTCTGAAGCCCACCCACCTCACTCTTCTGACATGCAGAATTTTGCTATAAATAAGACTAGGCAGGGGTCTATATGAGTTTAACCAATGCATAGTCTTATTCCTAAGCTCCTCATAAGATTCCGATTTGTTACTTAGTAATTCCGGAACCTCTGTTAGAACAACAACATATGGAGCGCAATCGGGAGGTAAATTAATGCATGGTAAAACTTGAGAGTTAGTGTTTTCGGCAACATGCTCCACCACTGGAATAGCAGAGTTTGGTAGGGATGCCGGTAACAGCGGTTGAATGGGATGTACCTTATCCGCGAGATTGGAACTATTACTAGAGTCAGTAATAAAAGAGCCCACTGTTGAGCCCTGAATATTGGGCCTTAAAGGTTGGTCTTTTGGAATGATATCAGTTTGTGGGTTGGTAGCATTAGATGGAGGAACTAAGATTTTAGCTTGTGTTTGTATGGCCAATAAGTCTTTAGTAGTGGCCATGTTTTCCATGAATAATGCCTCCATTTTCCAAGTTTGACATCTAAATGTTGCAGCATTTGCTCCACGGGCTGGATAAGGGAAGATAGAACAAGGCTCAGTTTTCCCACCAGTGAGTCTAAGTTCAGGGGACATGAATTTACAGGTGGTGAGCCATTCTCAGCGAGGGTATCTATTGGAGTCCCAGGGGAGCAGGACTCCAAAGATACCGTGGGGACCATGGTCCGGGGAGGAAATTTAGTCATAATTTTTGAATGTTTCGATTTTCCTCCCCGTGACGAGGTAACGGCCTTTCTCTTCTTCGGTATAGCGCCCTCCCTAGGCCCAAAGTCCTTTTCTTTGTTGGGGTTCAACTCAATTGGGGCCATAGTGGTGTTGATGGACTGCCTACGTAATAGTTGGGCGGAGTCTTCGACCCGGGCATCAGTACCGGTCCCAGTGTTTGGTGGAATAATTGGGTGCTCCTCGATAGTTAAATTAGGTTGGGTGTGAGCAGGTGAGCTGACATGAGCAATGATACCCAAGGAAGATCTTCTTAGGAAGACTGGGTCTTGTGATAAACGACGCTGTGTCAGTTCAATTTCGTGCTCCAGTACCGAGGCTGCCCTTGTTATAAACTGGTCAAGTGTCCCAGCTACCATCCCCACAGGCGTAGCTTTAGTAGCCCTTCTAGTAGCCATGATTGAGAAGTACTTAGAGATGATATATCAGTTACAGCTACTCACTTGTGAGTCTGGATGAAAGGGGGGTGGCCCAGCCCGGCCTCGTCCGGCCTCTGACGGCCGTAGACGGCCCGCCCTTTGCCCGGGCTTAGCCTGCGCGCGGTCCCGCGACGCGGGGGCTGCTGCTCAGTTTTATGCGCCTCCTGGCGCCAAAATCTGCTTCGGCGGCTCTCCTGCCGCAAGAGGTACTGGGGAATGTAGTTTCCGGTCTCCGCTCCGCGGCCGCGAACGATGAGGACACGGCGGCGGGAGACCGGAGCTAGCGGGATGCAATGCCAGCAATGCCAGCGCAGGGAGTGCAGTCCTGAAGGCAAGGTACTGGTGGGCTGTAAAGAACAAAGAAACCCGCTCTGCCGGAGCTGCTGCTCAGTTTTATGCGCCTCCTGGCGCCAAAATCTGCTTCGGCGGCTCTCCTGCCGCAAGAGGTGCTGGGGAATGTAGTTTCCGGTCTCCGCTCCGCGGCCGCGAACGATGAGGACACGGCGGCGGGAGACCGGAGCTAGCGGGATGCAATGCCAGCAATGCCAGCGCAGGGAGTGCAGTCCTGAAGGCAAGGTACTGGTGGGCTGTAAAGAACAAAGAAACCCGCTCTGCCGGAGCTGCTGCTCAGTTTTATGCGCCTCCTGGCGCCAAAATCTGCTTCGGCGGCTCTCCTGCCGCAAGAGGTGCTGGGGAATGTAGTTTCCGGTCTCCGCTCCGCGGCCGCGAACGATGAGGACACGGCGGCGGGAGACCGGAGCTAGCGGGATGCAATGCCAGCAATGCCAGCGCAGGGAGTGCAGTCCTGAAGGCAAGGTACTGGTGGGCTGTAAAGAACAAAGAATGTACTGGCAGACATAAACATCACAGTTCAAATGCTGAATGCTGGTGTACTGTAATGTACTGGCAGACATAAACATCACAGTTCAAATGCTGAATGCTGGTGTACTGCAATGTACTGGCAGACATAAACATCACAGTTCAAATGCTGGATGCTGGTGTACTGCAATGTACTGGCAGAGATAAACATCACAGTTCAAATGCTGAATGCTGGTGTACTGCAATGTACTGGCAGAGATAAACGTCACAGTTCAGCAGCTGGATACTGCTGCTGTACTGCAACTGGGGTGGCGTAGTGGGCAAAAGAACGATGGATTTAACCCAGATCTTTTGACTGGGGGAGAATGTTTGCATTGTCAGCATTCCGTCCATCATTTGTTTGCTGTAACACTTTTCGCCCTAAGTGGGATGGGTATGCCCAGACGTGGGCCCCTTGCTCACTGTGCCACTGGATTCAAGCTAGCCTGGCTGAAGAAGGGTGACATACCCTGAAACCGGTCCCAGTGTGCTTGTTTCCGGTCCAGGGAGGACCTGGCCTGGCAGTTCGGTCTGGACTGTTCCCATGGGGCACAGGGTCAAGACTGATTTGCGTATGGCTGGGTCCAATCTGGGGTGGCGTAGTGGGCAAAAGAACAATGGGTTTAACCTAGATCTTTCGAGTGGGGGAGAATGTTTGCATTGTCAGCATTCCGTCCATCATTTGTTTGCTGTAACACTGCAATGTACTGGCAGACATAAACATCACAGTTCATCTGCTGGATAATGTAGGAAGGTGGAATCTGACTGCATGGTTACCCCCACTTGTTGCCTGGTGGTTTGCTGGTTTTAACTTAGTTTGACTGGGATCCTGCTAATCAGGACCCCAGTCTATCTGCTTTTTCTCTAAATTGATTGCATGTACCTTAGGTACACTCCAGATTGGATTCTGGGGTACCCTTATAAGTCCGTAGTATATGGTATACTATGTACCCAGGGCATAGGTAACCCAGAGGCCTCTCAGGGGCTGCAGCATGTATTATGCCACCCCTGGGAGACCATTCAAAATGACACAACAGGTCTGCTATAGCAGCCTGTGTAAGGTGGTGCATGTACCCCTTACTGAGATATAGGTTCACTATATCTATCCATATCACTGCACAAATAAACCTATCAGTCACCCCTATGGCAGGCCTTATCAATCCTGAAGGCAGGCTGCTGGGTTTTATGTGAGAGGGTGCCCATGCATGAGCAGAGCCCCTCTGCAGCCTTCGGAATCTCTATTCCGGGGTTGTTTGTGATGCAGCCATACCATATATACTTAAGTGCATTATAACCTCGCCGTAAATGCTAACTTTAAAATGGCTGTATGGAAACATGTTGTGTTTGGTGTAAAACACCTTGAAATCATACCTCCACACCAGTAGCTGGTGTGGGAGGTATGATTCCACCCTACTAGAGGGAAAAATATGACAGCACCGGTACACCCGGTACCAGTTTTGCAAGCCCTGGCATCACAAAATGGATGCTGCCAGCCACAGACACGAGTCTGCCCTCCTGCTGCTGGCGCCGAAACCCTGGCAGGGAACGGCTGGACAATAGGCTTCCTGTCACAGGCAGGCTTTAGTGTATTGGGGCTGAGTGGGTGCGCTCTGAGAGTGCTTTGATGTCTGCACTGGGGGCACATTTGGTGTCCCTGTGCATAGTCCATTTCAAACCAGTTGCAGGGGCTACCAGCCCCTGCTCTGGTCTGAAACTGGACATAGGTGTAGCCACCCCTCTGTCCTGACCCTCCCATAGGTGGGTCCCCAGAGTTTGTCCCACCCCTTCCTTGGGTATAAAGTAGGAACCCCTGGCTACAGGACTTTAGATGTACCTGGACGAAACTCTGCAACTGAATCCCAGAATTTCACCTATCTACATGATGTTGGATGACCGAAGAATCTCCCTTGGAGTAAGGAATTACAAGGCAGGCACCAAAGACGCATCTGTCCGGTTTGCAACTACACAGCGCCTGAAGGACTCCAAAGATTTTGCAACACAGGAGGTGGGTTTTCAAGCTTCCCCGAGGCCGATCCATGCTCTCAGCAAACCTGAGACTTAAAGCCCTCGTGGGGACCGTGCAACCCGAAGCCCTGGACACCGTGCACATTTGTAGCAGCATATGCTTTTTGGTGATCCCTGAGGCTGTGCTTTGGGCTACTTGTATTCCAGACCCCGAGCAGTGATTCCACTGAAGATTACTTGCCAACACTCCACGAGTGTCCCGTGGGCTGGTAGTGAGTGATTCATCTCGAGGTCCCTTCGTGATCCGTTGTCCGTCGACTTCTGGGTCCCTGAGAAGGGTACTTTAACTTTCAGTGGGCTTACCTGGTTGCTCCAGACGTGCCCTGATTCTCCATCACTTGGGGAGTCTACAGGACCTTGCTGGTCCACACCGAAGCCTTTTCACTCTCACCACGTGGGTTGCCGTTGCCAAGGCTTGTTGGTCTCCAATCCTGACACCGACCCCCCCAGCACTCGACATTCTTCGTGGGACAGCTCGCCTGTGGACTTTGGGCATCGTCGACGTCTCCTGGTCCCCGTGGCAGTGGAGTCAAGCTTCACCTCATCGCACCTGAAACACCTGACATCGGTGGGCATTCGTCTATAGTGCCCCTGGTCATTGCCAAGTGACCCAGACTCTGTCCCCTCTGCTTTCATGTTCGTCTCATCTTCGATCCAGGTGTGGATCACACCGGACACTTTTCCTTTCCACGGCAGCAGCACTTTGCAGCAACTCGCCATTGAAAACAGCGAAGATTCCCGACACCAATGCACCCGGCTTTTCTGGGTTAGGTAACACAAGTACTCCAGTGCTCACATAGGTGCTGGCCTTTAAACCTTCTAAGTATAAAAGGGTTCGCTCCAAGTCCTCTCCTAAGTGTCCTTAATCTTTAAAATTCCAACCACGACTTTCCCATAGGATTGTACAGAGCTCGCGGCTGTGTTCTCACACTGCACGCGTCCCCCGTGGGTCCCCTGTGTCACTATCTTGGGTGGTTCCATGGGGTCTCAGCGATTCTATATGCTCTAGGCACTGTGTTTAGTCAAGTCACGGTTCTTATACCACTTTCTTAATATATGGTTTGGTCTCCCCCTGGGACCCATTGTATATTGTGCTATTTACTGTCGTTTTAGAACTGTAATATTGTGTGCCTTGCTCTCTAATCTCATAAAGAGGTTAGTAGAGAGTGTTTAGTAATAAATACTGTTTAGTAATAAATACATATATTTTATATATATACCTTGTGTGGTTCTCCTTTCATTTGGTCATTCAGGAGGTTATAATCTGGTAAACCAAGCTGCTTTACATTCCTTCGAGACTTAACCTGAAGGCTGCTCTCCACAGCTACCACTAGGATAGCTTTCCATAAAGGTTGTCTTTAACCTATTCATCAATAAGGGTTGTTTGGACTGGTACAAGGCGCCCACTATAACTAGTGGACAGCACATATCAGGCCAACTTCTCACAGATACTGCTGCTGTACTGCAATGTACTGTCAGACATAAACATCACAGTTCAGATGTTGGACGCTGGTGTGCAGCACTGTACTGGCAACTCGAAGCAACACAGTCCATCTGCTGGATACAGCTGTACTGCAATGTACTGGCAGGCATAGGCATCACAGTTCAGCTTTTGGGTGCAAGTGTACAGTTGGATAACACTATATTGCCATGTACTGGTAAATATAAGCATAACATTTCGGCTGTACTGCAATCTGCTGGCTGCTTGAAGAATCGCCCTTCAATGATTGAATAAATGTGCATGGGCCATATAATAGCAGATATAAGCATCACAGTACATCTGTCGGGTCCCAGTCTACTGCAATGCACTGACAGACATAAGCATGGGATATAAGCATCATAGTTCAGCTGTTGGGGAAGAATGTACTGCAGTGTACTGACAGATATAAGCATCAGATATAAGCATTACAGTTCAGCTATTGGATAACAGTGTACTGCAATGTACTGGCAGACATAAGCATGGGATGTGAGCATCAGAGTACAGCTCTTGGATACTGGAATACTGCAATGTACTGGAAGGTATAAGCATCATAGTTCAGCTGTTGGGGAAGAATGTACTGCAAAGTACTGACAGATATTAGCATCAGATATAAGTGTCACAGTTCAGCGGTTGGATAACAGTGTATCAATCAATCAATCATAGCACTTGTATAGCGCGCTACTCACCCGGAAGGGTCTCAAGGCGCTAGGGGGAAGGGGGCCGCTACTGCTCAAACAGCCAGGTCTTGAGTTGTCTCCTGAAGGCGAGGTGGTCCTGGGTCAGCCGAAGGTGGATGGGGAGGCAGTTCCATATCTTGGCCGCCAGGTAGGAGAAGGATCTGCCTCCGGTGGTGGCTCTTCGGATGCGTGGTACGGCAGCGAGGGCGAGGCTAGCGGACCGTAGCTGGCGGGTGGGCGTGTGGAAGGTCAGGCGGTCGTTGAGGTACTTGGGGCCCAGGTTGTGGAGAGACTTGTGTGCGTGGGTGAGGAGCCTGAACGTGATCCTCTTGTTGACGGGGAGCCAGTGCAGGTTCCTCAGGTGGCCGGAGATGTGGCTGCGTCGAGGGATGTCCAGGATGAGTCGAGCGGAGGCGTTCTGGATGCGTTGTAGTCTTTTCTGTAGCTTGGCTGTGGTTCCGGCGTAGAGGGTGTTTCCGTAGTCCAGCCGGCTGGTGACGAGGGCCTGGGTGACCGTCTTCCTGGTTTCAATCGGGATCCATCGGAAGATCTTGCGGAGCATGCGGAGGGTGTGAAAGCATGAGGAGGAGACGGCGTTGACTTGTCTGGTCATCGAGAGGGAGGAGTCCAGGATGAAGCCCAGGTTGCGTGCGTGGTCTGTCGGCTTGGGGGCGGTGCCCAGGGCTGGGGGCCACCAGGAGTCGTCCCAGGCGGAGGGTGATGGTCCAAGGATGAGGACTTCCGTCTTGTCTGAGTTCAGTTTCAAGCGGCTGTCCTTCATCCACTCGGCGACGTCTTTCATCCCTTCGTGGAGGCTGGTTCTGGCGGTGTCGGGGTCTCTGGTGAGGGAGAGGATCAGCTGGGTGTCGTCGGCGTGGGAGATGATGTTGAGGTTGTGTTGGCGTACGATGGTTGCGAGAGGTCTCATGTAGACATTGAAGAGGGTGGGGCTGAGTGATGATCCTTGCGGGACGCCGCAGATGACTTCGGTGGCCCCGGAACGAAACGGGGGGAGGCGGACTCTCTGTGTTCTTCCAGCGAGGAACGGATGATCCACTTCAATGCCTTCTCTTGGATGCCGGTGTTGCTGAGGCGTTGGACTAGGGTGCGGTGGCAGACAGTGTCGAACGCGGCGGAGAGGTCCAGGAGGATGAGTGCCGCTGTTTCCCCGTTGTCGAGAAGGGCTCGGATGTCGTCGGTGGCTGCGATGAGGGCGGTCTCGGTGCTGTGGTTGGCTCTGAAACCGGACTGCGAGGGGTCGAGGGATCCATTCGTCTCGAGGAAGGCGGCGAGCTGTCTGTTGGCGATCTTCTCGATGACTTTGGCAGGAAAAGGGAGGAGCGAGATGGGGCGGAAGTTTTTGAGGTCGGTGGGGTCCGCTGTTGGTTTCTTCAGTAGGGCGCTGAGCTCGGCATGCTTCCAGCTCTCCGGGAAGGTGGCGGTGTCGAAGGAGGTGTTGATGACGTCTCGGAGTTGGGGTGCGATGGTGGAGTCGGCCTTGTTGAAGACGTGGTGGGGGCAGGGGTCAGTCGGAGATCCGGAGTGGATGGTGTTCATCGTGCGGGCTGTGTCTTCGGTGGTTACTGCGGTCCAGGTGCGGAGGGTGGTGGTGGGGTGCGTTGGTTCGACGGTTGGGTGCAAGGATGGTGCGCCGAAGCTGTTGTGGATGTTGGCAATCTTGCGGTGGAAGAACGAGGCGAGGGAGTCGCAGAGATCTTGTGATGGGGTGATGTCGTTGTGGCCGGTGCTGGGGTTGGAGAACTCCTTGACGATGCTGAAGAGTTCCTTGCTGTCGCGGGCGTTGTTGTCCAGTCGATCCTCCAGTGATTTCTTCTTGGTGGCGTGGATGAGCTGGTGGTGCTTGCGGGTGGCGTGTTTGAGGGCGGTCATGTTGTCAGTGGTTTGGTCGAGGAGCCAGGCTTTCTCGAGGGTGCGGCAGGTCTTCTTGGAGTCCATGAGTTCGTCGGTGAACCAGGGGGCCTTCTTGCTTCTGGGTTTGCTGGGAGGGTTCTTCAGTGGTGCGAGGTCGTTGGCGCAGGCGGTCAGCCACTGCGTGAAGTTGCGGGCTGCTTCGTTGGGGTCCGCTGTGCTGGCAGGTGGGTTCTGGCTGAGGGAGGTGGTGAGTTGGTCGGCGGTGATCTTGCTCCAGCTTCTGTGAGGAACCTGCTGCGGGTGGTGGTGGGTGGTGGTTTTTCTGAAGCTGAAGTGGACGCAGCTGTGGTCTGTCCAGTGAAGTCCGATGGAGTGGCTGAAGGCGATGTGCTTGCTGGATGAGAAGACGGGATCTAACGTGTTACCGGCGTAGTGGGTGGGGGTGTTGACCAGTTGCTTGAGTCCGAGGTTGGCGAGGTTATCCAGCAGGGTGACGGTGTTGCGGTCCTTGTTGTTCTCCAGGTGGAAGTTGAGGTCCCCTAGGAGGATGTAGTCGGCGGAGGGGAGGGCGTGTGGGCTGATGAAGTCCGTGATGTCTTCGCTGAATTGTGTGCGTGGTCCCGGGGGTCTGTAGATGAGGGTGCCTCTGAGGGTCATCTTTGGGTCGGTGTGAATCTGGAAGTGGAGGTGTTCGGCGGCGGTGTAGGTGTCGTCGGTCGTGATGTGGATGGTGTTTTTGTGGACGATGGCGATGCCTCCCCTAGTCTGGTTGACGCGGTCCCTCCTGATGATCTTGTATCCATCCGGGATGGCGATGGCGATGTCGGGGGCTGAGGAGGCGTTCATCCATGTTTCAGTGAGGAACGCGACGTCTGGTGATGTTGTGTCGAGTAGGTTCCAGAGTTCGACGGCGTGTCTGTGGACGGAGCGGGTGTTGAGTAGGATGCACTTGATGTCGCTGCTGGGGTTTGGTTTGGCGGGCGCGGTCCATGTTCGGAGGCAGGTGAACTTGCAGGTTGTGCAGGTGAAGGGTCCGTGGAAGCGTTTCGGGGCGGCACGGCAGCAGGCGGGGTTCCGGCCGGCATTGAGTGCGTTGAGGGCGGTGGCGTCGTAGGTCTGTCGGGTCGTCTTGCGTCGGTGGGGACCAGGGGTCCTGGCACTGGGCGCGGTCCAGGCACGGACGGGCACAAACGGGCTTGCCTTTGGCGCGCCTTCGGCACACAATCGGCGCGCCCGCTGCGCGTGACCGTTGCGCGTCCGCGCGGTCGCCATATATGGCGAAGTGGGAGGGAGGGAGGAGCAGCTGGGAGGCGGGAGCGGGGAGGGCACAGAAGGAAAAGGGGGCGTGGCCGCTAGCACGGCGGCGGGAAGCGGAGAGCGGGGCAGGCAGGCACAGGGGGGCAGAGAGACAGTACAACAGCACAGGCAATAACAAAAAAGCAAGAACAGCAAATGGGAAGCAAAAACAAGATTAACAAGATGCAGGAAAAACAAAAAGGAAACAAAATATAATCAACAGTACACGCAAATACGGCGCGGGGCAGGATCGGCGAGGCAGGCTCAGCAAGGCTGCGGGCAGCAGCGGGGCGAGTTGCACACACAACAGCTGGTGGCCGTGCGGCACGGGGGTGTCCTGAGAGCAGGTCACACTCACCTGCACCGCGCGGTCGCCATATATGGCCAAGTGGGAGAGAGGGAGGAGCAGCTGGGAGGCGGGAGCGGGGAGGGCACAGAAGGAAAAGGGGGCGTGGCTGCTAGCACGGCGGCGGGAAGCGGGGAGCGGGGCGGGCAGGCACAGGGGGGCAGAGAGACAGTACAACAGCACAGGCAATAACAAAAAAGCAAGAACAGCAAATGGGAAACAAAAACAAGATTAACAAGATGCAGGAAAAACAAAAAGGAAACAAAATATAATCAACAGTACACGCAAATACGGCGGGGGCGGGATCGGCGAGGCAGGCTCAGCGAGCCTGCGGGCAGCAGCGGGGCGAGTTGCACACACAACAGCTGGTGGCCGTGCAGCGCGGGGGTGTCCTGAGTGCAGGTACTGCGATGTACTGACAGATATTAGCATCAGATATAAGTGTCGCAGTTCAGCGGTTGGATAACAGTGTACTGCGAAGTACTGACAGATATTAGCATCAGATATAAGCGTTGCAGTTCAGCGGTTGGATAACAGCGTACTGCGACGTATTGACAGATATTAGCATCAGATATAAGCGTTGCAGTTCAGCGGTTGGATAACAGCGTACTGCGACGTATTGACAGATATTAGCATCAGATATAAGCGTCGCAGTTCAGCGGTTGGATAACAGCGTACTGCGACGTACTGACAGATATTAGCATCAGATATAAGCGTCGCAGTTCAGGGGTTGGATAACAGCGTACTGCGACATACTGACAGATCCTAGCATCAGATATAAGCGTCGCAGTTCAGCGGTTGGATAACAGCGTACTGTGACGTACTGACAGATCCTAGCATCAGATATAAGCGTCGCAGTTCAGAAGTTGGATAACAGGGTCCTGCGAGGTACTGAGAGATCCTAGCATCAGATATAAGCGTCGCAGTTCAGCGGTTGGATAACAGGGTACTGCGAGGTACTGACAGATCCTAGCATCAGATATAATCGTCGCAGTTCAGCGGTTGGATAACGGTATTGCGAGGTACTGACAGATCCTAGCATCAGATATAAGCGTCGCAGTTCAGCAGTTGGATAACAGGGTACTGCGAGGTACTGACAGATCCTAGCATCACATATAAGCATCGCAGTTCAGCGGTTGGATAACAGGGTACTGCGAGGTACTGACAGATCCTAGCATCAGATATAAGCGTCGCAGTTCAGCGGTTGGATAACAGGGTACTGCGAGGTACTGACAGATCCTAGCATCAGACATAAGCGTCGCAGTTCAGCGGTTGGATAATAGGGTACTGCGAGGTATTGACAGATCCTAGCATCAGATATAAGCATCGCAGTTCAGCGGTTGGATAACAGCATACTGAGAGGTACTGACAGATCCTAGCATCAGATATAAGCGTCGCAGTTCAGCGGTTGGATAACAGCGTACTGCGAGGTACTGACAGATCCTAGCTTCAGATATAAGCGTCGCAGTTCAGCTGTTGGATAACAGCGTACTGCAATGTACTGACAGATACTAGCATCAGATATAAGCATTGTAGTTCAGCTGTTAGATCAGTGCTTAATTTGTGCAGGTGTTTTTGGTGCTCGGCACCAGCATTTATTTCTAAACACTGGCACATATTTTTCTCAATCCACCACATGGTAGCGCTGTATGTCTATATTTGTAGCAGAGCACACCAGAGGAGAGTTGAACTGATCGATACATTTTTAAAAAAAATTATAAAACTAAGAAGTCCAGGCCATCCCTACAGTTTGAGGTGACCTGGAATAGTCCAAAATGCCACACTTGTGTTAGTGTGATATTTGGTAGGGAATGATGGTGGCAGCTTTCGACAGCAACAGGAGCTGTGGGAGATGCCAATGCAGTGGAGGTCCGTGAAATACCTGAGGCCCTGGCACTGACTTTCTTTTTACAAAGCACGCGCTGTGTTGGAGGAGGGTCCATGCCAATGTAATGGCAGCTAGCAGCATCAGAGTTCAGCTGCTAAATCTCTGCCTGAACCAGAACGTCATAACATTGATGAAACTAAGACCTATATTTTTGGGGTGCGTTACAGAATTAGATATATTGGGGCCGATTCACAGAACAAACTTAAGACAAAATCCTAAACTTAGTACCATTTTGGTATTCACAGAATGCACTTACTACTTTTTCGATTCACAGAATAAACTTACTACTTTTGCTATTCACAGAATGGATTTACGACTACTAAACTTACGTCCGCACTCGGGCCGGAAATTCCGGCCCGGAGGCGGAGCTTCCGGCCCGGAGGCGGAGCTTCCGGGCCGGAGGCGGAGCTTCCGGACCACAGGTGGAGATTTTGGCCATGGCTAAATCTTCGCCACTGGCCGGAAGCTCCGCCTCCGGCCCGGAAGACCCGCCTCCGGCCCGGAAGCTCCGCCTCCGGCCCGGAAGCTCCGCCTCCGGGCCGGAATTTCCGGCCCGAGTGCGGACGTAAGTTTAGTAGTCGTAAATCCATTCTGTGAATAGCAAAAGTAGTAAGTTTATTCTGTGAATCGAAAAAGTAGTAAGTTTATTCTGTGAATCGAAAAAGTAGTAAGTTCATTCTGTGAATACCAGAAGTAGTAAGTGCATTCTGTGAATACCAAAATGGTACTAAGTTTAGGATTTTGTCTTAAGTTTGTTCTGTGAATCGGGCCCATTAGGTCTAGCTACAGACTGCTTAAGGTGCTGAAGAACCTATTGTTACTAATTCTTTAACTAAACATAACAGAGGTCTCACCTACTGGAGTATGACTTGTTTTTAGTACCAAGAAATATTTGGTCGGCATGCGCTCTACTGACTGCTTTAACATTGTGTAAGAAAACAGGCCTTTTTTGCAGATGCCCCCCACTTTTTGCCCCCATTTGGACTTCTAGATGTTGGGTTTTGACTCTGACAGTGCACTGAAGCCTGCTAACCCATCCCCAGTGCCAATGCTCTCTTCCTAAAACTGATACATGTGAATTGGTAACCCCAATTGGCAAGGACTTTAACCCCCTTATACATCCCTGGTAAATGGTACCAGGGGTAACCAAGGCATGGGAACTAAAGGGGGCCCCAGGGCCTGAAGCACTGTTTATGCCACCGTGAATGACCCATGTAACCAGATAACAGTAGTCCTGCCATTGCAGACTGCATGAGCAGTGCAAACTCCTCGAACTTGACTCTGCCCTCACCATGTGTGGCAAGGTCAATGCACTATTTTTAAAATGGCCAGTCATCCCTAAGGAATAACTTCTAAGCCCTGGAGGCTGGGTGAAATATATTAAATGTGACCACATAAAGTTGCAAGCTGATATGTCCCTATAGTAGCCTTTTGCATTAAGGGCTACAATGAGTGATCAGCAGTCCGTAGGATAACATGAGCTGGCAATCGGGCACCCCCAAGGTGCCATTATGGTACCCCCAAATATGCCATGTTTGGTATCAAACAACAGGCCTCATCACCCCTGACATGATTCCAATTTCAGAGTAACCTTAGAGTCACTTTAGATGTGGCCCTCCTGGTTGCTCCACCCTTTCCTGTGCTTTGACTGTCAGCCCCCAGCTGCTGCCACCAAGAAAGGAATCTGACCCCCTGCCAGGAGGTGTGACCTCCCCCAGGAGTCAGAAACAATGGCCCGGATGGGAAGAAGGTGACTTTTGCCTCCCTGTCAGGATGGCTAGTGAAGTTCTCACATAAAGGTGATGAGCTTCAAAGCTTCCACTGGCTCTGATATGCAACCAGGCTGCCTCCCAAAGGAGGAAACAGCCATCTCCCTTCCCCCAGGCACATTGCATCCAAGCAGTTGGTAAAATTATGTAGTCAGGAGGTGTACACCCCCAGAAGGCTAGCCACACACCTAGGGTGGTATACCTGGTCTGTACAGCTAAAGAAGGTTTCTGCTATTTTTAACAGTGGCAGAATAGAGGGTTCTGGGTAGAAAAGGTGACACCCCCCCGGATGTGGTCACCTCATGGACGGATTAGAAGCTAGGGCTAGTAGCCCATTGGCCACTTGCAGCCACACCCCTAACACCTCTAAATCTAGGATTTAAGGAGCACATCTGGCATTCAACTTGCAACCAAGGACACAGAGGAGACCCGAGTCAATGACAACAGGAGCTGCACGAACCGGTGGCAACCACCCTGGAACTTTACGACTGCGACTCGTATCGGACCAAAGACCGGTTCCCGCAGACAGAGTGACCTCTTAGAGGGCCAAAGGCAACTCATACTCCCATGGACTAGTAGCATTAGCCCCCTGCAGATCACAGGTAAAAACAAAGTACCGGAACCAAAGAATCGCTGGCTATCTGGCCCTCCGTGGGATTGCCCAAAAGTAGATGATCCAGTTCATTCTGGAAAATATTTTCCTGACCTCCAGCAGGTTTCAAATGGCTACTTTCCCCCCAGACCTCTGCACATCGAAATAACTTCTTGCTGCGCTTACCACTGCTAAGGCTTGTTGGTGGCTGGTCTGGCAACCACCACCTTTATTTGACACTGCAATCCAAAGGAACTCCACAGCACCTTCACCCGACCACAGCAATGGCCATGTTGTCAACTGTTTGCACCCATTTCCTCACCAGTACAGTGGAAATGGTAAAACTAGCTCCCCCGTGGCTCCCGCTTCAGCACCAAGGACAGCCAGGACATCTCTGCACTTGGGCCTCTCGAGCCAGACAAAATTGAACTGACTGTCGTGGCTTGGTCCTGGAACCCACATCACGTTAACCCCCAGTGGGTTCCACACAACTCAACCTGGAAGTGACCGATTGTGCTTTTCACTATTAGCCGCAATGCTAAAGTTCTGCAGCATTGAATTGCGCTGATATATGTAACATTCTAAAATCCATAACTCTGTTTATACTTATTCAATTGTGTTGGTTGTGGTGTCTAAATTAATCTAAAAATATGCTTTATTTTTATAAATTGGTGTTGGATTTCTTTCGAGTCATGTCAATTATTTATCATCCATGTTGGTACTCTGAAAAGCTTAACACATGCTCCTCTACGAAAGCCTGACTGCTCTTTGCCACTCTAACATGATTGAGCTAAGGATTTATTATTGTGAATCCAAGGACCATCTTTGAGGTATTGTAAGAGTATTGCATAGTGAAGCCTAACCAGCATCACTACATAATACTCCACCTTCCCACACATAACTTTGTATAAAACCATAACATGCCAATTGTGAGGGCAACAGTCTTCCTTGTTCTGCATTGCTGTATGAGGTTGTAGTCTTCCTTTCTTGTTCACTTTCCACCTGGGTAGCAGCTTTATAGGGACATTTGTGTATTGAGAGCACTGCAACCATCCCTGCTTGCACCTTCCCATGTGTGCCTGTCAGCCTTCACTGTCTACATTACAGTGTAGAATACTCTGTCGCAGTCCTCTCATCTACGTTCATGCCGACTTCCATCTTCCTTTCCTGTGCCAGAGTCGTTTGCAGCTTTTCACACATCTACAGCTCCTGTAGAGCCTACTAAACTACCTTTACTTTCTACTATACAGCCTCCCCCCATGCCAGGGCTAGACTGGCCATTTATCCCATCAGGCATATCCCTGGTGTGCTGGAGACATTGGAGGCTGGCTTCTGGAGCCTCAGGAACGTGTCTGGTGCGGCTGTCACTTTCTTAGTCTCCCTGAGGTTAACAAGAACAGGAACAGTGGTAGATTCGGGAGAGAGAGATCGAGAGAGAGTTCAGAGAGGGAAGAGAGAGAAAGAGAATGGATGGATTGAAAGAGAGAGAGATGGAAGGCAGGGTTGGACTGGGACAGAAGATAGGCCGGGGCACCCAATGAGAGTGACTCCCGGTAGCGATTTACATAGCTAAAAAAGTGGCCCACATTTGCAAATCATGGTTGTTTTAATCTGATAAAGTCAAGCTGTAAAACCCAGCCCAAAGCACCATAAAACAGGCCCACAAACAGCCGAAAAACAGCCCATACAGTGATCTGTGAGGCCAGCCCGTTGGGCACTCTCAGATTTCCCTGATGGAAGGACAGGAGTGGAACTGATTCAAACATGTTTGCAAGGGCATCTTTGGATTCCCAGTCCAGCTCTGTACCTTGCCTCATCTACCTTCTCCCGCAGAGCCTGCTGCAGCTTTTCCTCTTCTACCTTCTCTTATAGACCCCCATTGGACTCCTTCTCTTCTAACTGCCTTTGAAGAGCCTGCTCCCTGCTCGATCATCTCTACCTTGTTTCATCGACCTCGCTGCAGCCTCCGTAGACACTACTTCCTCCTTCTACTCTACAAAGGAGAGGGTACAGAGGTTGTTTTCAGGATAAAGGGCCTGATGTAGATCTCAGCGGACGGGTTACTCTGTCACAACAGTGACGGATATCTTGTCCGCCAAAATATAAATCCCATAGGATATAATGAGATTCATATTTCAGCGGACGGATATCCGTCACCGGTGTGGTGCAAACATGATGCAAAGCCTTCATAAATATTTCCATTTGAGATGCTTAGAGGTAAATTCATTAAGCCATGTAAAATTACGTAAAAGAGTATTACAGGAGTACTACCTTACATACTGCAAAATGGCTTTGTAAAAATTCCTCTTTATAATTAAATGGGATATAGTTGTGTAATTACTCATTTTGGGGAGACTTCAGTATTTACACTTCTTTACCTTTCCCCTAGTGACTGGTCTTGCCTTGAGTAGGAGAGGTGAGGTGCTTGAGAAGAAAAGAAAGATCAAGCAGGAGGAATCAATAAGCAGAGAGATGAGTTGGAGTTGTGGGCATGGGGTGAGTGTAGGCTGGTGAGTTTGCAAGAAGGAAAAAGGGAAGTGGAGGAAACTGAGGGAAGTAGGGGGGGCTGTTGCAGTGATCATAAAGGGTAGAAGTATGAAGAAAAAGATGCGAGTGGTGGGGTGGTGATGCGGAAGGAGTGATGCTGGACCTGTTGTAACACACCTACCGGCTTGTTTAGCTCTCGCTGCACAGATTAGCCAAACTTCTCAGGTTTTACAGGTTAAGACAATGCAGCACAACTGCTTGGGGCAAGACTGCACCACGTGGAAGTGTGCTCAAAAGTGGCACTGATGTGAGGAGGTGAGAGTGGAGAGGGAGAATATAAGTTGTGACATGAAAGGGACAATCAATGTCTGCCTACACATGGTAGGAGGCGAGCCCTCACCACTCCACGACCCACGCGTCTGCTGTTGTCTCTCCGTCGTCCAGTCAGTGGCATAGCATGGGTTCCATGGGCCCAAGTGCAAGCGAGGAAAATAGGCCTGACTTCTCTGTGTGCAGTGAAATAGAGCAATAATCAGGGTTCAATGGGCCCTTCAGACCTTTAGGCCCAGGTGCTACTACACCTGCTGCACCATTGACAGCCACATACCAACGTCCAGTTCTTATGCAGATCTAGCTGCAGCTTTACTCCTCTACCTTCTAGTAAGGTTCTTCCTATGCAGATAGTAAAAAGGGATCTTCCAGGCAGTAAAGAGAGCTCGAATTTTGCTTTCACATGGCCTTATTTATGAGAAGTGACTCATCGCTGCGTGAAAACAGCGATGCGTCACTTGTCAGTTCGATCTCCTTGCGACATGATAGATGTGTCATATTTACTGTATGACGCATCATGTCATAAGGAATGACAGATACATCAGTATTACTGACGTATCTGTCAACGCAAAACTGACGCATTGCTGGAGTTGTGTCAGAAACGTGATGCAACTCCAGCAATGCAGGGGGGACGGCTATGATTATAGCACTCCATCGCCCATACGCCTGCTATGAGGCAGGCGTAAGGATTTGACGCAATGGCGTCTTAGAAGGGACACACTGAAATCTTGTAGATTTCAAGTGCGCCACTTCTACGAGGCTTTGATGCAGGAGAACGCTTATCCTGAAAACCTTATACCTGATGCAGGTATAATGTAGCGCAGGGGTTTACAAAGTGACGCATCTGTCTAGATTCGTCACTTTGTAAATAGGGTGCAACATGACGCATCTTTAACGCCGCCGTTGCGTCACAAAATGTGTCGCATCGGCGGCGCAAAAATGTTGCAAGGGCTCATAAATGACCCCACAATGTTTTGAAAGCATGAGGTGACGGCACTCACACAATTAAAACACCTACACCTACATCAGAGAACCACTTTTCCTTTTGTAGGTTTTTGTGGCATTTCACTTTTTGTATTCAATGGGAGTGCTTATTCCTTCCTCTTTCTCCTCCTGCTTTACTTTGGAGCCTGGAAATGGCAAATAGGGCCTCCTGCTGCCCGCTGGTGGCTGGTATTGCCTTAGCTTGTTTGTCATGCAAGCATTGGTGCATTGCCAAAGGCTATGGTGCTGGATGGCCATCTCGAACAAGTATTTTTAATATTTATCAATGTAACGATGAAAGATGATGTCATGTTACCTCTTGACGCCGCCTTTATGAGTTTAAATTACATCTAGATGTAACGTGAACATGTTCCTTTATTCATCCAACTTTCTTCATCCAACGCAGGCTGGTTTCCTCCCAGCCCACAGTACAGAGTCTCACTTCACCTCCGATGCACACGCTGACCAGGCGCTCTTCACCAACGCTTCCTATGCAAAACGACACGCACCCAGCGCGTCCAAATCTCTCTTCTCCTCCGTGTGTCCAAGATCACAGGGCACACCTTCCGAGTGTCTCAAGCTGCCACAACACGCGCCCACCGCACCAATCGTGCTCAGTACTTCTTGAACAAGTATTTTAAATATTTATTAATGTAACGTTGAAAGATGATGTTATGTTACTTCTAGACGCCACCTTTATGAGTTTACATTTCATCTAGATCTAACGTGAAAATGTTCCTTTATTCATCCAACTTTCTTCATCCAATGCAGGCTGGTTTCCTCCCAGCCCACAGTACAGAAGCAGCAATGCTTTCTCTCCTTAATGACCTATGATGGGAGATGGATAAGGGGCATGTGTATGTGCTCGTTCTCCTAGATCTATTGGCCCCTTCAGCACTCTCAACCAAGCAGTTCTGCTGAATCATCCAAAGGCGGCTGGTTTATGAGGTCAGGCTGAGAGCTGGAGTATCCTCCTTTCCAGGAGGGCGCGCATAGACAGTGTGGCTTGGCCTGTTCTCCTCTTCTAAGACTCATGCCTTCTTAGGGCCAGTCCTGGGCTCAGCATTATCTTCTTTGCTGTGTAATGCTGCCGATTGATTTGTGGTTGTGAATTCTGCAACTAAGCTGATGACTCTCAGCTCACCTTCTTTCTTGAGGGTACCACCCAATCGCACCAGGATTCAATCTACCCTGAAGTTTCTTTGGAACTGGATGAACACTAACTCCCTCAGGCTAAACGCCGATAAGACAGAACTTTTTATTCTGAACCACGGGACGGACCTCTGGGCCAACACCGACTGGCTCTCTAACCCCGGTGCCCCTCCTGTCCCAGCAGCCTCTGTCTAGAGCCTGGGACCCATGGTAGACAATCAACAGTCCATGATTCCAGTAGCGGCCGGTGTGTGGGTTGAGTGGCGGGGTGGGTGGTGTCGGGGTTTGAGAGGACAGATGACAAAACAAAGGTTTTTTCAAAAAAACACTTTCTTGTCTCATTGCCGCACCGCGCCCCTCTCCACTGCAGGCACAGACTCCTAGAGTCCACTGCGGCCAATCCTAATGCTGCTTTCAAGGATTGGCCTGCACACCGATGATTTGCTTTCATAGCTTAGACTGGGAGCCTGTGCCTGCTCTCTCTAACCCGGCAGCACAGCTGGGGTTGGAGAGAGCTTCAGTATGCATGACAGTTTCGCAGGCCTGCGATGGTCAGCCAGACCGTCATGAGCACTGAATAGCAGTGAAACTACTCCTCCACCAGCCTGTCATCCCCCTGGCCCCACCCCAAGCCTCATGGGATTGCGATCCTCAAGGGTACACAGAAAGTCCTTCAAGTTTTAGCCAAATTTTGAAAAAATGCTTTAAGACATTGGTGCTGCCTCGGGAATCAGTACTGGTGCAGTATACTGATGACCTATTAGTCGCGTCCAAAACAAGGACTGATTGTGTACCTGATTCCATTGCCCTATTAAACCATCTCGCAAAGGGTGGACATAAATTGTCCCCTGAAAAATTGCAATTCTATAGAAACGAAGTAAAGTATTTAGGACACCAAATAGAACAAGGATTAAGAAGAGTGACCACTGAGGGAATAAAAATAATAAAACAAATGAAACTACCTCAGTCACAAAAATAAATAATAATGTTTCTTGGTGTCGTGGGATACTGCAGGCAATGGATTGTAGGGTGTTCCCTACTGGCAAAACCCTTGATACAAATGATAAAGAAATGAGCAAAAGACCCAGTAGAGTGGGATGATCTGAGCATGCAATCTTTTGTAAAATTGCTAAATTGTTTATGTGAAGCACCTGCTCTAGGTATGACAGATTATTCGAAAGAATTTGCATTGTTGAGTTGTGAGAGAGAAAACTGTGCCCCAGTTTTAACACAGAGACATGGTTTAATGCGATGTCCAGTGGCATACTTTTCTGCTACCTTAGATCCTGTAGCATCTGCATTGTCAGGATGCCTAAAAGCTGTGGCTGCAACATGTGTAAGCAGAGACCAAATGAGTCAATTGTAATGGGACATCCTGTTAAGGTATACGTCCCTCTTGCAGTTGAAATACTGCTAACAAGAATTCGAACTCAGTATCTCACTCCAAGCAGATTAACCAAACATGAAAGGATCATATTGGGAGCAGAAAATGTGACCATAATCAGATGTACCACTCTTAACCCAGCTACCTTTTTACCAGACCCATATAATGAGGAAGTGAAAGATGATGCTGAACACAAATGTCTTGAGGTAAAAGAAGTCAGTACCAAACCCCGACCAGACATTCAGGATGAGCCTTTGAGAGATGCTGAGCATGAGCTTTTTGTAGATTGCTCATGTATGCGCCATGAGGAGGGAGGGTTGAGTGCTGCTTATGCCGTATGTACATTGGCTGGAATAGTCGAAGCCTCCTATTTACCAGGAGTCAAATATGCACAAGTAACCGAATTGATAGCTTTAATTAAAGCCTGCAAAAATGGGAAAAATTGGAAAGTAACAATTTACACTGATAGTCAGTATGGTTACGGAGTTGTGCATGACTTTGGCCAGCTCTGGATGCAGCGAGATTTCCTGACTTCTTCGGGGTCTCCCATTAAAAATGGAAATTTTGTAAAGGAGTTGCTTGAAGCAATACAAGTACCAAAAGAGGTGGCAGTGGTCAAGTGTGCCGCACACAAGTCAGGAAATGACCGTGTGTCTGCAGGTAATCGACATGCTGACCAGGTTGCCCAACACTGCGCAAAATTTCAAATGGCAGTAAACAGGAAAGTTGAAAATTGTGTAATCAGCTGCCAACTTATGCTGTTGTCAGGATTACAAACATGGAGAGAAATAAGAGAACTCCAAGATGAAGTAGAGACAATGGAAAGAGAAGAGTGGGAGAAAACTGGTTGTCAGAGAAGGGCAGAAGATGGTGTATGGGTTTACTTAGATGACAGACCTGTATTGCCAGATTGTATGCTTGCACCTATGGCTCGGATGTGTCATGGAGACACCCACATAGGCAGAGATGCAATTATTAGACTCTTTAGACGGTATTGGTTTAATTCAAGGTTCAGGAACATTGCAGAGAGTTTTTGCCAAAGATGTTTGACATGTCAACAAATGAATCCCGGCAAGAGAACAATAATCTATACAGGGAAAATTGGGAAAGCTGAAGGTCCCTTTATAAGACTTCAAATTGATTTCATTCAGTTGCCTGTTTGTCGAGGCTTAAAATATGTACTTGTCATCATTTGTCTATTTTCAAAGTGGGTGGAGGCATACTCGACCAGAAGAAATGACAGCTTGACAGTGGCCAAACTCCTATTAAGAGAGTTTATACCGCGTTTCGGTTTTCCAGTAACTATTGAATCAGACCGAGGGTCTCATTTTCATAATGAAATAATTCAATTAATTTGTGAAGCATTCAAAATTGAACAAAAGCTGCACTGTGCCTACCGCCCAGAGGCATCTGGAGTAGTAGAACAATTGAATGGCACAATTAAGTCAAGGCTGGGAAAGGTGTGTGCATCCACTCCACTGGATTGGCCTGATGCTTTACCTCTTGTTCTGATGGGACTTAGAAGTATTCCGGACAAGAATACCGGATTAAGTCCCCATGAAATAATCATGGGAAGAACAATGAGGCAGGCATGTATACCAGGACACAAGCTGTTAAATATAACTGATGATTTGGTACTGGAGTATTGCAAAGAGTTGGCTGACCAAGTGCGTTCTATATCCCACCAGGTTGGAGAAGACAAAGTCCCCAGGCAGCCGAACCAAGCACATGATCTGAATCCCGGTGACTAGGTTGTAGTGAAGAATCATACTCGAGAATCGTGCTGTGCACCAAGGTGGGAAAAACCACATCAGGTTATATTGGTTACAACAACAGCAGTAAAATGTGCAGGTTTGCCTAATCGGATTCATGCAAGCCATACTAAAAGAGTACCAGCACCATACGAAGAAGAACTTCAACAGATTTAATCAGGTGAAGGGGCTGAAGGTTGTACAGCTGAAGGATCACAAATATTAATTCATGAAGTAGCTGAGCAGGAACCAGTCAAGATGATTGGATCCCAATAGTTGAGATACCTGAAGAAATTGTAAGAACAAGGAGCCAAACTAGATTAGCTAATCAGGAAAAGAGTGAGGAACTGGTAGGAACAGAAGAACACGCTCAGGTAAGTGAAACCACGATTGTTAGGGAACCTGAGCAGGACCAAATAAGGAAAGAGGAATTTACTCAGACAGACGAGGTTGAAGTTACAGCCCCGGTGTCTGAGGAGGGACAGATAGGTCTTAGAAAAAACGTTCAGGCGGAAGAAAATCAAGAAACAGAAAAACCTGAGCAGGACGAGACAGGCAAAGTCCAACAAGTTCAGGTAAAGAAAGAAGAAAAGCCAATTAAAACTGAACCTGAACAGGGTCAAATTAGGGAAGAAGAACGCATCCAGGCAGAAAACATCAAAATAATAAGCCCTGGACAAGGTCAGATAGAGAGGGATTCGGAAAACGAAAATAAACAAGCTGTGTCACAACTTAGTGAAAATAAAAGAACACTTGAAGAAACTGAAAGCGCGGTGCAAGCTAAAAGAATCAGGAGAGGCGATAATTGGCTAAGTGTTATCAAAAGAGTGAAGTACCGGTTTAGACCCATAACAGAGGAACCAGAACAAGTAGACGAAGTATCCAGTCAATCTGGACCGTCAACCGAAGTACCAAAACGAAGAAATCCAAGATTGAAAATAATAAATAATAAATTCAAGGGTCCTGAATGGACATATGTTATTCTTGAAGATTTCGAAAATGTGGAAATAATTGAAGAAGATGAAGAAAGCTTAAATGCAGAACCAATTGATGACGAAGTGAGACCAACCTGAAAAGAATTTCCCTTTATATTCTGTCACGAAGTTAAATTCTAAAGTAAAGAAGAGAAATCTTCTTATCCCTTTTGATAAATGGCTGACAATAGAGCTGCTGGAAAACCGAATTGTGAAAAGAAATGTGGTAGAATATGTATAGGTAGTATATTTTTAGTACTCACAATATGGTTAGTACTAACCGTGGTGTAAGAAGTTGGCCTGGCATATGCTGGTCACTAGTTATAGTGGCCACCTTGCACCTGTCCAATTCTCTTATGGTAGATAGGTTTAAGACAACCTTTTAAAGAAAGCTATCCTAGCTGTGGAGAGCAGCCTTCAGGTTAAGTCTCAGAGGAATGTAAAGCAGCTTGTTTTACCTTATAATCTCTTGAATTACCAAATGAAAGGACACCACACAGGTATATATATATAAAATATATATGTATTTATTTCTAGACACACTCTACTAATCTCTTTATGAGATTAGAAGTCAGGAACATATGCACAAATCAATGTTTCACAACAAATTTAGCACTTATAAGGCTGGAGCCCTAGGGTCGTACCAGACCATATACTAAAAAAGAGGTATAAGAATGTTGACTTGCAAGGGAACAAGGCCTAGGGCCTCACTAATCCACCCAAGGCAGGTAAGTAGAGGACCCACGGGAGACGCGTGCAGTGTGAGAACACAGCCGCGGGTTCCCTATTGATTTCAATGGAGCAAGTCGGGTTGGATTTTTAAAGTTTTAGGGTACTTCGGGAGAGTCTACAAGCAAGCCACTTACAAGGTAAGTACTTCAAGGGCCAACAGACACAGGAGCACCAGAGTGCACGAGTTACCTCACCCAGGGAAGCCGGGTGCATAGGAGTCTTTTGGTGTCGGGTTGCGGCGTCGTTTTCAATGGAATCCGAAGAAGATTTGCTGCTTGTGAAGACTGGAGAAGTGTTCAGTGGAATCCAAGGCTGGATTCTGAAGAAGGATGACCTGAAAGCAGAAGGGACAGTGTTCACAGTCACTTGCCAGTGACCTTGGGGCCAGGAAGATGGATGCCCACGGTAGTCGGGTGATTTCAGGTGATTCGTGGGTGTCTTGACTCTTCAGCCACGAGGTCCAGGAGGCGTCGAAGACAGCCAGGAGCTGGATTCGGAGTGTCCCACAAAGTCTGCAGCTTACCGAGGTGTCGGCAACCGGATTGGAGCAAACAAGCCTTGGCAACAGCAAGTCTTGTGGAAAATGAAGAAAGCCAGCGGAGCAGACCAGCAAGGTCTGAGGGACTCACCCAGAAAGGGTAAATCAGGGCAGGCCTGGAGCAACCAGGGGAGCCCTTTGTTTTGATGAGAAAGTCTTCAGGAGAAACACAAGCCAACGGGAAAGGGATCGCAAAGACGCCTTGTGAGGATTCACTTTACAGGAGTCCACGGTCATTCGGGATGAGGTAGGCCACTGATCTTCAGTGGAAATCAAGAAGTCAGGAAATCCACTTCTGGGGCTGCAGGGACTTCGGACTCCAGCGGGAGCGGGAAAGTCTGCCACCGTTGATTCAATTTTTTGGTGCCTGGCAAGCAGGGGAGTCACTCCTTGACTCCAAGGGAGATTCTTCAGTCTTCCAAAGGTAGTGGAATGTCGAAGGGCTAGGATTCTTCTTGTAGAGCATCGTCCAGGGATATCTAGTTTGCAATGACAAGGGTTCCCTATCTTATACTAAAGGGAAGGGAGGTACTAGCTCTATGACCACTCCTCTGGGAGGGTCAGGGGAGTGGGTGGTTACACCCACTTCCCTTTGTCCAGTTTCACGCCAGAGCAGGGGCAGGTAGCTCCTGAACAGGTTTGAGCTGGCATATGCACAGAGGAGCCTACTGCTCCCCCAGTGCAGGACTTCAAAGCACTCTAGGAGTGCACCCACCCAGCCCCAATACACGAAATCCTGTCTGGAAGGTGGTGACACCTCCCTGTAACAGGATGCCTATTGTTGGGCCTCCTCCACTGCAAGTTTCAGTCAGCAGCAGGAGGGCAGCCCAGTGTCTGTGCTTGTGGCATCCATTTTGTGATGCCAGGCTCTTTCAGATTTCTACTGTGTTTCCACAGTAGGTACATGTCTATCCCTCTAGAAGGGTGGGATCATACTCCCACACTGGTGTGGGGGTATGATTCCAAGGCGTTTGACACCAAACACGACATGTTTTGATGCAGCCATCCCAAAGTTAGCATTTACCGCTAGGTTATAATGCACTTAAGAGTATCTGGTTTAACTGCATCCACAAACAGCCACAGAGAATAGGCTCTGCCAGCTGCAGAGGGGCCCTGCTCATGCAGAGGCACCCCCTCACATTGTAAACCAAGCACCCTGCCCTCAGGATTGACAGGGCCTGCCTTAGGGGTGATTGCTAGGTTTATATGTGTGTGTAAGGTGAGATATAGGGAACCTATACCTCAGTGAGGAGTGCTAACACTACCTCACCCAGGCTGCAGTAGCAGGCCTGTGGTGTCAGTTTTAGTCTGCTTCCCAGGGGTGGCATAATACATGCTTCAGCCCCTGGTAGGCCTGTAAAGTACCTATGCCCTTGGTACCTAGGGTACCATATACTAGGGGCTCATAAGGTACCATAGTATCCAATCACTAGTGTATCTAATATGCACTCCAAGTTGTGTAGAGAGAGCAGAGAGACTGGGGCCCTGATTAGCAGGGACCCAGACAGACTATAGCCAGAAACCAGTGTTAACATCAGAAAAAAAGTGGGGGCAACATAAGTGCAGATCCTACTCTCCTACACGTGGTCATTCCTTATTTGATGGTTACAAATGTACAAAATAGCACTAATACACATGGATAGGTAGATACCATTAAAGGAGACAAAGTTGAATTAGAAGCACCAGATGAGTTAGATTTACATCACACTGTTAATAAAAATGATACAGACTTGAATGTTTGTACCAACTTGTTAGTACAATATGTAGAAACCATGGAGGTTAGTGATTGTTATGTATGTATGAAATTACCCGCATCTGTAGCAGAAGGAGTAACATATCATCATTTACCATTGACATATGGTATTTTGTGTAGCGTTTTAGCAAGCTTATTCTATAGACCAGGGAAATTGCAGCATTATTATTCTAAGGTAGATGTGATTTTTTCTGAGTTTCCTATACGAAAAAGCATGAACCCTGTCCTTAGTACGAGATACTCACAATTTATGGGTGAATATTTCCTAACAATAAAAGCAATAGATATAGCTGAAGCACACAAGCACAATTCAACTTGTAAATTGCATGAAGAAGAGAAAATATTTTTGAATTTAGTTGAGGCAAGGAGACCGGATTTTCAAAAGAGAGCTGCTGAACCTCAACCTCAGATACCTAAATGGGCTGAGGAGGAAGAGCATTATGCAAATGGCAAGACTCATGCTGCAATGTCTTTGGATTTTGAAAAGAAGGGAAAAATCTGTCTTCATAGGTCAAAGACTGAATATAACAATGTGTTTATTGGTTCCAGTGAATATGAACATAATTTCTTAGTAATTGGGGGATGGGGACTAAAAGGAGGAACGGATCCAGTATTTCCTGGAATCTAATATGTGTGTGGCAATAAAGCCTATTTTAGGCTGCCTGACCACTGGTATGGGAGTTGCTATTTTGGAATAGTGTTCCCTAAAGTTTATCACGTAAAAAGAATTACTGGACCCAACGAAGGCAACAATGAACTAACACGCGTAAAAAGAGCTAGTTTTTAAGAAATAGTAGGTGACATTTTTGGAGCATTGATACCTTCAGTGGGAGTTCTTCTAAACTCACAGAAGATTTGTCAGTTATCTACAGTAGTTGATCGGTTATCTACTGACACTGCTGGAGGATTCTTAATGATTAACACTGAATTAGTTGCTGTCAGATCTATGGTTATGCAAAATCGACTTGCTCTTGACATACTATTGGCAAAAGAGGGTGGAGTCTGTAAATTATTGAAAGTGCACCATTGTTGCACGTACATTCCAGATAAAAGCATTGAAATTGGGAAATACATAAAAAATATTACGAAATTAGAAGAAGAGTTGAAACCACTGGAAGTTGAAAATGTTTGGAAGAAGCTGACAAATAGCATTTCTAGTTTAGGTAGTTGGTTTTCTAATATAGGTAATGGTATTCTAGGCCACATAATACTGCCCATAATGGGAATAACACTATTGGTATTAGCAATAATGTTTTGGCATAAATGCTGCACAGGGAGAAAGAAATATGAATTGAATGAAAGAGGTAAGAAAAGAAAATCCGAGGAAATACAACTAGAAGAATTGAAAGGAGACTTTTACAAAAGAATGAGAGGATTACAGTGTAAGGGGGAGAAAGAAAGGAATGAAAGGGGTTGAAGAAGAAATTGGGATGTGCTAAAGTTGGCATCTGATTTAGTAGAAATTAGTGATGGCATCAAATGCCATCAGAGAGGGGATTGATGGAGCAAGGTTTCGTATTAAAAGAAACTTGCTTGTATGCAATCCTCTCAAATAAGATGTAACCAGTAACCAACACGTTTTGTAAATACTAATATTGCATTATACATGACATACTGTATCTAGGTGAAGCTTTCCTATATGCATTACTAACAAGTAACCCGAGTGTCTTAAAATGGCTGCCAAAAAACGCGGGAACTTCATTGCGCATGCGTCAACTGCATCTACGTAGTATGACTCATTCTGTCACTTGGTGGGAAAACTTTGTAGCTGCGCTGCGCAATAGCTTTAAAAATGGCTGTTTGAAACTCACATATTAACGCATATGCTACTGCTTGAACTAAAACTCGTAATTTTCACTAAACACTAATGCAGAAGATTAAAGTAAGTAAATGGGGATAGAGTAGAGACAAGTGGTATACAGGGAAATCATTTGTTGTCACATTCTAACGTGTCTTTTTCTGACTTTATTATTAGTTCACGTGTAGGCCTTGGAGGGTTACTGAAATCCCTACCCCACAGGATCCACGCGCATGTGCATAGAAACTTGCCGGAAACTAGGATGACACCCTTGAAACACAGCCAAGGCACATTAGGCGAAGACGCCTGGGAAAGTAAACCCCTGAACTAGACGAAAGCAACAATTTTGAATAAATGGTATAAACTTGTAATGATCATAATGTGAAATGCGGGTGGGAATAAAGCTATGGGAAAGTAAATTAAGGGGCGGAAACATAGAACAATAGTCCACAGTGAAATTATTACTTTTAGTATGGTGTGATGAACTCCCCTCCTCGCCCTGACCAATCAGAATAGGGGAAGACACAAATATTGCAATTTTGGGGGGAGGAACATGAATATAGAATAGTATAATTGAGGTAAGTTAGCTAGAGACGTTGTCAGACTTGTCAGATCCGTCATATACGACTTGTAACTGACCCAACACGTATGCTGCTACAGACTCTGTCTGAGACGCTGTCTCAGACCCTGCTGCTGCCAGAAACTCTGCTCGAGAAATTGAGATACTGATCGCTAATCTAATCATCTAGAAGGGATTTCGGAAGAGGGACACCCGAGGAGAGTAGTATCAGAGAGGGGTGCGACGCTGGCGTTGCACTTAGAAGAGGTCACCTTCCCAGATCCGAATCTGTCTAATCCTCTCTCTGCATCCTGTCCTGGCAGATTCTATCTGGCCTATCTTCAAAGAGTTGGGTTCATCTATCACTTAGGTAAATATAATTCTGAGAAAATTGTCATTGTTCCTGCTGTCTCTTTTTTCCCTTTCCAGTTCCCGTCTTCATTGATCATTGTTATGACTTTGTTTTATTTGACTTTAATTTGCCTCTTGAAAGAATGTGTTTAAGCTGTGATTGATTCTGACTCACAAAATTATTAATTTAGATAATGGTTTTAAAACTTTTTGAGCTTGTGGTTATTTCAAGTTTAAGTGAAATGTCATTTTCTACCTTAAACTATCTCAGAAACCTGATACATCGAGAAAGGAATTATTAAGGAGATCAAATTGGTAAGACTTGGTAAAGGTGTAACAAAACTACAGCTAAAACTCAAAATTGATAACAGCGGGGTTTGCTAGCTCATTTGTGTGAATGGTCTGGGCCCAGGTGAGTATTTTGGTATGTGTGTGTTTAACCCCTTCGCTGCTGCGGACATTCCGCTGCAGCGCTGGGGGGGGCAGGGGGGCAGCGCGGTGGGCCTGTGCTCATGACGGAGCCGCTCCGTCATGAGCCACAGTTGAGCTGTGCTCATGACGGAACGGTTCCGTCATGACTCCGCCCATTTGCGTTGTCGCCCCGCACAGGCGGGGAAACAGCGCCGCGCAGGCGGAGCGGCCGCTGACAGGATTGTCATGATGGAACCGTTCCGTCATGAGCACACGGCAACCGTGGCTCATGACGGAACGGTTCCGTCATGAGCAGGGAAGGGGTTAACCTGAGCTGGTGACCCGCGCTCTATCATCATTTACAAATCCATTCAAGATCAGGCTCCAGCCTTTGTCATAAGCAGAATTAAGACACATGCTCCTACTCGAGCTCTCAGATCCTCTCTTGCCAACCAGAGGAGGATCCTTCGGTGCAAGCCACCGAGAGCAGGAGGCAGGAGCTTCTCTGTCCTGGCCCCCCCTTATGGAACGCTCTCCTTTCCTCAGTCAGACTGAAACCCAACTTTCTGAGTTCCAGGAGGCTTTTGAAGGCCTGGCTGTTTAATCAAGCTGTGGATTAGCCTAAAACCTCTCTCCTCTCCCTCCTGGTTGTTACAGCGCCAAGAAACCCTTGGGTGTACGAGCTCTCTATAAGTTTTCTCAATATAATATAACATAAAACAAAACAAAATTTTAAAAAACAAATCACACCACGTATCACACACCACACACATACTACACACATACCACACACATCACACACATACCACACACCACACACATACCACACATCCCACACATACCGCACATCACACACATACCTTACACATACCACACACACCACACACCACTCTTGCCATGTGAAGCCAGTTGCCCAATACTATTGTCTTTCCCAATGCTTGCATGGCCAACAACCACTGGCAAACCCAGTACTGACAAGCAACGGCGCGCAATTCTGCATGCATTAGCAATACCAATGGGACATATAATACTGAGTGGCTTTGCGAATGCCCTTTGCTAATTACAATATTGGACATTTACATAGATTTCGAGTTATTTATTTTTTCTTTGTTACCCAGAAACCGCCCTGTTTTCCATTCTTCATTTTGGGTTTGTTTGTTAATGTTTCTTTATTTCCATGTAATTGGAGCTGAGCGCCCCTCCCCTCTTGAGAATTCTCTGGGAAGCTGCTGGCCCAGGCTCCCTTCTGGCAGCAGCACATTCACAGCCCGGTCACAGCCGAGGAGGCCTCAGCCGAGGAGCAGGGCCGCTGAGGGGGCAGATGGAAGCGGGACCCCTCAGTTAATAGCCACGGCCAGAGCTCTCCCAGGGAAGCACTCGTCTGACTCCGGCTTTAACTGCACCATAAATCCTGCCCCGCCTGCCATCCACCTCTCTGCCATTTTTCCGGGATCTAAAAAATATTAATTAAAAAAATGCCCTTTTGCTGCAATATACAATATACTACTGTATTAAACTTATAATGTCATAAATCTGAGCCGTAAAGCTGTACGCCTGTGACAAACTATATAACACTGCGCTGACACACTGTTGCACTAACTACAAAAATCTTAACAAATGAGATCATATAATGTCCCCAAAGGAGACTGGCAATTTATTTTTCTTTCATTCTTTTCTTTTATAGAAAGAACATTTTTGTTCAAAGGCGAAAAACAGCAGCGATGGGCTTCCTGGAGAGACAAGCAGCTCCATGCGATTTGTTCTTGCAGCCTGCAGTTTGGTGGCTGTTAGAGTGTGAGATTGTGGGTCCTGCCTGGTGGGGTCCAGGCGAATGAAAGCGTCATTGTGAATGGCTGTGCACCGTGGTTTTCACATCAGGTAAGACATTAGGGGGCTTTGCATTCCTCGTCAGTAAACTGGAATGATATACTGTTGCTAAAATCCCTCTCCCTCGGGTTCAGGTCCTTTAACAACGAATATAGCCCTTAGCAGCGGGCTATATGCCATATTAGAACATATAAAAACATTGGAATGTTGAGAGCTCCATTGAAGACAATGGAGTCGCTTCGGGCTTAAAATGGGTGGTATAAGCCAGTGTTTGTCTGTGTGTTTCTCCCTTTGTTATTTAAAACATTCTACCCTTAGTGGGTGGATTGTTCTCACACCCTTCTAGCCCTTCTGCCTCGGCTATACCAGTTGATAAAGGCAGGGGCGGCTGCTCCACTAGAACTGGGAGTGTCGCCCCACTGCTTTCTCACAGTGTGAGAAGCAGAAACATAAAATGGTAAAACTACCATTTTATGTTTCTGCTTCTCGCACTGCGAGAAAGCAGAAGTGTTTGGTTGCAGGCGAGTGGGCGGGGCTCCTCTATGAGCTGAGCTGGGCAGGGGAGGAGTGGTGTGCCCACTCCTGAGTGTGCATGACTGGTTTGGTCGGCCCTCTGGGGCCACCCAAACAAGTGAAGCGCACTCTGCCCTTTATCAATGCAGGCTGCAATGCAGGCTGCAATGCAGCCTACATTGAGAAAATGGCCTCCCCATAGGTGCCTGGCTGGGCGGTGTCCCCACCAATCACAACACTGCCGTTGCAGCGTTGTGATTGGCTTAGGAGAGGGGAGGGAGGCTGCCTGCTTCCTGTTCCTGCCGGACACAAGAAAGGAGAGCAGGAGCCGGAGCTCTGAAAAAGCGGGACATGTACAGGTAAGTGTTTTTTAATCAACTATTAAATTTACCCCAACTCCAACCTCCTTCCCCGCACGATCCCCTGCCCGCATTTAATGCCGGCCGACACTGGTTAAAGGCCCTTATCCTCAGGCCATTTACAACCGGTATAGACCTCGACAGCAGGCTATGAGGCCATATTATGTCCTGTTTCTCTATAGATTATTATTGCACACACTTCCCACGTTGATTGGTGTTGTCAGTTACATAGTAAGTGTGAGTGATCAGACAGGCATGAATCGAGTTCTGCGCGAAAATTATGCCCTGATTTGCTTAACTCTCAAAGCATTAGGAAATACTTTTTTTTATCTTAGTCAGCTTTATTTCTAATCCACTATAAGGCATCTATTTCCAAAATTGTAATTTCTCTGTTCTTGATAGTAAGAGCTATAATGTGGATCAGCCGTTGTATGGGTTTCAAAACTGATCCCAAACCCAGACAGTGTGGGTCAGGGCAGGAGCAAGTCAAGAGAACATGAAGGTACATGTGGCTCACTGGGGTCCCTGCAATGGCAAGGGCGGGAGAGTTACAGCGATTCAACCTCCTCATAGCGCTGTGTGCACAATGGTGTTGAAGCACCATCACACACAGTGACATCACTTTCTCACCAAGGTCTTGTATTCAAGCTCCCCTTCTCAAGGGCTTGGTGGGCCTGGTAACACCTGTCACATCTCTGCATGGGCAGAAGAGGAGGGCCTCTTCCTGCTGATGTAGGTAACCATTTCCTGTCATCCTGTGATCCACCTCCAGATGAAAAGACAGTTCAGCTCTGTGGGACCTGCACCTTGACACTGTACTGTTTATATCCCTACTGTATGTTGTGCAACGGCGCTCTTCATTTGCTTGTGGTCTTACTGTTGATGGTATTAGGGCCACACATGACCATGCCTGAGTTTTTCTCGTCTTGATTACTGTCCCACTTTTTATGTTTCCTCTTATTTTTTTACGTAAAATAAACATATTTATTTTTTATAACAGTGATTCTACAACACAGTCTTTATAACATCACTGTGCTCATTGTATCATTCATGTATGTAGGGGACCACTGTTCCTGTATAATTATCAATCAACCAGAGCATTTAATTTTAGGTAAACACATGAAGCGTATCTCTGACTTAATGGTGGTTCTTACGTAATGATAGCTGTTCTTGGAATATTGTTGGACTCATTACAATGATGATGCTGGCTCTGACACAGTGCTGACCATCTTTGGCATATTATCCTGTAGACATCACTGGAATGATGGTATCAAACTCCAGCATACCGCTTGCCATTCTTGTTATCATGAAGCACCTCACTGGGATAACAGGACATTCTTTTAATTGTGGTCCTTCTCGATACATTGTGTGGTAGTCCTTGGCATGAGGGTGCCTATTCCTAAGATAATGCTGGCTGTCCTTGGCATGTTGCTGGTTTCCTGAGATGAATGGTGGCCATGACATAATAATTGCAATTGTTGGCATATTCTGTTTAATATTACCGTAACAGTGTAGACGTCCTTACCATAATGATTGGCCATACTCTTCATTGTAGAGCCCTTATCTGGCATTACAGTAGCCCTGGCATTATAGTGTGTTAGATCTGTCAGGGGACAGATGCCTAGCGAGGGACCTCTGACTGGGGGTAGGTCAGAAAGTCCAGATTTCAACAGTCTTAGTCTGCCAGAAGTAAGGGCAACCCCTTCCAATAGCCGACGACGACACTTCAAAGTGCCTATGAAGATGGTGCCTTCAAGAAGGTGCCCGGAGCGGAGGAAACATCAAAAGGCAAAAAACCTCATATGTGTTAGCAAGTTTCCAGGGGGACAGTAGATAACCCAAAGAAAAGGGCAGCACCTCCGAGGAACAGGAGACATCAGGGAAGATCAGAGGAACCCAGGAACTAAGGCTCAAGATCCCAGGAATTCCTAGAGCTGATCAGGAGTGAGAATAAACACCGTTAGGAATCGAAGAAGTGTTGCAACGCAAGGAGTAAAGGAAATCTGATCTATATATACCCTAACCACAGGAAATTACCTCCCAAACAAAAAGTCACCATTATGGATTGGGAATCATAAATGGAGTTCAATACTGTGGCAGACATCTTGGATTGGGTTGAATATCTATCCCAGAAATTCTCACTAGGGGGCATATCAGCAAGGCGGCGCTATGAAATTATGGCCGCTATGGCGTTGTTTTCGGGTGAAAAGTGGCGATAATTTCATAGCCTTATCAGCGTGTTTTGCTGATTTAGCGCCCCTTACAACAACGCCCAGCTTTGCATCTCTAATGAGATGCAAAGTGGGCGTTCCGTGACAAAATACCTGGAGAAATGTCGCAAACAAGCAGAGCGATAGGAAAAGTAGCGCTAACCACAGTTATCGCTACTTTCCTAACACCTGCTTGTAATCTGATTTAGCCATGTAATCCAATGGGAGGTGGATTACATGGCTAAAACCACCCTGCCCTATCAGCAAGGTATCGCTGGTCGCAATGTGATTATCGCTGGATTTCCAGCGATAATCACACTGTTTTCCAGCTAATGCATAGATTCCTATCGCTTGGGAGATAAGCGTTGCTGATAGCATGCTATCTCCGCGATAGAATCCAGCGTTAGCCTGCGATAATTATCCTCGCGCTAAAAGCGCTGAGCGATAATTATCGCAGGCCCTTGCTGATATGCCCCCAAATAATTCAGGGAAGCAAAAAACTTCTCAGCATGGAGACGCTAAAGGCATCTTTCTTCAGAAACCCCCCAGGGAGTGGAGAGAGGGCACAGGCAAGCCGCAGTAAGGTAAGGTTACAGGGAGAATGCGGAATCCTGCTGGTTGTCCCACTGCGCGACTCACATCCGGCAAGCAGCGTGTCCTGTCTGCCCTAGACCAACTTGGGATCTGCTATCGGGTAGCGGCAGGCAATGACACAACAGTATACCCCCTCACCTGAGCTCCGGCCTTGTCTGGAAACTACCTAAAAAAATGTTGAATCGGAACTGAGGCATAAATAGAAGAATCATCTCCCAAGACCTTCCACTAGGCGGGTTTCCCTACCAGTGAATCAAGAATTGAAGCCGCCTTCTAAAGAAGTGAGAACTACAGATCTCTTGGACCTAAATTCGTGAGTCTTATTGACCAAAATTGGAGGAGATCTAGAAAAGAGATGGTGCAAAGGATCCCTCCACTAGGGTTTCAATTGAGGAGAATGAAATACAGGATGAACCTCCCAGGTCAGTGCCACTGAACCCTAAATGCAACCGGATGAATGATTTAGACAATCTTTAAATGCCCAAAAAAGCGAGGTTTGAACTTGTTCAGGGAAAGGTGAGCAGGCAGAAATTTTGAAGAAAGCCAAACTTTGTCTCCAATCTTATAATCTGGAGAAAACGTTTGATGGGTGCCAGCGGAAGATTTAATCTTCCTTTTAGAGTTTTGTTTGTAACTGATGGGAGAAACCAGCAGCTGCTGGAACTAAGACGCAACCTTTAGAGCCTGAGGGAAAAGGCAAGGGTGGAGACCATAAACGCAAAATAAATGGCAAAGATTTGGTGGCACTATGGACAGAAATATTGTACGAAAACTCAACCAGAGATAGAAAGGTAGAACAGTCATTTTGCAAGGAATTACAAAAGCATCATAGATACTGTTCGAGACCCTAGAGAAGTCATTCTATCTGACCATTGATCGGGGGATGGAAACCAGAGGTCAAGGCAACATCGATTGGAAGGGAGTTACAAAAAAAATTCTAAAAACAAGAGCTATACTGAAGACCTCAGTCAGAGACAATAATTTCAGGTAGTCCATTAAGATGGAAGATTTCTTGCAGGGCTCTGGCAGAGGGTAGTCTTTTCAAGGCAGCACAATGAGCTATTTTAGAAAAAGAATCAATGGTAATCAGAAATATTTGGTTCACTGCAGATTAGGCCAGTGCTGTGATGAAATCAGTAGAAACAGAGTGTCAAGGCACAGTTGGTACTGGCAAAGGATGAAGGAACCCAGAAGGATGGGTGTGAGAAGTCCAATGTTGGACACAAACAGCGCAAGAAGTGATATAAAGTTCAGAGTCTTCTCGAACGGGAGGCAACCAGAATGATCAAAGTAAGAGTTCAAGAGTAGACTTACAGACTTAGTGGTCTTCTACAGGACAGTCATGACACATTTTAAAACTTCAAATCTCAGTGCCTTGAAAGGGATGAAGAAAGTATTTCCTTTGAATACAAAATTGCCTTGTATTCAAATTAGTTCATGTAAGGATTCCCTTGAGATTTTCGAATGGCTAGTCTGTACTCTGCAAAGGAAAGATTGTGCTACCCCAACAACTCGCTGTGGAGAAAGAATATTCTGACCAAAAGTTGACGAGGATTCAAGATGTCTATTAGAAGGAGCATCTGCTAAGATATTGTAAGTGCCAGGAATATGAGTCATAAAATAGTTACATTGGATGAAACGGCTATTCCTTCACTGCATATTTTGGAGGCCTTGAAGGTTGTCAGTTCAAATTTCAAAGGGTTCCTGAGTCATCATCAAAAAAGTTCTTTAAAAAATGTCTTTACTCTGAGCAAGCCATCTTCATGGCTATGAGTTCTCATTGTAAGACAGCATCATTTCTTTCAGAGTCAGATAAGTTGGGAGATAGGTAGAAAAAGGGGTGTTCAAGGCCATCATCTTCCTGCATTTGTAGCAGCAGGCCTCCAGTGGCTCAGTCAGAGGCATCAGTTTCCACCATAATCTTCTTAGCAGGATCCGGTGTCGCAATATTGGGGCTGGAATAAAGGCTTCATGAGCTCGAGTTTCCCACTGAAAACTATGATGGAGCATCACCTTCCTACTGATTCGAGTTATGAAGAACCAGAACCTTTTGGGCCTGGCGGCGCAGGGTACACTCAATGTCTCCGGAGTTCACCTGCTTCGCTACACAGAGACACGGGACACTCTGTCGGTGTTAGAAGTTTAGATTTATTTATCTGCAGCTAGTACAGTTATCCTAGAAGTACACAAAGTAGGTTCTCAGGAGACTGCCACTTCACTCTGTGGCGCATCAAGTTAAATACCATACAATGATACAATTATTAATAAAATGCCCTCCCAGAGCATACAAGAAAGAGCCAATAAGGAAAGTTGGAAAATAAGGTGGAACCAATAAGAAAGGTTCGAAAACAGAAGTTCAGATAACTCGAAGAGACCTCTCCTCCAACTGTGTTTGTCATCCTGTGGTAAATTTAAATTACCTAGACTTAATTTATGCGGTAAAATACAATACGAATAACTCAGTAAAAATAAGAGGCAGAATCCGTGGTATTTGAGGGTATAATAGGGAATTTATTCCTTACAAAGGAATGATGGTTCGAACCAGGCAATCGAGTTCCGTCACCACGAAGGTTCAGGAAGGGATCAGCAATACATTATTGACAGGTTAAAGCATATATAGTAATGCATTACAGTAAAGACAGATGCAGGAGGCGTAACAGCTGATAAGAATACACATACGTAATAGAAAAGGCGTTACAATAGGCGTGCATAGAGGCGTATACAAAAAACGTCATTATGATGATGACACAAGTGGGTGGATCCATGAGAGAATCCTGCAAAGTCAGCAAAAATACATGGCAGAGATGCGCGCGCAGCCGCATGACGTGTGATTGACGTGTAACTAGAGGGTGAAGGGAACTTGACATTTAGCCCTACATGAGGAGACAGAAGTCTGGGGTGTCAGGACAACCTAGTCCTAAATCATATCTAATATCTTGTGTTTAAGGAACTATATTATCTGGAAGGAAAGGTCTTCTCGGACAGATCCTATTCTATACTGACTGCTAGTGCGTGTACAAGCGTCTAAGTGTCTACATGAGATGCGAGGGGGCATGGGCCTACCATGGTAACGAAAGTCATGAATTACTTGCACGGAGGCAGTAAGGCCGGGCCCTTTGCTCTGCAGCTGGAGGGATGTTTACCTAAGCTACTAGACAAGAATGCATTTCTTGAGGAACGGAGCAGATAACTTGAAGGCTGAATACAGTTTGGCAGGCAACAGGCCGGGCTAGGCACTGTTAGCCGCGCAGGAAGTAAGACAAAGTTCATGGATACAGATGCAGGTCCAGGCTGGAGCATTCAGAGGCAGAAGCAGGAAAAAGCTCGATGGCAGGATTCAGGGCCTACCTTGCCAGAGCTGGAAAACGTGAAAAGTATACCATATAAAGACGGTGGCAAGGCATACTTAGGAACGGAATATCTGGCCCATTCATGGCAGATATGAAAGAGTACATATTAACGTTGGACACAGTTGTATTTGCGTCTTCATAGCTTGAAGAGGAGGGAACATACATGTACTTGTAGCATGTACATGGAGCCATTGGGGTCTAGATAGGGGACACAATTGACCATAAAAATTCATATTTCCTCATTCCCTCCTTGTCCCCTACGGACCCTCATGAAATATCGATCTTCAGGAATCCATCAATCTGTTCATGTAACATCATTTGCTCTTCTTTCTTCTTCCGGGATCTTGAATGAAAACTTGAACGTGGAATACACGATGTGGCACACAGGCCGCAAATCGCTGGTCCACATTGTAGACATAGGCAGCAACTGAATACTATGAGAAGGCCAATACCTAGGAAGGATAGAACTTTCCATCCCCAGGCTGACAACACGCTCCAGAACCAACCGGACCATGTCCAAGTGCCTGCATTCTGATGTATCTGGTTTGCAATCTTGTGAAGACGAGTTATGGCTTTATATACAGATGGCGCGTTTTCTGGGATGAAAACACAGCAACTTGATCCGATGACCCTACAAGCTCCGCCCCTATCTGCTAGGATGACGTCAAGGACAAGACGATTTTGGAGAACAACAATCCGCATCGCAGACTGCTCCTCTGTTAAGTTGCCTAGGGCAGAGGTAGTTTCATTCACTACTGCTTCAAGGGTTCTGGTTAATCTACGTATCAGTTTACTGTTTGAGACAACACCTATGTAAGGAAAGAGACCTTTATTGAAGTCTGTATATTGTTCCCATGCTGTTTCGGTGTAGTCAACAATCGGGATATCTCTCTGGGGTCTATGGTGTACTAGATTGGTATTTCTATGATAATCAGGAGGGGCTAGGAAAACAGGTGGCAGAAGGAATGCAATGTAACAGGTACCATCCCAATCTAGGGGTAGGTATATATATGCGGTGTGACCACAGATGAAGTAGGAGTGACGGGAAGCTCTAAATGTAGACTTGCCTTTATCACTGAATTCGATCACAGTAGTACATTTACTATGACCCAGGTGTACTGAACCATTCTTTCTTACACAGAATTCACCTTTGACTGGTAATACGGACATAGCAGGCAAGACTAGTGTAGCTTCAGATTCAACATTTAGAATCATGAGGTTAAGCGTAAAATTACCTAATCCATATACTTCATTTTCTAGGTCAGTTCCTGTTCTTTTGGGAAGTCCCTCCTTGTTAGGATAACAGGCTTTAAGCAAAACTAAGTTCAGGTTTCCCCATACCCAGTTGCTCTGGTAAACTACAGTGTTTGAGTCTAAAGAGTTAATCAAACTAAACCATGCTCCACAGGAACCATTGTGTGTGAACGGATACGGAAAGAGAGGCAGAACTCCTTTGTATTTCTGATAGGGAGGGAGTCGGCCACATATCCAACAATTTGTAGCGTTGCTGGTCTGATGGGAGTGGTGTAACATACTAATGAATGTGTTGTTGCGCAGCGCAAATCTATAGGACAACTCATGTGGAGGTAGTTCACTAAAAGAATGTTCGGCAGTAACATTATAGGCACGCTTGAAAATAGGATAGTACATATGTAACAGTATACTTGCAGCAATAATAAAAAGACTTAGAAAAAACATAATCAACAATGTCACTATACAGTGACTATGAAGTGATTTACAGTATGCATGTTTCTTGAGCTGTTTCTGTCTATTTCTCTCTCTCATTCGGTCTAGAGGATACATGTCAAAGACTTAATTCAACCGATTCACCTTGGAGAGGACTTAAACAATCGAATTGTCTGACTTGCTAGACCTTAGTTTCAGTTTATAGTTTTGAGATTCGGTCTGTTCAACCAGGGGGAGTTTTGAATCAGTCTCTGGAAGGGGGCAGGGCTGAGAGTTCAGTTCGGATGGTAGTCCATGAAATTTCTTGATATGACTCGAGTGTAACCAACCCTTGCGACCTTCGAGCTTCACTGCTGTCCTCGTCGTTAGAAGAACCAGCTTTGGTTGTAGCCAGCGAGGCTCCAACGGGCTCCTCCTGTCGAAGTTTCTGACGAAAACGAGATCTCCCGGAACTACTTCATGGGGCTTTACCTCGGTGTTGTCGGGAAAGGCTGCAGCTACCTGTGAACGGCAAGATTGTAGTGCAGACATCAAGGAAGCAAGGTAATCTGTCAGCATATTACAATCAACATCAGTTATTTTACGAGGTATAGGCGTCCCCCACATATTTGGTGGCTTACCGAAGACCACCTCGTACGGGGATAGCCCTGTGCGAGAATGTGCTACCATTCTCATGTAAAATAGTGCAACCGGTAAGGCTACTATCCAGTCGACACCTTTTTCTCTACAGATTTTAGAAAGTCGTATTTTCAGGGTCTGATTATGACGTTCCACGAGACCTGCTGCCTCGGGATGTCGGACACAGTGGAATTTCCATTGATAGCCTAACAATAGTGAAATGTGTTTCATTAGCTCGGATGAGAATGGCTGGCCATTATCTGAGTACACGATACGGGGCAAACCATACCGTGGGAAGAATTCACGAACTAATTGTTTGGCAGTAGTCGGGGCAGTGTAATCTGAGACGGGATACGCCTCTGTCCAACGGGAAAGAGCGCATACAACTACGAGGACATATTTGAATCCTCGACATCGTTCCATCTGGATATAATCCATCTGGAGGACTTCAAAAGGGTGATCGGGAGGTTGAAATCCACCCTGCTCTACAGGTACGCCTTTACCTGGATTGAACTGACAACAAATCATACAAGTTCGGACTTTCTGTTTAGCTGCAGCTCGTAAGTGTTTGTTGAACCAAATGTGTTGAATACTGTCTAACATAGCTTTTTCTCCTAGATGTGCTGGACTATGTATTGTGTTAATGATAACTTGAACCATTGAGTCGGGGAGAAACCATATAGATTTTCCCTTCGTCATCCATCCCTGATCTGTTTGGATCCCTCCTAATTCAGTCCATTTCTTTATTTCCTCTGGTGTAGCATGTGTCTGTATGTCAATTACATCAAGAGCGGGATCCTTAACTGTCATGCAGTGTGTCGGCGTCGGAACTATTGTCTTTGTCAAGTCAGTTGCATGAGTCTGATTCTGTGCTGTTTGCTTAGCTGTTCGGTCTGCTAGGTCGTTACCCTGGGAAATAATATCGGTGACTTTTGTATGGGCTTTGCACTTCATGATAGATATTGAAGTAGGTAGATGTATTGCATCTAATAGAGCTTGAATGAGGGGACCGTGTTGAATGTTGGCACCGTGAGAAGTCAAATAACCTCTCTCTCGCCAAAGGACTCCGAAGTCGTGTACGACTCCGAAAGCATAACGTGAATCTGTGTATATGTTAACTTTTCTATTCTTGGCTTGAATACAGGCTTGTGTCAGAGCAATAAGCTCTGCTGCTTGAGCTGATAATGTGTCGATACAATTTGTTTCAATGACTTCGGTGTCTGTTGTGACTGCATAAGCGGCCACTAACTTTCCTGTACTTGTTCTCATACATGAACCATCTACGTAAAGTGTCAGGTCTGGATCTGGTAATGGGACGTCTGTCAAGTCTTGTCTGGGTTTTGTCGTAATAGTAATGACTTCAATACAATCATGTGCCAGTGGGTCTGTTCCACTTAATGGCAAGAGTGTGGCAGGATTTAATGTACTACAACGTCTGATTTCTATGTGTGGCTGAAACAATGTGAGTTCGTAACCTGTCAGTCGTGCTATAGTCAAGTGTTGTGTCTGTGTCCGGTTCAAGAGAACCTCTACTGCGTGTGGTACCTGTACTGTCAATTGATGTCCTAATACTATGGAATCGCTTTGTCTGATCGCTAAAGCTGTCGCTGCAACTGATTTCAGACACGCAGGAAGAGCTTGAGCTACGGGATCTAACGTGCTAGAAAAGTAAGCACATGGCTTGTGTGATCCTGCTTGTTCCTGCGTGAGTACTGACAAGGCAGTACCTTCACGTTCTGTAACAAAGAGTGTAAAAGGTTTACTGTAACATGGTGTCGCTAAAACAGGTGCTTGGCATAAAGCTTTCTTTAAGTCTTCAAAAGCTTGTGTATGTTCTGGAGTCCAAGGGAGGACAGTCGATGTCGCTGCCTCCTGGGTTGTCAACTGAATGAGTGGTTTTGCTAGAAATGCATATTGGGGAATCCACTGCCTGCAGTACGAAGTGAGGCCTATGAAGGCCCGTACCTCCTTTTGTGTCTTGGGTGGTGGCATGTTTACAATTAACTGGATACGGTCAGGTGTGAGCTGTCTCCCCCATTTGGACAGCAAGTGCCCTAGGTACACAACTTGCTGGGCACAAAATTGCAGCTTTGAAGGGGACACCTTGTGCCCCTTGTCGGCTAGGAAATGTAAAACCGTCAGTGATGCTTTTTCACATTCGGGTTCGCTTCGGGCGGTGATCAGCAGATCATCGACATACTGAAGCAGTGCAGTGTTAACAGGCATGTGGATACTGTCAAGTTGTCTTTTCAGTGCTTGGCTGTAGATGCTAGGACTTTCTGTAAATCCTTGAGGTGCGCGTGCGAATTTAAAACTTCGTCCATTTAAACTGAATCCGAACAAATATTGGCTTTCCGGATCTATTGGGACGCTGAAGAAGGCGTTCTTGAGGTCAATTACAGTAAAGAACGTTGCCTCTGAATCAATAGCTGTCAGTAATGAAGAGATATCTGGGACCACGGGATATTGTGGTACAATGCATTTATTCAATTCGCGCAGATCAATAACTAATCGATATACTGGGGGTGCTTTTGGATCAGTTCGTTTAAGAATCGGAATAATTGGAGAATTACATACATTGGAGTCAGTTTCTACAACCACTCCTTGTGCAATGAGCTCGTCAATTATTTTCAGTAAAGCCACTACAGCATCTGGCGGTAACTTGTATTGTCGTATTCGTGGTAGTACCACTCCTGCTTTGAGTGTGACTCGATATGGTGTAATGTGCATACAACCTACATCAGTGGGGCCTTGTGCCCATAAATGTGCAGGTAGATTCTGTAACCGGTGATCCATGTCTCTAGACACGTAGTGACCTTTAAAGTCACGCAAAAATAGTCGTACTCCGTCCGGAGAACAACATATTATAGCTCCTAGAGCTTTCAATGTTTTTATACCTAACAGGTTTTCTGGGCATGATTTCGTAAGCAATAGATCTGTAGTCCGTGTTAATGGACCGACTGTAAATGCAAGTGGGTGTGATACTTCGTTAATAGTGGGCTTTCCTGAAAAACCAAGGGAAATATTTTGTGAGCCTGAGAGGGGTGCCCCTGGGACTTCATCGTGACTTATAGTTGTTCTGCTTGCCCCTGTATCAAGTAGAAACTTTCTGTCTTTCCCTAATACTTGACTCTGTACATAAGAACCCTCTTGATCTACAGGAACCTCAATAAGGGGTAAGCCAACTTCCCTCTCTAGGCTATTTCATGTGTAGCGCTGATACTCTGGATAGTCATTTTGCGCATACTGGTACATCTGTTGTGTCGTGTTCTGTGTTGCAGCAATAGGCTGTGGCTGTTGTTGTGGTACGGTCTGTTGTGCAGCTTGCATAGGCTGTATATTCTGAGGTACTTGTTGTTGGATCTGATCCTGTCTAGGCGGACGTGGTCTCTCCTTGGTTTTACCCGTAGAGATATTATGTTTCAGAACTGCACAATCGTTTATATAATGACCTGGCTGTTTACAATAGTTGCATGTCCCTTTAACGGGAACCGCTGAATTACTGGACTGTGTCGCACCCTTTTTATGACCGTCAGCTGGAACTGACTGAGCGACAAGCATTTTCATTTTCGTGTCTTTCATACGTCTTTGTTCGTGTTCTTGTTCTACTCTAATTCTATTCTGGTGATACTGTAACATTTGTAACATTTGTGAAGGAGTGTTAGCTTGCCAAGTGCTCTCAACTTTCAATACTCTGTTTTTAACCTGTGGCAGGGAATTCTCGACTAGTTTTGTTACAAAAAGGTGTGGATATGACTCGCTATTTGCTTTCAGGCCGCTATTAATACCAAAACATTTTTCAAATCGGGAATAAAAATCACTAGTGTCTTCTTCGGGTTTCTGTTTACAAGCTGAGATTGCTCCCCAATCTTCCTTTTTCGTAGTTAATAAACGTGGCAATACTTGTACTAATAAACCTGGCAACGCTTTTGTTTTGTCCCCAAGCCCTACGCCTGCAGTTCTGCTATTTTCTTCAGTTTCTAATGCGGTCCAATCAATCTTTTGGTCTCCCACCTCCCATTCTTTTTCCTTGAGTTTCTCATAAATACCGGCAGGCAATAATACTTTCAATATTTTCATAATGTCAGGATAGGTATAATCACCCATGAGTAACATGTCCTTTAGTTCACGGTGAAAACCTGCTGGATCTTTGTCATGGCTGGGCACCAATTTTTTCATTTCCAATAGTTCTATTTTGGTTATGGGCGTGTACACAAACACGCGTCTAAACGTATTGTCATCATTTCTTACTGGGTGTACTTCGCGTAAGGGATTCTGTCTGTCTATGTAGTACGTTTTTCTCTCCATGGAAGGAGCTGGATCATGTTCTGGACACAAAAAAGCACTATATCTATGTCTGTATTCTAGAATTACTTTAATTAGATCGGTACCTAAACCTCTCCATTTGTTCATGAGTAGTTCTATCAATATATCAGGTAGGGGACCAGGATCGGAGTGTTGGCCTTTATATAATATAAGGAGATGTTGTATCATGTATATACTAGCTAGACGCTGTTCGTCTGGGGCGAGATTCAGGAACGTGTGTGCTAGCGCATCATCACTGTATTTTTCAGAGCTGTCAGCCCATTGTACTGCTGACCTGGCTAATTCTTGTTCATCCATAGAATCGAGCACATGGTACCCCCTTCGCTCTCGAAGTGATTTATCAGTAGCCTGGAATAAGTGTTCAGGGGTCCTTGGATTTGTAATAACTGTCTGAAAAATTCTGTTACATTCTGGACGTATCGGACGTATTGTTTTATTAAAAGATCTTCCTTTTCCTACATAAGCTATCATTTGTTTAGCTGGTAATTCAAATTGTCCTGTGTTCATTTCTGACTGTTCCTCCTCCTCTTCCTCTGATTCAGTTTTATCTGCTTCTACTCTGCTTTCATGTATTCGTTCTACTTCTTTTCTGATCCTTCGGCACATGGCTTCTATACATTTCTGTTTATCATGTCTTCCGTCTGTTATATTCTGACCCCATTTGGTAAGTGCTTGCATTTCCTCCGAATCTACCTCAGGCCTATCTCTATTTCTGATCAAACAGTTTATGAAAAAGCGTAACAGTAATTTTTGTATGTCTACTTTCTGGTATTCCATGGCTTCGGCAATACTTTCAGGACCTTGCCCTGTTTGGATAAAGCGATATATTTTATCTAGATGTTCAACCATTCCTGGTAACGTCATTAAATATTGTGCAGCTCGTCGCAAACGTACTGAAGACAGCATCATTCTGTCGTGTTTTCCTGGCACTGGATCATATCTACAATCGGAAAGAGGCTCATTTAATATATTGTCTGATATTCTTTGGGGTGTACGTTGATATGCTAAATCCCTATAAGTTAATCTAGTTGTTGGCGGTGGCGTGGAAAAACCTCCTGTCGCACCTCCTGAGGTGCCAAGTCCAAAAGGATTTGTTGGGTGTAGGGTAGAGAGTGTGGGTGCAGGAAGGACTGTAGAAACAGATGGAATGGTTAGAACTTGAGTAGGAGTTTGTTGCTGCGGAGGTGAGTGCAGCTGATTTTGGGGTTGAGCGTCGTTAACGGGTGGTGTGCGTGGCTGCGCACCATTAGCATATTCGGGGGCTGCATCGTCTAAATAGGAAGAAAGGAAAATGTCTTTTGCGGTCTTGGGATGTACTTTAATCGGGAGTAACGGAGGTGGCAGATCTTTTGGTACCTCCAAGGTGGCCTTAGGCAAACCCTCGGCCAGAAGAGGATACATACCATTCATAAGAGTGTTTCGTTGTCTGTCTACTTGTTCTGTTTTTACTCGGGTACCTTCGTCAATTAATATGTTTTCTCGGGCTTTTTCTGAATCTTCCCTACTTTTCTCTTCCTTTCTGAGCGCTTTCTCTGTGCGCCTATGCGATTCTTTACGCCATAGTTCAATGGCATCTTTCTGTGACTGTCTGGCTTTCTTTTTCCATAACACTTCTTCTATTCTCATGATGCAATCTGCATCCCATGTTCCGGCAGCGGGCCATCTCTGACTCTCTGCTAAATCCTTGGTGTAGTCCACCCATAGATCAAGATATAATACGGCATCTAGGCCATGTTTATGGTACATAAAGTACCCTGGAGTGTCCCTAGGTGGGATGGGAACAGCTTCCTCGAGTATCCCTTTTCTAGTTTTTATCTGTCTTAATTTTGAAAATAACGGCATCTTGAACCTTGTTACTTAATTCTTACTCGGTTTTTGAACACAATAATTACAATAAACACAATAATGAAGATCGAACAATCACTCATACCACGACATTTAAAATATATCAAAACATTTTAGAACGAACAATAATAATTAGAATAAAACTAGTTAACTGCATAATACTAAATATACTGTATGTACTGCTAAACAGCACAGATACACTGCTAAAACAGTGCAGACCAGGTCTGTGTACCCAGACCCGTCTTGACCGGCACAAATTAATGCGCACGTCTAGATGCGTCCCCAGCAACGGTACTCACCGGGAAGCACGGAACGGAAGGCCTCGGAAGTCTGGACTGGACTAGACCAAACTGGACTGGACTCGACTTGTGACTTAGATACTTCGGAACTTCGGAATCTGGTGGGCCTCTGTATACCTCGGATCTTGCTCTCTCAGCTAGGCTCTGGTCGGGATTCTCCGCACTCCTCACCGCCTCGTCTGGGTGTTGATCGCAGCCTCAGTCGCCCCCGTTGGCCTGAGGGAGATACAGGAAATCCTGCGGGTACGCGTAATTGTCCGTCCGGCTGTGGCAGGAGACCGGGTCTGCAACGCACCTCCTGCGCGTGGGGTGTGAGAGGGGTCCCTGTTCGGGCGCCAATTTTGTGGTAAATTTAAATTACCTAGACTTAATTTATGCGGTAAAATACAATACGAATAACTCAGTAAAAATAAGAGGCAGAATACGTGGTATTCGAGGGTATAATAGGGAATTTATTCCTTACAAAGGAATGATGGTTCGAACCAGGCAATCGAGTTCCGTCACCACGAAGGTTCAGGAAGGGATCAGCAATACATTATTGACAGGTTAAAGCATATATAGTAATGCATTACAGTAAAGACAGATGCAGGAGGCGTAACAGCTGATAAGAATACACATACGTAATAGAAAAGGCGTTACAATAGGCGTGCATAGAGGCGTATACAAAAAACGTCATTATGATGATGACACAAGTGGGTGGATCCATGAGAGAATCCTGCAAAGTCAGCAAAAATACATGGCAGAGATGCGCGCGCAGCCGCATGACGTGTGATTGACGTGTAACTAGAGGGTGAAGGGAACTTGACATTTAGCCCTACATGAGGAGACAGAAGTCTGGGGTGTCAGGACAACCTAGTCCTAAATCATATCTAATATCTTGTGTTTAAGGAACTATATTATCTGGAAGGAAAGGTCTTCTCGGACAGATCCTATTCTATACTGACTGCTAGTGCGTGTACAAGCGTCTAAGTGTCTACATGAGATGCGAGGGGGCATGGGCCTACCATGGTAACGAAAGTCATGAATTACTTGCACGGAGGCAGTAAGGCCGGGCCCTTTGCTCTGCAGCTGGAGGGATGTTTACCTAAGCTACTAGACAAGAATGCATTTCTTGAGGAACGGAGCAGATAACTTGAAGGCTGAATACAGTTTGGCAGGCAACAGGCCGGGCTAGGCACCGTTAGCCGCGCAGGAAGTAAGACAAAGTTCATGGATACAGATGCAGGTCCAGGCTGGAGCATTCAGAGGCAGAAGCAGGAAAAAGCTCGATGGCAGGATTCAGGGCCTACCTTGCCAGAGCTGGAAAACGTGAAAAGTATACCATATAAAGACGGTGGCAAGGCATACTTAGGAACGGAATATCTGGCCCATTCATGGCAGATATGAAAGAGTACATATTAACGTTGAACACAGTTGTATTTGCGTCTTCATAGCTTGAAGTGGAGGGAACATACATGTACTTGTAGCATGTACATGGAGCCATTGGGGTCTAGATAGGGGACACAATTGACCATAAAAATTCATATTTCCTCAATCCCACCCTCAAGCTAATATATTAACGGATTCATAACTAACTTGCAGGTGGCGAGATACGTTTGTGTGTGTTGGAGGACAGTCGTGAAAGAAGAGAATGCTAGCAGGAGACAGTGAAGGCCAGTCGATAAGATAAGGTCAGGAAAGAATAGTGTGAGCCAACAGATAGTTGAGACAGGGATTAGAAAAGCCAGACAGGGATTAGTGTACTCGGCTAGTTCTAACACCAACTTTGCTAATAGAGGCCGAGGGCGTATTTCGACACCAGGCTACAGAAAAAGCAGAATAGACTTTGTTCGCCGTGCTGCCTGAGTGATGGCAACACAAAATGGCGGCGGGCCACAAAATGGCGGGTCGATACGATCGTGATCGAAAATCTCTGAGTCCACATCAATAGCCATGAGGTCATCGAGCTGTTGCTGTAACATCATTCTTATGTTTTCTGTTACTTGTGGTTTAGGTTTTGGGTTGCACATAGTAGCACAGAGATCACAGATAGCGGGACCACAGTGCATACAAAGGCAACAGGAAAATATAATGGTCAGAATTATTCCAAGAAATGTCAATGCTTTCCAACCCCATTTGGACAGTAGTCCCCAAAACCATTCCGTTAAAGATCAATCTCCTTCGTCCTGATGAATAGACTCGGAGATTATGTGCAACTTGGAGATAGCTTGGTATACTGTCGGAGCGTCATTAGGTATGAAAATACAGCAACTTGACCCGATCAATTTGCATACTCCACCACGATCAGCAAGAACAAAGTCTAGGGCAATTCGATTTTGCAAGGTCATAAGACGATCCGCCTGTAGTTCTGCCGTGATGTTACTTAAGGCTCCTACAGTGATGTCTATTGTAGTCTCTACGACACGGACCAATTGCCTTATATTTCTGCTGTTAGCCATTGGACCCCAGAAGGGAAGAAAACCTTTAAGGAAGTCTCCTCCCTCTTGTCCTGCGGTGTCCTTTGAGTCAATAATCCCTCTGCCGTATCGAGTCTGGTGATGATTTGCGGAAGCAGTATAAGTAGGGGGAAGAAGAGAGGCTATATAACAAGTACCAGAGAAACCCGTTGGTAACCAAGTATAAGCTCTGTTATAGCAGATGAAATAGGCGCCTTGAGACGGCACTAGAGGAGGCGAGTTCTGAGAGGAATGAACGTACGTGTAGGAGCAGTTATTCTTTTGTGAAGTGTCAGAAGAGCCATCATTTATCTGTAAGCAGAAGTTACCCTGATGTGGTACAGTCCAAATTCGGTGAGGACTGTCCCTTTCCAACCTTAGCACTGAGACTAGACATATATTGGGTGACGTTCCAATTAGTGTATGCTTTTCTTTCGTCAATGGGGATTTTACTGTTTTCCATGATTTTAGCCATAACTACCATACCCTTAATCAAAGAACTATGACTAAAATCCGGATAATTAATTTGTGAACTAACAGATCGTCTGAATTTGCTTTGATAAGCATTGGAGAATATGACGAAGTAAGCCCAAGCAGAACCCTCATAAGAAAAACGAAGAACTAGTTATGGCATTCCTTTCTCTGTGGTATGTGGCATAAGACCACATACCCAACAATTAGTTGTATTAACCACTAATTGGTGCTGATGTAATAGTTGGATGAAGGAATTGTTATAGTATTCAGTTCTTCTGACGAGTTCATGTGAAGGAAGAGTATGGAAGAGGTGTGGAGAGATAGTAGAAGAAGGTAAGGAAGAAGAAGAAGGGGAGGCATTTTTTGGCTGCAAAGCATAAATTATCCAACTAATAATCGCCAAAACAATACATAATGATATAATGACACATAAAGTTATACTGAAACGACTATACATTATTTTACAAGATGCTTTTTTCATTTCATTTTTTCTTTCTTCATTATTTAGTGTAGTTTCCATCTTACTAGTGGATGCTCACGGCAATCTTCCTCAATCACTGAAGTCACGATACTCTACCGTCCTATGACACTGAAGATCCTGCAGACTTATTGCCACTACTCAGGTCGTGACCTAGACTCCTACCGTGACCCTGCAACCGGGACAGAAAAACTACACAAGAGAGAAAAAGAGTCTTAAATGTTCTTTGTTCTAGGTCTTAAGTAATATCAATCCTTCCCTGGAGTATTCTGATCTTGGAACAATGTTCGTGGTTCAGTCGTATCTAAGCGATGATGCAATGGAATTGCTTCCTGTAAAATATCGTCGTTCTCTTTCTCAGACAGTGTCCCACTCAGGTGTGCATCGCTGAAGGGTACAAATCGTGGAACTGTTTCGCCTTCACAGTCACCAACACCTCTGCGAACCCACTGATCGTAAGGCAAAGACAAAGGCACTTTCTTACAATGCACACCGTGAATCCAATTTTTCTTTCCTTCGACTTTAACTGCTGTTCTCGTCGCTAGGAGGACCATTCGAGGCTCCCGCCACCTGGGCTCTAAATTGCTGGACCTCTGAAAGTTCTTCACACATACCCAATCACCTGGTCGGATGGAGTGACCTGGGTCTGTGGAGGCCTCCGGCAGAGCACTCTGAACCTGTTGATGGAGAACACGCAATTTAGTCGTAAGGTCATGCAAATAATCAATCAACATTGGATATGGCAAGTCTGAGTATTTCTTAGGACGAGGGATTCCCCATACGTTGGCCGGACGGCCAAATACCACTTCGTATGGGCTAAGTCCCAAACGTGAGTGTACTGCAGTTCTGGTGGATAGCAGAGCTAGCGGTAAAGCATCGGGCCAATTGAGTCCTGTACTTGCTTGAACCTTTGCTAACTTTAACTTCAAGGTTCCGTTGTAACATTCTACTAAACCCGCTGACTGTGGGTGATTTGCCGCGTGAAACTTTTGCTTGATACCAAGACCTGCACAAACTTTCTGCATGACTTGGCCAACAAATTCGCTTCCATTGTCACTCCAGACAATGCGCAGCAAACCAAACCTGGGGAAGAATTCTTTTAGTAGAATTTTAGCTGTGGATAAAGCTGTGTTATCTTTTAGAGGATATGCTTCTATCCATCTCGAAAAAGCGCATACTACCACCAGAACATATTTGAGGTTGTTGCATCGCTCCATATGAATGTAATCGATTTGCAACACCTCAAATGGATATGTCGGAGGAGCAAAGTGACCTGCTGGAGTTGGGGCTCCCTTTCCCAGGTTGTACATTAAACAAACAATACAGTGCTTTACTACATTGTCTGCACATTTTGGGATACCCTCATTCTGCCACACTGGAGCCAGAAGTTTACAAATGCCTTTTGCACTTAAGTGGGCTGGACCATGTGCCATAGTAACCACTGGGAGAACATAAGCATCTGGTAACAGCCAACGTTGATGTTCAGATAATTCCACCCAGCAACCCATCTCATCTAACATTCTCGTACTTTCTTTCCACTTCCTCATCTCGCTCTCTGAAGCCTCTTTCTGAATTGCTTTTACACTTTCCACTGTATTCTCATACATTCCTCTCTCTCTGACCCAATTCGCAGGACCTGCCACATACATTCGACTCGTTGAGTCTCTCGCTGTCTTCTTTGCTATTTCATCGGCAAACGCATTTCCTCGACCAACATCATCCGTAATCTTTTTATGTGCGCTACATTTCACAATCGCTATTTGGGTAGGTAAGGCAAGTGATTCGAGGAGATCAGTCACCAATTGACCATGTTGTATTTTAGTGCCATGTGAAGTGAGGAAACCCCTTTCCCTCCAGAGACGCCCGAAATTGAACGCTACACCAAAAGCGTATTGGCTGTCAGTGTATACGTTTACTCTTTTCCCTTTTGATAATACACAAGCTCTCGTTAATGCTATCAATTCTGCTGCTTGCGCTGAATTGTGTCTAATGCGTGCAGTTTCCACAATCGTATGTAAAGTAGTTACAGCATAAGCTGAAACTGTATCTCCATTAGGCATTTTAAAACAAGATCCATCTACCCATAGAGTTCCATCCGGATTCTCTAGCGGTGTGTCTCTCAGGTCAATTCTTCCTTTTGTCTCTTCCTCAGTACGGAAGAAACAATCATGCTGATCCTCAACACTCTCCTCATTCGGAAGGGGCAACAAAGTAGCTGGATTCAGGGTATTACATCGTTTTATGTGTATGTGACTAGCCAACAGCGTCAGCTCGTAACCAGTTAAACGAGCGCTCGTAAGATGCTGTGTTTTCGTTCTGTTTAGCAAATATCCACTGCATGCGGCACCATAACAATGAGAGTTATCCAACACCACTCCAGCAGACTGTCGGATAGAAATTGTTGCTGCTGCTGTCGCTTTGAGACAACTGGGCAATGCTTTAGCTACAGGATCCAACGTAGCCGAAAAATAACCACATGGCCGCTGTTTGTCTCCAAATTGTTGCGCTAAAACTGACAATGCACAACCTTCTCTCTCATGCACATAAAGCGTAAAAGGCTTAGTGTAATCTGGGGCGCCTAGTACAGGAGCAGAACACAGAGCAGTACGCAAGTTGGTGAAACTCTTTTGGCACTCATCAGTCCATGGAAGGGGCTGAGGCGTATCTTTTAACGTGAGTGCCAACAAAGGTTTGGCAATTAGAGAGAAGTTAGGGATCCACTGCCTACAATAAGAAGTAATACCCAAAAAGGCACGTACTTCCCTTTGTGTGGATGGTACAGACATTCGCGCAATCGCTTGAATTCGTTCTGGTGTCAATCGTCGTCCCTCCTTTGATAGGAGATGACCCAAGTAGGTAACCTCTTGACAAACATATTGTAGTTTGGAAGGTGAGACCTTGTGATTCAGTTTAAACAAGTGGCGTAACAATGCAACAGTGACATCTTTGCAGATATATTTTGAATCGGCAGCGACTGATAAGTCGTCCATGTATTGGATAAGGGCAGCACCAGACGGCAAGTGAAAAGTATCAAGATGACATTTTAAAGCTTGGCTGTAAATAGAGGGACTTTCACAATAACCCTGGGGTGCGCGCTTAAACCGAAAGCTTCGACCTCCAAGAGAGAAACCAAAAATGTCCCTACTTTCTTCTGCAATGGGAATATTAAAGAAAGCATTCTTTAGATCGATAACGGAAAACCAAGTCGCTGTGGAAGGTATCATTGTCAACAAAGCAGTGAACAACAGGAAATTGTGGAATCACAATTTTGTTTACTTCTCGCAGATCAATTACAAAACGGTACACAGGAGGCTGAGAAGGATCGGTGCGTTTAAGAACAGGAAGAATAGGACTATTGCATGTATTACCTCTTGTTTCTTCAACCACATCCTTCTGAATTAAGTCATGGATGATTCCCAAAAGCGCTTTCTCACCTTCAGCAGAAATTCTATATTGTGGGATGCGCGGTAATTCAACATTAGGCTTGAGAGTGACAACATAAGGTGGAATCTCAAGACAACCCACATCGTTCGGACCCGTGGCCCAAAGTGCTGTTGGAAGAGAAAGCAATTAAGGTGGAAACTGATCTTTAGACAAATACATTGGGGAGACCAATTTCTGTCCTAAAGTAAGATGTACACCAGAAGGAGAACAATATATAGTAGCATGCATTCTTTTCAATAGGTCTAGACCCAACAGATTTTCACTGCAACCATTCGTTAACAGAAGTGGAGCTTCCAAATCATAAGGACCAACTGAAATAGGCAAAGGGCAAGAAACTGGATTGCGAACAGGGGCGCCAGAAAATCCTACGGAAACATTTGTTAAGCCAGACAAAGGTGCCCCAGGGAGTTTAGAATGAATGATAGAACTTCTCATTGCTCCAGTATCCAAAAGAAATGGCTCTGAAACACCCATTGTAGTGACGTTAACATAAGGTCCATTTTGATCTACTGGGATTGGCACAACTCCCTTACTTTGTCCATGGCTGTCCTAGTTGGCATGAAGACTCTCATTCTCGCCTTCGACATAATGGTCTTCATTGTAATACTGTGTGGATCTCACAGTTTGCTGATCAAAGTAGTTCGTGGAATTGGGAGAAGGAAGGGCACGCTGTTCTTGAGTCAACATACCTCGACCTCTACCTGTGTTTGCAGACTGGAGGCCAGCACGACCTCGTGGAGTAGATAACGCTTCATTGCGCTGCAATAAAACCGGACAACTATTCTTAAAATGACCTTCCTCTCTACAATAGGCACATTGATTAGGACCTAACAAAGGTCGCGGATTGTATGGCTCAGGTTTTTGATACAACCTCTGAAACTGTGGAGGCTGTTGAAATTGAGGCTGGACATAATGTGGAGGATAGGCTTGTTGCAAGAGAACCTTCGTTTTTAAATCTTTCGTCTTTTTCTCTTGCTTTTCCTTTTCTTCCTTATCTCTATTCTCATAATATTGCGCAGTAGCCAATATCTGGTCAGAAGAAGAAACAGCCCATGAACTTTCTGAATCTTTTAGTTTGTGTGACAGCTCGGGAAGCAAATTGAATACAAATTTGTCCACGAATAATAGCTGTCCACCCTCTGTAGCCATATCTTGACCACTATGGTCGATAAATGTCTCCTCGAAACGAGTAAAGAAGTCAGAGACACTTTCATCTTTCTTTTGCTTGCATGCTGCTAATTTATCCCAGTTAACTCTCAGTGCAGGCATCATGGTTTTCATTAACATAATGATTCTACCAGGGAGTTCCGAGATCAGAGCATCGGGCTTTGCACCACCCACTTGGTCTCTATCTGTATTAGTTATAACATCCCAAGTAGCACCTAGTTCCTGTGCGTGATCCTCTCTACGAATTTTAGCCCATATTGTCTGTGGGACTACATTACCATTAGCATATCAATATCTGCTAGGTTCATAATACAAGCATCAATTGTCTGCGTTAATTCTTTGTAATAACCTGCAGGGTTTTTGCGACGATCTGGTAGAGTCTGCTTAAGGGCCAAAACTTCAGATCTTTTCCAAGGGACATGTACCCATATACGTTGGAAATGAGCAGGAATAGGTGCATTAGCACCCACTGCCGCAACTGCCTCTTTACATACTGGGGGAACCTCTCTCATAGGGTAATTTTTCGACGTCAGTCTAACCAACGGATCGGAATCAAGGAAAATCTGAGAAAACAATAAGGATCTATAAGAGATAAGAGTCCTTACAGCTTCCTCAACTTTAGAACCCACAATAAGACCTTTTTCAAAATCAGTCTGTACATTTAACAGATCTTGTGAGATCCGACTCGAACTCACATCTTCCCATTCTTTACTGAGAATGTCGCACATTACATTGAAAACATATCTTTGCGTATGCGCATTCCATTGCAAAAAGGTAGGCATAATATCAAGCACACTGTATTGTGGACCCTTCTTGATCCATTTTCGTGCCAGAGAGTCTAACTTCTCTCGTTCCTCAAAATCTGGGAACTGAGTACGAGATTGTCTTCGAACGAAAGCCGGAGACATATTTAAAGCTCCAAAGAAAGGAGATAGAATACTAGTGACAGAGTCCGTGAGACGCTTACGCACAGACGGAGAATTAGACATAAGAATTGGAGACAGAGTATTAGGAGAACTGGCAGGAGAAGAATGAACATCTGCAGGAGGAGCAGAAGGCAAAGAAGAGCTAAGATCAGAAGATGAAGGCAAAGAGGTTAAGACTAATGGAAAAACCGGCAAGGGCGGTGATACTGGAGGTGGCAAATGCAGAGGAGCCGGAACAGGCGGAAGTACCACTGGCGGCTGAACAGGCTGTAACGGCTGAGGTACATTGGCATTTTGCGCATAAGGCGGAGGCAACCTTAGTAAATGGGACATTAGGGGATCTTCTTCTATATCTTTCTTATTCTCAGAAGGAGAAACAGGCAACACCGGATAGCATTTATCTATCGCCATACGATGTTGTCTTTCTGAAATTTCAGTCGCATTATCAATTTCATCGTCTTTGAACTGTTGGGCAGCCTGTATAATTGTCATACCCTGTGCTTTCCTATCTCGTTTTGCTTGTTTAATTTCTTTCTGTTTGGCTTCCATACGCCAAAGGCGGAAAGAGTCAAACATTGCCGGCCGGGCTTTTCTTCTGAACAAAACTGCTTCCAAATTATCTAGCACATCAGGATCAAAACTACCATTTTCTGGCCATTTGAGAACACCATCTTTCTTCGTGTATCGAGTCCATGTCTCGTTAAAGGCAATGGGGCCGATACCATGTTTCGAGTAGAGCTCATATGTGGGAGTTCCAACCGAAGGAATTGGACAAGAGTCCTCAAGTCGGGAATCCCTATTACAACCAAGACAACAAATTCTTCCAAACTTAGTCAGACCAGGCATCTCGAGATGTCTCCGGACTGTTCACAAACTTCAAGGGAGTAAAACTCAGTTTACGCAGCACAAATGCACTTACCCTCGGCTTTATCTTTTGCAAAAGTTAAATCTAAGAAACCAAAGAAATTAATCAAAACAAATTTGTGGGCGCGACCCGCGAAGATACTTAACTGAGGACGTCTTCTTCCACCAACAGTGGCCCGTCTATCATCTCGCCTTACCATACATCATCAAAGGAAGGGCCAAAGCAGGGCGGCAGTCAGGGCAGCGGTCGTCAGTAGCCGTCAGGAAGGAGTAACCGCGCTGCAAAAGACCTTCGGACCACTTTCGACATACAGAGGTCGCTTAGTGTGGCTCGCGAACCCTCCGGAATTTTCTTGCGGGGTTCCTTACGACCTTCGAGCAGAACCGGTACCACTGAAGCCGCCCCACATTGGGCGCCAGTTGAAGAACCAGAACCTTTTGGGCCTGGCGGCGCAGGGTACGCCCAATGTCTCCGGAGTTCACCTGCTTCGCTACACAGAGACACGGGACACTCTGTCGGCGTTAGAAGTTCAGATTTATTTAGCTGCAGCTAGTACAGTTATCCTAGAAGTACACAAAGTAGGTTCTCAGGAGACTGCCACTTCACTCTGTGGCGCATCAAGTTAAATACCATACAATGATACAATTATTAATAAAATGCCCTCCCAGAGCATACAAGAAAGAGCCAATAAGGAAAGTTGGAAAACAAGGTGGAACCAATAAGAAAGGTTCGAAAACAGAAGTGTCAGATAACTCGAAGAGACCTCTCCTCCAACTGTGTTTGTCATCCCACCCTCAAGCTAATATATTAACGGATTCATAACTAACTTGCAGGTGGCGAGATACGTTTGTGTGTGTTGGAGGACAGCCGTGAAACAAGAGAATGCTAGCAGGAGACAGTGAAGGCCAGTCGATAAGATAAGGTCAGGAAAGAATAGTGTGAGCCAACAGATAGTTGAGACAGGGATTAGAAAAGCCAGACAGGGATTAGTGTACTCGGCTAGTTCTAACACCAGCTTTGCAAATAGAGGCCGAGGGCGTATTTCGACACCAGGCTACAGAAAAAGCAGAATAGACTTTGTTCGCTGTGCTGCCTGAGTGATGGCAACACAAAATGGCGGCGGGCCACAAAATGGCGGGTCGATACGATCGTGATCGAAAATCGAAGTTCCTCAGATATATCACTGGTTAATAGAGTGAGTTCTCCAATAAGTTGTAGTAGAAGTTGGCGAATAGAAGGAAAAACTGAGTTTTCCTTGATGTCGGAAAGAGTGGGCCAATCTAAGAGGACAGAAACTTTATGATGATCCATGGAGATTCCTGTGCTATTTAAACGGGCGCCTAAAGACTAGACTTCAGACTGGCCAAGCTCACACTTTTGTAGTTTACAAAATAACTGATTTTGGCGGAGTCTGATTCTGAATTCAAAACGCCAACACTGAACTATCTATTTATTGAATTAGGTAGCACAACTCCACCAGTTCGGGCTGGACTGTTCCCATGAGGCACAGGGTCAGACTGATTTGCATATGGCCATGTCTGAACTGGGGTGGCAGAGTGGGCTAAAGAACGGTGATGGATTAAACCCAGATCAGTTGACTGGGGGTGAGTGCTTGCAATGTTCAACACTCCGTCCGTCATTTCCTTTGGTTTAGCACAACTCCACCAGCCATATTTTAGAGCGCTGTGCTGTGATTATTTAAAACAAAGTAGTCAGGCATATATTCACTGTGGTGCTATAAATAAGCATTGTTTTTAGAAAATAGCATTTTCATTATTTTTACTGAGGAACTTGGTATGAAGTTATAATAGTGATGAGTGATGTGTGTTAGTAACATAAAAACTCAAGCACAACTAAAGTTCAACATCAGTAACACTTAAATACATTAAATAGGTATCAGGTGGTCCCTTGTTTTGCAGCCCTGCCAAGTACTACGCATCTGAGGTTAGACTAACACATTTTGGTCAAGATGCCCTCATCATGGCTTTAAAATGCTTAGTCATGCATTTCTAGCTCCTAGCAGTACAACAAGGCATCTACAGGCAGCTCGGGGAATATTTGGAATCTAACCGAAGCAGCCAGCCCTCTTTGTGTGTGCCACTGCCTCAGGCATTAATGAGATGAGCCCCGTTCGCAGAGAGGTGATTATTTGCTATGGGGATCTCCTCAACGATACCATTGTTATATTAACTTTCAGCTTTCAAAGGGCTGCCCAGCGGTTGGAAGCATAGGGCACTAACAGATGAGCTGCAGACACGATTGGAGCACTGTCTAAGGCCAGCACCACCCATGGCCCCCGTAGCAGGGCCCGAAGGTGCCCTAGCTGAGCCTGAAGACACAAACCCTGGGTACCTTTAGATTCCTCAACATAAGCAACATAAGGAAAAAAGGCTTAAAATTGGCCTGGATATCTTTGCTTTTGTGGAAAAAATTTATGAAGGCTTAAGTGCAAACTGCCCTAGAATAAAAAGTGTTTAGCACTTTGGTGGGAAATGCTCATCACTTGAACGGTTAAACGATTCCAAAAAGGCTTATGTATAACAACAGCAATCATTTCTGCAAGGTCGGGGCTTGCTCTACACTAGGTCTGGGTGAAATTTGCATAATTTTCTGTGTGGAAATTAAGTGAAGTGTCCAAAAGAACTATGTGAGATTACTCGTTGTTATGCAGAATGCTGATTTTGGCATTTTGCATGATATTTTATCGTGAAAAGGGCAATTAAATTCGTGCAAAGAAATAATACAAAACCGCATGTGGCATGAGCAACAGCTGCTCGCATTTTTTTTTTTTGCTTTCTACATCTGCTCACATAAAAGGATTTTTACTCAGACCATGGGGCATATATACAAGGGGATATCTCCACCAGACCGTCACTTTTAGCGACGTTCTGTTGGTGCTATGCCCTTCTCCATATTTACAAAGCAGCGCTGAGCCACTTTTTGTGGCTTAACGCCGCCTTGCCCTTTACACGCATCACTTAGCGTGAAGGGGGCTTGCAATGGGTGTTGCTGTGGGCGTTCCACCACAACACCCATTGCTTTTGACGCTGCCCCAGATTTATAAGGAGGTGTAAATCTGAGGCAGCACCAAAAACTAGCGCCATGCAAGGGCGCTCAGTGGAATGGTTAAACAAAGAGAAATACTTTCAATTCTCCTTGTTTTTGCTTTCTGCAGCACACATTGAAAGTGCAAAATGCCATTAATGATTGTTTATGTGCAGGAACAATCATTAAATAATGATGATTTGCTACTTCTATGTGCGCTGCATTCTGCAGCGCACATAGAAGTAACAAATCGCCATTAGTGATTGTTGATGTGCAGGAAGGGACACCTTCCTGCTCATAAACAATCATTCCCTGCTATACAGTCACCGTTGCACTATGGTGCAAGGGTACTTGCGTTGGCGCTAGGTAGCTAAATGTAGCATCAGCACTTGGGAAGTCACAGGAGTGAACCGAATTCTTGTGAAAATGTCAGAGCACGGTGAAGCCAAATGTGGCGCAGCTCCGCACTCTGACGTTTTCTCGTAAATATGCCCCCCAGTTTCAATTATTTGATGGCCTAATCGCTGGCATTTCGTATATGTAACATGAAATGCCAGAAATAACAGCGGGTGCACCCTGTCACAAAGAAGAGACTGCCCAGGCTGTTATCCTTTTATTTCTTACCTGATTTGCATTGTGGGTGTTTTACTCCATTCCCAGACCCGCTTAAAGGATTGACAAGTCTCAGTCTTGGCTCTACTACAGAAACGCCCACCAAGGGTGCCTTAGAGAGCTTGTGGCTCACATTTGTCTGCCAGTGGTGCAATGCACCAGGGCCCAAAACTGGAAGGGGTCCCAACTACAACAGGCCATTGAGCCCAGAGAGGGGGCCTACTGCCAGAGGCGCTGGAAGCAAGGTAGCAGGGGGTGCTGCAGCCCCCCTAAAATAACCATGCCGGAGTTCCGACTGTGAGGGAGCATTCAAGAAGACTTTACATTTTGTTTTTATCTCATCATATTTGCTGTGCTTTCAGAAACAGAGGCCAAAGGTCAGCCTAGTCTTCTGACAAATGCTGCTTACTCTTTTAACATGGAGATGGGGTTTACCTTTCTTTCTCTTACTTCAAAGTGGGAGGCTTTTGTAAAGGGAACTAAGTGACAATCATGTTGGTGTGGAATGAAAGGCGGCAGGATGTTGTTGGCTTCTCATACACAACAAAATGTAAATGCCTATAAAGTAACTGTACAAATGTTTCAAAATAAATAAACAGGAAAGCACAAATGAAACGCTTTTTTAATTCTGAAGTGTAATGGAAACAAAGATTTTACTAGCATCAAAACGAATCAAGACATCGAAACCCAATTTCCACACATTATCATTTGTGCACTATAAAGCTTTATCAGTAAAACTGTATGTGCAAATTTAGTGGCCATTTCAATGGAAAATGTCCTGTCTGTAAGACCGTGGCTAGCACACCATGCTTTAATAATATATTTGTGACAGTGTGCTCCTAAATGCAACTCACCCTTGCCACTCTCCTGCTGAATGGGCGTGGCTCATTTGGACACTTGTTCTTTGAGTGATGCTTGGATTTTTTAGAATTCCTATGAGTTTAGTGATGTAACATTGATGGCAGCACCACCAGTCGGAAAACTGTTTCATCACCGCTCCTAATAGGGCCAGAGGAGCTCTTGCAGCCCTGGGAGCTTGCTGTTGGCTCCATCTGCAGGAGTCAGGCTCCGACCAGCAGAATCCACTGAAACCCCTGCGGTGGTGCTGTGATGGCCTCATCCTCTGCTCGCTGAATGGCCAAGCAGTGCACATGCTCACTTTTGTGAATGCCGGCTGCGACATTCGGCCCTGACTGCCGGCCACTAGCAGAAGTTGAGAAAGAAGTTATGCCCATGTTGTTGCATGGCTTCTGAAGGCAAAACAGTTACTGTAATCACTGCTTCAGCCTGACGGGCGGAGGGCAGACAATGGCGGTTAGTAAAATAACATACACTTACTTAGTAGAGAGCGCCGGAACTCGGAAAGGGATTTACTTGAGTGCTGTTTGTTTCATTTCATGCAAACAAATGCACAGGTAACTTCTTGGAACTACTAGGGACTACTAGTGCGTAATGTTTCCTGATCAGTAGCAGCCCCTCCCCCCCCCCCCAGCGCCTTGAGGCCCTCGCGGGTATGTAGCGCGCTTTACAAATGACTGATTGATTGATTGATTGATTGAATAAAACTAGAAGTAGGAATAGTTACTTCTCTGAGGCCTGTGAACCCTGCCAGAATTCCGGAAACAAGATGTCGCTCCCCAGAGCAAGATAATGAGACAGGGTGAACCAGAGTAACTGTTATACACAGTACTGGAGGGGAGAAGGGCGGGCTAACAAAATAATAGGGAGAGCCCAGCCAAGGGCCTGTCGTGGCATTAACAGCCAAGGCCCGAACTGAGCCATGGGAACAGTTGACATGGAAGTTCAGCAGCAAATATTCCATAAAATAGGATTACCTGCCTTCAAAGCTGATAAAAGTATATTTCTTTAATAAGCGTTTCACCTTAGTACACAGAATATATCACTGTAGTGAGAGGCATTTATTAAAATTGATATCTGTATGATGAAATTAAAAACATTCTTGTCCCCCATTTCCCCCACTCTGATAACAATGCTATTAGTGAACTAAGAGGCAAGTTAGTTGTCACGCGCACCATTTATGTAGGGTATAGTCTTATTTTCCATGAAGCAACATTAAACAAACACAAGAGAGATTTTTGTACAGCACACACCCTCACGTATTTCAAGGTTTTCTCATATGCAATAATGAAAAATAGGTGGCAAAATAAAATAAAATCATTGCTTAGGATCACATAATTTGGTCACTTGGCCAAGCCAGGTTTGATCCCTGGTTTTCTGATTTCACATTGTGTGATACATGCGCTATATTGGAGTCCCGCTCTCTCCTCTTGACATCAAAATGTTATGCTTTGTCTTTCATTCTTGGTGCACGAAGTTCGAGCGTGGGCAGCAGGCAGAAGCCACCTAAAATGTTCAGCTCATTTTGGGCTCGGGTGCTCAAGAGGATCAAGTGTTGAACCATAGCCTGGCATCTGTCTCGATCCTTCAGTGGCTCATGGTGCCTGAAATAAGGCTAAGATGCTGCTGCCAGTGTGATACCTGTTTTGTATGTGAGGATATCTTAGTTTGTACTGATGCTGACCATCTTGTACTTGTGCTGTGTGTGAGGGGAACACTGCTGCCAAATGCTGCATATTGTGTGTGTTTACTCACAGGCTTGGACTGCTACTGCTGTTGCTGTCCATGTTCTTTGCATGTGAAAGAAACTTGCATTGTTTGTGATCAGATTTTTATGTATTCTATGGGTTTGGTGGAATTGTGTACTCTGCCAGGTGTTGTACCTGTTTTGTGTGAGAAAATCTTGCTATGCATGTGAATCAAGCTTGCACTCATACACCCCAGTACTGTGCCTTACACTTGTGCCAAATCTGAAATGCTGCTTATTTGTAGTATCTAAGGAAGACATTAAATTGTCCTGCCCAGTGCCACGTGCATTTCTTGTCTTTGAAGGAAGCTTACAGTGGCTCTGCAGTACTGCGCTTGTTCCATGTCTTTGAAGGAAGCTTGCACTTGCCCTGTAGTGCCACACTTGTTCCATGTCTTTAAATGAAGCTGGCACTGTCCTTGTAGTCCCAGATATGTTCCATGTCCTTCAAAGGAAGCTTGCATGAACTGACCTTGCAGTAGCCCACTTGTTCCACGCCTTTGAAAGAAGCGTGCACTGGCTGGCACTGCGGTACCACACTTGTTCCTTTCCATGTCTTTGAAGGAAACTTGCACTGGCCCTGCTGTACCCCATTTGTTCCATGCCTTTGAAGAAAGCTTACACTGGCCCTGCAGTACTGCACTTGTTTTAGATCTATGAAGAAAGTTTGCTCCGACTTGCCCTGCAGTAGCTCATTTATCCATGTATTTAAAGGAAGCTTGCACCTGCTGGCAGTGCAGTATCACACTTGTTCCATGTGTTTGAAGGAAGCTTGCACCTGCTGGCACTGCAGTACCACACTTGGCCCATGTCCTTCAGGGAAGATTGTGTGATGCTCTTAACCAGGGCTATTTGTCTTATACACATGAGCCTCAGACCCACTGCACTCCTGGTCCCTGTGCTCCATCTATCTCTGTTTTAGGTCTGGCCAAAAGATAGTTTTAGCTGTCTCAACAGCCTCACATTTCTTAAAAAAATTATACATAATCTCGCTTAGAGAAAAAGGGGGTTGGATAAGCCCACTGCAGCTATTCATCAGGCAGAGTGTCGCTCAGCCCTTCAGAACAGCACACATACAACGGGGCAGTGGATCAGCCCTCTTCAGCCACTGCCTGGTAGAGAACTGCTGGTCTTTAGGATGCCAGGTGGTCTGAGTAACAGTATTTTGCCTCCTTACTCTGCATGTCTCTGCATTCCTCTGCATCTAGAGGAGTCTGACTGTTAAGAGGAAAGAATGGGCGCAGGCATAGGTCTTGTATTGATGATTGATGCTTTATTCTTTAGATCCAAATCATTAGTTACAGGATAACAGGAGATGTTCTGTTCCTTCTTAATGCCCCACCAGGAGCAGCGTCCTCCCTGCTCAGCCCCTTCTCACCAACTGATCACACTAGAATCCCAACCACCCTCAACATTCTATCATACCTCATCAAAGGCTGAGCAGGCAGGCAGAGAGCCAGAGTAGGGAGAGTGTATAGATAATAAGCACATCACAACACATCTCCCCCCTTATAATATTTGAAAACAATCAACATGTGTTAAGATGATACAACACTCACTGAGCATAGGAGGATGCATTAATAACAACTAATTAAACATCACCCCCCCAGCGATAATGATCATAAACAGTAAAATGCATGAAAATAAATTTAACACACATTTAGTAGAAAAGGAAGATGAATAACCAAAACATTAAACACCATCCTTCCCCTAATAATGATCAAAAACAAAATTGCAAAACTAGCATGAAAACTCAGACTACAACTATGGGTACAAGACACTACACTACACCCCACCACGTACCCATTGTGCCTCATAAAAAGACACAAGACAGGCAGAACAGGGATCTACAACCCTAAACTGCACAACTAAGACAAAAACGGATCTACCAATAAGACAGATCTAAGACTAAATCCCTTAACCCTAACCAACATAGGGTACCTTTAAACCCAAAATACTTTATGGGTAACTCTAACTGGCAAATCAGGGTATCCCTTAACCCTAAAACACTCTTGCGATAACTATGAGTAACAATAACTCATGACAAATTTAGGGTATCCCTTAACCCCAAAAACACACTCGCAAAACACTATGGATATACATAACCCATGACAAATTTTAGGGTATCCCTTAACCCAAGACACACCCAAAAGGGTGACTCCAGACCATCTAGGGTATCCTTTAACCCTATACAAACACAGGTTTGTATAGGGTTAACCAGGACCAGGATGAAGAAAAGTGCCGCTTCAAGAAACACCCATACCAAGGAGGAAGACCGCAGATTCCGACATGAGTACCTGAGACATTTTCTTACTTTGAAACCACGACGTATCCAAAAACTTTATTGGCACTGAGAAGACTATGCGTGGTTGGCAACACATGCGACTTGAACGCGTGAAGTAACAGGAAACAAAGTAAATTTGGAACGCCAATCCCAAAATGGCGGGACGCAGCGCACGCTGCACCGGGTGGCTCAAGGCACGCGCGTGCATCAACGTCTGGAAGCTGCACAACGCTGCGCGAGCCCAAAGCAAGACTCGCGCTAGAAGTAACGGAGAAGGAATGACCGTTACAGGTGAGTGACCGTTGCCATCAAAATTATGAAAGGTAGTCAGCAAAAACATGGTGGACCAAAAAAAAACACCAAAACAAAACTCCAAACCATAAGAGCCAGCTGCATGAGGGAAACACATCGTCAGGTGGAAACTCCTCTTCACACACCACCAAAGTCACGAACTCCTGGGCCACTCACAGCTGTTGTTCAAATACCCAAACACCACGAACACATGAAGTCTTTTCCATGACTCGCAGTGCAGGCTCCTCACGCGACGCTCTTCCTCAAGACGTGAACAAAAAGCTCCTCAGTCAACAAACAGAGACTGAAGCGCTAACCCCAGATATCAGTTTCAATATCTTCTAAAATCATTTCTTAAAGTCTCTGGGGAAACTTGACAGCACTTCCCCTCTGAGGCACTGGGAAAACTTGCGAGTGACACATTCTTGTTGGTCCTCAGGGAAACTCCACTTGATGGAGACACACTCCCAAGACAGCAGGCATTGGCAGGCCCAGGCCAAGACTGACCGTTCCCTTTTTGGTCAGAATTGTCCTTTGGGGAAACACTCAGCAAAGTCCATCATCTGGCACATCCACGACAGGGCTGACCGGTCTTATGGTCACTGGTGGGGCTTGTGGAGTGCAAGGTTACTTCTTTTTTTTTTTTTAAGCGCTTCTTCAGTTCCAAGTTCATCCAAAGTAGGCCCTTCAGTTTCATAAGTCCAAAATCCTTTGAAGGTACACGCAGGTTCTTTAACTCGTCGCCAGTGTTAAAAGGAAAGAATGGGCGCAGGCATAGGTCTTGTATTGATGATTGATGCTTTATTCTTTAGATCCAAATCATTAGTTACAGGATAACAGGAGATGTTCTGTTCCTTCTTAATGCCCCACCAGGAGCAGCGTCCTCCCTGCTCAGCCCCTTCTCACCAACTGATCACACTAGAATCCCAACCACCCTCAACATTCTATCATACCTCATCAAAGGCTGAGCAGGCAGGCAGAGAGCCAGAGTAGGGAGAGTGTATAGATAATAAGCACATCACAACACTGACCTTTGAAGATATTTCCTTTAGTTCGTCCCCCCGTAGCTCACCTTCAACTGCAGACTAGTGCGAATTTAGTAAGGCGAGTACCAGAGGATCCTCTGCCATTGCTGTTGGACCACAACGTTCTTACGTGGAGCATCAGGCGTCATTGCTGCAAGCTTCAAAACCATGGCATCATTTTAAAACAGTATTCTTCATCATTGATTACTCGTCCAAGATGGCAGACTAGTGCAAAGCCTTACTTTTTAGTTTATTAATTGAATCACAAGCCCTCCCCAGTTTGTTGTCATATTTTCCTCTTTTGTGTTTGTTTCTTTGTTTCTTTATTTATTTTAGCATATCCTTGCTCTACAAAGAAAACCACCACCTTTTAGAAGTCATCTAGGCAACTGTAGAAATATTGGACTCAGATAGTCTGCGGTGCTGGTCCACGTGTGACCGATGGGAGATTGGATGACCTCAGTGGACATTCAGGCTTCAGTGAAGCTTATCTCAACAGTCTTGAATTGCACTAGTGGTCTGATGCACCAGATACTCCACCTGTACCTCCCATGCAATCATCTGCCCCTTCCTGGTGAGCGGTGACCTGTGTGTGTGGAGTGTGCTTATGTAAGTGCAGACTAGCCACCAGGGTTTTTGAGTGCATTGTGATTGGTGCGCCTGTGTGAATGCACAATGAACATTGCCTAAGGTAAGTGGCCTACAGGTTGAAAGCTGTGCCTGTGAGAGTGCAGGGTGAGGCGTATGCCTTTGTGAGTGTAGCGTGAGGGATGTGCCAATGTGAGGGCAGCAGTGTGAGTGTGGGATCCCTGCATATTATATTTTGGGTACATGCACCTTACAAGCACCAATCTTTTTTGTCTTTGGTAATGCTTTTTAGGGTTATGGCTTTGGCTTGGGAGAGGGAATACAATAGCGTGTTTATGAGAATGGTGCCATTGCAGGGGTGTCCAAAGAAGGCCCAGGAGTGCCAGATCCAAGCCAGATTTTCAAGATAAACACTACGAAAATGTGTTCTATATACAATAAATTTATCTTACATTGATATTCTGAACATCTGGTGTAAATTGTACCCTCCTGTAAGATGGACACTCCTCGGACACTCCTTCTATATACCCTAGAAGAGGGAAGGCCACAACTTCAGGACCCTTCTAGAAGCAGAAAAAGAAAGTGTTTGAGACACAACTATTTTCACTTCCATTTCCATGTAGCTGACAGCTCATTCTTATTTTTAAATCTTTTTTATCTTTTGATTACTAAATTGCCCGAAGTTATTCTTAGACACCTCGAATTAGATGCAGGTGCAAATGAACTGTCTAATTACAGGCGCTCTGAGTCAGCCAGTGCTCTTTGTTGTGCTGGGGACAGGTTGCAGCCCTGCTCCAAGATGCTGTTGGATGCAGTGACTGGTGGGCGACTAATGCTGGCCTCAAGCCGCGCATTGTGCTCCTTGGTGTACACCTACAGAAATATCCACAGGTGACAGACAATACACATGAGAACAGAATGCTGGCAGGGCCTTGGCAGCCAGAGCCTGGGAATAATAGACCCAGCAGCTGCATAACTTGCTCACACAGAAAAACAAGCACTGGCAAAGCCAACCAGTCTGGCCTTTTAAAAGTAATGCAGAATGACTGACTTTGCTAACGCCTTTTGCTTATGCTGCTACTCATCAGTAAAAGTTATAAAAATACTTGTTTGCCAAAACAAAAACAAAAAAGTGTGATGACCAGTGAGCGTGCATGTGTCACGAGACTAAGGTGGACCAGCGTGATGGTATATATGTGTGCATGCAATATCATGCGTGCACATGCACACAGCATAACACGGCAGCCATGTTTAAAAAATAATAATAATTACTAATGATAGACAGACACCTACCTTGGAGAAGCAAATGAAAAAATAAATAAAATGTGCAAAAGCACGTGTTAAGAAAGAGGAGCGGTCCGGCAGCAAATTGCAGCTGCTGGGCCCATCCAAAAAAATATGTAAAAAAGAAACATGATGGTGGTGTGGGAGGCAGGGAAGCAATGGAGAGGCGAGCAGTGGGAGGAAGTCAATGTCACTGAGCAGTGAGAGCAGCGGGAGTGAGGGGGCAGCAACGGAATGGCGGGGTGTCAGGGCAGCAGAAGAGGGGGCCAGTGGGTTAAAAACATTTTTAGAAGTAGCGAAGGAAGCAATGGAGTAGCTGTGAGGCAGGAGCAGGGGGGTTTAAGTGGGGAAACAAGAGGATATATGTTAGAAATGAAAACACACAGCTGCTCCTCTGTACTGAGAGGAAGCTGAGCAGCAGAGGACACACGCCAGCAGTAGCAGCTCCTGGAGGGAGTGCTTCAGGGCGGTGGAGCGGGCGGGGGAGGGGCAGGGTGGTGGGTAGTAAACTCCGGCATACGGCCGAATGGAGGTAAGTACATAAATAAATTAATAAAACAAATTACATTGCGCACGCTGCATCGCCATTTGGCTAAACAACTTGAGTCCAATCATATAATTGATACATGAATACATTGGTAAAATGCTAGTGCAATAGGCATAAAGTGCTTAACGTTACAGGATCGAGAATAGAATACAACAGTAAAGTGCTAAAGTAGTGGTGCAAAAAGTGCTAGAATTGGAAACAGAGAATATCAGGGAGATGTTGGAAGAGCAGCAGCCTGTGTCCAATGAGACCAACGATTCAAAAATACATTGGTAAAGTGCTAGTGCGATAGGAATAAAGTGCTGGAAATACCAGATCAAGCATAAAAAACAACAAAAACACCCATCGCTACAAAAAACAAGAAATCGATAACCATTATTCAAAATCTCAATAGCAGCATTGTAGTAACCACAGGGACAGTAGTTGTAGTTAAGTCCTTTATTTCTCAAGATGATCAGTACACATCCATAGAGTAACCTCCAGCTTCATCAACTGGCAGCATTCACAGAGTCTCTCGGTGATGTCACTCTAATGACATCACTGAGTTCTACAGCATTGAATAGAAACTCCACACATCTCCCCCCTTACAAAGAGTTTACAATAAAACAATCCAAAAACAACAACAACTGTACAGGTTAGCATTCATAGGAATAACAAAACACTCATTAATCCTAAGAGATACAGAAATATAATCATTCAAAAGAATTTGGGACATCAATCTTGCACAAGTTCCCCATGCTCCATATTTTCCCATCAGCAAGAGTTACCACATAATTCATTACCTTTACCACTTTTTGAGGTTTGAAAAACTTACTTTCCCCTTTTTTAACCAAGCCCATTCTTTTAGTGATCACCCAGTCACCAACTGCAATTTTTATATCCTTCACTCCTTTTCTCTTATTATAATCATCTTTATTTCTTTCTTGAGACTCTCTAACTCTTTCTGCAATTCTTTCTCGATCTACCCACACCTGACTTTTCTTTTGTAACCATACAGGTGACTCTTTCGTTGCTGGTTCTCTCCCTTTTAAAGCCACAAAAGGGGATACACCTGTGACAGAATGTGGAGTTACTCTGTGTGCCCACACCATTTTATTTAACTCTTCTCTCCATCTCAATCCATTACTTAATGACAATTGGATATTGTCCATTATAATACGATTCACTCGCTCAACCAACCCGTTAGCTTGAGGCCTGAATACTGCCTCCCTTTCATGTTTGATACCAAGATTAGAAAGAAACCTTGCCATTATCGTGGAAACAAGTTGCACTCCATTGTCTGTAACTAAGCATTTAGGTATTCCCTCTTCCAAAAATGCACTCTTTAAAAAATCAATGACCACCTCAGATGTAATATGTTCTACAGGCTTTATCATAAACCACTTGCTATGGTAATCAACTAGAACTATTAAGAATCTACTTCTCATACCCAGCCTGTTAATAGGACCCAAAAAATCCATTGCCACTTTCTCCCATGGCCGATCCGGAACGTCAAGGGAGCCCAGAGGAGGCTGACGAATTACTCTGCATTTATCACTATTGCAACATGGCTGACATTCTTTCACAATTGCTTCCACATCTCTGTCCATTTCAGGCCACCAAAAACTCTGCCTCAACCTTCTTTTACACATGCCTCTACCTAGGTGACCTTCGTGTACCAATTTAAGTAACTTTCCTCTCAACATCTTAGGAGGAACCACTCGGTTGCATCTCAAAACTCTGTTCTTTTGAATGCTTAACTGGTCCTTAACTTTTAAATACTTTTTCAACTCTTCATTTATATCAACTTCACTGTTCCAACCATCACGTATGACTTTTTTAAGCACCATGTACTCTTCATCCTTGTCTAAAGCTTCATTCCATTCTTCCTGTTTTAATGCTAAACTCAAATCATTAATGTCGCACATAGATTCTACTTCATATACCAAGAATGAATCTTCCTCCTGTCCCTCAACTGGCATACGCGACAAACAATCAGCAATGATATTTTTTTTACCTCTTACAAACTCAATCGAGAAATTATAATCTAATATTGATAAAAGCCACCGGGATATCCTTGGAGTCACACCACCTTCAAGCCCCTTTCCACCTTTAAAAATGTGTACCAATGGTTTGTGATCTGTTTTTAGAACAAATGGTAAACCCCACAAATAAAATTTTAAATGGTTTATTGCCCAACAACAACCCAACGCTTCCTTCTCAATGGCGGAGTGGGATTTCTCTGCTCCCTGCAAACGTCTCGATGCAAACCCAATCACACTTTCACCCTCCATTGATTTTTGAGTTAATACAGCACCCAATCCTATATTACTTGCATCAGTTGTCAGAATTGTTTTCTTAGTCACATCAAAATGGGCTAGAGTAGGAGCACTAACCAATGACGATTTAATCTTTTCAAACGCCTCTTCGCATGAAACATTCCAATTAAATATTACTCCTTTTTTTAACAACATCCTCATAGGTTCCACAATCTCTGAAAACCCTGATATAAATTTTGAGCAATACTCCGCTAACCCAAGGAATGATTTCAATAAATCTTTATCAGTTGGTTGTGGAGCATCTACAATTGCCTTTATTATGCTTCTCTTAGGTTTAATCCCCTCAGCAGATATCTCATGCCCTAAATAATCCACTTTTTCCTTTCTTATCTGACACTTTTCTTTCTTGATGGTCAACCCATGACTAGCAATCTTTTTCAAAACATTATTTAACAATTCATCATGGTCCATAAAAGATCTTCCCACCACCATGATGTCATCCTGAAAGCACAACACACCATCCATCCCCTTAAAAATATCTTGCATGATCCTTTGGAACACGGCAGATGCCGAAGCTAGACCGAAAGGCATGCGTCGATAGCGGAAAGCCCCCAGCGGTGTAACAAAAGAGGTTAGGGCTCGTGACTCAGGATGCAGATTTATATGGTGGTAAGCAGCTGACATGTCTAAGACACTAAATACTTTTCCACCACCCATAACACTTAGCATTTCTGTTATATTTGGCAATGGTTGTCGATCCACCCATATATTTTGATTTAAATCTCTTAAATCAATACAGAGACGAATTTTGTTTCCATCCTTCGGTGCGACAACGATCGGAGAAAGCCACTCCGATGACTCAATGGGTTCAATAATTTTACATTCCAAAAGTTTGTCAAGTTCCTTCTGTAAAGGTTCCCTCATTAGTAAAGGTATGGATCTGACCTTATGTACCACTGGGCGAGCATTCTTCTTTAAAATAATCCGGTGACTAAAATTCTTGAGCATGCCCAAATCATCAGAAAAAACCTGCGGAAATGACAACATTAATTTTCTTCCCCACTCAGAATTACCATCAGAAACAGGCAAACTACATTCATGAGCAGGTTCAACTATCATGACTGGTTCCTTGGCATTGGGATCCAGAATTATATTGAGATCTTTTTGGTGTCGCCACCCTAAAAGATTCGATCCATCTTCAGTTACGTATATTCTACCATGAACGCTGTTACCTTTAAAAAAGATATCCATCCACAACATCCCTATGATGTTTATTCTCTTTCCACCATACCCCACAGCACTTATATCTGAATTTTGTAATTCAGCCAAATTTTTCTTTAACTCATTTAAGTAAACTTCCCTTGAAATTAGTGTAAACAAACTACCTGAGTCTGCTAACACTTTGACTTCCGTCTTTTCTCAAATAATGTCACAATGGGGTTTTTCTAATTTCTCAGTACTTTCCATTTTTATATTATTGTTACTAACCACCCTAATACTTTCTTTACGTTCTGATAGATCACATTCATCAATGGAAAGCATTAATTCCTCTCTTACTTCCCCCAAATTTTCCACCATTTTTACACTGGAAGTTTGACCTCTAGTTCTACACATTTAGTCTCTCAGTGATGTCACTCTAATGACATCACTGAGTTCTACAGCATTGAATAGAAACTCCACAAGCATCTTATTTTAAAACCAGTAGTAAGGTGCCCTTTACTCAAAAGGATTGAATCTCCTTCAGTTCAAATACCGCTCCTAAAATGGGCTAGGTGTATAACGCTTTGAGGGTATAAATATCCATGACCGTTTTAAACTGCATTATTGACAAACCCTGACCAGATTGCTACAAATCTGCGAAGAGACTCAATCCGTTTGGCATATGCTTCTTCCCACATATGTCTTGACTATCTTCGCTTGCCATTGCTGAATCGACAGTATCTTATCAGACTTCCATTTTTGTAGAATTAGGGACCTGCCACTGCTATAGCTATAGAGCAGAAGTATTGTTGATATTTTGACAAATGTTGAACCTCTATTGAACACCCAAAAAGAGCTAGTTTAATAGTAGGCATAGTATGATTTGTTAATGCTAGGGATTCGTTAATCCTTTGAAAAACATCGGACCAAAATTGATATAAGCCGGAGCAGTAAAAGAAATATGATTCCACAACCCTATCTCTGAGTCCCCACATCTAAAACAAAACTCAGTGGAGGTCGGGAAAATCTTATTCAGTCTTTTAGGAGTATAGTATGTTAGCCATCTTGATAAATAGGCTATTCTTTTATAATTGTCAGCTCTGAGCTCTTTATGGCCTACTTTGCATAGAGACTGCTACTCATTTTTGCAAACACTACAGCCAGTTTCTTTAGTTTAGAAAAGAAGCTATTGAGCACTTTCTGTTGCCTCAATTGCATTTGGCAAAAATACCAATTACCAACTCACTTAGGCCCTGAACATATAGTTGGTTTAAGATGTTTGAAACTGCGTCATCAGTGACCACGTAGTTTGGTTTTAAAAAACTAGAAATTTGATTAAAACCAAATTTCAAAGCAGGATATCTAGCGACCAACTACTGGGATAAGATCTCGCTGGTAATCAAATTGGAAATATTATAAAAATCACCCAAACATTCAAAACCTGCCTCCTTCCATAATTGCAAAGCCCCCGAGAAAGCTGGAAGCCGAAGTCCTGACATTCACTAATTCTAGAATATAGATTATACTTAGGAATTTTGTGTTTGTTAATAAATAATTGCATATGAAAAGCTAAATCACATAATGTCTTATATTTCGACTTTTCAGGAAGTCTTGGGGAACAAAGAAAGACAGGTAGTTGAATTGCACTCTCTTCCATCATAGTATTTAGCAGAAAATGTTCCCATTTGGATGCTGCCAATGGGAGTTGAACCAGAAAGTTCAGTAGTGCAGCCAGGCAATAGAGCTCAAATTTAGGAAGTGCGAGCCCCCCCCAGAGCTGTATCTAGTTGTAAAATTGCTAAAGAGGTTCTAGGCTGTTTCTGTCCCCAAATAAAGTTCTGGATTAGTGTATGCAATTCGGTAATAATACGCTTTAGGTATTTTAATCGGAAGATGAATAAACAAAAATAAAAATAATGGTAAAATAGACATTTTGACCAATGAAACCCAGCCAATTAAGTTAAAGGGAGCAGAGACCATCTATCTAAAAGCCTCTTGGCTTTTTCCAGGGTGTTTCCATAATTTAGCCAAAAAAGTTGGTCATAGGCTAGTTACATATATACCTAAGTACCTAATAGTTCTGGACATAGTCTGTTGCGGAAGAAAAGACAGCGCCTCCGTTTTAGCTTGATTTAACCTATACCCACCTATTCTTGTAAACTCTTCTACTTCAGCAAATGCATTTCGAATATTAGATGGTTCTGCTGCTAAATAGAAAATATTGTCTGCGAATAATTTCAACTTTGGCATGGCTACTATTGGGGGCACTATCTTGAGATTATTGCAAATTTTTATTGCCAGAGGCCTACCGGGTATGTTAATGAGTTCTGTGTAAATTTACTCTATGCAAGTTTAACTTTGGTGAGGATCCTGAAAATATGGTATGCACCCAAACCTCCAGGAAATGTGTTATACAACTGGTAATTGCAAAAACAACAGTTGATGGACAGAATGCAGAACAATGTCATACATTCACCCCAGTACAGAAATCTGGGCCTAAATCCATCGTTGTTTTGCTCACCATGCCGCTCCAGTTTGAACCCAGCCATATGCAAATCAGTCTTGACCCTGTGCCCCATGGGGACAGTCCATCCCGAACTGCCAGGCCAGGTCCTCCCTGGACTGGAAACAAGCATCCCAGGACCGGTTTCGGGGTTTCAGCCCTCTTCAGCCAGGATAGCTTGATTCCAGTGGCATGGAGAGCACGGGACCCCCGTCTGGGCATACCCTTCCCACTCAGATGCTAAGTGGGTCATAATCCAACCCAACTTTTTAATATTCATAAGGTAGGTCACAAATTGTAATTCACTCATGACTGGAGGCAATCACGGAGATGTTGGCCTCTACTTGCCATTCATTAAAATAATCTTTTAAGGCAGTCTGTTTTCCTTAGAGGAAAACTGAAAAGTTTACTTTCAAAAAAAAAAAAGTCTGTTTGAGAATTGGCAGTGGTTCTGTGGACCAGTTTCCTAATGTAGCCCTTCCCTTCTGTGAATGGGTTACCAACCCAAGTTGAAATTCAGCAACTTCTCAGTGGTTTACAACCACTGTTCTGGAACGAAACCATTGATGCATACGGATGGGAATTGCTGTTTTAAAGCTCTGCCTTCAACACTCCCCTTCTAAATAGTTATTCTTTATTCATTTTTAAAGCAATTTTAGGAGTCAGAAAGAGTTTCAAACCCCTAATATGGATTTAGCACATTGCTAAATGTGTTTTTGTGGTTCCATGCTTTGAATCCGAGGATTTGTGACCACAAAAATGCTTTGTACATCTGGCCCATTTTGTTTAACACAATCCGCCCAGATTTCCTAGTTTCATAGTTAGTCTCTCACTGCAGCAGGCTCAGGATCAGAATAGCCTACAGGGCAAACTGGCAGTTCCTGAAGGGCTGGTCTGACAGGTCGCTGTGTGGGTCGGTCTTTAGCTGTTTGTGAGCCTGTTTTATGGCCTGGTGGGCTGCTTTTTACTGTTGATTTCTGTGATATTGTCACAAACATTGCCTGCAGCAGGCACAAATCCATGCAGTCTCCTATACTTTGCAAAACACTTCTATTCATGTCTTTACAATTTAAAAACTGGCTCAATTTTCATAATTTGGGCAACTGGTTTAACTATCAAATTCACTAATGGGGGGACCACTTTTATTTTGTTACCAGGGACTTTTCTTGTCCCAGTCCGACACTGAGCAAGGTTACTTATTTCCGCGGACTTTCCTTCAGTTTTGTCCAATGCGTATACAATACGTCCAGAGCCGTACAGGTGTTTTAGTCCCCCAGCATTTCCCCGGTGGGCAGGAGCCCTTGGAGCCCAGTTTTGAAAGCCCAGAGCTGCTTCTAGTGCCTCTGCCACTTTTCCCAGCTCCCTTGTTTAACTGTAGCAGGCACAGGGAGGCTTCAAGAGAGAGAGAAAGAGAGGAAGAAAGGGGTAAGATAGACAGGAAGTGATGAGAGAGGGAGAAGAAAGAGGGGGGACAAGCGTAGAGATCGAATGGATAGATGGGAAGAGAGAGATTGTGCAAGGAGAAAAAGGGCTGTTTTACTAGGGCTGCCTTTGGTTCTCCAGTCCAGCCCTGAACAAGTCCTTTTTAATTCACATCATGTTAAATCGCCAACTTATATTTTATTCGGAAAAGTCACAAAGAATAACCCTCCTTGATAAGCTCATAAAGTGCAGCTTTACAGCGGTGCAGAACACGGGTTGAATAGCCACTTAATGCTTTCCGACATGTTTTTAAACATTTGAAACAAATAAATGGATAAACCCATCTAAGGACTTTATAGGCCCGATTTAGAGTTTGGCGGATGGGTTACTGCATCACAAAGGTGACGGATATCCGGTCCGTGTATTACAAGTGCCATAGGTTATTATGCATTATAACCACACAATAAATCATGCGCAAAATCTGTGACATTTGGATTTTAGGCGCAGCCTCACATTTGTCACACTAATAGTGACATACACCGTCTTGTATCTGTATTTCTGCAGTCCTTGCTAGGGATGATACTGGTTTGCTGGCAGGTGTGACAGTCAGATGGGGGCCAACATCTAGGGCAGTGAAAATGCTTTTTTAGCTGGCAAAGATTTGCAAAGTTCCTGGTTTTTTGCCCAATGCAAAGTTTCATGGTTTAACTTCACCTGTGCAATGTTATTCTTGCATAGTAAAATACGTTTCACTGCATAGTGAGATTATTTTCACTGCGGTCAAACTCACCCAAGCCTAAACACATGTACAGAACTTGTAACTGTCTGGCCACCTTTCTCGCAAGTATTCTGTGCAGGACTAGATCACCAGGCTCGGATTCACAGAGGGTTTGCCATGAGTAGGTGTGACTTACTCTTGCAGTATTAACAGTTTGTGGCCCACGTTTATGGCCAAGCGGGCCAGTTCTTAATGCTGAATTCCTTGATATTGCCACACGCATTCCCTGCAGTGAACACAAATGCATACATTCTCCTCTGCCCTGCAAAATAGCCTTAAAGTGGGCATACAGCGTGTCTTTACATGCTAAAAACTGATCTGATATGCAAATTTGGGCCACTTTATTTAGCTATCTGGCCTGCTAATAGGGGCGACTTTTATTTTGGTGCTCGGGTCTATTTTTTGTCCCAGTCCGACCTTGTAGAAGAGTACGTCATAGCAAAATCTTTGTGAATCGAGCACTGTTTCTATAAAATACATATCACGCTGATCAATTTTTTTTGTGTTAATGAAATTAATTAATACAGATTAACGCATAGCCTCACTTTCCACTTAAATGTTAAAAACATTTAAAAACTTTGCAACCTTCAATAAATACAAACACCTCTTTTTTTACAGGGTGCATCTGGTAGTGCTATTTTGGGAAGATGTCTTTTCATTCCATGCTTTTCTTGTTTATGAACAGATGGAGTTCCCTTCACACAGATTTTAGATTTCTCTTTAAACTCTGAATTTGAGGGGTGAAACGGTTACTCAGACACACATCTTCTGAATCAGGATTAAGATTTGTTTTTGTTTCTAAATTTAGTAAAATTTCAAAGGCTGAACAAAAACCTTAACCTGCCCAAAGGACATTGCTGCAGAAATTCCCTTGATTTTGAGTCTCCCAGACTGGGCAAGATCTTGAAAAGTGAAGTTTGCATAATCTCGAGACCAAAACATGATGCACGACTAGAAGAAAATAGTTTTGAGCAAGTATTGTACTTTTTTTTTACTTTTTAGAGTTTTTATATAGCGCAAACTAGACCCGAGAAATCAGGTATCAGAGCGCTTTACATGAGCACCAGTTTTGTTACAGATGGATCACATTAATTTTTGTTAGGCACAGGGAGATTAAGTGATTTGCCCAGAATCACAGGATGTCGAGCGTCGTTGCGGAGACACGAACCCGGTTCCCCAGCTTCGAGGTCGACCGCTCTAGCTGTAAGGCTACATCCTCTCCCTTTCAGTTCTTCTGAATACCTTGTGTTCAAGTGACTATGATCAATCGTGTGGTCACCAAAAATGATCCTGGTTCCTTGACTCCTATGTTATTGATCTCTGACTATGTCATATTTTATTACAATCATGAATTTGTAACAGTGCTTAATTTGTAAAATAATTAAGTACTAGGGCTCTCATCAGGAGCCTACTGCTAATGATGGTAACAATACAACTACTAAACATCGGACACCTACACGTGTGACAATTTGGACTATTTCAGGCCCCCAAAGCTATAGGAATGACTTGGGTGGCGGAAAATAGTGATTTTTGATTTATATTGAATTAATAATTAACTATTGTTGTGGTCATCTCTAAATTAGCCAGATGGTGCCACCTTGTGGCAGACTGTCACAAGTATCGGTATTGACAATTAAGTGCCAGTGCCGAGCACCGGAAACCACTGGCTCAAATTAAGCACTGATTTGTAAGGTGAAAATGATCCTCCGCCTGACCTACAAACCTCAGCAGTCTCAGCCATTCTGCACTATCACGCTGTCTTATGTATGGTTGACGCTCTCTCAAATAATGGTTGAAAGACTTATCACAACTTTTTGAAGTACTGAAACCAGGCATGAACGTTCTTCTTTTCTGCACAAATATGATAGAATCAAGAAAATACTTGAAGATTCTTCCACCTAATTAATCTAAAAAAATTCTTTAAATGTCCTTCATTTATTGCTTTGTGATGTGACTTGCCTTCATTTCATTTGAGTGCAGATCTTTTTTGTGTTGTCTTTAATGTAGTTTGCCTAGTCTTGGGCAGGAAAATGGTAAAATAGGAGAAACCTAAATTTCTAATAGATACTGAGTATTAGCCCAGATAACTGTAAGAAGGTAATAAAAGGTAGTAGAAAGCATCAATGTCAGTCTCCTCACTAACATGTGCTCTTGTTATATTTATTAGGGAGGAACAACTAAACCCGGCCTTTCAACAACATTGGAAGAATTAATTAAAGAAATAAGAGTTCAAGAGAGCTATAGAGAACATAAAAATATCAAGTGACTTGTAAAGCACGATTACACACCCGTAAGGGTCTCAAAGCGCTGGGGGTGGGAAGCGGGTGGGACTGCTGATCTGTTGAAGGCACTATTGTTCAGTCGAAGAGCCAGGTCTTGAGGTCCTTCCTGAATTGGACAGTGACAGTGATTGCCTGAGGTGGAAAGGCAGGGTGTTCCAGTTCTTTTCTGTGAGGTATGAGAAGGGTCTTTCCCCGGCCATGGTCTTGCAGATACATGGGACGGTGGCCAGGGCCAGTTGGGTGGAGCAGAGGTCCCTGGTGGGTGCAAGGAATGCAAGGCTGTGGTTGAGATATGCAGGTCCCATCTTGTGTAGGGCTTTGTAGGTATGTGTGAGAAGCTTGATGGTGATTCTTTTGTTGAATGGGAGCCAGTGAAGGCCTCTCAGGTGGCTGGTGATGTGGCTGCGGCGGGAGAAATTGAGGATGAGTCTGGTGGAAACATTCTGAATGTTCTGCAGTTTCTTGAGGAGATTCTGGGTGATGCCAGCTTAGAGTGCATTGCCGTAGTCGAGTCTGCTGTTGATGAGTACATGGGTGACCGTCTTTCTTGACTCAGTGGGGATCCACTTGAAGATCTTTCAGGGCAGGCATAGAGCGTGGAAGCAGGATGATGAGACGGCGTTGATCTGGCGGTTCATGGTGAGCGAGGAACCCAAGATGATGCCGAGATTTCGTGCGTGGTCTGTGGGTGTGGGGGGATCCAAGATCTGGAGGCCACCAGGAGTCGTCCCAGGCCAAGGAGGTGGAGCCCAGGTTGAGGACTTTGGTCTTCTTTGAGTTAAGCTTGAGGCAGCTGTTCTTCATCCAGGAGTCAACAGCCTTCATCTCATCTTGGAAGTTGTTCTTGGCAACTGTGGGTTCGTTGGTGACGATGTTGAGTCTGTGGCTCCTGATGATGGCTGTGAGTGGGGCCATGTAGATGTTGAAGAGTGTGGGGCCCAGGGAGGAGCCCTGAGGCACTCCGCAGCTGATCTCTGTGGGTACAGAGTGGCATGGTGGTAGTCTGACTCTCTGTGTTCGGCCGGTGAGGAAGGAGCAGATCCATTCCAGGGCTTTGTCGTGGATGCCGGTGTCATGGAGTCTTGTGGATGGGGTTCGATGGGAGACGGTGTCAAAGGCGACTGAGAGGTCCAGGATGATGAGGGCTGCAACTTTTGCATCGACTGAAAAGGGTGCGGACGTCGTCTGTGGCGCGAAGGGCCGTCTCGGTACTGTTGTTGCTTCGGATGCCGGATTGGGAGAGGTCCAGGATGTGGTTCACTTAGATGAACTCGGAGAGTTGGGTGTTGATGGCCTTCTCTATTAACTTGGCTGGGAAGGGGATCAGAGAGATGGGTTTGAAGTTCTTGAGGTCCTTCAGGTCAGCACAGGGTTTCTTCAGAAAGGGGTTGATCTCTGCATGTTTCCAGTCTTCCGGGAATGTTGGGGAGTTGATGGAGTAGTTGATGGTGCATCAGAGTTCGGGGGCGATGGAGGTGCGTGCTCTGTTGAAGATGTGGTGTGGGCAGGAGTCCAAGGCTGCTCCGGAGTGGATGCTCATCATGATCTTGAGGGTGTCATCAGCGGTGAGGATAGTTCCACTGATCAGGGTCTGCTGGTGTCCAGTGTCGTTGGGTGCAGTGGTTGCAAGTGGAGTGTGAGGGTCTTGGGTATCGTGGCTGTAAAAAGCTGTCATAGATCTCCTTAATCTTGTGGTCGAAGAAGGCACTGAGGTTGTTGCAGAGGTCTTGGGACAGTAGGATTCTTTGAACACAGCGAACAGTTCTTTGCTATTGAGTGCGTTGGCATTGATCCTTTCTTGTAGGGCAGCTTTCTTTGTTGTTCTAATGAGGTGGTGATGTGCGGTGACAGTGGTTTTGAAGGTTGAGTGGTTTTCTGGGGTCTTGCTGTTCCTCCCTGTCTTCTCGAGCCGTCTGCAGATGCATCTGGACTCATGAAGGGTGGGAGAGAACCAGGTGGCATTTTTGGAGTGTAGCTTACTTGGCGCTTTTTTGAGGGAAGCCAGTGTGTCGGTACAGTTGGTAATCCATCAGTGGAGGTTGTGTGCTGAGCTATTAGCATCCGCGGAAGTTGGATGTGGAGTTTTGCTGAGGAAGGTGGTGAGCTGTTCTTCGGTGACCTTGTTCCAACTTCTGCGAGGGAAGCGGTGGGCGTGGTGGTGTACAGTGGGTTTGGTGAAGGAGAAGTGGACGCAGCAGTGGTTGATCTAATGCAGCCCAGAGGTGTGGCTGAAGATGATGTTATTACTGGTAGAGAAGATGGGGTCGAGCGTGTGTCATGCTGAGTGGATTGGGGAGGTGACCCATTGTTTGAGTCTGACGGTGGCGAGGTTTTCCAGCAGGTATGATGTGTTCTTGTCATTGGGGTTGTCCAAGTGGAAGTTGAGGTTGCCGAGGAGGATGTAGTCTGAGGAGGCGAGAGAGTGGGGTGCGATGAAGTCAAAGATTGGAGTTGCTGAATGAGGACTGGGTCCGGGGGTCTGTAGATGAGGATGCCGTGTAGGGTGGTGTTCGGGTTGGTTTGAACCTGGAAGTGGAGGTGCTCAATGTTGGTTGTGTGGTCGTCCGAGTGGGTGGTGAGGCAGAGGGTGCTTTGTGTATGGTGGCGATGCCTCCATGCAGTCCTTGTGCATGATGTGGAATAGAATTGGTGGATTACATCTAGACATTGTTAGTCTCTAAGGACTGCTGCCAATGATACTGATATGATCAATTTTAGCTCTATCACATAGATTCATATCTTTAACGTAGACAAGAAAGGTATTCAGTTCACAAAGATCACAGAGCGCAATGTAATCAGCCCGGATCTCCTAGTTCCATCGTTACTCTCTCCACTGTAGCAAGCGTACTTATTTACACCAACTTTTCATTCGATCGTACAAATAATTTAGACTGTCCGATGATGATACAATACATCTGCCGTCTCGTTCGGTCATAGAATTCAACGCCGTGTAGGAAAGGCATTAAAAATAACCCACCTTGTTTACCTTCTGAAGTGCAGTTTGACAATAGTTTGGAATTGGGTTCTGTGTGAAGTTATAATTACAAAAGCAATGTTTTGCAGAGTTGCAAACCTTCATATGTTTTCAAAGTTGCAGAGTTTGTCAGCTATGTTATATTCAACTTCAGGTGAAATTTTATGCCAAAAACCTTTTGTGGCAGGTGACTTTAGTGCGAGGATTCCCTGCACGTCATACTGTTGTTTCAAAACTTACTTGCGGATTTTATATGTGCTATTTTAAAAAAACAAGGTAGAGAGCCATATGACATTGGTGAAGTAACACCCTAGTGTTGACTCGTACATTGATGCCTCCCCACGATTCTATGGCTGTCACATATTCCACTGAGATATTGCTATGCGCCTCTGCCACTGCTGCATATTGTGCACTCACCCAAATCCTATGCAATTCAATGAGAATCCAATGCATAAATGTTGCATATTGATATTTGAGTTCTGGAAATCATCTAATATTTGTCCCTGCATTGAGATGCTGAACCCCGTTTCCATATTCCTGTTGCTAAGGTTCCTGTCAAAAATGTTTCCGGTCTCTCGGTTATATACGGCTGGAGATATAGAAACTTTTTTTTTTTTACTGTAAGGACCTCTGGTAGCACTTTTAGTCTTTAAGAGTTCCTGAGTTCTTTTTGCAGTAGGCCAGCAATCTTTTAGATTTACCCAAAAGGCATAAACCCACCTCTGCGATGTGTATGTGCCACTGGCAGACCAGTGAGCCCCCGGATTGTCTTTGCTGTACTAACGTATCGTTTCAGCGCAGTCGACCCACAGCTCTGCTCCCTGTTGGCTAGGTTTGCACTATACACGTGCCACTTACATACACACTAGCCGTTCTAGGGCACATTTGGCTTTTTAGGTATCGGCTAGACAGCGCTGTTCTGAAGAAACACATTATGTTTAATTTGTGGACTTCAGCCCACCCACAGGCTCCCCTTTTGCTCGCTCCATTGTCTGTCTCATATTCTTTAACACCATTTGTCCCTGGCATGCACGGTCATGCCTCTTCTTGTGTTTAACCCTTCCCCTAGAGCATGGACCAAGTACTTGTAAACATCCTCTGCTCCCATTTGGATGACCATTTTAGGACCTACTTTTTTCTTTATTTTTCAGCACTCAACACAGTGCTCATGGTTTTCCCAGCTTCGTCTCCTCCCACACGCCCTCATGCCCCATCCACAGATCACCCACTCCTCATTACTGCTTTTCCTATCATTGCTGCTTTCCGTTTCCCTCACCTCCTCCCTCCCATCTCTGCTTGCTCCCACACACCTCACAGTGCTTGACCCGTCCACAAATCACCCCGTCACTACTTCAAACCCCTATTGTATTCTGTTTCGTTCTCGTAAGTAGTGGTGTCCTGCCTTTTAATGTCTTGATAGTGTATTCCTGGTGTGCTGATTGGAGCATGTGTGCAAGGCTGCAATTACTTGCCACACATGTAGGCTCTATTTATTTTCCGCATGTGTAGGTAGTAGGTGTGTGCATTTTTACACCATATGTGGTAGTTCAGCAATGGTGTTTATAGCTGGAAAATCAGACCTCAAGTGAATCAGGTATGCGCTATCACAGGGCACGTCAGAGCTTCTAAAGTACCTGTATCTTCTGCTGTAATTGCATAGCAACGTTTCTCCAGTACAAAATAATTGAACTGTTCGTGTCTCACATTGTTCTTTCTCATTTCATAGGTTGGGACTCTATTTCTTCAAATTTCTCCTGTTGGGACACTTTCTTACATTTTCTGCATTCACCAGTGCAGTGTTTCCATGCACCATTCTTGCTTAACTTGAATTCTCTTCAACGGAACCAGGCTGAGTCTTGATGTCAGCAAGGTCTACCTGCCAGTCAGTGGCCATACAAACGTAGTCCTTTTAATGTGGTTGCCAATGCGATGTATTTTCTCATGTTCATTATTGTAAACCAGCCTTACATTGTGATTCTTTCTATTTTTTTTGTGCAGTTCTATATAGCATCAACACAACCCGAAGGTAGTGGAGAGCTTTACAATAGCACCAGTTACTTATTTTGTGCAGTTTTATATAGCACCAACACCACCCGAAGGTATTAGAGTTGTTTACATTAGCACCAGTTCGTTTACACAAGGAGCAATTCATTTTTGTAGGCACGGGTAGATTAAGTAAATTGCCCAGTATAAAGGATGTTAACCCAGTTTCCAAGCTCAATAGTCAGCAGCTGTGGCCCTTACGCCACATCCTCTCCCAAGAGGATGCTACATCGTCTCATTAGCCTCAGTTCCACAGTTGATGATTACGGGCAAATCATTTAGGGCCACATATATCAATATTATTAATAGTGATAACCTAATTGCGATTTTCTGAGAATCGCAATTAGGTAATCACGATTCCTAATGCATGAAACTCCATGAATTTCATTTAGTGATCACTAGGGGTGTCACAAATCGACCTACCTCACGGCTATTAACGAGGTAGGTCACAATTTGCGACCATTAGTAATCGCTAAAATCACGGGGATGGTGGCCTGCTGGTGTCAGCAGACCACCATGGCAGTGATTGCTTTAAATTCAGCAATCATTTTTTTTTAAATGCAGCCCGTTTTTATTTAAGGAAAATGGGTTGCATTTAAAAATGAAAATCGAAAATTTTTCCTTTCATTTTTTAAGAGCCGGCAATGGTCCGTGGGACCACTGCCTGCTCTTAAAAAATGTTGTACTATCATTCACAAAGGGGGACGGTGTCCCTTGAACCAACTTGAAGTTGTTGTTAAAATGCAAATGTTTTGAGACTGCATTTCAGTCGCAAAACATTCTTACATACCTCTGCGATTCAGCATTAGGAAGGACTGCCCTAAACACACCCCTTTCTAACACCGAATCGCAAACCCTATTTGTGATTCGGTAATAGGTTAACGAATCACAAATTGGGTTTGGTACATAGGAAAAGCCTTTTTTCTGGGCACGAGCGGCTTGATTCTGGGAATCGGGCTGTTTGCGACCTCAAAAAAGGTAAATACATGCGGTCCTTAATCTGCCTTAATCTCTTCCTGGCAGCCCACATTTGTTGTTGGTTGCCAGTCCATCTCCCACGCGTTGCCACTTGCCCTGCTGAACTACGTTGCACAGACCACCTCCTCACCAGACTCTGCTTTTCAAAAAACATTTGTGCAGTTTTATATAGCGCCAACAGCACCCAAGGTATTAGAGCGCATTACTTCAGCACCAGTTACTTTTGTGTGTGCAGTTTTATATAGCACCAACACCACCTAAAGGTGTTGGAGCACTTTTCATTAGCACCAGTTACTTTACACAACAACACCTTCATTTTTGTAGGCACGGTGAGATTAAGTGAGTTTTCCAAAATCAAGGATTTTAAAGCAACATTAAACTAAAACACAGTTTACCAGCTCCAGAGTCGGCAGCTCTGGCCCTTATGCCACATCCTCTCCCGAAAGGACACCATATTATCTCCCAGGCCTCGGCCTCATCTCCACATTTTGTGATTACAGAGAAATCACTTAAACTCTCAGTTTCTAACTACAACAAGCATCGACACAGCCTGTAGGTTTCACCTGTGCAAAATCTATATTTTTAGGTCTCAGCTAGACAGCACATGCGCAGCGTGGCTAGACAGCACATGCGCAGCGTGGCTAGACAGCACATGCGCTGTCTTGAAGAAACGTGCTGTGTTCTATCTGTGGGCTTACAGGCCGCCCATCTCCTACCTTAGGTAAACTTCAGCATCACTCTCATTTTCTTTGATGCCATTCGTCATGGCATACGGGTGTCATGCCCTCTTCTGGTGTTTGGCCCACCCATAGCGCATGGACCAAGTACATGTCTCGTTGCACTGCTCCTGAGTTGTGCAGCTATTTTTCCTTTGTTTTCAAGCACTCCATAGGATTACTTGTGTTTTCAGGCCGTCTCCCTGGTACACATACAGACATACCACAAAAATGCATGCCTGCATACATAAAAGAATGCATTTTTTTAAAAGTTGGTAAAACACAAACAGCACTTTTTTTTTTTTTGCACAATCCAATGGTATTTGAGTGCTTGCTCTGTCTTCTCATAGCCTGAACACAATTTGATGGTATTGGAGCACTTTAAGTGCTCACCAGTTACATTCCACAACACATTAATTTTTGCTTCAATTAAGGTATATTTTTACCCATTCATTGTTGCTTCCTCCCACCCTTTCCCATTGTTGCTTGCCCATCTCCCTATTCCCTCTTGCTTCCCTGCTTGACCTGTCCCCCCACTACCATCCTCGTTGCTGCTGCTTTTATTTTTTATACGATATGATGGTTTGGGAGCGCTCGTTCCGTCCTCTGTCTTGCCATAGTTTGCCTTATACACACACCACTAAAATGCTTGCACGTGTACATAAACAAATGCATTTCTTAAAAAGTTGTTATACATGAACAGCACTTGTTCCTTTTTTTTTGCACGATCCCAAGGTATTGGAGCGCTCGCTCCGTCCTCCGTCTTTCCATTGAGCCAACACGAGCCAATGCTATGGAGTGTTCACCAGTTACATTCCACAATGACATATCCATTTTTGTTGCTGATCCTGCTTCAATTAAGGTACTTTTTCCCCCTTCATTGTTGCTTCCTCCCGCCATCGCCTATCGTTGCATGCCCATCTTCCCGTTCTCTCCTGCTTCCCTGCTTGACCCGTCCCCCACTACCTTCCTTGTCACTGCTGCTTTGATTTTGTTTTATTTTCACGATCCAATGGTATTGGAGCACTTGTTCCGTCCTCCATCTTGCCATAGCGCTAACACCAGCCGATCGTATTGAAGCGATTTATGTGCTCACCAGTTACATTACACATTGACACATTCATTGTCGTATGCAGGGGGAAGCATAAGTAATTTGCCCAGAATCACAAAATGTTCCGCTGACCGCAAGATTTGAACCTGGTTACCCAGGTCCCCTGTCAGTAGCTCTGACCATTACGCCACATACTCACTTAATTTCAAAGCTCGTCAACTGTTTCTCACTATCACTTCCACATTTGTTCAGCAAGACCCTGTCAACACTGAACAAGCACTGGAAAAGTCAATAGATCTAATCAATGCCCGAGCTATTGGCCTTGTCAACGTGAATGTCTTTTAGCCATGTTGTCTAGCAGCATATCTGCTGTTCAGCATGGCTTAAACTCACTGAAAAAAGAGCTATGATGCGGCCAATTCAGGCCATGTCGTAGCCTTTTTTTTGTGTTAGGAAGAGCAGGACAGTAAACTCAACATGGAGGGCCAAGAGACTCAGCGTCGGCTCAACATCTTGTGATTCTAGGCTTTCAGTAACTCTCAGCCATGCTGAACAGCAGATAGGCTGCTATCACATCGACAAGGCCAATAGCTCCGGCATTGCTGAGACCTATTGGCTTTGTAAATCCTTATTTTACATGCATTATATGCATTTTGTATTTGGCCACAGGTTAGAAAGTTGTGCAAGTTGCCTGATATCTGCTAACAACTGATACAACAATGTCAACATACTTATTGGCTGCTGCACGAAGATAGCATCTGACACCGTCCAATACACATGCACAAAATAGTAGCATCCTTCCTGTGCTTATGCTGTATTTATGGAGATCATGGATTTCATTACAAGACCGGAGGCTTCTCAGCCATGCCTCTTTATGCATCATTTCCAGGTCTAGGACTAAAAACAAAACAACAGTCTACCTGGCATTACTTCTTCCTGTGTTCCTCCAGCATCTCTGCCAGTAGACTGGCTGGCAGTCCCTCTTTGTTGCATAAGCCAATTGAAGTATTAAAAAGTTTATTAACAAAAGGAAAAAAATATAAATGTATGCTGCAGGTTCAGTCAAACAGGGGGTCCCCGTGAACCTAAAAACAAGTGAGCTACAAAGCAATGGCAAAACTAAAAGATATTGAGTTTTACAAACAGGCTTTCAGCGAGTTACTCATAGCCTTGCAAATGCAACACAAAGGGAGTATTCCAGGTGCTGAAGCCTGAGGTCATGGGAAGGAGAGCGATGACCTTCAGCTGCAACAAGGACATTACTTTTTGTCTGAGCAAGATATTTAACAATATCTCCTCTGGAGAGCCAAGCTGTGTAAAGGAGGCTCTAAATCATCATATATTGGGGCATTCCCTTAGCAACAGTTAGCATAAGGAAGATAAACATGGCTGGCATTCTTACAGTCACACTAATATGCAATTTCCATTTGCACCTCTCTGTTCCTCTTTGCATTCATCGGGTTGGCAGTCTCACCACCTTTCTGCTCAGCCCAGTCGCTTTGCCTTGCTCTTTGCAGGTCGCTCTGTTGTCAGTCTCTATATGTTGATGTTCCACAGTTTCCTTTGTAGACGGTCCCAGCGATGGTCCTACGGCCTTTGTCGAGCACCACCTCTCACCAGCCAGTCACGCAGAAGACAAGATCGCTTGCATTGGCTTATGTAGGCTGGAACTCCCTTTTCAGTCGTGAGCGGTGTTAAGAAGACCCTTGTTGTCTGTGTGCTGGCATCATTCATCAGCACTAATGAAGTCCTCTGAGGGTCATTCCCGCACTGTCTGCTAGGCCCAGCATCTGCATTATCAGTGTTAAATCCACTGATAACAAAGCAAAGCCATCCCAATCTCTTAAATGAATCATTACTCCAAAATCTGTGCTGCTCTACAACCTCTAGTGTCATAGCTTTCTTTATGTGCTTCCACTACACCCTTATAGCTAGCACAAAGAAATTAGAGTGCGAATGCAGACAAGGTTAACATCTGAAGCTAGCACAAAGGCATGAGCAAATAAATTTTGCACCTCAAGCAAGCACAAAGAAATAAGAGTGCACAAGCAAACACAGTCAACACCACAAGCTAGCACAAAAGTATGAGCAAAGTCAGCAGCTCAAGCTAGCACAAAGAATTAAGAGTGCAAAAGCAAACAAGGTCAACACCTCCAGCTAGCAAAAAGGCATGAGCAAATGAAGTCAGCTGCTCCAGCTAGCACAAATAAATAAGAGTGCTAAAGCAAACAAGGTCAACACACTTCAAACTAGCAAAAAGGCATGAGCAAATGAAGTCAGCTGCTCCAGCTAGCACAAAAAAATAAGAGTGCTAAAGCAAACAAGGTCAACACACTTCAAACTAGCAAAAAGGCATGAGCAAATGAAGTCAGCTGCTCCAGCTAGCACAAAAAAATAAGAGTGCTAAAGCAAACAAGGTCAACACCTCAAGCTAGCACAAAGGTATGAGCAAACAAAGTCTTCAGCTCAAGCAAGCACAGAGAAATACAGGTACAAGAGCAAACAAACTCAACACTTCAAGCTAGCACAAAAGCAGGAGCAAAAAACAAGTCAGCCGCTCAAGCTAGCAGTAAGTAAAATGAGTGCAACAGCAACAATGTCAACACTTCATGCTAGCACAAAGGCATGAGCAAACAAAGTCAGCAGCTCAAGCAAGCGCAAAGAAATAAGACTGCCCGAGCAAACAATGTCAACACCTCAAGCTAGCACAAAAGTATGAGCAAACAAAGTCAGCAGCTCAAGCAAGCGCAAAGAAATAAGAGTGCAAAAGCAAACAAGGTCAACACCTCAAGCTAGCACAAAGAAATTAGCAAACAAAGTCATCAGCTCAAGCTAGCACAAAGAAAAAAGAGTTCAAGAGCAAACAAGGTCAACACCCCAAGCTAGCACAAATGCATGAGCAAAAAAGTCAGCAGCTCAAGCTAGCACAAAGAAATAAGAGTGTAAAAGCAAACAAGGTCAACACCTCCAGCTAGTAAAAAAGGCATGAGCAAACCCAGTCAGCAGCTCAAACTAGCACAGAGAAATATGAGTGCAAGAGCAAACAAGCTCAACACTTCAAGCTAGCACAAATGCATGAGCTAACAAAGTCAGCAGCTTAAGCTAGCAGTAAGGAAAATGAGTGCAAGAGCAACCAATGTCAACACTTCAAGCTAGCACAAAGGTATGAGTAAACAAAGTCAGCAGATCCAGCTAGCACAAAGAAATAAGAGTAGAAAGTGCAAACAAATGTCATCACCTCAAGCTAACACAAAGGCATGAGCAAATAAAGTCAGAAGCTCAAGTTAGCACAAAGAAATAAGAGTGCACAAGCAAACAATGTCAACACCTCAAGCTAGCACAAAGGCATGAGCAAACTAAGTCAGCAGCTCAAGCTAGCAAAAAGAAAAGCGAGAACAAGAGCAAACAAGGTCAACACTTCAAGTATGCAAAAGGGCATAGGAGTGCATAAACAAACACAGCCATCAGTACAAGCTAGCACAAAAGGAAAGAGTGCAGGAGCAAAACAAAATCAACATCTCGAGCTAGAGTGCAAGAGTGAGCAAGACCAGCACCTAAAGTTAGTGTAAAACCAAACGAGTCCAAGAACAGAGAAATAAGAGCATAAGTACAAACAAGGACAACCATTAAAGCCAGCAATATGAACTAAAACTGCAAAAGCAGAAAAGGTCACAATGTTAAGACAGCACAAAGAAATGAGTGCAAGTTGAAACAAGTTCAGTGCTTCAAGCTTTCGGAAAGGAATGAGTGTGCAAGAGCAAACAAGGGCAGCAGTCCAAGCTGACACAAAGAAATAAAAGTAGAGGAGTGCCACGTCTAACACTCCGAGTTAACAAAATGAAACATGAGTGCAAGAGAAAATAAGATCAAAAGATCAAACTACCACAAAAAATAAGAGTGCAAGACTGAACAAGACCAGCACCTGAAGTTAGTACAAAAGGCAAAAGAGTGCAAGAACAGAGAAATAAGAGCATGAGAACAAACATGGTCAACTGTTCAAGCCAGCACAATGAAATAAAACTGTAAGACCTGGAAAGGTCAACACTTTAAGATAGTGCAAAGAAATAAGTGCAAGCTAACAAAGTAGAAGAGAAAATGAGTAACTCTTTTAGCTAGCACAAAGCTCCAGTCAAATGCTAATTCAATGGAAAAGGAAGAGCTCTGCTATAAACCGAGTTACTCATTGAACTACATGGCAGTATAATGTAACTGCATTAAACATATTTCTCAAGATATTGGCAAAGGTATGGTCTTCTTTATGTAACACACATTTTTACTTTATCTCAGTTTCATCCACACGCGGCTGCAGCCAGATGGTTGTGTATACTGTCCAGTGGCAGGTGGTGACATGAAAATGTGCCACTAGAAGGCCCAATCTCATTCACCTATTAATCCATCCAAATATCTCGCCTCATGTTTTAGCTACCCAGAGTGTCTTCTCTGGGCCTATTGTCAAATTTGTCCCAAATTCCTCTCTGATCCTTTTGTTCCCTACCAGCCACCAAGAACATTGTGATTGTGGTGGTCTCCTTGGTGCTCCTAGCTGCAATGGCAGGAGGTCCATGGCATCGCTGACCTTGCCAAGGATCACTTGTGGGAGTTCTTCTATTATCCAACCCTAGCTGCACTTTAGTACTGCTGGAATGATGTTCCGGTGGCGCAATGTGCCACAGTATATTTGCCCTTTGCGTGGCATTTCATGGCCTTGTAAATATGTATCCCTTTCACATATAAAACTGCGTGAAAGAGGCATTCCATTGGTGTTGCTGTGGGCGTTCCCATCCAAAACCCATGGAATCTGAAGCATTCACAGATTTATGAGAAACCATAAACCTGGAAATGTGTCAGAATATAGCACCACCCCAAGGGTGGCGTTTGGGAGGTGCAACGAGGATAAATGTTCTCATTTCCACTATTTTTTCACTCATTCTGCAGCACACATTGAAAGAGGAAATCGCCTGGATTGCTTGATTTTGTGCAGGAAAGCAGCTCTGCAATGCAGGCACCTTTGGAGCCATGGCGCAAGGGTGCCTGCGTTGGCACAAAGCACCCATTGTGCGCCAACATAGGTGAAAAAGACAGGAATGCGCACTATCTTTTGTTTTGTTGCAGGGCAGCACAGTAAGATTCCTGCAGCAAAACCTCTTAAATGAGGCCCCAAGTGTGTTTGCACCATTTTTAAAACCAGCTCATTTCTGACATTAAAAAACTGCCTCTAATTGGACTTAGCAGCAGTTTCTCCTTTTTAGTGACGTACAAGGAAATCCTTGTAAATATTGGGTTGTGTGTTTTGAAGGAGTTTTTACGCGGAACACCTACCTTGCATCTCATTTTCGGTAAGTCACGCTAACAGAAGTGCCACTATGAAAAAATGAGTTTAATGTTGAAAAAATGCAGCTAACTGGATTTTGCAATGATACAAAAAAGCTGCCGTAATGTCCAATAATTGACGCTACGGTGGCGTTAAATCCTTGTAAATATGCCCACTTGTATCTTGTTTCCTTGTTCGCGAAAATTATAACTGAGATAGTAATGGGATAATACCAGCCATTATTGCCAAGCTTGGGCAAGCCACTCTTTTCAGGAGAGGTGAGGGGGTGGTGGATTCATTTCAAGAAAACTTGCAGAAAATTGAGCCAAATAGCTATTGTTACAAACCAGCTTTCAAAGTATTTGGATAGTAAATCACAGGTTTTAATGACCATTTCAAAAATTGTGTGCCGATTTAAACACATGATGCTCAAAAGACAAATAATTGTGTTGCACAGAAAGCAATGTCTGATATCGCTTGTAAAATGTTTTCCTGTGCCAGTTGGCAGCCCATGAAAATGTGTCTTCAGCAAAATAAAGTACCTTCAGAATTTCCTATATTGTAAATACAATTATGTGTGAGGGGTCTGTCATCATATACCGCACTACTCTTAATATGTGTGTTTATTGCTTGAATGGTCCAGAGCGCTCTTCAAATTTCTGGGATGTTGATAATTACATAATACTTGGTCTATGAGAGTCCTGCTTAATTAACAAAGGTTAATGATCAGTGTAACAGTGTTGCTACTGACATGTCAGGCTAATTAGTATGCTTGTGTGAGTTCAGATTCCCTCAATAGTTTTGTTATGTTATTGTTAGTAATTGGGTTACTAGTTGACCGGGGTGTGACTGCTGGTCAAGCAGCAGCCACAATCCTAGTCAGGGCAAGGCACAAGCAAACCCTAAATCAACCTGTGATCACCTCCTGGAAGCTTGGCACAGAGCAGTCAGGCTTAACTCAGAGGAAATGAAAAGAGTATTTGTGCAGCATTTAAACAGTAAAACAGTGAAAACATCACACATAGGAATCCCATACCAGGTAAAGAAAATAGAGCATAATTTAATAAATAAAACAAGACCAAATCGCCAAAATAACTACAAAAATCCAATCAGTAGAACCAGAGTTATGCTTTTTTAATGGTAAACTGCAAAATAGCATCTAAAAGTAGAAAGTGCATATATGGCTGCTCTGGACCTGGTCAAAGTCAGTCAGTCAAATAAGCTTTCTCCGATCATAAAAACAAAAGATCAGGTCAGTGTCAAAAGTACAGGTCAAACTCAAAGTAGCATAGGTTGGATACAGTCCAAGATCAGTGGCACTGAAGTTTTACCTTCTTAAGTTTTGTGTCAACAGTGCTGTTCATGTTGGAAAAGGTCGCCGGGACCAAGGAGAGCGTTGCGGGCGGTAGTTCGTGTGGCGCGAAGAGCAGGCCAGGCATCGTGGATGGGCGGGCTGGAGCTTGCCAGCGGCAGTCTCCCATGGGCTATAGATGCTGCTATGTGAAGAAACGGGCTGGCGGTGGCTTGCACTGATTATCAGAGCAAACGGTGAGGTTCCTGTACCAACCGACCCATTGGCAGGCCCAAAGAGCCAAAAGCTTGATTTCATGAGCGTGTGAGCCACACCAAGGGTCCAGGACCTGAGAGGCACCACTTGGCAGTCAGGAACTTGCTAAAGATAGGTCCAGGAAGGGAAACATCCTTTACCACGCAACCATTACAACGCGGTATGGTTACATCGTGGTTTTAACAACGCAAGTCGTTACACTGACTTGCACTGGAGGGCGATGTAGGATAAGGAATAGTGTGAATTACTTTCCAACACCTTCCCTACTGTACGTAGACTGGAGTTGGAATAGTAATTCACACTATTCCTATGTCCAGCGCCCTCCAACGCAAGTCGATTGTGAGAAGTTGGCCTGATGTATGATGTCACTAGTTCTAGTGTACACCTTATATCAGTCCAAATACCCTTATGGTGATTGGTTGTAAAGTCAACCTTATAGACCAGCTATCCTAGTGGTAGCATGGACAAGAGCAGTCTTAGGCTAAACTCTGAATGGCATCTGAAGCCAGCTGTGATACCTTATATAATACCTTGAATACCAAATGAAAGGACACCACAACAGATATATATATAAAATAAAGTGTATTTATTCTAGTCAAACCCTCAGCACTCTTTATGAGATTAGAGGTAAGTACAACACAGTCTTATTTAAGCATACATTAAGTCACACAGGTAAGTAATACAGTTAGGCCCTAGGGGCCACGCAAACCATATAATAAGTAAGTGGTATAAGAACCACTGTCACGGAAATAGAATAGGCCTAGGCCTAGGGAATCGCTGGGGCTACACTACACTAGCGTTAGTTAGGAAGTGGGAGGCCCACGGGATTCGTGTGCAGAGTGGAAACACTCACGCGTAATGCGTAAAAGTCAATAGCAATAGTACAGTTTAGAAAACGGTAGATGTAGGACACTTCCGGAGTAGCTAGGAAGTTGAGACTTGAAAACTAGACACTAGGATAGTCACTATCCTGATGAGCACCGGAGTACCCAAGTTACCTAGCCCACAGGCTGCGGGTGCATAGGGGTGAAGATGCGTCGTTTTCGTCGTCGACTCCTATGGATGCCTGAAGAAAGATGCTGACAGGCAGTCAGTGAAGAGTGTCCGGTGGATCCCAAGGCTGGGATCAAGAAGAGAGGAAACCTGCAAGCAGAAGGGACAGAGTCAAGGTCACTAGCCAGTGACCACGTGGAACCAGGAAGGAACCAGGCGATGTCGTGAAGATTGCAGGTGAAGGTGAAGCTTGTCGCTGCAGCCAGGAGGACCAGGAAGCGTCGAGGATGACCAGGACCAGGAGGCGAGCTGTCCCACGAAGGCTCTTGCTGTCGGCGGCGTCAAAGTTGGACTAGGACTCACCAAGCCTTGGCAAGCGGAACCCACGAAGAACGGAGGACTTGCTTCTGGTGCAGACCAGGAAGGTCTGGGGTGCTTCTTCTTTGCAGAGAAGCGGGAGCCAGTCTGGAGGAGCCAAACCAGTGCAGAAAATTTCAGGGTGCGTCGTCCCAAAGGCCACTAGCCAGCGGGCAAGCAACCGGACAGACGCGGCAAGCAGGAAAATGCTGAAGGGCCCCACGCAGGACTCGTGGAGTGTGGGGGGCTGATCTTCGGTGCAGATGGTGCTTGGGGTTGGGGCTTCTCAATCCCTGGTGCACAACTTCGAGGGTACCTCAGAAGCTGCGCTTTAAGTTACTAGCCACTTTTTCCAGGTAGCCGGTCCCACGTCGCTCGTCGCCTCCACGGATCTCAGCTCTGCTGTAGATGTGGATCAGGGTCGGAGAAGTCTGGAAGTCAAGGCTCTGGTCGGGCTCTGCAGTCGGTTCCTCGTAGAACGTGGGCAAAGCAAAGGGTAGTCTCTTGATGGTGCCTGTTTGCACAGGGTAGCCACTCCTTGGCTACAAGGGAGATTCTTCAGTCTTCTTCTTTCGTCGAATGTCGAAGGTCCAGAGTTTCTGTTCAGTTTTGCAGGTTCAGGATAATCTAAAGTCTTGAGGCCCAACTCCCACTCTTATACTAATCTGGGGGGCTGGGATACCTGCTAGGTCACGCCTTATGGGTGGGACCTGAGAGGGGGTGGTTACACCCACTTCCCTTTGTCCAGTTTCGCGCCAGAGCTGGGGCTGGAGTGCCCCAGCGCCGGTTTGAACTGGACTATGCAAGGAACACCTTGTGTGCCCCAGGCATGTCTCATTCCTTTCAGCCCACCCTGCCCCAATACACTAAAGGCTGTCTGGGGAGGTGCTAGCACCTCCCCAAGCAGGAAACCTATTGTCCAGGCCTCCCTGGCTGGGATCACTCCCAGCAGCAGGAGGTCAGACTTGTGTCTGTGGCAGCAGCATCCATTTTGTGATGCTGAGGCTTTGGTTAGAGTTAAACAGCAAAGTAGGATTTTAACATGTCTCTCCCTCTAGAAGGGAGGAATAATATCCTCATCACCAGAAATGGTATGGGGGTATTATTCCAAAGTGTTAGACACCTTACACGACATGTTTTGATAAAGCCAAACCATAGTTACCATAACCGTTTAAGATTATAAGGCACTTTAAGAGTATATGGTAGGCTATATCATAGAACAGCTATAAGGACATGGTTCCGAAAGCTGCAGACAGGGTCAGCTCATGCTAGAGCACCATCTCACATGTTACCAAGCACTCTGCCTCCAGGATTGTTAAGGCCTGCCATAGGAGTGACTGATAGGTACACATGTGTCTATATATAAGGGTAGATATAGGCATACTATATCTAAGCAAGGGGTGATTACACGACCTTGCCCCAGCTGAGTGATCAGCCAGTTGTGTCTGATTGGAAGGCCAGACCAGGGGTGGCATAATACATGCTGCAGCCCCTTGGAGGCCTAGGGTACACCTATGCCCTGGGTACCTAGGGTACACTGTACAGGGTCCAATAAGGTGATCCTTACCAATTGGTTATGTACCTAGGGTACATGGAGTCCATTTTAAAGAGAGAGCAGACAGCCTGAGACCCTGAATGGCAGGATCTCAGGCCAACTAAGTCGAAAAACCAGCTAGACACTAGGCAAAAAGTTGGGGGTAACCATAGTCAGATATCCACCTTCCTACACAACCCCCCCCAAACGAAAGGAGATAAGGCAGGCCTTGACAAGGTAAGCCTCTATTGCCTAAGTGGCCATATAAGGAAGAACCAGCACTGGCATGGTTACCCCCTGTCTCATGGTCCACTAAGCAATCCCTCATCCTAAAGGTATCATAGGGTCTCCACCATAGGGAATCTCTACCTTGGGTGTGTCTTTGCAAAGTAAAAGGCTGGTGTTGAGATGGAGTACTGAAGTGAGTGTCCTCAAAGTGAGGCCTCAGCTTCCTCCAATCATCCTCCACCATGGATGCCTTTCTTTCTTTCACTGAGTTGCACTGTGCTCTCAGGGTCAGCCTCTGGCTACCTAAAGCTGGAGGCTGGGTCCCTTTTGTGGGCTTACTGGAGGGACATGTCAGGTTTGGGGCCCTAAGGTCCCAGGTTTGCCTGTGCCCAACAGAATCCCTCTGGGGGAGGTCCCTAACTACCTGTAAAGGGGATCCCTCAGGAATGTTTTTACCCATCACCTGGCTAGGGCTACTAGCCAGGCAATCCTCATTCTTTTGATTGGGGGGTTCTTGTGGACAGGGGCCCTCTTGGGGTCCACTGGCCTCCCTGACCTCTGCAGCCCTGGGCTGACTGAGGCAGGGTAGAGAGAGGCAGGCTACCTGCATCAGACTGGGTCCCACCTTGGAAGGGGCCACTGACATCAGAGGCTCTGCCAGGCCAGGCCTGGCTACCTCTGGGGCAGTTCCTTCACAAGGGGTGAGGTCAGATCCCTGAGGAGGCTGACCTTTTCCTAATGTCTGGGGAGAGGGATACTTTTCTTCCTCCCCACTACTCTCTGTTTGTGTGGAGTGATCCATTGTTTCAGGCTTCACTACACCTATGTCAGTCTGAGTATGGGCTGAGACCATTACAGCCTTGCCAACCTTTTCAGGGAGGCACTCAGTTTGGGTTTGAGCTGTGACTGTCACAGCTCTGCCAGTCTCTACAGGGAAGTCTGTCTTTGCCTGGGCTGTGGCTACCACTGCCCTTCCAACCTTTTCAGGGAGGAAATCTACTTGGACAGGGGTTGTGACTGGCACAACCCCACTACCCTTTTGTGAAAGGCCTACCATTTTAGAATGGGTGTCTTGTTCAACTCCAGCCCAAGCTGAGAGTTCTAAGTCATTCCCCAGTAAGCAGTCCACAGGCAAGGTTGGAGACACTGCCACCCTTTTGGGGCCAGTGACACCTCCCCAGCTGAGACATACCTCTGCCATGGGATGACTGTTCTGGTTGCCATCAATGTTAGTTACCTGGTATGAGAAACCAGGCAAAAGCTGCTCAGAGGGAACTAGCCTATGGGCCACCATAGTGATGCTAGCTCCAGTGTCTCTGTAGGCCTCAGCTTTTCTACCATTGATGTAGGGTTCCTGTCTGTACCTACCCAAAGTGTTGGGACAGGCAGTGAAGTTGGCAAACCCCATGCCACCATCACAGACAAGAGTAGCTGCTGTAGGGGAATTGGCTAAGCCAGAGTCCCCCTGTGTTCCCCAAGAAAACCCAACCAAATTTTTGGGGGCACTCCCACCACCTGGGGGATTACTGCTGACAGTAATAGGTGGTGTGACAGGAGTAGTTGGAGGAACAGTTTTGTTTTTAGCCTGTGGGCAACTGCTGTCAGTTTTCCAATGCCCAGGTGTTTTACACACATGGCAGTAAGGCTTTTTAACTGTGGTAGAGGTGGGAGCTTGGGACCCACCACCCTGTGTGGAGTTTTGGGGCCCTGAGGAAGATTTCTCTTTTGTTTTATCCCCACCCTTCTCTTGAGGCTTGGTGGTATCTTTCTTTTTGTCACCACCCTGATTTTTAGGCCTAATCCTGGTCCTGACCCATTTATCTGCCCTCTTTCCCAATTCTTGGGGAGAGGTCAAATCTGAGTCTACCAGGTGTTGATGGAGAAGCTGGTTCTGACAATTACTAAGGATCTGCTCCCTCATAATCAAGTTGTACAATCCTGTATAGTCCTGCACCTTGCTGCCAGTTAACCAACCTTCCAAAGCCTTAGTGGCACAATCCACAAAATCAGACCAGTCCTGTGTCTGTGTCTTCTGGGTGTCTCTGAACAACAACCTATATTGCTCAGTGGTTAAGCCAAACCCATCTATCAGAGCACTCTTCAGGACTTTGTAATTGTTAGCATCCTCATCACTGACTGTGAGGAGCTTGTCTCTACCTTTGTCAGAAAAGGAGCGCCACAAGATAGCTGCCCACTGACTCTGGGGTACCTTCTGTACTTTGCAGGCCCTCTCCAAAGCAGTCATCCATTTGTGGATGTCATCCCCATTCTGATATGGGGGGACTATCTTGCTTAGGTTTCTATGGTCATACTACCTATCCCTATCTCTAGGAATGTTGCTGCCACCAGTGGGTTCTAACCCACTTAACTTTTGTTCTCTAGCCAGAGCAAGCTTCTCTTTGGCAAGGGCAAGTTCTTCCCTCTGAATCCTCAGATTAGCTTCCCTCATTCTGGCTTCATGCTCCTTTCTCTCAGGGGAAGTCATTCCCCTGTGAGAGGAAGCATTAGAGATGTTAGAGACATGGGAGTGGATGGATTCCCTTGAAGGGGATCTGTCCCTCCTGCTTCTCTGTGTAAGCCTACTTGGGGGTCTGTAAGGGGGGACCCCATGCAAACTCCCATGTAAGCTTAGGTTAGCCTGGCTAAGTCTTCCTACTTGGCCCTGGCTGTCTACCTCTTCATCTGAAGTCTCCTCTGACTCCTCTGTGGTGGGTAGACCCTCCTCTGTACCTAGGGTACCTGCCTGAGATGCCCTAATAATGTCATACTCCTCTAGGAGTTGTCTTAACTGAAGGAGGGTAGGGTTTGCACCCTGTTTTATTCCTCTGGAGGTACACAAGTGTCTCATCTCCTGGAATGTTAAGGTATCATATCTAGAGGGGGTCTTTTGCAGACCTGATCCTCCTGAGGGAGCATCTACTTGATCTCCTCTCAGAGACATGATCTAGTGAGGGTGTGGTGTGTGCACCTACCTACACTAGTTGTATCTACTAAACCTCTCTAGTAGTTGTAGTCAGGGTGTGTTACTCCCTTCAACCTACAACTACAAAGTCCAGTAGGACTTAATTATTATAATCTATGTTATATGTACCTAGACAATATCTGTGTGATCTTTCAATTTAGTATCTCAAGATTACAATGGTATTACAACAGCAAGCTCAGATCCCAACCGCTGCTCACCAATGTGAGAAGTTGGCCTGATGTATGATGTCACTAGTTCTAGTGTACACCTTATATCAGTCCAAATACCCTTATGGTGATTGGTTGTAAAGTCAACCTTATAGACCAGCTATCCTAGTGGTAGCATGGACAAGAGCAGTCTTAGGCTAAACTCTGAATGGCATGTGAAGCCAGCTGTGATACCATATATAATCCCTTGAATACCAAATGAAAGGACACCACAACAGATATATATATAAAATAAAGTGTATTTATTCTAGTTAAACCCTCAGCACTCTTTATGAGATTAGAGGTAAGTACAACACAGTCTTATTTAAGCATACATTAAGTCACACAGGTAAGTAATACAGTTAGGCCCTAGGGGCCACGCAAACCATATACTAAGTAAGTGGTATAAGAACCACTGTCACGGAAATAGAATAGGCCTAGGCCTAGGGAATCGCTGGGGCTACACTACACTAGCGTTAGTTAGGAAGTGGGAGGCCCACGGGATTCGTGTGCAGAGTGGAAACACTCACGCGTAATGCGTAAAAGTCAATAGCAATAGTACAGTTTAGAAAACGGTAGATGTAGGACACTTCCGGAGTAGCTAGGAAGTTGAGACTTGAAAACTAGACACTAGGATAGTCACTATCCTGATGAGCACCGGAGTACCCAAGTTACCTAGCCCACAGGCTGCGGGTGCATAGGGGTGAAGATGCGTCGTTTTCGTCGTCGACTCCTATGGATGCCTGAAGAAAGATGCTGACAGGCAGTCAGTGAAGAGTGTCCGGTGGATCCCAAGGCTGGGATCAAGAAGAGAGGAAACCTGCAAGCAGAAGGGACAGAGTCAAGGTCACTAGCCAGTGACCACGTGGAACCAGGAAGGAACCAGGCGATGTCGTGAAGATTGCAGGTGAAGGTGAAGCTTGTCGCTGCAGCCAGGAGGACCAGGAAGCGTCGAGGACGACCAGGACCAGGAGGCGAGCTGTCCCACGAAGGCTCTTGCTGTCGGCGGTGTCGAAGTTGGACTAGGACTCACCAAGCCTTGGCAAGCGGAACCCACGAAGAACGGAGGACTTGCTTCTGGTGCAGACCAGGAAGGTCTGGGGTGCTTCTTCTTTGCAGAGAAGCGGGAGCCAGTCTGGAGGAGCCAAACCAGCGCAGAAGATTTCAGGGTGCGTCGTCCCAAAGGCCACTAGCCAGCGGGCAAGCAACCGGACAGACGCGGCAAGCAGGAAAATGCTGAAGGGCCCCACGCAGGACTCGTGGAGTGTGGGGGGCTGATCTTCGGTGCAGATGGTGCTTGGGGTTGGGGCTTCTCAATCCCCGGTGCACAACTTCGAGGGTACCTCAGAAGCTGCGCTTTAAGTTACTAGCCACTTTTTCCAGGTAGCCGGTCCCACGTCCCTCGTCGCCTCCACGGATCTCAGCTCTGCTGTAGATGTGGATCAGGGTCGGAGAAGTCTGGAAGTCAAGGCTCTGGTCGGGCTCTGCAGTCGGTTCCTCGTAGAACGTGGGCAAAGCAAAGGGTAGTCTCTTGATGGTGCCTGTTTGCACAGGGTAGCCACTCCTTGGCTACAAGGGAGATTCTTCAGTCTTCTTCTTTCGTCGAATGTCGAAGGTCCAGAGTTTCTGTTCAGTTTTGCAGGTTCAGGATAATCTAAAGTCTTGAGGCCCAACTCCCACTCTTATACTAATCTGGGGGGCTGGGATACCTGCTAAGTCACGCCTTATGGGTGGGACCTGGGAGGGGGTGGTTACACCCACTTCTCTTTGTCCAGTTTCGCGCCAGAGCTGGGGCTGGAGTGCCCCAGCGCCGGTTTGAACTGGACTATGCAAGGAACACCTTGTGTGCCCCAGGCATGTCTCATTCCTTTCAGCCCACCCTGCCCCAATACACTAAAGGCTGTCTGTGGAGGTGCTAGCACCTCCCCAAGCAGGAAACCTATTGTCCAGGCCTCCCTGGCTGGGATCACTCCCAGCAGCAGGAGGTCAGACTTGTGTCTGTGGCAGCAGCATCCATTTTGTGATGCTGAGGCTTTGGTTAGAGTTAAACAGCAAAGTAGGATTTTAACATGTCTCTCCCTCTAGAAGGGAGGAATAATATCCTCATCACCAGAAATGGTATGGGGGTATTATTCCAAAGTGTTAGACACCTTACACGACATGTTTTGATAAAGCCAAACCATAGTTACCATAACCGTTTAAGATTATAAGGCACTTTAAGAGTATATGGTAGGCTATATCATAGAACAGCTATAAGGACATGGTTCCGAAAGCTGCAGACAGGCTCAGCTCATGCTAGAGCACCATCTCACATGTTACCAAGCACTCTGCCTCCAGGATTGTTAAGGCCTGCCATAGGAGTGACTGATAGGTACACATGTGTCTATATATAAGGGTAGATATAGGCATACTATATCTAAGCAAGGGGTGATTACACGACCTTGCCCCAGCTGAGTGATCAGCCAGTTGTGTCTGATTGGAAGGCCAGACCAGGGGTGGCATAATACATGCTGCAGCCCCTGGGAGGCCTAGGGTACACCTATGCCCTGGGTACCTAGGGTACACTGTACAGGGTCCAATAAGGTGATCCTTACCAATTGGTTATGTACCTAGGGTACATGGAGTCCATTTTAAAGAGAGAGCAGACAGCCTGAGACCCTGAATGGCAGGATCTCAGGCCAACTAAGTCGAAAAACCAGCTAGACACTAGGCAAAAAGTTGGGGGTAACCATAGTCAGATATCCACCTTCCTACATCGATGTAATGACTTGCGTTGCTAAAACCGCGATGTAACATACCGCGTTGTAATGGTACGCGTTGTTACATCATACATCTGTCCAGGAACTGTTGGCGAGTGGTTATGTCTCTGAAGCTCAGATCAGGAGGCCAGCAGACTCACCCTTGGAATCAATCTAGGATCCTGTGTTCAAGATGAAGTTGCAGGTCCAGTTCTTCTACACCAGGCAAGATGCAGCAGGATGCAGGTCAGCACAGCAGGGCAGCACTTCCTTTAGAGCAGCAGTCCAGCAGGGTGGTAGTCCTTGTAGCAGCACAGCAGTCCTTTTGTCTGGCAGAGTATCCACAGGTCCAGAAGTGTACTGAGTGTTGGTGTCTGAAGTCCTTCTTTTATACACAGTTGTGCCTTTGAAGTGGGAGAGGCTTCTAGAGGAATGCCTTTGAAGTGCATAGATGCCTTGCCTTCTCTACCTGGCTCCAGACTTACTATAGGGGGTTATATAGCCCTGTGTGTGGAAACAGAACCCAGCCTATTCAGGTGTAAGTGAGGCTGGGCCTATCTCCTCCCTTCAATCCTGCCAGTAATGGCCCATCAAGTCACACCTAACCTCCCATTGTGTGTGGCTGTCTAGGAGAAATACACAAAGCCCAGCTGCGAACTACACCCAGTCTTGTGACCAGAGGCATGCTGAAGGCACCAAATGGCTGAGGCAAGAAAATGCCAACTTCCTAAAAGTAAAAAGAACAATCGATTGACAGAATGCTGATCAATGTCAAACATTCAACCCAGTACAGAGATCTGGGCCTAAATCCATAGTTTGTTTGCTCCCCATGCCATTCCAGTTTAGACCCAGCCAAATGCAAATCAGTCTTGACCCTGTTCCCCATGGGAACAGTCCAGCCCGAACTGCCAGGCCATGTACTCCCTGGACAGGAAACAAGCATTCTGGGACCGGTTTCGAGGTACCACCCCTCATAAGCCAGGCTGGCTTGACTCTAGTGGCATGGAGAGCAGAGGATCTACTTCTGGACATACCAATCACACTCGGGGTGACAAATACAAAAAGAGAAATTGATGGACAGAATGCTGAACAAAGTCAAACATTCAACCCAGTACAGAGATCTGGGCCTAAATCCATCATTGTTTGATCCCCATGACATTCCAGTTCAGACCCAGCCATATGCAAATCAGTCTTTACCCTGTTCCCCATGGGAAAAGTCCAGCCCGAACTGCCAGGCCATGTCCTTCCTGGACTGGAAACAAGGATCCTAGGACCAGTTTCGGGGCATCACCCCTCAACAGCCAGGCTAGCTTGACTCCAGTGGCATGGAGAGACTTTCTAAAAGTAGCATTCTCAGAATTGTAATTTGAAATCTGACTTCACCATAAATTGCATTTTAAATTATGATTCCAGAGACACCACACATGACCCAATAATCTATTCCCATTTGGAAATTGCACTTAAAAATGTACTAAGGCAACTCCAATGTTATCCTATGGGAGATATAGGTGTTGCAATAGTGAAAAACTAATGTAAGAGTTTTTCACTACCAGGACAATGTACAACTTAAATGTGCATGTCCTATTTTATAAATACATTGCACCCTGCCCTCTGGGTTACTTATATGTATTAAAAAGGAATGTTTGGGCCTGGCTAAAGGTTTACTTTCGCAAGTCGAAATGGCAGTTTAAACTGCACTCACCAGCTCTGTAATGTCAGGTCTGAGACATGTTTACAGTGCTCCTTAAGTGGGTGTTACAATCAGTGCTATAGATCCACTAGTAGCATTTAATGTACAGGCTCTGGGCACATGCAGTGCTGCTTTACTAGGGACTTATAAGTAAATTAAATATGCCAATTGGGGATAAGCCGATGTTATTATGTTTTAAGCAGAGAGAATAAGCACTTTAGCACTAGTTAGCAGTGCTAAAGTGTGCAGAGTCTTACGTCAGCAAAAACAGGAGGTCTGTAGGCAAAACGTTATGGGGAAACCACACCAGGGATGTCAGGTCTAACGGTTATGTTATGTTGAATTGTAAAGTATTCTATTATCAGGGAGGGTATACTAGAACTGGGCAGATGAAAGTTTATCTTCGCATAGGATGAGAGCAGTGGCTATTCGAAGAACCAGGTCTTCAACTCTTTGTGGAACTTAAGAAGTGAGGAGGAGGCTCTGTTGTATACCACCAGGTCATTCCAAGCTTTGGAAGCGATGCAGGAGAAGGCTCGACCAACAAATCGGGTTTGACGTATGTGTGTGATGCGTGCGAGTAGGAGACCGGCCAAGCGGAGGTGTTTGAAAGTTTTGCTAAGGTGTACAGGGTGAGAAGGTGTGTTAGGAGTTTGAATTGTACTTGTTTCTGTATGGGTAATCAGTGTATCTCCTTCAAGTGAGGTGTGATGTGTGTGTGGTGAGCAAGGTGGAGAGTGATTCTGGTCTCTGAGTTTTGAATGGTCAGTGGCCTCATGAAGAGGGGCTTGTTGATCCTAGTGTAGAGGGTGTTCCTATAGCCTAGTGACAAAGGTGTGGGTGACAGTTTTACTGATTTTGATAGGGAGCCACTTATAAACCTACCTCAACAACGTAAGCAGTGACAGCTTTGATTTAGACGCTCATGTCGAGTTTGCAGTCGATGACGATCCCAAGGTTCCTGGAGTGTGTGGTGGAGGTAGGTGTAGGTCCTAGTCCCGTCGATCATCAGGTGGAGTCTCACGACTTTGGTCTTGTCGGTGATCAGCTTCAGGCAGTTGGAATTCATCCAATCGCCAATTTTGGTCAGGCATGAAATGAACATGTTCTTGGTGTTGGGTGTCTTGGCCATGAGAGAGAGTATAAGTAGTGCGTTCTCAGCATAGGAGAGGTTGTTGATGTTGTGAGAGTATGTGATGTTGGCCAGCAGGATCATGTGAGGGTTGGAGAGGGTCAGACTCAGGGAGGATATTTTTGAGACTTTGCAGATGAGGTCATGGGCATCAAAAATGGATGGAGCCAGGCAGCCTGACTGGGTCTTGCCAGTCAGGAAGAAGCAGATCAAGAGGAGTACGGCCTATGGATCCTGATGTCATGCAGGCATTGGATGAGGATGGATGAGGATGGATGAGGACCTTCAAAAGTTGCAGAGAAGTCCAGGAGGATATGGTCTGCCATTACTCCTCTGTCCAGGATCCTGCAGATGTTGTCTATGCTATGGTTGGGCCTGAATCCAGACTAGATGTTGAGAAGTTGGTGGTCGTTGAGGTGTTCAATGAGGCAATTGTTGATGATTTTCTCTAAGAGCGTGGCCAGATACAGCAGCAGTTCAAGCTTGCATAAAGGCAAAAGACCTGAGGAGCAACCAAAGCTCAAGCTAGAGTGCAAGAGCGAACAAGGCCAGCAACTAACGTTGGCATAAAGGCAAAAGAGCGCACAAAGAGAGAAATAGCATAAGAACCAACAAGGTCAACCGTTTGAAGGCAGCACAATTAAGTAAAACTGCAAGAGCAGAAATGCTCAAAACCGTAAGATAGCACAAAGAAATAAGAGTACAAGTTGAAATAAGTTCAATGCTTCAAGCTATCAGAAAGGAATGAGAGTGCAAGGGCAAACAAGTTCAACAGTTCAAGCTGAAACAAAGAAATAAAATTAGAGGAGCAGCACGCCCAAAGTTCCAATCTAACAAAATGAAATATGAGCACAAAGGAAAGTCAGATTAACAGCTCAGGCAAGCACAAAGAAATAATATAAAAGCAAGCAAGGTCAACTATTTAAGCTAACACAAATCTCCAATTAATATGCCACAGTCAAATGCTACTTCAGTGGAAAAGAATGTTCTGTTATTAAATAAAGTTACACATTGCACTCCATGGCAGTATAGTGTGACGACACCATTAAACATAGTTCTCAAGATACTGGCTAAGGTATCTGCAAGGGTTCTGGTCCTATTGTAGGTATTCCAATCCGCCTTCTTTCTGTAACTCACATTTTCAATTAGGCAAAATTTCATCCATGGGGAGCTGAAGCCAGAGGGTTGTGCATTCCATCCATCAAAAGGTGGTGACATGAGAATGTACCACTTGAAGCCGAATCTCATTCCCCTATTAATATACCCAAAGACGTTGCCTCATATTTTAGCTATCCAGAGTGTCTTCTCACGATATAATGCTGACCTTTGACATCACCTGAAAATGTCTTCTGTTTGAGTAAATTAAGATTAATTGACGCTTTCTCCAGAAAACGCAACAACTACCACACATTGGGCAAGCTATAAACTTCACAGTGGCGGCTCCTCCGCTAAGGGGGAGGAGCGTCGCCCCACTGCTATTTGAGCACTGAGGGATTGGAGACAGGGCGGGCAGCATCGAGTGTATCTACAAAGATTCATTTGAAAATTGAAATGCAGAATTGGGTATAAAAAGACATTTAAACTTACTACAAGGACTTAAATGGGCAGGTTAAGATGGCCGACACGGGCAGGAACTTTCAGGAAATCGACCCGTAGTCCTTCTTCCATCGTGACAGTGCGACTGTCCAATGAAAAGGGACAATGTTGCCTGGTGAAATGTGGGGAATAAATTGTGATGGCACTGACGAAGGCGGAATCGCTGAAACGCGTTTGCCTAGGAATAAAAGAGGAATCGTAACCGTGTGTGCTCCTTGGTCTCTTTGGTGGGGACCTTTTGGTGGTAATATATATATATATATATATATATCCAAGAAAGAAGTGACTCAAACAGATAGATTCACCAAAGAACAAAAATATATTTCCACTACAACGTTTCAGCTTCCGCCTTCCTCAGGTAGTACAAGATGGTTTGCTCTGTGGCTGCACAGATGACAGCTGAATTTTCAAAAAGCATCATGAGTGAAGATTCCATTTGGAATGTGGAATCAATGCAGTCCAGAGAGCTCTTGAGATATGCAGTAATCAGGTTGTGTTGTCAGTAATGTTCAGTCCATCTGGATGCAGTGATTTTAAACGGTACATCCAGAAGTTTTCCCTGGAGTCCAGTAGTTCTTCCTTTGAAACATGTTCCACGGGGAAAATCTTCAAATCTGATAGTGAATGATCCACAAGGTTAAAATGATTGGCTACAGGCTGGTCAATTTTCTTATTAATTATTGCAGATTTGTGGTTCCTGAATCGTGTACGGAGGTCATTCACTGTTTGGCCTACATATTGCTTTTTACAGCTTTGCCGTTGGCACTGAATCACATAAATAATGCATGTTGAGCGACATGTAAGATGCTGCCTTATTGCATAGGTCCTTCTCGTAACAGAACTAGTTGCAGATGATGTTTGTAAAAGATATTCACATGTGATGCACCTTTTAGAGTCACAGCAATGAACCCCTGCATTTGTTACAGCTTGCTTGAGTTCAGCTCTCACAATAAGAGATCGTAAATTGATTCCACATTCCAAATGGAATCTTCACTCATGATGCTTTTTGAAAATTCAGCTGTCATCTGTGCAGCCACAGAGCAAACCATCTTGTACTACCTGAGGAAGGCGGAAGCTGAAACGTTGTAGTGGAAATATATTTTTGTTCTTTGGTGAATCTATCTGTTTGAGTCACTTCTTTCTTGGATATTTTATTTCTTTGTGACTCATTGTATCCTTTGGGATCCAGATTTTTGCCCTGGCTGGCTGTTGTTTTCTTGTGATCCTTCATCTTCAAGTATATATATATATATATATATATATATATATATATATATATATATACGCTCCTGCATGGGGCTCATGACCAAGGTTACTTACATTGCTTTGGCAGCACACCGTACTAGCAATGTGCACCATAATGCAAAGACAATAAAAAGTAGCTGTGAGTGAAGAGTTTCGAAAAGAGTTAGGAAAAGATCGAGCAAGAGAGGGAAATGACGAACAAAGATAGGAAGACAGTGTAAATGAGAAAATGAGCAGTGGAATGCAAAGAGGAAAACGAAAAACAAGCAGAACAACAGATCAGAAGGACAGAGTGGAACAGAGGTTTTTTGCAACTCCACGGAATTCTGCGTAGTGGAACTCTGCGAGCTCCGCCCACCCATTCTACTCTTGTGAACAGTGCATGAAATCTCGCACACAGCTTCTGACAACACAATGTCAATTTAGGTGTATCAGCAACAAAGGGTGAGGGAGTGGATCTTCCATTAGTGAACCACTGGGCCATGGTTCGAACATTGAAATGCTTTTATCTTATCTGTAAGGTGACCCAGCCACACAGATCTTGGATGGCAGATAGAAGCAGGGCCGTTTCTACCATTAGGAAAGACTGGGCGGTCGCCTAGGGTGGCAAAAGGGCTAGGGTGGCAAAAGGGGGAAACATTTTTTAATTTGAAGGCAGCAGCACCTGTATGTGAGTGCAAGCGCACCTGCTTGTACATGCTGCGCAGCGCACCCTAGCATAGTGGTGTGTGGAGCGGGCCGGCAGTACCAGTGTGTGGGTCCCCAGGGCGGTCAATCTTGTAGCGAGGGAAAGCGCTACCAATGACGGACCTGGGCATCATTTTTGGCCAGTCCCTGAGCAGTGCTTTATGCAGCAGCCAGTGACGTGAATACGTCTCGCACGTTGCACCACCCTCTCTCTCGGTGAGCGGTGGACGGACTGTGTGTGTGTTGGCTGCTCTGGTGCCTAGGAAATAAAATAACCGTGTCAGGTAATTGGTTTATAATTCACGAATTTCATTTGTTTTAAAGCAGTGCAAACAGGTGGCTAATAGCTTGCCACACATAAAAAATATATGGTGCCAAGAGGCTTATTTTTTCCATTGCGTCAATATGAAATTCGTTTTTTGTTTTTTCACCCCAAAATACAGGATCCGGTCTTATTATAGTCTGGAAATAGTGAAAAAAAGATGGATAGCCATAATATATTTTCTAACCTGCAATAAAAACAAGTTCACATGGTGCTCTGCCTCTTGCGCGTTAGCTTTTGACGTTGTTTGTCACGATTTATGCAGCGAGACATATCAGCGGCGTCTAGATATGAAACGTGTGATGCTTGACCTGCGTGAATAAAATCATATAGCGAGACTCTCCAATCCACGTGGTTCTCGAGTCAGTTTGGCAGCTCTATATGATTTACTACTCAAATGTACCCAGGCAACTATTGTACCATGCTGTGATGTTCTACGGCTACGTTTGCACTCTATACGCCCACTTACAAAACATACATCACTAATTAAATTGTGCCTCGGGGCGTAGATAATAGGTCAATATTACTCAACACAAAGGCACTCCTTTTTAACTTGTGTTCAATATCTTTATTATTTTAAAAAGTAAGACTTCATACAATTAGGGTAAAATGCAATACATCAGGACAAAGTAATCAATAAATAATTAAAAAATAAAGGGGAATATATACACTAATATAGAATCCATGTCAGAAGAATAACGAAATCACAAATACTGCTAAATCAGAGTATATAATATACAAAATATTTCATATTAGAATAACAACAACAACAAAAAATTGCTGTATTGCACAAACTTCAAAAAATAACAGAAGGAGAAGGAGAAGAGGAGAGAAAGATAGGATAGAAAGAAGGAAGAACAGAGAAAGCAGGAGAGAAGAGAAAAAGGGGACGATATATAAATAAATATATATATATAAATAAAGTCAAAGTCAAAGTCAAAAATTAGCTTTATTCGATTTTGTTGTAAAATCATAAAAGCACATATTTCATAGTACAATAGATAAAAACATTAAAAAGTTGTATATAATAAAATATAGCATCATCACATGTTTACATATATAACATATTCAACAAAAATCGAAATACACATCCCTATCACTATGCATTGTCAATGCTAAAATTAGAAAGGGGTAATCCGTTAAAAAAGATAAAATAAAAAGTCAAATTTCAAACGCTGCAGCCTAGGTTGCCCCTGCCCCCATGGTATTCCTCACTCCTATTGATAATCTCAAATAGGAGGAGACCGCTTTTACCACAAGAGCTGTTTCTAATTGCTTAAATTTACAATATGCTGCTCTGCAACTCCTAATACCCCATTTTATAAGGATCGGCTTCAAAAACCTTTTCCTCGCAATCTCATAGAATTTACAAAAAAGAATGCTGTGAATGTTAGACTGATCGGCTAAATCATCACAGGGGCACTTCACTAGTGATTTGGACCAATCATTACAATTGGGAAATGTTAACAGTCTAAAAAAAGTGCCAACCCGGAACCTGGTCAACAACAACCTCATAAAAGGACTAGGTTCTGACAATAAATACGGTTGAATACCTACATGAAAAATCAATAAATGGTTTTCCAGGGTTGTGCATTTACCCTTTTCAGCAAGCCTCCTTTTATTCTGTAAAAATTCCAAGATCATTTTTTTGAGTGTGCGTTTTGGGACCGTTTCTAGGCAAATTGGATTTTCAAAATATTCTTTATGCCCTATATCCGATGCCATGGTTTTGATGTAATGTAACCACTTAATATTTGCAGCTCCATCTAAAGCTAAGCAGTCAGAAACTACATCTCCATTTAAGGATGTTTCTGGTGTTACCCAAGTTTTATGCCATAAGAGCAATGGGGAAGATTTAATCGTATCATCAATAAAAGGTATCCCAAGTTCACTATGGCTAAAATAAGTAGACATGGATTTGGGGGCTGCCAACAAATAACGAATAAAATCATTTTCAGTTTGTTGTATCTGGTCTGCTTTGACAATCCCCCAAAGTCCTGCCCCATAGGTGCCAGTAGGAATACATTTTGCTTTATAAATTTGTACAAGCTCCTTGACTGGTCGGCCACCTAATTTCCTGGAGAAATTTAACAGAGCACCGTTGGCCCTACTGAAGGCCAATTTTCTGGCAAGCACTGCCCCTTTCCAATTCCCTCTGCTATCAAAATTAACTCCTAGATAGCAGAAGCTGTCAGTATTTTTAATCTTATCTCTTTTCAGCAAAATTGCCTTACTATGTTTTCTAGAGGTGCTACATGTCATAGAATATGTTTTAGAGACGTTAATTACTAGTCCACGAGTGTTCATATAGTCTGAAAATTCGACCACCGCCCTTTGTAGGCCAATAAAGATACTTGACATTATTACTGCGTCGTCCGCATACAGAAGAATGGGGATGGATGTTCTGCCAACAGCGGGGTAATCGAACTGAAAGTCCCTAAGATGTTGTCCCACGCTATTAATATATAGGGTGAAGAGGAAGGGTGCTACAATGCACCCTTGCCTAACTCCTCTCTTGATGTTACATTTATCAGAACAAGCCCCCCCTCTCCCGTAACGTACATTGGCCCCCGCATCCCTATATAGTTCTCTGATAAATAGAAGGATCTGTTGGTCTACACCCGTCTTCCATAACATAGAATGATCTACACAGTCAAACGCGGAGCTTAAATCCACGAATGTAACAAATAGGCTTTCCTTCTTGGCTTGAGTATACTTTGCAGTCAGCAACGCAAGATTTAAGCCCTGTTCAATTGTGCCCTTGCCACTGCAAAAACCATATTGTAAATTTGATATGATATCTTGATCCTCTGTCCAAACCTGGAGCCTATTAAGAATAATCCTGCCTGCAACCTTCATTAAGGCATCCAAAAGGGATATAGGTCGGTAACATACGGGGTTGTTCCTATCCTCTTTTTTAAAAATGGGTATAACCACTGCCTCTGACCAAGTTGAAATAAAGCCAGAGGCGTTAGCACAATTTAGTACGTTTGTTAATAGAGGTGACCATAGAGATATCTCAGATTTAAATAAAACAATCGGGACTCCATCCGGCCCCGGAGCTTTTCCCGAGGCACTGTCCTTTATGGCTTTAATAACCTCCGCATGTTCAAAAACAATGCCCAGTGGGAATGGGTTTAAAAGTTCCTGGTTATCCATGCCATTATTATGGACAGGGGTGTTAGGGTTCTTGTATAAATTACTAAAATGCGTAACCCAGACAGCCCCTGATATGGCTATGTCAATAATATCTGTCTCTCTACCTGACAGAAAAGGGGCATTTACAGCTCTCCAGAAGGCTACATTATCATTTCTTAAACAAGCCTCGTGGAGGTTCTGCCAAATTTCAGTTTTTAACTCAGTTTTTCTTCTGGGTAATGCAACCCTATACAGTTTTCTAGTCTGTCTTACCAGTTCCAATGATCTCGGAGTTTCATGTAAGGCCATTTTCAGATTTTGGTGCGCCTTTGAGCAATTTTTATCAAACCAACTCTTTGTTTTATACGTGCGGGTTTTATATTCTTTTGACAACATTTTTTTGATCTCAAAGATTATTGCACCATAGGCATCAAGAACTTGCTGGTTACTTTCAGACAAAGAGAGGCAGGTTTGTAGCTGATCGTAAACTTTGATAACCAATTTATGCATAAAGAGTTTTGGATCAACTTTTGCCCAGTTAATGTATTAGCCACTGGTACTGGCCAAATTTATTGGTATATCATAAATAACCTCGGAATTTGGTACTGGACCTTTTTGCTCTAGACAAAAGGAAATGGGATAATGATCACTGTGGGAGGCATCTAATGTCTCCCACGACAAAACTAGGGATCGGTATCTAGAGGATAGAAGGGTAAAGTCAATTATTGAATTTGCCCCTCTCCCATTAAATGTTGGTTTAAATTCCGCCATTGGTGAACAGCTTTCCTTAATATAGCCGAGATCAAACTCGTATGTCAAGGAATTTAATAGATCCTCGAGCCTAGAATGACAAAAATGAGTAGGTATATCTTTCTTATCATCGGCAAGGTGACAAGTACCGGTAGCATAACTAGTGCATAGGGAGCAATTAAAGTCACCAACCCATAAGAGAACCAAATCTACATCACCCTTTTTTTCCAACTCTTTCAGTGATTTTCTCAGAGTGACTATTATCTCTTCCCATTGGGAAGCATGGGCATTATTATAAAAATTTATAATGGCCATGTTTTTTATGCCCGGCCAGCTAACTAGTAAAATCTGAAAGCAATCTGCCGAGATAAACTTAGTGGCTGCAATCCCTGATGTATTGGAAATATAGGTGCATAAGCCCCCTTTGTTTCTACTATGGGTGCTGACATTGGCATGAGTATTAAAGGTTTGGTATCCCAATAAGTGAGTCTCATGGACCGTCCAGGTTTCCTGGAAACACAATATATATATATAAATAAATAAATTAAGAAGTAGAGACAAAAGGATATTGTGCTACCAAACCCTGAGAGGACAGTTTCATATACTTATCTAAGGGCCTCCAAATATTATTAGAGATGGAAGGAGTACAATGTTTCTCTTCAACAGAAGTATGGGCCCCAAGAAGAAACGATACCCAGGCCCACCAAGTATGATAGGACAGGAGATTAAAGGATTTCCACTCGGTTAAAATTATTTTAACAGCAATGCATATGAGGAGATCTAACAGCTGCAGATCAGTATTGTCCAAGGGGAGAGGAGTACATGCAGCCCACGGACCCAATAAAATCGTTTGTAACGAGAGCTCCACTGAAATATCAAAGATTAGTGAAAGATGTTTCTGAATCAAATCCCAAAAGGAACGTAGCAACGAGCATTCAAAAACATATGTTGGTGAGTGCCTGAGACCGAATTGCAATTACAAAGATCATTGTTCCGTAGTTTCATCTTATATAAGCAAGCAGGTGTCCAATGCAGGAGATTCATAGAAAATAATTTAGATTGCATAAGAGTAGGAGCAATCTTATTCTGTAGTGAAGCCTTTCCAATTAATTGCCATGACTCTTGTGAGATATGTTTGAAAATATCACTATCAAAATGATGGGGCCATTTAACTTTGGTAATAGTAGCCTGAGAGGGAAGTGGCATAGATAAAAACTTGTAAAGATAAAAGGCTGAATAGACTGTGCAAATATTTCAATTTGTGACCAGCTAACACTGCAGATCTCTGCAGCAAGCGGTTAACCTACTCAGCTGTTTTGCCATGTGCTCTTTGAATGTTGGTGTTATTTATACTTGAAATTAAGTTGCAAGGGGAACCAAATTAAGCAGAGGGTTAGCTAAATTATGCGTCAAAAAAAGGCTAATTATACGGCATAATGAGGCACATTTTGTGATCTTATGCATTAATTCTTCTAGCCTGGATGGCAGGGGGAGAAAGTGATGGTAGTAAAAGGGAGGGGGCGGCATTTTTCAATTCTTGCCTAGGGCGGCAAAACACCTAGAAACGGCCCTGGCTAGAAGACACCTTGAGTGGTACACTCCAGACAGCCAAGGAATATCCATCCCTTTCTGATAATCTCTCTAGTTAAAGAAGCAGCACGGTTCTTCCAAACCGATAACCAAAAAGAGCAGGGCGGGCACTTACAAAGTCTTCGATATAATTTAAATTAAGTTCCCTGTGGCAAATGTATTGTGGAGTAGAGATTGGGACGCCTAATAGCTTCCTACAAAATCTGTTCTCTTCCTGCTGAATACAGGAGCTATTGGCATTACCCCAAACCTCAGCTCCATACGTAGCCACTGGGACACATTGTGATTTGAAAATGTTTAAAATAGCTAAAATAGCACCAGTACTCTTTGGGCGAGGAAGGCTAAGAGTTGAATTAATGGCCTTTGAGAACTTGCTCCTGGAGTGAGCCATATGCTCAGTCCATGAGCCGTTCGCAGCAAAGACCACCCCAAGGTAGGGGAAGGTGCTAGTACTCGTCAATTTTTGACTGCCCACGGTAATAAAGCTGAGCTGGCGTTTCCCAGAGCCACACGACATTATAAAAGATTTTTTTAAATTAATACATAGGTCCAGGCTATCCATCTGGTTAACAAAAGTCTTTACTAAGATGCGCAGAGAGTTCGGAGTGCGGCCTATGAGGACCGCATCATCTGCGTATAATAGTACAGGAAGAGTTTTCCCATTAATTTTAGGGGCCGTCTTGGGTCGTGGATTTTAACGTTTTATTCAATCCATTAATGTAGATGATAAAAAAAACCCTTAATGGCTCCAGTGACCTCGCCCCCACAACCAATCCTCACCTGGGCCTGAAGATCTTTGTGAAGGTGTGCTAAAAAATGTACCAAAGGCTCGTCCAGTCCATTGGCCAGGAGGATAGACCAGAGCTTTGACCTATCGACAAGGTCAAAAGCGGAGGATAAATCCATAAAGGCCAAATATTTATGTATGAATATTTTGTATAAACTGGTGTATGAACTGGTATTTTATATTATTGCAAATTGTTTCTTGCCAATGGATTTTATTATTACTCTCCATTTGTCATTTTAATTTGTTATGTTGCGATGCTTTTATGGATACCAAGTTATCCGAATAAAGTTTTTCTGATCTGACACCTTGAGTGTGAGAGTCAGGTTTAAGGGGTCCTAAATGTTGTCGATAACTACTGACTTTGTAAATGATATCCATTTAGAGTCATTGTAATCAATTAATCAATCGATCAATCAATCAGTAGATTTGTAGAGTGTTTCTTGTCACCCATGATGGTATACAGGAGCTGGCAGTATCCCGTTGTTTAGCTGAATAGCCAGGTCTTCAGGAACTTTGAGAACTCTGAAAGAGATGGGGAGGTCTGTAGATTAAAGGGTAGCTCGTTCCATGTCTTTGCTGTCAGGTATGAGAAGGAACAACCTCCGCATTTGCTACATCGTATGCAGGGGATGAGGATTAGAGAAAGGGACATGGAGCGGAGGAGTCTGATGGGCTGTCAGAAGTTCAGGCAGTGGTTCAAGTAGGCAGGTCTGCAGTTGTGTAGGGCCTTGTATAAATGGGTCAAGAGCTTGAACTGGCATCTTTTCTGTACAGGAAGACAGTGGAGTTCATCTAGGAAGATCCAGGATGAGTCTGGCTGCGGCGTTCTCTATGGTCTGTAGTCATCAGAGGAGGTGAACTGCAATCTCGGCATAGAGAACATTGCTGTAGTACAGTCGGGTGGTGACAAGGGCCTGGGGGATGGTGTGTTTTCAGATTCGGTAGCCATTTGAAAAGCTTACGAAGCATGTGGAGGATGAAGAAGCAGGAGGAGGACCTGTGTTATCATGGTGAGCTTGTTGTCCAGAATGATGCCTAGGTCCCTAGCGTGGTCAGTGGGGGCAGGATTAGGTCAGAGTTCTGAAGGCTACCAGGATGCGTCCCATGGGGAGCTTTTGTTCAGTACCTCTGTCTTGTCTGAGCTGAGCATCAGGCAGTTGTCCTTTATCTAGTTGGTCACGTCTGTCATGTAGTTGTGTGAGTGAGTGTTGGTGGTGTTTTTGGCGAGGGAGAAGATGAGTTGTGTGTATTTAGCATAGGATATAATGTTGAGTTCATGGGTTTTGGTAATGCTGGCCAGAGGAGTCATATAAGTGTTGAAGAGGGTGGGGCTGAGTGAGAATCCCTGGGGTACTCCACAGATGATTTCCTTGGGTTCGGAGGTGAAGGTGGATAGGCGGACTTTTGGCATTCTCTGGGTGAGGAAAGAGGCGATCCAGCTGTGAGTGGGTCCTTGGATGCCTATGTTGTGCCTATGTGTGTAGTGGGAGACCATATCAAAGGTTGCCAAGAGGTCTAGGAGGATTAGAGTCTCTCCTCGGTCAGTAGAGCTTGGATGCCATTTGTAGCCAATGAGGGCTGTCTCAGTGCTGTGGCTGCTGCGGGATCTGGATTGGGAATAGGAAGTTCCATTCCAAAGATGATAAGAGTTGTTGGTTGAATTGATTTTCTAATACTTTGGCGTGGAACGAGAGCAGGGAGATTGTTCAGTAGTTATTGTGTTTGCTGGAGTCTGATGATGGTTTCTTTTATAAGGTGTTGACTTCTGTGTGTTTCCAGTCCTTGGGGAAGGTGGGAGTGGCAATTTAGGTGTTGAACAAGGTGGTGAGTATGTGGCTGATTCTGACTTTGCCTAGGTGGAATATATGGTGAAAGCAAGGGTCGGTTGGGGCCCCTGATTGGACTGAGTTCATGACAGAGGCGGTGTACTGTGGGGCAAGCTGGCTCCATTCGGTTAGTCGAATGTCTTTGGTAGTAGCGGGGTCATTGTGTTGCTTGAAGAAGTCAGTGACCTTGGGCTGGCTTTTGAAGTTTCTGTAGATGTTGGTGATCTTGTCATGGAATAAGTTTGCAAGGTTGTTGCCGAGTTCCTGTAAGTGGGTAATGTTGTTTGTTGCAGCTGAGGGGGTTGTAGAATTATTTGACGATGATGAAGAGTTCTTTGCTGTTATTGGAACTTGATTCGATGCATGAGGCTAAAGCCTTTTTTTCAATACTCTTTACTGTCTGTGATTTAGGTTGAGGGCTGTTTTGAAGGTGGTCTTGTGTGTTGTGTCCGTGCTGATGTGCCATCTCCTTTCCAGTTGTTTACAGTGTTGTTTAGAGGTTCTCAGGTCTTCAGTGTACCAGCTAGCCTTCTTGGTGGACTTTATGTTGGTGTCATTGCAGATGGGAGCGACACTGTTGGCGCAGTTGGTGATATAATTGTTGAAATTTCTGACATTCTGGTTTAGGTTGTTGGAGGAGATGGGGTGGGTGGTGTTGAGGGCATTGGTCCATGATTCCTTTGACACTTTGCTCTAGTTGCTGTGGGGGGTGTTGGGCAGACTGGGGGCGGAGGTCCGTGAGCTGGTGATGTTAAAGTGGATGGTGAAGTGGTGTGTTCAGGTGAGTTCCGTGGTGTGGCTATACCTGAAATGGTCAATGGAGGTGAAGATGGGGTCCAGTGTGTGGCCTGTGGTGTGCGTGGGGAAATGGGCATTTTGGGTGAGTTTGATGTTGTTCATGCTGTCGAGGAGGTCGGTAGTGTTGATGTCATTGTAGTCATCAAGGTGGAAGTTAGGTTCACCAAGGAAAATGTAGTTGTTGGAGTCTTTGGCGAGGTGTGCGATCAAGTTGCAGAAGGCTGGATGTGGTTCTGGAGGACAGAAGGCGAGGGTGCCCCTGATGCTGGTTTTGCTGTCATTTTTGGTGGTTCATTGGATGGATTTCTTGTGTATGATGGCTGTAGTGTTCTCCCCAGCCAGGGTACCTGCTAATGACTATGCTACACATGGAACTTAGTACAATACATCTTAATTCTTCTGTGTATAATCACAAACTCAACATTCTAAACTTGCATTCACTTCACTGCGCTTTAACGCTTCTATGGGGTCCATCAGGAGCCAAAAGGGTTCTGCCATTGCTAGTTCACACAACACTACATCTCTCCCTCTGCTAAATAAAAAATTACAATGTTTTACAAATATTTACAATTATAACTCTTTAATGAGTCTTTGTGGTGCTCTGATCACACATCCTGCCCATGTCTCCTGAAACTGGGGACAGGCAGTCAAAATGTTCATGATCTGTGTTGGCAATGTAGGTATACCAGCAGTCACAGGTATCCAACTGTCGTTTCAGACCAAGGGGCATATTTATGAGCCCCTTGCACCGCCGGAGTGTCACTTTTTGTGACGCTAGCGGAGCAAATCACTAAAATCATATGTATGAGGCAACGTAAAGCCACTATGCATGGCTTTGAATGGCTCCACAAATATGGAGTAAGGCAATGCAGCGCAAATCACTATGCTTCCTTACTGTGCGCTTGGCAGCCATTCGTTGAGCGTTGCGGTGGGTTTTCGCACGCAACACCCATGGATTTTGACGTTGCCCCAGATTTACAAGCGCATGTAAATCCAGGGAAGCACCAAATTTTTACGCCTCCCGAGGTGAGGTGCATTTCTCCTCATTGTTTCCTAAATCTAGGTGTGCTGCATCCTGCAGCACGCCTAGGAAGAGGAAAACACCTCTTAGGATTTTTTCTGTACAGTAAAGCTGAAAGTGCAGAGTTACAGAGGGAGGAACGGAGGGGACTGAGAAAAAGACCTATCTCGATGGAATGGAATGTGATGTTGGAGGAATTTGTAGCAACAGAGATACAGACATTAGAGCGGAGGGCTGGCTGGAGTCACTTCCTGAAGTGCAAACAACAGGGGTATACCCAATTGACCCTTTATAAACCTGGGTAAGTTACGTAATATCATACAAAGCAAAATGGTCTAAAGGAATTAATTCCTTTAGACCATTTTGCTTTGTATGGAGTCACTTCCTGGGCATCGCATTTCCGGGTAGATCAGCGTTCTAGTTCTTCTTCGCTGACGCTGACGCTGTATATATTCTGATGCACCTTCGATCGCGCAGCGGACGCGCGCCGAGCCTGATTTACGAGGTACTGCCGCTTGCTGAGCGTTAGAAGTGCTCACCATTTTATCTTGCAAAAATCAATTTTAACTGTGTCTCTACCTGTGCTGCTATTGTTTTAAAAGTCACCCCCATTATGCTGCTATAGTACATTTTTCCTAGCATTTTGTACATTTACCTGCTTCTCCCGCTGGAGTACTCCTTAAGCCCCGGTCCGACTCGGCAAGTGCCGTTGGGCGGAGGGCTGGCTGGAGTCACTTCCTGGGCATCGCATTTCCGGGTAGATCAGCGTTCTAGTTCTTCTTCGCTGACGCTGACGCTGACGCTGTATATATTCTGATGCACCTTCGATCGCGCAGCGGACGCGCGCAGAGCCTGATTTACGATGTACTGCCGCTTGCTGAGCGTTAGAAGTGCTCACCATTTTATCTTGCAAAAATCAATTTTAACTGTGTCTCTACCTGTGCTGCTATTGTTTTAAAAGTCACCCCCATTATGCTGCTATAGTACATTTTTACTAGCATTTTGCACATTTACCTGCTTCTCCCGCTGGAGTACTCCTTAAGCCCCGGTCCGACTCGGCAAGTGCCGTTGAGCGGAGGGCTGGCTGGAGTCACTTCCTGGGCATCGCATTTCCGGGTAGATCAGCGTTCTAGTTCTTCTTCGCTGACGCTGTATATATTCTGATGCACCTTCGATCGCGCAGCGGACGCCGAAGGCGCGCCAAAGGCAAGCCCGTCTGCGCCCGTCCACGCCCGACCAGGACCCAGGGCCACAACCCCTGGCAGTCTTCACACTGCCATTCGCTACAGCGCTCAAACTCTCAAAAGCCTACAGGGTACCACAGCCCAGCAGTGCGCCCACTCCATAAATCTTACGAGAGAGCTCGCTGACTGCCCCTCCTGTAACTTTAAACTACTCCCAAGGGTCAAGGAGACTTACACACCAGCCCCAATCCTGCAGCTGCTCCTACTTAACTGCCGCTCCCTCCCCAGACACTCCACTGAACTCCGTCTCTTACTAGAAGATCGTCAGCCTGACGTCTTATTTCTAACCGAAACCTGGCTACACAACAACTCCGACCCAGATGTTGTTCAGACTCTTCCCCCCGGCTATCTCATACATAGAGCCGACCGTAAGAACTCTAGAGGCGGAGGACTAGCAATAATATATAAAACGTTTATTAGATGCCGCTCATCCCTAGAGGGGCCCCCTGACTGTGAAGGTATGCAATTTGCCCTGGAAATTTCATCCTCCTGTACCCTCTCTGGTCTCTTAATCTATCGTCCTCCCGGACCCATAGGCCAATTTCTCAATTCTCTTCCTTCATTTGTGGCCGAGCGAGCTGTCACCCTAGCTAATTTTACGATACTCTGTGATTTTAATATACACCTGGATGACCCCGCAAATCCCCTCGTTAAGGAGTTGTCCACCAGCCTTTCCGCCCTTCAAATTATGCAAATGGGTTTTCTTCCCACGCATGACAAAGGCCATTTACTTGATCTCGTCTTTAGTAATGCCCATGAACTTTCAGTGGCCGCTCCTATCCCTTTCCCTTGGACTGACCACTCCTTAGTTCCCATGACCTGGGAGACCAGTTCCCCTAATCCTGCTCTGCTGTCTACAGTCACTCTGGACAGAAAATGGTCGAACCTTTCCGCCAGTACTTGGTCGGATATTCTCGTCTCTCATAGACCTCTTCACAACCCTAACCCAGATCAGGCCAATAGCAACTTTAACGCCTGGATTCGCAACTCATTGGATACTCTTCTACCTAAAGTTCCGACTCACAAGAAATGTAGGGAGAAATCCGCTCCCTGGTACACTCCCAGTCTAAGGAAAATTAAACAAAGTTGCAGACAACTAGAAAGGAAATGGAGACTGAGTTACGAGGAATGTGGGAAATCTGAGTATAAAGAAGCCATAAGATCCTACAAGGCTGAAATTAAAACGGCGCAAATTCAGTTCTATGAGGACAAGATTATGTCTGCTGCATCATCCCCGAAAGAAATATTTCGAATTGTCAAATCCTTGTCCTCCCTTCCTCAGGAGCCTCCCAAGCTGGAGGATGCCTCTCAACATTGCAATGAATTGGCTGAATATTTTCACAATAAAATTCATCTAATATGTCAGTCTTTCTCCCCTTACACGTCTAACCCCTCCTACTCCAACTCCAGATCTAATATGACACACTCGCTAGAAGAATTCCCCTTGCTAGAGGAGAAAGGTCTGGACTCCCTTCTCTCCAAGGTAACGTCTGGCTCCCCTACTGATCCCGCTGCCCCTAATCAGCTCTCCTTGGTTTCTCAATCCATAGGCCCAGTCATTATTGATATACTTAACTCCTCCATTACTACTGGCATAGTTCCCCAGGCCTGGAAATGTGCCCAGGTTAGAGCTTTGTTAAAAAAAACGAATCTGGACCGCTCAAATTTGGCAAACTACCGCCCCATTTCCCTCCTCCCCAGGCTAAGTAAACTGGTTGAACGCCACATCAATGCCACTCTGGCTAATTATTTTGAAACCAATAATCTACTCCATTCCTCTCAAACAGGCTTCCGTTCCCAGCTAGGCACCGAGACGGCACTGCTCGCAGTCACGGAAGAAGCCAGAAGACTTCTTGATCAGGGCGGCACTGTAGCGATCATTTTACTTGACCTTAGTGCCGCCTTTGACACTGTCAACCACAACATCTTACTTGAACGGTTGATTAACATGGGGATTGGAAAGATGGCACTTACCTGGATTCAGTCATTCCTCAAGGACCGTTTCTACCATGTTTTTGAGGGGACTGCCAGGTCCAGTCAATGGCCTCTTAACTGTGGGGTCCCGCAGGGATCCTCGCTGAGCCCTACTCTCTTTAACTCATAAATGGCCCCACTCGCCGAGATAGTGCATCCCTTCGGTATCAAAATAATCACTTACGCAGACGATACCCAGTTGGTGGTGTCATTGAACCACCCTGAGGGCTCGGCTGGTGTTCTAGGATCCTGCCTTGAGGCAGTCGCCCAATGGATGAGCAGTTCCCATCTCAAACTAAACGGGGAGAAGACCGAACTTATGTTCCTAGGGAAATCCCCCTCGCCCTTCTCCTCGTTGGCTTGGCCATCCTGTCTTGGACCCATGCCCACGCCAAAACAACAGATCAAAAGTCTCGGCATGTGGCTTGACAGCTCTCTCAGTTTTAATCATCATACTACTAAGCTCTCGGCCACATGTTTTGGCTTACTACGTACGCTCAGAAAAATCCTCCTCTTGCTCCCCTCCCAGGCCAGAAGAATCATGGTCCAGGCCATGGTTCTGTCTCGCCTGGACTACGGGAACGCACTCTACCTGGGCGCCCCTCAGTCAACTTTAAATAGGCTCCAGGTTATCCAAAACTGTGCAGCACGTCACTTACTACAGATTCCCCGCAGACAGTCAGCCAAGCCTGCTTTAAAAAATTTACATTGGCTACCCATTCGAGCCAGGATCCAGTTTAAAGCTATGTGTTTGACTCACAAAGCATTCTGGAAATATGGGCCCGCTATTACTCAATCCCTAGTTGTCCCCTACCAACCTCCCAGAACTCTTCGCTCTAGTGCCGCCTTTCTTGCCACTCCTCTGAAAGTCCGTAGATCCAGATGGGGTGGCCGTACCTTTACTCTGAACGCCTCTAACCTTTGGAACACTCTCCCACACACCCTCCGTAGTGAACCTAACATATTGGTCTTTCGTAAACATCTCAAAACCCACCTGTTCCTCTCAGCTTTTCAGTGATACTCTCTCTTTCAGTGCTCTCCGTTGTCTGCAAGCGCTAGGAGGCCTACGGGTAGCTACGCGCTATATAAATATAACTTCATTCATTCAGAGAGGAGTAATGTTCAATTGTTAATGTTGTCAACAAAAGTATATGATGGAGAAATTGGGACTTTGTGATGCTATGTTATGACATAGGAAATACTTGCCGGACTTATGCCATTAATTATCACTGTTAAGTATTGTTGCCCTGACTGACAAAGTGTATATATACATGCAGAACTGAGTCTGTGGGGTAGGGGGAAATGGGGTAAGGTTGTAGTTGGATTAGGTTAAGATAGAGGGGTAGGAACGGACTGTATGATACATTAAGACGTTTAAATTGTGCTGTATGTCTGGAAGAAACGATGTCCACGTGGATCTTGTAACACTATGGAAGTCAAGTCATGTAGCTTTATTTCGTTAACAAGTAACTGTAACTCTGGAAGTGTACATGTCAAATTTGTACGACAATACCACTGGTACTTCAATGTCGATAATATCATTATTTGTTTTATATTGAGTTCTAATGTATGGCACGCCAACAGCGATTTGAACATGTATACCAAAGATTAAGAAGTTGTATTAATCAGAAAATCAATAAAATATGTTTTAAAAAAGGGGCGCCTTCCTGCACAAAAGCAATCCAGCCAACAACACAGGCACCCTTGCACCATGGTGCAAGGGTGCCTGCATTGGCGTTAGTCTGCCGAAACAACACCGGCGCCGGGGGAAAGGAGAGCTATGCACAGTATTGCATAAATACGATGAATTCCTTCCCTTTCACTTTGGATTATGGCAGCACAGCAAGATGACTTGCTGCACTGCCCTATGTCAAATCTTCATAAATGAGGGCCCCTGTCTCTACACTGACACCGGTGCTTGACAAGTGATGAGCCAGATATTAGAAATGTGAGGAATCTTGCATAATAGACTTCCCAGGACGTTGGGCAGTCACCATGTGTCCTTTGCTGGTCACAACATGAAATGGCTCAGCATCGAATATGAGCATCAGATTTCCGTTTTCTAAGCTGATGGACAAGAACTCGATCTCCTCTAGTGAACGTAATGTCCTTTGCATGTCGGCGCTTATCTGCATAGGCTTTCATTTTTAGGTCGAGCATTCGAGACCTCTTGTATATACTTTAGTATATATTTATATGTGTATGTACATTGTGGGCTCTGGAGATCAGCCCTAGGACTTGTCTACTTCCGCTTAGGGACTTTTTCTTCTGTTCAACTGCCTCTATTTAACTGTCTTAATAGAAAACGACCAGTGGCAGTCAGTAAAATAGCAGAATTGCTTTCTACGTGTGCAACTGCCTCTATTTAACTCTCTTGAAAGAAAACGACCAGTAGAGGTCTGTAAAATACCAGAATAGCTTTCTGCTAAGGGACTTTCTTTTTTAAATTTTTCTGGCAACTGCCTCTATTTTACTTTCTTGATAGAAAACGACCAGAAGAGGTCAGTAAAATACCAGAATCACTTTAGCATTCTCTAGATTCCAGTCCATAGAAATTGTCTCCCACGAGCACCCGTAGACAATAATATTTTTTTTAAATCTTGCATTTTCAGTGATATGACCACCAAAGGCCCTGATTTTATATTAAAAACAGAGCTTTGGACTATACCATTTCACACTGAAAGGCAATATTTCTCTCCATGTGTTCCCATACCTGTGTGTCACACAGTTTGGTGCTTACTTTCCCTCCATGTTAAAGAACAGTAGATGTTTCAGCACTCAGGCTAATGTGCTGCATAGTCAAATACATATAAGGTCCCAAAGGCGAGACCGATTGCATTGCCAATGCTTGTTCTTTTTACAATCCAAGTTGCTTATACTGGATTCTTCCTCAGCTTTTGATTTTCTGTTGGTCCATTGAGGTAACTTGGTCATCATGGCTCTCCTGAACATCAAGGTTGCAGGGCTTTTACCTGTGGATGACTGAGGGGTCGAACGATAAGCTCAAAGAGTAGAATTTAAGAGAGTTTTAAGGTCAAGTTTTTCAAAACAGCACGCTGAACACCTTTCTTGAAAGTACTCTTGAAACGTTCAACAAGGCCATTGGCCTGTGGTCAAAGATGTTTGCTCTTCTGATGCTTCACATTAAGATGGCTGAGAAAGTCTCTAGATTCTCAACTGTAGAAAGGTGGGCCGTTGTCAGATTTTATGATTTCTGAAACACCCTGTGCCGCGAACATGCTGTCTAATCTTTTGATGACTCTTTCTGCCCATGAGTGGTGGATGAGAGATCTTCTATCAATGGAAAGCTAGAGCATTGATCAACAATCCCTATCAGGTGATATTCATTGTCAAGAGTACCGAAAAAGTCAACGACAATTCGTTCCCATGCATGCTTTGGCAACTCTGACATATTTAAGGTGTGTATAGTGGTTTTCGATGAAAGGCAGCTGTATAGATGACAGGCCTAAAATTCTCTTTCAACTGTCCCATCGAGATGGAGAAACCAGACTCGGTCTCAGAGAACTTTTTCATCGAAAATATTTCCACCATCAATGCTAGTATTCCCACTCGCATCTACTCTGAGATATCCCCCTTTATGCCTGGAAATCCCCTCGCTCTTGAACATTTCCCAACCATCAGCAGACAAGTATTCCAAGACCTAATGTCTAAAGTAAAGTCTGGATCCCCAACGGTCTGTTGTCCACCCCACGTCCTAAAAGAAGCCTTCACCAGTCTTCCAGGGCCTGCCCTCTCCCTTTTGAACGAGTCTTTATCCCAGGGCAGTGTGCCCAAGGCCTTTAAAGAGGCAATAGTGGTTCCCCTTTTAAAGAAGCCAGGGGCTGACCTCCAGATCCTGTCAAATTACCGCCCGATCTCTTTGCTTCCCTACTCGGCTAAGGTTTTGGAGGCCCATGTGGCTAAATGTCTGTCTAATTTTATCGGACAATCCAACTATCTTGATTCACACCGAGCATGGTTTCGCCCCGCTCATTCCGCTGAGACGGTAATACTGGCGGTATTAGACTCTCTGCGAGAGCAGGCTGACAGAGGCTCCCCCCAGGCCCTGGTGCTGTTAGATCTTTCTGCTGCTTTTGACACGGTCGACCATGGTATTTTGGTGGACCGTGTCAGAGAGGCAGGCATTCAGGGTTCCGCTTTGAGCTGGATCAGTTCTTTTTCAGAGGACCGCACCCAGTCGGTCCGCATAGCCCAGTTCATGGCACCAAAACTGAGGACCACCTGCAGGGTCCCGCAGGGCTCCTCGTTATCCCCCCATCTGTTTAATCTTTACCTTCTCCCTCTGATCCGGTCCCTTTAGGAAAGGAGAGATGTCACATTTCACTATGCTGATGATCTACATCTAATGTTCACCATCAACAACTCTCCTCAATCAGCTTTGGAATTTCAGACTACCATGCTGCACATCCGCCATTGGATGGACTGTAACAATTTAAAGCTCAACCCAGGTAGGACCGAATTGGTCCTGACGGGGGGTCGTCACAACTTCTGGGGCCCGCACTTATGGCCTATGGAGTTAGGACCCTCTCCCACCCCTTCTCCTACTGCAAAAAGTCTTGGGGTCACAATAAATAAGGACCTGTCACTAAAATCCCAAGTCGGTTCTGTGATCTTCACCTATTTCTTCCAATTACAGAGGGTTAGAAAGATCAGCAGACTACTCTATTGAGAAACGCTGATACAGGTTGTGATAGCCACAATCATGTCCCACTTAGACTATGCTAACTCAGTTTATCTTGATATGCCACTATCTTTAACCAAACGTTTACAGTTGGTGCAGAATCAAGCAGCCACACTGATCCACCAACAACCTGGGTGGCAACACATCACTCCTCTTCTGAAGAAGTTGCACTGGCTTCCCATCCTCCAGCGATGTAACTTCAAAGTAGAATGTCTGTTTTTTAAATCTCTATACAGCCGGAGCCCCAAATTCATCAATAGCCTTATTCAAAGGTATACCACTTCACCCAACCTACGCTCGGCTCACCTTTATCTTCTGGCAACTCCTGCCTTCCAACTGAAGCGACAAGGTGGCTGTAGGTTTGCTACTCTGGCACCCAGACTCTTGAATTCTTTTCCCCTGGAAATTAGACCATGTACTAACCTTCTAAGTTTCAGGAAATCCCTTGAAACGTGGTTATTCACCCAAGCTTACGAATACTTTCCTGCATGGGTCTGGCACGTCCTAGAAATAGCGCCATGAAACCAACTGGTGTACGTGCGCTTTATAAGAATTTTTATAGCATAACATAACATAATATAACTGAGAGCTTGTTTTGTGGCAATGATTTCATGATGTCCTTCATGGGCCACTTCAATTATCTGTTGTCTCCAACTCTCTAGAAAAACAATCCTCAAACCTCTCAGGATAACGCCTTCTTGGATATAGACAGTTCATCTTTGACATTTTTAAACTTCTGATATTCACTGTCACTGTTAAGAGGCCGACTGTGCTGGTTCCAAGAATGATGTGCAATAATGTCTTTCAATTTTGTCACTATCTTGACTTGTGGCAGTGACAATTTGTTCCAACATGGCAGCTGGCGTGCTGGATTTCACAATGAAATTTATGTAGGCTTCTGCTCTCTTAGAAGGGGTACCATTGCACTGTAGAGGCACTCGTGAGAAGTAGTCAGCAGGGTTTTGATCTTTCCCTGGACAATGCCCAATTGTGCAGTTGTATTCTTTTAATCGTAGACCCCAATGTTCAATGCGAGGAGATATCTTGGCCTCTGAATTGCCTAAGATGGTCAACAATACCTGATGATCTTTCACATGAGTGAAAGGCTTTCCATATAAGAATACTTGGATATATCTACAAGCCAACACCACAGCTAAACTTTCTTTCTCCGGTTGTGAATAGGCACCTTCAGTTTGGGATAAACTTCTGCTTGCAAATGCCACAATATGCTTACGAGCATGTGAGTGTCCACTGTGCTGTGCAAGGATTGCGCCTTACACGACGGGGCTAGTATCAACAACAACCTTGGATCAAAGTAGGTCATTTTAGTAGTGTTCTCGATAGCTTGTTTGATCTTCTTGAAGCTTTGCTCACATTCATAGGACCAATGAAACGAAACATTATTTTTCGTCAAGTCTTTCAACTGAGCACTTACAGTGGCAAAATCTTGTATATTTCAAGAACAGTAGCTGGCCATGCCAAGAAGTGAACACAACTTGGAAACATTTTGTGGGGGATTGGCAGTTGAAATTGCGTGCATTTTAGCTGGATCAGGTGTCATATCCCCATCAGAAAATATATGGCCAAAGTGTTTTAACTTTGTCTTATGGAACTCAGGTTTGTCTGCATTGAAAGTCATACCTGCAAGTAAACAACACATTTACATGAGAGCTTTATCGTACTCTTTCGATGTAGCTCCGAAAAACAATATATCATCTCTATAATTAAACACATTCATGACAGGCTGTATCTAAGTCTTTTGTTTCAGAACAGACAATATGTGTAGAAATGTTTGTAATGTACCTGCAACTCTCCTCAAGTTCCAACTGATGATATCCTATATTCAAATTAAGGCAAGAAAAGGCCTTCACACCATTGAATTGGGTTATCATATCAGCAATGTGTAGACCTGGATGTTGTTCTCGTTCAATTGCCTTGTTCGCTTTGCTTGACTCATGTCAACAGAGATGAGTTCAGCTCCTTCATTGTACGTTTCCGGCACTACCACTATGGGCACTGGACCAGTGAAACGTTCAATGATACCATGTTTGAGCTTTGATTTAAGTTCTTTTTCAGCAGCTTCCTGTAAATGAAATGCAGTTCATCTGTGTCTTTGAGCAATAGAACGGATGTATTCATTGAAATTAAATTAGTGTTTTTCTGGAGCGCGTGTTTGCCGTGGCGTCTTAGCGCTTACTGCCTTCGATTTTTACAGTGGGAGAATAAGAGCGGCTATGGTTTAGGGACAAATAGCCATGTTTTCAATTCCTTTCTGAACAATAGTAAACTGGTTTGGTTTCTGAGGTGGCTAGGCAACGATTGCCATAATTTAGGGGCCAAGTGACGAACGCTTCTGCCACCCCATTTCAAGGTTTTTACCCTACGAACCACAAGTAGTGAGGCGGATGATGATCTGAGGCTTCTCTGTGGAGTGTAGCACTTGATATGTTGACTAAGTTGGGCAGGACCCGCCCCGTACAAAGTCTTATGCACAATACACATAGATTTGAATTGGATCCTTGCTTGGACAGGTAACCAGTGCAGATCCTGTATGGCTTGACTTATTGGGCTACATTTTGGAATCTTAAGTAGTATACGGGTGGCCGCATTCTGTAAAGTCTGTAATTTATGTATCACACACCTTTTTGCTCCCCGGAAGAGTGAGTTACAGTAATCAATCTTGGGTAGTATCAAGGCAGTTACAACACTTTTTCTGAGGGCAATGGGAATGAAAGGTAAAATCTTTCGTAGGAATTTTAAAAGGGGAAAACAGGAGGAAGTAACGCTAGTGACCTGATCTGATGGTGAAAGATGGTTATCTATGATAATTCCAAGGTTTTTGACTTTTTTTACCAGATGAGGGCAAAGCCCAGCTGTATCCGGCCACCAAGTAGAGTTCCAGAGGGAGGTGTCTGTTCGAAACGTAACCACTTCTATTTTACCGGTGTTCAACTTCAGGCAGTTGTCTTGCATCCAACTGATGATATGGCTCATGCAGGCAATAAAGTTTACTGCCGCAGTATCTGGTTTGGAGGATGAGAAAACGACTATTTGCGTGTCGTCGGCCATAGGATCATATGAGTTTTGCCAACGGTGTGACATACACGTTAAATAGGGTTGGGGAAAGTGACGATCCCTGCGGGACCCCACATGGCAACGCATAGGGGTGCGATTTGTGCTCTTTCATCATTGTAGATTGTTCTCTATCGTTTAAGTACGGCCGAAGAATGTCTGAGATTTTGTCTATGATCCCTATTTCAGACAGTCGCTGAATAAGTACGTGGTGGTCGAACGTATTGAAAGCGGCCGACAACTCCAGTAGACTCAGTATGGCTTCGCCCCCCCCCGGGCAAGTTAGAAACGTATGTCCCCTGTAGCGGTGATCAATGTGGATTTGGTGCTGTGTCTTGGTCGAAAACCGTGTTGCGCTTGGTCAAGTATATCGTTGATCTCTATGAATGATAGCAGACCTTCATTTAGGGCTTTTTCCAAGATTTTTGATGGAAATGGTAGGCAGGTAATGGGTCGATAATTGCCCACCTCAGTGGGGTCAAGAGTTGGCTTTTAGAGGATGGGTCTAACCAGGGATTTCTTCCAAGTGGCAGGAAAGTGTCCTGAGTCAAGAATAATATTAAGAAGAGGTGTTAGGTGGTTGGCAATTATGTTTGGGGCCATGTGGAAAGCTGTGGCAGGGCAAGGATCAAGAGGGAATCCTGACGTAGTTGACAGTATAATCTTCTCAACTCTATCCAATGTTAGGGGGCTAAATTCTTGTAAGCAGACTTACGTTTTTGCCCTGTCCTTATTAAGCTAATCTGACCTGGCTCCCTTTTTGTTGTTAGAGAACTCGTCGTAGACCTTGACCACTTTGTCGTGAAAAAACTCTGCTAGTTTGTCACAGAACTGTCTTGTAGGACAGAACTGCTTACTATTTCCGAAGATGGCTAGGTTAGAATCTGTCTTAAAAAGTTTTCTGGCTGTATTTTTGGAGGCCATAATTTTCTTGATGAAGAAACGGGATTTTGCAGAGATTATAGCTTCTTTGTACTTTATTTGTGCCTCATTGTACTGTTTTTTCCCTGTTTCAGAGGGTTCCTTCTTTCAGTTCCGTTCTTTAGCTCTACAGATTTTCTTTAAATCTTTTAGCTCCCCAGTGTACCAAGGGGCTGATGATGATCTTTTCCAAGTGAGTGTACGTGTTTCAGGGGCTAGTTTAGTTACTACGGAGTAAATCCAGTTGTTGAAATTTGATGCTGCTTGATCATGATCGGTGTCGATGAGGGGACTATGTGATCGTAAAGCAGCTTCCAGATCTGGACTATTTATATGCCTCCAGGGGCATACTATGCCTGTCCTATTATTGTTCTGGGCTTTAATGGGAGGACCGTTTATGAGTACTTCGAGAAAGACAGCGCTGTGATCTGTCCAGGACGTTGGTAGTGTGCTGGTAAATTTTTATCTGTGCGTAGTTGGTGAAGATACCATCCAAAGTATGTTTTCCAATGTGGGTGGGCTCGGTGACAATTTGCTTTAAGTCTAGGCCATTTAGACTGTCTTTTAAGATATTTGTGTCCGTACTATCGATGGATTCTAAATGCAAATTAAAATCCCCCAAAATGGAGAAATTGGAGTGTTCCATGCAAGACTCCATGACTGTAAGTAAGGATTCAATAAAAGGGATTCTAGGCCCTGGTGGTCTGTAAACTAGTAATCCACTAAATACCAACATATTATAGCATTTGAAAGTAAACAGGATAGCTTCTTCCTTTAATTGGGGGATATCCGTGAAGATGGCTTTAATGTGGGAGCGATGAGCAATGGCCACCCCTCCACCTCTTTGTCCTTCTCTGTTGATTTTGAACAAGTCATAGCCAGCAGGTATGGCGATATTTAAGTCAGGTTCAAAGGAACTATGGGTCCATGTCTCAGTAAGGAACATTAAGTCTGGTTTATATTGTTCAAAGAAATCGGCGAGTTCATATTTATGCTTAGAATGTGAACGAATGTTCAGTAGGACACAGGGTAGGGCACGCTTATTGCCTAAACATGAATCCGACTGTTTCATATTTCCAGCATTAATAGGATGAAGGTTTGTGGACTTGGCGTCCAGATGAAAGTTGCATGTAGGGCAGACTTGGGCCAAGGAGTAACTTGTAGGATGTAAGGCGTCACATCTATTTTGGTCACCTTTTTCTCGAAAGGATAACAGAGCAGCTCTGGTGTAGGTGATAATTGAATTTTGTCCAGGGGTTCTGGCGCACGGTGCAAGCCGGGTGCGGACGGGCACAGACAGGCTTGCCTTTGGCGCGTCTGCTACGCGCGTCTGCTGCACGCGTCTGCTGCGCGCGTCTGCTGCGCGGTCGCGTCAGCATGCCCTTTTGTAGGGATTACAAAGAATGTAGCGCTCAAAACAACTAGAACGTTGACCCCGTAAATGGTGACCCGTTCTAGCTTGCGGGACCGTCAAGTAACAACACGAAGTGCAAAATGGGCAATCCAAGTTGAAGAAGGCAAGTGAATCAGATAAAAAATCAAATTCATCAAATTCATACAGTTTTGTTAAAACAGAGTCAGAGTTTAAAACTATTTCCCACCGGAGCCCATGCGAGCTCCCCGCTAGTGGTCTTAGGCAGTGCTGCGCGGTCGAGTCAGCATGCCCTTTTGTAGGGATTACAAAGGACGTAGCGCTCAAAACAACTAGAGCGTTGACCCCGGAAATGGTGGCCCGTTCTAGCTTGCTGGACCATCAAGTAACAACACGAAGTACAAAATGAGCAATCCAAGTTTAAGAAGGCAAGTGAATCAGATTAAAAAACAAATTCATCAAATTCATACAGTTTTGTTAAAACATAGTCAGAGTTTAAAACTATTTCCTACCGGAGCCAGTGCGAGCTCCCCGCTAGTGGTCTTAGGTAGTACATTAATGTGTAATTGTACTTTCATAGTCTTGAGTTTTCCTAACCCTTTGAACAATGAAGGGAATTAAATTACTATTTCATGATGAGCATTCATGTTATAGTTCAATTATCAGTCCTATATCAGGAGCTCTTCTGAAGCTTAGCAAACAGGCACTTGATGCTTTACCTTGAGTACATGAATGGGTGCTTGCACTTTTGTTTTCTTGTGTTTCATCACTGCTTCAAATGAACCTTACCTTTTTAAGGGCATTGATGCAGCCCATGTATACACTTTAGTTTTCAATGGATTAAGTTGTGGCAATGGATATAGTTCATTGTATTTCTCCTCAGGCATTATAATTATAGACGTACCACTGTCATTAATGAAGGGTATTGATCAATCGTTTACCTTCAGTATAATCTTTGGATAGCGTTTGCATGACTTTGGTGCTTTTTCATGTCAACTTTTTTTTCACCTGTATTTTCCTTGACAAGTGGCCATTCCAACATGCGCTCAGTTTTCTGAGGTAAACATCGACATTGCACAACCATTGTCTTCACTTCAACTTGATGTAGATATTGAAGAACTCTGATGATGATTTAGATGACGATCAACTTTGTTTGATATTGATTCGTATCAATTGATGTGGTCGCTTGGCTTGTGGGCGTGCGTTTAGCATTGCTTCTGAAACGTTCGGTGGTCATTTAGTCTTCGTGCCGTGATGCACTTCTTTTTTAAATTACCTTGCAAGCCGTTACAAAATGGTTCTCCTTCCCACAGCCTTTGAACACCTGTCCAATGGCAGGACATTTACCTTCATGTGGAAACAAAAATCCACACCTGAAGCACCACTTCTTGTGGAGACATCACTCTGTGTCCCTTCGTCTTATGCTTTGCCTTGCTTTTTACGTTCATGAATGACTCATTCTGGACCAGTGTTTAATTTGTAAAAAAATAAGTGCAACGGCTCCCGTCAGGAAACAGCTTGCACCTGCCCATTTCTCCTGTTAGCACCGCCTAAAATAGAACTGGTTATTACCCTCGATCAGCCCCCCGGGGGGGGGGGGCTGAAAGCCCACTAGATACCAGGGATTTCTTTTTTAACGAGAGATAGGGGCTGCCCACATTGGGCAAGACCCTGCTCCCACCTACATTACATTCAAAACTGTTTTTCTGCCCCCCACATGGGAGGCTAGTGTGGGTATTGGCCCCCGAAGAAAGCCACTAGGCATCAGGGATTCTTTTTTTTTATATGTAGGGGTGGAGGCTGCACAAAATGGGCATGCCAGTGCCCAGACCACCCAAACACAAATGGGTCAGTGAATGTGAGGAAAATGCAGTGGCAGCTCACACAGGTTAACTCTGTGGGGCGGTGTGGCGGGGCGGGGTGGTGGGTAGTGGAATTCAACATATGACTGGAATGTAAATAGTAAATAAATAAAACCACTTTCCTTGTGCTCACCGCAACACCGACTCAGTGATGCGGTGACTGCAAGGTAAGCAGTTTTATTTATTTATTTACTTTTCACTATCCCGTCGTATGTTGAATTCTACTACACCACTACCCGGCCCGCCTCACCACCCCACAGAGTTTACCTGTGCAAGCCACGACTAGGAGACTGTGATTTCTTTAGCTAAATTTGAGGTGTGCAGGGGATTCTGGGTAGGAAAACTTTGGGGATCCACGCAAGCCGCACCTCCCTGGACTCCCCTAGATCAGTGGCATAACGATAATTGAGGGGGCCCCCCTGCAAGGTACGTGGAGGGGCCCCCTCCAGACTCTTATCAGGAACTCCCCGGCCGAAGTGCAGTGCTGAGGGGGCCCCCTGGAGCTTGGGGGCCCCCCTGCACTTCGGGGGATGCAGGGGCCTGTGTTATGCCCCTGCCCTGGATGTCTAGTTTTCAGAACTGTCTGGGTTTAGTAGGTTTCTCTAGCAGGCCACCAAGCCCGGGACCAAAAACACAGGTGACCCCCTTGCAAAAGAACGTAGTTTTGTGATAGATAATTTTGATGTCTCCACAATACGTTTCGGGCCCTTACCTGTTGCAGGTACATGGCCCACCCACACAAGTGTGGTACCATTTTTATCGGTGCATTGATCCCACAACTTTCCCACACAGAAATGTTAGGAGAATGTGATTTGTTTAACTAAATTTGAGGTTTGCAGGGGATTCTGGCTAAGAAAATGTTGGGAGATCCATGCAAGCCACACCTCCCTGGACTCCCCTGGTTGTTTAGTTTTCAGAACTGTCTGGGTTTGGTAGGTTTCCTTAAATGCGACCCGAGCCCTGGACCAAAAACGCAGTTGACTCCCACGCATTTGAAGTGTTCACAGTACGTTTTGACCATTTACCGTCATGGGCACTAGACCTACCCACACAAGTGAGTTACCATTTTTATCAGGAGACTTTGGAGAATGCTGGGTGGGTGGAGGTTTGTGGCTACACGCAGATTTCAGAACTTTCCATCACAGAACTTTCAGGGCAATAGTTTTTTTGACACAGTTTGAGGTTTGCAAGGGATTCTGGGCGACAGAACTTGGTGAGAGCCACACAAGTCACCCCATTTTGGATTCCCCTGGGTGCCTTGTTTTTAAAAATGTACAGGTTCAAAAGCCTCAGCTAGGTACCCTGCAAAAAAAGGGTCAGATTTCGCTGGAAAATGTGGTGCCAATGATGCGTTTTTTGGCAGTTTTCTGTCACAGGCACTAGGCCTACCCAAACATGTGAGGTACCATTTTTATTCGGATACTTAGGGGAACACAGAATAGTAGAACAAGTGTTATTACCAATTGACTTTCTATGCAATTCTGCCTTCCAAATGTAAAATCGTGTGGAAAAAAAGAAGTCATTTTGAAAAATGGTACTAATTCACATGCTAGTATGGGTACCCACAATTTCAGAGATGGAATAAGCTTTCCATTTGGAAAAACATCAGGGGAAGCAGGTAGTTGACTGATCCACTCCTTGCTCCCCCGAGGCTGCCAACCCGATTTCTGAATTCCCATTCCCAATTCCCTCAATTTCCTTTGCGAATTCAGTAACCACCTCCTTTGAGGAGTCAGTTTGCGGCCAGAATTGTGGCTGCAAACTATTGACATATACCATGCCAAATCGCAATTTGGAAATAAACGACTCTTTCACACCCTTCCAAATTGTGATGTGGTGTGATCCGCAAAATCCATTTTATGAGTCAGAAAACTTTTTCGAATTTTATTTTGTATCCTCAAACCCAGGGCCTCATTTACAATGATTTGGCGTAGGGCAGTGTCACAATTCTTTTTGTTGCACTGCCCTACGCCATATCAAAAGGGCAAGAATGCACTGTATTTATGAGATACGATGCATTCCTGTCCTTTCAGCCAGCACCTGTGCACTGTGTGGTGCCGATCGCCAATGCAGGCACCTGTCGTATGGCCGTTAGAGACACTGTCGACATCGCTAAGTTAGCAAGAGCTCTGCTGACATGATGCTGCTTTTGCGCATTTTTCTACATTACTTTATTTTTGCAAGACTCTGTTTATACATTTCACATGAGAACCGTCTGCTTTGTACGTTCACTACTTGCTCCTGGAGTTTAATCTGCACACTGTGAGCAAGGTCGATAAACAATGCCCCTTGTTATGCTATTCTCGTCAGTCCCTAGCACCTTAACAAAACATGCTAACACAGCTGTTGTTCCTGGAAACTCGTGCTTTGATATTATGGGAAGACATGTTTGGCTAACACACACTTGGAGAGGGACCTATCCAGGGAGAAGAGCCATGCGGTTCCTATGATGTAGATATACCATCTAGGCACTAAGGTATGGGGTCTGCTGACAAAGCCCAGAGATCTTTTTTTTATATAATAATACTTCTTCTTACCAAGGGGAGGGTGGTTAGGCCTTATAGTCCTTTATCCACTGTCTTTATAAAATGACATCTCCCTTTATGATATATGGCCTTGCTGCAATCCTAACTATATTAGGTTTGTGCATTTTGCTGTTAGTTGTGGCTTGTATACTGCGTTTTAGAGCTCGATCGTTGTAATAAACATTTTAAGCGATATTCGTGTCTCGGTCAATTCTAATTGTGGACATGTACGAGTGAGTGAGCGAAAGGGTGTGTCATGGTCCCGCAATTCCTGAGAGATCTGTGAGTGTTGTGTTCTGGGGTGTCTAATCTTTTGCATCTTCATGATTGTATGAGAGAGTGAGTGAGACACTATAGCTAGTCGGTCCTGGGATTGTGGGTGCTGCGGTGGTAGGAAGGCATAGCCCCTATGCACTGAGGTCCCGTTTTCCTGCGTATAGTTCTGTATAAGGGCAGAATCCCTGTAACATACCCTTGCACCATGGTGTAAGGGTGTCTGTGTTGTTGGCAGGATTGTTTTTCTGCATGGAGGGACACCTTCCTGCATAAAATCAATCTATGGTGGTGTTTTCCTCTTTGTATGGGTGCTGCAGAACGCACCACACATAGAAAGAGGAAAAAACTAGGAGAAATAAACACATTTCTCCTCATTACGCCTGCCCTGGGGAGTTGCACAGTTTTTTTTTTTTTTTTTTTCTTTATTCCTCATATACCAAGAAATAAGGGCGATCTTGATGGGCGGCCATAACCTCTCCTCCATGGTCAACCTATCCCGACCCTGGTGTTTAAGACCGGTGTGGAGAAAAGGAAAGGCTCAATCCCTCAAGCCATCACTACTTCTACAATCCACTTCTCTTCGCAATGTGATATAAACCAACATCGAATTGAAGGGACCAGCCATGTAGTGCACAGGTGAAATCATTGGAATATTCACTATCTGTTCCGCCATGCAACCAAGGGTGCCCAAACATTACCATAGCTATTACTGTCACATGCCATATCAGATTCACAAGTATAAATTATATGTTTCAAGCAATCTAAAAAAGTAGGGGCATTTATATTTTTCCATGCTCTACATATCTCACGTCTTGCCAAGATAATAACATAAAAAATAAATTTAGATCTCGGATCGTTAAGATGGTAGTCAATATGTAATCCAAACATAATCAATCCTGTGGTAATTTCGATCTGTTTATCCAGTACCTCAGCTAGAAAGGTTTGCACCTTTGCCCAAAAAGCTACTATTTCAGGGCAACTCATGAACATATGATAGTCATCTGCCGATGGTAATTTACATCTTGGACACTGATAATGTAAACCTGTAATCTTAGTTAACTTTCTTGGGGATATATATACTCTATAAGTAGTGTATAAATGGTTTCTTTTAAGAAGAGCCGATTTTACCACAGCATGTAACATAACGTAAGAATCTCCCCATAATTTCATCAAGTTATTTAAATCAATACTAATAACATTGCCCCAGAGAGTATGAAGTTCCGATTCTGATATCCCTTCTGGCTCTAGAATAGCCGTGTACCAGAAAGACACCTCCTGATTCAACACACCTCTTCTGGATACAAAATCGAACTTAGAATTCAGTGCCTCAAAATCCCAAGATTTAGTTGTCCACCACCCTGCCAGCTGATAGTACTTATATCTAGATAGGGTACCGTGTGTCAGGCCAGAAAGCGTCTCCCAATTCAACAACTGGGAGTCTTTCTCTAAATCCTGCCAATAGAACAGGCCAGCCATTTTAAGAGGGCGAGACAGTTGATCATTAAGGCATTCTGGGGTACCCGGGGAGTCCCAGATCGGAGCTTGGGGTGCATAATACGGGATTTTTAGGCTTTTCCTAAAATATACCCAGTTCTTAAGGGCTGTTTCCAATACCTTTAATCGTACCCTCTTGAAGAACCTAGGATCGCCGTACTTAAATAAAAAATATTCTTGCCCCTTAGGTATGCCATATAGTAGAGCTTGAAACAAGAGACCCTGAGGAGAAGCATCTGTCTTTCCAGCTAACATTCTAAAGTTCTTAAAGTGAAATGAATGGCAGTAAATAGATATATCCGGGAGAGCTAATCCTCCCATTTTTAAGTTTCTTCTTAATTTTTTCCAGGAGATCCTTGGTGTCTTAGCGTTCCAGATAAAGGAACCAATTCTCCCCTGCATTTTGGCGATGTCAGATACAGGAAATGTCAACGGGATGGAATTAAACAAAAATGTGATCTTTGGGAGGATAATCATCTTTACTAAATTTACTCTACCATAAATGCTCAGAGAAAGCCCAGACCATCTTTGTAATAGATCACAAATATCCTTATAAATTCTCGTCATATTTACTTTGGCTATTTCAAGAATATTATGAGACAAGATTATACCCAAGTACCTCATACGCGTCTTAGCTACAACAGTTCCGCCGACCTGATTCCAATGCATAATCTCTGTTTTTTCTCTGTTTACCTTATATCCCGAGATTACTCCAAACAATTCTGCTTGTTCAAGCAATCTCGGAATAGCCTCCTCAGGATTAGAGGAGAACATTAAAAGGTCATCCGCATACAAGGCGAATTTTAACTCGAGATCTGCAATTCTAAAAGGGTGAATCACTGGGTCCGCCCTCAGCAAACAAACAAAAGGTTCAATATAAAGATTAAATAGCAGGGGTGATAAAGGACACCCCTGCCTTGTTCCACGTGTAATTGTAAACCAGTCTGAAAGTAAACCATTTACCAATACTTTTGCCCGTGGACTCTTATATAGGGACCGAACGGCTACCACAAAATTCATAGGAAATCCGAACCTAGAGAGCACCGACCATAAATATGGGAGTTGCACAGTTTTGACACATTCCCAGGTTTACAGATCTTAGTAAATCTGTGAATGCATCAAAACCCATGGGTGTTGCGTGTGAACACCCACCGCAGCACCCACGGAATGCTTCCCTGGCACAGTGTAAGGCATTTTGGCAACTTGCGCTGTGTTGCCTTACACCATATGTACAAGGCCATAAAAAGCCACACAAAGTGGCTTTGCGTGGCCTCGTTGATATGGGTCTGCAGTCTGCGCTGCCGGAGCATCAAAAAAGTGACACACCAGTGGTGCAAGGGGCTTGCAAAAAGGCCCCCAAAGAAATTTGTAATTTGCAGTTTTTGCGATCACACAATCTTTGGTACATCTGGCCCAATATTCGGGACTAACCTTTGTTACATAAATCAAGCAAACTGTTTTTGAGCGCTGCGTTCATATTAGTTATTTGTTCTGTTTTTGCAATTGAATTATTGAAATATATTTATTATGCATGTGTGGTATTTGTAAAGAGCAAACATGGCTGCAAAGTAATGGAGCACTATGCAGAAAAGGCTGGTACAGAAGAAAGGAGTAGAATATATGATACAAATAAGGGATTCACTAATAGGTCTCAGAAGACAAGACTTTACAGGCAGTCTGTGACTTTAAAGGTGGTCAGATATTGACCGACATCCAAGGATAGTTACAGAAGGATGATGTGTTGCTAGCAGTCCTTTCAGAAGGGAACTCAGGACATCTTGTCCTCTGCTTCCTCCAAATTCCGGTCCTAAGTGATTTTGCTGCTGCAGATGTTGCTCACAAGACATCTTGGTTCTGTGGAGTGTTCTTTGTCGCAAACTTTCAAGATGATGTTGGTAAGCAGAAACTTGTAGAACTATCTGACAGAGGGAAAGATCCTAGCAAGCATCTTCAGCCCATTGTTCAGCTGGGCTTCAGCACGAAGGACTCTCTTCAAGAGGTAGCAAGTGTCTCTTTACGTTTTTTAGCTCTGCTGCCAGGAGAATATGTGCTAACTCGAGATTTTAATGAGTTTATATCTGCACTGTAGATGGAAATATATGTGACAACCCTTCTGCGTTGGTGCTGCACAAAGAAAGGGGGCCTTGCCTGGCTTTGCATTGCTGATACCCAGGTCTAAAATTATCATCACATGGGGTGCAATATTCAGTTGGGTAGATATAGGCAGTTTAATTTTCTTTAGAGTGTGAAGGTGGAATTTGGCCTACCTAGATAGTTTATTAATGTGTTGTAGCCTGGGCACAGAAAAGGTTGCCTTCAGAAGACGTTAAGTGGTCTGTAGGGCACAGACAATCTGGCCAAGCTCATTGATCCAAGAAGAAGTTGCTTGGCTGTGGCATGAAGTGGATAGCGATTGTGAGAACAACCGGCCTGTAGGAGGTACCAAGTGCTCCACTGGGGTAAAGAGTAGCCCTGCCAAAGCCTAAAGTAAGAGTAGTTTTCTCTGGCAGATACAAGTCCTTCTGGGGAAGCCTAAAATGATCTTCGGTGGTAGGAATCCAAACCTGGCCAGGAGGTGGTAGATAGATGATAAGGCAATAATATCTGTTGGATTGTTCATCATCTTTTACTGAGCTTGGATTTAAATATATTTCAAGTTGATGGGGTGCAGAGTCACTGTCAGAACCTCTTTCGAAGGGCCAAGAGGCAAGCAGGAGCTACTGGGTCCAATTGTGGTGGTTGCTTTCTTTTCTTTCCCGCTTTTTTAGAACCAAGGATAGGATTTTAAACATATCCGGGAATTAATATACAATAAAACATTGCGTCACACTGACCATTGTATGTCAAGCAAATAGCATATCACTAACCTGTGGTGAGTGCAGTTTTTCTGATATTTTTAATCTGAATTGATCCGTATGAGTGGAGGGGTATGAACTGGTGCAAAAGTAGTATGTTTGAGTCAGAATGAGGGTCTCACTGTAAACCATCAAATCCAATTTATGAATTGACAGAGGATTCTGATGTGGCACTTATGCCTGTACAGCTGTAACTGCGACATGAGCTGGTTTGGAATATTTATAAGTAGGCTTTGTTATGTGAAAATGCAACTGGTAATGTATTTTTTTACATCTTCCTTATCTCTCTCTTTCTAGATTTATCAATCTTTAGTCTCTCCAAAAGGGAGGTTTTTAACCCTTATAAAACTTTCTGGTCCAGAGGAAGGTGGGGCTCATAGTGCCAAGACCACCGAAACGTGTTGACGCTGTGTTTTATTACCGAATCCAACCACGAGAAAGGATGTTGCAAAAACAATGATGGACAGCAACAAAAATATAAGTTCTATGTAACTAGTTGGATCAGGCTTCGTAACAGCATCTTTCTCTACTGTACAAACGGGTCTCCCTATTAGGACTTCATTGAAAAGTATTTCCTTGATTTATTGTTGTACTATTCTGCAAATATTTGATTTTAATTGATTATTTTATAATTGAATGTATATGTTATACAACACTAGGATTGAGTAGGCTTCTTATGTATTTTGGATATATTCTGTACAATAGCAAATGTTTTTAAATGTGTATAAGAATTTCTGCTCTGTTAGAAATGTTAGACTATTTAAGTCTGTAGATGAACTGTGTGGTACCTTTAGTAGGAACCGGTTTTTAAGATTTTACCAATTAAAATTTCTGCCACTACATTCTTGGGTTTGGTGGTGTTTCAGTTGAGTGTTTTTGATATATGTGTATTCCCTGCTATTCGGTGTCCTATGTATGCAACTGAAGTGTGGTGTGTGTTAATCCGAGCGATACTTTCTCCCTATGGGATATACACCTTTTTATCACTATTAAGTAGTGCCCTGGTCCCTTGGGTTAGTGGGGCCTCCTCTCTTTTTCAGTCAATGCAGGGGTTTTTCACAGTGCCCAGAGCGGCCATTACCTTTTCTTCATCCCCTCCTGCCATACGAGGATCACTTATTAGCATAAATAAGGTGGCATCCCTATTTCGGTCCCAGCCCTACCCAGGATAATTGCCCTTCCTTAGCGACAGTACAGCATCAGAGCATTAGCCCTTTTCATCCCCCTCCTGGCATCAGGGGCCATACAACATACACAGGCTAGCTGCCCAATCGGTGCAGCAGTCTAGTCCTCTGAACGTTCTCACCTTGCATACGGGGGTCACACAGCACACAAGGGCAGATGACTCAATCAGCACACTGTTCTCTAAAAACCAGACTCTCACACTCTGCTCCCTGGATCCTCCTGGTAGAACCCCTACTGGACCTCACCTCCTCCAGGCAATCTCATTCTGCTAACAGGGCCCACTGGTTTTGGGTCAGGCAGAGGCTAGGCAAGTTTTCATGATTCTCCTGGGTGATGCCTGCTTACCCAGCATGGGAGACTGGCTAACCCTTAACCCCCAGTCCTGGTCACAATAGACAGCACTCATGCTGAACCTCTCCACACTGATGCACAGCTTCATTTTAACAGCTTGGGAGTCTCAAGCTCACCTTTATATAATCCATTTCCAGATTCACTTGTGATTTAGTGTCTCTGTCTTTAAGGTTCGTCATCTGGGAATTGCCCACTTTGAAGTGGCCACTTCTTTGTTGTTCTCATCTTTCGGAGGCCAGTCTCTCACAACAGGACACTCTTGAATCTTGATAGCCCCAAATAGAGGTCATGGTATTGACAAGAGGTTCACACTTGGATGTCAGCCTCAGTGATATGTGCATAAAAAGATTACCAAAGGGCACCAGTCCTACTCATTGTGATCCCCTTATCTCTCTTCTGGATCCCTGTGTGTCCAGCTTGACTCAATTTAAGAACTCCCATTCCATCTATGGTTGAGTCCGTCCTGGCGGTATCATCTTACCAGGGTGTGGATAGGCACTGATGATGAAGCATGTCATGATAAGTGAGTGAGGTGTTTAATCCAATATCTCTGGATATTTAAGAGGTTAACAGAAAATATCTTCGGGTACGGTAGGATCCAATTCCCTTCTGTGTTCTAATTCATTATCAGTTGCTATTGTGTGTAACTAAGGACAAGGAGCCGACTGAGGGAAGTGTATGGTTCTAAGCATTAGGGAAATGTTATGGAGACTCTGGAATAATGACAAGACTTTGGAGACAATACTGTGGACACAGTGGAAAAGGCAGAAAATCTCTGTTACAGTGAACATAACTATGAAATTACCCATGGAGCCGTAGGCAGTGATATATTCAACAGTGATGGTGACATAAGGAGAAGCATTGATGAGTGTGCAGTGTGAGTTCTCAACTAAGATGACTGTGGCATTGGAGGGTTCTGTGCGTCTCGGATGGTGTCCTGCAATGTGTGAACATTGCTCATTTGAATTCAAGTATCACATGGCCTGGACTCGTATGTTAATAATGAGCCCAGTCACTGCTCTTTCGAGAGGCACAAGCTCTGCTTATTTTGCTAGAGGGCCATGCAAAACTTGACAAGCAAGAACCCTGGTTGAGCGCATGAGGCCTGACGGAGTTTGAGGTGGACCACATGCAGTCTCTAAGAGTGCCGGTTGAAGGCATTCCACATGTTTTATGGCACCCAGAGTGGAATGACCAGAGGAGGTGATGCAGCTCCTGCTAGGGCTGTGGTCAAGGTGATGAACAGAGGTCTTATGACAATGCACAGCACCAGGTAAATCTGGATTTTCTCTCTAGCCTGAGTCAGTCAGCACTGGAAGAAGAAGGTCTGGTGTTTAGCAGCATAGCAGAAAACCTTACTCATGAGACAGCTTCACCAATGTCTTGTATTCCAGACCTTGGTATCAGAGTGGAGGCACTGGTTATGCAGGGAGGCCATCATGTAGGAAGGTAGCAAGCTGTTGTTTGATTGGGACAGAAATGAAGACATTGAAGAAAGACAACCCAAGGCCTCCTGGTTAATTTAGAAACAGTAGTAGGACTAGAACGAAGATATAAATGAGACTGTGTTGTTCCAAAACATACTTTTTCCCTGAAGTCATGGCAAGTGAGAACATCTCAAGCCTAGCATTTACCCAATTGCGATGTTAAAATATCACATTCAGATTATTACTCAGCAGGGTTATTTGCCATTTATGGAGTTGGAATTAATCTATGTACCGCTGTTAAGAAATGTACCTTGTGCCCATCTAACTGTGAGGCTTGTTAAGTTGGGGAACACTTTGGTTGACTGATTCTTGCTTATTGGTATATTCCATATGCATCTTATTGGTAATGCTTGTTTTAGGTTACTAAGTTTCCGTGTAAGTTGACTTCTCTTGTTTGGGAATTTATCAGTTTATGTTAATGGTAGTGGTCTGCTGAATGGTTAGCACTGTGAGACAAGTTGGGAAGTTAATTGACTGACCTATAGGTTGTTTTGGGAGTAGAGTGTGAGCATTTACTTTCGACTCCATATATTTTGGAGAGATTGAATCTAGTTAGAAATGTGGGGAGAGCATGTATTGTGTAGATACACAGTGGTTGTGCATGTCCAAGTGTTGTGATTCTGATGAAGAATAGCGCCCCATCCCTGGAGATGTGGTAATTGGGGAAAGAGCAGGACCCTATCGCTAGAGTTAATATGCAAGGAGTACTCCGTGATATGCACAGTTGAAGGAAAAGGTGAACTGAGAAGTTGCATATAGGAGTAACCCTTGGAGTGCGATGTGGGAGAAGAGAAGTACAATATAACAATAGGTCGCAAGGGGACATGCCCTGGGTAGTAAAAATGTTGGGAAATGTACCACCCGTGTTATTGTGGGGGTGTATGCGTTGCTTGTGGAAGACAAGAAAGTGTGAGAGTTTTTTGTGCTGAATAGTTGAGTAAAGAGAGGTGGATGTCTGGGTGAAATTTTAGGGAATTTTGAGTTGAGGTGATGTATGGTTAAACTTTCAGTTTGGTTTTGGGGGTTTTGTGCTGGGAATGTGTAAACTTAATGATGACGGGGTAATCCTTTGTCTAAAGAAGCAGGTCGGTTATGAGCCATTGCTGTCACGGGACTTGGAATCCATGACTAAATATCCGGCATGCATAAATGTTGTGAGGCACCATTGTAAGTTTGCAGATACGTTGTGGTAGGGCATTCTGTCGAAGGAGGTTGCAAAACTTACACATCTTAGGGACTGATTCCGATGCCGTTCGGAAGGGCTCCGGTTTGGATTTGGTATTGTCGAATCCGATTCAGAACGTTTGCTTCCTACCGAATCGTACAGTTTTCCCAACGACCGATTTTGATGCTCAGAAACCGAGGCAAAATGGCTGCCGGAATCTGTCTTGGGGGGCCCTTTGCGGACCCCCCTTCACCCGGAGGTGTCCCATTGTGTCCCGCGGGGGTACCCAAGGGACCCCTCTTCCCAACCATGCACAATGTGGTAGGCAACATGGGGTGCCCGCCACAGGGTGCAAGGTATTCCCCAACCACCCCTTTTTTCAAGGGTAGCCGTTGTTCGCTTTCAGGACACAGGCTCCCATTGAAGTCAATGTGAGCCCGACCGAACGATGTTAGGACGCATCGGAATCGGTTGTCCAGAGTCACAGGACCTGATTCGTTTAGAAACTAGTCCGGAACCAATTCGTTCGGGACAGTTTCCTAACAACATCAGAATTGGCCCCTTAGACTATTGTGCAATGGTACTCACAACCTAGTTGTCTAGTTTCTTACTTTTACATGTGGGAAGTCACATGTTTTGACCCACCACTTAGTTTCGCCGACTGCTATTTATTGCCTTTGTGTGTCTGCATAGGTTTTAGAGCATTTGACAGGTTATGTTGTGGTAATGAGTAAATTAGGCATGTTGGAATTGATTGATTGTGATAGATTGTCTCTTTACTTTATATAAAGGGCAATGGCTGTTCTTTGTTTTGTTTTTTGCAAGAAAGGGAGGTGTGTAGTATCCTGTGTGTCTCAATCCCCTGTATGTCTGAGCTGGTGTCTGGAATGCTTAGAGTGAAAGATGTCCTCAAATGTCAGTGTGTGGTCCAGAGTGAAACTAGGAGAAAGGGACAGTTAAAGGAAGGATGGAGCCCTGATAGGATCTACCTGCTGTTGATGTAACCTAAATTTCCTAACCTCATACAAAGAACTTACCTCCTACTTGTACTGCTACAGACTCTATATGAAGACTGCCCTCCAACTACAGCAGAGGGCTGCTTCTGTGAGTTGGCCTAGGGATCTGTGATGTGAGCCAGCTAGACCTGGTGAAGTGTGAAACATCAGTCTTTTTGTAACTACAATAAAGAAGAGACTCTTAAGGGCATGCCTACTTGTGATACTTGTTTAATCCTGGTTTTGCCATGCGATGTCTCGTAATAAATAAATGTCCTTTGCTTATTGGCAAGATGTTTTTATTTTCCAGAGATGTGTTTATTATGTTACCCTGTGTAATTCCCTTATTGTTTATTTCTTATTGATGCACTATTTACAAGGGCCAGGTGTTGTCATCTCTCTTTTGCAAAATCATTGTCCAGAAAAAGTAAAATACTTCTGTCTCTTGTCTCTCAGGAAAACATGTAGCAAATGAGTAGGGCTTATCCATTTCCCTAATAGCAGCCTAGGGTGCATATGTCATATGCCTTGCCCTTTTCCTGTTTTATGAACCTTTGTTCATTTATACATTTATTCATGATTTCTCATCATGTACATATTAAATGTACATGATTGTATTTACTGTTTTATTTACGAATATTCTCCATATATTAGCGCTTCATTATAGGTTTGTACTCATCACTAAATGATATGATAATATCATATTTACAAGACATGCAGTAGTCCAGACAAACGTGCTGAAAATGAACATTTTTCTATACATACTCTGTATCACAAGTCGAAAGGCCGGTTTTCCCACAATAATGTGGAGAAATGGTATATTCGATACACAAACACTTTATTTGGGGAGAGGTGCTTAAGCATTTCGATCAAGGATGAAGTCTCAGGGCCCAATTTACAGAACTAATTTAAGACAAAATCCTAAACTTACTACCATTTTGGTATTCACAGAAGGCACTTACTCATTTTGGTATTCACAGAAGGCACTTACTCATTTCGGTATTCACAGAAGTTAGGAGTCCTAACTTTAGGACTCCTAAATGCCTTCTGTGAATACCGAAAGTCTTAAAGTTAGGATTTTTCTCAGTTTAGGAGTAGTACAGTTATGACTCCTAACTTTAGGGCTCCCAAACTGAGAAAAATCCTAGCTTTAAGACTTTCGGTATTCACAGAAGGCATTTAGGAGTTCTAAAGTTAGGACTCCTAACTTCTGTGAATACCGAAATGAGTAAGTGCCTTCTGTGAATACCAAAATGAGTAAGTGCCTTCTGTGAATACCAAAATGGTAGTAAGTTTAGAATTTTGTCTTAAGTTAGTTCTGTGAATCGGGCCCACAGTCTTGTTCCAGATCACGCCCTGGCACAGGTTGGTGCTGTCTGGCTCTTTCCTGGTGCCGTATGGCAGGGCCACAAGAGAGACTGGCCATACTTTTCAAAGCAAGGCTGCACATTGAGAAAACGCTGAATAACTATGAGCAAAAGCTAATGATATTAAATGGTGGATTTCAGACGAAGTTTGTTTCCATCATTAACTTGATTTAATGATTGCCATTCAATATGTTGCCAATGTTAATCGTTTATTCATGCATTGCATTTATTATTTTGGCCATTATATTGATAGCTTCAATACTGCTTATTCATTTAAAACAAGATGTGATATTTAATAGAGTTTTTTAAAGGTTCAGAAAAGCATTCCTGGCAGCCTGGCAGCATTGATTGATGCGCACTACCTCCAGTAAGTTGTAGGAGATATGTGGGTCACAGCCTGTCGGACTGTCCTTCTCAAATTGATAAGATAGTCCTAACTTGTACTTGCCAGAGAGTTTCAGAAATCATGTCTGCTCCATATTTACAGGTGGACTGATAAAAACGGATCATACATACCTATTTCGAAGCCCGCCAGGGGACAACATTGTTTTACCTGAATCATGTCAGCACATGAAACGTACGGCTGCCAGCCCTATGCCCCCTCCCCCGAAAATGGGTATAGCGCAGCTCTTGCATATTGCCAGATAATGCAGCCATGGACAAAAATGTGTGATAACATATAAATATAGGGTTGTAGGATGGAACACTGCATTCACATACCAAGCAGGTCTTTACAACGCAGTCTCTACCCAGACTGCGACGTTACCATGCAAGATATTACAACAACTTGCCTTAGGGGGACACTGGCCTTTGGAATCGTAAAATTTACAATTTCAACCCCAGTCTACGCAACAGTAGGGAAGGTTTTGGCCTTAAAATCCAACATAAGTCCAACAACGCGCCCCCTAAAGCAGGTCGTTATAACAACTTACGTGGTAAAGGAACACGAGGTAACGTCGCAGGCGGGGAAGTGACCTCATTGGAAAAGCACATCTCGGTAGTGACTGCATGGTAAAGCAGATAGAGTCCTGACTCCAGCATTGCACAAAATAAGTATTCAACCATAAATGCCTCCTTATTAATTTATTATTGTGCATTCTTGGTGAAAGAGTCCTCAACTAAAAGAATCTGAAAAGCTTTTAATCTCTTTAATTCTTTACACCGTGGCTGGGGAACAAATTAGTGAGTTGCTGTTCACACCCAGAAGGCTCTGGCAGCAGATGTTGTGACACCACAATTGTAATAAGTCAGTGCATGTGAAGTTTCTCCCATTGTAGCATCAAAGAGATCTGCGTTCACGCACTACGTAGCGGCCATTCACTGCACACACAGATCCATAGAAAGCTTCATCCTATATTCTCAAGCCTAACACTGCCTCAATGGATGTTAAACATCCTTTTACAGTCTGGGGATGCCTCGGAGCCGTGCACCGCAGCATGTCTAAAATGCACCCTCAGTTCATGCAAGGCTTGGAGATACCAAAGTGTAGCCGTGACACTACAATGTGGAAAAATATGACTAAAGGGGTGCACCTCTAGCAACTGTTGCAAAAAGATGGATCTCATATGTACTCCTATACATTCTCGACTATCAATATATCAAATAAAAGACTCTTCATGGAGAGCCTGCTGACGGTCAGCATTAACTTTAACGTCTATTGCAGGTCCCACCCAGGAAGCATTGATTCCAGGATCCCTCCAGCTGGAAGATCATCAGCTTGGAGGCCCACTATCAGCATTAGCATCCCAGCTCTTAATTGATGATGGGGGCAGTCAGGACGCGCACATTCAATGTGATACCATCAACAATCAAACCCACTGCCACCCAGAATACCATTGCTTCAGCTCTTGAAGATTAGTTGTCTCTGAAAACAGGAGGTGCTCCAGGCTCCACAGCAGATAAACTTGGTTTCTTTGGGTGTATGTCGCCTCACACCTCATTGAGGCCCCCAATCATGGTCCTGGTCACAGGCAGAAGTCTTTCAGAGCTTTCCCTCCTCACACAGCTCGTCTGGCTGCTTGGCAGATGACACAGTTTTGGGTTTCCACCTCCCCCCCTATAGTCCTTTTCCAGACACCAAATGAGATTTAGGGTCTGAATCTTTAAAGTTTTATGTTGGGTTCTGCTTTTTTTGAAGTGCACACTTTTCTTTTTCTTTCCTCTTGAAAGGCTGTCTGTCACAGCAGGAAAAACTCAGTCCTACAGCTCAGGCCATGGGAGTGACCAGAATTCACACCTGGATGTCAGCCACAGTTATTTGTGCATCAAAAGGTTAATCCTGGCCTCTCAGCCCTACTCTTAATGATTCTCTTATCATCCCTATCTCCTTCCTGAGATGTGTCCACTCCCTTCCTTTTGAGTTATCACTGAATCAAAGTGCACCTTTTTGAAGTGTAAGAGGGAGTATCCTTCTCCCTTCCTCTAGCGCATGGGTACTCACAAACATTTGCCCAGGGGCCACAAAGTACTGTTTGTGGTGTGTTCAAGGGCTACACTGATGCCAGCAGGGTGGCGGTAGGGAGTTTGGCTGGGTTAGGGATTGTTGTAAGAAGGGCTAAAACATATTAAATAAACAGACAAGTATTTATTTCCAGGTTAATAAATGCTTGCCTATTTATTTAACATTTGTTTTCTGAATATTAGTGTTCAGCAACTAAACAGTCGCTCATGCTGCTGTTCACCAGGGGGGGCCTGCATGTATAAAAGTCAAGAGGGCCTAAAGCGGCCCCAGGGCAGTACTTTGAGTATCCATGCTCTAGCGTGTGCTCCACCCTTCTCACAGGAATGCAGTAACACTCAGATCCATCTGTGGGGATTCCTCTACTCCTCATGTCTTTACCAGGCAGGCCTAGACTTTCCAAAATGGAACCCAGGATCCTCCATGTAATATACCACTCCAGGCACACTTAGACTCAGTATACTTTCCAGCACACATACTCTCCATTTACCTCCATGCATTGTCCCACTCCAGACACACATACAATCAGCACACACATTCTGTTGCACTGTTCAGTACTGTAGAATTTCTGTATTGTATCAGGGTGTGTTATTTGCAAACACACACACTGCCAGCACACACACACACACTCATAATGCAGAACAATTCACCCTTCAGGTATTGTACTTTCATGGTGCACACACTGAACAGCACTACATCACTCATGTACAAATACATGCAGGTATTCACACAAAATATTGAAGTAAAAATATCTCTATACCAAAATATTGTGTCCAAAATATCGTCATATGGAAATATCGCCAGCAAGAATATCGTTGTCAAGAATATCGATTTTAAGGTAAGTAATATTGATTTTTTAAATAAAAAGTTATTAATATCGTTTGCAAAAATATAGTTGTTTAAAATATATTTTTTTAATTATTGCTATGTATTTTTATACAATTATTTTTTATGTTTTTTAATATATTTCGTACATTTTTTGTAGTTATTAAGTGCAATTTAATTAACTTTTTGTGATTGATTTTTAGTGCTGTAGCAGGTTGTGGGATATAGGGGTACAGGGTGAGAAGTAATTTCATTAAAATATATTAATGATTATTTTTTATTATTTATTTAATTAATATTTAATTATGTTAATTGTGTAATTAATTTTTTTATTAACATTTTATGTGTGGGTTGTGGGTTTTATAGGGGTAATGGGTGGGAAGTAATTTATTTTTAATGAAATAATAATTTGTCATCAATTAATATTAATGAATTTATAATTAATTATGTTAGTTGTGAATTTTGTTTTAGGTGCGGGTAGTGGAGTTTATAGGGGGAATGGGTGGGAACCAATTTATTTTTAATTAATATATAATTGGTTATTAATTAATATTAGTGAATTGATGATTAGGTTAATTGTTTAATTAACTTTTTTCAGGTGCAGGTTGCGGGGTTTAAAGGGTAAAGGGTGGGGAGAAAATGAATTTAAATTAATCAATAATTAGTTGTTAAATACTATTAATTATTTAATTGACAATTAATTATTTTAAGTGTGCAAATATATATTTTTTAAAGTTTATTTTAGGTGCAGGTTGTGGGGGAGTTAATAAAAACAATTCATAACACATTTTATTAAGTTTCAATGGCACATGGTGGGCAGAGCCCAAAGCATACATTAAAGAACAGTTCGGATTAGAAAGTACCAATTATTTTAAACATCAAACAAGCCTGCAAACCAGCAGGCCCGACAACGGAAACTTGACACAGGTTACCACATAGTTCACTTGAACGCAGTATGTCTACCTGTATATGTACTGACAGCAGAGCTACTTATCTTGGGCATCTTAGCAGTCAGATAGATGTACGGGCCGAATTAATGGGGGGTCAGTTTGTAGCAGGGGAGGTAGATCTATGCCCCGGTATGTCGCCTAGCAGGACCAAATCTTCCTGTGTTTCTGCGGGAAGCCCCCTGCCTGATAGACCACGAAGTTAATTAATTTTAATGAATTAATGTTTCGTTTTTCATTATAAAATATGTTTAATTGATAATTAAGTTAATTGTGCAATTAATTTGTTTTAAGATATTATATGTTGGTTTTTAAGTACTTAATAATTAATTTTGTAACTAAATATGAATTATTAAATCGATAAATTATTATGTTAAATGTGTAAAACATTTTCTGTTACATTTTATGAGTGTGTTGTGTGTTTTGTGCGGGTATATTGTGGGACGTGAATTAATTATAATTAATTAATAATTAATATTTAATTAATAATAACTAGTTTGTTGATAAATATTTATATTAATAATGTAAATATTTTGCTTTTTAAAGTTAAGTTTTAGGTGCAGGTTGTGAGTTTTGTGGGCTTACAGGGTGGGAATAGACTACATTAAATTTATGTAATAAATAGTTTTTGTTACTAAATCCTTTCTAAATTTAAAAAAAATATTTGTATGAAAATTATTTTTGTATTTTATTTATAATAATATTTGTAGTTATATGTGATATGTATTTAACTTTGCAATATGTTTTTATTTTTAATATTAAATATATTTGTAGTTTTTTGTACATATTTATATTTTTCTGTACTTTGTTTTGAAATAATTAAATTTTGTTCAAGGTTTTTTGTTTGTTTTTAATGTTGCACTAACTGGAGTGGGAATACTACATTTTAGCCCTTCGCAATCCAATACTTTCCCTACTCTTGTTCTGACTGGGGTGGGAATAGTAAATTTTACCACTCCGCAATCCAACACTTTCCTACTGTTGTACTGACTGGAGTGGGAATATCAAATTTTACCCCACCGCTATCCAACACTTTTCATACTGTTGTATTGACTGGAGTGGGAATAGTAACTTTTACCCCTCCACAATCCAACACTTTCCCTACTGTTGTATTGACTGACGTGGGAATAGTAAAGTGTACCCCTCTACAATTCAACGCTTTCTCTACAGTGGTATTGACTGGAGTGGGACTAGTACATTTTACCACTCCGCAATCCACCACTTTCCCTTCTATTGTACTGACTGGAGTGGGAATAGTACATTTTACCTATTCACTATCCAACACTTTCCCTACTGTTGCATGTACTGGAGAGAGATTTGTAAATTGTACCCATCATTATTATTTTTGTGTTGCGTGAAGTGGGCAGTGGATCTTTAAAAAGGTGAGTGAGCCTGTATGCCTCACTCCAATGACACAAGGAAAAAAGGACATGTTCACTCCTCCTGATCACTACACAATATGCTGCCACTATCAAGCTTGTGTTGCTTCGCTCTTTGTGAAGGCAGTAGCTTTCCACCACTATGAGGGTAGCACTTTGGGCGCCCCTCCTGGTCCAACGAATCTGCAGTCCGTGAGACAGGGCTATGTCATGGCGCACAAGCATGATTCATTTTGCCTATGATAGAAAGTCAGCATTAGGGATCCAGACAGCAGTACAATGGTTGTATGTCGTTACAACGCATTCCATTGCAACGCATGCCTTTACTACGCATGCATTACAACGCGAATGCCATTACCACGAATAACATTTACCACGAAAATGCCTTTACCACGCATATCGGTAAAGGCATTTTCGAGGTAAATGTTCTTTTTTTTTATAATACCCCTTCCCTGTACCCCTGTGCGACCCCCCACGCCCCCATTCCTTCTAATAAATTCCCCTGCCCTTAACATTAAAAAAATTTCCTGTGCAATTCCCCGACCCACAAACCCTTTTTTCAATTTCCCCTCCCCTGAACCCTATAAATTTACCCCTTCGCTACACATCCCCCTCATTATTTTCTTAAACTAAATTCCCCCATACCTCTCTACATCCTCTCTTCTCTGTAAGCTCTTCCGATCTGCGTCGCATGTCGCAAAGAGGAAGCGGAAGTGTCTTTCCATTTCCTCTAATGACGCCGATTGCCTCCACATCGCGACGGAATCAGGTGTGTTTTTTTGGGGGAGGGGAGAGACCCCCAAACATCCCTTTTTGTTTCACAAGCTTTTTTTGGGGGGGGGGGAGACCCCCCAAGCCCCCTTTTTTAATATTACCTTTGGCACACATGCCTTTACTACGTATCTCGTAGTAAAGGTATGCGTGGAAAAGGCTTTTTGTGGTGACCACGCATGCGTTGTAATGCATGCGTGGTTATGGTTATACGTGGAAACGGCCGCATTGTCGTGGCCATTTCCCCAGTACAATTTGGCAGTCAGGGCAGGGATGCACGTCTCTTTCCATGCAGAGGACATTCCCAACATAAATATATGCGTTTGACAAATCTTCACAAAACTTTCCAAAAAAAGTGTTCTTCCACCAGCTCCTTTCTTGAAACATATGAGATAATCCATCAAGTGGGGGCTGAGAGAAAGGGGGGATCCCAAAACACATTTTTCCCAATGATTTTCCACAGAAAATTTAAGCACAGTTTCATCCAAACAGCCGTACAGAATAACATCAAATTTGCCAGAAAGCTAGATCTTGGTCCAGAAAGTGTGCTTTTTGTGGTTTAGTGTAAATCCATTCAGTAGTTTTTGACTTATTAAGGCTCAAAAACATTGTGTATTTCATGCCACGGAGGACCAGCGTGAATTTGTGTAGCTACGCGCTCAACCACAGATTGTGATTGGCTGACTGCAACCTGAAGGAGAAGTTGAGTCCGTCATCTTAGGAATCGGGAACTCGGTCCTTGAGTCCTAACAAATAAAACAAAATAAGATATAAGAGGGCAGAGTAGGAGCACCCTGGCCCCCTTGGCCTTGGATTTTGCCTACTTTAAGCTGCTTATAAGGCGATACCTGTTGTATATTTGATATTCGAGGACCATGTATTGTATAATTTTATTTAATTTTACAATAAAATTAATCTGTCTGGTTAATAACATTTTATTTTACAAAATCAACATCTGTTGGAGTCTTTCTTTTAAATTAAAAAAACAAAAAGTGTTTTTGGGAGTTCCATGGATCCACTGCGAAGCCCAACAGGACCCCTCTGAGGATTCATGCCGGAACCAGTGCAAATCCATGGAGGTGCCACGCTGGGCTTCACGGTGGATCGGTGGATCCATGGAACCTCCCACAAAAAAGGGGTAGTGTGCCTGTAGGGGATTGGTCACCTGCGGAGGGTTGGGGTCTGGGTGTAGGACCAGGCCCTGTGCCCAACCCCCATATGCCTCCCAACTATCCACTGCACATGGCCTTCGGCGCAACTCTCCGTGCAAACACACACACTCACACTGCACACAGCCTGCAGCCGGCCTGGCCATGGCATGAGGGTGGGTGCAGGCCACCCAACCCTCATGGGCATGCACTGCTGACTATGTGATGTAGATATTTAACGGGTGTTATTTAAAGTAAGTGAGACCTACTGACTTTTTCAAAGGGTCAGAACACCAAAGAAAAGTGGCTTTATCAAGGTGTCTGCACATCAACATATATAAAGCAAACCTACCGTTTTTGTCAACAAGTCACCAATACTTGTAATCAAAAGTATGTTTCATAAATTCTTACCTTACAACGTTTAATAAAAGCGATTGTCACAAAATTAATGACCTTCCCACTGCCCTCTTTTAATCTAATACCCTTCTCAACCTTTATAGCAGTGCATTTGAATCTCAAATAGTTCCCCCATCATGGCGTGGATCCATTTTGCATCAGATGTACAAAAAAGGTTATCCGGGGTTGACTACAAATTACAGACTGATTACATTGTTGGTGATAGAGGCTTAGGCCAGATGTACAAATCCCTATTTGTAATTCGGTAACCTATCACTGAATCGCAAATTGAGTTCGCGATTCGGGATTAGGAAGGAGCATGTTAAGAATGTCCCTTCCAATTACTGCTTCGCAGTGGCATGTGTGACTATTGTGCAAACGAAAGGCGGTTGCAAAACATTTGAATTTTACCACAAGTAGGTAGTAACCCATTTGCAAATGGGAAGGGGTCCCTAGGGACCCCTTACCCTCTCTGAATGTGTGTAAAACATTTTTAAGAGAAGGCAGTGGTCTCAAGGACCACTGCCTGCTCTTAAAAAATGAAAAGAAAACTTTTGATGTTTTTTAAATGCATCCCCTTTTCCTGTAAGGAAAAAGAGCTACATTTTTAAACAATGACTGTTTCATTGTAAAACACTCACAGACATGGTGGTCTGCTGACCCCAGCAAGTCACCATCCCTGTGATATTTGCGGTTCCCAATGGGTCACAAAACAAGACCTACCTCATTAATATTCATGAGGTAGGTCTATTTGGGACCCACTGGGAATCAAAAATGTGTAAAAAACTCATTTCTACACGTTTGTTTGTGACTAACGAATAGCGAATTGCAAAAATTCACTATTTGGTAATCGCAAACACTTACCTTCATACTTCTGGCCCTAAGGTCTGTGCAAAATTACTACTGAAAGATCTGGAGGATTGGGCTGCAGCAACAAATCTAATCCCAATAACTCAAGTAGGGTTCAAGGGAAACTGCAACACCACAGACACCATCCTGACCCTCTCAATGCTTAAACACGAGTCAATGATCTATAAGCAATGCAATCTACTTGTCGCTTTTATTGACTATCATGTGGCCTTGGACTGTGTAGACTGTAATAAGCTTTAGTCAAAACTTGCCAAATGGGGCATTCCAATTCACTTACTTGGGGCTATTCAATCTTTGTACTGGAATACGTGGGTAAAGATCAAACTGGCTCATAACAATCAATTAACAAAGACAATATTGACAAACAGAGGCTTAAACAGGTCTGTGTACTGGCTCTCCTGCTTTTTAGCCTCTACATTGATGATCTTCCTGACGTGATCTGGGTTGAGGGGACCCATCCTCCAAGGCTAAATATATTTTGCGTGCAATCACTACGGTATGCAGAGGATACGATCATATTGGATCATACTGCCACAGGGCTCCAGAACTCCTTTATCAGCCCTAGACAAGTTTAATAAAGATAACAAATTAACAATTAATGCTAGTAAATCAGCTGATTAAATATTCAGCAATAAATGTTGGAAAATTAAAACCTGGTGAATAGATAATATCACCATTGAGAAGGATCTGAAATACTGTTAGCTCAGGACATGGCTCGCTGCAAATGACTCTACCACGGAGCATTGGGCACATCTGAAAGCACAGTTTGCTTCAGTCTCTTTCGCTCTGAGGCACGTATTTAACACCCTTGAGGCACCAATGATTACACCATTCCTTGCGGTGCTCAATGCAAAATTCTTACCATCTTTGTCCTACAGGCTGGTGGCATTCCCAGGGCAGTTGGGCCCATGCTGAGACGACTATTCAGCTCCCCTTCTCAAGCCAAAATAAGGCTGAAATTCCAGCTTCAACGACCAGCATTGAATGTTATGTCTCAATTTCTGATCTTCTGCCTTGCTTTATGCACTGCCATAGATAACACTCTTAGGGCCATATTCACAAGGAGCTATCGCCGAATTAACGGCACTTTATCACAGCCAAAGTTGTGATAAATGTACCTCCCCATTCACAAGCTGGTGTTAACAGCCCACAGCTCCAGTTTACCCACGATAGCAGCCGCAAAAAACATTGCCACAGAGGATCCCCGCAACTATCGCTAATGAGATGCAGAGTGGGCGTTCCCGTGCCAAAAGCCGCGACCACACCACTCCTCAACATTCTCAACGACCAGACAGATCGGCGAGCCAAACACAAAACCGGTGATAAGGCACGTTAGCAGCAGGAAATCTACACCTGCTCTGACCTGGTGTTAAGTCGAACGGCAGCAAGCACCACAAAAGGGAGACCAGCCCAGGGCCACATTGGAAGGGCAACAGATGCCATGGTGCCACACATTATGTGGCCCGGACACACAAGAGGGCCACAACACCTACCGACACCACCCCCCAGACCACCCCTCCCTGGCACCCCCCCCACAAAGACATTCCACATGAGCTACACAAAAACATGTACAAAACATTCTGCATGACGTCGCACAATCACAACAGTTTAAATGCATGTGTCGTCACAGAAATGAGCATCACACATTCACTTTCGAAGCAACAAATAAAACGTTATTAAAATGAACACCGAAATTACATGAAGACCTATGGCGGCTCTCCGTAGGTCACAGCCACAAAAACCATGATGAGAAGGTGTGTCCTGCGCACATCATAGGATAGAGAGAGAGCGAAGGAGAGAGAGAGAGAGAAGAAGAGAGGGAGAGAGAGAGAGAGAGAGAAAAGAAGAGAGGGGAGAGAGAGAGAGGAAGAGAGGGGAGAGAGAGAGAGAGAGAGATATAGAGAGAAAAGAAGAGAGGGGGAGAGAGAGAGAGAGAGAGAGAAGAGAGGGAGCTGCCCCTGCGCACCCAGGCCACACTGCTCACCTGCTGCCCCCTGTGTGTTTTCAACCACTTGCCGGCATGTAGTGCAGTCCATTAGGTCACACATCTGAGTCAGAGCCATCATCTGAAACAGAGTCCAGATACACGACTGGCACAGTACACACACTCGCAAAAGACAACAGCGCCTGCCCGCCCATGCACACCCAAGCAGAGGCATCACAAAGGCCCCCGCTGCCCACTGCCCACGGAGCATGCCTGCCCATGCACACCCAGGCCTCATTGCTCACCTTCCGCCAATGGTGTGTAGACTGGATGTCCCACCATGTGCCGCTGCAAGCCACAAGCCTGGGCCCCGCGGACATGGCACCCTCCACACCATGCAGCCACACTCCGCAGGCCACCAGGTCTCACGTGTGTTGCTGGGTCTGGAATAATGGCTGAGGAAATACCAGTGCACCCGGCAACATCGCAGGCTGCACACCCGCTCAGTTTTGATTTGTTCAGCATTACGTACATCAATTGTGTGTGTTTTGCACACCCTATCAGCCCAAAGGGTGGCACTAAGTCTGTGACCTGGAAGCGAGGCCACGTGGCGGTAGGCCCGCGCTGCCCGCTGGCTCTGGCCTACACTGCGGTCCAGCAGGGCACACGAAACCTGAGTTGCCCGGACCGCCGGGACGGAGCATCATCGCAGGGTGCCCCCCCGCTCAGCAGCTTAAGCTGCCACTGCCTCAGTGCACCCTAAGTCACTGTCCCATGGCGTGGTGCCTGTGCCTTGCCGCAATGGGCCGGGTGCGACTAACCCTGTGCAACCCCAGTCACCGCCACATGGTGGTAGGCCAGTGCCGTACGCAGGCCTGGGTTGCCACTAACTCTGTGCAACCCCAGTCAGCACCACGTGGTGGTCGGCCCATGCCGTACGCAGGCCTGGGTTGCCACTAACCCTGTGCGCAACAAAACTCATGTGCCCTTCATGATTGGGAACCGTGGCGTCCATCATCCAGTCACCATGGGTAGAGGAGTATGTGAAGTCGGCGGCCCCTTATGTTAGTGGAGTCACATGGCCTGTGACACCTGTGCCGGATGGGTGTGGTGTGCGTGCAAACCTGCCCTCAGGGAGTGGCTGTGACATGCTGACGACTAGACCAGTGACTTGCACACCACCAGCGAGTACGCCTGCGAGGGGTAGCAATGTGGCCCCCCCTCGGAGCCTAAGCAGAGTGGTCTGGCCTGCCGTACGCCGGACCAGCGCAGGGCTTGCAACAATGACTCATGGGCTCTGGGCGTGGTTCAGTCCATGTCAGGACAAGGAAGTGACTGATGCGTGTGTCTCTGTTGTAGTGTCCACGGGACTATGAACACAAAACGCAATGTCGCACCCTCTGACTCGCATCCCGCAGGTTGAACATCAGTGATGCAAGGGAAGGCACTGTCCACACATCCATCCACACATCCACAAATCCATACATGAATGATGTAAGACATGGCAAAGCAGAGCGTCACTAGATGTTTATTGGCACATCCAGTGCAGTTCTGCAGCTGGAGCAGTACAGGGCAATGCCGGGCACACCACACAATATGGGCCCGTGGAGGGCCAGCCAGAGTCCATTCGGGGATGACATGTACTGCAGTAGAGGAAGGGTACATTCCGCAGTCTGTCCGCCGTGTCATTGTTTGTCGGACAGGATGTGTCAGTCCATGTCGCTGTCCAATGTGAGTGCATCTGAGTGTATCGGGGACAGTGGAAGGTCATGAGGCGATGTGCGGGACAAAGCAGCAACTGGCACATTGGCGGGAATGAATGCAATTGCTTCCCTCTGATTACAAACCCATCCACGTCTTCGTCCCCCGATGTGTTGCATGCCCCACCTGTGGGTGTTGCTGTTCCGGCTGTTGCACTGTGTGCCACTGACACATCAGGTGCCGGGTGGATAGGCCTGCTGCACTGGGAGGCACTGACACACCAGGGGGGCTGAGATGTGGATGGTGTAGGGGCAGCAGCATTCATCAGCACCACGCCTTGTGGCGGCGATGCTATGATGTAGACCTGCAGGGCATGATAGATCCCAGCTACATTTAGCTGATGTGCAGCAGTGGCTGCCATCCTTTCTGCCTCCATCCGCACCATGTCCTCAACGAGCCTTCATATGTGTGCCAGCTCACGGCTGGCATCGCTGGAGCCACTCTGAGAGGACAGGTGTTCTTCCCTCCGAGTCATGGCTCATTGGAGACCATGGTTCGGGCCTAGACACCCAAGGATGGCGTCCAGTTTGATAGCCATGAGGTCGAAGCCCACCCGCAACTGCTCAGCCGTCTCCCTCTGGCCCTCCAGCACAAGGCGTTGGAAGGCCATGTGTTGTTCCTGGGGGTCATGGGAGAGTGCCGTGGCTGTGGGTGCCTCATGCTGGGGGGTTTGGATGGTGGGTGGTGTCTCATCGATGTAGCTGGGCTGCCTTGATCCTGGTGGTGATTGGCAGATGAGGTCAATGATGTCTTGGATGGTTTGTGTGTCGATGCTGGTGTTGTCCTCCTCGTCATCAGTGGAGAGTGGCTGGGACTGCTCTGAAGGGGGGGTTGACGGTGGTCCTGCGATGTGAATGGGAGATGGTTTATTACAATGTGTCCATATGTATGTAGCCACATGGTACATGTTTACATTCGGACAGCATGGCGTTGTACATTGTGACAGTCTGTAGATCTGGGTGATGACCCAGGGTCATTGTGGGTGTGCACTGTGCTCTGCTTGATTGTGCATGTGTGCCATTGTGGCCAGCTCCACCCGTCCCCCCCAGTACCTTTTGGTCACTCACCCTGTTGCGGTTGTGTTGTGTCCTGTCGAGCAGTGTCCGGTCTTCTGACTCCGGCCACAGTATCCACACTGATGACTGGCGACACCAGCTCCTCCATGTCATCTAGCTCCAGCTGTGGTGCTGGGCCCCCACCTCCAGTCAGCGTTGCTGCCTTCTGGTTGGCAGAGAGTTTCTCCTTGGTCTTCCGCTTGATGTCATTCCATTGCCTCTTGACCTCGTCCATTGTCCTCTTATGCTCTCCGACGGCATTCACCTTGTCGACGATGTCCCGCCATATTCCAGTTTTGGTGCCCAATGAGACGGAGGTGAGGAAGAGTTGTTGATGGTGTTCCATCACCTCCGTGACTATGATCCTGTTCGCCTGCGGACTGAACTTCATCTTTCTCGTCTTCTTGTTCTTGCCCTTCCCTGTCCCCGAGGTCCCGGTCTGGTCGTCCGGGGTGCTTGTGGGGTTGCACTCATCCTCTGCGCCTGCTCCTGCTGCCTCCATGGTGCTTGGGTGTTGGTCAGTTTGTGTTTGCTTGTTTTTTCTGTTTTTATGGTATTTATCCCACCTGCCAGGTGTTTGTTGCAGGCCTGGCGCTGCTTATCGCTGATTTCCTCATCGTGCTTTGGCCCATCGCAGGTTTTTTGGTGTTGTGTTTTTTTTTTTTTTAATAAGGAACTTGTAAGAGCGCACGGACACCAAGAGGTTTCATGGCGCTAGACTTGAGTAATGTTGGCAGCGTGAGGACCTATGCATAAGCTTGCTTAAATAACCAAGTTTTGAGTACCTTTCTTAAACCTAACAGATTATCGCAACTCCTGATTGCTAGAGGTAGAGTGTTCCAGAATTTAGGGACGAGGTAGGAGAACCTGCAGCCACCTTGACGTTTGCGCTTGAAGAGGGGGAGAGTTAGTAGATGGAGATGGGCAGAGCGCAAGTTACGCTGTGGGATATGTTTAGAAATCATGCAGCTGATGAATTTAGGACTCCTACAATGTAGTGCTTTGAAGATCAGACAGCCTGTCTTAAATGCTATACGTTGGACTATTGGGAGCCAGTGAAGTTTAGATAGCCAAGGTCTCGCAGATTGCCAGTTAGATTGTTTAAAAATGAATCTTGCGGCCCGGTTTTGCACCAGTTGGAGACGGTTAAGTAGGAACAGGGGCAGGCCAAGATAAATGGAATTAGAGAGGTCGAGACGTGAGAGGACCAAGGCGATAACCACTTGTATAAGTGCTGAGTGAGATAACAGGTGAGTGATCTTGCGAATTTTACGCAGTTGGAAGAAACAAGAAGAGACCACTGCACCGACTTGTCCTATGAGTGATAGGTCAGAGTTAATGGTAACCCCCAAACTCTTCACAGCGGGTGAAGGGTTGGGGGGGTGCCTAGTTCGGTAGGCCAATAATGGTGGCCCCTCAGGGTCCCACTCTTCCAAAGCAGAACTAGTTCAGTCTTGCCCGGGTTCAGTTTGAGGTGATTGAGGTCCATCCAGCGCTGGATGTGAAACATGGTGGCTTGAATTTCAGCGGCTGAGTCGACGGAGTCCAAGGTGAACACCAGCTGAAGATCGTCAGCATAGTTAAAAGTTGTTACCTTTCTGTCTCTTAGTGAGTGGATCAGAGGTTTTAGATAGAGGTTGAAGAGGAGTGGAGACAGGGACGAGCCCTGTGGCACCCCGCAAGTGGTGGAGAGCTTGGGGGCCTTAAAAGGACCGTGCGGACCGCCTGTGTCCTGTCTTCGAGAAAGGACTTTATCCAATTGAATGCAGGGTCCTGTATGCCGGCCTGCGTGACACGGTCCATCAAGATTTTGTGATCGACCGTGTCAAAAGCGGCCGACAGATCTAAGAGCACCAGGGCCTGAGGGATGTTCTTGTCTGAGTTAGCTCTCAGGGTGTCCAGTGCTGCAAGGTTCACTGACTCTGTGGAGTGAGCAGGCCGAAAGCCAGCTTGGCGAGGCTCTGGGTAGTCCGGTTGTTCGATGAAGCTAGAAAGGCAGCCTGCCACATGGGTTTCTTAGATTTTAGCCAAGAAAGGCAGGAGAGAGATTGGGTGATAGTTCGAAAGAAGTAAAGGATCAGCCCCTGGCCTTTTCAACAGAGGGACCACTATAGCGTTCTTAAAGGCTGTAGGGACCGAGCCTTGCGCTAGAGATTGATTAAGGAAGGGAAGCACATGCTGAGAGAGGTTAGCAAGGGCGAGCCTCATAACGTGGGGAGGGCAACAGTCGTTTGGAGACCCAGATTTGGCACGGGTCATTAGATCCGAAAATATCAGGGGGCAGATGATCGGAAAGTGTGAAAGAGTTGCAGAGTTAGTAGGCCAGCTGGTCAGGGGTCTACATGAGTACTAGTAGGGATGCTAGCTTTGATGGTGGAGATTTTATCCTGAAAGTAATTATTCAGGGAGTTACATAGCTCTTGAGTCGGAGACTGACTGGGAAGTGTTCTCTCAGCGTTGCAGAGGTCGTTTACTATCATGAAAATTTCTTTAGACTTATTCTGAGCGTTGAGAATTCTGGCTGAGAAATAGGCCGCCTTTGTTCCAATTATTACTTTTTTATACTCTTTCCGAGCCTGTACAAACTGCAGTTTATCTTTTGTAGAGTATCTGGACCTCCATTTCCTCTCTTTTTGGCGGAGCTTAAGTTTTTGTTTTTTTAACTCAGCAGAGAACCATTTGTAAGCGTCCGAATGAGGGGCGCGGGAGAATTTGGTGAGGGGAGCATGAGTATTGGAGGCCAGCAGTAGCCAATTCTATATGTTCTTTTCCATGATGTTGACATCGGGATTAAAGGTGATAGCTGAGCTGGCCAATGTGTTAACGAAATCTGATTCGTTAAGTGTCCTCCACTTTATAGTCACCCCTCCTGCCTCCGTGGGGGCTTTGACCCTGGCGTTTATGTAGGCCGTGAATTTCAGTAGGTGATGGTCTGACCAGATGCATGGTGAGATAGAGGGCACTGATAGAATGATGTTGGAGGACCAGATTTGGTCCAGAATGTGTAGGTGCTATTACATGTTGGATTATATTCAGGTTTGAGGGCAACTCGGAGAATTCTGTGGCATGGGGTCCACCCCGGGCATCCTGAAACCAGTAGTTCAGGTCTCCTATGAGTAAAACATTAGAGTAATTAGTGACGAGGTTTGCCATTTGTTCGCTCGGAGATAGGGGAAAAGTAGGCATTGCCTGAGGGGGACGATAGATGAGCACAAAGACAAGAGAGCCATTGCTGGTGTCGAGTTTGAGGACAATGTTCTCAACTTCCGGGAGGACAAGGGGAGTGAGGGTAATAAACTGGATGTTTTTATGTATGATAGCAGCTACCCCACCACCACTCTTTCCTGGGGAGCGGTTGGCGTGCAAGATGTAATAGTCAGAGGGGAGTGCTGCCAAGATGTCTGGGGCAGAGTCCTCGGTTAGCCATGTTTCGGTGACCAGAAGGATATCTGGTTTTTCGGATGTCAGCAGCAGAAATACGTCAAGCTGGTGTTTGACCAGAGAGCGAGTGTTGAGATAGGAAATGTGCCAGGCGGGATATATAGCTGTAGAAGATCTAGGGGTAGGAGGCATGGGGGGGCAGGGAAGTCGAACAGCTTGGTTTTTGGAAGATGTTGTATTTCATTATACTCTTATAGACGGCAGGTTTGAGGGGGGCATAGTGGTGGGCTAAAAGTCTAAGGGCCCGATTCACAGAACTAACTTAAGACAAAATCCTAAACTTACTACCATTTTGGTATTCACAGAAGACACTTACTAATTTTGGTATTCACAGAAGGCACTTACTCATTTCGGTATTCACAGAAGTTAGGAGTCCTAACTTTAGGACTCCTAAATGCCTTCTGTGAATACCGAAAGTCTTAAAATTAGGATTTTTCTCAGTTTAGTAGTAGTATAGTTAGGACTCCTAACTTTAGGACTCCTAAATGCCTTCTGAGAATACCGAAAGTCTTAAAATTAGGATTTTTCTCAATTTAGTAGTAGTAAAGTTAGGACTCCTAACTTTAGGACTCCTAAATGCCTTCTGTGAATACCGAAAGCCTTAAAATTAGGATTTTTCTCAGTTTAGTAGTAGTAAAGTTAGGAGTCCTAACTTTAGGACTCCTAAATTGAGAAAAATCTTAATTTTAAGACTTTCGGTATTCACAGAAGGCATTTAGGAGTCCTAAAGTTAGGACTCCTAACTTCTGTGAATACCGAAGTGAGTAAGTGTCTTCTGTGAATACCAAAATGAGTAAGTGCCTTCTGTGAATGCCAAAATGGTAGTAAGTTTAGGATTTTGTCTTAAGTTAGTTCTGTGAATCGGGCCCAGAGTTCTGTTGAGGAATATTTGATAGTATTGGTATTGGTAGAGGCCCCTGGGCCCGTCTGGGGGCGGACGGGCGCAGACGGGCTTGCCATTGGTACGCTTTTGGCGCGCCCGCTGCGCTCCCGCGCTGCAGTGTTAATTTTTAAGCTAAGCCCTGCCTCTAACTCCTCCTCCTACCGGCCGATTGGATGAGGCCAAGGGGTGGAGAGGTGCAGGGGGAAGGAGCAGCGATCGAGTCACAGAGTAAGTTTTCAGTGCAATACAAGTTTCTTAGCGCGATATACACAAAGTAGTAAGTTTTAAAACCAAGTTTAAGAAGTTAAAAGCGCTGTCAGCGGAGGTCCGCGCGGCAACAATAAACAAATATGTTTATATGTGTTTATTATGTTTTTATCTCCATCGAGGTGGTTTTATCGAAGACATTGTCCGCAGTTTCAGCAGACTATCGCATGCTACCGCCTTGTTGTAAATCCCACGTTGTCACGGGGTTATTTTCCCGCAATGGGCTGCAATATTGAAAGTTGCGTTACGCTACTCTTGCAGTAGTTATCACATGTTCTTGTGAATATACCCCTTAGAAACCAAATTTGGCATGCTCTTATAGCCTCCAATCTGTGCTACCAACCATGGCAATTTCATTAAAAAAGGTATGTAGGAAGCTGGCTCTGTATGTGTTATACCAAAGTAAGGTATAGTGTGCACAGAGTCCAGTGGAACACCAAAGGTATAGCAGAGGCTAAATTAGGTAAGTACTAACAGCTCTCTTTGTGGTTGTGTGGACGAGCAGTTAGGCTCATCCAGAGGGGTGTTAAGCATTTATTGCATTCACTCAATCAAGACTGATGGCCCACATTCAAGAGACTGAACAGAGACCAATTACGTAAGTATAAAAAAGGTATACTTATGTTTTATTTTTCGAACCAAGCAGGACTTGGCACAGGTAAGTAGAATATACTCTCAAATGCAAGACTTCGCAAGGAAATGCAGTTGTGATTGAATTTGCAATCGTTACAGATTGGTATTGGTTCAAAAAGCTGTTAAAATCTCACAGTAATTACTTTTGGAATACTTTTTGATTACTTTCAGATTACATTGACAAATCGGGTGGTATACCTAGTTACCACACCGGGCATCTAACAGTACACGGTAAGTAAGACTTTTAAAGGTTTGCAGTGTATTTACAATTTCTCCATACAAACATCAGTTCAAGGTTTAGAGCATTTTTAGGGACAAAACACCTAACATTGGTCCCTACGGGAGAAAAATGGTTATCGGTTTCACAGGTAACTACTCGATTCACGAGTGGGAGTTTTGGGGGTTAGGACCAAGGCTCCCCAAGGTCTAGGTAGGCACTCAAGTTGCACCACCAGTGGCACTTGGGAGGCCGGGTCCAGAGTGCAGGGGCCCAATGTTAGCCAATGGGCCTAAGGTGCCTCAGTTAGGAACGGCCTGCGAGCAGGCCACTCGGCTGTGGGAGCGAAGCTCCTGGGCTTAAAGTGAGCACTGCAGGGGCCAACAATCAGCATAGAAGCTACACCACCTGCAGCACAGGGGTGGCCGGGTGCAGTGTGCCAAGAAGACATCGGGGCCTGTGGATTCCAATGGCGACTTTCAGTTCGGTAAAGATGCTGCAGGCTCAGGTAGGGAAACTTCCTGAAGGCGACCACCAGCTGGAGAGGTAAGTTGGGTTCTTGGGGGGTGCCTGGACACTGTCGGTTGGGCCACACAAGGCCGTGGGGCATCGGGCGCAGTGGTGTCTTTTGGCGTCCGGTCATCTTACTAGTTCCAGTCGCGGTCAGGGGGACCCTTCAGGTTGAGGTTGCAGGTGTCATCTTGAAACTTGACATCCTCGTGGTATTGGGCCACTGGAACTCAACCGTGGGTGTTGGGTTCAGAGTGGTGCAGAATCGCGGAGCCACCTGGATCCGGATTCTGTGGGGGAGTCATGGCTTGAGAAAATCCGGTGCTCACGGGAGACAGAGTCTGTTAGATGAGTACAGGGCAGTTCCTCCTGGCTCTGGGGGTTGCTGGCTTTTGGACTTGCCGGAGTTCTCGCTGTAGGCAGGTTAAGGGCAGGACAGACCGGTAGGGCTGGGGCCAAAGCAGTAGGAGTCCTCTTCTTGCTGTGTCAGCATGGCTCATCAGTCCTTCTTCTAAAAAGGGGTGTGCAGGTTGGGACCATTGGGACCCTTCCTTGGGATGGATACACCCCCCTATAATGCCACCCACCCATGGGAGGGGCGCATGAGCCCCTCCCTAAGTGGCTGGGTCCCCTCATCTTCCAGATGGAGGGAACTGAGATGTGTGTTTCACCTCGCCTCCCCCACCTGAGGGGTGGGGTTGGCAAAGGTGGGCACACCTCTCTTCCTAGCTTGGTTTTACCGCTGATTCTCCCAACCAAAGTGGGGGGCAGAACCGGTGGGAGCCAGTTGCTGGGGGCAGCAAAAGGCAGGGACAGCTTCCAAAGGCAGCAGGCCTTTGACCCTTCCCCTTCGAGGACCTAGCCCATCCTGGGGGAGAAGGCATGACACCTCTGCCCAGTATGGGCTTTGTTTCTGGGCCCAGAGAGTGGAAGCTATCTACCCAGGGTACTACAAACCTGTCTGGTAGTGTCAAATAGCGGACAGCCATTCAGTAACCACACTAGGGCTGCTTGTTTTTTAGGAGGCATCTCTAAGATGTACTCTGAGGGCATTTTACATTAAATCCCACACCGGCATCAGTGTAGGTTTAATGTGCTGAGAAATTTGCTACCAAACTTCCCAGATTTCAATAAAGCCATTACGGAGCTGTGGAGTTAATAATGACCAACTCCTGACCATATAATCTTTATGGCTTTACTACACTTACTATGTTTATGAATGAACTTAGACACTGTAGGGTTACAGGGTTCTTGCCACTGTACCCTCACCTGAGGGTTAGTGGACCCAGCTAGAGGGGTGGTTTACCTAGGCCTCAGGCAGTGGGTTGTAGGCGTGGCACACAGGGATGTGCACCATGTCGACGCTTCACTTTTCTCTGCACCAAAACACGCAGCCTGCAATGGCAGTGGGTGGGTTTTTAAGGTACAGGGCCTCTAGTTGTGGCACAATAGGTGCTGCAGCCATTAGATGCCTTCCCTGAACACAGTGCCCTTAGTACCCATGGTACATTTTACAAGGGGCTTACCTGTGGCCAGAGATGTGCCAATTAAGGTTACAAAGGTACAGGTTTGGGAACGAGCACAGGCCCTGGGAACCTGAATGGCAGGGTCCCAGGGCACATCATTCCTCCTGTGAATACCTCTGTCTCAGCATCTCAAGTAATACTCTGCCGGTTTGCAAACTTCACACTTTTTATCTCCCCCTCGGAGACCATCTCCCCTTCATCGAGCAACTGATGGAAATCATCTCTGGCAATGTCGACTCAGCCGTGTCCCAAATTTTCCTGGGTGATTTCAACCTTCACTGGTCTAACCCCAATGACCATGCAGTAACTTGCCTTAAATCATTCTTAAACGATCAAAATCTGACTCAGCACTGTGACTAACCTACTCATAATAAAGGAGAAACTCTAGACCTCATTATCTCGAAAGGGCAGACTATCACCTTGGATACCATTACCCCTTGCGATTGGTCCGCCCACCACTGCATCCTCTTTTATATTAACAGGGAGGTGTCGATGAGGAAAGGTCAATCAACGAAATCAAAGATCTGGAAAAGGGACCTCAGATCAATAAACTCAGATGAACTAGCCGCCCACTGTAAATCTGCCCTCTCCTCCCAAGCTGACTTGGTTGAGGTTCAGTTGCTCACCGAATCCTACAATTTGACTATCTCCAACATCATGGATGACAATGCACAACTTCGAAAGAAAAATGCCTCAACAAAAATATCCAAACTGTGGTACAACGACAATTTAAACACGGAATGCCGCAACCTCAGAGCAGTTGAACGTACCTGGAAATCCAAACCCTCCTTAGACCAACTAAAACTCCTTAGAGAGGTTAGGAGCTTCTGCAACAAACAAATCAAGAGCGCTAAAGCGGACTACTTCAGACACCAACTTGATCAAACTGCTAACCGCCCCTAGAAACTTTACGAATTGGTCAAACAGCAATCAGTGGTAGGTCCAAAACATTCTGACTCTGGAGGCAGCCCACCCTCATGCGATGAACTTGCTGCTTTCTTCTCTGAGAAATCAAGACTCATCACCATTGACCTAGCCTCTAAGAAGGCTCTCCTGCCATCCTCTGGGTCCGCACCATCCCTCGACCCCTTAGAAAAGTACAAAGCTATCAGCCTGAACACTAAGAACAATGCGTCATGTGACACCTTTACCCCATTCAGTGAAAAAGACATCAACAAGATTCTTCAGAATATCAACCCATTTAACCACTTCAGTGACCCTTTGCCCCTGGCCATCTTCAAAGAAATCAAGAATGTACTCATCCCCACCTGGACAAGGATTGTAAATGCTTCTCTATCACAAGGCACGATCCCTGACTGCCTAAAAGCAGCTCAGGTGTCACCTATTCTAAAAAAACCTAACGCAGATAAAGCTGACCTCAATAACTTCCGCCCTATCTCCAAAATCCCTACCCTAGCCAAACTCCTTGAAAAATGTGTACAATCCCAACTTTGCGCTCACATTGAGAACTTCCAAATCCTAGACCAGCATCAATCTGGCTTTCGGAAGGGGCACAGTACTGAATCAGTCCTCACGCACGTTAGGGATGACATTTTAAAAATGCTTGACCAAAATGATTCCTGCCTCCTAATCCTCCTTGACCTTTCCTCCGGATTCGATATGGTTAATCATGACAACCTCTTATCCATTCTGAAGAATAGGATGGGTTTCTCAGGTCGGGTGCTACAATGGCCCTTGTCCTTCCTCCACCACAGATCACAAAGAGTCAAGGCAAACCACTCCTCTCCCTGCCGTCTTCAGTACTCATAGGTGTCCCCCAATGATAAGCCCTATCTCCTATCCTCTTCAACCTTTTCCTGGAACCATTAGCTAATTCACTAAATTCAACGAACATTCTCTTCCATATGTATGCAGACGATACGCAACTTTATTTGAAAATCTCATCTCTGGATAACATCATCTCACTCAACACTACCCTAAAGTTTACTCAAAATTGGTTAACTGAGAACCATCTCCTGCTCAATACCTCCAAAACAGAATTCCTTCTCATCCCCAAGCCAGACCTCTGGCTGAATCACCTCTCTGCTTTCAACTGTACCTCTCTCATCATAGACTCAGCCAAATCTCTCGGATTCACCCTGGACAAGCACCTGAATATGAAAAATCACATCAGCAATGTGTGTAAGGGAGCTAAATACATGATGGGGACACTTTGAAATATCAAACCATTTCTTCCACAATCTGATTTCGAGCAGGTGGTCCAAGCGCTTGTCTTGCCGAGGCTAGACTACGGCAGTGCTATGCTCTGTGGCCTTCCCAAATATACCCTGGCTCCACTAAAGGCATCACTGAACGTGGCAGCTAGACTAGTTACAGGTACCAAACGAAATTAGCACATTTCCCCATCAGTTAAAGATTGCCGTTCTGACACACAAAGCCCTGCATTTCAAAGCTCCCACGTACCTAGAGCAAAAGCTTGTATTATCCCGTGGTGGTAGAGCCTCAAGAAGCGCTAACACTTTCCTCGTAAAACTACTTATCCTTAGCAAAAAGAGAACTTGTCTCTTAGCCTTCTCCGGCGCTGCCCCAAAGATATGGAACTCTCTCCCACTGGAAGTACGCAGAACGACTGCTTTCAAACTGGAAGCCAAAAGATTCCTTATGAATACATTCTTACCTTAATTGGACTAGGCTCACTTGCTCGAAGTCTTTTATCCCACAACCATTGTACCACCATTTTGACACTGCTCTTCTTCACCACATAGTGTGCCCCCTTGTAACCCACTATATACCTCTTTATTGTATTACTCTCCTTGACTCATTTGACTTCTAATTATGCGTTTATTCCTTTTTTGTATTGTTACGTGATGTCGATATTGCATTTATGTCCTTCCTTCTATCCTTTTGTAAAGCGCTCTGATATCCTTCGGGATCTTGATCGCGCTATATAAAACTTTATAAATAAATAAAATAAATCAAGTCAGGTTGCATCAGATGTCAGGCAAAAAGTGGGGGGTAACCAAGGGGCACTTTCCTACAAAGTACCCTTCTGACACTCCAACTTGAAGCGCGATGGGCCAGTGATACCTCTGGACCACTGTTTAAACAAATAGTAAGGAACATGTTAAAGCCTTTTTGTTCATTAAGGATACAGAAACATTGTCAAGCATGAAATTTGTGGGTTATACGGTGGAGAACTTCAATGATGAGAAAGTGGCCAAAAACCTCTCCTGCCCCCTAGCCAAATCAGTGAGACTACAATTTATTCAAATTCGGTTCCTATGTTCTTCTTCAATCGCATTTAGGCAAGCATGGCCGTCTCATAAAGATCGTTCAGAGCAATGCTGTTTCAACAGCTATAAAAGGGAATCACTGCTGCATATCATTTGTATTTGCCCTGCACTCCTGCCCAAGCACCGAAGATGGTTAGTAGACTTATTTCAGACCCTTTGCCTTTGCCTTTTTTAAGCTGTTTTTAAGGATCTAGCTATTGTATATTTGATGTTAGAGGATCAGGTGTTGTATAATTTTAATTAATTTTACAATAAATGTCTTCTATCTGTTTAATAAAACTTTATAAAACAAAATCAACATGTGTTTGAGTATTTCTTTAAAAAAAATTCAGTACACAAAGTGCAGACATAGAAACAACCATAGGTTTCTATGTGCAGTGATAGGGGATATATAGTGAACCTATATCTCAGTAAGGGGTGCATGCATCACCTTACCAAGACTGCAGTAGCAGACCGGTGGTGTCATTTTGGAGGGCTTCCCAGGGGTGGCATAATACATACTTCAGCCCCTGGTAGGCCTCTGATGTACCTATGTCCTGGGTACATAGTATACCATATACTAGGGACTCACAAGGGTACCCCAGAATCCAATCTGGTGTGTACCTAAAGTACATGGAATCAATTTAGAGAGGAAGCAGCTAGGCTGGGGTCCTGAATAGCAGGGCCCCAGCCAGACTAAAGTCGAAAACAGTGTTACAGCAGCAAAAGAAAACGTGGGGGTAACCATAAGAGGCAGATGCTACTCTCCTACAAACCTAACACCACCCTTGCTGCAAACTTCACTATATTGTGGTGGAGTTCGTATAAACCTGAAGAAAGTGAAGAAAGATGTCTTCTACTCAAGTTTGCAACAATATTTCTCACAAAAACTGATATGTTTTGGTGAATAGAATGGTAATTGGTCCAAGCCACACATTTTTTAGTAAAGATAGTTCTATTTAGACAAGGAAAAAGCACCACCAGTGGAGCTAATTTACAGGTCTTTACATGTTCATTCCAAAGATGAAACATGTGATATTATATGGGGCTATGTGCAATATTCTGTGTTGTAATTCCTCCGGGGATCACCCAGTAGAATGCACAAGGTAAAAATGTAAGGAAAGCACTCAAAATTGTAAGCAGTTAGATTATTTACTAATGATGCATTCCCCAATGTGCAGATATAACTTCTTTAAAACAATGAGCAAAGTTTCAAATGGACGCAAAGGTACACTAAACACATGCACATTGAATTGGAGAGCAGGTGACAGGATATTCCAATTTGGGAAAAGAAAGAAAGTCATGCTTATACATGTGAAATGTGTGGATCCCCAAAAAGTCATAAATGTTCTCAAACTCTATCCTTAACTAACAAAAAGTAGATTCTGGAAATTTAGGATGCATTTGCAAATTGTACTCTCTCCCTAAAACATTGTAAAATCGGCCTGCTCCTGATTAGTACATTTAATTTACCAGTAAGTCCCTAAAATGTAGTACTACATGCAGGGCTTGTAAAGTAAATGCTACTACAGGGCTGCAGTAGTCATTGTGCCACCCACTAAAGTAGCATCTTAAAACATGTCCCACTACTGCCACTGCAACACAGTGGCGTAACACAGGCCCCCGCAGCCCGTGGTGCGGGGGGGCCTTTAGCTGCAGGGGGGCCCTTGAGCTGCAGGGGGCGCCCTCAGCACAGTACTAAGGCCTGGGAACTCCATGTTAAAGACGGAGTGGGGGCTCCTTCATGCACCTTGAAGGGGGCCCACTCAACTTTCGTTACGCCAGTGCTGCAACCTCCTCCTAAACTGTTGTAAGGCCTACCTCTCCCATAGGCTAACAATAGGTTACCTTATTCCAATATTAATGAGTGCTAACTTCAGATTGGGAGCAGATAGAGAATTTATGTTTATAGTCATATGAATTGTAATTTACAATTCTATTTAATGGTGAAGTCAGGCTACACTTTTGAAAATGCCATTTTTGGAAAGTTGGAAATTTCCTGCCCAAAGCTTATGAGGCCTTTCTAGGAGATTCCAGTTGTCTGGGTCTGTTAATGGTTCCCCCATCAAGAATGTGTATTAGGCCCTGACAGTGGACAATGGAACCTGGGTGTGGCTGGGAGAGAGTCTTCCTGGCAGGAGGAGCTGCCCAGATTAAATTTCAAAGAACCTTGCTCACAGAATACACAAGGTCTGCCTGCCTTAGTTTTGTCACCCTAGACTGTTTGGAGCCAAACCCAAGATAAGAACTGACCAGAATCAGTTTTGGGGGTAGGCCAGGGAATTCCCCACACAAAGGCTGGCACCAGGTATAAATGTAGCATCTTCAGGACCTCTCATCAGACCGCTCCGGGATCTTTGCAAGATTCAGAAGAAACACTGCCCTTCTGCCAGAAGGACTGCTCGGCTATCTGAAGAAGGAAGATTGGACCTACCTGCCCCGAGTGACTCTAAGGGTCAGTTGGCTTACCTTGTGTATGAGCTACAGGGACACAACAAGCTTCCAGGGGCCTGTCCTGCAACTGCCCAGCTGACCAGCAAAGACTGGACCTGCCTGAGCCATGCTGCTGGCCTCTGCTGGAGTGAGTCATGATCGCCAAGAAGTGCCCCCCTGTCCTGACCCATAGCTGGCATCAGAGAGCACTCCTCCCTACCTAACGAAAGGTGTCATCAGATTGGGCGCAAAGAGACGTGAAGTCCCGCAAAGCCATGCCGCACAGCTAAAAGCTTCACTGGAATCAATGCCAAGCGACGCAAAGCCCTGCAAAGCCTTGCCGCCAGTGGCGTTGCTAGGGTGGGTGTGAGGGGTGTGGTCCTCCCCAGGCAGCACGAGTTTTGGGGGCGGTGCCCTCCCCCCGCTCTTACCCACCGTCTCGGGGCAGCAATAGCAACCCTCCCCATACTGCTCCATAATGCGTTCGCCGCAGGGAGGCAAACTGACAAATCTCTCGCCAGCACCCTCCCCACTCTTCACTGCAGCCCTGGCGGGTGGCAAACGCAGGGACCACCACAGGTGGCCAGGGGGCTAGCCACACCACTGCTTGCCACCCTGCTGAAAGCTCCATTGGAACTAATGCTGAGTGACGCGAAGCCCCGCAGAGTCTTGCCGCACAACTGAAAGCTTCTCCGGAACCAACACTGAGCGACGCTATGCCTCGCAAAGCCACGCAGACCTCGCATCAACGATATATGGTAGAATTCCCAGCGGGTCAAACTCGATCCTGTACCCAGCCTGCCCTCTCTTGTGGTCAGCCTGTACTTTTGATTTTGTCCTGGTTCAGCATGACCAGATACCCACAGTTGGCACATTGCATCTTTTGCCACTATCTTTACCTAAAACGTTCAACATCAATATCTCTGGTACTACTTTGTTTTGTTGTCATTTTATTTATCGAAATATGCTCTATTTTTCTAAATTGGCTTGGTATTTTATTTTTGTTGTGTTTTCAGTTTATTACAGATTCTGTGCTGCATAAATACTTTACATGTTGCCTCTAAGTTATGCCTGACTGCTTTATGCCAAGCTACCAGAGGGTTAAGCACAGGTAAATGTAGTTCTTTTTGTGGTTCACCCCGACAAGGATTATGGTTGTCATCTGAGTGCGGCTTCCACCACTCTCAACTTACAACCCAATATCTTACATTTACATTTAATAAATGAGTTTGACAGATGTGTGGCTACGCCTGCAGGCCTCTTGAATGTTTAATAAATCTATGCAATGCTTTGTATCGCTGAATGCCATATATGCGCCCCAGCAAAACATTACTAATTAGTCCACAAAGTGCCTAAAAAGTGAAGAGCATTTTGTGCATTCTGTTGCATCATTCATCATATCGAATGCATCGATTCTGATTGTGTGACATTAACAGCGATTGTTTTTTCCACTAGTTAAATCCCTGTACCATGGAGTTCAGAATTTGCGAATGCAATAAATACCACTTATTACGTGCTTTTCCCATTGCATCTGGGAATACAAGTGGACTTGGTGCTTTCCGCAAAAATATCCCAATCCCTATATTTACTAGGGCTTCTCACCGGGTAAATATCAGCAGGATTGACCTACCCATATTAATCTGTGCAAACCTCCCAGGGGTTGGAAAACTATGACCCACATACAGTTGCTACCACGGTGGTGAACACAGAAGTGTGCATGTGTGCCGCAGTTTAGAACAGCTCTCGTAATCTAGGTCTGTAGCTCCTTGTTTTTTTTTTACTTCATCGGAATCATAAATGCAGATAGAAAAATCTGTTTCCCCTTCTTTATGGACCTTTTTGGCCCCCAAACTTTGGAATACTCTTCAGTTGTTCAACTAACTTTCCTTTCGTATGGCCCTGAAAAATTAGATATATAGTTTTTGATTTCTCTTCTATTGCGAGCTGATAAACTATGATGAATAGATTTTTTTTTTTTTTTTTAATTAAGAATTCTGAATTTAGGGGACCTATTTATCAAAATTTCATGCTACGCAGGACAGCTAGCAACAGTTGGAGAGAGCTGAAATGCACTATATCTACTAAGATATGGTGATCTTTAGCTCTCACTCTGCAGCTGGCTGCCTAGCGTCAACGCAGAGACTCTTGCAAGCGACCTCAGGACAGGAGTTGGTTACTGGTGGCTAAGGCGGGGAGCAGCCTGTCGCGAAAATAGGACTGAACAATGACTCTGGTTCTATGAGGACAATTTTTTTTTTTTTTGCAGATTTATATAGCGCGAACTCGACCCGAAGGTATTGGATCGCTTTACATGAGCACCAGTTATGTTACACAAGGACACATTCATTTTTGGTAGGCATGGGAGGATTAAGTGATTTGCCAGAATCACAGGAAGCTGAGCCGACGCCATACTTGGTACCCCAGCTCCAAAGTCACCAGCTCTAGCCGTACGGCTGCATCCTCTCCCAATTGAGCTGCGCATGCTCACACTGACAGATTCACTGCGTACAGGCGTAAACTACGTGCGTGCGCGAGGCGTGCGTGGCGCGCTCATATTCACACCTGATCGCATTAACAGCGTCCCTCCCAGAGTTACACATACTTCTTTTTTTTTTTACATCCCCTTTATTTCTTGGCTTACTGATACTAATTACAGGCCTGTGTTCCCAGCGCGCCTTCTCCGCCACTGCCACCGTGCCGCGAAATGAGCCGTCAGCCCGCCCTCCCCACGGATCATTGTGCTGACGGCCCGGACTCATAAATACGAGCTGAATGGGCGAGTGACAAGCAAGATTCTCCGGAGCGAACGAGTCCGCCTCAGCAGATTCTGCCCTCGCCAATCACTCTCATATACGCGGCTTTACAGAAATAGACTTGAGGGATTGGGGAGAGATGAAGGTTTGAAAAGTTGTTAACCTCTATTCTCCGCCCTCCCCTCTGCTAAATATGCTGTCTCCCTGATGTATGGACGGAGGGTATATTGACTGGAGATGAGGGATATAGGGGAATTGGAAACTATTGACCCATGGGTAGTAAAAGTGATGCTGGTGGCTTATAATTATTTGAGGGCTTTTTATGGGCCCGTGAGGTCGTAGCTGAAATCCGAAGCGCAGTGTTATCCTTCTATATGCAAATATTTCGGTCAATACTAGCAATTCTTGTTATTCGTAAACACTGTTTTATGTTTCGAAAAAAATTATTGATTATTGAAAAGCAGATTCCCTGGTTCGCCTCACACCCATCCCGGATTAAGCCTATGCAATTAATTGTCCACGTCTTTGTAAGGGCATCCAGAAATGCCGCATTATAATTCTAAAAATGTAGAATAGCCTGCTTTATACATACACATAGGTGCAGCCTACGTGTGACGCCATCATATCGTAAGGCTGACTTTTACTGCCAGCCCTGATGTTTCATCTACAGACTACGCATGCTGGGACTTGGCACTTTCCTTTTCCTATGATGATTATGGATCTTAGTGTCCCCTGATTGGCCGAGTCACTCTCATGCCACTGGACAGTTTACATATATGGTACTGTAAGCAATAGGAGTGCCTAACATGGTGAAACATACTTTAAAGAGCGTTTTTTTTTATTTTTTAGAAGTACCAAGGGGCAAGTGCTGGAGAGGGCTTTAAGTGGTCTGGGTCCCGCCGGTGGTCAGCACCAGCATTTCTAAAAAGCAGGTGCTGAGATGGGCCCCTTTCGTGCTCCCCATTTTTGCCGTCACCCTCAGGGTGAAAAAAACATCTTAACTCCACAGCAGTGCAACCCTTCACTGCCTTTGATGTAACTTCAAAGAGAACTGTTTCACAGCCTCATCCTTTCAGAACTGAAGCATTTGCAATATTCTATACAACAAAGCCATAGTAGTTGCTTGTATATCTTATGCAACTAACAGCCATTGATTAAGCCAATAGTCCTGGCTTGTTGAAGGTGTAATGCTACTTGTATTATATATATGGATACAATGACTGCAGCAGCAAAATACCAGTCTGCACACTATGCTAAGCACAGACTTTTAGTTTATGTGTTTTAAGCCACCCCCTAATTACATCGGCCGCACCCCTTTGAGAGACCCCCCCCCCCCCCCCAGTTTTTTCATCCCACATAAAGCCCTGGGTCAAGGGTGTCTACTTCACACATTTTTGTTGGGGTTTCTGTTAGGGTGCCAGATCACCCCATGCTTGCAGGTCTCCACGCTGCATTGATCAAATGTCTGGTCAGCGGATGTTCATTGATGGCGTGTGTGGAAATTGCACCGCTGCCGCTTTATTCAGAGTTTTGAACCTGCCTACTGTAGTGGCATGAAGTGCTCCTGGAGTATTTTTGCCTGTGGTCAAAAATCACCCCCAAAACTAACACCAACATGGGAAAAGAACCTCTTATGAAGTGGTATGCAGGCTGCCCTGTCACTTATGGCGTTACCCTAGTTTTGTACCAACATCTGACTCCCGCCGAATCTTGGCACATGCACAGAAGCATCTTGGCACATGCTCAGAAGCTGACAGGATGTTCCAAGTGCCTATGTGAGCCTCTGTGCACGGTTATGCCTGTACCTGGTAGGCTCGTTCCGAAGCAGCGCTGCTTCACCCGCAAACCAAGAGGTTCAGCTCACACACTGGTGCCGTGGCTAGACGCCGATGTAGCTGGAAGCGGACAGTGTAGCTCTGCCCCAGGAATCCCCCATCTGTCAGAATCCTAAGCCCCAACCCCACTGTAAACCCGGTAGAACAATTGTGGAGGAGTCCCGGAGCAGTTCTATGTCTACCCGGGGGCTTCCGGCCCACAGATAGCGAAACATGCGGTATTAAACAAAGTGAGACCCTGGGATACCGAAGTCAAAATGGCGCCCGCTGTGAACAGTGTGGTCAGGCCGGGAGCGAACCCTGCGAGATCGGCAATTTGCGGGGACGCACAGGAGCCAGACAACCCGACGTTATACCGCTAAAGCCAATTACTGCCCCGAGGAGTACCTGTAACCATCAGCTGAGTGGCGCCTGCGGCGGGCAGAGGTGGAGCACAGCAGCCCTGAGAGTGTTGGAGCAGCCGAGTGCGAACTTGGAGTTGGCGCGGCCGCAGCAGCGAAGGTAGGCTGCAGGCGGCACATTAGGCAGCCACGCTCAGTGGTGACGAACGCGGAGGGGGCTCCAAATCACCCCAAGTCAAGCGAGTGCAAGAAGAACAGAGGATATTGCAGTGAGGGAGACAAAGTGAGAGGTGCCCAGAGTGGGGGAGGTGTCGCAGGCGAGGCAGGAGTAGCCACAGGCCATGTGAACTCCAAATTCTGCCTGGGAGCGCTCTGCAGACCACAAGAGAGTGCAGGGCTCACAAAGAAGGCCCAAGTGATTGGCGCAGAAGGGAGAAGAGCCTAGGAACACCCAAAAAGTTTTGCCACCGGATTGCAGGAGCAAAGGAGAACTTAGGAAGTCGTTGGTGAATGCGGGAGGCAACACCGTGGGCAGGGACCCGAGCCTCACCGAGAGGGGGCTCCAGGAAACTGCAAGCGGATGGAGGGCTGAGTGAGGGGTCCACCACAAGACCGCAGCACAGCCGGTGGGGGGGGGCTTTAGAGAGAGCCCCGGGACCCACGATAGTAGCCCTCAGTTATTAGGGTATGGAGAACCCCACAGAAGAGAAAGTGGAAAGAGGAGCGGAGTGAGAGTGTCCACTGCGAGCTCGAAATACAGCCCCGGGATATAGGAGCTGTCGGAGACTCTGCAGATACTGAACCGGCCAGTGAGTAGATGGAGTGGAGCGTGAACTTGGAGAGCTAGTCTACGGGGGTCCTGGTGTGTGCGCATGGCACTAATGGAGGGAAGGCAAGATGAGGCCTGAAATCACACCTACCACAGTGAATAGAGGCGAGCGGCAAGACAAGCGGCCCGTGGTTCCACTCTGAGACTGCAGCACTGCAACCACTCCCAGATCAGTGGGGTCTAGAGATCGCGACCCTTGGTCTTGTGAGTGGGCTGGGTGTGTTCGGAAACCCCAGAAGTTCCGTAGGAAGCACAGGGGGGAGTGACCGAGGTGGAGCTGAGGAGGGGAAGAAGAATTGGGGGGGCTGCCGACCGCCTCTCATTTTGACGCCCCAACAACAGAGCAGGGAGGTGGCTGGTGACCATGGGGAAAGTGCAAAAGAGAAGAGGGCACATCACCCTTAATATGGGCGGAGGGAGTACCCAAATCGATGAGGAGGACGACAGCCCAGAAACAGGGAAAGAAGCCTCTACTCCGCGTCCCACGATGGCAGATATTATGTAGGCCATTACAGCCTCCCGAGAAGTGCTAGAAACAAAGATTGATGCCATTGGCACTGACCTGAGCCTATTGAAAGACGATCCAAAAAATGGTCGGGTCGTGCACAGACCAGGAAGGTAACGAAGGTTTGGTAAGTTGTCGGGTGCCACTGAGGTATCACTCTCAAACCCTAAGAGTGTGAAAAGACAAGCAAAATCCATGCGTTGGCTGAACTCAGGCAACGTCCCTCTGGGCACACCACAAAAAGCAAAAGCTTAAAGCACGTTAATTCGTCTGTTTCAATGAAGATGCCGTGCGTGCTTGAAATCGTAATATTTAATTGGTGTCTTGACTTTTCTATAGTGTTTAGTAGGCTTGAAAATGCAATAAACGATGATATTATACATGCTCCATATCATCTAGTTGCCAATGCCATCCCAATGCATTTCGGGCCCATTTGGCCCTTCATCAGGGGAGTCTAAACAAAAACATACATAACAAAGAATTACTATTCGCAATGAGAGGTACGTCATGCAACAAAAGACAGTGAGGGACCCTGCCAGCATATAGATACACTCTGCCAGAAAACATGGTAGCCACCTTGTTATGTGCTGCAATGCATAAATAAACGTAAAGGGAACCAAAGGAGTGTGAACTAAAATTGCATTGATCAAAGAGTACTTAAAGGGAATTACCAGTGGTAACGAAAACGGTGAGCCAAAGTGCCGCGTTTCATGCTCGGTAAAAGTGACAAAGTGAAAAGAAAACAAAAGTGAATGCTGCTGTTGTGCATCTCAATAAAACGAGAGCGTAAACCGAGTGCCTATAAAAACTCCGTGCAAAGTGAAATAACGTGCACATTACTAAACGCGCAAAGTGTTTCAGTTCGTACGAGTATTTACCTTGTACTGAAAATTTCAAGCTGTAAACAAACAGCGGTGCCGGTTCTCGGTCACGAAATGTGGGTGAGTTTGCTCGGCGAACGGCGCGCGTTTTAAATGAAAAGAAACCGGTGTCAACCGGAAGTGACATGCAAGTAGTACGTCCGCTTGGTCATGTGGAACTAGTGGATATCATCGGCGCCATGTTGCAAGTGCCAGTAGATGAACTAAACAGTGACTGAAATGTAAACAAAAGACTAGTTGAGCGTAAAAAATACACACAAATGAACGTGTATAAAAATAGTGTGAGTTGAAACATTGTGGGCATGCACATGCAGCTATACAAAATTTACAGGTAGCAAGCGAATTCCAAGCGGTCATTGAGACCCTTCGGTTTCAGAGAGTCCAGTTTGTAAATCCAGAAGTTTTCGCGTTGTAGCAGAAAGGTGTCATTGTCTCTGCCCTCCATCCTTGATACGGTTTCCAAAACCAGGAATTTCAATTGTGAAATATTGTGTTGTTTCTCTAGGAAATGAGCAGCCACTGCAGATTTTAAATTGCTGGTGCGTATATTGCTTTTGTGCTCCAAAATGCGCGTCTTGATCTTCCTTAATGTTTTCCCAACATAGACCAAGCCGCAGGGGCATTTGAGTAGATAGATGACATTGTTGGTGTCACAAGTAGCATTGACATGCAATTTAATGGGGGTACCCCTCATCGGATGTGTCACATAGTTGCCCCTGATAATGCAATTACAATTGCTACAGTTTAAACAGGGAACTGTCCCGTGGAATGGTGTGGCTGGTGCAATGATCCTGGGACGGATAAGTTCTTGAATGTTTCTACTCCTGGTATATGCAAACATTGGTGGATTGCTGAAGATGCCATGAAAATCAGTTTCGAACGTCAGTATTGGCCAATGTTTTTTGATTGATTGTTTGAACCTATGGCTCATGGTGGAAAACCTAGAAACCATGACCATACGATTCTTTTCTCCACGTGTTGTGGGTTGTAACAGACTCTCACGTGGCATGTTTCCCACTTTTGTTATGGCGTTGGTGATGACCTCCTGAGGGTAACCACGGGTGGTAAAACGATGTGCCATGGCTTGAATTTGATCATGTGATTCTGAGTGAGCAGACACAATCCTTTTCACTCGCAGTAACTGTGAAAATGGTAGATGATTCTTCAGAGCCGGTTGATGAAAACTGGTGTAGTGCAGCAAGTTGTTGCGGTCGGTGTTTTTTCTGAACAGGGTGGTGGTGAGTTGATTGTCCCGTATTGTCACTTGAACATCCAAGAATGTAACGGTTGCCTCATGAAAACTGAAGGTGAATTGAATGCGGTCGTTGATCTGATTGAGATTTGTCAAAGCTAACTTAAGAGCATCCAATGAACCGAACCAAAGGACGAAAATATCGTCAATGTACCGCAAAAATAATCGTGCATGTTCCTTCCATGTGTTCAAACTCAGAATGAATTTATTTTCAAATGCATGCATGAATAAATTCGCGTAGGTAGGTGCGGCACAATTGCCCATCGATGTACCGGTGAGCTGTAGAAAGAAGTCGTTATTCCATCTGAAATAGCTTTGATACAGTGTAAAGGTGAGGAGTTCCATCAGGAACACTTGTAAATCAAGATTCAGGTCAGACTGCAGTAGTACTTCTTCAATCGCTTCAATTCCTAAGTCATGAGGAATGGTGGTATAAAGTGACTTGACGTCGATGGTGCACAACCACACTTCTTTGTCATCAGGCAATGTTACCTGATTGATCTTGATTAAAAAATCAGTGGTGTCCTTAACGTATGTGTTCATACGCGAAACAAAAGGTTGTAAGTGTACGTCCAAAAACTTACCAATGGGTTCATGTATGCTGCCCCTCGTGGACACTATTGGCCGTAGTGGGGGATTCATAAGGTCCTTGTGAATTTTGGGTAGCATATGTAAAGTGGGTGTTCTGGGATGTTTGGTCATTAGAAATCTCTTGGTTTTTTCATCAATGGTTCCGTTTTCCACGGCCTTGTCAATGATGGATTGTAGAAGATTGGCAAAACTGACTGTTGGATCCTGAGGTAAGATCATATACGTGTTATCGTCATTCACATGTAGGTCCACTTGAGTTTGATAGAAAGTGGAGTCCATTATAACAAGGGCGCCGCCCTTGTCTGCTTTTTGACAGATAATATTCCGATTGTTAGCCAGCTTATCCAAGATTGCTCGCTCCTTGTTGGTAAGATTCTGAAGTTTGGAACGTTTCTTAAAGTTGAAAGAAAGAATGTCATTTTTCACCAAGTTCTCAAAAAGGTCCAACGTCTTGTGGGAGATTGGTGCTTGAAAAGTACTCTTCGGGCGTAGATGTTTTAGTAATTGAGATTCAGGCTTGTGCTCAGATTGAATGACATTTTCAAAAAAATGTCGCAAACGAAGGTTACGCATGAATTTGAACAAACAGATATCTAATTCCAATTTGTTGGTGTGATATGTTGGTACAAAAGACGTGCCTTTTTGTAGAGTTTTGATTTCGATATCTGTGAGTTGATGTTCAGAGATGTTGATAACTAACTGTTCGGGATTCATGATTTCTTCCCTTTGTTCCTTCGACCTGGCGCTGGTTGAGACTTCGGGCTGGGCATGGTTGATGGGACGTCTTTTGCCCCTCCTGGGTCTAGTTGATCTTTTTGGCCTACCTCTAAAAAAGGAACATTGGTGTCAGGTTGAATCGGAGTACTATCCACTGTGCGTGTGGATGTTGAAGGTTGACTCATCGGGCGTCTCTCACTGTCCGAAGATGATGTGTCTGTCTCAGTGTTGGGGTTGAAAGGTTTGCTCTGTCGTCTTCTTGCGTAAACCTCTGCCCAAGAGTAGACCTCCCCCAATTTATAATCCAGGGTGTCACGTTTATACTTGCGAATCTTGCGTTCGCTAATTTCCTCGGTGTATCTATTGAGTTGTGTGTTAATGTCTTCCAACGTTTTGCCCCAGTCTTCAGAGGCGATAAGCTCTTGGAGTTCTGTTTTGGTCTGAGCTATGTCCTTGTTGATGCAATTTTAGTTCACACTCCTTTGGTTCCCTTTACGTTTATTTATGCATTGCAGCACATAACAAGGTGGCTACCATGTTTTCTGGCAGAGTGTATCTATATGCTGGCAGGGTCCCTCACTGTCTTTTGTTGCATGACGTACCTCTCATTGCGAATAGTAATTCTTTGTTATGTATGTTTTTGTTTAGACTCCCCTGATGAAGGGCCAAATGGGCCCGAAATGCATTGGGATGGCATTGGCAACTAGATGATATGGAGCATGTATAATATCATCGTTTATTGCATTTTCAAGCCTACTAAACACTATAGAAAAGTCAAGACACCAATTAAATATTACGATTTCAAGCACGCACGGCATCTTCATTGAAACAGACGAATTAACGTGCTTTAAGCTTTTGCTTTTTGTGGTGTGCCCAGAGGGACGTTGCCTGAGTTCAGCCAACGCATGGATTTTGCTTGTCTTTTCACACTCTTAGGGTTTGAGAGTGATACCTCAGTGGCACCCGACAACTTACCAAACCTTCGTTACCTTCCTGGTCTGTGCACGACCCGACCATTTTTTGGATCTTCAAATTGTTTCTAACCCACAGGCTCGTAGCACGACCCTCACAACATTTTATCAAAATGGCTTATGATGACATTACACGCCTGACAGATTTACGGGCAGACACATTTGCTTTTGCAGATGACGACGCCTCTAAAATTTATGCACTTATCAATGAGGAGAGTACGCCATTTGTTAACAAAAGAAACAAAGAAAACAGCCTACGTCAACTTTTGTATCTCAGCAAGCGTGAGATTAATCAGCGACTTCATGCAAGCACCTTGATTAGGTACCATCGTGCCCAGCGAATTCCGAGAGGCCTGCGAGTGCCATTAAAACCTTTACTCTGTCGAAACAGCCCAAAATTCGTGGAACGCTGGTATGCCATCTTGAACAAGTGTTCATTAGACTTGATCCTACTGATCGTTGAAGAGTTATCTAGAGTCCTGGAAGAACTCAACAAGGACATAGCTCAGACCAAAACAGAACTCCAAGAGCTTATCGCCTCTGAAGACTGGGGCAAAACGTTGGAAGACATTAACACACAACTCAATAGATACACCGAGGAAATTAGCGAACGCAAGATTCGCAAGTATAAACGTGACACCCTGGATTATAAATTGGGGGAGGTCTACTCTTGGGCAGAGGTTTACGCAAGAAGACGACAGAGCAAACCTTTCAACCCCAACACTGAGACAGACACATCATCTTCGGACAGTGAGAGACGCCCGATGAGTCAACCTTCAACATCCACACGCACAGTGGATAGTACTCCGATTCAACCTGACACCAATGTTCCTTTTTTAGAGGTAGGCCAAAAAGATCAACTAGACCCAGGAGGGGCAAAAGACGTCCCATCAACCATGCCCAGCCCGAAGTCTCAACCAGCGCCAGGTCGAAGGAACAAAGGGAAGAAATCATGAATCCCGAACAGTTAGTTATCAACATCTCTGAACATCAACTCACAGATATCGAAATCAAAACTCTACAAAAAGGCACGTCTTTTGTACCAACATATCACACCAACAAATTGGAATTAGATATCTGTTTGTTCAAATTCATGCGTAACCTTCGTTTGCGACATTTTTTTGAAAATGTCATTCAATCTGAGCACAAGCCTGAATCTCAATTACTAAAACATCTACGCCCGAAGAGTACTTTTCAAGCACCAATCTCCCACAAGACGTTGGACCTTTTTGAGAACTTGGTGAAAAATGACATTCTTTCTTTCAACTTTAAGAAACGTTCCAAACTTCAGAATCTTACCAACAAGGAGCGAGCAATCTTGGATAAGCTGGCTAACAATCGGAATATTATCTGTCAAAAAGCAGACAAGGGCGGCGCCCTTGTTATAATGGACTCCACTTTCTATCAAACTCAAGTGGACCTACATGTGAATGACGATAACACGTATATGATCTTACCTCAGGATCCAACAGTCAGTTTTGCCAATCTTCTACAATCCATCATTGACAAGGCCGTGGAAAACGGAACCATTGATGAAAAAACCAAGAGATTTCTAATGACCAAACATCCCAGAACACCCACTTTACATATGCTACCCAAAATTCACAAGGACCTTATGAATCCCCCACTACGGCCAATAGTGTCCACGAGGGGCAGCATACATGAACCCATTGGTAAGTTTTTGGACGTACACTTACAACCTTTTGTTTCGCGTATGAACACATACGTTAAGGACACCACTGATTTTTTAATCAAGATCAATCAGGTAACATTGCCTGATGACAAAGAAGTGTGGTTGTGCACCATCGACGTCAAGTCACTTTATACCACCATTCCTCATGACTTAGGAATTGAAGCGATTGAAGAAGTACTACTGCAGTCTGACCTGAATCTTGATTTACAAGTGTTCCTGATGGAACTCCTCACCTTTACACTGTATCAAAGCTATTTCAGATGGAATAACGACTTCTTTCTACAGCTCACCGGTACATCGATGGGCAATTGTGCCGCACCTACCTACGCGAATTTATTCATGCATGCATTTGAAAATAAATTCATTCTGAGTTTGAACACATGGAAGGAACATGCACGATTATTTTTGCGGTACATTGACGATATTTTCGTCCTTTGGTTCGGTTCATTGGATGCTCTTAAGTTAGCTTTGACAAATCTCAATCAGATCAACGACCGCATTCAATTCACCTTCAGTTTTCATGAGGCAACCGTTACATTCTTGGATGTTCAAGTGACAATACGGGACAATCAACTCACCACCACCCTGTTCAGAAAAAACACCGACCGCAACAACTTGCTGCACTACACCAGTTTTCATCAACCGGCTCTGAAGAATCATCTACCATTTTCACAGTTACTGCGAGTGAAAAGGATTGTGTCTGCTCACTCAGAATCACATGATCAAATTCAAGCCATGGCACATCGTTTTACCACCCGTGGTTACCCTCAGGAGGTCATCACCAACGCCATAACAAAAGTGGGAAACATGCCACGTGAGAGTCTGTTACAACCCACAACATGTGGAGAAAAGAATCGTATGGTCATGGTTTCTAGGTTTTCCACCATGAGCCATAGGTTCAAACAATCAATCAAAAAACATTGGCCAATACTGACGTTCGAAACTGATTTTCATGGCATCTTCAGCAATCCACCAATGTTTGCATATACCAGGAGTAGAAACATTCAAGAACTTATCCGTCCCAGGATCATTGCACCAGCCACACCATTCCACGGGACAGTTCCCTGTTTAAACTGTAGCAATTGTAATTGCATTATCAGGGGCAACTATGTGACACATCCGATGAGGGGTACCCCCATTAAATTGCATGTCAATGCTACTTGTGACACCAACAATGTCATCTATCTACTCAAATGCCCCTGCGGCTTGGTCTATGTTGGGAAAACATTAAGGAAGATCAAGACGCGCATTTTGGAGCACAAAAGCAATATACGCACCAGCAATTTAAAATCTGCAGTGGCTGCTCATTTCCTAGAGAAACAACACAATATTTCACAATTGAAATTCCTGGTTTTGGAAACCGTATCAAGGATGGAGGGCAGAGACAATGACACCTTTCTGCTACAACGCGAAAACTTCTGGATTTACAAACTGGACTCTCTGAAACCGAAGGGTCTCAATGACCGCTTGGAATTCGCTTGCTACCTGTAAATTTTGTATAGCTGCATGTGCATGCCCACAATGTTTCAACTCACACTATTTTTATACACGTTCATTTGTGTGTATTTTTTACGCTCAACTAGTCTTTTGTTTACATTTCAGTCACTGTTTAGTTCATCTACTGGCACTTGCAACATGGCGCCGATGATATCCACTAGTTCCACATGACCAAGCGGACGTACTACTTGCATGTCACTTCCGGTTGACACCGGTTTCTTTTCATTTAAAACGCGCGCCGTTCGCCGAGCAAACTCACCCACATTTCGTGACCGAGAACCGGCACCGCTGTTTGTTTACAGCTTGAAATTTTCAGTACAAGGTAAATACTCGTACGAACTGAAACACTTTGCGCGTTTAGTAATGTGCACGTTATTTCACTTTGCACGGAGTTTTTATAGGCACTCGGTTTACGCTCTCGTTTTATTGAGATGCACAACAGCAGCATTCACTTTTGTTTTCTTTTCACTTTGTCACTTTTACCGAGCATGAAACGCGGCACTTTGGCTCACCGTTTTCGTTACCACTGGTAATTCCCTTTAAGTACTCTTTGATCAATGCAATTTTAGTTCACACTCCTTTGGTTCCCTTTACGTTTATTTATGCATTGCAGCACATAACAAGGTGGCTACCATGTTTTCTGGCAGAGTGTATCTATATGCTGGCAGGGTCCCTCACTGTCTTTTGTTGCATGACGTACCTCTCATTGCGAATAGTAATTCTTTGTTATGTATGTTTTTGTTTAGACTCCCCTGATGAAGGGCCAAATGGGCCCGAAATGCATTGGGATGGCATTGGCAACTAGATGATATGGAGCATGTATAATATCATCGTTTATTGCATTTTCAAGCCTACTAAACACTATAGAAAAGTCAAGACACCAATTAAATATTACGATTTCAAGCACGCACGGCATCTTCATTGAAACAGACGAATTAACGTGCTTTAAGCTTTTGCTTTTTGTGGTGTGCCCAGAGGGACGTTGCCTGAGTTCAGCCAACGCATGGATTTTGCCTATTGAAAGACGGCCACCAACAGCTAGCGGAGAAAGGTAACTCTGAACAGACAATTTCAGACCTTACCGCAGAAGTGACGGAATTGCGGAAATCCCTTATAGACATTGAAGCCAAGGTCTGGATCCTGGAAGTAAGAGCAGAGGACAGCGAGGGCAGGTCTCATAGAAACAACTTGTGAATAGTTGAAATTCCGGAGGGGGAAGAAGGAAATTATATGGTGCAGTGTTTAGAGGATTGGCTCAAGAGAGAAGTGGCCCTGGAGGGGCTCTTGCCAATCTACGCACTAGAAAGGGCACATAGAGTCCCATCCAGGACACCCAGGCCGGGCGCTCCGCCACAGCCAATAGTGACCCGCTTGCTTCACTTCAAAGACCAAGACTATATTCTCAAACAGGCCCAACAGAAAAATAACTTGCTGATAGGGAATAGCAAAGTGATGATGTTCCCTGACTTCACCAGTGAGGTCCAGAGACAGAGAACTACATTCCTATTGGTGAAAAAGAAATTGCGACAGCTACAGATGCCGTATGCAATGCTGTTCTCAGCTCGGCGGAGAGTGGTCGGTCCAGCAAGAGTCAATCAATCAATCAATCACGCGTTTGTTAAGTGCTACTACTCACCCGTGAGGGTCTCAAGGAGCTGGGGGAGTTTTTTTTTCGCAGGTTCCAGTCCATCAAGGAGGGGGGACTGTCGAAGAGCCAGGTTTTGAGGTTTCTTGTGAAGATGGGGATAGATGTTGTCTGTCTGAGGTGGAGAGGGAGGGCGTTCCAGGCTCTGGCCGCAAGGAAGGAGAAGGAATGGCCGCCTGATCTGGTCTTTCTGGTGTGGGGGACCACGGCGTAGGAGAGCTGGGCTGATCATAGGGTCCTTTGGGGTGCGTGGAATTTGAGTCGGCTGTTCAGGTATGCTGGTCCAGTGTCGTGGAGGGCCTTGTGAACGTGGGTGAGCATCTTGAAGGTGACTCTAGTTTTGATGGGGAGCTGGTGGAGTGTGCGCAGGTGCTGGGAGATGTGGCAGTGATTTGTCAGGTTGAGCACCAGTCTTGCGGCGGCGTTCTGGATGTTCTGTAGCTTGCGTGTGAGGTTTTTTGTTTATCCCGGCTTAGAGTGCGTTGCCGTAGTCGAGTCTGCTGGTGCTGTCAGTTATTAGGGTATGGAGAACCCCACCAGAAGAGAAAATGGAAAGAGGAGCGGAGTGTGAGTGCCCACTGCGAGCTTGAAATACAGCCCCGCGATATAGGAGCTGTCAGAGACTCTGCAGATTCTGAACCGGCCAGTGAGTAGACGGATTTGTTTCAGATGCCGCAGGAGGCCTGGGAGTGGTTGGACTCTGGACCAGGACGTGGATCGAGAGGAAACTTACCAAGATCAGTGACAAGGAAGGGAGATAGCTGTCAAAGCAAGATAAGGGCACCATCCTCAACAGAAGCTTGAACAGAATGACACAAGGCCCTTTAAGCGGTGGCGGAGCTCTGTCAATCGGGCTCTGGCCCCAGATCGACTCGCAGTGAAAGAGAGGAGGGTCGGTTGGATGGCTCTCAGGCAACCAGTGCAGCAGAAGACTCAGAGACGGACCTTCCAAAAATAACACCCAACACCTCCGCCAAAATCTTTTAAGCGAGAACTGTTGAGGACAGACTGCCAGTTCTAGTACTCTATTTCCATTTTAGGGCTGCCAGGGAAATGAGAGGAAGGGGCTCCACATGGAGGTACCAAGGGGGGAAATAAGAGGGGATCTGAGGCTAAGCATATGTACAGAGGGAGGGGGAGACCTGGGCGGTGAGGCTCCTGGGTCTTGTTGGCAGTCACCACAACCTCACAGCCAGAAGAGACGTTTCCAAGTTTGGATGGGAGGTGGACTACTTCTACCTGTCTTAGGGACGGGCAGTAGGACAGTTTGTTTGTTTCAGGGTTTACACTTAAGGGCAGATGTGTCTGGGGTAGGGAAAATGTTAGAGAGCTTTTAAAACCAGCCCAATGGTACCCGCCATAGACCTTAAATGCATCTTGTGGAATCTCCGCCCTATGCACACCATGACAAAGTGCCACAAGATACATGCATACTTAATACGCAGGAGGGCACAAATCGCAATGTTGCAGGAGACACATAATAATGCAAAGGAAGGGGCCGTGCTACAACGTAGATGGAGAGGCCAAGTGTACTATACAAACTACTCGGCATTCGCTATAGGAGTACTACATTGGGTAAGAGCAGGCGTCTCCTTTTCAGTTTACTAAGCAAATAATCGACCCGGCTGGTGGTCTTAATGGGCAAGCTGGAGAGGAAGGATGTGACAATTGTTAGTATCTACGGCCCAAATACTGATCAAGCCTCCTTCCTGGCGGCCCTTTCTAGAGCACTGGCACTGGCTTTGCTGGGCTCGGAGATACTGGTTGGGCACTATAGTTGCTTTGAGGACGTGAACCTAGACCGCTCTCACCCACCATTGCAAGATTCACCCATTCGTAGAGCAGCCAAGGCACAGAGGAATTTGCAGCATCAATGGGGGCTGATAGATTCCTGGTGGGCACAGCACCAGGGATACAGAGATTACTCTTTCTTCACACACCTGCACAAGCTACATGTCAGGCTAGGTGCTATATTATGCTCACCGGACTTACACAAATGCATTCAGTCTAGTGAATATTTAACGAGGACGATCTCAGATCACAATCTCCTCCTGGTTGGGCTTGGCTGGTCCAGAGGTAGGCCGAGCAGCCCCACATGGCGTCTCAGACCGGAAACATTAGAGGACCAGCGATATCAGGCAACAATACGTACAGCTATCGGGCAATACTTTGATGAAAACGCAGGAACTGCTTCAAGCCTATAGCAGAGTAGGAGGCCTTTAAGGTCGTGTTCAGGGGCAGGTGCATTTCTGAGATGGTGGGAGTGAGGAGGACCCTGTTGAGGGACACATAATCAGCGGAGCAGCACCTTCGAGAAGTTGAAAGGGAGAGACCGGAGGATGCAGACAGGCAGGAGGATCTGCAGAAACTAGCAAAACAGGTGGAGAGGTTGTGGTGTTTCGATTATAAGAATTATATGGTACGGGCTCATTCAGAAAGGGATATAACTGGGGCACTATTAGCGTGGCTAGCCAACCCAGCCAAAAGGGGATCGGTTATCCTAGAGATGAACAGGGGGAGGCACAATATCGTCTTCAAGATGTCAACAGTATATTTCTTGACTACTATACTGACTGATATAAAAGTAGGGTGTCCCCTATGGCCGCAGAGATAGACGACTTCGTGAGAGATATTGAGCTTCCAACAATACAAGAGGAAGAAGCAGAGGCACTAGGGAAGGAGATGGAGTTGTGCAAGGTGAGAAGCGCCATTGAGGCTATGGCTAGAAACAAAACTCCTGGAACGGATGGGTTCCCAGTCGAGTTGTACTCAACATACGTTGATCTTTTGGGCCCTCGTTTAGTGGAGATGTACAATAAAGCAAAGCAAGCAGGGAAACTGCTGGGTTCCCCAATGGAGTCTATGATCATCCCATTGTTAAAACCGGGGAAGCAGGAATCTGACAAAACATCATACAGACCACTCTCTATACTCAATCTTGATTATAAAATTCTGAGCAAGGTGTTGGCCACACACCTGCTACCACATATGTCGGACCTTATACACCAAGATCAGGCAGGGTTCATACCGTCACAGAATATGGCGATGAACGTTCAGAGGCTATTGCGTATATTAGAAGAGGATACCTATTGCAAGGAGGAAGCTGCCATCTTTGCAGTCGATATAGAGAAGGAATTCGACAGCCTCGAATGGCCATATTTTTTCTGGGTAAAGAAAGGATTCAGGTTGGGAACCGGCTTTGTGGCGTGGACGGCCTTGCTATACACAGATTCTAAGGTCCAGGTTAAGACCGGCAGGATAATATCAGACAGCTACAGGGTGGAAAGGGGAACAAGGCAGGGGTGTCCTTTATCGCTCCTGCTGTTCGCCCTGGCAATGGAACCACTAGCTGCTAGAGCCAGGAAAGGAGACTCGTACCAAGTGTTGGAAGTGTCAGACCAAATCCACCACAAAGGTGTTTGCAGATGATCAATTACTGTTCCTCAGCAGCACAGGGGAAGATCTTGACAGGGCTAGGGAGTTGCTGTGGGCCCTGGAGAATGTGGCAGGCCTTAAGTTAAACTGGAGGAATTCTTGCCTGTTCCCCACCGTGGCGGGACGGGAACAGCCGCAGACAGTAGATGAGGTGGCATGGGAAAGTAGCTGTCTCCCGTACCTGGGCGTCCACGTATGACCAGGCAGACCTTCTAGAAGGCAACATGGGAAAAGCTCTCAGGGGGGTTGAAGTCATGCTTTGATTTTGGGGGGACCCTTCCCTTATCAGTGGCAGACAGTATGGTGCTGCTGAAGATGGTGACACTCCAGAGGCTACTGTACTTCTTTGGGGAATTGCCGGTCTGGATCCCAGCGGGGATGTTTCGGCACCTCCAATCACTCGTGACGGCATTCCTTTCGGGAGCGGGGAGATGCAGGGTGGTGCTGACAGCTGGGGGTTTGGCAGTGCCTGACTTTGAGTATTACTACTTAGTAGTGCAGTTGCAGTGACTCACGAGATGGATAGCAGGCTGAATCCGAGGGACTGCGCAACAAGATACTGGGGATCTGAACCTTAACCTTCTCTCCTGAGTGCTGTTGCACCTCCCCGTTGGGTAGAGCGATACCACTACTAAGTTAAAAGTGATTCCCAAATGCTTGGCACGGGGGCCTACAGAGGTCAAAAACCAAACACCCATATGCTCTGGATATTCCATTGTAAGTTTGTCTGGTGCTGCCACATGGGGCGGACTGGAGCGGCCTATAGACTTGGATGGCGGGGGGGGGTGACCACTGTCGGAATGCTGTATGAGGAAGGGGTCCTGCTGCCCTTTAATGATTTTAGGGAAAAATATGATATAACAAAGGGAAGACTTTCTGCTACACACTGCCTTTACAGCGGCGGGACGTAAGCAATGGGGGGGGGGGGACTCTCAGAACCACCCCTATCAGAGGTGTGCCAATATGTAGTATCCGCAGCTGGGACATATTAAGCGGTCACTTGCTTATACAGACGCCTTAGTCATGCAACACAACACTTTCGGTCATTAATGATTTACAACAGAGATGAGAAGAAGATCTGGGACAGCCCATAGACGAGAAAACATGGGTGGACTTAGTAGAGCAGGCAAGTAAGATCACCAGAAATGCCAGATTTCAACAGGTTAATTTTTATATCCGTCATAGAGCATACCTCACGCCAGGACACATCAATAGATACTTCAACACAAAAACAGCGGCCTTCTCCCGTTGCGATGAGGGAGGGGCGGAGTTTATCCGTATGTTTTGGAGCAGCCCGGAAATAGGGAACTTCTGGAGTGCGGTGACACACAATACTGTCAGCGGTGACAGAGAAAGATGTGGTTGCAGCACCGCGATACTGCTACTGGTCCCCCCACACCTCCAAAAATAAAATAAGTACATTCCAAGATCTGGGTCTACTACTGGCAAAAAGGGACTTTACCAGCTACTGGAAGACGCGGGGAGGCCCCATGCAGACAGATGGAAGAGAGAGTTCATAGGATGGGCAGACTATGAAGGGGCAGTAAGGTTACGAGCGGCCAGAAGAAATGGCAGTGAGAAATCACTAGAATCAGCCAGGGTGCGGGAAGCTTTGCTCACAATACTTAAACAGCCTGTAGCCCTCAACGAGGATCATCGGGGATCCTCGCAGGAGATCGAGACTGGTAACAGCCGGCTCTAGTCGCTTATGGGTCAAGGAATAGGGACAGCTGTAAATAGCGCTTGCCGCGAGGATCCGTCCTGTGCTTGTTCAAAACTTGTTTTTTGAGTGTTAACTTGCATTCTACGTTGTGCGCCTAAAACGTGTGCTTTTTAGTCTCGCTGCACTCTGCTTTTAATGTGCCAAATACAAATGTGTATTTTTTTATAACTTCGAACTTGTTTGTTTACTCACCTGGGCATTGCCTTTCCTGTCCCCGGTCCATCACGGCTCTTGGTGCCGATGGCACGGAGGGACACGGCTCTTCCCACTCTCGAGTGGCCTCATTTCCGGCCAGGGGGTATTTCTGTAGGATGGGGGCTCGGCCGCGCAGCGGACGCGCGTAGCGGGCGCACCTAAGGCAAGCCTGTCGGCGCCCGTCCGCGCCTGGACGACGCCAGTCGCCAGTCACTCTGCCAGCTGTGAGGAATATTCCTACTCCTATTCCCCGCGACGGCCTCCTGGCTATCAGATCTTTAATGAGCACGGTCTGCTCTCCCCTACCTAACACTCCTATGGGTCCTTTTTGCTGCAGGAACTGTGGTTATAATTCTGAAGTTACTCTGCGTCGCCCGCCCATACAACCACTGATCTCAGGTCAGAACATAAAATGCTTAGTCTTAATTGTCGATCCCTGGTCAAACACCACTCCGGATGTCCTTTTCTTGAGAGAAACCTGGTTGTCAGCCGACACGTTGGCTGAACCGGGTCTGGCACTCCCCACAGGCTATAGCATTTGTACCCTTAACCGAGAGTCTAGTGGGGGTGGGGTGGCAATTGTCTGTAAATCCCACCTCACCTGCTCATTGGTTAAGGAAGATGTGGTGGGTTGTGAGTGTGGCCGTTTTGGGATCTTTCTCAACCCTAATTTTACTTTGATGGGACTACTAGTCTACCGCCGTCTGGGCCCCTCCAAGGAAGGGAGGAGTGTGCTGGCAGATCTAGTGGGTACTCTGGTTGTGAGGTATGCCAACTTTTTGGTCATTGATGATTTAAATCTTCTTGACAATCCTCATGATTCTGAAGCGGCTAACTTTTCCGCGGACCTAGCAGCTTGCCAACTGCTCCAATTGGTTCCCGGCCCTACTCACTCAGCGGGCCACTTACTCTACCCTGTTTTTTGTAACCTTTCAGGTCTCTCGGTCTTAACCCCCACTCCGTTAGACTGGACGGATCATTACTTGCTCTCTATGAAGCTTCTTGGGGTGGTGTCATCCCGCAGGCTCCAACAGTACTGCACTTTTCGCCGGCCCTGGCAAAAGTTAAACGTTGACCAGCTCTGCTCCTCCCTCTCGTCAAGTATGCCCTGCTGGCCAGACGAGCCTGACCTGGCCAGTGATGTCTTTACCGACTGGCTAAATCTTCCGTTGGATGCTATGGTCCCGGCCAAATGGTCGAAGGGACGTAGTACCAAGTCTAACCTTTGGTACAATGGTATCCTTTCTACCACGCGTAAAGCGTGTAAATGACTGGAATGGGAGTGGAGGCGAGATTTTGATATCATCCGGAAAGGTAACTACCAATCCGCTGTAAAAAAAATACCACAGGGCTGTTCAAAAAGCACGGCCTCTTACTTCTCGGAGGAGATCAGAAATAGTCAGAATCCCATCAAGAAGGTCTTCTCCATCATCACAAATCTGAAAAATGCGGGGGCCATCTAAGGTTCCCACAGTTAAGTCTAGCGAGCATTGCCAGGACCTAGCCATCTTTTTCATAAATAAGGTGGAAAACATCTACAAAACCTTTCCCGCGACGGTTGTGGGAAGTGATTCCGAGGACCCTTCCCCCTCTGCCCATATATTAGCCACCTTCCCACCCATTACTGAAGAAGTACTTATTACACTCTGCAGGAAGGTCAAATCCGGTTCCCCTACTGACCCCCTGAAGCCAGAACATCTGAAGCAATTATTATCGGTCTTACTTACACCGTTGGGCCAGGTCATCAACCTGTTGCTGGCCAAGGCTATTGTCCCTAGGTCATGGAAGCAGGCTATTGTCATGACACTCCTAAAAAAGCCCACGCTAGATCCTACTAAATTGGAGAATTTTCGCCCCATCTTCTTGTTGCCTTGGATTTCTAAAATTACCGAAGCTCATGTCAACTCGATCCTATCTAACTACCTGGAGGAAAATCACATCTTGGATTCCTCTCAGTGTGGCTTCCGTCGCGGTCTGAGTACTGAATCAGCCCTCCTAGCTGTATCTGAATATCTGAGAGCAGCCTTGGATGAGGGGCAGTCTTCGGCACTGATCCTATTGGACCTCAGTGCCGCCTTCGATACGGTCTCGCATCAGATCCTGATCTATAGACTGAAGGAGGCCGGCATCACGGGCGCTGCCCTGACCTGGCTTACCACTTTCCTCTCATATAGGTTTTTCCAAGTGTCGGCTTCCCCCTTTTCATCTAGGATGTATTCCATCAAACAGGGGGTACCACAGGGCTCTGCGCTAAGGCCTACACTTTTTAACTTGTATGTTCAGCCGCTGGCCTTACTAGCTAAAAGGACAGGGTTGATGACTGTGTCATACGCAGATGACACTCGACTTGTAGTCACCCTCTCCAACGACTGACAATATGATGCGTCCAAGTTTCAAAGTAGTTTGGCGGATGTAGCAGAGTGGTTGACCGCCAATTGCCTACAGCTCAACGCCAGCAAGACCGAGGTCCTGTTGGTTGGGAAGGATCATGAGCTGTGGAGCGGGCATTGGTGGCCCTCCTCCCTGGGACCCCCCCTACTCCAAAAAAGGTGGTGAAAAATCTGGGTGTTTGGGTTGACTCAGCGTTGAGCTTCCGCACTCAAACTAAGAGGGTGGCGGCGACATGTCTTGGAATTCTGCGTAGTCTCAGACCCATGCTGGGTTTCTTTGACCCTTCTATCCAGCAGACCATTGTGCAGGCTTCTGTTCTATCTAGACTGGACTACGCCAGTGTGCTTTATCTTAGGGTTAATAAGACCGTGCCCAGTCGCTGCCCCACCTCTAGTACCATTCGGCGGTTACACTGGCTGCCAGTGGAGAGGCGGGTGGAGTTTAAATCTCTCTGTTTTGCGTTTAAGATCCTGAAATCTCCCACCTCTGGTATAATATCTGGCCTGCTTTCGTTTTACACTCCCCTGCGCCATTTGCGCTCTGCAGGCAAATATTTGGTTTCTGTTCCACGTGTAAAGAGGGCCCATGCTGGTGGTCGCTCGTTCCTCGTTCTGGCTGCCAAGCTCTGGAACAATCTTCCGTCTCATATCCGGAGCATGGACAACTATTTGACTTTCCGAAAAGTGTTAAAGACCCATTTGTTTCTGCACTAATTTTCCCGCCTTCGATCCACCTGTCTTCTCTGGCCCTTCCTGTCTTTTTGCAGGAGGGATACTCGCTGTTAGATCCTATTTTGCTTAGCGCCGGGACGCCCCGTTGCTGGGGCAGCTGTGTGCTTTACAAGTTATCTTAACATAACATTGGGCTTGCGAAGGTTACCCAGACACCATGACTTAGGAGCGAGAACTGGGAACAATGCCACTTGAATTAATCTACATGCAATGATTCCCGAGTGGTAACTGGAGCTCACAGCATAAGACACGCCTGGCATGAGGGGGGAGATGGGGAAGTTGTTGACTGTTGGCATACAGCAGGCAATCGCACACTGTAAAATACAGTGTGTTTCCCTTTGAAAGTTAATAACAACAAGCGGATCCAGGCAAAGCAGTTGGTAATTCCAAAAATGCAGTCCTACACATTACGAAGCTGCTCAATACGGAGCTGGCTGGGAGAAGAGGTCAGGGGAATGGAATGAAATGCAACGATAACTGTGTAATAAATGTATTTGCACTGCTGATTGTATATTGCTACGCATAATTGGTTAATAAAATCTGTTTAAAAGAAAAAAAAGAGGTTAAGCTCACACACAGTGCCATGAGGCACATTCTGAAAATGAGGGCTCTCTCAAAGCCTCAAACACTGAAACATGCTATCAAGCGCTGTCCCAATTGTGTGCATCCTTTCGTCTTGTCTCATACTAGCACATATAGGTCTGCTCTGTATCTGACACACATACCAAACTGTTATATACACACAGTACCCTGCTACAATAAAAATGTTCTTCCTCGTGTACTCTGCTAAAACTTGGAGCATGGAAAACAGTTGAATTATTTAATTATATGCTCAAAGGAAAACATTTACTCTCTCTCTCTCTCTTTAAAAGTCTTTATTGCGATTATTCATCTTAAAAGACAGGAGTAATAGAAAAAAGACGACACATCCAAAAATACAAGAAAAGAAAAATAAGGAAACTTTTAAAAGCAGTATTAAATATATCATTCGCAAAGACTTTTACATATGTACATACATCTATCTAGCTCATTACAGTTCAAGCCTAAAAAAATGTCCTCAACTGGAAATCATAACCCTCCATCTCTTTCACGAATTGCCCAGGACCAACTCAGAAACTTGGCAACCCCTATTATAATAATGACATTGCCCCCACTTTTCAGTAGTCTTTTGGCAAACATTGCAGAGTTCGTACCCAAGTTTCTGCATAGGGGTTTTAGCCACATGCTTCTCGGTAAACGGTAGGCAGGGCAAACATATAGTAGATGGTCAATAGTTTCAACGAATTCTGGGCAGAATGGACACTTGTCACCCTTACCGGTTATCCAGTTACGAGTGAATTTCCTAAGCGGAAGAGTTTCTACTCGGAACTGGTGGAACAGCCTACGATCTCTAGGTTTCGTGATTAGGTCCCAGTAGCCTTCCAGCTGGGGATTATCTTTAAAATCCAAAAAAGCTCTTGACAATGAAGAGCCTCCCGTGCTAGTATACCTCCGGTTATTGATTAAATCCCAGTAGGCTGCTCTAAATGATACTTTTGATGGAAATACAGCCGACTCTGGAGACACCCATAAATCCTTTATCCCCATCTCAGTGAGTAAAGCTTTGATTCCGGAATGCCATAAGATCTTATTTGAGCGATCCAGACCCCTTATTTCGGCAAAAGCATTAGCAAATGGGATTAGTTCAGGTACAGTCCAGAGCCTTCTCCAGAAAGTCAGCATTCTGAACTGGGCAATGTCCTCAATTGTATTGCAACCTAGGTCAAGAAGGAGGGGGATACGGGGGGTCGAACTGGGGAGGCCCACTATAGAGCTTAGGAACTTATTTTGGGCCTTTGTTAGATCTGATAAATTGCTACAACCCCAGATCTCGGCACCGTAGAGTATAGCCGGGATAATTTTCAGAGTGTAAATTTTAACAACTGGGGCTATTGGCTTAGTCTGGGAGAGCCTATGTTCCTTTATCAGTGCCCCTGCTAGCTGGGAATGTTTCAGTGCAAGTAACTTCACATGGGGCAACCAACTCAACTTTTCGCCTAAGGTGATACCCAGGTAAGAGAATACATTGGCCTATTCCAAGAGCTTCCCGCTCATGAAAACTCTTGCAGAAACGGGCCTTGCCCCTTGGAGAACCATAAATTTTGTTTTTCCCACATTGACAGCCAGCTCGTGATCTCTACAAAACTCCTCAAAACGGGACAGTGCCAACTGAAGGCCCTGCCTCGTTTTTGAGAGAATCAGGGTGTCATCGGCGAACATGAGCAATGGTACCCTTTGGCCTGCCAGCATGGGCGCGTCTGTTGGAAAATTATCAAAGTACTGAACCACCTCATTAATAAAGAGCGAAAAAAGAGTTGGGGCCAGGACGCACCCCTGGCGAACGCCCTTCCCAACACTAAATTTCTCAGTGACCTCGCCTGGTTTCCCCCACCAAACCTGGGCGTAGTTGGAATTGTGGAGTTTAACCACAAAGTCCACCAGTTCCTTGGGCATCCCAAGTCCCAACAGGACGTCCCACAATTTGGATCTAGGAACAAGGTCGAACGCAGATTTTAGATCTACAAAAGCTGCGAATATCAGACTCTTGCCTGGAAGGACCTCCTTCCAGTAGAGCATAACAAATCTAAAAACTTGGTCAAGTGTACCCATATGAGCCCGAAACCCTACTTGCAAGGTGGATAGGATGTTTTCTTTAGTCATCCAGCTTTGGATCCTGCCCAAAAGGACCCGAGCAGTAATTTTTTGTAGGGCATCAATAAGGCTAATAGGCCTATAGTTGGCCGGAGCGGAACGATCCCCCTTCTTGTAAATCGGGATGATTTCCGCCCCGGACCAAGAGGTTGGGAATGGTGTTCCCCCGCCAGTGAATGAATCAGGGTCGTGATGTAAGGAACCCAGAGGTCGCTGTTCTGTTTGAATAGATCTGGGGGTATACAATCAGGCCCTGGTGCCTTACTGCTTGGAATGTTCCTTAGTACCACCTCAACCTCCTTGCTACTAACCGTCATGGGTGAATCAACACTTATAAGCGGAACAGTCGTTTCACTCTCCGTACCCTGATGATATGGGGCTTCGGAGAAGGCAACCCAGTGGAGTGGATCCACATTGTTATTTGGGGTAATCAACCTTTGCCCGTTCCCCCATTTTATTAGGTCCCAGAACCGGGTCATGTTCCACCCATTACAGACCAATAATAGATCCTTCCATCGTTCCTCATCCCAGTCTCTTTTAGCATCTCTTAAGCTGGATTTATATTGTGCCCTAGACTGTTGGATGGTAGTGTGGTTCCTAGATTTGATGGCTTTCACAAGGGCTTTATGAGAGGACCTACAGCGGTCGTTATACCATGAGATGGGTTCTGACTTACATTTCACTCTTATCGGGTTAGAATTTATAAAGAACCTTTTCAATCTACAAAAGAGCTCTTTGTGGATTACTGGCAGTTTAGCATTGAGTGTCTCCTGCGAACCGCAATTGTTGATTTCCCCCAATGATCCTAAGACTAATGCCCTGATTTCTAGCATGTTCTTTTCGTAAAGGGCCACCTTGTCCCAACGGACCCTTCTCAGATCGTTACCCAGTATTACGTGGTTAGGGCTACAATCCGACTCCATAATTGCTGTTGGGCCAAAACTCAAACCATTCAATGTAAGCACCAAGGGGTTATGGTCGCTTTCGGGGCGGAGATGTACTTCCATGTCTAAGACATGATGCCAAAATTCTACTTTTACTAGGATATAATCTATCCTACTTTTGTGGCGCCCGTTATCAAATGTCGCCACCCCCATTGCATCAGACTTCGTCCTGCCGTTGACCGCCCTAAGGCCCCATTCCAGACACAACCCTTTAACCTGAAGTGCTACCTCGGTCCATTTTTTAATAGGTTGGAGATCCAACTGTGGCAGACCCCAAAGAGCATCCACCTCCTCGCTAAGCCTACCATCATCTAAATCCAGTGGCTCAAAACATGTGTTAAAATCTCCTGTGATGATCAAATTGGTGTTATGGACGCTCTCGGCTAAAAGGGTCTCAAGGGTTGCTACAACCTGAGAGCTCCTGCCCCCCTGTTGCCCTCTGGCGTAAACATTAAACAGATGTAGATCGAGACCTCCTGAGGATCTTACTCTTATGGCGAGAATGTCGGGATTGTCAAGAGGTATCTCATCCACAGTTATCCCCTCATTTTGCCTGACCCAACATGTTAGACCTCCAACCGGCCTCCCCCTCAAACCCTTGATTGCCGGTTTCGAAAAGTTTAAATAACCAACATGGAATACATTGACCACAGACCAGGTTTCTTGGAATGCCCAGATATTTACTCCGTTAATAAAGGATGACCAATCGGCTGACCCAACTTTAGATTCCAAGCCTGCTATATTCCACGAGGAAATGATCATAGATTCTTCCTGTGAGATAGAGGGCAGGGACCCAATAGCAGCTTCTGGGGCCATGGGGCAGCAATCCAGGGTCGTTATAGCCATGGTGGCTGTGGTAGAGGCCGGGGTTAGGACCGAAAGATCAGCTGGAAGAGAATGGCTGATAGTGGATGACACACCTCCTAACCCAAGAACATCGGTCAATGCTCCCCCTAGGTTGCCCGCCCACTGTCAACATTTACATATTTAACCGTGCCAGCTCCTGGCTACCTGCTGCCTATAGTAACTTAATTTAGCTTCAATTACACTTTTGGTACATGCTTGGAGTTCTTTTTCAAAAACTTGTCATTTCTTCGATAGCGTTAAAGGTTGGTGAAAAATCTACTAATTTAGGGACTGATTACGATGATGGTGAGACTCACCTCCATCGTAAGCATGTTTACCCTGAGGGCCTCATTATGATGGGCCTCATTATGATGGCGGTCTGATTTACGTCCGAGCACCATTACATCGCAGACGGGGCCCAACTTGCTGTCGGAGGTCCCGTCAATTAAATTACAATTCAGGCGGTCGAAGGGGGGCCTGCTACGTGCCCCCAATGTCCCTTTCCACCAGCCTGTTCATGGTGGGTAAATCGCCATGAAATGGCCAGCGGGGAGGGACATCATATTCCCTATGGTGGTGCCTGGCAGGCACTGCCACCATTGTAGGGATTGGGTTTCCCTCCGACGCACCGGCGGGCTCAAGGAGCCTGTCGGATGCGTGGTGGTTGGTCTTTCTGACTGCCAACCATCCGCCCACCATGGTAATATGGTGGGAGGTACACATGGTTACGATGGGGGTGGGACTGCAATCAATGGGCTGGCCCTATGTTTTGTATTGCGGTGGGTGCTGCAGCACAGACCGCAGTACAAAAAATAGACATAACACATATCCCTGCACTACGTGGCAGGCACCATTCGGTGCCTGCCACATGGTGCAGGGATATGTAGGGGGGCAACTACCCAAAACTAAGGGTCTGGGAGGACGACTATGGGCCCCCAAGTTCCCTTTCAGCCAGCCTTTTCATGGCGGGTAAATCGCCATGAAACGGTTGGTGGGGAGGGACATCATAATCCCCACGGCGGTGCCTGGCAGGCACCACCACCATTGTAGGGATTATGGCTGCCTCCGACAGGCTCCTTGAACCCATCAAATGCGTGGCGGTCGGGCTTTCTGACCGCTAACTATCCGCCCGCCATTGTGATATGGCAGGCGGTAAACATGCTTATGATGGCGGTGAGACCGCCACTGACAGGCTGTCAGTGGCAGTCTCACTGTCATCGTAATCATGCCCTGTTCTTGATACAGAGGGCACCACCCGGGTAGAGTTTGTTCGGCCTATTTTCTACCACTCTTTGGAAGCCCTGGATTGGCAGAAGATGACTTGTGCCACACGTGAATAAATGTCACAGAGAAATGTCTTAAAGTTCCCTTTGCCCCTTCTATACCAGGCCCATGTCTGTTCTCCTGGGGCTTTCCATTTAAAAATAATTACTAGGAGGCCAAGTACAGCTGGTTCATTTGAGGCAAACAAAGGCTACAACAATTCCCAGACTGCACTAATTTGGTAAATGTAAGCCTTGGACAAGAATCAATGAGGCCTACTCACAAACGTAGTTCTACGGGTGGAAATGATGGCACGAAGTCCTGTATGGGTGGAAAAGTTGGCACTTTGCCCTGTACAGGTGGAAATGTTGGCACTTTGCCCTGTACAGGTGGAAATGTTGGCACTATGCCTTGGCTGAAATGGAATTCAGCAACTCTTGGCGGAGTCTTACGCCTAGTAGAAGGAATACTTGCCTCCACTTCCTTACTGGAGACAGTATACACATAAAACTCAACCTGGAACTGTAAAGGTACTACTAGTAACGTTGAAGGCTCTTTTTAGTCATAAATCATCTACATTTAGACTATAAATGGAAGAGAATAGGGACCCAGGAATCATCAGAGGACAATGATCCACTCCTGACAAGCTTTACTCCTGGGAGCCCTGGGTTCTGCCCTTTTCCCTATCGCTGTGAGACACTCGAGACACTACACACCAGCTACAGATGTGTTTTCATTCTGTGTGTGTTGGGTGTGTGAATGCAGGGTGATTTGTCTTTGAGTCAATGTGGACTTGTGGTTGTGAGATGGGTAATTTTTTTTTTAATTGATTAACTATATACATAATTGCAATTTTCTATTTATGTGCATATGTTGTGTTTATATTTTTACAAGGTGATTGACACTGGTGTCTGCAATGTTTCCGTTTCGTTAACATTAGTTTTATTTAGTTAGTTTATAATCGTTTAAAAATATATCTGTTTATAATGTGATGTATGTGGTTGTCTGCTAGTGTTATTCTCTCTCCCCGTTAATGTCTATATCACTTCCTTGCTGTACCTGTGAGTGGCAATGTCAGGTTGTGACATATTCCAAGGCTCGGCTGGTGTAGCTCTGACCCAAATTTGACTGTGGTAGTTCTGGGGTAAATGTAGGTGGAACTCTGATGAATTGTAACTGATTTACTCCTTTGTAGTTGTGTTTGTTCTTTTTCTTACCAGTGCACCTCCTTAATTTTCCTTTCTTGTTCCTATTTTTTGGTAGGTAGCACCCATTTTCCTCCCACTCCCCTATGCCAATCCCACATTTGCTACTACAAGGTGTACCTATGTGTGCCTAGGTCCCCACACTTTGGCAGAATACTCCTCACAAGGGGCATAAAATAGGCATAGGCACAGATCTATACAAGTATGTATATGAATTGCATTTATGAGTGTGTGAAGCAGTACTATTTCACATTCTTTTGAATGCCCTTTGTGAATAGTCTCTCTGTATTTTCTCAGGTATTTGGAGTTTACTTCTTTTGCTTCTGTTGCCACAGCCATAATGGGGCCTTTCGATGAAGGCCTTTTGGAGTATGTAAAGTAGTACTCCAGTAGCACTATTTTACATACTCTTTCATGCCTTTGTGAATTAACCCAAAACATTTCAAATGGAAATATTCATGAACTCCCTTGCACTATTAGTATACATTGAACAAATTGGCTTTTCTACCAATCACGAGTTGGACGCTTTGGGTCCTAATATCAAAAGCTTGTAAAAGTACGTGGTAAAGTACTCATGTAGTACTATTTGCTGTACTCATAAATGCTTCTGTGAATTTACCTCTGTGTGATTAATAGCAGGCCTTCTTTGCCCATCACCTCTCATCCAGCTCTGCCTTTCTTGTATGGCCTAAAATCTGCCTCGTTCTTTGTCTATGCTTTCCAGAAGCCCCACTGCTACATTCCTTCCGCTTGACATGGAAGTAGATCCGAAGGAGAAGATTCACCCTGGCTGCTGGAGGAATAAGGCTCCAGGACTCCTGATCTCCTTTAGCACCAAGGGACTGACCCTGCTCTCTACGGGTGCTCTGGCTCTCCTCTAGCTGCTGCATGGACACAAAAGGGCCCTATGCACTTAAAACCATCCAATTGGCCAGTTGAGATTGCACTGCAGTGGACCTGAATAGGGAGTCCTGGTTAAAGAGAGACCTCAGGGCATATTTACCAAGGTTTCACGCAACGACACACAACAAGGCAACTTGCTGCACTGTGTTGTGTGAAACGGGGAGACCAGAAATGCATCACAGCTACTAAGATATGACGCTCTTCTGCTCCCTCTTTGCACTAGTATAGTGTGTGCTGCTTAGCTCCAACGCAGGCACCCTTGTGCCATGGTGCCAGGGTACCCATTTTACTAGCAGGATTGCAGGAAAACAATACTTAGAGGACTTTTCCTTTTTCCATGTGTTGCACACACAGAAAGAGGAAGTAACAAGAACAAATAAAGATGTTTCTCCTTGTTACGTCTGGGTCTGGGTGGCACACCATTTTGGTGCCATCCGAGGTTTACTGGCTTTAGTAACTCTGGGATTGCATCAAAAGCTATGGTTGGATGCATGAAGAGGGAGTCCTGGTTGAAGAGAGATCAGGGGTATATTAACTAAGGTAACACAACACAGCACAGCAGGGCATCTTGCATGGAATTGAGATAGCATAAATGTGCCATATCTACTAAGATATGACACACTTCTCCTCCCTCTTTGCGCTCATTCATTGTGTGCTGCCTAGGCAACCATGCTGCAAGGGTACCTGCGTTAAGAACAAATACAATCATTAAAGACATTTTTCTTTTTCTATGTGTGATATGGCATGCATCACACATAGAAAAAAGGAAGTCACAAGGACAAATAAAGATATTTCTCCTTGTTACTTCTGGGTCTGGGAGGCGCATCATTTTGACGCAATCACATAAATAAATCAGGGATTGTGTCCAAATCCATGGGTGGGTTCCACCCATCAAAAGCCTTCCCATGAGCCTCCTTGCGTTACTATGTATTTACTGAACCATGCTAGGCCACAGAAAGGGGCTTTGTGTGGTTCACTAAATCCCAGATAAAGACTTGTGTTGCTTTGCGACAACTTGCACACACACAAGGACAACACAAGTTCTGATAAAACTGAGCCCTACTGCCCAGAATTGATGAACACAGTCTTTCACCACACCCTAATACGCAGACTCCACGACACAAGGATCCAGGACAAAGCCCTCGACTGGATCCTCTCCTTCCTCTGTGACAGAACGCATCTGGTCAGACTCCCCCTTTCCTCTCCGACCCTACACCAAACACTTGCGGAGTCCCCCAGGGGTCCTCCCTCAGCCCTACGCCCTTCAACTTCTACATGGCTCCGCTCGCCCCCATCGTCAGAACCTACGGACTCAACATTGTGTCATACGCAGATGACACCCAACTCATCCTCTCCCTATCCAACGAGCCCAACACCGCCAGACACAGCTTTCGAGAAGGAATGGAAGCCGTTGCCAAATGGATGAAAAACAGCTGCCTACAACTAAGCACCAACAAAACAGAAGTACTCATCATGGGCCCAAACCCCGACGCCTGGAACGACACCTGGTGGCCCCCCGCCCTTGGAACCCCGCCCACCCCCAAGGACCACACACGCAACCTGGAAATCATCCTGGACTCCGAGCTCAAAATGGACCGCCAGATGAACTCCGTCTCGTCCTCCTGCTTCCACACCCTCTGCCTCCTACGTAAGACCTTCAAATGGATCCCCCTCGAACACAGAAAGACCATCACTCACGCCCTGGACACCATCAGACACGACTACGGCAATGCACTCTATGCCGGAATAAACAAAAACCTCACCCGCAAGCTACAGAACGTCCAAAATGCCGCCGCAAAACTGGTCCTCAACCTGCCAAGACACTGCCACATCTCCCAGCACCTGCACACACTCCACTGGCTCCCCATCGAGGCTAGAGTCACCTTCAAGATGCTCACCCACGCACACAAGGCCCTCCACGACACCGGGCCAGCATACCTGAACAGCTGACTCTAATTCCACGCACTCCAATGGACCCTACGATCAGCCAAGCTCTCCAACGCCTTGGTCCCCCGCACCAGAAAAACCTGATCGGGAGGCCGCTCCTTCTCCTTCCTCGTGGCCAAATCCTGGAACACCCTTCCGCTCCACCTCAGACAGACAACATCGCGTCTGATCTGCGCTAGAAACCTCAAAACCTGGCTCTTCGACAGACCCCCACCTTGATGGGGAACCTGCCCCCCCACCCCCACCGCCTTGAGACCCTTATGGGTGAGTAGTCGCGCTTAACAAATGCTTGATTGATTGATTGATTGAAGCCTGCCCTTAGGACCTTGGGTTGTTTTGACTTTCCCAGTTTCAAGAAACCATTGACACTACATTTTTGGATCTTCTAAGACACATAATACAGTGCTGAAGCTACTTAAGTATGGGTGCATCCTTAGTGGACACAGTTTCCAAGTGTGTTCCACCTTGTGCTTTGTGATGGAATAAACAAGGCTTCAGCTGTAGATCACAGGGAAGGTACCTGGCCTCGGTCAGTCCTGCTCAGCTACAACGTTTAGCCTTGCCCTGCTGAGGGATTCTGGGAAACAAGAAAGTGAATAAATCCAAGTAAAACAAATTCTACTGGGGTGAGATAGCAAAGTTACCACAGTAGCAAACCACCTATGAAGGTTACGCAATCTGACTTTGTCCCGCGTGGTGCTTTTAGTGCCAAAACTCAATGCTTCAGCAGATGCTCAACAGCAATGTACATGACTGCAAGGGAACCTTGCTGGCTTAAGCATCCTGCCTTGCCAAACTAAAGGATTTTGAGACCAAATAAGTAATAAAGTCCAAAGGCAAAACCTTTGACCGGTGTGATCCGCTAGTCTCATCTGACCAGCAGCTCCATTGCGGTCTGCCTGAAATTATACCTATCTCCCAGTCTACAGCAAACATTGCCTGTGATTGGCAGTTTGCATCCTTGCTGATTCCCAATATCAGATTTAATCATTTGTGTGGCTTTTGGTTTTCAAATAGCTCTTAAATTTCTAAATTTGTTAGTGAATCGTATTGTGCTGTGCTTTTAACTTTAATGTTGTATGGTGATAGTTGAACTTGATATGAATCATGACATCGAGATGATTGTTCAAGACTTTTCAATCAGTATGTTAATGTAATAGAAGCTGCAGGTAAGGCAATTAAGAAAAATATCCACAATACATTGACTTAAACAACCCAACAGTCATAATACCACAACTCAAACTCCATAACCCTTCCACAATCAACATAGAGAGTAATCAATCCCTACCACTCATTGCCATCTTTCAGACTCAACAACTACCCAATAAGTAATAACACTTATGACAACACTACGGGCCCGATTCACAGAACTAACTTAAGACAAAATCCTAAACTTACTACCAGTTTGGTATTCACAGAAGGCACTTACTCATTTCGGTATTCACAGAAGTTAGGAGTCCTAACTTTAGGACTCCTAAATGCCTTCTGTGAATACCGAAAGTCTTAAAATTAGGATTTTTCTCAGTTTAGGAGTAGTAAAGTTAGGACTCCTAACTTTACTACTCCTAAACTGAGAAAAATCCTAACTTTACGACTTTAGGTATTCACAGAAGGTATTTAGGAGTCCTAACTTTACCACTACTAAATTGAGAAAAATCCTAATTTTAAGACTTTTGGTATTCACAGAAGGCATTTAGGAGTCCTAAAGTTAGGAGTCCTAACTTTACTGCTACTAAACTGAGAAAAATCCTAATTTTAAGACTTTCGGTATTCACAGAAGGCATTTAGGAGTCCTAAAGTTTGGAGTCCTAACTTCTGTGAATACCGAAATGAGTAAGTGCCTTCTGTGAACACCAAAATGAGTAAGTGCCTTCTGTGAATACCAAAATGGTAGTAAGTTTAGGATTTTGTCTTAAGTTAGTTCTGTGAATCGGGCCCTACACAATGATAAAAATGACAACAATAGTTGCTATATGTGAACAAGTTATTTTCACTTGTAAGGCCCAGCAATCACACCAGTCACCTACCTAGCATTTGAACAGCCACTTTAACATTCAAAAACCATCCCATGCAACAAAAGCTATCCAAAGATCTATCCCTCACTATACTTTTTATTGCACAACATTCACCAAACAACACCATACAATGTAACAAACTACTTATCAGTTAACACAAAAAGAAAAAAATCATTAAACATCTCTACTACTCCAAAATGACTGAACAACTCAGAAATGCCTCTACTAATGGACTGACAGCATCATCATGTCTGTTACTTTCAATAAAAAAAAATAAGCATAACACAGATATAATATATCATACAGCACATGGTGCATAAACATATTGTTAAAATTCGCCTTTTCCAAGTACAAAAATGAGGGCGAGGGCCTTTAACAACCGGTATAGCTCGGCAGAGAAGTGCAATAAGGCTATTAGAACATTCCACCCACTGAGGGTAGAATGTTCTAAATAAGAAAATGAGAAACAGAAAGACAAACATTGGAATGTTGGAACTCCGGGCTTCTACCACACATTGTCGTCAATGGAGCTCCCAAAATTCCAATGTTCTGATTGTCTATACCATTCTTCTCTAGGATTGAAACTAACAAATTATTCATGAACAGTTTATAAAAAGAGCAAAAAAGGAGAAATGTATTATATCTTCTTGTAGCCATATCGATAAAAACGAGATAAAGGTACTGATGACTTCTTGTTACAAAGAGGAGCAATACTCCTTTCTTGTGCAAACAAAACAACCCTTCAGTATTGCTCCTTTTACCAAATAAGTTGTAGACGGTTGGATGTATCACCAAATGGTACACATCTTATTAGATGACAAAAACCTCTCAATATTTGTACCTCTCTTTCGGTATAGCAACATCTCCAGTAGGAAGATCTTAGGATGTCAAACCAATTTCTGCTCAGACTGTAACTTCTTTATAGAACATAACCTTGGCAATTTTCTTCACATATCTGAGGCATATAGATGTTTTACTAATTCAAAAGTCAATTTGGGCCCACGTTTCAACCATATTTGTACCTAATATGTGATGTTTCACTTTTAATATGTCACTCATAAAAGTTATTCCCTAATCTTGACATGTAGTCCAGTTACTAGCTGATTGTGGAATCCCAGACACTTTTGTGAGAAATGTATTTTCTTTTGCCAGAATCCCCTTAGCTTGGGAACACCTTCATATCTAAGCACCATAAAATGTTGTTGCCACTAACCGAGGCATATGAGCCTCCATTGAAGATTCAATACAAGGGTCGCTCATTTTATATGCAAAACTAAGGTCGGCCCCCATTACTTTATTACATTACCGATATTACTTTGAGACTATGCTCCCCAAGGACAACATTTAGTAAACTGTGTCCCTAGGTTATCCATTGATCTCACTTTATCAATAGATTCATGATCCAAAACATATTTGTATTTTATTGTTTTTCCACCCAGCTTCCATCACTTTAGATTTTCTATTTTTATGTACAGCCTTCCCTCTTTACATACATTCTTCCAAGTGGATACACAGCATTTGTGGAGCATTTCTGTTACTGGCTATTACAACCCCATCCTCTGCAAATAGAAATATAGGAATTCTGATGGTACTTATTTTTGGAACATTTTCCTCATTCACAAAAGAAAAAAGTAGTTATAGCATTAATATATAACATTATGTATAAAAATTAAATAAAACTGGGCTAACAGCCCCATCTTCTAATTCAACCCATGGTATACCAACCTTCCCAACATGCAAACTGAAAAGCAAAACCACAATCCACAGTGGACAAGTCTTTCCTCTCATCAAAAAGCAACCAAACAGCAACTGTTCCCCACGATAGCAAGTAGTTGACTAACAAGTACACTACAACTAGACACGGCAATCCAAATCAAAAATCAACACCAAATGAAGTTGCTCTCATCACTCGCCACCTCAACAGCCATTCAATGTTTGATGCGGAACTGCTTCTGATAATGACATTCACAGTTTTTACGTTTTGAATTCTGTTTTAAGTGAAATGGTTTTAATTTATCTATATTGTTTTTTAAACTTGTACTTGTAGTGCCAAAAGATTGATCAATAAATACTATAGTTGAGATATAGACATTTAGTAAACATAAATAGAAACATCAAACACTTCGTAAAGTCCACCAACTTCATACTCCACATATAGGAGCAAACACCAAATCGGGGTAATGTTCCCAAAGGGAGTTATATTATAGTCCCCGGATGCTCATAAGACTCGTTCCGCATGTCTGCTCCATACTGTTCAGAAAGGGTGATTTCTTGGTGACCTTCAGCCTGAAAATATAGGTTCCAATCTGTCGAAGCCAAGTTTCAGATGGCCTTTGGTACTCCCTGGTACTATAAGGAATAAGGCTTACTGGTTCCAGGCGTTGTTCAGGATTGGTGCACTAGGGGAATGAGTGCATCTGAGGGCAGGTGCTCAAGGTGTATCCCTCCTACAGAGGACCCAGCCTTCTGGCCTCATTTCATCACTGCATGAGCTATCGTAAATACATCTTTGGGGATGCAGTTTATCTACCTCTATATATTTCTTGCTAAAGAACTGACAGTCAGATCAGGGCTGTCAGCCTGGGTAGATCCTACACTAATTAAAGAGTTTGAACCTGATTCCGGACAAGGGGAGGAGATGGTGGCCTGATTATTACACCACAGTCTTCATCAATCCAAGTCCTCTATTTTTTGTCACAAGTTCTCTCCCCCGTTCTTGGTCTGATCTTGATCTCTTGTCTGCCATACTTGTCTTGGTAATATACAGTCCATTACGGTGGAAGGGATGTCATATAGTGTCGCGAAGGTGGTGGGCGCAGTTGAAAGGAAGCAATAGCAGGGCTGTTTCCTAGGGGATCTCGAGCCTACGCTCAGAACTGTGATCAGGAAGTCCAGGACTTGGAGAAATGAAGATCCCCATGATCAGGCCAATCACAGCTGTGGGAAAGGCTTACTCCTGTATCATCCAAGCAGGACTGCCGCACTGCTGTACACAGCATCGCTTTACGTCAGTGTTTATGATTCTGACAGCCAGTGATCGATTCAGCAGCCACCCTCTCAAGCGAGCTGTAAATAGCATATTGCGCAGCCATCATATTGCAGATTTTAACATTAACAAAATAAAATGCACATCACTTTGAAATTCGGGTTCATAAATAATGGAGATTCCAGCAACTAGTTGCAGCATCATTACTGCCAAGGGCTGTGCAATAAAACATGACATATAATTTGCAAATTCACAATTCTTCATTTAGCAGATATATCACTTGCAGCTGGAGCAGAGCCAGTGCCTTTCCTGCCATTATTAGATTTCATACCAGGAAGAACAATCGCTTCACCTTCCCAAGCTGTTCTACAAAGAACCTCAAGATTATTAATGTCTGAAGACTCTAACAGTAAGAGCCCAGTTATCTCTGTAACCCCTGTGTCTACTGTTGGCGTAAGAACCAAGGATTACCTAGACTGCACCAGACTGCACCAGTGTCCGGCTGCTTTGCACTGGGAAGCGTGGAATCTGTCCATTATCTTTTGAATCTTCTGAATAATTGCCCTAAGTGGGAAGGGTAGGCCCAGACGTGGGTCTCCTGCTTGCTGTGCCACTGGATTAAAGGTAGCCTGGCTGATGAGGGGTGATACCCCGAAACCGGTTCGAGAATGCCTATTTTCTAGTCCAGGGAGGACCTGGCCTGGCAGTTTGGGCTGGACTGTTCCCATGGGGAGCAGGGTCAAGACTGATTTGCAAATGACTGGGTCCAAACTGGGGTGGCATAGTGAGCAAAAGAGCAATGGATTTAACCCAGATCTGTGACTGGAGGTGAGTGTTTGACAATGTTCAGCATTCTGTCCATCATCCTTTTGTGTTGCTAATGGTGAAATCTTGCACAGCCATTTACACCAGCCTGTTGATGAAAATAAGACATATGCAAGAATCAATCAGCGAGATATTTCCTGTTGTTTTTGTAGGGGTCAATTGGTGCAAATGGTGGTACTAAATTACCCAATACTTGTGAAATCATCGTACTCCAGCCACTCTAGAACCTCAGCCATGGGGTGTAAGAGTGTGCAACTGAGAGCAGATAGAATGCTGTCTTAGAATATCCACCACATTGTATGAAAGGGCCTCGTTTATACATTGGTGGAGTTGGATCACGGCTGTAAATCTGCGGTGCTTTGCCAAACTGCACTGCCACATCTGACGCTCACACACCCTATATGCAGCCACTGTGTAAAGCTTTGATCTGGCCGGCTGCTTGCCACGTGGCCTGTTTGCCAAGTGACCACCAGGTCACAGTGATGATTATCACGCCCTATAGAGGTCTTAAGTGCTGTCAATGTATTTTCCCTGACTGTTTGCCATGTGAGCCATAGAGGACGCAAGCAGGAAAAAAGCAAAAAGGCCCCAACGTGTAGAGAGTTTTCTCCATGCACCTCAAAGCCATTTTCCACAACTTTGTGAATTTGTTTTCTTTGAACAAAAATGTTTGCTGAGGAAGCACTTCAAATATGGCACCTACTCAGCACATCTTCAACACTGTAAAGCGAGGTGCATGGCCAGGCGGTGGGTATCTCTAAGTATGGTGGATGGTCCTCTGGTCATGACCTCAGTCACGCCGGCAGATCAGGAATTATCCATTGCGGTTTAAACAAGGACCTATGTGGTACTTTCATATGTTTTGAGATTCAGGCCTTTCTGATTACAGAAGGTATCAAAAATGTCCTCCCCACTATAGAACAAACACATTTTTAGGCAATTTGTTACAAACTGACTTCTTTTGAGGTGGCACAATGATAATGACATTGCAGCACCAGTCTTGGGCTGCAGTTAGCAGTCTGCTGTCTGTGTACTGCATGACTAAAAGGGATCAAAGAAAGTGTTGGGAGGAGTGCTTGAAAACAATCTCAGCCACTAGCCATCACGTGGGCTGCATTCCAAACCATTTTTTCTCCCACTGTGCCACAAGAGAAAGACCAGTCAATTGTAAATCAGTCTTGTTTCTCCCATTATAAGAACAACTCAGCCAATACTGCCAAGACAGGTCCCCTCTAAACAGGAACACAAACAGACTTCTTTACGTCTATTTAGGGATCATCAGTGAGGTGGCGCTTGAGTCCTCTGTCACAGTTGGAGGAATCCATATCTGGACATACCTGTTGCACTAAGTGTCTAGTAGAACAAACAAAATAAAGTGATACAAGAAATACTTGAATTAATATCCGCAACTGACAATCACTTGGGGGTGCATTCCAGTCCCTCTTTTATTTTCCAATGTACCACATAAGAAAGAGACTAGCCATATGCAAATCAGCTTTGGGCCTGATTTGCATGAGCATGGTTCTTGTATGAAGTGGCACAGTTGGCAAGAAATTATTAAGTTGAATGTGGCACGAGAAATTACAAGCAGCTGAGATTAACTTCAGTATGCCAATCATCATCTTTTTGTTTACCTCATTGTGACACCCTGAGGTTGAAGTGTATGCCTACACGTGTCTCATGCTCACTGTGCTATAGGAATCAAGTTTCAGCTCTCTGATAAGTCCTAAATAGTTCAAAAATAGTTTTAGTAGTCTACTTATTCAGAGGGGACCTGACATGGCAGTTTGGGCTGATTTGAATGATGGTAGTTCTTGTTTGGGGTGGTAAAGTAGGCAAGACATGATGGCAGTTTAAAAACTGCACCCTCAGGCAAGCAGTACTAATTGTGCCACACACTTAAGTAGCCCGATTAACATGTCCAAGCCTTGCCATTGCTACCTGTGTGTTGAGTTTAAAACAGCCATGTCGACCTGGCAAGATAAACCTCTTGCAAGGCCACAATCTTCCTTTTTAATAATGTTGTCACCCCTAGGGTAGGCCCTAAAAAGCCCAGAGGGCAGAGTGCAGTGTATTTAAAAAATTGGGACATGTATATTTAAGTTTCACATGTCCTGGCAGTGAAAAACTCCTATATTCGTTTTTCAGTACTGTATGGCCTACCTCTCCCATAGAATAACTTTGGGTTAACTTATTACTTTCAATTAGTGATAAATTACAATTGAGAGCAGATAGAAATTTCGAGTTTGGTGTCTACAGAATTGTAATTTAAAGCCCTCTTTAATGGTAAAGTCGGATTTTAAGTGACAATTCTGAAAATGCTGCTTTTAGAAAGTTTTAACAAAAAGACACGTGCCTGACACGCCACTCAGTCGCACTACATGATGCAGGAATTACTCCTTACAATTAACAAACAGACATCTTGTATTCCATTTTTAGTCCAAATTTTTATCTAACTTTTTATGGTAATATTAGTTCCAAATTTCATCCATTGATTTACATTCACTGCATAGACAGCGTCATTCCACAATCATTTCAATTTTTCAAATGCCCACAACTTGCCCATCCGAGCCTAAACTGCGATATTTAGAGATGAACAATTCATGATGGGTCACCTCATGTAATTCCACCCAATGCATTTCGGGCTACAAAGCCCCTCGTCAGGGGTAACTTAAAAAATAGTAAAAAGACATCTAAATCATGTGTTCAAAGCAAAATGTTGATAACATCTATGTATAAAGAATATCCTCTGTGTTTTACCCATAGTCAAACCCATACTGAGTGCGTGCACCCTCATAAAAACAGCCTTGTGTGAACCTAGTGATACTGTTCCTTTAACTCCCATGCAGAAGATGCGAACTATGAAAACAAGTTTTTTCCAAACCCCGAACATTAGTAAACACAATCATGCCAAACTAATAATAAAACCCTTTTTAACCTGCTGCTGCACAACCCACTGCGTGTTCAGTAATGTAAACCTATAAAAACTACCTTTGAAACCGTGAGCAGTAACCTATTCGCCTCCTCCACACCTTCTCTAACTACCCTCAAAGCGTGTTACTTAGTCTTCACATCCCCATCAGATTCGCATCAGGCAAGTAGATGTGACCGTGACCCCGTGACCCAGTCTCGGAACAATCTCTGAGCTTTCAAGAAATACATACATCAACCCCCCCATTATAATAGTCCACACCCTAAAAAAGAAAAAATGTAATGATACCAAACTGATACTAAAACCATATTTAACCTGCTGCTAAACAACCCGTTAATAATGTAGGCCTATGAAAACTACCTGTGAGACCGCGACCGGCAACCTATTCGCCTCGTCCACGCCTTCTCCAACGGCCCTCGAATCGTGTTCCTTCGTCTTCCGTTGTCATTTTCTTTTCCCAACCATTTGATGCCTGCAGCCTTTTACTGGGTCACATGATTTGGTGCAGTTGGCAGTTGAACTCTGTTTATTCCTTCCAGACAGTCACACAATAGAGGAGTCAGGTGTGCCTGGAAGGGCCATCAACTCTCAGGGTGTGGGGGCAGAGCTGTGCACAGCCTCATTTGTAACTGAATAGGCTATGTCCTATGTGGAGACCCAGCTTTTTGACTGATGCCCGGTGGAGCTACCTGATAGCTAAAGAGGAGATGGGCAGTGAACTACCCCTTCAGCCGTCACCTACCCAGCCGGTCTTTGGACAGAACTTACTTCGCCTTTCCATTGTATTCTCCCTCCTACCCCTTTACTCCACCCCCTTTCTCCTCTACGCTCCATTTATCTCTCCTCTTTGTTCTTTAATTGTTTTCCCGTTGAGACCTAGCTGTTTGGCTGATGCCTGGTGGAGCTACCTGATAGCTAAAGAGGATATGGGCTGTGGACTTCCCCCTCGGCCGTCACCTACCCAGCCGGACTTTGGGCAGACTCTCCTTTGTCTCTCCATGCTATCTACCTCCTACCCCTTACCCCACCCCCTTAACCTTCTAAGCTCCATTTATTTTGTCTTCTACACTCTTGAAAGGTTTTTCTAGTCACTGATGTAACGTGTAACTGATGTAATTTCTGTGGAACCTTATGTAAAGCATACTGATACCTCCGGGTCTAGCCAGCGCTATATAAAACTCTCAAAATAAAAAAATAAATGTCCTGCCTTCACACAAATGGCTTGTCACCACTGTACTGTTCATGCAGCAGTTTGCAGTCAGTACAGGGGAGGCAGGAAACCTTAAAGACTTCAAAGGGAATTCTCTAGAAACTTCCCCTAATTCAAAGTGGGCATCTGGTATAGATATTGAACCCTCAGGCCCTACCTTTCAGTACACTCCTGGACCTGTGGATGCTACAGAAGACGGGCTACTGTATTGCTTTGCTGCCAGAAGTACCGCCACTCTGCTGCTGTGCTACTCTGCTATTCTGATGCATGTTGCCCTGCTTGCTGAGTAGGAAGACTGGACCTGCATCCTTTATCCCAGGCTGACGTGACTCCAAGGGTTAGCCAGCTGACCACCTGTTCCTAGCTAGAGGGACAAAGCAGGCTCCAGAGGCTCCTTCCTGCACCATACCAGCTTACCTGCTGCCTAGACCTTCAACTTTCTCTGTCTTAACCCTGCTGGCCTGTGCCGGACTGTGTTTCTGACACCTAACTGGTGCCCCTCAGGTCCTGGACTCTTGGTATTGGCTCAGTAGGGCTCTCCTGAAGTTTCTGGCTCTTCACAAACACAAATCGGCTTGTTGGTGCCAAGATCTTGCCACCTGCCAATGGGACTTTCCAGGAAACCCGTTTCTACGCACCACAGTGACCGCCAACAATGCCCTGTAGCATGAGATCTGCACTTCAGGCTACAGCATCGACATCTCGCGACGACCATCAATGTGAACCTCGTGTAATGACCGCCCGCCACGCCCGACAGGATCTTCCCGATACTACGATGACAGTCCGCGACGCACGGTCTGCTTTTCACACTACTTTGAGGACCATCTGTGATGCTCTCCCTGCTCCTTGCAGCCCCCTTCACTATGAACGGAACTCTTCGCAGTGGATTTTGAAGGTAACCCTTTCAGCTGGACTAACCTGGGACCATGGGCAGACTGGCCAGCCGGGGAAAGCGGGCAATCACCCGGGAGGCTGGAACCCCATGAGGCTGGTTTTGGCACTTGGAGGCCAGTTTCAGCCTCCAGGAGTGGTGGTGCATGTTACGCAATCCCGGCGGCAACTCAAAAGAGTTACTAGGCGCATTAGTACTTCTGCGCATGGGGGTTGAATTTATCATTTTTGCCTGGGCTGTTTCAAGTTGCCAGTCTGGCTCTACATGGGACCTGTATCCGGCCTGCACTCCTTTCGTGGTCGGCCTGAGCTTCTGATTTTCACCCTGTCTCGCACAACCAGATAACTGTGAGCTGCTCTTTGTGCTTTTAGGCGCTTTACTTACCTGAAATCTTTAAAATTGCATATCTCCGATTCTACTGATTGGATTTTTTTCCTTTTGACATCAAATAACTTATTATATTTTGATCTGTTTCTTGATGTTGGATTTTCCTTGTGTTGTGTTTTCACTTTATAACTGTTTAAAGTGTTTCATAAATACTTTACACATTTCCTGTAAGTTAAATATGAGTGCTTTGTACCAGGCTACAGGAAGGTTAGGCACAAGTTAATTTGGGGTTTGCGTGTGTTTCACCCTGACAGAAATTGTGCTTGCTGCTTGAGTAGGGTTTCATCCCCCCAACCAGTAAGGCAATACCCACCAATAATGATTATAACAAATTTCCAGCTATATGTCATATCACATATTTCCCTAAAATTCGAATGAATATTCAGTGCTCTAGCCACTCACGCATTCACACTGGACTTAGAGCGGAAAAAATGGTTTTAACCATTCCCATTTGAAATTAATCTCATGTGAGTCCCCTGCCACCCAAAAATATTTTGTCATAAAAATATTAGGGTCTCACAATTTATTTTTAGAGTACATTATCCAAGTATCTTTCTGGCAGAAAACCATGGATTTTACAGCCATTTCTAAACCCATTAAATTTAGTACATTTGTGTGGCCATCCTGCAGAGGGCGATCACGCTAATTTGGGTGCAGAAGGACTTATTTTTGTTTCAATCATGTGAGATTGGCTTTATGGTTCCATGACGGCAACGTTTCAAGGGACATCACAGGACTGAGAGTAGATTACAAAACTGTCTGACTAGCGCCAGAAGCACTGCATGTTCTAGCCCATGTCTTCTCAGCGAAGCATCTCACTTAGCAGCTCCCACCCAGACTCCTACAGTCAACATCCGAAAGCAAACTCTTCCGCCACCTTGGCTTAATGAAAGGGCAGATATCTCAATCACGAAACTCGCCCCGTAGAATTTATTCGTTCACTAAACTCTTCCTAAACAGAGGCCCTCATTACAATGGCGGTCGGTGGGACCGCCGACCACCGTCGTATTGGGTAGGAGACCGTCCGACAATGAGTCGGCAGTCTCACCTTCCCTATTACAAATTGATCACCAGCACGGCGGTTATAAAGAGCTTTTTTGTACTGCGGCGTACCCTGCTGTCCAGGAAAAGGGCTGCAGCACAAGCCGCAGTACAAAAAAACACTTTGTGCAAATCCATGCACGGTGTGGCAGGCACCATCTGGTGCCTTGCACACGGTGCATGGATGTGCTGGGTGTGATACTACATGTGCCCCCCAGGCCACTTAGCAGTGGTCCACGTGGGACGGGTGTCCTGCTTGCAGCCCCCATGTCTGTTTCCGTCTGTCTGTTCATGGCGGTCCCAGTCAGACAGGGACATCCTAATCCCTATGTCAGTGTCTGCGCAGGCACCGCCCCCGTTGCAGGGATAGGAGTCGACCGCGGCCTCGAAAAGACCGCTGCAGTCCGACCGCCCGCATTGAAATGCGGTGGTTGGACCAGGGCCGGACTGGGAACCAAAACAGGCCCTGACAAAGTCCTTGGCCAGCTCCCCCGAGGGGGTGGGGGGGGGGGGGTGTTGGGGCTGCGGCCGAGCTCTTTACCAGGGCCGGTTTTCGACCGATTTTGTTACAGGGCCGATTTTGCAGGGGCCCAAAACCGGCCTCCACCCGTGCGGCGCACCGGGGGATTGCCCGGTTCCCCGCTACGGCCAGTCCGGCCCTGGGTTGGACCGATGGCCTGGATGCCGGTGGGACCGCCAACAACGGCCTGTCAGTGCCGGTCCCACCGACATCAAAATGAGGCCCAGAGATCTTTCATTCACAAACTTGCCTTATATATCTATTTTATTTCTCGGACTAAATTGACAAGACTCGCCTTATAGAATTCTTTCATTTACAAGACTCACCGGTTCGATTTTTTTTATTCCCACGTCTCTCTGTATAGACTGTTGTCGTTCACAAGACTCCCCCAACAGAGTTCCTTTATTCACAAGAGCCACCCTATAGAATTCCTTAATGTGCACGATTAGCCCAGTAGAGATCTTTCATTTACAATACCCACCCTTTATAGTTCTTTTATTCACAATACTCGCACTTTAGAACTGCGCCATTTGCCAAACTCACCACTGCAATTCCTTCATTCACAAGCCTCGTATGACAGCGTTCCGTCATTCGTGATTCCCACCCTATAGAATTCCTTCATTCACAAGCCTCGTGTGACAGCGTTCCGTCATTCGTGATTCCCACCCTATAGAATTCTTTCATTCATATGGCTGACCCTTAGGCAGGGCTTTAAGTGGGCCGGGTCTCACCGGGTCTGAGCACCGGCAGTTTTTTGAAGGGGGCCTCGAAACGGGTCTCTATCGGGCTCAGTTTTGGGGTCTGACACAGGCGGTCCATTTATTTTTTTCCGGACTGCAGTGACAGCAGGCACATCGATGTGCGTGTGGTGAGCCTTGTGAGGAAGGGAAATCCTTTAAAGAGAGTCACTTTCTCTCTGGATTTCCCTTCTCTTTTTGAAACTCCGGAGCAGCAGCATTGTCGCGGTGTCACCAGGGCTGTAAGTGAAGTTTTTTCAATATTATAAAGTTGCTGCTTATTTATGTTACGCAACTAGCAACCATTGACAAAGCCAATAGTCCTGACTTGTAGGTATGATGTGCCTTGTTATATGATATATCTGGACGCAATGACAGGAACAGCAAAATACAAGTCAGGCGGCACACTGTGCTAAACACAGATTTTTAGCTTCCGTGTTTTTAAGCCACGCCCTTAATTACATTGACCACTTCCCTTTGAGAGACCCCCTAGTTTTTCATCCCACTTAAAGCCCTGCCCTTAGGATCTGTTTTTAATGTCCCTCAGACAGTTCTAGCAATGCCTCAAAACTCTATTTTAGTCGGCTGAACATTTGGCTGAGACTCCTCGTTTTGTTATAGCGCTCACCCGGCTTCTAGGCTCTTACTCTTATCCTTCTCAAAAAGCCATCCCAAGACGCCGACCAGCAGCTTGAGGTTTATGAAATAAGAAGGAAAAGTAAAATAAATTTGATATAAAGATTACAAATTGCTCATATCATGCCTGACTAGCTTTGAACATACTGTTTACTTCTTCATTCTTTATTGAAAGGATTTGTGTAGCGCTGCGCGATGGCCTTCGGTAACTTCCAAGCACTATCTGATAGGAAATACAGCTTGATTATCAGAAGGTGACACAGTGTGTATTCGTATCCGATATTCAGCTGAGGCCCATGGACCTGGCCAATCTCAGTTCAATACTGGGGGCTGGTGACCACAGTGGTTCTAACAGGGACACGTGCCAACGCTTTAGAATAATCAGTGACTATGGACCATAATTAATGTGTAGGGCTTCCCTACAGATTTGGAATTGCCCCAGCCCTCCTGATCCCACGTTGGACACCCCTTCCCTGATTTGCACAGCTGGAGTGCGCCTACTGCACGGCTGCCCCAGCACTTTGGCCGTGCGATGATTTTTCAATATTACACAAACTGGCGCTTCCCGTGATTACCGCCGACCTCCTGTTGCGTTAACTGCACAGCCCTAGCGGCCCTAGCGGCCCAGCCCCGCACTCGCGCTCTCCTCCCTGCCAGGCGCCATCTTCCGCGCGGCCCTCTCCGTTGCCATGGTGACCGCGCCGCTGACAGTGTTTTAGATGATAAAATTGCTGTGTTGATGGTTTCTGATTGACTGTTGATGCTTGTTGGGAGAAGGAGTTGAGAGATCCCATTAGTTCCAAGTGGATTTCGTGTTGAGCAGAGCATAATGAGCGCGAGGAGGATTCCAGGCCGGGAAGGAAGCAACCCGTTTATTGCGGCGCTTTCAATGCCTGTTTGCAAAGACATCACCTTAAATGTCAGAGTGCCTCGCTTTATATGAGGCAGCCACGATCTCAGGCAGCCCCAGGGGTTTACAACGGCTGCAAGAGTGGTGGCATTAAACCAATTAAAAGAAAAGAAAATCCAGGTTATATGTGGGGCATAGGAGGTGGTGCATTTACCACAGACTGTAAAACACATGCACCTGGATTGGGGAGGATTAACAGCTGCAGTCATTCATTCATTCATTAATCTTTATTCGACTATCTAAAGATAGCCATAAAAGAACAGTCATTATAAAATAAAACCAATAAAATCATATTATAAAAAACATTACAACAGCTGCAGTCAATATGCCCTATTTTGAGATTTGTCAGGTGCTTTCTAGTAAAATGGGTCAGGGGACAATTGAAAGGGTGCGGAAATTAAAGCATGCATGTGATATATTATCCACTGGCGGTCGCCAGTAGGTAGTTATAGTTAGGACCGTGTTCCCATAGGAAATCTGAAAATTCTATTTTGAATAACTTTGGCGCCGGCTGACGAATCCTCGCGAAATTTTCAAAACTAATGGGGCGCTCTGCTCAGCTCCTACCCTGACAGTCTCGGGGTGATTCGTCAAGCGGGGGCTGAGAAAAAAGGGGGGTCCCAAAACGCGTTTTCCCCATGCATTTTCCCATAGGACCTTTAGTCGAAGGTACAGCCCGAACGGCTGAACAGAATTACTTGAAATTTGGCAAAGAGGTAGTCCTCAGGTCAGGGATGTGCCTTTTGCATATATGGTGTCAATCTGTTCAGTAGTTTCTGAGAAAATTGCAGTTAAAAGTACATAAATATCTATAGGCGCGCACCGTGCGCGCACGGTGCCGTGCGCGAGTGTAATTCTGATTGGTGGTTAGATGTCAGTCAACATTCGAATCGGTCGAAATCAGGAAGTGACAGACACCATTTTGTGTGTGGCAGTGAAAAACAAAGGTGGAGAACATGAAAAGGGGTGAAAAAAACATTTTTTTTTTTATTCAAAAAATCGCGGGGGGCCCGCACGGTGCGCGCATGGTGAAAAACCCTTAAAAAAAACAAACATTTTAAACGAGCCATTCCATATTACAGGATACAGTCAATCTATAACTATATACATAGGTAGTTTATTGTAAAATAAATATATAAAAAATATAATAATACATACATAAATTAGCATTTAAAAAACCTTGCAAATTCACTTAAAAAACCATAGGTTTCACACATGTGATAGTTAGGAATTAGCATTTTAAAAACTTTGCAAATTCACTGAAAAAAACATAGGTTTCACACATGTTATAGTTAGCTGGACATTTCACTCGTAAAAAACCATTGAAATTCCCCCGTTATAGTTAGTTCAGCTAAATATAACTCGAGCGACCGCAATCCACTGCTGATGATGTCACATATTACATCACTGTATTCACTAAGATAATGTTAATAATTCAGTTATACAATTAATTTTACAAAAAAACATCCATTTAGACACTTATTTACCCATTTATTCTTCTATTAACCTTTAGATATACATATATAAAACATATGTAATTTTCAGAAAAACACACATTCACTAGATGATGTCACTGACCATGTCATGAGTGATGTAATATGTGACGTCATCAGCAGTGGATTGCGGTCGCGCGAGTTATATTTAGCAGAACTAACTATAACGGGGGAATTTCAATGGTTTTTTACGAGTGAAATGTCCAGCTAACTATAACGTGTGAAACCTATGGTTTTTTCAGTGAATATATATATATATATATATATATATATATATATATATATATATATATCAAAAAGCAAATTCGCGGGTCTCTCTGCCACATATATATACCCCCCCCCCGCCTGTACCAAGATAAATGGATTGGGTGATAATTAACGCATGATATGTGAACCCTGTACCAAGGTAGATGTCCTGGGTGGTAATTAACGCATGTAATATATCCCTGTACCAAGGTACATGTTCTGGGTGGTAACTAACACACTTGAAATGTACCCTGTACCAAGATAAATGTCCTGGGTGGTAATTAACAAATGTGATATGTACCCTGTACCAAGGTAAATCTCCTGGGTGGTAATTAACGCATGTGATATGTACCCTGTACCAAGGTAGATGTTCTGGGTGGTAATTAACGCATGTGATATGTACCCTGTACCAAGGTAGAGGTCTTGGGTGGTAATTAACGCATGTGATATGTATCCTGTACCAAAGTAAATGTCCTGGGTGGTAATTAATGCATGTGATATGTACCCTGTACCAAGGTAGATGTCCTGGGTGGTAATTAACACATGTGATATGTACTCTGTGCCAAGATAAATGTCCTGGGTGGTAATTACCAAATGTGATATATGCCCTGTACCCAGGTAAATGTCCTGGGTGGTAATTAACGTAAGCTTCAGTCTGAAAGGAAAGCACGTAAAGTTTGCAAAGTTGCCAAAGCAGTGTCTGGACAGGAAAAGTAAATACGATCTGCCAAATTTCACAAGTCATTTGTCTCTGCATCTGCCAAAATCAAAATTATTCTCCTCCTCGTCTCCTTCAGGCCAATGTAAATTATAATCCTCTAGTTCTGGTGGTGACATCTCCTTGGTCACCTCATCATGTCAGACTACTCAGTCCATTGGTTAGTTGAAATAGAATGATTGTCATGAGACATAAAGAAGACACATACTGTAGAAATGGGTGGTGCAAAGCACATACTTTGTCAGATCATCCTGTTGTAAATAAAACAGCGATATGATTAAGCATTTACTGAAGACATGTGCTCTTCATGTCTGAATTACGTTTTCTGCTTTATATTGACTAATGTTCAGACTCCATTTTGCTTAGCCGTCCGCCATCTTGTATGGCCACGAAACCACGTGCTCTGCACGAGAAGAGTCTTACCTCTTCATTAGTCACTCCCGAGATCTGCCTAGCAACAGTCTATGAATAAACCCTTTGTGCGTACAGTGCATGTTCAGAACTGACCACATCTGTTACTAATTAGGCTTTGCTCGAATGTGTTTTCGCGGGTCTCAGGAAACGTTAACTCCACCCATGTATTGATTATGCACTGAACATGTCCATATAAGACCATAAATCTTGCTTCATGTTGTATCCGCCTACTTATGAGCCCCCCTATTGTGTATAAAAGGGGACCATGTGCACAAGTTCTGTGTGCTACTCTGTGCAATACTGTAGAGTGTTGCGTAGGTTGTAGGACCACCTTTGAAGGTTAATAAACTTTGTCTTTGTATTTTGCAGATTCCGTGCCAACTTCCTTCTAGTACTTCGTAAACAGAAGGGCGAACCCTTTGTACTTGCGGGCCTAGCTGGGGCCTGTACTCATCAATTGGCGCCTGTCACGTGGGGCTCATCGGCGACTCGGATACTCGAAGGACTGGTCGTGACGAAGGAGTGGAACCTTGCCGGGGACGTGATCACTGCCAGCGGCGTCTTTAGTCCTGGCATCCCGAGGCTTTCTTCCTTCCCTTCCGAGCTGACCATCTGGGTGGCGCCGGTCCTCGACTGAGACCCCTTCTGTCGGTTTTGCCGTGCAATAGCCGTTTGGGCGGATTTGGAACTTGGCAGTTGGAATCTGGATGCTCTTGATTGGTAAGAACCGTTGTACGGTACTTGCTGCGAGCTTTTGAAGCCTGGGTTGGCAAGGCAGTATTAGGATACGCTTGTTGTGGCTATTTGATTTGATTTGTGATGACCGGTCATATTTTGAAATAAGTAATGTGAAAATATATGCGTTGCAACACATATAGGCGGGTAATGTGAAGATATTTCTCCAGGGTTGTTTGAATTTGAACGGCGCAACGTTTAAGTGCCATTTTTGGATAATATTGCATATTTTGCACTATTCTTGAACATGCCTGCTTTGAGCGCACTCCGTAAGTGGTGCTGCTGTTTTGGAAACCGGTTAAGTCTTGAGGAATCTGAACCAGCCCCCCCAGAGGGGACTCCTAATAGGGACATGTACGTGAAGCACGGTATTTCCCCTATAATGTACAGCACATTGTGGAGGAAATATACCAAGAAGGATCCTGAGTTGCAATGGCCTTTGTATGGATCGTTTGATATGCGTAAGATTGAGTATGTGGAGCAGTGTATATATAAGCGGCGTGCGAGACAAGACATGTTTGAATGTATACGATTGTGGGTGAAAGAAGTGCGTGAGCGCGAGAAACGTGAAAAAGCGCTGAGTGACAAAGAACAACAGAAAAAGGACCATGTGAAAACACAGGAAGCGAAACAGCGTGAGGAAAAAGAACGGGCGGAAAAACAGGAGAAAGTGCACAGGTTGCAAATATCGGGTCAATATGCTGTTCGGCAGCCTCTTTATCCTGTCCTTACTAATCTTGAAGATGATTTTTCTCTATTAGATCGTTCTCCGCAACCTTATGTTGGCCCGTCCGCTCCGGGAGTCAAGGATCCTGGATTGCTCAAGGAGAAGGTAGACACGCGGTCCATGTTATCAACTGATCGCATGGGTGAGCTTCGGAAAGTTTCTTTTCCTGCGCTTATAAATAAACTATCTCTCGCTGAATTATTGTCGTCTTTGGAAGGATGGCAGGATAGGGAAAAGTTATACTTTGCTGAAACCTTGTCTGATGAAGTGGTTACTGCTTTTCGGAAATACTCCGATGTTTTTGAGCCTGATGATATAGTATTAGATTCTAAAGCATTACGTAACTGTGTCCTTTCTCCCTCTAAGGTACCCGATGCGGTTCGACGGCTGTTTGCATTACGGGACGCGATGTTTCAACTCAAAGAAAAAGCGCGCCAAAAGAAAGAGGAGGAGGAGCAATCGAATCCAAATGCAGGCGGAAAGCAGTCGTCTATCATTCATTCAGATAAGATTGAATTAGTGCATGCTAAGCCGATGCGAGAGGCAGCGCCTCTGTACGTTCCTCCTAAGGGAGCGGGAACTAGTTCGGATATGTCTTCCCCCGATGCTAGAGGATATTTTGTGTACAATTGGGTTTATACTCCTTGGCATAGGGCTGATGTTATGGCATTGAAGAAAGCACTACCCGATCCCCGAAAGAATCCTGCCGCCTTTTATGAGGAAGTTGAGGGGGCTTTAAATACTTGTACTAGGACCCTAGCAGCTATAGATTTGTTCTTTGGGCTTATTTTACCACCGGATATGTGGAGATCCGTACCGAAAGTAGATGATCAAGCTGTTTTTAAGGCGAAATGGTCTGACATAGAGGATGAGGATAGAGAGAGAAAACCCGCGCAAAAGCCGCCCCAGATTATTTTAGATCTCCCAGCTGCTATTTTGACTAAGTTAAAAACGATTATCCCCCCTAAAAAGATTGATTGGAATCTGTTAGCCTCATGCAAACAGAAGGTTGATGAATCTGTTTCTGATTTCTTTACGCGATTTGAGGAAACATCACGATTTTAGCGGTCAGTCACTTACGGATGATGCGGGTCGACATCTTTTTGTTGATAAATATGTGTCGAATTTATTGCCAGGAGTAGCAGCTCGATTACAAGCTAGTGAAAGCTCTTGGACAACATCGTCTCCGGCATCCCTCCTGACGATGGCTCAGTATTACGAGCGTCAGGAACAAGAAGCGAAGGGTAACAAAGAGAAAAAGTCGAAAGATTTAAAAACAAAGGTGATGTTAGCGCAAGTGTATGGTCCGCCTCGCCGGGGTGCTGAGAGAGGTGGAAGAGGATTTTATGGTCCCCCTTTTGGTCCCCCAGATGTAACTAAGGATCAATGCGCGTATTGCAAACAGTTGGATCATTGGGCCAGGGATTGTCCGGTATTACATGCACAGGGCCAGGGGCGTGGCCAGGGGCCGATGAGAGGTAGAGGAGGTTTTTCGGGCCCTAGAGGACATTTAACTGATCGTGCTCGAATTTTTTCTAATATGCGGCCACGTGATGGGCCTAATGTGTTTGATCGACAAAACCAGTATCAAATGTCCGATTATGAACGCCCTGGGTATCACGATTCACAACATGCATAGGATTGCGTAGGATGGGGGGAGGAATCAGTTGAAGTGCCAGTAGATCAGAGGGGTCCTTATGTTACAGCACATGTTTTGGGTTCTACTGATCGGTTTCTGGTTGATACAGGAGCTACTCGTAGCGCTCTGTCCAAACAATTGGTTCCGAGGGCTCCCCTGTCTGGCTTAACGGTTACATCGATAGGGTTCGATGGCACACCTTCACTTAGCCTATTATCACAACCCCTTGCATTTCATGTTAATAAGTTTTCTACACCCTGTCCGTTTTTGCTTTCCCCGAACACGCCTGATAACATTGTGGGTCTGGATATGCTCAAACATTTCAGAGCCACAATCCGTTGCTCCCCTGAAGGAGTGCGTGTGATTTTAAACGATAACTATCCAATGATAGGAAGGATGTGTGTGGTTGCAGAGGATACCGCATTGGCTTCTCTACCCCGCACTCTGTGGGCCACCTCGGATACTGATGTGGGACAGATGGTTATCCCCCCGGTACACATTAGGGTAAAGGAGGGAGCTGTGTTACCACGCCTACCTCAATATCGCATTTCGCAGGAGGGGGAGGAGGCACTCACGCAGATAGTGCAGGATCTCATTAAGGTGGGGGTAGTGGAGGAAGTTCCATACAATGTCTGCAATAGTCCTATCCTTCCGATTTTGAAGAAAGACACTGATACTAGGATTTATCGTTTTATTATTGATTTGAGGGAGGTGAATAAGATAGTGATACCTCAATACCCAGTGGTTTCTGACATCACGACATTGCTTACTTTGGTCCCGGCAACGGCGACCACGTTCTCTGTTATTGATTTGAAAAATGCTTTCTTTTCGATTCCTATTCATCCTGATAGCTGATACCTTTTCGGCTTCACTTTGAATAATCGTTCATATCGATTTTGTAGAGTTCCTCAAGGCTACACAGAAAGTCCTAGCATTTACAGTCAAGCATTGAAACGACAGTTGGTTTCCTTTGTTTTACCTGAAGGGGTGGCCCTCATACAATATGTCGATGACATCTTGTTGGCGGCCGATACTCCTGAGCAATGTGAGAAGTGCACGTTATCTTTGCTTTCCTTTTTGGCATCGCACAATCACAAAGTATCGAAGAAAAAATTACAATTCTGTAGACCAAAGGTAACCTACCTAGGTCACCTTTTGTCTAAGGAGGGGCGTGCACTCACATTAGATCGCATTCAAGCAATTTTGGACACACCAGTACCTTCCACACAGAAGGACGTGCGTGCATTTTTGGGACTCACTTCTTTTTGTAGGCAATGGATACTGGATTTTTCACAAATAGTTAAACCGCTGTTGGCACTTTTGACAAAAGACACTCCAACTCCCCTTCCCTGGTCAGACGAGTGTGGAAATGATTTTCAACAATTACGACAAGCCCTTTGTTCAGCACCAGTGTTAGGCACCCCTGATTATACGAAGCCCTTTACATTGTATGTACATGAAAGAGATGGATGTGCGTTATCGGTCTTAGTACAGATGCACGGTGACAAGCAGCGCCCTTGTGCATATTTCTCGGCAGTACTTGATCCTGTTGCCCAAGCGTTGCCTGGTTGTTTTCGCTCGGTTGCGGCGACAGCTGTGTCAATACGCCAAAGCGAAGGAATTGTGTTATCCCATAAGCTATTGGTGCTGGTCCCCCATGCTGTTGATGCCTTGTTGAATCAGACAAAGACGCAGCACTTAACTAGTGCTCGTCTAACAGGATATGAGCTGACGTTGTTGGCTCCTCATATCACATTGAAGAGATGCGCAACACTAAACCGAGCCACATTGTTGCCATTTTCGGAGACTCAGTCTGAGGCACAAGAAGCACATGATTGCATCTTTGTAACTGAGGAACAGACAAAGGGTCGTATTGATCTCCAGGATACGCCCTTTACAGATGTAGATGGAGAACTGTGGGTGGATGGGTCGTGCCTGAAGATACCAGATGATACGACTTCAGCGGCGTATGCAATCACCACGTTACAAACAGTAGTGGAGACAGCACGCATACCGCAGAAATCAGCTCAAGCAGCGGAACTGATAGCATTAACACGAGCATGTGAGCTTAGTGCAGGATTGCGTGTGAATGTCTATATAGATAGCCGCTATGCCTTCCGGGGGTAGCGCACGACTTTGGCCTACTCTGGAAGGAGAGAGGGTTTCTAACGTCACATGGAGCACAGATAATGAACGGAGAGTTAGTTCACAACCTCTTGACTGCATTAACATATCCAAAGAAGATTGCCATAGTTAAATGCAATGCACATAAAAAGGTGATAGATAAAGTGGGAGAAGGGAATGCTCTGGCAGATCGAGTAGCACGAGACACTGCGATGCAGCCTGACTCCACTGCAATGTATGTTGTGAAGTCGCAGGCAGAAAGATGGCACGATGCTAGGTGAGAAGTGTTAGAGATACAGAGGACAGCTTCCGATAAAGAACGGGAGCAATGGTCTAATGACGGAGAATTGGACGATGAAGGTTGTTGGAGAAATAAGCAGATGGATAAATGGAAGTTACCCATAGCTTTTGTACAACCTATGGTTCAGATGGCACATGGGCTAGCTCATGTTGGAGCTCACACAAGTTTGGGAGCATCCAGAGATTGCTAGCACGGCAAAGAGAGTGGTGCAGACTTGTATGATTTGCCTAAAGTACAATCCAGGAAAAGGGACACGAACTCCAGCAGGAGGATTTGCAACACCCACTGCACCTTTTGAAGTTTTGCAAATGGATTATATTCAGCTTGAACGCTGTAATAATCTGAAGTATGTCCTAGTAGTGGTTTGCGCCTTCAGCAAATGGATTGAGGCATACCCTACGAAAGACAATACTGCAATTACTACAGCCAAGGTGTTGTTGAAGGAGTTCTTCCCTCGATATGGTGTTTGTAGATTGTTGTGGAGCGATAACGGACCTCATTTTATAGCGGACGTTATCAAGTATGTCCTGAAAGGATTGGGAATCACACAGAAATTCCACGCAGTGTTTCACCCTCAGTCTGCAGGATTGGTTGAGAAGTATAACGGCACTCTGAAGCTTAAGATAGCGAAAATACAAGCTTCCACTTCTCTGACTTGGCCGGATGCTTGACCTTTGGCATTATTGTCAATCAGATCAGTACCGCATTCTCGAACCGGTCTCACGCCATATGAGATCGTGTTTGTACGTCCGATGAACATTTGGGGCCCACCGAAACCAAAGTCAGTGTATGATGTACCTTGTGTAATGATGAGTGATTATCTGGCACAGTTAACCGATAAGTTGGTCTCTATTCATCAACAGGTTCGAGAAGCGCTCCCTGACCGGTCCACAGGTGAAGGCCATGATCTCCGGCCCGGAGATTTTGTTTTGGTGAAATCGTTTGAAAGGACGAGCAGCCTAGAGCCGAGGTGGTGCGGTCCTGAGCAGGTCTTGCTTGCAACGAGAACGGCTGTCCGGGTCTCCAACCGCAAAAATTGGATCCACTCTATACATTGTCGTAGAGTGCCACCCGGATTGGTGGAGCCTGCTGTATTGACCGACCATCGCGAAATCCTGACTGCGAAGAAAGGCCGTGCTGTGGACCCGGACGACACTGAGGAGCTCTTCCCGGACCAAGCGACCCCTGGAGTAAGAAGATATCACCTCAGACAGAGGAAGTGAATTTCTGAGTATCAAAATACGTTGTCAGAGCAGCCCCTGGGTTAGTGAAACGGAGAGCCGATGAGGCAAGGGGGGGGGGATCAGCCCTGCATTAGTGTAGCGACACCCGTCTTGGCCCGACGGTGAAGAAATCAACCGCTGCCTAGGGGGAAGAGTTCTGACAACCTTTTTAGTTTCAGGAAGATATTGACATTTGTTTGAAAATGGAGAAGAAGAACATTTTTTGTGCGATAGGTTTCATTGTTGCTATGGCAATTGCTGCTACAACCACGTGGTTTGTTGAGGATGTAATTCCTGCCCGTGAGTTGCATGTTGTGTCTACTCCAGTGCCTGAGGAGCACTACTTCTACACCCTTCCATACCAAGAATTGAAGCATCGCCAGTCCTATCTGAATAATACTTTCATCCAGATGCTGCATCATACCCACGTTGCTACAAATGCTACAAACTGTTGGATATGTGGTATGATGCCAGCCCATCAGAAGAAAGGGGGAACACCATTTATACCTCTCCCTTTCTCCCATAACGGCTCTTGTAGAGCATGGTACACTTTGCTTTTTGCCACACGAAAACCTACAGTGGGACGATTACTCTTAACAAAGAGTGTCATTAGGATAAAGAAGGCTACCCACAAGCCAATGGAACAATATGGGAATGGGAAGAATATCGACCAGACAATGAATCAATTCCCTACATCTTTACGAATACTAGAGACACTCATGGAAACGAGAAATTTGTAATTTCAGTGGCACAAGCCCAAGCGGACATGTGTATCCAAAGCGTTGGTCATATTCCTGTTGTTGTCAGTGATTGCATTGTTGTACTAAATATAGACGGATTAAATAACAGTACATTTCTGGCCTCCCACAATACCTATTTTGTGTGTGGTAATAAAGGTTACTATCGTTTGCCTGCCGGATGGTCCGAGGTATGTTATGTGGCATTTTTATTACCCCCTGTATTCTTAGCACCTGCATCTTATCATAAAGATTTGAAGTTATTAAACAACGTAACCGTAAATAGGTATAAACGCACTCTATCTGTTAATGACGTTGACCAGACAGATACCAGTTTGCCACAGTATATTGATTTTAATCTAGGACTGTTTTTCTTTGTTGGAGCTGCCCTGAATAGTAGGAAGGTTCGACGATTAACTAGGGTTGTAGAGGCTGTGACGAATCAAACTGCTGCTGCTCTCGGGAACATTACGGAAGAATTACAGATCACTAGAATTGTTACATTACAGAATCGTATGGTATTAGATGTTATGTTAGCAGATAGAGGTGGAGCATGTAGAATTATAGGAAGTAGTTGTTGTGTGTTCATCCCTGATCACACACCATCAGTTTATAAAGCTATTAATAAATTGCATAAAATTGCTGCTGACATTCATACAGAAAATGGCACTTGGACCTTTTCTGGATGGTTTTGGACCTTAATTACTACATGGGGATGGAAAGTTCTTACTGGTCTATGTATTATTGTAGCAATTTTGTTCACATGTTGTATGTGTATTCAATGTGGTCCTATGATATGTTCTCTATGTGTTTCATTCTGTATCCCCAATAAGAAAGCTGTTGCCGATGCCACCTATCAAAAGAGCATAAACAAAGAAATAACTGAGATGATGAGAATCGATATAAATGATGATTATCTTGATTATCCTAGCAAGACGAATGTCTTCCGCAAATGCTGAAAGGGTCGTCTGTTGTAAATAAAACAGCGATATGATTAAGCATTTACTGAAGACAAGTAAGACATGTCTGAATTACGTTTTCTGCTTTATATTGACTAATGTTCAGACTCCATTTTGCTTAGCCGTCCGCCATCTTGTATGGCCACGAAACCACGTGCTCTGCACGAGAAGAGTCTTACCTCTTCATTAGTCACTCCCGAGATCTGCCTAGCAACAGTCTATGAATAAACCCTTTGTGCGTTCAGTGCATGTTCAGAACTGACCACATCTGTCACTAATTAGGCTTTGCTCGAATGTGTTTTCGCGGGTCTCAGGAAACGTTAACTCCACCCATGTATTGATTATGCACTGAACATGTCCATATAAGACCATAAATCTTGCTTCATGTTGTATCCGCCTACTTATGAGCCCCCCTATTGTGTATAAAAGGGGACCATGTGCACAAGTTCTGTGTGCTACTCTGTGCAATACTGTAGAGTGTTGCGTAGGTTGTAGGACCACCTTTGAAGGTTAATAAACTTTGTCTTTGTATTTTGCAGTTTCCGTGCCAACTTCCTTCTAGTACTTCGTACACAGAAGGGCGAACCCTTTGTACTTGCGGGCCTAGCTGGGGCCTGTACTCATCAATCCAGTGTAGGTAAACTTCCAAACAACGATCCTTTAGCCGTAGCCATATGAACGACTTCAAGAGGACAATTGCCCATAGCAAATGTTCCTAAAGTATGGACTTTGTAGCAAATAGTCCTTGTAAGCGAGTGAAAACTCTTAGTAAGGCCCAGTTTAGTTTCACATTGAAAGTTTATGAACCGTTATCATTAGTGTAAGCTAGAACAAAATTGGGACTAAAGCAGGCCTACAATAAAATCAATTTAAAATGTGTAGAGTATGAAGTAATACAAATATACTTTTCATGAATAAAACAATTCTCTAAGATTCTTTCCATTTATAGGCACTCAGAATTCGTTTTTAGGTCTCGCCTGACCCAGCGCTTGCGCTGGTCTGGCGAGACTTTAAGTAAGGGCTTCAAAAAATGCTACCGCTGGCCACAGCTTGCAGTGCATGTGTGCGGGCGCGCGCTTGAGCAGAGGCGCCATATGGCGTAATTACTGCTGCGCGCGCACCACTCGCGCACATGCACTGCAAGCTGTGGCCGGCGGCAGCATTTTTCCCCCGCGATCACTTTCACTTTGGCCCCGCGTCAGTGTCAGTCCATAACAAGAGGGGTTTCCCCTTCCAGAGAGTTTACAAACAGTTTTTTTAATTTTGCAGTTTTAAAGATGCACATCTAAAGTTTCACAGTAGACTTTTAAACCTTGCTTTTAATCTCATTCTTGGTCTCCCATCAGTATTGCTTCCTGATCAGCACTTAATTTCAAATGTCACTTACTAGTTGTGGAAATAAGGTAACTTTCAACTGGAAGTAGGGTTATCCGTAGCCACGCGGTATTCCGGTTTCATTTTAACATCCAATGCATGCTGGGAGCTGTAGTCTTGGTTCACTTCAATTATACTAGGTGATTGAAGTGTCAGATCAAAACGGTCTAAAAGAATTGCTGTAGCTAAAACATACTGCCCCTCAAAGCAGAGAGACGGTGACAATTATACGTTTTAATCCAAAAATAATTGCTGTATCATTTGACCTGAAAACATTAAAGTTTTGAAACCTAAACTTAATTTTAATCCAAATCAGAAAAGTGCAAATACCATAATTTTAACCATTTGGTTTCTAGTAGCAGCAGAATGCACCTGGCTGAATATTCGAACAGTTACAGAGTGCTGATACCTTTAGTCAGCCTTGGCTTTTCGGACAAGTGCACTTTTAATTCTAAGATATTTACGACCCTGCTTCTAATGGGGAAAGGGAAACTGTAGCACAATGGCTAATACGTTTAAAGTGTTATTATCTTGGCACCCCTGTCTGCATTTTTGCCAAAATTCTGCCTATGAACATGACTAATTTTGTTACACCCTCCACGGACCTCTCCCACCAGTCTCTGGCTTTTGCTTTGCATTCTGGTACTTGTAGGCCTGAAATTATTGAAGTAAACTGCAACTAACAGAAAGCAAGACAATTAGCTATGCACAGGCGTGAGACAATGAAACACGTTTCATAGTTACTATCAGCAACATGCTCAAAGCTCTATGCCCCCACCCGCCGGATATAAACAGGGACACCTGAGCAGCTTTGAGACACATAGATGAGGTAAAGTAGCCAGGCCTGCAGATTAAGGTCTCTCAATGCAGGTACCTAACAGTTATGTCCCTTTCTAGTCCAGTCCCTGCGATGATCCAGTCCCGAGTGTGAACTACAGGTACCACAATTCACAGCAGCAAGCACTTTAAATGGGTAGATACTGTCTGGTACAGAGTACCTGCACTTCTTCAATTTGAAATGGAGAATACCTGCATTTGCCCACACTGCTACAGTACACTTAATGGGGGAGTAGCAACACTTTTCAGAAGCAAACATGTATATGCTGAAAAGTGAGTACCTGCACTTATATATTTCTATTTTAAGCACTGCAGGAAGATGGCATGGGTATTATATATATATATATATTTGTATTTTTTATTTTTCCACCAAATGCTCTCTGATATGCCCCTGTTATCCACATGTTTTATTGACTATTTAATCTCTGCACATTTACAGTGAAATGTTCAATTTGTTTCTCACTTGCTGTCTTATAAGGATGTTAAACTCGTTTATTTGCAATCTTACCTATACAGTCTATGTATAACTTTGTCGATTTTATGTTAAGTATCATTTGTTATTTGTTTGTCGCAATAGCATTTCAATGAAGATTTCTTTGAACAAAAAAAAACGCTGCAACAAGGTCACATATCATTCGGAAACATGGAAAATGGAGCTCGACACTCCATACCGGGTAAGACTGTATAGGCAGCTTTAATTTTAAACATGTCATGGGTGGTAGAAAGGAAAGAAGCAAAAGTAGAGGGCAGTAGTGACAATATAGTGGACAGTCCACCCAACATACAGTACTTCTGACCACCGTAGCGCTGCAATAATCTCCTCTAAGTGCACTGCCGCAAAGAGGAGGCTGTGTGGAGGCTGGGGAGATAAAAAGGCCATGAGCAATGCATGGACACTGGGGGAGATGCACACAAGAGAGTGAGAGGAAGTCGAAGCACAGTGGAGAGGGGGGACAATCACACAGAGGAGACAGCGGGAAAATACATGCACTCTCAAAGTTCTCAAACAAAAAAAGCATTGGCATAGCCAATAGGTCTCGCTTTTGGGACCTTATAAGTACGCCACCGAAAAGACTGTCCCACCCACACGGGAGGAGGAATTCCCATCGTCCACAAATCCACCCTCGGCCTGAGCACACTCCCCGACGAGCCCACAGACCTGATGAACCACCTTCACTTCAAGATACTAACCAGCCCTACCACCACCCTCCGAGGAACCCTCATATACTGACCCCCTGGATTCCGCGGACCATTCGCCAACTCCATCATGGTCATCATCTCCCCGCATGCCATCACATCCAACAAATACACCCTGCTGGGAGACCTCAACTTCCACCTCGACAACCAAATGGACCCCAACACCACATCCCTCCTGGACGACCTCCACAACATTGGACTCCGCCAGTTCGTGACCGGACCCACGACCCCCTCTTCACAACAGGAAACTCCATCACTTTCAGCCACACCACCGAACTCCCGTGAACCGACCACCAATGCGTTCATTTCACCTTCAGAACACCCAGCATCCATAGACATCAGCATCGGCTCCCACAAAGAAACTGGACCAATATCACCGACGAGCAGCTCACCTCCTCACTCAGCAACTCCATCGTGGAAGACAACGACCCCAACACCGCAGCCCGAACTCTGCACAGATGGATCTCCAACAGCGCCAACACCATAGCCCCCCTCAGGATAAACAACACTCACGCCAAGAAAGCCAGATGGTTTGCCACAGAACTTCGAGACTCCAAACGCATGTGCCGCCATCTCAAAAAGGCCTGGAGGAACTCCAAATCCACAGAGGCCCCCACCGACTTCAGAGCTGCCACCAACGCCCACCACCAACTCATCAGAAAAATGAGGAAAAAGGCAATTGAAGACAGAATCTCCACAAACGCGCACAACAGCAAAGAACTCTTCAGCCTCATCAAGGAGTCCGCCCAACCCACCAGCGAGTCTACTAACATCCCTCCCTCACAAGACCTCTGCGACAAACTCAGCACTTTCTTCTACCTCATAATCAAGAACATTTACAACAACTTCGACGAAGACAACCAACACACTGAACCCTCACCAGCCACCCTCGACACCCTGAAGCCAACAATTGATAACTGGACAGCCTTCACCACGAAGACACACTGAAGACGATGAAGTCAATCCACTCGGGGGCCCCCACAGACCCCTGCCCCGCCACATCTTCAACAGAGCCACCGACACCATTGCACCCATGCTCTGCCACACCATCAACCGCTCCCTGACGCACGCCTCGTTCCTCAATGACTGGAAACACGCCAAGATCAACCCCCTCCTGAGAAGCCCTCGGCGGACCCCACCGACCTCAAGAACTACAGACCCATCTCCCTGCTTCCGTTTCCAGCGAAAGTTATTAAGAAAGCCATCTACAAGCCAACTCGCCACCTTCATCGAAGAGCACAACATCCTCGACTCCTCCCAATCCGGCTTCAGAAAAAAACACAGCTCAGAAACTGCCCTCCTCGCCGCAACAGACGACATCCGCTCCCTACTGGACTGAGGAGAAGCAGTAGCCCTCATCCTCCTCGACCTCTCAGCGGCGTTCGACACAGTCTCTCACCGTACCCTAATATGCAGACTCCACGATGCAGAGATATGGGACAAGGCCCTCGACTGGATCCACTCCTTCCTCTCTGGCAGAACGCAGTGGGTCAGACTCCCCCCTACCTCTCGGACCCTACAGCTACCACCTGCGGAGGCCCCCAGGGGGTCCTCCCTCAGTCCCACGCTCTTCAACTTCTACATGGCTCCGCTCGCCCCCATTGCCAGAACCTACAGACTCAACATTGTGTTATATGCACACGACACCCAACTCATTCTCTCCTTATCCAAAGAACCCCACACTGCCAGACACATCTTTCAAGAAGGCATGGAAGCCGTCATCAAATGGATGAAAAGCAGCTGCCCTCGGAAGCCCACCCACCCCCACGGACCACGCACACAGCCTTGGAATCAACTCCGTCGCATCCTTATGCTTCCACACCCTCCGCCTCCTACTTAAGACCTTCAAATGGATCCCCCTCGAGCACAGAAAACCGCCACTCACGCCCTCGTCACCAGCAGACTAGACTACGGCAACGCACTCTGCGCTAGAATAAACAAAAACCTCACCCGCAAGCTACAAAACATCCAGAACACCGCCGCAAGACTGGTCCTCAACCTGCCAAGACACTGCCACATCTCCCAGCACCCGATCGCACTCCACTGACTCCCCATCGAGGCTAGAATCACCTTCAAGATTCTCACCCACGCACACAAGGCACTCCACGACACCGGACCTGCATAGTTTCTGGGTGCTTCTCTGAAGTCACTCCTCATCGTTCCTGCAGACGGACCTGGTTTTCAGGTGAGTGGCTGGACTCACATTTAACACTGGGCTCTGACTTCACGATGGATCTATGGGTACAAGATCACCCGAGACAGAAGGAGTCCGAGGCGGTGAGACCTGCTCTGGACCTCGATAGCGCCCACTGGGGCCTCTGACAGCTGGGTGGAGTGGGCTGCTGTCCCATGTACCCTCACCTTCCTAGCCCCTCCCTCTCACCCCCTCACTGATGCTGACGTCAGTACAAATTAAGACCTGTACACGTCGCAGCTCTGTACTTGGCCACAAAGTTCTTGCCCTGAACATCTGCCGGCTTGCTCTTGGCTTTTGCAAAATGGCCGCGGGGAGGGAGCACTGAAATCGAGCTCCTGAACTCCCGGGCACCAACAGCACCGCGTTCCCCCCAACATCGCTCGCAACGAAGAACGAACACTCACCGGATTATTCCCCGAGTGGGGCAAGCCTGGATCGACCTCCCGCCACCACCAAGCGAAGAAGCGACGAGGATCGGCCCTGCGTCACCCTCAGGTTGAAACTGACGCCTCATGGATGATCGGCGGCCTCCAGCCCTCAATCGATCTCAGAACACCCATCTTGGCCCCTCAAGAGTGATCGCAGTCTGATGACTGACACAGGCAGCATCCAAATTCACCGCAAATTCTGCTTTCCAAAAACAGAACACAAACTCTCACTAAGCTCCGTAACGCCTGACCCTAAAATGGCCGCTCGATCAAGACAGCCTTCAAGGAAACTCGTGGCTAACGGGCTGCAGGCAATCACAAAAAATCCTGCAGTGGGCCAGAGAGAGCCTCGTCCCTCCCTGATCTTCATTTTGGCACAATGGGGACCTCAAGCAGCTGTATTGGAGATACTGCAGAGCTCTGCAGTGCCTGTCCTTAAAATGGCCGCCCCCCCGACACAACACCGACTGCCAGAACCACGAATCTAATGGCTCACACCTTAAGGACACCTCTCAGACACATGAGAGTCCAGACAGCCCCAGACACAGACTGCTCCCCTCACATTGGCGAACAAGTAGAGTACTATTAGGAAAAAGGAACGCGAGCTGCCCCAGAGATTCACAGCGCCTGACTTTAAAATGGCTGCACAGTTTGGACACTAATTGAAAACTCCTGGGAAGCGAATGGCAAGCAATTTGTCAACACCCAGCACGGAGCTCAGGAGAAGCACCGATCCTCTCTGATCTGCAATCTGTCACTATGAGGACCTCAGGTAGCCGTCTTTGAGCTACTGCAGAGTTCTACAGCGCCTGTCCATAAAATGGCTGCCCTGTTGTTACAATGAGAACCTGAACCACTGAACAGAAGGCCCACAGCTCATGGGTACCCTGCAGAGGTCCCAAGAGAGCCCAGACAGCCAAGGCCACCTAGGACCACCAGACTGATACCAAGGAAACCGGGAAAATGCTATATGAACCACTCAGAGCTCCACAACGTCCAGACGGCGCCAGTGAGTCCCTTTCACCCTGAATGCCCCCTGCTCCTGTGGATTCACCTCACCTTAATACAAATCTGGCCCCCTCCTATGTGATACCTCTTTTCCACTCAGATACCGTAGCACTTCCCTTTCTTGTAAACCCCACAGATGAGCCACTGACCAACCCCCAATAACGGCCCGGTCCACCCAAATCTGCGGCCAGGCTCATCAATATCTAATCCAGTGCTATCATCGCTGCGACGGCAGCCCGCTGCATCCTTCTGCAACAGCTCCCATCTACTCATTCAGCCTGACCTCCTGGAGGCTATCCCATTAAACGCTAGTGGGTTACATAATTCATAATTCATCCTCTGGTCAACAGAAACTAGCGCACACCCCTCCAGAAACAAAATTGACACAAGCCCCTCCGCTCTTCTCTCTCCCTGCCCCTACAGTCCGTGTATTAGCAGCCAACCAACCCATATAGAAGCGGTCTGACCTCGATAGCAGTCCAGTCTCCCTCTACAACCCCCGTCCTCTATTCTAACATAACGCACCCAGCCGAAAGGAACCAGCCCCACCGCCAACTTAAATAAAATGCCTTCTACCATGTCAACCTACCCCAACCCCCTCACCTCATCCTATGTAAAACCGCACAGCCCGAACTCCTTCCTGATCAATCTCCCCCTCAACCTCTCACCCAAAGCGAAAAAAACCTCAAACACAAACTGATCAGGCAATACCCTGAATCACTATTTGCTGACCTATATCACTGCTCCGCCAAAGGCCAAGTAAAAATGGACCTCATCTTTCACACGGAAAGGCCCGACAAGTGGAATTCCATCCTTAGAGCACAACTCCACATTACCAAAACCATCATTACTCCCCATAGCTGCAAAATATCATTCTCTATCCCTAACCGCAAGGCACGCTGTGGGAACACCTTTGTGACCATCTACTCCAACGGCACAGTCTTTCAAGCCAACAATGGCAACCTTGAGTCATTTGATCTCCTCTTTCCCTTTCTGAGAACTTCCGCCATCCACACACAGCCTCCCCTCCCATCGTTCCCCCTCTACCTGGACAACCAGTCCCCCTAGCAGAACATCCACACTATTCTGGCACCCGCTATCACTAACCCATATGCTCCTCCTCGAACCACCTCCTACACCTCTACCATCAAGAACAAAGCGCCCCCTCCTGCACTGGTCCGTCCCCTCGAAATTCCCCCGGTGCATAACCCACTTCAAGCATTACCGTCGCCCTCAATACTCACTCTAAGTCTCCCAATCACCCTCCCATACCCACCTGCAAAAGAAAACAACTACCACAACATGATCTTACCCACCCCGCGCCTAACCCTATAACCCTAACCGACAACACTACAACTTCCAAAAGTAAGCACAACATTGTCAGATCCTCGCATGTCCGAGAAGACCCCACCCAGAATCCACCCACTCCCCCCCAAAAAAGAGTCGGAGCGCCGGCTCTCCCTGATTGAAAGCCAAGTGGTTATTATAATACAGGGTCTGAACGACATCCTAAGCAACCTTGCTACTTTCCATAAGCCCACCTTAAACCCCCACTCTACTCCTATCATCTCCAACCACACTCACCAAAGGCTCCCCAAGGCTCAGCAAACCAGCTGGACCACATCCCCCCTCTCAAACCTTACTCCAAGACCTAATAGAACGATGGAAGCCATGTCTTCTGATGAAGCGACCGAGCTGGCCTCCTCATACACCACCCCCTCTACGCACATCCCCCAAACCTCAATTCAGGTAATCACTGGATTTAGAAGTGATCAATCCAACCCGAAACCCACTAGACCCCCACCCTCCCTCATCAACATCCCTACTGCCCCCCTAACAAAGGAACCAAAAAAAGAGACACCCCTGACCAACTGCATGCTCATAAACTGCAGATCAGCCACTAAACATGCCACAGAGCTAGCTGAATCCATCCTCAACCATGACATTGATATAGCTTTCATCACAGAGACCTGGCTAAATGACACGTCTCCTCCAATCATGGATATGCTCGTACCCCCGGGCTTCTCTATCATCAACAAAGATAGAAGAGACCAAAAAGGTGGGGGTCTAGCAATCATTTACAACAACAACCTGTCCGTGACCGAAATCGACACTTTCAACTACAACTCCTTTGAATGCCTAACCGCTAACATTAACACCAGCAACAATAAACCGCTACACTGTCATCTCCTATACCATCCTCCAGGCAACACCTTCATGTTCACGGAACACCTCTCAGACCTGGTTGCCCACTGCTCACTCCGAGATAGCAACAACCTAATTCTGGGCAAGCTGCACTGGAATGATAAAAACAGTGCACCAATTCAAAACTTGAACGAGCTATTACATAGCAACGACCTTACCCAGCACTGCTCAGAAGAAAACCACAACAAAGGAGCAATCCTGGATGCCATCATTGCCCAACATGACGCAATCACAATAGACCACATCCTACCGGTCGACTGGTCAGACCACCACTTAATCCTATTCCGCATCTCGCATTCGATCATGTCCCAAACTCCCATCCAAGACCCCCCCACATGGACAAGAAACCTAACACCGATCAACATGGCCGAATTAGAAGAAAAAATAACCACCCTCCTCCCCATCTCCCAGGACGGTCTCTCAACAACTGAACTCACATTCCACTACAACACAACTATGTTCAACATCCTAGACCAACTAGCCCCCCTGAAACTAAAAAAATCCAGGAACATCCCCTCCAGATCCTGGTTCAACAAGGACATTAACGACGAAAGGAGGAAGCTTAGAGCCACAGAACGTCTATGGAGAAAGAATCCCTCTTCTAGCCTCTGCGAGAAACTCAAAACAGCAAGAAGAAAGTACAAAAATCATATAAATACTGAAAAAACCAACTTCTTCAGCAGCGCTCTTGACAGTGGGAAAAACAGACCAAAAGAACTCTTTAACATCATCAAGCAACAAACTTCCAAATCCTCTACAACCCCAGCCCAGGCCTCCAAAGACCTATGCGACAACTTCGCAAACTTCTTCAATGAAAAAATCAACAAGATCGAGCTATCACTCGACATCATCCTCTATCCCGCCTCCAAAAACTTAGCCCCAGCAATCGAAACCACCCCTAGCTCGCGGCCCACAAAAGCCTGGAGATCCTTCGAACCCGTTCCTGAAACTGAGATTCTCAAATTAATCTCCTCCTCCAAGCCCTCATCACACATCCTCGACCCTGTACCCTCCAAAATAACCAAAAAGCTGAAACTCTCCCTCACACCACTATGGTGTGAAATCATAAACAGCTCCTTAAAATCCGGCATCATACCAGACTGTCTCAAAGTCGGCCAAGTCACACCACTACTCAAAAAGCCAGGCCTAGACACTAACGACCTGAACAACTTCAGACCGGTTTCCAATCTCCCCTTCCTAGCCAAAATCCTCGAAAAATGCGTTCTCCGTCAACTGAATCAGCACATCGACAATATCAACCTGCTAGACCACCACCAATCAGGCTTCAGAAAAGGCTGTAGCACTGAAACCGCGATCCTTAACATCATCGATGACATCCTCAAGTCCCTTGACACTGACCAATGCTGCCTACTCATCCTCCTAGACCTTTCGGCAGCCTTTGACACGGTAGATCATAATCTTCTCATCAAGGCTCTCAATGACCGAGTGGGTGCATACGAGGTGGTCCTTCAATGGTTCTCCTCCTTCTTTCACAGTCGCTCCTAAAGGATAAAAATCAAATCCTTTACGTCCGACCTACTCCCCGTCAACCGAGGTGTCCCCCAAGGTTCAGTACTCTCCCCTAAACTGTTCAACATATACATGGAACCCCTCACAACCATTCTGAAAAAAGCCAACATCCCCTTCCACCTATATGCAGACGACAACCAGATCTACTTGGAAACCTCCTCCATCAACGGCATTCTAAGACTCAACAACACTCTTAAAGAAATTCAACAATGGCTATCAACAAACCACCTCAAACTCAATCAAGAAAAAAACAAAATCCTCCTCATCTCCAACAAAGATGAAAACCCGCAAATCGTAGAGTGGCTGAAAGCAATCGATGCTCTCAACGGTAATCTCACCCTGGCTAACTCGGTAAAATCACTAGTAATCACCCTCGACCAGAAACTAACCATGACCAAACACATCAAGACCTCCGCGAAGAGTGCCTTCCTCAATCTGAAGCTTCTCAACAAAATTAAACCCTTCATCCCACCCATGGACCTCAAACAAGCCACCCAATTACTGGTGTTATCGAGACTGGACTATGGGAATGCAGTTCTCTCCGGTACAGCTCTCTCCCACCTAGCACCACTCAAAACAACTCTCAATGCTGCTGCCAGAATGGTCACCGGAGTAAAAAAATATGACCACTTATCTCCCGCACTCAGAGAACTAAAATGGCTCCCAGTGGAAATGCGTGCCAGCTTTAGAACTGCCTGCCTTACACACAAAGCCCGGCACACAGGGAAACCTGAATACCTGGCCTCCAAGCTCTAGAAAGCCGGACAGTCAAGAAACCTCAGGAGCTCCAACACCCTCTTACTTATTCCTTTGAAAACACGCAAGCAAAAAACTGCGGCACGTTCCTTTGCAGGAAACGCACCCAAAATCTGGAACTCCATCCCGGTTGATATAAAGACTATTCCCTACTTCATAAAATTCAAAAGACTCCTAAAAGACCTATACCTAAACCGTGCCTTCCCGAACTGAAATCCAAAACACAAAAGCCTGCACTCTGCAGCCACCAGGCAAATGCTCCATCACTCCCTACCTCATCCCCGTCCCCTAACGCCCTCCTCGTCCTTCAACTCTCGGAGGAAGACCTAGCCCAAGACTTTGTCCACGCATCGAGACTACCTCGGAACCTCTCTACCTCAATGCGCCCCTCGGACGCTCAGCGCACTGGAACTTTTGAATACTTTTGTTTACTTTTGTCTCTTTTGTGTGATTTGTTTCTCCTATATGCTGTGAAGCGCTCCGATACCTTCGGGTCTGGCTAGCGCTATATAAAACCTCTTAAATAAAATTAAAATACCTAAACAGCCGACTCAAATTCCACACACCCCAAAGGACCCTACGATCAGCCCAGCTCTCCTACGCCGGTGTTCCCCGCACCAGAAAGACCAGATCGGGAGGCCGCTCCTTCTCCTTCCTCGTGGCACAGCCTGGAACACCCTTCTGCTCCACCTCATACAGACAACTTCGCTCCCCATCTTCGTGAGAAACCTCAAGACCTGGCTCTTTGACAGACCCCCTCCTTGAAGGACTGGAACCTGCACCCCTTCTCCCCCCGGCGCTTTGAGACCCTCATGGGTGAGTAGTCGCACTATAACAAAGTGATTGATTGATTGGAATTGGAATGGCTCCTGCTCGATCTTGAAATGGGAACGAATCGTTCTTCCTCTCGGAAGGGGAACGACTCGTGCTTCATCTTAGAAGGGGAACGACTTGTGCTTCATCTTACAATGAGAACGTCTGGTGCTTCATCTTGTAATGGGAATGACTCGTGCTTCATCTTGGAATGGGAACCTCTTCTCAAGTTCTCTGGACCATCCATCATCTTGGGAAGGATAGATAAAAAGGTTGTGCATGCCTCTTCTTTCAGAATCATGACATTGGCTAAAAACAAGAAGAAGAAGAGCTAGTTTGACATTCTTTGGCTGCTGTCATTTTCTACACCTCAACTGCTACCTTTACCGACTAATGTCACCAACTGATTATGGACCACCCCTTCAGGTGACCGAGATCACAGAATCATCACCGCGGCATAGCTGCGGACATATCCATCAACGCGTTGAGGTTAACGTTGAGCAATATGTTGTTTGGGTGCCCAGTGTGCGCAAAGTCTTCCTGTGACCACAAACAGCCTCTGGTACGCCATGGGCAGAGCTGTTACAAATATATATGAAGTTGCAAGATGTCTCGGTGAATTACACACTCACTACCAATATCTGCTGTGGTCTGCAGGTCACAATGTTTTAATGCAGAGAGGCTAACCTAGTCTTCCATCCTTCCAGGGTTGGTAAATTTAGACCCATGAACATTGGGCAACAGTAGCACCTGTTATTGGTAGTGCTTAAAATGAACAGAAATGAGGTGTGAAGTTCTGCAGAAAACAATCATTATTGTGTAGTCTACTTGATTTCAGCAAGTGTACAAAATGCATGTTTCCCATGCAGCGGGTGATGCTACCCCACAATGCACACCTAGGACTTCATATGGGCGGACAAAGATGAAAGTGAATAATAAACAAACTGCAAATGAGGCGAGTGTGAGGATACTGCTCTGCAGTAAACCACACTGACGTCTCAGAAACATACAAACAGAGAACGAGCTAACCGAGACAATAACAGAGCGAACCTTGTGTCTCCAGTGCTTAATTTGTAAAATAATAAGGGTTGGTGCCCAGCGTTGTGCCCAGAAGCCTGCAGCTGGCGCTATCAAATGTCAGGGGTGCTGAATACCAGTGCTGCAAAGTCTTGTTTAGAACTCATGCCACTTTAATCCACCAGCAGGCTCTCCCTACTCTCAGGTTCTTTTCGTCCCTGATTTCTTTTTTTATTACTGTTTACAGTCTTTCTTTTCTTCCTTTTTTTCCCCATTTGTGATTTTCTCTCTCACTTGCTCTGGGTCAAAGTCTGATGAAGAAAAATAAGTTTTGGTCCTCAAAAATAAGTGCTGGTGGGCAACACCTGCAACCACCGGCTCAAATTAAGCACTACTACTAACACGTACTTCAGCATTACAAGTACCCAAAATATGGTGCCAATAGCTGCCTCTATTCAGACACACTGTTTTTATGGAGATTTTGTCACAACATTCATCCTGGATAAGCGCGTGATTTAAAATCGTTGTTGCTTCGTGTTTTATTTCCATCCTGAGCTATTGTGTAGATAGAAATTGCACACTCTGCTGGAAAAGTTCCTAAATTCAAGATTTTAATCATGGCCAAAGGAAGTAAGGTAAGTCCCATGTGATAAACTGAGAATGATGTGGGTGTTTGCCCGCCCAGTTTGCGGCAGGTTAAAGTTATTCCTCCCTTCTTTTTCTTATAGGCTGATTGTGAGATGTTCATGAGCTAATGATGGGTTTTGAATAGGGGTGGGCGGAAAATTCCGTTCCGCCAGCGTAGAATAAAAAAGCAAGCCACCCCGGCTCACGGGCCCGGTCCTTGCTTCTGAAAGCAGCCAGGCCGGGGAGAGCCTCCCTGGGCCCCGGTGGACCCCTGTCTCCAGCGCCCGGACCCTCTGCTGGCTTGCAGGACGGGGGGCTCCCGCACCCCGGGCCCTGCCGGACGGAGCACGAGCCCCGGGCCCGGTCCCAGCCTCAGACCCCTATCCAGGCCGGGGGGAGCCTCCCAGGGCCCCGGAGGGCACCCTTTCCCCAGCGCACGGACCCTCGGCTGGCTTGCAGGACTGGGGGGCTCCCGCACCCTGGGACACTGGGAAGGAGCACAAGCCCCAGGTCCGGGCCCAGCTTCCGAACCCTAGCCAGGCCGGGGAGAGCCTCCCCTGGCCACGGTGGACACCCTTCCCCAGCGCACGGACCCTCGGCTGGCTTACAGGACGGGGGCTCCCGCACCCTGGGACACTGGGATGGGGCACAAGCCCCGGGTCCGGGCTCAGCTTCCGCACCCTAGCCAGGCTGGGGAGAGCCTCCCGGGGCCCCGGTGGACACCCTTCCCCAGCGGCTGGACCCTCGGCTGGCTTGCAGGACGGGGGGCTCCCGCACTCTGGGACGGAGCTGCACCCTGGGACGGAGCTCCAGCACCGGGCCCAGCTTCCGGACCCTAGCCAGGCCGGGGAGAGCCTCCCCGGGCCCCGGTGGACACCCGTCCCCAGCGCACGGACCCTCGGCTGGCTTGCGGGACAGGGGGCTCCCGCACCCCGGGACGGAGCCGCACCCTGGGACGGAGCTCCAGCACCGGGCCCAGCTTCCGGACCCTAGCCAGGCCGGGGAGAGCCTCCCCGGGCCCCGGTGGACACCCGTCCCCAGCGCACGGACCCTCGGCTGGCTTGCGGGACAGGGGGCTCCCGCACCCCGGGACGGAGCCGCACCCAGGGACGGAGCTCCAGCACCGGGCCCGGGCCCAGCTTCCGGACCCCAGCCAGGCCGGGGACAGCCTCCCCGGGCCCCCGGTGGACCCCCTGTCCCCAGCACCCGGACCCTCGGCTGGAACCAAGGAGGGTTAAGCCCAGGCCACGTCCTCTCCCCGACGGCCTGCCCGGGGAGCCCATTTTTATCGACTATTAAGCCCCCACAGTGGGGGCTTACAGAACTCTGGGGAAGGACAAAAGTTGGAGTCTGCCCGGCCGGCCGGCAGGCCGGCCATCTGGTCACCCGGCCCGCAGGGCCATCTGGTCGCCCGGCCCGCAGGGCCATCTGGTCGCCCGGCCCGCAGGGCCATCGGGTCGCCCGGCCCGCAGGGCCATCTGGTCGTGCAGTCAGGCGACCAGATGGCCAGGGACCACCCAGCCCCCCCAGGTGGCCTGGGAGGTTGCCGTGCCCACTCGCCCTTGCAGTCCGGTGAGGGTGGCCAGGCACTCCGAGGCAGCCGCTCGGGAGGGCTCCTTCCCCGGTGCTGCTCCCTGCGCGGGAGCGGCGGGAAGGGGAGGCCAGGCCATCTGGTCACCCTGCCGAGCAGCAAGGGACTGTGGCCCCCATCCCCGCGCCCCGGTGGGGCAGGGACGGGAGGGGGAAGCCCCCGTGCCGGAAGGCACGTGGTGGAGGCAGCCTCCCGCAGGCCCACGTTACCCCCTTCCGCGTCCCTTCCCGCCGGCCCGGCGGCAGAGGGACCCACCCCTGGGTGTGGTGGAAGAGGGCGTCCGCGGGCGCCCACGCACGGAGAGAGACAAAAGCTTGGCTCAGAGGATGACTTTCAATAGATCGCAGCGAGGTAGCTGCTCTGCTACTTACGAAACCCTGACCCAGAATCAGGTCGTCTACGAATGATTTAGCACCGGGTGCCCCACGAACATGCGGTGCACTAAGGGCGATGGAGGCGGCCCCCTTCCGTCCGCGCTCCGGTCCCCAAGCGAGCGGCTCTACGCACCGGCCCCCCGAGAGAGGCCGGCTATCCCAGGCCAACCGAGGCTCCACGGCACTGCGGTATCGTTACGGTTTAGGGGGGATTCTGACTTAGAGGCGTTCCCAGCGCGTAGCCCCACCCATACACGGGTGGGGGTACGACTCGAACGTACACAGGTGTACATACACGGGGGAGTTCGACACGTACACGGGTGTACATACACGGGGGGGTTCGACACGTACACGGGTGTACATACACGGGAGGGTTCGACACGTACACGGGTGTACATACACGGGGGTTCGACACGTACACGGGTGTACACACACGGGGGGTTCGACTCGAACGTACGGGGGCTGGGTGGGGGTTCGACTCGAACGTACGGGGGCTGGGGGGGGGTCAGCGCGTACCGGGCCACCTAATCTGGTCGTTTCGCGCCGTACTTCGCTTTTCCGGCACTTTTTGGGTGCCGTGAAAATATTGCCGTTCGGACTGCTGTCGGTTCGAATCGTACTTCCTGGGTCGTGAAACGCTGCCTGACAGCGTCCCGACGTCACGTCGCAGCATTCCCGGATCACATTCGTACGTATATTTTCGTCGGTCGGTGTTTTTTACGATTCGTACGGAAATGGTGTTTCCGTGCGAATCGTAATTCCATGTTTGTACAGTTTTACTACCGGTTACGAGTCGGACGGAGAAAACGCTCCGACCGTTGGTTCGTACCCGGTTTTTACCGGATCGTAATCGGCACCATAGTATTTTGTGGCCAACTGACTGTTCCAGGACACATGATCGACACTTTTCAACTGAATGCATTTAGGGCCTAATACTTGTCCCTTATGTGTCCCCTTTGTAATTTTGAAATCCACACACAGGTACGGTGCGTTTCACACATACTCCTACGGCACAAGTACAATGGTGAAATGAAGCGTACACACGCAATGATAGCGGGTGTACTGTGCGTTTCACACGTACCCCTACGGCACAAGTACAATGGTGAAACGAAGCGTACACACGTGATGATAGCGGGTGTACGGTGCGTTTCACACGTACCCCTACGGCACAAGTAGAATGGTGAAACGAAGCATACACACGCGATGATAGCGGGTGTACGGTGCGTTTCACATGTACGGATACGCACTAGTAGTACAGTGCGTTTGACACGTACGGGTATGCACTAGTTCACACGTATGGGTACGCACTAGTAGTACAGTGCGTTTGACACGTACGGGTACGCAATAGTTCACACGTACGGGTGCGCACTAGTAGTAAAGTGCGTTTGACACGTACGGGTACGCACTAGTTCACACGTATGGGTACGCACTAGTAGTACAGTGCGTTTGACACGTACGGGTACGCACTAGTTCACACATACGGGTACGCACTAGTAGTAATGTGCGTTTGACATGTACGGGTACGCACTAGTTCAGACGTATGGGTACGCACTAGTAGTACAGTGCGTTTGACACGTACGGGTACACACTAGTTCACACGTACGGGTACGCACTAGTAGCAAAGTGCATTTGACACGTACGGGTATGCACTAGTTCACACGTACGGGTACGCACTAGTAGTAAAGTGCGTTTGACAAGTATGGGTACGCACTAGTTTACACGTACGGGTACGCACTAGTAGTAAAGTGCGTTTGAAACGTACGGGTATGCACTAGTTCCCACATACGGGTACGCACTAGTAGTAAAGTGCGTTTGACATGTACGGGTATGCACTAGTAGTACAGTGCGTTTGACACATACGGGTACGCACTAGTTCACACGTGCGGGTACGCATTTCACATGCTTACAATGGTAATACAGGCGCACACATGCCAGGAATGGAGGGATACGAGTCGCACAAGGATGTCCATCAAGTAGTTGTCATTGCATGCTGTTATGTGCAGGCACTAAGTGTGGCAGCCAGTGATATTGCACAGGTTATCTCATCTAGTTGCACAATTGATGTGTGATGACCTGTGGACACATGTCATGTGTGATGGGGCACTATGTGGCACACATCCCCTTGACACTTGCCACATGTGTGTCTGTAGTCCAACTGTGTCATGCACAGCAGCAGTGGGATGGCACAGTCATCAACACCCGCACCTGCCTCCTGATGCCAGGGACAGGGACACTCTATCAACTGACATGTCACGATCAGCGTGCCCCTTTGTGACTATGTCAGGTGTGTGTCATGTGTTCCCATGAGCTTGATGTCAGTGTTCCGTCAACTGCATCTGCTATTGGTGCATCCAACATGGGTCTGTGTGGAGATGGGCATGGAACACATCTACGCACACCATGCCACATGTGGATTCCCACTGCTGTAGGGTCTGTGTGCATCGGACATAAAATTTTCCCAGTCATACATGTCTGCATTGTCTCAATGGCTGTGTCTTTCTCTTGGCACCTGTACCCCTTCATCGCAATGTGTTTGATATGTACATTTGACATTCCATGTGACCTGTGCGTGTGCCTTGCAGTCAGCTGTGTGGATGAGATGACATCCTTCCAATGCAGCTATGTGGTTGGGTGTCACTCCGGTAATATCTGTGGCTCTTCACTCAGACTAGCCAGGGCAAGTCATGTAGACTTGACAATCAACAGGTGTATCTGGCTTTTTGTAGGAGTGCCAGCAAGCTGGCATATGTGTCCTGTATGTATTACACACACCCAACTCCATAGTTACCTGATGTGTATTAGCAGTGTAGCATGTGCTATGTTCATTGACATTGATATTGGCAGGTCCTCAATCTTCATTCTTACAAACAATGTCTTGCAGGGCACAGCCTGTCCCAAGAACAATGCCAGACTTGGGTGCCATGAGGGAACGTGCCTGCATCCGCCGTTACAGATTCACTCGCAAGTTGATTGAGGACTTGACAGACAAGCTGGCACCACACCTACAACCGCATCACCGGTATCCTACTGCACTGTCCCCAAGAGGAAGGTGATGGCAGCCCTACCTTTTTTTGCCACAGGTATGTTTCAATTCACCATAGCTGAGGTTGGTGGCATGTCACAGACAATGTTCAACCGTGTCCAGCGTGATGTTTTAGCAGCCATGTTGGAGCACCTTGATGAATTTATCCTATTTCCTACTCCTGAGGAGTTGACAGATGTCGAGGGTGATTTCTATGCCCTGGGAGGGATGCCCCATGTAATTGGGTCCATTGATGGTACACATGTGGCTTTGGTACCACCACAGGCACAGGAACAAGCCTATCGCAATAGAAAACATTACCACTCGATAAATGCCCTTGTGGTGTGTCTTGGTAACATGCTGATTTGCCATGTCTGTGCACGTTTTCCAGGATCAGCACACGATGCCTACATCATGAGGCGTAGCAGGGTGCCACAAATGGTGCTGCGACTGCACAACGAACGAGCATGTCTTGTTGGTGGGTATACTCTGTTTGTTCTGTGTGTTGCGGTATCTTTGGCTCTTACGGCATCTCCTGACCCACTTTTTTACATGATGTTTCCATGTAGGGGACTCTGGCTATCCCATCATGCCGTGGCTGCTGACACCTCTCCGCAACCCAAGAACAGCTGCAGATCACCGGCACAACAATGCACACAAGCAGACCAGGCGAGTGATTGAGAGGACGTTTGGACTCCTGAAGAGCCAATTCCCGTGCCTGGACAAGACAGGCGGGTCCCTCCCTTATGCTCCGGAGAAGGTCTGCCGAATCATCCTCGTGTGCTTCATGCTGCACAACATGGCAGTTGAGAAGGCAGTGCCACTCATTTAGGATCCGGATGAGCAGGAACATCCACCCGTGGAGGATCAAGGGCTTGCCTACGAGGCTAGTGATGAGGAGGAGGAGGATGATAATATCCGGAGTAAGCTCATACGCAACTTTTTCTCATAATGGTGAGTCACTGGGTATGAGTGTGCAAGCTTGTAGCATTGAGTGGCATGTGTTGCAATGTGTGTGTCCGTTCGAGTCGTACCCCCACGCGTGTATGTACGGTGCGTACCCCCAGCGCGTAGCCCCACCCATACACGGGTGGGGGTACGACTCGAACGTACACAGGTGTACATACACGGGGGAGTTCGACACGTACACGGGTGTACATACACCGGGGGTTCGACACGTACACGGGTGTACATACACGGGGGGTTCGACACGTACACGGGTGTACATACACGGGGGTTTCGACTCGAACGTACGGGGGCTGGGTGGGGGGTTCGACGCGAACGTACGGGGGCTGGGGGGGGGGTCGGCGCGTACCGGGCCACCTACTCTGGTCGTTTTGCGCCGTACTTCGCTTTTCCGGCACTTTTTGGGTGCCGTGAAAATATTGCCGTTCGGACTGCTGTCGGTTCGAATCGTACTTCCTGGGTGGTGAAACGCTGCCTGACAGCGTCCCGACGTCACGTCGCAGCATTCCCGGATCACATTCGTACGTATATTTTCGTCGGTCGGTGTTTTTTACGATTCGTACGGAAATGGTGTTTCCGTGCGAATCGTAATTCCATGTTTGTACAGTTTTACTACCGGTTACGAGTCGGACGGAGAAAACGCTCCGACCGTTGGTTCGTACCCGGTTTTTACCGGATCGTAATCGGCACCATAGTATTTTGTGGCCAACTGACTGTTCCAGGACACATGATCGACACTTTTCAACTGAATGCATTTAGGGCCTAATACTTGTCCCTTATGTGTCCCCTATGTAATTTTGAAATCCACACACAGGTACGGTGCGTTTCACACATACTCCTACGGCACAAGTACAATGGTGAAATGAAACGTACACACGCGATGATAGCGGGTGTACTGTGCGTTTCACACGTACCCCTACGGCACAAGTACAATGGTGAAACGAAGCGTACACACGTGATGATAGCGGGTGTACGGTGCGTTTCACACGTACCCCTACGGCACAAGTAGAATGGTGAAACGAAGCATACACACGCGATGATAGCGGGTGTACGGTGCGTTTCACATGTACGGATACGCACTAGTAGTACAGTGCGTTTGACACGTACGGGTATGCACTAGTTCACACGTATGGGTACGCACTTGTAGTACAGTGCGTTTGACACGTACGGGTACGCAATAGTTCACACGTACGGGTGCGCACTAGTAGTAAAGTGCGTTTGACACGTACGGGTACGCACTAGTTCACACGTATGGGTACGCACTAGTAGTACAGTGCGTTTGACACGTACGGGTACGCACTAGTTCACACATACGGGTACGCACTAGTAGTAATGTGCGTTTGACATGTACGGGTACGCACTAGTTCACACGTATGGGTACGCACTAGTAGTACAGTGCGTTTGACATGTACGGGTACACACTAGTTCACACGTACGGGTACGCACTAGTAGTAAAGTGCATTTGACACGTACGGGTATGCACTAGTTCACACGTACGGGTACGCACTAGTAGTAAAGTGCGTTTGACAAGTATGGGTACGCACTAGTTTACACGTACGGGTACGCACTAGTAGTAAAGTGCGTTTGAAACGTACGGGTATGCACTAGTTCCCACATACGGGTACGCACTAGTAGTAAAGTGCGTTTGATATGTACGGGTATGCACTAGTAGTACAGTGCGTTTGACACATACGGGTACGCACTAGTTCACACGTGCGGGTACGCATTTCACATGCTTACAATGGTAATACAGGCGCACACATGCCAGGAATGGAGGGCTACGAGTCGCACAAGGATGTCCATCAAGTAGTTGTCATTGCATGCTGTTATGTGCAGGCACTAAGTGTGGCAGCCAGTGATATTGCACAGGTTATCTCATCTAGTTGCACAATTGATGTGTGATGACCTGTGGACACATGTCATGTGTGATGGGGCACTATGTGGCACACATCACCTTGACACTTGCCACATGTGTGTCTGTAGTCCAACTGTGTCATGCACAGCAGCAGTGGGATGGCACAGTCATCAACACCCGCACCTGCCTCCTGATGCCAGGGACAGGGACACTCTATCAACTGACATGTCACGATCAGCGTGCCCCTTTGTGACTATGTCAGGTGTGTGTCATGTGTTCCCATGAGCTTGATGTCAGTGTTCCGTCAACTGCATCTGCTATTGGTGCATCCAACATGGGTCTGTGTGGAGATGGGCATGGAACACATCTACGCACACCATGCCACATGTGGATTCCCACCGCTGTAGGGTCTGTGTGCATCGGACATAAAATTTTCCCAGTCATACATGTCTGCATTGTCTCAATGGCTATGTCTTTCTCTTGGCACCTGTACCCCTTCATCGCAATGTGTTTGATATGTACATTTGACATTCCATGTGACCTGTGCGTGTGCCTTGCAGTCAGCTGTGTGGATGAGATGACATCCTTTCAATGCAGCTATGTGGTTGTGTGTCACTCCGGTAATATCTGTGGCTCTTCACTCAGACTAGCCAGGGCAAGTCATGTAGACTTGACAATCAACAGGTGTATCTGGCTTTTTGTAGGAGTGCCAGCAAGCTGGCATATGTGTCCTGTATGTATTACACACACCCAACTCCATAGTTACCTGATGTGTATTAGCAGTGTAGCATGTGCTATGTTCATTGACATTGATATTGGCAGGTCCTCAATCTTCATTCTTACAAACAATGTCTTGCAGGGCACAGCCTGTCCCAAGAACAATGCCAGACTTGGGTGCCATGAGGGAACGTGCCTGCATCCGCCGTTACAGATTCACTCGCAAGTTGATTGAGGACTTGACAGACAAGCTGGCACCACACCTACAACCGCATCACCGGTATCATACTGCACTGTCCCCAAGAGGAAGGTGATGGCAGCCCTACCTTTTTTTGCCACAGGTATGTTTCAATTCACCATAGCTGAGGTTGGTGGCATGTCACAGACAATGTTCAACCGTGTCCAGCGTGATGTTTTAGCAGCCATGTTGGAGCACCTTGATGAATTTATCCTATTTCCTACTCCTGAGGAGTTGACAGATGTCGAGGGTGATTTCTATGCCCTGGGAGGGATGCCCCATGTAATTGGGTCCATTGATGGTACACATGTGGCTTTGGTACCACCACAGGCGCAGGAACAAGCCTATCGCAATAGAAAACATTACCACTCGATAAATGCCCTTGTGGTGTGTCTTGGTAACATGCTGATTTGCCATGTCTGTGCACGTTTTCCAGGATCAGCACACGATGCCTACATCATGAGGCGTAGCAGGGTGCCACAAATGGTGCTGCGACTGCACAACGAACGAGCATGTCTTGTTGGTGGGTATACTCTGTTTGTTCTGTGTGTTGCGGTATCTTTGGCTCTTACAGCATCTCCTGACCCACTTTTTTACATGATGTTTCCATGTAGGGGACTCTGGCTATCCCATCATGCCGTGGCTGCTGACACCTCTCCGCAACCCAAGAACAGCTGCAGATCACCGGTACAACAATGCACACAAGCAGACCAGGCGAGTGATTGAGAGGACGTTTGGACTCCTGAAGAGCCAATTCCCGTGCCTGGACAAGACAGGCGGGTCCCTCCCTTATGCTCCGGAGAAGGTCTGCCGAATCATCCTCGTGTGCTTCATGCTGCACAACATGGCAGTTGAGAAGGCAGTGCCACTCATCCTGGATCCGGATGAGCAGGAACATCCACCCGTGGAGGATCAAGGGCTTGCCTACGAGGCTAGTGATGAGGAGGAGGAGGATGATGATATCCGGAGTCAGCTCATACGCAACTTTTTCTCATAATGGTGAGTCACTGGGTATGAGTGTGCAAGCTTGTAGCATTGAGTGGCATGTGTTGCAATGTGTGTGTCCAGCTGACTGAATGCAAAGTGACTTTGATGTGTGTTCTGATGTGTCACTCTAGTGATGATGTCATGCCACACAGTTTTGCGGAGAGATTTTCTTTGAAATTTACATGTGTCCAACATTGTTCATGTTTTGTAAATGTCCATGTGTGCGGCGAGAATTGTTTTAGGTGACTTCTTGTGTGTCTGTCATTCCCAGGTTTTTGCGCATGTTGTCTGCTCGTGTCATCGTTGTCCTCCTGCCATTCCTCATGAGGATTGCAACGTGTGCTGAATCAGCGTTACATGCATGGACATGTGGAATTGTCAGTTTGGGTAAGGATTGCAGCAAGGCTTTTTGGTGGTAGTACGGGTTGGGAATGTGTGGGCCTGCTTCTGTGCATGTTGTGGTACCATGCATACATGTCTTCTCACCATGGAGCATATAACATGTAGCATCACTCCCATGACATGATAGTCACCCTTCTTGACAGTCATCTGTAGTGGAGTGTGGCGTCTGATGAAGGCATCAATGTGTGTAAACCTTGCCTCTGAAACATTACGGATGCTATGGGTGGACATAGTGTGGGCCATCACAACAACAGGCTCTATGGGGAATTGTAGCCTCTCTGTGTGCAGCAGGATGTGTTTGGCTCCTCCCTTTAACTTGTGTGCCAGTTCATTGGGATTGACATCATCCGTGTCGTGAAGGGGGGGTCCAGCGTATGTCCCACATGTTCTGTCAACTGACCTGTGAATCTGTTCACATGGATGCATTTCCCTTTGTGTGTATGTGGAATAAAGGTGTTCAGCACAATCCAAAGTGCCTCATCTCTGTCACTGCAGCTCTCTTGCCAGTTTGCATGCGTCATCTATGGCATACTTGTCAAATATTGAGCATATGTGTATGTGTACTTTGGCAACATGCATGCAGTTCTTCATGGCTAATAATATCTATTGTGCATGAAGTCCCTGGTTGTGTATGTATTTGTGCAGGTTGCTCCCCACAACGGGACGTGAACACATGCTGATGGTGTGTCTCCTTTGCGCAGCTCCGCATTTTGTTGCCTGACCCTGTGGCCGTCATTTTTGGTGATTGGTCATACATTTTCTCGTAGTGACCCATGAGTAACCTGACACTCCTTCCTTTACATACACCTGTTGCACTGTGCCTTTCTGACCTCCTTGTCTTTGTGTGCTACTTTTTGCCTAGTTTCTCACCCCCTCCGCCTGCTGCTGTCTCACCTGTGACACAGCCCCGACGAGTGCCCTGATTCTGCAACCCACACGCCTCCAAAATGCTCCTCCCTTCCCCCCTCCACCCATTCTTAATGCAGCCAGCAGCTTCTCTGTGCCACTGTTGCCCCAACGCTGTGCCAAAGGCAGGACCGTCTGCGCCTGCAACGTGCACAGTGCACGAGCCTCTGGTCTTTGCATGACCCACGTCACACAACAGGCTCATGCTGCAGCCAACCTCCAAGTAATGTCCTCCAGACAATCATCCGCCTGCTATCAGGTAACCCCTAAGCGCACACACAACACCTTCGCATGCTGAGTGTGCAAATCCAACTGCCTACACAGCGCTGCCCAGCCTACCAGACCCTGTCAGAACAACCAGGTCATGTGCCTCCTACTCCACACCCGCTCCGTCCACCAGCACGCCACTGGACTCTGTTACCTCCTCAACACAACAGCCCCACACATCACCTTCATGACAGTAACCTGGACATAAGCATCCTCAGCACACGACTTCTTCATTGCCATCTCAGATGGATACAAGATCACCCGCAGGGACGGCACCAACAATCCCGGAGGATGAATTGCAATTTATTCACAAGTACACCCTCAGAGTCACACATCCGGGTTTGCAGCAACTCCCTGGCAACCCTCAGAGTAACACTCATCTACAGATCTCCAGGCCTACATCCACAATTGCGCTAAGCCATCAACACGTACATCTGCACGCACGGCCTCACCTCCACAGGCTACATGTGGCTGGGGCCAGTAACTTCTGGCTGGAGGAGAACCACACCGCCATCCATCATTGGTCCATCAACATTTTAACCGACGTCTCCGACAAGCAACACACTGCCCCACAACCCGCTAACGATCCCCCAAAGATGCTTGATATAAGTCACCACAGACAAGCTGTATGGGACACTCAAAACAACACCAACGCAACACCCTGAAACCTCACGCACTGGATCAGCAACTGATCTAACAATCTTGGCACATTGACGGACTTTCCTGTGAAGCACAACAACAGTTAAGGCACCTGGGACAAGGCAGACCTACTGGACTCCTACAGACCTAGCCGGACTCTTGTGCAAACCTTGCAACACAAAGAACCATAATTTACCTTACAGGCCTGGAAAAGACCATACACAGACATCACCATATCATCAGCAAGGACAAGTGGAGATCCTTCAGATAGTGCAGAGACACCAAAACACACGACATCAAGGAGCTCATCAGCATTGTGAGTGAACTGACAGCAGATCTCCATCCAAGACACCCCACCCTTGCAAGGCAGAGCACATCCCTTGCAACTTTGTACCACTGCTAGATCATGGCCATACACAACAGCCTTGGCACACAGAGGCAAACAGCACTATTATCCGCAGGACAAACCCCCCTCAGGGTCTGGACTCCCGTCAGCAGCAAGTACACCACCTGGCTCATGTGCACCATCCACTCTGGCTCTCCATCAGGCCCCTTCCCACACAACATCTCAACCACATCATTCCCCATCCTTGAAGCCCACGTCCAGTGCGTCATGAATGTCTCCTTTGAGTTAGCCACATTCCATGGGTGCTGGAGGTATGCAGAGACCCAGGCCCTTCTTAAACAACGGACGGCAGTACCGCAGGATCTCCTGGTACATCACCCTGCTTCCCTACCCAGCAAATGTCATCCGGAAGACACTCAACAAGCAACTGACAAATTTCCTCCACGCAACCAGCTTCAGGCAACCGGCACCAGACCATATTCCACAGTAATCACACCACTGCAACCGTCATCATTGCCACCACCAACGACAACTTTGCCCTGCTCAACAATGGCGAGCCCACCCCCCTTGACCTCTCAACGGCATTGTACCCCATGTGCTAACACACTGTCAGCTCACACATCTCCAACACTGGTATCCAGAGGAGGGCCCAGTATTAAATCAGAAAGTAGCTCACCAGCAAGGCCCAGGGAGTCGGCCTCCACCCTGCAGCATGTAGTACACTGGGGTCATGTGGCACATGCTCCAGGGCTCTTCTCTCAGCGTGACGATTTTCAATGTCTCCATGACCCTCCTCTCCACCATCACATGCGCACACAACCTCATCATCATCTCGTATGCCATTGACAGCCAGCTGCTCCTCACCCTCACCAAAGACGCAGCCATTGCCAGATCCAAACTTCAAGAAGGCATGAGATCCATTGACGAATGGCTGAACATCAGCCACCTGAGGCTGGACTTGGACAGGACTGAGGTCATCATCTGAGGATTGTCCCCTTACGGCTGGGTCAACTCCTTGTGTCCCACTGGTCTGGGCACCGCACCAGCACCCAGTGGCCACGCATGCAAGCTGGTGTTCATCATGGACCCATCGCTCACAATTACCATGCAACTCACCACCATCTGTACCTCATGCTGTAACACCCTCCGCATGATGCAAATGATCCACAGATAGATCCACTACAAGGCAAGACAGACCGTCCCCCAGGTCGACGACACCAGCCGGCTCAACTACAGCACCGGCCTCTACGTAGAACAACAGCAAAACTGCAGGAGAACTTGTCCACATCCAGGGTGCATCCGCACACCTCATCTTCAACATCCCCAGCCCCAGCCACATCACCGTCCACCTGAGATACCTAGAATGGCTCACTGTCTGCTGCAGGATCACCTTCAGACTCCTCAACCACACCCAGGAGGCAGTCCACAACCCCAGACCCAAAACAAACCTTGGACGTCTGTCATCCAACACCCCGTTGGCCCAACTCCATGCAGCCCACCTTGCCCTGGCCACCATTCATCACATCCACATAAAAACTGCATGCAGAAGATAGTTCTCCCACCTCGCCAAACAGACCTGGGACTCCCTCCCCGGGCACATCAACATGACCCATGACCTGTACACCTTCATGATACTCTTCCAAATTGGTCTGTCTGAGCAGTATTGCAAGCCCCCCCTCAGCAGCTTGAGGCCATCACGGGTGAGTATTGGGCTCCATGTCTGTATTTGGTGATACATTGAGACACATGTGTGTCCTCGACCGGACTCAGATCCAAGTGTATGGATGGCTGGAGTTAGTTCCACACTCAGGCATACTTTGACATATCCCCACACATATGTTGTGGACTCATGCTAAATGACTGCAACATAAAATTTCACATATTAATTATTTAATTATAGCTCTGTGGCGTGATTTGTGCACTGAAAAATGTGCAATGCAGGGACCATAGAATCCAAAGTTCACAGGGGGAGATGGGATCCTTGCCATTTGAAGTCATCAGAGTCCAGACCACAGTGTTTGGCATCATTAGTCAGACTGTGACCAGCAGGTCAATGTGGCAGATGATGTCAGTCAATGAGGTGATGCTGTCGCACATGAAGGCCAGGTGCCAGGCCATGTGACCTGGGAGATGTGGATGTGCCGCTGCCTCTCACGGTCTTTTCCGTGGACGACCCACCTTCCTCGGGGGACCCTCAGATGCAGGCCTTGACGATGCCTGGGACGCTCTGTCGGACGAATCCTCCTCCTCCTCCCTCCCGGTGGCTGGTGGTGGTCTTCACCTGGTGGCACAGGGAGGATTGCCCATGTTGTCGGCGATGCGACGGAGTGAATGGCTTATGTCCCTTTGCACCGCCAGGAGCTCAACCAGTCTTGCCTCCATCCGTCCTTGGTGTTCTTGTTGACTGGCGTGTTGCTCGGTCTGCTGTTTCTTGATCTCTGTGAGGGTCACCACTACCTGGCTGAACTCCTTGGTGCCACGCCGGTATGCATCCATGATGTTGTGTATGTGTGACATACCGGTCCCTTCAGCTAGCTGGTCAGGTTCTCGCCTCCGCCTGCCTCCACTCCCACCACCCCTGCCCACACGAGCCTGGCCTGCCGTTGTGGGCACATCGGGTCTACGGGACCCCTGAGGGATGGCAGTGGCGGTGTTGTCGGCCTCCTCCTGGGTGCCCGGCGCTCCTTGTCCCTCCTGGTCAGACTGGGTCAGTTGTTCAATGCGGCCAGGACTCCTCGGTGTCTCCTGGGATGTGGCAAGAATGGGGGTGGTGGTTGGCACAGATGGTCCTGAATCAGGTTCTGCAGGGGCTTGGACACCAGAGGGTCCAGGTCGGTCGGGGTCATCCGCGGAGTGTTGAGAGGCGTCGCTGCCGGTGGGATCAGGTTCCTCCCGGGCCAGGGACTGTGAATCTTCACCCCCATTGTTGGGGGTAGATTCATCACGTTTTCCTGTGTGTGAGAGACAGACAATGTTAATGCTGTTTCATGCAACATGCATGTATCATACACATTCAAGTTGGCACTGTTCCTCCAGGTAGTTGTATGTGCCTAGCATTCTCCTCAATGTTCACTTGTGGATGGGTATGTTGCGGGGGACAGATTGATATGTTCTCCTGAGTCTTTCACATGTAGATTTTTGGCTTGGATGCTTCTTCGGCTATGTCTTGGTGTTGTTGTGTTACATGTCCATTGAGACAGTGGGTAAATCCATTGCCTGTCCCGGGGGTGTCTGCTTGTGTAAGGGGTGTGTGTGACAGGGCCTGCTGGTGGGTGTAGTGTGATTTGGCACTGGGGCTCCCAGGTGATGTAGCTGTCCCCCCATGGAGCATGCTGCCATGACAGTGAGTGTGAGTTCCTGTCCTAGATATCTGATCTTGTTGTCTTGGTGTTTGTGTTTGCACTGGTCACAGGAGGGCCTTGTGCTACCTACACCCGGGCCGAGTGTGAGCTATCTTCTCAGTACTTTCCCAATTCCTGTGCATTGCGCATGGTGCATGGGTATGTACCTGGGCCATATGGGATGAGGGCAATTGTGTCTGATTTGGAGTTCAACAATGTTTTTTGTGCCACCCACCCTCCCAGCATACCGGACATCCATTCTTGGGTTGCTGCTTCGTGTAGCATGGGACATAGCATGGCCTTGCTTTCTCAATGGAGCATACACATGTTAGTGGCATTAGCGTTATTTTTGACTGTGGTTCTGGCCGGTGAGGGCTTGGGGGTAGTTGCGTGCATTTGGTGTAGTTGGGGTGTGGATGCCATTACCCCCATGTTACCTAAGTTGTTTGTGTACTCACCAGGCTCTGGAACTCCTTGCAGTCCATGTACTCCCACCGGAGGAAGCAGGGCCATCACCTTCTCCTCCCAGGGATGGAAATATACTGGTCTGCGGGGCCCACCACCTCCAGTGATGTTACTCTGGGCGTAGTCATCATTCATTTTGCGCTTTACCGCTCTCCGCAGATCGTACCACCTGGCTTGGCATTCATTCCTGGTCCTTCTGATGGATGCAACAGCATTCACCCTATTGATGATCCTATGCCACAGGCGTGATTTTTTAGCTATGCTGGTCTGTCTGACCAATGTTCCAAACAGCTGTGGCTCGACTCCGATGACTTCATTGACAAGGATCTCCAGCTCCTCCCTTGTGAACTTTGGATTCTTGTCTGTGGGCATGGTGTGGGGTGAGGGTGTGGATGGTTGTGGGTGTGTGGGTCTGAATGTGACGGTGTGGGTCTGAATGTGAAGAGGGGGTATGTGTGAAGGAGGTTGTGTGAAGGTGTATATGTTAAGGTGGATGGGTGCAGTTGTTGGTGTGTGCTCTCTAGATGCAGTGAGTCTGTTGCAAAGGCTCATGGTTTGTGTTTGTGGGCACTTTTTATTGGTCCATTTGTGGGTGGGCCTCAGTTTGAATTTTTGGTGGGTGTGTTATAAGGGGTGGTTGTGAGTTTGCCCCTCTGTTTGCCTGTTTGGATGTGTCCAGGTGAGTCGTTTCCATTTTTTCTGCACTGTAGATGTGTTTTGTGGTGTTGTGCGAGTCGAATAGGCCCTCCTTGTGCTGTTTTTCAGTGTCCGTGGTTCAGTACGGTACAGGGGTACGAGTCGTACAGGGACACACCCCCATGCGTTGTGTATGTACGATGCGTACACGGACATTGCTATGTACGGTGCATACACAGATATTGCGTATGTACGGTGCGTACACCGCCATTGCGTATGTACGGTGCGTACGCCGCCATTGCATATGTACGGTGCGTACACCGCCATTGCGTATGTACGGTGCGTACACCGCCATTGCGTATGTACGGTGCGTACACCGCCATTGCTATGTACGGTGCGTACATCGCCATTGCTATGTACGGTGCGTACACCGCCATTGCATATGTACGGTGCGTACACCGACATTGCTATGTACGGTGCGTACTACAACATTGGTGCATACAACAACATTGTGTATGTACGGTGCGTACACCGCCATTGCGTATGTATGGTGCGTAATACGACATTGGTGCGTACAACAACATTGCGTATGTACGGTGCGTACACCGACATTGCATATGTACAAGTCATTCCCCGTGTACGGGACGTTTTCCGTATGAATCCTAAATCGGAAAGCCGGTCCGGATCGTACTTGTTCGCTCGGAATGTATTTTTACGATTCGTACGGAAAAGTGTCCGGGTCTGTCTCGTACAACTTTTCCCGCTACGATTCATACGGATCGGGCTGATCCGTATGTACTTTTTCCCGTACGAATCGTACGTCACGGGCCGGACGTGACTTGTACGATTCGTACGGAAAAAAATACGGATACGAGTCGTACGGAAAAAAAAAATACAGGATCGGAATCGACCCGTTTATATTTTATAATTTATTTCATACTGTTATAATTTATATTATTATGTTTTTGTTTATTTAAAATTATAATATTTTTAATTATTAAAAAGTTTAATGTGGGAAATAATTTTTGCTACAGTTAAAGAATTTTAAGTTGTTTAATTTTTTATTTAATTATAACGGTTTGTTTTGTAAAGATTTTATGTTAGTGGTATATGTATATTTATTTGTTTTTATATTATTTCTAAATTATAATATAAATTAAAATTATTAGTTTGACAACTTTTTTGTAAGTAGAGAGATGTAAATATAGTTTTATGTATGTATGTTTTTTTAATGAGGTTAATTTGTTATATTTGTTAAGTTATATATTAATTTTTATTTATTTTTTAACTTAATTTTACTAATTAAGATAGTTATTATTTTATATATATTTAAAAATCAATATTTTTTACAACTGTATTATTGAGATCGATATTTTTGTTGTAGATATTTTTCTACTTAGCATTATGAGATTAGGATGTCGATATTCTTGGCATTGATATTTTAGTCACAATATATTTGTATGGGGATATTTTGATTGTCGATTTGTCAGTGTACCCTGCTAACTATCTCTCTTGGGGTCAATTTGTCTACACCGTGCCTTCAAGGGGAGCTGCGCGCATCTTCGGACCTGCTCTCCTCGTATGCACGTAACAGTGCCATGTTGCTTTTTTTGCGTCTTAATTGAGTCTGTACCAGACTACCTTGATCCCTTATTACCTGGTCGACCTCTCTCCTATGCTGACGATCTGGTGAGGCTCAGGCCACAGGCAGAAGCCTCCCTTCTAGTTCTGCTGCAAACTCTTCTGTGTGCAATGCTCTATACCTACTCCCGCTCTCCTCAGGTGAAGGGCGTGCTGCTTTATTCTCTCGTTGTGTTCTCAGGGTGAGAGCTCTCTCTCTCCATCCTTAATTCATGCCTCTCCTCTATCTCCCACCTGGGTTGCCTCCTTCGTTTGGAGCCAGGCGCTGCTCTTCTGGGTAGGAATTCACCCTCAAACTCACTTTCCTTTGGCTGTCTGAGCATACCCTGAGGCTCCGCCCTTATCATATGATCGTGGAGGACTGGGGCCACTTTTATGGCCCTCACTAGTTTTATCGCTATCCAGTACTGCTATGAATCTCACAGTCACCTAAGTGTGTTCACCCAGCCTGGTGGGATTGCACGTTGACTGTGCCACTGGAATTCGATGGGTTGAACGTGACGGAGGGGGGTTAGACTTCAGGGAGATCCAGCAGTGGACTGGAGCGATGCTGGGATTGCTGGTCTGCTGGCCTGCTAGGCTCCCATGTCTGGATCGAGTAGTTCATTGTTTGGTGAGGGGTCCTCAGGCTCCCTCGACTGGTGGATTGGTACAACCTAATGTAGGGATGGCAGGCATTGGAGAGAGTACCTCCATTCCTACATACGGTGAGAGAGGCGCAGAAGCCTTACTTCCGGGTTCTAGGATAGGATTGTCAGTCTAGGCCTCCTCAAAGATGGTCCATAGTTCAGTGCCTCTCTTCTGGTCTTCTTTTGCCCTACTTATTTGGTCTGAATGTGTTTTCTTGTGCGTTCGATTATGTTAGTGTTGAAGGTCCCCCCTCTGGCCAGCGGAACACGTGTACCTTACTGTGCGTATGCCATTTGTGGCAATACTTGCTAAGAGCCATATTATCAAGACCTGCGTTAAAATTATCACCGCTTTAGCGGCAGAAAACTGCCGCTAAAAGCGGCGATAATGGGCTTGATAATATGCCACAGAGAATTCCAATAGAAGCCCATGTTCTGGTGTGAACATGGGCTTCTATTGGAATTCTCTGCGGCATATTATCAAGGCCATTATCGCCGCTTTAGCGGCAGTTTCCTGCCGCTAAAGCGGCGATAATTTTAACGCCGTCCTTGATAATATGCCCCTTCGTTTTTTAACCTGTGTGGGGAACCTAGTTAGCATTTGCTTTAGCGGCTGATGAATGATAGCTAGGAACCTATTAAGGGACTGATATGCTCGGTATCAAATAATAGAAGATGCTACACTGATCGTTGTGAAATAAATACATGGGTATTACTGGTTACAAATACTTCTACAAGCTCAATGCTGTATCTATAGATGCATCAGAATAGACATTTCGCAACCCAAAAATTCATACAAAGGGTCAAACCTGAAGGAAAGTGCAATTGCTAGTTTAAAGGTGTGAATTTATCAGAAAAATAGCACCTATGGAAAAACGCTTGTAAGAATTAGCAGCGCCTTCATAAGCATCTTGAATCATTAGCAAAACACAACACTCAAGACAAAAATGCAGTTGCAACAATTTACCAGCACCACAACATCAAGAATGTATCAATTAATAACCACAATGAAGAAAAAGAGAGAAAATTTGACTTTGTCCAAAAATACCTTCGCCCGCTCTTAGCGCAGGATCACCTCTGAAGCCGCCTTGCGACTACTCAATTCAGACACATAAAATAGGCAATATGTCAGATTTCTGTCAGTGGCAGGGCGCTCAGGTAAAGTTTTTGTGCTTCTTCCTAGTTTGCCATAAGCCAAAAACTGGGACTAAGGATCAGATGTAGTTTCGTACCCGCTGATGGTGGCTTCAGGATGGACCTCCGCCCCGGGGATTCAGCAGAACTATCAATCAGTTGGGGCATCTGCTCACCTTCCTTGCTGCGCAGAGGTGAATTTGTCTGAGTGAGGTCCTTTCCTTCAGCTGCGGTTGGGTTTGAAGCACCAATCTTTCCTGGCTGCTTGCCAAAATGTTGCTCGAATATGAATTTACCTTGAAAAAACAAAGACAAGAGGCGTTTAACAAAACAAGAACAGTTGGTTTAATTAAATACTTCGGCCGGGATCACAGTTACAGAGTCGGGGTCTGAGGACTGTCTCAGAGTACAATCGTTTTGCATGCCATTATATACATTTAATGGAACATCGTAAAACAATCATAGATCCTTTTTAGGAAGAGGAATGTGGGCCTAGTAATGGAATCACAAATTATTTTCACCTGATAACAAATGCAGGTGTGTCTCAAGCTTGAGTATGCACAATGCCGGCCAGTGGGTAACGTGTCAAGATGTCCGGCATGGGGAGCTTGTGATCTCTGTGATCACTGTGATCAGTGTATGCTGGGTCCTGATTGGCTGAGTGTTCCTAACTTCATTTGGCATCTACCTTTATGGTGTTTTGGGAATGCGCGCCCCTCTGGCCATTTTGCTTTTAAGGGCCAATTTCCCTGGACTGTTGTGTTGTGGTGTCGCCACCTATATGTGGGATTAATCTTGATTTTTCCTGTTTGCGCTTTTGTCCTGTTGGTTACATGCCACCCCACCTGTGATCTGTGGGGAGTTGCCTCAGGTCTAGGTCGCAGGGCCTACCTGGCCACATATTTCTGACTCTGGGTTAATGGAGAGGTCATATCATGTGATTTCAATAACAGTGATTCAAATTCGTTTTCATGCACACATGTATCATTGTGTACATCAACATCGACCTTTTAATATTAGCACAACCATTCATTCTCCAGGGGGGCTCTAAAATGTTTTCTGATAAACCTTGCCAAGAACACAGACACCCTGGAGGGAGTACTGAGGACCATCTAAGTGGAAATTTAATATTTTATGCTTGTAATAAAGTTAGTTCCACAGTATATTTTTGCATCAGTGCAGAAATATGCAATAATAGAAATTCCTCTAACATAATTAAAATAATAGTTCTTACAGTTGTTCAATGTTTAACTGTGAAACTTTTCATTTTACTGAGGTTAACTTATCTGGTCACTTTTTCTTTGTTGTGACACAATGCGATGGAAAAGGAGTTCCTGTCACCTTCTTTTCAGCAACATAATTATACCTTTCATTTTTCCAGCTTTCAAAAAGACAGTACCTTTTCTTACATTTCCGCATAGTAGAATCTAGTGAAAGATCTGTGCAATTTTATACCTGTTTTAATAGTTTGAGTACTGCATCAGATTGTAAATCGAAAACAAATTCAAGAACAGATATGCAGTTTACACATGCATACCTTGAGCATTCTTTTACAAAAGATATTGCCTTCTGTGATTTGAGACACATCGGTCTCTTGGGGTGTAAGGCAGGTGTCGGTTTAAAATAGGTTAGAATAAGCACAAAGAGCTGAGAAGTATTCAAAGGCCACAGCATTGTATTCCTTGCTGTTAGACCTGGCATCCTTGGCGTACCCTCCCCCTAACGTTTTACCCTCAGACCTCCTGTGTCTGCTGACTTACGGGCTCATTACGATGGTGGACAGACTTCTGTCCATCCACCATTGTGTCGGATTTTGGACCGGCCGCCCACAATCCAAATTACGATGCAACCGCCACCATGGCAGTCGCATCACCTATATTTTGCATTGTGGCAAGGATGTGTTCAGCAGCCCCCGCCGCAATGCAAAATGACACTTTCATATCCTTGCACTACGTGGCAGGCACCGAGCGGTGCCTGCCACATGGTGCAGGGATGTGTAGGGTGGGCACCATCGGTGCCCCCCAGTGCCCTTGACCCAGTCCCAGGGATTAAGGGGGGGACCGCTATGGGCCCCAAAATCCATTTCTGCCATTCATTTTACTGCGGTTTGGACGCCGCAAAACGAATGGATGAAAGGGATATCCTAATCCCTACGGTGGTGCCTGCAAGGCACTGCCGCAATGTGAGCCTATGGTTTAGTTCCGCAAGGCGGTCGGAAAGGGACCACCTTACGGAACCGTGGTGGGCAGTCTTTACAACCACCGCGCTGCACCACCGAATCCCCCACCATCATAATTTGGCCGGGGGGGAAATAGCATAGATGGTGGAAGGCCTGCCACCGACAAGCTGTCGGAGGCGGGCCTTCCGCCTTCGTAATGAGGCCCTACGTTTTTGCTGGCCTTAGGACCCTGTGCACTTTACCACTGCTAACCAGTGCTAAAGCGTTTGTGCTGTCTGCTCAACACATGATAACATTGGCGTATACCCAATTTGCATATTTAATTTACTTATAAGTCCCTAGTAAGTGTGCTACATGTGCTCAGGGTCTGTAAAGTAAATGCTGAGACTGCAGCACTGATCGTGCAACCCACTTAAGTAGCCCTTTAAACATGTGTCAGGCCTGCCATTGCAGAGCCTGTGTGTGCAGTTGTAACCTGACAGTTCAAAAACAAAGTGTTTGCAAGGCCAAAACCTTCCTTTTGAATACATATAGGTCACCCCTAATGTAGGTCACCGCCAGCCCCAAAGGCAGGGTGCAATGTATTTGAAAGTGTTGGACATGCACTTTTAAGTATTACATGTCTTGGTAGCGAAAAACTAATCACTAGCAGGATGGGAGGGAGGAGCTGGGTCCAGTCTCACACCTGAATAGGCTGTGTGCTGTCTCCACAAAAAGGGCTGTGTGCCCCCTGTAATTATTCTGGAGCCAGGGCAGGGAAGGCAGGGCATCTGTGTACTTCTCCCCACTTAAAAGGCACAACTGTAAATAAAATCAGGACCTCAGACACCACCACTGCAGTACACATCTGGACCTGTGGATACTCTGCAATGCTGTGCTGACCTGCTGACCTCTTGCCTGGGTGAGAAGGACTGGGCCAGCATCTCTTGAATCAGGAACCAGAGGGACTCCAAGGGCTAGTTGGCTGGCCTCCTGAACTAAAGTCTCAGGGACATAACAGGGTTCCAACAACCTGGCATCTGCACCTGGACTCTACCATCTGTGAGTCTACCATGACAAGTGATCTCACCCCAGTCCTTGACCCTTGGAAGTGGGCTTAAAGTGCTTTCCCAGACTGTGTGGGACCAGCAGAACTGACGCATCTCCTCTGCTGCGCGAATTGGACCCATCGCAAAGAGTCACATCATCACCACAACCCACATTGCCTTCAGAACTGCCGCTGTATGATGCATCCTCGGCACAGGCATTCACATCTCTCATTGATGGCATCCTTAATAACGATGCTGGACTCAGCATCGCAGCCTCGAACAGATGCATTACCCTGACTGCGTGCTGCATCTCAATGCCAGACTTTGCATCGCAAGCCCCATCGACAGGATCATCATTGTCAACGCAACAGGACATCACATCGCAACCTCGCTGTATCTTGGAACCGATGCATCGCTTTGGTTGTAAGGCTCATCTTCGACATGAATCCTGACAATGCACCGCAATCAGGATTTATGGTGCTTTGTCCATGGGCCTCACTGGGTCCCTGTAGTCAGCCCCGTACACCATCACGGCCAGTCTGAACTTGTTACTTTGTCCCAGTGCGTCTCAACTAGATATCCACAGTTGGCGCTTTGCTTCTAAGTGAAGCCTGGCTGCTTTGTGCCAAGCTTCCAGGGGGTTGAGTACAGGTTAATTTGAGGTTTGTATGTGCCTTACCTTAACTAGGATTGGGGTTGATGCTTGACCGAGGCTCACCCACCAGTCAACCAGTAACCCAATTTCTAGCACTCGCCATTCGCGTGCTCTGGTCCTATGAGTTTGTCTGCTCTCCCACCTTGGCCTTGGTTTCCAATCTGTCACTCTCCGAGTTCTGGTGTAGCTCTGCCCATCTCCGGGCGGTCATTTTTTGGTCAGGCTCAGATGTGTGTTTGTTCTGGTGGCCTCACGTGTAATGAAGTTTATCTCCAGGATAATGTGGGGTTGAAGGGGCAGAAAATGCAATTCCAATCATCGTTAGGGCATATGCTTGTACTTCTTTAGGCTTATTGTGGGATGTCAGATCGCAACCTCAATGGTGTGTTTGTGTGGGCTGCTGTGGGATGAATAGATAGATAAATGAGAACATTGATGGATGAATGAGAGAAATTGGATGGAAGAGTATGTTCTTGGAGAAAGGCTAAATGAATAGGGTAACCGAGGAGGTCATTTATTGAAGTGATGGGATTTTTTAAAGGATCCTCATTTTGCTATCTTATAAACAAACAGGGATTTGCTTCAGTAGCAGATTGTTGTAAATATTCACTGAATACAATGGTACATGTGACACCTTGTTGATGGAGAAATGGTCTGAATGCAATACCATTGCGTGTAGCTATATGTTCTTTTGAGAAGGTGTCTGTGGACGTACAATGAAAGTGTACGGATGTTGTTTGCTAAAATATTTTTTTTAATTGCATTTATAAAGCGCCTATTACCCCCGACGAGGCTGAAAATATGGAAGTATGAAAATAATATTAACAACTGTTAGTGCTGATGCAAGAAGTACATACCAGCCTCAATTTCTGGAAAGCTGTGGTATTAACATATTCCGGAACTGAAAACATGGGCACAGAGAGGGGAATGTATTGAGTTAAATGGTGTTTAAAGTTGGGACCGACAGGACTCTTGGAGTGCACTGTCCCTTGCTGTGTGGCTGTCTTTTAGGCTGAATATAAGATATCCACAGCTTCTGCTGTTTCATGACCTTCTTCAAAAGCATCTAATGATTGATGACCGATTGGAGAACTTTGCCTTCTGCTATGTTTGGAATCATCAATGGCACCTAAGGGCACCCCGCTTTTTTCTTTCAATCTAGGGGGCATATTAACAAGGGCCGGCGATAAATATCGCAAAGCGCGCTTAGCGCTTGCATATTTATCGCCGGCTATCTTTGGAATTTATCGCCCGGTTTGCGCGTTATTAACAACACGCATCGCCGAGGTGATAAAAATTCCAGAGATAGTTGGGATATCGCCGTTTTCCACCATGGAAAACGGCGATATCCTAGATGATAGGGGCCTGTGGTCTTAGCCACAAAATCCACCCCCCATGTTAAGTATGCCTTAGTCAGGAATTTAACAGATGTTAAATTCCTGCGTTAAGGCATACTTAACGTGATTCTTAAAATCGCTACCCTCCCTTGTTAATATCGCGAAGCTGCCTTCGCGATATTTTCCCAAGGGAGTCTTGTCAGGCACGCTTCCTTTGCATCTCATTAGCGATGCGATCGGAGGCGTGCTGCAAACGGGCGCTAAGTCAGCAAGACACGCGATAGCGTGTCTTTGCTGATAAGGCGATGAAATTATCGCCGCTTTTCACCCGAAAACGGACACAAAAGCGGCGATAATTTCATATCGCCGCCTTGTTAATATGCCCCCTGATGACTATGTGTGTGAGAGGTAAGGACAGTGTGAAGGAGACAATGGTGCCATTTGTATGAGAAGGAAGGGCAGTGTGCTGGAAACAAGGGCAGTATGTGTGTGAGAGGCAAACGTAGTGTGTGGGAGACAGTGGCGACGTGTGAGAGGCAAGGACAGTCTGTGGAAGACAAGGGTGTGAAAGCAACACCTCGTACCCCCAAAATCAGGAAAACCTGAAAATTCAAATCACCCATATGTATCTCTGGTGGTTCTGCTCCGGGATTGATCTTGTACTTAAAGGCGCCTGCCTCAACATTTAATCCAACATTACGTTAGTAAAGTTGTAAAATAAGTAACCGAGACCACTCAATAACTGAGTTCTAGATCAAGAAAAAGGTAGAGAGATTCATTACAAAATTTGAAAATCAGGCAGTACAGAATAAATGCAAAGTGACATAAAGGCTCAAATGAAAAGTACATAGTCAGAAATCTGAAATATTCTAAGTCCCAACGAGCAGCAAAATCATAAGAGAAATGGACAGCATCCCTATTAGAAATGCGGAGACTTCTGAATTGAAATGGACAGAGTCTACAGTAGAACAGGAGAGTATTCAGGCTCACCCCCAAAACAAGTGATTCTTATACATGATTCTTGCATGCAGATAAGAAGAAAACACAGACTCGTTGTGGCACAATCAAAAGTAACAAATGGTGGACAAATTAGTGCCAGTGATGATATTATAGTGCTCACAACACCAACCCTCTTTTAAGAAAAACATTGATCAGCTCCTACACTGTTAACCCATGTACAAGTAAATACTGCTAAGGCAGCAACGGAACTACAGTGGAAGGACCTTGAAAATAAGGGGCTGATTATGATCGCAGCTGGACGAGCGTCCGACCGCCATCCTGTCGGGAATGGGAACGGCTGACAGGGAGTCAGCGGTCCCGCCAGCCAAATTACTATCCGAACGCTGTGAAGGCAGTCAGAAACATGCCTCTTAGCTTCGAGGCTTGTGCTGCGGCCCGAAAAAGGGCTGCGGCACACGCCTCACTGCTAAGAGGCATGTTTGTAAACATCCCTGCACCTTGTGACAGGCACCATGCAGTGCCTGCCACACGGCAGGCACCGCATGGTGCCCCCCAGAACCCATAGCAGAGGACCAGGGGGGAATGGGAGCCTGCTAGGGGCCCCCAACGGCACTTTCCACTTGCCTTTTCATGGCGGGCGGACCGCTATGAAATGCCAGGCGGAAAGGGACATTGTAATCCCTATGGCAGTGCCTGAGCAGGCACCGCCCCTATTGTAGGGATTACTGTCCCTCCGACGGGCTCCTTAAGCCTAATGTGGCGGGTGGTCCTGTAGGGGGCGATGGCGGTGGGACCGCCACCGATGGCCTGATGGTGGAGGTCTGACCGCCATCGTAATCAGGCCCAAAGTTACATTGGGAACACAAGGAAGCTCATTCACAATATATGCACAATAAGGAATAAACATTATATCATTTAATTTTCGCTCTGCAGAGTCCTTGGAAAGGGAAAATGTTCAGGGGGACGAGATGGGAAGGGGAATGAGCAGGAATGAGATGAACAGCATCAGAACAGCATCCATGTTCACTAATGTGGCATTCTGTGAAAATTTGACACAAGTAAAGTAGATTATTAAACACACTGCTGTAAGTCATAGTAAACTTGTTTCAGCCGTAATATTAATAATTTAGCATTTGCACATCGAATCCATCATAAAACTGTTTAATACTTATTAATATTTGTCACCCCAAATTATGATCTTAAAAAAACTATAACAAGGGCGTTGTGTATAAAAGGCAAGTGCAACAATGACATGTGTGTGAGAGGCAAGGACAATGTATGAGAGTCAAGCAAGAAGTGTGTGAGTGGAAATCGTGTTATCACGTACAGCTTCTTCGAAATGTAATGGAAAATGAAAGGAAACAGTTAGGGCCCGATTACAAATCTGGAGGTCCAAGGATCGTCAGACTCGCGGTGGCGCCGCAGTGGTGATCCAGCCACTGCCACACCGGCGGTCTGATAACTCCATTACGAGTTGGGTGGTCAGACCGCCCTGGGGGAAAACATCCTTCAGATCGAAGTTGGAATCCCGCTGTGCCTTTAGAGCGCCGGCAAAAGAACAAATGGGTCTTAAGTACGCATTCGTTCAGCACCCAAGTCGTTATCACGGTTTGCCTTAGGGGGCGCATTGGTGGAATGGTGTGGGATTTAAAGTCCAGCACCTTCCCTACTATAGTGCATACTGAAGTTGGAATAGTAAATAAACCTATTCCAAAATCCAGCGCCCCTAAAGGCAAGTCATTATAACGACGTGTATGCTGAATGAATGCGTACTAAAGTCACATTCGGCGCTTTGAAGGCACAGCGTGATTCCGGCTTGCCGAATACTGTCACAGATTCCGCCCTGGGACTGCCGACACTACAGGGAACCACCGTCCCCTGGAGGTGGAGTAGCTCTCAGAGGCCGCAATTTGCTTGGCGGGACCGCCGTGATCCCACTAAGCATATTACGAGTTTCCTCTCCTCCAGGGTTTACATGGCGGTTCCGCCTCCATGTAATCCTTGGGGGAGAGGAAGCAAATGGCTCGCTGTGCCTCCTCTCTTTGTGCATGCGAACAGGGGGGCATAACATGTGCCCCCCAATGTGCATGCACAAAGTTCCTGCACAGCAGGGACTTTCAAGTCCATGCCGTGAAGGAACTTTGTGAGGCATTCCCATTGCGGTGCCTCTTTCAAAGGCACCGCAGCCTTTAAAAAAGGCACCACCATGAGAATGCCATGCCATCCGCCTGCCAGACTACAAATAACTTAATTTGGAGGGTGGCAGTGAGTCTCGGTGGTACAAGGACACAGCGGTGGAGCACCGCCCACCACCCCACCTCCGAAACTCATAATCGTCCCACAATTTTGAAAGTTAGACACACAAATGGGTGAAACTAATAATGAATTAACCCTTTATGCTATTTGTGATTATTTGGAAATATAACTTCAAGAGTTGCCTCATTCAGCAGCATTTTCAACTCCAGAAAATTGCAGCAATCACCTAAACATTGCATGCATACCCTACTTCTTATAGCACAATTTTCTCACAAAATCCACAATCAATACACAGTCCACTCTGATAAATGAAACATTTTCAAATCGGTGTAACAGTAAAACAGAGAGAACTACTCACTTGTGCGCTGTTTCCATCAAGCCCATGAACTACCTCCGTCCTGAATTTTCAGTCCGGTCCACAAGGTGGCACAATTCCCAGACTCTAAGAAAGGAGGGAGCTAGGTGTAAACTAAAGCAAGTCTCCATACTTTCCTTTTCATCCAGTCCAGGAAAACACACTTCACAAGACATTCTATCCAGTTTTGAAATTGATGTTTGAAACATTCCACACCACCAACTGCGCCAAAATACCAAGCGCCACCTAGAGGCCAAGTCTAGCACACATCAATTCTCTACATCCCCCAATGACTGCAATAAATTCAAAGCCCACTAATAACACTCGCAATTAGATCAAATTTCTACACTAACACAGATCACCATATGCAATTACTACTGGAAATTGCCCTCATTTCTAGGCATGAAATCTATATCAACCTACCACCCTGTACCAACTCCAACCTCATAATGAGCAAAGCCAGACAGAAAAGAAACACAGACACTACACCATAAACACAACTAGCTACAAACTGTACATGCTGTTTAGTAATAAAATCAGCAGCATGACTATTTCTAATTGCAAATTAGAGAGGAATTTTCAGCTTTGATGATTTTTTTCAAACAGCATCCCTTCTGTACATATCAAAGGCAACATTTATATGAGTTGAACCTCCGCACTGTGCACACAGAGCACTCCCATGTTCAATACATAGTTTTACGTATATAGGGCTCAACATTTGTAGAGAGACTCTGGCTTTATTCCTTTAACCACTATAGCCAATAATCTATATCAACTGAAAGCAAATAGAAAGCACTAGCAGCATGTAAATGGTGCCTGGCTAGTATGTCTGTCCAGTTGAGGGATGTGAAGCAATAATGTCTTGGTAGAACGCCATGTTTAAAAATTAATTTGAAGTAAACAAGAAGAAGGAAATGCAGGCGTCTGCCAGCCTTAGGAAAGCCCTGTTAAAAACAAAAAATTGCAAAGCTAGCGAGTCTGGCATCGCAGAAGCATAAGCCTAAAAAAAACAAAAAAACTTGATAATGTTTAAAGGTGGCAGCCATATGCCTTCAATACCATTGTTAAACTTAAATACCATTTTGTATAATTTTAATAGAAAGGTGTGGTGCTTCTAAGCAGACAAGCTTACTTAATCAGATATAGGAAACCCTTTTTAGTTGTATTGCGTATCACAGGAAAATGACATTGTTTTTGGCACAAAGAAAATTTACTATTGGCATTTAATTACTTTACGTGAAGATATAGGGTCTGATTTAGATCTTGGCGGACGGGTTGCTCTGTCACAACAGTGACGGATATCCTGTCCGCTGAAATTGAAATCCCATAGGATATAAACAGATTTATATTTCGTCGGACAGGAAATCCGTCACCTTTGTGATGGACTAACCCGTCCCCCAAGATGTAAAGCAGGCCCTTAGTTTAAACACATAAAGATGACTAAAAAGAATAAAGAAAGTAAAAAGCATGGGTAAAAAAAAGTATTGACCCAGCAGCACTAGCACTGAAGTGCACTCTTTGTAGGTGGATGTGCACATGTGATCAGGGGAATGCTTGAGCTGGAGCCAGTGATTGAAACCGGGTGGCCCATTGTTGTATGCTGTGGTAGGCTGAAGCAAAAATGTTTAACGTATAAAGTATGATGGACAATACCCCTCTACAAATGTTTATCTAACCAGCAAGACAAATAGTTGGGTGAAAACTGAGCCAGGGTTCTATAAATGTGCAAAACGCAAGGCTTGCAAGCCTGGAGTAAATTTGAACAAAATAAGAGAGCCCATTTCCCACAATACATGGACCATTGAGAAGCGTATATAAATGTAAGAGTAAATACACTGTCTATATGCTGATGTGTTCATGCCCTAATAAATATGTAGGAAGTACAAAACCTGCTATCCACAAAAGGATACTGTAACACCTACAAGTAATCAAGCATAGAGAGAACACATATACATTGACCAGACACTTTTGGAAAACTCACAATGGAGATAGCAAGCTTTTGAGGCACAGTGTGATACATACGGTACAGAAAACACTGAGAAGAGGGGATAGATAAAAAAATCTTTAAGAGGATTTGAGTCTATATACATACTTGAATATGGTACAAAGGAGCCCAATGAGCTTAATACAGGTGAAGAACTGCCTGTACATTTATAAAATTCATAAATTCAAACTTGAGCATCAATTAGGAAGGTATAGTATTAAAGATTATGCAAGGTTTTTTAATACACAATCTTTCTTACAGATGGATTACGTATGAATGAAAACTGGCCAAAGAAATTCGGAGCTTAGTAGAGCTAAATCATGGACATACAATATAGTTCAAGGCACATATATAGTAGTGATGCAGCTGGACTAGGACTACTGGTGTGTTATTGGAGAACTATGAAATGTGGAACCATGTGGAAATGCAAAAATTCTAATGCAATAATGGAATTAAATTATATGAATGTATTAAAATGCAACCCAGGAGCAGCCAGTCTGTTCAAAATAGTAATCTATGAGTCCAAACAGGGTTTCTTCGTTCTTTATTTTTGTATTTTCTTTCTTATTCACATTTCATTGATGTTCTTAACATAATTCGTAGTCACTCAGGTAACTTCTGTAGCCAATACGTGTTTTGTCAGTAAGGTACATAAACCTCTGACTTCATCAGGGTTGGTATCATCTCAAAAACTCTAAATCACATAGTTGTGTGTATAGGATTGCAAATTCTTCCATGAATCTATATTCAATTTATACTCTGCTCCTCATGTTATTTGGTCTTGTAAGCTCCATATACCAGGAAATCAATTGCCTGTCTATCAGTCTTGCAACTCATACGAGAGTACTCCATTCATGCATGTGAACGCCAATACACATTATATTTTTTAAATATTTTTTCTTCAAATTCATTTTCTATTGTGTTAATACAGTGTTTACTGTTTAGTATACTAAAACTATTACTACTTTTAGATCTCTAGAGATAGAGACTTTAGATATATTCTCCCCAAAAAGTTTCCTTCACAATCATTGGACTCATAGCAAAATAATACATTATTTCCTTATTTATCAGCATTGGCAAACCCGGCTATGAGGCAGGAACGTCTTAGAATTTGAATCAGGAGTGACCCTATTTTTCTGGGGTAGAGTTGGCCAGGTAGCTAAAGGAAAATGAGGTCTTTGTGAATTGGGTATGGAATCTCATCAAGTTACTTGGAACAATAGAGGATTTGTACAAGTGGGGCCTTGAAGTATTAAGTATATTAAATGTTTGTTGAATATTATCCTGTATATGTACTTTAATAGTTGATTTGTAAAGTAATAATGGGTTTTGTTTTATGGGCCAAGGTCTTAATAAACTCATTTATGAGCTGAATTGAACTTAGATACTTTTAAATATTTATAATAGATTAATATATTCTAAATATGGTTTATTATTTTTCAAAAATGACCAATAATGATATATTTATGTGTGGTTTTATTCTTTTGTATAAATAACATTCACATTTCTTTTATTTAAGAACTAAATATATGTATATATGTATTTAATAAATGTATTGTCATTTATATTTTAATATTAACATTACATTTGTAATTAATTACACGTTGTTTAAAGTTATATGCATTGATTGGCTTTTTAAAGTTACTATAGTATTGATTATATATGTTTATGTTTTATATATGTGTGTGTGCCTGTCTGTAAGTGTGTTTTAAAGTTACAAAGTATTGATTATATATTTCTATGCTTTAAAAATGTGTGTGCCTGTCTGTATGTGTGTTTTAACTACATAAATGTTTATAATAAAACTATAAACATTTTATTTTAAATTATAATAATGTTAATCGCAATTAAATATAGATACTTATTGTTATATTGTCAATGTTTTATACAGTGATCATTTGGTATTTACATTACAAATATGTAGAGTTTATATTTTAGTTATTGATGTTTTGACCACAATATGTTTGTACCACCAATTGTTTGTGATAGATATTCCATCATAATTTTTATTTAGGTGACACAGCTAAAACTTTCTCATAGGCAAGAGCTAACATAAATCTTGGTGTTACTGACAAGAGGACTTCCCCAGATGCTACCAAAATAGCCTCAGTAACTCTCAGCAATGTATAATGGAAAACAGGTTTTCTTTTCAGGATACTCATAACACATCTGCGCTAAATTCTACCTAACAGGATTGGGTAGAAGCATATTAAAATAAAGTTTACTAAATCACTTTTTGAAATTGATTTAGCTCTATTTACAGAAGAGCTACCAACTCACTTATTTAATATTTCAATTAATTGGATTGACAGGAAGGGGGGACTACAGTAACTAGATCCTTTCTTTCTGTCAAACAGACGTTCACTCGTTTAGGATCATATGCTAATGCATGCACATAACCAACACGCCACCCTCCCCAGTCGTCCCTCAGGGGCGTCACCCAGCCTCACTCAGTCTCGAAATCACCTGATCAGCAGAAGTCTGGATTTGATGGTGTTGCACCGTCCACTCTGTGTCATTGGTATGATGCTAAGGGACTCACAGATGCCCTGGGATAGAAGGTGTCAGGGGTGCAAATGCTGTGGGGTTCAATGACATTGGCAGTGTAGGAGACTACCCAGTGGATTCCAGCTTGACAAAGGTGTGCATGCACACTTACAAGTAGCTGTTGATGGTGATGTGATTGGACCGGTGTTTGGACAAAATATCAGAAACACAAATATCGTGGGACAGAATATTGTGTAAAACATATTGAGGACAAGAATATCGTGAAGGTCATTTTCTATGGATAAGTAAAGTTTTACTATATATAACTCCATATACATGTACCATCAACCATATATATTTATATCTTCAAGTTACGTAGATCAGGAGTTAAGAATAGTAAATGTATACTTACCTATTTGCACTTACCTTCTCGATAGTCTTGTCCTCAATATTTTTGACAGGATATTCTGTCCACACAATATTTGTGTTTCCGATATTCTGTCACTGATCTGGTTGTGGCACAAACAGTGTACGGTCCAAGCGGTCTGTTTTAAGAAACGCTGCGAGTAGGCATAGCAACAGTGTGACCCTGAAGACTCCATGGCTGGAGAGTGAAGCAAGCATGCATATTACATAAGCATAACATCTGGGCTGGCAAGAGGTGCAGGTGGTGTGCAACATCTGCTTTTTGCATGAAGGGAGCAGATGGCATGGGGTGGGGAGATAGGTGCATATTAAGGCCTTTTTGGGGTAGGGCAGAACTTATGGCAGGGTTTGAAGGGCTGTTAAGGCATGTGAAGGGAAGAGCGCATAAGTGAGGAACGTGGTACGGAGGGCAAAGCGGCCTATGGGGATGATAAGGAGGCACTGGGTTTAAAGGACATAAGGCATGTCATTTGCACATGTGAGTGGAAGATTACATGAGGGAATAACACAGCATACAGAAGGCTTAACAACACATGGAAGAACACAGTGCATCTGGAGGAGGGCTGCCGTGCGAAGGGGGCACTCAATCAGTCAATCAATCAGGGAATTGTGACACGCGCTACCCACCCGTGAGGGTCTCAAGGCGCTGGGGGCACTAGGCTGAAAAGAGCACATGACCCGCTGTGTTGGTATGAGCAGTGCAAGGGGCCTGGTTGGTGAACCTATGCGGTTATGTACATAATTCTCTCATCAACGCTGATGGCTGGGTCATCACATTCACGTGGGGGTCATCTTAAATGAGGGAATTTTCCTAACAATCAATTCTGGTTCCCTGGGCCTCCTTTACACCGAGTGATGTTTCCAGCATTGTAAAGAAACTGGGGATATTGCTGGGCAAGATGCACAGGCATAGAGGTTTGTTCCACACTTTGAGCTGTGTTTGTTATCTCCCAGAAGAGTGACTGGAGGAATGAAAGTATTTGTGTGTACAATCTGAAAGGGATATTACTCTATCCCTGCTCCTCCGCGTTCTGTTGTGAGGCCTGGTAACATTTCCTTGTTTTTTGTGAGTACAGGAGTGGCCTCTGATGGTCCCTATGGGAATTCCTGATACAGTATCCCATTGGAAAAGTAACAGTATCAAGGAAAGGTGGACAAGATGACATCCATTATCTATTGGAGAATTGATGACACAATGCGCAACCCAAATAGCACCACCCTGTATAGAAAATGCGAAAACTCCATGTAGGGCACTTTTCCCACAAATCAACACCACACCTGGCTGAATCTTCACTGACTGCTTCTATACTTCACCCATCTGTGCTCAAAACAGCAAACTTTCCACATCTGAAGCCACTCTGTAAAAGTTGAAGAGACTTAGGTGCCGATCACGATCCGGTAAAAACCGGGTACGAACCGTCGGACGGAGCACAATCTCCGCCCGACGCGTACCCGGTCGTCAATTTTTACAAACAAGGAATTACGATTCGCACGGGTACACCATTACCGTACGAATCGTAAAAAAGCCCGACCGAACAAAAAAACACCTACCAATGCGATCCGGGAAAGCGCCGACCTGACGTCGGGACGCTCGCAGCCAGCCATTCACGACCCAGGAATCACGATTCGCACCGACGTCACCCCGCACGGTGAATATTTTGCGGCAGCCAAAAACTGCCGGGAAATCAGGACGACGCGAACAAGGACCACCAGTACGCGACGGACAGACGACGACGCGAACAAGGAGGACCAGTACGTGACGGACACACAGGACGACGCCACCAAGGAGGACCCGTACGCGACAGGACGACGCGATCAAGGAGGACCCGTACGCGACAGGACGACGCGAGCAAGGAGTACCAGTACGCGACGGACAGACATGGACCCGAACCTACGAGTCATCCCTGCCCTCATAGCAGTCCACCTCCTCTACAGGTTACGACGCAGACGCCGCAGAAGGTCAGAATAACTAAGGGAGGGGGGAAAGTGGGGTGGGGTGGGGGTGGCACGACCAGGGCAGGCCACAAAACAACCACATAAGTCACACACCACACATGGCCTGGACATACCTGACTCCCATGCCCTGGTCACCACGAGGGTGTGGGGGCGTGTCCTGATAAGCCAGCGACCGCCACAACGGAAGTCCGTCACCACGCGATCCGGCAACACAACCAGACAGGTACGTCCCGTACCCACGCCTGAAGAGCGTGGGTACGAGTCGGACCACGCCCACACACGTCACCCCAACAATGGCGGGACGGATCGCACCCACGTGGCAAAGGCCTGGGTACGGGCCGCACAAACATCACATAGCGTGGGGACGGATATGTACGGACCCTACCCCCACCCCGTATGCAAGAAGCGTACCCCCCACCCCAACAGTGAAAGTACGACCCGTACCCCCACCCGCGTATGCATGGAGCGTACCCCCCACCCCAACAGTGTAAGTACGACCCGTACCCCCACCCGCGTATGCATGGAGCGTACCCCCCATGCCAACAGTGTAAGTACGACCTGTACCCCCACCCGCGTATGCATGGAGCGTACCCCCCAGCCCAACAGTGTAAGTACGACCCGTACCTCCACCCGCGGACGTACGGAGCGTACCCCCACCCCCACCAGTGTAAGTACGACTCCTACCCCCACCCGCGGACTCACGGACCGTACCCCCACCCCAACAGTGTAAGTACGACCCGTACCCCCACCCGCGTATGCATGGAGCGTACCCCCCATGCCAACAGTGTAAGTACGACCCGTACCCCCACCCGCGTATGCATGGAGCATACCCCCCAGCCCAACAGTGTAAGTACGACCCGTACCCCCACCCGCGGACGTACGGAGCGTACCCCCACCCCCACCAGTATAAGTACGACTCCTACCCCCACCCGCGGACTCACGGACCGTACCCCCACCCCAACAGTGTAAGTACGACCCGTACCCCCACCCGCGTATGCAAGGAGCGTACCCCCCAGCCCAACAGTGTAAGTACGACCCGTACCCCCACCCGCGTATGCAAGGAGCGTACCCCCCAGCCCAACAGTGTAAGTACGACTCGAACCCTCACCCGCGTATGCAAGGAGCGTACCCCCCACCCCAACAGTGTAAGTACGACCCGTACCCCCACCCGCGTATGCAAGGAGCGTACCCCCCAGCCCAACAGTGTAAGTACGACCCGTACCCCCACCCGCGTATGCAAGGAGCGTACCCCCCAGCCCAACAGTGTAAGTACGACCCGTACCCCCACCCGCGTATGCAAGGAGCGTACCCCCCGGTCCAACAGTGTAAGTTCGACCCGTACCCTCACCCGCGTATGCATGGAGCGTACCCCCACCACACCAGTGTAAGTAGACTCGTACCCTCACCTCAAATGCATTGAGCGTACCCCCACCGTGTATGTTCCAAGCGTACATATCCTGAAATCGGAGGTGTGTGTGCAGAGTCCACCCAGCAGTGCCCTGAGACAGGAGGGGTGGGTGCCTATCACTCCCAGCAGTGCCCTGAGACAGGAGGGTTGTGTGCAGAGTCCTCCCAGCAGTGCCCTGAGACAGGAGGGGTGGGTGTGGAGTCCTCCCAGCAATGCCCTGAGACAGGAGGGGTGGGTGTGGAGTCCTCCCAGCAGTGCCCTGAGACAGGAGGGGTGGGTGTGGAGTCCTCCCAGCAGTGCCCTGAGACAGGAGGGGTGGGTGCAGAGTCCTCCCAGCAGTGCCCTGAGACAGGAGGGGTGGGTGCCTATCACTCCCAGCAGTGCCCTGAGACAGGAGGGGTGGGTGCAGAGTCCTCCCAGCAGTGCCCTGAGACAGGAGGGGTGGGTGCCTATCACTCCCAGCAGTGCCCTGAGACAGGAGGGGTGTGTGCAGAGTCCTCCCAGCAGTGCCCGGAGACAGGAGGGGTGGGTGCCTATCACTCCCAGCAGTGCCCTGAGACAGGAGGGGTGTGTGCAGAGTCCTCCCAGCAGTGCCCGGAGACAGGAGGGGTGGGTGCAGAGTCCTCCCAGCAGTGCCCTGAGACAGGAGGGGTGGGTGCCTATCACTCCCAGCAGTGCCCTGAGACAGGAGGGGTGGGTGCAGAGTCCTCCCAGCAGTGCCCTGAGACAGGAGGGGTGGGTGCCTATCACTCCCAGCAGTGCCCTGAGACAGGAGGGGTGTGTGCAGAGTCCTCCCAGCAGTGCCCTGAGACAGGAGGGGTGGGTGCAGAGTCCTCCCAGCAGTGCCCTGAGACAGGAGGGGTGGGTGCCTATCACTCCCAGCAGTGCCCTGAGACAGGAGGGGTGGGTGCCTATCACTCCCAGCAGTGCCCTGAGACAGGAGGGGTGTGTGCAGAGTCCTCCCAGCAGTGCCCGGAGACAGGAGGGGTGGGTGCCTATCACTCCCAGCAGTGCCCTGAGACAGGAGGGGTGTGTGCAGAGTCCTCCCAGCAGTGCCCGGAGACAGGAGGGGTGGGTGCAGAGTCCTCCCAGCAGTGCCCAGAGACAGGAGGGGTGGGTGCAGAGTCCTCCCGGCAGTGCCCTGAGACAGGAGGGGTGGGTGCCTATCACTCCCAGCAGTGCCCTGAGACAGGAGGGGTGTGTGCAGAGTCCTCCCAGCAGTGCCCTGAGACAGGAGGGGTGGGTGCAGAGTCCTCCCAGCAGTGCCCTGAGACAGGAGGGGTGGGTGCCTATCACTCCCAGCAGTGCCCTGAGACAGGAGGGGTGGGTGCAGAGTCCTCCCAGCAGTGCCCTGAGACAGGAGGGGTGGGTGCCTATCACTCCCAGCAGTGCCCTGAGACAGGAGGGGTGTGTGCAGAGTCCTCCCAGCAGTGCCCGGAGACAGGAGGGGTGGGTGCAGAGTCCTCCCAGCAGTGCCCTGAGACAGGAGGGGTGGGTGCCTATCACTCCCAGCAGTGCCCTGAGACAGGAGGGGTGTGTGCAGAGTCCTCCCAGCAGTGCCCTGAGACAGGAGGGGTGGGTGCAGAGTCCTCCCAGCAGTGCCCTGAGACAGGAGGGGTGGGTGCCTATCACTCCCAGCAGTGCCCTGAGACAGGAGGGGTGGGTGCAGAGTCCTCCCAGCAGTGCCCTGAGACAGGAGGGGTGGGTGCCTATCACTAACAGCAGTGCCCTGAGACAGGAGGGGTGTAACACATGTGTGTGAGGCCAGAATTATCCACATGCATACTGGCTACAAGGGAACATGTCCCCATGAACTCATGTCAACAGACTCCACACACAAGTACAGTGATCACCAAGGATGCCACGATTGTTGCAGGTGGAGACATGGCCCTGCATGCATGGCCAAAGTAGAAGGGCTCCGTCACACACACAGCTCATGTAGACACAGCTCTGCGCTAAACATTGGGAACACCCTGCAGGGAAGAAAGCTGGGTACACAGAGGAAGGAATACACCCTGGGACAAGTGCACCATGCAGTAACTGCTTACATGAACAAAGAAAGTTAGCCAACACCTTGTGATGGCACACAGATCACAGGGTCCCACCAATGAGCAGTACACTACTACATATCCCACACACCCAAACCCTTACACACCACCCAAAACCATGTAGCAGCCCCACCAACACCAATACCAGCATAGCAGTAGTGTGATAATGAAAACAAAATTAAGCTTTATTCAGCATGAGCACAATGTCCGTGGATCGCAGGCAGTACAATCTTCACAAAGCCCATAGGGCAGTCAATGATTCCCAGCTGGATGGGGGACACAGTGGGATGCGTGTCCCCTACCTTGCCTGCACAGTCAAATGGCATCGTCTTCCACACTGGTGAGGGCATCAGGGGGGGGGGGAAGCAACAGGCACCGCAGGGACATCAGGGCAAAGGGGCGGCGTTGTGGGTGCAGGGATGGAGGACTCCACCACAGGGGGTGGGTCAGTGCCAAAGGCGGAGGCCAGGATGGCACTACACACCTTTGCAAGGTCCTCCAGGGAGTCCCCTGCACCCGAAGGGACCTCAGGCCCCAAGGAGGGGGGGGGGTCAGAGGGATGGGTCGCAGCGCCACCGGGGGAGGGTGGAGACAGGGGGGGAGACTCAACCACCCTGACCGGGGACCTCCTTGACCGCTTGCGTGGTGGTGTAACTGTGGGGCTCAGGGACAGAGCGGCCATGAAGGAGTCCTTGGGGGAGATGTGGCCAGGAGAGCTGAGGGGAGGGGATTTGGAGGGAGTGGACTGGGTGGAATGCGGACTCCCACTATGGCTGCGTGTCACACGTTTGCCCCCCGACCCAGTGGGTGTGCCTACCTCACCCTGTGTGTGCGTGTCAGGAGGAGTGCGGTAGACCTTCCCTGCTGGTGTGGTGCCCGTGTCCGTTGATGTGGGTGCATGCCGACGTCTGGGTGTACGTGGGACAGGCTTGGGAGTGGGAAGTGTGGATGGGGCAGGGGTAGGTGGGGGGAGGTCGCGCTGCAGGAGACCCACTGCTGCAGTCAGTGTGGAGTCTATGGACCTCAGCAAGTTGCGTTGGTCAGCCTGCGATGAATTAATGCCCTCCAAGAAAGCCTCGATGTTGGTGAGGGTTTTGCCGTGGGCATGGAGGACATTAAGGATCGCAGCCTGACCAACCTGCAGTTGCCGCTGGATGTCCACAGACTCTGCATTGGCGGCAGCAGTGGAGACAGGGGCATGGGGTGCGGTGCCTGGCAGGAAGGAGACATGCTGTGACCGGGCACGCTGGGAAGGGACACGAGCAAGTGGGAGGCGGCTGGTGGAAACTGAGGGGGCGGTGCGAGGTGTTGTTCCGCTGTCAGCTGCTGGTGCAGCCTCCGCCCACTCGGAGACATCCTCCTCGGACCTGTCAGCTTCGTAGTCTGATGTGCCAGTCGACAGGTCCTCGGCCACACTCTCCTCCGCCTATGTCCCACTCGATGTGCCAGACCCGATGTCACGGCTGGCACTGGTGCTCGGTCCCTCCGCCTGGTCTGTGTCCATGTCTCCCTCTGTGTCCCCCGACGATGCTGTGGGCAGGGTGGAGAGACAGAAATTAATCAGACACCTGTACACATCTGTCACATGAGTCCAATCTACATAGGTAACATTGCATGGCCTGAAAAGGAAGATCCCTAACATCTACTGAACAGGGTACCGATGTAGGGCATGAAACACACAGTTGGTTGAGCCACCATGCCACTGAAATACCATGGAGAGCATGAGACAATAGCTAAACACAGGAAACGGAGTCTGACATAGCACCCAGGCCCTGGGGACAATCCAGCACTGCATCTGCACCACACAGCGTTGGCAATAATACCGATGACCAGGGAGCATATCCATGAACTTGAGACACATGCTGCATAGGTAATGCTGAAAACATGCACAACATGACTCGGTCACTGCACCTTGCGTGTGTGTCCAGACACATCACACACTGCCCAGACCCAGCAAGTGGAAATCAGGAGTTAACACATAGGCATTGCCCGCCCCAACAAGACCCTACACGAGGCAAATTGTTGAGACACAGGTGGCACCAACATCTCATAGTCTGGGTGATACACACAGGGGCAGGCAAAAAGCAAGATTGGACGCCAAACAGCCAAGGTGCGCCTGTACAAATAATGAGGTACCAGTGCCCATCCTCAGATGAGTAGAAAAAGACACACAGGCACTGGCAACTGTGAGTATGAAGAAGGACAATCAGGTCAGGCTGCACAGTGCACACCTGTACAAAATAGCACGTCTATATACATGGTGACAGGGGACAATGGCACAGAGCACAACCTACGCTGTAGACACTGAGATTGGCCACGTTTATGATGACACATACACCACTGAGGAAAAGGTGCCCCAGGGGACAGTAGTGGGTACGCAACTACATGCTACTGAATGGTAATGACTGCAACACGTCACCATCCCTGCACTATGTGTATCGCACACTCATGCACATCATGTCACAGGCCACTACATAGGACATGCGCGCTGTAAGGCATGACACATGAGAGACCAACTCCCATGTCTGGAGTCAGCATCAGTGGCAACTGACATGGAACCCACATGCAGTGAACTTGACAGTGCACAGGCAAGGTCCCACAACCTGTTACACACCACCCCCACACATGATGCTACAGTCATTGTTCTCGTGGACAAAGCGCCAGCCTACATTACCTTGTGAAGGAGTGACTACACACAGACCAGGGAACACATTGCAAGGAGGGGAAGGGTGGCAGGGGCACAGCGCTATACTGGGGCAAACAGGATCTGCACAGCACCTTTAAACCCTGCCAGTGAATTCATGCTACTGTGCCCTTACAAATGCCGGTGACACACAACAAACACCAATGTACCTACCCCCTTCCGGCTGCTGCATCGCCTGTAAGCGCCTCTCCAGGTCTGGAAAGACCACCGGCAGCACACGCCTGTGGAGGTGGTTCAGACGGCGGCGGCCGCGGTTCTTGTGGCTCTCAGGTGAGTCCCCCAGCAGGAGCCGTGCAATCCTCCGCGTCCAGCACCGGATATCCTGCCAGCGTTTCCTCACCTGGGGCAGGCTCCGCCTCCGACCATCCACACCCCTCACGGCACTGACGGCGGTCAGCCAGATCTGCTCCTTGGCAGTGGCGCCTACCTGTGAGGAGGAACAAGTGACACCACATCAATACACCAGCCACATGTCACAGAGAGACATATGGGTACAAATTAGCTGGTTACAACAAGGCATGTCATGCAGCCAACGCATTGCACCTTTGTCATAGGGACATCATCCCCTGGTGAGGGCAAAAGCAGTACGTGCCACAGTGGGTACACAGGTGGAATGATGGCAATGTCACAATCAATGATCAAGGCTCACACTGTGCATCACACCCACCCCTCCTGTCTCAGGGCACTGCTGTGAGTGATAGGCCCCCACCCCTCCTGTCTCAGGGCACTGCTGTGAGTGATAGGCCCCCACCCCTCCTGTCTCAGGGCACTGCTGGGAGGACTCTGCACACACCCCTCCTGTCTCAGGGCACTGCTGGGTGGACTCTGCACACACCCCTCCTGTCTCAGGGCACTGCTGGGAGGACTCTGCACACACCCCTCCTGTCTCAGGGCACTGCTGGGAGGACTCTGCACACACCCCTCCTGTCTCAGGGCACTGCTGGGAGGACTCTGCACACACCCCTCCTGTCTCAGGGCACTGCTGGGTGGACTCTGCACACACCCCTCCTGTCTCAGGGCACTGCTGTGAGTGATAGGCCCCCACCCCTCCTGTCTCAGGGCACTGCTGGGAGACATCAGGCACCCCCCCCTGGGACCCCCCCGACAGTACATGGCATGTGTGTTACACCTGGACGCAATGGCAGAAGTCACAGTCACAACATAGGGACAGTCTGTGGCAGTGGCCTATGCACTCACCTGATACCCTGGTCGCCCATACAGCATGGAGTACTGTGGGAGGATCACATCCAGCAGAGCCATGTTCTCCTCCAGGGTGAATGGCTGTGTCCTCTCCACAGCCCTTGACATGGTTCCAGGGAATCAGTAGCAGCAGCTGGGTCGACGAATGCAAAGATGTGCAGGCAAGTGCTCCCTCATGGGACCTGGCTGCCTTATATGTGCCCTTCTGCCCAGTCTCATGCACAGGAGTACAGAGTGATTGGTCACTCACATTTGCATCCTATGTTTCCACCAATCCCTTCAAACCTAGCAGTCTGTGGGTTCTCTATCGGTTTCATTCTCCTGCATGATGTCAGCCCCACAAACACATTGCAACAAAGTAGAAGAATTCCAACTGACTTCTGCTGTGCACCTTCCAGAACAATTTCGAAATTTGAACTTGGTCTCCATGACAACCAGCATGCATGTAGGCCTTAATACTTGTCCCCTATGTAATTTGGAGCATCACACACAGGTACGGTGCGTTTCGGGGCCCTAGGGCACCCCAAATGCATGGCAACGGCCCGTACATGCATGCCTACGTTCACTATCACTATGGGTCTGCACGCGTATGCATACTCGTAGTGGTACGGACCGTACACACGCATGTACGCTCACTATCACTATGGGTCTGCACGCGTATGCATACTCGTAGTGGTACGGACCGTACACACGCATGTACGCTCACTATCACTATGGGTCTGCACGCGTATGCGTACCCGTAGTGGTACGGACCGTACACTCGCATCTACGCTCACTATCACTATGGGTCTGCACGCGTATGCGTACCCGTAGTGGTACGGACCGTACACTCGCATCTACGCTCACTATCACTACGAGTACGCGTACGCGTGCCGACCCATAGTGATAGTGAGCGTAGATGCGTGTGTACGGTCCGTACCACTACGAGTACGCATACGCGTGCCGACCCATAGTGATAGTGAGCGTACATGCGTGTGTACGGTCCGTACCACTACGGGTACGCATACGCGTGCAGACCCATAGTGATAGTGAGCGTACATGCGTGTGTACGGTCCGTACCACTACAGGTACGCATACGCGTGCAGACCCATTGTGATAGTGAGCGTAGATGCGTGTGTACGGTCCGTACCACTACGGGTACGCATACGCGTGCAGACCCATAGTGATAGTGAGCGTACATGCGAGTGTACGGTCCGTACCACTACGGGTACGCATACGCGTGCAGACCCATAGTGATAGTGAGCGTACATGCGAGTGTACGGTCCGTACCACTACGGGTACGCATACGCGTGCAGACCCATAGTGATAGTGAGCGTACATGCGTGTGTACGGCCCTATCACTATGGGTCTGCACGCGTATGCGTACTCGTAGTGCTACGGACCGTACAAATGCCTGTACGCTCGCCATCACGATGGGTACACATACGGCAGCACTCCCACAGTGATTTGGGAACATGCACAGGCCCTCTCAGCAGCAGTACGGCGGTTTTTACACATCACTGTGGTGATAGGCGACACACAGGTAGGAATAGGGCGGACATACTTGTCCATGGATGGACATACTTGTCCATGGATGGACATACTTGTCCAGGAATGGACATCAAGGCATCGTCTGTGCATTACTACATGTGTGGGGCACAGGTGTCACAGGCTGTGATGTGGAACATGCCTCCTGAGTGGAGAACGCACCAGATGTATGATGAGATGTGTACAGGTGTACTGTGTGATGGTGCAATGTGTGCCAGGCATGCCCTTGACTCCTTTGACATGTGTGCATGTGGGACTGCGCACTTGAGGTGAGCGTCACTGGCATGGCACGGACACCAACACACGGAAGTGTCCCATGATGCCCGGTACAGGGGTCATGACACATGACTTGTCACTACCCACAGTGCACAATGTGACTATGTCATATATGTGTCCGGGATTTACATCAGGTTGATGTTGTAGCACCCTCAAAAGCTGCAGCCGTTGCAGCAACCAACATGTGGCTGTGTGTAGATTGTCATTGCACACTGTTCCGCACACCATGCCACATGTGTTATCGGATGTGAGGTGCACATGTATGCATGGGACACGGAGTAGCGTGACAAGGCCATGTCAGCATCCTCACAAGGAATGTGTGGTGAGTCATGATATGTGCACCTTCATGGCAAGGTGTGTGGGCTGGACTAGTGTAATGTCATGTGACCTGTGGCTCCAGTGTTCCGCTACCAGTCTCTGCAATCGGCATCCCACTTCTGCTGATGTGTGGGTGTATGTCACTCCTGTCTTGCGTCGGGCTGTGCACTTGCACTGGGACACAGCTATTTCCATGGCGTGGCATGGGGAGGTTCTCAATCACCGTGTGTAGCTGGGTCTTGGAAGGAGTGTCACCTTGCATCCATACGTGTCCTGGGCATGTAGCACATAACTGACTCCCTATGTAGCATGTGTGTATTGCCAGATTTACATGTGCTCAGTAGACATGAGTTGTTCTCGTAGTGCACTCACTCTTCGTTGTCACTTCCAAATTACTGCAGAGCGCCGCCTCTTGCCCGAAGAATTCCAGACTTGGCTACCATGCAGGAGAATGACAGGATCCGGCTCTACCGCTTCACCCAACCGTTGATTCTGGAGCTGACGGCGAGACTGGCACCACACCTGCAACCGCAGCACAGGTATCCTACGGCACTGACACCCCAGCTGAAGGTAATGGCTGCCCTACATTTTCTTGCCACGGGTACCTTCCAAAATACCATAGCTCATGTTGGTGGCATGTCCCAGAGCATGTTCAGCGGTGTGCTGCATGATTTCTTGGAGGCCATGTTGATTCACCTGGATGACTTCATCAAGTTCCCAACCCCTGAACAGATGACTGAGGTCAAGCGTGGATTCTATGCCCTGGGAGGGATGCCCCATGTCATTGGGTCCATAGATGGGACACATGTAGGTTTGGTACCACCACACGCACGGGAGGTGGCGTACCGCAATCGGAAGCACTACCACTCCATCAATGCCCTTGTGGTGTGTCTGTCCAATATGGTGATTTCACATGTCTGTGCTCGTTTCCCAGGGTCAGCACACGATGCCTACATCATGAGGCGTAGCGGGATGCCTGATATGATGATGCAGCTGCGCAACGAACGGGCATGTGTTGTTGGTGGGTACAGTCTGTCTGTCCTGTATTCTGTATAGCCGACCAGCACGACCGCTTCACCAGTTCTAACGATGTCCATGTGCTTCCCATGTAGGGGACGCTGGCTATCCCAACATGCCTTGGCTGCTGACACCTCTCCGCAACCCCATCACGCCGGCCCAGCTCCGCTATAACACCGCCCATGGCCGGACAAGGCGAGTGATAGAGAGGACGTTTGGCATGCTGAAGAGCCGATTCCGGTGCCTCCACAAGACCGGCGGTGCAGTCCCTTATGCCCCGGCGAAGGTCTGCAAGATCTTCATGGTCTGCTGCATGCTGCACAACATGGCAGTTGAAAGAGCTGTGCCACTCATCCTGAATCAACATGACGAGGACCATCCACCCGTGGAGGACGAAGGGCTTGGCAATGGGGCTAGTGATGTGGAGGATGTGGAGCCGCAAGAGGACATCCGGACTCGGCTCATACGCGACTTCTTTGCTTAGTGGTGAGTACCAGGGTCTGAGTGTGCACGCATTGGTCCCCGTGTGGCATGCGTTGTGATGTGTGTCTCCACCTGCATGTATGGCACGTGGGTCAGAGGTGTGTGTGGGTGTGTCACTGGAGTGATGGTGGCAGTGATGGTAATATTTCCCCAGTCATAATTGTGACCTAGCATGTTGTCATCCATACATGTGTCGAGTAAATGCACATGCAAGTGGCTGTGCTTTTTGTGGCTGACTTCTTGTGTGTCTCTCTTCCCCAGGTACCTGCGCATGCCGTTTGCTGGTTGCATTGTTGTGGCACTGCTATTCCTCATGGACATGACATCGTGGGCTGACTCAGCGTTACAGGCACGGACACGTTTGGAAGTCTCCATGGGGTAAGGGATGCATCTGGGGTGTATTGGGTGTGGCTGTTGTTCACGATGTGTGCACATTTCCCCGATCGGGGTTTGGTTCCTCTGCAGTCATGTGGCATCCCCATGGGACACGACATGCAGCTGGGTACACCTGAATAGATGGGCTGCCTGGTTGTCAGTCATCAGTGATGGGATAGTGGATTGTGATGATGGCATCAATGTGTGTGACACTGCCCTCGGACACATACGGTTGACATTGTCTTGGCATGGCGTGGGACTTCCACATCAGCGGATCTATGGTGTATGTCAGGCTCTCCGTGTGCAGCTGTGAGTTTTAGCTGTTAGCCGATACTTGTGTGCCAGTTCCATGGCTATCACGCATTTGTGCTGCAGAAGGGGGGTGCCAGTGTTGGACCCACATGTTACTCCACATGATGTGTTCATGTGTACTTCAAGTTGCCTCTGCAATCCCAAAAACATGACTAATAAAGGTGTCCCTATGCCTCCAAGGTGCCTCTTCTCAGTCAATGCTGGTGTGTTGGCACGGTGCATCCTGCATGTCTGGCATGGTATTGCCTGATTGTGGCTATGTGTCAATGTGTCGTGTGGCAAGATGCAAGCTGTGTGTGTGTGCTAAGTGTGTATTGGGCATGATGTCCATGACTGTGTGGGTATTGTGACATGTGCCATCCCCATGCATCCAACGTTGTCCATGACCCCATTCTCTGCATCCACCGGACTCAAGCTTGCAGGACATGGTTCTGCCACCTGTCTACACATACCTGGGTGCCCCCCAGGACACTGGCCAGGATCCCTGACCTCTGCGCATGACTGTTGCTGTACTCAATGTGTCTGTCAGCACGGTTGTTCGGCCACCCCCTCAGCTGGTTCTGCCCATCACGGGTGTGTATGGTGCTCCATGTCTGTCTTGCCTAATAAACTGTGACCCATGTGTCCTGTGCCAGACTCAGGCCCCAGGGTGTGGATGGTTGAAGTGAACAGATGACTCAGGCATGTTTAGACTGTACAAGACACATGTTAGGTAATAATGCTACCAGCAGGCATCTACTCTTAATAGTGTGATTTATTATTGGGGGGGGGGGGGACAAAGTGAGGGGCTTTCCGGGATTAGGGAATCCAAAGTTCAGTAGGGTAGTTGGTGTCCTTGCCATTGGAAATCCTCAGAGTCCATGCCACAGTCTTTGTCAACATTGGTCAGCCAGTGACCAGCAGGGCCATGTGGCAGAGAATGTCTCTTGATGCTGTGATGCTGTTGCTCCAGTGGGCCAGGTGCCAGGCCTGGTGTCCTGGGAGATGGTGATGTAGCAGCCACCCTCACGGTCCTTTCCGTGGACGACCCGGCTTCCTGCGGGGAACCTCAGCAGCAGGCCGTGACGACGTCTGGGATGCTCCGTCGGATGTTTCCTCCTCCTCCTCCTGATCCCTCCCTGTGGGTGGTGATGTTCTCCGCCTTCTGGCACAGGGAGGGTCGGCCATGGTGTCGGCCATCCGACGGAGTGTAGCGTGAATCCCCTGGAACGCCGTCACTTGCTCAGCCTGTCTGTCCTCCATCCTCCGTTGGTGTACCTGTAGACAGGCTATTAGCTCCGCATGTTGCTGGGCCTGCTGGACCTTGATCCCCTCGAGGACGGACACAACCTGGGCCATGCCCGTGGTGTCCTGCCGGTATGAGTCCAGGATGTTACGGACATGGGAAAATACCGGATCCCCAGCCAACTGGTCAGGCTCGCGCCTCCGCCGTCCTCCACTCCCACCACCCCTGCCCACTTGCGTCTGGCCTGCACTTGTGGGCACATCGGGTCTCCGGGACCCCTGAGGGGTGGCATTGGCGTTGTCGCCTGCCTCCTCCTGGGTGCCCGGGACACCGTGTCCCTCCTGGCGAGCCTGGCTGCATTGTGGTGTTGGGGCAGGGATCCTGGGTGTCTCCTGGGATGTGGCAGGAGTGGGGGTGGTGGTTGGCACGGTTGTACCTGACGCAGGTGCTGCAGGTGGTTGGACACCAGAGGGGCCAGGTCGGTCGGGGTCGTCCGCAGAGTGGTGAGAGTGGTCGCTGCCGGTGGGATCGGTCTCCTGCAGATCCGGGTCCTGTGAGTGTTCCCCCCCAGTGTTGGGGGGTGCAGCACGACGTTGACCTGTGTGTGAGAGAGAAAATGTTAATTTTGGTCCATGCAACATCCATGTTTCATCCGTTTCAAAGTTGGCACATTTCCTCTTGGAATTAGGATCTGTCTTGCATTCCACTCACAGTGCACTTGTGCATGGGTGTGTCCCTTGGGCACCAATTTGGCCCCTTTAACTATGTGTGGCACAGTCTTACTTGCTGCGTCAAGTGTGACTGCAGTCAGCAGTGGAGTGTGCAGGTGTGGCGAGCCATGCATTTGCGCCTTCCTTGTAGCACTGTACATGTGCACATGGAGTGGATCCACACACTTATATGATGCAGGTGGCTGTCCTTGTGCTCGTGTACAGGTTGTGACATGGCCCTGCGTTTTGCCATGATGAAGAGGGGGGGTTCTGGCACTGGCCACCCTTGTCTACTTGCACGCAGTCCACCTGCTGACGAGCAGACATTCCCACACACCAAAGGACTGATTTGCTCTCCCTGTGTCTCCCTCCTTCTCTGTCCCCCTCTCCCTCCCTCTCTGTCCCCCTCTCCCTCCCTCTCTGTCCCCCTCTCCCTCCCTCTCTGTCCCCCTCACCCTCCCTCTCTGTCCCCCTCTCCCTCCCTCTGTGTGTCAGCCTCCTCCCTCTGTCCGTCTTCCTGTGTCTCCCTCCTTCTCTGTCCCCCTCTCCCTCCCTCTCTGTCCCCCTCTCCCTCCCTCTCTGTCCCCCTCTCCCTCCCTCTCTGTCCCCCTCTCCCTCCCTCTGTGTGTCAGCCTCCTCCCTCTGTCCGTCTTCCTGTGTCTCCCTCCTTCTCTGTCCCCCTCTCCCTCCCTCTCAGTCCCCCTCTCCCTCCCTCTCTGTCCCCCTCTCCCTCCCTCTGTGTCCCCCTCTCCCTCCCTCCGTGTGTCACCCTCTGTCACCTTGGCCCAGCTTCCTGGGCACACACTGTTAGCAGATCTTTGAGTGGCCCTTGGCCTGTTGATGTGATTTTGTTTCTGATCTCCAGGCACCCATTTTGTCTGCTGTGTGTCTGTGCGCTGCTGCTGTGGTGGTGTGTGCTGCCACTCTTTCACAATGTTGGCTGTTCATTAGCTGCTGTCATGTGCAAAACAGTGCCTTCACCCCCATGTGTTGATGCAAGGCGTCCGCCATTTGCTGGCAAGTCATTCCTGTGTTGGGACACAGTGTTTGTCTGGCTGTGACCTAGGCCATATGGGCAGAGGGCATTGTTGTCTGCTTTGGAGTCGCACTATGTGATTTTTTGTGCCCAGCCTCCCGCCATCCGGGTTACCGTGTCATGTGTTGTTGTCTTCTGTGGCCTGTGACTTGACATTGTCCAGCTGGGTGCATGGGGCATGGTGGCAGCAGTGGCATGTGCCTGCTCATGGAGTGTGGTTGAGTCATGCGATGGCTTGTGGTGGTTGCGTGCCTGTTAGTAATTTTGGTTGTGGTTGCAGTTCCCCCCATGTGAGGTGCGTTGTTTGTGTACTCACCCGGGTCTCGGAGTCCTTCTACTCCTTCAACTGCCTCCACCGGCAGTATGGCCATCACCCTCTCCTCCCAGGGATGGTACTGTACGGCTCTGCGGGAGGGCCCTCCTCCAGTGGCGTTGGCCTGGTCGTGTTCCTCCTGCCTCTTGGCTCTGACCCTCCTCCGCAGATCGTACCACCTGTTCTGGCAATCCTGCTTGGTCCTCCTGGTGTCCGCAACAGCATTCACAGCATCGACGATGGTCTGCCACATGGCTGTTTTGGCTGCCTGGCTGGTGCTTCTGACCAATGTTCCAAAGATCTGTGGCTCGACTCTGAGGATTTGATCAACAAGGACCTCCAACTCTCGGTGACTGAACTTTGGATTCTTGGTAGTGGGCATGGTGAGGGGTGTGGGTGGGGATGGTGTGGGTGTGGGGGGTGTGTGGATGTTGGGGGGTGTGTGGATGGTTGTGTGTGTGTGTGTGTGTGAATGTGATGAGAGGGTGTTTGTGAGGGTGGTCGTGTGAAGGTGTGCAAGTGTAAGGTGTGGTGTAGCTTGTAGTCTGGTTCTGTGGTGTCTGGCAGCAGTGAGTCTGTTGCAAAGGCTCATGGTTTGTGTGTGTGGGCCCTTTTTATTGGTCCATGGGTGGGTGTGGCAGTTTTTGAATTTTGGGTGGGTGTGTTATAAGGAGTGGTGGTGTATTGGGTCTCTGTTTGTTTTTGGCAGTTGCAGGTCAGTGATTGTGTTATTTTAGTGGTTGTTGGCCATGTTTAGTGGCTGTGTGCCTTTCGAATGGTGTATTCTTGTGTTGTTTTATTTTGTCCTGGTTGTGTACGTGCGTTTTGAGCGTGTGTACGGTGTGTACATGGACCATTTTGTTGTACGATTATGTCCTTGTGTGTGGCTTTGTACGACTCGTACATGCGGTCGTGATGTTGGGGCATGGGGTGCGCTCCGTACTTAGGAGGTTGTGTTGGGGGTGCGCCAGGAACTACTGGGGTGTAGGTTCACGGTGGTACGACACGTACTGGGGTGGGGGTACGACTGGAACGTACTGGGGTGTAGGTTCACGGGGGTATGACACGTACTGGGGTGGGGGTACGACTGGAACGTACTGGGGTGTAGGTACACGGGGGTATGACACGTACTGGGGTGGGGGTACGACTGGAACGTACTGGGGTGTAGGTACACGGGGGTATGACACGTACTGGGGTGGGGGTGGGGCTCGAACGTACTGGGGTGTACATAGACGGTGGTACGACACGTACAGGGGTGGGGGGGTGTACATTGACGTTGGTACGACACGTACTGGGGTGGGGGTACGACTGGAACGTACTGGGGTGTAGGTACACGGGGGGTATGACACGTACTGGGGTGGGGGTGGGGCTCGAACGTACTGGGGTGTACATGGACGGTGGTACGACACGTGCTGGGGTGGGGGTACGACTGGAACGTACTGGGGTGTACCTAGACGGGTGGGGGTATACATATACGGGGGGTACGTGTCGGACGTACGGGGGCTGGGGGGAGTGTTGGGCGCGTATGCGGGCACATGTCTCCATGGTTGCTATAGGTGTTCGGTGCGGACGGTGTTTTTTCCATACGGTTGTAGGCTCGGACGCACGGGATGGATCGTGATTCCTCGGTCGGACTTGGATTTTTACGTTTGTAAGGTAAATCGTCCGAGGACGTGTCGGACACATTTTCCGACCCGAGGACGTGTGGGGAATGATTCCCAGTGCGGTTCGTATGGACTTTTTACCATGCGAATCGTGATTGCCAGTTCGTACGGCACTTGTACGATTCGTACGGTGAAAAGACCCGATACGAGTCGTACGGGGACATTTTTTACCGGATCGTGATCGGCACCCGAGTCTTTCAACCATCGAGCGATGATTAAAAATTGGGCAGGGGTAGAAACCTGGGGCTGATGCTACCCTCAAGTGGCCTAATGTTAAAAAGAGACTGCCTTCCTGAAAAGTGGACACAACCCCTAACCCCACAGCCAACAAGGCTATTTTCGAAAGGATAGGATTGTTTATATGTTTGGATATGTTTCACGTAAACTATATATAGAGCCTTGAAAAAGCCCCAGGTCTGCTCGCCACACAGAAGGCAAAACCCTTGATGGCTGGTAGAAGAACCATTTACTTTGGAAGAATCCTTTCTCACAACATTTAGAATTCCATGGAATAACATTATTTGAATTAAAAGACGCATTCTGAATTTTCCCAACCATTGATTGGGGACTGAAAAACAAGCTTTATTGTCCTCTGTCTAGCCTAGTCATTTGAAAACGCCCTCAAGCGATGATGAGCCAATGTTCATACATAAGAGATTAAGCCGCGATGATTTCAGCTCTGCTTCCAGATGTTATACAACTCACCGCTTCATGAAATGGTTCAGTTTTTTACCTCTCCAAAACGTATCCTGTGGGCAAATCTACATTCTTTTTCAGAAAATATTACTTATAAGAAGATTTGTTTTGGAAAAAGAATGCTTTTCTTATTGTTATTCCTGAAAAACCTGTTTTCCGTTTCTATGTTAATTGTACTTGGAGAAGTTGATTAAGTATCAGGAAAAAAAAATCCAAACTTATAAAAATTCACCTCTTGGAAAGATGCAAACATTCAGGAGACCAGTGAGAGTTTGTGCTTCTGGTGCCAGGCTCATGCCCTTGTAGAGAGTGCGAATGGGTGGACTCTGCATTTTTCCTGGAGGGAGGAGAGAAGGCGTGGGCAGGATGAAAGGCGCGATCAGCCTCTTCAGGATTGGTTGTTTCATTGCTCTTATTGTCTAAATGTGAAATCTGAGAAACTCCCAATGAAAATCTGAACTTTTCTGAACGTGGCAGGAGGGGAGGGTGAGGCAGGGCACTCACCACCTCTTCCTCCGGGGCTCTTGTGGTTGGTGTGAAGTCATGTTGTGATAGGCGCAGATCTTCCTTGCCTGGGCAGTTCAAATGGTACATGCCACCGTCTGATATGAAAGTGCTCCAGAACATGGCCTCAGCCCACTTTAAGGCCCAGATTTACCATTCTCTCACACAATACAGCGCGGCACCCACAGTTGCTGCGCTGCGTGACAGGGAGAGAGCAGGAAAACGCCACATCTACAGTGATATGGCACTCTCCTCTTCCTGGGGCCGGAACAGAATCCGACTGCGGAGTGCCACGCACACACCTTTGCACCTAGGCACAAGGGTGATTCCGTGAGCCCAGCATAGGTTTGTACCAGATACCCTTCCAGTGCAAAATACCATCTCCAGACAAGCTGTAAAACTTTTCCTACTTTGTGAGTGTGCTGTTCAGTGCAGTGCACATGCAAAGTCAACAAGTAAAGGAGAAATACAAGTCTTTCTCCTTTTAACTCCGGCTTTTTAACTGGCATTATATTTTGGCACAAAATCATGTCTACTATAGTTAGTAGATAGGGTTTTACTTCAAAAGTCATGGGGGGTTGCATGGGAAAGCCCATGTCCCACCCGTGGGACGCCCCCTTGACACAGAGTGATGCAAAACAGCTATTTGTGATGGTTTACCTTACTTTTTCTTACAAACCAGTGCAAGTACCAATTTGCGTTGGTTTGTAAATTCCAAACATAATTTGTGGCGGGTCTGGTGAAAAATTTAATTTAGAGAGGTGAGTACCTTGCACACATTATCAAAACAGGATTAGTTCCCTGGCAATATTTTAGTGTTCTAGGGTGCAATCTTCACGCTGTTTGAGCTCTGGGAAGCCCCAGGGTAGCCATGTGCTCTATAAATCATTCCGAATACAATACAATAGGGTAAAGTGGAAAGTACTGGGGAGGAAGCGGTCCCATCATTTCTGTGGACAATGGGTTCTGATCAAACAGGTCACGTGCATGTGGTTGACAAATGGAAGGGAGCCATGAGGACTTAATGGAGGCAGCCATTTCTAAAATGGTTTAAATAAACCCAGGAGTTTCCAGGGTGTTTGACACATGAGCTAAAGGATAAGGGCACTCCTAGTTCTACAGGGAATGGCTGAGTTTGTTAGAACTTTGCCGGAGGGTGTTATAGGTAACATTGATTATGGCATTGATTAGCATGTTAGTTTATGAGGTGACTGAGCAACAGTTGTTGCTTGTAATGCCAGCGTGTTCGTCCAGTATAAGCGTTTATACAAACCCAGAGTCTATTTTCAAGGGGACATTCCCGAATGCATGTGTATATGTTTAAAAGTCTGTATATCAAAATACAGTATCCATAATTAACCACTGGCATAACTGTTTTGTGCTAAATGCTGTTTACAAAATGTCATTCTATTTGGTATACAATGTGCTGTATTCTTATTGGATTGCCTGGGATCTAGATGAGAATGCTGGGAATGGAATGTCAGTGAGAATTTCAGGGAAGCGAGTTATTGGATTCTATGGGTTCTAGATGCGAATGCAGGGAATGGAATGTCAGTGAGAATTCCAAGGAACCGAGTTATTGGATTGCATGGGTTCCAGATGAGAATGCTGGGAATGGAATGTCAGTGAGAATTCCAGAGAAGCGAGGTATTGGATTCTATGGGTTCCAGATGAGAGTGCAGGGAAAGGAATGGCAGTGAGAATTCCAAGGAATGGAGTTATTGGATTCTATGGGTCCCAGATGAGAATATAGGGAATGGAATGTCAGTGAGAATTCCAAGGAACCGAGTTATTGGATTGCATGGGTTCCAGATGAGAGTGCAGGGAATGGAATGTCAGTGAGAACTCCAGAGAAGCGAGGTATTGGATTCTATGGGCCCCAGATGAGAATGCAGCGAATGGAATGTCAGAGAACTCCAGAGAAGCGAGGTATTGGATTCTATGGGTTCCAGATGAGAATGCAGCGAATGGAATGTCAGAGAACTCCAGAGAAGCGAGGTATTGGATTCTATGGGTTCCAGATGAGAGTGCAGGGAAAGGAATGGAATTTCACTTCCAAGGAAGTGAGTTGCTGCTGTCTGGGAAGTTGTTGGACACCATATTAGAGCTGAAATAAAGAAGATTGGGGCATATTATCAACGGCCAGCGATAATTATCGCTGGCCGTTCTTAGCGACAGAAAAATTATCGCCAGCTATCGCTGAATATTATCGCCATGATAACGCTATATTTACAACGCATAGCGCTATGGCGATAATATTTCAGCGATAGCGGTGTTTTCAATGGAACATCGCTGGTTTTCCAGCGATGTTCCATTGAAAACAGCGATAACATTGCTGATAGGACCCTGTGATCCTATCAGCATAATCCATATCCTATTAAAAGTATGCCTTAGTCAGGAATTTAACAGGTGTTAAATTCCTGAGTTAAGGCTGAGGTAGCGCGATTTTTTTTAATCGCTGCACCTCCTTGTTAATATCGCGAAGCTGCCTTCACGATATTAACATGTGTTGTTTTCACAGCCACGCCTCTTTTGCATCTCATTAGCGATGCGAGGCGAGGCTGTGAAAAAACGGTCTCTCGATCAAGGAAACACGCGCTAGCGTGTCCTTGATGATATTGCGATAAAATTATCGCCGCTTTTCGGCCGAAAACGGCCGCAAAAGCGGCGATAATTTTTTATCGCCTCGTTGTTAATATGCCCCATTGTTCTCACGTTCTGGATTGTGTTTGTTTGGATTTCATTGTAATGACGAGGACCATCTAATAGTGTCTCCCAGACCGTTGTCATTGACACAGCTGGTGTCGGCCATCTACTGATTGATTCTTCTGCAGATGTCGCATAGTTCTGGTGCTGCCCAGACTTGGAGCGGACTTACATTCTGCAGATCTTGTGGTATGGATATTTGCAGCAGATCTTCCAGAATTTTGTTGGGATCGGCCACTGCAGTGCCTCATTCAGACTGACCTGCATGTAAATAAAACCAGGCACCGCCAATGTCAGAATATCTGGAGGGTCAGCCTCAGAACACGCACAGGACGGCAAGCATGTGCTATAACCAGGTGTTATCAGCTTTCATTATTGAAGTGCTGCATAGCCACATGGCGCTTCAACAGAGGGAGGCATCAGCATTGTGCACTTCACAGTGTGTGTTCTTCGCGGTGTGTAAATTCTGGATGTCTAGAGAAAAGCCAGCTGGAAGTTCCAAGTCCCAAAAGTTTTCAGTGTGGAGGGGGCTTTTAGGACATGTTCAGCAAAAGCATTATGCATTATCTAGTGCAGGTCCAGTTGTGACTGGGCAACTGTTCATCCCGGAAAAAGTATTTCTATTCTATTCATGGAAACTATAAAGCGCATTGCTATCCCGCGCTAAGGATGAATGCCAATGCTGGTGAATCTGGTTTTAAAAAGTTTCCTGAATGTTGATTCTGATTTGATCTGTCTTATGTGCCGTGGAAGCAGATTCCAGAGCTTAGGGACAAGGAAGGCGAAGGACCGACCTCCGCTCTTTGCTCTCATTATTCTGGGGACTACAGAGAGTTGCTGATTAGTAGACTGCAGCAATCCTCAAGGGTTGTAGGAAGTAGTTTTTGGATCAGTTTAGGACCTTTTTATGCATTGTTCAATGGGCCAGGCGGAGGACTTTGAAGTGCATCCTCTTAAGCACTGACAGTCAGTGTAGGCTAGCCAGCGCCCCGGTTGCTGAGTGATGTCGGGCTGTAGCATTTTGGAAAACCTAAAGTCTTTTTTATAAATGCTTTGGGACTTCACAAGTATAGGGAGTTCCCACAGTCAAGCCGTGACATGACAAAGCCTTGTACCACTATTCTACGAGATGGTTCAGGTAGCCATCTCAGCAGCTTTCTTAGGGTTCTTAGAATGCCGAAGCATGTTGCTGCCAATTATTTTTACTTGAGTGGCCATTGAGAGTTTATTGTCTAGCCAAACACCCAGACTTTTGGCCTATGCTTTGGGGGTGGGTGGGTTGACTGCACAGAGATTTCATTACAAGCCCGGAGGCTACCATTATGCAATATACTTTTATTGCTGCCACAACATGAAGCCCTTTAAAGAATACATTACATCATGAATAAGAACATTCCAAACAACAATATATAACGTCATGGTAACTAGGTATCATCCTCGTTTATTTGCTGCTCCTGGACAATTAAGTATACATCTCTTTACTATCCTACTTATTGACCATTGTGAGCCTTCTTTAGACTTCTAATTATTATTTTTTAACTTAGATCGCTACCAAGGCAAGTAACCTTACTGATTATAGCTACTTCCAACTTGTTTTATGCTTGTTTCAAATGTTATGCCTTTTTTCTGGTAAATTACTTCCTAACTTCCTGTTTGTTTCATTACCCTTCCAATTTATGGTTGGGTTACCCTTTCGTCTCCCACCTTCATTTCCTCGTCCTATTTGCAGGTGGAGAACACCCGAATGGTCTTGAATTGACAGTTTACCGTTGCGTTGGTCGCCGCCTCGGCAGCGCGTTCGGCCAACCTGCGTTGGGTGCAGACTTTCCCCTTGTGCTGCGGATCCTCAGAATGGCTTCGCGTTGTCGGGGAGAGCGGTCCTTGCACCTAACTCTCCTCGGGCTGCGACCGCACTTCACTTGCATGCGGCAACATTGCGCTCCAGAGGCTGGCAGCTGCTGAAGCCTCTGGAAACCCAAGACGGCGGACGTCTTGTTATGAGTGTGACCCCACCTGCCATAATCACTACCACTATTTCCCGTCCAATTAAGATGAAAGGGGCAAAATATTTATAATGATGACGAGAAGGAGGCAAGCCCAAATCTACTCACACTGTGCGTTGTCATAGCAAAGCACAGCACAAGCGATTAAGGGTCTTCCTTAACCTAACACGCACTTGTAAAGTTGTAAGACCCCCCCTTACCTCTTGAGACTGACAACTGAGAATTTATATAATAGAGATAAATAGAATATTTTAAAAAAGGGGTTTAATACAAACAAAGTTCATAGAACCTCTTTAAAAAAAAAGGAAAATGGCAATGATACACACAAGAAAGATGATAATACTTTCCCTAATGAAGCCATATTAATGAATTATTTTGAAAAACATGTAAGTCCTCATTAAAAGAGGCAGTTGAAACTATTATGAATTTTTTTAAAAAGGTATTTTGTTACTGAGGACGATTCAGTGATCCTTTCTGAGGAAGATGAACCCACAACTAAAAAAGAAGGCAAGGCTTCAAAGAAAACTAAGCAGATGGAGCCTCATGGTAGCCTATGCCCTACAAAAGAACGGGGTTTCTCCCTAGGTAGCCTTTGCGCTACAAAAGACGGGGATTTACCCCAAGGTAACCTACGTGCTATGCACAAGTCAGGTGCCCATAGTGATACAATGAGAAAAAGCAGCCTTATTGGCACAAAAAAATTGGGTGCCTCTCGTGGGACAAGAAGACAGTGTGACCTTTATGGCACAGATGACCTCAGTCTTCAGACTGACAATGATGACTACCCTTGTACTACAAATTTTGATGGGGACGATGACGAGTATATTTTTGATCCCTTATAGAAATTAGACAATGATCTCCTTGACGAGGATTTAGTCCAATCAACTGATTCCAATTCAATTAATGACCCTTCGGGAGTAGAAATGTTTAACCCTACCCGCATTTCACACCCGAGGGGATACTGGTGGCCAATGGACCACGTTTCCAATTTTATTAAATTTTGAATCCGAAAATCCCTTGAAAAGGAAACCAGAAACCTGATGAGAGCCGAGTGCCCTAGACCCTTCTTAGACAATAAATCTGGTTTAACACCAAATCTGGACCCTGAACTACTGACATTTCTATTCAAAACAGGCAGAGACCCTAGGAAGAGACTTGAACGTTTGCCTCAAACAATGCCAAGATAAAGTACTAGACACTCTAGAACCATTAGCCAGGATGGACTTGGCAGAAGAGGCATCCCTGAAGGGCACCCCAATAGACGTGGAACTACTGAGGGGATGGAGTCAGCATGATTATGCTTCCATGGCAATGCTAACGCAGGTTTAACATCAGAGCGAAGAATGGCAATACTTATGAGAATTAACCCCAAACTAGGGGACCTCACCACTAAAGATGTCCAAGGCGACCCGAACGGCCTTCTCTTTGGCGAAAATTCTACTAAAATACTAGGAAAATATGTTTCCACATTCTCTGCCTTCAGTAAGGCACAATCAAAGACGGATGTTTGGAGGTAATAGACATTTTGGAAGGGCTGACAAGATGGGACTAGCTGTCAGCTGCGCACAATACAGCTACCCATACTATCAAAATCAGCGAGGATATGGAAGACCTTTCCGAGGACACAATTCCTCCTTTTTCTCACAAAGAGGCAGAAACTTCCTTACCCATGGTGGGGGCAGAGGCAGATCCTAAAGCTATGGACAGCAAGGTAAGAATGCCTCCTCCTCCTGTTTTTTCCCATACAAAGGTAGGGGGAAGACTACGACTTTTCAGCCAAAGTTGGTCATGACTAACAAACGACCGTTGGGTATTGGAAACCATAAAGGGGTTCAAGATAGAATTCAACACAACACCCTACCAAACACGACAACCCAGAGAGTTAAGCCTAAATCAAGAACAATCAGCTCTAGTAGACACAGAAATGAACCAGATGTTATTAAAAAATGCTATTTGCAGGGTGACAAATTCCGAACAGGGCTTTGCGAGCACAATATTTTTTGTAAAGAAAAAATACAAAGGCTGGCACCTGGTTATAAATTTAAAAGAACTGAATACCTCTCTACTTTACAGACACTTTAAAATGGAGGGTATTCACCTCTTAAGAGACATCCTACGAAAGAAGGATGGGCTTGTGAAATTGGATCTAAAAGATGCCTACTTCATAATACCTATGGTCAAAGACTTTCAAAACGTTTTACGATTCTCATGGAAAGAAGTAACATACCAGTTTTGGTGCCCTCCCTTTGAGCTCTCCTCAGCCCCTTGGTGCTTCACCAAGGTTCTAAAGCCAGTAGTTGCTTCCTTGAGAAGGAAAGGTGTTCGCATAGTAATCTACTTAGACGACATGCTTCTGATGTCACAAAATCAGGAGGAGTTGTTAAAACACATGAAATGGCCTGTAGATCTTTTAGAAATTTTGGGCTTCATCATCAATATAGAAAAATCTATTATGACACCAACTCAAAATTTGGAGTTCTTGGGGTTCCACATAATTACAACTACAGGCCAATTACAACTTCCAGTCAAGAAACTAACCAAAATAAAGAAAGAAATTCCCTATGTTATGTCCAAAGACTTAGTCAGTTTACACGAAATAGCAAGAGTAGTTGGGTTTCTATCCTCTTCTATTCAAGCAGTATCACCAGGCCCACTACACCACAGAGCCTTAAAAGGATTGACATCTTTAGGTCTAAAGAAGGGCCTATGGTATTCAGATACAATCCCTTTATCGCAGGAGGCCCGAAAAGACCTCCTGTGGTGGTGGAACAATCTAGACAGTTGGAATGGGAAGGCAATCTTCAGGAACACACCAGAGCACACTGTGGAGTAAGATGCAAGCAATCTAGGATGGGGCGCCAAGATGGGTAACATGGAGGCGGGAGGGAAGTTGTCCCAGGAGGATCTTCCTCTCCACATAAACTGTTTAGAAATGATAGCAAGCTTGAATGCTCTAATGAGTTTCAAATCCACTCTGAGAAACAGTGCTGTTCTAATCAAGTTAGACAACTTCACAGCAGTATCCCATATCAACCGCTTGGGGGGTGCAAGATCAAAGATCGTTGCGGACCTGGCCAAGAGGATTTGGTACTTCGGTTGGAGCCAGAAAATCATACCAAAAGCAGAATTTATTCCTGGTCATCAAAACACGAGCAGACTGGAACTCAAGGTTCCTAAAGGATTCGAGCAATTTCAAATTAACCCCTTTGGTCTTCAAAAGAATCCAGAATCTTTGGGGACCCTTTCATGTAGATCTGTTTTCCAGCAGACTCACCTTTCAGGTCAAAACCTATTACAGTTGGAGACCAGATCCCAACGCTCAGTGGATGCCGTAGCCCAATCCTGGAACAATCAGAATTGTTATGCATTTCCCCACTTTTCTCTAATCCAGAGAGTTCTTCTAAAAGCCAGAACGGAACAGTGCAAGAGGTACTAATTACTCCTTTCTGGACTAAACAGGTTTGGTTTCTGGGAACGATGGAACTAGCAATAAATGTTCCACGCTGTATCCCGGGAACAGTGGCCGTCTTCAAGGACAAGAGGGAGAAGAACATCCTCTCCTCCTAGAAGGCAACATGAACCTTCTTGCGTGGAAGATTTCATGAAATCCAAGAGACACTCAAGCCTTTCAGGAGAGGCTAAAGATCTGCTGGATAAGTCATGGGCCCCAGGAACAAGGAGAAGATACATTGGAATTTGGAAAAAATGGTGTAGTTGGTGCCTGGAACGGGACTTGGATCCCGTGAAGGGTCCTGTAGTAGAATTGGCAAATTATCTCGCAGGGTTATTTAACTCAGGCCTATGCTATAGAACAATCAACTGTTATAGATCAGGATTATCAGCAGGACACTCGTTAATTAACGACTGTTCTATTGGTTCAGATCCTCTGATCTGTAGGGTAATGAAGGGAATTAGACTTAAACGTCCCCCCAAGACAAGGTATGACTCCTTATGAAATGTTAACCTAATTTTCGAGCTTTTCTCTACATGGCCAGGTAACTCTTTCCTTTCAAGAAAACAATTAACATCTAAACTAGCAACCTTACTCTGTGTGATATCTCTAAAATATTTTCAGATGTTAAAGCCTTAGAGATCCACAATAGATTCTATTCTCCAGACGGAGTGCATTTTGAAATGTGGAAAAGGACCAAAACTATGACCAAGAGCATGTTTTATCCCTGTTTTCCAGATTATAAAAAAATATGTGTAGTGAACTGCATGAAACCTTATGAAAAAGTAATGTGTATCTTTAGAACCAAGAATGAAAAACAACTCTTAATATCCTTTGTTAAACCCTATAAAGCAGTATCCATAGCTGCCATTGCTAGGTGGGTTAGACTAATGATGTCAGAAGCGGGACTAGATTTGTCCAAATTTGGGGCTCATTCTTCCGTGGGGCTATGGTCAGTAAAGTGTCCTGGGCAGGAGGATCCCTTTCTGATATCTTGAAAGCTGCAGACTGGTCAAATGCATCCACATTTGCACAGTTTTACCTTAGACCTGTGGAACATGTGAGCAGTACAGAATTAAAAAGCTTTAAAAGTGCATAATGGTAGCCTCCGGTCTTGTAATGAAATTACGATTCTCCAATTATCATACAGAGAGAATCTTCAATTCATTAAAGGCAACGGAGGCTAACATTATCCCACCGGACCTACGACGCCGCCACCCTCAACGCACTCAACACCGGCCGAATCCCGGGATGCTACCGAGCCACCCCGAGACGCACCCACGGACCCTTCAGCTGCCACTCCTGCAAGTTCACCTGCATCCGGACCTGCCCTGCACCAGCACCCGCCAAGCCGAACACCAGCAGCAACCACCTCAAGTGCATCCTGCTCAACACCCGCTCCACCCACAGACACGCTGTCCAACTCTGGAACCTCCTCGACACCACATCTCCTGACGTTGCCTTCCTCACGGAAACCTGGATGAACGCCTCCTCAGCGCCTGACATCGCCATCGCCATCCCAGAGGGATACAAGATCATCCGGAGGGACCGCGCCAACCAGACCAGAGGAGGAGGCATCGCCATCATCCACAAGAACACCATCCGCATCACGACCAACACGGACGACACCCTGACAACCGCCGAACACCTACACTTCCAGATCCACACCGACCCCAAGACCACCCTCAGAGGCACCCTGATCTACCGACCATCGGGACCACGCACACCATTCAGCGAAGACATCGCAGACTTCATCAGCCCGCATGCCCTCCCCTCCGCTGACTACATCCTCCTCGGGGACCTCAACTTCCACCTGGAGAACAACAACGACCGCAACACCACCACCCTGCTTGACAACCTCGCCAACCTCGGACTCAAGCAGCTGGTGTCCACCCCCACCCACCTCGCCGGACACACACTCGACACGGTCTTCTCATCCAGCAAAGACATCGCCTTCAGCCACGCCACTGGACTCCACTGGACGGACCACAGCTGCGTCCACTTCAGCTTCAAAAAGAACACGACCCACCACCACCAGCAACAGGTCGCTCGAAGAAGCTGGAACAAGATCACAGCCGACCAGCTCGCCGCTTCCCTGAGCCAGCACCCTCCCGCCAGCTCAGCGAACCCCAGCCAGGCCGCCGACAACCTCACGAAGTGGATCAACAACTGCGCGGACGAACTCGCCCAGCAGACCCGGCAGCAAGAAGGCCCCATGGTTCACCGACGAACTCAAGAGCTCCAAGAAGAACTACCGAGCCCTCGAGAAAGCCTGGAGAAGGGAGCCAACACCGGACAACATGACCACCCTCAAGCTCGCCACCCGGAAGCACCATCAACTGATCCACGCCACCAAGAAAACAGCATTCAAGGACCGGCTGGACAACAACGCACACAACTGCAAGGAACTCTTCAATATCGTGAAAGAGCTCTCCAACCCCAACGCCGGAAACAACAACATCACCCCATCGCAAGACCTCTGCAACTCCCTTGCCTCCTACTTCCACAACAAGATCGCTGACATACACAACAGCTTCAGCACACACACAACGCTCCCCACGACCGCACCAACGCCTCCCACCACCACCCTCAGCGCCTGGACCCCGATCAACACAGAAGACACCATCCGCACTATGAACTCTATCCACTCCGGATCTCCGACAGACCCCTGCCCTCACCACGTCTTCAACAAGGCCGACGCTGTCATCGCACCCCACCTGCGGGACATCATCAACACCTCCTTTGACACCGCCACCTTCCCTGAGAGCTGGAAGCACGCCGAACTCAGCGCTCTACTAAAGAAACCAACATCGGACCCCACCGAACTCAAGAATTACCGCCCCATCTCGCTCCTCCCGTTTCCAGCCAAAGTCATCGAGAAGACCGTCAACAAACAGCTGGCCGCCTTCCTCGAGACGAATGGATCCCTCGACCCCTCACAGTCGGGCTTCCGAGCCAACCACAGCACCGAGACCGCCCTCATCGCTGCCACCGATGACATCCGAGCCCTGCTGGACAACGGAGAAACAGCGGCCCTCATCCTCCTAGACCTCTCCGCGGCATTCGACACTGTCTGCCACCGCACCCTAGTGCAGCGCCTCAGCAATGTCGGAGTCCAGGAGAAGGCACTGGAATGGATCATCTCCTTCCTCGACGGAAGAACACAGAGAGTCCGCCTACCACCGTACAAGTCAGAGGCCACCGAAGTCATCTGCGGCGTCCCTCAAGGATCCTCGCTCAGCCCCACCCTCTTCAACATCTACATGAGCCCCCTCGCGGACATCGCACGCCAACACAACCTCAACATCATCTCCTACGCTGACGACACCCAGCTGATCCTCTCCCTGACCAACGACCCCGCCGCCGCCAGAGCCAACCTTCACGAAGGGATGAAAGACATAGCCGAGTGGATGACGACCAGCCGCCTGAAACTGAACTCTGACAAGACGGAAGTCCTCATCCTGGGCTCCTCGCCCTCCGCCTGGGACGACTCCTGGTGGCCACCCGCCCTGGGCACCGCACCCAAACCGGCAGACCACGCACGCAACCTAGGCTTCATCCTGGACTCCTCCCTCTCCATGACCAGACAAGTCAACGCCGTCTCCTCGTCGTGCTTCAACATCCTGCGCATGCTACGGAAGATCTTCCGGTGGATCCCCACCGAGACCAGGAAGACGGTCACCCAGGCCCTCGTCACCAGCCGTCTGGACTACGGCAACGCCCTCTACGCCGGAACCACCGCCAAGCTCCAGAAGAGACTCCAGCGGATCCAGAACGCCTCAGCCAGACTCATCCTCGACATCCCCCGATGCAGCCACATCTCCGGACATCTGAGAGACCTGCACTGGCTCCCCGTCAACAAGAGAATCACCTTCCGTCTCCTCACCCACGCACACAAAGCCCTACACGACCAAGGACCGAGCTACCTCAACAACCGCCTCAACTTCTACGCTCCCAAACGCCATCTCCAATCAACCAGCCACGCCCTCGCCGCCGTCCCCCGCATCCGAAGAGCGACAACAGGAGGAAGGTCCTTCTCCTACCTGGCCGCCAAGACCTGGAACTCCCTCCCGACCGACCTGCGCCTGACCCAAGACCACCTCTCCTTCAGGAAGAAGCTCAAGACCTGGCTGTTCGAGCAGTAGCGGCACCCCCCCCCCCTTGCGCCTTGAGACCCTCCGGGTGAGTAGTGTGCTTTATAAATGTCTTTGATTGATTGATTGATTTACTTGTACTGGTCCGAAAGGTGTCAAACGCAAAAAATGATCAAGGACATGGACCCACCTTGATCACGGATTACTTTGAGCTCCTCCATGGCTGCGGGTGGGGCCATTTTAGTCCTGCTACCTGCTCTGAATATGGTTTGAGAACGGTGTAGTATGCCATTTGTTTCCAGATAGGATGCCAGATTATCATTTACAAATGTTTCCAAAGTTTTACTAGGTCCTGGAAGAAGGAAGATAGGATGATAATTTTCGGACTTTAAGGGTCGGCTAATGGCTTTTTAAATAAAAGCTTGACCATGGTGTGTTTCCATGTGGCTGGGACATTTCCCGAGTTAAATGAGTAATTAAACATGTCTGTCAGCATGGTGATTATTGCTTTTCCACTTTTTAGCATAGTATCGGGGGCAGGGTCTTGTGAGGAGCCTGATTTTAAGGATTTCAACAGTTCCTCCGTGCCATTATGCATGAACTCTGGGAATGTGCTTAGTTTGCCATCTCGTAATTGTTGGGACTTAGGGACTTCTTCATCCCTTCCCAGAGTACGGAGGATGCTGTTTACCTTTTCAAGAATGAAAATAGCCATCATGTTACATCTTGACTCTGACAGAAGGGGCAGTTTTAATATTGGCTGGTATCATCAGGCTGCCTACCAAACTGAAAAGTTTTTTAGAAGAGTTAGTTATATATATAAATGCTTTGTTCCCATCAGGCCAATCCTCGAGATGCACCTAATCGCAGTCGGAGATGGAAACTCAGACTTGCAAACTCCGCTGTTTACAGCATATGCAATTTTTCCAGCCCGTTGATTTTCCACAAGTAAACCAACACTCAAGGAGTTTATTTCACAGTGTTTTCTTGCATTACTGGTACCCTTATCCACAAGGAAGATAGATTCCTTTTAGCTGAATTCGTAGCCTTCTTGACAATAGTCACCATGTGTTTTTTAAACCATATTTAAAGAAGAAAGAAACAAAAAACATCTCCTGTTGCAAGGAGGGCGTGACAAGTTCTCCAGACACAGTTCGTGAACTGTGGCGGCCATCTTACAATGGTTATTTGTTAAAACATGCTACAACACCAGTGACACTCTGATCTGCTCACCTCGAATATATGTTTTTCTAGCAAAGATTTTAAGCATAGGATCAGGACAGTGCCATCCACACCGAGGTAGAAAGTCTTTTGCCATTTTTACAGCAAAGACTTTTAGCATAGGATTAGCTAGTTCCATTCATGTTGACCTGAAAAATAACAAAAACCTTTTACCCCTTGAGGCACAGTATCCTCGGTGTGAATGGCACTCTGCTAATCATATGCCTAAAACACTGATATAAAACATATATTTGAAGTGAGCAGATCCTTTTTTGCATATATATGTATTCTCTGACAAGGTTCAGCTTGTCCACAACACTCAGCGATGTGGTGTGGTGCCTGCTTTATATGGGAAATCACTCTATATTTATAAACAAAAACAAACGGGAGGTGGTACTCCAGAATTCAGTATTCTTTTTTAATTCATGAACATAGAAATTCCTGAAATCCACAAAAAACACAAAACACATGTGTTGGACTTGGTCACTCACAAACATTTTGACTTCACCTTTCCTATTTTTATGAATTAATTTTGTTGGCTTTAGGACTCTGTGTACTTTACCCCTGCCAACCAATACTAAAGTGCGTGTGCTCTCTCCTTTAAACATGGTAAAATTGTCTTACACCTGATTGGCATATTTGCTTATAAATCCCTAGTAAAGTGGTATACCATATACACAGGGCTGAAATGCTATTAGTGGACCTAGTGCAGCATTTATTGTGCCACCCACTTAAGTAGCCTTTTTAAACATGTCTCAGCTCTCCCATTGCAGCCCGTAAGCACTTTTGAACTGCCAATTTGATTTGGCAAATTAACCCCTTTGCAAAGTGTAAAACTTCTTTTTAATACACATAAGTCCCCCCTAAGGTGGGCCCTAGACAGCCCATAGGGCAGAAAGCATTGTAATTATACAATTGGACAAGTACTTTGTAGTTTTACATGTCCTGGTAGTGAAAAACTGACAAATTAATTTTTCAATACTGTGCACCCTACCACTCCCATAGGGTAACATCAGATTAACTTATTACATTTAGTAAGTGATAACATTTGTTTGGGAGTAGGTAGGAAAGTCATTTTTAGTCACTGGCACGATGGGGGCCAGACATCGGCCCAGCTCCACTTGCAACTGAATAGGCTGTGCTCTGCCTTCACACAAAGTACTTGTCACCACTACATTGTTCCTGCATCCGACATGGTGCCAGGGAAGGGGGATCAGAAAACTTCAAGGATTTCAAACAGAATTCTCTAGTATCATCTCCAACTTTAAAGAAGGCACTAGATATAAAAATAGAACCCTCAGACCCGCTCTTCAGTTCACTTTCTGCACCTGCAGTAGGACTCTCAGACGACTGCTTGCTGCTGTGTCCTGCTGTGTACTCCACAAGACTTCTTTACGGGACATGGAAGGACTGCTTTGCTGCCTGGAGCCTGCCTTGAACTTTCAGAGGCCTGCCCTGCTGCTTAAGCCCTGCTACATCACTTGAACCCAGGATTACCAGAGTGACTTCAAGGGCTAGTTGGCTGACCTCCTGTTGCAGGGATTCTGCCCCAAAACAGAACTATGCATAGGATTATAGTACCTGGGTGTATAGGGACTGAGTCATCCTACCCCCTTAGTACCCATGAGCCCAGGACCAACTAGCTATAGTGTCTCGCTTGCTCTCCTACTCACTCACACAGAAACAAATGATTAGACATCCCAGAACACAACACTCTCTCAGGAATCGCGGTAACAAGACACACCCCGTCGCTTGCACTCTTGTACTTGTCCACAATAAGATCTGACAGAGACACAAAACAGTTTAAAATATGTATTTTAACAAACGTGCCCTAACATGCAGTATACGTGCCAAAACAAGCAGGAAAATGCATAGTACAAATACAGCCAGCACATCAGCTAATCCATAAATCAAGAAGGGAGATGTCATCATGGAAAGATAATAGAGCCTAACCTCCCTCCCCTTGCTGAGAAGCAGTATTATTATATATGGAAAGATCTCTGGGCTTTGCCAGCAGACCCCACACCTTACCCTATAGAGTGTGGATCTACATTATAGGTGCTGTCTCGCTCTTCTCCCTGGAAAGGTCCCTCTCCAAATGGATGCTACCTATTCGTGTATTTTAATAAAACCAAAGTACGTTGTCCAAACAACAGCTGCATCACTATGTTTTGTCCAAGGGCTAAGACCTGGCCAGAACAAAATAACATGGGGCACTGTTGTTCGACCTTACTCACAATGTGCAGTCAAAATCCCAGGAACCTGCAGAGAGTGAACACAACAACGAGATCTCATGTGAAAATAGCCATAGACGTTATTGCAAAACTAAAGGTGTGTAGTAGTGTGTGCAAAGCAGCATGCAAGCTGCAGCATGCTCATGCTAACTTAGAAAAAACAACAATGTCCCCATAGGCCATGTGATACCCTTCCCTAGGTTAGGTTGTTAGCAATGGGCTAAAACAAAAATTAGAGGTAAGCAGAGGCAAAGCGTCTCGGAGGTATCCAAATTAGAATGTTTGCGGACCCCCCCAAAAACTTTTTCTCAAATTTAAAAAATAGCCAACTGAATATATGTCTATTCACAGCGAATCATCAAACATGTTGCGGGAAAAGTGGAATGCCATTTACTCCAGGATGTTGTCTGAACCTTCCATAGTAAAAAGGTATGCCATCCAATCAAGTAAGCCGAACGAGCACACATGTTCCTCATATCCAGAGGCCGATAGGCACATATCAGGACAACCTGCATTACATTTGATGAAACTTCGATCAAAGAACGAGCACAGGTACTCAAGTCTGCCATCGGTCCAAGTAGAGGATCACACACCAGGTGCCTACCCATAGAACAGTCCTGGTCATGGGCCACCAACAGACACATGAACAGTTCATAATCCAGGGCAGCGTGTGACCTATTGGAGAGGAAGACACCCAGGGCCCATTGAAAAGGGCACCGGAGGCAGTAAAACACAGGTTGCACATAGGTAAAGAAGGCATAACGGAAGGTCAGTCAATAGTCCACGTCGAAAGCTTCTAATGGCATCACACCAAAAAGCTGCTGTATCCAAAACAGAAGCCAATGGATTCTGTGAAATATCCCGGCGTGGAACGCTTGTAGGCATACTATTCAGTATCAGCCATATGGTGTAGCTTGACATGCTCTGATAAAATGTAACGATTCTCCTTTTGCCCAAGTAGTGGAGGCAGAATCACAGTACTGGTGCCTTTCAAACCAAGGACTCTGCCCGGTGCACGGTATGATGGACCACATTTTTTTTTGTTCTCCACCTTCTCTAGGACAAGATTTCCAACTTTTGGAAGCCAGCCAGGAACAGGAATCAACACTGCCGCATCTGTGGAAGAGTGCAAATGAGCTTTTGCTTGTGAGTCATGAGTCTTTTGTAGATCCTGTAACATAGGACAATGGTTATCTACGTCAGACGTTGCGGCAGCCGCCACAACGTCTAGACCATCAAGGTCTGGCACAAACATTTTAATGCCAAAGAGCAATTCGTATGGGGTCCGCCCACCCAGTGATTTTTCTAGGGAGATTATTCAGTGCATGTTGAACTCCATATAAATGAGCCAACCAGCCCCGACCAGTACTTAATACTCTCGCTGTTAAAATTGCTTTAAGTCACGGTTCATCCGCTCCACAACAGATTTGCGCTCAGGCCGAGATGGAGACGAGAATTGCATCTGCACCCCCAGAGACTTCATCGCATCCCGGTAAGGCTTAGAGGCAAAACCAGGACCTTGGTCATAATGGAAGGTGCCACAGGCACATAGACATGCAAATCTTTTATAACAGTTCGAGTTTCCGCACAACGTTATGGCCAAACCCAATGGAATCTAGTGCACAATCCACTGCAACCAAGATATACTTAAAAGCGTTAGCAGATGTTAAAAGACCGCAGTGATCAGGATAAATACAACCAAACGGTTGATTTGAAATGCACAGTTGAGTGTGGGGTGGACGTGAAACAGTGGAAGCCGTAATCTGTTGACAAATGTCATAGGAAAGAACTTTATTTACGTGCCTGTTGGTACAAACCACGCCACCAAAATCGTTGCTGTAAAAGAGAAATAGTAGCTGTCACTCTGGCAAGTGCAGAAGCAACACCTTCAAGTGCGGCAATAATCAAAGAAAGTCTGAGGTCCTCGATGGGAATTAGCCAATCCCCAACTGATGGAATAGTCACAAATGGAATTTGATCGGTTGTCAAATGATAAGTATAATGAGAAGGGAAACCTTGGGGGATCTCTGTTCCCTCCTTCGTCGCAGCTATAGCCGCTAAAATATCATCATCAATTTTAGTCATAGATCTTGTGACAGCTGCTACTGAACAAGTGGCTACTGCAGATTTGGCTGCCTCATCAGCCAGTGAATTACCAACAGCGTGTGCTCCCACACGTTGATGGCCCAATGTATGGATAACATGTGTGAATGGCAAACGTTCCTTAAGAGCGGCCACTCAGTCCCAAAGTGTTTTATGCCTAATTGCGCTGCCTTTAGAATCACAAAAATCATTTTGTGTCCAGAAGAACAAATAATAAATTATCATTGAAGGATTGTACACAATAAAACATATTGCACACTACAAGTGTACGCTGTCAAAAAGGTTTCTGTAGAAGAGAAACGCATCTCAGCTGGAGTATACAAATGCGATTTATAAGCAATGGGGACAGTGTCCCCTTCATTGAAAGTCACGTAAGTGAATCCAAATGCTCCTGGTACAATCCATATGATCAAATTAGTAGTATTATCTCTTGTTAACAAGAATTGAGTCCCAAGCAGATCAGACTGCAAAGACCTAAGTATTGCTGTATGTTCTGAAAGCCAACTGGAAGACGAAAAAGAGGGTTGTATCAACTTGTATAGCGGCTTGATACCCTCGGCATAATCAGGAATGTAAGTTCTGCCGAAATTCAAAAAACCGAGCAAAGACTGTAATTGTACACATTTCTCCAAAAAGTGGTGGGACCAACCCCCTACCTTCATTAATAAGTTCATAACCAAGAAAAAGCACCGCCAGAAAGAAAATGTCTGATTTTGCTAAATTACATTAAATGTAATCGGCGTATTAAAAAGGCATCGACGTATTCAAAGGCATCAGGGTCAATCTCTGATTTCCTAACGCACTGAATGCGGTCAAATCATGTCTTCCTAGTGCCAAAGAATGGCTGAAAAAGCCTTTGGCGATGTCCCAAGTAGTCTCAAACTTTTTCGAACAATGTTGTTCACTAACGCAGAGCTATGAGTGTTCTGAACCGTAAAGGTACGAACATGACTGTTCAAATGTCAGTAATCTAAAGCTATACGATGGGAACCATCCAGTTTCAATATCGGAAAAAGAGGATTATTCATCGATGAAACACAGGGTTCAATCACACCCTAGTCTTCCAATTGAGTCAAAATGTCACTCATGGGTGCTTTTGCATCACGTTTAATTGGATACTGTGGGTGGGGCTAAGGTGTAGAACGCAAAGGAATCACATGAACCGAGGAATCCTCGTCCCAACTTGCCTGATTGCGATATAACGCCGGAGCCAAGGACAATGCCCACTTCGAGGCATAAGTCATTTTGTTGTCATCCGGAACATATTGTGAAAAACTGGGTAGATAACATCTTCTCCTCTGGAGAAATCCAGTACAAAAGGGGGAGGCCAAACAACCTCCGCCAACAAAATATCATAATAGGCGGTCAGATTTTCCCAAAAGACTGCTTTAATCGGGCGTCTAATATCACCGTCAATTTGGAGGCTTAATTTATAAAGCCTATCAGGAGGAGCAACTCGAGTATCAGCTGTTTCTACGGTAATAAAAGTGTCAGTTGCTTTCGCCTTCAGACGCTGGTGGAGTGTCTGCTGCACTATGGTAACGTCTGCCGCGCTTTTGAGGAGGGTTACTGCCCAACTCCTGTCGAGGAGCAGAGTTCTCAGCATCTGGGGCATACTTTGCAGTCAAAGCCGCAACTTTTTTCTTCTGAAATGGGACCGGGTATGGAGGTGGTTCCTCCTGCTTGACTTTCACATCAAACTGGTGCTGAGGGTCACATCTTGCTTGCATAGACTCGCCTTGTCTGCGATCCTAATGCCCTCCTCTGCCAAATTGTTGATCCAACGATTTCTGAAAGGAACGAGAAGCATGAGGATCAGGAACCTGAAACCTCTCGGGTGTCTTCATTTTTGAGCGGTCACGCAAAGCATATCTACGTCCAGAAGCATCAGGTGGAGGCAGACCTGCACGTGAAGCAGGCTTCTGTTGTTTCTGCTGCTGGATTTTGTTCCAAGCCTCTTTAGGAAAGACTGGACGACCCTCCTTAACAGGAGGGGGTTTACTTTGTGCCTGCGTAAATGGTCAAATTCCCAAGCTATTCCGACCAACGATGTATATACATCTGCAATAATAATCAGCAACTGTTGCTGCCGGTCCACTTCCACCACCTCCACCAAGCGGTTGACGTACTTGTAAGCAAACTGCTTCACCTTTAATGTTGGCCAGAATCATATCGGAGACAATAGGGAACATTCCTACTAACCTCATCCCCATATCCAGTGATGGATCAGCCCCGTGTTCATCCTGTACCTTCTTCAGAACGTTCGGTAGAACGCTCATGGAGGGGGTGCCAAAGCACAGGGTATACACGGAAGCAAACACCGTCCCCCAGGTGGTGCAGTCAGCTAAAGAGGGAATCAGACCACTCAGCATATTCATAGTAAGGATCCTGTGTTTTTCAACAAGTGTCGTATGGGGAAAAATCGCCTCAAGCTGCTCAAATTTCTGTGCAAGCCAAAATGGCAGGGCATCACAGTTTTGAGATCATTTGCCCATCACTGAGTTAATCATGACGGGACTAATTATAAGTTCACCGCCATGTCCTGGTGGTGGAGGAGCAGCTCCAGCCAGAGCCGCCTGAAGTGCACAAGACACTAACTGTTTGACTCGTCTATGAAGAAGAATTAACTGAGTATACAATTGACGCAGCTCTGCGATAATGACATTGAGGTAATTTGGATGTGGTGTAAAACCAGCCAAAACAGGCCAACTGGCCCCATCGATAGATAAAGGGCCCATTCGAACAGAAGAAACAGGGTGAGGAAGGGTGCCATTAAACCAAATGGTATGCTCCCTGAAGGTCAACAGAACTTCAAGTAACGCATAAGGACGATACGCTTCAGGTGGTGCAGCGGGCGTATATTCATGAAAGAAATTATCATTTCCATCCACTGCCAGAAATGTAACCTAAAAAGAGAACACTTCAAAGCGGTATGCGGGATCAACCTCAACCATGAAAATAATGTTTGCCCCTGCATTGGGGACTCCGTGTTGAGTTAAAAAATAAGTAACCGCAGCGCAGTTAGGTGCCGCAATTGCGAGAGCTTGTGCCATGTTTATAAAGAAAGGAACCAGTAAAATGACAGCGCAAAACAGGATAAAAAAACATTTTAAAATTCAAGCTTGAAAAACCTATAGAAACAGGGATACCCTACAAATATAGAAGGTTAAGCCACCCCACCACGGACGTCTTCAGGATCCAGTGAAGGGTATTGTGGACAAGCACAAGCGCTACTCAGGGGTCTCGTGAATAAGTACCAGACCAAACGTTGGTGGTGCCATGTTGCAGGGATTCAGCCCAAAAACAGAACTATGTGTAGGATTATAGGACCTTGGTGTATAGGGACTGAGTCATCCTACCACCTTAGTACCCATGAGCCCAGGACCGACTAGATATAGTGTCTCACTTGCTCTCCTATTCACTCACACAGAAACAAATGATTAGACACCCAGAACACAACACTCCCAGATCTCTCAGAAATCCCGTTAACAAGACACACCCTTTTGCTTGCACTCTTGTACTTGTCCACATAAGAACTGACAGAGACACGAAACAGTTTAAAATATTTATTTTAACTAACGTGCCCTAACGTGCAGTATATGTGCCAAAACAAGCAGGAAAATGCATAGTACAAATACAGCCAGCATAGCAGCTAGCTCATAAATCATGCAGGGAGAGGTTACCATGGAAAGAAAATAGAGCCTAACCTCCCTCCCCTTGCTAAGAAGCAGAATTATTATATATTGGAAGATCTCTGGGCTTTGTCATCACCTTAGCCTATAGAGTGTAGATCTACATCATATGTGCTGCCTCACTCTTCTCCCTGGAAAGGTACCTTTCCAAGTGTGTGCTACCTATTAGTGTATTCTAATAAAATCAAAGTACGTTGTCCAGACACCAGCTGCATTGCTATGTTTTGTCTAAGGGCTAAAGCCCCGCCAGCACAAAATAACAAGGGGCATTGTTGCTCGACCTTGCTCACAATGTTCATCCAAAATCCCAGGAACCTGCAGAGAGTGAACACAGCAACGATTTCTCATGTGAAAACAGCCATAGAAGTTATTGCAAAAATAAAGACGTGTAGTAACACACACAAAGCAGCAGGCAAGCTGCAGCATGCTCATGCTAACTTAGAGAAAACGACAATGTCCCCATGGGCCATGTGACACACCTGATCAGAGCCTCAGGGACAGGAAAGGCTCCAACCATCTCAAACGCTCATCTGAGTGAGTCCTAACCCCCCAAGACGTACTCCTCAATGTCTGGACCCTTGGTTGTGGTGCTAAAGAGTGCTCAGATAGCTCAAATCTAAAACTTGGGACTTTGAAAATGTTTGTCTAAAAACTGCTCTGAGAAGTGAGAGAAGACCAGGACCAACCAGTTTGCCAGTCCACCCAAGATGCATCGCCACTTGGCCTGACTTCATGGCTGCTCCTGTGGGAGCCGGCATTGCTTTTACACACAGGGAGCTGCTGACATGCAGCTCCCTCTCTGTAAAAGCACAGTGCTCCACTTTGAGCAAGCGATAGCAAAATGCTCTCGCTTGCTCAAAGCGGAACACACTGTTTGCTATGGCATGGCGGGAGCAGCACTCCTTCCATGCCATAGCAAACTGCAATGTCCAAAGGGTGGGCACCCCTATTGCTGGAGTGGGCCCCGGCGGTCCCCAGGGCCATGTAGGGCTCCAGGAGGGGGGCTGCGCATCCGCCTCCTTAGTTGAAATTTGCCTCAGGAGGTTGTGTTTCCAGGGGCCGGGGGGCCACAACAGACCCCATTCATGATTGTATTTATGCCCAGGGGAGGAGGTGGTGCCCGGGGCTGTTTGGGGTGTGTGAATTTTTATAAAGTATGTGCCCCAGGGAGGTGGTGCGGCCTCCCTTGTATTATTTCAAATAAAAAAACAGGCTGCCCTGGGGATGTGACGGTCCCTGGGGCAGGGGGATCCGCGAGGCCCCACCTCACATAATTGCAGTTAGCACCAGGGAGGTGGCGGTCCCCGAGGAAGCAAGGGAAGCCCTATGGACTCCCACCCATTACTTTTTTTAAATGTGTGTCCGGGGGAGGTGGCAGTCCCCAGTGCAGGGGGGGTCCGCAAGCCCCCCCCACATAATTACAGTTAGCCCCAGAGAGGTGGCAGTCCCTGGGGCTGCAGGCGGGCTCAGTGGGCCAGCCCGCATTCATAATTTAAAATGCCCTGGGGAGGTTGCGGTCCCCGAGGCTTTGATTAGCCCCAGGTGGGGGTCCCTATGAGCCCCCCTCCTATATTTGTCATATGCCCTTGGGATCTGGATAACCCGAGGGCCTACGCTTTCTTTTTTTTTTGCCACGGATCCCCAATCCAACCGCGATTCCGCAGCAAAATTTAAAACAAAATGCTTTTTACTCTGGCTATATCTGGGGGGCCAGGGAATTCCTACCCTGCCCCCTTTTCTTTATTTTTAACCCTTTTTCTGCGACTCGGCTGCAAGCCGAGGCACAAGATTGTTGCCAACACTTCCTGGTTGAAGTGTTGGCAGCCAATCAAATTGTAGTTGGATCTGCAAGTCCCCAAAAGGACTCGCGGCCCCAGATATTTATAATCTCATATATATATATATATATATATATATATATATATATATATATATATATATATATATATATATATATATATATATATATATATATATATATATATATATATATATTATATCTATATATATAATATATCTATTATCTACTGGCGGTCGCCAGTAGATAGTTATAGTTAGGACCGTGTTTCCATAGGAAATCCGCAACATTCTATTTGGAATAACTTTGGCGCCGGTTGACGAATCCTCCCGAACTTTTCAAAATAGGTGGGGTGCTCCGCTCCACTCCTACCCTGAAAGTCTCGGGGGGATTTGTCAAGCGGGGGCTGAGAAAAAAGGGGTGTCCCAAAACGTGTTTTCCCCATGCAATTTTCCATAGGGACCTTTAGTCCAAGGTACAGCCCGAACGGCTGAACAGAATTACTTGAAATTTGGCAGAGAGGTAGTCCTCAGGTCAGGGATGTGCCTTTTGCAGGTCTGGTGTCAATCTGTTCAGTAGTTCCTGAGAAAATCAAAAGTAAAATCATATATATATGTGGGCGGAGCCTAACCACACATCTCATCCTGAGATCTGATTGGCTGTCAGCACTTCATCCAAGAAGTGTTGGCAGCCATCTTGGGACCAATATACATGATAGCACCTCATTAAAAAGCATTGCAGTTAATAGAAGGTTTTAAGACTTTAGTTACATTATAAATCATTTGTTGACGGTACCATACTCATTTTAGGAACTGTGGTATGTTCTAAGGTGATTTCACCATATGAAAAAGCCTTCTGCTGGGATATCATGATTGAGAGAAAAACATTTTCTCATGCTTTTCCCACAGAGGTTTGGAAGGTGATCTATAAGCTAAACTGAGAGCTTATTTTCTGTAAATTCACATTATCTTTCTCAGTCATGTGAGAATGAAGTCTGACATTCTCAGTAAAACATGAACATCCAACAAGGGCAGAGACTGTCAGTTGATTCCTTTGTGTTCTACTGCAGCTTCCCAGAGTGTTCCAAAGAACAACTAGAGCGCTAACAGTCCTACTTATGATAAACGTATGGCACACCTGAAGCCATCTTGCTTGGATTAAAGTGGTAACTCTTAAAACATTTAATTTAAAAAGGAACAAAATGAGGGGGTTCATTTTTCCATAAAAAGTATGATTAGTTCTGCAGAAAGAAAAATTAGGGCACATTTTGAGTGACTTCTCAAATCCTCTTCTATTTCATTAAAAAATTCTGACATGCAGACTGAAACATGCACTTTCAATACCAGCAGCAGTTTTCCCTGGTGAGCAGTAGCTTTACTACAGTGATCTAATGAGCAAAAAGAGTGCTAACATTCTGAATTTATGGCAAATGTGTGACACATCTGAATGCCTTTGGAATCAAAGTAAAAAACTGAAAGTATTTCCTACTGAGGAGACTGCAGTAAATGAGGAAATTAGGAAACTTCATAACAAATAAGTCTGCCAAGATGGCCAGCAGAGACAAAAGAGCCCAAATGTAGCCCAAATATCACCCAGATGTAGCCCAAGTATAGCCCAATGACAGAATGTCCCAGAGTGTTCTTAAAAACAACTAGAGCGCTTACTGTCTTCATTATGACAAAAGTATGGCACACCTGAAGCCATCTTGATTGGAATAAACTGGTAACACTTAAAACATTTAATTTAAAAAGGAACACAATGAGGGGGTTCATTTTGTCATAGAAATTATGATTAATGCTGAAGAAAGAAAATGAGGGCACATTTTGAGTGACTTCTCAAATCCTCTTCTATTTCATTAAAAAATTCTGACATGCAGACTGAAACATGCACTTTTAATACCAGGAGCAGACTTCCATGGTGAACAGTAGTTTTACTACAGTGATCTAATGAGCAACTAGAGTGTTAACATTCAGAATTTATGGCAAATGTGTGACATATCTAAATACCTTCATGATGGAATCAAAGTAAAAAACTGAAAACATTTCCTACTGAGGAGACTGCAGTACATGAGGAAATTAGGAAACTTCATAACAAATAAATCTCCCAAGATGGCCACCGGAGACAAAAGAGCCCAAATGTAGCCCAAAATCACCCAGATGTAGCCCAAATATAGCCCAATGACAGAAGTGTGCAAAACACTTATTATTTTGTGTTTTTGCAGTGTTATATAGTGCAGACTTGTCAGGTATTGGAGTGCTTTACATGAGCATTGGTTACATCACACAAGAACAAATTCATTTTGATTGTAGACATGGGGGGACTAAGTGATTTGACCAGAATCACAGAATGTCGAGCTGAAGCAGAAACTCCAACCTGGTTCCCCAGTTGCAAAGTCTGCAGTTCTGGAAGTAACACCACATCCTCTCCCCTAAGTGCAAAATTTAATCAAGTGGTCAACTGGATAAAAAAACATAAAGGTAACAAATAATTTAAAAGTGCTTTCTCGCTATTTGAAAACTCAGAAAATATGTCCTTATTTTAGTCTTTTAGAGCACTAACCATAATTTTGATGCTAATAAGACCCTCTCATATATGTAATTTCTAAAGGAAATGCTCTAGGTATTACAGTTTTGATTACATCAAGATGACGTCAGGCGTTCCACACTTTTGTAATAAATATAGAATGTTAGCAATCTAGTTGTTCATTAGGATACTGTTGAGAGGCAGAGGCCAGGGGCACGGACTCTGAAAATTGAAGGCAGGTAGGAGGGTGCAAAGGCAACAATTTAACCACACTGAGCAGGCAGGAAGGGCCGTGGCAGCACAACAGACTATGGAGGGCAGTGGAAAGGGGGGCAGGGGCAACAAACCAACAATACAGGACTTGCAATAGAGGCTGTGGCAATGTAATAGACCATTGTGGGCAGAAGGAAGAGGCAATGGTAGTACAACCATACATGCCAACAGACCCGATTCAGCCAGGAAACGTCCAATGTTTTTAAGCTCAAACGGGCTTTATTTTATCTGTCTCCTGTCTACAATCTCCTCTTTTTCAATGTAACTCAAAGGGGAAAATCAATACCCCAGTTTTTTTTCAAAATCTCCCTCTTACCAAGTTCAAAATGTTCGCAAGTATGGTACATTGGATCATGGAAGGAAATGGGGTAGGGACATGGACTTGGAGAACAGAGGACAGGAGGGACATGGAGATGTGCACCAAACTGACCCTGCAGGGCAGGCATCAGGGTTTGCAGCAGCACAATACACCACACAGGGCATGCAGGACGGGAGTGCAGCACAACAATCCATAGAAAGCAAGTGGGAGGGGACAGGACCAAGCACATGGACAACAGAGAACAGAGGGGCAAGTGGTAGGACCATAATGGACAGACAGGAGAGAAATCTGCAGCATAACAGACCATAAAGGGCAGGAGGGATGGATCAGGGGCATTACAATGGAACAGACAAGCCAGGAGGGAGGGAGTAGGGGTCTGCACATGTAAACAGAGGGCTGGGGGCAAGGGGGCAGGGCAGGAGCAGCAAGATAGCCATGGAGGTCAGGCAGGATGGGCACTAGAAGCAAGACACACCATGAAGAGCAACAGTGAGACTGTGATGGCATACACACAGACCATGGAGGGAAGGTGGGAGGGGTTCAGGGGCAGCTAACTGACCACACAGGGAAGGTGGGAGGGGCCATGGCAGCACAGAAGACCATGCATGGCAAGTGGGAGGGTTAGTGGTAGCACAATGGCCATGATGGGCAAGAAGGAGGGTGCAGGGGCATGCACAAAGGACGATGGAGGATAGAAGGGAGGGTCAGGACCTGTGCACAGACAAGAGAGTTCAGGGGAAGGGGCCTCACAACAGACTGCACGGGGCAGGCAGGAGGTGCAGTTGCAGCTCAACAGACCAGGGAGGGCAGAAGGGTGTGGCAGTACAATGGACCATGTAGGACAGGAGGAAGAGGATAGGGGCATGGCATGTGGACAGGCAGGGTGGAGGTGGCAGGGACAGGTTACAGTCATCTGACAATGTTAGGCAGGTGGGAGGGGAGTGGCAGCTCAACAGAACACTCAGAGTAGATAGGAGTGGCAGGTCCATGGAACATGGTGGGCAAAATGGATGGAGCAGGGGCATACACAAAGACATCGGAGGGCAGGGGGAAGGAGAATAGGGGCAGCAAGCTAAGCACAGAGTTTAAGCAGGAGGTCAATGATGGGGCATAGAATTGGGCAATGGAGGGCAGGAGGAGTGGACTGGTACATCATACTAAATTGAGGGCAGTGGCAGCACATCAGACCATGCATGGCAGGAGGGAGGAGGCTAGTCCATGGATTCACACAACAGAGGATAGGGAGGAGGGGGATGGGGCAGCAAGCTAACTGTTCAGAGAAGGCGGGTATTAGGAACTTTATTGTTTTTAAAACGTGTGTCTGTGCGAACTACTTAAAATATGAACAAGTATGCAGCATAATCTCACTTTTATTCAGGAGGAAGAGGACGTTTGTGACTGTGACTCCGGGATCACTTGGCAGAAACACCCCCTGACCCTCCACCCCCTATCGCAAAATGTAATGCCCGTGAAAAGGGTAGGTGAACACAGTGTTATATAGAACATAGTCCTGAGAGCACGATTGAAAATGAAAACTAGATATAGTGTATGGTATAAACTATGCACCAAAAAGTGTGATATAAGATGAACCGGGCGTGAAATATAATATGCAATACATTGTGCGCAATGACAGATTCATTGGAGAGCGCGAGATAGCACAGGCACTAGCGCGTACTATGTGATATGCGCCTTGGAGTGTAATATGCACAGGGCAGTGTTGTGTAACCTAACTAGTCTCTAAAGTTGTAATATAAAATATGTGCTGGGGAGTGTAACGTTGCATATGCACTGTGACAAAGATATGGATCCCAGATTGTAATATGTATGGCATAGCACTGTGCGTTATAACATAGGCATCGAGGAAGGCACGTTAGATGGGGCAATATAACCCGTGCGAAGACAAGTGTGGCATGACATATTCACGGGGTGGTGTTACAGTGCACATGGGCTAGAGAGTGTCATAGCATATGCACTAGCTAGTGGAATACAACACAGAGGTGTGTGGCACTCAGCAGGCAATGGTGGGTGTAACACAGCATTGGGCTCTGCCAGGAGCGCACTGTGACTCTCAAGTGATGTTCGTCCCCTTTCCAGAGAGTAAAATAAAAAGTATTACACATCCGGCAGTGGATGTGTGTTTTATTAACCGTGAGGGGGGTTTCTTGCATAGTTTTGGTCGAATTTTTGTCGAATCCCCTTTGAATGGCTTGGTGTGCATGTGTATTAAATGTGCCCGTCAATAGCTACCCATGTTTGTATAAATAACCGACAAGGGTGTCTACCGGGATTAGGCACGGTAGGGCATCAGACATGTCAGAGCTTCACTAGTGGTGTAAATACATTCCACGTGGATTCATTGTATGCATAGTAGCCTTTTAATGAATATCACGCAAATCGTCATGGTGATAGGTACGTACGGTTTGTCCAGCATGTCCTAGGTGTGTCTATAAATATATATTTTTTTAAAATAATAAAAAACAGTGGCCGGCCCTGGGGATTGGGGTCAACAAATATAATTAGGAGACAGGCCCTGGGGGATGGGGTCATCAGGGCCAATAAATTAGAATAAGAAGGGGAACCACACAGCCCCCCTTCTTAAAAAATTAAAATAAATAAAAGACTGGCATTGTGCCGTAGGCCACGCCCCCTCCTTGCAGCACTCTGCAAACGCGCCCCCTGGCGAGTTGTAAGTTGGGGAATTAATTCCTCTTCAATACTGAGGGTCCCTGAGGGCCAACTAGCCCAACAGGCATCTCCAGTATGCACCAGGGAGCTGCGCTGCAGACAGGTGTTCTGAGGCCAAGCCCGTTTTTACACCTCTCTGCAACGCAGCTCTGTGGCGCTTACTGGAGGTACCTAGTGGTCTAGTTTGACCCTAGGGACCCTTAGGATTCAAGGGGACTTAATCTCTCAACTTAGAACAGCCACAGGGCGCATTTACACATTGGTGAAGGGAGGGGACGGGGCCTGAGGTGACGTGTGCAAACACGCACTATGGCACGTTTTAAATTGGGAATATAATTTTCCTTCAATACTGAGGGCCCCTGGGGGCTAACTAGCCCACCAAGTGCTTCCAGTAAGCGCCACTGAGCTGCATTGCAGAGAGGTGGTCCAGGCCGTGCCACTTTTTACACCTCTCTGCAACGCAGCTCTGTGGCACTTACTGGAGGTACTTAGTGGGCTAGTTGGACCCTAGGGACCCTCAGGATTCAAATGAACTTAATCTCCCAACTAAAAACCGACACAGGGCCTGTTTACACAGTGGTGAAGGGAGGGGATGGGGCCTGAGTTAACGTGTGCAAAAACGCCCAGTGGCCTGTTTTAAGAGGTAGTTTTAATCCCCCTGCCCTATTATATACTAGGGGCTTATAGAGGAGGTCATGCTAATCACAGGGGGACCCCAACGCATAATGTTCCCTAGTGTATGTAGGTGTTTTCACTGTATTCTAAGTGTCTTTTAACATAGCACTGGCTCTAGGACTGGTTAGTCAGACTCAGTTACCACCAGTATCTGAAAAAGTTGAGGGTACAGGATGATTTTGCAACAAGGCTTCTTTCTGCTCTTCTTTTTGTTCTTTCTGCACGTTATCCTTCTTCCTGCACTTTTCTTCATCTTTGAGGACTTCTGTTGCTTCTTTCTGCACTTCTTTTTTTTCTTTCTGTGCATTTTTTCTTCTTTCTTCACATGTCCTATCTCTGTAGGCATAGTTAGAAATTAGCATTTAAAAACCTTTGAAATTCACAAAAAAAACCATAGGTTTCAGGCACGTTATAGTTAGGAATTAGCATGTAAAAAACCTCAGAAATTCACTGAAAAAACCATAGGTTTCAGGTGTGTTATAGTTAGCTGGACTTTTCACTTGTACAAAACCATTGAAATTCCCCCGTTATAGTTAGTTCAGCTAACTATAACTCGCGCGCCCGCAATACACTGCTGATGACGTCACATATTACATCACTCATGACATGGTCAGTGACATCACTCATCACATCACTGATGACATCTCAAATGACATCACTGATGACATCACTGATGACATCATCCTTGTGATAGAGTGGCAGACCTCCCCTCACCCTAATATAACCTTTGATACACACATTCAAAAATAGAGACTAAACTTTTCAAAACAATGGACATACCAATACCAGTTACAACAACCTCTTCAGTAATTCTAAGATCCACATACACATCCACTCATTCACCAACAGTCCTATACAGTCACTCATACATGTATTCACTCATCATATACACAATGCCACTCATCCATAGAGTTACTCACACACATAGTCACTCATGCTAATAAAGAATCAAACATACATTTATTTGCATATACAGTTATACACACACCACCACACTTACTTCTACGGAAACTTACACATACTTAGTCTTTTAAACAATCACTTATAGAAACACATACTTATTCATACAGGAACTCTTTCAATCTCTCACTCTCACATATACTCACTTATATACACCAATAGTCACATATACTAGTTTAAAACATATGTAGTTACTCATAAAGACACTATTGATACAGTCATTCACTCACTAACACCATACACACACTCATCCACCCATACAGTCCTGCACACATGCTGTCTTCAACACATACAAAGAGTGAGTCACTCATTCATGCACCTATGCACTACGTAATACCCCCCACCGAACCATGCAGACACTCAGACTGATACTCAAAAAACCAACTAATAACCTATATAGACACCCATGTAGCTACTCACCAACCCATGCAGCCACTTATACACAAAGTGAGAGACTGATACAGATATTTACATATTTAAACATTACTCACTAAGCCATGTATTCACTATGATACACTTAATCAGTCATTTACACAATCAATTTTTCAAAAACAAATCATCCATTTAGACACTTATATACCCATTTATTCTTCCATCGACCTTGAGATATACATATATAAAACATATTTAATTTTCAGAAGAAACACACATTCACTGGATGATGTCATCAGTGATGTCATTTGAGATGTCATCAGTGATGTCATGAGTGATGTCACTGACCATGTCATGAGTGATGTAATATGTGACGTCATCAGCAGTGCATTGCGGGCGCGCGAGTTATAGTTAGCTGAACTAACTATAACGGGGGAATTTCAAAGGTTTTGTACAAGTGAAAAGTCCAGCTAACTATAACACACCTGAAACCTATGGTTTTTTCAGTGAATTTCTGAGGTTTTTTAAATGCTAATTCCTAACTATAACGTGCCTGAAACCTATGGTTTTTTTTGTGAATATATATATATATACACACACACATACAACATTGTCGTCCTGCATGACCTGTGACAAGGTGGCACAAAAGCTCCTCTGAAGCCGCCCTCCGTGAGGATTATCCTTTTTATTCTTTTCTCAATTTTTTGCAGTATTCCAAAATAAATTTCATTTCCTGTGCAAAATAAAAATAACCAATAATCTCCCTGGCCGACACTTTTCAGCTTCCGCCTTCTACTGGGTCTAAAGTTACAGCACTGTGTATATATATTTTACCTACTGGCAATCTCCAGTAGCTGGTTATAGTTAGGACCTAGTTTACATAGGTAAAAACGCTTTTGGTTTTGCACCTTTGGTGCCATTTGATGAATTTTCAAGAAGTTTTCAAAACTAGTGTGCCAGTCATTTGAGCTGCTGTCTAAAAACTTTCAAGGTGATCTTTCAGGCATGGGGCGAGAAAAAGCGAGTGTCTCAAAATACGTTTTCTCAATGCAATTTCTGAGAGAGATTTTAGTCCGAACCGCTGAATGGAATTACACCAAATTTAGCAGAAAGCTAGATCTTGGTACAAAAAGAGTGCTTTTTGGAATTTGGTATGAATATGTTCAGTAGTTTTGTAACTATTAAGGAAAAAAGAATTAAGCATATCTAGAGACGCGGATCTGGGCGAATTCATGGATCCATGGACCAACAGCAATGCTGCGATTGGCTAGCTGCAACCTGAGAGGAAAGTTGCCGCCACCATTTTGTGCTTCAGGACATGGTTCCCAGGGAAGAGAATAAAATGTAAAAGTGATACATGGGGTCAGTGTATAGGTACCCTGAACCCATTGGACTAATGGAGGGGTTTGTGAGGGACCCCTCATGGGCAAGAGATTGTCCACAATTATAAACCGTAGAAATGCACCACAACAATGACAAAGCAAACAAGACTATGATTCTTGTCTTTATTTTCTTTTTTATTAATTTTCACACATATGTAGTGGGGGATTTTAGGTACATTGTACTGCATTTTCTTGATGTCTTTGTCTATTGGGTGTCTAGGAATGTGCATGCTAGTTTCCATGTTTTGAAGGATCAGGTAAAAAAGTAATGTTTTGATGAATATTTAAACTATATATATTAGATAGATTTTGTTTTAAATATGGTTTTCTTGTAATTTATTATTTATACAGTGAACATTTATTCATCCTAGTTTAACGCATATTTGATTATTTATTCTTGGATTTACACACAGGGTTTATTTATTGACTATAATGCATTTAGGGTTAGTAATGAAGTCAGGTTTATAGTAGAAGTAGTATGATTGTAGACCGTTTAGTTATTTTTATGATTGTTTTAGGTTTGGAGTGTAGTCACAGTTTTAAAGTTGCAGCTACAGAACTTTTATATTCAACTTTATTTTGGATAACCCATATTTACTTTTTGGAAACAAATGTTTAATTTTCTCTTTTGTTACAATTTTTGGCTTATATTTTTTTGAGGAATGTACAGCTAGGATTCTGTATAACAAACAACAAAGTGATGGTAGTTGTGCCGAAATTGATCTCATGCATTCGCTAGCGCTCGTGCCACATTCCACGCCATTGTATTTCACCTCATTTGCATATGGCTGGTTCCCTTCAGAGGTTGCATAATGGGCAAACATGTAATCGACCCAGATGCTCCCCAAAAAAATTACCAGTGGCTGAGCTAATTCAAGCATTCCACCCATCACCTTTTTGTACTCTTCAGTGAGAAACCTTAAGTTCAACAAGTATTTCCAGACGTGGGTCTTGGTAAAGTTATACCTCACTGGCGAGACCTAACTAGGCCGAATCCAGTCTGAAGTTGCTTGTGCTCCCATTCAGAGAAGACCTGGCCAGGACCAAGGATGATGTGCATATGGCTGGTTCCTGTCTGAGGTGGCTTGGTGAGTAAAAAGATGGACGAGGACAGTGGCGGCTGGTGACTTTTGAAAGTGGTGGGGCGTAAAATGAGTCATACTGCACGGTTGCGAGCGAGCGCAGAGAGTGAGCCCAAACAACCTAAGGAGGGTTCGGGGGCATAATCTCCCCGAGAAAAATTTGAAAATAGAGTGGACAAATTGTGCATTTGCAAGCAAATTTGAGAAAGCAGGCAGGTTAATAAAGTAATTGTGAAAGTGCAGTTATTACCTTAATAAAGAGATGTTATATAAAACATAGGTAGCTGCTTATTCAGTATAACCACAGAGCTTCTTAACAGACTTCGAGATACAATGTATTTCTGAGTAAAGGGGCCTCTTCAAAGCAGATGCCTCGAGTGAAATGACATGAGGCCTCAGCTTCGGGTATCCTTCATGCTTAGCCTCGCAGTCTGCTGTTCTTTGCTGATAAGGACACCCGAAGCTGAGGCCTCATTTCAGTTAATGCTTCCGTTTCAAATTGAAACTTTCAATACTGAACCCCCTTTACTAAGTGCTGTGCTGATTATTAATCAGTGATGATTAATGCCCACACACTGCCCAGTACACAGTTCTATACTCGTTTGTAGGGGAATGACTCCTGACGGGGTTAATAATCATAATAGCCGTGATCTAAAGACAGACAGTAATTAGCCCGCATTTTCTCTGCACATTATCCGCCGCTGTAGGAGTCTATGTCTTGGACAGCCTGGAGGTGAAAAGTCACGCCCCAAACACCACCACGTGCGCCCACAAAGGCCCTGCTGTGCGAGGGAGGGGCAATGGGGCATGACGGAGGATCAGGATGTCTTAAAGACAATTTAGAGACACTCAGTAAATTCTATGTCAGGACCGGAGGCTCCGATTATGCTTCTCATTTTCTTTACTGAAAATCTCAGCAGCCAATCAGAAAGTAGAAAAAACATAACAAGTACTACAATACCCATAAACCTAGAGGGTATCACGTCATAACCATAGAGTAGTCCCCTATAAATACATCACAAGAGAATACCACTCCCTCTTTCTTTGCTGCTCCGCAGCCAGTTAAGTTCTTTCACCTTTGCTAATGCATTTTTACTGTTAATATTGCTTGCTTACTTGTTGTACTTTGTGGTTGCGGCGCGCGCTGCTCGCCTTGCTGATTCTTCACGTTCTGAAACCTTCGGCGGACTCCGCCTCTTTGCCCCGCGCTCCGTTGCACTTTTGCAGAGTGTCGGAGCTTCTCGCTTCGTTGCTGCTTGCGGTCGCGGTTGCTTTGGGAGCGCGTCTCTCGCCTCCCGCTTTCGGGCGCTTTTCGCCTGTTAAGCTCATTAGTGGAGTGGGAGCAGGGGGAGCGAGGACACGCGCGCGTTGCTAGCGCAGTCCTTCTTCTGGCTTGTTTGGTCGTCCGCGCATGCGCGGCGGCCATATTTGCATATTGTGCATTTACCGGTGTATTTTCTCCTCATAACACCGGTGTTGAACCCAGGGGCAGCGTTTTTATTGCTCTAAACCCACGAACTTGCCAGTTTTTGCTCCCCAGTGACGTCCAAGTCCACCAGAGGGCTTGGGCTGTATAATTTGCATAGGCTTTGCCTAGAGTGGCATTATTTGGCAAGCCCTCCCTCCACATTTTAACAAATTTGCATAATTCACATTGGAATTTACACATTCCTATGTGGTTTGGCTTGCCAAGGGTTTGGCCACTCCCCTTATTTATCACTGTCTCATTTATTTCTTTTTTTCCAGTTTGCTATCTCGGACAGTGCATATTACTCCTTTAATTCCTCCTGTGGGTAGATTTGGTCACATTTTAGTGCTTATAATGTCCGATTATTATGACGATGAGGCGGACTATTATGAGGAGGAACCCTCTGGGTCTTTGGAGTATGAGCTCGTCGAAGCTCTTGATGTGGGAGTTCAGCACTCCATTAATAAAGCGATGGTCAGGGCTATTGCACCCTTGAAGCGCCATCTATGCAACTATGCCTTACAACAGGGGTGGCTTCCAGCCTCCTCGCCCCGCACTTCTTCTGGGGTAAAACGCAAAAACCCACATTCTTCAGATTTTGCGAAACTCGCTAAAACCATGACTTCAGACCATTCATATGGATCCACGTCCAAAATTACTCCTTCTAGCTCTCCCCCCGGAGATGATGGTAATACCTCCTCTGGTACTTCTTCGGAGTCCGAGTCTTCTCCTCCTCCAGCAAAGAAATCACGCAAGGAGCGCTTTGTGGACGCCCCCTCGCACCCCTCTTTATTGACCTTTGAACCTTCTAAAATTGTTCATCCGAACTCTTCTTCATGGCTCCCCTCGGATGAGGTTGCGTCCTACGTCCATTCCCACTTGCGTCAACCTTTTGACAAGGATGTCAGAGCACGTTTGCGCTCGGAATGTCCACGCCCAGACCTGGCGGACAAGATAGCGGATACCCCGGATGTGGATCCTTCCATGTTTACCTATCTTAAAAAATATACTAAGGATCCGAAGAGGGGTCTGGATCGGGCATGGAGATCCTGCCAAGATAAGTTGCTGGATTTATCCGGCCCCCTCACAAAGATTTTGGATTTGGGTTATCTTGCCAAAGCCTCAGGGCAGATTATCAACCCTGATGATTTAATTGGTTGGGCCCAACGGGCAATATGCTTCCTAGGCAACGCAAACTGTGCCATGTCCAGTGAGCGCCGTCGCTCTATCCTTTTAAAGCTTGATCCCAAACTAGCTGAATTGTCTTCCTCGGAGTCCGGCCCTTTGGCTCAGGGTCTTCTTTTTGGTCAACCCTTTTTAAAAGAACTGACTAAGTTTGTCGCGACCTTCAGTGGTCTGGATAAAGCACAAGGCTCATTAAAGCGGGCTTTCCGCCCGGTTTTTGGAAGGGCCGGACGATACAGGGGGCGGTCGTTCGGCCGAGGTTTCCAAAGAGGCACCCAGCGAGGCTATGACACTCACCGTGGCAGATATCAGGAGTCCACTTCGTCCGCCAATTTCTACCCCACACGGGGATCCCGTAACTCCAGCAGAAAAGGACGTTTTGGAGGCAACCAAGGAGGTCACCGCGATGCCACTCCTTCAGGTGAGCTTGATTCCCTTTTCAGAGGTTCTCTTGGGGGGCCGTCTCCAGTTTTTTCTCCACAAATGGCAAGAAATCTCGCAGGATGCATGGATCCTGGATACGGTGCAGGGATACAGGATAGAGTTTCTTCATTCTCCCTTTCAGAGTCTTGCCCCCCGTCCGATGGTTTTTTCCCATCTAGATCGGGTCTTCATTTCCAGCGAGATAGATTCGCTTCTCCAAAAAGGGGCCATAGAGCGGACGGTTCGTCACCCTCAGGGTTTTGTCAGCAACGTCTTCCTAGTTCAGAAGAAGGGGGGTGGATCCAGGCTTGTTTTAAATCTAAAGGACTTCAATGGATGGGTCGTCTATCGTCATTTCAAGATGGAGGGAATCCATCTTCTTCGCGATCTTCTTCAGGAAGGGGACTGGATGGTCCGTCTAGATCTGAAGGATGCTTATCTGTCAGTTCCCATCTTCGGACCTCATCGTCGATTTCTCCAATTCTAATGGCAGGGTCTATGGTACGAGTACAAAGTCCTTCCTTTCGGCCTCTCGTCAGCACCTTGGTGCTTCACGAAGCTCCTGAGGCCTGTGGTCGAGTTTCTTCGGGCCAGAGGCGTTCGCCTCATTATTTATCTGGACGACATCCTCATCATGGGTCAATGTCCTCGTCTTCTTTTACAACATCTTGCCTGGACCACGGATCTCTTGCAGAATCTAGGATTCTTGATCAACCCTCAAAAGTCAAGGTTGACTCCATCTCAGTCGGTGGAGTTTCTGGGCTTTCTTGTCAATTCCCTATCTTGTCAGCTCCTCTTACCCCAACAGAAGATCAGATCGATCAAGAGAGAGTTGAGGTTGATTTTGAACAAGCAGACTGTGTCCTTGAGGTCTGTAGCCCGGGTCGTGGGGTTGTTAGCTTCTTCTATACAAGCGATTTTTCCGGGTCCTCTTCATTACCGAGCACTTCAACGCCTCAAAATCCGCCATCTCCAGAAAGGCCTCAAATATTCCGATCAGATTCCTCTTTCAGAGGAGGCGAGGTGGGAGATGTTATGGTGGCTGGAACATATGGAATCTTGGAACGGTCGAGCTCTTTTCGGCACCACTCCGGAAGTAGTGATCGAATCCGACGCCAGTCGGTGGGGTTGGGGAGCCCGATGCGGTCAAGTGTCGACGGGCGGCCGTTAGTCTCCGGAAGAATTGAACCTTCACATCAACTGTCTGGAGCTATTAGCGGGCTCCTTTGCGATTCGTTGTCTCTCTCCCCGTCAGACAAATTGTTGCATCCTTCTCCGCATGGACAATGTGTCGGCGGTTCGGTATGTCAACAAGCTGGGGGGGACTCGGTCCCGTCTTCTGGCAGAAATTGCCAAGGACTTTTGGCACTTTTGCCTTCAGAACAGTCTTTTTGTAGTAGCGGAGTATCTTCCAGGGTGCAGCAACCAAGTTGCGGATTGGAATTCCAGACATCTCCGAGATTTCAGCGATTGGCGGCTTCACCCTCGAATGTTCCGATTGTTGGACAGGTTATGGGGCCCTTGCCAGATCGATCTGTTTGCCTCACGACTCAACAAACAACTTCCGGACTTTTTCAGCTGGCGTCCGGATCCGGAGGCTCTGGCCACGTATGCTTTCCTACATATATGGCCTCCAGTGATGTGTTATGCATTTCCTCCGTTTCTAATGATTCCCAGGGTACTAGCCAGAACCAAATGTTATCGCTCAGACTTGATTCTGATCACTCCTCTATGGAGGGCACAAGCATGGTTCCCGGTACTTCTAGAGATGCTCTGTGCAGTTCCGGTTCTTCTTCCCCTTCGTTGGAATCTGTTGCTAGACCCTCTCCAATCTCCGCATCCGTTGATAACCTCAGGTCAATTAAAGCTCGTCGCCTGGCAAATTTCGGGGATCGTTGGAAAGTCCCTGGCCTTTCGGGAGACGCTACCAGATTTATCAATGAGGCTTGGTCCCCCAACACACACAAACGTTATGCTTCAGCATGGAAACGATGGTGTGATTGGTGCTCTTCACGGGATTTGGATCCCTCTGCAGCAGATGTCTCCTTGGTAGTGAACTTCTTAGCGTCCTTAGCCGCTTCAGGTCTTGCTTATCGTACTGTTAATAATTTTCGATCGGCCATCTCGGCAGGTCACGTGGCCCTTGAGGGCAAACCTATTGGTGATCATCCTTTGGTGTGTAAATTACTTAGGGGTATCCGGTTGGTGAAACCTCCGCGTCCTCGATATTCCGAGCTCTGGGATGTCTCCATTGTACTCCGTTTCTTGGATTCCTGGCCTGTCAATCAGTGTTTATCTCGCAAACAGCTTTCTGCCAAACTAGCGATGCTACTTTGTTTGGTATCATGTAAACGCGTATCTGATATTCGCGCTCTCGATCTAGCGGGTCGTAGTTTTTCCCCTGAGGGGGTTACTTTTTTGGTCACCAGACGCACAAAAACCAACACCAATTCTGTCACATATCCCGCGTTTCCTGACAATCCCAAACTATGTGTGGTACAATGTATCCGAGATTATGAGGTAAGTACTGCAGGTTTTCGTCAAGATTTGACTGGACAATTGTTGATTGCTCTCCAGAAACCTTTTCGTCCAGTGACCCCAGCTACACTGGCACGTTGGGTGCGTTGGCTCATGAGCGAAGCTGGTATTGATGTTTCCAAATTTGGTGCTCATTCTGCTCGTGGTGCTATGCATCCAAGGCTTTTTCTAAAGGTGTCACTTTAGTGGACATTATGAAGACTGCTGATTGGTCCTCTGAATCTACTTTTAAAACTTTCTATTATAAACCTATTGTAAATGTTGCATCTGTTGTGGTGGCACAGCTTTGAACAAGCGTAATCGGAGCCTCCGGTCCTGACATAGAATTAAAAATTTGCTAACATTCGTGACAAGAATTTTCAATTCTATTAAGGACACGGAGGCGAGGATTATCCCACCCATACTCAGTATTGTACTGTTGATTTGCACTGTTTTATAATGCAATGTATATTTATGCTCATGTTTTTTCCCCCCCTTTTTTGCTATATTCCTTCTTGGGACTATGGTATTACGGCTTTATATTTCTATTTCCAGGTTCTGATCTCAAGTGAGCTCTGCTGCCTTTTTCATCCTAAAGAAGAATCTTCGTCGTCTTCCAGGACATGCTGTTCCTTTGAAGTTGTCTTCACATTCGTTGCTGCCTTTGGCCCTTGGATTCTCTTGGTTAAATGGACTTTTCCAGTTCCTCGCGTTCTGGACTGTGACTATATTTTGCCTTAACTTTTCATACAAAGAAAGAGGAAGTGGTATTCTCTTGTGATGTATTTATAGGGGACTACTCTATGGTTATGACGTGATACCCTCTAGGTTTATGGGTATTGTAGTACTTGTTATGTTTTTTCTACTTTCTGATTGGCTGCTGAGATTTTCAGTAAAGAAAATGAGAAGCATAATCCTCGCCTCCGTGTCCTTAATAGAATTGAAAAATCTTGTCACGAATGTTAGCAAATTTGTAATTGTACTTGTGCAGTGATGCTTTTATTCCTCATGTCACAGTCTCACAGTTCGTCTCAATAAAGTTTAAGTGGCATGTTTATAATATTCTAACAGCCAAGGGCTTAAAGCACTTAACACCACGTGCAAAAAATGGAGAACCCTGTCCAAATCTGAACGTGGATGCACACTAAACGCCAGATGCTCTCCATTCTGGAGCAGAGTGCCTTATTGTAGCTTTATTCTACCCGCCGCATAGTAAAATGTGGCATCCTTAAATTTAAAAGAAAATATTGGAACACGTAGAGTGCACGGCAACGTGTTAATGCTCAAACAGTAGTGCAGAATTGTTCTTTATGAGAGGGATAAATATGTGCCAAGTCCTGCAAGCTTTAATGTTTTGTTTTAGTTGCTGCGCAGCTTGAGAGAGTTAATCGAAATAAGTATCACAAAGTGTTGGATATGAGCAATATATCTGCACCCTGGGTAAGCAACCAAACTTTTGGGCACGGTTTTTATCCCGCTGCCTCGGAAACGCAGAAACCTGTCTTTCATAGCCACGCGGCTCAGTGAATTCTCTCATAACAGACGCGTTCCAGCTTACAGAAGAAACTCGCTGTGGCTCCCTTTGTCAACACTTGAGAAACTGACACAGTTTTTTCTGAATGTTATTTCCTCAAATGTGCAGTCCATTTTTCGAGTTTAATTGTTAAGATGTCACATATGCACCAAATATTAACCTACGCCAAGTTAGTACAAATAATACTAATACGCAATCGGTGAATCGGAGGCCCTCCCATGCAAATAATACCAGCCACAGCACTGTCCTGTTACAATATAGATTATCTATGAACTGCCACAAATAGTGCTGCTAACTTACTTAGGTAACAAAAATGGGGACTGGAGCACTGAGTGAGTAGTACTGTACACTAGTATCCGATCGAAGTTGCCGGCGGTGATTATGATGACTCGAGTCGTGTGTGTCGTGTCACGGACCCGTGTCTCACAGTTAGTCCTCTCCCGTCTACTCGTGCCCGGCGCAGACTAGACTAGGGTCAAGACTCAAGGAGGATGACTTGAAGCTGATTTGCCCAGCATAATGGTAGAAATATTGCAGAACGGCCAATCACTGCATGGCTTAACATAAGCCATTACAGTGATTGGCCGTTCGTTGCTATGTTGGGTGGCCCTCCCATCCCCGCGGTGCCAACTGGCTGTGTAAGTAAACCGCGTTCTACACGAGCAGCGGCAGCCAATACACTGCTAGAGAGCGCCAGGATTGGCGTGTGTGAGCAGGGAAACTCGCCGCTCATTTTGCCACTACTGGGGACGGCAATTTCGGCCCAGCCCCCTGCCACCAATATGTTTGTAAATAGAAAGCATTGCTGCGCATATTGGATTCCTCATTATTCCTGGCAGCCGGTCAAACTGTACATGCGCACAGCGCACTGCTGTAGTCCCACAGCCGCAATCACTCTGAGTGCGCGCCGCTCGGCTTGTGTCACATGGCGTGACGCCGCCGTGCGAGTCGCGAGCAAATAAATAAATAAAATAATCGATGAATTTGCAATGGCAATATTTTCAACTTTCAAACTTTAAAAAAATGTTCTTTTTAAAAAAGTTTGAAAGTTGAAATGGTACCAATAAATAATAGGTGGGGCAACGCCCCACCGCCCTAATGGTAAAACCGCCACTGGACGAGGATGAAGGTCTGAGCAACTACCAGTGGCTGAGATTAAATCTAAAGTTCCACCCTTCACTTTTTTGTTTTCTTCAGTTGGATTTTCTACCACTTTAGAATTTTAAGCACATTTATTTATTTTATTTATATTCTACTACAGTCTCGATGTTTTAGATTATTGCACTATTCATGTTGTATATCATTATGAATGCTAAATAGCTTATCCAGTATTTGCTTTTTTATATATATATTGGGACATGAAGTTCTAATTTTGTGGAGGTATACTAGTACCTCTGGCATAGCACAGAGAGGGGGTGCTTAAATTGCTGAAGCACCCTCCCACTTCCACCCCATGCTCCACCATCATTCAAATATCAAAACCACTTAAGAAAAGATTTTATGCAAATATGTGCATGGGTCTTTTTGGGGCCACCTGATTGGGCAGGTGGGTTTAGCACGTCCAACACTGTGTTTGGGCCCTCCAGTCAGGGCTTTAGTGGGATAAAAAAACTGGGGGTCTCTCAAGCGGGCGTGGACGATGTAATAAGAGCGTGGCTTCAAACATGTAAGCAAAAAATCTGTGCTTAGCATAGTGTGCCACTTGACTTGTGATTTGCTGCTACTGTCAATGCATCCAGATGTATAATACAAGTAACATTACACCTACAAGAAGCCATGACTATTGGCTTTGCCAATGGTGGTTAGTTGCATAAGATAAATAAGCCACAACTATGGCTTGGTTGTATAGAATAATGAAAATGCTTCAATTCTGACACGATGAGGTTCTGAAAGTATCATATTCAGTCTCTTTGAAGTTACCTCAAAGTCTGTGAAGGGTGGCACTGCTGCAGAATTAAGATTTTTTTTTTCACCCTGAGGGCAAAAATAGAGAGCCCGATAGGGACCCGTCTCAGCACCTGCTTTTTAGAACTGCCGGTCCTGGGCACCGGCAGGACCCGGCCCACTTCATGCCCTGACTCCAGTCAATAACGCACTGAGGTCTATATCAAAGTTCCACCCGCCCCTCAGAGAGAGCAGCGTCACGGAACATCTCCCCTGAATATCACTGCGCTCCCAGGAGCATTGCCCCAGTGGCTCGAGCAGTGAATTAACTCCCTCGATACGCCGGGCGAGCTAAAGGCCGAGATTTTCGGCTTATCCTAACAAAATGATATTTAGCGCAGAAAGAGCAAACGTCAAAAAGATTTAGTAAATGTCATGAAAAAATGTATTAAACATTGAGAGCTTTCATTCGGCGCGGGCGGCAGAGTTGTCGTGACTTTTTTTCTTTCTCCAGGCGCGCGCTCGGTGTTGAGTGCATTGTGAAGGACTGAAGCACGGGTGACACACTGCAGGGGTGACGCTGAAGAGAGGCGGGGGTAAGCTGCGCTCCAGCGCGAGACAGGAGGCGCCATTGTCAGCGGGGGCAAGGTGTACAATGGCGTATGCTGCTGCCAGCTTTATCTGCAGAACACCTTCCGTTCCGTCGCGCCAAAGGACCAGCGTGGAATGCAACTCTCGATTCTGCATTGATAACTTTAAAAAAGCCCTGTGCGTCGCCAGATGGCTTCTTCCGAGCACGTTGCCCGCCATCTTGGAGGTAATCGTCAAGGGAGGGCAGAGGAGTCCGACCAAACGCGACACTCAACCCTTGTCCTGTCATCTTCTCTGACCAGCATTAATGCCCAGGTCTTAGCCAAAGTCCAGCCTGTATGTAACACATAAGGACTGAGGTACAAAAGCGCATAGGACTAGAGGACTTAATTATTTACTCTTACATGCCTTTGTGAATTGGGCCAAAGACGTCCAACTCCTATTAGTAAAAAACATAGAAAGTGGGTATAGAGTAAAATTTCTGTTTGCAATAATCGTATATGAATTTTCCTTTTTTAGATGTTTTAGGGTTAATTCAGATAAACATATACAAAACTTTTTTTTTAAAAGTACCGTAGGAGTTTATTTATTCCAAAATGGCTTTGTGAATAGGTTTTCCATTTTTTAGAATTTTGTCTTCAAGTTGGGTTCTAAAAAGTCAAAAGTTTTGGACCTTAAATTCCAAGAGGGCTGCTTAAATGTTTTATCTCGTGAAAGTCTGTTGTGCAATATAGTGTAATCCAGCCAACTGGAGTCTGGCTTATTAACTTGTGAGGTGAGTACGTCTACCAACTTAATAAACAAATGGGGCCCAATTCCAAAACTGCATTTTGTGGAACATTTCCTAGTAATACAATAGTATTACTTATTGGGACCCCTTCCCATTTGCAAAGAGTTACCTCCAACTTGAAGTTAGTGGTAAAATGTGAATGTTTTGCGACCGCATTTCTGTACTCCTGCAATTCGGTATTAGGAAGGGGCGCCCTAAGTACGCCCCTTCCTAACACCGAATCGCAAACCCTATTGTGATTTGGTAATAGGTTACAAAATAGCACATAGGGTTTGGTACATCAGAATATGCTTTTTTCTGGTTGCAAACTGCCTGAATCAGGCCTTTTGCAAACAGAAAAAAGGTTGGTACATCTGGCACTAAGTCATTTTATTTGTGCAAATATGCTTTTGTAAGAGTTCAACACCCTTTTGCTATTATCTTTGCAGCTTTGAAATTGAAAAAGGATCTACTCACATGAGTGGGCATTCCAGGGCAATAATGCCTTGAAAATTGTGAACACTCATATACTTACACGCTTGTTGGTATTTACATATTTCTCTGACTACCTTCCATTCTGGATTGGTTTCAGATCTACTCCTGACAGGGGCGGAGTAAATTACATTTTAGGATGTGATGGGGTACCCCCACAAATGGTGGGATGTATAGGTAGGGATTCCTCAATGGGGAAATCTTAGCAAGCACATTTGCACTTACTCAGTGTTATTTTCACGTGACAACAACATGTATACAAATTGATGTATGAACATGTTCTCAAGGACTACTCGTGGAAACCTGATACTCTTGTTCTTTACCGGCTCTAACTTGAAAATATTTGTGATTTCCAAAAATGTGGAAATCTGCATCCACGCGAGTAGAAACCTACGAGTAAAGATTTGCAACTTTCTTTGAGAATCGTGCCCAATATCTCTAAAGATAGATACTGTTTTTTAAAACTTTAAAGTCAAGGATATTATATATATATATAACTATATCAACTAGAATCGGGGACACAATTAATTTCTTTTTGAACGAAGAATTCATGTAAATAAAAATCGGTTCAACCTATAAATGATGTGAAAATATGAAGCATTTCTTTCTGAGAATGTGAGTTTGTGTGTAATCAAAACTCTTTCATCAAGATTCAGTCTTTTTTTCAGAACACCTAACGCTTTAATACAATCAATATATGGTAAATCGTCCCGAGTCCTGGAAGTCCCTCTGCATTCTGGCCCCTTTAGCCTAGTAAAGCCGGTCTGTTTAATTAAATCCATAATTCATGTTGCTCTTTCTAATGGCAGAAGTTTTTATGCATCGGTTCCTGGACAATTGAGGAGTTTGGCAGACTCCCTGGGATGTGCATACAAAGGCTGAAATTAACCAATGGCCCCAGGAGATGGGAGTGAGGGTCTGCAGAAAGTCTTGGGTGATGCTGATAGCATGACTGTGTGGAGAGAAGGCTTGAACATTTAATGGAAGCAGTTATTTGTTGTAATTATTTTATGGAGCAATACAATTCTCAACATCGTTTGTTTTTTGGAAGGTTACAGCAAATTCAAGGCTGCACTATCACATTGCATGTCAAGATGTATGCACTGGAGCGTGTTCATCCCTCTCACATGTTTCATGGGTTTGCAAGTTTCTGGGTGCCTAGTGTCAAAAACCACCCTCTACCACATCATCCTCATAGACATAGTTGTTCCGAAAGAGTTCTTATCTGCAACCAAGATGGGTGACTCCCGCTGAGGCTTTTTTCCACCTCTTTGCCCTAATACAGAGAGTAGCCGCTCTACAGCACAGCAGGTGGAGTCGTGGTGGCAACCGGCAGTCACCGACCTTTGGTGCTTGTTGGTGTTAAAAAAATGATGCAGGGAGGAGCTACTGACATCAGAGAATGGGAATGGCTTGTTGCAGTTGTAACCCGTTGGAGGTGAGACGAGAAACAATGTGATCATGCCCGGCAATGACTCGTGGAGCTGATACGACGGCAGCTACCACACGCTCGTCCCCCACCCACATTTACTGTATGTACTGGTACGCTGAGTGAGAGACATGGGAACTCCCTGCTCAATGACATCTGCTATGTTAGGCAGTGTTGGAACTGGTAAGGTCTGGTTGGCTGAGGCGAGGCCCTAGCCAGGTAGACCCTACCACTCCTGTCAGGGGTGGGTGATTACACTCACTGTAGTACCTGCGCTCACCTTTGGGTAACTTGGCACTGAACAGTCAGGCTTATCACAAAGGCAATGTGTAAAGCATTGGCACAACACAATAAATACACTGAACATCAGAAAGAGACTTCACATGCGGTGTAGGTAAATAAAGTTTGTATTCAACACACATATTAACTAACACAACATGAACATCATGTATTTCTGGGCATAAATTACATTTGGAAATATCATCATCAAATACTTTATTCAGTATTTTACACAACCATAAAAGTACACAACAAATAAGACTAATATACATATAACATAAGTGAAAAATAGGAAGCACCATGAGGCCTTTTAAAACATGCCACAGTTCAAAGCAGAAAATGGCCTTTGAAAGGAGAACAAGTCCATCATTTATAGAAGTTAAAAAGAGAGACATATTTAAAAAGGGACAATAGCGTTAAAATCCAATCATATTATATCTATAAAAATCCCCTATGAAAAAGTAAGATCGTTATAACCAAAACGTCTAAAGAAAAAGGGTTTAAAAATGCAGAAAACATTTTGAAATATCACTAGCAGTACAAGGCCCAACTGTGTTAAAATGACATCAGTGATACACACACTTGGGAAAGATCCTACTTTAGCCCCCAAACCCTTATGCAGTGCAAATCATTGTCAGAACTAGTCCTGCCCTGGCAATTATTATAATTCAATACCACACAGTTATAGGGTGCACCCCAGATCACAACAATATCAGAAATCTGTACACACATAATTACAATACTTTTAAGCAGCACCGTGGGCCGAGGCAGCACTGGTAAAAACCAATGTCAAAGGTTGTATGCTTTTGCAAATAATCAACGTGTAGAGCAAAACCGTCTTGCAGGGTAATTAATAACAGGCAATCAGTCCCACACACTCATTCAGCACTGATATGCGGTGCCACGGATATCAGGCAGGTCTGTATGGAACGCACTCACACACGCATATGCACACAGCACCGTAATGCAGTGCATCCGATATACGTCAAGTCAGGTGATAACGCACATGTAGACCCCTTGACCTAATCCCTCCTCCACCCTTCAGCTAACCCAACTACCCTACACCCACGGGGTGGAGATAAAGAACACCTTCACCCTGATACTTGGCCGATCGTGGCCGGAGGCACTCTTAGTCAGGGTATCAGGGAAGAAGGGTGGGGTAGGTAGCAGGGCTAATTAGGTGACAGTCGACAAATGGAGGGTTGGCCACTACTCAGGAAGTTAACTCACAATATGCATAACAGAAGCGGGCTGAGGATGATAGTCGTTCAATCCTCGGATTCCCCACCGTGCCTTCTGGCACCAGCCCAGTTCTGCGAAGCACAGGGGGCGTCACACACTCTTTTGACCTGCTTCCCAGTGCTCTAAGAAGCGTTTCTTAGCCCATTCAATTACTCTCACAACCCAGGCAATACTACCTGGCAAAATGAAGTCGTCGGGCCGTGGGAGGAGAGAGCAGTTGGTCCAGCGCACTGAGAGCAAAAAAGGAACAATCGATGAAAGGGGAATGAAGCAATGGATCCTCTCTGAAGAAAGAGGCAACCCGTCAGGCACACATCCATCAAAGCAGCACCCAGGCAAATCGGGCACCAGGGAATACGAATCCGCTCCTCCACACCTCCCTGGAAATGAGGTACAATGTCTGGTGAGCATTTATACGAGTCGCACAAGACAGTTCCGGGCACAAACAATGAACAGTCGCAAACTCAGTACCTCCCTGGAAATGAGGCACAACATCTGCTGTGCATTGATATGGGTTGCGCTAGACAATTCCGGTCATGCACAACGAACAGTTGCAAATTGCGTATCTCCCTCAAAATGAGGCACAATGTCTCATGCATGTTGTTATGGGTTGCACCAGATAATTCCAGTCACACACACAGGCGCAAGTTGAGTAGTGCAGCATGAGGTAGAATTAGGCACTACTACTGGTAAGCCCTCCCCTCCGAGTGTTGCAACATGTGAATCGGACACCACATTTAATGAGCATGCAGTCAGCGTGTCGTGCGAGAGAGATGCGGCATGATTGATGAAGCGGGCCATGCGGGGTCCCGCAACCGGTGAATCCACTCACCACCAACAAGCCGACCCTGTGATGCAGGGGCCACACTCCTTAGATGGGGGCTGTACTTCTGGGGCTCCACACAAGGTAATCCGGTCTCCAGGCACAAAACGTAGTTCCATGCTCAAGCCGCACCACTATATGGTATCCAGCAGACGATTTTGGCATTTAGGAGGGCACCGCTCTCTAAGTGTCAAAAATAGACGGTGTGGGTCTCTCGCTGGAGGTATTTGATGTCCATGAGACCTTCACAAGAGAACAGGGGGCAAGCCAACAAGCCCTTTAGGGTGCCACACAGCAGCAGGGTGTTAGCCCAGGCCAGCCATTATTCAGGAAGGGTGCACGATCCCTTCCAATGGCAGTAATCCTCTTTGTGCACAACAGACTCCTCTGGCAATGTGCTTGGCAGTTCGAGCTGGACTGTTCCCATGAGGCACAGGGTCAAGACTGATTTGCATATGGCCATGTCTGAACTGGGGTGGCGTGGTGAGCAAACTAACGATGGATTAAACCCAGATCTGTGACTGGGGGTGAATGTTTGGCCAATGTGCAACATTCCGTCTATCATCTTGTGTTGTTTAATGTGCACCAATCAGTTCCAGGATCTCTGGTTCCACGTCCCCCAAGTCAATCTCTACCCTGCTGAGGTGTGGCACCAGTAGTTATACTGTAGTGTGTTTTTAAAGTTGGGGCGGTTCAGAGGGTTTCCCTTTGAACCACAGATGCCTCTCCTGAATTTCAATATATATAAAATATATTTTTAAAATGACTATTACCTGCCGCCCAAGTCATTCTTATATTATTGGGGGCCTGAATTAGTCTAAATTGTCACACTTGTAGGAGTGTGATGGTTAGTAGTTGTATTGTTACTATCATTGCCAGCATGGCAGGGCCAATGTGTGATGCAAGCAGCAATGGCCTTCTGACAAAGCCCTGACACGTATTTTTTTTTACAAATTAAGAAATGGCCAAAATTGCTATAGTCTTTCTTCCTACTATACTGAACAAAATTAACCACAGATGACCTCTGTGGAGGTAATCTGCTGTAAGCCTTATGGTAGGCACGGAGAGGTACACTATGACTCCAGGCAATGGTCCAGGACCTTAATGACTGCACTTGGGATAGGAGGGACCATGACTCAGTCCCACAGAGACCAGCGGGGGGGACCAGATCAGGCCCAACTGGGTCTGGTCCGCTGGAAAGAAGCTCTAACTTTCTAGCAGTAAAGTTAGACTTTTGGCCTAAATTAGACTTTTGGTCTAAACTTTGACCAAACGTTTTTCTTTACAGTAGTAAAGTTAGACTTAAGGTTTAAACTTAGACTTTAGGTCTAAACATAGACTTTTGGTCTAAGTTTACTTTTGCGAATCGGGCCCTAGGTGTATACGAGTGTTACCATGCTTGGAAGGGAGCGCACAAGCACTTTATCACTAGTAGAAGCAGTAGTAAAGTATGCAGAGTCCTAATGCCAGACAAACGGGTTCAGCAAAAATAGGGTAGAGAAGGTAAAATTCTGGACGAATACAAAGCAATAGAAGGTCATTTCCAACAATCTCCTTGGCTAATTTGTTGATGATCCTTCTCCTGGAAGACAGTGGCTTGTTTCCGGCAGCAGGGATGCATGAGTGGTGTCAACAATGACCACTGAGCAAGGAGTAGCCATCTGGAGTGGGGAGACAGGAACATCTTGTAGTAACAAAAGGCATTTTTCACACCTCTTCTTTTGTAGTGGAGATGCCAAATGGAGATGTAAGGAACTGCAACAGTTGATTCTCAGAGCCATCCTAGATTTTCTCTCTCTGTTCACCGCAGTAGGCAAAACCAGTCTTGGCAAAGGGGAGGTCTTTTCATCACCATAGGGCAGTGGCTAGAAGGAGCACCAAGTTTCCAGCAGTTAGCAAAAAGCTAGACCCATTTTGAAGAACTCTGGGTAGGTTTGTGTAAAAAGAGGGCCAGATTCGGAAAAGTAATCTGAGACAAAATCCTAACTTTACGACATTCGGCATTGACAGAAGGCATTTAGGAATACTAAAGTTAGGATTCCTATCTTTAGTACTCCTAAATGACTTCCGGGAATACCAAATGACGTAAAGTTAGGATTTTTCTCAGTGTAGGAGTACTAAAGTTAGGATTCCTAACTTTAGTACTCCTAAATGCCTTCCGTGAATAACAAAAGTCGTAAAGTTAGGATTTTGCTCAGTTTACAAGTAGTAAAGTTAGGATTCCTAACTTTAGTAATCCTAAATGCCTTGAGTGAATACCGAAAGTCGTAAAGTTAGGATTTTGTCTCAGATTACATTTGTGAATCGGGCCCTGAGATAGGAAGTGCCAAAAAAGGAGGTAGGAATTCTGTGAGAAAGTAGCCAGAATTGTAGGTAGAGTATTCTCTAAATACTGGCTAGTACACAGGATAAGACTGGCACCTCACTGCCACCTCCTCGAAACATTCCTGGACCTGGGAAGAACACTGCCCTGATGTCAGTAGAAATCTGGTGCCTTTCTTACCTACGTATGGATATATAACCATCTTTATTCAAGAATTACAAGACTACCAAGGTTTTTTTGTTGTTGTTCTTGCTGCCATTTCCTCTTAACTGGGACCCTCTCCAGGAGACGCTTGCCACGGTTCATGTGATGCAGATATCAGGCTTAGGAAAGCCCTGTGGACACTGGGGGCAGGCATCTCTTCCTCAGTGAATCAAGAAGCACAGTTGACAGACCTGCACTGTGTACAGCCCATGATATTAACACACAGTTGTCTTGGAATTGATTGCTGCTTGTGCTACAGCTAATGATTGTGGAGCAGAGATTCCTGTCATACTGTTGTTGTGACTAAGCAGACTGTGCTTATTGTTTATTGAGTTTAGAGAGATACCTCCTCCCAAACCAATAAAAAAAGCAGATTTTTTTTTGCAGCAGCAGCTGGATAGGGCTTTTTCCGGTAGTTACCATTCACTTGTAACAACTGAGAATTAAAAATACCATTCTGGATTTAGAAGTAAAAAAATATGATTGCTTTTTAATTGGTAAGAAGTAGCTTTTCTACAATTTGAATTCAGTCAACTATCTGATTTTTTTATCACATTTATTCGTCTTCATTTTTTTCAAACACGAACGCTGATCTGTCTAGCCTGGCCAGCCTTACCTTGTTGCATATGAAGGTCATGTACATGGGTACCTCACACAGCGGGAGAGTCTGCGGCCCATGGGCTTCCTGCTCTGTCAGTAAGACTAGAAGATAAGGGTGGTGACAATGGCCCCACAGTAGTCATTAGCCATCCAGGAGGGCAACAGGACCAGCCTGTCCCATAGTGACCCTTGTTAAATTCTGTGTCAAAAACACCATCTATCTGGGTAAGATCTTAGGTAAGGTGTGTGTTTCTCAGATGTAGTTATTGCACAGTTCAGTTGTGTTTCAGGCCACTGCATCACAAAACCCAGCTCTGTACAGATGTTGGGATAACAGCTTGTACTTCATGATCTTTTGAAAAACCGAAGGGTCAGTTTCTACTACATCTGGAGGTAGTTGCCAAGGTGCGTTCTCATCGGGGTATGGGTGCAGTGGAGCCCCTGCAACACAGGGGTTACCAGGTGCTGTGTACCTCTTCAGACCGCTTTAGGGTGGTGATGTGTCTTTATCAAGCGATACGGCATGACATTGTTACACCCTAATTGGAGCTCCCAGGAAAATGGGAAGACTTAGCACTTTTTATTACAGAAGCAGTTTGGGCCAAGATACTTGTTTGTACCTACAAAGTATCTAAAATGCCAGATTTAAGCTGATTAACTTTTATTATCTGCACAGGGCGTTTTTAACCCCAAGCTAAATACCTTGGTTTTGACATTTTGCTGACGCGACCTGCCCTCGATGCTCCATATGGTGTGGTCCTGCCCCCTACTGGAGGATTTCTGGGGGGAAGAAGTGACTTGTGTTAATGAAGTGACAAGAGATGGATTGACTGTGCACCTCTGACATGCCTCCTGGGGGGATTCCCCTGACCTATAAGATGCAAGACTACCAGATGGTTTATAGATCTGGCTCTGGTCCTAGCTAAGCGTGAGCTTACCATGCACTGGAAATCCACCAGGGCCCCCAAGTATGAGAAATGGAGGGAGGAACTGATGCAGACGAGAGTGCAGTGTTGCTCAGAGAGGTGAGAGGATAGGGGATTGATGGACAGGGCCTGAGCTTGGGATCATTTACTGGACTGCCTTATGGAACCTGACATAGAAACCCCTATTGGCTCTCCAGCACTACATGGTATATCTGATGAGGGAAGCACGTAGCAGCAATATTTGTTCATGCTCACCTCGGGCAGGAGGTGCACTGATGGTGTATCATTCGTTCATAAACCCCTGGGCTCAAATGTGCTCTATATTGTTTGAATTAATAGGATAGGGACCCAAGGGCATTAATAAGGGGATGAGGGGGAAAGAGAGGGAATTGCTGTTTAATCCCAGTAGGGTTGTTTTCTTTGACATACAGCAATGCATTGTTACCGAGTGGCTATCTAATGACTTGTTCTTACAATACTATATACTGATATTTGCATATGTATACCCTGACAAACTCATCTGGGATATGTTTGTAATATTTGAAATGCCAATTTTTCTTTTTTTTTTAAAACAGTTTGTGCTTTATGATGCTGGAGCAGCAACACTACTAATGATGTTGGGGCTCTGTGGCTTTCGACCTAGTGTACCATGCCCTCTGGTTGGATCATTTACCCGCCTTTGTGGGGTCTCAGAAAATACCACTAATTGGTTCTGTGTCTTATTGATAGGTTGAACTCAGCAAGTCAAAGTAGGAGGCTTTCTTTCTCAGCACAGCTGTGCACTTTGTGCTGTTCCACAGAGTTTGTTTCTAAACCTGGCCCTGTTTAATATCTGCCTGTGTTTATCCTGATACCAATTTCAAAGTGTATTCACAATCATATGGAGATGATACTCAGGGCCAGATTTACCAACGTTTCACGGAATGCAGCGCAACAGCCAAAAATGCTGCATTGTTTTGCATGACAGGGAGAGAGGAGGAGAGGGCCATACCTACAGAGATGTGTCTCTCTCCTCATCTCTCCCTAGCACCTGTGCATAATTTTGCAGCCGAGTACCAAGTACACATCTTAGCGCCATAGTGCAAGGGTGTGTGCGTGAGTCTAGCATAGGTATTGTCCTGGAAGGGTACTATGCTTAGACTACATCGAAAACCTTTCCTACTATGTATATGTGCTGCATTGTGCAGCACACGTGCAAAGTCGGAAAAGAAAGGAGAAATAGAAACATTTCTCTTTTTAACGCATGCTTTCAAATGGCATTACTTTTTGATGCAAAACCCTTTCTCAAATTTTTGGTAGATAGAGTGTTGCATCAAAAATTACGGGTGGCTACATGGGAACGCCAATGTAACGCACCCTTGACGCTAAGTAACTCAAAGCAGTGCCTCATGCTACTGTGCATTACTTTTAGGCAATTTCCAGTACTAAGCAAGTTTTGAGCTGGAAAGTAAATTAGAAAAAAAAATATTTTGTGCTGGTTTGTGTCACTTTTGTGGGGCAAACAGCGCAAAATATTGGTATCTTAGTTCCTTACAGCATCTTCAACCACATATAGAACTGTCTTTCTGGCTATCTCAGCATGTATAACAACTGTCTGCAATTAAATCCATCAGTAACTGCAAAATGGCCACCTAATTGGGAGACTCCGCCGACCCGGTGCTGAATCCTTCCTAATTTGGCTCATTAGTGCACGATCAGCAGCCCATAGTCATGGACCTGGTGCTGCAGGACTTGGGAGGCCTTGGGAGGCCTTGGGGCAGTGCTGTGTAGCAAAATTGAAGGCTGCTACGATGCCCTGCCACAAGGGAGCCGCCCACGGCGCTCAAGCGGGCCACTGTATGGGGCTCTTGCAGATGCCTGGGGCCATGGATTCAGGACTTTTGATGTGAGGGGGACCAGGAGGTCATCTGGGCCTGTTCATGCCCCCCAAGGGACTATGGGTTGAGGCGGGGCAACCTGACACCCACTGATTGAACTGCCAACTGGAGACTGACCATTGGCGCTGTGACATGTCGGAATACGGCTGAACTCCAGTAGCACTGCCGCTGGAGAGACACTTGGCCTGCTCGTGCCCCCTGGGGACTGTGGGGTGAGGCAGGGCCATCTGACACTACTGATTGGGGGAAAGATGCTCTGCTGGTTGCGGATCATGGCGAAACTATGTTAGATGTGGATCTCAAAACCCTGCTTGCAGACGTCCTCAATAGTCTAAGAACATTAGTCTCTAAGATCCATACCATCATTACCTGGCTTGAACGCAGGGGGGCACCGTCTAGAAAAACATGACGATAGACTGGGATTAGCAGGTGTCCGACACTGAGGACGGGATAACTGCATGTAATGAACAACTATTCAGCATGGAAAAGGTGCGGGCAGTCATTAAGGCAAAGAATGAAGACCTGGAAGCCCGCTCCCAATGGAACAACATTAGAGTTCCCGGTCTGCTGGAGTCCACCGTTATGACTACAGTAGAGGACCTTATTGAATCACTTCAGATACAGGGACGCCATTCTTTGGCTTGCAAGGGAGAGAGGCGACATACAATATCACAGGACAAAAATATCTATTTACCCTGGCTTCACTCTCACTGGCCAAAATGCTTGTAAGGAATTTTTTCCTGCAAAATGGCTGCTGATGAAAATGTACAATATGTCGTGCTCTACTCAGCGAAGCTTCGAGTCACAACAAATTGGGGGGGCCCAGGTCTTCACAGACCCCAAGCTGGTGACAATGATTAAATCGCTCACCTGCATGGCCTGCTGGTGTGGCTGGAACCGTGAACCAGCACCTGTGCTGTCCCCCTGGGGCAGCTGCCTTCGGGTGAGTGCCTTGGAATCTAGACAGTCCTGGCCACACTGCAGTCTGCATTGCACAATAATCCTCCTGATCATCTCAACAGTCACCTGGGTTGGGGTGCCCGCGCAACTTACTGTGCCACCCAGGGGATGTACCACACTTGATTAATTTGTTGTTCTGTTGTTTTTGGATGGGAGAGTGTTCTTCAACGAGTTTGTTTGGTTGAAGTGGTTGGGGGAGGGCATTGTTATTTGTTTTGACTCTGTTCCCTTTCTATCTGTGCGATGCACTCTGATACTGGGTGGCACACACATGCTCTGATGCCTGCAGGTACTATGTCCAAGTCTGCAGCCCCTAACATTTGATTGTTTCTTCCTTGCCCCTGACATGACGACCATATGCATATGACATGGATTGTGAGGGGCCCTAATGATCCTAGAAAGGTGGGACTGCCTATGTTCGATGCCACAAAGGGTTACTATAGTGTGTGTGCACAGCTGTAATGTGGATTTCCCGGAGCTCTTCTCTAATGAATGGAATAAAATCACAGACTATGACCACACCATGGTAATATGGGGGGGAGATTTCAATGTAGTTTTGAACCGCCATCTAGACAAACCGCCATCCACACACAGGCCCTATCCCCAAGCAGCTGCGTTTTTGCACTCTCTACGTAACGAGAAAGATCTTATTGATGTCTGGCGATACTTAGGGGCATGTGCGTCACTGAAATCCCTGGGACCTGGCTGCGTATAGACTACTGGCTGGTTACAAAAGATATTGACACGCTCACTGTTTATGTGGAGCATCTGGAATGAATGCTATCTGATCATATGCCAGTCATTCTGTGACTGCCATTGAGCGATGGAGGTGGCCACATGTTCACATAGAGGCTACCACCCTACTCCCTCTGGGACCCTGTTTTTAATGCAGCAATCCAGACCACTGTGGCGGGATACTTCTGGACTAACATCACATCTGGGAGGCCATACAGGGCCTACAGCAGAGGCATTTGCATTTCTGAACACGCCCGAGTTTACGGGGATCTGAGGGTACGTCTAGCCACTGTGGAGCGAGAGGTAGGGGAACTAGACCTCCAATATCTCATCACTGGTGACCTACACCTCCTGCCGCAATTCCAGGGAAAGCTCTAAGAGTTTGAGCAGGTCGCACAGAGGTAGATTAGATTTCTGCAGAAGGAAGCCATAGCCCAATGATGTGGTGAGGGGGACAGTGTTGGAAAGACCCTGGCAGCCCTGACTGGTAGAAATAGAGCAACTCTTATAGTCTGGTGCTGACAAGCGATAAAGGGGTGATTTGTCAAACCACATGTACTATTTTGCAAACTTTATTGGAATTCTACACCTGACTCTATGCCTCCTTGAGTGATGTCCCCGCAGACAGACTTACCGAGTACCTTCACACTATCTAACTACTATGGCTCAACAGTGCACATATGATGTATTGAGACATCCCCTTCACCATGGAGGACATAGTGCATGCCATCTGTAGCTTGCCTGGAGATAGGGTCCCTGGTCTTGATGAGCTAACTGCCCAATTTTATAAGGAGTATGCAGAAGAACTGGCCACGCACTTACTTGCAATGTACGAGGAGTCATGGAGCGGGGGTAGCCTGCCCCATCACTCCGAGAAGCACTGATCATTACCATCCTTGAACCTAATAAGCAACCAAATCTATGCAACACTTACAGATCCCTCTCTATGATCAACATCGACAATAAAAAACTTGCTAAGCTCCTCACCTCCAAACTTCTCCCTCTCCTGCTGTATATCGCCCAGACGGACCACTCGGGCTTTGTCCCTGGTTGATCGATAGCACATAATCTACATACCTGTTTGCCCTGATACATGAGGTAAATCTGCGGCTCCTGTTGGCTGCAATCTTCCTAGACCCAACCGTGTTTCACTCCCTGGAGTGGGGTTTTCTATTTGCATTGCTCCAGAGACTAGGCCTCAGTCACAATTTCCTCCAGGTGATATGGCTCCTTTACACATGTCATTCTGCTAGGCTGCGTGTGGATGGCCAGTGGCGTAGAAATGGGGGTGGTTAGCCCCGGGCGACACGAGTTTTGGTGGCCTTGTCTCTGCACATTCCTGTGGCCGTAACGGGGCAGCAAACGCAGGAATCTCCAGCACTCACCCCCCACTCTTTCATGTAGCTGCCGGCAGCAAACGCTGGGACCGCCATGGGCAGCAAAAGGCCTAGCTATACCACTGTGAATGTCTAGATTTCCCCCCTGTTCCATTTCAAAAGAGGAACGCGGTGGGATGTTCGCTCTCCCCACTCACCTACGCTATAACAATGGAGCCTTTGGCAGTCTGGCTGAGGCAGCACCATCCAGAGCGTGGACTTGTCGAGCCGGTTTATACTTCCTAATAAACACTGTGTTTGTTGGACAGCTTAAACATTGGGATTGTTCCAGATTGATTCCAATCACACTATCATGATATGTTGACCCGTAGTCCTGCTATCTCACAGTGCAACATCTGTACCCCTTAACCTAATCAGGTGGCAGGCAGATTATGCAACTCCATACCAGGGTAAATCGTGGTAACAGATCTAGAACCCTTTCGCTTAGTCTCTCATGCATACCCAAAGAAATACTCAAGGAATAAACAACCTGCAGTTTCAATATTTATTGAAGCATTGTGATTCTTGAGTAAAATACGTGTGTGGCTATGAATACTGGAAGGAAACAGAAAAGCGTGATTAGCATTACAAGAACCGTAAAAAAAGATGAACAATTCCACCATTGTGCTAAAACAGTGTCTATCTACTCGCCCATAAGTACTGTCTAAAATGTACTCCTACCTAATGCTCCCTAACCGAGTGTGGCCTAGATTGGGTGTTCTGGCAAATCCCTGCTGGGTGATTTAACTCCCCTTTACCTGTGGGTAAGTGTCATCAGGGTGCTCGATTGGTATAGAGCCAGGCATCCCTCCTCAAAAAGGTCAACAGAATTGGCTGGGCTGGAATTTTGACATGTAGGGACCAGAGTGCGCCTCTGATCTAAACAAGGAAGTGATCCTGTATATATATAATAAACAGTACCCCTGCTGCAATGTAGAGCCACAGGCAGGTCACAATTGTTTATTCTAATGTGATAGCATCCTCACCACTGGACAATATAAATAAATAACATTAATGCAGTGATCTTTATCCCGTGTACTGAATGTTCAATGTGTTATGATAGAGAGCCTACAAAGCAAGAATGTAAGCAATGCAGTTTCATAGAATGTTATCCTGCATGAACATGCATGCAAATGTATGTCAAACGTCATGTCTGTTAGAAAGAAGGCATCTTAAGAACTGTTAGCACGTAAAATGGTGGTGTTTCTAGTCGAGCCTATTCTGACCGCGTGACCACCACTCCTTGGATGTGAGACAAGAAAAGTTATCACTAAACAATGCTTAAACATGACGGTCCCTTTGTATAAGAAACCCAAGTCTAAAAAGCATCACTGCTACTTTAAAAGTAAAGAGCGTAGTAAAAATTGTTTAAAAAGTCAAAAGCTGTATAAAAGCAGAAGAGAAAAAAAAGAATTTAAAAAGAAATTTTAGCATATAAAAACAAGGCAGAATTAAATGTGTCCCATGACTCGAAACTGCAAAATTGTTTATGTGTTCCGAAAGGTAGACAACACATTGCTGGTCCAAGCAACTGCAGATGATGATGATCCCAGTGGCAACTAATGGATCAGATCCATAGAGCAAATATGTTCCCATCCTTCCCCATCAACAGCCGCCAAGGGAGGAATAGCCATTGTCGAATCCGCAGGAGCTAAGCCAAGATCCAGATCACTAGGAGCAGAAGCATTCCAGGAGGGCTAGTAGCATGCATTCAGCAGTAACGGCAAGCACAAGGGACAGCAGTACAAGTTAGCCATTAATGGAATCACCAGTAGGTCAACGTCCAGAAACTGAACCAGTTGCGTTTCTAAGCATATATCCAAAGCAAACTCAAGAGAGCACAGAAGAAAGCAGAAGATGGGCTGCAGCAGTGTTGCCACACAGGCTGAAAATATAAGAACTAATCTTCATTAAGTTCTTGAAGCAAGGGTGCGCCAAACACTGTATCATGCATTCACGACACAGGAGCACATGTGGAAGTGCCAGTTCCATTTGGCCTTGTGATAAGACATCTATTGCGGAACAGAAAAAATAGAAGCAGTCCCGACAATCAGGAACAGGTAAAGAGAAGAACTCCAAAATAGCTTCCAAGCACAGAGTGTATGATTAATGGAATAACTCTGAAGACTGTTTGGAAGGTACTAACCAACCCAAAGCCTGCACGTTTGAAAAAGTACGCCACGCCCGAGGTACTAGACATGTTAAAAATGCAGTGTACAAGTTCTTTAAAATGTAATGGGAAATTATTGTGAAGTAGTGTTAGAAGGGGGGTCTCTAGTTGGCAATGGTTTGAACCTTTGTCCAAGTAGGGACCCTTGCTTCTAGTCAGGGTAAGGGAGTTGTGCCCTTAGACAACCCCTTCTCACCCCCTTGGTAGCTTGGCACGAGCAGACAGGCTTATCTCAGAGGCAGTGTGTAAAGCATTTGAGCACACATACAGTGGCACAGTGAAAACACTACAAATGGACACCACACTAGTTTAGAAAAATAGGAAATCTTTATCTAAACCAAACAAGACCAAAACAACAAACATCCACCATACATATATCAAGATATCATAAAAATTAGGTTATTCACAAAAGTAAACCTTTTAGCAGCAAATAGCTCCACCTGGTGCTATTACGACGTCATGACAGATAAGAATCCCAAAGTACGGATGCAACCACAAGGTGTGCCGTGTCGGGCCCAGAGTCAAACGGACCCCAACAAACAGTACCTTGGCAAATGATGAAAACAAAGACGGCACATGGCGTTGGGGAGGTGATGCTTCGCTGGCTCTAAGCGGCGTTGGTTCCTTACGCACACTTCACGAGCTGTGCTCATAGCTTCATTGCAGGTCGCAGCATCCCTTGCTGGTGTTGGTGTTGCTATTTCCCTCTGTGGCAGCGGAAATAGCCGCTCCAGGTACAGGAGGACAGAGGAAATTAAGTCTTTGTGTCCCTGAGACTTCAGAACAGGGGGCAATCACAACACCAAGCTCTTGGAGATCATCTTTGAGCAGGATACACAACACAGTCTTTGTCCTCTCCTTGGCAGAAACAAACAGGAAACAGTGTTTACAGCGCTGTTTTACAACAAAGTACCATTACAACGCGGTTGTTACAACTACCACGTTGTTTGTACTCAATACCTTTACATCGCAAGTCATTAGAAAGACTTGCTGTAGGGGGCTTTAAGGTATTGGTTATGAAATCCAACACCTTCCCTTCTGTTGCGCAAACTGGAGTAGGAATAGTAAATAATACTATTCCTAAGTTCAGCACGCCCCCTACAGCAAGTCATTGTAATGACTTGTAAGGGTATTGCATACTAACAACGCAGTCGTTGTAACAACTGCGTTGTTAAAGTACGCGTTGTAATAGCATGCAATGTAACATGCTATATTCAAACAGACACTGCAGGCCAACCCCACACAGCACACAGCACCGGGGCAGAACTTCTCCTTTAGCTTTCCCATGCTTTTCTTCTTGGCAGAGGTTCCTCTCGAGTCCAGATATAAAGCTCTGGGGTTTAAAGTCCACTACTTATACTCCATTTTGTCTTTGTTCTTCTTTGTGCAAGGGTCTCTGATCCCAGTCCAAACCAGTTCTGTCCTCACTGGTGCAGTATGACCACATGGGGTAGAGACAAAATTGTACCAGGGAGACAGGCTCTATTCAGGTGTAAGGAAAACTCCTCCCACTACTCTAAATGCAGCCAAGGTCTATTCAGCTCAGCTCTGAGTCATCCAGGAAGGGCCAGGCATACCTCAACCCCCCAGTGGCTGTCTATAGTGAATGCACATCCCCAGCTCCGTCACTCCAAAACCAGACAGTCAATCCACAACCACGCAGAAGCACACAGAATGGTTGAACAAGAAAATGCCTACTTTCTAAAAGTCAGAACACAAAACAATGAACACGGCTCCGTACTACCGTAAACTTCTACTACTCATGGAGTAACGAACTCTTTTATCTGTCCAAATGGAATTTTTATTAGACCATTCCTGTTTCTTTAAAAGTTAATCAAAACAATTTTTTGGACTGACAAAGAAACATAGATTTATCAAATTCACACATGAACTTACACGTATATACATTTCACAGTGACATACACTTAAAGACAAAAATGGGCTTAGACACTGTGAAAAAAATTATTAGCAACAGCTTGCAACATGACAAAATCAGCAAATGAATTCATACATTAATCTGATGCAAAACACATTTTTAGAAAAATTTACATCAGATACAAAATTTAGTAATAAACATGAACATGTCCGATATTATGAACCACATATGTTATTCCAGCTCCAGCGTCAAAAGAGTATCTGAATAGTGTATCAATCCTTTATTCAATAGTTTCCTTCAACACTCGCCACATTCAGAATTAACTAAATGCCTCCCAAAATGCCAACGCGTTTCAAGACCCAGGCGAATAGTACTGGGACTATCATCAGGGCTTCATGTAAATGGACCGGATATTGCTTTCCCTCACGGGTATTGTCTATAAGAATTACAAACATAAGAGCATTTAAGCATACGGTCATATGATTTTTAGTATTGTAATTTTTAACCAAACAAACACAGGGGCAAAACAGTGACTTACTTTTCACTCAAAAACGAGAAGAAATATTCAACTTGTGCACCATGCTGGTTGTGACTCAACTCGGCATCTCAAACCAGAGCACTTCCTGTTTGGAGAGCTATTGTTCATGGGAATGGGGATTTTGTCCAATCAAAATGCTCTAAAGTCCCTCTTTTTGCAAATGCTCAAGAATTGCATTATGGGATTTGTAGTATACACACTACACTCTAGATAATTTTGAAGCACTCAATAAAGAGAGCGTGGTACACGCCTCGAGAAGATCTTTTACAAAAGAAGGAGAAACCACCATTGGAACATATGATTTGTACGACCACGTTTGGTCCGAATATAAACAGATTCAGGCAAGTTATAATGAAAAATTGGCAAACTGCGGCTTTCCAAAACCTCTGTTTGCAATGAGAAAAAATAAGAGTATTGGTCAACAACTAGTACGAGCAGACATCTTTCCCATGCAAAATAAACAGTCTTTAAGATCACAATGGCAATTAAAACCTGTTGAGGGCCATCATAAATGTGGAACGTGTGCAGCTTGCGATTCAATCATTGAAGGTGTTGAATTTTCCCATAATGGTACCAAATGGCGCCATTCAGAATTTACTAATTGCAAATCAAAAAACATAGTGTATGCAATTGTCTGCCCGTGTGACTTATTATATATTGGCAAAACAAATCAACAAATAAATCAAAGAATCATGCAGCACCGCTCTAGGATTAAAAAGAAAGTGTTGACTGCCCCTATGGTACAACACTTAATTGACAATTCCCATACTGAGAAGGATTTTAAATGGACGGTTTTGTCTAGCTTTGAAACAAGTAAACGCTATTTTGACATTGACGCTGCATTATTGAGAAAGGAAGCTTATCTCATTTTAAAATTTGATAGTGCCTCCACGGGATTGAATGGAATGACTGAATTATCTAGAGTGTAGTGTGATTACTACAAATCCCATAATGCAATTCTTGAGCATTTGCAAAAAGAGGGACTGTAGAGCATTTTGATTGGACAAAATCCCCTTTCCCATGAACAATAGCTCTCCAAACAGGAAGTGTTCTGGTTTGAGATGCTGAGTTGAGTCACAACCAGCATAGTGCACGAGTTGAATATTCCTTCTCGTTTTTGAGTGAAAAGTAAGTCACTGTTTTGCCCCTGTGTTTGTTTGGTTAAAAATTACAATACTAAAAAACATACGACCGTATGCTTAAATGCGCTTACGTTTGTACTTCTTATAGATAATACCCATGAGGGAAAGCACGTTTGTATTTGAGAAAAAGGATAGTCCATTGCATCCAGAGTTTTGAATTGGTGAAGATCCAGTAAAGTAAGTCCACTTGTTAATAGTGTTTTAAAGTGCTTCATGCATTTTGCCTGTTTGGATACATTGTTAAATGAGGACAATATCGTTTTTTCATTTGTAGAATAAAGAGTCTTCAAGGAACTCAGTCCTGCCCATATTCTGCAGTAAAGGTACATATCTTTTTGGTGCTTCCCTCTGGGGTTGTAAGTCTAGAGTAGAAGTAGATATATTCAATGCTTTGGTTCTTTCTTTTCAGAAATTTATACTGGCAAAGTTAAGGGAGCCTCGTAGGCAGTAACATAAACGAGTCCAGTGGCAGAAAAGCCAAAAACTCTTGGAGTAAACGAGCTGGAACGGCTGCTCCAACTCTAGAAAACAGGTACACACTAAGTTAGTTACATGTACAAGAGAGAGAGTCAGTTCGGCTTGACGCTGTTTTTGCATCATTTATTTATTTTGTTTTTTGTAGAATATCCGGTCCATTTATATGAAGCCCTGATGATAGTCCCAGTACTATTCACCTGGGTCTTGAAACGCGTTGGCATTTTGGGAGGCATTTAGTTAATTCTGAATGCGGCGAGTGTTGAAGGAAACTATTAGATAAAGGATTGATACACTATTCAGGTACTCTTTTGATGCTGGAGCTGGAATAACATATGTGGTTCATAACATCGGACATGTTCATGTTTATTACTAAATTTTGTATATGATGTACATTTTTCTAAAAATGTGTTTTGCATCAGATTAATGTATGAATTCATTTGCTGGTTTTTTCATGTTGCAAGCTGTTGCTAATAATTTTTGTCACTTTGTCTAAGTCCATTTTTGTCTTTAAGTGTATGTTATTGTGAATTGTATATATGTGTAAGTTCATGTGTGAATTTGATAAGTCTATGTTTCTTTTTCAGTCCAAAAAATTGTTTTGATTAACTTTTAAATAAACAGGAATTGTCTAATAAAAATTCCATTTGGACAGATAAAAGAGTTGACTGTTCGTTACTCCATGAGTAGTTGGAGTGTACGGTAGTACGGAGCCGGGTTCATTGTTTTGTGTTCTGAATTTTGAATAGCCCTACCTGGCCCCAGTCCTTTGGGTTTAACTCCTATAGGTTTTTACTTTCTAAAAGTGGCATTTTCAAATACACAATTTAAAAACCATCTTTACTAAAAAATGTGATATTAAATTCAGAGTTCAGAGAGTCTAAACTTTATTGCTCCATCTTGCCCAAATGAGAAGCAATACTTGTAAGATGTTACACATGAGACAGATAACCTTTCAATAGTGAAAAACAAAATTGGCAGTATTTCAATATTAGGACAAGTCACAAACACCAGTACATGTCCTACCTTTCACATACACTGCACCCAGCCCATTGGAGTGCCTTGGGCCTACCTGAGGCGTGTCTTACATGTAAGAAAAGAAAAAGGTTAGGGCCTGGCAAGTGGGTGCACTTGCCAGGTCGACATGGCAGTTGCTGCACATGCAGTCACTACAGTGGTAGGAGTGAGACACATTTACAGGGCTACCAGGTGGATGGCACAACCAGTGCTGCAAGCCCAGTAGTAGAATTTCATTTACAGGCCCTGGCACACTTAGTGCACTTTACTAGGGACTTGCCAGTAAATCAAATATGCCAATTATGGATAACCAATTATAATTATAATTTACACAGAGAGCATATGCTCTTTAGCACTGATCAGCAGCGGTAAAGTGCCCAGAGTCCTATAGCCAACAGAAACCGGTCAGGAAAAATAGGAGGAAGAAGCAAAAAGTTTGGGGTAACCCTGCAACAATGGCCATTTCCAACAAGTAGCGACTGTATCTCAGAAGAAGAGCTTGCAATTTGAAGATTTGCAGATGCTAAGGCCACATCCTTCTGGAACAATAAGGTTTTCAGTCTGCTCAAGGCATCAAAGTTAACATTTGAAGGCTTAATCAAAGGCCAAAGCGTTGCCTCCATAACTGTGTGGGCACGTGGAAACAGTACTTGTGTACAACACGTCACGACCTAAGAAACCGTTACCAGATAGGTGATGCCATGTTTCATGCCACAACAAGCCTAATTGATCAACATCAAATAACTCCTGTTTGAGAGTAATCTGAAAGTTGGATGGATCACAGCAGCTGGGGTACCTTTCAGATAGCAGGACACATTTTCTACCTCCACATTACGTGTACCATGAACTAAAACCTCCCTACACACTGAGGAATGTCCTAAAGTACTCTTGCAGTCAGTCCCGCTAAGGAAACCTTCAGTCTCTCCATTCCTGCAGCAGTGTCTAAAAGGTAAGATCCATGGTTAGTGCACATATCCCTCTCCTAGTGCTTCATATCTGCCTACTTGATGGTGTTGTAAAGAGTATTTGAGGTGAAATGTTGAAACAGCCAGAGATATAAACTCATGGATTATCCAATCCACTGAAGGTGTTTCAGCAAAAGAAAATGGTAGCTTCTTCAGTTTTTTAATGTGTAACATGGTGCATGTTGCGTCCCTGCGTGTCATGATGGTTTGCTGTTTGTAAGATTGTAAGCTGAAACTGGCTAGTGGCATTCAGGTGCTGCCATGGCACTCAACCAGCATGAAGTGTCTGAAGAGTCCAGCTCTATAACATGATAGCTTTAAGCAGCGACTAATCATGCTGTAAAGAAGACATGTCACTCTGTATGATGTCTTTTACAGACAACACAATGTTACCTAGAGAGTAAATCCTAGTGGACAAGTTGGTCATACCATTATCTACTACTGCCAGAGCTCTTTCCAAATTAGCCCTGTTAATTTTGCGCAGTCTCTCAGCAGCCTCCTGCTGGGAAACCCTCCATACTTCATTGTCTATTGCATACAAAATGTGCTTTTGACTTGGTTCCGAGGACCTACTAGAAAGTCTTGTAGTCCCATGTCATAGAAAGATGGGACAAGTGTTGTTTCACCTGATCAATGTTGCCAATGAAGGCATAATCTCCCAACACTGTAAATTGTTACCAGCCCAAGTGTTGTGTCTATGCATAATGTAGGTTGGCATTGATGATCTTAAACCCTCTGGTGTCACCTAGGAAATGTGCCTGACATCCGCTAGTGTCTACGGCCATCCCTCCTCATGATTGGAACCCGATGAATTGGATAAACCATTGTGAAGCATGGTTTCTATTGTTTCCTCCATGTAATTTGTGAGCCGCTGCCAGTTCACAAAACGGGCAAATGTGGGAATGCTTGGTGTGTTTAGATCTTTTATCTTAGCCAAGACAGGACATTTGCTGCACAGTTTTGTTCAGGAAAATCGTTTGGCATTGTATAAGGCATGCTCTAAAGAAAGCGTTGTTTCCCTGAACCTGCCAATCCTTAGTTCCGAAATATCGATTCTAATTCTACTGTTTCCCTCCAAAAGACAAACCCTTGTGTTCATAACTGGAAAATAAAAGATGCAGAATACATCAGCTTTGTGTCAGTGATCATATCTTCTTTGGTGGTGATGGTGTAAGCTTATAGAAATAAGTATTGTGACCAGAAAAATATGCAAATGTCTGTGCAAATGCTTGTGAGCTACCCCATAGTGGTGTTGGACAGTGTGTAATTAAATACTGCAGGAGGAGTACTTGCTTTATGCAGGGAGTGGTGACCATAATGTTGAAAACAGAACATTTCATAATAATTAGTCATACCATTGTACATATTATTGAAGTCAAACCAGTAGAAGGCTTCATCAATGTCGCAATCATCAGAGATAGTAGTAGGAGTGATAAAGTCATATGAGGAAATGCAAAATACATATGGTATTTGCAAAAGTTCAGTAGGTCCAAATATATCATACAATACCTTATCCCAAACAATTCACTCAGGAACCTGAACAGCAAAAATGTTCACCAAGGAAAGGTCCTTTCGCACTTTGTGGGATGAAGAAAGAAGTGTTAAAATCAAGTTCACCAGTTGCACAGCAATAGGTAGTGTCCATTCAAAAGCAAGAAAAAGACACAAAAAGAATCCAAAGGACTCGGAAAAGTAACAAAATTGTATTCCAAAGGTATAACCATGGAGGAACAAAGTAATTCTTCTTCAGCCAAAAGTAGAATGCACGCAATCTCCTATGAAATGGCAGAAGTGGAGGTGCAGGTGGATCAGATGAATCAGAAGAGACATCATCAAAGTCAATAAAATAGCAGGAGGCTGTTTGATCTGTGTTTGGCAGCTCTGGATGCTGTGTGGAACTCGTGGTAGACTCTACTTTTGGTAGGTATTTTACCCATAACTGCATTGATTGTTTGTGAGCTGATGTCGTTGTAGTCAATTGTGGTCTTGCAGCTTGAGCAGCCCTCACATAATTGACCATCCTTGTTCGCATAACAAACTGTGTCAGGCATCTATTTATGCCAACTAGACCTGTATACAATCTTCATAATTTTGGTGCAGTCAAATTTGATATTATTGGATGTAATGTGTAACCGGCTAAGACTGGCCATGTCGCTCTCTCATTGCTAAGGGGACCTAGCTTAACATCTATGTTCTTTGTATGTTAATGGTATTTCTAAAGCTTCATAGCTCGTATAGTTATCAGGAACGTCAGCTGCAGTGTAAGTGTGAAACAGCTTTGTTCGGTCATCAGCTTTCTAAAGGGCCCTATACTGAACACGTGGCAGACTGGCCTATACTGCACGCAGATTGATAGTTTCTGTGTATGCAGATGACTTGACCCTCTATGTCCAGGAGCTGGCCAGTAATCTAACGTCTATAATTTGTGAATTATTATGGTTTGGCAAACTCACCGGGATAAATATCAATCGGTCTAAGTCCGTATTTTTTTGCCTAACCAAGGCCACGGAGCACTTTCAGATGGAATTTCGACTCTAGTGGGCTGGTCCCTCTGAAGTATCTGGGCATCTGGGTCAGCTCTGCTATAACCCAGCTTTGGCTTGAGAACTATGGAGCCTCAGTCGTGTGGTTGGTTGAGAGAGTCCCTATCTAGTTTAAAATACCTCATCACTGGTGGGCAAGATAGCCATTGCCAAAATGGTGATTCCACCCAAATGTCTTTATTTATTTGCTAATATTCCTATCCCCATCATCAAAGCCTTTTTTGATCAATTCAGAATGTTATTTATCTGACTGGCATGGGCAGGCAAACAGCCATGATCAGCATGGGATATCCTGATGCCATCATTCGAGTAGCGAGTGCTGTGTGCCCCTGACATTGAGCTATACTAGTACTGCAGACAGGTGCAATATGTGCACTATTGGTTCCATACTACACTGTACCTACCACACACTGCAGTAGAAGCTGACAATGCATCCCCATGCTCCCTGGCCTCCATCCTTTGCTCCAAGCAGAAGCATCTTGGGAACATGAAAGCCACAGTGAGATGCACTGTGTTGGTGGAGGACTGACTACGGCAACAAGCTCGACTGGACTGCCTATATACATCTAATTTACCACTGGCACACAACTCCATGTTCCCCACTACTGAGGAGAGCTAGGCCCGCAACAGTTGGCTCAGCTGGGGCTCACTGAGCTGGCCGATATATACCAACCTGGCATGTTCCTCACTCTGCAATACTTGCAGACCCGGTCTGAATGCACACCGCTTGACACTGTATTATACTACGGGCTCCGCGCCACCTGCAGAGCTGTGTCCCTCCTTCCTTAGTGAGCCCAAGGGCCTGCCGGACCTAGAGAATGTATTGGCTTCTCCCTCTCCTAAACAATTAATCACAAGGCTATAATTTGTAAAACAGGGCACCAATGGTCATTTTACTGTTGCATCTAAGATCTGACATTGTGACCTGGGTCCTGCACTGACGGATGGTACTGGAAGTATTGTTGTGCCAGACAGGTGCGTTTTCCCCTAACTACAGATTGTGGCTAATCCACGTCAAATTTCTGCACAGAATCTATCATATCCCAGTGGAGCTTTGCAAAATGGGTCTAAGAGCTGGCACTTGGCACGGTGTGGGGGGCAGATGCTGATTTCCTGCATCTGGCATGGAGATGTGACCAAATGACCCAATACTGGACTGTTGTTTTTAGCTGTATTGATGTGGTGTGCTGGAGTGTTTCCCGAGAGCCTCTGGTTTCTGTGCTGGAATATGTAAAAGATGCACCTGCTGTCTCCCGTAAACTTATTGCTTGATGCTGCTTCTGGTGATTAACTGGGGCAGCCCAGTCTTGCACCTCGGGAGAGAGACTGGCCGAGAGACCTGGCCTACTATTACGAGATGCTGGAGGAATGCTGGGCTCTCATGTCTGTTCTCTACCACTCTCGGGATATCTGTAGCCCCCTCAGTGCCTACCTAGCCCTATGGTACAGCTGTGATACTGAAGCTCCTGCTCATGCAGTGACACCAGTGACAACCCTCACTAACCTGGCTCTCGCCCACCAAATGAACAGTCGCACTGGCTGAATGATACGGGGTATCACTCGATGCTAGTCCCAAATGTGAGTTCACTATCTAAGGACCATGCATGCTTTGACAGGTGACATGTACTCACACAGAGTTGTTTTCACCAATATGAAACTCCAGCATAATTGTTTTGAACCTTGCTGTACTAATTCTTTTGTGGAATGTTTTTTATTTTTAATTTGTCCATTCTCTCAAAAAAAATGAATAAATACAATTTTTAAAATACATCAGTAACTGAATTCCCACTCCCAATACTGAAGACTCGAGACATCTTCTGACTAACACTTAGCCCTGCAGCTAAGTTAAAACAGCGGGGCTTCATTTTTAAGTCTGGCTTTAGCCAAGACCTTTTGATTTTTTTAAAAATATGTGTAAAATATACTTATTTAAAGGGGCTTTCAAACAGCTTTTTTCATCCATTGGTCTGTTGATGTGTCAGTCACATTTTGCTTCCATCCACTACAGCATTCAGCATGGGGCAGGGGCCAGCCCACGTCAGACACTGCATATCTTCCTTTTAAGTTACTAGATTTTTGCTCTTTCACAAGGAGCACATTCACACGCAAGCTAGTTGCCATTCGTGCCAATGCTTTTAAAAAATGTATTACTTTGATGTTGCCTTTGTGTTTAGAGTCTGATGTGACGGCAGAACGCTTTACCAGATGTGAGCATTATCGGCTCCTGTCTCCTGCCAATGCTGTTGTTAATTCCTCTGGAGTGGCGTTTATTTACTGTTTGACTGCTGGTATTTCACAGCTTAAAAGACTGTGTCCATTTGAAGCAAAAGCTTCAATATTATACATGGGAATTTATAAGCGCACAATTCTTCAGAGCACATTTACTCTGGATTCAATTTCACCAATGGTTATTTAATAAACTTTACACTGGGAAAAAAAACAGCATTTATTGTGTTTAATTTGTAGCACTTAAAACACATTTTTATTGACTCCTTTCTTACTTATTTCTTTCTTTAGTACTTTAGTTCTTCTTTCTTTCTTCTTTTCTTCCTTTCTTTCTTTCTTTCTTTTTCTCTTGTTCTTTCTTTCTTACCTCAATCTGTCTTTCTTTCCTTTCATTTTACCATTCCTTCTTTCTTTCATTTTCTCATTCCTTCTTTCTTACTTTCTTTTTTCTTTCATTCCTTCTTCCCTTTTTCTTTCATTCTATCATTCCATCTTTCCTTCATTTCTTTCGTTTTTTAAGATTTTCGTTATATTCCCTGTTCCTTCTTTCTCATTTTTCTTTTTCTTTCATTCCTTCTTTCCTTTTTTCTTTCATTCCTTCTTTTTTCCTTTTTTATCCTTCTTTCTTGCTTCCCTTTTTTCATTACTTTTCCTCTTGCTTTCCTTATTTCTTTCATTCTTTATTTTTTCTTTCTTTCTTTCATTCTTTCTTTCCTTCTTTCTTGCTTTTGTTCTCTCTTGCTTCCTTGCTTTCCTAGTATCCTTCATTCTTCCTCCCTTTCTATCTCTTTTGCCTTCTTTCTTTCCTTCTTTCTCGCTGTCATTCCCTTGTTTCTTATTTCTTGCTTTAATTCCTTCTTTCTTGCTTTCATTCTTTCTTGAAATCATGCCTTCTTTCTTACTTTCAGTCCTACTTTCTTGCATTACTTTATTTCCTTCTTCCATTCTTTCCTCCAACTCTCTTGACTTGCGTTCCTTCCTTCCTTCTTGCTTTCTTTCTCTCTTTCTTCTTCTTTCACTCTCTTTCCTATTTCTTCCTGCTTTCATTCATTATTTTCTGCTTTCAGTCCCTCTTTCTTTTTTATTCTTCTTTCTTTCCTTGTCTGTCTTTTTATCCTTCTTTCTTTCTTGCCTTCCTTCTTTTCTTCCTCCTTCCCTTCCTTCCTTTTTTCGCTTTCTTTCCTTCTTTCTCACTTCCTTTCCTTCATTCTCACTTCCTTTACTTCATTCTTTCTTTCTTTCTTTCTTTCTTTCTTTCTTTCTTTCTTTTTTCTTTCTTTCTTTCTTTCTTTCTCAAAGGCAAGAGGTTGGCAGTCAATGGCACAATGATTGACCTTTCTAGGTTTGTGGTAGCCATGGCCTTTCGATTTTACTAAAAAATATGTGTATGACGTAGTTACTTATAGGAGTTTTCAGGTATACTTCATCCATTTGCCTGTGGTGGGGTCATTCACATTTTTCTCGAACCCACTTTAGCATTCATCAAGGGGCAACGCATTACTCCACTTCAGTCATTCAATATATCGTTATGTACGCTGGACCCTTCTGGTTGTGGGGATATCTAGGTTCACCAAGAACCCTAGGTACCCAGAGCCAATAACTGAGCTGCATCTTGAAATGGTTTTTCATCGAGTAACGGGTGTATAGCAATTAATTTGGTAACATATGTAGAGTGAAAAATAGGTACCAAGGAAACCTATATTTTTCCAAAATGGGAACAAAATATAAAGTTTAGAAGCAGTGGTTAGTTGCACATCTCTGAAATAGTGGGTGCCCACACATGTATATGAATTGGAGGACATTTTTCAAAATGTCTTCTTTTTTACACATTGTCTTACATTTGGAAGGCAGAAATGCAAAGAAAGTCAATTGGTAATAACACTTGCTCTACTTTTCTGTGTTCCCCTATGTCTCCCGATAACATTTTTGCCTCACTTGTGTGGGTAGGCCTAGTTCCTGTGACAGAAACAGCCCAACATGCAACGTGGACACATCACATTTATCTAGTGAAAACTGACCCTTTTTTGCAATGTGCCTAGTTGTGGATTTCGGACCCTAGCTCAGCCGGCACCGAGGGAAACATAGCAAACCCATACATTTTTGAAAATTAGACACCCAGGGGAATCCAGGATGGAGTGACATGTATGGCTCTCACCAGGTTCTGTTACCCAGAGTCCCATGCAAACCTCAATTTTGTAAAAAAAAAACACATTTCCTCACATTTCTGTGATGGAAAGTTCTGGAATCTGTGGGGAACCACAAACATTCCACCCACCCAGCATTTTCCAAAGTGTCCCAATAAAAATGGTACCTCACTTGTGTGGGTAGGCCTAGACAGGAAACGACCCAAAACACAACTTGGAGCCATCACATTTTTCCAGCAATAACTGACCCTTTGTTCCCAATTTGCCTAGCTGTGGATTTCGGAGCCCAACTCTGCTGGTACCTAAGTAAACCTAGCAAACCTATACATTTTTTAAAGCTAGACATCCAGGGGAATCCAGGATGGGGTAACTTGTGTGGCTCTTACCAGGTTCTGTTACCCAGAATCCCTTGCAAAGCCAAAACCTTGTCAAAAAAACAAATTTTCCTCAAATTTTTGTGATGTAAAGTTCTGGAATCTACGTGGATCCACAAAATTCCACCCACCCAGCATTTGTCAAAGTCTCCCGATAAAAATGGTACCACACTTATGTAGGTAGGCCTAGTGCCCGCGACAGGAAATGTCCCAAAACACAACGTGAACACGTCACATTTTTCCACAGAAAACTGACCCTTTTTTTAAATGTGCCTAGCTGTGTATTTGGGACCCTGCCTCAGCTGGCATCTAGGGAAACGTAGCAAACCTGTACATTTTTTAAAACTAGACACCCAGGGAAATCCATGATGGGGTGGCTTGTGTGGCTCTTACTAGGTCATGTTACCCAGAATCCCTTGCAAACCTCAAACTTTCACTACTGCGTCCCTGGCTCGGTGGCCATCTAAGAAAACCTACCAAACCCACACATTTCTGAAAACTAGACACAAAGGGAGTGCAAGGATGTGTGGCTTGCGTGGATCCCCCAACGTTTTCCTACCCAGAAAACCCTGCAAACCTCAAATTTAGCTAAAAGAAATCACATTTTCCTTACATTTCTGTGTGTGATCACCGCGCCAACACATATGTCCTACCACCCAGCGTTCCCCTTGGTCTCCCAATAAAAATTGCCCTATCTGCCTCCTGGGAGAGGAAGAGAGACTCTGGCAATTTTCTGGGGAGGCAAGCCCCACCCCTATGTATATAAACCCTGGTGCCCAGTAGCCTTTCTGCCCCCCCTCTGTGGGGACAGATCAGGGGCTATAGCACAAATTTGCCTTCTGAGTGGGGCAGGAAGAATGTGGCATCTTTTGAGGTGGGGTGGGGGCATTGGCATGCCCATTCTGGACAGCCCCACCCCTGAGCTTTGAAAAAAATCCCTGGTGCCTAGTGGGCTCTCTGCCACCCCCGGGGGGCAGACAAGGGGCTATTGCCCCCATGCTTCCCCGGGGTGGCAGAAAGACTTTTGCAAGTGTGGGGGCTTTGGCATGCCCCTTCTGGGCAGCCCCCACTCCTGATCTCTAAAATAAAAATCCTTGGTGTGTATGGTGCTTTCTGTTCCCCCCTGCCCCGGGGGATAAATTGCAGGCTACTGCCCCCATCTGCCCCAGGGGGGAAGAAAGACTGATTACGGCAAATTATTATTTATGGGAGCAAAGGCCCTTGCCCAAGAGTCCGCTCCCCTTCCCTGGTACCTTGTGGGTGAATCCCTGCTTGGGGATCACTCTCCTGGGTCGGCCCCCAAGCATGGATCTACTAGGGCATAGTACCATTAAAAAGGGGAGATTCTGAGGGGCGTGGCCTAGCAGCCGAAGATGGTGGACGTGTGTTAGGCTAGCTCCGTCCAGCCTGCACAATCATCCTTAATTTATCCTTCCCTCCGACTCCGCTTCGTGATATTGTTCGATCCTTCTTCTGCTTCTCTAGCCTTTCGGGAGAAGCCGCGGCTGAGGTGGCCTGGAGCACGGCCCGGAGGAAGCGGACATATGCCATCTTGCTCGGCGGCAGCTGGTGGACGGCCCGGAGTGAGTGTGGAGCTCCGGGGCATTGGCCGGGCCCAAGCAAGTCACCCACAGCAACCGACTACACAGTGAGGGGTCGGGAGGGGGAAAATGCCTCTCGGTGTCAGAGGCGAGAGACGGGGCCCTCCCCCTCCTCCATGCCCTGAAATGGTGGCGGCGCAGTCTGTGGCCTGAATCAGGCCGCGGGGGTATTGCGTGGGCGGCACCCGGTGGCAGTGTCGAGCAGCGGTGTGCATAGACAGTTACCTGTAGGTTCCGACTCCGGAGCTGCCCCGCACCGGGAGCTGAGTCCATGCCCTAATGCAGCTGGAGATTTGTGGATAGTGGTGCTTTCTCCTGGTACCGCCATGCCCTCGTACCGGCAGCCATTTCGGGTGGCATGGGGGGACGGCATAGTACTTGTGTGGTGCCACTGTGGTTGTGCCTCTGCGCCCCCTGATTTGTCCCAGAGTTACGTGGAGAGGTGGTGACTGTGTCTTGGGGTCCCTGGAGGGGGCAGGAGGGGCCCGCCTGCACCTGGCTTTGGCGCTTGAATGGGGCTCATGAGTACTTTTTGAGGCAAAGGCAGCGAGGGCCATTTCATCATATGTGCAGTTGGGTGTGAACACAAAAGGGCGGCGCCGGCTTTCTCCTTGAGGTCGGTTGAGACCCCGTGCTCAGCGGCCATATCGGGTCATGGTGGTCTTGGACATGTGATAGGCTGGGGGGGGTGGGGGAGGGTTCTGCTAAGCAAAGTACACTGGACAAAATCACGGACCCTGGGACAGCAGTGGCGATGCCGGTGGGGGGCCAAGGAGGGACCGCAGAGATACCAGACAATGCTGCACTCCTGGCTGCGATCGCACAATCTCGTGATGCCCTGGAGGCTAGGATCGGGGCAGTAGGGTTCAACGTCATGCTTCTCCGCCAGGATCTGTGGAATGCAGTGGCCCGCATTACTGAGACCGAAATGCGGATATCCGGGGTGGAAGATGCTGTTACATCTCTACAGAAAAAAGTAGCCACTATAAAAATGACCCAGCGGACCATGGCGGCACGTGTGGAGGACGCGGAGGGCCGGGCCCGGTGCCACAACCTTCGCTTTGTGGGCTTTCTGGAGGGCTGCGAAAGGGGGATATGGAGCGGTTCCTAACCCAATGGCTGGAGGGTTGGCTCCCTCCGGAGTCCCTGTCCCACTGCTTCATGATAGAGTGGGCTCATCACTCCCTCATGCAAAAACCACTGTCTGGGGCCCACCCGAGGCCAGTCATTGCAAGGCTACTAAACTACCATGACCGGGATGTTATCCTTAAACAAGCTAGGGCCAAAGAACCATTGCTCTTTGATAACATGCGCATTTTGATATTTCCGGACTACACAAAGCTGGTTCAACAACGGAGAAAGTCTTTCCTGGCGGCCAAGGCACGACTCCGCGATCTTAAGCTTCCATATGCCTTGCCGTACCTGTCATGGCTGCGGGTGGTATACCGTACCCGGACCCACTTCTTTGACATGCCGGAGGAGGTGTTCCAATGGACAGATGAGACGGTGTGCTTGCGTCCTCATTCACCGCCTAGGAGAGATTCTGACTCGTCGTCCTGTGAAGCTGCTTGTAAGCAGTCTCAACTGAACCCTAAAGATCGTAGGCGGTCCAGATCCCATTGCCTGTCTCGCTCCTGCGGCATCCCTGCGCGGCTGGCTCGGCCTCCCGACAGGCCTCCTCAGGCACTTGAGCCAAAGGAGAATTCTAGACCCCTGACAACACAGATACTGTTGCTAAGATCGGAGGAGTTCATGTGAAGGCCGGCTTTTCTGTTGGGTGTCCAGCGGAGGGGCTACCCGCTGACTTTGGGCTGTACACTGGGGATCCATTGGCTGAGGGGTGCCGGAACTCCCAGCTGGGGTTTGCAGGCATCACCTGCCCTGACAGATGCTTCATTGTAATTGAAGTGTAGGGTGGGGGGTTTGTTGGGTTGTGTTGGTTTATGTTTTTGTTGTTGCTCTCATGTCGCACTACATTGCTACACTGCTAGATCACTGGGCACACGCCACGCGCCTACCTCTGCACCTTCCCTCTTCTTCGAAGTAGCCCATGGCAGGTTCACCTGAGCAGGCCCGGGTTTCCCCCTAAACTCTTAGAGTAGTAAGCTGGAATGTTAGAGGTGCCCTAGATAAGATTTAACGGGGGGCAATTCTTCAGTACGCTAAGAGGGCCCGGATTGATAGCCTCATGCTACAGGAAACACATCGCATGGTCTTGAAAGCGATTTGTTTACAGAGATATGGGTTTACCCAGGTGTTTCATGCTGGCTTTACACGGGGGTCGCGGGGGATAGCGATATTGGTTCATCGCCGAGTCCTCTATACACACACTAAGGCGTGGGTGGATACTCATGGGGAGATATTTGTTCCTACGGGGCACAATCAGGGAGGAGCCGGTGGTGTTGGGATGTGTCTATGCCCCCCTTCCACTGTCCTAGGTATTGGTTGAGCGGCTCATGGCCATATGGGCGGATATGCCAAATGGCCTGGCCGTGGTAGGAGGAGATTGGTATGATGTCCTAGATGTTGCATTGGATCGCTGGAGACCCGGGGAGGGTGCGCTGGTCTGCCGCTCTGGTGTCGGGGCTGGATTGGGTGGATCCCTGGCATCAGATACACGGCCGGGCACAGGGCTACACCTATCTTTCCGCTGTCCATAACTCCTTTCCTCGGCTTGACTATTTGTTTGTCTCGCCCTGGTGGTGGAGGCGGATATTCTTCCACGATGCCTCTCGGATCATTCGCCGATTACTATTGTTCTACGAATGGGTTGGGCGGGGAGGCCCTTCCGCTGGCGCCTCTCGATGTGGAATTTACAGAAGGCCGATTATAGGGAGTGCCTTGGGAATGCCCTGGATCAATACTTGACGCTTAATTTGGGGTCGGTCTCGGACGCTGAACCTCTGTGGGGAGTGATGAAGCCCACCCTGCGGGGGGGTAGATATCTCCTACTGTGCGACAGCTCATACGACTCAGAGGGAGGCTCTGATACAGGCGGAGACCAATATCGGTGATCTTGAACGTCGTAGTTGGAGCGAGGAGGGACATCATATACGATGGCAGTTAGTACAGGCGCAGCAAAACTACGCCGCCCTCCTTCTGGATGAGGCTCATCTCGCCTGCTTGGCTACCCGCAGCGACATATATCAATGGGGAGATAAATCAGGTAAGATGCTCCATAGACATTGTGAGGGGCTGTTCCACGCTCAGCCCCTCCCTGGGATAGTAGACCCGGATGGGAGGCCCCTCATGGACTCCCTAGATATAGCTGAAAGTTTCTCCTCGTATTTCAAGGAGCTGTATGCCCCTTACGAATGTCTCGGGGAGGACGAGATTGGCCGATTTTTGGACGATCTTCCCCCGCGGGCATTGCCGGATGACGTGAGCGTGGAGCTGGATCTCCCACTTACGGAAGAGGAATTGGGCGACGCCCTGGATGACCTTAACTCGAGCAAGGCACCCGGGCCCAACGGGTTCCCCTGTGAGTTTTTTAAGAAGTTCTTTCTGCAGTTAGGGCCCCACTATCTCCAGGTGGTAGAGGAGTCGTGCAAGCGGGGCTGCCTCCCATGGGACTGGAGGCATGCTGAAGTTATGGTATTTCATAAACCGGGCCGGTCCCCAGATAGGCATGCCTCCTATCGCCCCATCTTGCTCCTCAATATTGAGGCGAAGATTTTGGCCAAAGCACTGGCAAATCATCTGCAGGCTCACATCACCACACTTGTCTACCCAGATCAATCCGGGTTTATGCACCAGCGGGCGACCCGACACAATATACGTCGCGCTCAGGTGGCTGTTGAGGCCGTTCGGGGACGAAATGAGCAAGCGGCGTTGCTACTGGCGGATATGGATCGGGCATTTGATTCCCTTAGTTGGATGTATCTCTTCGCTCTGTTGCGCCGTCTCAATCTTGGCCCGCGCTTCCTGCCCTATCTGTCTTTGCTTTATACTGATCGTACCGCTTCGGTACAGGTGGCTGGTGCGGTGTCCTCCACTTTCTCTTTGGGGCGCGGCACCCGGCAGGGTTGCCCGCTGTCTCCCTATCTCTTTTCTCTTTTCATTGGCAGTTGGACCATTGGCGACATGGGTGCGCATAGATGCACAAGTGACGGGTTTTGAATGGGATCATGGGTTGTCGGATCGTATTGCGCTCTATGCCGACGATCTGTTATTCTTCTTAACGAATGTGAATAGAACTGGTCCGCGACTGCTTCGCATTACGCAGATTTTTGGAGAAACGTCTGGCCTCTACATGAATCCCAACAAATCTACATTATGGCTTCTTGGGAACGTGTCAGGTGTAGGCAAGTGGGCGGAGTCAGTTTGGGTGGTTACTAATGGCATGAAATATCTTGGGGTGTTCCTTTCCGAGTCTCCAGCGGTGGCTTGGGAGAGAAACCTGGCTCCAGTGTGGGAACGCGTTCGGGATGATCTGAAGGTCTGGTCGCGCATGCCGCTGTCAATCTATGGCCGGTCGGCCATATTTAAAATGGTTGCGCTTCCTCGCTTACTATATCAGCTGCAGAATTATCCATACCCGATTCCCCCCCATTGGTTTCGACAGTTGAATTCGGCGCTGGGGCAGTTTTTGTGGTCAGGAGAGGCGGTGCGTGTCGTCCTGCGGACATGTTTCCTGTCCACGTATTGCGGAGGCATGGTGACCTCAGATGTATTGTCCTACTACATGGCCTCACAGTTACTTGTTCTAAATGAGTGGTGGTATGGGAGTTGGGACGACCCAGCGTACGCTGTTAAGCGGCGCTTCATGGGAGATCTTTCTCTTCACACAATCCTATATTCTGCACTGGCACGCAGGGCTCTGCCGTCGGTGACTCGCGTGGTCTTTCGGATCTGGCGGCAGGCATTGTGGCATATAGGGTGGTGGAACACGTTGACCCGGGAGACCCCACTGTGGAATAATGGGCGCCTACCACAATTGGCGGCTTTATCAGGTTTTCTGGGTTGGGACAACATCTGCATCTCTACTCTTGGCGATGTCATGAGGGGGACCACCTTGAAATCCTTTCAAGACCTACAGGGCGACTATCAGATGCCTAAGTCTCAATTTTATAAATATCTTCAATTCCGCCATGTCCTTTCCCCTAGTCTGGTGGACCTGGAGACACTGGCCGAATTCAGTCCGGTGGAAGCCAAGATATTTGTGGGGGATCTTTAGAACCACAAAATTTCCAAGATATACCAGACTTTGGTGACACATAGCTCGCCCACCCTGCAGAATCTCAGGAGGACTTGGGAGGAGGACCTGGGCCCCACGGATGAGGAGGACTTGATGGAGGCTCTGGCCTCCCCGTGAGGGGCAGCCATAGCGGTACATCTATGCCTTATCCAATTCAAATATCTTCACAGGGTCTACTTTACAAGGGTCCGGTTATGGAGGGCGGGCATGATAGCTTCCCCGATGTGTCTTAGATGTGAACAGGAGGAGGGGACCCTGCTACACACGGTCTGGCATTGTTCTTCCCTGGTGCGGTTTTAGAGAGGAGTGATGTCCTGCCTTTCGGAAGTGTTAGGCTGGGACCTGCCACGGTCGCCAAAGCTGGTATTGCTACACGTCATGGATGGGATTGGGGGCAACATTTATAAGCGCCATCTTATGATGTTCGAATTTATGTTAGCAAAGAGGGATATCGCCAGGGCTTGGAAGGCGCCGGCTCCATCATTAGTGTCCGTGTGGAAGAGGGGCCTGGACTTTTGAATGGGATTGGAACTTCTGATTTTTATAGCTAGAGGTTGCCCGAAGAAACATTATAAAATTTGGAAGCGGTGGGCAGACTATCGCGGACTGATGCTGGAGCCGATCGTGCAGGGGGTTTCTCCCCCCAGATTGATGCTACCCCATTGGTGCACATTGTATTAGATTCTATACATGAATGGGTGGGGGTGGTGGGTGTGGTGCAAGGCCTTGCTCCAATTGTGACTAAGGGATTGTATGTGCGACTGGGGGGCGGGTGCGTAGTTGGGGAGGGGGTTTCTTTTTTTTCTTGTTTCTAAAAAAAGAGGGGTTTATATCTACATTGAATTTCTATATCCTTCTTACATTACTTTTCCTTAACCCCTCCGCTGCTAGGCCTTTTCCCCCCTGTGCTAAGCCTTTTTTGGGCAGTGTGCGCTTAGGCTCCTGTAACATTTTGACCACATAAGGTATCCACGCTAAATTCGCGTCCTTTTCTTCCAACATCATGGGGATTCTAAAGGTACCCAGGGTGTGTGGATTCCCCTGGAATTAGCCAAAATACAGCAACATTTTGTTTTTTTTGTGAAAAATGGGAAAAACGGCCTGCAAATGAAAGTGTCTGGGTTTTTCTCTGCAAATGGTATCAAAAAAGGGTTTGTGGGGCTGAAATCACAATTTTCCCAGCTTTTAGGGAATGACAGACTTTTGTCAGAAAACCAACTTTTTTTACACAGTTTTGGCATTTTTCTGGGACATAGCCCATTTTTGCTATTTTTGTGCTTCCAGTTAATGGTAGAAATGGGTGTGAAAGCAATAATGGATCCTGGACAGCTATACATTTGTGAAAAGTAGACAAAATTCTGAATTCAGCAAGGGGTCATTTGTGTAGATCCATCAAGGTTTCTTTATAGAAACTAACAGTTAAATATAGGAAAAATTGAAAATTAGTTGAAAAAAACAGCCTTCTGTGTCAACGTTTTCACCTGTAACTTCTTCTAATTATGACAGCTCTTTGAAAGCAATATACCGTTACATCCGCTGGACTTTCCTGGTTGTGAGGATATATATGACTTGTAGATTCACCAAGAACCCGACGAACCCAGAGTGAAAAACTGAGCAGCAATTTGCAATGGTTTTTTATTATGTTCCGGGTATATAGCAATTATTGTGGGAAAATGTATACATGGAAAAATCTGTATGAAAGACACCTATGTATTTCTGAAATGGGAACAAATTATAGAGTTTAGAAACAGTACATATTTGCACATTTTCGAAATTGGGAATACTCATACTAGCATGAGAACTATCGGTCATTTTTCAAAATAACTTGTCTTTCATTTGGAAGGCAGAAATGCATCAAAAATCAATAGGTAATAACAGTTGCTTTACAAATCTCAATTACCCTAAGTCTCCCGATAAAAATGGTACCTCACTTGTGTGGGTAGGCATAGTGCCCACGACAGGAAATGGCTCAAAACACACCACATTTTCACAATGAAAATATTCCCTTTTTTTGCGAAGTGTCTAGCTGTAGTTTTTGAACACTAGCTCTGCCGGCACCTAGGGAAACCTAGCAAACCTATACATTTTTGAAAACTAGACACCCAGGGGAATCCAGGATGGGATGACTTGACTGCCTCCCACCAGGTTCTGTTACCCAGAATCCCTTGCAAACCTAATAAATTGTCAAAAAAAACACATTTTCCCCACATTTCTGTGGTGGAAAGTTCTGGAATCTGAGTGGATCCACAATTTTCCACCCACCCCACCTTCCCCAAAGTCTTCCGAGAAAAATGGTACCTCACTTGTGTGGGTCGGCCTAGTGCTAGCGTCAGGAAACGGGGCAAAACGCAACGTGGCCACACCTCAATTTCGCAGTGAAAAATGACCCTTTTTTGGCAAAGTGCCTAACTGTAGTTTCTGAATCCTAGCTCGGCCGGCACCTTGGGAAACCTAGCAAACCTATACATTTTTGAAAACTATTCACCATGGGGAATCCAGGATGGGTGACTTCACTGCCTAACACCAGGGTCTGTTACCCAGAATCCCTTGCAAACCTAAACAATTGTCAAAAAATCCACATTTTCCCCACATTTCTGTGGTGGAAAGTTCTGGAATCTGCGTGGATTCACAAATTTCCACCCACCCCGCATTCCCAAAAGTCTTACGAGAAAAATAGTACCTCACTTGTGCGGGTCGGCCTAGTGCCCGCGACAGGAAACGACGCAAAACGTAACGTGGTCACACCTCAATTTCGCAGTGAAAATTGACCCTTTTTTGGCAAAGGGCCTAGCTGTAGTTTTTTAACCCTAGCTCTGCCGGCACCTTGGGAACCCTAGCAAACCCATACATTTTTGAAAACTAGACACCCAGGGGAATCCAGGATGGGGTGACTTAACTGCCTCCCACCAGAGTCTGTTACCCAAAATCCCTTGCAAACCTAAAAAATTGGGCAACAAGTGAGGCACCATTTTTATCGGGAGACCTCAAGGAATGCTGGGTGACAGGAAATTTGTGTGAGCCCGGTGATGCCACAACTTTCCCACTCCAAAATGTGTGAAAAAAGTGATTTTTTCATCTAAAATTGAGGTTTGCAGGGGATTCTGGGTAAGGAAACGTTGGGGATCCATGCAAGCCATACCTCACTGAAAGCCCCCGGGTGTCTAGTTTTTAGAAATGTGTGGGTTTGGTAGGTTTCCCTAGATGGCCGCCGAGCACGGGGCCAAAATCCCAGGTGACCCCCTTGCAAAACCAGGTGGTTTTGAGATTGGCAATTTTGATGTTGTCTCACTACGTTTTGGGTCCTTGCCTGTCGCGGGTACCTGGGCCTCCCACACAAGTGAGGCACCATTTTTATCGGGAGACCTGGGAGAACGATGGGTGGTGGGAAATTTGTGTGAGCCTGGTGATGCCACAACTTTCCCACATAAAAATGTGTGAAAAAAGTGATATTTTCAGCTAAAATTGAGTTTTGCAGGGGATTCTGGGTAAGGAAACGTTGGGGGATCCACGCAAGCCATACCTCCCTGGAAGCCCCCGGGTGTCTAGTTTTCAGAAATGTGTGGGTTTGGTAGGTTTCCCTAGATAGCTGCCGAGCCCCAGGTCAAAAACTCTTGGGACCCCCATGCAAAACCAGGTAGGTTTGTGATAGGTAATTTTGATGTCGCCTCAATAGGTTTTTGGCCCTTGCCCGCTGCGGGTCCTTGACCCACCCACGCAAATGAGGTACCATTTTTGTTGGGAGACCTGGGGGAACGCTGCGTGGGAGGAAATTTGTGGATCTACCCAGATTCCAGAACTTTCCCACACAGAAAATTTTGAAAAAAGTGAATTTTTAGCCAAAATTTGAGGTTTCCAGGGGATTCTTGGTAGGAGAATGATTGGGACCCACCCAAGCCATACCTCGCTGGACTCCCCGGGTGTCTAGTTTCCATAAATGTTTGGGTTTGGTAGTTTTCCAAGATGGCCGCCGAGCCCGGGGACAAAAACCCAGGTGACCCCCCTTGCAAAACCAGGTTGTTTTGTGATAGGTCATGTTAATATCGCCTCAATAGGTTTTGGGCCCTTGCCTGTCTCGGGTACTTGCCCTACCCACGCGAGTGAGATATCATTTTTATCGAGAGACCTGGGGAAATGCTGGGGGTGAGGAAATTTGTGGATCCACGTAGATTCCAGAACTTTCCCACACAGAACTTTGAGAAAAAAGTAAAGTTTTCAGCTAAATTTGAGGTTTGCAGGGGATTGTGGGTAGGAAAACGTAAGGGGACCCATTCAAGCCATACCTCACTGGACTGCCCCGGGTGTCTAGTTTTCAGAAATGTGTGGGTTGGTAAGTTTCCCTATGCGCCGGCTACGCTAGGGCCCAAAATCCACAGGTAGGCATATTGCTAAAAACAACTCCGTGCCTAGTTGGCTTTCTGCCACCCGGGGGGGTGTATCAGGGGTGAGGGGGTTGCCCCGCTATGCCCCCAAGGGGGGCAGAAACACTGTGGCTATTTTTTTGGGGGGTGGGGGCATTGGTATGCCCATTCTGGGCAGCCCCCACCCCCACACATAAAAAAAGCCAGCATAATCGTTGGCGTCTAGTGGACTTTTTGCCCCCCAGGGGGCAGATTATGTGCTACTGCCCTTATCTGCCCCCCCGGGGGGGGGGGGCAGAAAGTCCACTAGACGCCAGGGAGTTTTTTGGGAAAATTTTAATTCGGGTGGGGGCTGCCGAAAAACGGGCATGCCAATTCCCCCACCCTAATTAAAATTTGCCTAAATAAATCCCTGGCGTCTAGTGGGCTTTTTTCCCCCCGAGGGGCAGATTGGGGGCAACTGCCCCATCTGTCCCCGGGGGGGCAGGAAGGCTGTTATTTTTGCGGGGAGGGGGTGGGGGCATGGGCATGCCCGTTTTGGGCAACCCCCACCCTAATTCAAATTTGCCCCCAAAAAATCCCTGGCGTCTAGTGGACCAATACCTGGCGTCTAGTGGGCTTTTTGCCCCCCTTTGGGGGGGCAGATTGGGGGCTACTGCCCCATCTGCCCCCCAGGGGGGCAGGAAGGCTGTAATTTTTGCGGGTGTGGGGGCCCGGGCATGCCCGTTTTGGGACCCCCCACCCTAATACAAATTTGCCCCCCAAAAAATCTGTGGCGTCTAGTGGGCTTCTTGCCCCCCAGCGGGGCAGATTGGCGGCTAAAGCTCCCATCTGCCCCCCAGGAGGGGCAGAATGTCCACTAGATGCCAGGGAGTTTTTTGGGCAAATTTTTATTAGGGTGGGGGCTGCCCAAAACAGGCATGCCAATGCCCCCACCCTAATTAGAATTTGCCCAAAAAATCCCTGGTGTCTAGTGGGCTTTTTGCCCCTCTCGCGGGGCAGATTGGGGGCTGCTGCCCCCATCTGCCCCTCAGGGGTGGCAAAAAGTCCACTAGACGCCAAGCAGTTTTTGGGCAAATTTTAATTAGGGTGGGGGCTGCCCAAAACGGGGACTGCCAATGCCCCACCCTAATTAAAATTAGCAAAAAAAATCCCTGGCGTCTACTGGGCTTTTTGCCCCCCCGGGGGGGTAGATTTGCAGCTAATGCCCCCATCTGCCCCCCAGGGGGGCAGAAAGGCTGTCATTTTTGCAGGGGTGTGTGGGGGCATGGGCATGACCATATTGGGCAGCCCCCACCACAAATTCTAAGAAAAAAATCCCTGGACATGCCCTTTATGGGCAGCCCCCACCCTAATAAATTATGCGGGCAAAAGTAAATATCCTTGGTGTCTAGTGGGCTTTTTGTCCCTCCGGGGGGGGGGCAGATTGGGGGCTACTGCCCCCATCTGCCCCCCAGGGGGGGCAAAAAGACTAAATGACATGCAAAACGTTTGGGGGAGTAAAAGCCCTTGCCCAAGGGGCCGTTCCCCCCTCCCTGGTGTCTATTGGGTGGATCCCTGCTTGGGGATCGCCCTCCTGGGGCGATCCCCAAGCAGGGATCTACTGGGGAGGGGTACCATTGGAAAGCCTAAAGGCTCATTTCAGTTTCGGTTTCTGTGCAATGAAGACAGCGCGACGTGCGTGCTGATCTTCATTCCACAGAAACCAGGGAGGCGGTCTTGGGAGCTGGGGAAGCTCTTCCCCAGCTTCCAAGGTCAAAGGGATTAAATAGAAATCCCTCTGCTGTCTGCAGCAGAGGGATTTCGTGCCCCTGGCCTCAATTACGGAATGGTTCCGTCATGAGCACAGGGGCACCGATGCTCATGACGGAACCATTCCGTCATGAGCATCGAAGGGGTTAACAAAAAAGGTCAAAGTCATGATGTTGTTTTTTGATTGTGCAGAGGCCTCTGCGGTATATGTGTAATTTGATGAATAAAATCTTTTCTCAAAAAAAAAAAAGAATAGTGGAGATTCTTCCCTCTCCAACGATACCTCTCCAATGGGATTCGGTGCTCGGGGGGCTGAGAAAGCCCCACAAGCACCAAAGCACTGAAACTGAAACGAGCCGATCGGCTCATTTTAGTTTCAGTTTCATATGTAATTACATCAGCACCCCATGCGCACGATCGTCATTACTTATGAAAAAAAAGCCACGGGAAGTTGGAGAAGCTCTTCGGCAGGTGCTTGGCTTTCTCTGGCTGCCTTCACTATGAGTTACATCATGTTGCCCTTTTACAAGGAGCACGTCCACCCAAAAAGTAGTTGCCTACAGTGCCAGGAATTTCTATGGAAATGTGGGCTTTTGTTTTAGACCCAAAAAACATTTTTACCTTCATTCAATACTTTTTTTATATTGACAATCTACCAGCAAATTCCCATACAATAAGGTTTTGCAAAAGCCATGACAAAAAGATTTGCTAAAAGACTGCCAGAAGTCACTAGACGTATTAGCTACACCCTGTTAAGTACATCTTCGTTTACATTTCCCAGCCTAAACCAATATCGCCCCTCCTTTTCATCAAGAATTGTGCACTAGCAGTGGATGCTATTGACTATTGCAACACTGTCTATGCAGAATTAGCAAAGGATCTTCTTGATGTGCTGTGAAGTGTGCAGAATGCAGATTTTTGGCTTTGTAGGCGGTACCATGTAACATTGCACTACAATCAAGATGCTGGGCTTTCTTCAGTGCCGTTATCAACAAGTGCTAAGTACCTGGCTTCAAAACTCCACCAGCTGGAATCAGTTTAGTGCGGATTATGTCATCATACCTGCAAATATTGAAAGGCTACTGTGCTTCTCATCAAAGTGTTTTTTTTTGGTGATAGGCATACCAGTAGACATCGAAAGGCTACAGCGGTCTTCAGATAAAGTGTGCTTTACCCGGTGATAGGGACACCTGAGAGATCATCTTCACTATAAACAAAGCTTTTGAATAATGGTGCCTTCATAATGGATAGGCACATCTACGTCGAACAACTAGGGGCAGAGCATGTTTGCAGTGATAGGCACACTTTTGGGCACTAAGAGCTGAGCTCCTCAATGGGCTGCACAGTAACAATTTGGGGTTAATAGTCTCTTTCTTCTTGAGATGGTACATCATGGTTCCACAGTATTGGTAAACTTTTTCATAAGGCTACGAACTCACTTCTGAGATTTGTACAATCTCTAATCTCACTCTATTTTGGCATTGTATTGTCCAATCCGAAGGTAGCACATGTACTAGTGCATCATATACGATTGTCAGCATAACTAATATCTTTATTGAAATCGGTTATAACCTGTGTTGTACTATTTATGACGCATAAGGCAATCTCTGAACCCTCCTCCACCATTCTTGGACACCTATTCCCTGGGTGAACTGGTTTCACGGATGTGAAATGTATTTGGGGGCCATTGGGTCATCAAGGTTCAGATCAGAATGAAATACGTTTTTGGTACTTCATTCTCTTGGATTAGAGGGAAGGTCTATGTTTAAGCACTTACCTGAGGTTGAGTTAGTGGAGGGTGAAGAGGTTGACAAGTTTCAGGAGGCGGTCAAGAAACTGGTTAACATATTTGATGTGCCACCAAGACTAGTAGTTTCTGTATATAAATTCTTCAAGAGAATCCAGAGACCCAATGAAGATGTAGACACATACATCTCAGCATTGCTCAAGCTAGTGGTGAATGCCAATTCAAACATTTCAGTGACTGATTGATACGTGATCAGTTCATCTCCCTTTGTTCTGAGAGAAGTATACATTCTATGGGTAATCCGTCACTGTTTGATACTATTCGTATTGCAACAAGCATTCGCAAAGGAGCTTGATGATAGAAACAGATAACATGTTAACCCAGTCCACTGTAGAGAAGAAAACTGAATAGGAAAAAAACTCTTCAAACAAATTCCTCAATTCAACATAACAGACTAATGTGTGTTTCAGGTGTGGGAATAAACCTCACTCAAAAAGGAGTAAACCCTGTCCAGCAAAAAATGTACACTGTAGACTATGTTGCAAAGTAGGACATTTTGTGTCAAACAAAGTGTCAAACAGATCAGTGGGAAAGTAGAGGTGATGACTGATGATAGGGAAAGTGATGCTGGCAACTGATCAATGAAGTTCAGGATTTGGTTCTCGTGGTGGGTGATTGTGGTGTGAAATATGGTGATCTGGATGAGTGTGTCGACCTTAATGTAAATATTCGGGTTGGGGGCAAAGTGTTATGATGATTGGTTGCTTCTGGTGCCAGAATCACCATAATCACTCAAGAGCTGTTGCAACACACCTGGGAAAACAAATGGCTATTGGCCCCAGACCGATCCCCAGTGTCCTAAGAGGGAGGCGGAATAGAGTTGCTGGGGTATTTTGAAGATATACTGATATTCAAACAGAGACATATTCAAGGTAAAATCTATGTGGCAGTTAAAGGATTCAACATACTCTGGTGGTTTCATCAAGGTCTATTCAGTATGGTCCTGAGGGCTGGAGAAAAAGAACAGGTGATGGTTGCTAAAAACAGCAGTATGGTTGAAGACATGCTGAAAATAAAAGAATACAAGCATATTTTTAAAATCAGAGAAGAAATGAGACCTGTAAAACAAAAGTTGAGGGGTGTACCATTTAGTGTCAGAGATGACTTAGAGAGGGAACTAGAAACCTTATTTGAAAAAGGGGATAATTGAACTGTGTGAGTCCTTTCTCTGGCTGTCTCCTTTGGTGGTTACTCTGAATAAAAATGGAGATTTGAGAGTGTGTAACGGTCTTCATGCTCTCACTAGAGAGATATGGGTGGATTCTTATTGCCTTCCTAAAATAAATTATATTTTGTAATCAGTTGCAAGGGTGCAGTATTTCACCAAACTTGATTTAGCATTTGCATATTACCAAATAGAGTTGGATCTGGAATCCCCACATTTCACAGCTTTTGTCTCCCTGTGGGGCACCTATCAGTACTGTTGCATGCCTTTGGACTAGTGTTGGCTGCTTTGGCTGATGCCTATCATACTTTCCGGACTCGGACGGACCCCCATGCGTGCTTTGATTCAGACTTAAGACATCTGCGAAACTATAGGAGGAAAAACTCCCCCATTTTTAAACAAATTGGCAGCGAAATTTTCAAAGACTAACTGCACCAATGAAAAATGTTTAGTCCACGATTTTAAACAAAGTCTCGTGAGAACGCTAAAAGATTCAGAAAGAGTCTTTTTACTATGCAATAATTGTCCTGAAGATGGTCTGACGGATTGACACCACTCAAGACCGAAACGTCGACTTTACCATCTATTTTCAGACTATTTGTTATGTACAGTTGACTATTTTCTCAATAATGAGTTTTTGTCTCTGTTCAAACTAAGATGGAATAGATGTTCTATTGATGAAATGTGGATCTAAAATCGCCCCCTTTTTTCATGAAATATTGCTCAAATCATTGTTTCACCTGTACTCCTTTTTTATGTCTGATGAATATATAAACTAAATCCCCGTGTGTGTTGTTGTTAATATCTGATGATTAGATCAGTTGATTGATTTCATTGTGGTGTTAATTTATTTAAACACATTTACAAATTGAGTTTTCTGAAATTTTCAAGTAATCATTTCCTTTCAAACAAAATCCCTTGTTGGCAAGTTTACCTTCTTAAATTTATCATACTTAAAGGCATTAGTAACATAGCAATATTGCAAGATGATATGTTGATCTATGTTCATGATCGTCAAACAAATGATACTGTACCTAATCAAGTCCTCATGATTTTCTAAGATCAGGGTGTTGTGCAAAAGAGGTCTAAGAGTGAATTTTTAAAAGAATTAGTTAGGCCATATGATCTCTAGTGATGGTGTACGACCAAAACCAGTTTTAATTACTGCCATTATGGAAGCACCAACTTCTGTGGACAGAGTTGAATTTACGTCCTTTTTGTGAGTTTTATTCATGGTTCATCCCTGTCTGCATCCAGGGTTTGACCCATCTCCAATTTACTGAAAAGTAGTGTATCATTTTTCTGGTGAGAGCACTGTGAAACAACATTTAAGGCGTATTAATTCTCAGTTGGCAAGTGTTGAGACTCTCAAACCCTGTGATCCCTCTCTCAAATGCATCCTGACTGTTGATCAGGAAAAGAGGAATATACCATTGGATTTGTGTCAAAAGTTCTCCGCATTATTGAATTGCATTATGTGGTTATCGAAAAAGAGCTCTTGGTTTGCCATTGAGAAGTTTGGGTGCTATCTGTGGGGAAGGAGTTTTGTGTGTTACAGACCGATCAAAAGCCCGTAGTTTTCATTCTAGGTGAAACCAACGCTAAAAACAGCACACCCAGATTGGCCAGGTTTTCTTTGCGACAGCTTCTGTTCCAATTTGATGTAGCACACGTCCAGGGAGGAGGAAACATTAGAGCAGATTACCTATTACGATATGCACGCCAAGATATTGAAAACTAACTTGTGTACTGGGATCTGTGAGTGCCACTCCTCGTCCCGGAGATCACCCCTCAAAGGAACCACTAGGAATTTGCCCCAGTTAACTTGGATGCCTGATGCCTTCACAAAAATTCTCAAGATGTGGAGAAGTAAGGCCCAGTCACCGCCGGTCTGGACATGAATAAAAGAACATTGTCTGCATACAATACTATGCCATCCTCCAGTGCCAACCCCCAGTCAAAGCCCCACGCCCGAGCTTTGCAGCGGATCCATGCCACCAAGGGCTTAATAATGAGTGTAAATAAGAGCGGGGACAATGGACACCCTTGCCTGGTGCCCCGTGTCACTGAACAGTGGTCTGACAGCACTCCAATAACTTTCGCCAGGACCCTGACATAAGCCCGGAATCACGGTCCGAGGCCCATACCCACAAAACCTTGTCAAGATATACCCAGTCTACTAAATCAAACACTTTTCAAAGTCAATTAACTTAAGGACTGCTAAGCCTCCTAAAGCCCTGATATGGGACAGTGAAATATGTACTCTGTGAATACAATGTCTGGTGCTGCACCGGTGGATGATCCTACACTGATGGGGGTGGACCAACTTGGGAATGACCGTTAACAGTTGGTTTGCTAGAGGTTAGGCATAAAGCTTGACCTCGCTATTAATGAGGGATATAGGTTGAAAAGATGCGCATGTGGATGATGAGCAGTCAGGCTTCGGAATAACCACAATTGTGGCCTGGTCCATCTCAGCAGAAAAACGGTGCTTGGCCATGACCTCGGTAAACAAATTAAGCAGAGGTGGAAGAATGTCAGGGCAAAGTTTGCAGTAAAACTCTACATGGTAACTATCGGGTCTGGGCATTTTACCTGGGTTAAGATCTGTCAGGACATCTCCTATTTCTTCTACAGTAATAGCCTTCTCCAGTGACACCCTCTCCTGGAGAAATAGGTGAGGGAGGGGTAGCTCCCTGGCCAACGGGTATTATGTCTGTGGCAGGACGCTTCTGGCATACGTAGAGTTCCTTGTAATAACGGGCGAATGTATTAGCTATCCCCTGGGAGTCCTCCACCCATTCCCTACAGCCCTCAAGGACAGGGGGTATCATCCTGCTTCCGGTTTATTGTTTGGCCAGCCAGTGCAATCATTTGATAGATTTGTCTCCCCATTCATAGACCCTAGGAGTGGAAACCATCCAGGTTTAGTTAGCGTAGCGATGTTCGATCTAATTCAAGTTGTCATGCCTCTGTGTCGCTAAGTGATCCGGGTACCTTACAGTCTAGAAGTAAGATGGTATGCTCAAGTTCGGCCATCCTGCGACAAGTTCCCTTGAGGTAGGAGGGCGGCCTGCCGCTCAAGTAGGCCTTATGCACTTCCCATAGGGTCCCGTCGGAGTCAACAGATCCTTCGTTCATCCCAAGGAACAAATTCAAATTGTCCGGCAAGGGATCCTTGAACTTGTCGTCCTGCAAGAACCAGGCATTAAGGCGCCACGTGGGGTGATTATTTCTGGGGGACATATCAAAATAAAGTGAGACTGGTGCTTGATCTAAAATCCCCTGAGGCAGGATCTGGAATCCCTAGGAAGAGGTCAGTGGTGGGCAGGAACAAAAAATTGATATGAGACAATACTCGTGTGTGGCCGAAGCATGAGTAAAACCCGGGTCCTCTGGGTGCCATACCTGCCAAGCATTACTGAGGCCTTGCCCCTAAGCCCAGTCAGCCAACCCCTGCCCACATCTGGGGGTGAGTTCCCCGGGCCCGCATAAATCGTTCTGCCCCATTATGTTATTAAAATCACCTCCCTGAATCGTCAGTCCCTGTGGGAGTCCCACTACGAGGATCCTAAGAGCCTCCAATGTGTTTTGATGCAGCGTTGGAGGGATGTTGTAAATACTCAAAATATTACATAAGATACCTTCCCTGCTTCCCTCCACAAGGATATATTGGCCAAGAGCGTCTCTCGTGACCTTAGTCACGACCATGGGCAGATATTTGTGCAGGAGGATGGCCACCCCTCTGGAGCTACTGGAGTGTTCCGCATGACTCTAACATAACCCCTCCGAGCAAGGAAAAGACAGTTGGTGCCCTGAAGATGAGTTTCTTGTAATAATACTAGTTTGGGGGAGTGTCGCTGAAGAAACTGAAAAAAAACGCACCTCCCTTGTTACGGTTCAGTAGGCTGTTAACATTCCATGTCAGAGCCACAAGGGGGTTATTCATGATGGTGACGTGATGTGTATGTGGCAGTCAATGGGGTACTGCATAGAGTGATGTGACTATGATGGGGGGAAGGCACACACAGAGGAGGCCAGCAGTAGGCTCCCCGTTATGAAGGACGTCTAGCCCATCACCCTCCCAAAGTAACGGCAAGGCAAAACAAAACAATATCAAATGAACACAAGGAAATATATAACAACCCTCAAACCACCAACTACCTTCTCCCTATACTTCATACTCAGAAGAAGCATCTGTTGCGGTTTCCTAACATAATGTGGAACAAACTTTCCAACCGGGGGAAGGTGTATCCGTATGAGACCGGTGGACTCCCTCCGCCACTCCTAGCCACGCTGGAATAATAACATAGCAGGATGTTGTGGTGCTGGCGTGCAAACAATATCAGAAAAATGTAATAGCAAGAGCATTCCAGGGTTAATTGGTAAGTGCGCCAGGAACAGGCTGTGACTGCAGGGTGTTGCTCACTGCACAAAACTCACTTTCTCCGTCCGATTCCGAGGCAAGTTCTGGATCCTGAAGGCCCACTGGATGCCTTCTCGAACTCTTCCGCTGAGGTTTAGTCTTTTGTTTTACAAAGTCCCGAGAAGTTTATGCCTCCAGTGGAGATATAAAAAAGAATATCTTGAACTGATGGACCACCCGTAGTTTGGCAGGATGCAAGAGCATATAGGGAACCCGTATGGCTTGCAGTTTAATTTTGACCTGATCAGAAGATTTACACTGGGTTTATACCATACATGTATAGTCCGGAAAGATCAGGATTGATGGGTAAGTTCTCTAGTTAGGTATGCTTCCCTCAAAATAGCATCTAGGTTTTTATCATTCAAAAAGTGCTCTATAAGAAGCCTAGGTGTGGTCCCAGGAGGGGGCTTTCATGCAAGGGAGCGGTGTGCCTGCTTTATAACAAAGCAGCAGGATAAGGTAGACGGGTCCATCCATGTCTGTAGTCATTGCTCAGGAAGCACTCGGTAGACGTACCCTCAACACCCTCCAGGAATCTGATGAAGCGGAGATTGTTATGCCTAGCTATGTTCTCTGCGTCCTCCGCTCGGTCCTACAGGGCTTTCGTGTCTTTGGTCAGGCAAACCACTTCTGATGAGAGATGTTTAACAGTTTCCTCAAGAGTGGATATCCTCACTTCAATTTCCGAGACACTCTCCACTGTCTAACAGAGGTGTTGGTGGAGGAGGAATAAGTCTGTCTTCACCTCCCCTATCTTGGTCTCCAGTGCCATCTTGGAGTCCTGGATAGCCTGAAGAACAAGGTCTGAGGTGTCACCCATCACCGTAGCATCGCCCTCGGAGGTGCCTTCTGCGCCCCCCCCTTCCTCCCCCACGGGGATATGTATTTGTCCATCTTGTTCAGACCACCCTGCCTCCTATCGCGTCCCATGGCAATGTCCGGAGACCTAAGTTGTATCCCTGGTGATTTGGAGTGCCCATGTGCAGGGCAGAAGAATGCTGAGGGAGTATCGATCCACTCTGGGAAGTTGTGTTGCATCCTCATCAGAAGAAAAGGAAGGGGAAGGAAGGTACTGCCCTGATTGCACCAGATAGGACTGCCAGGAAAGCAGCCCCCCTGAGCAGCATGAGCAGTCAGCACCGCTCCCTCCCCCTGGAACACACAACGGGCACTGCAGATCCCATAAATTCAGCCAATTGTTGTGCACTCAAATCAAATAAAGGGAGCCAAACACAGGGCACAAGGTCTAGAAGGGGTGGATGCCAGTTAGTAAGCAGAGCGTCAATTATACACAAAATGGCTGCGGAATGGCAGAAATCTGGGAGCAGCACTCCCTCACCACACAGAAAGCCAGGGAGTGTTGATTTCCTGGGGGAGGCGCTGATGAAGTGTGTAGTGTGGGCTGGTGCCAAGCACAGGACCCTCTTCAGGACGAATCAGGTCGCAATCACGACATCAGAGGGCACCAGCACAATGTCCCTAATCCACGTGGTCGAGCCCGGTGGCCAGGCCCATACCACACAGAGAACGGTCTCTAGGCCCCAAGTCCCCCAGGCGCTGGCCAAACCGTGTAGTTCAGGTCCCTCCAATCACATCCATCCGGGCCTTCAATCCCAAAAGCCAATGCACAGCCCCTCCGCCTCAAAAGGCCGTCCCTGCTCGGCTCACCCTAGGGAATTCAGAAAGCCTCCTAGGCTGCACTGACACCAGCTCCACCTCGGCCGTGAGAATCAAGAGTGGCTGCTTCACTCCAGGTCTTCACTGCTGCAGCCAGGGATCCCGCAGAGCCTGGAAGGGTGTGTGCAGGCAAGGTGATGCCTGGATCATGCATCTTCCCCTAAGAGATCTGTCGCAAGAGGACTCCGCCTTGGACCCCTTCCACCTTCCGGGCCTCGTCTCTGACCGTTCCTCAGTGTCAGGCCTAGGGGACGACTCAAGCCACCTAAAAGGGTTTGTCAGGTGCTCCCACTGGTGTCCAAGGCAAGCGGGCCTGTTTTACTGCCCCATTGGTGCACACCAGCATCCAGAAAAAGCAAAGCCAGGATTGGCGGTTCGGGAGCTCAGGAAAACCCTACCGTCATCTTGGCCATCCAGGCCACGCCTCCTAGTTTTTTTAATATATATTTAGCTTCATTCTTTTTGTTGGTTTCAGCCTTTTTCATTTTTTTTTGTTTAAAACGTGACATTAACATTTGTAAGCATGTTATGAAGAATATATTGTGCACTGCATGTGGTGGTTATAAATATTTATTGCACATTTGTATATATTGATTATAATATGGGAAAACCTATGTAGTGTACTGGTTAAGTTCTGTGCCACCAGAGTTCTATGCCTGCTCGTCATGCTCATTGTGGAAGGTTGGTGAGGAGCTGACATTCTATGGAATGTTGATATTTGAATTGGGCTGGAGTTAGTGATTGCCGTTTCGTGGAGAGTTACTGGGCAGCTCGGGTTGGTTTTGCTGTCTGTACTCACCAGAAGAAAAGTAAGATTTCCAATCACCTTGACTTCTGCTTTGCTTACCATAGTTATCTTTTTGAGTAGACAGATTTTAAGACCAGTGCCAAGAAATTCCTCAAGATGGTAAGCGCTATATACTTACTTGCTCACCCAAAGAAACCCTAGAAAGTCATCCATTAGGAAAGTTATTAGATGAAGTATGGATTATGTCAATATCCTTGTTTGAGTATTACTAAAATACAAGATTGCGACTGGCTAGAAATAAAAAGGGCTAGCTTGCAGACTGCAGGGAGGAAAGTCATGCACTACAGGCTTTCAGAAAAACAGATTGAGACCAGGTTATCGCTTATTGGGGCATATTCTTAAGGACTTATCGCCGAGTTATCGGCACTTTATCGCAGCCAAAGTGGCGATAAATTTATCGCCCCATTCACAAGCTGGTGCTAACAGCCGATACCACCAGTTTACCTGCGATAGCAGCCGCAAAAAACATTGCTACAGATGACCACGGCAACTAACGCTAATGATATGCAGAGTAGGCGTTCCCGTGCAAAAAGCTGCGAAAACACCACTCCGCAACATTCTCAATGACCAGCCAGATCGGCGATAAGATCCCAAAACAGGCGATAAGGTGCGTTAGCAGTAGGAATTTAACACCTGCTCTTACCTGGTATAAAGTCGGATGACAACCTGCACCATAAAAGTGAGCACAGCCCAGAGACACACCAGAAGAACAACAGATGCCATGGAGCTACTGATCATGCAGCTCGGAGCCCCCCCAGGCCGCCACCCCCTGGATCCTCCCTGCCCCCCCGGACTACCACAGAGGCAGCGCAGACAAAGACAGCGGAACTTCAGAAAATGCACCATCCTCACAGACCTAACACCAGAGGATGTCAGTGCCCACTACAGGCTCAAAAGGACAACCATTCTCCGCATCCTGAACATCATAGCCCACAGGCTGATGGTACCAACACAGCGGACAACCAACATCCCTCCGCAGACAAAGCTGCGGGCCATGCTGCACTTGCTGGCTTCTGGTACCTTCCAACCAACAACTGCCAGAGTCGGAGGAGTCCGACAGCCAGCCCTATCAAAGTTCATCACAACTGTCTTGGATGCCATCATCAGCTTGGTACCCCAGCACCTTCACTTCCCCCACACTGTGCAGGAACAGCTGGAGACCAAGCAAGGCTTATACGCCATAGCTGGCTTCCCGCACGTGTTGGGGGCAATTGACTGCACACATGTCCTACTTGTGCCCCAGGCCGACACTGCACACAATTACCGCAACAGAAAGCACACGCATTCCATCAATGTGCAGGCAATAGTGGTCCACCGGGGACTCTTCACCAATGTGGTCGCCAACTACCCAGGCATTGTGCATGATTCCTACATCTTCTGACAGTCCATCATCAACCAGCGCTTCCAGGATGGCACCTACGGAAATGCACTGCTCGTTGGTAAGTACCAAATGAACACACCACACACCCCAACTCCACAATCATGCAACTCACAACTCTGGTAATGCACACGTTACAAACTCACATTCAACATGCCAAACAACATAACCACCCACCATACACGACAGCACAACTTACTGTGGTAACCTGGGCTAGCCATGTACATGAGCGGTCAACGGCATGGCACCTCAGCCACACAAAAGCAGCTTGTGGGGAGAGTTGGGAACCAGGCATGTGCGAAGGAGGCAAGTGACCCATGAATGAGAATGTACACAATGCCAAGTGTGGCTTAGATGTGCTGGCCAGACTGCAGTATGCAGACCACAGATGCATCCATGGCAACATACACTGCTGGTGTTGGGAGTATAGTAGACAGTGGACGCAACCATGTTACCTCAGCCAGTTGAGAAGATCACGGAAATGTAGCTTGTTACATCCCCACCTGTAAGCGTGAACGGAGTGGGCTGGCACGGCGTACGCCAGGCCAGCGTAGGGGTGTGAATAAAAGGCATGTAGCTCTCGGCGTGGTTCTCTTTCGGAATTGCCAATGTGTCTGCCAGGGCGGGGCCTCTCACCCCGCCATGAGGCCGACACCGTGAGTGGTGTTGCCTGTGATCCTGTGCGCCTGCTGCGCCCCAGGCTGCTGGGCCCCAGACCCGTCTTGCCCACCCCTGCGCACCCAGACCTCACTGCTCACCTACCGACACCGGCGTGTGTCAAAGAGGGCCCACCAAGTGCTGGTGCAAGCTCCAAGCCCGAGGCCCGCGACCTTGGCAGCCTCCTCAGAACATCATGGCCCCCGCAACACAGGCCCGCAGTACTCCTTTCTTGTCGACGTACTTCACCGCTGACTCCGGCCTACACTGCGGTCCGGTAGGTCACACATTTGGAACTGAGTCTTGATTTATTTATGGCAGAGTTTATATCATTGTACATGCCTCATCGCAGACTGCATCCCCTTTCAGCACTGGTGCCACAAAGTCTGTTCCCACACATTCATGAACACTCACTGGTTGAACTTTTGTGACGTCTGAGTATATGACCTTGATGTTGTCTTCATCATCATGTAGCTAATACTGACTTGGTGTTAAGAAAGAGTCTGTAGCATTCATCTCCTCCATATTGCCTGTTTCTGCTTGGTTCTGCCCTCTGCATCATGCCCTGGAAGAACACCTTCCACTGTCCCCCGCAACCCTCCGCGACATTCACCTTGAACATCGACGAGGACCCGCTCAGGTCGCGTGGACCTACCTCAGTGCACTGCAAGTCCCAGTCCCGTGGCGGTGTGCCTGAACCAGCCGCAGTGTATCCAGGGCCACTAACTCTGTGCAGCTCAAGTAATGGACCCTTGCTGCTTGAACTTTGAACTTCTGATTGTGTGATCACTGTTGAAACTTGTTGCCAGCACCAACCACCCCCTGAGGGGTGGCTTACACTCACCCCACACCCATCCAGCACAGGCGTCACTGGACATGTGACCCTGGCAATAAAGGGGCTGGGCGCACGTGCCCGTAGCCAGTCCCACAAACTATCTAAGTGTGTCCTTGTGGTCATTATGTATGCATGAGGGCCCCGGGCCCTACCACATTACATTGTGCAGTGTTCAGCGGACGCAACCATGTCACCTCAGGCAGTGGGGTAGACCTGAGACATGTAGCTGTGTCGTACCCCCCTGTAAGCGTAAGCGGTGTGGACTGACGTAAGGGTGTGTTTGATCCTACTGGGGCTCTGGGCGTGGTTAAGTTTTGCCCTTGCCAAGGAAGTAACTAATGTGTGTGTCTCTGTTGTAGTTTCTGCGCCACCCGTCCCGCAATGGACAATGTTGCAATGTAGCATGCCCCCGGAGTGCGGTCTCGGCCGAAGGGGTAAATGAGGGAGCACAAGCCCGCTCTGGTCAGGGCTCATACATGCCAACTGTTGTGTGTGTCGCTATTACCGCAGCATGAGCCAAAGTCTACCCTCAACCGCATGGCGAGTTCAGCCAGCCATAAACTCTACATCTGTGTCCGCCCTATCCTTGCCACAGGCCTCCACACAGGTGGCCGCCCACCTTCAGCGCACAACATCACAGTGTCGTTGTTAGGCTTGTGGACATGCGCAGACAGGCATGACAATGGTGTGCCGTATGGGTGCAAGTGATGCAACCGCGCTACGCACACTAGTAAAAAGGCCCGGGGGATGGAGGAGCAGCAATGAGGCTACGTAATACACTTTGATGCCGCTCATTTACTACAAGCAGTATGTGTCAAACAGGAATCACTAAGTCACACATATCACACACCAATGTACCAGTGAGCCTGCCAACACATCATGCAGAACCAACTATTGACTCATGTCTCTCTGCACTGTCACAGGTGATCAAGGATATGCACTGTGGGCTTGGATGATGACACCCGTTCGAGCCCTGAACACACAGGCCCAGAGGCAGTACAATGCAGCCCACACATGCACCAGGGGCATCGTGGAACGCACATTTGGCGTGTTGAAGTCACATTTCAGGTGCCTGGACATCACAGATGGAAGGCTCCTGTACAGCCAAGACATCGTGTGCAAGATGATCGTTGCATGTGGTGTGTTGCACAACATATGTGTACGCACCAATGCCCCATCGATACAAGTGCCAGATGCACCAGACGATGATGATAAAGATGAGGCAGATGGACCATACCCCACTGCAGCCGTAGCAGGAATAGCCCGTAGGAACACCATCAGTGACAATTTCTTCACATGAGCACGTCACAGTGTGACAGTCCTTTGCAATCATGGGACAGTACAAAATGACCACAGGCACAGCATGTGCAAATAAATGCATTCCAAGACACATTCCCCGAGTGCATGTCACTCATCTGTGCAAGCACATCATTCAGACAAGTGTAAGTGCAACATGTAGTGCTAGCAGTTTCATGATTTGATAATAGATGGTGGGTGTGTCACCTCTGTACAGAGAGGCTGTGTAGTGTGCCACGTATTCCAAATGCCATTTATGTGTGTCACAGATAGTACGGAATCCCACTCTTCGGCGTTTCACGTGTCCCACATCATTACATATTGGCTGCCATTTGTGACCTACAAGTGATAACAGGGCTTCTTTTGGGGTCAAATTTGTACCACCGTGATGCAGGGATGCACCCTGTGACTCAAGTCCCACAACATGAGCAACATGTACGTAAGGGGGAGTCACTGCCCCTACATTCGTCCAGGCTTTTATACTTGATTGATCATAGACATGTCACGTCTGTGTGCAGGAGGTGTTGATTGTCCCTCTGCAATGTGAATGGGAGATGCGTTTCACAGTGTGTTTCATGTATGTTTATGCATTGGCGCAGTTTACATACAGACTGCATGTCAATGTACATTGTGACTGTGAGGAGATGCCTATTTGATGCGGGACAGTGGACATTTGTTCTCCATCACGGATGTGAGGTTGTACTCATACATTGTCATCCCACAGTTTTTTTCTCTGCTTTTATGGTGCATTTTCCCGCATGACGCGTGGGAATTGCAGGCTTGTCGCTGGTTATCGGTGATTTTTGTATCGCGATTGGCCTCAACGCAACTTTTTTCGCGTTCGTGTTTCGCATTTTTTTGGCATCGCGTTAATTTTAACGCGGTCATTTGGCGCGTTATCATGAGACTATCGCATTGTACCGCCGTGTTGAGAATACAACGTTGACGCATTGTTATTTTCCCGTGATGGACTGCGATGTGAAGGGTTGAGTTAAGCTAATTTTGCGATAATTATCACACGTTCTTGAGAATATCCCTTATTGTCTTTTTTTCTTTCCAAGTGTGAGTTAGGCAACGGTCTACTCTTCCACATCTCTACCACCTTCAAATAAAGTCTTCGCCCCTTCAGACACTTTTTGTATGTCACAAATAAGGTGGGCGGCTACACACCCTCGACTCAGGACAGTCCCTAGATTTATTTTCCCAATCGCATGAAGTCGAAAATCTCCCCCTACAAGCTCCGATCTCTTCCAAAGATAAACGTTCGGTGTTAATTTCTGTATTTCTCGATTTTCTTTCTTGCAGGTCATTTTTCCGCAGAGTGCCCGAGACATGGTTGTCATATAGTTGCTATGCAACGCTATGTTAATTGGCTTTTTTGAACATTTAGGCGAATGCTAAGATGCGCATCTTAACTTTACATCCACAATCGCTCATAATTCATTATAGGAAGGAAAATATATATCTTCGCCTGTTTCCTAAACTTCAATTCGTGCTCTGTTCCCCATAGTCCGGATGGGAGACTGCTCCAGCGGCAGGTGGTCTGCGCAGGGGAGACTCGTCTCCGTCTCCTTGAGACGGGAGCGAGAGGCGTGGGACAGGTTTGCCTGCTTTCCGAGCACATCCTTCGTTTGCATCGTATTATGTTCCGAAGGAAAGTGGGGCCTGTTCCGTAAATCTTTAAAACATCAATATTAATCATGAAGTATAAATGAACGTCACAGTAGAGCGACTCCATTTTCAAAAGTCTTTAAAAAACTCAACGAGCAGACAATATGCTTGGACAGAAAAAGACAACAGACCGATGATTCAATACAGTGGAAAATAAGGTTTTACTCGGCCACAATCCACTTAAGAAAGACGATGACCTGCTCCTGCTTGGAAAGGTCCTTCCAGGACCCTTCTACAGTGACAAAGGCAGCTGGCCCGGGCAAGTTAAAACAAAAGCCCTGTGTTATATCTGGGTTATTCCCCTTTAATTTAAGGTGTTTGCATTTAACTGTGGCACGTGCCCCACTTGCACTGGGTACTGTGTTTGGTTCCGGAACTCTGGTACAGAAGAGCTGGTGCTGCCCAGCTTTGAGGCAGGCACCGCGCAGTCGGAAATAAACTTAGCATTTAAACAAAATCCTGAACGTGTTTACTTTGGATTACAGCAAATAGCGTGTTTTCTCTGCAGAGCTTTTCAAGCTCCAACACAAGATCCTGGGCAATTCAAACCTAAAAGAGTGCTAGACAAACCCTTTGAATCGGTCACCTGTCCACAAAAAGCCAATATTCATGGCTTGAAACTTTCTAGATCACAGATTTACTATCAGCGAGATGATCCCGGGGGTATGGTGCAGGGCAGTGAGTTGTGCATACATCCATATTCCTTCAGCTCCATTAATGCCCCTCAACACACAGTAGGTGTAAACAAGGGCACACAGGTGTGACCCCTTTTTAATTTTTTTTTATTGAGAGTTCATAGACTTGAAGACATATAATAATATAATGTATAAATACATATTTCAAGATATTAATAAAAAAAAGATAAATTAAATTAAATCTACAGTGCAAAGTATTACAGGATTATAAATATATATTTCAGGATACTCGATAATGCAATCACAATACTCCTATAATACCGAAAAGGATCCTAAATATTAAAGTGCAAAGTGCTAAATCAGGATGCATACCTAAATACGTGCCCTATCTTCTTGTACCTATATGTATGTTCTCTCCTTTTATACCCTCTAAAATTAGAGATCTAGCTATTAAAGCTGCAATAAACAAACCCTCCTCATGTACAGAGGTAACAGGAGAGCAGCCCAAAACTGCAGTGGATTTATCAAGTAAAATGAGGGGATCAATTATAAATTTAAGATATTTCTCGATCTCCTCCCAAAAGTTCTGGATTTTTGGGCACTCCCATATGATATGCGTCCAGGTTCCTTTCTCTGCACAACGAAAACATTTGTCTTCTATTTGCGGGTATATTTTATGAAGGAAAGAGGGTGTTCTGTATAGCAAACATTTTGTGTAATATTGCATTCGTTTAAAGTTTGCCCCTCTAAATATAACCGCATTAAATTTGTTAAGCCTATTCCAGGTAGGTTTAAGAATCTGTATATCTTCCCTTTTCTTCCATCTATCCCTAACTTTTTTGTATAGTGAGAGAGATTTGTTGTCGTCGAAGATCTTAATCCAATTACTAATTTCCCGTTGTGTAGGAGAATTAAGGGCTTCACTAATAGTAGTTTTATGACGCATACTTTCCATATCTAGTTTTTCAAATATGAGTTTCAATCTGATAATTATCTGACACCGGTCACGAAGATAATTATCTGACACCGGTCACGAAGATTCTGCCTTTTCGCCCGATCCACCAGCTTATAACTAAGTGATTCTCTACTTCAATTCTAATCATTACACACCCATCAAAGGACCACCTGGACGCGTAATTTGGCTACCTTGTGCATAGAATTCTTTTGTATATATAGGTCATTGCATTTATGGAAACCTTATTTACTGCATCATTATAATTGTTCCCATATATGGACTTCCGCTTCTGGCATATATTGATAAAATTGTTTTTTCAAAGTCCCTATTTACTGTGACCTAGAGCCCTTGCTTGTACTCCATGTGAGAAAAACAATTTGGAAGAGTCTGGATGTATACTGACCCCTCCTTGAAACACTAAAGGATTGTTGCGCCCTGACGAAGGAATCGTGGGTCTCTGATTCCACTCCGAAACGTGCGTCGGCGCTTTAGTCTTTCTTTCATTTTTATGTGTATCTATTTATGAAATGTATTAGAATATGTTTTTAAATGCTAAACTATGTTGTGTAGTATGAATGTAGGTGTGGTATGACTGTTCGGATTGTCATTATGTACAATAGAGATATACTTTTGTTATGTTGTCTGTTTGTTTCTACCTTGGGCTCGCCTTTTATAATGGCTCTGACTATGTACTCTGTTTTGTAAAAGCATAAATATACTGAAATGCATTCTAACATTTATGTTTAAAAAGATAAAACTTAATATAAAAAAAATATGTTTTGATAAATAAAATTATGACCTATAAATTCATCTCTGTGGGACATTGTGATGGTGGAGACATTCCCCTAATTATAATTGACTCTTCAAGAAGAGGTTTTTCATTGTTATTATGTCACTATTCCCTGCCTTCCTCTTCTTATATTAATCTGACAGGGACCCTCTTTTGTTCATTTCGTATTCCTGAGCTAGCACTGCCTGCAGTGCTCCATCGAAGCCTAAGTTGTAGATAGTCCTTGTTCCTGAGCTAGTCCTGCCTTCAGTGCTCCCTTGAATCCTGAGCTACAGCTCATCCTTTGTTCCTGAGATAGCACTGCATGCAGTACTCCCTTGATTGCTGAGCTGTAGCTAATCCTTGTTCCTGAGCTAGCACTGCCCGAATTGCTATCTTGATTCCTGAGTTTCAGCTAATCCTTGTTCCTGAGCTAGCACTGCCTGCATTGCTACCTTGATTCCTGAGCTGTAGCTAATCCTTGTACCTGAACTATCAGTGCATGCCGTGTCCTCTTGAATCCTGAGCTGTAGTTAATCCTTGTTCCTGAGCGAGCACTGCCTGCAGTGCTCTCTTGAAACCTGAGTAGTTGCTAATCCTTGTTCCTGAGCTAGCACTGTCTGTAATTTGCTTAAATCCTGAGCTGTAACTCGTCCTTGTTCCTGAGCTAGTACTGTCTGCAGTGCTTCCTTGAATCCTGAGCTGTACTTAATCCTTGTTATTGAACTAGCAGTGCATGCAGTGTTCCCTTGAATTCTGAGCTGTAACTCGTCCATGTTCCTGAGCTAGTACTGTCTGCAGTGCTCCCTTGAATCCTGAGCTGTACTTAATTCTTGTTCCCGAGCTTTCACTGGCTGCAGTGCTACCTTGATTCCTGAACTATAGCTAATCCTTGTCCTGAACTAGCACAGTCTGCAGTGCTACCTTGATTCCTGAGCTGTAGCTAATCCTTGTTCCTGAACTATCAGTGCATGCCGTGCCCTCTTGAATCCTGAGCTGTAGTTAATCCTTGTTCCTGAGCTAGCACAGTCTGCAGTGCTAGCTTAATTCCTGAGCTGTAGCTAATCCTTGTTCCTGAGCGAGCACTGCCTGCAGTGCTCCCTTAAAACCTGAGTAGTTGCTAATCCTTGTTCCTGAGCTAGCACAGTCTGCAGTGCTAGCTTAATTCCTGAGCTGTAGCTAATCCTTGTTCCTGAGCTAGCACTGTCTGTAGTGTGCTTAAATCCTAAACTGTAACTCGTCCTTGTTCCTGAGCTAGTACTGTCTGCAGTGCTTCCTTGAATCCTGAGCAGTACTTAATCCTTGTTCTTGAACTAGCAGTGCATGCAGTGTTCCCTTGAATTCTGAGCTGTAACTCGTCCATGTTCCTGAGCTAGTACTGTCTGCAGTGCTCCCTTGAATCCTGAGCTGTACTTAATTCTTGTTCCCGAGCTTGCACTGGCTGCACTGCTACCTTGATTCCTGAGTTGTAGCTAATCCTTGTTCCTGAGCTTGCACTGCCTGCATTAATACCTTGGTTCCTGAGCTGTAGCTAATCCATGTTCCTGCACTAGCACAGTCTGCAGTGCTACCTTGATTCCTGAGCTGTAGCTAATCCTTGTCCTGAACTAGCACAGTCTGCAGTGCTACCTTGATTCCTGAGCTGTAGCTAATCCTTGTTCCTGAACTAGCAGTACATGCAGTGCCCTCTTGAATCCTGAGCTGTAGTTAATCCTTGTTCCTGAGCGAGCACTGCCTGCAGTACTCCCTTGAATCCTGAGCTGTAGTTACTCCTTATTCCTAAGTGAGCACTGTCTGCAGTGCTCCCTTGAATCCTGATCTGTACTTAATTCTTGTTCCCAGGCTTGCACTGGCTGCAGTGCTACCTTGATCCCTGAGTTGTAGCTAATCCATGTGCCCGAGCTTGCACTGCCTGCATTGCTACCTTGGTTCCTGAGCTGTAGCTAATCTATGTTCCTGCACTAGCACAGTCTGCAGTGCTACCTTGATTCCTGAGCTGTAGCTAATCCTTGTTCCTGAACTAGCAGTACATGCAGTGCCCTCTTGAATCCTGAGCTGTAGTTAATCCTTGTTTCTGAGCGAGCACTGCCTGCCGTACTCCCTTGAATCCTGAGCTGTAGTTACTCCTTATTCCTTAGTGAGCACTGTCTGCAGTGCTCCCTTGAATCCTGAGCCGTAGCTGATCCTTGTTCCTGAGCTAGCACTTCCTGCTGTGCTAGTTTAATTCCTGAGCTGTAGCTAATAATTGTTCCTGAGCAAGCACTGCCTGCAGTGCTACCTTGATTCCTGAGCTGTAGCTAATCCCTGTTCCTGAGCTAGCACAGTCTGCAGTGCTAGCTTAATTCCTGAGCTGTAGCTAATCCTTGTCCCTGAGCAAGCACTGCCTGCAGTGCTACCTTGATTACTGAACTGTTCCTGAGCTAGCACAGTCTGCAGTGCTACCTTGATTCCTGAGCTGTAGCTAATCCTTGTCCTGAACTAGCACAGTCTGCAGTGCTACCTTGATTCCTGAGCTGTAGCTAATCCTTGTCCCTGAGCAAGCACTGCCTGCAGTGCTACCTTGATTCCTGAGCTGTAGCTAATCCCTGTTCCTGAGCTAGCACAGTCTGCAGTGCTAGCTTAATTCCTGAGCTGTAGCTAATCCTTGTCCCTGAGCAAGCACTGCCTGCAGTGCTACCTTGATTACTGAACTGTAGCTAATCCCTGTTCCTGAGCTAGCACAGTCTGCAGTGCTACCTTGATTCCTGAGCTGTAGCTAATCCTTGTCCTGAACTAGCACAGTCTGCAGTGCTACCTTGATTCCTGAGCTGTAGCTAATCCCTGTTCCTGAGCTCACACAGTCTGCAGTGCTACCTTGAGTCCTGAGCTGTAGCTATTCCTTGTCCTGAACTAGCACTACCTGTTGCTCCCTTGAGTTCTGAGCCAGCACTTTTTGTGCACCCTTGAACTCTCTATTTCTGTGTATTCCTTTTTCCTTGTGCCTGGTTTCTTTCCCTTTCTTCCAGTTTCTAGTTTGCTACCTTCCTGTTCTTTCAGTCTTAGCTTCGATTTCCCTTGTGCATTCTGCCAAGTGTGCCCTTTGTTTTCCTTTCTTTCCTTGTAGGCGCTTTTCCTTGTATGCTCTTTGTCAAATCCTGACTGTGCATTTAGTTCTCCACTGATGATGTGACTGCCTTGCGTGTTCTTGTTTGAGCACCTGGATCCGTGGGCACAGCTGACAACCTAGGTGTGTTTCTCATCCAGTGTGAGTATTTGAGTTACTTTTACAACATCACTATAGGTATAAGCTCCACAGACCCTGCCTTTGCATGTATATCCTATATGTGGATATTTGCAGTCAGTATCTGTAACAGCGATTGTGGGTGAGAAGCTTACTGAGCTTCAGTTTTGGCGTGTAGCGCCTGAGTGCTGTACCGCACATTCCCTTTATTGTGAATGTTGTTATATATATATCTTGCACGTTCGTCCTGGGTGTTAGTCTGTATGCCAAAATGCCTATTGAGTGCCTGTCCTTTATGAGCCTAAACTCTCTTGCTCCCTTGAGGAGAATTTCCCCTTTGTATCTCCTTTCTCCTCCCACTTTCTGTGTGATCTTGAGCAGCTCTGTACCCAATATTCTGCCTACCTTGTCTTCCCTGCCACCAGTCCTTGCTAGAGTCCCTAACAACACACCACTCTTCACACAACCTTGTTCCACCTCAGAAGCACCCTATACTAAGTCTTCATTTTCTTGCCAGAAGTGATCACTGTGTCTTCTTTATGTTCACTGATAGAATTCACTTATGAAGAGTACTGCAACCAAGGTCTAGTGGCTTAGTGGACTAATGCATTCACTGAAGGGGCCTGTGTTTGACCTCATGGTCAGAGGTTCAAATCCCGGTGGATTCACTCAGCCTTTCATCCATCTGAGATCGATAAAATTAGTACCATTGAGTTGGGTAATAATAGGCATCTGTTATTCAGCACCAAGATGCCCATGGGTGAACGTGTGCTTTACAAATACACGGTATGTTACTGATATGCTTTACTCACACAGTAGACTGGAAGCATTAGAGGACCTGCCTGCCACTATAGAGTCCACTTGTGTGCTTCACCTATATGAGAAGGACAAAGATGGCGCAGACTTCCGCCTTCATCCACACATCCCTGCCTCAGTCCACGAGAAGCACGAATCTTGCAAATGAGCAAGTTACAAGGACTCTGCCACTCAAGAGCCCACGCACCAGAATATAACACAAATAACCGCTAGCAGACTAAAAGGAGTACTGCAGTCTAGTATAAAGGACTTTAATTGTATCTGCTCCTAAAACCTTTCATGCCCAGTGGTCAATGTCACGTTCTTATGCAATAATTCAGATAGCTGTGCAAGAACTAGTTGGGGGTCAGTCGAAATATACACAGAATCCAAGGAGAGAGTAATCTATCGCACACACTTGTACTGTAGGGAGTAGTACCATAAAATACATTGGATTCTGTAATCCCTATATAAACATCAGTCTTTGATTTCTTTATAATCAGCAACTTGTGACGTACTCAGTCGTGATTATAAAGAAAAAACATCAGAACTCGACTTTCATAAGTTAATACGGTCTAGTTCTGACATCACAGTGCCTGCTGGCACAGACAGCAGCTGAGGTGAAAGCCAGGCCAGGTCATGGAGCATAACTGAAGCAGATGTTTAAAGCAAAGAAAATGGTATGTTACTTTTCTTTCTTTTGCTCTATTTTGTTAGCAGAGAAAACATGTTTATTTTCTGCCCTTATTAGATGGTTAGAGAAAAGATAGAATCTTTCTGCATGTTTCTACACATTCAAGCCAGTGCAGCTTTTTTAAAAAAAATTGAAATTGAATTGTATTGGAGTGTTTCTAGTATCTGTCTGCAACAAATAACTAACAGGGTTTCAATGTGTTTAATTTTGCACTACAGGTTTAATTTGTATTCTCTACGTTTGCAAACATGCTCGTTCTTTTATATGAAAGAGCTATGCACCAAGGTTTTAAGTGGTTTGTGGGAAAGGTGATGATGTGACCATGTATTATATGGTATAAAGTACCCCCTGGCGTTCATGATAAGGATATTGCAAGTCACCTTGGAGCTCCATAACCTTATTAAGTACCTAGGGCTTCTGCCTTGTTCCTCTATATGGTTATGGAAATCCTCAGTGACTTGCAATATCCTTATAATGTATGCAGAGGTATTTTATCCCTTATGTCATGCACATTAGCCCAGGAGGGAGTCGTATTATATCTTACTTTGCACATTAGTGCTTGGGGAACTAGTACTAGGAATATAGAATTAATAACAAATCAGTGTGACGTTCACCTAAAGGGCATCTTGGCACAAGAGATTGAAAGGGGTAAAAGTAAATGTCCATACATCAAAATAACTACATATGTAATGGAGTAAAGAGATTAATGGGGTCTGATCAGACTGGTTATAATGGAGAATTAAGAAAAAATATGTCTTTCTATGTTTTTTCTGGAAAACTCTATGGTCAATAGCTGCAGATAGTTAATTGCAGGCATTCACGGTCAGCACTGAAAAAGATTTCGCTCTGAGACGCAGTCCCCCGAGGCATGGGACAGGGGCCAGGACTTGAGGGGACGAATGAAGGGATCGGGGTGGAGTACAGTAAGTGACATGTTGGACTTGAGTGCGGGGCCCTTGTATCATGTATGGCTCAAGGAATCAAACACAGTGATTTAAGCGAAATTCTTTGTTGCACAGGGATGCAATGCAGTCTTCTCTTAGAATCCGTGGCATGATCGAACCTACGGAGACCGAGTACAAGCCCGGCAGCACTTAGGTGGACATTAGTTTACTGCAAGTCGCGGGTACCAGGGGGTGGCTTAACAATAGCCCCCGCAACCCCTGTGGTGAGGGGGCCCGAGCTCCATGGAGCCCTCTCAGACACTGTGCACAGACGGCAGACCCCTGGCATGAGAGCTCCTGACTGGGTGGGGGGGTATTTTGCAGTGACCCTGAGGACTTCACCCCAGATCTTCTTGAGGAGAGCTTCAGTGGGAGACAGCAGGCTCAGATTACCTGCACTTCCAGAGAAAGCTCCTTGTCCAATGTGAAACCACGTTTTTCATCACTTACAGGAGATAATAGGCCATACCCTGGCATTCCAAAGAGGGTGGGCCCAAGAATGAGAATGTCACTTTCATCAGGGTTCAGTCTGAGCAAAGTTTTACTCATCATAGAATGGAGAAAAGAATTGAGAGAGTGCTGAACGTCAACAATGGGGCAGTCACACTGTCAGGGTATATATTGTATGCATCTCTACAGTAGGAAGCCAGAGTATTCGTGCCCATTAACTCATGAGGGAGTAGTATTATACTGTGCACATTATCCCTGGAGGGAGTAAGGTTAAATTGTGTACATTAGCCAAGGAGGGAGTAGGGTTATATTACGCACATGAGCACAAGAGGAGGCACTATTATTGTATTGTGCACAAGAGAGAGTAGTGTTATATTGTACATATTGTCCCACGAGCGAGTAGGGTTATATTGTGCACATTATCCCTGAAGGGAGTAATATTCTATCTTATGCACATTACGAGCTCAAGAGAGTGTAGTGTTATATCGAGGACATTAGCACAGGAGGCGCTCAAGCACTATACTGTGCTTGTGAGCACAAGAGATAATAAAGTTATGTCTAGGATATTAGCTCAGGAGGCAGTAGCATTTTATTGTGCGCACTGAATATTAGCTCAGGAGGGCCGCAACATCATACTGTGCACACGTGCACGAGAGGAGTGTAATGTCGAGGACAGTCGCTCAGGAGGCAGCAGCATTTTACTGTGCGCATTAGCTCAGGAGGCAGCAGCATTATACTGTGTGCATTAGCTCAGGAGGCAGCAGCATTATACTGTGCACATCCTTAGCTCAGGAGGAAGTAGCATTATACGGTGCACATCCTTAGCTCAGGAGGCAGTAGCATTATACTGTGTGCATTTTAGCTCAGGAGGCAGCAGCATTATACTGTGCACATCCTTAGCTCAGGAGGCAGTAGCATTATACTGTGCGCATTAGCTCAGGAGGCAGCAGCCTTATACTGTGCGCATTAGCTCAGGAGGCAGCAGCATTATACTGTGCACATCCTTAGCTCAGGAGGAAGTAGCATTATACTGTGCGCATTAGCTCTGGGGGCAGTAGCATTATACTGTGCGCATTAGCTCAGGAGGCAACAGCATTATACTGTGTGCATTAGCTCAGGAGGCAATAGCATTATACTGTGTGCATTAGCTCAGGAGGCAGTAGCATTATACTATGTGCATTAGCTCAAGAGGCAGTAACATTATACTGTGGGCATTAGCTCAGAAGGCAGCAGCATTATACTGTGTGCATTAGCTCAGGAAGCAATAGCATTATACCTTGTGCATTAGCTCAGGAGGCAGCAGCCTTATACTGTGCACATCCTTAGCTCAGGAGGCAGTAGCATTATACTGTGCGCATTAGCTCAGGAGGCAGCAGCATTATACTGTGTGCATTAGCTCAGGAGGCAATAGCATTATACTGTGTGAATTAGCTCAGGAGGCAGTAGCATTATACTATGTGCATTAGCTCAAGAGGCAGTAACATTATACTGTGGGCATTAGCTCAGAAGGCAGCAGCATTATACTGTGCACATTTGCTCAAGAGGCAGCAGCATTATACTGTGTGCATCATTAGCTCAGGAGGCAGTAGCATTATACTGTGCGTATCAGCTCAGGAGGTAGTAACATTATACTGTGCTCATTACCTCTGGCATTTTACTGTGCACATTAGCTCAGGAGGATTATACTGTGTGCATTAGTGCAGGAAGCAGTAGCATTATATTGTGTGCATTAGCGCAGGAGGCAATAACATTATACTGTGCGCATTAGCTCTGAAGGTTGCAGCATTGTACTGTGCGCATTAGCTCAGGAGGCAGTAACATTATACTGTGGGCAGTAGCTCAGGAGGCAGTAGCATTATACTGTGCGCATTAGCTCAGGAGGCAGCAGCGTCATACTGTGTGTAGTAGGACAAGAGGCACTAGCATTATATTGTGCGTATTAGCGCAGGAGGCAGCAACATTATACGGTGCGCAGTAGCTCAGGAGGCAGCAGCATTATACTGTGTGCAGTAGCGCAGGAGGCAGTAGCGTTATACTGTGTGCATTAGATCAGGAGGCAGTAGCGTTATACTGTGTGCATTAGATCAGGAGGCAGTAACATTATACTGTATGCATTAGCTCAGGGGCAGAAACATTATACTGTGCGCATTAGCTCAGGTGGATGCAGCGTTTTTCTGTGTGCATTAGCGCAGGAGGCAGTAGCATTATACTGTGGGCATTAGCTCAGGAGGCAGTAGCATTCTAGTGTGCACGTGAGCACAAGAATGCGAAAGGTCATGTCAAGGACATTATCTCAAAGGAGAGGAGTGTTATGTCGAGAACATAATATTAGGAGGCACTAGCATTATACTGTGTGCAGAAGGCACTAGAGAGAGGAGTGGTGTATCAAAGACATTATCTCAGGAGGCAGTAGCATCATACTGTGTGCTTGAGCACAACAGAGAGGAGTATTATATCAAGGACATTAGCAGACAAGGCAGCCACATTATACTAGGCGCACGACTACAAGAGGGAGGAGTGTAATGTCGCAGACATTAGCTGAGGAGGCAGTAGCATTATACTGTGGGCATTAGTGCAGGAGGCAGTAGCATTATACTGTGCACATTAGCGCAGGAGGCAGCAGCATTATACTGTGGGCATTAGCTCAAGCGGCACTAACATTATACTGTGGGCATTAGCTCAGGAGTCAGTAGCATTACACTGTGCACATTAGTGCAGGAGGATTATACTGTGTGCATTAGTGCAGGAGGCAGTAGCATTATAATGTGCGAAGTAGCGCAGTAGTCAGTAGCGTTATACTGTGCTCATTAGCACAGGAGGCAGTAGCATTATACTGTGGCATTAGCTCAGGAGGCACTAACATTATACTTTATGCATTAGCTCAGGGGCAGTAACATTATACTGTGTGCATTAGCACAGGAGGCAGTAGAATTATACTGTGCATATTAGCTGAGGAGGCAGTAGCATTATACTGTGGCATTAGATCAGGAGGCAGTAACATTATATTGTATGCATTTGCTCAGGGGAAGAAACATTATACTGTGCGCATTAGCTCAGGAGGATGCAGTGTTATTCTGTGTGCATTAGCGCAGGAGGCAGTAGCATTATACTGTGCACATTAGCACAGGAGGCTGTAGCATTATACTGTCAATATTAGCTCAGGAGGCAGTAGCATTCTAGTGTGCACGTGAGCACAAGAATGCGAAAAGTCATGTCAAGGACATTAGCTCAAAGGAGAGGAGTGTTATGTCGAGAACACAATCTCAGGAGGCACTAGCATTATACTGTGTGCATAAGGCACTAGAGAGAGGAGTGGTGTACCAAGGACATTAGCACAGGAGGCAATAGCATTATACTGTGTGCATGAGCACAACAGAAAGGAGTATTATATCAAGAACATTAGCTGAGGATGCAGCCACATTATACTAGGCGCATGACTACAAGAGAGAGGAGTGCAATGTCGAGGACATTAGCTGAGTAGGCAGTAGCATTATACTGTGCGCATTAGCGCAGGAGGAAGTAGCATCATACTGTGTGCATTAGCACAGGAGGCAGCAGCATTATACTGTGGGCATTAGCTCAGGAGGCAGTAACATTATACTGTGCGCACAAGCTCAAGAGGCAGTAGCATTATACTGTGCGCACAAGCTCAAGAGGCAGTAGCATTATATTGTGCGCATGAGCACAATAGAGATGAGTGTTATGTCAAGGACATTAGCTCAGGAGGCTGGGGTATTATACTGTGGACATTAGCACAAGAGCGATGAGTGTTATGTTGAGGACATTAGCTTGAAAGGCAGCCACATTATACTACACGCATGAGTGCACGATAGAGGGGTGTAATGTAGAGGACATTAGCTGAGGAAGCACTAGCATTACACTGTATGCATTAGCTCAGGGGCAGTAACATTATGCTGTGCACATTAGCTAAGGAGTCAGCAGCATTTTAACCCCTTCTGTGCCACGCCCTTTCCCCCTCCTGTGCCGGGCCTTTAATTAGTGGGTGGGGTTCATGACGAGATAGTCTCGTCATGGGCACAGCGCGACCGTGCTCCATGACGAGACTATCTCGTCATGGGCACAGAAGAGGTTAATGTGCGAGCAGCCCAGGAGGCAGTAACATTATACTGTGCGCATTCGCTCAGGAGGCAGCAGCATTATACTGTGTGCAGTAGCTCAGGAGGCAGTAGCATTATACTATACACACTAGCATTATACTGTGTGCAGCAGCTCAGGAGGCAGTAACATTATACTGTGCTCATTAGCTCAGGGGGCAGCAGCATTATACCATGTGTATTAGCTCAGGGGCAGTAACATTATACTGTGGGCATTACCTCAGGGGCAGTAGCATTATACTGTGGGCATTACCTCAGGAGGCAGCAGCATTATACTTTGCGCATTAGCTCAGGAGGCAGTAGCATTATACTGTGCACATTAGCTCTGGAGGCAGTAGCATGATATTGTGCACATCATTAGCTCAGGAGACAACAGTATTATACTGTGCGCATTAGTTCAGGAGGCAGTAATATTATACTGTGGGCATGAGCACAAGAGTGAGGAGTGTTATGTCGAGGACATTAGCTCAGGAGGCAGTAGCATTATACTGTGCGCATGAACTCAGGAGGCAGTAGCATTATACTGTGCGCATTAGCTCAGGAGGCAGTTACATTATACTGTGGGCATTAGCTCAGGAGGCAGTTAAATTATACTGTGCGCATTAGCTCAGGAGGCAGTTACATTATACTGTGGGCAGGAGCACAAGAGTGAGGAGTATTATATCAAGGACATTAGCTGAGGAGGCAGCACATTATATGAGGTGAGTGAGTGCACGAGAGAGGGGTGTAATGTCAAGGATATTAGCTGAGGAGACAGTAGCATTATGCTCTGCATAATATTTCAGGAGGAGGCAGCATTGTACTGTGCACATTAGCTTAGGAGGCTGCAGTATTTTACTGTGGGCATTAGCTCAGGAGGCAGCAGTATTATACTGTGCGCATTAGCTTAGGAGGCAGCAGTATTGTACTGTGGGCATTAGCTCAGGAGTCAGCAGTATTCTACTGTGCTCATTAGCGCAGGAGGCAGCAGCATTATACTGTGCGCAGTAGCCGTGGAGGATGCAGCATTATGCTGTGGACATTTGGTTCAGGAGCCAGTAATATTATACTGTGCACAATAGCGCAGGAGGCTGTAGCATTATACTGTGTGCATTATCTCTGGGGCACACAGGCATAACGAAATTTGAGGGGGCCTTCCTGCAAGGCACGTGGATGGGCCCCCTCTGGGCTGAGTCAGGAGCTCTGCAGCCAGAGTGCTGTGTTGAGGAGGCCCCCTGGAGCTTGGAGGCACCCCCCCCGCTCCGCGGGGGCTGCAGGGGCCTGTGTTACGCCCCTGCTGGGGCAGTAGCATTATACTCTGCACATGATCACAAGACAGAGGAGTGTTATATGGAGGACATTAGCACAGGAGGCAGTAGCATTATTTTGTGTGCATTCCCCCAGGTTATAGTAGTGTTATAATGTACACATTCACCCAGCAGGAAATGTCATTGTTAGAACCGGCGGTCTCTAGTTGGCAGAGGTATACACTTCTGACAAATAGGGACCAACCAACTCCAGTCAGGGAAAGGGGATTACACACTCAGATAACCCCTGCTACCCCCTTGGTAGCTTGGCAGAGCAGACAGGCTTATCTTAGAGGCAGTGTGTTAAGCATTTATGACCACATACAGTAATAAAGTGAATACACTACAGATGGATACGACACAGAAGTTATTATAAAAATAGTATTTTTATATAAGGCTTAGCACAAGACCAAATAACGACAAAAATATACCACAGTCTTAATAAATACTCTTTGGAAGGAAAAATTATAGTTCAAGTAAGGTTTCTTCTTGGCAAATAGTTCTTTAGCAAAGTATTCTTCTGAGCACAGTTCTTTGGCAACAATGTAACCCCCACAGGAGTCACACGACGTCGAGTCTACAAGATTACCAAGGTTCGGCGTCGACCGCGAGGAGCGCTACGTCGAGCCTGGAGTTGCAACAGACCCCACAAGTACAGTACCTTGAGAAACGAAGAAAACGATGATCCAGGGCGTCGAGCGTGCCTCGGAGTCGGGTCGATCTGCAGCGGCGTCGAGGGATGTCGGGCCGGAGCAGCGCTCACGGCGTCGAGAAGGGCGTCGAGTCGATGCGATCAGCAGCGGCGTCGGGACGGGGTCGCTTGGAGGTGGAGCCGATACTCACTCCTCACTGGCGTTGATACCGGCGTCGAGACGGGGTCACTTGGAGCCGGGGCCGATACCCACTGCTCACTGGCGTTGCTGCTGGCGTCGATCGGGCCCGGCGGCCGGCGTCGAAGGCTCAGGACACTGGAGCCATTACTCACGATGTCGAGCTGGATTCGGCGGCGTCGGCGGCGTCGAGACTGCAGATGTTCCCTTGTGTACTGGAAACAACACTTTCCAGCAATTCAGCAGATGGTGAAGTCCTTTGGCCCTGTGACTTCAACAGGAGACTGGCACTCTTCCAGCCCTTGGAGATTTCCTAGCAAGTGTTCAGAGAGTACACACCAAGTTCCTCTCTCCTTGTTCCTTGGCAAAAATAAAGAAGCAGCTTTCAGGTTCCTCCGCAGCAAAACAGCACTCTGGCAGAAAGGGGAGGCAAGTCCTTAGATCAGCAGGCTTCTTGTCCTTGGTACAGGTTTCCTTGTCAGAAGTGATCTGAGTCTTTGGTTCAGGGGTCCTTCTCTTATACCCCTTTTCTCCTTTGTTCCCTTTGTTCAAGCAGGGAAATTCCCCCCATCTCAGGTTCGTTGTGGGTGTTGCCAGGCAGAGGCACCTGGCCTATTCACTGAGCAGGGCAGAGTCCTCAGCTGCCCAGCAGGAGGCGGAGCCAGTATTGTCACTGGCAGGAGCAGGGCTATCAGTCGCCCAGCAGGAGGTGGAGCCAGTATTGTGTCAGGCAGGGCAGGCTACTCTTCCCTCACTCTATGTGTAAATGCCTCATTCACCCTACACTGACTCATTCAGACCTCTGGAGCCACCCAGCCCCTGACACACACACCAAACCAGCAGAGACCGGTGGATAGTTGGACAAGAAAATAGCCACTTTCTAAAAGGGCTATTTTCAAACACAGAATCTAAAAACCATCCATCCTAAAGGGTGTGTTATTAAATTCTGAGTTCAGGGATACTAAACTCGACATGCTACCATGCTCCCTGAGTCAGATAGATTATAATGGAGTTAATAATCCGTCTGCCCATTCTGGCCTATGGGAGGCAGGTAGCCCTTCAATAGTGAAAAACGAAAATGGCTGTAATTCACTATTAGGTCATGCCACACACATCAGGGCATGACCTACCTTTTACCAACAATGCACCCTGCCCTAGGGCCTACCATAGAGGTGTCTGAAATGTGGCAAAGTGAAGGTTTAGAGACTGGCAAGTAGGTTTCCTTGCCAAGTCGACATGGCAGTCAGGGACTGCACGCAGGCGCTGCGGTGGCAGGCCTGAGACACATTTTACAAGCTGCTTCTGTGGGTGGCACAACCAGTGCTGCAAGCCCACCAGCAGCAGTTAACTTACATGCCCTTGGCACCCGCAGTGCACTAGACTAGGGACTGAACAGTAATTCAACCAAGCCAATCATGGTAACACCAATCAATGTAACAATTTAACATAGGGAGCACTTGCACTGTGGCACTGATCAGCAGTGGCACAGTGCCCAAAGCAATAAACCAGCAAAAACATCGTAAACAGAGGAGGCAAACAGAAAAAAATGGAGGAGAGACTCATGCCAATGATGCCAGGTCTAACACGTGTCCCCTCCAGCTGAAATGTGGGGAGAACTACCCTTCACCCAGGGAGTCCTCATCACTAAGGCGGAAAAATCTGGACAGACCATCAGCATTGGCGTGATCTGTACCAGGGCGGTGTTCCACCGTAAAGTCCATCCCCTGTAGGGAAATGGACCACCTCAACAGCTTTGGGTTCTCACCCCTCATCTGCATTGACCATCTGAGGGGCCTGTGGTCTGTCTGAACCCGGAAGTGAGTCCCAAACAGGTAGGGTCTTAGCTTCTTCAGCGCCCAGACCACAACAAATGCCTCACGCTCTATCGCACTCCACCTTTGTTCCCTGGGAAGTAACCTCCGGCTGATGAAGGCTACAGGTAAGTCTCGGCCCTCCTCATTCATCTGTGCTAGAACAGCCCCCACACCATGCTCTGAAGCGTCTGTCTGGACAATGAACTCTTTTGAAAAGTCGGGTGCCTGGAGGACCGGTGCTGTACACATTGCAGTTTTCAGGGTGTCAAAGGCGTTCTGACAGGCGTCAGTCCAGATCACAAGTCTCGGCTGCTTCCTGGAAGTCAGCGAGGTCAAGGGGTGCACAATGTTGCCATACCCCTTGACAAACCTCCTGTAGTAACCCGTGAGACCCAAGAAGGCTCTTACCTGAGTCTGGGTTTTGGGCGGTTCCCAAGCCAGGATGGTATCTATCTTGGGTTGCAGGGGGGCCACCTTGCCGCTCCCTACTTGGTGCCCCAAGTACACCACTGAACCCTGCCCAATCTGGCACTTACTAGCCTTGATTGTGAGGCCTGCTCTGCGCAGGGCCAACAACACTTCCTGGAGGTGGCGCAAGTGTTCCTCCCAGCTGGCGCTGAACACTGCTATATCGTCCAGGTAGGCGGCGCTGAAATCTTCCAGCCCGGCCAATACCTGGTTAACCAACCTCTGGAATGTGGCAGGGGCATTCTTCATCCCAAAGGGCATCACACGGAACTGGTAGTGCCCATCTGGTGTGGAGAATGCAGACCTCTCTTTTGCCCCATCAGTCAAGGCGATCTGCCAGTACCCAGACGTTAGATCAAACGTACTAAGGTACCGGGCAGCCCCCAACCGATCGATGAGCTCATCAACTCTGGGGATGGGGTGCGCGTCAGTCTTGGTGACCGAATTGAGTCCTCGGTAATCCACACAGAACCGAAGTTCTGGTGAAGCACCAGGCGCTGCAGCCTTTGGGACCAAGACCACTGGGCTGGCCCAAGGACTGCTAGAGGACTCAACCACCCCTAAAGCAAACATCTTGGAGACCTCCTCCTTGATATATGCTCTGACCTTTTCAGTCACCCTGTAGGCCTTGTGCCTCACAGGAGTGCTGTCTCCAGTGTCCACATCATGGACACACCACTGAGTGACACCAGGGATTAAGGAGAACAGATCAGGGAATTGTACCAACAGATGGCGACAATCTTGCTGCTGCTCAGGGGTCAGTGTGTCAGAGAGGACAACACCATCCACTGGCCCATCTTTTTCTTTTGCACACAGGAGGTCAGGAAGAGGCTCACTCTCCTCCTCCATCCCAGCATCTGTGGCAAGGAGCATGCCCACTTCGGACCTTTCTAAGTGGGGCTTTAACCGGTTGACATGCAGGACCCTTAAGGGGTTCCTGGGAGACTTCAAGTCCACCAAGTAGGTGACATCGCTCTTTTTCTCCACAACCTCAAATGGTCCAGTCCACCTGTCCTTGAGCGCACAAGGTTCCACAGGGGCCATGACCCAAACTTTCTGACCAGTTTGAAGCTCAACCAGAGTGGCATTCTGATCGTACCACCGCTTCATCTCTTCCTGGCTGGCCTCCAGATTTGCCTGAGCAAGATCTCTGAAGCGCCGAGTCTGGTTCCTAAAGGCCAGCATGTAACTATATACATCCTGGGGAGGTTTCCTGGGAGATTGCTCCCAGCCTTCTTTAACCAGACTCAAAGGTTCTCTTACCGGGTGACCATACAAAAGCTCAAATGGGCTGAACCCTAGAGACTTCTGTGGCACCTCACGGTAAGCAAACAGCAGGCACGGCAAGAGGACGTCCCATTTACGCCTCATTGGTTCTTCAAGACCCATGATCATGCCTTTTAGGGTCCGGTTGAATCTCTCAACCAGCCCATTACCTTGAGGGTGGTAAGGAGTGGTAAACTTGTAGGTTACCCCACACTCCTTCCACAGAGACTTCATATAATTCGAAATGAAGTTGGTGCCCCGGTCTGACACCACCTCTCTGGGGAACCCCATGCGGGAGAAAACACCCATCAGTGCCCGTCCCACCACGGGGGCCGTCACTGTTCGGAGAGGGATGGCTTCCGGGTACCGGGTGGCATGGTCCACCAAGACCAGGATAAACCTGTTGCCCATGGCTGTCTTGGGGTCCAGTGGCCCCACAATGTCAATTCCCACTCGCTCAAAGGGGGTACTGATGACGGGAAAAGGTTGGAGGGGAGCCTTCTGCTTCCGCCCACTTTTCCCACTTGCCTGGCAAGTTTGACAGGTCCTACAATGGATATCTGAATCCCTTCTCATCTGGGGCCAATAAAAATGGGTGACAAGCCTGTCATAGGTCTTGTCCTTCCCCAGATGTCCAGCTAACGGAACGTCATGAGCCAACCCCAGTAGGAAGGCTCTGAAGCGCTGGGGTACCACCAGCACACGGGCTGACCCAGGCTCAGCAGCCTTAGGCTCGCTATACAGGAGGTCGTTCTCCCAGTAGACCCAATGTGATCCTGACTGATCACCTGTCGTTTGGGCTGAGGCCTGCTGCCCCATACCCACAAGAGAAGGGCACACTTTCTGTTCAGCACAAAATTCCTCCCTGGAGCGACCACCATCCTGCTGCCAATGGGTCAGCTCGGGCAGGTCTCCCAGTTCGGCCACTTGTTCTCCTGTCGGTTCCAGGGCATCCCCCTCAGGGTCTGCTCCCTCCTGGACCGCGGGAACGATGGGGGACGGTTTCCCGCGCCCCCTGCCTCTTCTCTTCACGGTTGGGACCTGGGCCATACTTTCAGGCTCCAGGGCCCCATCAACACCCTTACTAACTGACATGGACCGGGTGGTCGCACACACCCACTCAGGCAGACCCAACATTTCCAGATGCGATTTTCTCTCCACCTTAGCCCAAGGGGAGTCCTCCAAATCATTGCCCAAGAGACAATCAACAGGCATGGCGGGCCTCACAGCAACCTGAAGAGTACCTGAGACCCCCCCCACTCAAAAGGAACTTGAGCTACCTCACACTGACTCTGTGAGTTGTCAGCAGCTACAACGGGGTAGAATGCATGAGGGACCACCTGCTCTCTGGACACCAAGTGACACTTGACAGCTGTCACACTCGCTCCGGTGTCTCTGAGAGCTTCCACCCTATGGCCATTAATGGTCACCCACTGCCTATATTTCTTAGTGTTACTAGGCAGAGGGGTTGGAGGGACCATTTCCACGTCTCCTAAAGAGACCAGGGACATTTCTGCGGGACCCCACCCACCGGGGGCACCCATCTCATTCCCTCCCAGGGCTACATTCGTCACCTGACGAGGGGGTGCACGTGGTGGTGCATTGGAATCCTTCATGGGACACTGGGGATCATAATAACGGTGTCCCACCTGCTTACAAGCGTAGCAGGTCATGGGGCCCCTTGGAACAGGTTTACCTGTCGGGGCCTCTGGCTTCTTTACAGGGGGAGGCTGGGAACCCTTCCCTTGGTTCCCTTGGGGATTACTTTGGGGCCCTTTCTGACACTCCCTCTGTTTACCCCTGTCCCCCCCACTCTTCTGCTGGGGACCCTGCCCACCTTTGGCTGAGTCTCCCACTGGACCCTTGTGGTCCCTGGTACTGACCCAGCGGTCCGCTTCCTCAGCAAGTTTTCTAGGGTTAGATATCTTGCTATCAACAAGGTGCTGGCGTAGCTCTGGAAAACAGTTATTAGACAAGTGCTCCCAAGCAAACAAATCATAAAGAGCATCATAACTATCAACCTTGCTACCCTTTATCCAACCATCCATGGCTCTGCAAAAAAAAGACACATATTCAACCCACGTAGTACCAGGCAACTTCTTACATTCTCTAAAGGTTTGTCGGTACTTTTCTGGAGTTAAGCCATATCTCAGCATTAAAGCATTTTTCATATGAGTATAAGACGCCCTTTCCTCTTCAGGCATGCTCAACAAGGTATCTCTCCCTTCATTTGTAAAGCGGCTCCACAACCCCGTTCCCCAATCTTTCTCAGGGACCCGGTGGCCAACAATGCTAACTCATATGCTTTAAACCATTGGCTAATATCTTCATTCTTACTGTAATCTTTGATCACATCTTTAGGAAAATAAAACCTACTTTCTGCAGGCACAGATGGAGCGCTGCCACCAGAGGGATTCAACTCTAAACTCTTTTCTTTAAGTTCCATCTCCCTCAACATTTTCTCACGTTCAAATGCTATCTTCTCTCTCTCAAAATCTAATCTTTTGCTCTCCATCTCAGCTTCCCTTTTGCTTCTTGCATTCTCTAATTCCAACTGCCCTCCTAATTTAAGTTTTGCCATTTCTAACTTGTACCCCCTCTCCCTCTCCCTGTCTTCTAATTCTTCAGGGGAAAGGCTCCTAGAGGACGCACTACTGCCTGGAGATGACACTGGCCCACCTGTGGGCTCTTCCTCTTCCTCTTCTTCTTCCTCTTCCGGTACCACCACCGGATCAGTGGGATTTCTGGCCTCTAACCAGGCCTTCAGCGCTTTGAGGAAGCCATCTTTCTTTGTGACACCTGTGGTAGGAACTTTAAACTGCTTGCAAAATCCTTTTAGATCTTTTAGCGTGTAGGAATCTATCTTCTCCTTATCAAATTCCCCCACAACATTCTCCACAGGTGTAGCAGCTCCGGCATTCTCCATGGTCAAAACTGGCAGTGTTTAAAAAAATATAAGCTCCAGGAAAGCGGAGAACAAAAATAGAATATCCTACCAAAAACAGATTGTGGCTGCGTTATGGTCTGCTTTCACTATGTAGCGCACACTAATCACTGCACATGAGTCATAAATGCAAAGTTCAATCCTCACCGCTGACCACCAATGTTAGAACCGGCGGTCTCTAGTTGGCAGAGGTATACACTTCTGACAAATAGGGACCAACCAACTCCAGTCAGGGAAAGGGGATTACACACTCAGATAACCCCTGCTACCCCCTTGGTAGCTTGGCAGAGCAGACAGGCTTATCTTAGAGGCAGTGTGTTAAGCATTTATGACCACATACAGTAATAAAGTGAATAAACTACAGATGGACACGACACAGAAGTTATTATAAAAATAGTATTTTTATATAAGGCTTAGCACAAGTCCAAATAACGACAAAAATATACCACAGTCTTAATAAATACTCTTTGGAAGGAAAAATGATAGTTCAAGTAAGGTTTCTTCTTGGCAAATAGTTCTTTAGCAAAGTATTCTTCTGAGCACAGTTCTTTGGCAACAATGTAACCCCCACAGGAGTCACACGACGTCGAGTCTACAAGATTCCCAAGGTTCGGCGTCGACCGCGAGGAGCGCTACGTCGAGCCTGGAGTTGCAACAGACCCCACAAGTACAGTACCTTGAGAAACGAAGAAAACGATGATCCACGGCGTCGAGCGTGCCTCGGAGTCGGGTCGATCTGCAGCGGCTTCGAGGGATGTCGGGCCGGAGCAGCGCTCACGGCGTCGAGAAGGGCGTCGAGTCGATGCGATCAGCAGCGGCGTTGGGACGAGGTCGCTTGGAGGTGGAGCCGATACTCACTCCTCACTGGCGCCGATACCGGCGTCGAGACGGGGTCACTTGGAGCCGGGGCCGATACCCACTGCTCACTGGCGTTGCTGCTGGCGTCGATCGGGCCCGGCGGCCGGCGTCGAAGGCTCGGGACACTGGAGCCGTTACTCACGATGTCGAGCTGGATTCGGCGGCGTCGGCGGCGTCGAGACTGCAGATGTTCCCTTGTGTACTGGAAACAACACTTTCCAGCAATTCAGCAGATGGTGAAGTCCTTTGGCCCTGTGACTTCAACAGGAGACTGGCACTCTTCCAGCCCTTGGAGATTTCCTAGCAAGTGTTCAGAGAGTACACACCAAGTTCCTCTCTCCTTGTTCCTTGGCAAAAATAAAGAAACAGCTTTCAGGTTCCTCCGCAGCAAAACAGCACTCTGGCAGAAAGGGGAGGCAAGTCCTTAGATCAGCAGGCTTCTTGTCCTTGGTACAGGTTTCCTTGTCAGAAGTGATCTGAGTCTTTGGTTCAGGGGTCCTTCTCTTATACCCCTTTTCTCCTTTGTTCCCTTTGTCCAAGCAGGGAAATTCCCCCCATCTCAGGTTCGTTGTGGGTGTTGCCAGGCAGAGGCACCTGGCCTATTCACTGAGCAGGGCAGAGTCCTCAGCTGCCCAGCAGGAGGCGGAGCCAGTATTGTCACTGGCAGGAGCAGGGCTATCAGTCGCCCAGCAGGAGGTGGAGCCAGTATTGTGTCAGGCAGGGCAGGCTACTCTTCCCTCACTCTATGTGTAAATGCCTCATTCACCCTACACTGACTCATTCAGACCTCTGGAGCCACGCAGCCCCTGACACACACACCAAACCAGCAGAGACCGGTGGATAGTTGGACAAGAAAATAGCCACTTTCTAAAAGGGCTATTTTCAAACACAGAATCTAAAAACCATCCATCCTAAAGGGTGTGTTATTAAATTCTGAGTTCAGGGATACTAAACTCGACATGCTACCATGCTCCCTGAGTCAGATAGATTATAATGGAGTTAATAATCCGTCTGCCCATTCTGGCCTATGGGAGGCAGGTAGCCCTTCAATAGTGAAAAACGAAAATGGCTGTAATTCACTATTAGGTCATGCCACACACATCAGGGCATGACCTACCTTTTACCAACAATGCACCCTGCCCTAGGGCCTACCATAGAGGTGTCTGAAATGTGGCAAAATGAAGGTTTAGAGACTGGCAAGTAGGTTTCCTTGCCAAGTCGACATGGCAGTCAGGGACTGCACGCAGGAGCTGCGGTGGCAGGCCTGAGACACATTTTACAAGCTGCTTCTGTGGGTGGCACAACCAGTGCTGCAAGCCCACCAGCAGCAGTTAACTTACATGCCCTTGGCACCCGCAGTGCACTAGACTAGGGTCTGAACAGTAAGTCAACCAAGCCAATCATGGTAACACCAATCAATGTAACAATTTAACATAGGGAGCACTTGCACTGTGGCACTGATCAGCAGTGGCACAGTGCCCAAAGCAATAAACCAGCAAAAACATCGTAAACAGAGGAGGCAAACAGAAAAAAATGGAGGAGAGACTCATGCCAATGATGCCAGGTCTAACAGTCATTAAAAACATACCTTTTTGCAGATTTTGCGTAAGGGGCATAGCATCACCAGTGAACAATGATTTGCAGCATTCGCTTTCTCTCTCTTTCAATGGACCATGGGTACTTGCAAACGTTTTCCCAGGTGCCCTGGGGCCAAAAAGTCTGGTCTGTCATGTGTCCAAGGGCTGCATTGATGTCAGCGGGGTGGTGGTTGGGCCAGGGGGTTTGGGAGATTGATGGTAAGGCGGGTATAGGCGAAGCGAACAATGTACATGCAGGGCCTGAATTGAACAATGTAAAACTAGAAAACGTGGGATTAATCCCGGCTTCCCCACTTTACCAAAATGTGTGACCCTAGGCAATTGTTTGATTTCCCTTTCTCTCCTTTTTCTTCATTATCACATATAAGGGGAGTTGGAAATACATGATTTCATGGTGTGCGCTGTACAATACGTGTTCCTGTGTTTGTTAATAAACTTTAATGTTTTTCATGTGTAATAGGAACCACCATAACAACTGACTTGCTTATTGGCGTTGTTGTCAGGGTAGAGGTAAGAATGTATTTTTCTAAATTCATGTTTGAAAACGATCACTTTTAAATTCATTCTTCTCAATGCACTGCATGTTAATTAAATACATTTTTGGAATTTTAAAGAGTCATTTTTGTTGCAAGATGTCTATCTAGATGAAGGTGTTTCTAAAGCTATGGGTGGACTCCATAGTTCCTTTCTTTCCAGTTAACCCAAATGCTTGCCTGTCTATTGAACATCTTTTTATTGTGTGCGCTTAGTCGAATGTTTGCAGCCTAGTGCTCCTCCTGACCAGGGGGGCGCATGTAAATATCAAGGGGGCCGCATGTGGCCCCCGGGCCGTACTTTGAGTATTAATGCTATAGACAATCACTAGGGTTGACTTGTCACCTCTGCAAGATGTCGGGACACCAGCCAGAGTGACCACAGATGAAAACTTTGTGGGTCATTTTGAAGGCCACCACCTAGGCTGCGTGGTTGAAGATGCAGTTCTTTATCCATTGTGACCGACATTTGAAGATTTGCAGTGCACCAGGGAAGAAACCCTTTAGCCATGGCACCTAACCTTAGGTGGAACATGAACCTTTTCACCTCCATGTCACAAACGGACCTCCACGTGAAACCAGCTTGAACTGGAAACTGAAGGTGGATTTACACTCAAGGCAGGGGCAAACAAACCTTAGGTTACTCCTCCATTGAAATACATGTTATCTCTCTGTGATAAAACACTTAACATTGTTCCCCAGTTCTTCACAATAGTTTGTTCTTAAATATGATTCAGTTTTTCTTGTACATGGCGCTCTTAGGGGCATATTATCAAGCACGGCGTTAAAATTATCGCCGCTTTAGCGACAGAAAACTGCCGCTAAAGCGGCAGTAATGGGCTTGATAATATGCCGCAGACAATTCCAATAGAAGCCCATGTTGACACCAGAACATGGGCTTCTATGTGAATTCTCAAGAGCATATTATCAAGCCCATTATCGCTGCTTTAGCAGTAGTTTTCTGCCGCTAGAGCGGCGATAATTTTAATGCTGTGTCTTGATAATATGCCCCTTAGTCTCCGTCTACAGTCCTATGTATATTTTTCCTATAAACCCCTTGGTCTCTTGGTGGTAGTTTTATTCTCAGATGAATTCATCTAAGACTTAATGATTGTTTTGTCAATGGCTTCATCGGGTGGTGTTTCTCATTTCATGATATCCGAAGTAGGTTGTGGTGTCCCTTGCACAGTGCTCTAATATAGCCTCATAGCCCGCTGTAGCAGGCAATACCGGCCATTAAAGGGCCGCTCCAGTGTTAAAAACGGGAGCGGCCCTTTAATGGCCGGTATAGCCCAGCTATACGGCTATTAGAACATTCTACCACTAGAGAGAAGAATGTTCTAAGAAATAAAACAAAGGCCTCATGGAGCCTGAGGGGATTCAAATCCCCTCGGCCTCCGAGAGGCCTCTGTTCACAGCAGCAGCTGTGAACAAACACTGGAATGTGGGGGTCTTAGGGCTTCTACCAGCCAATAGAAGCTCGGAACACTTCATTGTTTTCAATGGAGCTCTCAACATTTCAATGTTCTAATAATGAGTTTTCAAGTTACCAAATTCCAGCAGATAGTCTGACAACTTTAGGACTTCATAAGATCTTTTAATTGTCCATTCACATTTGAGGACCATCTAACCCGAGGAGGGCGTGACAAAATAACTCACATCAACCCACAAGGGGAGGCGTGGCTCGGGAAAGTAATGGAGAGCTGCTGGGGGGGTCATCGTGCTGATACTAGGTGCACATAAAATGTAAGATACTGTGGCGAAACCGGTCCTCCCACACAAGCTATTTCCAACAAGCGCAGATACGTTCTGCACCACACAAGGCGCTATACGGGGATGATCCCTATTGAGAAATGAAAAAGACAACACAAGCAAAACCCACAGGTGCAATTGAAAAGACAAACATTGTCAAAGCCAACAAGTCTGGTTTGCACTATGAGCCCTGCCTAAAACGGTAAAGACGTGTGCTGCAGTCACAAAAAAATGAAACCAAAAAAAACTGTTTTCTGCTTGCATTGCATCTGTGACACAACTATAATGTCATTGTAATTGTATTTATCTAGCTCTTACAATCCCTGACTAGGCATTGAAGCGCTTTTCAGCGAGCAACACAATACTACGGCACCCAAAAAGGTTTGGTGGTGGGTTACTATAGGGAAATATGTGTTAATTTGAGTGGTGGACATGTGAGTCTATTATTTGGATTGAATAGGGTAATGGAGGGATAGAAGTGTGATGATCCAGTGTATTTTTGAGATGTAAAATGGCCCATCATCCGCTACAATGCAAACACTCCATACTAGGAGGGATACCGCAAACAGCCAATAGCCTGAGGTGAGAGGGAATTACTCCCCTGGACACAGACTAAGTCCACTCTATGTATATATATGTAAAGAATTGGTAACAAAAGGTAGCGTAGATAGCTGTGCTTTTGGCCAGACACAAAAAGTCATAACATAGAAATTGATGACTCGCTGATGCTCATGCTCTTTTTTACAAACCTGCTGCCTGCCTCCATCTTTCGATGCACTGAGCACGTGATTACTCTGTCAGTGCAGTGCTTTCTGTCACAGGCGTGGGAGGCCTGTGAGGAACAGGGTTAACCAGACACTTCCTGTCCATTTCATTGACCTCAGAATGAACAAGTGACTGCAATTTAAAGGTCAACATGACCAATGACTGTGAGGCGGGAGCCCCCAAATCAGCTAAACGATGGGATATAACTTGAAAAAATCTTTTACAAAACACATATTTTTTAATTCCCACTCAGGCAACTGAAAGGTTCCCTTTTACTATTGAATATGGAAAGAAACTACCTTTAAATCTCTGGTGTCGATAAGATTCGGCCTGCCATTCGTGGTAAGAGGGGTGTGGCTGCTTTCTGGTAAGGACCCCAATGGCGGTAGGCGGGTACTGTGCAAGACATCGCTGGTTGTGATGTGACACCAACAAACACCACAAGCAGTGTTGGGGCAGATTTGCAAGCCCCGTACGCCACATTTGCGCCGCCATTGTGTCACTATTGCAACGCAGCGGCGGCGCAAAGCCAGCGCCATGCTGCGGGGTATTTACAATGTGACGCATCTAGGGAGCTGCGTCACGTTGTAAAGCCCTCCGCCACATGTAGGCGTTCCGGCGCGGAGGGGGCGTTCCGGCACAGGAACGCCTCCTAAAAGTGGCTGAGTGAAATCTACAAAATTTCACTCAGTCACTTTTACGGCCATGCTGCGTCAAAACCCTGTGCCTGCTTGAAGCAGGCGTAAGGATTGAGGCAGCATGCTAGGCATAGGGGCACCCCGAGCCTTGCTGGAGCTGCGTCGCGCTTGCGACGTGACTCCAGCAATGCGTCACCTTTACGGCAGCAGATTCGTCACGCATCTGTCTATTCTTGCCCCATGGCGCGCCACATTGTAAATGCGGCGCATCCATGGTGGTGCAAGAGGTGTCTGCCGTGACGCAAAATAACTGGTGCATCCCTGCTGATGTGCAGGGATGCGCCAGTTATTGTAAATCTGCCCCGTTGTGTTATCCATATAGCGCTTTTCAGACATTTTTTGTATAGCACTGCAGCTGTTTAAAGTCTGGGCGCTATTTCCATATGATACAGGGGCTTCCATCAACCGGTTGTGCTTGGTTCGTGAAACATGGCTGGGCCACAGTATTGCTAAAAAATGAAAGACCTGATCCCAAATTTCAGTTACTTGTGCATGATCTTGCATAATTTCGCCATTTTGCATTAAGTGAATTGGGCCATTTTTTGGCCATTTTGCATATGCGACATTTTGCATGATTTTTGCTTGAGGGAGACTGTTTTGGGTAGAAATTGTCTGGCTGAAAGACACTTCCAATGCCTCCTGCTGGTACCATGTGTGAAAATTGAACTTACACTCAGGATTCTCACAACATATCTGCCAACAGTATTATACTCATAACTTTGCTTCATTTTTGGGAAAATTATGCATAGGTTGTGAAATCCATTTTTGCAAATGTTGTACACCGCTATAAAATGGTTTGTGTTGTTTAATGTGAAGATTGAAATGTCTGTGTTCTCCCCAGGAAGATTGGTGGTGTCATAAGGGGATGTGTATGCTAAAGGACTTTACCATGTTCACTGGGGGGGAGTCCATTGCTTGGTCTCAGCAGACCGGTCTCAATACTGGCATCTCTATTCCATTGTTTGACTTCCATGGTTGAAGGTCCTTGCTTGAACTCATCGGATCCCTTCCACGCGGCATCTCACACGTCCACATGTCCCTCAAAGGAGTCTCACCTGCTTCTCGGAAAGCCATGCACTCAATGACATTGCAAGCCAGACCAGGCCTAATGGGCTGAAACAGGAGCCCCCTTGCTGCCCAGAAGCAGCATTTTAATGCCGCCCAGGCCCCAATGCACTTATTGGAAAGAGATAGTCTTTCGCTGTCATGCATTGCAATTCAGACAGGCTGGGGTGACCTTGGACCGCGGAACCATTGCTTTCAGGCAGCGCAGCCCCCAGCCCCCATCCCTTCCTCTCTTCTCAGATTCCCATAGCCGCGCAGGACTTTCAGGTGAATCGGCTAAAAGATCTGCTTCCCTTCCGCAGGGACTATTGTGTTGCAAGAAGCCCGGGCTCTGAGATCAGCATGTGAGCTGAGTGCGGTACAGGCTGATTAATAGGACACCTGTGGCGCTCTCACGCGCTCAGAAGCAGAAACCTGATACCTTGTCTCTCAAGGAGGCTGCAGTGTAAGCCAAAGCGGCCTCTGCGGGATGAGGCCTTGGCGGGTCGCTGCCCAACGCACTAATCTGCACTCTCGGAAAGCAAGGCTGAAACTTGTGAGGTGGTGCAGGATACGAGAAGCTGAGGAGAAATGTAACAATTGTAACAAACAAATCCCTATAAAGGTCATTACAGACTCTGTCCCCAGTCCTGAACTTTTCACCTACAAACCATTGTTTTCAGGTGTTTTAGTCTGAATCTTTTAAGGGAAGCAAATGAGGCCAACTCCACGCAGGATGCGTACGGTTCTCACACTAGCCTGGAAGCAGTTGGTGGCCCTAGTCTCCTCTAGAGAGGTCTGAGTTGCTCTAGTTGTCCATCAGTACAACTTTCCTGAACCTGTCCACGGATCAATAAAGAAGGAAAGCATAGAAGATGATCAAGAAAGGTTAGAAAGGTCTCTCGGCAGGCTGACCATGAAATGCTTCGCACTGGATCTATCTAAAACGAAAGCACTGCATTTGTGGTGGGCTGTTTTGCACCAGTGCAGTAATGCATGAACTCACTGGTGAAAGTGAGAGATTTCAAACACCTGACCAGTGTAAGAATGACATTTTGCACTGGTCACCCTGTTCATATGTCAGTTGTACACGAGATACTCGTTGCAAATAACGATGTAAAATGTTACTGACGCTTGTGCAAAATTAGACAACTCAGGTGTAATCTGTAGAATGGGAACCGGTGCATTACAGCTAAAACTGGTCACCTGTGATGTCCAGGGATGTTGGACCTTAGCCCTTGGAATGCAAACGAGTGAAAGAAGTCATTGATAGGAGGAGGCTAGAAATATTTATAAAAAATAAAATGATGTAATTCAACATAGGGCCTCATTCTGAGGAATTGGGATAGGGCAGAGCTACAAGTCTTCTTGCTGCGCTGCCCTGCGCCAATGTGAAAGGGCAGCAATGCACCGTATTTATGAAATACGGTGCATTCCTGCCCTTTCCCCCTGTGCTGGCGCACAATTTGCTGCCTAGCGCCAACATAGACACCCATGCACCATGGTGCAAGAATGCCTTTGTTGCAGGCAGGATTGTTTTTGCGTAGGAAGGGGCACCTTCCTGCACAAAAACAATCACAAGAGTCATTTTCCTCTTTCTATGTGTGCTGCAGAATGCAGCACACATTGAAAGACAAAACAGCAAGGAGAAATGAAAATATTTCTCCTCGTTACGCCTGTTCTGGGGAGGAGTAAGGTTAGAGCGCTGCCCCAAGTTTCCCTGATTAAGTAAATCTGGGGCAGCATCAACATCCATGGGTGCTGCATGGGAAAACCCATCGCAACGCCAATGGAATGCCTCCTTGATGCAGAGTAAAGCAAGGCAGTGACGTGCGGTGCCTTGTCTTACTCCATATCTATGAGGCCATGCAGAGTGGCTTTGCGTCGCCTCATAGATATGATTGAGTGGCTTACGCCGCCGGAGCATCAAAAAAAGTGAAGTTGCAGCGGCTCATGCTTCCCACAAATAAGCCCCTAGTGTTTAACCAGGGTATCAATCATTTGCGGCTGTATCTCTTCATAGGTGGAAGAGCGTTGTCCCAGCTGCTGGCATAGCGGTAAACACAGAATAATAAAACGGTAATTAGCATTTTATTATTCTGTGTGCTGCCGGCCCGCGCTGTTGGTGTGTAAGGGCTGGGCGGGGCAGATTTCTGTGGATTGTAGGATGTCTCTCAGGGCTCAGGGTGCCTCTCAGATTGGCCGGCTGTCTACAGCTGGCCTAGCAGACATGTGCACTTCAGACCCAGCAATTTCATGGTTGAGAAACAGCTGGGGGATTGCTGGCACAGGCCCCCAGCCTCAAAATGAGTGCAGGGTAGCCTGCGCCAACCAATCCTGGACCTGCTCTGATGCGGAAAACAGCATGAGAGCAGCTTCATGATTGGTTTGATTTGTGCTGCACTTGGAACAAAGTCCTTCCCTTCTTGTTCTTTGTCACCCACAGGATCGGCGTGGGGAGAGGAGCTCCAGACGGAGTGCCGCACCATTTATTAATGTTGCCAGCCACTACTATCAATAGGGGTGGGCGGAATTTGCGAAAGTGACTTTCGCAAATTATTGCGAAAATGTTACAAATCTCCGCAAACACACGGAAATATCGCGAAGATGCGGAAGTTTTTTTCCCGCCCATTCGCGGTATTTTCTGCATGGTCGCGGCTCGCCAACTTACCCATGCGGTTGCTTGCGGGTGCGGCCATCTTGTTTTCACTCTTCTCGCGGTGCATGATCGCGAGAAGAAAGAAGTAATCGCGCGACCAATGACATTACTGCGGGCGCGAACTGTCGCGAGACAGTGCAAATGGCTACCAACAATCCAACATCTTGTGGAGAACGCGACCGGATTGGGAAAACTTGTCGGCGAACGCGGGGATTCAGGTAAGGTGATCGCGCGCGTGCGAGAATGTATTATTTTACAGCGCGAGCAGGAAACAAATTATCGCTAAGCTGCGGAATGCGGAAATTTTGACATTTTCACGCTCTCCGTGGAACGCGAAAATGTCAAATTATTGCAATTTCCGCGAGCGGAACGGAAATTTAGCCCAGGCCTAACTATCAATCATACAACTGAAAAAGAATCCTAAACCCCAATTACCTGCGGAGGGCATTGGGAGCCCTGCTTTTCGCCAGTGAGCCCCCAGTTGCTTCAACGGATGGTATATCCATAAGGTGTTTGATTCCCAACACATACCATGCCCCTCTTCCTAATGTTTGTTATGCCGATCGCCCCTGAATAAGGTAAGTGTGGGGGTGCAGCAATAATCAGATCTTACTCTCACTTCCCTGTTCATCCCTTGCCTACACACCAACCTCAAACTACTTGACCGCCACCTGTGTGTGACGACTATCTGATTACTAATGCTAAACTCACCCAGAACGGAAATAATGGACTCCAGTAACACTACAGAACCTGCACCCACACCTCATTCATATTTGCGTTGGATAGTAAATCACACCACAATAGTTTACAAAAATAACACAAAACTGATGCAAAGTGTTAGTCAATCCGGGCCCTCACCTCTACACCCTCTGCAAGAATCCTCGGAAAACCTCAGAGTGCGCCTGAGAAAGAAAATATGTGTAACTAACAGTGACTGCAGCCAGATCCCAGTGACTGAACATTGGGAAACCCCAGCACTTCCTTCCTTCTGCTCATCCATCCAAGGCACGGATGCCTCTCTTCGTGTGCTCCCTCCTAGTGGTTTGCCCTGTACTTTTTTACTCCCCTGTACAAGGTGACAGACTGTACCCAAGTCTGAAAGTGATTTGGCTGCCCTCTCCAGTCTGTGTGAAGCATCCACCAACCATCATATCCACCCACCCATGCTCTCCTGGACTGCTGCTACTGCGGTGGGAAGCACTGTAGCAGCGACAGCAATAAACTGCCTGACCGCCCCAGAAAATGTAAGAAGACCTACATTTTGCTTTCCCTCTTTCTTCACTCCCCCTACCTCTGTAGGTACTTCCAGTACCCCGCTGGATCCACTGCACAGACACTTCTTAAAGAGGTATAAGCCACCTGTCATAACCAAGGCCGTTTCTAGGTGTTTTGCCGCCCTAGGCGAGAATCGAAAAATGCCGCCCCCTCCCTTTTACTACCATCATTCTCTCCCCCTGTCATCCAGGCTAGAAGAATTAATGCATTAGATAATTCCCAAACCTATGTTTTTTGCCGCCCTCCCCCTTTTGCCACCTGTACTGCTCGATTTTCCCGGCCTTTTTGTGTTAAAGGGTGACTAGTGTGACTTCAGTCTCTTACCATCCAAGTCTAAGGGTTAGAGTAGTGAATGGAGCCTATTTACTAGACACTTCGACATGATTCTGTGCTCTTCCCCATAGATCAGGGCTTGCACATATAGCCTAGGGGATAGATTAGTTAGTATTAGGGATAACCTGTCCTGTAGTGAGGGTATTTCATGGAGCCGTGCTGAATGCAGGCCTGGTAGGCCTCAAACGGGAGAGACTCCATCTTTCTTTCTGCTCCGGCAGCTTGGGATTCTTCTAGGCCAAGAGTTATGTTTTAGTTATGAGGTGTTATTCGCTTGGAGAGAACCGGTTCAGGCCGGCCCTTATTGAAGGATTGTATTTTTCTTCATGCCGAAGACACTACATCAGGCCGGCCGGCTGGGAACGTGTCCTTGGTACGGGGAGGTACAAGAATTTGGTGGGCGGCAGGTTACGGGCCGGAATTTTCCATGAGGAAATGCACCTCTATATTAGTGAAAGTCTGAGGCAGTTACATGTTCAGTCCGTAGGCGGCATCTAGCCGTTAGCAGTAGAGCTATTACTTATTCCAGGGAAGACAGACGCCATCTTGAAGGCGGAGAAGAACCGAGAGACAGATGCTTTCCTAACAGAATAGCCAGAGAGGAGAGAGTAGCCGATAAGGAAGAGGTCCCAGTGACTCGGAGAAGGGGGATTCCAGGCGAGCCGAGGCACAGACGAGAAGGGAGCCTAGATGACCACTGAGTGCAGGCTACATACTACTAAGGTGATATCGACCCTTTCTTATTAGAGTGTACAACTTAATCTTACACTTTTCCTTGCAGGTTATGTGTTATATCGTAATGTTACGTGATTGTATGTGTAATGAGTAATAAAGTATCCAGTTTGTAGTGAATCAACATGTGCTGCGTGTTCTTGTATAAGAGGGTAGCCTATTCTTCTAGTCAGCTGTGACTCGACATGAACAGATGTTAACCCTGATCAGGTAAGTGGTAACTGAATAAGGGAGAGAGGAGCCCCTCGAACCAGAGAACAAGTTGTGCTCAAACTGGCAGTTCTTGTGTGATCTGATAAATAGTTGTATGTTATGGTAATCATAGGATGAATTTGTGCTGAGGCTGCCGTCTGGGTAGGAAGTCCTGGGTCCGTCTGGGACCGCGAGGCTGAGGCTGCCGTCTGGGTAGGAAGTCCTGGGTCCGTCTGGGACCGCGAGGCTGAGGCTGCCGTCTGGGTAGGAAGTCCTGGGTCCGTCTGGGACCGCGAGGCTGAGGCTGCCGTCTGGGTAGGAAGTCCTGGGTTCGTCTGGGACCGCGAGGCTGAGGCTGCCGTCTGGGTAGGAAGTCCTGGGTCCGTCTGGGATCGCGAGGCTGAGGCTGCCGTCTGGGTAGGAAGTCCTGGGTCCGTCTGGGACCGCGAGGCTGAGGCTGCCGTCTGGGTAGGAAGTCCTGGGTCCGTCTGGGATCGCGAGGCTGAGGCTGCCGTCTGGGTAGGAAGTCCTGGGTCCGTCTGGGATCGCGAGGCTGAGGCTGCCGTCTGGGTAGGAAGTCCTGGGTCCGTCTGGGATGGCGAGGCTGAGGCTGCCGTCTGGGTAGGAAGTCCTGGGTCCGTCTGGGATCGCGAGGCTGAGGCTGCCGTCTGGGTAGGAAGTCCTGGGTCCGTCTGGGATCGCGAGGCCGCCACTTGTATTATAAGAGGTCTAGATATATATATATATATATATATATATATATAGTAGGAATTCCCTGTCCTTAGGTGGTATATATCTGTGGTTACTTGTTGTGAATAGGCCCTAGGGAGAGGGTAACGTTCTGGCTGGGTTAGAGAGGCTCTGATGAGCGGGTTCTATCTGATCCGAAAACCCAAGCAGAACATTTGGCGTCACGAACCGTTTTCTAAACCTGTGTGCGTCGTGTTGTATTGTGTTTGCTTTCGGCGTGTGCGTGGTTTTGTTTGTATATTCTTTGTGGTATACTTGTGTGTCTAGCTTTTCTTCTTCTTTCTTTTCTTTTTCTTTCTTTTCTTCTTTCTTTTCCACGATGTTTTCTAGAAAATCTAAATCTACTTTTAAGTTGCCCGTTGATATTCCCGGCTGGGATTCAACGCCTTATGAAGCCTTAGCCCGTGAGTGGGCTGATTCTACTGGTTTGAGTGAGAATTGGAATTCTTTTTTGGAGCTGGCGGAGCCGGCTAATGTGATTACTTGCTTACAGAAGGCGCCGGTATCTAAGGGTGATGAGCTTCCCATTTTAGGGCGCAGAGGTTGGATTGTTCTGTCTGCGTACAGGCTTCTCCATGAGAGGTTGTTGAAGTTGCAGAACTTGCATAAGGATTTGGAAGCGAACTTTGTTGAGGTTCAGAATGCTCATACTTTGTTACGGTGTCAAAATAAGTTGCTTGCTGACAAACTTGAGACGTACCAAACTATTGCCGAGAGAGCGGCTGTGCGAATTGCTCGTTATAAATACAAGAATCGGCGTGGTCGGGTTTCGACGCGGAAGGTGCGTCTGGTCGTGGCGAAAGCCGGACTGGATTGGAATCCTGATGAATGGGATGGTAATATCTGGAACTCGAGTGATTCTCCTTCCTCGGGTGAGGAGTCTGACAAGCGCGAGTCCTCTCGCTCCGGCGGTGCTTGTAAATCTGCTTCTTGCGCCTCTGATGGTGCACCCCGTGATTGCGCTCGTCCTTCGAGCGGGGTCGATGCTTCTTCCACTGATTGTTCCTCTACGTGTACTGGTCGAGCTCCTTGTGATGCTCATCCCGCGGTCTCGGCGCACCCAGTTTTTCGTCGGAAGTTGCAGCAGTCTCCCGCTGCTCCGCAGGGTGTTTCTTTAGACTCTTTAGAGGACTTTACTCAACAAGAAATTAGTGATATTTTGCAGCGATTTCGGCAGCGAGCTGGTGAGACCTTGCTCACATGGATGGTGCGCCTTTATGAACTGGGCGCTGCTGGCATTATGTTAGATAATGGCGATTGTTTGAAGTTTTGTTCCTTGAGTTCGGATTCTACTGTACAGGATCATTTCCGTAACTATAATGGTGGTGGTCAAATTTCTTTACTTCAATTGGCGACTGAGGGTTGTAATCAAAAGTATCCTACTGAGTCTGATTGGCCTGTGAATGACAAACCGTGGTATACTTTGCGCGACGCTGCACAACGTCTCAAAGAGGAGGTGATGAAAACGGCAATTTTTCTGGGTACTGCTGACAGGTTGCTTGATGGTTTGTTGACATCTTCTGTGCGGAATCGTATCATTCGTTCTTCCCCTGTTGCCTATAAGCAGGTCATGATGACTTTATTGATTAATCAGACTGGTAACGTGTTATCTACGGTACTGGAATCGGTACGCCAACTCGGTGAGTTGGGTGAGTGGTTTAAACCTGAACGTCAGTCCCGGCCTGACACTCGTACTCCTGGTGACAATAAACTTACTAGACGTGATATCTTTTCTGGTCTTCTGGCCGATGGTGTGCGGAGGGAGGACATTGACGGTGAGACTACTGCTCGTTTGTGGGAGTTGTTTCGCAAACGTGGCTTGGATCGGAAGGAGGGTGCCCGGCGTGTTCGGACGACTGAGTGTGATCGTGGTGGTTCTGACGGTAGCGGTGATGACGACCGCCGTGGGCACTCTGTTCGTCGTGATGATCGACGTTATGTACGTGATATGTCCCCCCGTCGTGAGAGAGACGGAGAGAGAGAGGAGGTAAGAGAAAGGGGGAGAAATGATTATGTTTACAGCAGACGTAGAGATGATAGGGATCAATCCCCTGAGTTGAGGAGGAGAGAGGATCGTCATAGTTTGGCCGATCGAAACCCGCAGTACAATGCAGAAGACACGAATCCATTTCGTACTGGGAATGGATATGAACAGGAGGTACCGATACCTAAGAAACGTGAAAGTCTTTATCCTGATTTATCCTGGTACACAGAATGCAGTAAGCATGACTAGGAAATAGGTCAAGCTCCAGTACACAGATGGGCTCACAGAGATAATAGACCCTATGTAGATATTGATATTTATTGGAGACATCGTAATATCCAAAGGGCCCGAGCATTGGTAGATACAGGAGCGGAGGCCACTCTTATTCATGGAAAATCAAAGAAGTTTACAGGTCAGCCTTTTACAATTACTGGATTAGGTGGGAAGGAAACTCCTGCAGTTCAAACTTTACTTGAAATGAGAATAGGTAGAATCCCTAGAAAAGAATACTCTGTACTAGTGGTGCCACTCTTAGAATTCATAATTGGAATTGATATTTTGAAAGGAATGACTTTGCATTTAGATGATGGATGTTACCAATTTGGAACTACGCATTATATATCGTCTAGGCCTATACGGGTTGGTCGTTTAAGAATGCCCCCCATAAAAGTTCCTCAGGCGACAAAAGTGGTTTGTCAGAAGCAGTATCGTATTCCAGGTGGTCATGAGGAGATTAGTACCACTATTCAGGAGTTGGTGGATGCAGGTATTATAACCCCAGTTACTTCTGCTTGGAATAATCCTGTTTGGCCTGTACGTAAGAGTGATAATTCTTGGCGCATGACTGTTGATTATCGAGAATTGAACAAACACACGCCCTCTTTGACTGTTGCAGTACCGGATGTCATTACTTTAATTGAAAGAATACAAAAACATCCAGGTACATGGTATGCGTCCATTGATATTGCTAATGCTTTCTTTTCGATTCCGATTGCCCCTGAGTGTCAGGAACAGTTCAGTTTTACGTGGAATGGGCGTCAGATGACGTTTAGAAGTCTTCCTCAGGGCTATGTGCATAGTCCTACGATATGTCACCGGCTGGTGGCAGAGCATTTGGCTGAGGTACCGGTTCATCCACAAATTCAGATGTGTCATTATATTGATGATGTTTTGATCCAAGGCGAAACACAAGAGGAAGTTCAGACCCAATTGGACAGAGTCATTGAGTGCCTGCGTGAGAAAGGTTGGGAAATCAACCCGGATAAATTACAAGGCCCGTCACAGGCTGTAAAATTTTTGGGTATTAATTGGCATGAAGGACACCGTGAAGTGATCCCTCAGGTTAAACAGAAAATTCTTGATTTTGCAGTTCCGAGGAATAGGAAAGAAGCCCAAAGCTTCATTGGTTTGTTTGGTTTTTGGCGTCAGCATATTCCTCATTTGAGTCAAATATTAGCCCCCTTGTACCGTGTCACTCGTAAGAAGAATGCATTTGAATGGGATAAACCACAGCAAGATGCGTTCAACCTAGCAAAAGAGGCAATTCAGCATGCTTTGGATTTATGGCCCGTACGTGATGGTGATGTGGATTTAAATGTGTCTGTACAGGGCCTTTATGCGAATTGGAGTTTGTGGCAGAAGCAAGGCAGGAGTAGAGTACCGTTAGGTTTCTGGACCAAAAAGTTACCTGATGCTGGTGAGCGTTATACACCTTTTAAAAAACAGTTACTTGCATGTTATTGGGCTCTGGTGGATACCGAGCAATTGACTTTGGGACATGATATAGTTTTGCGACCTGAAATTCCTATCATGCAGTGGGTTATGAGTTCGCCGAAAACTCACCGAATTGGACATGCTCAAGAGGCAAGTGTGATTAAATGGAAATGGTATATACAAGACAGGGCACGTGTGGGACAAAAAGGAGTTGCATCTTTACATGAGCAGGTGGCGCGAGCGCCATCGACTGAGACTGAGAGTGAATGTTCCGTACCTTTAGTACAGGAGTCTCCTGTCAAGTGGGGTAGACCTTTTGATGATTTGTCCACAGAGGACAGAAACCATGTCTGGTTTACGGATGGTTCAGCAAGGTTCATAGGGACGAAACGGCACTGGAAGGCGGTGTCCTATAATCCGATTACACAAAAACTGCTGAGCACAGCTGGTGAAGGGAAGAGCAGTCAATTTGCTGAACTTTATGCTGTTTATCAAGTTTTGAAACAAGAGTTACCTGGCACATGTCATATTTTCACCGATTCTTGGTCTACTGCCAATGGACTGGCAGTTTGGTTACCGACTTGGCATTCCCATAATTGGAAATTGCATTCAAAAGAATTGTGGGGAAAAGAATTATGGCAGGAGATTTGGGAGATGCTCCCGCAGAGTACTGTTACAATCTTCCATGTGGATGCTCACACCCCGATAGATTCTCTTGACAAATTTTTTCATAACATTGCAGATGAGAAATCTAAAATTGCTGAGGCAGTGGTGGACAGGCAAGATTCTGATATTGTGGGATTGGCGAAATGGGCCCACCAGAAGGCAGGACATTTTGGAGAGAAAGCCACTAGCAGGTGGGCTGCTGATCGAGGAATTTATATTCCCCTAGATTTAATCAAAAATGTTATTCTACATTGTCCCATTTGTCAGCATATCAGGCAGCGCAAAGTGCCCCAAATTGTTAAAGGCCATTTACATCGCGGGAAACTGCCCGCTCAAATTTGGCAGATTGATTACATCGGTCCACTTCCCATGAGTAGGAATTGTCAATATGTTTGCACTATTGTTGATACATACAGTGGCCTGTTGGTAGCCCTTCCCTGTAAGCAAGCTACCCAATTGAATACCATTAAAACATTGGAATTGATTATGATGTATTATGGTGTGCCATTCCAAATTCAATCTGATAATGCATCCCATTTTCGTGGAAGATTGGTACAGGAATTCTGTGTGGAAAACAATATTGACTGGGTATTTCATATCCCATATTATCCACAGGCCTCGGGTCTTGTGGAGAGATTGAATGGTCTGCTGAAGGAGCAACTGCGCAAATTGACAGATGACAAGTATAAGAATTGGCGAGACTTTTTGCCCCAAGCGCTATTAATTTTGAATAACCGTCCTTTTCTAAATGCTGAATCTCCACTTATGCGTTTGTTTCCTCCGAATGTTAATGCTCAGCCAAATGAAATCAGAGAGACTGTGATGTACTGGGAAATTACTCCCGGAGCTTTGGCTCCATGTAGAGCGACCCCAGGGTCGGCAGGTTTAGACTTGCATGCCATGGATGACACCGTTATAAAAGGTAAAGATCGGGTCATCATCGCGACCGGTGTTGGTGTTCATATACCACCCGGGAATTTCGGATTAATCGCCCCTAGATCGGGGCTGGCTGTAAAAGGCAATCAAGTGCTTGGAGGAATCATTGACAGTGATTATCAGGGAGAGATTAAGGTGCTCCTACTGAATAGCAGTGAGGTTGACTTACTGATACATCAAACTGACCGAGTGGCTCAATTACTCATAATGCCTGTTTTCAGTGGAGAGATCACAAAAGGCACTGCCCCAACTTTGCTAACTGTACGAGGCCAGAAAGGTTTTGGCTCCACAGATAACCCTGGGGCCAGGGTTTGGGTGCAGTCGCCTAAGAATCCCCCTGAACAAGCAGAAGTCATTGCCACCGGTCACGACAATACCATTTTAGTTATGAGACCAGGGAAAGATAGCTGGGAAGCGGTCCCGGCTGACAAATGTTACTTACGAGAATGAATAATGCCTGTATTTGATTCTCTTTCAGATCATTCTTTGGACTGTTGCTGCAGGATGTGTCGGCGTCGGACTATTTTCGGGTTGGTTCGACGAGAGAGGAGGGATCCCGTCAACCCGGGATGAGTTACGCACCCGAGTGTCGCGTTCCTTCGCTGCGTGGGATTCGTCATCGAACTTTTGGACCTTACTGGCAAAAAGGGTGACTGATGCCCCTCACTTCTGTTTGACACCGATGAGATCTGTACACGACATCTTAGCAACCTGTCTGGTTGCTGTCCCTGCTTCGCTAGAAACTTTGACTCATATTTTCAATATTTCGAAGGCTCGCCCCAATGTTCTTCTGGGCGATTTTGCCACCCATGCGTATTGCCCCTTATGTACTGAACTACCAGACCAGATACCCCCCATTCAGTCCCAAATAGTTACCTATAATATCACACAAGGAGATTTGTGTTTTTTCCTTACGTGTAATCCTAGTGCAATTTCTGAATGTCTGCGTCTAAAATTGAAAGGTGCTATTTCCTTTACCCTTCATGAGCGAACTTTGTGCTTTCAAAGGACACCGAAAACATGTGCTTCTGTCCAGAACAATATGACTTGCAAGAGTTTGGTAGTTACCCCCAGTCATTATCGCACGATGTTACTACCTGCCGGATGGCTTTTCTCATGTGGTAATACTTCCTGGCCATATGTCCCCGCAAATATTTCTGGAGGCCCTTGTGCCATTACGAGACTCCGTTTACTGATGTTCTCGTCACATCCGAATGCCAATTCTCGTGTGATTCGAGATGCAGTGATGTTACAGGAGGATTGTGACTCGTCCTTGCATTTATATTCCAAGTCTGAATACCTTAGCCTGGCTATTTCAATTATTGGTGTTCCTGCTTTGGCGGTTTATAATGCCAAATCTATTGGGAAAATGGCCTGCTGGATGGTAAAATTCATTAATCATACTTCTACAGTCCTGTCTGACATGTTATTAGACGCCCAGGGTGAACGCAGAGCCATCTTGCAAAATCGAGCGGCCATTGATTATCTTTTGCTTAAACATGGACACGATTGTTCTGATTTTGAGGGTCTTTGTTGTTTTAACTTGTCTGATCATACACAATCCATTCGCGCTCATATTGACAAGTTACATGACTTGACGGAAGAAGTTAGAAAACACATTGACCAGGGCTGGTTTGACTGGCTCTTTAATTGGTTACCTGATTTGCATTTGTTACGTCAAATATTAGGAGGTATTCTGATTACTATCGCTGTTTTGATTTCTATCTGTTGCTTTATTCAGTGTATTCCTTCACTACTTCAATTCTGCACACTTGGTACTAGACATAGATCAGTTAGTTTTGTTTCATATTATTCTTCCACCGATGTTAGTTCTGTTTAATGAATGTATAATAGACTGAAGTCAAGGGTGAAATGTACTGCTCGATTTTCCCGGCCTTTTTGTGTTAAAGGGTGACTAGTGTGACTTCAGTCTCTTACCATCCAAGTCTAAGGGTTAGAGTAGTGAATGGAGCCTATTTACTAGACACTTCGACATGATTCTGTGCTCTTCCCCATAGATCAGGGCTTGCACATATAGCCTAGGGGATAGATTCGTTAGTATTAGGGATAACCTGTCCTGTAGTGAGGGTATTTCATGGAGCCGTGCTGAATGCAGGCCTGGTAGGCCTCAAACGGGAGAGACTCCATCTTTCTTTCTGCTCCGGCAGCTTGGGATTCTTCTAGGCCAAGAGTTATGTTTTAGTTATGAGGTGTTATTCGCTTGGAGAGAGCCGGTTCAGGCCGGCCCTTATCGAAGGATTGTATTTTTCTTCATGCCGAAGACACTACATCAGGCCGGCCGGCTGGGAATGTGTCCTTGGTACGGGGAGGTACAAGAATTTGGTGGGCGGCAGGTTACGGGCCGGAATTTTCCATGAGGAAATGCACCTCTATATTAGTGAAAGTCTGAGGCAGTTACATGTTCAGTCCGTAGGCGGCATCTAGACGTTAGCAGTAGAGCTATTACTTATTCCAGGGAAGACAGACGCCATCTTGAAGGCGGAGAAGAACCGAGAGACAGATGCTTTCCTAACAGAATAGCCAGAGAGGAGAGAGTAGCCGATAAGGAAGAGGTCCCAGTGACTCGGAGAAGGGGGATTCCAGGCGAGCCGAGGCACAGACGAGAAGGGAGCCTAGATGACCACTGAGTGCAGGCTACATACTACTAAGGTGATGTCGACCCTTTCTTATTAGAGTGTACAACTTAATCTTACACTTTTCCTTGCAGGTTATGTGTTATATCGTAATGTTACGTGATTGTATGTGTAATGAGTAATAAAGTATCCAGTTTGTAGTGAATCAACATGTGCTGCGTGTTCTTGTATAAGAGGGTAGCCTATTCTTCTAGTCAGATGTGACTCGACATGAACAGATGTTAACCCTGATCAGGTAAGTGGTAACTGAATAAGGGAGAGAGGAGCCCCTCGAACCAGAGAACAAGTTGTGCTCAAACTGGCAGTTCTTGTGTGATCTGATAAATAGTTGTATGTTATGGTAATCATAGGATGAATTTGTGCTGAGGCTGCCGTCTGGGTAGGAAGTCCTGGGTCCGTCTGGGACCGCGAGGCTGAGGCTGCCGTCTGGGTAGGAAGTCCTGGGTTCGTCTGGGACCGCGAGGCTGAGGCTGCCGTCTGGGTAGGAAGTCCTGGGTCCGTCTGGGATCGCGAGGCTGAGGCTGCCGTCTGGGTAGGAAGTCCTGGGTCCGTCTGGGACCGCGAGGCTGAGGCTGCCGTCTGGGTAGGAAGTCCTGGGTCCGTCTGGGATCGCGAGGCTGAGGCTGCCGTCTGGGTAGGAAGTCCTGGGTCCGTCTGGGATCGCGAGGCTGAGGCTGCCGTCTGGGTAGGAAGTCCTGGGTCCGTCTGGGATGGCGAGGCTGAGGCTGCCGTCTGGGTAGGAAGTCCTGGGTCCGTCTGGGATGGTGAGGCCGCCACTTGTATTATAAGAGGTCTAGATATATATATATATATATATATATATATATAGTAGGAATTCCCTGTCCTTAGGTGGTATATATCTGTGGTTACTTGTTGTGAATAGGCCCTAGGGAGAGGGTAACGTTCTGGCTGGGTTAGAGAGGCTCTGATGAGCGGGTTCTATCTGATCCGAAAACCCAAGCAGAACACCACCCTGGGTGACCGCCTAGTCTTTCCTAATGGTTGAAACGGCCGTCATAAGGCGCCACCTGGTGGTGGGGCTCAATTAGAACAAAATGCCTGGAAATGCTTCTTAACCTGATGAGGGCTCCAGAAGTCAAAATGCTACCTTGCTGCAGCACGGAAATACCTTGCACCTTTCCTGTCACTTTTTAGAGGTCATCAATCTTTTGCAACACTGACTTTGTGGCGGTGGCACCTAGCTCCACATTGCAACAGTAGTGAATGCTGCCTTAGTGCTCTGCTGTATCAAGCAAGAGCCACTAAGCTAGTCATGAACAAATCTGCGAGCCCAGCTCAGCGCCTCACGGGAGGGGACATTTTGCACCCATAGGCCTAGGGCTCAGGTAATATCCGGTAAGTTCACAGACTACTAACTGTCAAACTTAGTTTGCCAATGTTCTGCTTTCCGCAACATCCTCCCTATACATACATACATCGAGTATTTACATTAATACAATGTTTATACTGTCGGGTTGTCTGTCAGTGAATGATTGACAAATAGGCCATGGTGACATTTCTACCTGCTAAAGCTTCTACCCGTCAAGGAAACCATCCACAGACTTTACGACTCGGGATAGATCAAATCCGGCCTGGTGAACTAGAGGGCTGATGATAGCACCTAAGGCCAGTGCTGGCCTCGGTCTCTGTCACGTGGGTGCTAAATGTGATGCTATTTGCTGCTAGGCTGCTGTTGGTTTTCACCGCAGCGTAAACAACTATTTGGGCCTATATTTAAGAAATGCAGTTTATAGACATGATTATTGAAATTGTAAAAAATTTTAAATCTATTCGGAAAACTAAATGTAAGTTTTAAGTGAACAATCTTCTACAGGCCTTGTGTATTTGAATTCATTTTGTGATAGTTTAGGATTTGGAAACGTTATATAATACTTTGTTCTTGATAAACTGACGAGGAATTTCACAATGAAGAAACACCTTCAGGTCTGTCCATTCTTACCCTCGCGCTACAGTATGAATAGCCGGTCAGAGCTGCAGAGAGTCTGAAGCAGAGACCTTCCTGCAGGTTCATCTAAACTGCTCATTTCTCTGTCACATTTTCATAGATTCTCTTTCGTCTCCAGACAGGGCTTTTCTAATCATGACATACACAGGTATAGAGAGAAATGAAAACACAGGAACACCCACCATTCACCAGACTCACAGCCGAGCACTGCTCGTCTTACCACCCGAGGCAGAAAGGCAGAGATCTACTGCACATCCCCAGGGGGATGTCCGGGGCTCGTGCACAGGAGAGGGTGACCTCAGGATGTTATATATCCGGGTGAATGTCCTACTTCCAGGTCAGTACAAACAAATACTTTGCATAACCCGCCAACCCACATACAACAGTGATACTGTGAACCTATTTCCGCATAGTTAGGTTGCATATAAAATTCCATAAACTGTAGTTTTAAAGTTCATTTATTCACCAAAGGAACCACCGACTAGTCAGCTTGCCAGCCAGCCATGAAATGCATGATCTCTGACATTACCATGGAGATTATGTCATCCCAAGCCTGAGCTGGCATTCTTAAAGACATAGCAACCCAACATATAGGGGAATATTCTCAAGAAAGTGCAATAATCATCGCCAAAATAGGTTAACGCAATTTTACATATCGCTGTCTATCATGGGAAAAATAACTCTGTGTTGAAGTCGTATCATATTCCCAACACAGCGGTAAGATGCAATACTTTCCCGATAAAGCGTCAAATGTTCGTGATAAAATTACCTAGATGGCGATAAAAATCTCAAGCCGAACGTGAAAAAAGTCGCGATGGGCCCAACCGCGATAAAAAAATCAGCGATAAGCTGCGCCAAGCCTGCAATTCACACACGTCAGGTGGGAAAAATCACCATAAAAGCAGAGAAACCCCACAAATAAAACCAAAACAACTGCAAAGCACAGTGGAGGTAGCCGGAGCAAGTACAGAGGACAACCAGAACCCCACAAGCCCCATGGAGGACCAGCCTGGGACCTCGGGGTCAGGGAAGGGCAAGGAGAAGAAGAAGAGGAAGACGCGGTTCAGCCCACAGGAAAACAGGATCCTGATAACGGAGGTGATAGAACACCATCAACTACTGTTCGTCACCTCCACTGTGTCATTAGCAACAAAAAACGGAATAAGGCAATCCATCGTGGACAGGGTGAATGCAGTTGGAGTGCTGAGGAGGACAATGGGAGAGGTCAAGAGGCGCTGGGATGATGTGAAGTGAAAAACCAAGCAGAAACTCAGCAACAACCAGAAGGCAGCAATGCAGACTGGAGGTGGAAGTCTAGCCCCACAGAAGGAGCTGGATGAGATGGAGGAAATGGTGTCCACAATCATCAGAGTGGAGACGTTGGCAGGAGTTGGGGGACCGGACACTGCTCAACATGACCTGACAAAACAGCAATAGGGTGAGTAATGACCAGAGACTGGGGGAACGGGGAGGGGAGATGGGCACAATGGCACACATGCACAATTAAGTATAGCACAGTGCACATCCACAATGACTCTGGATCATATCCCTGATCCCCTTGGCACACTGTAGCACACCTAGAAACAGCAAGTAGGCCCCCGTTGACTATGTGCCCAGAGGGGGCCCTTCCCACACATCACAAATCTCACAAACAACCCATACACATGTGCCAAACCGAGCAAAGCGTTGTGTCTGTGAGCCACACTGACAATGCAAGTGACACTGCATGACGAATAGCATAGCTGCAGTCAATATATCATGACATGCTGCATGCCACGACACTGAGGTGGCTCAGTGTGAACCACATCCATAAAGGAGCAGGTCACACTCTGACACATCCATGTGCACAAACACCCCTGAAGTCAACAATATATCTGCGGACAAACCATGACCCAGAGTCCCAACTCCCACTAAGAGCCCAATTTATCCAAGTATGCAACATCTCAGCACTGTATAAGCACAGAAGTCAAAGGCACACTGCCTGAAAGGGATAAGGGGCAGCAAAATCAGAGCTGCAGGGGCGACTCTCCCAAAATGCAGCACACACACATAACATTCAGAGCACATCATCATTGACAACAATGTGGTACAAAATGCAACACGTTCACAACAGAACAGAGGACACAACTGCTGCCGCTTGTGTGTAGAAACTGGCCAATCACATTGGCATAGCAGGGAAATGTGAGATGATGATGTACAAGTACAAACACACATCTGTGATGTTGTCGAAATGTCCACTGTCCTGCGTCAAATAGGTAGCTCCTCCCAAACAGTCACAATGTACATTGTCATGCAGTCTGTATGTAAACTTGTACAATGCGTCAACATACATGTGAACACAATGTTAAACTGCATCTCCCCTTCACATTGCAGAGGGAGAATCAACACCTCCTTCAGATCAGACTGAACATCTCTTCACTGATGATGAAGAGGACCTCCCCACCATCGACCCCACCGCCCTCCAACAGCTCTTGGACACTCTCGGCACCCCACACCCAGTAGCAGGGCAGCCCAGCTGCATCGAGGAGATCCCACCCCCTGCACAGACCACACAGCAGGAAGCACCCACCACCACAGCGTGTGTTAGGGTGCCAAGAGAAGATAGTTTCGCATTCACACGAGTTTGAGCTATTCACGTTGTAAATGACAATGCCTTTTATTTAGGTTTTGGGTTTTAAAACATAAATAAAAGGCAATGTCCTTTACAATACTAATAGGTTAAACTCTCGCAAATGCGAGACCTATTGCATGGCAATGAAGGGCCTTCTGGACTGCTTGATAGATTGTAAATATCAGAGGAAGAGACCGACTTGCGATGTCTTCAAAGTAGTGATAAATAGTGCCTTGAAGAAGATGTGTATGTATTGTAAAATAAAAAAAGACACAAAGTGTGAAGTGAGAGTTACATATGATCCAAGCTATAAACACTAACAAAGCGCTCCAACAACTTTCACTCTGTGATTACACTGTTGCGGCTCATGAGGAAGTGCCGGGGTGGGGATTTCCTGCCCTCTACGTGATTTGAGTGTGCAGTGTGGCATTGCATACTGTCATTGCTGTCTTTGGTCTAATAAAAACACTGTAGCTGTAGTAGGGCCCTGGCTTCACCTCCTGGTGCAGGGCGGGCTGTGCTTTATGGCAGGCATGGAGGGAGAGATGGTCTCGGCTGCAGCTCTGGCCTCGTAAATTCCCCTTGCTATTACTAGTGAGCGTGAGGCGCTGAAGTCGTGGTATTGGTATTAGTGGTGGTGGTATTGGCGGTGGTGGTGTTGGTATTGGCGGTATTGGTGTTGGTGGCATTAGTGGAAGTTTTGTTATTGGTGGTATAGGTTTTGGTGGTATTGGTGGTGGTGGTATTGGTGGTGGTGGCATTGGTGGTATTAGTGGCAGTATTGGTATTGGTGGTGGTGGTATTGTTGGTGGTGGTACTGGCATTGGCTGTGGTGGTATTGACGATGGTGGTATTGGTATTAGTGGTATTGGTGGTGGTGGTATTGGTATTGGTGGTGGTGGTATGGTGGTAATGGTGATATTGGTGGTGTTGGTGTCGGTGGTATTGGTGGTGATAATGGTGGTGGTATTGGTAGTGGTATTGGTGGTGGTGGTATTGGTGGTGGAGGCATTGGTGGTGGTGGTGGTATTGGTGTTATTGGTGGTGGTGGTGTTGCTGGGGGTGGTGGTGGTGGTATTGGTGGTATTGGTAGCGGCGGTGGTATTGGTGGTGGTATTGGTGGTGGGGTATGGGTGGTGGAAGTATTGGTAGTGGTGGTGGTATTGGTGGTGGTGATTGTATTGGTGGTGGTGGTGGTATTGGTATTGGTGGTGGTGGTGGTATTGGTATTGGTGGTGGTATTGGTGTGAGAGTTATTGCATTGCAATGAAGGGCCTTCTTGACTGCTTGATAGATTGTAAATATCAGTGGAAGAGACCGGCTTGCGACGTCTTCAAAGTTGTAATAAATAGTGTCCTGAAGTAGATATGTAAGTATTGTAAAACAAAAAAAGACACAAAGTGTGACGTGAGAGTTACATATGACCCAAGCTATAAACACTAACAAAGTGCTCCAACAACTTTCACTCTGTGAATACACTGTCGCGGCTCAGGAGGAAGTGCCACGGGGGCAATTTCTTGCCCTCTACGTGATTAGAGTGTGCAGTGTGGCATTGTGTACTGTCATTGCTATCTTTGGCCTAATAAAATACTCCAGCTGTAGTAGGGCCCTGGCTTCACCTCCTGGTGCAGGGCAGGCTGTGCTTTATGTCAGGCATGGAGGGAGGGAGGGAGGGATGGTCTCAGCTGCAGCTCTGGCCTCGTAAAGTGCCCCTGCTATAACTTGTGAGCGAGAGGCGCTGAGGTGGTGGTATTGGTATTAGTGGTGGTGGTGGTGTTAGTCTTGCCAGTATTGGTGGAGGTGGTATTGGTGAAGGTTTTGTTATTGGTGGTATAGGTTTTGGTGGAATTGGTGGTGGTGGTATTGGTGGTGGTGGTATTGGTATTGGTGGTGGTGGTACTGGTATTGGCTGTTGTGGTATTGGTGGTGGTGGTATTGGTGGTGCTAATGGTAATGGTGGTGGTGGTATGGTTGTGGTGATGGTATTGGTGATATTGGTGGTATTAGTGGTGGTGGTATTGGTGGTAATAATGGTGGTGGTTGTATTGGTTTTGGTGGTATTTCTGGTGGTGGGGGTATAGATGGTGGAAGTATTGGTGGTGGTGGTGGATTTGGTGGAGGTGATTGGTATTGTGGTGGTGGTGGTAATGATGGTGGCATTGGTATTAGTGGTGGTATTGGTATTGGTGGTGTTGGTGGTATTGGTGATGGTGGTATTGGTGGTCTTAGTGGTGGTATAGGTGGTGATGGTATTGGTGGTGGTGGTGTTGGGGGTGGCATTGGTGCTGGTATTGGTGGTATTGGTGGTGGTAGTATTGGTGGTGGGAGTGGTATTGGTGATGGTGGTATTGGTTGTATTTGTGATGGTATTGGTAGTGTGGGTATTGGTGGTGTTGGTGGTATTGGTGGTGGAGGTGGTATTGGTGGTGGTGATATTGGTGGTTGTATTGGTGGTATTGATGGTGGTGGTATAGATACTGGTGGTGGTGGTGGTATTGGTATTGGTATTATTGGTGGTGGTATTGATGCTGTTGGTATTGGTGGTATTTGTGGTGGTGTTATTGGTGGGGTGGTAATGGTGATGGTGGTTTGATTGGTGGTGGTATTGGCAATAGTATCATTGCAGGTATTGGTGGTGTTATTGGTGGTGGTGTTTGTATTGGTGGTTATGGTATTGGTATTGTTGGTGGTGATATTGGTGGTGGTATTGCTATTGGTGGAGGTGATATTGGTGGTATAGTGGTGGTGTTAGTGGTGGTGGAATCGGTAGGGGTATTGGTGGTATTTATAGTGGTATCGGTGGTGGTGGTGTTGGTGGTGGTATTGATGGGTATTTGTGATGGTGTTGGTGGTGGTATTAGTGTTGGTATTGGTGGTGATATTGGTGGTGTTGGTGCTGGCATTGGTGGTGGTAGTATTGGTGGTGGTGGTGATATTGTGATGGTGGTATTGTTGATGGTATTGGTGGTATTGGTGTTGGTGGTATTGGTGGTAGTGGTACTGGTGGTGTTGGTATTGGTGGTGGTGGTATTAGTGTGGTGGTATTGGGGTATTGGCGGTATTATTATTATTATTATTATTATTAGGAAGCTTATAAAGCGCAATGGTTACTCCAACCAGAGTGTCCCGTGCTAGGACAAAAAGGATCCCAGCAACCCTCCCAAGCTGCCCACAAACAAACGTGGACATTGGTTATGGTGGTATTGGTATTGGTGGTTGTGTTATTGGTGGTGGTGGTATTGTTATTGGCCGTGTTGGTGTTGGTGTTGGTGGTGGTATTAGGGGAATTGGTGGTGGTATTGGTGGTGGTGGAATTGGTGGTTGTGATATTGGTGCTGGTATTAGTGGTGGTGGTGGTGTTGGAGGTGGTGGTATTGGTGGTGGTGTTGGTGGTGCTATTGGTGGTGGTGGTGGTGGTGGTATTGGTGGTGTGGTGGTGGTATTGGTGGTGGTGGTATTGGTGGTGGTATTGGTAGCAATCTTATTGGTGGTGGTATTTGTGGAGGTGGATAATGGTGGTGATGGTATCGGTGGTGGTGGTATTGGGGGTGGTGGTATTAGTGGTGGTATTGGTGGTGTTGATGGTGGTGATGTTGGTGGTAGTGGTGGTATTGGTGGTGGTATTGGTGGAATTGGTGATGGTGGTACTGGTGGTGGTGGAATTGGTGGTAGTGGTGGTGTTATTGATGGTGAGGGTATTGGTGGTGGTGGTATTGGTGGTGGCGGTGGTATTGGTGGTGGTATTGGCGGTGGTAGTGGTATTGGTGGTGTTGATGGTGGTGATGTTGGTGGTGGTGTTGGTGGTGGTATTGGTGGTGGTATTGGTGGTGGTGGAATTGGTAGTATTGGTGGTGATATTGGTGGTGGTGGAGGTGGTGGTATTAGTATTGGTGGTGGTGGTATTGGTGGTGGTGGTGGTGGTATTGGTAGTAATGTTATTGGTGGTGGTATTGATGGTGGTGGTATTGGTTGTGCTGATGGTATTGTGATGGTGGTGCTATTGGTGGTGGTGGTGGTATTGGTGGTGATGGTATTGGTGGTGGTATTGGTGGGGGTGGTGGTATTGGTGGAGGTGGTGGTATTGATGGTGGTGGTGGTATTGGTGGTGGTGTTGTTGGTAAAAATATAAGCTTTTGAAAACAACCCGTCAGGTGGCTTTAGGACAAATGACATGTAACACAGATGAGCTGTTGCCAGGTTCAGCCCATTAGCACAGGATTATGTGCTACCTGGAATTCACATGACTTAATTCACTAATCATTTCTCAATCCATTTTACTTGGGGGGTTGAAACAGACACAAGATAATGCCGGGTTAAAGTGATTAAAAACAGGCGCCCGTGTTACCGTCGCAGCTGAGCTGCTCAAAAAACACACAGGCGGTTTCCGCTGAAGCAGCGCGTGCAGTAAGAGAAACTCAATAAAGTAAATAGTGCTTACAGACTAAATAACAGGTCCAGTGTAACAACCGAAGTATAGGGGCCAGTCGCCATGGGAGGGTACAAATGAAGCCAAGGCCGTACTAAGGAGGGACTAACAAGCCTATTAACGAATCTGAAGGCAACATTTACGAAAGACAATGACACAGGCCAATGAAAAATATGGACAGAGAGTGGGCGCGGCTTCTCACCCATACTCTATTACAGCAGTCTCTCAAAGCGAGCAGAGCATGCGCACTGCCGCTAGGCTCAACCTAAAAATGGCTTGGTAGCAGGAGTTAGTTGGATTTACTGTACATTGAACGAATAAACAGCTGTTGTACTGCACATCTCTAAATTACACAAACATTCTCACCGTATGGCAGCTGTCATAAGTGCTGGTGTTGATGAATAAGTGCCAATGCCGAGCACCGCAAACCACTGGCTTAAATTAAGCACTGAGTGTGTCACTATTTTGTGGGTCTCCTCCAACCATCCTGCAGCTTTGTTTTTTATCTATGGCTTGTTCTGTGGGGATTGCGCCAAGTTCCTTAGTGCGCTAATACACCAGTATCTTCTGTGATCGCTTTGGCCACACCTTCGGAATCATGGGCTCAGTACCAGCGACACCCCTATGTTGTTCATAATTCCTATCGCATCCGAAATGTCCACCACTTGCTCAGAAGGGAGGAAGTTCGTTTTGGTGTCATATTCTTGATTCTGGCTGTAGCAATGGTCTCATGTCTTGCTGCTGATGCATTAATGACTGTGAGGAAGAAGAGGGTAGAGATGACTTTGACACGATCATATTCTGGCAATCCTTGTTACCTTTAGGGATGGGTGAGCCAAGCAACGCCGGATCCTGGCTTGAGCTAACTGTCTGGCTCTGGCTCCGACGTTGTCCAGTGGGGACTGGTGAGCCCAAGCTGAGCCAAGCATCTCAGACACTGCACCTCTTGCTCCCATATACAGTTTTTATAGAACAAAAACTGCTAAAGCACAGGAAAGTTGGGCATAGTCATAAGCATTAGATGTTGCTCCAGCGGAAAGGGCTAATTTTCATATTCTCGCTGTGTCACAGACTCGTCATCACACTAACTCATTCATACATTCATTCATTGGTAGGGCCAATAACACCAACACACATTTGTCTCACTCGATTCTGTACACAGGAGAAAAAGCGCTGGACATGTGGGGGTACCTTATTACCTGTCAGGAGTAAATTTCTTTACATTATATACATTATATACAACTGCACCTATAGAATCCTGACTTTGACATCAAGGCACTCTACCACTTGGTCGACGGACTAATTAGTTGGACTGGTTGATGGTGATTTAGAACCAGCTAAAACACAATTAAAGCCTAGGAAACATTTGATTAATCGTCAGTACCTAATTATAGAACCATGAACTCATTGCTTATTAATCCAAATTTTGTTTATCTAATGTTGATTTGCTCTGCATTAGCATTTAGGCGCTACAGACTAAAACATGATTCAGTTTATTTCAAGAAGACATCAAATCTCTAGAGCATAAGCATACATTTCACATTGCATTATATTTACCAAAATCTCAAAGTTGGTGACCCTCCGATCACATAGATGTGATATTCAAAGTTACTGCCACAATCTCCGGGATGAGCTGTCCGACTCACAGCAATAATCAAATCATTTAGATGAAATAACTTTCCTGATTAAAGAAACCCAAGGCAAACCATGGAAATCTTCATCAGCTTAACGTAGATCCAACGCCATTGACGATCATCCTAGTGAATACACCCCCCTTGGGAGGATTTGGAGTCTTTATACCCTTTTTCCCGCTTACTGCAGATCAATATGCAACAATTTTAGGGGTAGAAACTGTTCTGATTGGCTAATCCCATTCAATTTGTAAGTCTCCAATTTTTCTCATGTCCAACTGGTTTCCCATGAGATTTGGCATGGCAGAGTGTTAATGTATTTCTTTTTCTGTGGTTCGCAGGTAAAAGTTACAGAGTTATAATAATCAATTGTCCCCTTGGTTGTTCACACCGTTCATCAATTGGCAACCCTCCATGCTCCTATCCTTGACAAGGGACAGGCTGCTTACAGGAGCGGAGGTCACTTGGAGATCTCCAGAGCCGTCCGATTCTGCGCATTAGGCATCGCGCTCACATGACGGCGGCTTCGTCCTGACCTCCATCTTAAGTACTGCGGCCTAGCAGACCCGAATGCCAACTTAAGCAAAAACAGACATAACAGTAATTAGAATATAAAAATGAAGATTCTAATGTTTAATCCCACGCTAATCTCAATATATATTAGTATTTTCCTAGTTTGAAGCAACATTTAAAGCAATAATATCATTCTGCAGAACTAGAAGAACAAAACATCACAAAAGCAACATGAATTATGCAATTCTCTATTTCACCACGTTCTACAGTTCGTTTGCGTACCACAGTTAATTATTTAATTGTTTTGCCATGCAGTTTGCATTTTAGTCCCACGTGTATCTCATGTTTATCAAGGTGTAAAGGTTGATTAGTCGTTTCACTTCAAACTAATTAGTACAAGTTAATACTTAGAATGATTACATAATTAATTTCATGCAAAAATAGAGGAGGTATACAACATTTTGTTTTACCTGCTCCATCAATCCCCCCTTTGGTGATTTTTAACATCACCACCAATCACTAAAATTCAAAGCTTTTCTACAGAAATGGTTACATCCTAGTATTTCCCATATCATCTTCTCTTGTTTTCTTGTACATATTTTCCTCAAATTTTTCTAATTTTATATCTTCTATTTCTCTTTCTCTTATTTCCTTCTCTTCTCTTTTCTTTTCTTAACTTCTCTATTTATCTTGTATTGTAATTTTCGTCTTTTTACGCACATACATCCTAGTCTCAATATCATTCCTAATATTATCACACAGGTCACGGGTATCAGTATTTTACCCACAAAAGAGCTTCCTAATTTTGTTAGTACCTTCTTAAAAGTAGTAAGGCTTTTACCAAGTTTCTCCCAAACACTTTCAACCACCAGTGGAACAATTTCTTCATGCAAATCAGTTATATTCTTAATGTATTTCTTTAAGTTTTGACTTTCGTCAGGAATGTAAGTACAGCAATGTTGTACCTTCAGCGTTCCACAGACTCCTCCCTCTTTGGCCAATATATTATCAAGGGCAAGTCGATTTTGCATATTCATAGCTCTCATGGCAACCATTTCGGTATTCACGATTAAGAACCCTCCAGCTGTGCTAGTTGATAAGCGATCCACAACTGTAGACAACTTTCTAATCTTGTGTGCATTCAGAGATATTCCAACTGCTGGTATCAGTGCTCCAAAAATATCCCCGATATTTTCTGACCAACTCTCCCTCCTTCTGCGTGTTAGTTGTCTACCTATCTTGGGCAACCCGTCATCTCCCCTTTCCACATCAAATATTTTTGGGAAGATCAGGCCTAGGTAGCATGTGCCATACCAGTGGTCCGGTAACCTATAATAAACCCTGTTCCCACAGATGTAATATATTCCAGGGAATACCAGATCATTTCCTCCTTTAAATCCCCATACTTCCATGATTTTATATAAGTCATGGCATTCACTTGCACCTACAAAGTAATTATCATAAACAGTGTTATCTCTACTGATGCACAATTTCCCTCTGTGAGGCCAATCTAAAGCCATTGCGGGATTTGTTTCTCCCTTCAAATGGTCTTCCTTTCCAGCATCCCAAAATGTTGTTTCCATCTTCTCCCCAGACACCTTTCTTTGCATCTTAATTCTCCTCTACCATGTTCAGGAATATTTTCTCTTCTTTTCTCAAACTACAAGTAAGATTATTCTTAAACACTTCTTCTAAAGTTAATTCCCTTGTTTCCAAGAAAAATTCACCTAAGATTCTACCAGGAATCACCTTATTTAGTTCGGGAACTACAGGTACCTGTGAGAAAACATTAGCTACCTTAGTATAATAGTATTCGAATTTCCCTGTTTTATAGAACAAACTAGCTAACACACTACAAGTTATCCCATATGTCAAAGAAAGATGATGATAAGTGACACCTTCTGACACAGATGCAGGTAACTGCATGCAAACATAACAGTCCCTAATCTCCATTGTCTTTACATACTCATACAGTAAATTTGAAAAAACATTATTAGAAAAATCATTTCTGGACTTATCTTTGTGAAATTCTGTTCTATCTACCAGTTTAGTAACATGACTGTCATCAATCTTTCCCTTATTAGTTCAGTTCTCAGTGTGTTTTTCTATATCTTCAAACGTTACTTCAAATGAAATTGTCATTGCTAATATGATCCAGATAAGCATTAGTAATCCTGTACAACAAAAACACATTTTACACCATCTTCGGAGAAACCCACATGTGGGTTTTCTACCTTCTGTGTTTGCCATTTCAGAAATGATCAGTGTCTTTTGACTTAGCCTCTTTTCATCAACAATTTACCTTTGTCTAAACAGAAGGCTTTGATTGCCTATTCGGTTCTTTCGGGTCACGTGTCTTGTCCGGAGCTTTAATTCCTTGTCTCTTTCTTGGTCATTTCAATCCGTGCATGGATTGTCTTTGTCTCTATCTTCGCAATTCTGGTTCAGAACTTCCTGATCATCCGTTTCTTCTCTGATATCAGATAAGATAACTCTCAGGATTTCCGAATCTTCTTCTTTTTCAACCACTTCCTGTACAGTCACTCCTAGACTTTCTTGGCTATTTGCTTCCTCTTGGAGATCAAGAAGTGCCACATATGTCCATTCCGGTGACTTGTACTTCTGGTTCGGTTTCTTTACCCTTTTTGCTCCTTGCAAATGTTTCTGATCAGTGTCTTCTGATTTTTCTTTACTAGAAACTTCATTCACTTGTTCAGCGTTAGAAGATTTTATTCTCGTTAATCTGTATCTCAATCTTTTGAGTTTGTTGGGCCAAATTTCTTCTTTTGACGGCCTCTTTAACTTCGTTCCTTTCCCTTCTCACTCCGTTTTCCAAGTTCTTCTCCCTTTGCTTTCTTCTTCACTCTTCTCAGATTCAGTATCGGTCTGGCTTTTACTTTCTTTGGATTTTATTCTCAGGACCTCAGGTACACTATCTACATTTATCCCTCCTCGTGTTTCTTCTACGCAATCTTCCTGCTGACTAACTGTCCCTTTTCCTACCTGGGTGTGTGTTGTCCCTACACCTACTCGGGGGTCTTCCGCAATGATCTTACCCTCACTCTCTGTATCTAATTCCTCACCTTCAATTTATACGATTTCAGGCGGAATTTCTCTTGTGCTTGTACTTGGGGCTTCTCTATCAAAGATTTCTTGTTCAGTTTCTCCAGTATTCTCATTTATCCTTTCTCATATTCCCACTTGTTCTGTCTCTGATTCGGAGCTGGTATCGGAAATTTAGTGGTATATTCTCCTGCCCCACAACTGGGCTCAAATCTGCTTCTCCTGCTCTTTGGGTTTGTCTTGTCCTTGGTTTTTCTGATTCCGATTCAGAGCTGGTATCTGACTCTTCCAACTGCTCGCCTTCCGATCGATTTGCAGGACCAGGGACTCGAAGAGTGTGACTAGCATGAATCCAATTCTTTACCTTGGCACACTTCACAGCAGTCGTTGTGGTCAGAATCACTTGATGGGGTTTCCCCCAGCGTGGAACCAGACAATTTCTCCTTCTGTGTACTTTGCTGCGTACCCAATCTCCAGGACTCAAGTCATGAGCTGGCTTCTTTTCGAGAATAGTCGCATCTGGTCCAACCTGATGAAACACAGAATGAACTGTATCAGCCTATCCCTTGCAATAATCCAAGACAAAGTCATCAGATATAGGCAGTAGTTTGTTGACAGGAATGAAAACATGTCTCATTGCTCTACCCATGATAATTTCATGGGGACTCAGACCAGTCCTCCTATCAGGAATTGACCTAATAGTCATAAGCACAAGAGGCAAGACATCTGGCCATTTTAGACCTGTGGCCAAACACATTTTTCCCAATCTGTTCTTTATGGTGCCATTCATTTGTTCCACCACTCTAGAAGCCTCTGGTCGATAGGCACAATGCAGTTTCTGTTGTACATTCAATGCTTCACAAATTATTTTTATAATCTCATTTTGGAAATGTGTACCTCTATCTGACTCAATCGTTACTGGGAAACCAAACCTAGGAATGAACTCTCTCAATAGAAGTTTCGCTACAGTAACACCATCATTTCTTCTGGTCGGGTAAGCCTCCACCCAACGTGAAAACAGACAGGCAATCACCAGTATATATCTTAGCCTGTTACATGGGAGAATTTCAATGAAATCAAGCTGCATTCTAGTGAAAGGACCTCCTTCCCGTCCTATGGTTCCCAAACTCACCACTGTTTTTCTTCCTGGATTATATTGTTGGCATATAAGGCATCTCTGACAAAGGCTCTCAGCAATAAGCCGAAACTTTGCATTATACCAGGTCTATTTGAAAAGTCTAACCATGGCATCCCTACCTATGTGAGCCCGCCCATGGTACATCAGTGCCATAGTAGAGATCATGCTATCAGGCATTACTGGTCTTACATCACGATAAATCCAAACTCTGTCTAACTCTCATGGTGCGCATCCTGATTTTATCCACTGTTTCGTTTCCTCTGCTCCTGCCTCTTCCTGTAGCTGCCTCACCTCATCCCATGTACTCACGGTGTTAGTAAAAAGCAAGGGACATGACTCAATTTCTTTCTCCCGATTTCGATTTAACGAGTTTTGGTTTCGCGCACAATATTGCGCTATGTCATTGGCAAACTCATTGCCAGCTGACACTGTCCTTTCATTTTGAATGTGCTGCCCATTTTATAACTGCGATTTGCTTAGGCAGCTGTGTCGCCTCAAGTAATTTTCCAACCATTTCAGCATTTCTGATTGGAGTTCCACTCGACGTCACGAAACCTCTTTGGGACCAGATCTGCCCAAAATCGTGCACTACTCCAAACTCATAGTGACTGTCAGTCACCACAGTGACTCACAGATTCTTTCCCAACTTGCATGCTCTAATCTGCGAGCCCAGCTCAGCGCCTCACAGAAGGGGACATTTTGCACCCATAGGCCTAGGGCTCAGGTAATATCCGGTAAGTTCACAGACTACTAACTGTCAAACTTAGTTCGCCAATGTTCTGCTTTCCGCAATATCCTCTCTATACCTACATACATCGAGTATTTACACTAATACAATTTTTATACTGTCGGGTTGTCTGTCAGTAAATGATTGACAAATAGGCCATGGTGACATTTCTAGCTACTAAAGCTTCTACCCGACAAGGAAACCATCCACAGACATTACGACTCGGGATAGATCAAATCCGGCCTGGTGAACTAGAGGGCTGATGATAGCACCTAAGGCCAGTGCTGGCCTCGGTCTCTGTCACGTGGGTGCTAAATCTGATGCTATTTGCTGCTAGGCTGCTGTTGGTTTTCACCGCAGCGTAAACAACTATTTGGGCCTATATTTAAGAAATGCAGTTTATAGACATGATTATTGAAATCGTAAACATTTTTACATCTATTCGGAAAACTCAATTTAAGTTTTAAGTGAACAATCTTCTACAGGCCTTGTGTATTTGAATTCATTTTGTGATAGTTTAGGATTTGGAAACGTTATATTATACTTTGTTCTTGATAAACTGACGAGGACTATCACAATGAAGAAACACCTTCAGGTCTGTCCATTCTTACCCTCGCGCTACAGTATGAATAACCGGGCAGAGCTGCAGAGAGTCTGAAGCAGAGACCTTCCTGCAGGTTCATCTAAACTGCTCATTTCTCTGTCACATTTTCATAGATTCTCTTTCGTCTCCAGGCAGGGCTTTTCTAATCATGACATACACAGGTATAGAGAGAAATGAAAACACAGGAACACCCACCATTCACCAGACTCACAGCCGAGCACTGCTCGTCTTACCACCCGAGGCAGAAAGGCAGAGATCTACTGCACATCCCCAGGGGGATGTCCGGGGCTCGTGCACAGGAGAGGGTGACCTCAGGATGTTATATATCCGGGTGAATGTCCTACTTCCAGGTCAGTACAAACAAATACTTTGCATAACCCGCCAACCCACATACAACAGTGATACTGTGAACCTATTTCCGCATAGTTAGGTTGCATATAAAATTCCATAAACTGTAGTTTTAAAGTTCATTTATTCACCAAAGGAACCACCGACTAGTCAGCTTGCCAGCCAGCCATGAAATGCATGATCTCTGACATTACCATGGAGATTATGTCATCCCAAGCCTGAGCTGGCATTCTTAAAGACATAGCAACCCAACATATAGGGGAATATTCTCAAGAAAGTGCAATAATCATCGCCAAAATAGGTTAACGCAATTTTACATATCGCTGTCTATCGTGGGAAAAATAACTCTGTGTTAAAGTCGTATCATATTCCCAACACAGCGGTAATATGCAATACTTTCCCGATAAACCGTCAAATGTCCGTGATTAAATTACCTAGATGGCGATAAAAATCTCAAGCCGAACGTGAAAAAAGTGGCGATGGTCCCAACCGCGAGAAAAAAATCAGCGATAAGTTGTGCCAAGCCTGCAATTCACACACGTCAGGCGGGAAAAATCACCATAAAAGCAGAAAAACCCCACAAATAAAACCAAAACAACTGCAAAGCACAATGGAGGTAGCCGGAGCAAGTACAGAGGACAACCAGAACCCCACAAGCCCCATGGAGGACCAGCCTGGGACCTCGGGGTCAGGGAAGGGCAAAGAGAAGAAGAAGAGGAAGACGCGGTTCAGCCCACAGGAAAACAGGATCCTGATAACGGAGGTGATAGAACACCATCAACTACTGTTCGTCACCTCCACTGTGTCATTAGCAACAAAAAATGGAATAAGGCAATCCATCGTGGACAGGGTGAATGCAGTTGGAGTGCTGAGGAGGACAATGGAAGAGGTCAAGAGGCGCTGGGATGATGTGAAGTGCAAAACCAAGCAGAAACTCAGCAACAACCAGAAGGCAGCAATGCAGACTGGAGGTGGAAGTCTAGTGCCACAGGAGGAGCTGGATGAGATGGAGGAAATGGTGTCCACATTCCTCAGTGTGGAGACGGTGGCAGGAGTTGGGGGACCGGACATTGCTCAACATGACCTGACAAAACAGCAATAGAGTGAGTAATGACCAGAGACTGGGGGAACGGGGAGGGGAGATGGGCACAATGGCACACATGCACAATTAAGTATAGCACAGTGCACATTCGCAATGACTCTGGATCATATCCCTGATCTCCTTGGCACACTGTAGCACACCTAGAAACAGCAAGTGGGCCCCCGTTGACTATGTGCCTAGAGGGGGCCCTTCCCACACATCACCAATCTCACAAACAACCCATACACATGTGCCAAACCGAGCAAAGCGTTGTGTCTGTGAGCCACACTGACAATGCAAGTGACACTGCATGACGAATAGCATAGCTGCAGTCAATATATCATGACATGCTGCATGCCACGACACTGAGGTGGCTCAGTGTGGACCGCATCCATAAAGAAGCAGGTCACACTCTGACACATCCATGTGCACAAACACCCCCTGAAGTCAACAGTATATCTCCAGACAAACCATGACCCAGAGTCCCAACTCCCATCAAGAGCCCAATTTATCCAAGTATGCAACATGTCAGCACTGTATAAGCACAGAAGTCATAGGCACACTGCCTGAAAGGGATAAGGGGCAGCAAAATCAGAGCTGCAGGGGCGACATTCAGAGCACATCAACATTGACAACAATGTGGTACAAAATGCATCACGTTCACAACAGAACAGAGGACACAACTGCTGCCGCGTGTGTGTAGAAACTGGCCAATCACATTGGCATAGCAGGGAAATGTGAGATGATGATGTACAAGTACAAACACACATCTGTGATGTTGTCGAAATGTCCACTGTCCTGCATCAAATAGGTAGCTCCTCCCAAACAGTCACAATGAACATTGTTATGCAGTCTGTATGTAAACTTGTACAATGCGTCAACATACATGGGAACACAATGTTAAACTGCATTTCCCCTTCACATTGCAGAGGGAGAATCAACACCTCCTTCAGATCAGACTGAACATCTCTTCACTGATGATGAAGAGGACGTCCCCACCATGGACCCCACCGCCCTCCAACAGCTCATGGACACCCTCGGCACCCCACACCCAGTAGCAGGGCAGCCCAGCTGCATCAAGGAGATCCCACCCCCTGCACAGACCACACAGCAGGAAGCACCCACCACCACGGCGTGTGTTAGGGTACCAAGAGAAGATGGTCTCGCATTCACACGAGTTTGAGCTATTCACGTTGTAAATGACAATGCCTTTTATTTAGGTTTTGGGTTTTAAAACATAAATAAAAGGCATTGTCCTTTACAATACTAATAGGTTAAACTCTCGCAAATGCGAGACCTATTGCATGGCAATGAAGGGCCTTCTGGACTGCTTAATAGATTGTAAATATCAGAGGAAGAGACCGACTTGCGATGTCTTCAAAGTAGTGATAAATAGTGCCTTGAAGAAGATGTGTATATATTGTAAAACAAAAAAAGACACAAAGTGTGAAGTGAGAGTTACATATGATCCAATCTATAAACACTAACAAAGCGCTCCAACAACTTTCACTCTGTGATTACACTGTCGCGGCTCAGGAGGAAGTGCCGGGGTGGGGATTTCCTGCCCTCTACGTGATTTGAGTGTGCAGTGTGGCATTGCATACTGTCATTGCTGTCTTTGGTCTAATAAAAACACTCCAGCTGTTGTAGGGCCCTGGCTTCACCTCCTGGTGCAGGGCGGGCTGTGCTTTATGGCAGGCATGGAGGGAGGGATGGTCTTGGCTGCAGCTCTGGCCTCGTAAATTCCCCTTGCTATTACTAGTGAGCGTGAGGCGCTGAGGTCGTGGTATTGGTATTAGTGGTGGTGGTATTGGCGGTGGTGGTGTTGGTATTGGCGGTATTGGTGGCATTAGTGGAAGTTTTGTTATTGGTGGTATAGGTTTTGGTGGTATTGGTGGTGGTGGTATTGGTGGTGGTGGCATTGGTGGTATTAGTCGCAGTATTGGTATTGGTGGTGGTGGTATTGGTGGTGGTGGTACTGGCATTGGCTGTGGTGGTATTGATGATGGTGGTATTGGTATTAGTGGTATTGGTGGTGGTGGTATTGGTATTGGTGGTGGCGGTATGGTGGTAATGGTGATATTGGTGGTGTTGGTGTCGGTGGTATTGGTGGTGATAATGGTGGTGGTATTGGTGGTGGTATTGGTGGTGGTGGTATTGGTGGTGGAGGCATTGGTGGTGGTATTGGTGTTATTGGTGGTGGTGGTGTTGCTGGGGGTGGTGGTGGTGGTATTGGTGGTATTGGTAGCGGTGGTGGTATTGGTGGTGGTATTGGTGGTGGGGTATGGGTGGTGGAAGTATTGGTAGTGGTGGTGGTATTGGTGGTGGTGATTGTATTGGTGGTGGTGGTGGTATTGGTATTGGTGGTGGTGGTGGTGGTGGTATTGGTATTGGTGGTGGTATTGGTGAGAGAGTTATTGCATTGCAATGAAGGGCCTTCTTGACTGCTTGATAGATTGTAAATATCAGTGGAAGAGACCGGCTTGCGACGTCTTCAAAGTTGTGATAAATAGTGTCCTGAAGTAGATATGTAAGTATTGTAAAACAAAAAAAGACACAAAGTGTGACGTGAGAGTTACATATGACCCAAGCTATAAACACTAACAAAGCGCTCCAACAACTTTCACTCTGTGAATACACTGTCGCGGCTCAGGAGGAAGTGCCACGGGGGGCATTTCTTGCCCTCTACGTGATTAGAGTGTTCAGTGTGGCATTGTGTACTGTCATTGCTATCTTTGGCCTAATAAAAACACTCCAGCTGTAGTAGGGCCCTGGCTTCACCTCCTGGTGCAGGGCAGGCTGTGCTTTATGTCAGGCATGGAGGGAGGGAGGGAGGAATGGTCTCAGCTGCAGCTCTGGCCTCGTAAAGTGCCCCTGCTATAACTTGTGAGGGTGAGGCGCTGAGGTCGCGGTATTGGTATTAGTGGTGGTGGTATTGGCGGTGGTGGTAATGATATTGGCGGTATTGGTGGTGGTGGCATTAGTGGAAGTTTTGTTATTGGTGGTATAGGTTTTGGTGGTATTGGTGGTATTGGTGGTGGTGGTATTGGTGGTGGTGGCATTGGTGGCAGTATTGGTGGTGGTGGTATTGGTGGTGGTGGTACTGGCATTGGCTGTGGTGGTATTGACGATGGTGGTATTGGTATTAGTGGTATTGGTGGTGGTGGTATTGGTATTGGTGGTGGCGGTATGGTGGTAATGGTGATATTGGTGGTATTGGTGTCAGTGGTATTGGTGGTGATAATGGTGGTGGTATTGGTGGTGGTGGTATTGGTTTTGGTGGTATTTGGTAGTGGTGGTATTGGTGGTGGGAGTATTGGTGGTATTGCTGGTAGTGGTACTATTGGTGGTGGTATTGGTGATGGTATTGGTGGTGGTGGTATTGGTGGTGGAGGCATTGGTGGTGGTGGTGGTATTGGTGTTATTGGTGGTGGTGGTGTTGCTGGGTTGGTGGTGGTGGTATTGGTGGTATTGGTAGCGGCGGTGGTATTGTAGGTGGTATTGGTGGTGGGGTATGGGTGGTGGAAGTATTGGTGGTGGTGGTGGTATTGGTGGTGGTGATTGTATTGGTGGTGATGGTGGTATTGGTATTGGTGGTGGTGGTGGTATTGGTATTGGTGGTGGTATTGGTGTGAGAGTTATTGCATTGCAATGAAGGGCCTTCTTGACTGCTTGATAGATTGTAAATATCAGTGGAAGAGACCGGCTTGCAATGTCTTCAAAGTTGTGATAAATAGTGCCCTGAAGTAGATGTGTAAGTATTGTAAAACAAAAAAAGACACAAAGTGTGACGTGAGAGTTACATATGAAAACACTGTCGCGGCTCAGGAGGAAGTGCCACGGGGGGAATTTCTTGCCCTCTACGTGATTAGAGTGTGGCATTGTGTACTGTCATTGCTATCTTTGGCCTAATAAAAACACTCCAGCTGTTGTAGGGCCCTGGCTTCACCTCCTGGTGCAGGGCAGGCTGTGCTTTATGTCAGGCATGGAGGGAGGGAGGGAGGGATGGTCTCAGCTGCAGCTCTGGCCTCGTAAAGTGCCCCTGCTATAACTTGTGAGCGAGAGGCGCTGAGGTGGTGGTATTGGTATTAGTGGTGGTGGTGGTGTTAGTATTAACCAAAGGAATGATGGACGGAGTGTTGAACATTGCAAGCACTCACCCCCAGTCAACTGATCTGGGTTTAATCCATCACCGTTCTTTAGCCCACACTGCCACCCCAGTTCAGACATGGCCATATGCAAATCAGTCTGACCCTGTGCCTCATGGGAACAGTCCAGCCCGAACTGCCAAGCCATGTCTTCCCTGGACCGGAAACAAGCTGCCTAGGACCGGTTTCTGGCATTTCAGCCGTCTTCAGCCAGGCTTGCTTGAATCCAGTGGCAAAGTGAGCAAGGGACTCACATCTGAGCATACCCTGCCAACTTATGGCGAACAAAGCAAAAACCAAAGGAAATGATGGACGGAGTGTTGAACATTGCAAGCACTCACCCCCAGTCAACTGATCTGGGTTTAATCCATCACCGTTCTTTAGCCCACTCTGCCACCCCAGTTCAGACATGGCCATATGCAAAACAGTCTGACCCTGTGCCTCATGGGAACAGTCCAGCCCGAACTGCCAAGCCATGTCTTCCCTGGACCGGAAACAAGCTTCCTAGGACCAGTTTCTGGCATTTTAGTCGTCTTCAGCTAGGCTTGCTTGAATCCAGTGGCAAAGTGAGCAAGGGACTCACGTCTGAGCATACCCTGCCAACTTACGGCGAACAAAGCAAAAACCAAAGGAAATGATGGACGGAGTGTTGAACATTACAAGCACTCACCCCCAGTCAACTGATCTGGGTTTAATCCATCACCGTTCTTTAGCCCACTCTGCCACCCCAGTTCAGACATGGCCATATGCAAATCAGTCTGACCCTGTGCCTCATGGGAACAGTCCAGCCCGAACTGCCAAGCCATGTCTTCCCTGGACCGGAAACAAGCTTCCTAGGACCGGTTTCTGGCATTTCAGCCGTCTTCAGCCAGGCTTGCTTGAATCCAGTGGCAAAGTGAGCAAGGGACTCACGTCTGAGCATACCCTGCCAACTTATGGCGAACAAAGCAAAAACCAAAGGAAATGATGGATGGAGTGTTGAACATTGCAAGCACTCACCCCCAGTCAACTGATCTGGGTTTAATCCATCACCGTTCTTTAGCCCACTCTGCCACCCCAGTTCAGACATGGCCATATGCAAATCAGTCTGACCCTGTGCCTCATGGGAACAGTCCAGCCCGAACTGCCAAGCCATGTCTTCCCTGGACCGGAAACAAGCTTCCTAGGACCGGTTTCTGGCATTTCAGCCGTCTTCAGCCAGGCTTGCTTGAATCCAGTGGCAAAGTGAGCAAGGGACTCACGTTTGAGCATACCCTGCCAACTTATGGCGAACAAAGCAAAAACCAAAGGAAATGATGGACAGAGTGTTGAACATTGCAAGCACTCACCCCCAGTCAACTGATCTGGGTTTAATCCATCACTGTTCTTTAGCCCACTCTGCCACCCCAGTTCAGACATGGCCATCTGCAAATCAGTCTGACCCTGTGCCTCATGGGAACAGTCCAGCCCGAACTGCCAAGCCATGTCTTCCCTGGACCGGAAACAAGCTTCCTAGGACCGGTTTCTGGCATTTCAGCCGTCTTCAGCCAGGCTTGCTTGAATCCAGTGGCAAAGTGAGCAAGGGACTCACGTCCGAGCATACCCTGCCAACTTATGGCGAACAAAGCAAAAACCAAAGGAAATGATGGACGGAGTGTTGAACATTGCAAGCACTCACCCCCAGTCAACTGATCTGGGTTTAATCCATCACCGTTCTTTAGCCCACTCTGCCACCCCAGTTCAGACATGGCCATATGCAAATCAGTCTGACCCTGTGCCTCATGGGAACAGTCCAGCCCGATCTGCCAAGCCATGTCTTCCCTGGACCGGAAACAAGCTTCCTAGGACTGGTTTCTGGCATTTCAGCCGTCTTCAGCCAGGCTTGCTTGAATCCAGTGGCAAAGGGAGCAAGGGACTCACGTCTGAGCATACCCTGCCAACTTACGGCGAACAAAGCAAAAACCAAAGGAAATGACGGAGGGAGTGTTGAACATTGCAAGCACTCACCACCAGTCAACTGATCTGGGTTTAATCCATCACCGTTCTTTAGCCCACTCTGCCACCCCAGTTCAGACATGGCCATATGCAAATCAGTCTGACCCTGTGCCTCATGGGAACAGTCCAGCCCGAACTGGCAAGCCATGTCTTCCCTGGACCGGAAACAAGCTTCCTAGGACCGGTTTCTGGCATTTCAGACATTTTCAGCCAGGCTTGCTTGAATCCAGTGGCAAAGTGAGCAAGGGACTCACGTCTCAGCATACCCTGCCAACTTATGGCGAACAAAGCAAAAACCAAAGGAAATGATGGACGGAGTGTTGAACATTGCAAGCACTCACCCCCAGTCAACTGAGCTGGGTTTAATCCATCACCGTTCTTTAGCCCACTCTGCCACCCCAGTTCAGCCATGGCCATATGCAAATCAGTCTGACCCTGTGCCTCATGGGAACAGTCCAGCACGAACTGCCAAGCCATGTCTTCCCTGGACCGGAAACAAGCTTCCTAGGACCGGTTTCTGGCATTTCAGCCGTCTTCAGCCAGGCTTGCTTGAATCCAGTGGCAAAGTGAGCAAGGGACTCACGTCTGAGCATACCTTGCCAACTTATGGCGAACAAAGCAAAAACCAAAGGAAATGATGGACGGAGTGTTGAACATTGCAAGCACTCACCCCCAGTCAACTGAGCTGGGTTTAATCCATCACCGTTCTTTAGCCCACTCTGCCACCCCAGTTCAGCCATGGCCATATGCAAATCAGTCTGACCCTGTGCCTCATGGGAACAGTCCAGCCCGAACTGCCAAGCCATGTCTTCCCTGGACCGGAAACAAGCTTCCTAGGACCGGTTTCTGGCATTTCAGCCGTCTTCAGCCAGGCTTGCTTGAATCCAGTGGCAAAGTGAGCAAGGGACTCATGTCTGAGCATACCCTGCCAACTTATGGCGAACAAAGCAAAAACCAAATGAAGCCAAGGCCGTACTAAGGAGGGACTAACAAGCCTATTAACGAATCTGAAGGCAACATTTACGAAAGACAAAGACACAGGCCAATGAAAAATATGGACAGAGAGTGGGCGCGGCTTCTCACCCATACTCTATTAGAGCAGTCTCTCAAAGTGAGCAGAGCATGCGCACTGCCGCTAGGCTCGACCTAAAAATGGCTTGGTAGCAGGAGTTAGTTGGATTTACTGTACATCGAACGAATAAACAGCTGTTGTACTGCACATCTCTAAATTACACAAACATTCTCACCGTATGGCAGCTCTCATAAGTGTTGTTGTTGATGAATAAGTGCCAATGCCGAGCACCGCAAACCACTGGCTTAAATTAAGCACTGAGTGTGTCACTATTTTGTGGGTCTCATCCAACCATCCTGCAGCTTTGTTTTTATCTATGGCTTGTTCTGTGGGGATTGCGCCAAGTTCCTTAGTGCGTTAATACACCAGTATCTTCTGTGATCGCTTTGGCCACACCTTCGGAATCATGGGCTCAGTACCAGCGACACCCCTATGTTGTTCATAATTCCTATCGCTCTGTATTACATCTGAAATGTCCACCACTTGCTCAGAGGGGAGGAAGTTCGTTTGGGTGTCATATTCTTGATTCTGGCTGTAGCAATGGTCTCATGCCTTGCTGCTGATGCATTAATGACTGTGAGGAAGAAGAGGGTAGAGATGACTTTGACATGATCATATTCTGGCAATCCTTGTTACCTTTAGGGATGGGTGAGCCAAGCAACGCCGGATCCTGGCTTGAGCTAACTGTCTGGCTCTGGCTCCGATGTTGTCCAGTGGGGACTGGTGAGCCCAAGCTGAGCCAAGCATCTCAGACACTGCACCTCTTGCTCCCATATACAGTTTTTATAGAACAAAAACTGCTAAAGCACAGGAAAGTTGGGCATAGTCATAAGCATTAGATGTTGCTCCAGCGGAAAGGGCTAATTTACATATTCTCCCTGTGTCACAGACTCGTCATCACACTAACTCATTCATACATTCATTCATTGGTGTGGCCAATAACACCAACACACATTTGTCTCACTCGATTCTGTACACAGGAGAAAAAGCGCTGGACATGTGGGGGTACCTTATTACCTGTCAGGAGTAAATTTCTTTACATTATATACATTATATACAACTGCACCTATAGAATCCTGACTTTGACATCAAGGCACTCTACCACTTGGTCGACGGACTAATTAGTTGGACTGGTTGATGGTGATTTAGAACCAGCTAAAACACAATTAAAGCCTAGGAAACATTTGATTAATCGTCAGTACCTAATTAAAGAACCATAAACTCATTGCTTATTAATCCAAATTTTGTTTATCTAATATTGATTTGCTCTGCATTAGCAGTTAGGCGCTACAGACTAAAACATGATTCAGTTTATTTCAAGAAGCCATCAAATCTCTAGAGCATAAGCATACATTTCACATTGCATTATATTTACCAAAATCTCAAAGTTGGTGACCCTCCGATCACATAGATGTGATATTCAAAGTTACTGCCACAATCTCCGGGATGAGCTGTCCGACTCACAGCAATAATCAAATCATTTAGATGAAATAACTTTCCCGATTAAAGAAACCCAAGGCAAACCATGGAAATCTTCATCAGCTTAACGTAAATCCAACGCCATTGACGATCATCCTAGTGAACCCACCCCCCTTGGGCGGATTGGAGTCTTTATACCTTTTTCCCGCTTACTGCAGATCAATATGCAACAATTTTAGGGGTAGAAACTGTTCTGATTTGCTAATCCCATTCAATTTGTAAGTCTCCAATTTTTCTAATGTCCAACTGGTTTCCCATGAGACTTAGCATGGCAGAGTGTAAATGTATTTCTTCTTCTGTGGTTCGCAGGTAAAAGTTCCAGAGTTATAATAATCAATTGTCCGCTTGGTTGTTCACACCGTTCATCAATTGGCAACCCTCCAGGCTCCTATCCTTGACAAGGGACAGGCTGCTTACAGGAGCGGAGGTCACTTGGAGATCTCCAGAGCCGTCCGATTCTGCGCAGTAGGCATCGCGCTCACATGACGGCGCCTTCGTCCGGACCTCCATCTTAAGTACTGCGGCCTAGCAGACCCGAATGCTAACTTAAGCAAAAACAGACATAACAGTAATTAGAATATAAAAATGAAGATTCTAATGTTTAATCCCATGCTAATCTCAATATATATTAGTATTTTCCTAGTTTGAAGCAACATTTAAAGCAATAATACCATTCTGCAGAACTGGAAGAACAAAACATCACAAAAGCAACATGAATTATGCAATTCTCTATTTCACCACGTTCTACAGTTAGTTTGCGTACCACAGTTAATTATTTAATTGTTTTGCCATGCAGTTTGCATTTTAGTCCCACGTATATCTCATGTTTATCAAGGTGTAAAGGTTGATTAGTCGTTTCACTTCAAACTAATTAGTACAAGTTAATACTTAGAATGATTACATAATTAATTTCATGCAAAAATAGAGGAGGTATACAACATTTTGTTTTACCTGCTCCATCAATCCCCCCTTTGGTGATTTTTAACATCACCACCAATCACTAAAATTCAAAGATTTTCTACAGAAATGGTTACATCCTAGTATTTCCCATATCATCTTCTCTTGTTTTCTTGTACATATTTTCCTCAAATTTTTCTAATTCTATATCTTCTATTTCTCTTTCTCTTATTTCCTTCTCTTCTCTTTTCTTCCCTTAACTTCTCTTTTTATCTTGTATTGTAATTTTCGTCTTTTTATGCACATACATCCTAGTCTCAATATCATTACTAATATTATCACACAGGTCACGGGTATCAGTATTTTACCCACAAAAGAGCTTCCTAATTTTGTTAGTACCTTCTTAAAAGTAGAAAGGCTTTTACCAAGTTTCTCCCAAACACTTTCAACCTCCAGTGGAACAATTTCTTCATGCAAATCAGTTATATTCTTAATGTATTTCTTTAAGTTTTGACTTTCGTCAGGAATGTAAGTACAGCAATGTTGTACCTTCAGCATTCCACAGACTCCTCCCTCTTTGGCCAATATAATATCAAGGGCAAGTCGATTTTGCATAATCATAGCTCTCATGGCAACCATTTCAGTATTCACCATTAAGAAGCCTCCAGCTGTGCTAGTTGATAAGCGATCCACAACTGTAGACAACTTTCTAATCTTGTGTGCATTCAGAGATATTCCAACTGCTGGTATCATTGCTCCAAAAATATCCCCGATAATTTCTGACCAACTCTCCCTCCTTCTGCGTGTTAGTTGTCTACCTATCTCGTGCAACCCGTCATCTCCCCTTTCCACATGAAATATTTTTGGGAAGATCAGGCCCATACCAGTGGTCCAGTAACCTATAATAAACCATGTTCCCACAGATGTAATATATTCCAGGGAATACCAGATCATTTCCTCCTTTAAATCCCCATCCTTCCATGATTTAATATAAGTCATGGCATTCACTTGCACCTACAAAGTAATTATCATAAACAGTGTTATCTCTACTGATGCACAATTTCCCTCTGTGAGGCCAATCTAAGGCCATTGCGGGATTTGTTTCTCCCTTCAAATGGTCTTCCTTTCCAGCATCCCAAAATGTTGTTTCCATCTTCTCCCCAGACACCTTTCTTTGCATCTTAATTCTCCTCTACCATGTTCAGGAATATTTTCTCTTCTTTTCTCAAACTACAAGTAAGATTATTCTTAAACACTTCTTCTAAAGTTAATTCCCTTGTTTCCAAGAAAAATTCACCTAAGATACTTCCAGGAATCACCTTGTTTAGTTCGGGAACTACAGGTACCTGTGAGAAAACATTATCTACCTTAGTATAATAGTATTCTAATTTCCCTGTTTTATAGAACAAACTAGCTAACACACTACAAGTTATCCCATATGTCAAAGGAAGATGATGATAAGTGACACCTTCTGACACATATGCAGGTAACTGCATGCAAACATAACAGTCCCTAACCTCCATTGTCTTTACATACTCGTACAGTAACTTTGAAAAAACATTATTAGAAAAATCATTTCTGGACTTATCTTTGTGAAATTCTGTTCCGATCGATTTGCAGGACCAGGGACTCGAAGAGTGTGACTAGCATGAATCCAATTCTTTACCTTGGCACACTTCACAGCAGTCGTTGTGGTCAGAATCACTTGACGTGGTTTCCCGCTGCGTGGAAGCAGACAATTTCTCCTTCTGTGTACTTTGATGTGTACCCAATCTCCAGGACTCAAGTCATGAGCTGGCTTCTTTTCGAGAGTAGTCGCATCTGGTCCAACCTGATGAAACACAGAATGAACTGTATTAGCCAACCCCTTGCAATAATCCAAGGCAAAGTCATCAGATATAGGCAGTAGTTTGTTGACAGGAACGAAAACATGTCTCATTGCTCTACCCATGATAATTTCATGGGGACTCAGACCAGTCCTCCATCAGGAATTGACCTAATAGTCATAAGCACAAGAGGCAAGACATCTGGCCATTTTAGACCTGTGGCCAAACACATTTTTCCCAATCTGTTCTTTATGGTGCCATTCATTTGTTCCACCACTCTAGAAGCCTCTGGTCGATAGGCACAATGCAGTTTCTGTTGTACATTCAATGCTTCACAAATTATTTTTATAATCTCATTTTGGAAATGTGTACCTCTATCTGACTCAATCGTTACTGGGAAACCAAACCTAGAAATGAACTCTCTCAATAGAAGTTTCGCTACAGTAACACCATCATTTCTTCTGGTCGGGTAAGCCTCCACCCAACGTGAAAACAGACAGGCAATCACCAGTACATATCTCAGCCTGTTACATGGGAGCATTTCAATGAAATCAAGCTGCATTCTAGTGAAAGGACCTCCTTCCCGTCCTATGGTTCCCAAACTCACCACTGTTTTTCATCCTGGATTATATTGTTGGCATACAAGGCATCTCTGACAAAGGCTCTCAGCAATAAGCCGAAACTTTGCATTATACCAGGTCTATTTGAAAAGTCTAATCATGGTATCCCTACCTATGTGAGCCTGCCCATGGTACATCAGTTTCAGAGTAGAGATCATGCTATCAGGCATTACTGGTCTTCCATCACGATAAATCCAAACTCTGTCTAACTCTCATGGTGCGCATCCTGATTTTATCCACTGTTTCTTTTCCTCTGCTCCTTCCTGTAGCTGCCTCACCTCATCCCATGTACTCACGGTGTTAGTAAAAAGCAAGGGACATGACTCCATTTCTTTCTCCCGATTTCGATTTAACGAGTTTTGGTTTCGCGCACAATATTACGCTATGTCATTGGCAAACTCATTGCCAGTTGACACTGTCCGTTCATTCTGAATGCGCTGCCCATTTTATAACTGCGATTTGCTTAGGCAGCTGTATCGCCTCAAGTAATTTTCCAACCATTTCAGCATTTCTGATTGGAGTTCCACTCGACGTCAAGAAACCTCTTGGGGACCAGATCTGCCCAAAATCGTGCACTACTCCAAACCCATAGTGACTGTCAGTCACTACAGTGACTCGCAGATTCTTTCCCAACTTGCATGCTCTAATCAGTGCAAACAACTCAGCAACTTGAGCGGATCTTACTCCTCTCAAACAAGATGCTTCTAGCACAGCCGCTACAGTACATACTGCGTACGCAGCACTTAAAATCCCTTCTCCAGTTCGCAGACATGACCCATCCACAAACATCACATAGTCATTCTCTTTCAGAGGCACATCTTTTATGTCCGGACGTGGTTTGGTGCAAAAATCAAGCACTTCCGAACAATCATGATCAACATCGTCCTTCACTTCCACATTCACAGCATCAGGTAGTAATGTCGATGGGTTCACATTAAGGCACCTTACAAGGCTTACATTTGTGGCGCCCAAAATGACCTTTTCATATTTCGTTAGACGACTATGCGTCATAAACTGCGTTCTGCTCCTTGTCAAAAGGATCGCAACATCATGGGGCACAAACACTCTCACAGGATATCCCATCACAATTCCTTCACTCTGTTCCAAACTCTTACATATGGCAGCCACAGCTTTCAAACAACTAGGCAAAGCTACGGCTACGGGATCTAGTACAGCCGAAAAATAAGCAACTGGTCGTCTTATTCTTCCATGCCTTTGTACCAACACAGAAAGCGCACATCACTCTCTCTCACTGCAATAGAGCTCAAATTCATTTTTGTAATAAGGCATTCCAAGAGCTGGTGCTTCACACAAGCTCTCTCTCAATTGTCTAAAAGCCTTCATCTCTTCTTTATTCAGTTCAAGGGGATCTTTCGCATCACTTTTTGTCAAGTGTACCAATGGTTTCACAATCAGCGAAAAGTTGCTGATCCACTGGCGACAATATCCCACCATCCCAAGAAACATTCTAACTTCTCTTTGTGTCATTGGTGCTCTCATTCCTTTTATTATTCTAATCCTGTCCACTGTTACCTTTCTAAGACCCTTTTCAATCTTATGACCTAGGTATTGTACTTCTTTCTGACAAAACTGCAAATTTGATGGGGATACCTTGAGTCCTCCATCAGCCAAATGATTTAACAGTGCAACAGTGTCCACCACACATGCCTCTCGTGTCTTCGATGCCACCAATAGGTCATCGATGTATTGCACGAGCACTGAACTTTCGGGCATTTTTAAATCTTCCAGGGACTTCTTTAGAATCTGATTAAATATTGATGGACTTTCTGTATACCCCTGAGGGATACGGCACCATGCCAAAATACGCTCACCGAACAGGAACGCAAAAGTTTGTTGGCTATCAGGGTGTAATGCAATAGAGAAGAAAGCATGACACAAGTCAATGACTGTGTACCATTCTGCATCATGGGGAATCTGATATAGGATTACCGAAGGGTTCGGTACAATAGGACAGCATGGAACAACGATTTTATTCACTTTTGTCAAATCCTGTACTATCCTAAAAGTCCCATTCGGTTTCTTCAAACCCATGATCAAAAATTACATGGACTTCTCATTATCACTCTCAGAATTCCGTGTTCAATCATTCTGTCAATCACAGGCGTTACTCCTGCAATTATTTCTGGTGTCAGTTTATGCTTAGGGATATTCAGGTAATTTACTCCTTCCTTTATAATTATTTTCAAAGGATCTACTATTTTCATCAATCCAATATCTTCTCCTGTGAAATCCCACACTTCGGGTTTTATGGTTTTCTTCAGCTCTTGAGGCAATCCCTCCGGATCAAATACAACAAATGACTCAGTGATTTCAGGTTCCAAGTTTGCCATTGTCACTCTATACAGTACGTCTTCATCCGGAGTTTCAAAAGCTATGCCATCAGGGGTACAGAAAATAGTGCAGTTCATTTTGCAAAACAAATCTCTCCCCAAAAGATTTACGGGGCTAGTGTCACACACGACAAATCTATGCATGTCAGTGAATTTCCCTATTTTAACCTTTACAGGATCCGTAAGATAAGTTTTTATCTGTCTATTTGAGACTCCAACTACTTGAATTGTTTCACCAGAGAGAGGAAGATTTTTAACGTCAGCTGATCTAACAGTTGAACGAGTAGCACCAGTATCTACTAGGAAAGTAATGTTTTCTTCATTCACCTTTCCATCCACAAAGGGTCCTGTCTAGTCTACCTCTAGAGTTGCGCCAAGTACGCACTCCTCTTTCTCTCCTAGGCACATCAATAACTCTCTTCTGACTCACTCTCATCGCGTTGCAGCCAATACTGCGAAACTGCACTAGCGCGCGGTAGCTTTGTTACCTGTTCCTCGGTGTAGAATCCTGTCTCATTACTGTGTCTCTGAGGATTTACGTGCAGTGGGAAAGGTGGCTTTGGCACCTGACACTGTTGGGTAACAACCTGCTGCTGTCGCGGCGGTTGATAACTTACCTCATTCTGCACCTGTGGATTCAATGATGAATTATCACCATTAGCTCTCGGTAGCAATTTACACTCGGATTTCCGATGCCCTAATTTTCCGCAATTATGACATATGACATGGCCACTTCTTTTTAGCTTCCTCTAGGCTGATCTGTCCTTTTCCTTTTCCAATATTAGGCTTTTGTTTAGCTTGGCCCATGCAATTAGCTTGCTCAATCAGCTGCGCTTCTTGTCGCTCCGCCACCTTAACCCGTGCCCACATTGCCTTTTCTTTCAGTTTACGTTGTTTAGCTTCAATTTCATCACTAAAATATTTTGCATGTCGTAATACCTCATCTATCTTTTTATTCTGCCAATCTACTGTATGTTGTTTGATCTTTTCACTAATCTCAGGCTTTAAACCATAAACAAAATCTATACACATAATGACTCAGATTCTTTTCGCTTAACTTCTCATCTCCACTATATTGTTTAAAAGCTAGCAACAACCTTTCATAGTATGCATGAACAGATTCTTTAGCCTCTTGGTGAGTTCTGTCAATTTTTACCCAGTCAGTTTCCTTTGGAGGTACTTTATCTTTCAGAATGGTAATCACCTGATCATATTTTTTCATTACTTCTGGATCAGGGGCTCCCGTCTTACGATCCCTAGGGTACTCTTGCGTTGGCCAATCTATTGTAACCTTACATTCTGCCCATAAATCTGCAGGTACAATCACATCAAAAAGACCATTCAGATCTTTCCACAACACCTTTGACAGTCTGACAAACCTTTCTACCTGCCGGTACCATTCAACTGTTTTTTCTCTTAACCTTAGGAAATCATTGGTAAAGGACAAAATATCTTGTCTAGTCCAAGGAACATGTACATATGTCCCTCCTGGGATTTCCCTCATGGAACATCAAGTTACCACTGGCTCTTTTTCTCTCACCGGGAATGCTGAGAAAGCCTTATCCATAGTTTCCTCTCTCTTTCGGAACCATCTACTCTTCCATCGATCTACATCACCCCATTTCCTTAGCAAGGCAATTAGTTCTTTAATTTGGGTCAATCTCCCTGTAGTATTCAAATTTTCAATATCCTTCTCGGAAAAATCTACCCTATACGGTTTCTGTAATGATCTTATTTTCTCAAAATCAATTCCCATTTCACTCGCTGTCTCTTCTAATTTTTCATGCAAAGTTCTCGCTCTCCAAGTTATACTTTTGCAGAGGAACATTAGCTCCTCAACCTGATATGCTTTTAGTTTTTCAGTTGAAATGGTTCCTACGATTAATTCTTCTAATGTTACCTTGAAATTCACGACATCTAAAGGTTGTGGTTCTGTATCTTTTCTCTGTAAACTTCTTAACCAATCACTTAATTCTTCAGAAGTGGGACATACAGGGATTTTCTCGCTTCTTATTTTATCCGTATTTCTCTCCGGGGTTTCTGTTGCTGATTCTGTTGTCATAAGTGTCTTACTTGCTAGACTTTGATTTACGGTCAAATTTTTAGGAGTACTTAACCCTGATGTTCCTGCCACATTTTTCCATTCATTTTCCCCGGAACCGCTTCTTTCTGTCTCTATTTGTCTACCAAAATTATAGGGAACTGTTTAACAATACTCACTATCTTTCTGTTTATCAAAGACAGGCATCACCGGCCGTATAGTTACAGGTACGGTCACCGCTTCCATATTCTTAGTTAACTCTCTAATTTTCACCGTTAATTGCAGTGTAGTTCTAGCTAACTCGGCTGAATTTTCATTTCCAGTTCTAACGGGTTGTGACATTTCGGAATCTTCAAATGGATTAATTTTTCCCAAATTAGGTGGCGTTTGCTCAAAGTTTTTATTTATCATGGTTTCTTTTACCGGCACACTCGGCATCAGTAACGTAGAATTTGGTTGATACGGGGGTGGATTTTTATAGAACATGTCCTCCAGCACTTCATCCTCTGATTCAATCACTCCATATCTATAACCTTCTGACCCTGTGTTATTTCTCTCTTCTGTACATTTTCCGCCACTTGTCTCTTCCTCATTTCTCAGAGGAAACATACCATCAGTCATATTCGCATTCCGCCATCTTCTCATTCTGTCATCATGACTTTCTTGACCACAATGTCTACTAAACATGTAATTGTACCTTCTTCCAGTCCGATGCCTTTCTCTTTCATACATCTCTTCTTCCCACTCCGTCAAGGCCTCAAACTGAGTAGGTCTGGGTTTCGGTTCTAACCTCATCATTCTTACTCTCAAATTTCGTAATACAGCCAAACTAAACAAACCACTTTCTGGAAACGCTAGTACCCCATCGTCTTTTGTATACTTTGCCCAGTTCTTCAACCAGATACAGGTATGATACCCATATTTTGCTACCATAAAAGATGCAGGTGATTTCGGTGGAGGACGTATCTGACCTTCTCTAGTCACAATCGGCTTATCCTTCTTAAATAGGTTTTAAATTTTCCCAAACCATAATTTTTCCTCCTTCTAAGGTGGATCGTAGTACATCATTTTTATTTTTCAACGTCCTTACTCAACTAAGCTTTGCAAATCACTTCCTTCACGGCTTCTCTGTATTCTGTCCAATCGAAGCGCGACTCACACTAACGCACCAATCCTGGGCGTCTATGTCACTCCTAAAGTCTTCCACTCCTAGCGCGACTCACACTAACACACCAATCAGTGAAAGCTTTGTCTCTCTACAGCTGGCCAATCCCAGCGCGGTCGTTCTGATGTCGGCCTTTCTCGCTACTCCTGCTTCTGCTGACCCCTCCTTTACAAAATTTTATCGGCAAACTTTCCTTATGTTTTCTTTATTCAAAATCTGTTAGTAACAACATAAAACATCTCCATTGCCTGTTTCGCTAAATCAAAGATACAGTTTTATCCATTTACACAAGAATTCTGTATTTCCAGTAGGCAGCGCTTACCTCTACCCTACCACAGAAATATTTTGTTTCGCCGATAAAGTAGCACTTCCCTCTCCCTTACCCTTCTAACAAGCAAAAGGCTAACCGTTTCTCTCGGGATAAAATACATGTGGAGACTACAATGCTCCTGAGAGTTAAGGCAGAGTTTCACAAGAGAACCTGTTGCTATTTCACTCACACACTCATACAGAAAATGTCCCTACCGATAACACACGACGATGTTACCAACTTGAAACCAGACAATGCGCTGTGCGACTTCACTTGCCACACCTTTCCCCGTCTACATATAGGGCAACCAACTTCCTACTTCCCGGAAGTCTTCAAAAACTTTTCCCAACATAAAATGCAACACAACTCAACATAAAGCGTTAATCAATAATCACCAAACCAATGCAATAAAACCATAACTCTGCTACCAAGAAAACTGCTCCAGCGGAAAGTTCAAATTTACATATTCTCCCTGTGTCACAGACTCGTCATCACACTAACTCATTCATACATTCATTCATTGGTGGGGCCCATAACACACACACACATTTGTCTCACTCGAATCTGTACACAGGAGAAAAAGCGCTGGACACGTGGGGGTACCTTATTAACTGTCAGGAGTACATTTCTTTACATTATATACATCTGCACCTATAGAATCCTGACTTTGACATCAAGGCACTCCACCACTTGGTCGACGGACCAATTAGTTGGACTGGTTGATGGTGATTTAGAACCAGCTAAAACACAATTAAAGCCTGGGAAACATTTGATTAATCATCAGTACCTAATTAAAGAACCACAAACTCATTGCTTATTAACCCAAATTTTGTTTATCTAATGTTGATTTGCTCTGCATTAGCATTTAGGTGCTTCAGAATAAAACATGATTCAGTTTATTTCAAGAAGACATCAAATCTCTAGAGCATAAACATAAAATTTCACATTGCATTATATTTACCAAAATCTCAAAGTTGGTGACCCTCCGATCACATAGATGTAATATTCAAAGTTACTGCCACAATCTCCGGGATGAGCTGTCCGACCCACAGCAATAATCATTTAGATGAAATAACTTTCCCGATTAAAGAAACCCAAGGCAAACCATGGAAATCTTCATCAGCTTAACGTAGATCCAACACCATTGACGATCATCCAAATGAACCCACCCCCCTTGGGCGGATAGGAGTCTTTATACCCTTTTTCCTGCTTACTGAAGATCAAAATGCAACAATTTTAGGGGTAGAAACTGTTCTGATTGGCTAATCCCATTCAATTTGTAAATTCAACAATTTTTCTCATGTCCGACTGGTTTGCCATGAGACTTGGCATGGCAGAGTGTAAATGTATTTCTTCTTCTGTGGTTCACAGGCAAAAGTTCCAGAGTTATAATAATTCATTGTCCCCTTGGTAGTTCACACCGTTCATCAATTGGCAACCCTCCATGCTCCTATCCTTGACAAGGGACAGGCTGCTTACAGGAGCTGAGGTCACTTGGAGATCTCCGTCCAGGGCTCCATCCTAAGTACTGAGGCTTACCAGGCCTGAATGCCAACTTAAGCAACTTAAGCAAAAACAGACATAATAGTAATTAGAATATAAAAAATGAAGATTCTAATGTTTAATCCCACGCTAATCCCAATATATATTGGTATTTTCCTAGCTTGTAGCAACATTTAAAGCAATAATACTCACCATTCTGCAGCACTGGAAGCACAAAACATCACAAAAGCACAAGGAATCATTCAATTCTCTATTTCACCACGTTCTACAGTTAGTTTGCGTACCACAGTTAATTATTTAATTGTTTTGCCATGCAGTATGCATTTTAGTGCCATGTGTATCTCATGTTTATCAAGGTGTAAAGGTTGATTAGTCGTTTCACTTCAAACTAATTAGTACAAGTTAATACTTAGAATTATTACATAATTAATTTCATGCAAAAATAGAGGAGGTATACAAAATTTTGTTTTACCTGCTCCATCAATGTCCACAGTAGCTGGAGGTCAAATACAGTGACACATGTTTGTCTGAAGCCATGCTGCCCTGCTCATGCGTCTCCTTGAGGAGCTGCTACCCACACAGCCCTCTTCCTTCCTATCCCCAAACTCTTTTGCTCCGATCCGCATCCGTAGGCTGTCAATCCCAGGTTTTTTTCTTTCCATTCTGGCTCTGGTACTTGTAGTGTTGGTTTTATAATGGGATTAACAGCACTACAAGTCAAAGAATGCAAAGCAAACACCTGGACTAGAAGAACACTTGTACATGGATGCAGGACACTTGAGAGCTCTGTGTGAGCAGCGGATTTCCTGCATGTGTTCACTGCAGGGCACACATGCGGGTGGATGAGGGCCAGGCAGGCAGAGCCAGTGTTGGTAATGCTGTTTGAGCCTGGCACTCTATGTATGCTAAAGCAGTGAAGAAACTGGGCTTTTAGGAACTGTGTGGCTCTAACATCTCACCCATACTGGATCATATCTGTGTCTCTCGGTTCCTTTGTCTGTTAAAAATGCATTGATTAACAAGCTTTGGCAAAGCCAATAGGTATCACCTATGCAAGAGCTTTTGGCTTCGTCAATATGTTTTAGACATCTTGTACACTATTCAGCATGGCTAAAAGTTAGTGGCATAAAGGAGAGTGGAGTGTCGTAAAGCAGAGTGTTGTGGAGCAAAGTATTATGGAGTTGTTTGGAGTGGTGTAGAGTAGGATGAGTAGCGTGGAGTGGCATAGAGTAGAGTGTCAGAGAGTGCTGTTGAGGGTTGTGAAGAGTGTAGAGAGTCATAGAGTGGAGGGGCGTAGAGTGGAGTAGAGTGACAGAGTAGAGTGTCGTGGAGTGGTGTAGTATGGTGGAGAACTGAGTGAAATGGTATAGAGTGTGGTGCAGAGTGGAGTGGAGTGGAGTGGATAGAATCTTGTAAAGTAGATTGGCGTAGGGCAGAGTACAATGCCATAGAATGGAGTGGCATAGAGTGTAGTAGCATAGTATATTGGAGTGGCATAGAATGGAGTAGTGTTGTAGAGTGGCATAGTGACAAAGTGTTGTAGAGTGGAGTGGCATAGGGTGAAGTAGGGTTTAATGGAGCAGAGCATCATAGAGCGTAGTATCGTGGAGAACAGAGCGGAGTAGCATGGACTAGAGTGAAGTGGCATAAAGTACAGTGGTGCAAAGTGGATTGGAATAGAGTGCATTGGTGTAAAGTAGAGTGACATATTGTAGAGTGGTTTAGAATTGTGTGGTGGAGAGTAGAGCAGAGTGGAATGGCACACCATGGATTGCAGTGGTGTAGAGTGCAGTGGCATAGAGTAGATTGTTTCAGAGTAGAGTGAAGTGGTGCAGGGTGGAGTGCAGTGACGGCCCGTGTAGGGCGCGCTGCATCGCATTTGGCGATGCAGCGCGCGCAACGAAATTCGTTTTATTCATTTTTTTCGTAACTTACCTGAACTCGGTCGTTTGCCGCATTTTGCAACCCCCCACCCTGCCCCTCCTCTGCACCACGTCACCGCCCCGGTAAAACACCCTACACGGGCCGTCACTGGTGGAGTGGAATGGTGCAGGATAGACTGCAGAGGTGTTGAGTAGAGTGGTGTTGAGAGCGATGGCGTAGACTGCGGTGACAGGGAGTGCAGTGGTGCAGAGTAGATTAGACTGGAGTAAAGTGCAGTGGTGTAGTGTCCAGTGATGTGGAGTGCAGTGATGCAGAGAAGAGTGGCCTGGAGTGTAGGGTTGTAGAGTGTAATTTTGCAGAGTAGAGTAGCATACAGTGAGGTGGCATAGAGTAAAGTGATCCTGAGTTTCATGGAGTGGTGCAGGATAGAATGCAGTGGCAAAGAGTGGAGTGATGCAAAGTAGAGTGACGTAGAGTGCAGTGGCATAGATTGCAGTGGCATAGAGCAGAGTGGCATAACGTTTTGAGGCAGAGAGTAGACTGTCCTAGAGCACAGATGTGTAGAATGCAATGGCATAGAGTGCAGTCGCATTAAGTAGAATGGGGCAGAATAGAGTAGTGTAGAGAGTGGTAGTGTAGAGTACAGTGATGCAGAGTAGAACATATTGGCAAAGATGCAGTGACATAGAGTACAATTGTGTGTAGAGTGCCGTCGGGTAAAGCGTTGCAGAGTAGAGTAGCATAGCGTGGAGTGCAGTGGTGCAGAGTACACGGGAGACATCCTTTACAATGCAGGCATTACAATGTAATGCCTTTACAACGCAACTATTACAACGCAGAAACCATTACATCGTATGCCTTTACAAATTATGCTATTACAACGCAAATACCATTACAGCGCATACTATTACAACGCATTGGTAAGTTTTGGATGGTAAGTGTATGTTTTGGTTGTTGAAAATGTTTGTTTCATATTTTGTGAAGTATTAATTAATAAATAAAGAATAATAATTACATTAATTAATACTCAGGTATTGATAGTAATACTATATTTGTATTACTTAATTAAAAATTTATAGTAAAGATTTATTGAAAGTTTTTGTTTTCGGGCCATTTAATACTCAAGCATTAATATTTAGACTACATTTTTAATAATTAACTAAAACATTATTATTTAATATTTCATATTCCATAATAATATTTCATTTTTAATATGTGATGGAAATTGGCTGTTATTGTGTAATGTAATGCTTAGGTAATCATATTTTTACTATATTTTAATAATGACATAAACAGTTATTATTACATACTTAATAATAAGATTTAATATGCAATTGAAATTGGGTATTGTGTCATTTAATATTTAGTTAAATATTGTATTTAAATTTTGATAAGTTATTAGGAAATTATGCCATTGTTTAATTTAATTGTCAGGTATTAATATTAATATTCATATATTTGAAATATTGCAAATATTAATAATTAGTAATGAAAAAAGTATTGTGATGTTTAAATATGATGGTGAAGAGTTTAATGGGGAAAAAAATACAATATAAACTAATGTAAAGTAGATGTAAACTAGTATTCAGGGTTTAAAATAAGTACTAGAGTATTTTTAGTAATATATGTTTGGATAACATTATTGTGAGGGTTATTGTAATATATTAATAATTATTAATTATTTAAAAATAAAAAAGTATACATTTTAAATTGTAATTAGTAAAATATAATTTTGCAGTCTTATTTTTTTAAGATACATAAATATGAATAAAGAAATCCAAGACATGAAATGAATTAATAACATATTTTTATTAATAATTTTAAATATTTTTAATTATACAAATAAATGAAAAAAATAGAAAAAAATAGACTAGAAACATAAATATATTGTAAAAATAATTGTGTCTTTTATTATGTACAGTGACATTTTATAACATATTTTTGTACATTTTTCCCATGCTTTTCCATTGAAGTCAATGAGAGAAAATGTCCTTTTTTTATCTTTTCAGAAAGAAATTACGTATACGCGTAAACGTAACTTTTATCATTACGGAGTTCATCGAGGTAGAGAACAGAAGCAAGGGAGAGCTGCGTTACGGTAAGACAAATTTAAATTATTAAAATACATAGTGTAATGGTAATGTTTATTGTAAGGAGAGAGGAGGTGGGTAGATAGATCTAGAACATGTGTTTTAGGTATTTTTGATGTGTGTTAACCAACTATTTTGCCCCATTACAGGGTGCAGTAGTAGGCCCACGTCGGGTCTGTTCTTTTTCAAGACATTTTTTGTTTAATAAAGTGGTTAATGATATATATATTAAACACTTTATTAAACAAAAGTGTTTTAAAAGGTGTGCTTTTTTAGTTTTGCGACACGATTTTGTTAAAAAAAGATGCTTTTATCGTTATTGCGGTTAGATGTATTTATAATGTGATTTAAAGTAAAAGGTTTTGGATGTGCTAATTATCATTTTTACAAAGGATTTTCTGGCCAGATGGATTGCATCATTGGAATTTGTTGCGTTTTTTCAAAAATACCTTATATTTTTCAGGATATTTTTATTGGGTGCGTTTTTGGAGCTATGCACTGTTTTTTTGGTGCATATTAATATCGTTTTTATCGGGCTATGAAATTTCCCAATGGATTGTTGATTATTTGCTATGCATTTTTGCACAAAAAAAGGACTCTTGGTGAACTAATTAATGGAATGTAAGTCCAGAGTTGAAGAAAGAAAACATCTGAAGGTAAGGAGACCCGACTTTTAATATTAATTTAAAAATGTTTGGATATAACCAATTGAATTAGTAGTATTTGTTTTAGGGCAAAACAGGCAAGTAAAAAGATAGTGTGTGTTAGAAATGGAAGATGTGTGCAAGATTATCAAGGTAGTCTGAATCCACTGTCAACGTAAATTGTTGAATTATACTCAATAGTCTTTCAGACATTTCCTTAGTTCTTTTACAAATATTTTGGTTTAGACTACCAGTTAATGATTGCGACATTCTAATTTCTTGGAAACTTTGCTTCTTCTTCAACATTTCCAAGAAATGATAGAAATTAGGATGAGGTTTGCCGATTGATTTATTGTAGGAGTTGTGCCATCCCTCTATTGCATTGTTTGTTTTTGCTCCTCTCTCTAAGCAGGTCGAGTAACAGTTCCACCACTCCACATGGAAACGTGGCCTCCTCCTGTGACCTGACCTGCTTAGATGGCCAATCCATGTGTCTTCAAAATATTTTAGAATAAGGCCAATTTTTCTTTGTTTGTTGTAAAATATTCAGATTCTGTAATTGAAGTGTAGTACTCGTCTACACGGTCAGGAGGAACAAAGCAAAGGGCAGTTAGTTTATTTTTAGTTCAAACTGTAGTTTGCTATCTGATATATAATCCTCATATAAGGATGTTTTTTGAAGTTTTCTCCAATATGCCGGTGAAAAGTGAAAAAAACCATCCTTGAATTTGGGTATCTGTGAACGTTTTGGTTATAGTATTAATTAGGGGTGGGCGGACTTTGCGAAGTCGTGCTACGCAAAGCTCTGCGAAATCAGCGAGCACGCAGAATTCCCCGAACATGTGGAATTGCTTGTTCCGCCCGTTCGCGATGCTTTTTTCCTGTTCGCGAATGCTGTTGGCGTGCTCGGGGGGAAATATCTTGCAAGCACGCATTTTGAAAGCGTGAACAAGCGAAAAATTCCGCAAAGCCGCAGATTGTGGAATTTTTGGCAATTCTGCGTTCTCCACGGAACGCAAAATTACCCAAATTCCGTGAGCGGAACGGAATTTACCGCCCAGGCCTAGTATTAATCATAGTTAATTCAAAGTCAATTAATACTTTTCTAGGACTTTTGTTTGATGTTTTAGATTTTATCACTGACAATAATTTAGTGTATGTTGAGGATTGTTTATCAGGGAGTAAACTGTAAATTAAAGGTACTGCTGTATTGTTAATGTATGCATGAATAGTGTATATTTTGGTGAATGGATGGAGCGTGCTTTTAAATGTTCCATCCATCATCCAAATATCACTGTTCTCTAGTCTTACAAGATTACGGGGTGTGCTAAAGATTGATATATTCTCTTTTAAGGGTCTTGGTTGTCATGCAAAAGGAAAGGTTTATTGGAAACAGTGACAGAGAGTTCAGGTGGAATGATTATGTCAGAGTAGGTTTGGGGTGTTTCTCTTTGTGGGTTACTTGTCTGTTTTTGATGTTGAATAATTCTTCGCAAATTACGTATGGTGGGCATACTACTTGCAACATGTGGGGGAATGTGTTGTGATACCTCTCTTAAAACTGCACCATAGGGTTCATTGGAGGTGGATGCAATATCTTTAATCTCATTAATTATTTCTCTAACCTCAATCTCCATTGCAGAGGCAGAGTGGTTATGATCTGTGGTTCTTAAAACAGTATCACCAAGAGTAACCGCTCCACCTATGCAATGGGTTAAGTATTATTGCACACACCTTCAATAACACCTGGGCTCAGATAGTCTTGCCTTACAATAAACATACCCATTATGATTAAGTAGTTTGTTTCCTCTTTTAGAGGTAATATATTTTGCTTCTGTGGCGGACATTTTCAGTTCTAAAAAGAAAAAAAAAGAAAATGTTATTCTTTTAATAATTTTTTGTGTATACCTGTTTAGAGGAAAAATATACAGTATGTTTTATGTAAATAATTTTACAATTTAAAGTTTCTGATTTTTCAAGTTATGTTTCATTTTTAAAACTTGTTGCATTTCTATATTTAAAAAAAATGCTTTATTGGAAGAGAAGAAGGGTTAAGTTGTTTTAGTGATAAATATTTTTTGTTTTTTACCTTTGTATTAGATGTTGCTTGATGCTTTTTCTTTGGTGTATTGTTTAGTTTATTTGTTGGTTCTGTAATGATAAAGATTTGATGTGTTTTATTAGACATATATAATTTCATTAAAGTTTACTAGGGTGAGAAACATGGTTAAGCATTTACATTGGTTTTAGAATTTGAAATTGTAACTTTTTAAAAAATATCACGGTTGTTCGTTTTTTCTGGAGATTAACTTGTATTGTATTGTGGTCTGAAAAAATCGAAAATAATCATTGTTAGGAGATTGAAAATATTTTCCAAAATGTATCTGAAATACAAAAATAGATTTTTGGTTAAGGAATAACATGTTAGTGTTTTGTGTTTTTACAAAACTTTTTCATTTTTAGCAGAAGAGAAACATTTGTGTTCATTTGGCTATATTTATTAAGTGAAGTTTAAAAATGTATTTACCTGCAAAAGGTATTTTTCATTTGGAGAAGAGCATTTTATTGAATTATAATAATATTAGTCAAAACTTTATTGAACTATTTTATTGATGTGAAAATTACCTTGTTATGTTTTTGTTGATGTATGTTGAAAGATTTCAAAGCTGAAGGAAAAAAATATTTTAATAATGTTTAAAAAATGTAATGAGGATGCAATTTTACACATTTGTATTCTCATTCTATATCATTGGTTTACTTCTTTTTGGTGTACATATTTAAGTAAATTACCTTGTAATATACTTTTCAGTAGGTCTTCTGTATATATATTTTCTGTTCAAATATTGACGTTATTTTTCTGGTGTTGATGGTTGTAGTAACAATCTGTTTATATATTAAAAAGTTGATTCAATATTTATATTTTGTAACAATATATATAACATAATAAAAAACAACAAGCATCTTTTATAGAGATAAGTTAATGTTGGAGCAGGATTAGTAATTTAGATTTCATCAATATCCAGCATTTTCACCTAGGAAGGCACCCTTTAGAGTAGGCATAGTAATTTCAGCCTTATCACTATCTAGCACTCTCTTTGAAGTATGCACCACTTGGAGTAGGAATAGTAATTTGAACCCCATTACTATCCAGCACTCTTTGAGGTATGCATCCCTTGGAGTTGGAATAGTATTTGAAACCCCACCACTATCCAGCATTTTTTCTGAGGCAAGCACTTTTTGGAGTAGGAATAGTAATTTGAATTCCATCACTATCCAGCACTCTCTCTGATGTATGCAACCTTTGGAGTTTGAATAGTTATTTTAACCTCACCACTATACAGCATTTTCCATGAGGCTAGCACCCCTTGGAGTAGGAATAGTAATATACACTCTATCACTATCCAGCATTTTGTCTGAGGTAATCACCTTTTGGAGTTGGAACACTTATTTTAACTCCACCACTATCCACAATATTTGTAGAGGTAAGCACCTGTTGGAGTTGGAATCAACATTTAAATCCCACTACTATCCAACATTTATACTGAGGTAAGCACCCCCTGGAGTTGGAATAGTAATTTAAACACCACCACTATCCAGCATTTTCTCTGAAGCAAGCACCATTTGGAGTTGGAATAGTAATTTAAACCTTAACACTATCCAGTATTTTCCCTGAGGCAAGCACATCTTGGAGCTGGAATAATAATTTTAACACCACCACTATCCAGCTTTTTTAACTGAGATAAGCACCCTTTGGAGTAGGAACAGTAAATTCAACCCCACCACTATCCAGCAATTTTTAGAGGCAAGCACCCCTTGGAGTTGGAATAATAATTTAAACTTCAACTTTATACAGAATTTTCACTGAAGCAAGCACCCTTTGGAGTTGGAATAGTAATTTAAATACCTTCATCACTATTCAGCATTTTCTCAGAGTTAGGCATCCTTTGGAGTTGCTATAGTTATTTAAACCCCACAACTATCCAGCATTTATCTTGAGACAAGCACCCCTTGGATTTGGAATAGTAATTTAAACCCCACCACTCTCCAGAATTTTCCCTGAGGCAAGCACCCCTTGGAGTTGGAATAGTAATTTAAACCCCACCACTATCCAGCATTTTCCCTGAGACAAGCAACCTTTGGAGTTGGAATAGTAATTTAAACCCCAACTTTATTTAGCATTTTCTCTGATGCAAGCACCTTTTGGATTTGTAATAATAATTTAAACACCACTACTATTCAGCCTTTTCCTTGAGGTAAGCACGCTTTGGAGTTGCAATAGCAATTTTGCCACTACCACTATATTGAATTTTTTGTGAGACAAGTATTAGTTGGAGTTAGAATAGTACTTTAAACACCATTATTATGCTGCATTTTACATAAGGCATGCATCCTTTGGAGTTGGAATAGTCATTTTAATCACAGCACTATCCAGCATTTTCCTTGAGGTAAGTAAACCCTAGAGTCCAATCAATCAATCAATCTATCAGGGAATTGTAAGCACGCCATTTACCCGTGAGGGTCTCAAGGCGCTGAGGGGGGGTCAGCAGATCTGTTTAGCCGAAGAGCCAGGTCTTGAGGGTCTTCCTGAAGGTGTTCAGGGAGGGGGCGCGTCTGATGTCTGCTGGTAGCTCGTTCCAAGTCTTGGCTGCAATGTGAGAGAAAGATCTTCCCCCTGCTCTGACTCTGTTGATGCGTGGGGTTTCGGTCAGGGCGAGGTTGGAAGATCAGAGGTTTCTTTTGGGTACGTGGAAGTTGATTCTGTCGTTGAGGTATTTGGGTCTGTTGTTGTGTAGGCTTTTGTAGGCTTGAATGAGGATTTTGAAAGTGACTCTTTTCTCCACGTAGGTGTTGGCTGATGTGTTTGTGTCGGGGATGCCGAGGATGAGTCTCGGGGCGGTGTTCTGTATTGTCTGGAGTTTGTGGACTAGGGACTTCTTGATGCCGGCGTAGAGTACGTTTTCATAGTCCAGTATGCTGGTGATGAGTGCGTGGGTGACTGTCTTCCTTGACTCAGGGGGGATCCACTTGTAGGTCTTGCAGAGGATGCTGAGGATGTTGAAGCAGCTGGAGGTGACGGTGTTGACCTGTCGGTTCATGGTGAGTGATGAGTCGAGTACGATGCCGAGGCTCTTAGCGTGGTCTGAGGAGGTAGTTGGGCTTCCAAAGGTGGTCGGCCACCAGGTGCTGTCCCATGCCGAAGGGGTGGTACTGAGGACGAGGACTTCTGTCTTCTCGGTGTTGAGCTTCAGGCAGCTGTTGGTCATCCAGACTGCGATGTCTTGCATTCCTTTCTGGAAGTTGAGTTTGGCAGTGGTGGGGTCTTTGGTGAGGGAGAGGAGGAGCTGGGTGTCGTCGGCATAGGATACGATGTTGAGGCCGTGTTGTCGGACAATGGCTGCGAGGGGGGCCATGTAGATGTTGAAGAGGGTGAGGCTCAGTGATGAACCCTGTGGGACTCCACAGGTGATTTTCGTGGGGTCACAGAGGAAGGGTGGGAGTCTGATCCTTTGGCTTCTTCCGGTGAGGAATGATCGGATCCAGTCCAGGGCTGTTCCTTGTATGCCTGCGTTGTGTAGTCTGGCGACTATTGTGCGGTGGGAGACGGTGTCAAAGGCCGCTGATAGGTCGGGTAGGATGAAGGCTGTGGAGTGACCTTGGTCCAGGAGGGTGCGGATGTCATCTGTGGTGGCGAGTAGGGCGGTCTCTGTGCTGTGGTTGCTTCGGAATCCGGATTGGGACGGGTCGAGGACGGCATTCTCTTCAATGAATCGTGTCACTTTTCTGTTGACTATTTACTCTGCAACTTTGGGTGTGAAGGGGAGGAGCGAGATGGGCCGATAGTTCTTGAGGTCGGTGGGGTTAGCTGTGGGCTTTTTGAGCAGGGGTCTGATTTCTGCGCACTTCCAGTCATCTGGGAAGGTGCCGGTTTTGAAGGTGGTGTTGATGGTGCATTGTAGTTCGGGTGCGATGGTGGCTGCGACTTTGTGGTAGATGTGAGGGGCAGGGGTCGGTGGGGGCCCCTAGTGGATGCTTTTCATGGTCAAGGCGGTGTCTTCGGCCGTGATCGGTGTTCAGTAGGAGATGGTGGGCTGGCTGGTGTTTCGGCGGGGCGAGGGGCCGTCTGTGGTGCCTGGTGGCTGGTCGATGAAGGTGTCGTAGAGATTTTTGATCTTGAGGTGGAAATAGGATGGGGCGATGTCTGTGGCTTTGCTGTGTGGGTTGCTGAATTCTTGAATGACACTGAAAAATTCCTTGGAGTTGGTGGAGTTGGCCAAGATTTAGCTGTGGATGTAGTTCCTATTCCTCTCTTAGAGTTGGAATAGTAATTTGAACTCGTACTATATTTTTTTTTTAGGCAACCACTGTTTGTATTTGGCATTGTAATTTTAACTCCATTATTATTTCGCATTTTACTTGAGGAAGCATCCTTTTGAGTTGGAATAGTTATTGTAAACGCACCACTATACATTTAATTAAAAACGATTAAAAAAATGTATATAGTTTTGTTCACTCACTTTATATATATTGTCGAAAGCAGCGTTTTTTCAACTCTTTTATAGAAGTTTGATAAGTTTTCAAACAAACTGAAATAAAAATAGTCTCTGTTTTACAATATTTGCGTTTAGATTAATTTGTAAATATTTTACAATTGCTATAGTTTTTACTTACTCAGGGGTCCATTTGGATGGCGGGCGGACTCCAGTCCGCCTGCCAAACTAGCGGTGCTGGGACCGGCCGCCAGTGGTGCGGCAGTCCCGCACCGCCAATTAGGATGCAACCTCCTCCCTGGCGGTCGCCTCCCGCATATCCAACATTGTGGCGGACGGTGCTGTGAGCAGCACCCGCCACAATGTAGGAAATGCACGTCATACATTGGCATGCACAACGTGACAGGCCCGCGCGGTGCCTGCCATCTTGTGTATGCCAATGTAGGGGGGTACCACAGGTACCCCCAAGTGCAGCCCGCCACCCCCCTGGGGGCCAACAACGGGCCCACAATCCGATTCCTGCATGCCTTTCCATGGCGGAGTCTCCTCCATGGTAAGGCATAACACCGACCACACATAATATGGTGGTGATCCACCTGCGTTGCTAATGGACCCCTTGGTGTTTTAGATGGCTCGTTTGGAGGTTTAGATTTTTTCGTAGGATAACGCGTGTGCAGTCTCTGGTAATCAGGTAACCACTGTTTTTAAAATGGTGGACAGCTTTTTGTATAAGTTTTTTGAAGTTGAACGTTATTTGGAATGAAAATATGTTTTGTGTATATTTATTCGTTGTGTTTTTAATGTTGTGTAAGAATGTAAATAATTATTCTGTTATGTTAAGTTAATGTTATGTTAATGTTCGTAATTTTTTTTTAATGTATGTTATGACCTCTATTTTGGCTATTTCCGGGTCAAAGTAGTTTCATGGAAAGAGTTGTAGGACTTTCGTTTTTGTGCATTTTAAAATGGTGGATTGTTTGTTTGTGTTTGTATTAGTTTTGTGTTATTTTATTTTAAATATGTTTAATTTTTAAAACTATTAATGGTAGATAGTTCTGTAAAATGAAGCGTATTAATGTTCTTTTTTTGGACATTTTGTTGAATTATTTCATTAAGGGGCCGATTCCGATCCTGGAAAAACGCTGTACAAATCGTGGTATGGAGCGTTTTCCCCATACAACTCGTACTTGTAAGGATTCCCAGCAGTTTACAACCCGTCAAGTACGATTCGTACAAACGGCACTCCGTACGGCTCTTTTTTTACAGGAACCAAAAAGTGCCGGGAAAACATTGTACGCCCCAAAAACAGTACGAGATGGACCCCCCATGTACATGTCGTACACCCCATGAATACAGGGGTACGGTGCGTGTGGACGGTGCGTACCGATGACACGGAAAGTGGGGTATGGTGCGTATATACACGCTGAAGGGGTACTGGTCGTGTACGCACCGTACAAGCACCGTACCCCAAAATTGCTTGTGTACGCACCGTACCCCAAAATTGTGTATGTACGGTGCGGGCCCCAAAATCGCGTATGTACGGTGTGTACATGCGCGATGTTGGGGTATGCTCCATACACACGCCTCGAATATTGGGGGACCCCTGTATGCCTCATACCCCTATACGACCCGTACCTCGGTACGAGTCGTACCCCCAGAACGAGTCATACCAGGGTACGAGGCGTATAGGGGTTCGCTTCGTAGCCCGGTACGAGTCGTTCCCCGTATATAGGCCATTTTCCATACAAATCGCATGCTGACAACCCGGTACGAATCGTACTTGACGGGTTGTACAGCCTTTTTACAAATTGTATGGTCTTTTTTACAAGTCCGTGTCGTACAGCTTTTCCTGATCCGATTTGTAAGGATCGGGCCGATCTGTATGTATTTTTCCCGTACAATTAGTACTACACGGGTTGGAAGGGACTTGTACGATTTGTATGGAAAAAAATACGGATCCGATTTTTGTGAAAATTAAAGTCCAGGATCAGAATCGGCCCCTAAATGTGTATTTTATTAAAATATTCCTATATAAAAATATATTTTTATTTTGTTTTGGTATTATTTTTTTTTAACATGTGTTTATTATATTTCGGTTATATATAGTAAAAGTACATGTAAAAAAAATATTTTAGTGGGAAAAAATACTTGAGTATTAATTGTAGTACTCGAGTATTAATTGTAATGTTTGGTAGTTTTATTAAATACTATGTAATAAAATAGTAAGTGTAATAGAATTTTCTTTTGCCATACCTAAATAATTGTTAGTATAATTTATATAATATACATATTAAACGTGAGCATTAAGTTTAGTACTCAAGTATCAATTTTAATACTCGGGTACTAATTTCAAATACCCACGTTTTAATACACTACCCGATCCACAAAACTTCTATTTTCCCTGCATCCTGCTCCAGGGGTTTATTATACAAAATGAAAAGAAATAGCGTTATAAAAGTTTGCGTTGTAGTACTATGCGTTGTAATGGATCGTTCAATGTATTATCCTACTTTTGCGTTGTAGAAACATGCGATGTAATGGTACTTGCGCTGTAAAAACTGCATTGTAAAAGCATGCGTTGTAATTGTTTGCGTTGTAACGTCTTATATTCAGAGTACACTGGCGTAGAGTGCATTGGTTTTGAGTAAAGCGGTGTAGAGTGTATTGAAATAGAGTGAAGGGGTTAGAATAGAGTGCAGTGGTGTATAGTAGAGTGGTACAGAGTAGAGTGGCACAGATTGATGTAGCGTAGAGTGCACTGGCGTAGAGCAGAGTGGAGTGGGACAGAGTGGAGTGGCGCAGAATGCAGTAGCATAGAGTAGATTTTTCAGATTGGCGTAGAGTGGAGTGATGTGGAATGCAGATATTCTCAAGAACGTGTGATAACTACCGTAAAATCAGCTTAACGCAACTCTTCACATCGCAGACTATTGCGGGAAAATAACTCTGTGTTAACGTGGTATTCTCAACCCGGCGGCACCATGCAATAGTCCCACGATAACGCATCAAATGACCACGATAAAGTCAATGCGACGCCGCAAAAATGCAATACACGAACGCAAAGAAAGCTGCGATGAGGCCAATCGCGATACAAAAATCTGAGAAAACCAGCCACAGGCCTGCAATTCCCACCAGTCATGCGGGAAAATGCACCATAAAAGTTGGAAAAAAAACACACCAAAACCAAATCAAACTGCGTAGCACCATGGATGCACCCGGACCGAGTGCAGAGAACAACCCGAACCCCACAAGCCCCACGGAGGACCAGCCTGGAACCCCGGGGTCAGGGAAGGGCAAGGAGAAGAGGAAGAGGAAGACGGGGTTCAGTCTGCAGGAAGACTGGATCATCGTCACGGAGGTGATAGAACACCACCAACAACTGTTCATCACCTCCACTTAGTCATTGGCAACGCACACAGAAATATGGCAGTCTATCATCACCAACGTGAATGCAGTCGGAGTGTCAAGGAGGTCCATGGAGGAGGTCAAGAGGCTCTGGCATGAAGTGCACAGCCAAACCAAGGAGAAACTCGCTGCCAACAGGAAGGAAGCAAAGGTGACTGGAGGTGGGAGTCCTGCGCCACAGGAGGAGCTGGATGAGCTGGAGGAAATGGTGGCCACAGTCATCAGTGTGGAGACGGTGGCAGGAGTTGGGGGTCTGGACACAGCTCGATATGACCTGACCCAACAGTAACAGGGTGAGTAATGACCAGGGACTGGGGAGACGAAGGGAGATGGGCACAATGGTACACATGCACAATCATGTGCAGCACACTGCACACCCACAATGAGTGTGGAACATGTCCATGATACCCTTGGCACACTGCAGCACACATAGAAACACCAAGTAGGCCCCCGTCCACAATGTGCACAAATGGGCCCCCTCCATATCACCAATGTCCCAACCTACCCATGCACATGTGCTGAATCCAGAAAAGCAGCGGCTCTGTGAGCCACACTGACAATGCAAAAGACACTGCATGACAGATAGCATGGCTGCAGTCACAATACATGCCATGGTGCACAAGACGACTTTGAGCTGGCTGAGTGTGGACCACATCCGTAAAGGAGCAGGTCACACTCTGACTCATCCACTTGCACCTACAACCCAAAACACATCTGCAGACAAACAATGTACAAGAGTACAAAAACCGTCCAAGAGCACAAATGACCCAAGTCGCAAACATCCCAGCACCCGAAAAGCACACAAGTCAAAGGCACACCGACTCAAAGGGATAAGGGGCCGCCAAATCAGAGCTGCAGGGGAGACTCACCAACAATAAAGCACACACACATAGCAATCACAGTACATCAACATTGACGACATTGTCGTACAGAGTGCAATCCTTACACCACAGAAACGAGGACACAACTGGTGTCGCTCGTGCGTAGTAACTGGCCAATCACGTCTGGCATGGCATGGCACTGTGAGATGATAACGTACGAGTATGACCTCACATCCGTCATGTAGTCGAAATGTCCACTGTCTCCCATCAAATAGCCATCTTCACCAAAACAGCCAAAATGTGCACAGTCATGCAGTCTGAATGTAAACATCTCCAATGCGTGAACATACATGGAACACATTGTTAACCTGCATCTCCCCGTTACATTGCTGAGGGACAATCAACACCTCCTGCAGAGCAGACCACACATCTCTACAGTGATGATGAAGAGGACACCCTGCACATTTTCTCAGACACCCTGCAACGGCTTGTGGACAGCCTTCGCACACAACCCCCAGGAGCAGAGCAGCCCAGCTGCATCGCGGTGACCCCACACCCTGCACAGACCATACAGCAGGAAGCACACACCACCATGGCTGGCTCACATGACCCCCACGACCAACACATGGAATTCCTACGCCGTGTGTTAGGGTGCCAGGAGAAGATCGCTGATCAGCTGCGGGTGGGGTTCGACCTCATGGCAGCCAAACCCGATGCCATCAGGGACCACCTACAGTCCCTACTGGACACCCACTGTCCACACCATGCTCACCAACAATCCTTGGCTGACCTCGCTGGGGCTATTACTTGGATACAAGAACTGTCTAGTCAGACAGGCTCCAGCGATGACATCACAGAGTTGGCACAGATGCAGAGGACATAGGAGACCAAGGAGCCGATGTAGGCTGGAAGTTGGGCTGCCACGGCTGAACACCAGCGAGATGTAGCTGGGATCTTCCATGCCTTGCAGATCCTCATCTTGCCATTGCTGCCACAGAGCCTGTCCCAGATAACTGCTGCTGGAACTTCGACACACACATCTCCGCCCCTGATGTGTCATTGGCACACAGTGATGCAGCCCTATCACCTTCGCACCCTGATGTGTCAGTTCCCCACGGTGATGCAGCCATAACCCTACCACACACACCTGACACACCGGACACAGAAGACGTCTCAGAGAAGTAAGATGTGGAGGTTAATGACTGTGTCAGGAAGGAGGCAGTAGCATCCATACCCGCCACATGGCCTGTCCCTCCCTGGTTCAGCCCTATGCATCATGCCCTGGAACATCAGCTCCCACTGTCTCCCTGAACACTCTGCGACATTCACCTGGACCCCGACATAGCTTGCCATTTCTGCTCTGGTACCAATGACACAGCAATCCGGCTGCGGACTGAACTCTTCCTCTTCAGATTAACCTTGCATTCCCCCAAGGACTCTGGTTGGCCCACCACTGGGCAACAATGTTATGTGGGCTTGAACTGGCCATGTACCTCTCCAGCTCCGACACTTCCCAGAATGTGAATAAAACATTCCAATTCACACAGATGTGTCATGTCTATGTTCACTCACGTATACAAGTATGGATGAATGTAGGGACATTGATTGCACAAAGAGGTACGCCCTGGTAAATGTCATAAATGTGCATGTTTCACCCTGACCCACAGGTCCAATTAGATGCTTGTGAAGGTGTGAACTAGCTGTGGCCTCATTGTAGATGAACAACAATCTCGCAACCCCCCAACGTAGTCCCACGTCCATGTGTTATATAGGGCTGTGTGTAGAAATGTGAAAATCGGTAGCACACCTGAAGTAGTGTTCCCCATCGCATGTGGCTACAGAACATCTCTTCGCATGACCTACTCACACACATCAGAGTGGACACAGTCTGTTTTGATGGATCACATTGAACCACATGGCAAGAAGTTGTACACCATACTCACATTGCTGAAGACACGTAAGAGCACAGGTCTACCAGCAACTATCCAAAACACAATGTCCGGCTCACAGAGGTGGGGCAGCCAATAGGGATTCATCACCAATGTACATGCGTCAGTCTGTCCCTCCCTGTTTACGGACAATGCTCATTGAGGCACAGGATTTGTCATACTAATCAACACTCATCACAGTTGTACACTAGTGAAGTTGCGTAGACTTTATTAGCATGTGCGTGTCAGTACGGGCAAGTAATGGCCCACAACTGGCAGACAAATGTTTAAGACACTTACAGGCAGAATTGGAACATGTCGAGGTGCAAGAAATGGAGAGGCAAAAATGAACACATATCCTTACGGATGGCAACGGTCTCAGCCCACCTTGCCTTGCTGGTCGAGTCATGTGATGTTTGGCGTCTGCTCATTGCCCCATGTCCGGGGACACGACTCACAGCCCTTGGGATCTGCATGGAGCTGTACCACTGGTCTGTGCCGACTGTGTGCTATGCTGACAGTGAGCAGGTGAAAGGGGCCAACAAGGTCACATGTTGTGCCACACTGCCATGTGTGTAGTTTCCCTCCAGCAGTATGTCAGATTTAGGAACATTGCCTAATGGCGCTGTGCAGCTCCGCCCATGGGGCTGCATCACCTTGCACAGGTATGTGACAACACGCGTAGGTGCACGCACATGCATTCTGAGTACGGGCGAATGCATACATGTCCACTGTTGTCCTGGGAGGTGTGACCATTCCTCCACGATGCAACACGGTGTTGGGACCTGTGCTCTGGGTGTCAATCAGTTGTGGCTGCAGGAAGGTAGTTACTCATCCATGAATGCGAGCGCAGCTTCATAGGCAATAAGTTCCAGAAGTACGTTGTTCTGGAGTTCAAGGAACACGAGGGAGAGCCAATCCATTAAATGGTCCGGACAGATGTGCTCCGTCCGCAACGTTTCACCAATCCGCAACACAGCCCAATAGGGGGGCGCCTCGATGTGGTCACTACACACGATGACTTGTGCAATCTCCCATCCACTACTGTCAGCACATACGCCACAGATCAGGGCGTCCCATGCACGGGTATCCCGGTTGCACTCCTGTTCGTGGGCCAATAGGGGGCACACACACAAGCCATAATCCAGTTCAGCTACCGTTGTGTTGGATAGGCAGACCTCCATGGGCCACTCGAATGTGCATGATCGACAGTGGAACCAGGGCTGGACGCATGTGACGTACGCAAGCCAGAAACTCAGACGGTAACTGATTCGCAAAACTGCCATTGTCAGAGCTTCCAACAGATGCAGCATTCTTGCACGGTACAGTTCTACATGACAGGGGTTGTGCATGTGCCTGGGATTGCCTGCCATTCCGTTTGTTGGTCTCCTCAGACCGGCGGCAGTTCTGTGGACAATATGCCACAGCTCGGAGCAATGAGTCATATATGTGTTCGTCATTTGGTCGTATGTTTTTTTTTAACCATTATGTTGGGGGCATGCCATGCAGGTGTACCTCGAGCAGGGACAAGTATGTGTGGGGTGTGGACACGTTGGTCTTTCATTAGCGCAGTTCGTGGTGTGGTAGTCGTCAGAGTCTGCTACGGTATCTCACTCAGGGGGTGCCGGGCACATTGAAGACCAAGGTTGGAGGTTCAGATGTCCTTCCGCCTTGTGTATTGAGACAAAGGACCTTCCATTCCTAATTTTAGTCTGACCACTGCTTGCATTTCTGAAATGTGATATGGCCTTCGCGCTGAAATTGTTTCCAGGCCTTAGATTTAGGGTGCACCAATTGCGAAACACACGCAACAGTTGGCATGTATGAGCCAAGGGCCCAATTGTCCTTGCGGTCCTCGTTAAGTCTCTCTCTCTCTCTTTCTCTCTCTCTCTGTCCTTTGATGAGTGCCTGACACACTTTCTTATCTTGGACATTGTCTTACAGGCTGTCACTTACAGATTGTCCACGGATGACTCGCCATGACTCTTCCAAATAGTTCTTTGGAGAGAAAATTGATTGTGATATTTTGTTTGGACTTTCAATGGTGAATGATTGATTCTGCTTTTTCTGTACTAACATGACTGTTAGTTGCTGTGATTCTGCGGCATCGGGCAAATTATTTTGTTCATGATTTTGTGACGTTGATGTGCAATCTCTTGGTCCGGGGGGGGTGGGTTGGGGGGTGAGTGGCGGTGGGTGTTGTGGCCCTTGTGGGGGTCCGAGCTGCATGATCAGTGGCTCCATGGCATCTGTTGGTCTTCAGGCGTGGCTCTGGGCTGGGCTCCCTTTTCTGGTGCCGGTTGTAGTCTGACTTAGCACCAGGTCAGAGCAGGTGTTAATTTCCTGCTGCTAATACGCCTTATCGCATGTTTTGTGTTCTTATCACAGATCTGGCTGGTCGTTGAGAATGTTGAGGTGTGGTTTTGTCATGGCTTTTTGCTCGGGAACGCCTACTCTGCATGCATCTCATTAGCGATAGTTGCCGGGGTCATCCGTGGCGATGTTTTTCGAGGATGCTATCGCTGGAAAACTGGTGATATGGACTGTTAGCACCAGCTTGTGAATGGGGTGATAAATTTATCGCGAATTTGGCTGCGATAAAGTGCCGATAACTCGGTGATAGATCCTTGAGAATATGCCCCATAGAGTGTAGTGGCATAGAGTAAGGTGATGTGGAATGCAGTGGTACAGAGTAGATTAGAGTGGCGTAGAGTGGACTGGCATAAAGTGCACTGGCATGGAGTGGTACAGAGTAGAGTGCACTGGAGTTGAGTGCAGTGACATAGCGTGCAGTGATGCAGAGTAGAGTGGCTTAGAGTGGTGTGGCGTAGAGTGGAGTGGTGCAGAGTAGAGTGGAGTAACGTAGACTGGAGTGGTGTAGAGTGCTGTGGCGAAGAGTGCAGTGGTGCATAATTGAGGTGGGTTAAAGTGCATTGGAATAGAGTAGAGTGATGCAAAGTGGAGTAGAGAGGCATAGAGTGAAGTGGCTTAGTGTGGAGTGGTGCAGAGTAGAGTACAGTGGTGTGGAGTGATGCAGAGTAGAGTGGAGTGGGGTATAGTGGAGTATGCATGGTGTGGTAGCCCACTGGCATTACAGACAATGCCTCTTCAATTGAAATGACCATTACATTTACACAGTCATACAGTTCTACTGATAAATGTATACAGTACACAAATGATTGTGTGGAAATGTCATCACCTAATGTATTGATTTGTTTTGATTCTATTCAAATATTTGTATCCACCACACTTCAGCACACCCCCAGTAACCTGCTTGAACTCTGTCTTTAAATGCGCAGCAAATGTGACACAATAAGAACACCATTAAAGGCCTGTTGACAGAAAGGGAGCCCTCGGAAGGATACAGTAAATTAGGAATGGACCACGGAAGGGACGAACTCAAGCTGGACAGCTTAAAACAAATAAAGTCAGCATATTGAAAGTAAGCAAATGTGAGTTATAAACCACAAAGCCAATAGTAAGCAATGGGTGGAATGCATCTCCTGGGAAGCTTTCCAAATGTCCCCAAGATGTTGTTAGGAAACGAGACAGCTGCACTGTCTGGTAGGCTTTGACCAAACAAGCATTTACAATGCAATGGTCTCGGCAATATTATAGGTAGAGCTATTGGCATTGCTCATTATTTTTATCATTTTTGTATCCCTAAATAAATGGCATTGTCATTTCTATTGGCATTCGATTTTTTTTTTTTTGCATATGTGATACCTATTGCATTAGCAGAGAGAGAGTGAGGTAGTGAGATAGAGAGAGAGAGAGTGAGGTATTGAAATAGAGAGTGAGGTAGTGAGAGAGAGTGAGGTAGATAGAGAGTGAGATAGTGAGATAGAGAGTGAGGTAGATAGAGAGTGATGGACGGGCAAAGCGGTCCATGCAGGAACGAAGAAGCATCTGTGGAGCCAGGACAGGGAAAAAATGGTATATGTTAAGACAGGGTAGGGAAAGGGGAATCTGTGGAGCCGGGGTAGGGAATAGGCGATTCCAGAACGACGGCAGTTAATATCTACGCAAGCGCTTCTGCCTTGCACTTTGTACGGGTTACAATCCCAAGCGTTCAAAGCCAGGGTCACTCACCGTTCCCTCGCTGCACCACGCAGACACACCAGCCAGAGGTGAGGTGTAGGAATGGGCGATAGGGCCAGCCGGACAAAAGCAGTCAAGATGTGCCGAACTCCTGCACAAACAAGTGACACAGTGCTCACCAGCAGTAAAGGGAGGGACCGATAGCGCAGCACACCCTGGGAGGCCGGCCTACAGGCGGAGCTTCGTAAGTGACGCGAATACTGACTGGGTGGTTTAGCTGCTTTCACCTGAGGGGAAAGTCTACTAATCAGCACCCATCTCATAAGAGCCACCGGCGTGTTTTTAGGTGCCTCTGGTACGCGGCTACGTACGACTGACTGAACAGGATAGGCCAAATCACCCAGTGAAGAGACCAGGAACTGTCACTGAATGAAGGCGGGGAATAATCACCATGCAATGGCATTTTTTTTTTTAGGTTGTAGCACGTGCAAAGTTTGAAACATCGCCGAGACAATAAACGAATTCCTGACCAATTGGAAACCGCTGTGCTGTCTCCAAGTCCCTACAGCAAATGAATGGTTGACTGGAACTTCTCTAGCCAATCCACTGACAAGAGGTCCGCCAGCCAATCCAGGACAATCACTCTTTTCCATCACAAGTAAAATATGGTTTAGCTTACTTGATTGGTTGTGGGCACCTTGAGACGCAAAGGCTCGTCTTTTTCACTATTATGTGGAAGAAATAATAGTAAGTTAAACGCAGAACAGCAAAGTTTTGTGATGTGTGTATTTGCTGTATTTTGATCTGGGCTCTTATATAAATAATGATTCAACGTGATATTGATACCGACATCAAATGATCCAAAGCTTTTCGTGTGGAAACATCACGAGTTTTTCCCATGTTGGGTATGAGAAGCCAAAACATTTCTAACTTCTACTTGCATCTCGTCTTGTTAGTACTGCCTGTAAAATACAAACAAGCATCGGAGAAAGGCAGCGGCGATTTTTGGATTCGGGGGCGTGTTCCTGCTGTTCTAAAAGGGCGTGGCTAAAAAGTGGAAAGAACAGCAAGGAACACGCCCCCGAATCTGAAAAAGACGGAGCCTATTTGGAGGGTTCGGCTCTCTCCTCCAATGGCTGGCCTCCGTTTAGGAAGCCAGCCAATGGAAGAGAAGCAAAAAGAGAGGCGGGCTAAATAGCCACTCTAGGAAACATTAAATCTCCGACTTTCGGTTCTGCCTTTGGCAGACCGGATAGTCCTCGACCTAAACAGGGGCTACAGCCAGATGTACAAAGGCCTTTTGCGTTTCTTAATGGGCCGACTCGCAATTTTGGCCCATCAGGAAATGCAAAACAGCCTTTTCCTATGTACAAAAGCCTTTAGGGAATCACAAAATGCGATTTCTACCCAGTTGAAATCATATTTTGCGATTCCTTAAATGGGAAAGCGCAAATAGAGATTTCCTATTTGTGATTTCATAGCACATGTACAAAGCATTTCGTAAATGTAAAATGAGCACTTAGGAAATGCAGTTACGATCAACTTAAAGTCTATGGTAACCATGTGCAATTTAAAAAAAGCACTCCAAGATACTTTTTTTTAAAGTGCAATAGAGCGCACACATGCCCCTTGGGCATATGTGTGCCCTACATCTGCACTACTGTTTTTGGTGTGGCATTACAAGGGACCTTATGCCCATAGCCATCCTTGCTTTAGCATCTCAAAAATAGCAATTTCCTAATAGGCAATCACTGCTTTGAAAATGCTAAATCAGCCCAGTGGTACGAATGGCATGGGATTTCTTAATTGCGAATTCCTAATAGCGATTCCTACTGTGTAGGAATCGCTATTGGGAAATCGGTAATTTCATACATATCATTTTGCATTTCCTAAACAGCGCTATATAGGAAATTCAAAATTGCATTTTTTATGCGTCTGGTCCTAAGTGCTGCTGAATGTACTACAATGGCCAAACATTGGAGCAAGGCTTGTAAAGCCACCAGTTCAAGTCAGGTATTCAGGATAACTGCAAAGAATCTATATGAGGCCAGTATAAAGTTAACTTCAGTGGCGGATATTGTGCATCGTTGTTGGCCATTTTGAAAACCCAAATGGAGTTTGCCATTGTATTCCTCGCAGAACCCAAAGCTACCACCCGGCCGTCAACTGTGGTATCTGCTGACCTCAGCACATATGTCTTAGGCCTGACACCTCAGTTACTGTAGATGTAATAACTTGCTCTGCAAGGCCTCGCTTTCAATTAATAGAGCACAATGTGGATAACGGTCCTGGAAGTGTGCAAAGCTAATTACTATGCATGCCTGTTCTAATTAGCCTAATTGCTATTTACAGATGCTTAAACTGGTAAATAAGTGTTCTCTCCATGCTGCAGCTTCTGAGCAATGCGCAGTCTTCTTTCGTAAAAGCCAACGAAATGTTGTGTGTCGCTATATCAAGGTTGAGAATATCGACCTACAATAACACTGCATCTATTGTGCCGACCACTTCGCCACCAGGTTTATTTATTTAGTTTTGTAATTTGTTTATAGCGCGGACATAGCCATAAGCCATCCGAACGCTTTTCAAAAGCAGGAGGTATGGGTTACAGCGGGTTGAATTAATGGTAATTAAGCACAGACCGTTACTTTGGTGGGTGTGTGCAGGTCTAACCCCAAGAACAGAGACAGCAATTGAGCAGAGGAAATACACAGTTAAAGCATCGATTAAGATGGTGGGGTCATATGGCGAGGGCTGGTCAGATCGCAGTCAGAGAGAGTACTTAAGTCTGAATGCAGGGTGAACTAACCAAGATGTCTGTCAAAAAGGAGGTGCTTGAGGTACTTTTTGAAGGTTACTAGGCAAGTGGTTGGACGGAGGGAGGGAGGCAGAGAGTTCTACATTTTAGGGGCACTTCCAGAGAGAGTCTGGTTTATGTATCGTTCTCGAATGAAGGAGGGGGGGTTCCAGTAGCAGGAGTGGGCATTCCTGGAACCCTTATTTGCTCCGGAGAGTTTCAGTTTCTTGTTTAGATAGGAGGGTTAGGAGAAGTGCAGCGCTCTGTGGGTGATACAAGCAATTTTAAATTGGGCTAGCGCTTCAATGGGAAGCTAGTGGAGGGTTAGCAGAGGAGGGGAGATGTGGTAACATTTCTTGAGACCTAAAACGAAGCGTGCCACAGCATGTAGTTTTGCTTTCAGAGGGCCTAGTTGAACTTTAGGAATGCCTAAGAGGAGGGCAATTTGATAGTCTCATAGAGAGCACGAGTGACCGCACCACTATTTTGAGGTCTTGTTCCAAAATCAGTTGTCTTATGCCACAGAGCTGCCTAAGTTGGAGTTGCATGTTGTTGGTCATGGCTGCGATGTGTCTGTGAAGAGTGAGATGATTATCAAGGGTGATGTCGATTGATCTGGCACTGGTGACAATGACGGGGCAGCCATCCAGGGCAGGAAGGTTAGCCATCTATTTTTGTACTGGCTTTTTTTGCTTACGGGGGTGAGAGCAAAAGAAATTCGGTTTTAGTTGGCTTGAGTTTTAAATGCTGGTTGGCCATCCAGTTTTGAATCTATAAGAGAATTTTTTAAAGCAGGGCAATATCTTCTGGGGATGAGATTTTTGAGTATATTTTGGTATCGTTGGTGTAGAGGTGGAAGAGAATCCCAGAATTTCTGAGAATCACACATAGTGGTTCTAGGTAGAGGTTGAAGAGGTTTGGGGAGAGGATCGAACCTTGGGGGACCCCTTGGTAAACACTGACTAGTCTCAAGAGTGAGTTGCCCATTTTAACAATTTAGGAACAGTTCCATAGGTATGGGGTGAACCAGTTGAGGACAGTGCCTCCATATCCCATGAGAATTTCAAGAGTACAAAGAAGATCCAGATGTTTGACAGTGTTGAATGCAGCAGATAAATCCAGGAGGACCAAGAGGCAGGAGTTCCCAGAGTTGAGGAATCTAAGGAAGTCATCGACTATTTGGGTGACCCCTGTGAGCCTGTCGAAAACCTGATTGGAAAGTGTCAAGGAGGGTATTGTTCGAATGTATGTGGGTAGTTGGGACGCTGCCAACTTTCGATGACTACCTTAAAATGTGAGTGTGGAGACTGGGCAGTAGTTGTTCAGGTTCTCAGGATCAGGAGACCGTTTTTTCAAGAGAGGGTTGATTTGACCTATGTTTAGTCAGTCTGGGAAGAGGCACTGTTGGAGAGAGGAGCTCACCATGGTGGTCCAAATTAGCAGAAGGTGAGTGAAGAAGTGGAGGTCTGTTCTGAGGGAGCCTTTGCATTGGCCTGCCTACATCTCCCCAGTGAATGTCAAAATCACCAAGGAAGATATTGTTGACAAAGCTGATGAGTTGCGAATTGTAGAAGTCCATACATTCCTCGATAAAGGTTTTGTTTTGACCAGGAGGGTGGTAAATTACATTCAATCTGAGGTTGGAGGTAGTGTATGTGGACAGTTCCACCGACATACATTTGAACGACTGAAAATTAGTTGTTGGGATGTTTCTGAATCTCAGAGACTTTCAGTGAATGAGTTCAAGACCTCCACTGTCTATCTTCCCGGTCGCATTGAAAAAAGGAGTACTTGGGAGGAAGAAGACGGTCTAGAGCGTGGTTAAATGAGACATTGAGCCAAATTTCTATGAGGATCAGGATGTCAAGATTATGAGTCTGGATCAAGTCTGAAATCTCTAGACAGTGTTGGACTGCTGACCGACAATTATGTAGCATGCAGTTAAGGGTGAAGGTGTTAGCTGTTCCGGGAGGGTAGTTGAGATATGTATCAAGTTAAGAGGGGATGAGCATGCCCTGGGACGGTGTGTATGCATTTGAGTCCGGTCAGAGATGATGATGGAGATAGGGCAAGCCCCACCGGAAGGATAAGAGGTGGAGTTAGCAGAATATGTAGCTGCAGAACTCTTAGATAAATAGAGTGGGTCTGAGTTATTTAGGAATGATTGAGTCCATTCGGGACTGGGTAGGCTGCTGTCTACTGGTATGCTGGAGGGATGTGGGGGGAAGTCCGCAAGGAGTGATGAGGGTAGCAGTGACGAGATTTCAGAGAGTCACTTAGATGGAGTAGAGCCGATGAGAGGATGTCCATTCTTCGAGAGAGGTGTGAGAACGAGGAAAGGAGCTTGTTGAGCAGAGGACAGCCATGTGCAGCAATTGTGGGAGGAATGGAGTGGATTGTCAGGGACAGAGTTCAAGGGGTTGAGGCACAGGTAGGGGAAGGCTTGCTGTTGGTATCTGGTGTTGGGAGATGTTAGGACAGGTGGCGGAGAAGGTAGGTAGTAATGGGGATAAATATGGGCTGACTGAGGTGATGAAACGGGGTGGCAGTGGCAATAGGGTTGAGACATAATGGTTTCTTGAGGTTGGAGGGGAACTGTGTGGGGATGGTCTGTGGGGTTGATGTTACTGGTATGTTATTGGCGATAAGCTACTGGATGTGGGAGGTGTATCAGATTGTAGGAGAGTCCGGGGTGAGAGGTGCTGTCTGTGTGGCCCAGTAGAGAAGGACTAAGGGTGTTATGAATGGACAGAGAGGGGTGCGTGGAGGATCATCGGAGGGCCCGAGGGTGAGAAAAATGTAAGTCGATTGTGGACAGGTTTGTGTTGTTGGCTTATAAAATGATTTTCCCATTGTTGCAAATGGATATAGAAAGGCTGCCTGAGAGGCCAAAGGGGAAGAGCATTTATGTTTGCATCCATAGGGGATCCTAGAGAGGGATGAGGATGGGAGAAAATTGTGTAAGGACCTGATCCATAAGTCAGTGTTGTGAGTGAAGAAGTGGAGGTCTGTTCTGAGGGAGCCTTTACATTGGCAATGTTATTGGTCTGCGAAGAGGGTTTTCGGTAAGTCCCTCAGAGTCCTGTGTTTCAAGTTTTTCATTGCGTGTTCGGAGAGATTTGGGGGGTATTTAATCTTGAAAGCATTTGTGCTAGATCAGGAAAGGGGCTTTGGGGGGGGGGAGTTCGTGGCAATGGGTGTCATTGTCATGGTGGAGGCTAATGCCAGATGGAAGGTAGTAGGAATGACCTAGGCAACCATTGCTAGGGTAAAGATATTCGTCACGTGGTCATCCACAACTGTGCAAGGCTCACTGTGTTCTCCAGGACTCGAAGGAGACCTCATTAAATAGACTTAGGTCACGAGTTAGATAAACTGGGATTGGGATCCCAAAGTCATCATACAAGGAGCTGGTGAGATTGGACAGTTCTCTAAGGTTGGAAGGGCTTGGCTTTTCTTTTTTTTAGATCTGGTGCCAGGCCTGTTAATGTATAATTAAGCTTCTTAAATCCACTCTTACATACCTCTGTAGGTAAATATAAGTTCAGTTAGGAATAGTATTTTTGTACTTACTAACAATGTAGTGTACAGGTCGATGTAATGGATGCAAGATTATCATCATGCGATAGATATGAATGAATTACTTTTTTTTATATAGCACAAACAAATACCTGAAGGCGTCAAGGCACTGCAACAGTTCCACTATCTGATAGGAGCAGGGAGTCTTCACAGATCAAATTTTTACAAGACAAAAAGCCAGGCCTTCAAGGCCTTTCAAAAAGGAAGATATGATTCTACGCCAGAGATAAATGGAGGAAGAGTATTCCAAAGCTTATATATCACATGTAATATAGTCCAGCCACATCAACTGAGATACACAACACAAAAATTAAGCTATGAAAAATAAATGCAAGTTGTGGCATACAATTGGAAGAACAATAAGAAAATAATCGAAAAAATCAGAGTGATGCAATCTGGCAAGACCCAGAACTCTCAGGGGTCCTGATGCCATTCATTAGAGGCTGATCGAATACATGTGTCTTTGAACTTTGGTACGTATAGTCCTGTTTATTGCCTCTATCACACCTAGCCTCTAATACTAACTGCCACTAATACTGCCCCCCAAGAAATCCCTCTCAAGGAGCTTTCCTCTGCCACCCACACTATTTTCCCCCTCTACTTCCAGCTCAGTCTCCCGAATTGTCCACCAACAAATACAGCTGATTGCCCATAAAAGACATATGCACTACAACATCCCTGAAAGCTCATCACCCTCTAACCTAATGTCACCGTGTGGCAGCAGCTTGAACTTTTCCATCCTGCAAAATGAATGTATTTCACTACTCACTGGTTGGTAGGGTGAAATAATATCTCAGTCCTTCAAGGACACAACACTTGATAGTCACACGCCTTCTGAACAAGTCAATCCCAAGCCCCTATTTTTCTAACTTGTATCTCTGAAAACTCCAGCTTACTCCCTTCAACTAATACCCCTTCTCAAAAGCATACCCAACTCTTTCTTCAGCCCTATCTCCTGCAATTATATCTTCATAATACTTTGCAACTGAAAACTCATTACTTGCTGCCTGTCCTCATGCCTAAAAAGTATACTCCCTCCCTCACACTTCTAGGCCAAGATTTCTTTCAATGAACTGCAAGGGTACACCCCCTCTCTCCTATCCTCTTCCAATCTGGTCTATCCTGGCCCTCCTTAAATAGATCACTATATTATCAATTTCCCTTCAAATATTGCTTATCTGCACCCTTGTATGCCCACAATCCCCAACTCTGATACACTAAACACCCCCCAAAACACCCATACTGTAAATAATCTACACAAAGCTCCATTCCAACCTGCCCTAGACACTCTCCACTCTCACTGCTTCAGCTCCTCTCATCTCACCTCCTTGCTGCCCTGCTTGCAGTAAGCCCTTGCAATGTCTGCTGTAGATCCTCCTTGTGGAATAAGCTATTGATCGCTCAATCAATTGCAGCACTGTTAATCTCCTAGCTCCCACATTTCCAAAGCAATTGTTGTTTTCCTAAAATCTGCATCTGGCACTGCAAACAAGACAATGCTTCCCAAAAATCATTATCAACCCAGATATATGGCACACCTGAATGATAATATTATGCAACCCAAAACAAGCACCACAGGGACTCACCCCCCTCTTGCTCTTGCTCTTGCTGTCTGCCTGTTTGTGAAGAGTGCCATTACCCTGTTATCCACACTGAAATCCACCTTCCTGTTTGCCAAACTCTTACCTCCCTAAAACAATACCACCACCACTGGGAAAGACTCCTGAAATGCAATGCTTTCCTCTTGCTTCACCAACAACTCCAACTACTGCTGCGAGTACCACTTGCCCTAACAGTGCAATCCAAAACCTCCAGCCCCAGAGTGTCCAAATAATTCTGCACCCTTCACTCTTTCTCATCCCTTAACGCCCTATATTCAGTGGCGGCTGGCAGGGGACAGGGGTAGTGGGGTGGGGAGACTGTTGCCTTCCGCTGCCTCTCTTCTGCTTCGTTCCCTACCCACGCTGCCTTCTCCTCAGCTTCGGCAGGAGCAGGACACACACATGCTCCCTCCCCTAAGCCAATCAAAATGCTGCAATGCAGCGTTGCGATTGGTCTCAGCACTGTGGTTCTACTCTCAGACAGGTAATGGGAGCCTGGATATGTCCCTCAATAGGCTGTGTAATGTAGCCTGGTGGTAAACATGCAAAGTGTACATGACTGTTTGCCCAGCCCAAGAGGGCTTTCTAAACAGTCATGCACACTTAGATAGTGGAAACCACTCCACCCTGTGACCCCAGCCCCGCCCCACCCTAACCTAGCCCCGTAGTGAAAAAAGAAATGATAATTACGGGGTTATTAACATTTTATTATACTTTCTCCTGCTCTGAGAGCAGTGGGTAGACTCTCCTCCAACTTAGCGGAGGAGCCGGCCCTACATATATTGATACCATTGAAAACATCACTCAAAAAACACCACCCACAGTTGCATTTTCACTATCCATGAGATAACTAAACTCATCCTGCTACACAACATCCTGCCACCCCCACCTCTCTGCATGCAAAACTCAGGTACTTCATCATCTGATACAACATTTGCAACTCTAATTTCTTTCCCCCCAAAGCAACTGGAACATCATCCCCACCTTGTCCTTAGATCACAGTGCCCCGTCCTGCCCATATCCAACTCAATCCCAAGCAACGTAATGGAAGAGCTTGAGCCCTCTGTCATTTTGTGAGCCAACAGCATGCCCAGTTACCCCATCAGCTCCTGGAAAACTCTTAATGCTGCACCACACTCCAGCATCCATGTTTTTTCCAAACAAAGAAAAAGTCATCATAGGAATGTGTCACCTTATCCTGACCGGAATCAATACTAAATAAAACCTGTGAATAGGGTTCTTAAGGTCACAGCAATGCACATCACACTGAGCAGGCACTAAGCAATGCCTTATGCACATAAATCCTTCCTTTGCACTGCATGCCTAGCAACTGAATAAGTTCTGGGTGTATCGGCAACAAGAGAGAAGAAGACTAAAGGGCATATGTACAAGCCCCTATCGCCACGGGAATGTCACTTTTTCCAACGTTCCGGTTGCGATAAGGGCTTCGCCTTCTTATTTCGCCTTATTACAAGGCAGCATTACGCCACTTAACGCTGCCTTGTAAATAAGGCCCCCTTTCACGCTATAATTTGCTTGAAATGGGTGGACAACTGCAACACCCATTGATTTTGATGCTGATCCATATGTACAAGGATGGCGTAAATAGGCGGCAGCGCCAAAAATTAAGACCAGGGAAAACCTGGTCTTAACTTGGCGAAACGAGGAGAAGTGCTTTATTTCTCCTCGTTTTTGCTTTAATCCATGTGTGCTGCACACATGAAAAAACCAAAACGCCGTGGATTATTTATGTGCAGGAAGGTGTCCCTTCCTGCACATAAACATTCTTTAAAACAAAATGACATTTTGTAACTTTGGTGTGAGCAGCACACATAGAAGTGGCAAAATGGCATTTAAAGATTGTTTATGTGCAGGAAGGGACACCTTCGTACATATAAACAATCTTCCCCTGCACGCAGACACCCTTGAACTATGGTGCAAGGGTGCCTGCATTGGCGCCAAGCTGCTAAACTTAGAGCCAGCACGGGGGAAACACAAGGCTGCAGCATATTCTTGTAAATATGGTGCAGCCTTGCTTTCTGAAGTGGCGGAGTGAGGCGTTAAGCCATGATGGCTAATGCCTCACTCCTCTACTTCTTTTACATATGGCCCTACATGTCAAACTTCACCATCTCAGCAACCACAGCTCAGCTTTGAACAATCCCCATTATATCATCTAAATAGGTAAGCCACACCAAATTGCTTCCTTCTGCAATGAAATCCTTAACTAACTGTCCCTGAAAAGATGAATAACCCTGAGTTACTCTTCTCCATTTTTAGAAACAATTCCCAACTACAACATTATGAGCTCATGACATTGCCAACAGTAAGCTGGCCCACTACCTTGACGTCTTCATAGTTTATTTATACCTGTCTATACGGCACCTTCTTTCCTGCAGCCACTGATTTCATGTTTTCCATCCAAAACATCTACCTAGGACCACTGTAGCCTGAAACTAAAAGCAAATACCTCACATAACACTGCTGCCACCTCCCTATACGGAAAGTGTCCATGACACACCATCCTGATGGATCTCCAGTGTCTCCCCTTCCCAGTTCACAGCATCGTCATTATTTACACACCCGTCATGATCAGCACAGATGCCTAACTGCCTGACAAGCTCTTAGCACACCTGCAGTCAAAATACTATTAGAAGTGTAGAAAAGTGTCAATAAGAAAAAACAAGGCAACAGGTCTCCTCTATTTATGCTCCCTCCAAGCAGAAAAACATCCCTGCATTCATTAGAACCACCCCAACCTTGCTTCAATCCAGAAAAGAGCTGAAGAACACTACATCACAACACAGAGTCCACTTCTACTCCTAGATACCAGCTATATCTTCAATCATTTGTTGACTGTACCTTTGCCTTTGACACTGTACAGCCCTCCGCTGCCTTGCGACTAAGTTTGCGATGTGCAAGTTCCACAAACACACATGCATGGTATGCCAACCAGGATTCCAATCTCTCCACTTTATATTGTGTGACCTTTGTAAATCCTCTGCCCATGCCCTGCATTCAACAAGGTCCCTTTACTCAGCATTGTGTGGCCTCCCTCACATTTGGTGGCCTGTGGCAAAATCTATAGAACGTTCTACTGCTCAGGTTCCTGTTGAATGCCCAGGGAGCTTTCCCTCAGCACCTGGGCCAGCACAACACTGTCCACCTCTGCCTGGGTGGGATGCCTTAGAAAGGCCCACAAGGAGAGGCAGCCTGCATTGTGTGCATCGCTGTCTCAGGTCTGGCCAGCAGCATCCACTGCAGGCAACGACTTGATCTGGCTCACCGCAAGCCACCTTTTCATCCTGAAGTCCTCATCATAAAACGCCAAGCTGCCAATGTTGACGTGCACCTTGAAAATCACACCTTTGTATTTAAAAAGTATGACATGCCATCCCCAATGGGGTTAGCCACCCATAACCCTCAAATATACTTAAAGTACGGAAGTCCAATTCTCAGTAATGATTTTCACCCTTGTCTACAGTATCACTCACTGTCCTCCATTTCATATCACTCCCACACCTAGGTTCTTTGTGACCTACTCACCTGTTGCCAGGAGTGGAACCTCCTAGTCACTCAGCCAACCCCTCCTACATGGCTGAAAACAAGACAGCCTCTCTTCCCAAAACCGCGCTCTCCACCTCACCATCGCATTTCTACCTCCAAACTCCACCCGATCAGCCCTCCGTGGATTATGGCTTATTCTGGCCTCTACAAAAGGCCAAGTTCTCCACATGTATTGCTTCCGAGCTCCTGGCAATCCTTTCTACCTCTTTCATTGCCCAACATGCCCTCTGTGCAGCTTCTGCCATACTTCCGCTTACACCTCATGCACCCCTGACCTACCTTCGCCCTGCACCTCTCTTTCCTAGAAATCTTTTCCCCCATATTCCTGTCATCCATAACTCCTTCTTATAGACCAGACCATGTTCCTTGGCTGCCATCCAATGTGACCTAAGGCACTCGTCCCAGACAGCACCACATCGCCTGCACCCCATCCGTCAGCCCACTGTTTGTTTGGATACCACTCTCAGATGGATGGCAAGCGCCCATACCCCTCTTCAGGGCAGCAGACCCACGCCACCACATACTCTGCCGGCATAGTCCGCCTGATGGTAGTCTTGCATTGTGCCGGCTCATGCCTTCTTTTTATCGAGCTAGCCACGAACCTAGTGGTCTCCCAAGCTGCCCAGGGCCCTCCAGAATCTATAAAAAAAGTTTAACTCCTCCCTGACCTACAATTTCCTACCACTGATACCCAAATCTGCCCCCTTCCTCTTCAGACCTCTTCACTTGTACGTCGATTGCTTTTCTTTTGGACCTTTTCCTTTGCAGTTTACTTACTCCTCTTGTACTCTAAACCCCCTACTGCAGACCCCTAACTACAAACACTAATTCCCCCCTCATTTTCACCTATTTTACCTGCACCAGCCTCTGACTCTGCCCAATGCCCATCAGAGTGGCACAGTGCCTTCTGCTGATGAACTACTGACACCGCACCCTCTGACACAACAGTTCCCCTCTTTCATACGGTTCCCTGCTGCTAATTTAACTCTCTGCTGGCTGCCCTGCTCCATGCTTGCTGGAGGCTAGGCACCATCTCAATGTCGGCCTTTGCAGGCCCCACAAACCTCAGGTCCTTTCCACAGGACTTCATGCCTAGATGCGCACCTCAACATCCCCCACCAAGGGGAACCAATGCACACAGCCCATTTATTTACCAAGGCCTCCTTTGACAGCGCCACTGCTTACCTATGATGCTCCCCTAGCTCCTACAGTATGGCAGACACCATGACCTGCTCCCAGTCCTTCATATGTTAATCGGTGTAATCTCTTTCCATTATATGGTGCTCCTTATGTCAACCGCGCAGTCTACCATTGCCGCGCCCGTGAGCTATGTGTCCACTCTGGCGACCAAGCCGGTAATGTGGTGGCTTCACCAACCACTCTCTGTTTTACCCCTTTCCCTAAGGATCCCGCACTCATCCCCCCAGCCATTGGGCACCCTAGCTGCCAGCAAGACCCACCCGAAAGGACCTGGGGCAGGAGGTGTGAGCCCACCTCACAAAATGCATCATTACAGACAAGTCATAGAGCAGTGTGATCACCTGCTTCTAGACCCCATGGCATCAAAGAAACTGACATCATATGACCTTTGACTCAAAGGACCATAAGTGATCTTCTTTAATGGAAACCCCAAGCGGCAGCATGTGAATGAACAGTAACGAGTACCAGGGGAGAGCAGTCATCTATTGAACCTAGCAAGGGTGAAAGGTGGTTTCACCTTCGAGCCTTCAACACTTAGGGCCTCATGTAGGAAGCCAAATACCGGTCAGTAACGGCCGAAATTCGGTAAATATCCTGTTACCGACCGGTATTTAGGCATTTGTGATGTAGGGGGCTAATTTCTGGATTCGGTATTTACCGAATCAGAAATTAAGAAATCGGTAAAATACCGATTCGGTAAATACCGAATCCTGAAATCAGATGTAGGGAGCACTCTAAAGAGTGAAAATTAGTATTAGAAATTCGTTATTTACCACCAAATACAGGTTGGTGATAAATAACGAATACTTTGCAAAAAGCAATATTTTGCTGATTTAAGAGTGCCATGTGGCAGACATACATGCCCTTAGGGCATGTATGTGCGCCACATGTGCACACATGCAAGATTCAGGCGTGCAACAGGGTGTCAATGTGACACCCTGTCACCCTTGTATATGCTCCCCCCGTTACCGAATCGGTATTTACCGATTCGGTAATGAGGCAAACCTTCCCATTGATTCCTATGGGCCTCCAGGCCCATAGGAATCAATGGGAAGGTATGCCTCATTACCGAATCGGTAAATACCGATTCATAATTACCGAATTTTTCCGATTCGGTAAACTTTACCGAATCATTACCTACATCACATTTACCGATTCATAAATACCGAATAGGTAAAATTCAGTATTTATGAATCGGTAAATGTGAGGCTACCTACATATGGCCCTTAAAGCGGTTAAATCACAAGGGCTGTAAAGAAGGCAACAAGCAGTGAAAGCCTCAGCATGTGACAAAAATAGAGCAGTCAACATTTTACTAGGTGTAAAAAACTCAGATAACTTAAGAAATCTGGCATTCATAAATCTTGACAATAACGCTGGCAACAAAACTACAGTACAGGCGGTGTTGATATGATCGTGCTATAAAATAAACTGGATAAGTATTGATGTAGCGACTACACACAGCGAGTGTAAGCTCCTCTTCGGACAAAGATATTGTGTCCTAAATATTGTTCACAAAAGTATCACCACGTGAAAGCCAATAATAGAAAATATACACACAATTGGATAATATTTTTGCAAACAAAATTTAGGATACGATATTGCTGCCAGATGATATTTTTTCTGAAGCTGTTCTATCTTAGAACTTTGATGACACCAAATGCTCACATTTATGTGGGTGTGTGGAGGCTTTGTTCTCCATTAGGAGTATGGTCGAGAAGCTTTCTTGTCTGATTGAAAGACTGACTTTCTATGTGTACTGCTCCAGTAATGTGTGGCCTACAGACCCTGTACCAAGGATACTCTAGATTATGTTTTAAAGGGTAGGTTCTAGGCTTACTTTGACTTACTCCAGATTATGTTTTAAAGGGATAGGTTCTAGGCTTACTTTGACTTACTCCAGATTATGTTTTAAAGGGTAGGTTCTAGGCTTACTTTGACTTACTCCAGATTATGTTTAAAAGGGTAGGTTCTAGGCTTACTTTGACTTACTTCAGATTATGTTTAAAAGGGTAGGTTCTAGGCTTACTTTGATTTACTTCCCCTTGATTCCCATGTTTTCTTACTCCAGAGTCACCCTATTCTTACCTTCATCCTTCATTCTATTCTTACCTTCATCCTTCATCCTATTCTTACCTTCATCCTCTGCATACCTTCTATTTCTGAGCATATTATCCTATTCTCCTCTCAGTCTGCCTGTCTGCCTCAATCCTGATTGTTGTTACTCAGCAATTGGCAGACACCTCATTACATAGATCACAACCTCTCCTCTTTAAATCCTTATCCCTGTAATCTGACATTACCTAATCCCAGTCAATTTATGTAACTCACCAACCATTCACCTGAAACCCCATGGTCCCAACTAATTATGGCATCTACCTGGTATTAATATATCACAAAGCACCCAGAGTAAATGCATACAATTTCTAATCGCCGCCAATTTATCTAACTCACCAACCATTCACCTGAAACCATGAAGCCCCAACTAATGTCCTCACCCACCTGGTATTAAAATGTCACAAAGTAACTGAAGCAAAAACATGCAATATAGCTTGAGAGATCATGACTAATCACAATAACCAACAATAACCACTTGACTAACCACTAACCTTCGGTTCCGGAATAGTGTACTAATAACCGTAAAGATCGTCAACTCCTCGTCAGGGGTAGTAAGCACTATATAAATGCAATTACAATAAAGAAAGCTACCTACAGCCTGATCGGTCGGCTTTCCTTCATCTCTCAAACAATTTTCCCTCCCTAAGTGGCCTAGTTGTTTATGAATACCACAATATATTTATTGTCCAGTCAGTGTTTTATCGTCACATAAAGAAATGAATAATTTTATTCTGGTTCAGTTACAATTGATTGCTTAGTCAAACCAATTTCAATAACAAAGCCCTAGTCTCATATCATTCTTATCTTTGTGATGGTGGCCTAGTATTGTCTTCGTCTAGACAATCGATCAGAACCACACTGTCTAAGGTTTCATAAATCCCTGAAAACATACTTGTTCCAATAGACCTGTCCTACTCTCCCTCTTCTGTCACAGACCACAGTACCAGGATACCCCATGGTCATCGTGAACAGTATAAAACCATAATTCAATCCAAATCACATCAAATCTTTATGCACTAGAGTATGTTTATGTAGACTAGCGTTAGTATGAGGGAGTCCCTCTCAGGAGCAGCAGAGACTCAGCATCGGGTTAGATACTTCATTCGAATAGTCTTTCTCAGTTAGGTTTGTACGTTTCTGCACATGTGGATCTGGATCAGAACCTCACATTTCTACTTCTGATTCTTGTATGGAAGTGATGATTGGGTGCAGCACTGTACAGCAAATGCAATGGCTGCAAGTCGGACAGTTCTGATGTCTTTGAACTCTAGCGATACACAACAGCAAACAGGGTGCTGGTGGTGGAGCAAGGCACTGGAGGAGGGCTGGAGAACTATTCAGCGACAGTGCACATTTTGCAGTACAGGCTAGCTGCGACAGGCACAAAGAGGGACACTACATCAGCTTGGCCACACTCTTCAAGGCATTCAGCTCTGAGGGAAAGCAAGTTACATGGAAAATCAAGAGACCCAGGTACTTCATGACTTCAGAAGGATATTGGCTATCACATTGGAAATTGGGTATCACACTGGATAAATTTCCCTACCCTGCCCCAAAGATCTGGAACTCTCTCCCACCAGAAGTACGCAGAATCTCCTCCACGGTTGCTTTCAAATTGGGTGCCGCTCGGAGACGACGACTTGGCCGGCGGGCTGTGCAAAGGTGTTTCCGCCACTGGAGGTGTATCCGTGGATAAAGGCACAGGCGCGGGAGCCACGAGGATTACCAGTCGGTGTAACCAGGACTGCGAGTCCCAGCGGCCCCTCTGCTTACAGGACATTGGCCGCAGCTGGAGACTCTTCCCGGCCCCTCCTCCCCTCACTTCATAGCGCCTCGCGGCCCCCGCTTCGCGGGAGCCGCTCGGAGACGACGACTTGGCCGGCAGGCTGTGCAAAGGTGTTTCCGCCACTGGAGGTGTATCCGTGAATAAAGGCACAGGCGCGGGAGGATTACCAGTCGGTGTAACCGGGACTGCGAGTCCCAGCGGCCCCTCTGCTTACAGGACATTGGCCGCAGCTGGAGACTCTTCCCGGCCACTCCTCCCTATTCCACTATAACTATTTCCACCACAACGCGTACGCGGGACGCGTCCGGGGCGCATCCCGGGCGAAGCCCGGGCCAAGGGCGGGCCCATTGTAGCCCGTTTGAGACCGTGAGAGACCGGACCGGGCCACCCCTTTTTCATGTGCGGACTAAGCCGTATGTGTACATTTTAAGCTATTAGACTGCATTGGTTATCGACCGTTGCTATTATTAATTCACTGGTCTATTGCAGGATATAGTGACGCATAACTACTACGATTTAATCATTGTGTTTTACCTCACTTGAGAAATGGCATCTAAAGAGGGCAGGAACCATGTGTCCAACGGTAATCTCACAGGCACTCTAGATAATTTTATAGTAAGAGCTAACTCGGTGATTGATCAGGGTATTGTACTCATGGAGCGCAGAGTCTCGCAGGACCTTGCCCTAGCTAGGAGATCCTCTCTGGGCCTTCTTGCATCTGCGCGCACCCCTAGTGGCATTGGTGCTAGCAATACCATCTTACCTCTCACCCAATTTGTGGATGATACCTCCGACAGTGATCCCTCGAGTGGTAATGATCTCGCGACCAATTCGAGAATTTTATCCCCCCCAGTGACTAGACATGGACCTATCCTGCGTAAAAAAGGGTCATTAATGAAGGGTTGATTTCGAAAACCAAGCCCAAAGCCTCTAGGGTAGTTAGTACCAAGCCAGGGGGAGCTAAACTAGCAAAACAACGTACCATCGTAGTCCCAGTGGCAGATACAGCGGTTAGAGAAGGTCAGGGAAATTGTACCTTACCTCCAGACTTTATTCCTTCTAAGTCCCTTGGGGATCCCCCTGTTCAGGCACACGCTCCTTCTACCTCCCTGTTACAGTCAGCTGGGGATGCAATACCACCGCAACAATTAGATTTACTGCTGCGTACCCTCTTGGGACCTCTGGAATCAAGGCTGGATGGCATGGTGACTCTTCTCACTAAGCTTGAACAACAAATAAGGGGTTTAACAGATGGTGTTAATAACAAAGCACTCCCTCCATGTTCCTGTAAATGTGGTTGTACTGCTAGGGCTGGAGGGGTAGTGCCAGACCCTTTTGCTGTATGTTCAGACACTCGGCCACCCATTATCCCACCTGTTGTACCTCAGGCAGCCCCAGTTACTACCCATATTCTCCCACAAGTACAACACGAAGTTAGGCCCCCCAACGACCATCATATAGATAGTAATACCACAGGAGAGGCCCCTCTGGTTAAAAACAGTGATAATGGGAGGATGGAGCGGAAGCGAATTCAGGGAGATGCTTCCAGGTCTCCCCCGAGATTAGATCTGCCCCCGGAAGCAAGTCCCTACCTGGTTGTTCTTACAGGGGTTCCTGAAATTAAAGACCCTAGTACTGAAGATTTTTCCAACCTGAAAAATAAGGCAATACACTGGCTTAGCATTCATAGGCCCTTGCCTCCGTATGCTAGATGCGAGATCATTATGGTTAGAAGGGTGGGTTGGGTGGGGTGCACCCCTAAAAACATAACTGGCGATTGCGTCATAGTCAATTTCCGGGACGCTAGGACAGCAGATTATATCTGTAAATGGGAAACTTCCCGTTCAGACACAAAAATTGGGGTGCGTCCCCTCTCCTACTTCTATCCTAATGGACAACTGAGGCCAGAAGAAAATGGTTGGACCTATATCCCGCATTCGCTTAGGGGAGGTGGTGGGAAACCAAGGCAAGCTCCCTATGACTTAAAATGGTCCTATCCCCCATGCTCAAATAGGTTTAGTTGTCTTGATCAGGTTGACTGACTGGCTAGGTATAATCATGTAGCACAGGGTGCATTGGGGGGTAGCATTATAGGCTCAGAGCCTATCGAGCCAACTAGGGAAAGGATCCTGCCATCCTGCAATCAGGGGAGCCCCTCTACCCCTGCGGGGATTAGCATTAGTGTCCCCCTAGAGTATTCTACACTGTCTCCGTTCCCCACCAATCGCTATTTGGCCAACTGAATCACACCAGCAGAGTGGCTCTCTTTTTCAATTGGATCCCTCGCCATACCCTCCATGTCACCCACAGCGCATGAATCTAATATCATGGAATGTGGCGGGTCTGAAAAATAAGCTAGCCTGCCCAGCATGGGGCTCTTTTGTTGACACCGCTGATGTGATCCTATTGCAGGAGACTTGGGCTAGGGAGGAGGTTCATAGAGTGGGGTTTGTGGCCTTTAATATCTCAGCCCGATGGGGAGGTAAGGGCCGCCCTTCTGGTGGTCTGTCAACGTGGGTCAGTGTACATCTGGGTTGTAGGGTGGAATTGATTCAGACAAACTCAGATGACATTCTATGCGTCCTTATGATATGGCCCAATTTATATAAACTGGCATTAGTGAATGTATATTCCCGACCTACTGCTTTGGCAAAGGAATCCAACACTATTGGGGAATTATCAGTTTTTCTTGAATCTCTAAATCGAGACATTCACGATGTGATTGCAGGAGATTTTAATTGCCATTACGAGCCTCTGCAAGGGCTGAATGAGGGGGCATTGTTGGATGAAGACGAGGTCTGGGGAATCCCTCAATGTAGGTCCATTTATGCTAAGGCTTGGACCCCACTGGCCATGCAGACCATGACCCTAACCCTTCAGAATTCAATTAGGGCGGTTAATGGTCGGATGCCCTCAGATATTCCCTCCAAGTGTACTGACAATAAAAAAGATCAGGAATCCCATTTAGACTACGTCATGGTTCAGACCAGGATGTGGTCAAGGATTGTGGATCTGGAGGTTTTGAATAGAACGGACAGCGATCACAACGCATTGTTGTTGAAAATGGAACTGCCTAAACTTTCGAAAGCCCATATGGAACCGACCGCTGACCCAGGCCTGGTTCTTACTAACAACAGGAGGCGGGTAAAGTGGGCGATTCTGCGTGAGAGGAGGGATACACTTTCAAGTTTATACACATCCATCCTTCCCCTGCTCAAAATGGCAAGTGACATCTGGGCCCAAGGGCTGTCCCTGGATACTTCCGCGAACCTGCTTACTGTTCATCAGGATCTGGTTGACACCCTTGCAGGTATTCTCAATCCTACCATTCCCACCAGGAAACCCAGGACCACCCCCTCGTCTTGGTATAACGCCACATGTAGGAGATCTAAATCCGATTTGATTAATGCCATTAAAACTGGCAGTGATAGGCTAATGATCCGTTCCCTCAGGCTTGCCCACAAAGAAGTATTAAAACAGGCAAAAATAGATTGGGACTGGGAGAGATGGGAGAACTTAGCCTCTGCACTTGCCAATAAGGAAGCGCGAAGATTTTGGGCTATTGTGAATTCAGGGTGTGCGGAACCCCGTAACGCAACTGAAGTCAATTTAGATGCGGGGGTGTGGGAATCCCACTTTAAATCCCTATATGCAGCAACTTCTGATTTTGATCTCTTGCCCTTTTATGCACCTCCTTCTGGGGATGCTGAGGACCTGGAATTCTCCGTAGAGGATGTTTCCATTGCCCTCGGAAAATTGGCAATGGGCAAAGCACCAGGTATTGACAAGCTACCTGGGGATATGTTCAAAGAACAGCCTAAGATATGGGCGCCGTACTTATGCGCACTTTACAACTCCATTTTGTACGGTGCAGAGGTTCCGGGCTCGTGGTTGGGAGCGGAAATTATACCAATATATAAAAAGGGTTCTCCCCTGCTCCCCGTTAACTACAGGCCCATCAGTCTCATTGATGTCCCCCAAAAAATATTTGCACAACTTATTTTAGATCGTTTGCAGGAGTGGACCAATGAGAATGAAATCCTTTTGCCTTACCAGGCTGGCTTTAGAAGTAAAACATCCACCATGGACCAGATTTTCCGTTTAATAATGCTGTACTGGAAGACTGTGGTAATAGAGGGTGGCAGCCTCTACATGGTGTTCGTTGATTTACGCTCTGCGTTTGACACTGTCCCTAGGGGTAAACTTTGGGCTGTCCTACGAGATCTGGGTGTTCCCAATTCCCTATTGGGGATACTGGTGAGGTTGCACACCCAGAACTTTGCTCAGGTCAGGTGTGCAAGAGGAGGTGTATTGTCCGCTAGGTTCACGGTGAGCAAGGGAGTCAGGCAAGGGTGTGTCCTGGCCCCTACCTTGTTCTGCTTATATGTAAATGGGTTGATATCTTACCTGGATGCAGTGCCCAACAACGATGCACCCAGGTTGGCAGGCAAGATAGTCGCGGCTATAATGTTTGCTGACGACACCCTGCTTTTATCTAAGTCACCCATGGGGATCCAACGCATATTGGAAGGTTTTAACAACTTCTGCTGTGAACATGGTCTACAGATAAATGTAGACAAGACTAAATACATGATTTTTAACCCTTCTTCACACACTAGACCACCCCCGACCCTAGACTCGGTTGCACTGGAGAGAGTTCATACATTTCAATACTTAGGTGTTACACTAAGTGAAAATCTTTCCTGGGGCCCCCATCTTGCCAAATCACAACTCAAATTGACCCAATAGCTGGGGGAATACTAAAAATGACAAATGCCTCCACTTACAAACCCATTAGCCCTGGTCTTGAAATTTATAAATCGAGGGCTAGAGCGGCAGCATTGTACGGTGGGGAACTATGGGGGCACGCCGTCAGACCTGGATTGACTAAAGTAGAGAACAATTTTCTGAGGCAGTTGCTCTCGCTTCCCCAAAGTACACCTCCTTTACCGCTGAGGCTCGATTTGGGTATATTTTCCATCCAGGAGGAACTAGCCATCAAACCCCTCAGGTTTTGGAGGAGGATATGGCTGACCCCCGAGCTCCTGCAGTACAGAACTGAATTACAAGAAATACTGAGTTTAGCCAAGGCAGTGCACATTCCATGGCTCTCTTACATTAAAGACGAATTCTTGAAAATGGGCCTTGCGGACATGTGGCTGAATCCAGTAACAGCCTGCAGTGAGATCTCTGGGAACCTATTTACAGAGCACTATAGATCTCGATGCTCTAATGTATGGCTGTATGATTCACAGAATGGTACCATGGTAAAATCATTCTTAGAGATTAAATCTGTATACTTATTCGAAGATTATCTGGATGTAATTTTCCCTGTTATGGCCAGGAAGCTTTACATACAATGGAGGTTTGGCTCACTTCCTATAGCGTGCCTTACCAGTAAATGGTCCTTATCCAGGGCCTCCCATTGTCCAGGCTGTGGTATGAATAATGAGGATGAATGCCATATTCTATTTTTCTGTCCTCTCTATAGTAGAGCAAGGAAGAATTGGATTGTACCTATCTGTAGAAATTTAGGATTCAGGAAATGTTCAGATGCATTACGGATTTTTAAAACTGATACTGCAGGTCATATTGTGTTTGCACTCTCGAAGTATCTGTATGCTATCTGGATCAAAAGGAGTTTTATAATTTCAAATAGTGGCTAGCAGCCCTGGTTTACACTCGATTATGAATTTGCAGTCATTGCTTCATTACTGTATTTTTAATAGTGGCTAGCAGCCCTGGTTTACACTTGATTATGAAATTGTAGTTATTGCTTCATAACTGTATTTTTATTGTATATATTATTTTATGTGCTCTTTTATGGCTGAAATATTGCCGAAATAAAGATTCATGAATGAATGAAAAGATTCCTGATGAACAAGTTCTTACCTTAAATGAGTTTGGATCCTCTGCTCTAAGGGATTGGACTTACACCTTTAATGCTGGCGTTGGTGCTACTCTTCTTTAACTTATCATCTGCTCCCTTCCTAGCTCGATATGTACCAGTTCTGTCTTATTATCTGTTGACCTCTTTTGTTTGTAACTGTTCTGTTTGGTATTCTTATTTGATGCCGATACTGCATTTATTACCTTTCCTTCCCTCCAATTGTAATGCGCTCTGATATCCTTTGGGATCATGTTCATGCTATATAAAACTTTATAAATAAATAAATATATACCTGAAAGGTGCAGAATGGTGATGGAGAGCTTCACTTTCAATGTCTGAGATTGAAGATAGGGTATTAACCTAGCATCTTCTGATTCAGGTCCAAGACACAGGTATTATCCTTAGACCTGTGGTATGTTTCCTACTCATTCAGGAGAGACAGGCACATGCCCTGCCTCTGGTCCAATCCTTTCTTCTCTGCTGGTGCACAGATCTTCTTCAAGTCAAAAGGTGAACATCTAACCTCGCTTGCAGGGCCAGCTTATTTTCAGAATACGGGAAGATGGGCATCAGTCAACTGGCCACTTGGGGCCAGATCTATCAAGCCTTTTTGTGTTTCCAAATCTGCCCTTTTGCAAATGCAAAAATTGCTTTTCTGATGTAGCAAACCTAATTTTGTGATTCGGTAACCTGTTACCGAATCACAAAATGGGTTTACGATTCGGTATTAGTAAGGGGCATGTTTAGGGCTTCCCTTCTTAATACCGAATCGCTTCGGTTTGTATGAATGTTTTGTGACCACAATTGCATTCACAAAAATTTCACATTTTACCACCTACTTCAAGTAGGTGGTAACCCATTCGCAAATGGGAAGGGGTCCCTAAGGGACCCCTTCCCCTTTGTGAATGTTTATAAAACCATTTCTACTTACCAGGCACAAACCTCACTTTTTAATAAACATAATTCAGCCCTACATTAGGGCCTACACAGCCCTGATGGCTGGATGCAGTGTATTCAAAATCATGGGTAAGTACTCTTAAGTTTCATATGTCCTGGTATTGAACAACTCTTAAGTTCGCTTTTCACTACTGTGAGGCCTACCTCTCCCAAAAGATAACACTGGGTACCCTTATTACATTTAATCAGCAGTAACTTTCTATTTGGAGCAGAACGGAATATTGAGTTTAGTGTCTAAAGCACTGGAATTTAAAACCCTTGTTAATAATAAAGTCAGATTTAAAGTCACAATTCTGATAATGCAGCTTTTAGAAAGTTGGCATTTTCTTGCCCTAACCATTTGGTGCCTGCAGCCTGCATACTGCATCACATGACTAGGTGTAGCTGTAAGTCAGTCTTTGTGCATTGCTCCCAGACATTGAAATAAGGGGAGAATAGGTGTTGCCAGGATGGACCATCTCTGACTTGACAGAGGGCAGAGCTGTCACCTACCACGCATGCACATCACAGTGCCTCTGCCTAAGCACACTCACAAAGGGTGTGAACACTAGTCTTTTGTGACCTCAGACATGCTGGGGCGAGGGCAGGATGGCAGGAAATGATAAGCACCTTTAGTGGTGGAAACCTCTAGAAAATGATCTTACTTCAAAGAGATCCCCAGATATAAATACTGGGCCCTCAGACCGAAATGTTCATTACACCTCTGAACCTGTGAAAGGCTCAGAAGGAATGCTATGCTGCTTTGCAACTCTGATGTCCTGCTGCCTTGCTGCCTAAGTGTGTTATGGGGATTCTGTCTAATCAGAACTATGCTTGGGATTACAGAACGTCAGTATGTAGGAACTGAGTCACTATGTCACATCAGTACCTAAGAACCCCAATCCAAACTAGCTCATAGTGCTTCACCTGCTTTCCTAACCTTCCCAGAGTGACAAGTAAGTTAGCACCCAAGAACATAACACTCTAGTCCCCTCAGGGAACTATGGAAACAGATTTGATTTGATTTGATTTGATTTGATTTGATTTGTAGATTTGTAAAGCGCAACGTATGCCCGGGGACGTCTTGGCGCTGGAGTAGGTAGGAATAGTGGGCTATGGCGTTTCAGTTGACAAATAACCAGGTTTTCAATAGCTTTCTGAATAACATAAGTGATGTGCTGTTTTTTATATGGGTTGGTAGACTATTCCATGTTTTTGCTGTTCCCAGCAGGAAGCTTCTACCCCCCCAACGGGCCTGCTTGAACCTGGGGATTGACAATAATTGCTGGTGATTTGACCTTACATTTCTGGTTGATGTATATCTTTGAAGATGTGTTCTTATGTACAACGGTCCTCTGCCCTGCGGGGCCTTATATGCTAGGCATTGTGACTTGAATTTTATTCTTTTTTCGACCGGAAGCCAGTGGAGGTCCCTCAGCCTATGGGAGACTGGTTCGTATTTGGGTATATCTAAAATTAGTCTTGCTGCTGCGTTCTGCATTCGCTGAAGTTTCAGAAGGAATTGAGATTGTAGCCCTACATATAGCGCATTGCCGTAATCCAGTCTCGAGAGGGCCAGTGCTGTGACCAAGGTCTTCAATGAATCTTTAGGGATAAAAGGACTTATTTTCTTAATCATTTTCAGGATGCCCCAAAAAGTGGAGGCAAGTTTATTGATCTGGCATTTAAATGTCAGTCTTTCATCGAAGATAACTCCCAGATTTCTGACCTTTGGGACTGGGACAGGGCATTCCCCCATGTCATCTGGCCACCATCTTGGGGACCAGAAAGTGGTGTTTGTCCCTAATAGTAATACCTCGGTTTTTTCACCGTTTAGTTTAAGACAGTTTTCCTGCATCCAGGTGTTTATCTGGGACATACAGGCATTGAATCGGTCTGCTGTATCCTCGATGTTATTTGAGATTGATACAACCACCTGGGTGTCGTCGGCGTATGATATCACCGAGAAGCCATATTGCCTGATAATTGCTGCCAGAGGGGCCACATATGTGTTAAACAGCGTGGGGCTCAAAGATGAACCCTGTGGCACCTTCCATGGCAGCGCGAAGGATTTGGATGCTGATCCATCTGCTTCTATTACAAATGATCTATCTGCTAGATAAGATGACAGTAAGGTGATGGCAGTATCTTGAAGTCCGATCTCAGCTAGTCTACCAATCAGGATCTTATGATTAACAGTGTCGAAGGCCGCCGAGAGATCCAACAGGATCAAGGCGGCCTTCTTTCCTGCATCTAATGTACTTCTGAGCTCCTCTACTGCCATTATTAGTGCAGTCTCTGTCCCGTGGCCTTCTCGGAAACCATATTGTGAGTGGTCCAAGAAGTTTCCCGCGGTGATATATGATGTGATCTGCGTATTAAGTAGCTTCTCCAGCACCTTAGAGGGAAACGGAATCCTGGAGATGGGCCTATAGCTACTAGGTTCATTAGGATCAAGGTTGGCTTTTTTCAGTAGTGGTCGGACTGAGGCTGACTTCCATGCCATAGGAAAAATACCAGATTGTTTTATATCTGAGAATAATGTTTTGAGTTGTTCGCTGAGCAGTTCTGGGAAAAAATGGAACACCTTGGGTGGACAAGGGTCAGACGGTGCCCCTGATTTGGTAGTATTGACCACTTGGGTTACCTGTTCCATCGTCGGTCCAGAGAAGGTGAAAAACTTGTCAGATGCCTTTAATCCTGGTCTGGGTCCTTCATGTGGAGGGGTATAATTGTCCGGGAATGTTCTGTATACAGTCTCGACTTTGTTTACAAACAATTGACCTATGGTATTACAGAAATCTGGGCTGAACTTTTTCCGAGCATTCATTGGGAGATTTGCCAGTTTTTCTACTGTATCAAATAGTTCTCTACTGGTGTTTTTAGCTTTCTGGATTTTCTGTGTAAAATATTTACTCTTTTCCTCGACGATCATTTTCTTATATTCTGACAAAATATATGAATATTCGATTTTTGTTGTCTGGTCGCAATTAGCTCTCCACTTTCTTTCAGCTCTTCTACATTCTTTCTTTTTCATTCTTAGCTTTTCTGAGAACCAAGGATCAGAAGGTTTAGTTCTTTTTGGTATGAAGTTCTTTTTAGGGGCTGTCATATCTAATGCTGTCTTTATCCAAGTGGAAATTTTTTTAACCCCAGAGTTGGCATCTGAATTTAGAGTTGGCTTTGAGGCAGTTAATTGGGCATGTAGTTCAGGTATGTTTATTTTATCCCAATCCTGGTATATGACTGGGGTGTTGTTGTTACTTAATGGTGTTTTATGCCCATTATTCTGTACCGTGAATAATATTGCTTTGTGATCGGACCACGGGACCGGGATGATTTCCGAGATTCTTATCCCTGAATTGGAAGTAAAAATCCCATCCAGTGTGTGTCCTGCGACATGTGTTGCTTGTCTAACTTTCTGTTCTAGGGAGAAACTTGCCATGGTCTCAGTGAATGTGACAATATTTTGATCCTTTTCTTTTTCAAGATGATAATTGAAGTCTACTAGTACTGTGAAATCTGGGTAGTTTATACTGGACTCCAAAAAGGGGCTGATGTTGTTAATTAGAGGGGTCCGTGCTTTCGGTGGACGATATATAAGGAGTCCTTTAAGTGTATCATTGTTGTTTAAGGAAACTAGGGAGGCTTACCTAATGGAGAGGCGTATTTACCACGGACTAATTAGGAAGTCTAAAACAGCATACTACACCACTAGAGTTAGCCAAGCTGGCAACTCGATGAGGGAGCTCTTTTTGCTTTATAAAACCCTCTCGAGTGGGAAACCGGCCATGGTTCCAGATGACTGCTCGGTAGAATCCTGTGATAGGATTGCGGAATTCTTTTCCGAAAAGATTGCAGAAATCTACTTGGCATTTCCCAGTCATCCCATTGCTGGAATTGATTTTGCGGAAAGCCCGAGGGAATGGAGTGACAAACACACATTGACCAACTTTGTCACCCCGCCCCCGGAGGACCTACTAAAAATCTGCTTATCCATCAAATCGGGCTCCCCGCGGGATCCCACCACGCCGAAACGACTAGTGGATAGTTTATCGGTGCTAGAACCATATATAAGACACCTATTGGATGTGTCTTTTAGCACCAAGACCGTGCCCAAAGCCTGGAAACAGGCGGTGGTTCTACCTCTCAGAAAGAAACCTAACATCAGCTTTGAGAAATTAGAGAACCTCCGGCCGATCTCCCTTCTGCCCTATCTGGCTAAAGTGGCCGAAAAGACGGTAAACATACAACTGATGGATTTCGTGGATGAGGCCACACTACTTCACGATACCCAGTTTGGTTTCCGTCCCCGCCACTCAACGGAATCAGCGCTTTTGATGGCTGTGGAGACCCTGCGCCAGGGGGTGGATGAGGGTCATACTATGGCACTCATCCTATTGGACCTGAGTGCATCTTTCGACACCGTAGCTCATTCCACCTTGCTACGGTGTCTGAATAATGGCGGAATAACTGGAGCTGCCCTCGCATGGATTCAGTCCTTCCTGACCGGGAGAAGCTTTCAGGTCCGTCAGGGTGAATGCTATTCCAGGGATATTGGATTGGACCAGGGCGTACCCCAGGGGTCGTCCCTGAGCCCCACCCTATTTAATCTGTACGTCTCCCCAGTGGCCCTTATTGCGGCGGGTCATGGTCTGCACATCGTGTCCTACGCCGACGACACGCAGCTGGTTGTCTCCCTCTCGCGAGCTCCCGGTCTTGCGGCGGACAGTTTCAGAGTCTGCATGCAAGATCTTGCAGCCTGGATGTCCGCCAACTGCCTTAAATTAAATGGCAACAAGACCGAGGTGCTCATAGTGGGGGGGAACCCGTCTGTCTGGTCGTCGGTGTGGTGGCCTCCATGTCTGGGTGAGGCTCCAACACCTTGCCAAGAAGTCCGGAACCTTGGAGTCTGGATGGATGCTGACCTGTCTTTTGGACCTCAGATAGGACGTGTGGCGGGCGTATGTTTCAGCGTCCTGAAAAGTCTACGTAAGGTTTTGGATCTCCTCCCCACGTCAGCCCGCAGAACGTTGGTGCACGCCCTCGTTACGTCACGCCTAGATTATGGCAATCTGCTGTACCTGGGAGCAACCAACAAGGCCTTAAATCGCCTTCAGGTATTACAGAACGCAGCTGCCCGCCTCATTTTAAAATTTCCCAAAAGAGAGTCCTCTAATACTGCCCTTCGGGCTCTTCACTGGTTGCCAGTGAGGAGCAGGGTTGAGTTTAAGGCCCTTTGTACCTGCCACCGTATTCTCACTAGGAAAGCGCCAATACCGCTCCAGGACCTGATCACCAGGTATGTACCAACACGCTCCCTTCGCTCGTCCCACGGAGCCCTTTTAAAGGTCCCGAAGATAAGGCGAGCTCGTATGGGAGGCAGATCTTTTCGCTACCTGGCGGCCAAGAGCTGGAATGCTTTACCTCTGGACCTTCGTCTTGAGTCATCTGAACTTGGCTTCAGGAGGAAGCTAAAAACATACTTATATACACGCTAGCTTGCACAGTCTCAAGGGCTGAGTCTGATGGGAGTCTCTCTGTTTTAGCGCGGGGACACGCTGTGAGCGTAACCAAGCGCTTTATAAAATTCCCTTATTATTATTATTATCGATATTTGGAATGTTAATGTTTCACAGTCCGGTGTACTGCCCATTGCGCATCCTACTACTCTGATTTCTTCTCTGGAGATAATAGCTAATCGTCCTCCCCTCTTGTGTCTTCGGTCAGCCCTTGTAATGACGTAGCCTGTAGGGAGTGCTAATATTAGTTCTGGGTCTGACGTTTTTTCTGCCCAAGTTTCCGCTATAAACGCTAAATCTAGTTTGTGTGTTTCAATCATTTCTGCAATTTCAATGTTATGTTTTATCAGTGAGCGTGCATTGATTAGCACTGCTTTGGACTCTCTAATATTAGGGGGTTTTAGCTGTATCATTTGTGCCTTTACTTTCAAGTAGCTCAGTTGGAGCCCACATAATTTGCACCTATGTGGCTTCTCTAGAAAGTCACAGCGTAACCCACAGTTTGTTGTGCTCGTAGTGTTCAGCTTCCATAGCTCCTCATGTGTATAAGTCACAGTGTTTGGTGCTAATGGTCGAGACACAGGGGTCATGGCGCTAGGCGCGGGCCAGGCGTGGACTGGCGCAGACGGGCTTGCCTTTGGCGCGCCCGCTGCGCGCGTCCGCTGCGCGTGCGCTTCTGCATCGGGTTTTATGTGGCTGTCGGCGGAAAAGCTAGTCCGCTACCCACTAAGGTAAGTTTCTGTGCCTATATGCACTAGCAGCAAGAACAATGTGCAAATAGCAATGAGCAGTTCGGTAAAAAGTCGTTGTGACTGAATTTATCACCAATATCACCCTAATCAGTGCCTTAATTTCGTTTTTGTTAAAAAACATACAGTATTTACATCAATGTCTTTCGCTTCAGCTAGCGGTGCTGCCGATTACACAGCAGTCCCACCACGTCTGCTGCGCGTGCGCTCCTGCATCGGGTTTTATGTGGCTGTCGGCGGAAAAGCTAGTCAGCTACCCACTAAGACTCCCAATATGTCCGCCTAGAATCGCCTTCCGATCAACGGCACTTGCCGAGTCGGACCGAGGCGTGTTGGCGAGGACCAGGTAGCGCGTAATACAATGTGCAAATGTGCAATTTAAAGGTAAGTTTCTGTGCCTATATGCACTAGCAGCAAGTACAATGTGCAAATAGCAACGAGCAGTTCGGTAAAAAGTCGTTGTGACTGAATTTATCACCAATATCACGCTAATCAGTGCCTTAATTTCGTTTTTGTTAAAAAACATACAGTATTTACATCAATGTCTTTCGCTTCAGCTAGCGGCGGCGCCGATTACACAGCAGTCCCACCACGTCCACGTCAGATTGTAACCTTTTCATTTTCTCACTCGTGCATGTTCATTAAAAACAAAACATAGACACAAGAACAGTTTACAATATTTATTGAAACTATCACGCTCTATTATAAAACTACTGTGCTGCATATGCATGCTAGCAAAGTGAGTAGCATCGCAAGTAAACTATATACAATGATAAGCCCTACCATGTTTAAAGGAATATCTGCCTTAGCCTATCCACACTACATGTGCACAGTGATATATCATACTCTTTGATATATCACTTTGCACATGTAGTGAGTATAGGCAAAAGTGCTGCTCCATTTTAACCACTTCAATAACTCTGAGGGCATATGCGCCCAGTTCAAAGCATTTGTTGCAGAACCTGTCTCAGAGAATTGCAATCTTCAGTTGCATTAGCATTGGCATGGAAAGCTATGTTAGTGGCCGGAATTAGCAAATTGTCCACTGCCTGCTTTGGCGTTGCCTGTCTCAAGTGTCAATGTTTCACAGATACAAGTTTATATGGGAAGAAAAGAGTGAGCGTGCATTAACAAAGACTCACTGAAGAAGTATTGTATGGTGGACTACAATAAGTTTGATTTGTAAAAATGTATTTGGGCATCATATACACTGTACATACACTGTCTATATACCAAGCACTATCAGTGCAGAGAACAAGCAATGATAAAAGCAAAACGTACCAAAAAACACCGGAAAAAACTATTTCTGTTGTTTGAACTTGAAAGCACTGAAAAAAAAACCCACCAGAATTTACCAAAAATAGAAACTGAAAATAGGAAAGCCAAATCATCGATCGCTGGTATTAGAGCTGGACCCCATACCTGGGATTATTGTTAGGTATTCTGCATCTCAGGTTGCGCAAGGCTGGCATGCTTGTCTCATGACCTCGCCTCTGCAAGAATTTTCCTCTGTTTTCAAATGGCTTGTCTCGTGTATATGATATGAGGTGTCTGTTTTTAAAACAGCAGATGTGAATTATGTTGTGTCTAAATGCCAAGCCATGTTGCTAACTGAGTACAGAAAGACAGGTCAAAGTGTTGTTTGACCTTGTACAAGATGTTCAGACAGAGTTCCAGAGAGAAGAACCAATAACAAAAACATGGGCAATGTTTTGCTAAAAGAATATTGTGGCACAAAAATAAATGTGCTTTGTGTAACATGTGCAATGCAAAGCAGCCTAGAACTTGCAGCTAGGACAAAAATTAGGGAGAACTAAGTGAGTGGGCCTTAAAGGGAACTCACGACAAGTGAGAATGACTGGACCTACACCTTGAACCAGAGTGACTCCAAGGGCTAGTTGGCTGGCCTCCTGATCAGAGCCTCTGGGACAGAAAAGGATCCAACAAAAAGGATCCAACCAGCAGCAGCTGGATTCTGTCTTCTGTGACTTTTGCCCCCCAAGTGGTGCCATCCTATTCCTGGACCCATGGTAGTGGGGCTGAAGGTGCTCTGCCGACCCATCTGTGGTCCCTGCAGAACCGAAACAGTGACCCTCACCTCCAAAGAACTGTCACTGCACAATGCAACCCAAAGCAGCACCTCACATCGAAGCCCTGTAGTTCATCGGAACTGCCCTGTGCAACGCATTTCAATACAGGACCTCGCAATGTAACCCCACAGCCCATCGAATCTGCCGCTGAGCGACGCATCTTCTGTGTAAGACCTCTCAGTGCTCCGCAACCCAGATTTAAGGTACTTTGTTCAGCTGGCCTAACTGGGTCCCTTTATGGGACCGTACTCCATTACGCTCAGCCTGAACTTATAACTTTGTCCGGTTACAGCATGACCAGGTAACCACAGTTGGCGCTTTATACTTCTAAGCCCTGTTTTCACTTAAATCTTTATAATTGCATATTTCTGGTTCTCCTAATTGGATTTTTGTGGTTTTGGTCTCAAATAATGTATTACATTTTACTCTATGTTTCTAAATTGGTGGGAGATTTTTTGTGTGTTGTGTTTTCACTTTACTACGGTTTGAAGAGCTGCATAAATACTTTAGTTATTTTCTTCAAGTTAAGCCTGACTGGTTTTGTGCCAAGCTACCAGAGGGTTAAGCACAGGTTAATTTGGGGTTTGCTTGTGGTTCATGAAATGATGAAGCTCCACAGGTAAGGAGAAGAAACTTATTTTATTTGAGCCAGCAGGAGCGGTGCAGCCACCATCTCTTTCTCCCTCTGCCAACCGTCCACTCTACCATTCTAGAACCCCACAAGACACTCTGCTCGAGCACCTGCACAAGACTATGACCCAACACATCTTCCTTCCATACAATGACAAAAATATAAACAAAACTGTTCAGGTTAACATTTGCAAAACATATGCATGGTTAACAAAAGTTGGAAATTGCAAATAGAACTACAAAAACAATTAAATCATAAAGTTAAAACGAAATGTACAGTCAATAGATAACAAATCTTCAGCATGGCAAAATGGAGCGTAAATTAATGAATGATGTACTCTTGGAATTTTGAAGGCAACTTAGAAATTCTGGAAGAAGGTGCACGGCCATGAGACCCTCAAGCTTCCAGAGACCCCTAAGCCCAATCTTCCCCAGACACATTGGTATGGCAAGACTTAGGAACCGAGATATTACTCTTGTTCCACCATCTGCCATCATCCATTTTTACAGCACCTTTATTGGTTCTCACTACAGTCTTGAGTTCAGAGAATTTAGATTCTCCCTTGGGAAGAATCCTAGATCATTTTACTCTCACTCGGTCACTAATACATACTCTTAACTCTTTGGTTGGATATATTTGTCCTGAGCTTCAACTCTCTTACTAACTATCTCCTTTATTTTTTTCTCAGACAGTTTAAACTCTCCCATCTACCTCCTTAACATTTTGGAAGAGGGAACACGTCCTCTCAACAAAATGAAAGGAGAAACTGCAGTATCAGCGTTGGCAGTAGTGTGCACTGCCCACAGTAAATTCTTCAACTCTTTCTTAGAATTCAAACCACTGGCTTTTGACAGTTGTACATTGTCTTTGATCACCCCATTAAACCTCTCCACAAGGCCATTGCTCCTAGGGTGATAAAGCGAAGTTCTAGAGTGTTTTATGCCCATAAATTCCATAAACTCTTTAAATTGTGTAAAAGTAAACTGACAACCATTGTCAAAAAGTATCTCATCGGGAATTCCTTCCCTTGCAAACAGATTCCTGGAACTCACGGAACAGCTGTGGGTGACTTCACAAACTTGACTTCAGGCCAACGACTGTAGAAGTCCACAAGGACAATAACATACTCAGAAACACCATTTGCTTATAAAGACATGGGATCTATGATGTTGATGGCAAGCTTGGACCAAGCTTTGGAGGGCACCTCAAGTGCTTCTACAGGACTGGGTACGGTTACGGCATGCAATCCCTCACAAAGTATTCTACCTCGCGGTCAAAACCAGGCCACCAGAGGTTCTCCCTGATTCTCCTTTTCATGGCACACATGCCAATGTGACCCTTGTGAGCTAATGCAAGAACTTTATTACGCATGGCCTCAGGACCCACAAGCAAAGAAGTTTGATACAATAATCCATTGACAATGGACAACTCATCAAAAACATGCTTGAATTTACTGAGAGAGTTGTCCCTTGAGTAACTTCCTGACCAACCTACATTTACCCTTGATTTCCTCATCCATCTCATAAGCACTCCTCTGCTCTTGTTCTGTTGAAACACCATTGGAATTACACACAGTATGACAGATCACCTCAGTATCAGTGTTCTTCTCATTGTCCACACAACCTGTTTCATCACAACTGGGTAATCTAGAAAGACAATCTGCTAACAGATGTTTCTTGCCAGGAACGTATTCAACCACAAAGTTGTGCTCCAATAGTCTACATTGCCACTTTTCAGTCCTGGGGGTCACCTTGCTACCGTGGTGAAAAGATGAACTAAAGGCTTATGATCCAACCTTACTGTGAAATTAGAACCCACGAGTAATGTTTGAAATGGATAATGCCCCGCCAGCAAGCTAACGCTTTGCTTTCTATAACAGAGTATGTGGCCTCTGCAATCCTCTAGACACAAAAGCTATTACTTCATCTCTTCCCTCTCTGTGCTGCTTTACCACAGCACCCAAACCTCTCTGACTGGCATCAGTCATGATAATAGTATGATCTTTGGTATCAAAAGGTTTTAAGGGAATGGCATGTGCAATCTCTCTTTAAATTAGATTACATTCTTCCTTACATTCATTATTACACTTGAACACAGAGTTTTTCTTAAGGAGACCCCTCATGTGGTATGTTTTTGCAGTGCAATTAGGCACAAATCTAGCATACAATTCAATGAGTCCCATGAAGGACCTCAGTTGATCCTTGTCCTCAGGAGTGCTGAAATTCTGTATCGCTTGGACTAAACTGGTTTTGGGCTCCACCTCCTCAGCAAATTTCTAACCCAAATACTCTACGGTGGGCCTATTCAATTAGCATTTGTCGAGGCTCAGAGTGACTCCTTTACTATCTACAATTGAGAATACAGAGTGCAACCTTTCATTGTGTTGATCCTAACTGGTGCCAAAAACCAAAACGTCATCCTGAAAAGACATCACCCCAGACATACCCTTGAACATGCTCTCCACAATTCTTTGAAACACTGCGGAAGCAGAAGCAAGTCCAAAATTCATGCGTTTGAACTGGAACAAACCATCTGGGGTGATAAAGGCTGTGTAATGCCTAGAATCAGGGTGCAAATCTATTTGGTGATAGGCAGAAGTCATGTCCAGTAAACTGAACCACTTTCCACTCTTGAGAGTCATTTCAACAATATTGGGTAAAGGGTGTTGGTCTACCCATATGTGATGGTTTAAATCGAATAAATCAAAACACATACGAAGAGTACCTTTGGTTTTCTTGGCTAGAACAATCGAGGAAACCCAATCTGAAGATTCGATGGGTCCAATTATATTGCTAGCACATAACATATCCAATTCTTTCTTCAATTTGTCGCGTAAAACCAAGGGTACCCTGCAAACCTTATGTACAACAGGCTCTGCCCCATCGACCAACCTTATTTTGTGCTTAAATACCTTGAACAGACCTAAATTCCTTTTGCAAACTTTTGGATACTTGGTCTCCCATGATTCTGCTTTGATTGTTTGGATACAGATACATTCTCTTTTTAATATGACTTGAAGGGGTTATTGGGTTCCAGTATAATTCCTAGATTCCTTTGATCCTGCCACCCCAACACACTTGTATCCTCTTCGGCAACATAAATTATTCCTTGGGATTTACTGTCCTTGAAGCATAGATTAGCATCCAATTCACCTACAACATCAATGGCTTTTCCCCCAAAACCAATAGGCTTTATAGCGGAAAGTCTCAAAGAAAACCCTTGAGTTTTGAATGAATCCTCCCAGGCCTTTTCACTTATTAATGTAACAGGAGAACCAGAGACTGCTAATACTTTAACATCCACACCATTGATGTTCACAATGCAAAAAAGGGTACTTAATTCCTTGGGAGGTGGCACTACATGTGCTCACGGCGTGTAACTCCCCAATGGTGCAGATCTGTTCTTCTTCACTTGACGATGACTCTCTTTCTTTACAATGTTCCACATTCAAGACATTTCTTGAAGGTCCTGCATTAAATGGTCTTTTTCCAGTGGATCTGCAAACTCTTGTGAAATGCCTTTTTTTGAAACACTTTGCGCATGTTATGTCCATAGCAGGGCAAACCTTGGCATTACCGAGATGAGATGAACTGCCACAACGGTAACACTCCTAATGTTTATATGTAGGTTTTGAAAATAATCTCTCATTCCCATTGTTCTTTTCTTGATGCATTTTATCTTTTGGTCTTTTGTACTTACTCTTGACAGCTAAAACTCCATCAGAATGAATTTTTGGATCAGAAATTTTAATTTGTTTTAAATACGCTGTAGTGCTTTCTATCCTTGTTGCTATTTTCAAAGCTTTTTGAAAAGTAAGATCAGGCTTGGATAGCAAAACATCTTAAACCTTTTTGCTGCCAGTTTTCACCACCAATTGATCTCTTATCATTTCTTCTTCAAATGTTCTATACTCGCAAGAAACAGCCAAAATTCGTAGTGCGCCAACAAAGGTAGCTGCTGATTCGCCGGGTAATTGTGCCCTTTTGTGAAATGTATGTCTCTCAAACGTAACATTATTGCACGCTTTAAATCTTATGTCTAAGGACTTGATGGCTGTGGCATATTCATCCTCCACACCATCACACACACCTTCAGTTAATAAGACAACCACATTAGCAATGAGTTTGAGAATGCTGCGACCTTCTGAGCCCAAACAGTGTCTTAAAATTGCATACTTCTTTTTATGTGTAAAAGAATCACCCTCCAGCATCAGGGTATGCCTCGAACCCTTCCTTCCATCTTTCCCAATCCGTTTCTGTGGACACTGGATTGGGTATAAACTAGGCAGGTGGTATTATAGATGGTTGCATATTTGAATTAAGTGAAGAACAAAGATCCAAAATACACAGGAAATAAAATTTGACTGGAGTGGTTTGGCAGAGTAGATTTGGCAAACTTAAAAACAGATAGTTTGTGTTAAGGTCGCTATTGCTTTCCTTATAACTTCTCCAGAAATTGCAAATGCCAAAATTCTCATGCAGGGAAGAACTAGAACGTGTCCGCTTTCATAGAAGAAAAACTAGAGCGTACGTTTTCTTTTCATATATATAGTTTTTTATATCCTTTCCCAAAGAAGTGACACCCGTTTTGAAGTGTGTGTATCCCCGATGTGTGTTTAAACTGGTGTGTGCATCACCGATTGCTTTTCGAGTGACACACGTTTGAAATCGAAGTGTGTGTGTCACTAGCAGAGCTGAAGCGGAGAATGCCTGGTTCCGAAATGGCTACCGCCGTGCATGCCGTGCGTGTGGAACAGGTCAGGCAAAGTCAGGCACTCTGAGGTGGTCACCCCCGCAACGGCAGGTCGCGGCAGAGTCTCGCGGCAAAAAGGCAACAACACCGGTAGTGCTAGGGATCGGAGCAAAGGTCTGGTGCTGCGCTCAGCAAAAGCGTTCACAAGGTGAGAGTGTGGCGAGACTTCACCTTGGCTGGGGGCTGTGCGAGCGGAACAAAAGTTTGTTCGTCGTTCGTTTGGTCAACGAACGGGCTCGAAACAGGATACAGGAACTGTGTGCAGGACTCGCGTGGGACTCCTGCTGTCAGCAGCTCATCGCCAATGAAAGGATGAAGCTCCACAGGTAAGCAGAAGAAACTTATTTTATTTGAGCCAGCAGGAGCAGCACAGCCACCATCTCTTTCTCCCTCTGCCAACCGTCCACTCTATCATTCTAGAACCCCACCAGATACTCTGCTCGGGCACCTGCACAAGACTATGACCCAACAGTTCACCCTGACCCCTGACAAGAATTGTAGTTGTTGCATGAGTGGGGCATCACCCCCTTCAACCAGTAACCAGATTTCCTATTGTGACAAGATGAGCTTGCTTTCTATTCCACCAAATTCAGGCATCATGCAAAAATGAAAACACCTGTTCCAAGTCCAAATTTTGCTCTGCCTTTTAACGAGTATATCTGTTTCATATTGCTTCTGCCACTGACGTGTTTTCAGATTTACTTTGAGTTATGGAAGTTGTACAACATTCACCTATTTCAGGCATCTCAGATAATGCAGGATGTGCTGTTGTGTTTGATAGGAGCCTCTGCCCATCGCTCACCTCTCTCTGCTTCTCATGTTGAATTAATCCTCAAACGTGCTACTTTGTTAATCATCCGAGGTTGGTGTCTCTGCATCTTCCAAAAATGCGGGTGCTTGCATGAATGTTTCTGAACCTGTTCTGTTTCTACTTCTTTCGTTAGTGGTGTGTGAAACAGGTCACCACTGGCTTAATCTACCATTGAGGCATTTCAGTCTGTCTACTCCTAAATCTGTTGTATTTATGTAGGTGTATTGTAAACCTATACATGTAATCATGAACAGGAATAGGATGTCTCCAAGAATGCATGATGCAAGTAGTTGGTGTATCTTTTCAAGTGCACTGCTAGGAATGTTTCTGAACAGAAGAAAGTAACCACTCATGAAGAGATGTAGACTTCTGCCTGCATTTTTTCTGAACAAATCTCATTAGATTTATGTATATAGAGTAATATGGAAACGTTGCGTAATCAAGCAGTTTTCACAAAAGAACCCTTCATCTTGCCACACTGAGGGGGATATTCTCAAGAACGTGTGATAACTACCGCAAAAGTAGCTTAACGCAACTCCTCATATCGCAGTCTATCGTGGGAAAATAACACCTTGTCAACGTGTTATTCCCAACACGGCGGTACTATGCGATAGACCCATCACAACGCGACAAATGAACACGTTAAAATCAACGCAACATCGCACAATTGCGAAACACCAACACGAATAAAGCGGCGATGACGCAAATCGTGATACAGAAATCTTCGAAAACCAGCCACAGGCCTGCAATCCCCACGCATCATGCGGGAAAATGCACTACAAAATTTGGAACAAAAACCACATACAAAAGCCAAACAACAGCGAAGCACAATGGAGACAGCCGGAGCAAGTGCAGAGGACAACCAGAACCCCACAAGCCCCCCGGAGGACCAGCCTGGGACCTCGGGGTCAGTGAAGGGCAAGGACAGGAAGAGTAGGAAGAAAAGGCTCAGTCCGCAGGAAAACAGAATAATGATACAGAGGTGATAGAACACCATCAACTACTGTTCGTCACCTCCACTGTGTCACTGGAAACCAAAAACTGGAATATGGAAGACCATCGTGGACAAGGTGAATGCAGTCGGAGTGTTGAAGAGGACAATGGAAGAGGTCAAGAGGCGCTGGAATGATGTCAAGCGCAAAACCAAGCAGAAACTCGCAAACTACCAGAAGGCAGCAATGCACACTGGAGGTGGGAGTCCAGCGCCACAGGAGGAGCTGGACGAGATAAAGGAAATGGTGTCCATAGTCATCAGTGGGGAGACGTGGCAGGAGTCGGGGGCCCGGACACTGCTCAACATGACCGGACACAACTACACCAGGGTGAGTAACGACCAGGGACTGGGGGCACGGGGGAGATGGGCACAATGGCACACATACACAAGTAAGCATAGCACATCTTCAGACAAACTGCGCCCCAGACCCCCAACTTCCACCAAGAGACCAATGCACCCAAGTATGCAACATCTCAGCACTGTATAAGCACAGAAGTCTGAGGCACACTGCATGTAAGTGATAAGGGGCAGCCAAATCAGTGCTGCAGGGGTGACTCCCCCAAAATGCGGCACACACACACATCACCTGCAGAGCACATCAACATCTACAACCATGTGGCACAATCCGCAGCACGTCCACCATAGAACAGGGGACACAACTGATGTCGCTTGTGTGCAGGAACTGGCCAATCACATGTGGCATGGCAGGGAAATGTGAGTTGACAATGTACAATTACAAACACACATCCGTGATGTTGTCGGAATGTCCACTGTCCCGCACCATTTAGGCAGCTCCCCACAAACAGTCACAATGTACACTGTCATGCAGTCTGAATGTAAACATGTACAAAGTGACAACATGCAAGTGAACACAATGTTAAACTGCATCTCCCCTTCACATTGCAAAGGGAAGTTCAACACCTCCTGCAGAGCAGTCCCAACCTCTCTTCTCTAATGATGAAGAGGACCACGACACCTTTGACTCCGATGCCCTCCAACAGGTCGTGGACAGCCTCCGCAGCCCACTTCCAGGAGCAGGGCAACCCAGCTGCTACGAGGAGAACCCTCCCCAGAACAGAACACACAGCAGGCAGCAGGCAGCACCCACCACGGCTGCCTCCCAGCACCCCCACGACAAACAGATGGCCTTCCAACGCCATGTGTTGGTGTGCCAGGAGAAGCTGGCTGAACAGGTGCCGGTGGGGTTCGACTGCATGGCAGACAAACTAGACGCCATACGTGCGTGTCTAAGTCCCATCAGGGACCACTCACAGTCCCTAACGGACACCCACAGTCCTCTCCATGCCCTCCAATGAACCATGGCAGATATCGCCAGAGTCCTGACTCTGTGACAAGAACGACTGTCTATTCAGAGTGGCTCCAGCGAGCTCGCACGGGAGTTGGGACTCATGTGGAGGCTCATGGAGAACATGGAGCGGACGCGGGTGGAAAGATTGGCTGCCATGGCTGTACACAAGCGAGAGGTAGCTGGGTCCCTCAATGCCATAAAGACCCTCCTCATGGCATTGCTGCCACAAGGCCTGGCACTGATGCATGCTGCAGCTACCACTCCTTCCACATCCCCGGACCCTGATGTGTCAGTGCCACACAGTGCTGGAAACAGACCACCACCATCCACAGGTGAGGCACCGGGAACAGCAGAGGACGAAGATGCAGATGAATCTGCACTTGTGGTCAGAAGGAAGCGGTAGCATCCATCTCCGCCATATGTCCTGTTTCTGCTTGGTTCTGCCCTCGGCATCATCACCTTCCACTGTACCCCGATGCACTCAGCGACACTCACCTTGGACCTCGACATGGACTGCCGGATCCTGTTTGGTCACCAATGACACAGTTATCAGACTGCGGACTGGACTCCCCCTCTTCTGATGTACATGCCATTCCCTGTAGGACTCCGGCTGGCCCTCCACGGGCTGTCAATGTGGTGTGGGGCTTGCATGGCCCTGTACTGCTCCAGCTACGACACTCCATTGAATGCGCATTAAACATACATTGTCACACCGTTGTGTCATGTCTATGATCTTGCAAGTCTGGAGGTATGGATGAATGTAGGGTCAATGATTTCCCCCTTACATCCATGTTGCTCATGTTGTGGGACTTGGGTCACAGGGTGATTGCGTTCCGGGTGGCGCCAACACTAGAATGGAGACACACGCAGCAGTCACTTCCTTGTCCAGCCCAGAATGTAAGCACGCCCAGAACCCCGGGGTCATTGTTCACACCCTTATGCTGGACTGGCATGTGCCAGGCCAGCCCACTCTGCTCACGCTCATGGGGTGGAACAACAACGATACATGTCCCAGGTCTTCCCTGTAGGGATCTGCTGCCCACAGGTCTAGTTGTCAGCATGCCACAGCCACTCCCTCACGGCTGGTTCACACCCACACCACACCTATTCAGCACCTGCGTCACAGGAAATGTGACCCTGCCAATAAAAATCGCCTGGCGCACGTGCTGGACGTCATTTCCACTCTGTCACTGGGTTGCTTCGTGTGGGTATCCTTTCTGCCTGTGGGCCTAGGGCCATGCCACAGCACATTGCACAGTGCCGGGGTGACATGATGACATCCGCACCACGGTACTCAATCATAAAGGGCCCATGGCTTGCAGTGCACAGACTTGGGGGCACCGGATGCACTGCGGCAGGCACAGGCACACCGCCACAGGACGGTGTATTTCGGTGCACTGAGGTAGGGGAACCGCAAGCGCTGAGGGGGTGTGCAGCTTGCGATGATGCGCCGTCCAGGATGGTGGCATTAGTGTGAGCCCTGCTGGACCGCAGTGTAGGCCTGAGCCAGCGGGCAGTGCAGGCCTACTGCCACATGGCATCGCCTCGCAGTTCAGAGTTAATGGCACCTCTAGTGCTGAGCAGGTGTGCAGCCTGCGATGAGGCTGAGTGCACTGATATGTTCTCTGCCATGGCAAAATCAAGACCCAGAATCAAGTGTGTGACCTGGTGGCCCGCAGTGCTGGGCTGCATGATGTGGAGGGTGCCATGGTCGCTGGCTCCAGGCTTGGTGCTCCCAGCGACACGTGGTGGCCCCTCTTGGAATCATGCAGGTATCGGAAGGTGAGCATGGAGGCCAGGTTGCATAGGGGCAGGCAATCATTGCTGGGCGGGGTGAGGGTCTGGGATGCAGCAGCCTGTGTGCGCAGGGGTTGGCAAGCGTGGATGGCGTATGCTTTTGTATGGACTCTGCCATTCATGTCTCTGGCAACTGTTTCAGATGAGGGACTGCAGTGTGTACCGGCACGTGGTTGGAGACCCACCGGTGGCTGCAGGTGAGCAGTGAGGCCTGGGTCTGCAGTGTCGGAACTCTCCCTTCCTCTCTTTCTCTCCCTCTCTTTTTCTCTCCTCCTCTCCCCCCTCTATCTACCTCTCTTTCTCTCTCCCCCTCTATCTACCTCTCTTACTCTCTCCTCTCTCCCCCTATCTACCTCTCTTTCTCTCTCTCTCACTCTCCCCCCTCTATCTACCACTCTTTCTCTCTCCCTCTCTCCCCACCTCTAGCTACCTCTCTTTCTCTCTGCCCCTCCCCCTCTCCCCACCTCTACCTACCTCTCTTTCTCTCTCCCTCTCTCCCCCCTCTCTCTGCCTCTTTCTCTCTCCTCCTCTCCTCTTCACTCTTTCGCTCTCTCTCTCTGTACTTTAATGGGCGCATGGCACACCTTCTTATCTGTCTTTCTATCTTGCAGGCTGTGACTTACAGAATGCCCAGAGAAGACCCGCCGTGACTCTACGTGATTGTTGTTTTTTGTTTGTTCTGCATAAAAGTTTTTATTTGTATTATATGATTTGGATGTATGATTTCCATTTGTCTGGCCGCACCTGTATTTTAGGTGTTGTGAATGTGCGACTTCAGGGGATTTGTTTGGTTCATGGTTTCATTATGTTGATGTGCATTATCTTTGTCCAAGGTAGGGGGGGCGGGTGGTGTGGTCCGGGGGATGGTGGCGGTGGATGTTGTTGCCCTATTGGGGCTACAGGCTGCACGTTCTGTTGCTCGGGGGCATCTGTTGTTCTTCTTGTTTGGCTATGAGCTGTGCTCCCTTGGCTGCTGCCGGTTGTTGTCTGACTTTACACCAGGTCAGAGCAGGTGTTAGTTTCCTGCTGCTAAAGCGCCTTATTGCTTGTTTTGTAATCTTATCGCCGATCTGGCTGGTCGTTGAGAATGTGGCGTGGTGTTGTTGCGGCTTTTTGCATCGCCTACTCTGCATCTCATTAGCGATAGTTGCCGGGGTCATCATGTCAATGTTTTTTGAGGTTTCTATCGCCGGAAAACTGGTGATATGGGCTGGTAGCACTGGCTTGTGAATGGGGCAGTAAATTTATCGCAAGTTTGGCTGCGATAAAGTGCCAATAACTCGGCAATAGCTCCTTGAGAATATGCCCCTAAATCTCACAGCTATACACAACACACGTTCATAATTGACTAATAGCCAAACATATTGACATTTTTCCAGACAGCTGCCTTCTCCTGAGGTCCTTTCTGTTGGTCTTTTCCACGATCTTTTGGTCGTCATAAGTCTGGCCAAACCATCACTTCTCATCTGCAATTTCTCCCAACCCTCCCATGGCCCTTTCTCCAGGGACTCACACAGCACCTCATCCGTAAGTGTGTTAGTGAATCCTAAAATCAAAGAAACTTGCTCTGCATCAAGCAGAATGTAGCTGGAGACGTCACTACTCCCCAGACAAGAAGGACATAATTTTAACACAGCTTAAAGAGTACAAAAAGGCTATTTTACAAACGAAGGCAGATTACTTCTCTAAGAAAATTCTAAACTTGGCAAATCAAATAAGGCCATGGATATTTTCTCAATCATAGATGAGCTCTCCAAACCTGACAGGGTTACGTTGAAACCTGCCCCTTCGCAATCATTATGCGACTCTCTCAATTCTTATTTCATGGAGAAAATTGCCACTGGTAAATCTAGCATTCCTACCTGTATCTCTCCCACATTCTGTCTGCCTATATGTAAAAACCCTCTTTTACTTAATCAAATTCCTTTTATCTCAAGGGATGCCTTCTTTTCCCTGCTCAAGAAGGTTGATTCTGGTTCCCCTACTGACTGCTACCCGCCGTACATATTACAGGAAGCCTTTCTCACTTGCCCGGACCCCCCTCTCTCGCTTCTGAACAACTCTCGCAAGCTGGGTATAGTCCCAAACATATTTAAAGATGCGGAAATCATCCCTATCTTAAAGAAACCTGGCTCTGACCCCCTGGTTCTCAGCAACAATTGTCCCATTTCCCTGTTGCCCTACTAGGCAAAATTCTAGAGGCTCATGTGGCGAGCTGCCTTAGCTCCTTCATTGAATGCTCCCAGTTCCTCGACGCTCATCAAGCAGGCTTTAGACCTGCATATTCAACGGAGTCGGTCATTCTCACAGTCATGGACAAGCTTAGAGGGGGGGGGGGGCAGACAAGAACATCGCCCAGGCCCTGGTACTTCTTGATCTGTCAGCGGCATTCGACACAGTCGATCACAATCTTCTAATTGACCGTGTCAGCAATGCTGGGATCCAGGGTCTGGCACTGAAGTGGCTCTCTTCCTTTCTCAGCAACCGGTCTCAAGCGGTTCGCCTCCCTAACTTCTCCTCCAAGAAAATGAAGTTGACTTGCTGGGTTCCCCAGGGCTCTTCCCTCTCCCCGCTCCAATCAATCGGCATCTTCTGTGTCCAACTTCCAATCCACCATGAACTTTATAAGCAAATGGATGAATCACAACCAACTTAAGCTGAACCCTGATAAAACCGAGCTGATCCTTAAGGGTGGGCCAGCCAACCCGTGGAATTCCAATTTCTGGCCTCCACTCTTGGGAATCCCCCCACTTCCAGCATGCTGTACCAAAAGTCTGGGCATAGTGATCAGCAATGATTTGTCCATGAAGACGCAAATTGGCTCTGTGGTCTCCTCCTGCTTCTTTCAATTACGTAGAATTAATAAGATCAGTAGATTCCTCACCACTGAAGCCCTGACCCTAGTTATCCTGGCTCTGGTTATCTCCCGCATGGAGTACGCCAACTGATTGTATGTCGGCATCCCAGCCTAGCAATTACGTCGCCTACAGTTGGTGCAGAACCAAGGGGCTAGGCTGGACTTTCACCAGCCCAAATGGAATCATATCAGATCTTTCATAAAAAGCCTACACTGGCTTCCCGTGGAAAAACGCTGCACCGTCAAGCTGGGATGTACCATTTCAAAGCTCTTTCTGGTAATAGTCCAGCATTTATTTCTTCTAGGATCCAGCGTTACATTCCTTCTCAGGACTTACGGTCTTCCCATCTAAATCTGCTGTCCACCCCTTCTTTCAAATGAAAGAAACATGGAAGACTAAGATTTGTGGTCTTGGCCCCACAATTGTGGAACTCTCTCCCTGCGGAGGTGAGGTCTGTAACTTCTTATGCATAGTTTAGGAAACAGCTTAACACCTGGCTGTTCTCCCAGGCGTATGATTAGTCAATTTTCCCTCTGTTGCAGCCTCCCCCTTGACTCTAGCGCCATGAAACCGTTTGGTGTACGCGCGCTTTACAAATTCTTTTAACATAGCATAAGATTACAATCCTAGAAGGTGGATCTGCTTCCTTTATTTCCTCCAAGATTTCTACTTTCACATTTAGCTGCATTATATTCCCAACAATGTGGTGCTCCAAGTGCTATGTCATGTAAAAGATTGTAGCACTTGCAGATCTTTAACAGTGACCCTCCCGATCAGTCCTGCAGGTCTGGAAAGAACTGAGGGGCATATTATCAAGAAACGGAGTTAAAATTATCGCCGTTTTAGCAGCAGAAAACTGCTGCTAAAGCGGCAAAAATGGGCTTGATAATATGCCCTGGAGAATTCCAATAGAAGCCCATGTTCTGGTTTCACCAGAACATGGGCTTCTATTGGAATTCTCCAGGGCATATTATCAAGCCCATTATCGCCGATTTAGCGGCAGTTTTCTGCCACTAAAGCGGCGATAATTTTAACGCCGTGGTTAATAATATGCCCCTGAAGACTCATCTCTTCAAGGAACGCATCATTCATCAACAAGCAGGAGCGTCTCCTTGCCATAGTCGAGCCCAGTGAAAAGAGCCTCTTCATACCACTCACCTTTCCCCGATCATGAATTGTCTCCCAAAATATAACTAAAATAAATCAGTATTACATAATGTACATAATTAATAATCAATTCAATAATTAATAAGACATTAATAATTTACTGTTAAATAATTATTTCCTAATGAACTTCCCTGCCCTATACCCCTACAAACCCAGCAGCCAGCACCTAAAAAATAACTAAAATATCTGATTATTATATAATTTACATAATTAATAATCAATTTAGTCATTAATAATAAACTAAAAAATAATTGGTAATAAGTATTGTATTACAATTTCTCACCCTATACCACTACAAAAATAGCAACTCGCACCTATAATGTAATTAAATAAATCAGTATTACATAATGTACATAATTAATATCAATCACATACTTACTTAAAAATTATCAATTATTTAATAATGAATTATTATTTCATTAACTTCCCACCCAATCCCACCACAACCTTGACAGCCCGCTAAGACACTATAAATTAGTATTCGCAATTAAATTGAAAATTCTAAATAGCTTAAAATCACAATCTATATTTAAAAATGTAGTGCTCATCTGCTCCCAAAGATTGCACCACACACACACACAGACACATTCATAAAGGTATGCATACACACTAAAGTACACATATGCACACACACACTTACACAAACACACACACACACAGCCATTCATGCAAAGAAACACTAAGAGGCTGCACACAAACACAAACAGGCATGTGCTCATATGTAGCACTCCTGCATACACATACACAATCATGTATGCACTCATGCATGCACACACTCACACACACATACACAAATACACACATTCATATACACACATCCAGCCACGCAGGCAACCATGAATGTACACACAGATAAGCATCCACACAAAGGTATGCACACACTCATGCATGTCCAAACACTCACATGCACACTCTTGTGAGACCAGTCTAAATCTACAAGGGCATTTTGTGAAAAATCTATCAATGTCTTTGACATTGTATATCATAACCACAATGCGCTAAAATCTGTTAATCACTTGTCTGATTCAAAAAATCTTAGATTTCTAAAGTCTGGAATCGACTCCTAGAGTTATACTTCTATGTCTGGAGTAGATACTCCTAGAGTTATAGATTAGTGTCTGGAGTAGAATCTCCTAGAGTTCTACTTCTATGCCTGGAGTAGAGTTATACATCTGAATGAATGAATGAATGAACAACGATTTATATCACACAAACTAAGCCCAGAGGCATCAAGGCGCCTTACAATACGATCAAACACACAGAAACCCAGCTCATGGATATGCCTTAACAAAAAGCCAAGTCTTTAATGCTTTCCTGAACAGGGGGACAGAAGGTTGAACTCTAATTTCCATGGGGAGAGCATTCCAAAGCTTAGGAGCTAAATAAGAGAAGGACCTTCCTCCCCACCTGGCTCTCCTAAAACGAGGCACAGATAGCAAGTTCTTTCCTAAAGAACGGAGATTTCTAGAGGGGACATACGGTACTAAGAGGTCCTTGACCCCTCCAGCTCCCTGGCCTGATATCGCCCCGTACGTAAGGCTGAGGATCTTAAAAGTGATCCTGGCAGAAATAGGGAGCCAATGCAGGCTCTTCCTTAAAACAGTAGCCGAGGAAAGCCTCGGGGCGTCAGTCACAAATTTGGCAGCCGCGTTCTGAACAATTTGTAACCGTTGCACCAAACCCTTGTCTAAACCCGAGTAAAGAGCATTACAATAGTCGAGTCGTGAGATCACAAGGGCAACCACGATTTGTTTACGCGCAGGGGGAGCAAGATAGTGTTTTATTTTTCTTAAGATTTTGATAATGCCCCAACAAGTAGAAACCGTTCTATTTATCTGTTGGTTCATGGAAAGAGAGGGATCAATCAGAACTCCCAAATTACGAGCTGAGTCAGTGGGTGTCAGACACAATCCCAAGGAGGGGGGCCACCACTCAGAAGACCATAAGTCACTCTTACCACCAAAGACCAGAACCTCCGTTTTATCACCATTCAGCTTCAAAGAATTAAGAATCATCCATTTAGAAACTGCCTCCATGCAGTTTCTGAAGCTGAAAGCAGAGGAATTGCCAGGGTGTGAGAGGGACACCATGATCTGGGTATCGTCTGCGTAGGAGACCACCTCCATCCCATAAGATCTTATTAGCTTGGCAAGTGGGGCCACATAGATATTAAAAAGGGTCGAACTAAGAGCCGAACCCTGTGGGACTCCACATTGGACAGGCAGGGATGGAGATAGGAATTCGCCTAGTTTAACCCTCTGTTCCCTTTGATCCAAAAAAGAGGCCAGAAGACTCAAGGCCGAGCCCTCCACCCCCATCTCCCTCAGACGAGATGTCAAAGTCACTGGGGATAGGGTGTCGAAGGCTGCTGTCAAGTTTAATAGGACCAAAAGAGTAGTATGGCCCTGATCCACCTCCTTGCGAATGTTATTTAGCACAACTGTAAGGGCAGACTCCGTACTATGGAACCTCCGAAAACCATGCTGGGCCTGATCGAGAATCCCAAAGGAATCCAGAAAAGCCATAAGATGTTCATTTAGGTGGGTCTCAAGCATTTTAGCTGGTGCCGGGAGCAATGAAATGGGTCGGAAATTCTTTAGGATTTCAGGATCTAGGGTAGGCTTTTTTAAGAGAGGCTTAACCACTGCCCTCTTCCACACGGCCGGATACACTCCCTCCTGTATTGCCCTGTTCATAATGTCCAGAAGGTGGGGCAATAAGGTTTCCCTGCATTCCTTAAAGACTTTGAGAGGGCATGGGTCCAAAGGTGAACCCGACCTGGTTTTACTCAGCGGTACAAAAGGGGGTGGTGATGGACGGAGCATCAGAACCAATCAAACACTCACACCCAGTCAACAGATCTGGGTTTGATCCATCACCGTTCTTTGCCCACTCTACCACCCCAGTTCAGACATGGCCATATGCAAATCAGTCTGACCCTGTGCCTCATGGGAACAGTCCAGCCCGAACTGCCAAGCCATGCCTTCCCTGGACCGGAAACAAGCTTCCTAGGACCGGTTTCTGGCATTTCAGCCGTCTTCAGCCAGGCTTGCTTGAATCCAGTGGCAAAGTGAGCAAGCAGCATGTTCAGTTGGCCTAGGGCAAGCGGAGGGAAGCTCGACAGAATCGCCTTAAAGGTCCGATTTTTGGTTCCAGAGCCGGGTGTAACAGGAGTGGAAGGGGGGGGCAAAGAAGCCTTTTGCAATTCCAGGGCAGAATAGATGCCAGCTATTTTGGAGTGGAAGAACTGAGCGATCCTATCGCAGAGATCTTGAGAACTGACAGTTGGATCGGGCGTTCGCAAGGTACACAGAGAATCGACAATTCGGAAAAGATCTCTGGGGGATGAAAGAGCGGTAGTTAACTTGGTGAAGTAGTTCTGCTTTTGTTTGATTACCTCCGCCTTGTACCTTTTAAGAGAAAGTTTACGTTTCTCCCTTTCTTTATTGTCCCAACTCGCCCTCCACAGCCTCTCCTGTTTCCTACAGCCCTGCCTTAGACGTCTCAGAGCGTCAGTAAACCAAGGGGCCGATGGACTCTTCCTAGCCGAGTAACGTAAAGAGACAGGGGCCAAAATATCCACCGCCCTACACATGGAGGAGTCAAATTCACAAGCCGCCAGGCTGACATCTCCGACATTAGTGATCTTGCTATTAGGAATCAAAGGAGCCAGAGTCTCATTAGAAATCAGTTTATAATTCCGCTTAGGTTCTCTTCTACTATGACTATAAGGCCTAGAGATAGCAGGGAGACCCTGAAGCTCCAAAGGAACGGCCAGATGGTCGGACCAGACCAGAGGAATAGGCCGATGAGTGGGAAATTTGACCAGTTGAGTAAGGCCACAAGCAGACATAGAATCCAAGAGGGAGAGGGAATCCCTGGAATCAGGGTTATCCAAATGAAAATTCAAGTCCCCCAGAATCGTCAGATGCTCACAACCAAAGTAAGGTTCTAAAATATTGAGTAAATTCTGACTAAAGTCAGTTCTGGGTCCAGGCGGTCTGTAAATCGGTGAGCAGTCTAAATATCGAGTTTTAAATTTCGAACTACAAGTATATCGAGTTGTAAATATCGTAGGTAAAGAATATCGAAGTCAAGAATATCGATGGACAGAATATCGACCCCAAGGTAAGTATTATCGAAGTTAATAATATCGAAGTCATTAATATAAATGTAAGTAATATCGTAATCAAAAATTTCGATGTCAAGAATATCGATATTTTATTAGTGTAATGTATTTTAATATGTATTTTATTTGTATGTTAAAGACTATTGTAATGGATTTTAATACATTTAAAAATAAATGTTTAGAGATTAATAATTATGTAAAATATAATTTAGCGTTTTAGTATCAGAGCGGGTTGTGGGTTTATAGGGGAATAGGGTGGGAAGTAATTTAATTATAATTAATTAATTAATATGTGTTGTTTAATTGGTATTTATGATTAATTAATTGTTAATTAATTACTAATTGTTAATTAAATATATTAATTGATTAATTAATTGTTAATTAATTATTAATTGTAAATTAATTTTATTAATTGGTTAATTATATACGTTATAATTAGTTTAATATTAATATTTCTTTATTGGTATTGTTAATTAATTAATTGTTAATTACTAATTAATTGGTGATTTAATTTTATTAAGTGATTAATTGATGATTAAATTAATTATGTGAATTTTTATGTGTAGTGGGTTGTGGGTTTATAGGGGAATAGGGTGGGATGTAATTAAATTCAAATAATTAATGATAATTTTTATTTATTTGTAATTAATAATAATTAATTGTTAATAATTATTAATTGGTATTTAATTGTTATTAGTACGTTAAATATAGAAAATAGTAATAATTTATTATTCCATGTTATTTGTTGTTATTGCTAATTAATGTATTGTTAATTAATAATTAATTTGTGAATAATTCTAATTTGGTAGTTAATATGTATAAATTTGTAAATAATAAGTATATTAATTATAAAGAATGTATTATTAATTCTAAATAATAGATAAACTGATATTTAAATGTATTGTGTATTTTGTATGTGTAGTGTGTTGTGTGTTAAAGGGGGAATAGTGTGGGATGTAATTTAAAGTTATTTATATAAATATTTATTTTAAATAATTGGTTTTTAATAATACATAGTTTGTAAATTAATTATTAATATGCTATTTTTTTATAACTAATTATTTAATTGGTTATTATGTTTATAGAATCCCTATGCTATCCAGTGCTTTCACAACTGTTTTACTATCTGGAGTTGGAATAGCAATTTTTAACCCTACGCTATCCAGCCCTTTCCCTACAATTTCCCTTACTGGAGTGGGAATAGTAATTTGTACCCCTACGCTATCCAACGCTTTCCCTACTGTTGCACTCTCTGGAGTTGGAATAGTAATTTTTACCCCTACGCTATCCAGCGCTTTTCCTACTGTTGCATTCTCTGGAGTTGGAATAGTAATTTTTACCCCTACGCTATCCAGCGCTTTCCCTACTGTTTCACTTACTGGAGTGGGAATAGTAATTTTTACCCCTACGCTATCCAGCGCTTTTCCGACTGTTTCACTTACTGGAGTGGGAATAGTAATTTGTACCCCTACGCTATCCAGCGTTTTCACTACTGTTGCACTCTCTGGAGTGGGAATAGTAATTTTTACCCCTACGCTATCCAACGCTTTCCCTACTGTTGGACTCACTGGAGTGGGAATAGTAATATTTACTCCTACGCTATCCAACGTTTTCCCTACTATTGCACTCTCTGGAGTTGGAATAGTAATTCTTTTCCCTACGCTATCCAACACTTTCCCTACTGTTGCACTCTCTCGAGTGGGAATAGTAATTTTTACCCTTACGCTATCCAACGCTTTCCCTACTATTGTACTCTCTGGAGTTGGAATAGTAATTTTTACCCCTACGCTATCCAACGCTTTCCCTACTGTTGCACTCTTTGGAGTTGGAATAGTAATTTTTACCCCTACGCTATCCAGCGCTTTCCCTACTGTTTCACTTACTGGAGTGGGAATAGTAATTTGTACCCCTACGCTATCCAACGCTTTCCCTACTGTTGCACTCTCTGGAGTTGGAATAGTAATTTTTACCCCTACGCTATCCAACACTTTCCCTACTGTTGCACTCTTTGGAGTTGGAATAGTAATTTTTACCCCTACGCTATCCAACGCTTTCCCTACTGTTGCACTCTTTGGAGTTGGAATAGTAATTTTTACCCCTACGCTATCCAGCGCTTTACCTACTGTTTCACTTACTGGAGTGGGAATAGTAATTTGTACCCCTACGCTATCCAACGCTTTCCCTACTGTTGCACTCTCTGGAGTTGGAATAGTAATTTTTACCCCTACGCTATCCAGCGCTTTTCCTACTGTTGCACTCTCTGGAGTTGGAATAGTAATTCTTTTCCCTACGCTATCCAACACTTTCCCTACTGTTGCACTCTCTGGAGTGGGAATAGTCATTTTTACCCTTACGCTATCCAACGCTTTACCTACTATTGCACTCTCTGGAGTTGGAATAGTAATTTTTACCCCTACGCTATCCAACGCTTTCCCTACTGTTGCACTCTTTGGAGTTGGAATAGTAATTTTTACCCCTACGCTATCCAGCGCTTTCCCTACTGTTTCACTTACTGGAGTGGGAATAGTAATTTGTACCCCTACGCTATCCAACGCTTTCCCTACTGTTGCACTCTCTGGAGTTGGAATAGTAATTTTTACCCCTACGCTATCCAACGCTTTCCCTACTGTTGCACTCTTTGTAGTTTGAATAGTAATTTTTACCCCTACGCTATCCAACGCTTTCCCTACTGTTGCACTCTTTGGAGTTGGAATAGTAATTTTTACCCCTACGCTATCCAGCGCTTTACCTACTGTTTCACTTACTGGAGTGGGAATAGTAATTTGTACCCCTACGCTATCCAACGCTTTCCCTACTGTTTCACTTACTGGAGTTGGAATAGTAATTTGTACCCCTACGCTATCCAACGCTTTCCCTACTGTTGCACTCTCTGGAGTTGGAATAGTAATTTTTACCCCTACGCTATCCTGTGCTTTTCCTACTGTTGCACTCTCTGGAGTTGGAATAGTAATTTTTACCTTTACGCTATCCAACGCTTTCCCTACTATTGCACTCTCTGGAGTTGGAATAGTAATTTTAACCCTACGCTATCCAACGCTTTCCCTACTGTTGCACTCTTTGGAGTTGGAATAGTAATTTTTACCCCTACGCTATCCAGCGCTTTTCCTACTGTTGCACTCTCTGGAGTTGGAATAGTAATTTTTACCTTTACGCTATCCAACGCTTTCCTTACTATTGCACTCTCTGGAGTTGGAATAGTAATTTTAACCCTACGCTATCCAACGCTTTCCCTACTGTTGCACTCTTTGGAGTTGGAATAGTAATTTTTACCCCTACGGTATCCAACATTTTACTTTCTGTTATTTTTGTTGGAGTTGGACTAGTAGTTTTATTGTGTCTGATATTTCATATGTTTTGTCTTATTTTGGCTATTGTAATGTATCATTAATAATAAAAATCATTCACATTAAAAATATTGATTATTATTTGCTATATATAATTATTAAATATTTATTAATGTTATTATTTTATGTGTATAGATGTATTGGTAATTTTTAAAAACATTTAATAATTTATACGTTACAGAAATTATTAGTAAAATTAATTATTAAGTAAGTATACATATTATATATTATATGTATATGTTTAATTAAAGTTTTATTAAATTATATATATTAATTATACATTTTAAATATTATACAATATATTTAATTAAGTTTATTTAATTTCTAAGTATAATTTGGTTTATTTTACATATATTTTTAAAGTAAAAAAAACGATATTTTTAATAACGATATTTTTGACATCGATATTTAATTTTCGATATTTTTGTACTTACCATGTTGTAGATAGGATGTCGATATTCTTGACATCGATATTTTTGTTGCGATATATTTGTAGGTCGATTTTCTGTCTGTCGAAATTATGTCATAAAACCCTGTAAATCAAAATGCCCGCAAAAGGAGCGAAAAGAGCAGAAGTGATAATAAAGTGTAGGGCCTGAAAGGAATCTGAAGGAGCAGTTAAAGGGGTTGTACGACAAGAATGGGAGATTTGATGTAAAATCCCCAGCCCACCTCCTCTACGCCCCACACGGTCCAATCTTGCAAGAGCATAGCCTTCGGGAATGGCATCTATAAGATCCGGACCGGAGGAATCAGAAGCCCAAGTTTCCGTTAAAAACACCCAAGAGGGTTTTCCAACCGACACAAACTCACTGAAAGCTATGTTGTTTTTCACTAATGATCTAACATTAATGAGGAACCCACTCTCATTTATGGTTGTAGGAGGTGCTTCAAACATAGTAATGGAATTAGCGAAGGGGCCAGTCATGAGCGGCAGGGAGCGCAGTGGCGAATAGCAATCACACCCCGGAGAGTTCGGAAACGCATCGGGAGAGAAAGAGTGATGACAACGTAAGCGTGGGGGTCTAAGGGCAGCTAAATCTTTATATGTGTAGGAATAGCATACGTGATTAGCTTGACCGAGAGAAGATGATTTAGCGTCAAATCCGTCCTCCGGCATGTCCTTGGCGCGGACGGGCGCAGACGGGCTGGACTCTGGCGCGACTCCGGCGCGCGTACAGCGCGCCCGCTGAGCGCCAACGCTGCGCGCAAACGTCATTGCCTTAAGTAGAGGTCTGACGCGACGTCCTAGCAGCTAGAGCACAACCCAAGATGGCGCCCGCTATCGGCCCTATCTACCCCCAAGATGTCTCTGGGTGTCCAGACAAACGGGCAAGGGACCCGCGAAAATCGCGGTGAGCGAGTTACGTTTTTTATGGTGCAAGTATGTGAGGATTAAAAACAGGGAATAACAAAATAAGATAAAAATAAACACAGCCCAAAACGGGAAAGATTAAAATTCAATTCAATTACGAGCAAAGGTCATATTCAATTTCAAGCAAAAATTCTGGAAGAATTGCAGCGAGATATGCAAGGTCAAAGCACATGCTGGGTTACCGTATCTGTGTCTGGAGTAGATTCTCCTAGAGTTCTACTTCTGTGTCCGGAGTAGATACTCCTAGAATTATACTTCTATGCCTGGAGTAGATAATCCTAGATTTATACTTCTGTGTCTGGAGTAGATATTTCCAGCTGTGTCTGGAGTAGATACTACTAGAGTTATACATCTGTGTCTGGAGTAGATTCTTCTAGATGTAATCTTCTATGTCTGGAGTAGAGACTCCTCGAGTTATACAAATGTGTCTGGAGTAGATTCTCCTATAGTTAATCTTCTCTGTCTGGAGTAGATACTCCTAGAATTATACTTCTATGCCTGGAGTAGATACGTCTAGAGTTATACTTCTGTGTCTGGAGTAGATACTCCTAGAGTTATACCTCTGTGTCTGAAGTAGATACTCCCAGAGCTATACTTTTATACCTGGAGTAGAGTCTCCTAGAGTTCTACTTCTGTGTCTGGAGTAGATACTCCTCAGAGTTATACTTCTGTGTCAGGAGTAGATTCTCCTAGAGTTATACATCTGTTTCTGAAGTAGATTCTCCTAGAGCTAATCTTCTATGTTTGGAGTAGATACTCCTAGAATTATACTTCTATGCCTGGAGTAGATACTTCTAGATGTATACTTCTGTGTCTGGAGTAGATACTCCTAGAGTTATACCTCTGTATCTGAAGTAGATACTCCTAGAGGTATACTTCTTTATCTGGAGGAGATACTCCTAGAGTTATACATCTGTGTCTGGAGTAGATTCTCCTAGAGTTAATCGTCTCTGTCTAGAGTAGATACTCCTAGAATAATACTTCTATGCCTGGAGTAGATACTTCTCGAGTTATACTTCTGTGTCGGGAGTAGATACTCGTAGAGTTATACCTCTGTGTCTGGAGTAGATACTCCTAGAGTTATACTTCCTTGTCTGGAGTAGAGTCTCCTAGAGTTATACTTCTGTGTCTGAAGTAGATACTCCTCGAGTTATACTTCTGTGTCTGGAGTATATACTCTAGGAGAATTATACTTCTATGCCTGGAGTAGATACTTCTAGATTTATACTTCTATGTCTGGTGTAGATACTCCTAGGGTTATACTTCTGTATCTGAAGTGGATACTCCTAGAGTTTTACTTCTATGCCTGGAGTAGATACTCCTAGAGTCATACTTGTATGCCTGGAGCAGATTCTCCTACATTAAGACTTCTATGCCTGGAGAAGATTCTCCTACAGTAAGACTTCTATGCCTGGAGAAGATTCTCAGAGTTTCACTTCTGTGTCTGGAGCACCTAATACTCCTAGAGTTATACATCTGTGTCCAGAGTAGCTACTCCTAGAGTTACACATCTATGTCTGGAATAGACTCAGGTTTGCTCATAGAAGTGTGCTGCAGTTGTAGATTCCCTGCAGTCTAGAGCATTAAATATACTCATGTGAAATATTTACCGTGTAAAAATTCTACAAAACGAAATGATGCGCGCGCCACTGAATGCTCCTGAAACAAAGTGGAAAGAATGATTCCTTCTCCGTCAGGAAAATGCTTTGTTTTGCTTTTCAAACACATTCAGGTTTCACAAGTGATGCAGGGACTTCAGACACTGCCCTCAAAGCAGCAGCTTTTCCATGAAAGCTTTCGGTGTTTAAAAGAATCCTAAACATGTTTCATCTTTGTTGATCTGCCTGCAGGGGAGACATGGGTATAATGTACTCTTCTCTGTAGGTCTGGATCTTAGTGGGAAGAGGCGCTCTCCGAGGCCTCCCACATGGAGCAGAGGGTAGATCTAAAGACAAACTGGGGCGTGCCCATAAAAGATGCCCAGCTTTTATTCCAACCAGCGTGGGGAGTGCACACATCTCCATGTTTACGCAATGTGTTTCAATTTGGGAAATAGGAAGGGTGGGGTTAATAAATGACATTACTGTGCACCATGAGAGAGAACACCCCATAATTTTGTATAGAAGCTACTGAATGTATATTTTTCTTTAATAAGAAACCTGCCTTTCCAAGGCCTTTGAATCCCTTCTGTATTGAAAAGTGTTAAAATGTCACACCAGATGGAAATGCCATAGAACGGGCACCACTGTTTTCCTTTCATCTCATAATTTCTCTTTTCCTACCGCATAATTCCTCTTCCTTTGTCACATAATTTACCCAGCAGTGATATCTAGTCTGATCATCCATCATTGCACAATTCCATGGCCTGCTACAGCACTTGATAAGATTATAACTCTGGACAAGCAAAGCCTCCGACTGGGACCGCTGCGTCCTTCCCTTTCCTCTTAGTCCAGACCCATGTCTCTGTACAGGAGTCGCTCCTGTGACGTAAGCAAGGGTCCTGGCGCAGCAGACTTGATCAAATAGTCCTCTTGCTCCCACTGGACGGACACTAAGAGGTTTCCCTTATTCAGACCCTGCAGCAGCTGCCGCTAGGTGCACGTGTCTGTGAATAATACCCAATGTAAGATTATGATGCCCTCCCATTGGGGCTTCTGACTTCCGGATAAAGGGAAGCAACAGACATGCGCAGTACTGCACTGTCTCCCTGGCTCTGCTCCCATGTGTTCTTTCATAAGCATCAGTGGGGCTGTGGTCTGCCTCAGGCTGACTGCAGGGTGAGAGTCCGCGGCAACGTCAGCAGCACAATACAAACTGATACAAAAGGCATCATTGTCAGCTGCCGCATCATCCCTGAGGCTCAAAAAAATATACTGAGGCCAAAAGGCACGCCTGGGTTTCAGAGACTATTGAAGCAAGGCACCTTGTTTGTGAAAGTGGCCATCTGTGCTTGCAAGTATCAGATCTGGTTGGATCAGTAGGCGGTGTAGTGGGTGGGGGTATGGGGGTACAGAGGCCTAGTGAGGGCACAGGGAATAACGGGACGACTACACTTATGCTCGGTCCGTGCCGTCAGCCACGAGGGCTGACGTCACCCTTTATTTATACTGCTGGAGCAGAGTTTTCTATTGAAAATTTATTGAGATTTAAGCTCCAGTTTTGTTTATATGTTATGATTAAAATTACTGATTTATAATCATTAATTACTAATTTTGTTAAAAGTCATGACTAATCAACATTACTAATGAAAGAATTACACGTGGGAATGCTTTTATGTTGCTTAATTAATATGTGAACTAAGTTGGTGTGCAATTTAATTAAATAAGTGTTGCTAAAATGCTATTTGTTTCGTGTTTACGCTTTAAAAAAACGTGTTTAAATGCTTCTTTGTGTCGCAGATGGCTAGGTAATTATATACACATAAGGGTATTAGTGGGGATTAACACTGTATAATCATTATGATGTGGTAACGTTGTTTTGTGTTTCTTCTAATTAAGATGGTCCGTTTTGGCCTAAACCAAGATGGCCGCTATTTACAGCCTGCACTCGAGTGATTGAAATGTGACGAGAGGCCTTGCTGAATATGGTTGAAAGTCACCTGACCATGGCTTCTGGCTGAATTAAAAGTTTCCGTGAGGACAGCAGCTCCAGGCTTGCTGCCAATTGCCCTTGGAGAAGAATAAAGCCACAATGAACTTTGATAACTTGCGGTGGCTTCGCTATGGTTCCGAGGAAAAGCATTCATGAATGTATCGTTTCCTAACTTGAGTTTCCTTCTTCCGTGTTTTTACTTTTGTGATTTTTGTGAGCGGAGGTTTTCTAAATGTTGCGAGTATACATCCTTTCCTGCTCGCTCTGCACAGCGGCTCAACGGACGTTTAGAGTTTATTTGTTACTTTTATTTCGTTAGTTTTGCTATAAATAATGTTAGACTAGAGAGGGTCCAAGGCCACTTCTTCCTGAACCTATGCTCGTGAGGATCGATGCTGATCGAGAGGACGGCGGCTCGGGAGACTTTACTGAGAGACCTGTCCTGACCCATTTAGCTAGAATAGGTAACTATGAGAATAATGATCTTGCTAATGATTGACTTTCATTCGAACTAATTTTAGATAAAAGATAACCTTTGTTTGAATATCAGTGTCGGGTGGTCATTTCTTTGTCATTTATTGAGTTCTGAGTGTATCTTCTGTGTTTAAAATCATGACTCAGGACATATCTCTATGGTCACATTGACCTCGCACTGGATGCAGATTGGTATAGGTTTCACTCATATATACAGTGAGGATAGAGTAATAGTTATGAATGTTAGTGTGATGGGCCCTAGCGTATGATGAGTGTATGTGCGTACGACTGTAGATTTACTCTGTCCGTGGAAGTAAGGAGAATTTATATGCGCTGATCTGCAGCAGTTTCCTGGTAGCAGTATGATGGTTAGAGATTATTGTCTTGATCTGATAGATTGCTTGTACATAGGCTTTTTGATTCATTGATTTATTGATTGATGTTGGTATATGTACTAATACTATATGTTGAGGTCGCGTATTGAGTTTTATGTAGTGTGTACGGCTTCTGGAACGTGGGGAGTTGGTGACGGTTCCGTAGTAGGGCAGAGGGAAGTGAGTGCTGCTCTCGGAAAAAACGGGATTGTTGGCCCTGTACGTATGCGGGGAAAAACGTGTGACAATTGAAGTTGCGCGTCACATTGTCTGGGTTCGGAATCAGTGACATCGTCGTGTGTTACTATTAGAGATATATTTTCGGTATAAAAGGAGTGCGTATGGTAGCGAAGGTTATCTGTGAAACTCTGGTCTTAAGTCCCAGGGATCCGTAAGGTTTGCCGTTAAAGCTTATCGCTGGAGAAGTAATAGGTATTCTCTGAGCTTGTCTGAAGGACTGGGCAGAGGTAAGCGCTGCTTGGTTAACGTGTGTTATAATTCTGTAGTGGGACAGACTGTTCGCTGTTCTCGGGAAAGGCAGGATTCTGTGTGGTTGTGCTACATTTTTCTGATGTAAAAGTGCGTGAATGTATGAGCATTTAATTGATTGTAAGACTCTTTGGAGCAGTCCTAGAGGAAACAGTAATGGATGCATGTTAGAAGGGCAGAGAAGAGGGATGTGCTACTGTGTCAACAAAAGTAATAATTCCGTAGTGGAGCAGAGGTAAGCGCTGTTCTAGAGAGAAGCGGGATTCTTGTGAGTAAGATTTCCTTTACTATTCTGTGGTTAGCGAAGCAGACAATGGAGATGTTTATATGTTGTAACTAATAGATTTTGTAGAATCTGAAACGAAGTCTACTGAAAAGGCTTTGTAAAGGAGGGGTAGACGAGTGACAGGAGACAGAGCAGAAGCGTCTGCAGCGACTACTGACGTCAGAGAGTCAGAGACAGACCGCGCTGTGATTGGATAGTGGATCAGAACAGTGCTCGCGCTGTGATTGGTGTGTTGGTGTGAGCCGCGCAGGGATTGGAAGGAGTACAGGGTGGCGTAGACGCTCCAGGATTGGTGCGTTGGTGTGTGTTGCGCTGTTATTGGGTAAAAGATCGTACAGTTGCGGAAGGGATTGGAAAATAGTGGTAAACGTTAAAATGTATTACCAAACTGAGGAAAAGAAGAAGAAATCCTTGTTCAGTAAAATTAAAAGGTGGTTCGACAAGGATAAAAACATAATAACTAGAGAAGGTGAATTGCTACCTCCGACGAGAACTCCTGCATCCTTCATGGTTGCGAAATATGGATATCATACCTGTATATGGTTAGATAACTGGGCTAAGTACACCAAGGATGACGGTGTTTTAGCGTTCCCGGAACATGGTTCATTTAATCTGGCCGTGTTGAGAAATTTACGGGAAAAAATGATGTGTCTAGAGCCTAGACCAAGGCCGACACAATTCGAGGCTTTGGTGGAATGGGAAGATGAGGTGCATGAGCGAGAAAAGCAGAGGAGTGGAGGCAATTATAGGTATATGTTCGGGAGAAAATATGATCGTGAAACTCATCATGATCGAATGAGGAGATGGCGAGATGCTAGTATGTCAGAGGGATTATATCCTATGAGGACAGTTGACGAGAAGGAAGAGAGGAAGGGTACAGAAAGGGTGCCTGATGCAGAAGTAAGAAGGTATGGGGCTAATAATTATGAGGATGAGGTCTTAGATGACATGATTTACAAGAGACCACCTCCATATAGACCAGAACCAGAAGAGAGCACGCCAGTTGCTACTCCAATAAGAGATACTTTGCGAATTGTGAAAACTGAGGTTATGACACCTGATCTGAAAAGTGGTAGCTCTTTCACGGAAAGGGAAAGAGAGAGAGAGCGGGAGAGAGAGAATCGAATCAGTGACGAGAAAACAAGAGAATTAGCCAGAACCACATCTGAGCTGACTGAGAAAATTAGAGAGCTGACGAAAAATCTGGAAGCTGTTACAGTGCCTGTAACCATAGGTCCGGTTGTGCCTATTTTTGATAAGCAAAGAATGGGTGAAAATGGTTTGACAGTTCCCTATGTTGGAAATGGTTTGGTTGGTACTTGCTCTTTGGAGGAATCAGGAATGAGGACGGGAGGAAATAATTTGAGACAGTCGAGATATGACATATGTAGTGGGGGATCAGATGTGCAGCCTAGTTCAGGATTGAATACTGGTTGTTTGGGAGGAACGATTTTGGAACCACAGAGGATGGCAGAACAAGTGGGTGCAGTGAAAAAGTCTACAGAAATAACAGCTGAGGATTTGAATGATTGGTTGAAAGTTCTTCAAAAGAAGGATAAAGATTCACAGGCAATTGATGTAGCCAGGTTGCGCATAGAATTGGAGGAGCTTATTGCAGGAACAATTCCTACAGAAATACTGAAAAATCATCATGATGGAGAGTTGTTATTCATGTGCAAGAGTATCACTTGGAGGGCTAAGAGTACACATGACAGGTTAAAAGCAATAGCGAGTGAACTAGGAGTTGACATAGATAAGGTGAAAGCTTTGCAGAAGCCTTACAGGGTGGATTTCACCGATAAGGATATTGAGAATCTAAATGGTGCTGGCAGAACAGGACAGATTAAGGAAATGATTGCCTTATTGCGAAAATGGGGTGATGTGGAAAAGTGGAAGGATAGGGGGTACAAGAAAAGGGAAGATTCAGTGGACAGGACTTACTCAGCTTTTCCCATGAGAGAAAAAGAAAAAACAGTGGATGCTTATCCTATGAGAGAGATTCCTGGAGAAGGATATGTACATGTCCCATGGACTAGACAGGATATTTTGTCATTTACGAATGATTTCCCTCGACTGAGAGAAAAGCCCGTCGAGTAGTATAGGCAGGTAGACAGGTTTGTGAAATTGTCAAAAGTTCTGTGGATTGACCTGAATAGTCTGTTTGATATAATTGTTCCGGCAGACTTGTGGGCAGAGTGTAAAATAGTTGTAGATTGGCCTGCAAAGGAGTATCCAAGAGATCCGAAAACAGGAGCACCAGATCCAGAGGTGATGAAGAAGTATGACCAGGTTATAGTGTTCCTGAAAAATAAAGTACCCCCGAAAGAGACAGACTGGGTTAAGATAGATCGAACACATCAGGAAGCGAAAGAATCAGTTCATGCTTTTTATGAAAGGCTGATACTGGCTTTTAAACAGTTCAGTGGAGATGAACACCTGGGTGATAAGGATTTGAGTCATTTTGTATACAGATTTGTATATGGCTTGAGACCTGAAATCAGTGAAAGAATTCGTGAGCATACAGTTGATTGGCAGAGTAAAAAGATTGATGAAATCTTGAGACATGCAAAGTACTTCAGTGATGAGATTGAGGCAAAACAGAGAAAGCTGAAAGAGAAAGCAATGTGGGCACAGGTGAAAGTTGCAGAAAGACAAGAAGCACAGTTGGTGGAACAGGCGAATAATCCAGGAAATAGGCCCAGATATGCAGGAAAGGGAAAAGGGAATTTAGAGGAGGCAAAGAAAAAGTTCCCTTGTCACAACTGTGGACAATTGGGGCATTGGAGATCCGAGTGTACCAATCCACCATTAGTGAGTAATGAGAATAAATCCTTGAATCAACAGGTGCAGAACGAGGGGTGTAATCATCAGCAGCAACAGCGGAAGGTTGTCAGACAGCAGAGTCAAGAGCCAAAACCGCCCTTGCCGCAGGGTCCCAAAAGTATAACCAGGACTCGGGATTCTACAATGATGAGCAGATAAACAAACCGAGACGTTCAAACACGGTACAGCAGTACTGGTTAAAAAATGAGGGGAGTTAGTCTGAAGGGGACTATTGACGGTGCCGAAGAGAGGAGGAAGAGTGCATACTTGGTGCAACTCTAGAAATAGACCAGGCAGGACCATTTGTAGATGGGAAAATAAATGGGGAGAGTGTTACTTTTTTGGTAGACACAGGAGCGACGAGATCAACTGTCAGGTCAGCAGATATAAGAAATCTTCCTCTCTCGGACGAAGCAATCCAAGTGGTTGGTGTAGCAAATACACAGATTAAGACTCGTTTTACCGAACCAGTAAGGGTAAGAATAGGGAAATTTTCAGACATGCACAGATTTGTAGTCTGTGACACTAGTCCAGTGAACTTGTTAGGTAGGGACTTATTGTGTAAGATGAATTGCACAATTTTTTGTACTCCGGATGGAATAGCTTTTGAGACACCAGATGAGGATGTTTTGTACAGGATGACTCTAGATAATAGAGAGAGTGAGATTGTTGGTACATATGCTGTGTTTAATCCAGATGACTTGCCTCAGGAGTTGAGACACACAGTAAAAACAGCGGTTTGGGATTTTACTGGAGAAGATGTGGGATTGATGAATACTGTAGATCCAGTGAAGATTTCAGTAAAAGAGGGGATTGTTTATCCTAATATTCCTCAGTACAGATTGACACCAGAGATAATTGAGGGAATAACCCCTATAATTGACAAGATGATTCAACAGGGTGTTTTGAGAGAGTTACTGAGTAGCCCGTGTAATTCACCGATAATGGGGTTAAAGAAACCTAATGGAAAGTTCAGGATTGTACAAGATTTGAGAAAGGTTAACAAAATTGTGGTGGCATGTTGTCCCATTGTGCCAAATCCGTCAGTGATTTTGTATCAGATTCCTCATGATGCTGAGTGGTACACAGTAATTGATTTGTGTCATGCTTTCTTTTCAATTCCATTGCATCATGACAGCCAGCCGATTTTTGCATTTCGTTTTGGACAGCGTATTTTAGCATGGTGTCGTATCCCACAGGGGTATACAGAGAGTCCTTCGATATTCAATCAGTTACTGAAGAAATCATTGGAGAGTTTGATCATGCCTGAAAGCTCAGTACTAGTGCAGTACATTGATGACCTACTTGTGGCATCGAAGACACGTGAAGCTTGTGAAGTAGATACCATAGCTTTACTGAATCATTTGGCAGATGGAGGGTTAAAGGTATCTCCAGCCAAATTGCAATTTTGCAAGAAAGAGGTGCATTATCTTGGACACAATATTGAAAAGGGTCTGAGAAAGGTGACCGATGACAGGATCAAAATTATCAGAGGAATGAGAGCCCCGATGACCCAGAGAGAAGTGAGGATGTTTCTGGGGATGGTGGGTTATTGTCGTCAGTGGATAAGTAATTTCTCCCTGATAGCAAAGCCACTGATTAAATTGACTAAAAGTGAGGTGAGAGACCCATTGGAATTGGATGGAGAACAAATGGCAGCATTTGAAGAGTTGAAGAGCAGAATGTGTGAAGCCCCTGCTTTGGGAATGCCAGACTATGAGAAAGAGTTTGAGTTGTATTGCAGTGAAAGAAATGGATGTGCACTTTCAGTGTTAATTCAGAAGCATGGACAACTGAGAAGGCCAATTGCGTACTTCTCATCAACACTTGACCCCGTAGATGTGGGTTTGCCAGGTTGCCTGAAAGCAGTAGCTGCTACATGCAGAAGCTTGGAACAGAGTGAGGGTATAACAATGAGATATCCTGTAAGGGTATTCGTACCTCATGATGTGGCGATTCTTTTGACAAGAAGCAGAACTCAGTACATGTCACATAGTCGGCTGACTAAATATGAGAAAATCATTCTGGGAGCATCAAATGTGACTCTTGAGAGATGTGTGAATGTGAATCCAGCAACTCTGTTACCAGATGCTGACAATGTGAATGTGGGAGATGATGTTCATCATGATTGTTTGGATGTGCTTGACTACTGCACAAAACCTAGACCAGACATAAGAGATTTGCCACTGCCTGAGAGTGATCATGTGCTGTTTGTGGATGGATCATGTCTAAGGACTGATGATGGTGTGCTGAGTGCAGCATATGCAGTGTGTAAGGTTTCAGAAGTTATGGAAGCTTCGCCTTTGAAAGGAGTAAGATCTGCTCAAGTGGCTGAATTGGTGGCATTGACGAAAGCTTGCAAGATTGGGAAAAATCTGAGAGTGACTGTGATGACTGATAGTCAGTATGGATTTGGAGTCGTTCATGATTTTGGCCAACTTTGGCTACAGAGAGGTTCCTTGACGTCGAGTGGGACTCCAATAAAGAATGCTGAGGTGATTGGAAAGTTGCTTGAGGCGATACAGCTGCCTAAAGAATTAGCAGTTGTGAAGTGTGCTGCTCATGGACAAGGAGATGATTTTGTTACTCTTGGTAATCGTTTTGCTAATGACATAGCACAGTATTGTGCAAAGAACAATCATTCGATTAACAGGGGACGAGAAAGGGAGATGTCTTTTTGTTCTGTGATGTTTACTAATGTCCTAGAAACGTGGGATGAAGTGAAACAGTTGCAGGATGAGGCAGGAGATGAGGAAATGAGAGATTGGATTAAGGCAGGTTGTGCCCCAAGAGAGACAGATCATGTTTGGATCTATAGAGATGGAAGACCAGTCATGCCAAATAGCATGTTGTCGACAATGGCAAGAATGTATCATGGCCAGGGACATCTGGGGAGGGATGCGATGATTAGGTCCTTCAAACAAACCTGGTACAATGCAAAATTCAGGCTAATTGCAGAGAGCATCTGTCAGAGATGTTTGATTTGTCAGCAGTTCAATACTGGAAAAAAGACAGTGGTGAGCCTAGGAACAATAGGCAGAGAAGGAGGTCCTTTTTCCAGGATGCGAATAGATTTCATTGAAATGCCCCAGATTGAGGTATGTTCTAGTGGTAGTCTGTTTGTTCTCAAGATGGGTGGAGGCCTATCCGACTAGGAGAAATGATGAAATAACAGTGGCAAAGTTACTGTTAAGAGAGTTGATTCCTAGGTACGGGTTCCCAGTGACAATTGAGTCAGACAGAGGTGGACACTTCTACAATGAGCTCATGGGTTTAATTTGTGAAGCATTGAGCATACAGCAGAAGCTACATTGTGCATACAGACCAGAGGCTTCTGGTGTCGTTGAACAGATGAATGGCACAATTAAAAACCGAATTGGTGGGGAGGAGCCAAGATGGTGACCGGAGCAGACGCTTGAGCGCCCGGCTCCGTCGGCCCTTGGCCTCGGACTATCATCCTGATTCCTATCCTCGCCGATTTTCGAGGTGCAACGTGTGCGACGACGCGCTGACCGCGCCGCCGCTTTCCCGGAGTCTTAGCCCGCCCGGACGCCGGAGTTCTTGGTGCTTTTGTTCTCCGCACTGGACCCCTGCTCTATTGTGGCCTTGGCCGGCCCCCTCGACGCTCCGCAGTTACCGGACCCGCTAGCGTAAACCTGAGCCCCGAGGTCCCGGTCCCACCTCACACCACGGACTGTTGCCGGATGAGCCGGGGGAGGGACGCCCGGACACCTCCTGCACCCCGCACCTGATGGGCTGGAGCTATAGGGTAAGCCCCGGTGCGGCGGGTCTCCTGCCCCGTTCTGTGGACCGCGCTGTGGGAGGCTGCAGACCCCCTTCTTCTATTGCCTAGTCGGCTGCAAAGAGAACCCGAGGGAAGGGCAGCGACTGTTGGCTTTTCCCTGTTGCGGCGCAGACCTGAGGGGAATTGCCTCCTTGCTACGACCCCCCCCTGGCCACTGTACCGTTCTGCGGGAAAACATGGCGTTGATTGCCTGCTCGCGGCTGGGGGATGCTACTCCGGTCTCGCCCGCTGCCCGCTTCGCCCTCCCTCTACCAGACACCAGCTCCACAGTGCCGTCCCGGATTGCTACCGATGTGGGGGCGCAGCCTCCGCTGACATGCGGCTCCGTTCTGGCTGCCCTGCGGGACTTTCGTCTACAAATGTGTCTTGGCTTGCAAGCGCTGAGTGAGCGGTTTGACTCCATACGGTGGGCTGCGGGTCGTGAGCACCCCGTTTGTCATCAACAAGGCGTGGGTCTGCCAGTGCTTTTGTCCTCTTGCGGGGACGCAATGGCTGTTTATGATCGTGCTACACTGGTGCCTGCATCTGGCTTTACCGGCACCCAGGATCAATCGCTCCACAGCTCAATTGCGGATACTTTGTCTCCCCGTTCATTGCTGCCTGTTTCGTTGTTGCCTGCCTCACCGTGCCCGCAAGAGTATCCTGCAGAGCGACACCTGACGTCCTCGAGGAACCGGTCATGGTGGCCTACTGCTTCTTTTCTGTGGAACTCCTGTACTTTACATGCCAGGTCTGGACTTTATGTGGTGCACAAGGGGACCTCAATAGATGGTCGGCGGCCATTTTGTGACTCTATTTCACCATCTTCTCCCAAGCGGCCATATTGTCTTTGTCTGCACGGGGTGCGGGGCCTTCATGTAGGGGCTGGTGTAATCTTAAGCCCGCGATCGGGCCAGGGCTGAACTGACTTATATCGCCATGGTTTCACGGATGGGCTGGACTGGGACTGGAACTGTTTGCATATGTTGTGCGCACTCGTCGCGGTTTGCCCGTCTTCATTTAAATCGTTGTGACACGTTATCTTCACACGACCGCTTTTGGCGTAGTGGGTTCTCAGTGTGTGGAGGCCATAGTTGGCCGATGGTTTCGGGCGCTCTGGGGTAACGTAGGCTCCTCCCCACTTACCTCTCTGTTCTCTTATTTTCTTTACTCTATTCCTACTTTCTCTCTTGTCTATATTTCGGGTTCATTGGGCGACAGGCACTATGCTGGGGGGGGGGCAGGCCGTAGCCTCCGCATTGGTGTAGGGTGGGGGGGTAATTCACTGTTTCTACTTAGTTCTATGGGCCTTTTTCTTTTATGTTTCTGCGCTATACTTGTTTCGATTCGGGGTCCGGGTGTGGGGTGGATTGAGTGAGGGCGGCTCTGGAGGGGTGCATATTTACTCATGTGACTATCCTGTTATATAACTGCATCGCCTCACTGCCTGAGATTTTCCTTCCATGATCGTTTTAATGATGCTGCTGCTCTCCCGTGTGGTGAAGCTATCTTGCGGACTCGAATCTCCTTGGTTCTTATTCTTTACTGATTTTTTCCCTGATAAAATTATTTTGAAAACCTTAAACTTAACCTTCACTTCTCCTTCCCCTGGTGTCAAGGATCTCTCCAGTGTATACCTCATGACTCGTTGCTAATCTTGACCGTGGATGCGCAGGGGATGTAATGTTTGTACCAGTGCTTAACCGTACTGTGGCCGGCCTGACGGTTGTAGGCCCGTATTTGTTCGTTTCATATGCACAAATAAAGGTTTTTAAAAAAAAAAAAAAAACGAATTGGTAAGATGTGTTTAGCCACTGGAATGAAATGGCCTGATGTCTTGCCTCTAGTGCTAATGACTATTAGGTCTACTCCAAATAGAACAACAGGGTTGAGTCCACATTAAATATTGATGGGATGTGCGATGAGACATGCATTCGTGCCTGTCAACAAGTTGATGACAATAACTGATGACATGATTTTGGATTACTGTAAAGGCCTGGCTGACGCAGTTCATTCTGTGTTTCACCAGGTTGGAGAAGACGCTACTACACTTGAAAAGAAGCAAGCCCATGATCTGAGTCCAGGGGACTGGGTGAGGATTAAAGTACACAGAAGAAGAAATTGCTTGGTTCCAAGGTGGGGAAGGCCAAGACAAGTTATTCTGACTACGACAACTGCAGTGAAGTGTGCTGGTGTGAAAAACTGGGTTCATGCAAGTCATACTCTGAGAGTTCCAAATCCAAAGGATGGGACTGGTAAAGAGTATTTTGAAGAGTCAGATTCCAGTGATGATGCAGAAACTGAACCAGTGAGAAGAAAAAAGAATCCTTAACCCCTTCGATGCTGCGCAGATTCCGCCGCTGTGCTGGCGGAATCTTGCGCGGGCGTGGTCATGACGGAATGGTTCCGTCATGAGCACAGCTCAACCGTGGGTCATGACGGAACCATTCCGTCATGAGCACCGAAGGGGTTAAAGGGGGGAAGGAGAAAGAGAGTCAGGTGATTCTTTTTTCTTTCCAAGAGAGGCTTCAAGAGAAACATTGAGAGTCTCAGAGGAGAGATCGGATTCTGTAAGAGTGCCTGAAGTTCCAACAAGCAGTGGAGAGGAAAGAAGAGAGAAGAGCAATTCCACAGTGACTACACCTGAATCAGATGAGGAGGTTGAAAATCCACTTGAGATTACACCTGAAGAAGCAGGGTCAGAAGAAGTTAGAGAGGGACAGATTGCGGAAGACCCCCGAGGAGGTGTAGGGAACATTCCTGATAAGCTAGGTGAAGGGACAAGTAGACAGCAAGAAGATTGCGTGTCGGAGACCCGAGGAGGGACAGAAATAGGGAAATCTCAATCGGTGGTGGAAAAGACTGTGGAGCAAAAGAAAATTGTTCATGGACAAGAGGCAAATGAGACAGAATCAGATGAGAGTGAGAATGAGAAATCAGAGGGTCGAGTTTTTGAGAAAGAGAACTTGGATCGGAGAAAGAAATAATAAAGAAGTGAGACCAAAGAGGGTTGTAAGAGGAGATCTTTGGCCTAACAGAATAAAGAGGCTGAGGTACAGACTGACACGAGCAAATTCATCGAAAGCTGAACAGGTGAACGAGGTGTCTAGTCAGAAGCAAGCAAAGAGTGATAAACAAAAGGTCACAAAAGAACCGGAAGAGATCAAGAGAATCAGAAAACCTAACCAGAAGTATAGGTCACCGGAATGGACGTACGTGGCACTGTCTGAAGGTGAAGAGGCAGAAAGTCAAGGAAATCCAGAGGGGACCGTACAAGAAGTGGTTGAGGAGAAAACTGTTGGAATCCTGAAAGTTATCCTGACTGACATTGGAGAAGAGTCGGATGCTCAGGATGTTGTTGAAGATCTGATACAATTTGATGTTGCTGAAGAAGAAGTGAAAAGTGATGAAAATCCAAATTGAGTGAACTAAAGGAGTCACTTGGAGAAAAGTGAAAAGAAGAAAGTCTAAATTAGCTGTTTGAAATAATCTAGAGATCTAAATTTCAGTAGGGGAGTAGAAGAGGCTAAGTCAAAAGACACTGCCAAAGTAGTAAAATGGCTAACACAGAGAATAATCAAAGTAGATGTGCCTTCTTGAAAAGATGGTGTAGAATGTGCTGCTGCTGTACTGGATTATTAATGCTATTATGGGGTGTACTAGCTTTACTAGTTACTTTTAGAGTTACAATAGACACTTTTGGAATACATACTGAAAATGTGACTAATATAGAGAGGAGTTCACAGAAAGTAGTTCCAACTAGAATTAGTAATATTTACATACATAAAGATAGGTCAATTAATGATTTTTCTAGCAATGTTTTTTCAAAGTTGTGGTACGAATACGTAAAGACAATGGAAGTTAGGGATTGCTACGTTTGTATGCAATTGCCTGCATCCGTTTCAGAAGGTGTTACTTATCATCATTTACCAGCTACGTATGGGATTTCATGTAGTGTGCTAAGTAGTGTTTTTTATTTGTTAGGGAAAATAGATTATGAAATGTCTAACAAAGATAACATTTTTGGGCAATTGCCTATGAATAAAAAGCTGAATCCAGCTAAAGAAGCTAACATTTTTGGTGAGATTTTTATTGAGACAGAAGAATTAACATTAGATTACATTTTTAGAAACAATTTAACTTGCAGTTTGAAAGAAGAAGAAAAGGCTTTCCTAAATATGGTAGAGGAAAGGAGAATGAGCATGCATGAAAAGGCAGGGAAATATGAAGTGAGTAAGACAATATGGGATATTGAGATGGGAAAGGAGTTGAGGAATGGGGCCAGTCCAACTTAGGCTTTAGATGCACCACAGAAGGGTAAACTATGCATTACCAGAAAGAAATCCCAATATGATAGGTATTTTGTTGGGACTAGTGAGTGTCATGATACATACTTCATTGCAACAGGATGGGGTTTCAAGGGAGGAGAAGATCCAGTTTTCCCGGGAGTGTATTATATTTGTGGGAACAAGGCTTATTACAGGTTGCCTGACCATTGGTATGGCACGTGTTATGTTGGCCTGGTCTTTCCAAAGATTTTTCATATAGATAGGATAGAAGATGTAGAACACATTAATCTACTAACACGTTTTAAGAGAGAAACTTGGTCAGAAATTGTAGGTGATATTTTTGAAGCTTTAATTCCAGCAGTGGGAATTTCTTTAAATGCATATGGAATTCGGAAACTGTCAACAGTGGTGGATCGCTTATCGACAAGTACCGCTGGAGGGTTTCTTTTGGTAAATACGGAGATGATTGTCGTACGTGCCATGTCTATGCAAAATCGACTTGCCCTTGATATTCTATTGGCCAAGGAGGGTGGAGTCTGTGGAATGCTGAAAGTTTAACATTGTTGCACTTACATTCCTGACGAAAGCAAAGATCTAAAGGTCTATATCAAAAATATTACTGATTCGCATGAAGAATTGGTAGCACTGGAAGCTGAAAGTATCTGGACTAAAATAGCTAATAAGATAGTTGCTGTTAAGAGTTTTATTGACATGTGTAATTGTTGCTTTATTGATACTAAGATTGGGGTGTTTGTGTTGTAAAAACAGGGGAGGAAAAAAGAGAATAATTAGAGGAAATACTGAAAAGAAACAAAAGAGGTCAAAAAGAGACCCACAAGAAATAGAATTAGAAGAATTGAGGGAGAGTGTTTACTTAGAGTCAAAAAGGGATGATGAGAGAGAGTCTGGTGTGTAGAGTTGGGAAAAGACATTTCAATTTCTCCTAAAAATTGGGACTAAATTTTTTTTTTGGGTTGGTTTTTGTGGTGATAATATATCACCAAAGGGGGGATTGCTGGAGCAGAGTTTTCTATTGAAAATTTATTGAGATTTAAGCTCCAGTTTTGTTTATATGTTATGATTAAAATTACTGATTTATAATCATTAATTACTAATTTTGTTAAAAGTCATGACTAATCAACATTACTAATGAAAGAATTACACGTGGGAATGCTTTTATATTGCTTAATTAATATGTGAACTAAGTTGGTGTGCAATTTAATTAAATAAGTGTTGCTAAAATGCTATTTGTTTCGTGTTTACGCTTTAAAAATAACGTGTTTAAATGCTTCTTTGTGTCGCAGATGGCTAGGTAATTATATACACATAAGGGTATTAGTGGGGATTAACACTGTATAATCATTATGATGTGGTAACGTTGTTTTGTGTTTCTTCTAATTAAGATGGTCCGTTTTGGCCTAAACCAAGATGGCCGCTATTTACAGCCTGCACTCGAGTGATTGAAATGTGACGAGAGGCCTTGCTGAATATGGTTGAAAGTCACCTGACCATGGCTTCTGGCTGAATTAAAAGTTTCCGTGAGGACAGCAGCTCCAGGCTTGCTGCCAATTGCCCTTGGAGAAGAATAAAGCCACAATGAACTTTGATAACTTGCGGTGGCTTCGCTATGGTTCCGAGGAAAAGCATTCATGAATGTATCGTTTCCTAACTTGAGTTTCCTTCTTCCGTGTTTTTATTTTTGTGATTTTTGTGAGCGGAGGTTTTCTAAATGTTGCGAGTATACATCCTTTCCTGCTCGCTCTGCTCAGCGGCTCAACGGACGTTTAGAGTTTATTTGTTACTTTTATTTCGTTAGTTTTGCTATAAATAATGTTAGACTAGAGAGGGTCTAAGGCCACTTCTTCCTGAACCTATGCTCATGAGGATCGATGCTGATCGAGAGGACGGCGGCTCGGGAGACTTTACTGAGAGACCTGTCCTGACCCATTTAGCTAGAATAGGTAACTATGAGAATAATGATCTTGCTAATGATTGACTTTCATTCGAACTAATTTTAGATAAAAGATAACCTTTGTTTGAATATCAGTGTCGGGTGGTCATTTCTTTGTCATTTATTGAGTTCTGAGTGTATCTTCTTTGTTTAAAATCATGACTCAGGACATATATCTATGGTCACATTGACCTCGCACTGGATGCAGATTGGTATAGGTTTCACTCATATATACAGTGAGGATAGAGTAATAGTTATGAATGTTAGTGTGATGGGCCCTAGCGTATGATGAGTGTATGTGCGTACGACTGTAGATTTACTCTGTCCGTGGAAGTAAGGAGAATTTATATGCGCTGATCTGCAGCAATACCTCCAGGTCCGCGCCCGGCCCAGTAAAGGTGAATGTGTTACAAAGTATAGGAAGGGCCAGGTGGGTCCCTATATCCCTCCATATCCATCTTGGTTCAAACAACAAACTAAAACAACAAACCAACAAAGTAAATTCAAAATAATGAACATGGACAGCCGATAGTGTCTCTCTTCTTTGGAGTGTCCAGGATCCTTCAACACAGAACGTCTCTCAGCTTTTGGCTTGGTCATGGGTTGTTTCTCAGCTGATAGGGGCCCCCTCTTTGGGAGGCACTTGCCACTGACCGCAAGGTGTTCTCTTCCCCCTGTCTGGTTACATCTACTTCTGTTTCACTCTCTCCTGCAGGGGTTCTCATGAAGGTGTGTTCACCCTCGGCTAATTCGCTCTGCCCGCTCTCTTGTCGTTCCTGCTTCCGGTCCTCATGACTGCCCTGGGTGGGGAGCACCAGCTTTTTAAACCACAACACAGTTCTTGCTAGCCGTCTCTCTCCTCTTTTCGCTGTCACCATTGTTCCTTGCAACTCTACAACTTCCCAGGGCTCCGATTCAAAGGGAGTTCTGAATTTCCATCCTGGGTTCTGTCCTTTATAATCTTAAATATCAATGGGGGGAATGGATCACTTGACCTGAGTAGCCAGGGTTTATGATATTCATATAGTGTACCGATAAAAAACCCTCATTCACGTACGCAGGTTAAGAAAGTGGTATATCTTGATTCTCCGCTCTACTATTGATTACGTGACAGCATCATCATAGGGTTAGTTTCATGCTTCTTCCACCAGGAGGTTGAACCGCTTTCTTAACCTGTGTACGTGAATGAGGGTTTTTTATCGGTACACTATATGAATATCATAAACCCTGGTTACTCAGGTCAAGTGATCCATTCCCCCCATTGATATTTAGAATTCAAGTAAAGAAGCTGAGTGGATGACGGATCCTTCTTTCTCTCCCCTTGTTGATTATAATTGTGTCCTTTACAATCACCTGGTCTCCCCTCTGGAGTTCGACGGTCCAAGCTCTTCTCTTTCTACTGGCCTGATTGTTGGTGGGTGTTGTCTTGGCTTGGGCTGCCGCTCCATTCATTGTCCCTGGCTCCCACTCTTCGCTCACCGGTACACCATCTCTTAATGCTCCCCTCATGATTAGATCACTAGGGGCACAGCCGGTGATGCTATGGGGTGTTTGCCGGTATGCTCTCAGAAAGTGATACAGACATGGCTCGAGATCTTCTCGTTGATCCACTCCAACTCTGAGGGCCTTGTTAATCGTCCTCATGAGTTGCTCCACCTCAACGTTAGCTTGGGGCCATTGTGGAGTTATTTTCCGGTGATGGATATTGTGGTGCTCTAGGTACTCCTTATACTCTTGCCCGTGGAAGGGTGGCCCATTGTCCATTCGTTTTTCTTCCGGCATCCCCAGCAGTGCAAATGTTTTCTCCAAGGTCGGCTTGACGTTTTCTAAAGCAGTCGACCGTACTACCTCCACAACAGGAAATTTAGAATAACTGTCCAGCATGATCAAGGCTAACAGTCTATACTGATGGAGGCCCAGGGTTTCGTCGACGGGTGCTCCATGATTATTGGGGAGCTGGTGCGTCACTTCCAGTAATCTGACATTTGGGACAGCTTCGCACTTTCTCCTCAACCATACGATCCATCCCCGGGAACCACACTTTGGTACGCAGACGGGCTTTGGTTTTTCCGATCCCTTGCTGCCCTTGGTGAGCCAGGTCAATTGGCCTCCTCCACAGTTTTGCCGGCATTACAATTTTCGTTCCTCAGAGTATCATTCCCTCGCTGTTCTCACTGAGTACATCTCGGCACCTGCATACTCCCATCCATGCTTCTCTTTCCTCTTCCGTCCACCTGCTCACTCCATCCCAAAAATTACCCAATGCGTGACTTCGCAACGTTTCCTTTACCGCCACTAAACATTCATCTTCATTGGTGACTGCCCGGATTTCTTCTAGGGACAGGGCTCGGGGACAGGACGTCCCCGTGATGTGCCTAACGAATGACTCTGCCCCCTCGTCCACCTCGTTTGGCTGGCTCGGGTTGACAGCCAGGGGGTGTCACGACAGATAGTCAGCCGGATTGTTAGCTCCAGGGCGATATATCACTTCAAAACTGTAATGTTGGATCTGTACCGCCCACCTCTCGATCCACGGGGGCCCACTTCTAACCGTCCCGGTGAATAGTGAGACCAATGGTTTGTGGTCTGTCACGACTTTGAATTTGTGCCCACACAGATATATGTTGAAGTGCTGACACGCTGGCGTATGCAATGGGCATCCACTCTTCCCTGCCATCTTGCTGAAGGAGTACCGCACCCAGGCCAACCAGGCTAGCATCTACCACCAGTTCAGTGGGGTGACCTGGTTTGAAGTAAGCCACTGTCGCTCCCTGCAGCAGTGCTCCTTTGACGTCCTGAAACGCTTTTGCTGCTTCTCCCGTCCATTGCCACTTCACTTCCTTCTTGGTGAGCGCCCTCAGCGGCTCCGAAATTGTGGCCAAGTGGGGAATAAAACGGCCACAATAATTCACCATCCCGTGGAAGTTTCTCATCTCAGATTGATTCTGGGGAGTTGTCGCCGCTCTGATCGCTTCCGCTTTTGCCGGGTCCAACTGAAATCCGTTCTTCGAGAACCGGTAGCCAAAGAACTCCACTTCCTTGGCATAGAACTTGCACTTTTCTTTGTGCAGCATTAGAAATTGATCAACCAGCCATGTTTGAGTGTAGCTCGCAAGCATTCATGGTGCTCTTCGAGGAACTTGGAGAAGATCAGCACATCATCACTCACATTTATCACCCCCATCAGACCTGACAGGGCTCCTCGAATCGCATCCTGAAAGACCTCTGCCGCAGATGACACTACGAAGCTGAGCCACTTAAACCTCCACAATCCTACATGGGTGGAAAATGTAGTGATGTAGCGGCTGGACTCATCAAGCAGCAACTAGTGATATCCGGAGTTAAGGTCGACATTGGAGAATCACTGTGCTCTGTTTATATATGCCATTATGTCGTCTATTGTAGGGGTAATGTGCCGTTCTCTTTTGATGGCGGTGTTCGGCAGGCGCATGTCCACACACAACCTTATGGCACCCGGTTGTTATGGTTTCGGAGCAATCCCGGGCGGTGAAACCCACGTGGTGGGTCCGACACCTTCTCAATCACTCCTACCTTTTCTAGCCTTTCCAACTCCGCTTCCACCAATGGCTGCAAGTGAAATTGCGCTCTCCAGTGTCTCAGTGCCACGGGCTTGATAGTTTTGTCTAAGTGCAGCTTTACTGTGACCCCTTTTAGACACCCCAATCCTTCGAGGAGACTGGGAAACTCCGCCATGATCTTATCCGCATGAGACTGAAGTATTTGTCATGCAAACATTACTAGCACCAAGTCCTCCGCGGAGTGGCAACCTATTAAGGTCTCAGAGCTGTCCTTAGTCACATGGAACCGGGTCGTAGCCTTTCTGTCTCCGTGAGTGACGGCCACTTCGATCATTCCCTGCAGCAGAATGGGGGTGTCTCCCCCATAGGTGAAGATCTTAGCTCTTGTGCTTTGAATCAGTGGTTTTGCCATGAGCAGTTCTTACTGTTCGGCGTCGAGAATGTTCACCGAGGCCCCAGTGCCTATCAACGCCATGACTCTATTGTCCACTATTCTGATCTGGCACATTGATAGCGGTCTTTTCTGGGAGGTTGTCCTGCCTGTGTAAGATATGACAAATACTTCGTCCTCTTCGTCATCCTCTGTTATTCTCATGTTTTGGAACTGGCTTTCCGCTTCCTCCATGACATCCGCCGCATGGACCACATGCTTGGGAGCTCCAAATTTCTTTGCTTTGTTGCCCTGGGCCAGCGTTCTCGTCGCACTCATGCACACTTTAGCAAAATGTCCAAACTTTCCACACTTCAGACACGCTTTTCCTTGCATGGGACACCCTCGCAGCAGGTGGCTCTCCAGACTGCAGTTTCCACATCCTCGACTTCCTGTGCGTCCCGTCGCGCCTCCTCTTCCTCTGCCGGGCCCTTTCCGAATTACGTCCACCCTTTCTTCCTTGACCACTGCCGCATGTTCCTGCGCTCCAACTGTCAATCTTCTCACCTGTGCCGACTCCATTTCTCCTGCACATGCATCCGCCAGTTCATGAGATCTTCCTAGGACTAATATGTCATCCAGGGATATTCCAGGCTGTTGCAGAATCAGTTTCTGCAGATCCGACGACTTGCAGCCCTGAATAAGCTGAGCCCTGATCCCTAGCTGCTTGTCGATGCCTGTGCATGAACTGGCCAGCTTGCGCAGCCGCACAAAGAACATATCAACAGACTTCTCTTTTCTTTGCTTTGCGCAATTTAAAGTGCTCCCAATCGGGATTGACTTGCGGGTTGAAGTCACTGTCCAATGCTCTCACCGGTTTGTCGCAACCATTCCTATTGCCAGTGTCTGGCAGGTCTAGAAACAGTTCATATAATTCATCCCCACCCATGTGTAGCATGGTGGACCTCTTAATGGCACTATTCATTTCTCTCACTGCTATGAAATAGTTTTCTAATAGACCAATCCACTTGCGCCATCTCGGCGCCGCTGTAGCTGGATCCGCCAGCTGGCTGGATGGCGGTAGCGCATTCAATGTGGTGCGCAGGCTTTTTTCTGCAGACGCTTGACCACCTCCCTCTGCTTGCAGTGACATCTTGCCTGGTGCAGTTGTGCTTCTCGCAGTGTTGCCCCTGCCTCTTCCTGTACCTTGATTTGTTGGGTGTGGGTGTTGCCAGCAGTCCCCCTTGTAGTGTGTTGTTCATGTTAGTTATTTCTCCTCTTTTGTCTTTTATGGTATTTTCCCTTTTCTTTCCTTGTGGTATGTCTCTCTTCCCGCGGTGCCTCCGTTTGTGCCTGTCTCCAGCTCCCCTGCAGACCTCATCCAGGTCCCTGGGGTCCCTGCTCTCTCTTGTGGCCTGACTTTGCTTCTGCCCCCTCACGTGGCCTGCAGTCCATTTTCCTGCCTTAGATCTTGGGGTCTGCTTTCTCTTTTCTTCGCACTTTTGTTTTCTAATTGCCTCCCTCCTCCAAACTGAGCGCAGAGGCTGGCCACACCACTCCCACCACACAGTCTGCGGCGCTCCCAGGCTGTACCTCGCTCCAACACACTCCCGCTGAACTCCATACCTTCAGCACTCGTCGTGGTGCGCACCTGGCCACCCGCCAGTCCGGATGTCACCAGCAGTACGCAGCGGGATGCTACGCACCAGATACATGGTACACCCTGCTGCACACACGGTGGCAGTCATCCCACCCTCGTTGCCAGTGTAGTGGGTGGGTGTGTGGGGGTACAGAGGCCCAGTGAGGGCACAGGGGATAACGGGATGACTACACTTATGCTCGGTCCGTGCCGTCAGCCACAAGCACTGATATCTCCCTTCATTTATACCCCCTGGTTCGCGCCCGGCCCAGGACGGTGAATGTGTTACAAAGTATAGGAAGGGTCGGTGGCTCACTACATCTGGTACAGAAGTGTGGGAGTCATCATGTCAGCCGACTGGTCAAACGAGCACTGACATGGTCCAAGCGGGCTGCACTCAGGAGCCTGTGTCTACATCTGGATGAGCCATGGAAACACCCACTGGTCTCTCTGTAGCCACAGCCGCCGCCAGGACCCACAGCCTGCCCAGGGTCCCACTTGCTTCCCTGACTCAAACTAGACATCTTCAGCAGGGAGCAGGTTCTTCATGTTGGGCGCGTGCACACGCTGCTTGTAAAATGGCTCAATCGAGAATGTACAGGCACATGCTTTCTGCAGATTTTATGCAATCACTGGTGACAGGAGCGGGAGCAAGAGACTGCAGCTGAAGTGCTGTTGAGAGTTTCTATAGCGGGGCACTGAGAAATGGCCCTCTGGGGAACCAGTTCCTACAGCTCCAAGTATGAGCCTCCCCGGATACCTACTGTGAGATAGAATACCAATAGATTGTAGCTAGTAAAACCCGTTCTTAGTGACTGCATTTCCCTAAGGTGCCTGTTGTCTGCTTTGGCACTGAGTGGCAGGATCACTGGTCCCTCCAAGAAAAAGGTAAGAGAGAGGGATCTTCTGGAGCAAGATTTCTGCCTAGACTTCCCAATTGATTACCCAGCGGGAGGTTGAAAACGCAGCACAGAGTTGTGTCTGTACATTTTACTAAGATTGACATGCTGCTGCTGTGAGCCCTGTGCTGATGCTCAAACAAGGCTGCTCACCGTGCTGAACAGCCTTGCATCATGATGCAGAGGCATCTGTGCACTGTCTAGCATAGGGTTTCTAGTGAAAGCATAACCTTCCACCACCAATTCCTATGCGTAGACAAACCCAGAAGGATCTCATGCTTTGGATGTGTTCTGTGAACTGCCCTGCTCATGCAAGGCATCGCTTCTTGAGAAAGTAACACATTTTCACTTGTTCACACCTGCTTCAAGAAGGTTGAGTTTCTGACACAAAGCCTGGTCTGGCTATCTCAGTAGATAGGGCGTCAAAACCTAGAGATGATTGCACTGATTCGCCACTGTAATGCCCCTTGATCCAATGCAACGCAAATCAGCACAAAGGGTGTTGGATGCTGAGAAAAGGCCATCTTCACAGTGCAAAAAACCCTTTTACTCTGGATACTAAGCAGCATGTTCTACTTTGAATTGCTTTGAACATCACTTTGTGTTGCTTTGCAACTTAGTGGATCTTCAGTTTTCTGAGTTGCAAAATAGAGGAGTGATACAAAAATATTGTGATACAGAAATATCGTTGTCTAGAATATTGTTTTTTTCATGTAAATAATATTGTTGTTGTTAATATAATTTTCAAAAATATAATGAAAAATGTTGGTTTCAAATTATTTTAATTTGTTTTTGTTCAATTTTATGTTACTATTGTTTGAATAATTGATAATAATTCTTTTAAATATAGTTTGTAATTGTAAGTGATTTAGGAATTTTAATTTAATTGCTAATAGTAACTTATAGTTTCATAGTGGTTTGCTGGATTTTTCAGTGGGTAGGGTGGGAAGTTAATTAACTAATTAATTAAGTAATTAATTAATAGTTTTTAAGTATGTATGAGATTGTTATTAATTATGTACATTATGTATTACTGATTTATTTTATTTATAATTTAGGTACGGGTTGCTAAGTTTGTATTGGTATAGCGGGGGAAGTTAATTAGGTAATAATTCATTAACAATTATTTTTAATTGATTATTAATTATTTAATTGATTAATAATTATTTTATTAATTATTAATTATGTCAGTTGTGCAATAATCAGATATTTTAGTTATATTTTAGGTGTGGGCTGCTGGATTTGTAGAGGTACAGGGTGGGAAGTTATTTAAGTAATAATTAACTAACAATTAATTATTAATGCATTATAAATTATTGAATTGATTATGTACAATATGCAATACTTATTTATTTTCATTATATGTAAGTTGCAGTTGCTAGGGGCCCGATTCACAGAACTAACAAAATCCTAAACGTACTACTTTTGGTATTCACAGAAGGCATTTAGTAGTAGTAAAGTTAGGATTTTGTCTTAAGTTTGATTTCAGACAAACTTAAGACAAGATCCTAACTTTACTACTACTAAATGCCTTATGTGAATACCAAAAGTAGTACGTTTAGGATTTTGTCTTAAGTTAGTTCTGTGAATCGGCCCCTAGGTGTGTAAGAGTATATGATGGAATGTTTATTAAGTAAATATTAAATAATTATTAATGTATAATTATGTATTTAATTGATTAATAATTATGTAAATTGTGTAATAATTATATATTTCAGTTGTATTTTAGTTGTGGGCTGCTGGGTTTGTAGGGTTATAGGGTGGGAAGTTACTTAAGTAATAATTCATTAAAAATGAATTATTAATTGTTCATTAATTATGTAATTGATGATTAATTATATAAATTGTGTTATACTTATTTATTTTAATTACATTTTATTTCTAGGTTGCTAGGTTTCTAGGGGTGAAGGGTGACAAGGTATTTAAGTATTATTAAATAATTACTTTTACATTGAAAATTAATTATTACATTGTTTGTGAATTTTGTAAATTGTTTAGATGTTTTTGGTTTATTTATATATATATATATATACACTTAAAAAACCATAGGTTTCACACATGTTATAGTTAGGTGGATATTTCACTCGCAAAAAACCAATGAAATTCCCCCCTTATAGTTAGTTCAGATAACTATAACTCGCGCGACCGCAATCCACTGCTGATGACGTCACATATTACATCACTCATGACATGGTCAGTGGCATCACTTATGACATCACTGATGACATCATACTTGTGATAGAGTGGCGGCCGCCCGAGTTATAGTTATCTGAACTAACTATAACGGGGGAAGTTCATTGGTTTTTTGCGAGTGAAATATCCACCTAACTATAACATGTGTGAAACCTATGGTTTTTTAAGTGAATTTGCAAGGTTTTTTAAATGCTAATTCCTAACTATAACGTGTGTGAAACCTATGGTTTTTTCAGTGAATTTGTACGTTTTTTTAAATGCTAAGTTATGTATGTATTATTATTTTTTTTATATATTTATTTTCCAATAAACTACGTATTAAAAAAAAAATTGTAGTTTTTGTTTTTGTTTTTGGGGTTTTCACGGTGCGCGCACGGTGCACGCACCCCCGCGATTTAAAAAAAAAAAATTAAAATGTTTTTTTCTGCCTTCGGGGTCCTTCAGGGACCCCCTGACAAAGGCTAGGGGGTCAGGAACTCTCTACCCTGCCCCCTTTTCACGTTCGCCACCTTCCTTTTTCACTCTCGCACTGAAAACAAACAAAATGGCGGCCGACACTTCCTGATTTCGACCGATTCGAACGTTGACTGACATGTAACAACCAATCAGAATTACGCTCGCGCACGTTAGGGTGCTCGCACGGTGCGCGCACGGTGCACGCACGGTGCGCGGCTATAGATATGTATGTGCTTTTAACTGCAATTTTCTCAGGAACTACTGAACAGATTGACTCCATATATGCAAAAGGCACATCCCTGAGCCGAGGACTACCTCTCTGCCAAATTTCAAGTAATTCTGTTCAGCCGTTCGGGCTGTACCTTGGACTAAAGGTCATATGGAAAATTGCATGGGGAAAACCCGTTTTGTGACCCCCCTTTTTTCTCAGCCCCCGCTTGACGAATCCCCCCGAGACTTTCAGGGTAGGAGCGGAGCGGAGCGCCCCACCTATTTTGAAAATTTCGCGAGGATTCGTCAACCGGCGCCAAAGTTATTCCAAATAGAATGTTGCGGACTTCCTATGGAAACACGGTCCTAACTATAACTATCTACTGGCGACCGCCAGTAGATAATATATCATATATTATCTACTGGCGGTCGTCAGTAGATAGTTATTGTTAGGACCGAGTTCCCATAGGAAATCTGAAAATTCTATTTAGAATAACTTTGACGCCGGTTGACTTATCTTCGTGAAATTTTCAAAACTAATGGGGCGCTCCGCTCAGCTCCTACCCTGAAAGTCTCGAGGTGATTCGTCAAGCGGGGGCTGAGAAAAAAGGGGGTCACAAAACGCGTTTTCCCCATGCATTTTCCCATAGGACCTTTAGTCGAAGGTACAGCCCGAACGGCTGAACAGAATTACTTGAAATTTGGCAAAGAGGTAGTCCTCAGGTCAGGCATGTGCCTTTTGCATATATGGTGTAAATCCGTTCAGTAGTTCCTGAGAAAATCAAAAGTAAAATCACATATATATCTGGGCGGAGCCTAACCACACATCTCATTGTGAGATCTGATTGGCTGTCAGCACTTCATCCAAGAAGTGTTGGCAGCCATCTTGGGACCAATATACATGATAGCACCTCATTAAAAAGCATTGCAGTTAATAGAAGGTTTTAAGACTTTAGTTACATTATAAATCATTTGATGATGGTACCATACTCATTTTAGGAATTGTGGTATGTTCTAAGGTGATTTTACCATGTGAAAAAGCCTTCTGCTGGGATATCATGAATCATGTTTGAGAGAAAACTATTTTCACATGCTTTTCCCACAGAGGTTTGGAAGGTGATCTATAAGCTAAACTGAGAGCATATTTTCTGTAAATTCACATTATCTTTCTCAGTCATGTGAGAATGAAGTCTGACATTCTCAGTAAAACATGCTTATCCAACAAGGGCAGAGACTGTCAGTTGATTCCTTTGTGTTCTACTGCAGCTTCCCAGAGTGTTCAAAAGAACAACTAGAGCGCTAACAGTCTTACTTATGATAAAGGTATGGCACTCCTGAAGCCATCTTGATTGGAATAAAGTGGTAACATTTAAAACATTTAATTTAAAAAGGAACAAAATGAGAGGGTTCATTTTGCCATAGAATGTATGATTAGTGCTGAAGAAAGAAAAATTAGGGCACACTTTGAGTGACTTCTCAAATCCTCTACTATTTCATTAAAGAATTCTGACATGCAGACTGAAACATGCACTTTCAATACCAGCAGCAGACTTCCCTGGTGAGCAGTAGCTTTACTACAGTGATCTAATGAGCAAATAGAGTGCTAACATTCTGAATTTATGGCAAATGTGTGAGTAGTAGAGAGTAGTAGAGAGAGCAGCAGAGAGTGAGTAGGAGAGAGTAGTAGAGTGGGTAGTAGAGAGTGAGTAGTAGAGAGTAGTAGAGAGTGAGAAGTAGAGAGTAGTCGAGATTAGTAGAGAGTGAGTAGTAGAGAGTAGTAGAGAGTGAGTATTAGAGAGTGAGTAGTAGAGAGAGAGTAGTAGAGAGTAGTAGAGAGAGTAGCACAGAGTGAGTAGGAGAGAGTAGTAGAGTGAGTAGTAGAGAGTGAGTAGTAGAGAGTAGTAGAGAGTGAGAAGTAGAGAGGGAGTAGTAGAGGGAGTAGTAGAGAGTAGTAGAGAGTGAGTAGTAGAGAGTAGTAGAGAGTGAGTATTAGAGAGTGAATAGTAGAGAGAGAGTAGTAGAGAGTAGTAGAGTAGTAGAGTAGTAGAGAGTGAGTAGTGGAGACTGAGTTGCAGAGAGAGAGTAGTAGAGAATGAGTAGTAGAGAATAAGTAGTAGAGTGAGTAGTAGAGAGTAGTAGAGAGAGTAGTAGAGAGTGAGTAGTAGAGAGTAGTAGAGAGTGAGTAGTAGAGAGTAGTAGAGAGAGAGTAGTAGAGAGTGAGTAGTAGAGAGTGAGTAGTAGAGAGTGAGTAGTAGAGAGTAGTAGAGTGTGAGTAGTAGAGAGTAGTACAGAGTAAGTAGTAGAGAGTGATTAGTAGAGAGTAGTGGAGTAGTAGAGAGTGAGTAGTAGAGAGTAGTAGAGAGTGAGTAGTAAAGTGAGTAGTAGGGAGTAGTAGAGAGTGAGTAGTAGAGTGAGTAGTAGAGTGAGTAGTAGAGAGCAAGTAGTAGAGAGTGTGTAGTAGAGAGAGAGTAGTAGAGAGTAAGTAGTAGAGAGTGAGTAGTAGAGAGAGTAGTAGAGAGTAGTAGAGTAGTAGAGAGTGAGTAGTAGAGAGTGAGTAGTAGAGAGTAGTAGAGAGTGAGTAGCAGAGAGAGTAGTAGAGAGTAGTAGAGTGAGTAGTAGAGAGTAGTTGAGAGTGAGTAGTAGAGAGTAGTAGAGTGAGTAGTTGAGAGTGAGTAGTAGAGAGTAGTAGAGTAGTAGAGAGTGAGTAGTAGAGAGTGAGTAGTAGAGAGTAGTAGAGTGAGTAGTAGAGAGGGAGTAGTAGAGAGAGAGTAGTAGAGAGAGAGTAGTAGAGAGTAGTAGAGAGTGAGTAGTAGGGTAGTAGAGAGTGAGTGGTAGAGAGTAGTAGAGAGTAGTAGAGAGTGAGTAGTAGAGAGTGAGTAGTAGAGAGTAGTAGTAGAGAGTAGTAGAGTAGTAGAGAGTAGTAGAAAGTGAGTAGTAGAGAGTGAGTAGTAGAAAGTAGTAGCGAGTGAGTAGTAGAGAGTGAGTACTTTAATTTAAAAGGAACACAATGAGGAGGTTCATTTTGCCATAGAAATTATGATTAGTGAGGAAAAAAGAAAAATTATGGCACATTTTGAGTGACTTCTCAAATCCTCTTCTATTTCATCAAAAAATTCTGACACGCAGACTGAAACATGCACTTTCAATACCAGCAGCAGACTTCCCTGGTGAGCAGCAACTTTACTACAGTGATCTAATGAGCAACTAGAGTGCTACCATTCAGAATTTATGGAAAATGTGTGACACATCTGAATGCCTTCTTGATGGAATCAAAGTAAACAAGCATTGAAAATGCAATAGGTCTCGCCCTCGTTTAAGTTAAAGCAATTCTGTTTGTAATTAGGTGGCTTTTTAGCTTTGCTTGTATTAGAGTTTTTTAAACTTTCATATACATACCATGCATATGTATGCATATATGTATATGTATATGTTTGCATGAATTTATATTTATATAGATATGCAGATTATATTTATATGTTTATATATGTATATATATATACACATACATATATATAAATGCATATGCATATATATGCATATATACATTTGCATATGTGTGCATGTACAGAGAGGTAGAGAGGTAGAGGTCTATAGGTAGAGGTGTAGAGGTAGAGAGGTAGAGGTAGAGAGGTAGAGAGTAGTAGAGAGAGAGGTAGAGAGTAGAGAGCGAGTAATAGAGAGTAGAGAGTGAGTAGTAGAGAGTAGTAGAGAAAGTATCAGAGAGTGAGTAGTAGAGATTACTAGAGTGAGTAGTAGAGAGTGAGTAGTAGAGAGTGAGTATTAGAGAGTGAGTAATAGAGAGTAGTAGAGAGTGAGTAGTAGAGTGAGTAGTAGAAAGTAGTAGAGGGTAGTAGAGAGTGAGAAGTAGAGAGTAGTGGAGAGTGAGTAGTAGAGAGTGAGTAGTAGAGAGTAGTAGAGAGTGAGTAGCAGAGTGAGTAGTAGAGAGCAGTAGAGAGAGAGTAGTAGAGAGTGAGTAGTAGAGAGTAGTAGAGAGTGGTAGAGAGAGTAGTAGAGAGTGAGTAGTAGAGAGTAGTAGAGAGTGAGTAGTAGAGCGTAGTAGAGAGTGAGTATTAGAGTGAATACTAGAGAGTAGTAGAGAGCGAGTAGCAGAGAGCAAGTAGTAGTGAGTGTGTAGTAGAGAGTTATTAGTAGAGAGTGAGTAGTAGAGAGAGTAGTAGAGAGTGAGAAGTAGAGAGAGTAGTAGAGTAGTAGAGAGTGAGTAGTAGAGTGAGTAGTAGAGAGTAGTTGAGAGCGAGTTGTAGAGAATCAGTAGTGGAGAGTGAGCAGTAGAGAGTAGTAGAGAGTAAGTAGTAGAGAGTGAGTAGTACAGAGTGAGTAGTAGAGAGTAGTACACAGTGAGTAGTAGAGAGAAGTAGAGTGAGTAGTAGAGAGTGAGTAGTAGAGAGAGAGTAGTAGAGAGTGAGTAGTAGAGTAGCAGAGAGTGAGTGGTAGAGAGTAGGAGAGAGTAGTAGAGTGAGTAGTAGAGAATAGTAGAGAGTGAGTAGTAGAGCGAGTAGTAGAGAGTAGTAGAGTAGTAGAGAGTGAGTAGTAGAGAGTGAGTAGCAGAGAGAGTAGTAGAGAGTAGTAGAGAGCGAGTAGAAGAGAGTGAGTAGTGGAGAGTGAGTAGTAGAGAGCGAGTAGTAGAGAGTGAGTAGTAGAGAGTGAATAGTAGAGAGTGAGTAGTAGAGAGAGAGTAGTAGAGAGTGAGTAGTAGAGAGTAGTAGAGTGAGTAGTAGAGAGTGAGTAGTAGAGGGTAGTAGAGAGAGAGTAGTAGAGAGTGAGTAGTAGAGAGAGAGTAGTAGAGTAGTAGAGAGTGAGTGCTAGAGCGCAGCAGTGAGTAGTAGAGAGTGAATAGTAGAGAGTAGTAGTAGAGAGTAGTAGAGAGAGAGAGAGTAGTAGAGAGTGTAGTAGAGAGTGAGTAGTAGAGAGTAGTAGCAAGTGGGTAGTAGAGAGTAGTAGAGAGTGAGTAGTAGAGTAGTAGAGAGTGAGTGGTAGAGAGTAGTAGAAAGTAGTAGAGTGAGTAGTAGAGAGTGAGTAGTAGAGAGTGAATAGTAGAGAGTAGTAGAGAGTGAGTAGTAGAGAGTAGTAGAGCGTGAGTAGTAGAGAGTGAGTAGTAGAGAGTAGTAGCGAGTGAGTAGTAGAGAGTGAGTAGTTGAGAGTGAGTAGTAGAGAGTGAGTAGTAGAGAGTGAGTAGTAGAGAGTAGTAGAGTAGTAGAGAGTGAGTAGTAGAGAGTAGTAGAGAGTGAGTAGTAGAGAGTGAGTAGTAGAGAGTGAGTAGTAGAGAGAGAGTAGTAGAGAGTAGTAGAGAGTCAGTAGTAGAGTAGTAGAGAGTAGTCAGTGAGTGTCAGTCAGTGTCAGTCAATGTCAGTCAGTCAGTGTCAGTCAGTCTGTCAGTGTCAGTCAATCAGTGTCAGTCAGTGTCAGTCAGTGTCAGTCAATCAGTGTCAGTCAGTCAGTGTCAGTCAATCAGTGTCAGTCAGTGTCAATCAGTGTCAGTCAGTGTCAGTCAGTCAGTGTCAGTCAGTCAGTGTCAGTCAGTCAGTGTCAGCTAGAGCAGCTCTGCTGACCTGGTTCTCTGGCTCTAAAGCAGCTCTGCTGACCTGTTTCTCTCTCTCTAAAGCAGCTCTGCTGCCCTGGTTTCTCTGGCTCTAGAGCAGCTCTGCTGACCTAGTTCTTATGCTACAGAGCAGCTCTGCTGATCTAGTTCTCTGGCTCTACAACAGCTCTGCAGACCTGGTTCTCTGGCTCTAAAGCTGCTCCGTTGACGCAGTTCTATGGCTCTGAAGCAGTTCTGCTGACATGGTTCTCTGGCTCTATAGAAGCTCTGCTGACCTGGTCCTCTCCCTCTAAAGCAGTTCTACTGACCTGGTTTCTCTCGCTCTGCAGCAGCTCTGCTGACCTGGTTCTCTGGCTCTAGAGCAGCTCTGTTGACCTGGTTCTTAGGCTCTAGAACAGCTCTACTGACCTGGTTCTCTGGCTCTAAAGCAGCTCTGCTGACCTGGTTCTATGGCTCTAAAGCAGCTCTGCTGATTTGGTTCTCTGGCTCTAGAGTAGCTCTGCTGACCTGGTTCTCTGGCTCTAAAGCAGCTCTGCTAACCTGGTTCTCTGGCTCTAAAGCAGCTCTGCTGACCTGGTTCTCTGGCTCTAAAGCAGCTCTGCTGACCTGGTTCTCTCCCTCTAAAGCAGCTCTGTAGTAGAGAGTAGTAGAGAAAGTATCAGAGAGTGAGTAGTAGAGAGTAGTAGAGTGAGTAGTAGAGAGTGAGTAGTAGAGAGTGAGTATTAGAGAGTGAGTAGTAGAGAGTAGTAGAGAGTGAGTAGTAGAGTGAGTAGTAGAAAGTAGTAGAGGGTAGTAGAGAGTGAGTAGTAGAGAGTAGTAGAGAGTGAGTAGTAGAGAGTAGTAGAGAGTGAGTAGCAGAGTGAGTAGTAGAGAGTAGTAGAGAGTGAGTAGTAGAGAGTGGTAGAGAGAGTAGTAGAGAGTGAGTAGTAAAGAGTAGTAGAGAGTGAGTAGTAGAGAGTAGTAGAGAGTGAGTAGTAGAGAGTGAGTAGTAGAGAGAGAGTAGTAGAGAGTAGTAGTAGAGAGTGAGTAGTAAAGAGTGAATAGTAGAGAGTGAGTAGTAGAGAGAGAATAGTAGAGAGTGAGTAGTAGAGAGTAGTAGAGTGACTAGTAGAGAGTGAGTAGTAGAGAGTGAGTAGTGGAGAGTGAGTAGTAGAGAGCGAGTAGTAGAGAGTGAGTAGTAGAGAGTGAATAGTAGAGAGTGAGTCGTAGGGAGAGAGTAGTAGAGAGTGAGTAGTAGAGAGTAGTAGAGTGAGTAGTAGAGAGTGAGTAGTAGAGAGTAGAAGAGAGTGAGTAGTAGAGAGAGAGTAGTAGAGTAGTAGAGAGTGAGTGCCAGAGAGCAGCAGAGAGTAGTAGAGTGAGTAGTGGAGAGTAGTAGAGAGTGAGTAGTAGAGAGTGAATAGTAGAGAGTAGTAGTATAGAGTAGTAGAGAGAGAGAGAGTAGTAGAGAGTGTAGTAGAGAGTGAGTAGTAGGGAGTAGTAGCGAGTGAGTAGTAGAGAGTAGTAGAGAGTGAGTAGTAGAGTAGTAGAGAGTGAGTGGTAGAGAGTAGTAGAAAGTAGTAGAGTGAGTAGTAGAGAGTGAGTAGTAGAGAGTGAATAGTAGAGAGTAGTAGAGAGTGAGTAGTAGAGAGTAGTAGAGTGAGTAGTAGAGAGGGAGTAGTAGAGAGAGAGTAGTAGAGCGAGAGTAGTAGAGAGTAGTAGAGAGTGAGTAGTAGGGTAGTAGAGAGTGAGTGGTAGAGAGTAGTAGAGAGTAGTAGAGAGTGAGTAGTAGAGAGTGAGTAGTAGAGAGTAGTAGAGTAGTAGAGAGTAGTAGAAAGTGAGTAGTAGAGAGTGAGTAGTAGAAAGTAGTAGCGAGTGAGTAGTAGAGAGTGAGTACTTTAATTTAAAAGGAACACAATGAGGAGGTTCATTTTGCCATAGAAATTATGATTAGTGAGGAAAAAAGAAAAATTAGGGCACATTTTGAGTGACTTCTCAAATCCTCTTCTATTTCATTAAAAAATTCTGACATGCAGACTGAAACATGCACTTTCAATACCAGCAGCAGACTTCCCTGGTGAGCAGCAACTTTACTACAGTGATCTAATGAGCAACTAGAGTTCTACCATTCAGAATTTATGGAAAATGTGTGACACATCTGAATGCCTTCTTGATGGAATCAAAGTAAACAAGCATTGAAAATGCAATAGGTCTCGCCCTCGTTTAAGTTAAAGCAATTCTGTTTGTAATTAGGTGGCTTTTTAGCTTTGCTTGTATTAGAGTTTTTAAAACTTTCATATACATACCATGCATATGTATGCATATATGTATATGTATATGTTTGCATGAATTTATATTTATATAGATATGCAGATTATATTTATATATGTATATATATATATACACATACATATATATAAATGCATATGCATATATATGCATATATATATTTGCATATGTGTGCATGTACAGAGAGGTAGAGAGGTAGAGGTCTATAGGTAGAGGTGTAGAGGTAGAGAGGTAGAGGTAGAGAGGTAGAGAGTAGTAGAGAGAGAGGTAGAGAGGTAGAGAGTATAGAGCGAGTAATAGAGAGTAGAGAGTGAGTAGTAGAGAGTAGTAGAGAAAGTATCAGAGAGTGAGTAGTAGAGATTACTAGAGTGAGTAGTAGAGAGTGAGTAGTAGACAGTGAGTATTAGAGAGTGAGTAGTAGAGAGTAGTAGAGAGTGAGTAGTAGAGTGAGTAGTAGAAAGTAGTAGAGGGTAGTAGAGAGTGAGAAGTAGAGAGTAGTGGAGAGTGAGTAGTAGAGAGTGAGTAGTAGAGAGTAGTAGAGAGTGAGTAGCAGAGTGAGTAGTAGAGAGCAGTAGAGAGAGAGTAGTAGAGAGTGAGTAGTAGAGAGTAGTAGAGAGTGGTAGAGAGAGTAGTAGAGAGTGAGTAGTAGAGAGTAGTAGAGAGTGAGTAGTAGAGAGTAGTAGAGAGTGAGTATTAGAGTGAGTACTAGAGAGCGAGTAGCAGAGAGCAAGTAGTAGTGAGTGTATAGTAGAGAGTTATTAGTAGAGAGTGAGTAGTAGAGAGAGTAGTAGAGAGTGAGAAGTAGAGAGAGTAGTAGAGTAGTAGAGAGTGAGTAGTAGAGTGAGTAGTAGAGAGTAGTTGAGAGCGAGTTGTAGAGAATCGGTAGTGGAGAGTGAGCAGTAGAGAGTAGTAGAGAGTGAGTAGTAGAGAGTGAGTAGTACAGAGTGAGTAGTAGAGAGAAGTAGAGTGAGTAGTAGAGAGTGAGTAGTAGAGAGAGAGTAGTAGAGAGTGAGTAGTAGAGTAGTAGAGAGTGAGTGGTAGAGAGTAGGAGAGAGTAGTAGAGTGAGTAGTAGAGAATAGTAGAGAGTGAGTAGTAGAGCGAGTAGTAGAGAGTAGTAGAGTAGTAGAGAGTGAGTAGTAGAGAGTGAGTAGCAGAGAGAGTAGTAGAGAGTAGTAGAGAGTGAGTAGTAGAGAGTGAGTAGTAGAGAGTAGTAGAGAGCGAGTAGAAGAGAGTGAGTAGTGGAGAGTGAGTAGTAGAGAGCGAGTAGTAGAGAGTGAGTAGTAGAGAGTGAATAGTAGAGAGTGAGTAGTAGAGAGAGAGAGTAGTAGAGAGTGAGTAGTAGAGAGTAGTAGAGTGAGTAGTAGAGAGTGAGTAGTAGAGGGTAGTAGAGAGAGTAGTAGAGAGTGAGTAGTAGAGAGAGAGTAGTAGAGTAGTAGAGAGTGAGTGCTAGAGAGCAGCAGAGAATAGTAGAGTGAGTAGTAGAGAGTGAATAGTAGAGAGTAGTAGTAGAGAGTAGTAGAGAGAGAGAGAGTAGTAGAGAGTGTAGTAGAGAGTGAGTAGTAGAGAGTAGTAGCAAGTGGGTAGTAGAGAGTAGTAGAGAGTGAGTAGTAGAGAGTAGTAGAGAGTGAGTATTAGAGTGAGTACTAGAGAGCGAGTAGCAGAGAGCAAGTAGTAGTGAGTGTATAGTAGAGAGTTATTAGTAGAGAGTGAGTAGTAGAGAGAGTAGTAGAGAGTGAGAAGTAGAGAGAGTAGTAGAGTAGTAGAGAGTGAGTAGTAGAGTGAGTAGTAGAGAGTAGTTGAGAGCGAGTTGTAGAGAATCGGTAGTGGAGAGTGAGCAGTAGAGAGTAGTAGAGAGTGAGTAGTAGAGAGTGAGTAGTACAGAGTGAGTAGTAGAGAGAAGTAGAGTGAGTAGTAGAGAGTGAGTAGTAGAGAGAGAGTAGTAGAGAGTGAGTAGTAGAGTAGTAGAGAGTGAGTGGTAGAGAGTAGGAGAGAGTAGTAGAGTGAGTAGTAGAGAATAGTAGAGAGTGAGTAGTAGAGCGAGTAGTAGAGAGTAGTAGAGTAGTAGAGAGTGAGTAGTAGAGAGTGAGTAGCAGAGAGAGTAGTAGAGAGTAGTAGAGAGTGAGTAGTAGAGAGTGAGTAGTAGAGAGTAGTAGAGAGCGAGTAGAAGAGAGTGAGTAGTGGAGAGTGAGTAGTAGAGAGCGAGTAGTAGAGAGTGAGTAGTAGAGAGTGAATAGTAGAGAGTGAGTAGTAGAGAGAGAGAGTAGTAGAGAGTGAGTAGTAGAGAGTAGTAGAGTGAGTAGTAGAGAGTGAGTAGTAGAGGGTAGTAGAGAGAGTAGTAGAGAGTGAGTAGTAGAGAGAGAGTAGTAGAGTAGTAGAGAGTGAGTGCTAGAGAGCAGCAGAGAATAGTAGAGTGAGTAGTAGAGAGTGAATAGTAGAGAGTAGTAGTAGAGAGTAGTAGAGAGAGAGAGAGTAGTAGAGAGTGTAGTAGAGAGTGAGTAGTAGAGAGTAGTAGCAAGTGGGTAGTAGAGAGTAGTAGAGAGTGAGTAGTAGAGTAGTAGAGTGTGAGTGGTAGAGAGTAGTAGAGCGTGAGTAGTAGAGAGTGAGTAGTAGAGAGTAGTAGCGAGTGAGTAGTAGAGAGTGAGTAGTTGAGAGTGAGTAGTAGAGAGTGAGTAGTAGAGAGTGAGTAGTAGAGAGTAGTAGAGTAGTAGAGAGTGAGTAGTAGAGAGTAGTAGAGAGTGAGTAGTAGAGAGTGAGTAGTAGAGAGAGAGTAGTAGAGAGTAGTAGAGAGTCAGTAGTAGAGTAGTAGAGAGTAGTCAGTGAGTGTCAGTCAGTGTCAGTCAATGTCAGTCAGTCAGTGTCAGTCAGTCTGTCAGTGTCAGTCAATCAGTGTCAGTCAGTGTCAGTCAATCAGTGTCAGTCAGTCAGTGTCAGTCAATCAGTGTCAGTCAGTCAGTGTCAGTCAATCAGTGTCAGTCAGTGTCAATCAGTGTCAGTCAGTGTCAGTCAGTCAGTGTCAGTCAGTCAGTGTCAGTCAGTCAGTGTCAGCTAGAGCAGCTCTGCTGACCTGGTTCTCTGGCTCTAAAGCAGCTCTGCTGACCTGTTTCTCTCTCTCTAAAGCAGCTCTGCTGCCCTGGTTTCTCTGGCTCTAGAGCAGCTCTGCTGACCTAGTTCTTATGCTACAGAGCAGCTCTGCTGATCTAGTTCTCTGGCTCTACAACAGCTCTGCAGACCTGGTTCTCTGGCTCTAAAGCTGCTCCATTGACGCAGTTCTATGGCTCTGAAGCAGTTCTGCTGACATGGTTCTCTGGCTCTATAGAAGCTCTGCTGACCTGGTCCTCTCCCTCTAAAGCAGTTCTACTGACCTGGTTTCTCTCGCTCTGCAGCAGCTCTGCTGACCTGGTTCTCTGGCTCTAGAGCAGCTCTGTTGACCTGGTTCTTAGGCTCTAGAACAGCTCTGATGACCTGGTTCTCTGGCTCTAAAGCAGCTCTGCTGACCTGGTTCTATGGCTCTAAAGCAGCTCTGCTGATTTGGTTCTCTGGCTCTAGAGTAGCTCTGCTGACCTGGTTCTCTGGCTCTAAAGCAGTTCTGCTAACCTGGTTCTCTGGCTCTAAAGCAGCTCTGCTGACCTGGTTCTCTGGCTCTAAAGCAGCTCTGCTGACCTGGTTCTCTCCCTCTAAAACAGCTCTGTAGTAGAGAGTAGTAGAGAAAGTATCAGAGAGTGAGTAGTAGAGAGTAGTAGAGTGAGTAGTAGAGAGTGAGTAGTAGAGAGTGAGTATTAGAGAGTGAGTAGTAGAGAGTAGTAGAGAGTGAGTAGTAGAGTGAGTAGTAGAAAGTAGTAGAGGGTAGTAGAGAGTGAGTAGTAGAGAGTAGTAGAGAGTGAGTAGTAGAGAGTAGTAGAGAGTGAGTAGCAGAGTGAGTAGTAGAGAGTAGTAGAGAGTGAGTAGTAGAGAATGGTAGAGAGAGTAGTAGAGAGTGAGTAGTAGAGAGTAGTAGAGAGTGAGTAGTAGAGAGTAGTAGAGAGTGAGTAGTAGAGAGTGAGTAGTAGAGAGAGAGTAGTAGAGAGTAGTAGTAGAGAGTGAGTAGTAGAGAGTGAATAGTAGAAAGTGAGTAGTAGAGAGAGAGTAGTAGAGAGTGAGTAGTAGAGAGTAGTAGAGTGAGTAGTAGAGAGTGAGTAGTAGAGAGTGAGTAGTGGAGAGTGAGTAGTAGAGAGTGAATAGTAGAGAGTGAGTAGTAGGGAGAGAGTAGTAGAGAGTGAGTAGTAGAGAGTAGTAGAGTGAGTAGTAGAGAGTGAGTAGTAGAGAGCAGTAGAGAGTGAGTAGTAGAGAGAGAGTAGTAGAGTAGTAGAGAGTGAGTGCCAGAGAGCAGCAGAGAGTAGTAGAGTGAGTAGTGGAGAGTAGTAGAGAGTGAGTAGTAGAGAGTGAATAGTAGAGAGTAGTAGTAGAGAGTAGTAGAGAGAGAGAGAGTAGTAGAGAGTAGTAGAGAGAGAGAGAGTAGTAGAGAGTGTAGTAGAGAGTGAGTAGTAGGGAGTAGTAGCGAGTGAGTAGTAGAGAGTAGTATAGAGTGAGTAGTAGAGAGTGAGTGGTAGAGAGTAGTAGAAAGTAGTAGAGTGAGTAGTAGAGAGTGAGTAGTAGAGAGTGAATAGTAGAGAGTAGTAGAGAGTGAGTAGTAGAGAGTAGTAGAGCGTGAGTAGTAGAGAGTGAGTAGTAGAGAGTGAGTAGTAGAGAGTAGTAGCGCGTGAGTAGTAGAGTAGTAGAGAGTGAGTAGTTGAGAGTGAGTAGTAGAGAGTGAGTAGTAGAGAGTAGTAGAGTAGTAGAGAGTGAGTAGTAGAGAGTAGTAGAGCGTGAGTAGTAGAGCGTGAGTAGTAGAGAGTGAGTAGTAGAGAGTGAGTAGTAGAGAGTAGTAGCGAGTGAGTAGTAGAGTAGTAGAGAGTGAGTAGTTGAGAGTGAGTAGTACAGAGTGAGTAGTAGAGAGAAGTAGAGTGAGTAGTAGAGAGTGAGTAGTAGAGAGAGAGTAGTAGAGAGTGAGTAGTAGAGTAGTAGAGAGTGAGTGGTAGAGAGTAGGAGAGAGTAGTAGAGTGAGTAGTAGAGAATAGTAGAGAGTGAGTAGTAGAGCGAGTAGTAGAGAGTAGTAGAGTAGTAGAGAGTGAGTAGTAGAGAGTGAGTAGCAGAGAGAGTAGTAGAGAGTAGTAGAGAGTGAGTAGTAGAGAGTGAGTAGTAGAGAGTGAGTAGTAGAGAGTAGTAGAGAGCGAGTAGAAGAGAGTGAGTAGTGGAGAGTGAGTAGTAGAGAGCGAGTAGTAGAGAGTGAGTAGTAGAGAGTGCATAGTAGAGAGTGAGTAGTAGAGAGAGAGAGTAGTAGAGAGTGAGTAGTAGAGAGTAGTAGAGTGAGTAGTAGAGAGTGAGTAGTAGAGGGTAGTAGAGAGAGTAGTAGAGTAGTAGAGAGTGAGTGCTAGAGAGCAGCAGAGAGTAGTAGAGTGAGTAGTAGAGAGTGAATAGTAGAGAGTAGTAGTAGAGAGTAGTAGAGAGAGAGAGAGTAGTAGAGAGTGTAGTAGAGAGTGAGTAGTAGAGAGTAGTAGCAAGTGGGTAGTAGAGAGTAGTAGAGAGTGAGTAGTAGAGTAGTAGAGTGTGAGTGGTAGAGAGTAGTAGAAAGTAGTAGAGTGAGAAGTAGAGAGTGAGTAGTAGAGAGTGAATAGTAGAGAGTAGTAGAGAGTGAGTAGTAGAGAGTAGTAGAGCGTGAGTAGTAGAGAGTGAGTAGTAGAGAGTAGTAGCGAGTGAGTAGTAGAGAGTGAGTAGTTGAGAGTGAGTAGTAGAGAGTGAGTAGTAGAGAGTGAGTAGTAGAGAGTAGTAGAGTAGTAGAGAGTGAGTAGTAGAGAGTAGTAGAGAGTGAGTAGTAGAGAGTGAGTAGTAGAGAGAGAGTAGTAGAGAGTAGTAGAGAGTCAGTAGTAGAGTAGTAGAGAGTAGTCAGTGAGTGTCAGTCAGTGTCAGTCAATGTCAGTCAGTCAGTGTCAGTCAGTCTGTCAGTGTCAGTCAATCAGTGTCAGTCAGTGTCAGTCAATCAGTGTCAGTCAGTCAGTGTCAGTCAATCAGTGTCAGTCAGTCAGTGTCAGTCAATCAGTGTCAGTCAGTGTCAATCAGTGTCATTCAGTGTCAGTCAGTCAGTGTCAGTCAGTCAGTGTCAGTCAGTCAGTGTCAGCTAGAGCAGCTCTGCTGACCTGGTTCTCTGGCTCTAAAGCAGCTCTGCTGACCTGTTTCTCTCTCTCTAAAGCAGATCTGCTGCCCTGGTTTCTCTGGCTCTAGAGCAGCTCTGCTGACCTAGTTCTTATGCTACAGAGCAGCTCTGCTGATCTAGTTCTCTGGCTCTACAACAGCTCTGCAGACCTGGTTCTCTGGCTCTAAAGCTGCTCCGTTGACGCAGTTCTATGGCTCTGAAGCAGTTCTGCTGACATGGTTCTCTGGCTCTATAGAAGCTCTGCTGACCTGGTCCTCTCCCTCTAAAGCAGTTCTACTGACCTGGTTTCTCTCGCTCTGCAGCAGCTCTGCTGACCTGGTTCTCTGGCTCTAGAGCAGCTCTGTTGACCTGGTTCTTAGGCTCTAGAACAGCTCTGATGACCTGGTTCTCTGGCTCTAAAGCAGCTCTGCTGACCTGGTTCTATGGCTCTAAAGCAGCTCTGCTGATTTGGTTCTCTGGCTCTAGAGTAGCTCTGCTGACCTGGTTCTCTGGCTCTAAAGCAGCTCTGCTAACCTGGTTCTCTGGCTCTAAAGCAGCTCTGCTGACCTGGTTCTCTGGCTCTAAAGCAGCTCTGCTGACCTGGTTCTCTCCCTCTAAAGCAGCTCTGTAGTAGAGAGTAGTAGAGAAAGTATCAGAGAGTGAGTAGTAGAGAGTAGTAGAGTGAGTAGTAGAGAGTGAGTAGTAGAGAGTGAGTATTAGAGAGTGAGTAGTAGAGAGTAGTAGAGAGTGAGTAGTAGAGTGAGTAGTAGAAAGTAGTAGAGGGTAGTAGAGAGTGAGTAGTAGAGAGTAGTAGAGAGTGAGTAGTAGAGAGTAGTAGAGAGTGAGTAGCAGAGTGAGTAGTAGAGAGTAGTAGAGAGTGAGTAGTAGAGAATGGTAGAGAGAGTAGTAGAGAGTGAGTAGTAGAGAGTAGTAGAGAGTGAGTAGTAGAGAGTAGTAGAGAGTGAGTAGTAGAGAGTGAGTAGTAGAGAGAGAGTAGTAGAGAGTAGTAGTAGAGAGTGAGTAGTAGAGAGTGAATAGTAGAGAGTGAGTAGTAGAGAGAGAGTAGTAGAGAGTGAGTAGTAGAGAGTAGTAGAGTGAGTAGTAGAGAGTGAGTAGTAGAGAGTGAGTAGTGGAGAGTGAGTAGTAGAGAGTGAATAGTAGAGAGTGAGTAGTAGGGAGAGAGTAGTAGAGAGTGAGTAGTAGAGAGTAGTAGAGTGAGTAGTAGAGAGTGAGTAGTAGAGAGCAGTAGAGAGTGAGTAGTAGAGAGAGAGTAGTAGAGAGTGAGTGCCAGAGAGCAGCAGAGAGTAGTAGAGTGAGTAGTGGAGAGTAGTAGAGAGTGAGTAGTAGAGAGTGAATAGTAGAGAGTAGTAGTAGAGAGTAGTAGAGAGAGAGAGAGTAGTAGAGAGTAGTAGAGAGAGAGAGAGTAGTAGAGAGTGTAGTAGAGAGTGAGTAGTAGGGAGTAGTAGCGAGTGAGTAGTAGAGAGTAGTAGAGAGTGAGTAGTAGAGAGTGAGTGGTAGAGAGTAGTAGAAAGTAGTAGAGTGAGTAGTAGAGAGTGAGTAGTAGAGAGTGAATAGTAGAGAGTAGTAGAGAGTGAGTAGTAGAGAGTAGTAGAGCATGAGTAGTAGAGAGTGAGTAGTAGAGAGTAGTAGCGAGTGAGTAGTAGAGTAGTAGAGAGTGAGTAGTTGAGAGTGAGTAGTAGAGAGTGAGTAGTAGAGAGTAGTAGAGTAGTAGAGAGTGAGTAGTAGAGAGTAGTAGAGCGTGAGTAGTAGAGCGTGAGTAGTAGAGAGTGAGTAGTAGAGAGTGAGTAGTAGAGAGTAGTAGCGAGTGAGTAGTAGAGTAGTAGAGAGTGAGTAGCTGAGAGTGAGTAGTAGAGAGTGAGTAGTAGAGAGTAGTAGAGTAGTAGAGAGTGAGTAGTAGAGAGTAGTAGAGAGTGAGTAGTAGAGCGTGAGTAGTAGAGAGAGAGTATTAGAGAGTCAGTAGTAAAGTAGTAGAGAGTAGTCAGTCAGTGTCAGTCAGTGTCAGTCAATGTCAGTCAGTCAGTGTCAGTCAGTCTGTCAGTGTCAGTCAATCAGTGTCAGTCAGTGTCAGTCAATCAGTGTCAGTCAGTCAGTGTCAGTCAATCAGTGTCAGTCAGTGTCAATCAGTGTCAGTCAGTGTCAGTCAGTCAGTGTCAGTTAGTCAGTGTCAGTCAGTCAGTGTCAGCTAGAGCAGCTCTGCTGACCTGGTTCTCTGGCTCTAAAGCAGCTCTGCTGACCTGGTGTTCTGCTTGGGTTTTCGGATCAGATAGAACTCGCTCATCAGAGCCTCACTAACCCAGCCAGAACGTTACCCCCTCCCTAGAACCTATTTACAATCCTACAACCACATAAATCTATCACCTAAGGACAGGGGATTCCTACTATGCATACCAAGATCTCACAATCGGCGGCCTCGCGATCCCATACGGATCCAGACCTTTCTGCCCATACGACAGTATCACAAATGGCGGCCTCGCGGTCCCATACGAACCCAGACCTCTCTGCCCATACGACAGTATCAGCACAATCGGCGGCCTCGCGATCCCCTACGAATCCAGACCTCTCTGCCCATACGACAGTATCACAAGTGGCGGCCTCGCGGTCCCATACGAACCCAGACATCTCTGCCCATACGACAGTATGAGCACAATCGGCGGCCTCGCGATCCCCTATGAATCCAGACCTCTCTGCCCATCCGACAGTATCACAAGTGGCGGCCTCGCGGTCCCATACGAACCCAGACCTCTCTGCCCATACGACAGTATCACAAGTGGCGGCCTCGCGGTCCCATACGAACCCAGACCTCTCTGCCCATACGACAGTATCACAAGTGGCGGCCTCGCGGTCCCATACGAACCCAGACCTCTCTGCCCATACGACAGTATCACAAGTGGCGGCCTCGCGGTCCCATACGAACCCAGACCTCTCTGCCCATACGACAGTATCACAAGTGGCGGCCTCGCGGTCCCATACGAACCCAGACCTCTCTACCCAGACGGCAGTCTCAGCACAATTGGCGGCCTCGCGATCCCCTACGAATCCAGACCTCTCTACCTAGACGGCAGTCTCATACGACAGTTCATCCTATGATCACCATAACATACAAAAAGGGAATCAGTCTCACTATTCATCAGATCACACAAGGATTGCCAGTTCGGGCATAGCCTGTTCTCAGGTTTGAGGGGCTCCTCTTTCCCTTATTCAGTTACCACTTACCTGATCAGGGTTAACATCTGTTCATGTAGCCGCAGCTGACTAGAAGAATAGGCTACCCTCTTATACAAGAACACACAGCACATGTTGGTTCACTACAAACTGGATACTTTATTACTCATTGCATATACAATCACATAACATTACGATATAACACATAACCTGCAAAGAAAAGTGAAAGATTAAGTTGTACACTCTAATAAGAAAGGGTCGACATCACCTTAGTAGTATGTAGCCTGCACTCAGTGGTCATCTAGGCTCCCTTCTCGTCTGTGCCTCGGCTCGCCTGGAATCACCCTTCTCCGAGTCACTGGGACCTCTTCCTTATCGGCTACTCTCTCCTCTCTGGTTATTCTGTTAGGAAAGCATCTGTCTCTCAGTTCTTCTCCGCCTTCAAGATGGCGTCTGTCTTCCCTGGAATAAGTAGTAGCTTTACTGCTAACGGCTAGATGCCGCCTACGGACTGAACATGTAACTGTCTCCGACTTTCACTAATATAGAGGTGCATTTCCTCATGGAAAATTCCGGCCCGTAACCTGCCGCCCACCAAATTCTTGTACCTCCCCGTACCAAGGACACGTTCCCAGCCGGCCGGCCTGATGTAGTGTCTTCGGCATGAAGAAAAATACAATCCTTCGATAAGGGCCGGCCTGAACCGGTTCTCTCCAAGCGAATAACACCTCATAACTAAAACATTACTCTTGACCTAGAAGAATCCCAAGCTGCCGGAGCAGAAAGAAAGATGGAGTCTCTCCCGTTTGAGGCCTACCAGGCCTGAATTCAGCACGGCTCCATGAAATACCCTCACTACAGGACAGGTTATCCCTAATACTAACGAATCTATCCCCTAGGCTATATGTGCAAGCCCTGATCTATGGGGAAGAGCACAGAATCATGTCGAAGTGCCTAGTAAATAGGCTCCATTCACTACTCTAACCCTTAGGCTTGAATGGTAAGAGACTGAAGTCACATTCAATCACCTGTTAATACAAGAAGACCGGGAAAATCGAGCAGAACATTTCACCCTTGACTTCAGTCTATTATACATTCATTAAACAGAACTAACATCTGTGGAAGAATAATATGAAACAAGACTAACTGATCTATGTCTAGTACCAGGTGTGCAGAATTGAAGTAGTGAAGGAATACACTGAATAAAGCAACAGATAGAAATCAAAATGCCGATAGTAATCAGAATACCTCCTAATATTTGACGTAACATATGTAAATCAGGTAACCAATTAAAGAGCCAGTCAAACCAGCCCTGGTCAATGTGTTTTCTAACTTCTTCTGTCAAGTCATGTAATTTGTCAATGTGAACCTGAATGGATTTTGTATGATCCGACAAGTTAAAACAACAAAGACCCTCAAAATCAGAACAATCGTGTCCATGTTTAAGCAAAAGATAATCAATAGCCGCTCGATTTTGTAAGATAGCCCTTCGTTCACCCTGGGCGTCTAATAGCATGTCAGACAGGATTGTAGAAGTATGATTGATGGATTTTACCATCCAGCAGGCCATTTTCCCAATAGATTTGGCATTATAAACTGCCAAAGCAGGAACACCAACAATTGAAACAGCCAGGCTAAGGTATTCAGACTTGGAATATAAATGCAAAGATGAGTCACAATCCTCCTGTAACCTCACTGTATCTCGGATCACACGAGAGTTGGCATTCGGATGTGACGAGAACATGAGTAGGCTCAGTCTAGTAATGGCACAAGGGCCTCCAGAAATATTTGCGGGGATATATGGCCAGGAAGTATTACCACATGAGAAAAGCCATCCGGCAGGCAGTAACATCGTGCGATAGTGACTGGGGGTAACTATCATACTCTTGCAAGTCATGTTATTCTGAACAGAAGTACATGTTTTCGGTGTCCTTTGAAAGCACAAAGTTCGTTCACGAGCGGTGAATGAAGTGGAACCTTTCAATTTTAAACGCATACATTCAGAAATCGCACTAGGATCACAAGTAAGGAAAAAACATAAATCACCTTGTGTGATATTATAGGTAACTATTTGGGACTGGACAGGCGGTATCGGGTCTGACAGTACAGTACACAAGGGGCAATACTCATGGGCAGCGAAATCGCCCAGAAGAACATTGGGGCGAGCATTTGTTATATTAAAAATATGAGTCAGAGTTTCCAATGAAGCAGGGACAGCAACCAAACAAGTTGCCAATATATCAGTTACCGATTTCATCGGTGTCAAGCAGAAATGAGGGGTCTTCGTCACTTGCTTGGCCAATGTAACCCAAAAGTTTGGCGACGAATCCCACGCAGCGAAGGAACGCGACACTCGGGTTCTCAACTCAGCCCGGGTTGATGGGATCCCTCCTCTCTCGTCGTACCATCCCAAAAGGAGTCCAACACCGACACATCCTGCAGCAACAGTCCAAAGAATGATCTGAAAAAGAATCAAATACAGGCATTATTCATTCTCGTAAGTAACATTTGTCAGCCGGTACTGCTTCCCAGCTATCTTTCCCTGGTCTCATAACTAAAATGGTGTTGTCTTGACCGGTTGCAATCACTTCTGCTTGTTCAGGGGGATTCTTAGGCGACTGCACCCAAACTCTGGCCCCAGGATTATCTGTGGAGCCAAAACCTTTCTGGCCTCGTACCGTTAGCAACGTTGGGGCAGTGCCTCTTGTGATCTCACCGCTGAACACAGGCATTATTAGCAATTGAGCCACTCGGTCAGTTTTATGTATCAGTAAGTCAACCTCACTGCTATTCAGCAGGAGCACCTTAATCTCTCCCTGATAATCACTATCAATGATTCCTCCAAGCACCTGAATGCCTTTTACAGCCAGCCCCGATCTAGGGGCAATTAATCCGAAATTTCCAGGTGGTATCTGAACACCAACACCTGTCTCAATGATGACTCGATCTTTACTTTTTATAATGGTGTCATCCATGGCATGCAAGTCTAAACCTGCCGACCCTGGGGTCGCTCTGCATGGAGCCAAAGCTCCGGGAGTAATCTCCCAGTACATCACAGTCTCTCTGATCTCATTGGGTTTAGCATCAACATTCGGAGGAAACAAACGCATAAGTGGGGATTCAGCATTTAGAAAAGGACGGTTATTCAAAATCAATAGCGCTTGAGGCAAAAAATCTCGCCAATTCTTATACTTGTCATCTGTTAATTTGCGAAGTTGGTCTTTTAGCAGGCCATTCAACCTCTCCACAAGACCCGAGGCCTGTGGATAATATGGTATATGAAATACCCATTCAATATTGTTTTCCACACAGAATTCCTGTACCAATCTTCCACGAAAATGGGATGCATTATCAGATTGAATTTGGAATGGCACACCATAATACATCATAATCAATTCCAATGTTTTAATAGTATTCAATTGGGTAGCTTGCTTACAGGGAAGGGCCACCAACAGGCCACTGTATGTATCAACAATGGTGCAAACATATTGACAATTCCTACTCATAGGAAGTGGACCAATGTAATCAATCTGCCAAATTTGAGCGGGCAATTTCCCGCGATGTAAATGACCTTTAACAATTTGGGGCACTTTGCGCTGCCTGATATGCTGACAAATGGGACAATGTAGAATAACATTTTTAATTAAATCTAGGGGAATATAAATTCCTCGATCAGCAGCCCACCTGCTAGTGGCTTTTTCTCCAAAGTGTCCTGCTTTCTGGTGGGCCCATTTTGCCAATCCCGCAATATCAGAATCTTGCGTGTCCACCACTGCCTCAGCAATTTTAGATTTCTCATCTGCAATGTTATGAAAGAATTTGTCAAGAGAGTCTATCGGGGTATGAGCATCCACATGGAAGATTGTAACAGTACTCTGTGGGAGCATTTCCCAAATCTCCTGCCATAATTCTTTTCCCCACAATTCTTTGGAATGGATTTTCCAACTATGGGAATTCCAAGTCGGTAACCAAACTGCCAGTCCATTGGCAGTAGACCAAGAATCGGTAAAAATATGACATGTGCCAGGTAACTCTTGTTTCAGAACTTGATAAACAGCATAGAGTTCAGCAAATTGACTGCTCTTACCCTCACCAGTTGTACTCAGCAATTTTTGTGTGATCGGATTATAGGACACTGCCTTCCAATGCCGTTTCGTCCCTATGAACCTTGCTGAACCATCCGTAAACCAGACATGGTTTCTGTCCTCTGCGGACAAATCATCAAAAGGTTTACCCCACTTAACAGGAGACTCCTGTACTAAAGGTACGGAACATTCACTCTCAGTTTCAGTTGATGGCGCCCGTGCCACCTGCTCATGCAAAGATGCAACTCCTTTTTGTCCCACACGTGCCCTGTCTTGTATATACCATTTCCATTTAATCACACTCGCCTCTTGAGCGTGTCCAATCCGGTGAGTTTTCGGCGAACTCATAACCCACTGCATGATAGGAATTTCAGGTCGCAAAACTATATCATGTCCCAAAGTCAATTGCTCGGTATCCACCAGAGCCCAATAACATGCAAGTAACTGTTTCTCAAAAGGTGTATAACGCTCACCAGCATCAGGTAACTTTTTGGTCCAGAAACCTAACGGTACTCTACTCTTGCCTTGTTTCTGCCACAAACTCCAATTCGCATAAAGGCCTTGTACAGACACATTCAAATCCACATCACCATCACATACAGGCCATAAATCCAGAGCATGCTGAATTGCTTCTTTTGCCAGACTGAACGCATCTTGCTGTGGTTTACCCCATTCAAATGCATTCTTTTTACGAGTGACCTGGTACAAAGGGGCCAATATTTGACTCAAATGAGGAATATGCTGGCGCCAAAATCCAAACAAACCAATGAAGCTTTGGGCTTCTTTCCTATTTCTCGGAACTGCAAAATCAAGAATTTTCTGTTTAACCTGAGGGATCACTTCTCGGTGCCCTTCATGCCAATTAATACCCAAAAATTTCACAGCCTGGGACGGACCTTGTAATTTATCCGGGTTGATTTCCCAACCTTTCTCACGCAAGCACTCAATGACTCTATCCAATTGGGTCTGAACTTCCTCTTGTGATTCACCTTGGATCAAAATATCATCAATATAGTGACATATCTGAATTTGTGGATGAACTGGTACCTCAGCCAGATGCTCTGCCACCAGCCGGTGAAATATCGTAGGACTATGCACATAGCCCTGAGGAAGACTTCTAAACATCATCTGACGCCCGTTCCACGTAAAACTGAATTGTTCCTGACACTCAGGGGCAATCGGAATCGAAAAGAAAGCATTAGCAATATCAATGGATGCATACCATGTACCTGGATGTTTCTGGATTCTTTCAATTAGGGTAATAACATCCGGTACTGCAACAGTCAAAGAGGGTGTGTGTCTATTCAATTCTCGATAATCAACAGTCATGCACCAAGAATTATCACTCTTACGTACAGGCCAAACAGGATTATTCCAAGCAGAAGTAACTGGGGTTATAACTCCTGCATCCACCAACTCCTGAATAGTGGTACTAATCTCTTCATGACCACCTGGAATACGATACTGCTTCTGACGAACCACTTTTGTCGCCTGAGGAACTTTTATGGGGGGCATTCTTAAACGACCAACCCGTACAGGCCTGGACGATATATAATGTTTAGTTCCAAATTGGTAACATCCATCATCTAAGTGCAAAGTCATTCCTTTCAAAATATCAATTCCAATTATGAATTCTAAGAGTGGCACCACTAATACAGAGTATTCTTTTCTAGGAATTCTACCTATTCTCATTTCAAGTAAGGTTTGAACTGCGGGAGTTTCCTTTCCACCTAATCCGGTAATTGTAAAAGGCTGACCTTTAAACTTCTTTGATTTTCCATGAATAAGAGTGGCCTCCGCTCCTGTATCTACCAATGCTCGGGCCCTTTGGATATTACGATGTCTCCAATAAATATCAATATCTACATAGGGTCTATTATCTCTGTGAGCCCGTCTGTGTACTGGAGCTTGACCTATTTCCTAGTCCTTTTTATTGTGTTCTGTGTACCAGGATAAATCAGGATAAAGACTCTCACGGTTCCTAGGTATCGATACCTCCTGTTCATATCCATCTCCATTACGAAATGGATTACTGTTCCCTGCATTGTACTGCGGGTTTCGATCGGCCAATATGTGTCGATCCTCTCTCCTTCTCAACTCAGGGGATTGATCCCTATCATCTCTACGTCTGCTGTTAACATAATCATCTCTCCCCCTCTCTCTTTCCCCCTCTCTCTCCCTGTCTCTCTCACGACAGGGGGACAAATCACGCGCATAACGTCGATCATCACGACGATCAGAGCGCCCACGGCGGTCGTCATCACCGCTACCGTCAGAAAAACCACGATCACACTCAGTTGTCCGAACACGCCGGGCACCCTCCTTTCGATCCAAGCCACGTTTGCGAAACATTTCCCACAAACGAAAAGTAGTCTCATCATCAATGTCCTCCTTTCGCACACCATCAGCCAGAAGAGCAAGAAACATATCACGTCTAGTAAATTTATTTTCACCAGGAGTACGAGTGTCAGGCCGGGACTGCCGTTCAGGTTTAAACCACTCACCCAACTCACCGAGTTGGCGTACCGATTCCAGCACCACAGATAACATGTTACCAGTCTGATTAATCAATAAAGTCATCATGACCTGCTTATAAGCAACAGGGGAAGAACGAATAATACGATTCCGCACAGAAGATGTCAAGAAAGCATCAAGCAACCGGTCAGCAGTATTCAGAAAAATTGCCGTTTTCATCACCTCCTCTTTGAGACGTTGCGCAGCATCGCGCAAAGTATACCACGGTTTGTCATTCACAGGCCAGTCAGACTCAGAAGGATATTTTTGATTACAACCCTCAGTCGCCAATTGAAGCAAAGAAATTTGACCACCACCATTAAAGTTACGAAAATGATCCTGTACAGTAGAATCCGAACTCAAGGAACAAAACTTCAAACAATCGCCAGCATCCAACATAATGCCAGCAGCGCCCAGTTCATAAAGGCGCACCATCCATGTGAGCAAGGGCTCACCAACTCGCTGCCAAAATCGCTGCAAAATATCACTAATTTCTTGTTGAGTAAAATCCTCCAAAGAGTCTAAAGCAATACCATTCGGAGCACCGGGAGCCTGCTGCACCTTCCGTCGAAAAACTGGATGCGCCGAGACCGCGGGATGAGCATCACAAGTAGCTCGACCAGTACACGTAGAGGAACAATCAGTGGAAGAAGCATTGACCCCGCTCGAAGGACGAGCGCAATCACGGGGTGCAGCATCAGAGGCGCAAGAAGCAGATTTACAAGCACGGCCGGAGCGAGAGGACTCGCGCTTGGCAGACTCCTCACCCGAGGAAGGAGAATCACTCGAGTTCCAGATATTACCATCCCATTCATCAGGATTCCAATCCAGACCGGCTTTCGCCACGACCAGACGCACCTTCCGCGTCGAAACCCGACCACGCCGATTTTTGTATTTATAACGAGCAATTCGCACAGCCGCCCTCTCGGCAATAGTTTGGTACGTCTCAAGTTTATCAGCAAGCAACTTATTTTGACACCGCAACAAAGTATGAGCATTCTGAATCTCAACAAAGTTCGCTTCCAAATCCTTATGCAAGTTCTGCAACTTCAACAACCTCTCATGGAGAATCCTGTACGCAGACAGAACAATCCAACCTCTGCGCCCTAAAACGGGAAGCTCATCACCCTTAGATACCGGCGCCTTCTGTAAACAAGTAAGCACATTAGCCGGCTCCGCCAGCTCCAAAAAAGAATTCCAATTCTCACTCAAACCAGTAGAATCAGCCCACTCACGGGCTAAGGCTTCATAAGGCGTTGAATCCCAGCTGGGAATATCAACGGGCAACTTAAAAGTAGATTTCGACTTTCTAGAAAACATTTTTGAAAAGAAAGAAAAAGAGAAAAAGAAAAAGAAGAAAGAGAAAAGAAAACTACACGCAGGTAGATACAAATAATATACAAACAAAACCACGCACGCGCCGAAGGCAAATACAATACAACCACAACGCACACAGGTTTCGTAAACGGTTCGTGACGCCAAATGTTCTGCTTGGGTTTTCGGATCAGATAGAACTCGCTCATCAGAGCCTCACTAACCCAGCCAGAACGTTACCCCCTCCCTAGAACCTATTTACAATCCTACAACCACATAAATCTATCACCTAAGGACAGGGGATTCCTACTATGCATACCAAGATCTCACAATCGGCGGCCTCGCGATCCCATACGGATCCAGACCTTTCTGCCCATACGACAGTATCACAAATGGCGGCCTCGCGGTCCCATACGAACCCAGAC